>NC_072394.2:52382500-54782500 GCF_028885625.2 Pongo pygmaeus | reverse complement strand
GCTGGGAAACTTCCATTGTCATGGTCCTATTTTCTACATCTTTCTTTTTTCCCACTTTTTTCAACTGTAAAGGATCTTTTCCTGATTATAATGTGTATTCAAGATAGAAAATATGAAAAACAGAATATTACTAGGAAAAAAATAGAAGTTACTAATAATCTTACTGTCCAGATATAAACTATACAGATTGTAACCATTTTGATGGACTTCCTATCAATCTTTTTTTTTTTTTTGAGACGGAGTCTCGCTCTGTCACCCAGGCTGGAGTGCAGTGGCCCAATCTCGGCTCACTACAAGCTCCACCTCCTGGGTTCAAACCATTCTCCTGCCTCAGCCTCCTGAGTAGCTGGGACTATAGGCACCCGCCACCAAGTCTGGCTAATTTTTTGTATTTTTAGTAGAGACAGGGTTTCACCGTAGCCAGGATGGTCTTGATCTCCTGACGTTGTGATCCACCCACCTCGGCCTCCCAAAGTGCTGAGATTACAGGCGTGAGCCACCGTGCCTGGCCCTTATCAATCTTTTTTTATGCTTACGTATATATGTTTTCTACTCCAGTTATAAAGTTGTAGTTTAATTAAGCATAATATTTTTTACATTCTATATTTCCTTTTGTATCCTTAGATCTCTATCTACCAGCTGCCTTCTATATATATATACATACACATACATACATACACATGCATGCATAGAGATGTATACACATGCATATTTGATTTGTTGGTTGTTTTGTCTTTTTACAAACTACAACAGTAAAACTTATTCTTTGGAATAAATTATACACAGAATTGTACAAACACCAAGCCTACAACTTCCAGCCCCTCCGTATTCTCACCCCACCCAAGGTAAGTAATGTTAGGTGCTCTGTGTTCTTACCAATATAGGTAGACTCAAAAGATAACATAGAAAAGGTTTTTCCTAGTTCTATAGTAATTGTAACATATTCTGTACATTTCTCTGCAACTTGCTTTGATTATTCCATTTATTGACAGTCCTGTGGGTCAACACAACTAGACCTAGTTTTTTTAAACAAGTGTTACAGACATGCCAGGCTTTAGTCCGTCATCTTGCTGTTATGATTATTCAGGTTGTTTGGGGAATATTTTTGCCATTACAACTGCCCCAGTAAACTCTCATATTCAGCTCTTTTTTTTTTTTTTTCCCCTGTAAGTAGATTCAAAAGAGTAAGTTTCACGGAGTTTCCATAGTTTGTACTTGCATAAATATGGATTAATTTTCACAATGATAGTCTCATCCCTGTTGTGGGCTCAACTACCTTTGGAAGTTTTATCAATCAGCTGCATGAAAATGGTTATCTGGCCTTTATGCACTCCCCTAGCTGGTGCTGTGGTCTGCGTTTTCTGAAACATCTCTGCATAGGGCTGGTTGACCATGTGTGCTTCTCTCTTCTATGAAATTAGAACTCTTACTCCCTCCTTTTGGTTGTTGGGAAGTTGGGGACATTAACCCGACATCAGTCACACATTGCTGAGTTTCTTCCCCTCCTGTCATTGTCTTTTGACTTTACTTGTGGGGCTGTCACCATATAAAAATGACTGTCTTTTTCTGTAGTTAGATTCTTCTGTCGCTTCATTTGTGGCACCTGTATTTTCTAAGAACGTCCATCCTTCTCCTGAGATTAAATTGGTTTTCCCTTTAGTGCTTTTATTGCTTGCTTGTTTGTTTTTCAATGGCTGCTTGCTGCAGCCAGAATTCTTTTTTTTTTTTTTTTTTTCTTGTTTTGAGACAGAGTCTGGCTGTCGCCCAGCCTGGAGTGCAGTGGCACGATCTCAGCTCACTACCCGCTCTGCCTCCCAAGCTCAGGTGATGCTCCTGCCTCAGCCTCCCAAGTAGCTGGGATCACAGGCATGTGCCACCATGCCTGGCTAATTTTTGTATTTTTAGTAGAGACGAGATTTTGCCATGATGGCCATGCTGGTCTCGAACTCCTGGCCTCCAGTGATCTGTCCACCTCAGCCTCCCAGAATGCTGGGATCACAGCTCTTGCCCAGAACTCATATTTATATGTTATGATGAACAGGTTTGACTGTCCGCTTATGCCAGGACCATTTGTTAAATATTATTTTCCTGAAAACTGAAATCCTAATTTAACCCATCGTGTAGACAAAGTTCACAAATATACTTCTAGAACTTCTTTATTCTGGAAGATTAGAGATCTGAGATTCCAGAAGAAGATCTGGCTTGCCAACATCACATATTTGATTATACTAGCATTAAGGTAAGCGTAATCTTTTAGACTTACAAAGCTTCCCCCAGCTATTATTTTCCAAAATGTTCTTAGCAATTCTTAGATATGTATTCTTCCAAAGGAACTGTTATTTCACCCAGTACCTAAACCACCCCCACCGAAAAAGAAAACCTTTTGGAGATTTTTATTGAAATTGCATCAGTATTTTATATGAACTTATCGAAAGCATGACTATGAAAATATTAAGTCTTCCACCCAAAAACCTTTATTTAGCTCCTATTGTAAACATTATTCAGTCAAATTATGTAGTATATTTTTATTATATAATGTCTGTGTTTCTTTTTTTTTGAGATGGAGTCTCGCTCTGTCACCCAGACTGGAATGCAGTGGCGCAATTTTGGCTCACTGCAGCCTCCACCTCCTGGGTCCAAGCGATTCTCCCACTTCAGCCTCTTGAGTAGCTGGGATTACATGCGCCTGCCACCATGCCTGGCTAATTTTTTTGTGTGTATTTTTAGTAGAGATGGGTTTTCGCCATGTGGGCCAGGCTGGTCTTGCACTCCCGGCCTCAAGTGATCCGCCTGCCTTGGCCTCCCAAAATGCTGGGATTACAGGTATGAGTCCCGTGCCCGGTCCTGTGTTTTCTTATTATTCCATAATTTTATCATAATTGTGAATAGGAATTTTTGCATTTGTTGCAAACATCAAGAAAAGCCAAAATAGGGTATATTTGTCTATATTAAAGAAAAATTCTCAGTAATGAATGGTATTTCTTAGAATATTTTTACTACTTATTTTGGTTTTTTGTCCTGTTGCTTTAGCCAGAACCTCCAAACAATGCTGATATAGCTGGCATCCTTGCTGTGTCCCTAATTCTAACTTTAGAATTTTCCAACGTAATATACACCACTCCTTTGGATAATGGTTTTTATAATACTTAGGTAATTTTCTTCTGCTCCAGTTTTCACTTACAGTGAAATTCCTTGAACCCGGGAGGTGGAGGCTGCAGTGAGCCAAAATTGCGCCACTGCACTCCAGCCTGGGTGACAGAGTGTGACTCCATCTCAAAAAAAAAGAAACATAGACCTTATATAATGAAAATAGACTACATAATTTGACTGAATAATGTTTACAATGGAGTTAAATAAAGGTTTTTGAGTGGAGACATAATATTTTCATAGTCATTCTTTTGATAAGTTCATATAAAATACTGATGCAATTTCACTTATCAGGGTAGCTTGCTGAATTTTATCAAGTATCTTCTTAAAATTGTTAGCCGTAAGTATTTGGGTTTTGCACTTAAATATGTTGACACAGTGCATTTGTGTAGCATATAGCCTGGTATGTTAAGTCACCTTGCCTTCCTGGAACAAATCCTCTTGGTCATGTTGGATTATTCTTCCAAAGCACTGCTGGATTTCGTTTTCTAATATCTTGTCTGGAAGTTTTACAACTCTAGTCGTGTGCTGCATAACGGCATTTTGACCAACGACAGACTCCATGTTACAATGGTGATCTCGATCTCGTAATAATAATGGAGCTGAAAAATTCCTATTGCCTACTGACATCTTGATGATCTGAACCCTGCCTAGGCTAAGGCTAATGTCCATGTTTGTGTCTTAGTTTTGTTTTGTTTTGTTTTTAATTTGAAAAAGTTAAAAAAAATTAAAATAGAAAAGGCTTATAAAATAAGGATATAAAGAAAGAATATTTTTGTATGGTTGTACAACGCTTGTGTTTTACGCCAAGTGTTACAAAAGATTTTGATGAGTCAAAATCTACAATTAATACATGTATAAAGTAAAAAGGTTAAAATATGCTATACTTAATTTACTACTGAAGAAAGACTTTTTAAATAAATTTAGAGTAGTCTAAGTGTACAGTGTTTATAAGGTCTGCAGTAGTACACAGTCACGTCCTAGGTCTTCACATTCACTCACCACTCACTCACTGACTCACCCAGAGCAACTTCCAGTCCTGCAAGCTCCATTCATGATAAGTGTCCTAAACAGGTGTACCATATTTTTTATCTTTTATACGATATTTTTATTGTACTTTTGTTTTGTTTTGTTTTTGAGACAGGGTCTTACTCTGTCTGTCACCCAGGCTGGAGTGCAGTGGCACAATCACAGCTCACTGCAGCCTCAACCTCCCCAGGCTCAGGTGATCCTCCCACCTCAGCCTCCCAAGTAGCTGGGACCACAGGCATGTACCACCATGTATTTTTTGTAGAGATGGGGTGTTGCCATGCTGCCCAGGCTGGTCTCGAACTCCTGGGCTCAAGTGATCCACCCACCTCAGCCTCCCAAACTGCTGGGATTACAGGCATGAGCCACCACGCCTGGGCTACAGTACCTTTTCTATGTTTAGTTATATTTAGATAGACAAGTACTTACCATTGTGTTTCCATTACCTACAGTACTCAGCACGTTCACGTGCTGTATGGATTTCTAGCCTAGGAGCCATAGGCTACACCCTATTTCTCAGAATGGATCCCTGCTGATAAGTGGCAACGACTGTATACACATGCATGCAGCTGGTCTCTAGTTTTCTTTTTTAGTGCTATCTCTGATTTTTGCTTGTTTCTTATGCAACTCTAAAAATAAATTGGAGCTTGTGCAACTCTAAAAATAAACTGGAGCTCTTTTCTTCTTTTTCGGTGACCTGAAATAGTTTGACTATCTCAGAAATTATCTGTTCTGTTATCTTGGCTGATACTCTTTTTCATTGTAACATTCTTAACAAATTTCCCAATTATTTTCTGTAATTACTGATCTGTTCAGGTTGTATACCTTATCTGGATCAATTTTAGTAGTTTATATTTAGCAAAAGAAAAAACATCATTTACTCTGCTCTAAATTTTCAATTATGTAGCCCTATGATTCCATTTAACTTTCTTTTTAAAATATTTTAATATCTTTGGCATTTGGGGGTCCACCACCTTTCTTGTTACTACTGGTTTTGGGGTTTCTTTTTTTATTGTTGTATTTTTAGTCTTCTACTTAGTATGCTAAGGGTTTACTTATTTAGTCATTTGTATTAAAGTAAAAGTAGCACTTTTGCTTTTATTTATTTCTCTACCCCTCCTCCATTTCATTCATTTCAGCTTTCAGCATTTTTTTTTTTTTTTTTTTGAGACGGAGTCTCGCTGTCACCAGGTTGGAGTGCAGTGGCACGATCTCAGCTCACTGCAACCTCCACCTCTCGGATTCAAGCGATTCTCCTGCCTCAGCCTCCCGAATAGCTGGGACTACAGGTGCACGCTATCACACCCAGCTAATTTTTTTGTATTTTTTGTAGAGACGGGGTTTCACCATGTTGACCAGGATGGTCTTGATCTCTTGACCTCGCGATCCGCCCACCTTGGCCTCCCAAAGTGCTGGGATTGTAGGTGTGAGCCACCATGCCTGGTCTCAGCTTTTATTTTAATAATTATTTCCCCTGCTTTTCTTTCATTTTATTTTGTTATTCTAATTTCATGTATTAAGTTCACTTACTCTTTAGTAATAAAAACATTTAAAGCTATATATTTTCCATTATGCCTTCACCTGTGTTAAAAGATAATTTTTTAAGTTAAAATCATGACTGTCATACAAATATAAGATTAACACATGCCAAGTATTTAATTCATTAATTAAAGGGGGAATCAGTAAGCTATCACAACAGGCTCAAAGAAGGATTAACAAATGCATGATTACATAGGCAATCAGGAATGCTGAAATAAATTCACCAACAGATGCAAAACTGGTCAGTATCTCCAGAGTAGTAATTAGCTGTGTTCCATCAAACGAAATCTGTTTGCAGTCCTGTGGATGAGTTATTTGCAATACTATCTATTTCTGTAACCTGCAAAGTTATAAAATGGCCAGGCATGGTGGTTCACGCCTATAATCTCAGCATTTTGGGAGGCCAAGGCAAAAGGATCACATGAGCCCAAGGATTCCAGACCAGCCTGAGCAGCATAGGGGAGACCCTGTCTCTACAAATACTATTAATAATAAAAAAAAAAATTGGCCGGTTGTGGTGGTGTGCACCTGTAGTCCCAGCTACTCTAGAGGCTGAGATTAGAGGACCACTTCAGCTGGGGAGGTTGAGGCTGCAGTGAGCTGTGATCATGTGCCACTGCACTCTAGCCTTGGTGACAGAGTGAGACTGTGTCTAAAAACAAACAAACAAACAAAACAAAAAAAAACTAAGTCGTAAAATAGCTCAAAAACAATAAACAATGAAGAGCACTAACCTCTATAGAAGCAGATAATCCAGAACTGGGAAGTGACAGGATATCCTGTAATCTTTATTGCCTACAAAATCATTCAAAACTTGTCCTTATATCCATCCCTATAAACTTTTATATGACATGCCCTTCTTTCCATAAACTTCTAGACTTTGTTATTTCAGTTTTAGGGATGGTTAGTTGGTTGCTTTGAAGGGGATAGGGCCAGAATCCAGGGGTTATATAAAGGTATGTTTCCTATTTTTCAAGTACAGGCATGTTTCGGAGATATTGTGAGTCTGGTTCCAGACCACCACAATAAAGCAAATATCACAATAAAGTGAGTCACACATATTTTTAAATTTCCCAGTGCATATAAAAGTTATGTTTATACCATACTATAGTCTATTAAGGGCACAATAGCATTATGACTTTAAAAAGTACATACTTTAATTTAAAAATACTATGTTGCTAAAAAAATGCTGACAATCATATGAGCCTTCAGCAAGTTGCAGTCATTTTGCTGATAAAGGGTCTTCCTCAATGCTGATGGCTGCTGACTGATCAGGGTTGTGGTTGCTGAAGGCTGGGGTAGCTGTAGTAATTTCTTAAAATAAGACAACAACAAAGTTTGCCACATCAATGGACTCTTCGTCTTTTTTGCTTTTTTTTTTTTTTTTTTTTTTTTTTTTTTTGAGATGGAGTCTCACTCTGTCGCCCAGGATGGAGTGCAATGGCGTGATCTCAGCTCACTACAACCTCCGCCTCCTGGGTTCAAGCAATTCTCCTGTCTCAGCCTCCTGAGTAGCTGGGACTACAGGTGCGCCCCACCACACCCACCTAATTTTTGTATTTTTAGTAGAGACAGGGTTACACCATGTTGGTCAGGCTGGTCTCAAACTCCTAACCTTGTGATCAGCCCACCTCGGCCTCCCAAAGTGCTGGGATTACAGGTGTGAGCCACCGCACCCGGCCTCTTTTTTGCCTTTTTTGGTATAAATTTAAGGGATACAAGTGCATGCAGTTTTGTTACATGGATATATTGCATAGAGGTGAAATCTGGGCTTTTAATGTAACTATCACCCAAATAATGTACATTTTACCCATTAAGCAATTTGTGTGTGTGCGTGTGTGTCTGTGTGTGTGTGTGATGAAGTCTCACTCTGTCGCCTAGGCTGGAGTGCAATGGCGTAATCTCGGCTCACTGCAACCTCTGTCACCCGAGTTCAAGCAGTTCTGCTTCAGTCTCCCATGTGGCCGGGATTACAGGCACGTGCCACCATGCCCAGCTAATTTTTGTATTTTTAGTAGAGATGGGGTTTCACCATGTTGGCCAGACTGGTCTCGAACTCCTGACCTCAGGTCATCCGCCCACCTTGGCCTCCCAAAGTGCTGGGATCCCAGGGGTGAGCCACCCCGCCAGGCCCATTAAGCAATTTATTATCCCTTACCTCCCTCCCATCCTTCTGAGTCTGTAATGTCTACTATTCCACACTGTATGCCCATGTATAAACATTACTGAGCTCCCACTTGTAAGTGAGACCATGCAGTGTTTGACTCTCTGTTTCTGAGTTATTTCATGTAAAATAATAGCCTCCAGTTTCGTCTGTGTTGCTGCAAAAGACATAATTAAATCTCCTTTTCATGAAAGATTTCTCTGCAGCATCCAATGCTGTTGGACATCATTCTACTCACAGTAAGACCACTTTCAAAATTAGACTCAATCCTCTCAAACCCTGACACTGCTTAATCAACTAAGGCTATGTAATATTTTAAGTTGTTTGTTGTCGTTTTCACAATGTTCAGAACATCTTTACCAGGAGTAGATTCTATCTCAAGGAACCACTTCCTTTGCTCAGCCATAAGAAGCAACTCCTCATCCATTCAAGTTCTCTCATAAGATTGCAGCAATTCAGCCACATCTTCAGGTTCCACTTCTAATTCTAGTTCTCTTGCAATCTCTACCATCTCTGCAGTTACTTCCTCCACTGACGTCTTGAACCCCCTCAAGTTCATTTATGATGGTTGGAATCAACTTCTTACAAACTCCTGCTAAGGTTGATATTTTGACCTCCCACCAAGTATCACGAATGATCTTCATGTCATTTAGAATGGTGAATCCTTCATCTTGATGTTCTGGTGAAAAAAAAAAATGAATAGTGAATCCCTTTTAGAAGGTTTCCAATTTACTTTGCCCAGATGCATCAGAGGAATCACTATCACAGCTATAGTCTTACAAAATGTATTACTTCAATAATAAGACTTCAAAGTTGAAATTACCCCCCCATCCATGGGCTACATACAGAATGGAGGTTATGTTAGCAGGCATGAAAACAACATTCGTCTCCTTGCACATCTCCATCAGAGCTCTTGGGTGACCAGGTGCATTGTCGATAAGCAGTACTATTGTGGAAGGAACCTATTTTCTGAGCAGTAGGTCTCAACATGGGGCTTAAAATATTCAGTAAACCATGCTGTAAACAGAGGTGCTGTCATCCAGCCTTCATGGTTCCATTTCTAGAGCCTAGACAGAGTAGATTTAGCATCATTCTTAAGGGCCTTAGGATTTTTGGAATGGTAAATGAGCACTGGCTTCAACTTCAAGTTACCAGCTACATTAGCCCCTAACAAGAAAGTCAGCCTATCCTTTGAAGCTTTGAAGCCAGACATTGACTTCTCCCCTCTAGCTATGAACATCCTAGATGGCATCTTCTTCCAGTAGGAGACAATTTTATCTACATTGAAAAATCTATTGTTTAGTGTAGCCTTCTTCATCAACGATCTTAGCTGGATCTTCTGGGTAACTTGCTGCAGCTTCTGCATCAGCTCCTACTGCTTCACTTTGCACTTTTATGATCTGGAGATGGCTTCTTTCTTTAAACCTCCTGAACCAACTTCTGCTAGCTTCCAATTTTCTTCTGCAGCTTCCTCACTTCTCTCAGTCTCCATAGAATTGAAGGAGTTAGGTCCTTGCTCTGGATTAGACTTTGGCTGAAGACAATGTCGTGGCTGGTTTGATCTTCTATTCAGACCACTCAAACATTCTTCACATCAGCAATAAGGCTGTTTCACTTTCTTATCATTCATATGTTCACTGGAGTAGCACTTTTAATTTCTTTGCATAACTTTTCCTTTGCATTCACAACTTGGCTAACTGGTGCAAAAGGCCCAGCTTTCAGCCTGTCTTGGCTTTCAACATACCTTCCTCACAAAGCTTAACCTTGTCTAGCTTTTGATTTAAAGTGAGAGACGTGGGACTCTTTCTTTCACTTGAACACTTAGAGGCCATTGCAGGGTTATTAATTGGCCTAATTTCAACATTGTTGGGTCTCAGGGAATAGGGAGGCTCAAATAGAGGGAGAGAGATGGGGAACAGCTGTTCTGTGGAGCAGTCCAGAACACACACTACATTTATCAATTAACTTCGCCGTCTTATATGGACATGGTTCACGGCACCCTGGAGCAATTACAACAGTAATACCAAAGATCACCAATCACAGATCACCATAACAGATATAATAATAATAAAAAGCTTGAAATGTAAGAACTACCAAAATATGACACAGAGACCCAAAGTGAGCACCCGCTGTTGGAAAAATGGTGCCCATAAGACTTGTTTGATGCGGGGTTGCCACAAACTTCAATTTGTAAAAAAAAAAAAAAAACCTCAGGGCCTGCAAAGCACAATAAAGCTAAGGACAATCAAACAAGGTGTGCCTGTATTACAATTTGTGAAACTATATTTTGGCTTTTGGTTTCTGATGTTATTGGGTTTTGGTCTGAAAATGTGACCTGTAAAATAGATGTTTTTCTCCCTCATTATGCCATTTTCTTTGTTTTGTTTTTTCAACTTTTATTTTAGGTTTAGGGGGTATATGTGCAGATTTTTTACCTGGGTAAATTGCATGTCATGGGGGGCAGGTTTTTTACATGGGTAAATTGCATGTCATGGGGGGCAGGTTTTTTACATGGGTAAATTGCATGTCATGGGGGGCAGGTTTTTTACATGGGTAAATTGCATGTCATGGGGGGCAGGTTTTTTACATGGGTAAATTGCATGTCATGGGGGGCAGGTTTTTTACCTGGGTAAATTGCATGTCATGGGGGGCAGGTTTTTTACCTGGGTAAATTGCATGTCATGGGGGGCAGGTTTTTTACATGGGTAAATTGCATGTCATGGGGGGCAGGTTTTTTACATGGGTAAATTGCATGTCATGGGGGGCAGGTTTTTTACCTGGGTAAATTGCATGTCATGGGGGGCAGGTTTTTTACCTGGGTAAATTGCATGTCATGGGGGGCAGGTTTTTTACATGGGTAAATTGCATGTCATGGGGGGCAGGTTTTTTACCTGGGTAAATTGCATGTCATGGGGGGCAGGTTTTTTACCTGGGTAAATTGCATGTCACTGGGATTTGGGGTATAAATGGTTTGGTCACCCATGTAGTGACCATAGTACCCAATAAGTAGTTTTTCAACCCTCACCCTCCTCCCACCCTCCACCTTCAAGTAGACCGCAGTGTCTGTTGTTCCCATCTTTGTGGCCACGGGTACTCAATGTTTAGCTCCCACTTATAAGTGAGAACATGTGGTGTTCAGTTTTCTGTTCCTGCATTAATTCACTTAGGATAATGACCTCCAGCTGCATCTGTGTTGCTGCAAAGTCCATGATTTCATGTTGTTATGGCTGTGAAGTATTCCATGCTGTACGTACCACATTTCCTTTATCCAGTCCACCACTGATGGGCATCTAGGTTGATTGCATGTTGCTGTTGTGAATAGTGCTGCGATGAACGTATGCGTGCATGTGTCTTGGTAGAATGATTTGTATTAATGGGATTGCTGAGTCGAGTGGTAGCTCTAAGTTCTTTGAGAAATCTCCAAACTGCTTTCCACAGTGGCCGAACTAAGTTACATTCCCACAAGCAGTGTACAAATGTTTCCTTTTCTCCTCGACCTCGCGAATATCTTTAGTTTTCTGACTTTTTCATGGTAGCCACTCTGATTAGTGTGAGATGGTATCTGTGGTTTTGATTTACATTTCTCTCATGGTTAGGATGTTGAGCATTTTTTCATATGCTTGTTGGCTGCTTGTATGTCTTCTTATAATTTAATAGTTTTCTGTATGGCCATTTACATGACCAATTTTTGTACGTATTTGGTGACTATTAGAGAAGAATATATAGTCTCTGTAGAGTTTAAATTTTTATGAATTATTCAATTCTTCTAATCCTTTCTTAGTTTGTGTCTATTTGGTAAACTCTGAAAGAAATATTTAAAAAATCTCTCTCAAGGATTGCATTTTTAAAACCAAGATTTCCTTATATTACCAGGGTGCTTTTTTAAATTATATTTTGCCATATGTTATTTGATGCATACAAAGTTTGTAGCTATTCTGCGTTTCTTGTCATTTTTTCTTTTTATTCTTATGTACCTGTTCCTTCTATGTAATAATAGCTTTTGGCCTTAAATCATGCTTTATCTCATAATAACATTCTAAGTCTTATTTTGTATTTTTTTCATTTGCCTGGTTCATATCTCCCCATTCTGTTATTCAGTATCTTTCTTTATCAGCCTTTCCTTGTCTTTGATAGTAGAATTCAAATCATTTGTATTTATTACAGTAATATATACGTGCTATTATTCACTTCCATCTTATTTAATATTTGCTATTTATTGAAGTTTGCGGTTTTCTCCTTTTTCCTTTTTAATTTTATTTCCTTTCTCTAGAAAGTTACATATTCGTCTCCATCCTGCTGACAGTTACATTCCAATTTTTTGTGTGTTGTTTTTTTGAGATAGGGTCTCTGTCTCCCAGGCTAGAGTGCAGTGGAGTGATCTTGGCTCACTGCAGCCTTTTCCTCCCCAACTCAAGTGATCCTCCCACCTCAGCCTCCCAAGTAGTTGGGACTCCAGATGTGTGCCTCCATGACGGGCTAATTTTTGTATTTTTTTTTTTTTTTTTTTTTTGGTAAAGATGGGTTTTTTCCGTGTTTCCCAGGCTGGTCTCGAACTCCTGGGCTCAAGCAGTCTGCCCACTTTTGCCTCCCAGAGCGCTGGGATTAGAGGCATGAGCCAGCGCACCTGGCCTACTTTCCAATATTTAACAATGATTGTTAAATATATATTTGCCTACTGCTGTGTAAAAAGTAAACATTAACCATGACTCAATCTTCCATTAAGAAATCCTTCCCTGGCCAGGCACGGTGGCTCCTGCCTGTAATCCCGGCACTTTGAGAGGCGGAGGCGGGCAGATCACGAGGTCAGGAGATCGAGACCATCCTGGCTAACACAGGGAAACCCCATCTCTACTAAAAATACAAAAAATTAGCCAGGCGTGGTGGCAGGCACCTGTAGTCCCAGCTACTCGGGAGGCTGAGGCAGGAGAATGGCGTGAACCCAGGAGGCGGAGCTTGCAGTGAGCCGAGATTATGCCACTGCACTCCTGCCCAGGCGACAGAGCGAGACTCTGTCTCAAAAAAAAAAAAAAAAAAAAAAAAAAAATTCTTCCCTGATGAGAGGAAGCTTTTGGACTTCATCTTCTACAGCCCCCATCCTCAAATTCTGAGTTTTGCTGAGATGACTTACAAGTTTATTTCTAGGCTTTTGTTAAGTTTTGCCCTATGGTATGTCTCTTACATTCAGATTCCCAATTTACCATCTCCATTTAGATTTAACTAAAAATTACTGCATTCATTGTTCACCATAGTTTCTTACACCCTTCAGCTTCCCTATGTTGCGCCTTTACTCTGATTTCATTTTCATTTGGTTGGAGTACTTCCTGGAGCATATTCCTCAGAAGGGCACATAGGTGGGACTTCTTTTGTCCTGGCAGATGAATTATATCCTTGGACGTAAGATCCTTTTCTCTTCAGTAGTTGTTAAACTCTGTTCTGGTGGAGATGAAACGTTGGATCCCAATCTGATCCACTTCTTAGATGCCCTAGGTCCTGTAGCCCAGCAAAGTTGAGACAAAACGATGGTGTTGCCAGGAAAAAAAGCGAGGCAGTGGCTCATCCTAGCCAGTCAGGTTGACAGAACCCATCTCTGAAACTTCTCAGATAGAGAGCAGGGCTTCAAAGTAGGAAATATTATTAATCTTAAAAATTATTTTTTATTTCATCATACTTCTCAGCAACAAAATTATGGCTATATAAATTGAAATTCACATCTTTTATTTTCTATGATCACAGGGCTCCAAGCTTTAGACATTTCCTCAATATCAAATTACCATTAGGGCCAGGCATGGTGGCTCACGCTTGTAATCCCAGCATTTTGGGAGGCCAAGGTGGGTGGACCACCTGAGGTCAGGAGTTTGAGACCAGCCTGGCCAATATGGCAAAACCCCATCTCTGCTAAAAATACAAAAATTAGTGGGTGGTGGATGCCTGTAGTCCCAGCTACTCAGGAGGCTGAGGCAGGAGAATCACTTGCCCAGGAGGCAGAGGTTGCAGTGAGCTGAGATCGCACCACTGTACTCCAGCCTGGGAGACAGAGTGAGACTCCGTCTCAAAAAAACAAGATAATTAGGAACTTTTGACCAAAGCAACATATATATTATATAATTTGAAAAACGGTTATTAAATATAAGCAACGTACTGGTGTTTTTCCATTTTAATGAGGTAGATAGGCCTGGTTTTTAGTCAGCTTATATATTCTTTATGAATATGACTTTTTTAAAAAACTGTTTTTCAGCAGTTGCTAGAATGAGATACATTTTATTTTCAGTTGTGTCAAGTTCTCTTTTATTTATGTAAACTCTGAGTTTTACTCACATAAATAAGAATATAGAAATACAAATTGTATTGTTATAGTAATATTTCTCAATTGTTTTAATTTCTTCTGAATTCTGTGCCAGAAAATCACATATAGATCAGTTATCATTAATTGGGTCAATTGTGTTAAAAACAAAGAACTGAAAACCACCTGGGGTTTCTTTCCCAATTATGGAATCACTTGCCTTCTCAACATTGATGCTGTAATATCTCAGATTTTATGACTCCATGCATTGGTTCAGTATGGTGTATTAATAATGGGTCACTTTCTCTGTGCATTCTTAGGTGATCAGTTTTAGGAAAAGGTATGCCTAGAAGTTAAGGATCTGAGAATTGATGTCCTTAATCATGCCTGTTTTTTGTTGTTGTTGTTGTTTGTTTTTTTGGTTTTTTTTTTTTTTTTTTTTTGAGAGAGTCTCCCTCCGTCACCCAGGCTGGAGTGCAGTGGTGTGATTTCGGCTCACTGCAACCTCCACCTCCCTGGTTCAAGCAATTCTCCTGCCTCAGTCTCCTGAGTAGCTGGGACTACAGGTACCCACCACCATGCCCAGCTAATTTTTGTATTTTTAGTCAAGGCAGGGTTTCACCATGTTGGCCAGGCTGTTCTCAAACTCCTGACCTCAAATGATCCACCCACCTCGGCCTCCCAAAGTGCTGGCATTACAGGCGTGAGCCACCAAACCCAGCCAATCATGCCTGTATATACTGAAAATCTTGGCAGGGCACAGTGGCTCATGCCTGTAATTCCAGCACTCTGGGAGGCTGAGGCAGGAGGATCACTTGAGCCCAGGAGTTTGAGACCAGCCTGGGCAACATGTCGAAACCCTGCCTGTACAAAAAATACCAAAAAATTAGCTGGGCTTGATGGCACATGCCTGTAGTACTGGCTTCTTTGGAGGCTGAGGTGGGAGGATCACTTGAGTCCAGGACGTCAAGGCTGCAGTGAGCCGTGAGCCATGATCACACCACTGCACTCCAGACTGAGCAACAGAGCGAGACCCTGTCTCAAAGAAAAGAAAAGAATCTTTGTGTATTTCCATAGTACAAAACCCTCAATTTGAAGACCTTTTGCCATAGAGCAGGAGTCAGCAGTGTTTTTTCTGTAAACCGCCAGATAGTAAATGTTTTCAGCTTTGTGGGCCATATCTTCTCTGTTGCAACTATTCAGCTCTGCTGGGGTAGCAGGGAAGTAGCCACAGTCAATATTCAGGGCAGTGGGCGTGGCTGTGCTCCGACAAAATTCCATTTACAGGCATTGAGATTTCAATTTCATAAAATTTTCACCTCACAAAATTTAATTTTCTTTTGATTTTTGTTAACCAGTTAAAAATGTGAAAACCAGACCAGTCACAGTGGCTCACACCTGTAATCCCAGCACTATGGGAGGCCGAAGCAAGCAGATCACTTAAGGTCAGGAGTTCGAGACCAACCTGGGCAACATGGTGAAACCCTCTACCAAACATACAAAAAATTAGCCAGGTGCGGTGGCATGCACCTTTGCTCCCAGCTACTTGGGAGGCTGAGGTGGGAGGATCACTTGAGCCCAGGAGGCAGAGGTTGCAGTGAGCTGAGATTGTGCCACTGCCCTCCAACCTGGGTGACAGAGTGAGACCTCATCTCAAAAAAATATAAAAATAAAAATAAAAATATGAAAACCATTCCTAGCTCACAGACCATACAAAAAAAAGTGGTCCATAAGTTCAAATTAGATTGAATTTATATTTTATGACTTCTTTTTATGTTGGAATGGAGAATTCTGTTTAAAAATTAGACCACCTGTAGGATTTTTTACTGTTGTTATTGTTGTTGTTGTTATCAGCATGTGATTAAACAAACATATGAAACCCCTTCCTGAAATGTTCTAAGTCACTCTGTTTCCTATCGTGGGAATGGCCTATAAACTCCTGAAAAGCCGTAAGGCAGTTTGTGAACCTTGATGCCACCCTTCCTAAAAGCATCGCAAAGAAGCAGCTTTGGGCTGAAAAGTTGTCAATCCCCCAGCAGCTCTGGCTTAAGTCACAATGACACTTGATTAAATAAACAGGGTGCTTGCCACCAAACTGAGATATCTGAATAACCCCCTGCTTATATAAATCAGTGACTCTGCTGTAAAACACCTGCAAATTTGAGTTCAATTTTTCAGTGGCTTACTGTGGAAGGCTTGGCTTCCAGAAGCAGAACAGGCAAGCTTCTCTCCTGACTAGATGAGAAATTTAGCAGAGAGGCAGCCTGGATAAAATCTGACTTTAAATCAGGAGTAGATCCAGCTTTTATGGGGCCTTAAGTGTATTTTTTTTTTTAATGTAAAATTACAAATACAGGGACTTCAAACGGGCTTTGGGGAGCAGAGGGATCCTCAATTTCAGCATTCTTACAGTAAATCTGCCTTAGCATTTAGTTCTCAGTGGGGTGAGTGTGTGATTTCCTGCAATAGGAAAAAGTTCTCCTTTTTTTTTTTTTTTTTTTTATTTGAGACAGGATCTCGCTTTGTTTCCCAGGCTGGAATGCAATGGCATGATCATGGCTCACTGCAACCTCCACCTCCCAGGCTCAGGTGATCCTCCCACCTCAGCCTCCTGAGTAGCTGGGTTCACAGGCATGCACCACCATGCCCAGCTAATTTTTGTATTTTTTTGTACAGACAGGGTCTTACAGTGTTGCCCAGGCTGGTCTCAAACTCCTAGACTCAAGGGATCTACCCACCTCGGCCTCCCAGAATGCTAGGATTACAGGCATGAGTCACCAGCCCAGACAAAAAGTCCTTCTTGAAGAAGGGAGAAACCACTACCCAAGGCGCAGTAGACCAAAGAGAAATCCCTGAAGTGGGCCCATCAGGAAGCCAGGCCACATGTTCTCGTTAAGATAGTTGCTGTCCCAGGCCGGGCGCGGCGGCTCACGCCTGTAATCCCAGTACTCTGGGAGGCTGAGGTGGGCAGATCACCAGGCGGGTCAGGAGTTCGAGACCAGCCTGGCCAACATGGCGAAACCCCATCTCTACTAAAAAACAAAACAAAACAAAACAAAAAACTATAAAAATTAGCCAGGCGTGGTGGCACGTGCCTGTAATCCCAGCTACTTGGGAGGCTGAGGCAGGAGAATCACTTGAACCCGGGGGGCGGAGGTTGCAGTGAGCCGAGATCGCACCACTGTACTCCAGCCTGGGTGACACAGCAAGACTCCGTCTAAAAAAAAAAAAGGAAAAAAGATAGTTGCTGTCCCAGAAAGACACACCACTCCCAAGCCTGGTGGAAGAACAATGCAGTGTTTGTGACAAAGCCCAAGCCCTTGGGACCAACTTTACAAACTGTCATTGGATATTAAAAGGAAAATGATGTTGCCCATCCATTCGTCATCACTTTTGGATGCACTTTTTTAAAAAACTGCATTTTTGTCAATAGAGCAAAATAAGACAAGTCAATTAAATGGTATTGCACGACGGCTGTCTATGTATTGTAGTTAACTAGATTGTATTATTTCGTTTGTAATGGGAGATCAAATTCTCATTTGGTATTTTCTGGGTTCCGTTGTTGTTACTGTCATTATTACAATTCACCTTTTTCTAGTCATCTTTTTTTTTATAGTAAAGCCCAATTCATTTCAACCAAGTCGACTTTGCCTAGATTAATTCTATAAATGAAGTAGCTTTGTGGTTGGGCAGGTATTTTACAATGTGAAAATCTGAACCTGAATTTGAAGGAAAACCAAGATTTCTTCGATTCCAGCACCAGGTATTTCATTAGCTATTTTCAAGGGCTTTGCTTCTATACAATCTCTCTGAAATGCAGAATCCTCATGTAATATGACACTATTTTAGAGAACATTTTCTCAAACTTGAGAACACACACTCTTGGGGAGTGGGTGACGGAGGAGTCTGTGGATATATTCTTGAGAGGGAGTATGAAAAAGCACATTTTATTTTACTTTTGAGTTTTCATTTTAATAGAAATGCTTTTTAAAAATTAACATGAGTGGGCCGGGCGCGGTGGCTCACACCTGTAATCCCAGCACTTTGGGAGGCTGAGGCGGGCGGATCACAAGGTCAGGAGATCGAGACCATCCTGGCTAACACAGTGAAACCTCATCTCTACTAATAATACAAAAAATTAGCCGGGCGTGGTGGCGGGTGCCTGTAGTCCCAGCTGCTCGGGAGGCTGAGGCAGGAGAATGGCGTGAACCCGGGAGGCGGAGCTTGCAATGAGCTGAGATCGCGCCACTGCACTCCAGCCTGGGCGACAGAGCAAGACTCCGTCTCAAAAAAAAAAAAATTAACATGAATATCCTGAGTTATCTGAATGACTAATTTGCAACCAAGCACTGCAGAAAGATTTCTGTTCCCCCGTTTGCTCCAATTGCTTTGGAGCAACTGCAGTGAAAATTGGCTTGAAATGTAAGTGGAAGTATTACAAAGTAACTTTAGACAACAGCAAGTTGCCACGCATAGCGCAATAAGCAACCTTGTGTTTGAAATGTGTATAGCATCTTGGGTACCCTGGAGAGGAAATTAAAAAGCACAGAAATTGTATTTGCCCAAATGGTCAACAGTGCCAAGTTTGAGAGGTCCTGAGTTAGATCAATGCCTAGCAGGAGAGAAGGGTGTTCAATCTAAATTATACACCGCCTCCTCTCCATGCCTCTAACGCACTCATAGCTGCTTTCCCTGTTCTCTCTATTCCACCTGGAAAGTTCTTTCCTCCCTCTGTCTGCCCCTCCTCCTGCAGAGTCCAGGAGTTAGATACCTTCCCCTTCCCAAGCTGCGGTTAAGTCAGTGCTTTTACAGGATGCTGTGATTTTTTGGTTTTGATTTTGATTTTTTTGAGACAGAGTCTCATTCCCATCACCGAGGCTGGAGTGCAGTGGCACGATCTCAGCTCACTGCAGCCTTGACCTCCCAGGCCCAAGCAATCCTCCTGCCTCAGCCTCCCAAGTAGCCGGGACTACAGGCATGCGCCACCACCCCCAACTAATTTTTTATGTTTTTAGTAGAGACAAGGTCTCGCCACGTTGGCCAAGCTGGTGGCAAACTCCTGACCTCAGGTGATCCACCTGCCTCAGCCTCCCAAAGTGCTGGGATTACAGGCATGAGCCACTGCACCTGGCCTGGACACTGGTTTTATTGACAATGTTCACAGTTGTAACTGAAGGCTGATTTGTGTAGCTATTTTCTCATTGCTGTCACTAGTGAGCACACTCCATGTGGGAGTGAACCATGCGTCTTATCCACCATTATACCCCAAGATGTAGCATGGTACCTGGCACATAGTAGGTGCTTAATAAATATTTATTAAATAAATGGCAATCATTAGTTTTTAATGGTAAGAGTGAGTATTTATTGACTCATTGTGTGCCAGCACAGTGCCACTTGCTATATGCAATTATCTCACTAAATCCTCCCAAACCCCAGGAGGGTGGTACTATTAGTACCCACATTCTGTAGAGAAGCAGGTGTTTCCGAACTTGCCTGGCTTAAGAATCACCTGGAAAACTTGTTTTAAATGCCCAACCCACAGCCCAGCTCTGGAAATTCTGATACAGTGGATCTGGATGGGAGTCTAAGAATCTGTATTTTATTTTATTTTATTAAACTTTTGTGGGTACATAATAGGTGTATATTTTTATGGGGTATGAGATGTTTTGATACAGGCATGCAATGCATAATAACCACATCATGGAGAATGGGGTATTCATCCCCTCAAGCATTTATCCTTTATATTACAAACAATCTACCCTCTTTTAATTATTTTAAAATGTACACTTAAGTTATTTTTGACTATACTCACCGTGTTGTGCTATCAAATAGTAGATCTTATTCATTCTTTCTATTTTTTTTTTTGTGTGCTCATTAACCATCACCACTCCTCTCCCCCAACTACCCTTCCCAGCCTCTGGTAACCATCCCTACTCTCTATGTCCATGAGTTCAATTGTTTTGATTTTTAGATCCCACAAATAAGTGAGAATGTTTGGTGTTTGTCTTTCTGTGCCTGGCTTATTTCACTTCATATAATGATCTCCAGTTCCATCCATGTTGTTGAAGATGACTGGATCTCATTATTTTTTATGGCTAAGTAGTACTCCGTTGCATATATGTACCACATTTTCTTTATCCATTCATCTATTGAGGGACACTTAGTTTGCTTCCAAATCTTAGCTGTTGCATACAGTGCTGCAACAAACATAGGAGTGCAGATATCTCTTCAATATACTGATTTCCTTTCTTTTGTATATATATATACCCAGCAGTGGGATTGCTGGATCGTATTGTAGCTCCATTTTTAGTTTTAGTTTTTAGTGGTTGTACTAATTTACATTCCACCAACAGTATACAAGCATTCACTTTTCTCCACTTCCTTGCCAGCCTTTGTTATTGCCTATCTTTTGGATATTATCCATTTTAACTGGGGTGAGATGATGCTTCATTGTAGTTTTGATTTGCATTTCTCTGATGATCAATGATATTGAGCACCTTTTCATAGGCCTGTTTGCCATTTGCATATCTTATTTTGAGAAATGTCTTCAAATCTTTTGTCCATTTTTAAAAATCAGATTATTGTTTTCCTGTAGAGTTGTTTGAGCTCCTTTTATATTCTGGTTCTTAATCCCTTGCCAGATGGGTAGTTTGAAAACATTTTCTCCCATTCTGGGGGTTGTCTCTTCACTTTATTGATTGTATCCTTTGCTGTGCAGAAGCTTTTTAACTTGATGAGATCCCATTTACCCATTTTTGTTTTGGTTGCCTGTGCTTATGGGGTATTGCTCAAGAAATTTTTGCCCAGACCAATGTCCTGGAGATTTTCCCCAATGTTTTCTTGTAGTAATTTCATAGTTTGAGGTCTTAGATTTAAGTCTTTAATTCATTTCAATTTGATTTTTGTATATGGCAAGAAATGGGAGTCTAGTTTCATTCTTTTGCATATGGATATCCAGCTTTCCCAGCACTATTTATTGAAGAGACTGTCATTTCTTCAGTGTATGTTCTTGGCACCTTTGTCTAAAATGACTCCACTGTAGGTGTGTGGATTTGTTTCTGGATTCTCTTATTCTGTTCCTTTGGTCTATAAAACAGACAGTTTTTATGCTGGTACCATGCTGTTTGGGTTACTACAGCTCTGTAGTATAATTTGAAGTTAAGTATGTGATTCCTCTAGTTGTGTTATTTTTGCTTAGAATATCCTTGACTATTCTTGGTCTTCTGTGGTTCCATATACATTTTAGAATTGTTTTTTCTATTTCTGTGAAGAAAGTTGTGGTTGTTGTTGTTGTTGTGTTGAAACAGAGTCTCCCTTTGTTGCCCAGGGTGGAATGCAGTGGAACAATCTTGGCTCACTGCCACCTCTGCCTCCTGGGTTCCAGTGATTCTCCTGCCTCAGCCTCTCAAGTAGCTGGGATTACAGGTGCCTGCCACATGCCCGGCTAATTTTTGTATTTTTAGTACAGACAGGGTTTCACCATGTTGGCCAGGCTAATCTCAAACTTAGGACCTCAAGTGATCCACCCACCTCAGCCTCCCACAGTGCTGGGATTACAGGCATGAGCCACCGCACCTGGCCCTGTTATTGGTATTTTAATAGGGATTGCATTGAATCTGTAGATTCCTTTGGATAGTATAGACATTTTAACAATATTGAACAGTATCAATTATTCAAATCCATGATCCTGGAATATTTTTCCATTTTTTGATGTCCTCGTCAATTTCTTTCATCAGTGTTTTATAGTTTTCATTATAGAGGTCTTTCACTTCTTTGGTTAATTCGTAGATATTTAATTTTGTGTATGGCTATTGTAAATGGGATTACTTTTTAAATTTTCTTTTTCAGATTGTTCACTGTTGGCGTATAGAAATGCTACTGATTTTTGTATGTTGATTTTGTATCCTACAACTTTACCGAAATTATTTATCAGTTCTAATAGTATTTTTCTGTGTGGAGTCCTTAGGTTTTTCCAAATATAAGATCATATCATCTGCAAACAAGGATAATTTGACTTCTTCCTTTCCACTTTGGATGCCCTTTATATCTTTCTCTTGTCCAATTGCTCTAGCTAGGGCTTCCAGTGCTATGTTGAATAGCAGTGGTAAAAGTGGGCATCTTTGTCATGTTCCAGGTCTTAGAGGAAAATCTTTCAGTTTTTCCCTATTCATTATGATGCTAGCTGTGGGTCTGTCGTATATGGCTATTATTGTATTGAGGTATGTTCCTTTGACACCCAGTTTTTTGAGGGTTTTTATCATGAAGGGATGCTGAATTTTATCAAATGCTCTTTCAGCATCAATTCAAATGATCAAATGGTTTTTATCCTTCATTCTGTTTATATGATGTATTACATTGAGTGATTTGTATATATTGAGTTATCCTTGCATTCCAGAGATAAATCCCACTTGGTCATGATGATCTTTCTAATGTATCATTGAATTTGGTTTGCTAGTATTTTGTTGAGGATTTTCGCATCAATATTCTTCAGAGATATTGACCTGTAGTTTTCTTTTTTTGATGTGTCTTTGTCTGGTTTTGGTATCAGGGTAACACTGCCCTTGTAGAATGAGTCTGGAAATATTCCCTCCTGCCCTCGTTTTTGGAAAAGTTTAAGTAGGATTGGTATTAGTTCTTCTTTCAGTGTTTAGTAGAATTCGGCAGTGAAGCCATCGAGTCCCAGGCATTTCTTTACTCGGAAACTTTTTACTGTGGCTTTGATCTCGTTACTTGTTAATGATCTGTTCGGGTTTTGGATTTCTTCATGATTCAATCTTGGTGGGCTGCTTGTGTCTAGGAATTTGTCCATTACATCTAGATTTTCCAATTTATTGGCATGCAGTTGCTCATAGTAGCCACTAATGATCCCTTGAATTTCTTCAGTATCAGTTGTAATACCTCCTTTTTTCATTTCTGATTTTATTTATTTTTATCTTCTCTTTTTTTTCTTAGTCTGGGTAAAGGTTTGTAAATTTTGTTTAACTTTTAAAAAAACAGCTTTTTTTTCATTGATCTTTTGTATTATGTTTTCATTTCAATTTCATCTATTTCTGCTCTGATCTTATTTCTTCTACTAATTTTGGGTTTGGTTTGTTTTTGCTTTTCTAGTTCTTTAAGATCCATCATTAGATTATTTATTTGAAGTTTTTTCTCTTTTTTATGTAAACTCTTATAGTTATAAACTTTCCTCTTAATGCTGCTTTTGCTGTATTCCACAGGTTTAGGTATGTTGTATTTCTATTATCATTTGTCTCAGAAATTTTAAATTTTCTTCTTAATTTTTTCATTGACCCATTGGTCATTCAGGAGCATGTTGTTTAATTTCCATGTATTTGTATAGTTTCCAAAATTCCTGTTGTTATTAATTTCTAGTTTGTCCCATTGTGGTCAAAGAAGATGATTGATATTACTTCAGTTTTTTTTTTCAACATTTTAAGAATTGTTTTGTGACCTAACATATGGTCTATACTTCAGAATGATCCATGTGCTGAGGAAAATAATGTGTATTCTGCAGCCGTTGGATGAAATGTTCTGTAAATATCTACTAGATCCATTTAGTCTATAGTGCAGATTAAGTCCGATGTTTCTTTGTTGATTTTCTGTTGGGAAGATCTGGCAAATGCTGAAAGTGGGGTGTTGAAGTCTCCAGCTATTATTGCATTGGGGCCTAACTCTCTCTTTAGCTGTAATAATGTTTCTTTTATATATCTGGGTGCTCCAGAGTTGGACGCATATATATTTAAAACTGCTATATCCTCTTGCTGAATTGACCCCTTTATAAACATTATATATAGTGACCTGCTTTGACTGTTCATATAGTTTTTGTCTTGAAATGTATTTTGTCTGATTTAAGTAGAGCTACCCTTGCTCTTTTTTGGTTTCCATTGACATAGAATATCTTTTTCATCCCTTTATTTTCAGCCTATGTGTGTTTAGGTGAAGTGTGTTTCTTGCAGGCAGCAGATCAATGGGTCTTGTTTTTTAATCTATTCAACCACTCCATGTCTTGATTGGAGACTTTAGTTCATTTACATTCAATGTTATATTATTGTTAAGTAAGGACTTGCTCCTGCCATTTTATTTGTTTTCTGCTTGTTTTGTAGCCTGCTTTTCTTTCTTCCTTCTTTTCTTGCTTTCTTTCTTTCTTCTCTCTCTTTTCTTTTCCTTTTTATTTCTTTCTTTTTCTTCCTTCCTTCCTGTCCTTCCTTCCTTTTCTTTCTTCTTTTTCTTCTTTCCTTTCCTTCTCTCCTCCCTTTCTTTTCTTTCCTTCCCTCCTTTCCTTCCTTCTTGTTTTCCTTTCTTCCTGTCTTCCTCCCTTCCTTTAATGAAGATGAGAATCTTTATTTTATTATATTGTTATTATTATTATTTTTGAGACAGAGTCTTGCTCTGTCGCCCAGGCTGGAGTGCAGTGGCCCGATCTTGGCTCACTGCAAGCTCCGCCTCCCAGGTTCACGCTATACTCCTGCTTCAGCCTCGCAAGTAGCTGGGACTACAGGCGCCCACCACAATGCCTGGCTAATTTTTTGTGTTTTTAGTAGAGATGGTGTTTCACCAGGATGGTCTCAATCTCCTGACCTCATGATCTGCCCGCCTCAGCCTCCCAAAGTGCTGAGATTACAGGCATGAGCCACCACGCTGGGCCGAGAATCTGTATTTTAAATTTGGCACCCTGGAGAGTGTTCTGATCTGAGTAATGTGGAAAATACTAAGATAAACAACTAGGGGCTAGAGATTGCAAGAGCCTGCCTGATGTCACATGGCCATCAGTCCTAAGAAGTTTGATAAATGTTTCCTGAACACCTACTATAGGCCAGATGTTCTAGAAACGTGAAGTTTCAAAGAGCAAAGGGGAAATGATTGTGCCCTTGTGGAATCTGCCTTCTCATAAGAGAAAACAGATAAATAATAAGCAGAATGGACTGGGTGCAGTGGCTTATACCTGTAATCCCAGCATTTTGGGAGGCAGAAGCAGGAGCATCACTTGAGGCTAGGAGTTCAAGACCAGCATGGGCAACATAATGAAACCCCATCTCTACAAAAAATAAAAAGATTAGCCAGGTATGGTGGAGCGTTCCTGTAGTCTCAGCTACTTTGGAGGCTGAGGTGGAAGGATTGCTTGAGCCTGGGCACTTGAGGCTGCAGTGAGCCGTGATTGTGCCACTGCACTCCAGCCTAGGTGATAGAGCAAGATCCTGCCAAAAACAAACAAACAAAACACAATTGTAGGCACCATATACAGTGTCTTAGAAGCAGGTAAGTGCCATGGCAGGGTGGAGGGATTGAGTATGATGAGGGAGAGGAGCCTGCGGGTCAGAGTAGTTCTCCCTAAGAAGTTGAGATTGGAACAAAGACGGGAATGAGGGAGTGAGGGAGCCATGTGGATCTCGAGAGGAACAGAGTTCCAGGCAAAGGGAATGCAAAAATCTTAAAGCAGGAACGTGGCCAGGGAAGAGTGAGCAAGGGAAAGAGGAGCGGGCAGCAGGAGTTTTTTGTGTGTCTGACATGTTTTATAATAATAATAAACGATAATGACGATTGCACTCATTCAGCAAAGATGAATTGCCCCAGGGGCATACCATGGTAGTGACACAGGACAGGAAGGATCCCTGCCCCCTGGGAGATTACAGTCTAGTTAGGCAGACAGGCAAGTTGTCACAACACATATGTGCTTTAATGGGACACAGAGGCACCATGAGGAACAGGAGCAGGCACCACGAGGAGCATCTGGGAACAGGCCTTCCCAGATTTGGAAGGCCCAAGAGGCTGAAATGGGCCAGGGCCAGGGTGACCAGCACCTGAGTTGAGTCAAAATGCTACATAGGAGTTACACAATTGAAGGCAGAGAACAGAGGAGTGAGGGGAATGAGCATTCTAAGGTGCACTGGACGATAGGGCAGTCTGGAAAGAGAGAGGGTATTTGTAATTGGAGCATTTTTGCTAGAAGGAAAAAGGCAAATAAAAAAGGCTGGAGCAGCTGGGTACGGTGGCTCACACCTGTAATCCTAGCATTTTGGGAGGCCGAGGCGGGTGGATTGCCTGAGCTCAGGAGTTAAGAGACCAGCCTGGGCAACATAGCAAAACCCCATCTCTACTAAAAATACAAAAAAATTCCATCCTGGCTAATATGGTGAAACCCCATCTCTACTAAAAATACAAAAAAAAAAAAAAAAAAAAATTAGCCGGGTGTGGTAGCGGGCGCCTGTAGTCCCAGCTACTCGGGAGGCTGATGCAGGAGAATGGCGTGAACTCGGGAGGCGGAGCTTGCAGTGAGCCGAGATCGCGCCACTGCACCCCAGACTGGGCAACAGAGCGAGACTCTGTCTCAAGAAAAAAAAAAAAAAAAAAAAATTAGCCAGGAGTGGTGGTGCGTGCCTGTAATCCCAACTACTCGGGAGGCTGAGGCAGGAAAACGGCTTGAACCCGGGAGGCGGAGGTAGCAGTGCGCCCAGATCGTGCCACTGCACTCCAGCCTGGATGACAGAGTGAGACTCCGTCTCAAAAAAAAAAAAAAAGAAAAGGAAAAAAAAAGGTCGGAGCTCCTTGTGAAGTGTTAGCTTCTGGGAATTTTGTTCATTTCTGGAGAAGAAATGCCACAGTTATACCATGTATATAAGACGATCGTGTAGTTTATCATCCAAGCTGGGGCACTTTTGAAAGTGGTAAAGACTGGGAGACCAGATGGAAATCAGCCCTTGTTACTGACGGAAGACCAAGCTCAGAAGCTGTAAAATGGTGACTAATGCTGCCCTCCAGTGGTGGACTGCAGCAACTCAACACAAGGCAGTGTAGAATTTCACCTCCCTCGGGTCAGTTTTCCAAGAATAACAAGTTACGTGCCACAAAGCAGCTCAGTTTGCTTTTTCCACCTAGCAGTTTAGGTATACATTTATTAATACTGTAAATGTGTCCATCTTTATCAATCTGTTCTCATCCCAGCTGTATGATTTTATTCCTGTTTTCATGTTAGTCGCTGTGGTAGGCTAGATAATGGTCTCAAATTCTGTACTTTCTCCAGCTACAGAATATTTACTCACCTTGTCCATTGACATTATGGTGAGTGGGGCACCACCATAATGGGGCAAAGCCATTTGACTTGCTTTGGCCAATGGAATATCAGTGGACCTGATGGGAACACGGGCATTATTATTATTATTATTATTATTATTATTATTATTTATAGAGAGAGTCTTGCTATGTTGCCCAGGCTGGTCTCAAACTCCTGGCCTCAAGCAATCCTCCTGCCTTGGCCTCCCAAAGTGCTGTGATTAGAGGCGTGAGCCACCACATCTAGTCCAGGAACAGGGGCTTTCAATGTGGCTGTAGAATTTGACACAACCTCTTGCTCTGGAGTGATCTGCCTTAGAACAGACCCTGTGTAACTGATGGCCTAAACAGAAACGAACAGACACATGGAACAGACCTCAATCCAAACCACAGCCCAGAGCCAAGCTCCACAGAACCACAGTGAACTCACAGACCCAGGAAAAAAATAAATAAACATTTGTGTGGAAAACCACTGAGATTTTGAGGTTGTTGTATAGCAAAAAACTGTCTTACACAGTAGTAGACTACTAGTGAATATCCTCAACTTATTATTTCCTACTGAGCTGCTGTAGACAGTGTTCAATATCTGGATAAGTGAAAATCACATTTTCACTACAATACTGCTTTAAAGTCACTCTCAACACAAGTATGGTGAAAAAAAGTATTTGTCTTTGTAAAATTTCTTCCCATCCTGTCTTCTTGTCTTGCTTCCTGTATTAATCCATTTTCATACTGCTGTAAAGAATTGTGTGAGACTGAGTAATTTATAAAGGAAAAAGGTTTAATCAACTGACAGTTCAGCATGGCTGGGGAGGCCTCAGGAAAGTTACAGTCATGGCATAAGGCGAAGGGGAAGCAAGGCACCTTCTTCCCAAGGAGGCAGGAAAGAGAAGTGCCAAGTGAAAGGGGAAGAGCCCCTGATAAAACCATCAGCTCTTGTGAGAACTCACTATCATGAGAACAGCAGCCGCCCCCATGATCCAATTACCTTTACCTGCTCTCTCCCTTGACATGTGAGGATTATGGGGTCATAATTCAAGGTGAGATTTGGGTGGGGACGTAAAGCCTAACCATATCACTTCCTTTAAAAAAAAAAAAATCTTCTCTTTAAAAAAAAAATTCTAACCATATCACTTCCTTTAAAAAAAAAAATTCTTCCCTTTAAAAAAAAAAAATTCTAACCATACCACTTCCTTTAAAAAAAAAAACTCTGGGCCGGGCACAGTGGCTCACAACTGTAATCCCAGCACTTTGGGAGGCCAAGGCCGGCCGATCATGAGGTCAGGAGATTGAGACCAGTCTGGCCAACATGGTGAAACCCCATCTCTACTAAAAATACAAAAATTAGCTGGGTGTGGTGGCGCATGCCTGTAGTCCCAGCTACTCAGAAGGCTGAGGCAGGAGAATCACTTGAACCTGGGAAGTGGAGGTTGCAGTGAGCCGAGATTGCGCCACTGCACTTCAGCATAGTGACAGAGCAAGACTGTCTTAAAAAAAAAAAAAAAATCTGGAAAAGCCTAACCATATCACTTCCTTTTAAAAAAAAAAAAATTCTTTCCACTAACGGAAAACCTGCCCATAAGAGTCCCCACCCAATTTGCCCACCACCTGTTTGCCTCCATATGGGTGTCTTTCATTAAAGGCACCATTTTCCCTATTGGCTCTAAGACTCAGCACCTCACAGGAGATGATGCATAAAAGGAGTAAGATGTTGGAGATGCCTAAGCTTTTATGAGACTTTACATAAAATCCTAAAGAGGATTCTATTCATTTTGTGCCAAATCTAAGTTACCATGTATCTCCAGAAGGAGAGTCAGACTTCAGATTAATTTGAAAGATTGATATGTTGAATGCTCAATGAGAATTTAAATTTTTCTCAGTATTAAAATTTCTTGCACCCAACCAGCAGTCATCTTTATAGGGCATCTTTCAACCTAGTCTGGTGTAGAAAGCATAGACGCACCCAGATTACCTTTAAGCAGGCAGGTGCTGTCATTCAAAGACCTTTTAAGCCTGAGTTGTAGTTTTAAACAGGCCCATGGAGAACTAGAATGATTGACAGTAGAGGGTAATGGTTAAGCAAAGGACTCTGAAGTCAGAAAGAACTGGGTTGAAATTCCAGCTCCACATCTTCCCAGGTATCTGACCCAGATGAGTGAAATAACTACCTGAATTTCAGTTTCTTCTTCTCTATAATGGGGATAGTAAAAGTACCTACCTTATAATGTTGTAGGGAAGAATTAAATAAAACAATACACGTTGTGGGCCGGGCACGCTGGTTCATGCCTGAAATCCCAGCACTTTGGGAGGCCGAGGCAGGCGCATCACCTGAAGTCAGGAGTTCGAGACCAGCCTGGCCAACATGGTAAAACGCCGTCTCTACTAAAAATACAAAAATTAGACAGGTGTTGTGGCAGGTGTCTGTAATCCCAGCTACTCGGGAGGCTAACACAGGAGAATCACTTGAACCCCGGGGGGCAGAGGTTGCAGTGAGCCAAGATGGCACCACTGCACTCCAGCCTGGGTGACACAGTGAGACTCTGTCTCAAAAAAAAAAAAAAAACTATGTTAAGTTGTTAAGTACCTCACACACAGTAGGCAGTCAATTAGTGTAGCCATATTCAGTGGCAGCTCTAATAATTTACTTTCCCAGTGTATCTTGTGTTAAGCCATCAGTGGCTTATAGTTATCATCAGGGCTGCTCAGGTCCAACCTCTCCTTGTGCAGAGACACCAGTTATTATGTTCATCTCAGGGGAAGATAGTGACCCGCTACACATGGTACAGGCTGGCAGGCACCAACTACTCCTCCCACGCCCTAGCAGCTGGACAACAAGCACGTAATGTAGGCTTGGCCAGGCAGCTGCTGCCACCCAAGACCAAGGAAGCACACAAAACTATGGGAAGAGATTAATATTTGTTCACAGTAGCAGCATTTCAGCAGAGCTTTGACTAGTGTATGATGGCTGCTGCAGGGTTTCTGGGCAGTGGGGTGCAGCTTAGGGTTTCCCAGTGCATCAGTTCCAGTATGCCGCCTGCAGCATCATAGGCAGTCTTGGAAGAGTGCCTTGGTCATGGTTATGGCTGTCAGGCCCACCTCACTTTCTGCCCATCACCTGAGCCTGGCTCTCCACTCCTCCCGTCAATGGTCTCAGCTCCTTCACATGCTGCTATAAATTCCCACCCTGGTTTCATTGGTCAGTGTCAGTTTCTGGTGCGTGTAATCAACAAACTGTAGTTAGTACATTCCCAGAGAGAGAAGCTCTGGTGGCATCTGTTGTCACCAAAAGTGAAGACTCCAGTTGGGCAGAATTTGTGGCCATACCAACGTAGAATTCATTGCTGTGAGTTCAGCCCTTGCCCTTGTAAAGGACACCAGCTTAGATGGTTTCACGTGAACAGTGCAAACAAAGCTTGGTGCTTTTATGCTGAAAGATGCCCCAGCACACCACGAATGCCTTCGTTCCCTCTGAGAGCTGGATGTGCTTCAGGACTGGCCTTTGATTTCATCATAGTGGTGGGACTTTGTTAAGTAAAAATTTTTAGGCCGGGCGTGGTGGCTCATACCTGTAATCCCAGCACTTTGGGAGGCAAAGGCAGGAGGATCGCCTGAGCCCAGAAGTTCAAGACCAGCCTGGGTGACATGGAAAAACCCTGTCTCTAAAAAAAAAAAAAAAAAAAAATTAGCCAGACATGGTGGTGCATACCTGTAGTCCCAGCTACTTGGGAGGCTGAGGCAGGAGCAATTGAGCCTGGGAGGTCAAGGCTGCAGTGAGCAGTGATTGCACCACTGTACTACAGCCTGGGTGATGCAGCAAGACCCTGTTTCAAAAAAAAAACAATAATAAAGTAAAAAATGTTTACTTTTTTACAATATTTTTGTAAAAAGTGTCAAACATACAGCAAAGCTGAATTTTTTAGTGAACACTCAATACCACAAAATTTTATCATTCACATGTTACTATTTTGCTTTATCATATGTCTGTCTATTACAGTAGATTTTTCGTTGAAAAGTAATACATGCACAGGGTAAAAAAAATTCAAAGATTTCAACGTGATATGCAGTGAAAAATTATTCTCCTTTTCACACTGAATTTCCAACTTCGCTCCCCAAAAGCAATCACTTGTAGTGGTTTCTTTTGTGTGTTTTCAGAAAACTTCTATTCAGACACATGCTTATTTTTTTGTTTCAGTTTTTTTCTTCATCCCTTTTAATGAGCTCTTACTCTACATAGTGGCCAATAGTCTGACTTTTTTTTTTTTTTTTTTTTTTTTTTTACATTTAACAATGTATCTTTCAATCAGAATTCATTTAAGAAAAGTTTACTATCCCAGCACTTTGGGAGGCTGAGGCAGGCGGATCACAAGGTCAGGAGATCCAGACCATCCTGGCTAACATGGTGAAACCCTGTCTCTACTAAAAATACAAAAAATTAGCCAGGTGTGGTGGCGGGTGCCTGTAGTCCCAGCTACTCGGGAGGCTGAGGCAGGAGAATGGCGTGAACCCGGGAGGCGGAGCTTGCAATAAGCCGATATCACGCCACTGCACTCCAGCCTGGGCGACAGAGCGAGACTCCACCTCAAAAAAAAGAAAAGAAAAGTTTACTAAACACTTGTGTACAAGCTACTTCTCTGTAACAGACATGCCACCCTCTAGGGGCTGGAGATTCAGAAGTCACTCATGTCAACTCATGTGAAACCCATTCATTCTTAAAGCGACTTTGAAACCAGGGCTCCAATGCCTATGAGGCACAGGTAGTAACAAAACAGTATGAAGGTATCTGCAATCCAATAATATATGTTATATTTACACTATACTGGAGTCTATTAAGTAATAGCATTATGTCTTAAAAAACAGTGTACATGCCTTAATTTTAAAATATTTTATTGCTAAAGAATGCTAGTGATCATCTTAGCCTTCAGTGGGTCATAATCCTTTTGCTGGTGGAGGGTCTTGCCTGGAGGTCGATGGCTGCTGACTGATCAGAGTGGTGGTTGCTGAATGTTGGGGTGGCTGTGCCAATTTCTTAAAATAAGACAACAATGAAGTTTTTCTGCATCAATTAACACTTCCTGTCACAAAAGATTTCTCTGTGGCATGCAATGCTGTTTGATAGCATTTTAACCGCAATAGAACTTCTTTCAAAATTGGAGTCAGTCTGCTGGGCGCAGTAGCTCATGCCATAATCCAGCACTTTGGGAGGCTGAGGTGGATCACCTGAGGTCAGGAGTTCAAGACCAGCCTGGCCAACATGGCGAAACCCCGTCTCTACTAAAATTACAAAAATTAGTCAGGTATGGTGGCGCATGCCTGTAATCCTAGCTGCTCGAGAGACTGAGGCAGGAAAGTCACCTGAACCCGGGAGGCAGAGGTTGCAGTGAGCCAAGATCACACCACCACTGCACTCCCACCTGGGTGACAGAGTGAGACTCTGTCTAAAAAAAAAAAAAAAAGAGAGAGTCAATCCCCTCAAACCCTGCTGCTGCTTTATCAACTAAGTTTACGCAATATTCTAAACCCTTTGTTGTCATTTCAACAACATTCACAGCATCTTCACCATGAGTAGATTTCATCTCAAGAAACCACTTTTTTTGCTCAGCCATAAATAGCAACTCCTCATCTGTTCAAGTTTTATGATGAGATTGCAGCAGTTCAGGCTCCACTTCTAATTCCAGTTCTCTTGCTATGTCTACCACATCTGCAGCTACTTCTGACATTTAAGTCTTGAACCCCTCAAAGTCATCAATGACATTTGGAATCAACTTCTTACAAACTCCTGTTAATGTCAATGGCCTCCTCCCATGAATCATGAATGTTCTTTATGGCATCTGGATTGGCGAATCCTCTCCAGAAGGTTTTTAATATACTTTGCCCAAATTCATCAAAGGAATCACTGTCTATGGCAGCTACAGTCTTATAAAATGTATTTCTTAAATAATAAGACTTGAAAATTAAAATTACTCCTTGGTCCATGTACTGTAGAATGGAGGTTGTGTCAGCAGGCATGAAAACAACATTCATCTCCTTGTACATCTCCATCAGAGCTCTTGGGTGACTAGGTGCATTGTCAATGAGCAGTAATCTTTTGAAAGAAATTTTGTTTCTGAGCAGTAGGTTTCAACAGTGGGCTTTAAATATTCAGTAATCCATGATGTAAACAGAGGTGCTGTCATCCAGCCTTCATCGTTCCATTTCTAGAGCACAGGTGGAGTAGATGTAGCATCATTCTTAAGGGCCTTAGGATTTTTGGAATGGTAAATGAGCATTGGCTTCAACTTCAAGTCACCAGCTACATTAGCCCCTAACAAGAAAATCAGCCTGTCCTTTGAAACTTTGAAGCCAGACATTGACTTCTCCTCTCTAGCTATGAATGTCCTAAATGGCATCTTCCTCCAGTAAGGGCTATTTCATCTGCATTGGAAATCTGTTGCTCAGTGTAGCCTCCTTCATCAGTGATCTTAACTGCATCTTCTGGAGAACTTGCTGCAGCTTCTCCATCAGCACTTGCTGCTTCACCTTGCACTTTTATGTTACGAAGACAATGTCTTTCCTTAAACCTCAAGAGCCAACCTCTTACCTTCCAACTTTTCTCTTTTCATCTGCAGCTTCCTCACCTCTCTTAGCCTTCATAGAATAAGTAGAGGTAGGGCCCTGCTCTGAATTAGGCTTTGGTGTAGAAGAATGTTGTAGCTGGTTTGACCCTCCATCCAGATGACTAAAAGTTTCACCATATCAGCAATTAGGCTGGTTCACTTTTTTATCACTCATGTGTTCACTGGAGTAGCACTTTTAACTTCCTTCAAGAACTTTTCCTTTGCATCCTTGACTTGGCTGTTGGACTCAAAAGGCCCAGCTTTCAGCCTGCCTTGGCTTTTGACATGCTTTTCTCACTAAGCTTAATCATTGCCAGCTTGTGGTTTAAAGTGACAGATGCACCACCTTCCCTTTCACATGAACACTTATGGGTCACTGTGGGGTTATTAATTGGCCTAATTTCAATATTGTGTCTCAGGGAATAGAAAGGCTGGAAGAAAGGGAGAGAGAAGGGACTGGCTGGTCACTGGAGCAGTCAGAACACACACAACACTTGTCAATTAAGTTCCCGTCTTACATGGGCACAGTTCATGGCACCCTAAAACAGTTACAAGGGTGGCATCAAATATCACTGATCATGGACTGGGTGAGGTGGCTCATGCCTGTAATCCCAGCACTTTAGGAGGCCAAGGTGGGCAGATCACCTGAGGTCAGGAGTTCGAGACCAGCCTGGCCAACATGGCGAAACCCCATCTCTACTAAATATACAAGAATTATCTGGGCATGGAGGCACATGCCTGTAATCCTAGCTACTAGGGAAGCTGAGGCTGGAGAATCTCTTGAACTTGGGAGATGGAGGTTGCAGTGAGCCGAGATCATGCCACTGCACTCCAGCCTGGGTGACAGCGCGAGACTCCGTCTCAAAAAAAAAAGATCACTGATCACATTAACAGATATAATAAATGATAAAGTTTGAAATATTGCAAGAATTATCTCAACGTGACACAGAAACACAAACTGAGCTCATGCTATTGGAAAAATGATGCCGATACCCTTGCTGGATGCAGGGTTGACACAAACCTTCAACTAAAAAAAGAAAAAAACACACAGTATCTGTGAAGTGGAATAAGCGGCGTATACCTGTAGTACTTAGCACACGGTGAGCCATCTATCAATGCCCTCTTTCCATCCTCATAGTCATTACCACCACAAGGATCATCATTGTCCTTCACTGGCTCTCAGGCACCTTCCCAAACCAGGCCTGAGATTTGCCTCTGGATGTGCCTGAGCTTTAACGGGGGAAAGAGGGTGTCTTAGACACCCTCTAACTGCTGTAACAAAGTGCCATAGACTGGGTAGCTTATACACACCAAAAACTTATTTCTTGCAGTTCTAGAGGCTGGAAATTCCAAGATCAAGGCACTGGCAGATTTGGTGTCTGGTGAGGACCCCACTTTCTCATAAATGACACCTTCTAGCTGTGTCCACACATGGTGGGAGGGGAAGGCAGCTCTCTGGTGCCTCTTTTATAAGGGCACTAATTCCTTCCAGGAGAGTTCCAGCTCCATGACCCAAACACCTGCCCAAAGCCCTGTTCTTAATACCATCATGTGGGGGTTAGGGTTTCAACATATGAATTGTGGGGAGGCACAAACATTCACAGGGGAAAGGAAAAATACGAAATTATTTAATCATATTCTTTTTTGCCATATGAAACCCTTCATACCTGCTCCCCACCCAACTCCTTCACCCTATCTCCTGTACTCCCCGCACCTGTAGTCAGACTAAGGTTTCTCAAAAGTGCTGTCTCTTTGCCTCCTGGTCTTTTAGGGAGTGGGGAGGGGTTGTTTTTTGTTTGGTTGATTTTTTTGTTTGTTTTGAGATAGAGTCTTGCTCTGTCACTGCAACCTCCGCCTCCCAAGTTCAAGCAAGTCTCCTGCTTCAGCCTCTAGAGTAGCTGGGACTACAGGTGCACGCCACCATGCCTGACTAATTTTTTTTTGTGTGTATATATATATATGTGTGTGTGTGTGTGTGTATGTGTGTGTGTGTGTGTATATATATATATATATTTTTTTTTTTTAGATGAAGTCTCACTCTGTTTCCCAGGCTAGAGTGAAGTGACAGTCTTGGCTCACTGCAACCGCTGCCTCCTGGGTTCAAGCGATTCTCCTGCCTCAGCCTCCTGAGTAGTTGAGTAGCTGGGATTACAGCTGTGCCCCACCAGGCCCAGCTAATTTTTGTATTTTTAGTAGAGTCGGGGTTTTGACATGTTGGCCTGCTGATCTTGAACTCCTGACTTCAGGTGATCCACCCACCTCAGCCTCCCAAAGTGCTGGGATTACAGGCGTGAACCACCGACCCAGCCTCCCTCCTGGTCTTTGTACAAGCTGTCCCCTCTACCTGAAACCCACTTCACCTCACTTCTTTTTTATTTTTATTTATTTTACTTTATTTTTGAGACAGGGTCTTGCTCTGTCACCCAGGCTGGAATGCAATGGCATAATCATAGTTCATTGCAGCCTCAAGCTCCCAGGCTCAAGCAATCCTCCTGCCCTCGACCTTTTTTGATAGCTGTGACCACAGGCACACACCACCACACCCAGCTAATTACTGTATTTTTTTTTTTTTTTTTTTTTTTTGAGACAGAATCTCACTCTGTCGCCCAGGCTGGAGTGCAGTGGCTCGATCTCGGCTCACTGCAAGCTCCGCCTCCTGGGTTCACACCATTCTCCTGCCTCAGCCTCCGGAGTAGCTGGGACTACAGGCACCCGCCACCACGCCCGGCTAATATTTTGTATTTTTAGTAGAGACGGGGTTTCGCCATTTTAGCCAGGATGGTCTCAATCTCCTGACCTCGTGATCCGCCCGCCTCGGCCTCCCAAAGTGCTGGGATTACAGGCGTGAGCCACCACACCCGGGCAATTACTGTATTTTTTGTAGAGATGGGGTTTCACTATGTTGCCCCAGCCAGCCTCTAACTCCTGGCCAGAAGCAATCCATTCACTTTGGCCTCCCAATGTGTTGGCATTACAGGCACGAGCCACTGCACCCAACCTACTTCACTTCTTTACCTGCCCAAGATCTCATCCTACACAGCCAGGGCTACAAATCCACCTCTTTGAGGAAGCTTTACCTGCCCACTCTGTGAGAACCTTTATCACATATTTATCACACTGTACTATAGCTGTTTACTTATTTATCCTCCTGATTGCTCTGTGACTCTTTTAAAGAATTGCTTTCGTATTCCTAGAGGTTAGCAAAGCCTTGCCCCCAGTGGCAACCCAATTAATGTTTGTTAAACAAATGAATAGCTTTAGGACATGCCCTAGTAGAAAATGTCAGGCAGGCCGACTGTGGCATAAGATAAGGAGACACTAGTGGAACCTGAAAACAGCAATTGGTGTGATTTCACTCTTGCCACAAAGGATGGGGAATTCATTCTTCTCAGGAGTAGGCAAGACACTGACCACTCCAGGCCTGCCACACCCTGCCCTGGAGTCTGGAAGCTTAGAATTCTTATTCTTGAAGAACATCTGCTACAGCTCAGGAACTTTCAAACCAGTAGGGGCCGGCAGGTGAATTAGAGGCTGTTTGTTTTCTCTATAAATAAAGACCTGGATCCACATTGTTGCCCAAACAGAATCCTCCTGCACCAACATTTCATTTCAAATTTTAAGCCCTGAAGGGGTAGGTGGGGTGTGGGAGCAGAGGGGAAAGAGGAGGAAGAAGCTAAGATTTGTAGAGGAGTTATTTCCCTTTTCAACTAAGATTGTGCACTAGTAACTTAACTAGTTACTTTTTCATTTAAAAAATAATGTAGTCCAGGCATGGTGCCTCACGCCTGTAATCCCAGCATTTTGGGAGGTCTGGGCAGGAGGATTGCTTGAGCCCTGGAGTTTGAGACCAGCCTGGGCAATGTAGTGAGACCTTGTCTCTCCCAAAACAAAACAAAACAAAATGCTGGGTGCTGTGGTGTGCACTTGTAGTCCCAGCTACACAGGAAGCTGAGGCAGAAGGATGGCTTAAGGCTGGGAGGTTGAGACTGCAGTGAGCTGTGATCGCACCACTGTACTCCAGCCTGAGTGACAGAGCAACCAGAGCAAGGCCCCATCTCAAAAAGAATAATAATAATAAAATGTAATTTATGATGATGGGAATGTATAGCTTGGCATTTCTAGGCAAGTTGAATGCAGACCTATTCTATGGCCCAGCTGATCCACGCCTGTGCTGCGCTTCTCAAACTTACTGTTCATAGAAGAAGTCACATGGGAATCTTCTGTTTGTTTTTTTGTTTTGTTTTGTTTTGTTTTTTTGTTTCGAGACAGAGTTTTGCTCTGTCGCCCAGGCTGGAGTGCAATGACGTGATCTCAGCTCACCGCAACCTCCACCTCCTGGGTTCAAGTGATTCTCCTGCCTCAGCCTCCCGAGTAGCTGGGATTACAGGTGCCCACCACGATGCCTAGTTGATTTTTTAGTTTTTAGTAGAGATGAGGTTTCACCATGTTGGGCAGGCAGATCGCAAAGTCCTGACCTCAGGTAATCGTCCCGCCTCGGCCTCCAAAGTGCTGAGACTACAGGTGTGAGCCACTATGCCCAGCCCACCTGGGGATCTTTTTAAAATGCAGATTCTGATGCCAGTGTGTCTCAAAGGTAATATGTATATGGATCACCTGGGGACCTTATTAAAAGCCCATTCTGATTTCAGCAAATCATTTTAAACGACAGAAGAATCACCTGAGGATCTTGTTAAATACAGGTTCCAGACATAGAGAAACTTTCACATGTGAATCAGGAAAGCAGTGCAAGCAAGAATGCTAACAGCTACAACATTCTTAATTTGTGTGTGTGTGTGTGACAGAGTCTTGCTTTGTCACCAGGCTGGAGTGCAATGGCACAATTTCAGCTCACTGCAACCTCTCTGCCTCCCAGGTTCAAGAGATTCTTCTGCCTCAGCCTCCTGAGCAGCTGGGACTACTGGCCTGCACCACCATGCCCAGCTAATTTTTGTATTTTTAGTAGAGGCAGGGTTTCACCATGTTGGCCAGGATGGTCTCGATCTCTTGACCTCAGGTGATCTGCCCACCTCAGCCTCCCAAAGTGCTGGGATTACAGGCGTGAGCCACTGCACCCAGCCTCATGTTAAAATGTATATAGAGATGATGTTATACAAATTATGTTATACATATTATGCATAATGCAAATTATGCTATTGGGCATATGTGTATATATGTGTATGTGTATATATGTGTATGTACACATATGCCTAACAACATAATTTGTACACTTTGTCTTTTGGATGTTTCACTTAATATATCATAAAAAATATTCCATATGAATGCACATAGAAATGCATTATTTTTTATAGTTTAATAGAATTCTATTGTATGAAAGTATGATATCATTATTTATTTTAGTTAATTCTTAACTATAAAGCAGTATATGAATACATTCCTTATTTTCTTTAAAAAAAAAGAAATATGGCCAGGCACGGTGGCTCACGCCTGTAATCCCAACACTTTGGGAGGCCGAGGCAAGCGGATCATCTGAGGTCAGGAGTTCGAGACCAGCCTGGCCAACATGGGGAAACCCCGTCTCTACTAAAAATACAAAGATAAGCCAGGCGTGGTGATACATGCCTGTAATCCCAGCTACTCAGGAGGCTGAGGCAGGAGAATCGCTGGAACCTGGGAGGTGGAGGTTACAGTGAGCCGAGATTGCACCATTGCACTCCAGCCTGGGTGACAGAGCGAGACTCCATCTCAAAAAAAAAAAAAAAGAAAGAAAGAAAAAAGAAATATTGGCCTGGCACCATGGCTCACGCCTATAATCCCAGCACTTTGGGAGGCCGAGGTGGGCAGATCACCTGAGGTCGGGAGTTTGAGACCAGCCTGACCAACATGGAGAAACCCTGTCTCTACTAAAAATACAAAATTAGCCGGGCATGGTGGCACATGCCTGTAATCCCAGCTACTTGGGAGGCTGAAGCAGGAGAATTGCTTAAATCCGGGAGGTGGAGGCTGCCGTGAGCCAAGATCACACCATTGCATTCCAGCCTGGGCAGCAAGAGCGAAACTCCATCTGAAAAAGAGAAAGAAATATTACTATGCATAATGTTCACACACAGAGAGAGAGAGAGAGAGAGAAAGAAATTTAGGTTCTCCAATCTTCCTTCCTCCAAACTTCTCCCCTTTCCTTGCTTAAGATGTAGCCAGTACAGGCTGGGTTCCGTGTCTCACACCTGTAATCCCAGCACTTTGGGAGGCCAAAGTGGGCGAATCACTTGAGCCCAGGAATTCAAGACCGGCCTGGCCAACATGGTGAAACCCTGTCTCCACTAAAAATAAAAAAATTACCCAGGTGTGATAGCATGTGCCTGTAGTCCCAGCTACTCGGGTGGCTGAAGCTTGAGCATCACTGGAGCCTGGGAAGTCAGGGTTTCAGTGGGCCATGATGATGCCACAGCACTCCAGCCTGGGCGACAGAGTGAGACCCTGTCTCCAAAAAAAAAAAAAAAAAAAAAAAAAAAAGCTGTAGCGAGCATGTATTCTTCCAGTACTTTTTTCACTGGATTTATGTGAATATATATTTCACCATTGAAAATATGTATAGATTGGAATATGTGTTTAGATCTATATATCTATGTGGGCCTTGCTTTTTTTTCTTTAATCCAATATATCTTAGAGCTCTAGGCATGCTTGTATTCATAAATCCAGCCTGGTATTTCTTTTTTTTTTTTTTTTTTGGAGACGGAGTCTCACTCTGTCGCCCAGGCTGGAGTGCAGTGGCAGCGATCTTGGCTCACTGCAAGCTCCGCCTCCCGGGTTCACGCCATTCTCCTGCCTCAACCTCCCAGTAGCTGGGACTACAGGCGCCCGCCACTACGCCCGGCTAATTTTTTTTTTTTGTATTTTTGGTAGAGACGGGGTTTCACAGTGTTAGCCAGGATGGTCTCGATCTCCTGACCTTGTGATCCGCCCGCCTCGGCCTCCCAAAGTGCTAGGATTACAGGCGTGAGCCACCGCACCCAGCCTGGCCTGGTATTTCATGATCTGGCTAAACCTCAGTTTAATGTAGCCACTTGCCTATTGTTGGACATTGAGGATGTTTCTTCATTTTTTTTTGCTACAACAATGACTTGCAACAAACATTCTTGGACGTTCGCCCTTGTACACCTGTGCGAATGTTTCTCTGGAGGAGAAAAGATGGAAAGCAGACTTGATAGATTGGCAGGACATTTTTAAAAACATAATGCCAAATTGCCCTCGAAAGTGGCCATAAACATTCATGCTCTCACTAGCAATGCATTAGAAAACCAATTTCCCTGTGCTCTTCCTAACAGTAGACGTTCTGAGTGTTTTTAATTTTTATTGATCTGATAGGTGAAAAGAACAGTGGGAATGGGCTTTACTAGCCATTCCCTTATAATTAGTAAGATTGAACACCCCTTCCATGTTTGTTGCCCCGAATCTGCATTTAACAAGGTCCCTGGGTGATTCATCTGTACATTAAAGTTTGAGAAGCACTGAAATCAGAATCTGACTTTTAACAAGGTCCCCAGGTGATCTGTATACATGTTACATTTTGAGACACACTGGCATCAGAATCTGCATTTTAACAAGATCCCCAGGTGACTTCTCTGCACAGTGAGTTTGAAAAATACAGCATAGGCATGGAATAGCTGGCTCACGCTCAGCATGTGTGTGTGTTTAATCTTTTCTATCGGGACAGGTGAAAACCAGTGTTTCCATTTACTTGAACTAAAATTTCTTTAATCATAAGTGACCTTGAACATTTTTTTTCAAATTTTTACATATCATATTTTTCTTATCTGGGAGCTACCTAGTCCCTGAATCTCCTTAGTTTGCTTCAAACATACCAAAGTTGGTCTCTTAAAAGAGTCTTTGCTGTTGCTCCTCCCTCCCCCGGGAACGCTGTCTCCCTGGTCCTTTCCATGACTGGCTATTACATTCGTGTTTTAGCTCAAAGGTCACTTCTAGCCTTTGAGCTACCCACCACTACCGCCACTACCACCCAGTCACTCCTGATCACACTACCACAATATTTTGATCATAGCACCTATTGCCCTCTAAAGTGACCTTGTACATCCTCTGGTTACTTCTCTGAATCGCTTCTGGACCTTGTCTGTCTTTATCACTCTATCTCCAGCACCTAGAGCAGAGCCAGGCAATAAAGTGGGCTCAAAGAATTGTTATCAAATGAACTAATGGTGGCTCATGCCTATAATCCCAGCACTTTGGGAGGCCGAGGCAGGTGGATCACCTGAGTTCAGGAGTTCGAGACCAGCCTGGCCAACATGGTAAAACCCTGTCTCTCCTAAAAATGAAAGGAAAAAAAAAAGCCAGGTATGGTGGCGGGCGCCTTGTAATCTCAGCTACTTGGGAGGCTGGGACAGGAGAATGGATTGAACCCAGGAGACAAAGGATGCAGTGAGCTGAGATCGTGCCAGTGCACCCTAGCCCCGGCACCAGAGAGAGACTCGGTCCCAAAAAAAGAATTCCTGGCAAGGGTAATAATCAATAAATAAGATTTGTTCCTGTCTAGTTTTTTTTCTTTCTTTTTTTTTTTTGAGGCGGAGTCTTGCTCTGTCGCCCAGGCTGGAGAGCAGTGGCGCATTCTCAGCTCACTGCAAGCTCCCCCTCCCGGGTTCACGTCATTCTCCTGCCTCAACTTCCCAAGTAGCTGGGACTACAGGTGCCCGCCACCACGCCCGGCTAATTTTTTGTATTTTTAGTAGAAACGGGGTTTCACCATGTTAGCCAGGATGGTCTGGATCTCTTGACCTCATGATCCGCCTGCCTCGGCCTCCCAAAGTGCTGGGATTACAGGTGTGAGCTACCGCGCCTGGCCTCCTGTCTAGTTTTTCACCTCTTTGGGGAATCATTTGTGCCTGGATAAACATTTATTTGTTCATTCTGGTATTCATAGTAGAGAATGGTAGTATTAATGATACAAGTTTAATGAGGATGCTTAGGAAGGAGAACCCAGCCAGGCACAGCGGCTCGTGCCTATAATCCCAGTACTTTGGGAGGCTGAGGTGGGAGGATCACTTGAGCCCAGGAGTTCAAGACCAGCCTGGGCAACATGGTGAAACACATTCTCTACAAAAAAAAATACAAAAATTAGCCTGGGTATGGTGGCATGTGCCTGTAGTCCCAGCCACTCAGGAGGCTAAGATGGGAGGATCGCTTGAGACCTGGAAGTTGAGACTGCAATGAGCCAAGATCACGCCACTGCACTCCAGCCTGGGTAACAGAGAAAGACTGTCCCAACAAAGAAAAAAAAAAAAAGGAAGGAGAACACAACCAGGGTGCCCACATCCCCAGAGGCCTAGGACAATCAGAAACAACATTGTATTGATACTTTGTTTTTGTCTCTTTCTCTTTAAAAAGAAGAGTAAGCTTTCCACATTTAATGTATGGATTGAAACTATGAAAGCATGGGAATTCTGCAACTCAGAAGAGTTGAGTAAAGTCACACATGCTTGTTTGCTTCAAATATATTTCCATGTGAAACAGTAACTGTGCCTAGTTAAGTGGAATAACCGATTACAGATGAGTGCTACTTTCATAGATAACTATAACTCTTACCCCATTATCATAAATAACTATTAATACTTAGAGTAGTATCTATGTACTAGATGTTGTTCTGTACCTGTTTACATATATAAATTCACTAATCCTCAAGCTACCCTTGGTATTGCCATTTTATTAATAAGAAAAATGGGACACAGAACAGCTTTCTTGAGATCACACGGGTGGGATGTGAACGGAGCCAGGAGCTGGGATTCTTGGTTTTTTTTTGTTTTTTTTGTTTTTTTTGGAGATGGAGTCTTGCTCTGTTGCCCAGGCTGGAGTGCAGTGGCGTGATTTTGGCTCACTGCAACCTCTGCCTCCTGGGTTCAAGCGATTCTCATGCCTCAGCCTCCTGAGTAGCTGAATTACAGGTGCCCACCACCACGCCCAGCTAATTTTTTGTATTTTTAGTAGAGATGGGGTTTCACCACGTTGTCCAGGCTGGTCTCAAACTTCTGACCTCAGGTGATCCACCCACCTGGGCCTCCTAAAGTGCTGGGATTACAGGTGTGAGCCACCGCACCCGGCCAGAGCCAGGATTCTAACTCAGGTTGGCTCTAAACTGTGCTTTTAGTTACTACATTATCCTGCCTCTGGCATCTTTATGATGTTTGTAAAGAGAGGTAGAGTGACCAGGAGAATCTGTTGTATAATTCAGAAGTATGCTCTTTATCTCTTGGCAAAATACTTAAAGAGTTGTGAGAATTACAGATATTCTCCATTTTTCTTCTACAAAACAACGTTTGAAAATTTATTAACTTTCGATGTGAACAAAGGGGATTACCTAACAACTATTTTAAAAAAAAAAATCGCAGGCTGGGCGAGGTGGCTCACGCCTGTAATCCCTGCACTTTGGGAGGCCGAAGCAGGCAGATCACCTGAGGTTGAGAGTTCAAGACCAGCCTGACCAACATGGAGAAACCCATCTCTACAAAAATACAAAATTAGCCGGGCGTGGTGGCTCATGCCTATAATCCCAGCTACTCGGGAGGCCTGAGGCAGGAGAATCGCTTGAACCCGGGAGGCGGAGGTTGCGATGAGCCGAGATCGCGCCATTGCACTCCAGCCTGGGCAACAAGAGCGAAACTCCGTTTCAAAAAAAACAAAAAAATTGACCGCTGACTCGGGGCGTTTTCCACTACGGCTTCCCCACCTCCCCGTCGCGGAACCCGGCTATATGGCTGCCGCTGTGCCCCGCTCCGCGTCTCTCTCCCCGCTGCTTCCCCTTCTCCTGGGCTTCCTGCTCCTCTCCGCTCCGCATGGCGGCAGCGGCCTGCACACCAAGGGCACCCTTCCCCTGGATACGGTCACGTTCTGCAAGGTCATTCCCAAAAGCAGGTTCGTCTTGGTGAAGGTCAACACCCAGTACCGCTACGGTGAGAAGCAGGATGAGTTGAGGCGTCTTGCTGAAAACTCGGCTTCCAGCGATGATCTCTTGGTGGCAGAGGTGGGGATCTCAGATTATGGTGACAAGCTGAACATGGAGCCGAGTGAGAAATACAAGCTGCACAAAGAGAGCTACCCAGTCTGCTACTTCTCCCGGGAGGGGGACTTTGAGAACCCAGTCCCATGTACTGGTGCAGTTAAGGTTGGAGCCATCCAGCGCTGGCTGAAGGGGCAAGGGGTCTACCTAGCTATGCCAGGTGGCCTGGTGGCCTGCTGCATACGACGCCCTGGCCAGGAGTTCATCAGGGCCTCTGGCATGGAGGTCCGCTAGGCCCTCTTGAAGCAGCGGCAGGACCACCTCTCAAGTGTGAAGGAGACTGAGAAGAACTGGGCGGAGCAATACCTGAAGATCACGGGGAAGATCTTAGACCAAGTGGAGGACTTCCCAGCATAGACGTGACATGGATCGCCAGGCTGATTGAGAACAAGTTGAGTGACGGGAAGAAGGAGGAGCTCCAGAAGAGCTTAAACATCCTAACTGCCTTCCAGAAGAAGGGGGCCGAGAAAGAGGAGCTGTAAAAAGGCTCTCTGTGGTTTTCCAGGGTTTGGTAGGCGTGAGGAGGGGAGAGTTAACCTGCTGGCTGTGAGTCCTTTGTGAAATATAAGGGGGTGGTGGGAAAAGTGGTACTAACCTACAATTCTGAGCTCTGAGTATGCCTGGACGTTGATGCTGATGTGGCCATGCTTAGGATGCCTCTAGCTGGTGTGGGGATAGCTGGAGCACTTCTCAGGTGGCTGGTGAAATGACCCCTCAGAAGGAATTGGTGTTATAGAGAAGAGTGAGGAGTGTACGGCCCAGGTCTTTGACCGGTGTAGTTTGGATTCAATTAAAGTTTCATTGTTTCAGTTAAGTGGAAAAAAAAAATCAGGACAAAGGCAATATATGAAGAATGAAGAAGTAACTAGTTTTCAACAGAAACATCCCATGCAGAAAGTACTTTTAAATCATGTTTGGCCATGATTCCCTTGTTATGTGATATTGTTGCTGAAAACAATGAAAAGTTGTCGCCTATAAGAACCTCACATTTAAATAACGTGTTTAAAGTTAGCAACAAATTTTTTTCTTTTTTTTTTGAAGTGGAATTTCACTGTGTCGCCCAGGCTGGAGTACAGTGGCACGATCTCGGCTCACTGCAACCTCCGTCTCCTGGGTTCAAGCGATTCTCCAGCCTCAGCCTCCCATGTGGCTAGGATTACAGGCGTGTGCCACCACACCCAGCTAATTTTTATTTATTTTTAGTAGAGATGGGGTTTCAACATGTTGGCCAAGCTGGTCTTGAACTCCTGACCTCAGGTGATCCACCTGCCTTGGCCTCCCAAATTCTGGGGTTTAGCATGAGCCATCGCACTCAGCCAGCAACAGATTTTTGTAGCCTGTTTAAACATCTTCTGGCCAGGCACGGTGGCTCACACCTGTAATCCCAGCACTTTGGGAGGCCGAGGCGGGCAGATCACGAGGTCAGGAGATCAAGACCATCCTTGCTAATATGGTGAAACCCCGTCTCTACTAAAAATACAAAAAATTAGCCGGGCGTGGTGGTGGGCGCCTATAGTCCCAGCTACTCGGGAGGCTGAGGCAGGAGAATTGCATGAACTCGGGAGGCGGAGCTTGCAGTGAGCCAAGATCATGAGCCAAGACCGTGCCACTGCACTCCAGCCTGGGCGACAAAGCGAGACTCCGTCTCAAAGAAAAAAAAATCTTCTAAAAAAAGAGCTTCCCTGGGTTTGACATCCATTTGTTCCAGGTACAATATAGTAATGTGTCTTCTTCACTTTAATTTGCAGAAGCTCCTGATTATGAGGGAAGATGAAAATTTTCTAGCTGGATTTGAACAGAATAGTCAACCTGTGTAATAGGCAAATGTGACTGAAAGAGGAGACTCATGACTGATTACGCATGGCCAATGATACTTTGCTTTCATTTATATCTGTAGAACCTGTGTGTGTGTGTGTGTGTGTGTGTGTGTGTGTGTGTGTGTGTTTATTTTGTTTTGTTTTTTTCAGATTTTCAATTTTGAGCCTTGAAATAAAGCCATTAAAACCAAACATGATGGCCAGGCACAGTGGCTCACATCTGTAATCCCAGCACTTTGGAAGGCCGAGGCAGGTGGATTGCTTGAGGCCAGGGTTCAAGACCAGCCTGGCCGACATGGTGAAAACCCATCTCTACTAAAAATAAAAAAAAATTTGTCGGGCGTGGTGGTGGCTGTCTGTAATCCCAGCTACTCGGGAAGCTAAGAAAGGAAAATTGCTTGAACCCAGGAGGTGGAGGTTGCAGTGAGCTGAGATCGTGCCATTGCACTCCAGCCTGGGCAACAAGAGTGAAACTTCATCTCAAAAGAAAAAAAAAAAAGTAATAAACTTAATTTAGGACTAGAACTCTGATTGGATGTTTTGCAAAAGAGTAAAAACAATTTTTTTTCAAAAATAAGACTAATCAGTTGTCATTATATTTGTGGAACACATTTATCATTTTCACTTTGTTTTTGGCTGCAATTATACCTACATGGAAAATGCAAGTCAAGACTATACCGAGATCCCATTTTATATCAATATAGTTGGCAAAAATCAAGACATTTTATAATCCCTGAGTGTGCGAAAGAATGGGCTTCACATTTTGGGTTTTGTTTGTTTGTTTTCAAGACAGGTTCTTACTCTGTTGCCCAGGCTGGAGTGCCGTGGCACAACCATGGCTCACTGCCTCAGCCTCCAAGGGTCAGCTTCCTCCTGCCTCAGTTTCCGGAGTAGCTGGGAGCACAGGTGTGTGTCACCCGCCCAGCTAATTTTTGTATATTTTTTGTAGAAACAGAGTTTTGCCATGTCACCCAGGCTGCTCTCAAAGTCCTGAGCTCAAGTGATCCACAAACCTCAGTTTCCCAAAGTGCCAGAACTACAGGCATGAGCCACTGAGCCTGACCTATGTTATTTCTTATACCTTGCTGGGGAAGTGTAAGTTAATACAATCATTTTGGCATTATCTCTTATACCACCCCCAGATACACATTCACTCATGAGAAACTCTGACACTTTTTAGAAAGATCATAGCAGCACTGTTCACAATGGCAGAGACCTGGCAAAGGCCCAAGTGCCCATCAACAGGAGAGTAGGTGAAGAAACTGGCATTTTCACACAGTGGAATATTTACAGAGCAGTCAAAACCAATAAACAATGACAGCAATTTGGATGATCTTAGCAAAATAATATTAAGTGAAAAAAGTTATTCTTGGAAGATTACATACCTTTTTATATTCTTTAAATATTAAAATTGGTTTTTTTAAGGAATACATGTAGGGACAATAAAACTTGCTAAAGAGAAAAAGCAAATGAATGAGATCTGTAGGAGTCAGGCTGATGATTCTTCAGTTGTAGGGCAGAGGAGGGGAGGGGATATCAGGAGGCCATATAAAGAGAGATGTAGGTTGTGGTTAAGGTCCTACTCTGGGGCAGTAGGTTCCCTAGTACTTATTATATCATAATAAACAGAGGTACAAGCAAGCAGCCTAAAAAATGTAGGCAAGTGTAGGCTAACAATAGGCCAGTAATAATGCCTCATGTACCAATAATTGATTGTGTACACCTGAGGTGAAATAATAACAAAACAAATACAAACACACATACCTCAAGCAGTATAAGGGGGTATCAGATGTCTCCCATCCCCCCATGCACCCCTCTTTCAACTTCCCCAGAGGCAACCACTGTTTATCCAGTCTCCTCAAAAGGAGACATGATAAACGTGTGTGTATATATACATATATATATATATATATTTTTTTTTTTTTTTTGAGATGGAGTCTCACTTTGTCGCCCAGGCTGGAGTGCAGTGGCGCGATCTCGGCTCCACCTCCCGGGTTCAAGTGATTCTCCTGCCTCAGCTTCCCCAGGAGCTGGGATTACAGGCGTCCGCCACCATGCCCGGATAATTTTTTGTATTTTTAGTAGAGACAAGGTTCCATCATGTTGGCCAGGCTGGTCTAGAACTCCTGACCTCATGTGATCCGCCCACCTCGGCCTCCCAAAGTGCTGGGATTACAGGAGTGAGCTACCGCACCTGGCCACGTGTATATATTTTCAAATGTCTTTACAGATCCGTGTAACTACACATACATCCCAAAGAAGACTTGAAGCGTGTGTTTTTTCAAAAGTTTAAGTCTCGGAAATTTAACCTGACGTGACTTCACCGGGCATTACACAAATATTCCTAAGTCGATTCACAACCTGAAAATCAAGGGGAAGTTTGAGGAAAACAGGTCAGCTTTTGAGAAATGGAAACAATTAAGCAAAAATGCCGTTCTCGCAGGCCTTGCCCTGGGGTTCGCCAACAGTAACCTCACAGAAGGCTCGTTACAGATGCTGCTAACGCCACAGGACCACCCCGTAAAACTCATACGCGGCGCTGTTAAAAATACAGATTCTCAGGCCCCGCCCCAAAAACTCGGAGCTGAGCCTGGCTGGGTCTTTTTGAAACAAGGGCCCCCACGTGATTCTCAGGTTCGGGCAAGCTTGGGGCACCACCCAGTCTTAAGTAACTCCCCAATTTGAAGAAAGTAAACACCTGGGGGATGTAGGTGGCTTTCTTGCTCCCCATTGGATGCCATTTACGCGGCGCAAGGAGGGATCTCCCTCGGGTCTCATCGAGGTCCCAGCCAGTCTGAGCACGAACGCTAATTAGCTCAACCCCCCGAGGACCACGCCTCCGTCACCTGCTGGGCGGGGCCGGAGCCGGGTTGGCCCCAAAAGCACTCCTGTGTGGTCCAAGACCCGGTGCGCCCGAGTCACGGGGCGGGGGCGGGCGCGTGCTATATAAAAACACACATTCCTGGCCTCGGCCACCTGAATCCAGAACTTTCGGAATCTGCATTTCTCCCTGCAGTTGGAGACACTCTGGTGTCTCCAACTCCTTTAAAATTTAAATTTGGGTATGCAGCAGGGTTGAGAACCAGGAGTGGAGGTCTTGCTTCTCAGCCTGGATGCGCACCAGAATAACCAGGAGTGGAGGTCTTGCTTCTCAGCCTGGATGCGCACCAGAATAACCTGTGTGTGTGATGGGGGTGGTCAGGGAGGGAGACGGCTTTTTAAAAAATATATCCCAATGCCCAGGTCCCAGCCCAGACCAATTAAGTCTGAATCTAAAAGCGCAGCCTGTGCAGCGCGGCAGCCACAGCGCCACCTGGGAGCTCGTTAGAAATACAGGAGCTCAGGCCCCACCCCAGACCCATTGAGTCAGAATCTGCATTTTAACGAGATCCCCAGTGACTCGTGCGCACATTAAAGTTGGAGGAGAGCTGCGCTTCTGAAATTTTAATGGGCAAACGAATCACCTGGGGATCTCGTTAAAATGCAGACACGGTTTCTCAAACTTTAATGTGCATGCGAATCACCTGGGGATCTTGTTAAAATGCAGATTCTGATTCAGCGGGTCCGGGGTAGAGCCCGAGAGTCTGCATTTCTAACGAGCTCCCAGGTGGTGCGGGCTGCCCGGGCGCGGACCGCAAGTCCACGGGACTCCTGGGGTCTTGGCTCCAGGCCAATCAGCCGTCAGGACTCTTGATAAATCGCCCTGCTCGGCTGATGAGCAGAATTGCCAGGACATGCGCGTTCCGGCCGAATGGGGGGTAATTTCCGAACTCCGGGAATTCGTTGTGTGAAGTAGGCCACTCCTAGGGACGCTCGGGGAGCCCCGTCCTCGCGCCATGTCGCGGCGCAAGCAGGCCAAGCCCCAGCACCTCAACTCCGAGGAGCTGCGGCCTGCGCGCCGGGAGTGTGCGGGGGTGGCCCCGCAGGTGGCGGGGGAGTCGGGTGAGTAGCGCTGCTGGAGCCCCGCCCGGGGGCTGGGGGCTGGTGCTCAGAGGTTCTCCGGACTCGCGCGGGTACGAGGACCGGGCAGGGGACCTGAAAGGGCGGGCCAAGCGTCCGGCGCACTGTCCTGGGACTGGGAGCTGGGCGTCCCCGTCTCCCGCCCTTGTAAATCACACCCTCCTGGAGTCAACCGTCCCCTTCCCCGCCTGGATTCTTCTAGCCACTCTTCTCAAGAGCTAGTCAACGAGTTTGCCTCCCAAACACGCTGGAAGGATGCTCAGAGGACCCCTCAGGCCGTTTTCGGGGTGCGCGGGCACCCGAGTCCCCGGCCTCCTTGGCACTGGGCTTCGGCTGCGCGCCTGGAAGGTGGCTTCTTGCCCTGGGGTTACGTTTCAAATGTGTTGTCCAGGGAAGGCCTCACTGAGGAGCGGACGTTCGAGCGAAGACCCGAAGGATGGGAGGGAGTGAGCCGTGCAGGTACCCGGGGAAAGAGCATTCCAGGCCGAGGGAACACAAGCGCAGGGACCCAGGGCGTCAGCGCTGCTGTAGCCCGAGAGGTCACGGGAGGCCCGAGAGGTGTGATGGGGGCAGACGGCGGGGGGTGGGGGACGGCCGTGAGCCTCGGTAAGAGCTCTGCATTTTATCTGAGCGAAGTGGGAGCCGTGGTGGGGATAGAGCAGTGATACTGTCGCACTTAACAGGCGGCCCCCACACCCCCTCCTCGGCTGCCACGTGGAACAGGATGTAGCAAGGAGATCCTCTGCTACCCTAAGCCCCCTGGGCAGCATTTCTCGTCCCAGGATCCTCAGCTTCAGAAGAGCCTGCGGGAGGGGACCTCTTCTCGCTCGCCAAATTCTTCCTGCAAGTTAGGGATCCCCCCTTTCCCCCGCCTCCACTGGAATCTCAGGGGTGGGGTTGGTGAATCTGCATTTCTAAGGCGCTTCCCTTTTTGCTTATTTGTGCTTAGATTAAGAGATTGCAGGTTCCTACTTTCTCTTCGGTTACTAAGCTCCCCGTGGTTAGCCGATACCTTTCCTTTAAGGGGGTGAGGAAAGGAGTTGTAACTGGACTTCCTCTTCTCCCCCGCTCTTTCCTGGTGCGGAAAGGAGGATGGGTCCCCTCTCCGGGCAGGCTCATCCCTCCAGAGGCGCGGGCTCTCCAGCTTCCGCATCAACTTCCACCACAGTCGGTCTGATGGGTTTTGACCACACCTTCCCGAGGAGGTGGTGGAGGGGAGTAGTTTAATGAAGGCTCCACTAAACGAATAGCTTGTATGTTAAAATAAAGCTTGTTCGGGTGGAGCTACCGTAACCAGAATAGTGTAACCACCCTCGTGCCCGAGGCCTGGGATGGAGATAGGCAGGTGAGACTTACAGGATCCTGTCCCCTGGGTCGAGGGGAGGGGCTCTTGCTGATCTCTGCGCCTAGGGGAAGTTGGGGAGGTACTGGGGATGCTGAGTCTTTTCGGGGAGGTGTTTATAGAAGAGAATTGCTGAGTAATCCCAGGCTGGAGTTGAAAGTCTGTGCATGGAGCTACTTTGGATTCCTGCAACCAGCGCTGCGAGGCGCCTTCTGGAGCCGCACCCAGTGTTTCGGGCATGGGGAGGCTGTTGTGCGTCCTGGAGTGCTGAGGTGCCTTCTGTGGGAGCAAGACGCAAACTCTGCTGGCCCAGTAGTGGGCCTCAACCCCAGCCACCCCTTCGGAGAAAAAAGCCGTCTTCCAACTGACGTTTTATCCTAGTACCTTTGGTCTGCGACACTGGCAAGGGGGTACATTTTTTACTAAGGTTGGGCCACTCTTAATTTGCAAGTGTCTTTGCAACTCAAGTAGCTTTTGGAGGAAAATAAAATGGAAAGTAATTAGTGGACTTCCTGTCACCACCAGTAAAATGACGGAGGGGCCGGAGGAACCTTACTGAGAGAACATCATCCGTTTCCCCAGGAGTTAAAACCCTCGCCGTGCTAACCTGGTTTCTAACTAGTCAAATGTGGCCCACCCCCACTTCCAGAGGCAGAGGGTCTCCCCCAGCTGCACCTTTCCCAGGAGAGTGGGCTTCAGGCCGCCTTTGGTTTCCTGGATGTCTAAATGTAAAAGAAATCGGAGGCCCCTCACACCCCCCCATCAGAGGCTCTATCTGGGTCATCCTTTAACCCACCTCTTTTCTAGTTTACATTGAAAACATGCATCTTTCTCGCCTCGAGAATCTGGTAGACTCTTACGTGTGTATATCAGTGAATAACGCTAATAGCATTTATACAGTATTGACTAATACACGAGGTTCTCTTACATATACTGAAGAACTTCATCTAAGCTAATGAGATGGCTATAATACCCACTTCACAGATGTGGAAACTGAGGAACCGGGGAAGTTAGCTTATCCAGGGGGACACAGCTAATGGTAAAACTGGAATTGAAACTTATCAGGTGGTTTCCCAGTCTGTTCCCCAAACCACTGTGTTATGCAGTGCCTCACTTAGATTTGTTTTCAGTCTTGCTTGACTTCTGTGGAATTAAAACCCTCAAGAGTTTAATGGTTTTCTCTTCTCGTATGTGAGTTGCTAAGTAATGAGGCTTTGTTTGTGTCTGTCCCTGAAGGACATAAGATGGGTTGCAGATCTGGCAAGTGTGGGTTCCAATGAGCTGAAAACTTCCAGTCCTGCAACCTTGAGCATCTGAGCCAGTTTCTTGCTCACAGAGCAAGAGTCTCAAAAGTATGGTTCCCAGACCAGCATCGGCATCAATTGGGAACTTGTTAGAAGTGAAAAATCGCAGGCTCCACCCCATACCTACTCAATCAGGAACTCCAAATGGAGAGCCCATGCCACCTGTGTTTTAAGCAGCCTTCTAGGCAATTCTGATACACGCTGATGTCTGAGAACCACTGGCTGTGAGCTATGCTTCTCAAATTGTAATATGCTGTGCTCAGGAATCACCTGGGGATATCTGGCTAAAGTACAGAGTGGTTCTGTAAGTCTGGAGTAGGGCCTGAGACTCTGCTGCCTTTTTTTTTTTTTTTTGGTAGTTGGAGTTACTCTCACCAGGCTGGAGTGCAGTGGCATGATCTGGGCTCACTGCACCCTCTGTCTTGCAGGTTCAAGCGATTCTCCTGCCTCAGTCTCCTGAGTAGCTGGGATTACAGGCACATGCCACCACACTTCGCTTTTTTTTTTTTTTTTTTTTTTGGTATTTTTTAGTAGAGACAGGTTTCACTGTGTTAGCCAGGATGGTCTCAATCTGACCTCGTGATCCGCCTGCCTCGGCCTCCCAAAGTGCTAGGATTACAGGTGTGAGCCACTGCGCCCAGCTGAGACTCTGCATTTTTAACAAGCTCTCAGGTGATGCTGGTGCTCTAGGGACCGCCCTTTGAGTAGCAAGGACTTACAAGTAATACAGCAGAATCATCTGGCAAGTGCTTCAAAAATGCAAGCCCCTGAGGCCAGGTGTGGTGGCTCATGCCTGTAATCCCAGCACTTTGGTTAAGGTGGGCAGATTGCTTGAGCACAGGAGTTTGAGGGCAACATGGCAAAACCCTGTCTCTACAAAAAAAAATAGAAAAACTAGCCAGGTGTGGTGGTGCATGCCTGTGGTCCCAGCTCTTCGGGAAGCTGAGGTAGGAGGATGGCTTGAGCCTGGAAGGCGGAGGTTGCAGTGAGCCATGTTGGTACCACTGCATTCCAGCCTGGGTGACAGCGAGACCTTGTCTCAAAAAAAATCGCGAGTCCCTGGAATCGCAAGTCCCTACTTAATCCACGCTACCACCCCTCCCCCTGCCCCTAAGTTTTCAGTGAGTATAGGGTAAGGCCTGGCAAACTACACTGAACCCATGATCTAGGTGATTGGTGACACAGTATCAGGATTATACTTGGAAGAAACATTGGGAGTAGGACTAGTGCAGACTTTCTCAACCCCAGCCCTATTGACCTTTAGGGCTGCATTGTTTCCTTGTGGGGGCTGTCCTATGCACTGTAGGATGTCTAGCAGCATCCCTGGCCTTCACCCACTAGATGCCATTCTCAAACATGCATGCAAACAGAATCATGACAATTGATAAATGTTCCCAGGCATTGCCGAGTGTCGTTTGGTGATAGAATGGCCCCCAGTTGAGAGCCACTGGACTAGATCACTTGTTAAGGGGCTTCGAGCCCAACTGCTAGGATGTGAAATCTGTAGTCCTCACTTGTGACATCTGAAGCCACACAACTGTATTTACTCAATTCAGACGACACTGTACTGAGAACTTACATTTTTTCATCTTGTTTAACTCTGCAACTCTGAGGCACGTATGTCATCTCCTTTTGCAAATGAGTAAACTGAAGCTCAGAAAGGTTAAGTAGCTTGCCAATAGTCGCACAGCACATAGCTGAGCAAACCCTCTGCCTAAAACTGAAGCCCTCACCACTGTGCTCTACAGCTTCTCATGCTAAGATTCCTTTACCTGCACAAACTTCTCGAAGTGATAATCCACCTTTTGTAATAACCTTAGGACAGAAAGTCCCAGACCTTGGCCTATAATTCATAAGATAGTCAATCTTTTAAGACTTTAGATGGCTGTACACAGTGGCTCATGGCTATAGTCCCAGCACTTTGGGAGGCTGAAGTGGGCGGATCACTTGAGGTCAGGAGTTCAAGACCAACTTGGCTAACATGGTGAAACCCTGTCTCTACTAAAAATACAAAAATTAGGCAGGCATGGTGGCGCATGTCTAATCCCAGCTACCTGGGAGTCTGAGGCAGGAGAATCGCTTGAACCCAGGAGGCAGAGGTTGCAGTGAGCTGAGATGGTACCACTGCACTCCAGTCTGGGCGACAGAGTGAGACTCTGTTTAAAAAAAAAAAAAAAAAAAACTTTGGGAGGCCGAGGTGGGTGGATCACAAGGTCAGGAGATCGACACCATTCTGGCTAACACGGTGGAACCCCATCTCTACTAAAAATACAAAAAATTAGCCAGGCATGGTGGCGGGCACCTGTAGTCCCCGTTGGGAGGCTGAGGCAGGAGAAGGGCGTGAACCCGGGCGGTGGAACTTGCAGTGAGCCGAGATCACACCACTGCACTCCAGCCTGGGCAACAGAGCGAGACTCCATCTCAAAAAAAAAACTTCAGACCTTGATAGGACCTTTTTTCCTTTTAGATTTAAGTCTATTTTGAGATATTTCAGAATCTTCTAGGAGTACTTAATCTTTGCTGTAGGAATCTTAAAACCTACATATTAGATTGAAACATGAAATTATTTGACCGTTTTGGCTAACAAAAATGGCTATTTCACCTAGTTCAACCTTCCTAAAAATAGAATAATATAGTGAATTCTCATCCATTGATCCACTTCAACCAATTAATTGCATGTGGTCAATCTCATTTCTCCTTATGCCAGCTCTCCCCCTGCCCTGGATTATTTTTGAAGACAAATTCACATACAACTTGTAAATGTTTCAACATTCATCCTTAGACTATTGGGAATGCTTTTTAAACTCTAATTCCATTTTCACACCAAAGTATAAAACCCCTGTAGCAAACTTGCAGTGAGTGAGCACACTTCTTACTGTCTCAGCTTTTCCAGCATATTCTAATCAGGAGCCAAGTAAAGTCCCGATATTGTCGACCACCTCAAGTCTCTCAGTCTTTGCTTTTTCTTCTCTTTCATCTTTCTTCTTTCAAGTTATTTGTTGAAACAACTGTTTTATCCTGGAGATCAGTGATGTGTGGTCTTTTGCTGAACTGAGGCAAAACAAATCAGAAATCCAGAGTAAGCATCTAAAAAAAAGTTTGATATTGCCATGGCATCCAGCTTTTTGCTGTATCTAATGATTGATTGGGCTCTTTTTGTCTTATTTCACCTCTCTCCTAATTCGTGTTTATTATATTTTACAGAAATATCAGCCTGGGATGGATTGGAAATTGTTAGAAAAAACTAGGTCTTCACGCCATTTAAGAAGTACTCATGTTTTTTAGTTTAGATTTTGCCAGTTTCCCTGTTACATGACAGTATCCTGTCCCCTGTACTTCTTGGAAACTGTAGTAAGGGGAAGAGGACTTTTGCAAGACAGAGCATACATGGCTTGATTTTTTTTTTTTTTTTTTTTTTTGGCGGAGGGGGAAAGACAGAGTCTTGCTCTGTTGCCCAGGCTGGAGTGCAGTGGTGCGATCTCAGCTCACTGCAGCCTCTGCCTCCTGGGTTCCAGCAATTCTCCTGCCTCAGCCTCCCGAGTAGCTGGGACTACAGGCACATGCCACCACGCCTGGCTGATTCTTGTATTTTTAGTAGAGACAGGGTTTCACCACATTGGCCAGGCTGGTCTCGAACTCCTGAACTCGTGCTCCACCCACCTCAGCCTCCCAAAGTGCTGGGATTACAGGCATGAGCCACCCCACCTGGCCACATGGCTTTCATTTTTTTAAAATTTTTTCTGGAAAGGTGAAGGGAGGTGAAATAAGCCCAAACCTACCGTATTCTAAGACTTAGCATGATGGTTATAAATGAGAAACTAAGCAAAACCTTATGCCTCAATTTCAGCTTCAGAACTTGATGATGATGTTCCAAAAGCAACCTGCCTCTCCACTGAAAGCAGTGACACTCGGAAGGCCCCTGTCATCACTCTTCCCTCAGAGGCAAGGGAACAAATGGCCACCCTTGGAGAGAGGACATTCAACTGTTGCTACCCAGGTAAGAATAAAACCCGGCGTGCTGAGCCCCTTCTGAGCCAAGCACTGATCTGCAAGCCCTGCGTGAATCCCCGAGCTGCATGCTCGTGTACTCTTGCTTGCTGACAACACGCGAGCATCTACATCAGCACACACAGCCTTCCCTGGGGGGCCTAAGAGTCCTGTAGCATCCAGAGCTCAGCGTGGGACTCGCCAGAACATTGGATTCGTAGTAGCTTCCACCTTCAGGTTATACATATACAGACACTTTTTTTTTTTTTCTTTTTTTGGAGACAGTTTCACTCTTGTTGCCCAGGCTGGAGTGCAATGGCGTGATCTCGGCTCACTGCAACCTCCGCGCCTCAGGTTCTAGCAATTCTCCTGCCTCAGCCTCCCAAGACAAGGTCTTGTTCTGTTAAAGCTGGAGTATAGTGGTGTGATCATAACTCACTGCAGCCTCCAACTCACTGGGTGCATGTGATCTTCCCTCATCCGCCCCCTGAGTAGTTGGGACTACAGGCGTGCACCACCATGTCTGGCTAATTTTTTTTTTTAATAGGTGGCAGGGGTCTCTCTATGTTACCCAGGCTGGTCTCAAACTTCTGGCCTCCAGTGATCCTCCCACCTTGGTCTCCCAAGCTCGGGGATGGCAGGCATGGGCCACCACACTCAACTGAGGTTCTTTTAAGAATTGTGATTTTCAGGCCAGGTGTGGTGGCTCACACCTATAATCCTAGCACTTTGGGAAGCTGGGGCGGGCAGATCTCCTTGAGTTCAGGAGTTCGAGACCAGACCAGCCTGCCCAACATGGTGAAACCCCATCTCTACCAAAAATACAAAAATTAGCCGGGCGTGGTGGCAGGCGCCTGTAATCCCAGCTACTCGGAAGGCTGAAGCAGGGGAATCTCTTGAACCCGGGAGGCGGCGGTTGCAGTGAGCCGAGATCGAGCCACTGCACTCCAGCCTGGGCACACAGAGCAAAACTCTGTCTCCAAAAAAAAAAAAAAATGTGTTTTTCTTTTCTAGGTTGCCACTTCAAAACTGTCCATGGCATGAAAGACTTGGACCGCCATCTCAGAATCCACACGGGTAGGTATCCATTCTGTTCAACAGCTCAGTAAGAAGATACGGAGTGAATGTGAATTAAGCGCTAGGGACACAGTAATGAACAGGACAGTCTCTGCCTTATCTGCCTCATGAAACTCAGTCTAGTGGGGTGGGCTTGGGAAAAGGAGCAAAAGGGCTGTGACATGAAGATGAAGCGGTTGCCAGGATGAGCTACACAGAGCCTGTGGCTATAGTAATCTTAGAGCAATAAGATGGCTTCTTAAAGGTGCTTTTTTTTTAGGGCAGCCAGCTGCTGAGAAGAGAAATAAGACGTGCTGAAGCAAAGGAGTGCCATAATCCTATAGCAGGAGTCTACAAACTGCAGCCCATGGGCAACTCCAGCCTGTTGGCATGCTCCTTCATTTACCTATTGCTTGCAGCTTTCTGGCCTTACAAGAGGTAGTTGTTACAGGAACTGTAGGGTGCACAAAGCCTAAAATACTATCTTTTTGGGTTTTGTTTTGTTTTGTTTTGTTTAAGACGGAGTCCTGCTCTGTCACCCAGGCTAGAGTGCAGTGGTGCAATCTCAGTTCATTGCAACCCCCGCCTCCCAGGTTCAAGTGATTCTCCTGCCCCAGCCTCCTGAATAGCTAGGATTACAGGCGCCTGCCACCATGCCCTTTGCCATGTTGGCCAGGCTGGTCTCGAACTCCTGACCTCAGGTGATCCACCTGCCTTGGCCTCCTAAAGTGCTGGGATTACAGGCATGAGCCACCATGCCCATCCTGCCTAAAATACTACTTTAGCCCTTTACAAAACACTTTACCAACCCTTAATCTGTGGTACAAATCCTATACTTGCATGTTTGAGCGAGGATATTGGTTTGTTCTTTCAGAAACCAGTCTCAGTGGCTTAAACGTAATCCAGTTTATTTCTTGAGTACATCTTCAGAGGCATAGGGTCCACAGCTGGTCCAATAGCTCTGCCATCTTGAACACATGGCTTAGCCTCTGGGTCTGAGGCAGCTGCTGTAGTTCTCTGCATCTCTTAGCCAGCGGGCAATGGAAGCAGGCCAGGGAGTCCATGGCATGCCTCCCTTGGGCTGTGACCCAGAAGCAGCGGCCCTTGTGACCTAGGGGAACATGAGCGGGACTTAGTCATGGCCACACCAAGTATCAAGGGGGCCTGAGGGATGGTTTTAAGAGGGGCAGCACATGGCCACATGAGCCTCTGGAGCCCCTTCACTGAGAGGACAGAGATTTCTGGACAAAGATGGTGGTCTCTGTCCAGAAAGATGAGTACTGTGCTATATAATAGAGGGCCACTTTTGCCTGGGGACGGTGGATCACGACAAGCATGTTAGCAAGGGAATGTTTGATCTTCGCCTTGAAAGACAGGCTGCCAGGATGGCGATGTCGGTGAAAGCATGCCGATTCAGGAGCCGTCTGAGGAATCTCAGAGTGGGTGACTTTATTCTGAAAATAACTTGAGTGCTTGTTCTCAACTGGGGCTAGGCTACTGCCATTCAGTGGGTGGAGGCCAAAAATCTTAAAATTCACAAGATAACCTCACAAGAATTAAAGGCCTGGAACATCCACAGAGCTGGGTTCGACCCCAAGAGATGTACAGGGGCTGGATTAATGTTTTCTTGAGGTACTGCAGAGCATGCTGGGGATCCAGGACATATAAGGTAACGCCTTGTTCTTGAGTCGGGTAAGCAGACGCGCCTCCCTAGTGTAAGCAAACTTAGGCCACTTCTCTGGGCCCAAGGTGACTGCTTTAGTTCTCTGAATTTAACTAATGGAAAGTAGGAGAAAAGGCATAGAGGCCTCACGGTATTCCTCCCTTGGGGCATGACCCAGAAGTAGCATCCTTTGTGACTGCTGGGACTCAAGTAATGGTGGTTTAAAGCCAAAGTATTTCTGCACCATGATGTTCCAGGTGTAAGTGATCAGGCTGGTGAGGCACCGGCCTGGTGGTTTCAGGGACCCAGGCTCTTGCTTTGCTTTGTCATCCCAAGGGTACAGCTCTCATTAGCCTGCTCCACAGTGGCCTCCTGCCACCTTAAAGGCACATCACTCGAGCTCATCTGTTTGGCCAGAACTGAATCCCATGGCCACCCCCAGCTGTGGAAATGAAGGCTGGGAAAAGGAAGTTTCTCCTGTGTGATCGTGTGCCCAGCTGCAAAGAAGGTTCTGTTACCAAGAGAAGAGGGGAAAGGTCAGGGTGTGTCTCTGACCCAGCTGTAAGTGGGAGGCAGGGATTCTAACCTGTGGTTCTTTTGGATTGCCTAAGTCAACATATGCAAATAAGTTTTCTCTTTCTGACTTTGTATTTGACCTTGTGTGCCTTGGCTTTGGTGCTTCAGTTCAAATTGAAGAGTAGCAGTCAACGCAAACCATCTGTCTTATTCCTCACCATGGGCATGCTTCGATGTCCCCATCATTGTAGGGTTAGAACCCCTGGGATTTTGGTTGAGATCACTTATCACATTCAAATTTATTTCTGCTTTCCGAGGTTGGTTTTCTGAGGTGTGTGTTTAATTGGGAATAGTGGTTGCATTTCAAATGTATTGCATTTTCCTTTTTATTTATTTTATATTTATTTATTTATTTATTTTGAGACAGGGTCTTGCTCTGTCGCCCAGGCTGGAATGCAGTAGTGCAATTGGGTTCAAGTGATCCTCATGCCTCTGCTTCTTGAGTAGCTGGGGCTGCAGGTATGTCCCATTTCGCCCAGCTAATTTTATTTTATTTTGTGGTGACGAGGTCTCACTGTGTTGTCAAGGCTGGTCTCAAACTCCTGGCCTCAAGTGATCTTCCTGCCTTGGCCTTCCAAAGTGCTGGAATTACATGTGTGAGCCACCCTTCCCCACTAGCTCTATATTGCTAGCTTAAGATGGTCATGTGGCATTTATTTAGCTTCGTAAAGGAGATTGATTTATGTTTGTATTTTTATCCCACTTTGTATTTCTTCGTTTGGCATTGGTATCAGGTAGCTGTTATAAAGTGAGCTGAAGCAAAATCTTCCTCTACGCTCTGAAACAGTTGACTACAGAAATGACTTTCCTTGAAAGTTTGGTAGAACGTGCTCACAATCCCCTCTCTGCTCTAATCCTTAGGAGAATAGGAGGAGGATAGATTAGGCTGAGATAGCACTGTCAACCTCAGTGACAACTGAAGACTACTCCATATATGCCACTGTCCCCCACAGTCACCCCAGCTATGTTCCTTGTGGTCTTCTCTCCAGGACCCAGTTGGTAGATCTGCCTCTGTCCGGAACAGCCAGATGAAGGCGTTCTTGACCTTTGTTGTGCTATGCACTCCTGGCAATTTGGGTGGACTCTTCTCAAAAAGATGTCTTTAAATCTAATAAGATATATCACATTTAAAAAAATCATATTGTGATATAATCATCAATGTTAAATGTGCAATTTTCATACTTTAAACCCTTGCTACCCAAACTGGTACAAAGACCAGAAGTGTCCACATCAGCTGGGAGCTTGGTAGATCAAAATGCAGGAACCCAGGCTGCACCGTAGACCTACTGAATCAGAATCTGCATCTTAATGAGATGCTCCCAAGCCCGGGTGGTTAATACGTACAGTAGTCCCACAGAAGCCCTGCATTTAATGTCAGGAACTCGTGGCTAGCATATTAACTACCCTAATTGCAGAAATGAGCATAAGTGATAACTTGGAGAACTACAGCGAGTGTAATGTGGTACAACCACATTTCATGTCCATTGACGAGGGTCCCCAGCACTGTTATTAATGTGGTTTATTGCCTACATCCATAATTGAAGGCAATGCTAAACAGTAGTTAGAGGTAGGGAAGATAAAAATGTAATCATTTCCCATATAAGATCTTAGACCCCTGAAATTTTATATACAGACCCCAGATAAAAATCTCCTGATGGCCAGGCACAGTGGCTCACGCCTGTAATCCCAGCACTTTGGGAGGCTGAGGCAGGCAGATCACCTGAGGTCAGGAGTTCAAGACCAGCCTGGCCAACATGGTGAAACCCATCTCTATTAAAAATACAAATATTAGCCAGGCGTGGTGGCAGCAGTCTGTAATCCCAGCTACTTTAGGAGGCTGAGGCAGGAGAATCGCTTGAACCTGGGAGGCACAGATTGCCGTGAACCGAGATCGTGCCACTGCACTCCAGCCTGGGCGACAGAGTGAGGCTCTGTCTATAAAAAAATTTTTAAATCTCCTGATTTGGAACACTGCATGGTATCTTGGGCAAGAGAAACAAGTGTGAGGAACCACATAGTGGCCCTTGACAACGATTCTTGTTACTTTCTGTCATACTTCATTAGCCAGAGTATGTCATGCCCAAACCAGAGGCTATTGGGACAGGGAAGCATAATTCTCCTCAGAAGTTACAGCAAATATTTGCGAACAATAAACAATTTACCTTAGGGAGTAGATCTTTAACATGATTTTTCATTGTTATCAATCTGTTTCATTTCGGTTTTGTTTTGTTTGTTTTGTTTTTGAGAGACAGTCGTCTTCTTACCCAGGCTGGAGTACAGTGGTACAATCTTGGCTCACTGCAACCTCTGTCTCCCGGGTTCAAGTGATTCCCGTGCCTCAGCCTCCTGAGTAGCTGGGATTATAGCCATGCGCCACCATGCCTGGCTAATTTTTGTGTTTTTACAGTGGAGACGCTGTTTCACCTCGGCCAGGCAGGTCTCGAACTCCTGACCTCAAGTCAAGGCGGATCCGCCTGCCTTGGCCTCCCAAAGTGTTGGGATTGCAGGTGTGAGCCACTGCACCTGGCCTGTTTTCGATCTTTTAATCTGGACTTTGCAATTTTACATCTTCCTGGACCATCACCCATCTTATTGAGTCTTCTAAATTTATTGGGGTAAAGTTCTACTTAATAGTTACAATTGACTTTGTGTATCTGTAGTCTCCTTCTGCTTTTCCAAAGTCTATTGGAATGGTTTTCAACTAGGTACAATTTCACCCCGCAAGGGAACAATGTCTGGCGACATCTTTGATTGTTACAACTGGGGAAGAAAGGGTTCTACTGGCATCTGGTGGGTGGAGGCCAGGGATGCCGCTAAACATCTTACAATGCAGAGGAAAGCACCAAACAGCAAAGAGTTGCCAATAGTGTTGAGATTAAGGACCCTGATCTGTTGCTATCCTCTCTTTTTGAGCTAAGCCTTCGTTCTTAAACACCATTTTTACTTTTATCGATCAAGTGCTATACGTAGCCTCAATTATTTCTTTTGGTTTCTTGAATTGCATACTGTGCACTTGATTTCAGCATTTTGTTAAAAGTGAACTTAAATCTACAAACTTCTTTAAAGCCATTATAGGCTATAGGTTTTTTATTTGTTTTGTGTTTTGTTTTGTTTTGTTTTGAGATGGAGTTTCGCTCTTGTTGCCCAGGCTGGAGTGCAATGGCGCGATATCGGCTCATCTCAACCTCCACCTCCTGGATTCAAGCAATTCTCCTGCCTCAGCCTCCCAAGTAGCTGGGATTACAGGCATGTACCACCACACCCGGCTAATTTTTTTGTATTTTTAGTAGGGACAGGGTTTCTCCATGTTGGTCAGGCTGGTCTCGAACTCCCAAGCTCAGGTGATCTGCCCGCCTCAGCTTCTCAAAGTGCTGGGATTACAGATGTGAGCCACCACGCCCAGCCGTGGCCATAGGTTTTGAAATAGGAAACTTTATCTGTTTCTGGAGTTTGTAATCTAATTTTGACAAAAATTGTCCTAAAAGACATTCTAAAACTTCAAAGCTGACATTTTTGAAAAACCGTTTGTGAAGCCATGTTACACTCATAAAAGTTTGACTTTTATCTACATACTGAACTCTCTCATCCATATGAAAATTTTAATGGATTTCACCATGATTTCTATTTTGCTGATGCTAAAATTGATATTCCTACTTTTTTTAAGCATTTTTCTAGAATTTCTGTTCTGTTCTTACCACTTTGATTTAGGTATCTTCAGAGCATTTAGTGGCTTTTTTTCTTAATTTAACTTAAATATATTTTTAAACTTTTATTAAAGTAGAGATGAGCTCTCCCTGTGTTGCCCAGGCTGGTCTCAACCTTCTGGCCTCAAGCAATCCTCCTGCCTCGGCCTCCCAATGTGCTGGGATTACTGGCTTGAGCCATAGCACCTGACCTATAATTTAAATCTTTAAGAGGGAAATGTAATAAATACATTTTTGTTTATAATATTTACTTTGACATCTAGTTATCTGATACTTGATGTGATTTTTATTTTGTGCTGTCTGGTTCTTCTGTTTCATTGAGACAAGTTCTTGTTCTGCCACCTAGGCTAGAGTGCAGTGGTATGATCATAGCTCACCTCCTGGGCTCATGTGATCCTCCCAGCTGAGCCTCCCAAGTAGCTGGGACTACAAGGGTATACCACCACACCTAGCTAATCCTTTTTTTTTTTTTTTTGGTAGAGTTAGGGTCTTGCTATGTTGCCCAGGCTGGTCTAGAACTTCTGGACTTAAGTGATTCTCTCAAAGTTTTGGGATTACAGATGTGAGCCATTGTGCCCAAGTGTTTTTTTTTTTTTTTTTTTTTTTTTTTTTTTTTTTTTTTTTGGAGACAGAGTCTTGCTCTGTCACCCACTGTCACCTAGGCTGGAGTGCAGTGGCATGATCTCGGCTCACTGCAACCTCCTCCTCCTGGGTTCAAGCCATTCTCCTGCCTCAGCCTCCCCAGTAGCTGGGATTACAGGTGTGCACCACCACGCCCAGCTAATTTTTGTATTTTTAGTAGAGACAGGGTTTCACCATGTTGGCCAGGCTGGTCTCAAACTCCTGACTTCATGATCCACCCTCCTCAGCCTCCCAAAGTGCTGGGATTACAGGCGTGAGCCACCATGCCCAGTCGCCCCAACCAAGTCTTTTGATGGTTGTTTTTCTCTTGTCTGAATGCTATACTTTTTCCATTGTACTATTTTCTCATATTCCCATCTTACCTTCACCATCACCCTTATTTTTTATTCTGGTGTGCACCGTTTAAGTGTGATACCAAGTCATATATCAACTATCTTCTCCTCTCACTGAATGCTAATTCAAGTATAAGATTCTATTAAAACAGTTTCTCTAGAAAGTTGAAGATCCTGTTCCTATCTTGCCTAGCATCCACTGTTCTGTGGAGCTTTATGCTGATGTAAGCATTTTGCTGGTGGTTTTCTTTCTGGAAGCTTCCAGATCTCACCCTTCTTAGGATTCTGAAATTGGACCACCCTGCTTCTAATTAAGATGCACGGCTGTCTTTAGTGTTGGGAAATAATTCTTCTCTGTTCTATCCTGGACCATCTAGAACGAGCTTTCATGTCTTACCTTTTTGGCATCTTTTCCCTCTTGTCGTTTTGGGAGATTCTTTAGCTGTATCTTCCATTTCTAAGATTTTTCTTAATAGCTGGCTTTTTGTTTTTGTTTTGTTCTTTTATAAGAGCAGTTTTAGGTTCACAGCAAAAGGGAACCTAAAGAGGAGAAGATACAGTTATTTCCCATATGCCCCCTGCTCCTCCACATGCACAGTCTTCCCCATTACCAACATTACATTTGAGTCGTGCATTTTTATGATAGATAAACCTTCACTGACACAACATTCTCAACCAAAGACCATAGTTTACAGTAGGGTCCTTTTTTTTTTTTGGAGACAGTGTCTTGCTCTGTCACCCAGGCTGGAGTGCAGAGGCACGATCTCTGCTCACAACCTCAACCTCCTGGGCTCAGGTGATCTTCCCACCTCTGCCTCCCAAGTAGCTGGAACTTCAGGCATGCACCACCACACCCAGCTAATATTTTGTATTTTTTGTGTAGAGACAAGGTTTTGCCATGTTGCCTGGGCTGGTCTCGAACTCCTGGGCTCAAGCGATCCACCCACCTCAGCCCCCCAAAGCACTGGAATTACAGGTGTGAGCCACCGCACCTGGCCAAGGTTCACTCTTGATGTTGTACATTCTGTGGGTGTGGACAAATGTATGATGACATATGTCCACCAATAGCTGTCATTTGACACCCTTTTTGCTGGTCAACTTATTAGAACTTTTATTTTGATGTCCGTGGTTTTCATTTCTCTAATATCATTTCCTCCCTTTGCTTTAGTAACTAAGTTCTTGATTTGGGTGTGTCTTTCTGGTTCTGGCTTTCCCCAAGCATTTGTTTATTGGGTAAACTAACTTTTATTTAGATATGATCAGCCTGGAAGGGTTGGGCTAGGGGGTAGTGATGAAACATGGCTGGATGGAGATGTTGTGGGTATGTGGTCTTCTGCTGTCCCTGGCATTTGTAACTACGAGGCCCTTGTATTCTTTTTCTGACCTCAGCGCCCTTTGACCAACAGCCTAGGGGGAGATGCCATGCTGCTTGCTCTTTGGAAGAAGTGAGAGGAAGGGGTCCACCTGACCATTCTCCATGTGGTTCATGAAGCTGTCCAAGATCCCTACAGCTGCCACTTCTTATCCTGAGTACTTCTTATAACCACTACCATTTTTCCCAAACAGGGTTTGGCCTATAATTTCCTCCATCAATCTGATTTTTATGTCATCTTTCCCTTAGGATTTCTGAGTTATCAATGAATGATACACATTCTTGTTTCCCAATATGCTGATGTAGACTTCAGTGTCTTTCTCTCTTGGTATTTGGACAGGAGGCAGCAGCACACCCATATGCCCAGGCTACCATCTTGGTCAAATCTCTGTAGCCATCTTGACCAAAAAACCCTTAACTTTTACTGCTTATGTGTTTGAAGGAGACAAACCACACAAGTGTGAGTTCTGTGACAAGTGCTTCAGCCGGAAGGACAACCTGACCATGCACATGCGGTGCCACACCAGTGTGAAACCACACAAGTGTCACCTGTGTGACTACGCTGCCGTGGACAGCAGTAGCCTCAAGAAGCACCTGCGGATCCACTCTGATGAGCGGCCGTACAAATGCCAGCTCTGCCCCTATGCCAGCCGCAACTCCAGCCAGCTCACTGTCCACCTGCGATCCCACACGGGTGAGTCCCTGACCAGGAAACCTCAGTCCCTTACTTTTTCTCTAATTTCTTAACCTTCATTTATTTAACAACACAAGCAACTTAAATGACTTGGTGTGGCAGAAGTACAAGAATTTGGAACTTCTGTGATAATTGTGAGATTTGTCATTTTTCTGTTTCTGGAACAACAGCTTTTGGTAAAATATGACTGACAGCTGGGTTTCATATCTTGACTACACAGAATCCAGCTGGGAGTGGTACCTGCTATAACTGCCAAGAAGCCAAGGATGTATCTCAAGTCAGACCTATAAACTAGATGTTTCAGTAAATGTGCACACTGATTGCATGGCTAAATTTGGAATGTAGCAGGATCCATTAAGTATAATTAAAAATCACAAACTTTTAATCTTAGGAACTTCCTTTCTTTATGGGACCCTACTGAGATAATGATAGGACCAACTCATTGTGGCATGGAAAAATAGGGTTTGAGATATTCATAAAGATGCTCATAAGTTGAAAATTTTCAATGAATTCCTGGAAAATGGTGAGCAGACAGGAACATAGTGATGTTTAAAATTGAGTATAGAAAGCTGTGTCCCAGCAGACAAATGGGAGGCAGCCATACAGTTGGAAGCCAGTGTTCCCAGCCAATATCCAAGTGCCCTGAGGGCTCTGGGCTTGGAACAAGCATGTAGACAGCCAGGGCCACAAAGCTTGGGGGACTAGCCAAGGCCTGGCAAAACTGCCCAACCAACCCAGTAGCAGGTAAAACCTCTGGCATCCATGTCTAATCATTAAACCAGTCTACTTTCCCAAATATAGTCAACCAAGGATCATGAGTCATTTATAGGAAATGAATGGAATAAAATGAGCCAAGTCAATAACTAATCCTGGAAGTAAGAGTACTTGGGTAATTTTCACATTCTAATTGGTGTCTACCCACTGGCAGAAATGTTGCATCCAAATAGAGACCTATGAAGAGATAATGAGAACAAAGAAGTATGACATAAAACTAGGATTGCTAGCTATAAAATTAATTTCCCAGAGATTAGGGGAAAAAAATTGGGTGAGTGAACTGAAAATAAGAGCCAGTCCTGAAGTCTGGTTTCTGACCAGGTCTAGGAAGAAAAGAAAATGGAAGTGAGAAGAACATAGAGTGAAAATAGAAAATCAAATGAAGTCCACAATTCTAAGGGGCCAGGAGAGTAAAAGTGGTCACAAGATTCCAATCAGGATGGAAGGGAGTGGACAGGGGACATCTATATCTAGAAATATGTCTGGGTAGTATTGGCTTCTAGGAGACAATGGAACAGTGCCCTCAAGAGTTAGGAAATGATTTTGAATTTAGAATTCTATACCCAGCCAAACTACCTCAAGTATGAGAGCAAAATAGAACGATGTGCCAAGGACTCAAGACTTTACTCCCAGCCACCGTGCTAGTGGGAGTTACTAGAAGATAAACTCTAGCAAAGGAAGGGAGAAAACATCTGGCATGATATATTTGATATGTGAATACCTGAATATGGCCAACTGGGATTGCAGCAAAGAGAAATAACAGGCTGATGCTTGTATAGAAGGTCAAGAGAAACTAAATCAGAAGTTTTAAAAATCCATTTTAAAAATTCCTTGTGAAAGTTACAAAATTATGAGAGTGGATGACTTCTGAAATTGAGAGTCCTTTTTTCAAGAAATACAATCTAATCAAGAAACAAGCTAAAACGTGCCCCCAAATTAGCAGCATGTAAGAAAAACAAAATTATATTGATGGGTGGTTATGCCATCCACTGGCCTGAGTGTGACAGCAGACTTATAAGGAAGTGATTGTAATCCTGGTGCAGTGTTTGGCTCCGATGAATATCACATTCCCAGTCACCATTTAAATTATTTATAGTTGGCTTCCGAACTTGAAATCTGAAAATGATTAAAGTATGAGAATTCACCAGACAGAATGGAAGTGTTTTTTTACTTAAAGGTGAAAAGAAAGCTACTTCTAACAAGTGAGGAGCTAAGTGTGGAGAAGAGGAGTGAATCCTCAAAAAATCTCAGAAGCTGATGGACTAAAATGTGAGGCTACTACTCAGCTTAAAAGTGTAAAAGTCACAACCACCAGAATGCAGGGGGAGAGGTTAAGGAAAGGATGGGTGTGTAGGATAAGATGCTTATCTTTGTGTATATTCAACTGATGTTTAAAGCAGTCAACCTCCAAAACAACTAGAAACCCTTAGCAATGTCTCCAGGGAATGGGACTCTAAATTAGAGAAGAGACCATGGCTCTTTATTATTTGTCCCCTGCTGCCATAATTATGCATTAATATTATAAATAAAATTTAGCCTGTAGTTATAAAAGTAAGAAACTTTAACTTGAAATATAAGCTCAGTAACTGATGTCATATAGATTAAACACTATAGTAAGCATCTTCACAGGTTCTTGGCTTGATTTGAAGCAGTTGTTTGTAATGTAAATCTCACCTCTTCTTCCACATTCAATTCTGGGATGTCAAGTTAAATAGGAGTTTACATTTGAAACTGAAGGGGTCATCAAGAGTATGGACTTGAGTGCCATAGTGCGTGGGTTCCAAATCCCTGCTGTTTGACCTGAGTCAAGTACCTTGACCTCTCTGAGCCTCAGTTGCCCCATCTGTAAAGTGGGGGTAATAGTACCCACTCATAGGATTGTTGTGAGGATTGTATTAATATGCACAAGTGTTGTCATTAGGAGGTTGGGGGTAGAGTTCGCAAAACCCAACCACCTCATTGCGGCCAAGTGTGCTGAGGCAGGTTGGGGTGGGAGGGTCTGTTTTGCCTGCCTGTTCTAATGGAAACACACCTTCCATTGCTAGGGGATACCCCCTTCCAGTGCTGGCTCTGTAGCGCCAAGTTCAAAATCAGCTCGGACTTGAAAAGGCACATGATCGTGCACTCGGGGGAGAAGCCTTTCAAGTGCGAGTTCTGCGACGTACGCTGCACCATGAAGGCGAATCTCAAATCGCACATCCGCATCAAGCACACCTTCAAGTGTCTGCACTGTGCCTTCCAGGGCCGGGACCGTGCTGATCTCCTGGAGCACAGCCGGCTGCACCAGGCCGACCACCCGGAGAAGTGTCCAGAGTGCAGCTACTCCTGCTCCAGCGCGGCCGCCCTGCGCGTGCACAGCAGAGTCCACTGTAAGGACCGTCCCTTCAAGTGTGACTTCTGCAGCTTCGACACGAAGCGGCCCAGCAGCCTGGCCAAGCACATCGACAAGGTGCACAGGGAGGAGGCCAAGACGGAGAACCGGGCCCCTCTGGGCAAGGAAGGGCTCAGAGAGAGCAGCTCCCAACACGTGGCCAAGATCGTGACGCAGAGGGCCTTCCGCTGTGAGACCTGCGGCGCCTCCTTCGTCAGGGATGACTCTCTGAGATGCCACAAGAAGCAGCACAGTGATCAGAGTGAGAACAAGAACTCAGACTTGGTCACTTTCCCACCGGAAAGCGGTGCCTCGGGGCAGCTCAGCACCCTGGTCTCCGTGGGGCAGCTCGAGGCTCCCCTAGACCCCAGCCAAGACCTCTAGCTCAGCCGAAGAGGGTGGTCAGCTGTCGGAACTTCTGACCAGTGCTGTTGTCAAGCCCTCCAGAGGTGACGACACTGAGACAGGCTTTGGGCACCACTTCTGGGGCTGGCCGCTCCAACTTCACGGGCCTCCAGAGGCGATGGCTGGCCGACAGTGACGAAAGCAAAGCAGGGCTGTGGAGACACTCCTCGCATTTGTCCCTTCCCTCCAAGGATTATCTGAGCAAGTCGACTTGGTCATTGAAGGGCGGGGTCTGCCAAGCCCTGCTCTATCCAATGGGGATAGCTTCTACGTAACGGATTCCAATTTTAAAACTGGTGCATCTCTGATGGAATTATTAAACTAGTTAGACGATATAGAAAACTAAAACTAATCTCTAGAGTGGAAAGGGTTAAAGTGAGGAAGGTGTACATGAAAGGGTCTGGGGTTGCTGGAAACCTATTTCATAACCTGGGTGATCGTTCTAAGAGTGTTTGCCTTATATGTTTGTGTGGTTTCTTTTACCTGTTGTCTTACAATAAAAAAGGCAGACTCCTGGTAGCATGATGTAAGGAACACTCAATTTTTGTAGCCCTCCACAGACAGTTATGGTAGGAGGTTCTCCATCCCCAGACCCCACCCCATTCAGTAACTTAATTATAAACGCACATTGGATTTCTCAATGAGTTCCTACTGTAGTAAAACGAAATGCAGTTTGATCTGGAGGTGGCGCCAAAGATCAAGCTAACTAGCCCAGCCTGTGCTTGTCTGTTGTGGAATTCAAAATTCTGTTTACTTCTATTTGGAGAGAAAAGTCCAGGGGCCCAGTGGGCCCTGAGCTTGGTGCTGGGGTATGTGATACGTGGGACAGCCTCACACCAGCATCTGTTTCATCACGGAAAGCATTTAGTGTTTGCTGAACCGACAAACTACTGAAAATCCAACCTCTTCTCATAGATGGACTCTTAGGAGGTTATGAAATCTCAGTGGATATAATACTTACCCAAAGTTGCTTGGTTTCTACTTTTGGCATCTTTCCTTCAAATACTTTTTTTAAATATAAATTCTTGTGTGCCCTCATCAAGCTGAACATCTCTGGAATTGAAACAGATTAAGTAGATCCATTGTTCTTGGTAAACTAAGAAAAAAGGATGTAAGATTTTATAGGTTGTAAACAAGGGACTATTTCACTTGTGAAATAGAGGTACCTAGTTTATTTTGTGAATGATGGTAGTTTGGGCAAATCTGACTCCATTTAAGTTTTACAACGGGTAGGTGATGGTGTACTGCTGAATCTCTATTGTAGGAAGAAAAGATTAAAATGATGACAGAGACCCAGGATAGAATTTTAGTCTCTTTGGAGATAATGGTTTTGATCAGAAAAGTGTCTGGTTACTGAATGCTGGTGCTATTGTACAGTTGCTATTGTTACCTTTCTGCTGTTTGTTGTGAGTCTGATCTGCGTTTCTGTTCTAGAAGGTTGTTGACCTTTCAAGTGGGAACCCATAAATTGAAATCACATAAACGTTGCTTGTACTTGTTGTTATAGCTCTTTAGATAAAGAGGAAAGATATCAGCCTTTTTAGAAGGCATTTTTTTTGTTGTTAACAGCTGTTTGGACTTTAAGGATATTATATCCAAGCTGGTATCACCCAGCAAACTTGGATTCCCAATAGAGCAGAGGTGAGTAAAAAGCTGTGAACCCAGTATTAAATACTTCAGGCAGTGGGTGGGGGCCATAAAGTTTTTTGCAACTACTCAGCTCTGTGATTTTAGTGCAAAAGCAACCATAGATTGCAAGAAAAAACAAATGTGTCTGTGTCCCAATAAAACTTTACAAAAACAGGTGGCAGGCTAGATTTGGCCCATGGTCTTAGAATGTAGCAAGCCCTCTTGCAGAGTACTTTGCTCTGAACTGGCAAGTGTGACTTGTAAAACACACTAAAAGATACCAAATTTTCTGGCAGAGACACATATGGGATTTCCACAAAGCTGAGAGTGTAGTTCAAGAGAATAAGGCTGAATTGAGTATTATAAAAAAAAAAAATTGGGAAACTTAAAAGAATTTTTGAGACTGGTAAGAATTCCAAGATTCAGAAAAGTAGACTAAGAGGGACGTCTAGGACCAGGAAACTTCTAGGAGTAGGGATGGTCTTACCTTACCATTTCTAGGAGATTAGAAGGTGGCAGTGGGTGGGGTTAAATCATTCGGAATTGGGGGCTGAACTGGCTAAACCTGCTAGAATGAGACTTAAAATGTACAGTTAATAAGCAAATAAAACAGCCTTAATGGAAAGGAGCAGCTGACATGGCACAGAGCAGAATGGTAATTCTTACACTAGCCTTGATTGGCAGAGCCCTCTGGATCTGGAAGAGGAAACTGAGAATGTTTGCAGTTTGACTTCACCTGAGCCCCAGGGATCTGCAAACTTTTTCAGTTAAGGGCCAGATAGTAAATGTTTTGAGCTTTGCTGGTCCTAGTTGTCATCAGCTCTGTTGCCACTGCTGTTGTAGCACAGAGGTTCCAACCCGGCCACTGTAATGCAGCTGCAGAGAATAGGGAAGGAAAAAAGTTTAGCTGTGGGCCAATAAAACTTTATTTATAAAAAGGACATGATTTGGAAGGCCAGTCTGTTAACCCCTAAGTACAAGCAACAGGGTTGATTGGCCTTGGATAAAAGGCAAAAGAGAAATGTTAACATGAAATTGAGCCAGCATCAGTAATGAGCGTCTATGGTCCCAGCTACTTGGGAGACTGAGCTGGGAAGAACTATTTGAGCCCAAGAGGTCAAGTCCAGCCTGGGTAGCAATGCGACTCCATCTTTAAAAAAATTTTTGTGGGGCCACTTTAAGGAAGGTGTTGCTTCATGCCAGACAGATGAGTTTCTGGTTAGGCATTGGGGAAAACTGGATCCTTTTGATCTTTACTCAGATCAGCTTGTAAAATCTCCATTGAAGAGCAGAAATCAAGGCGATCTCCCGCCCCTCTGCTTAAGGTTTCTTGCTGCCTTCTAGACACTACAGAACACAAAGAGCTTGTTTGTCTCCCTATATTTAACCTCTTCTAAGAAAGCAGATGAGCCTCAATTCAAGTTGCCATCATGACTGAGCCAGGCGCTGCACTAAGACCTTTACCTGTCTGCAGGTGTTTTTCTCCCAGGTGCTGCCCAGAGCTGGGATAGGGTGAGGCACTCACCTGGGACATGAGACTTAAGGGAGTGCCGAGAACTCGGTCACCAAAAAAATATTTTAATGCAGATTGGCAAATGGTGGCCCCACAGATCATCTGCTTTGTTTTTGTAGTTCTGTGGAAAGTTGGCCTGGGATTAGGGCAAGTCAGGGCTGCACAGGCAGAGTTGGATCCCGTGTTTAGAGTTCTGACATCCTGTTCATTGTAGGTTTCTTTTGCATTCATTTTGGTTTTTAAAAAGTTGCGTTATGGTATTTACGTTGATCAGTTGAGATTTGGGATACCACCTTAAATGTGTGCCTGAGGCCGTGGCCTCTCCCACCCCACCTAGTCCCTGTCCCTCTTTAAATGCAGAAACTGAAGGATAAGGAGAAGAAACTTCCTAAAACAGAACAATATGACCCAGTAATAAATTGGGGTAGGATGATGACATCCTAGAAGCTGTCTCTTTTGTTTCCTTGAGATGGAGTTTCACGCTTGTCGCTCAGGCTGTAGTCCAATGGTGCGATCTTAGCTCACTGCAACCTCTGCCTCCTGGGTTCAAGCGATTCTCCTGCCTCAGCCTCCCAAGTAGCTGGAATTACATACGCCTGCCACCATGACCTGCTAATTTTTTGTATTTTTAGTAGAGACAGGGTTTCACTGTATTGGCCAGGCTGGTCTCAAACTCCTGACCTCGTGATCCACCTGCCTCGGCCTCCCAAAGTGCTGGGATTATAGGCGTGAGCCACCATGCCTGGCCAAAAGCTGCCTCTTTTAAATATTTAACAGACAGACTGTATATATTCATGTCTATAATGTGTTGATTGGAAATACCTAAGCATTGTGTAATGACTACCACAGATCAACACAGCCGCCACCACTCATGCTGCGCCTTACAACCCAAAATTTGTTCATGTCATGACAAAGATTGTGCCCTTTGATCAACATCTCCCCGTTTCCCCCAACTCCTGGCAACCATCCTTCTACTCTGAGAAGCCACCTTTTTTTTTTAAGTTATAAGCGAATGCAGTTGAAGATGGGAAATCCCTGCCTCGTTCAGCTAGAGGGATGTCATCTGAGTCTGTTTTACTCTTCTGTAAAATGGGTCATGTCAGGTATTTGGCCTAATGATGCAATCTACTGAGTTAAGAGAAGTTGGCTTCCCTCTGTCTCCCCCACCCGCTGAGCCCTGGCTTGCTTTTTTTCTTTTGCAGGGGGAGGAGGAATAACCAAGATCTAGGTACTGTAGCCTTATGATCAGCAGGGATCATGATTTCTGTCTTCCCGTGCCCGCCGCCACACACATCTTCAACACATAGTCCCAGATGACACCTTAAGCGCCAACTAGGACAGAAGGTAGTGTCCTTAACACTGCTGGAAAGCCGCACATAAGCTGCTGCTTGCCTCCCCACCTAGTCACACACCATAGCTCTACAAAGGACATGGGGAAGCAGGTTCCTCTGAGTGGGCTGTGCCGGTTAAAACCTGGAAGGGGAGATGCTGAACCCATGAGCATCCTCTGCTCTCTGCACAGAAAGGCAGGCTCATAGGGGTGGGAGGTATTAATAGCTTTTTCCATGGGGCACGTGATATGGGTCCTAAAGACCCTGAGGTGTTCCATTCGCAAGCATTTGTCTTATCGGGGCTTTATGGGGACAGTTTTGCCTGCTGCTTGTGGATGTTGGGCCATGACAGTCTTCCAAGGCATCCTAAGGCTCTACTCCAGTAGCACTCGACTGTGCCTGCATGCTGCGGTCCCCTGGGAGCCTCTTTGGTGTTTGAAATCTCTCGGGGGAGGTACAAGGGCATCTCTAGTTTCTAAAGTTCTGCAGGTGACTGTAGTGTGGAACCAGGGTGGGAAGAGCCGCGTGAGTTGGAGACGGACCGTCTTCATGGGCTGTGCTGTCACAAAGGGCCCCACAGTCAGGAGGCCCCCTGTTTGGTTGCATGTTCTGTCACCAACTTGAAATTCTGAATGTTTTGAATAACAATTTTGAAAATATTTTGCATCGGGCTTTGCAAATAGCCAGTTTTCTGAAGAGAAGGGCATACCTGAGCCCGTCTGCATCACTGGAAAGCTGTGGGAAGGGCCATCGACCATTTGAAATCAAGACTCCTGGATAGGGGTGACCATCCAGGTCTCTGGATGGGAGGAACAAGCACTGGCACCCACTAACATTCACTAGTATCCCCTCCATTATTTTGATGGGTCCTCACAATGGAAGGCATTTGCCTTCATCTTTGCAAGGGAAAATTGATCTTCAGAGATGTTAACTTGCTTAGCATCATGCAGCTGGTACAGGAGAGTCAAACCTGCTGTGCTGAACTCTGGCACCTGCAATCTGTCTCCACTAGCTTCCTTTTTTCTTTTTTCTGAGGCGGAGTCTTGCTCTGTCACCCAGGCTGGAGTGCAGTGGTACTCACTGCAGCCTCTGCCCCCCAGGTTCAAGCAATTATCCCACCTCAGCCTCCCGAGTAGCTGGGATTACAGGCACATGTCACCATGCCCGGCTAATTTTTGTATTTTCAGTAGAGATGGTTTCACCATGTTGCCCAAGCTAGTCTTGAACTCCTGACCTCAAGTGATCCTCCCACTTTGGCCTCCCAAAGTGCTGGGATTAGAGGTGTGAGCCACCACTCCCAGCCTTCCACTAGCTTCCTTAACCTCTCACCTTAGTCTAGGGTGTCTCCCACTGGCAGAGGTGGGCAGCTCAGGAACAGAATCATGAGTTCTAAGTGTTGAGATAGAACAAAGTCTTTTTTGCAAGAATAGTGAGGTCTATAGTAAGGTGGGAAAAAATTTCAAATGTGAGTATCATTAGGTTGGAAAAATGTCCGTGGGCTGCGTGTGTGCTGGGGCAAGCATTGCAGGAATGACCAACGTTGCATTCCCCCAACATAGGCAGGTTACAAAATTATAAATTTTGCTTAAATGCTTATCTTTGGTAACCAAACATGGATTTATGTGAGTTTAAGTGGCCACCTGAGCTTGAGAAGCCACTGTCAGGAGACACTCACAATTGCATCTCGTTTACTCCCCACATGCTGCTTCAGATGCTGCTTTTTTTTTTTTTTTTTTTTTTGTAGAGATGGGCTCTTGCTTTGTTGCTCAGGCTGGTCTCAACTCTTGGCCTCAAGCTATCCTCTCCCCTTGGCCTCCCTAAGTGCTTTTTACAGCTGTGAGCCACTGCACCTGGCCCACTTCTATTTTAATAGAGACGAAAGTGAAGGCATGAGAGACAGAAGCCTGCCTTGAGGTCAAGCAACTTGTCAGGATTAGAACCCGTGTCTCGGGTCTCTGAGGTGGATCCCCTTTCAATACCCCATGCCCCTCGCTTAGGAGACCTGCTTTAAGACACAGTTCATTCTGAGTCATGGAGCCCTTTGGCAATTCAATGAAATCCGTGAATCTGCTCAGTGATGTTTAAAAGAATAAAATGTATAGGTTTGCAAAAGGAACCATTGCCATTAAAATAGTTATCAAAATATTTTTTAAATTGTTAGGTGTGTTTTTATTAACATTAAATACAAGCTCTAGCAGCAGATCTAGTAACTACTTTTATTTTGAACTAGTAATCTATAATGGCCGTGATGTTATATGAAAACATCCAATTTATTTTGTTGACTAACGCACAGGTTGGATAATGCTACTGTGATTTGGTGCCTACATCCAAAATTGGCGGAAATACCGGATTTCATTCAGAGGCTAGTGAAACTAAAGATTCATTTTCTGGCCAGGTGCAGTGGCTCATGCCTGTAACCTAAGTACTTTGGGAGGCCAAGGTGGGCAGATCACTGAAGGCCAGGAGTTTGAGACCATCCTAGGCAACAGAGTGAGACCCTGTCTCTACACAAAATTTTTAAAAATAAAAGATTTTCACACCCAAGTTCCTGGACTTGGAAAATTCCATACACCGTCCCCCTCACCTCACATTAGATCTCTGATGTTAAGGCTGGGCATGGTGACTCACACCTGTAACCCCAGTACTTTAGGAAGCTGAGGAGGGCAGATCATTTGAGGCCAGGAGTTCGAGACCAGCCTGGCCAACATGGTGAAACCCTGTCTCTCCTAGACATACAAAAATTAACCAGGCATAGTGGCATGTGCCTATAATCCCTGCTACTCAGGAGGCTGAGGCACGAGAATTGCTTGAACCAAGGAGGTGGAGGTTGCAGTGAGCTGAGATCACACCACTGCACTCCAGCCTGGGTGACAGAGCAAGGCTCTGTCTCAAAAAAAAGTCTGATTTTTAAAGGAGTTTCTGGGGTCCGGTTTTCTTAGTAAAATTTTGACTTGGCCAGGCGCGTTGGCTGATGCCCGTAATCCCAGCACTTTGGGAGGCCAAGGCAGGCAGATCACAAGGTCAGGAGATCAAGACCATCCTGGCTAACACAGTGAAACCCTGTCTCTACTAAAAATACAAAAAATTAGCCTGGCATAGTGGCGGGCACCTGTAGTCCCAGGTACTCGGGAGGCTGAGGCAGGAGAATGGTGTGAACCCGGGAGGCGGAGCTTGCAGTGAGCTGAGATTGCATCACTGCACTCCAGCCTGGGTGAGAGAGCAAGACTCTGTCTCCAAAAAAAAAAAATGACTTGCAATTGCTTAACCAGAACAAGTAGAACCAGCATTTGAATACTTATTCCCCCCATATTAAAAAAAAAAAAAAACCTTTGGGCCGGGTACAGTGGCTCATGCCTATAATCCCAGCACTTTGGGAAGCCAAGGTGAGAGGATCCCTTGAGCTCAGGAGTTCGAGACCAGCCTGGGTAACATAGTGGGACCTCATCTCTATAAAAAATAAAAACCCTTGCGTTTGAGAAGGATTCTCCAAACAGGGCTCTTTGTAACACCTCTCTATTAGTCTTTTTCCCATAAACTGCTCTTCAGATGGCTCAATCTTCATGTGTTAGTTTGAGGGACTTAGGCATACAGAAAACAAATGTACATTTGTCAATTCCAAAATTCTAAAGGCATTGCACTCACGTGCTCTTTCTCACACTGTGCAGTATGTATTTCTTGAAAGGTCACCAAAGACTGATTTCACCCTAATGGTAAGGGCAAGATTTTTATCCCATAGCTGGGAGGGGCAACACATAAATAACAGTTAATTCTAGTACCCAGCCCAGTGTCATCTGCACTTGTTAGCTTTAAGCATCCTTTTGATAAACTATCTCTTTAAGAGAAATTGATTCTCTGCGTATAGTTCTTTTAAAAGGCATAGACGTGGCCAGGAGCAGTGGCTCGTGCCTGTAATCCCAGTGCTTTGGAAGGCCAAGATGTGAGGATTGCTTGAGGCCGGGAGTTTGAGACCAGCCTGGGCAACATAGGGAGACCCCATCCCTACAAAAAACATTAAAAATTAGCCAGGTATGATGGCATGCATCTGTAGTCCCAGCTACTTGGGAGGCTGAGGCAGGAGGATCACCTGAGCCCAGCAGATAGAAGCTGCTATGATCTATGATCACGCCACTGTACTATAGCCTGGGTGACTGAATGAATACATAGACAACCCTGGATTTTGAGAAAAACCAAATATTAACTGTACTTCAGTTATCCATTTGTCCCTGGTTGCAAGAAAACAGTTTTTATATCAATGTTTAAGAGAATCAGTGGTGCAGATGTCACTTAGAATTTTTTATCTTCGAAAGAATAATTTTTATTCCAGATACTCATTTCTTCACTAATCCTAGCCCAGTCTCTAGCCCAGAGCCATAATTGCACCACTGCACACCAGGTTGGGCAACAGAGAAAAACCCTTTTCCAAAAAGAAAAAAAATTCAAAAACTGCTTTTAGCTCATGGTGGTAGATTACCTAAAACAGGTGGATTACCACTGGAGAAACTGGGCGAAGCATACAAGGGCTTTTTCTGTATTATTTCTTACAACTGCACATGAATCTACAATTATCTCAATAAAAATTTCAATTTAACTTGCAGGTTATTGGCTAGAGTTAACCCATAGGCCGTAATTCCCTAATTCCTGCTCTAGCCGGTCAGAGCAGTTTATGAGATATGGTATTGAATTTTAAACTATTGCTTTAAAAATTTTTTTTATTAATACATATTTGTGATTATAGGATACACATGATATTTTGTTACATGCATAGAATGTGTCATGATCTGGTCAATGTATTTGGGGTGTCTATTGCCTCAAGTTTTTTTTTTTTTTTTTTTTTTTTTGAGACAGCCTCACTGTTGCCCAGGCTGGAGTGCAGTGGTGCAATCTCTGCTCACTGCAACCTCCACCTCCCAGTTAAAGCAATTCTCCTGCCTCAGCCTCCCGAGTAGCTGAGATTACAGGCGCCCACCACCACGCCCAGTTAATTTTTGTATTTTTAGTAGAGATGGGTTTTTGCCGTGTTAGCTAGGCTGGTCTCAAACTCCAGACCTCAGGTGATCCACCCACCTCAACCTCCCAAAATGCTGGGGTTACAGGCATGAGCCACTGCGCCTGGCCAAGTATTTATCATTTCTATGTGTTGGGGACATTTTAAGTCCTCTCTTTTAGCTGCTTTGAAATATACAATACAGGCTGGGCATGGTGGCTCACGCCTGTAATCCCAGCACTTTGGGAGTCCAAGGCGGGCGAATCACGAGGTCAGGAGTTCGAGACCAGCCTGGCCAACATGGTGAAACCCCATCTCTACTAAAAATACAAAAATTAGCCGGGCGTGGTGGCAGGCGCCTGTAATCCCAGCTACTCGGGAGGCTGAGGCAGGAGAATCGCTTGAACCCGGGAGGCGGAGGTTGCAGTGAGCCGAGATCGTGTCACTGCACTCCAGCCTGGGTGAAAGAGTGAAACTCCATCTCAAAAAAAAGAAAAGGCCATGAAATATACAATACATTGTAGTAACTATAGTCACCCTACTCTGCTATTAAACATTGGAACTTATTCCTTCTAACTGTATGTTTGTATCCATTGGCCAACCTCTGTTCACCACCCCCTACCCCAACACCCACACACCCTTCCCAGCCTCTGGTATCTGTCAATCTACTCTCCATGAGATCAACTTTTTTTAGTTCCCACATACAAGTGACAATATGCATATTTGTCTTTCTGTGCCTGGCTTATTTCACTTAACATAATGACCTCCAGTTCCACCCATGTTGCTGCAAATGACAGGATTTTATTCTTTTTTATGGCCAAATAGTATTCCATCTATATATGTACCACATTTGCTTTATCCATTCGTCTGTTGATGGACACTTAGGTTGGTTTTACCTTCTCATTGTGAATAGTGCTGCAATAAACATGAGAATTAAACTGCTCTTATTTCTCATTGTTTTTGACATGAACACAATGTTTGAATGTGATTTTTTTTCTGATATATGCTGTTCCCAAATATTGGTTTATATTAAGCTCAAACACAAAGGCCTTTGCCATCTAGCTGTGGGTATATTTAGAAACTGTAGTGTTTCTCAAGAATATATATAAATGATATGAAGTAAATTTACATAGGTCAAATGTTCATTCCACTACAAAACTAAACACATATTTTCTAAATAGGAAAGCTATTTATTTAATTTATTTTTTGATATGGAGTCTCACTCTGTCGCCCAGGCTAGAGTACAGTGGCATAATCTTGGCTTACTGCAACCTTCACCTCCCAGATTGAAGTGATTCTCCTGCCTCAGCCTCCCAAGTAGCTGGGACTACAGGCACACGCCACCACGCCTGGCTAATTTTTGTATTTTTAGTAGAGACACTGTTTCACCATGTTGGCCAGGCTGGTCTTGAACTCCTAACCTCAAGTGATCCGCCCTCCTCGGCCTCCCAAAGTGGTGGGATTACAGGTGTGAGACACCAGGCCTGGCTAGGAAAGCCATTTATAAAAATTCCTACATTCTTAAAACATTTTGTCTTTTAAAATAATGTGCATTTTTTTTTTGTCAAGCAATATCTGGGGATGTATAGGAAAACGTCTCTTTTTCACTATCCCTTATTTTACCTCCCAAAAAGCAGTCATCATTAATAGTGTTTTGTGTATTTGTAAAAGTTTGTGGGGTTTTCTTGAGTTAGAGTCTCACTCCATCACCCAGGCTGGAGTGCAGTGGTGCAATCTTACCTCACTGCAACCTCCACCTCCTGGGTTCAAGCAATTCTCGTGCCTTGGCCTCCAGAGTAGCTAGGATTACAGGCACATGCCATCACGCCTGGTTAATTTTTGTGTTTTTGGTAAAGATGGGGTTTCACCATGTTGGCCAGGCTGGTCTTGAACTCCTGACCTCCAGTGATCTGCCCACTTTGGCCTTCCAAAGTGCTGGAATTACAGGTGTGAGCCACTGTGCCCAGCCAAAAGTTTTGATTTAAAATTTGTCATCGTGGCTGTTTTTGTGTTAGCTGCCAAATTAACAATTACAGTAGCTACCAGTGCCAGGTGTTGCTGTGAGTTTCACAAACACCTTGGCATCATCCAGCAACTTTCCAATGTAAGTGATGCTGACCCACATTACGGATGAGGCTCCCGAAGGGCAGAGTCATCAGACATCAGCAGGTAGTGCTCCCAGGGCATTTCTTTGCGATGCCTCCCTCTAACCACCCTACCTCATACCTACACACCAAGCAGCAATGACCCTTCTCATCGCCACCTTGTGAATGACATCTCTCTGCTCTCTTTTTTCTTCACTGCTTCCATCAACACATGTGCCCCACCTGAGAAGGATGTGCAATACAAGGCTCCTGCAGGGGTCACTGCCCGTCACCTTGGAGACGCATTCCCACCTGTCATAACGCATTGCCTGTGACCATCTCATTAAAGCTGCGTGGTTGGCTGGCATGGTGGCTCATGCCTGTAATCTCAGCCCCTTGGGAGGCCAAGGCAGGAGCATCACTTGAGCCCAGGAGTTTGACACCAGCCTGGGCAACAGAGTGAGACCTCATCTCTACAGAAAAATCAAAAATGAGCTGGGCATGGTGGTGTACACCTGTAGTCCCAGGAGCTTGGGAGTTTGAGGTGGGAGGATCACTTGAAGCCAGGAGTTGGAGGCTGCAGTGAGTTATTATTAGCACAATTGCACCCTAGCCTGAGCAACACAGACCCTGTCTCAAAAAAAAAAAAAAAACACAGGTTTGAACTATGTGGGTCCAGTTATATGTGGATTTTCTTCCTCTTCTGCCACCCCTGAGACAGCAAGACCAACCCCTTCTCTTCCTCCTTGTCCTCAATCTACTTAATGTGAAGATGACGAGAATGAAGACTTGCATGATGATCCACTCCCACTTAATTTTCTCAGTAACATTTTCTTATCCTTAGCTTATACTATTGTGGGAATACAGTATATAATACATACACCAAATATGTGCCATTGGTGCCCCTAATCCCTGCATTGTTCGAGGGTCAGTGCACTAAGGATGGACTGATGATCTGCTCTTTTCTTTAAAATTATTCAAGATTTAAGAATTGTTCTTGGGTAAGCCAAGACTAAAAGAGCGCACATCCCCCTGACCTTTTTCCTCCTTCTCTTCCTCCTCTAGCAATAAAACTTCCTTTTTTTTTTTTTTTTTTTTTTTTTTGAGATGGAGTTTCTCTCTTGTTGCCCCGGCTGGAGTACAATGGCACGATCTCAGCTCACTGCAACTTCCGCCTCCTGGGTTCTAAGTGATTCTCATGCCTCAGCCTCCCAAGTAGCTGGACTTAAAGGCACCCACCACCACGCCCGGCTAATTTTTGTATTTTTTTGTAGAGACAGGGTTTGGCCAAGCTGGTCTGGAACTTCTGACCTCAGGTGATCCACCCGCCTCAGCCTCCCAAAGTGCTGGTATTACAGGCGTGAGCCACAGTGCCTGGCCAAAACTTGCATTTTTATATCCAGTGGGCATGGTTGACTATTAAAATAATTCCACATTTGTTTTGTTTGACTATTTGCTGCAAATCAATAGTCCTTCATCTGGAAAACGGAGACTATAGTGGAGTGAACAAAACACATACTCTGACAGAGGTCACCCCAGCTGTGCAAAGCAACATCTATTGCTTGTTGGCCAAGAATGCTGGATGGTGTATTAGTCAGCTATTGCTAAGATAATGCCCCATAACAAACCACCCCCAAAAGCCCAGGGCCTTACAGCAAGTGCTTATTTTTCTGGCTCATGCTTGAACAGGGCAGCTCTGTTCTAGGCTTCTGGGTAACTGGGCATGGCTTCACATTTTAGATTGGATTCAGTTCTATTCCCTGGATCACTACATTCTCCCTGGGTCAACAATGACTGTGATTTTCTCATGGCAGATCACGGGAGTACAAGAGGGCAAGCAAACTCACGAAACAGGGTAAAGCCCCTCTTTTCATCATGTCTACTAATGTTCCATTACCTAGAGCAAGTCTAGCATCAGAGGGTGGGGAAATACACTTTGTGTGCAGTGGGAGACCTCTGCAAATTTATATCACAAAGGGTGTGCACAAATAATCCTGTCCCAGGGAAGTAAAAACTGGCACCAATAGTCTTATCCAGGGATCAGCAAACTACAGTCCAGGGGCTAAGTCTGTCCTGCCACCTATTTTTGTAAATAGTTTTATTTGAATCTCAGTCTACATGGAGATCATTGCAGATTCACATGTAGTTGTGAGGAATAATAAATATCTCTTCTACATTTTGCCCAGATTTCTCCACTAGTAATCCACCACCTTTTTGGGGTTTTTTGTTTTGTTTTTTGAGATGGAGTTTCACTCTGGTTGCCCAGGCTGGAGTGCAATGGCGCAATCTCGGCTCACTGCAACCTCCGCCTCCTGGGTTCGAGCAATTCTCCTGCCTCAGCCTCCCAAGTAGCTGGAATTACAGGTGCCCACCACCATGCCCATCTAATTTTGTATTTTTAGTAGAGACGGGGTGTCTCCATGTTGGTCAGGCTGGTCTCGAACTCCCGACTTCAGGTGATCCGCCCGCCTCAGCTTCCCAAAGTGCTGGGATTACAAGCATGAGCCACGGCACCCGGCCCAATACCCAGCTAATTTTTGTATTTTTAGTAGAGATGGGGTTTCATCATCTTGGCCAGGCGGGTCTTGAACTCCTGACCTCATGATCCACCCACCTCAGCCTGCCAAAGTGCTGGGATTACAGATGTGAGCCACCACGCCCAGCCTGGACATTTTTAACTTGGTTTTCTGCCACTCTCTGGAAAGTGCTTGGGTGACAAACTGAAAAGAGCTTTTTATAACGCAATTCGTGAATTGCATGTCATCTCTCCTTTCTAGATGTGTGTCTGGAAGAACAAATTGCCTTCCTGGGCTTCTTTGTTATTCCTCCAGGATTCTAATTTTAGGATAAACAGGAGTTTATTCGGTTAGTGCAACAGTCATTTCAGCAGCTCACCTTGTTACTGCAAAAAAACCCATTTCCATCATAGAGTGGGTCTATTCCCAGACTCCCATCTATAGTTTACCTCCCACTCTTATGCTTTTGTTTAATAAAATATTACCAAAAAATTTACCACTCCTTTTCTTTTTTGAGACAGAGTCTCACTCTGCTTCCCAGGCTGGAGGGCAGTGATGCAATCTTAGCTCACTGCAACCTACGCCTCCCGGGTTCAAGCGCCTCTTCTGCTTCAGCCTCCCAAGTATCTGGGATTACAAGTGTGCAGCACCATGTCCAGCTCATTTTTGTTTTTTGTTTTTGGTAAAGACGGGGTTTCACCATGTTGGGCAGGCTGGTCTTGACCTCCTGCCCTCAAATGATCAACCCACCTCAGCCTCTCAAAGTGCTGGGATTATAGGCATGAGCCACCGTGCCTGGCCACCATTAATATTGTATTGGGAGACAATACAGTAATGTATTATTGGTATTTTCATAACAAAAGAAAATATTATAAGACAGTCACTCATTTTCATTATATGCATTAATTCATTTATTATACAGAAATTTTGGGAAATACAAAATAATATGGGAAAGTAGAATTACCTATATAATCTAGTCCCAGATCTATAGGCCACTACTGCTAACATTTTGCTCTATTAGTCTTTTGCTCTGCCCATTATGTTTTTCCATCACTGTATGGTGTTTGTTAATGTATGTACAATGTGAACATTTTATTTTCCCTTCTTTGAAAACTAATGTAGCATTTCTTCATATTATTATATATGACTTAAAAACATGTTACATGACCATGAATCTCTTGGTAGACGTTTGGTTTTCTTCCAATTTTTTTAAAGAGATGGGTCTTGCTCCATAGCCCAGGCTGGAGTGCAATGGGTATTCACCGGTGCAATCATAGCTCACTGCAGCCTCGAACTCCTGGGCTCAAGCGATTCTCCCACCTCAGCCTTCTCCATAGCCAGGACTGTGTGTGCCACCTCACCGTGCATTTTTGTAATTAAAAATAATCCTGCATTTATCATCTTAATGCTTCAAGCTCTTTCCTTATATAGGGTTATTTTCTTCAGATAGATTCCCAGAAATTGAATTACTGGGTTAAAGGTTATGAACATTTTTAAGGCTTTTGCTAAACATTGCCAAATTGTTTTCCAAAAAGACTATACCAGTGCACCCTCATCAGCAATGGTGAAAGGCTGAAATGGTGACTGTCCCCTTTTCCAAACTGCGTATTATTTTATTAAGTACTGTACTAATTTAGATAAGCTGATTTTTGTTATAGCATTAATAACTCTTAATGGCATTAGTAAAGAATTTTTGAAAATCCATATGAGATATTTTTGCATTGTTTAGGTGATATATAGTATATTAAATAAAAGTATACCAAAAATATCAAGGATCATGAGTGTTCTAATGACCAGGTGTCAATATACAAATATAAAATCTACCAACCCCTTAATCAGACAACATTAAGTGCTATAAGCATAAATCATTTGAAGTTTCGCCATTTTCGTACATAACCATTGTAGTAACCAGCAAAAAGAGGAATTATTTAAAATCTTTTTGTGCCCCAAATGTTGGGAATTTATCCCACAGGCCTTGCTTTGCTGAAGCAATATTCAATATCAATTGTGTATAAATCACGGGACTCGGCAAGGGCTGTAATTCTAATTGGACAGTGATGTTCATGACGGCCAAAAGCTGCCGGCACAATTGGTTTTTGGTGATGACTCTGCTTGAAAATTGCCCAGCAGGGAACCATTTCCAATTGATTATCTTTCACTGCTAATAGCCTCAAAGACTGTTTCTATTCCTATATTTAAATGTAAATCTTGATCGCCGGACAAAGCAGTGATCAAGGAAAGCCAATGGGGTGGGCGCCACAATAAAATAAATGGACAGCTTTGCCGGATTTTCAGTAACTCCGAGGGCAACCTGAAAATTGGAAATGAGCAGCAGTTGACAAAGCTCCTTAAGTCAGAAAATGAATGGGAGCCGCTTTGGGGAGGGGCGAGAGAGCTGGAGGAAATCCTCCCCCAGAGATCCCTTAAAATTTGACTATTTAAAATGAAGGAAGGAGAAATGCACAGCCAGTATCTTTTTTTGAGACGGAGGTTCGCTTTTGTTGCCCAGGCTGGAGTGCAATGGTGCAATCTTGGCTCACTGCAACCTCCACCTCCCGGGTTCAAGCGATTCTCCTGCCTCAGCCTCCCAAGTAGCTGGGATTACAGGCACCCGCCACCACACCAGACTAATTTTGTATTTTTAGTAGAGACAGGGTTTCTCCATGTTGGTCAGGCTGGTCTTGAACTCCCGACCTCAGGTGATCTGCCCACCCCGGCCTCCCAAAGTGCTGGGATTACAGGTGTGAGCCACCGCACCAGGCCCAGGCAGTATCTATTAAAGGCTACTCATTGTGCCCTCGTTTCTGTAACCTCATTTACTTACTTGGGAAAATATTCAGTACTGCTGCAAAGTAGTTTAAGAATAGCTGAAGAAGTGTGATATGAATAATCTAATAAGGGCATAAGAGGGTATAAAGATTACATGTGGCTTGTCACTTTCATTTTTTCAAATAGCAAATCCTGGCAGCCAACATTACTGTTTTTATATCTGTAGAATGGGATTCTTTACAAACTAGCTAAAAAACTGACACTAAGAGAACAAAACCTTCGGTACCGTGATCTCACCAGCAAATGCCTGGAATGATGCCGTAGTTAACAAGAAGAAGGTATTGTCCATAATATTTTTAAACAGAAAATAGATCAGTTGGTGCCTCAAGTTCAGAAATATTGAGCACAAGTTATGTGCTGGTCTTGTGCAAGACAACTGAGAAACGCAAGAAAGGTAATCATCAGCACATAATTGTATTCTTTTTTTCTTTTCTTCTTTTTGAGACAGAGTCTCGCTCTATCACCCAGGGCTGGAGTGCAGTGGCGCAATCTCAGCTCACTGCAACCTCTGCTTCCCGTATCCAAGTGATTCTCCTGCCTCAGCCTCCTGAGTGGCTGGGATTACAGGTGTGCATCACCATGCCCAACTAATTTTTGTAATGTTAGTAGAGATGGGGTTTTACCATATAGGCTAGGTTAGTCTTGAACTCCTGACCTCAAGTAATCTGCCCGCCTCGGCCTCCCAAAGGCCTGCGATTACAGGCATGAGCCACCACGCCCAGCCCTTTTTGTTTGTTTTTTGAGACCAGGTCTCGTTCTGTTGCCCAGGCTGGAGTACAGTGGTCCAATCACAGCTCACTGCAGTTTCAACTTCCCAGGCTCAGGTGATCCTCCTGCCTCAGCCTCCCAAGTAGCTAGGACCACAGGTGTACTCCATCACACTTGGCTAATTTTTTTTTTCTTTTTCCTTTTTTTTTTTTTTTGAGACAGAGTCTCGCTCTGTTGCCCAGGTTGGAGTGCAGTGGCACAATCTCGGCTCACGGCAAACTCTGCCACCTCCCGGGTTCACGCCATTCTCCTGCCTCAGCCTCCCCAGCAGCTGGGACTACAGGTGCCTGCCACCATGCCCGGCTAATTTTTTGTATTTTTAGTAGAGACGGGGTTTCACCATGTTAGCCAGGATGGTCTCGATCTCCTGACCTTGTGATCCGCCCGCCTTGGCCTCCCAAAGTGCTGGGATTACAGGCGTGAGCCACCGCGCCTGGCCACACCTGGCTAATTTTTTAAATTACTTGTAGAAATGGGGTTCTCCCGCCGGGCGTGGTGGCTCAGGCCTGTAATCCCAGTACTTTGGGAGGCCCAGGCGGGCAGATCACGAGGTCAGGAGATTGAGACCATCCTGACTAACATGGTGAAACCCCATCTCTACTAAAAATACAAAAAAATTAGCCGGGTATGGTGGCAGGTGCCTGTAGTCCCAGCTACTCGGGAGGCTGAGGCAGGAGAGTCACTTGAACCCAGGAGGCGGAGGTTGCAGTGAGCTGAGATCGCACCATTGCACTCCAGCCTGGGCGACAGAGCGAGACTCCACCTCAAAAATAAAAAAAAAATAAATCCTGACTGATTAAATAACAAAACCTAAAAAGCAAAAACTGTGATAGCTGTGGCAGAAAATACAGAAGCATGTATTTATGACTTCATTTAAAAGATACAAACCGTCAAAGAGATTTGACACCTTCAGATTTAAAACAGCAATAATGGTAATGATAATAAGACACCAATAGGATTGGCCGGGTATAGTGGCTCACACCTGTAATCCCAAAACTTTGGGAGGCCAAGGCAGGTGGATCACTTGAGGCCAGGAGCTTAGGACCAGCCTGGCCAACATAGTGAAACCCTGTCTCTACTAAAAATACAAAAAACTAGCCAGTTGTGGTGGTGCGCACCTGTAATCCCAGTTACTCAGGTGGCTGAGACAGGAGAATAGCTTGAACCTAGGAGGCAGAGGTCACAGTGAGCTGAGATTATGCCACTGCACTCCAGCCTGGGCAACAGAGTGAGACTCCATCTCAAAGAAAAAAAAAAGACACCAAAAGGAAAGTAAAAAGATAAGCAGGATACGGGGAAAAATATTTTTCCCCTATATTGAACAAATGATTAACATCCAGCATGCAGAATGCACAAAGAACTCCTTCAAATCAATCAGAAAAGTTGATCCTATGAGGAGAACGTGGACAGAAGCTGTGGACAGACATTGGTTAAGGAGGACAGACATGGTTAGTGCCACATACAAAGAGCTGGACTTAACCTGATGGAGAAATAGACTTGAGAACAAGTGAGATTGTTTCCCACCATAAGACTGGCAGACGTTTTACAGTTGGTGATATCACGTGTTGGCAGGGGTAGCTAAAACATAAACACGGGATTTGAGCATCCAGTCCCCAAAATATACAAACTTGCCATGTTGGTCTTGCAAGCAAACACACTGACTGGGACAAAATTGTAAAGACTCCCTAAATAGTCCTGCCCTCAGCTGGTTGCGGAGAATGGAAGACAGAACAGGCCCTGCAGCTGTAGTTAGAAGTGTAGACTCGCATCTCAGACCAGCTCTGCTGCTCACTGGCCGAGAGACCTGGGCAAGTTACTCCCACATGCCTCCGCTACTGTTCCCTCACTGCAAGATCGTAAGCAGGTCCATCAGTTTCTTGGAAGCTCAGCATCCTCATCTAAGTGGTGGTCACAAAGTTGTTGGGAGGATTAAGTGAGATGAGGCATTTTTGGCACCTGCTCCAAATCCTGGCACATAATAGGTGCTCAGTTAATAATGGATCATTGTATTTGATCCTCCAAAAATTTTTGACCTGTCAAAATAGACTCTGGTACAGAGACAAAATAAATACCGGCTAATTCTAGTGTTTGGTCTCAAATATTCAGAAAATATTCTAATTTCAGATAATGAAATCAAGATATAAATTAATAAAGCTGGTCTCCTCTCCTCACCATCACATGCAGCCCTTCCAGAAATTTATGAATGAGATGATGCCCAGTAATACAATTCATGCTTAACATATAAAACAGATTTTACTGTATGCAAACAGATGGAAATGCACAGATTATACAGTTTATCCTAAGTGTTAGGGCTTTTTTATTTTTTCTTCTTTTGCTAGAAATGAGAGGTCTCTCTTTGTTGCCCAGGCTGGTTGCAAACTCCTGGGCTCAAGCAGTCTTTCTGCATTTCTGCCTTGGCTTCTCAAAGTGTTGGGATTACAGGAGTGAGCCACCACACCTGGCCCAGAATTGCTACATGTGTCTATTTCTTCTTATCTTGCTTGATGACAATGCAACAAAGCAGTAAATATTTTTTCCTTCTCCCTCCTCCCCAGCACACCTATTGACCAGCAATTCTGTTACTGGTGTCTCCAACTTAGATCATTTTTCCCCCGTTGAGCTTTTAACTTTTTACTTTGAAATAATTTTAGATGTAGAAAAAAGTTGCAAAAATAGTACAGGGTTCCCAGAAAAACCTTTCACCCAGCTTCCCCAAGTGGCAACATCTTATATAACCACAGTACAGTGATCAAAATCAGGAAAGTAACCTTGCTACAATATTAAGCTACAGACCATATTCAAATTTTGCCAATTGTTCCACTAAGGTTCCTTTTCTAACTCAAGATCTAGTTCAGAATCTCGAACTCAAAGTCTTCCTTCATCTTTCATGACCTTGATACTTTTGAAGAATACTGACCAGTTGTTAGAGAATATTCCACAGTTTGGGATTCTCTGTTTGATGTTTCCCCACGATTAGATCGCAATTATGCCTTTTTTTTGGAAATGCCACACTTGGCCTTTTTTTCTTTTTTCTTTTTTTTTTTTTGAGACGGAGTCTTGCTCTGTCACCCAGGCTGCGGTGCAGTGGCGTGATCTCGGCTCACTGCAAGCTCTGCCTCGCAGGTTCACGCCATTCTCCTGCTTCAGCCTCCCGAGTAGCTGGGACTACAGGCGCCCGCCACCAGGCCCAGCTAATTTTTTGTGTGTTTTTAGTAGAGACGGGTTTCACTGTGTTAGCCAGGATAGTCTCTCGATCTCCCGACCTCGTGATCCGCCCACCTGGGCCTCCCAAAGTGCTGGGATTACAGGCGCGAGCCATCGCGCCCGGCAACACTTGGCCTTTTTAGTCTATCATATCAGGAGTTACCTGAAGTCAGTGTGTCTCATTATTACTGCTGATATTACCTTGGTGAAGGTGGTGTCTGTAGGATTTCTCCAGTGTAAAGTAATAACTCTTTTCCCCTTTGTCTTTGATACGTATCTTGTGGGGAGATTCTTCGAGATGGCAAATATCCCATTTGTCTTCATTCATTTGCCCAATACAAACCATCCTCGATGATTCTTGCCTGCAAGAGTTATTCCTTTGGTGTTTGCCAAATGGTGATTTTCAAATTCTATCATTCCTTTCACACTTATTAATTAGAATTCTTCTGTAGGGAAGCACTGTTCTTTCTCCCCTATTTATTGATTTATTCAGTTTTGGACTTAACTAGTTTATTATTCTCATTGCTTATTTGGTTGCTCAAATTGTTTCAGATTTGTTCTTTCAGAGGTCCTCCAAGTTGGCTCCTAGGTCCTTTCAACATGTCCCATCATTTTTTAAGCACATTCTTACTTCCTGGCATCACAAGATGTTCCAGGTTCATCTTGTATATTTCCTACCCCAGTCCTGAAATCAGCCATTTCTCAAAGCCCCAGTTTCTTTAATAGGAGAATAGTATTTAGAAATCATGACGTGGGCACTAGGTGTTTGGTACTGGGTGTCTCTAGACTATATCTTCTGATTCCCCCTCTCTCCAGCCCCACCACTGACTTCCTGGTACGTGTAATTGTCATGTTTCACTTGGATAATTGCCTCTTTATTACCTCCCTACTTCAAGTCTTGCCTTCTTCCAATTTACTCTCCAAGTAGTCACAAAAAAAAATTATTAAAACATTATCTGGACCATATCATTCCTTAGCATAAAAACCTTCGTTGGGTGTCAGGGTTAGCCTGCCACATCCTCGCATGGGGTTGGCAAACCTTTTTCTTCTTATTATTATTTTTTAGAGATGGGGTCTTGCTATGTTGCCCAGGCTGGTCTTGAACTCCTGGGCTCAAGCAATCTTCCTGCCTTGGCCTCCCAAAATGCTGGAATTACGGACATGAGCCACCATGCCCAGCCTGCAAAACATTTTGTAAAAAGTTTTGGTATCTATTTTAGGCTCTGTGGGCCACTCAACTCTGCTGTTGTAGCACAAAAGCAGCCATAGACAATATGCAAACAAATGGGTATGGTTGTGTGCCGATAAAACTTTATTCAAAAAACAAGCAGTGGGCCAGATTTCTCAAGCTATAGATTACCGTAATTTACCAACCCGGCCCTAGTGGGTAGTTTTCATAAGCTTGCCAGAAGCCCCTTCAAACCTTTAGGAAGCTCTCACTGAGCAGCAACCACAGTTAATCCTCATGACGTTCCCCAGGAAGCTGCCTGACACCCCTCGTTAGCCTGCAGCTGCCTCCAGCTAGCCTCTCTTCTGACTGCCAGGTTTCCCACGCGTACCTCCCCCGAGAGTCTCTAACCTGGAACTCAGGGAACGGGAGCCTTATCATGCTGCCCTCTCCTCTCTTTGTTCACTACACACTCATCACTATGCTCTTCTCTCCCAGTTCTTCAAACCTCTCAAGCCTTTTCTGCCTCAGGAACTTTGCACACACTGCTCCATTTGCTTGGAATCCTCTTTCCACCCTTGTTCCAAAACTAGCTCTTTGTCTTCTTTTTTTTTCTTCTTTAATTTTTTATTTTTAAAATAGAGACAAGGTTTTGCCATGTTGCCCAGGCTAGCCTCAAACTCCCGGGCTCAAGCAATCCACCCACCTCCACTTCCCAAAGTGCTGAGATTATAGGGATGAGCCACAGCCTTTTTCATCTCTTAGAGCCCAAATTAAACAATACTGTTATAGGGAGGCCTTCCCTGACTCCTTTATTTAAAATAGCCTGCCTGGGTGTGGTGGCTCACAGTTGTAATTCCAGCACTTTGCTGAGGTGGGAGGATCGCTTGAGCCTGGGAGGCAGAGGTTGCAGTGAGCTGAGATTGTGCCACTGCACTCCAGCCTGGCCAACAGAGCAAATCCCTGTCTTAAAAAAAAACAAACCCTCTCCCTCTCCCTCTCCCTCTCCCTCTCCCTCTCCCTCTCCCTCTCCCTCTCCCTCTCCCTCTCCCTCTCCCTCTCCCTCTCCCTCTCCCTCTCCCTCTCCCTCTCCCTCTCCCTCTCCCTCTCCCTCTCCCTCTCCCTCTCCCTCTCCCTCTCCCTCTCCCTCTCCCTCTCCCTCTCCCTCTCCCTCTCCCTCTCCCTCTCCCTCTCTCCCTCTCCCTCTCCCTCTCCCTCTCCCTCTCCCTCTCCCTCTCCCTCTCCCTCTCCCTCTCCCTCTCCCTCTCCCTCTCCCTCTCCCTCTCCCTCTCCCTCTCCCTCTCCCTCTCCCTCTCCCTCTCCCTCTCCCTCTCCCTCTCCCTCTCCCTCTCCCTCTCCCTCTCCCTCTCCCTCTCCCTCTCCCTCTCCCTCTCCCTCTCCCTCTCCCTCTCCCTCTCCCTCTCCCTCTCCCTCTCCCTCTCCCTCTCCCCTCTTTTTTCGGTCTCCCTCTCCTTCTTTTTTCGGTCTCCCTCTGTTGCCGAAGCTGGACTGTACTGCCGGGATCTCGGCTTGCTGCAACCTCCCTGCCTCGGGCTCCTGTGACTCTCCTGCCTTGGCCTGCCGAGTGCCTGGGATTGCAGGCGCGCGCCGCCACGCCTGAATGGTTTTTGTATTTTTGGTGGAGACGGGGTTTCGCCGTGTTGACCGGGCTGGTCTCCAGCTCCTGGCCTCGAGTGATCTGCCTGCCGCGGCCTCCCGAGGTGCTGGGACTGCAGACGGAGTCTCGCTAACTCAATGCTCAATGGTGCTCAGGCTGGAGTGCAGTGGTGTGATCTCGGCTCTCTGCAACCTCCACCTACCAGCCTCCTGCCTTGGCCTCTTAAAGTGCTAAGATTACAGCCTCTGCCCCACCGCCACCCCGTCTAGGAAGTGAGGAGCGTCTCTGCCTGGCCGCCCATCGTCTGGGATGTGAGGAGCCCCTCTGCCCGGCCGCCCTATCTGGGAAGTGAGGAGCGCCTCTGCCCGGCCGCCCACCATCTGGGATGTGAGGAGCGCCTCTGCCCGGCTGCCACCCCGTCTGGGAGGAAGTGAGGAGCGCCTCTGCCCGGCTGCCCCGTCTGGGAGATGAGGAGCACCTCTGCCCGGCCGCCCCGTATGGGAGGAAGTGAGGAACGCCTCTGCCCTGTTGCCCTATCTGGGAAGTGAGGAGCGCCTCTGCCTGGCCGCCACCCCGTCTGGGAAGTGAGGAGCGCCTCTGCCCGGCTGCCACCCCATATGGGAAGTGAGGAGCGCCTCTGCCCAGCCGCCCCTTCTGGGAGGTGAGGAGCGCCTCTGCCCGGCCGCCCCGTCTGGGAGGTGAGGAGTGCCTCTGCCCGGCCGCCCCGTCTGGGAGGTGAGGAGCGCCTCTGCCTGGCCGCCACCCCGTCTGGGAGGAAGTGAGGAGCACCTCTGCCCAGCTGCCCCATCTGGGAAGTGAGGAGCGCCTCTGCCCGGCTGCCACCCCCTATGGGAAGTGAGGAGCGCCTCTGCCCGGCCGCCCACTCTGGGAAGTGAGGAGCGCCTCTGCCCGGCCGCCCACTCTGGGAAGTGAGGAGCGCCTCTGCCCGGCCGCCCACTCTGGGAGGTGAGGAGTGCCTCTGCCCGGCCGCCCCGTCTGGGAGGTGAGGAGCGCCTCTGCCTGGCCGCCACCCCGTCTGGGAGGAAGTGAGGAGCGCCTCTGCCTGGCCGCCACCCCGTCTGGGAGGAAGTGAGGAGCACCTCTGCCCAGCTGCCCCATCTGGGAAGTGAGGAGCGCCTCTGCCCGGCTGCCACCCCCTATGGGAAGTGAGGAGCGCCTCTGCCCGGCCGCCCACTCTGGGAAGTGAGGAGCGCCTCTGCCCGGCCGCCCACTCTGGGAAGTGAGGAGCGCCTCTGCCCGGCCGCCCACTCTGGGAGGTGAGGAGGGCCTCTGCCCGGCCGCCCCGTCTGGGAGGTGAGGAGCGCCTCTGCCTGGCCGCCACCCCGTCTGGGAGGAAGTGAGGAGCACCTCTGCCCGGCCGCCCACTCTGGGAGGTGAGGAGCGCCTCTGCCTGGCCACTCCGTCTGGGAAGGGAGGAGCGCCTCTGCCCGGCCACCCCGTCTGGGAGGTGAGGAGCGCCTCTGCCCGGCTGCCACCCCGTCTGGGAGGAAGTGAGGAGCACCTCTGCCCGGCTGCCACATCTGGGAAGTGAGGAGCGCCTCTGCCCGGCCGCCACCCCATATGGGAAGTGAGGAGCGCCTCTGCCTGACCACTCCGTCTGGGAGGTGAGGAGCGCCTCTGCCCGGCCGCCCCGTCTGGGAGGTGAGGAGTGCCTCTGCCCGGCCGTCACCCCGTCTGGGAGGAAGTGAGGAGCACCTCTGCCCGGCTGCCCCGTCTGGGAGATGAGGAGCACCTCTGCCCGGCCGCCCCGTCTGGGAGATGAGGAGCACCTCTGCCCGGCCGCCCCGTCTGGGAGGTGAGGAGTGCCTCTGCCCGGCTGCCACCCCGTCTGGGAGGAAGTGAGGAGCACCTCTGCCCGGCCGCCCCCTCTGGGAAGTGAGGAGCGCCTCTGCCTGGCCGCCACCCCGTCTGGGAGGAAGTGAGGAGCGCCTCTGCCTGGCTGCCCCATCTGGGAAGGGAGGAGCACCTCTGCCCGGCCGCCACACCGTCTGGGAAGTGAGGAGCGCCTCTGCCTGGCTGCCCCATCTGGGAAGGGAGGAGCACCTCTGCCCAGCCGCCACACCGTCTGGGAAGTGAGGAGCGCCTCTGCCTGGTCGCCCCGTCTAGGAGGTGAGGAGCGCCTCTGCCCGGCCGCCCAGTCTGGGAAGTGAGGAGCGCCTCTGCCCGGCCGCCCTGTCTGGGAGGTGAGGAGCGCCTCTGCCTGGCCGCCACCCCATCTGGGAGGAAGTGAGGAGCGTCTCTGCCCGGCCGCCCCGTCTGGGAAGTGAGGAGTGCCTCTGCCCGGCCGCCCCCTCTGGGAAGTGAGGAGTGCCTCTGCTCGGCCGCCCCCTCTGGGAAGTGAGGAGCGCCTCTGCTCGGCCGCCCCGTCGGGGAAGTGAGGAGCGCCTCTGCCCGGCCGCCCCGTCTGGGAGGTGAGGAGCGCCTCTGCCCGGCTGCCACCCGGTCTGGGAGGAACTGAGGAGCGCCTCTGCCCGGGCGGCCCGGTCTGGGAAGCGAGGAGCGCCTCTGCCCGGGCGGCCCCGTCGGGGAAGTGAGGAGCGCCTCTGCCCGGCCGCCCCGTCTGGGAGGAGAGGAGCGCCTCTGCCCGGGCGGCCCCGTCTGGGAAGCGAGGGGCGCCTCTGCCCAGCCGCCCTGTCTGGGAGGTGAGGAGCGCCTCTGCCCGGCTGCCCTGTCTGGGAGGTGTACCCAACAGCTCCGAAGAGACAGCGACCATCGGGAGCGGGCCATGAGGACGATGGCGGTTTTGTTGAAGAGAAGGGGAGGAAGTATGGGGAAAGGAAGGAGAGATCAGATTGTTGCTGTGTCTGTGTAGAAAGGGGTGGGCATAGGAGACTCCATTTTGTTCTGACTAGGAGAAATTCTTCTGCCTTGGGATGCTGTTGATCTATGGCCTTTTCCCCAGCCCCCTGCTCTCTGAAACATGTGCTGTGTCAACTCAGGGTTAAATGGATTAAGGGTGGTGCAAGATGTGCTTTGTTAAACAGATGCTTGAAGGCAGCATGCTCTTTAAGAGTCATCACCACTCCCTAATCTCAACTACTCAGGGGCACAAACACTGCAGAAGGCCGCAGGGTCCTCTGCCTAGGAAAACCAGAGACCTTTGTTCATGTGTTTATCGCCTGACCTTCTCTCCACTATTATCCTATGACCCTGCCATATCCCCCTCTCCGAGAAACACCCAAGAATGATCAATAAATACTTCAGAAATTAAAAAAAAAAAAAAAAAAAAAAAAAAAAAAGAAAAACTGGAGGATACCCCTTTTAGTCAATATGTTTACACACAGAGCTGCCTCTAAAATCAGCCTTTCACAACTAGCCCAAACCTTCATTTTTATTTATCCAACTGAAAAAAAAATCCTTTAACCTTTTAAACTTGGCAAAAATCCACATTCTCATGCCTCCCTGCAATCTTTCTACCAAAAGTATATTTTACTTTTCCTACATACCTTGCATGTAAGGACAGTGGCTTGGAATGTTGGAGCCTTTCCTTGGAATGTTCTGGGTTTCAGCACCAAATGTAAGACTTGAAGAGGAAAGAAATAAACATGAAAAGCGAAAAAAAATAAAAAAATAAAAAATAAAAATAAAAAAGAAAGGATGACTCAGAGAGTGGAACTAGAAGGTGCAGCCAAGAGCCAAGGAGAATCACTTCTTGACAGGAGTAAGACTGAGTCTTAATCAAGGAACCTACAACATTTGCCTAGTCTGGATCTTAATTAATTAATTAATTAATTAATTGCTATGCAGTGACTCCTTTGTGCCTCTCATTTTGCCTTTTTTGAACAGGACTGTCTATAGTTGTTATTCTATGCCTGTCCCATCATTGAATGTAGTGTGTATAAGGGGCAAGATAACTTGTCTCTGTAGTTTATCAGTCTACAGATTGAGAAAAATGTATTCAAGCAGCTATGCTTAAAGAACTACATCCTAGAAGCCTCATCTATACCTGGACTTGATTTAGATGATGAGATTCTGAACTTAAAGCTGATGCTGTAATGGGATGAGACTTTGGGAACCTTGGGAGGAAGTAAGTGTATCTTCTATGAGAGAGGGATACAAATCACAAGGGACAGAGGGCAGACTATGGTATCCAGCTCCACATATTCCCTGATAATGTCCATCTCCTGATATTCACATCCTCGTATCATTCCCTCTCACAATGTGCCAGTGTTGGTCTTCTATGTATATGCGTTCTACTTATATATCCCTTATTCTTATATTTGAATGTATATTTAAATCCTGAAAGAGTTAACAAAACTTCAATGTCTAAGTATTTGTTAAGGTAATGAGAGCTGGTATAACAAACAGAGCTCCCTTGCATACACAATACAACTTTATTTCTGGCTCATAAAGTCAAAAAAAAAAAAAAAAAAAAAAAAAAAAAAAAAACAAACAAAAAAAAAAAAACAAAAAAAAAAAAAAAAAACCAAAACAAAACTGCAATAAAATAGCCTCCCCTTTTATTAGAATCTGTCTTTGCTTAAAAACCTTTTTGTTCCCCATCACATCTCCAGGATTTAGAAAAGTGCCTAGCACCCAGAGGTGCTCAAATATGTGTTAAATGAGTGTAACAGGCCAGGCACAGTGGCTCACGTCTGTAATCCCAGAACTTTGGGAGTCCGAGGCAGGTGGATCACCTCAGGTCAGGAGTTTGAGACCAGCCTGGCCAACATGGTGAAACCCTGTCTCTACTAAAAATACAAAAATTAGCTGGGATTGGTGGCGCATGCCTGTAATCCCAGCTACCTGGGAGACTGCGGCACGACAGTCACTTGAACCCAGGAGGCAGAGGTTGCGTTGAGCCAAGATCATGCCACTGCACTCCAGCCTGGGTAACAGAGCAAGACTGTCTCAAAACAAAAACAAAAACAAAAACAAAAATCACGCTTTAAAAAAAATAAAAAATAAATAAATAAATAAATGAGTGTAACACTTACCACAATTGGTTAGCATTTCACTTGCCTATTTCCTATACTACTGATAGGAAAGGGGTCAGGACTCTTTCATTTATTGCCTTTACCTAGCTCCTAAAACAGTGTCTGAAATGCAGGAGGTATCAGTAAATGTTTGTTGAATGAATAAGTGAATGAAACTCGCATTTTTTTTTTAAACTCCATTATGGATAGTAGGTAGTAGATGGTTATGGGAATGGGGTGAAATTACGAAGCAAAATGTTCTTTTTATTAAGTATTTTCTGATATCCACTCAGGGTCTAGATTTCTCCTGTTTCCAGGTGGCAACCCCTCTAAGGAGGGGGATCTGGATTTGGAAGTTCCCGTCTGAATTTAGGACCAGCGCTCCCTGTCAGTTCTTTGCCTCACCTTAAGATGTCACTAAATGACTGGGGCCATGGCTTCCACTGGCTGTCGGGGAAAAGCTGGGAGGTCAGGACGGGAAGGGAGGAAATGACCCGGTGTTATGAACAAATCTCCCACTTCCTCCAGCGCCTGGCAGACAAGGTGACAAGGCGCTGATGTGCCCCACCCAGCTTTACAAGCCGTTCATTAGCACACCTGATATTCCAGAGCCCTGGAACTTTCTGTTTCCTTCTACAACCAGTACCTTGACAAATCAGGCCAAGCTGGATAAATCATATCACATTGTGATTGACTTCCTGTCGTGGGTCCAGCACTGTCTCTAGGGCTGTAGGATGGACTCAAGAGAAACGTTCCGTAATATTTCTGCTCTCCAGAAGTAGTTGGGGGGCTAAGACATACAGGAAAGAAATAATTTAAAATAGTGCAAGATTCTGCAGGCAATGTGGTATTCTGGATTGGGTCCTGGAGAAGAAAAATGGACATTCGTGAAAAAATTGGCAAAGTACAAATAAAACCTCTAGTTTAGTTGATAGTGTTGTATCAATGTTAATTTCTTAGTTTTGATGAACATATCATGGTTACCTAAGATGCTAACATCAGAAGAAGCTGGGTGAGGCATATGCAGGAACTCTCTGTACTATCTTTGCAATATTTCCATAAATTTAAAGTAATCCAAAATTGGCCGGGCACAGTGGCTCATGCCTGTAATCCCAGCACTTTGGGAGGCTGAGGCGGGAGGATCACTTGAAGTCGGGAGTTCGAAACCAGCCTGGCCAACATGGTGAAACCCCGTCTCTACTAAAAATACAAAAATTAGCCAGGCGTGGTGGTGCACACCTGTAGTCCCAGCTACTCAGGAGGCTGAATCACTTGGACACTGGAGGCAGAGATTGCAGTGAGCCAAGATCGCGCCACTGCACTCCAGCCTGGGAGACAGAGGGAGACTCCGTCTCAAAATAATAAATAAATAATAAATAAATGTCCAAAATTAAAAGCTTTAGAAGTATTCAAGACAATGTTAGCTTGGATGGTCTGCATGTATATTGTAGTAGTCCAGAGATACTGGATGAATCCCTGGACTCAGACCTGAAACTGAGTCCCTCTCCCCACCAGCTACCAGCTGTGTGACTTAGGGCAAGTGACTTAACCTCTCAGAACCTCAGTTTTCTTTTTCTTTATTTTCTGTCTTATTTTTAATTTTTAATTTTTTTTTTTTTTTTTTAGAGACAGGATCTTGCTCTGCTGCCCAGACTGGAGTGCAGTGATGCAATCATCACTCACTGCAACCTCACTCCTGGTCTCAAGCAATCCTCCTGCCTCAGCCTCCTGAGTAGCTAGGACTACAGGTGCATGTCACCACACCCAACTAAATTTTTTTTAATTGTTTGTAGAGATGGGGTCTCATTATGTTGCCCAGGCTGGTCTCAAACTCCTGGTCTCAAGTGATTCTCCCACCTCACCCTCCCAGAGTGTTACAGGCATGAGCCACTGTGCCCAGCCCCTCAGTTTTCTTAGTTTGAAAAAACACCAATCTCATGAAGTTATTGTGAAGTCTCCAGGAGATAATATATAAATGCTCCTGGTCCAGTGCCTGCACAGGGTAAATTCTCAATACCTGCTGGTTTTTTCCTTCTCTGTCATTTCTGGAAAAGTAGCAATCAGTTGGGCTTCAGGATTCAGAAAAGAAATAACAAGATGAGATTTGTAGTCAGTCATTGGAGTTGGCTAATGGTTGAAGTTAGAGAAGTGGAAGCTGGACAAGAATCCCGCATAAAGGTGACCCAAGAGGATCACTCTGTCAGTTTCAATTTTAGGAAACATACTTCTTAAGCTATTGGAAGGAGGCATTTTTATATTATAACTAGTCTTGAAAAATTGTGTTTTTTTTCTAAGATAATCTCAGAGATGAGCAAAATAATATTTGTGAAGGTTATTCATGATAGCACTGATTGTAAAGGCAAAAGATTGAAAACCACTTAAATGTTTCTAAATAGGGAGGAGTCTGGCTAAATTCATTCCATGGAATTCATTGAAAACATTAAAAGCTTTATATTAAAAAATGTAAAGCAGCTGGATTTGGTGGTTCATGCCTGTAATCCCAGCATTTTGGGAGGGTGAGGTTGGAAGATCGCTAGAGCTCAGGAGTTTGAGATCAGCCTGGACAACATAGCAAGACTTTGTCGTTACAAAAAATTAAAAAACTAGCTGGGCATGATGATGCATATCTATAGTCCTGGCTACTTGGGAGGCCAAGGTGAGAATATTGCTTGAGCCCGGAAGATTGAGGCCACAGTGAGCCGTGATTGTGCCACTGCACTCCAGCCTGGATGACAGAGCAAGACCCTGGCTCTAAAAAGTGTGTGTGTGTGTGTGTGTGTGTGTGTGTGTATATATGTATATATGTGTGTATATATATGTATATATGTATATATGTGTATATATATGTGTATATATGTATATATGTGTATATATGTATATATGTATATATGTATATGGGTATATGTGTATATATACATATACATATATACACACATATGTATATATGTATATATATACGCACACACTTATATATATAAACAAGTCTATGTATATATACACATACACATAAACAGAGACTTGCTTTATAGATATATGACATGGCCATAGCTAAAGCTATATAGACAGAAAAAAAATGCAGAATGGAACACACAGTATGTTACCATTTGCAGATTAAAAAGTATGAATGAATATTTATTCATATGTTCATCAGTATGTCTGGAAAGATACACAAGAACCTGATGACAGTATTTCCTACTTGGTTGACACCAAAACCAGAGACCATTCAAGTCACATCCATCTTGTTAAACATCTTGTTAAAATGTTATTGCCAATAAAATGTTACATTTCTTTTGTTTAGAAATTGTTAACCAGAATTTGTGACATACTTATTTTTTAAACATGTGTTTAAACTTTTTATTATGGGAAATGTCAAACATAAACAATGGAGTAAGAACCATAATGATCCTCCCTGCCCCAGGAACCGGCTTCAGTTATCAAGGTTCCATCATTCAGATTGTGTGGGACATTCACATTGTTTTCATTAATTACATAAAAATAATAATTGTAAGAGTAGTTTAATTCTGATCAAAGGAAGTTAAATTTTTTTAATTTCTCTATAAATTGTCTTGCTGAGAGCCAGGCGTGGTGGTTCACATGTGTAATCCCAGCACTTTGGGAGGCCGAGGTGGGTGGCTCATGAGGTCAGGAGTTTGAGACCAGCCTGGCCAGCATGGTGAAACCTGTCTCTACTAAAAACATACACAAAAAAAAATTAGCTGGGCATGGTGGCACATGCTTGTATTCCCAGCTACTCAGGAGGCTGAGGCAGGAGAATCGCTTGAACCCGGGAGGCGGAGGTTGCAGTGAGCTGAGATCACGCCACTGCACTCCAGCCTGGGCAACAGAGCGAGACTCTCTCTCAAAATAAATAAATAAAGGAATAAATTGTCTTGCTGAGAAGTCTGATAGAATGATCAATAAACAATTTCAAAGACCCCCAAATTATTATGTTCACATAAAATCCCACAGGGGAAGTGGAGTTGAAGTACAAGATGAAGGGGAAAAAAATGATGTAAAACTTCAACTGTTAGAAAAACAGCTTGTTCATGCAGAGTTTAAATGAATGATGATGAATACAAATTTAAAAATTATTTACAAATATTTATAATACCCCAGAATCCTCTAAAGATATCTAAAGATATGAAAACATTATAGATATCAAGTTTAGAACATGGAAGGAATGATATATCTTTTTAAAAATTATTGGCCGGGAGCAATGGCTCATGCCTGTAATCCCAGCACTTTGGGATGCTGAGGCAGGAGGATCACAAGGTCAGGAGTTTGAGACCAGTCTGGCCAATATGGTGAAAATCCCATCTCTACTAAAAATACAAAAATTAGCCAGGCATGGTGGCGTGCACTTGTAGTCCTAGCTACTCTGGAGGCTGAGGCAGAAGAATTGCTTGAACCTGGGAGGTGGAAGTTGAGGTGAGCTGAGATTGCACCACTGCACTCCAGCCTGGGCAACAGAGCAAGACTCCATCTCAAAAAAAAAAAAAATTTAAGCCAGGCATGGTGGTGTGTGCCTATAGTCCCAGCCATTTGGGAGGCTGAGGCAGGAAGGATCCTTTGAGCCCAGGAGTTTGAAGCTGCAGTGCACTGTGATGGTGTCTCTGAATAGCCACTGCACTCCTGTCTGGGCAGCATAGTGAGATCCAATCTCAAAAAAAAAAATTTATTTTAGAGGGTATATATGAGGAAGGTATTTTGAAGATCACTGCTTTAGAAGACCCCATGTTTATGTCCAAGTCCCAGGAAGCTACTGTGTTGTTTAGACAGAAGGTCACATCAGCCTAGAGCTCAGGAAAGGCAAACTGCCTTGAGCCTGAGACTGAGTTCTGATCAATGTATCTCTTCTCCACTAACCATCATGAGCAAGTTGGATTATTCCTGGAATGCAAGGTTGGTTTAATCCTGGAAAACCAACCAATTTAATTCATCCATCCAGACCCAAAGTCACAGATATTTGAGTGCCTTTGACCATTATATACATACAGGAAAAATAAACACCTCCAGCCACCATCCCTTCCTTTGCTCCCTTAGCAACCTGTTGAAAGCTACACATTTTCTTTTGTAGATTTTGTATTTTTTTGTACATGGGTAATGAGGGTGAGACACATGGACACCCAGTTAGAATTCCTGTAGATTCCTGGGCCTCAGCCCAGAACTACTGAGTCATACTTTCTGGGAATCTGCATTTTAAATATCTACCTCTCCCCTCTCCAAGGTGACTCATAGACATCCTAAAGCTTATAAAATGCCATTCTAACTCACTTGCACTCTCAGCACTGTTCTGAAAATAAGGCCTCTACTTTTTATTTTCAAACAGAGCCTTCCCTTATCCCTTCCTTGGCTTTTCTCCTTCCTTACTCTTCTTTCTCTGACCCCCTTTGAAGGTTCCACTTCCTTCTCCTCCCCCAAATATGTATGTCTCCAAATGTATAGGCTCTGCCAGGTGCTCTCTTCAGATATCAATTGTGTATCTCACTGCAGATGTCTCATCTAGCCCACAGTCTGCCTTTAGGCTTGGGCAAGAGGGGCCCCTGCCCTGGACTTCTCATTTTAGTGGCTCTGAATATAAACTACACAAATTCTCATTGCTAATTCCAATCACTCGCCAATGAAGAATAGGTAGCATTTATTGAGTACTTACTGAGGAATGTGTACTAGACTTTGACTTTGATTCACTCATTTACCGCCCACAGCAGCCCTTTGAGGTAGGTAATCATCATTACCTTATATAAATGATGAAGCAGGAAGGAGCTCAGAGGGAAAAGCAACTTTTTCCAGCTGGTGAGTACGAAAACTGGGTTGTTTTTGTTTTGTTTTAGACAGAGTCTCACTTTGTAGCCCAGACTGGAGTGCAGTGGCAAGATCTCGGCTCACTACAACCTCCGCCTCCTGGGTTCAAGCAATTCTTGTGCTTCAGCCTCCCAAGAAGCTGGGATTACAGGTGCGCACCACCCCACCCAGCTAATTTTTGTATTTTTAGTAGAGATGGGGTTTCACCATGTTGGCCAGGCTAGTCTCGAACTCCTGACCTCAAGTGATCCACCCACCTTGGCCTCCCAAAGTGCTCAGATCATAGGCGTGAGCCACCATGCCCAGGCAAAAACTGGGTTTTGAACTTGGGAAAGTCTGACCTCTTAACCACTACACCAGACATCTCACTTGTGCTCCAAAATGCTGGAAACATAACTTGCTGCCTTCCTATCTTCTGGTGCCTTTGCTACTCCCATACCAGATATCTTCTGTTGTCCCTTCCAGAACTGCAGGATAAACCATGTCCTGAGGTTTCACATCTTCTAGAAACACTCTCCTTGGATCTCTAACTTTGTTCTTCTATTAGAGACTGGGAAAATCTCACTAGAAAATTTTCTCTACTCTGCTCTTACTGAAAATAAGGTGCAGTAGAATGAAGATCTCTGAAAAATTATCCTAACTTAGTGGCAGAGCCCAAAACAGACTGACATTTTCAGGTATGGAAACTTCTCTGCCTTATTTATTTATTTTTTTTAGATGAGAGTCTCACTCTGTCACCCAGGTTGGAGTGCAATGGTGCAGTCACAGCTCACTGCAGCCTCAACCTCTTGGGCTCAGGTGATCCTCCTATCTCAGCCTCCCAAGTAGCTGGGAATATAGGTGTGCACCACCCATGCCCGGCTATTTTTTTTTTTTTTTTTGTATGTTTTTGTAGAGACGAGGTCTTGCCATGTTGGCCAGGCTGGTCTCGAACTCCTGAGCCCAAGTGATTAGCCCACCTCAGCCTCCCAAAGTGCTGGGATTACAGGTGTGAGCCACCGTGCCCAACCATTTCTTTACATATAAACAGGAGATTGCTTGGTCCATGTTTTGCTAAGTCAAAGTGGCAGCACACATATAACCCTTGTGTACACATTGCTATACACTTAACTTTCACTTTCTTTTCTAAAATGAGGAATTTGGCTGGGCACAGTGGCTCACACCTGTAATCCCACCACTTTTGGAGGCCAAGGTGAGCAGATCACTTGAGGTCAGGAGTTCGAGACCAGCCTGGCCAACATGGCAAAACCCCATCTCTACTAGAAATACAAAAATATTACCCAGGCATGGTGGTGAGCACCTGTAATCCCAGCTTCTTGGGAGGCTGAGGCAGGTGAATCACTTGAACTCAGGAGGCAGAGGTTGCAGTGAGCCAAGATCGTGCCACTGCACTCCAGCCTGGGTAACATAGCATGGCTCCATCTCAAAAAAAATAAATAAATAAGGAATTAATTACCATAAACACTTCAAAAATGTGCACAAATATAGCATAATGCAGTAGACCAGAGGGCTGATCATGGTGGCTTTGGGAACAAATCCAGCCCAAAGATGTGATCCCCATCCAAATGTGCTTTTTAGTTTTTTAAATTTTAATTATTCATCAATATTCACTTTTCACATGAAAATTTAAAATGTGGCATTCTCTTGAGAAATCAAACATTTCAACAAGGCCTGGTCCACTTTCCTACCAGTCAGTCACTAGTAAAGGCAGAATGTTGACAGTGCTCTATAGATGAGCACAGGCTCCCCATTTCACCACAGCCTCTGCCACATCTGTCACCTCTGTGGTCCTGCCTGCTGTGTCAGCACTGCCTTCATCTCCCACTTGAGCTGTGTGTTTATCTCATCCAACCTGCAGTCTACCTTTAGACTTGGGCAAAAGGAGCCCCTGCCCTATTTTACTGGCTCTCAATATAAAATACACACACAAAATATTCATTAAAAATCATGAGTAAGCCAGGCATGGTGGCTAACACCTGTAATCTCAGAACTGTGGGAGGCCAAGGCAGAAGGATCAATCAAGCCCAGAAGTTCAAGACCAGCCTGGGCAACATGGAGAAACCCTGTCTCCACTAAAAATACAAAAATTAGCCGGGCATGGTGGTGCATGCCTGTAGTCCCGGCTACTTGGGAGGCTGAGATGGGAGGATCACCTAAGCCCAGGGAAGTCAAGGCTGCAGTGAGCTGAGATTGCGCCACTGCACTCCAGCCTGGATGACAGAGTGAGACCCTGTCTCAAACAAACAAAACACGGGTAAATCAGCCCCTCAGTGTCTGCTACTTAGCACTGGCATTGTGCCATCCATAGCACTAAACACCCACCATTGCCACTAACACTGCTCAGGCCCCAGGGAAGCCGTTCTCTGCATCTTTTGTCCTGTATCTGTAAATCAAAAGGCACTGCTCCACAGTGCAGGGAGGATTTGATCAGGGAAAACACTGTGGAAAGAGAAAAGACAACTGAGTTAACCTTCCCATCTTTCTCTCCCGTAACTTGATACTTGCAGAGCCAAGTGTCCCCAGCAACACCTGAGCATCCTCTTTCTTGCTTCTCGGTGTCCCGTCATTATTCCAAAGATGCTTACAAAAAGCACAGTATTTGTACTAGTTGCAAACGGCAGCTGAAGAACATTTTGCAGAATAAATAATTCAAATTGCCTTTTTTTTAATTTTTTTTATTTTTTTTGAGATGGAGTCTCATTCTGTCGCCCACCCTGGAGTGCACTGGCACAATCTCAGCTCACTGCAACCTCCACCCGCTGGTTTCAAGCGATTCTCCTGCCTCAGCCTCCTGAGGTAGCTGGGATTACAGGCGCGCACCGCCATGCCCAGCTAATTTTATATTTTTAGTAGAGACGGCGTTTGGCTGTGTTGGTCCAGGCTGGTCTCAAATGCCTGACCTCAAGTGATCCACCCGCCTCGGCCTCCCAAAGTGCTGGGATTACAGGCGTGAGCCACCGCACCCAACCCCAGATTATTCTTGAATCTGCTTATACATTGGCCTTGATGTAACTAACATGCCTATAGATTCTTCACATTGGCAACTACAGATGGACACTGAATTCCAGAATTGAAGCTAGTTTTATTTTTATAACAAATATTTAATGGGATTTAGCTAAAACTTTAAAAATATATTTACATTTTCTTTAATTTTGATGTGAAGGCTTAACATCAATTATCGTGTATTTTACTTTTCCATCTTAAATATTTTGAATATTTTAGAAGAAAAATATTTGTAAACATTTATGAGTTTTTTGGTTTACTTTTTAAAATTTTTTATACTTTATAATTGCATTTCAGGCCGGGCATGGTGGCTCACACCTGTAATCCCAGACTTTGGGAGGCTGAGGAGGGCGGATCACAAGGTCAGGAGATCGAGACCATCCTGGCTAACACAGTGAAACCCTGTCTCCATTAAAAATACAAAACATTAGCCGGGCATGGTGGCAGGCACCTGTAGTCCCAGCTACTCGGGAGGCTGAGGCAGGAGAATGGCGTGAACCTGGGAGGTGCAGCTTGCAGTGAACTGAGATCGCACCACTGCACTCCAGCCTGGGCGACAGAGTGAGACATCGTCGCAAAAAATAAATATAATTGCATTTCATTTTTTTCACCTTTTAGATAATTATTGTCAATAGCAAAGGCCAGCAAATGACAGCCTAAGGGCTGAATTTAACCCGTGAACTAAGAACGGTATATATACAGTATACAAATATATATTTATTAGCTATTTTTGTATATTATATATTTATATATAAATTATATATGTAATATTTTAAAATTTCTTTAAAATATATATTACATATATAATTACACATATTTATATATAATATATGTAATATATATTTTAAATAAATTTTTATAAATATTTCATATAAAATATAAAATATTTTATAAGTATTTTTATAAATATTAAATGAAATATTCATAAAATATAAGTATTTTTACAAATATTTTATAAATTTTTTTGAGACAGGCTGTTGCTATGTTGCCTAGATGGAATGCAGTGGCATGATCACAGCTCACTGCAGCCTCGACCTCCTGGACTCAAGCAATCCTCCTCCTCCTGCCCCAGCCTCCCAAGTAGCTGGGACTACAGGCATGTGCCACCATGCCCAGCTAATTTTTTTACTTTTTGTAGAAACGAGGTCTTGCTCTGTTGCCCAGGCTGGTCTCAAACTCCTGGGCTCAAGTGATTCTCCAGCCTTAGCCTTCTGAAATGCTATGATTATAGGCATGAGCCACCGTGCCTGGCCTATTTTTTTTTATATTTTTGAAGATTTGTAAAACAAAGAAGCATGTATGGACCACAAAGCCTAGTACTACCTGGCTCTTTACCAAAAAAAAAAAAAAAAAAAAAAATTGCCACGTCCTGGTCAGTAGAATATAAATTATGTAAAAACTTGATCACTACACATTTAGTGATTTTGCTGAAATCAACACAAAAAAAAGAAATGTTATGGAATAAATATATAATAATTTATTAATTATGTTTGTTACTCATACTATAATATCAGAGGCCCAGCAATACAAGACCCAGACATATGCAATAATAATTAAATTCCCTCACCTTTGATAGTTTTCTGACTTTTAATCATATGTAAACCGTAGCTTGACAGATATGTTTTGCTTCTGTCATTATGAATGTATACTTGTCAAAGTAGCAGGATAAAATGTTTTATTTAAGATTGATTTTTTATTTTTACACATTCCAGCATATGACATGTGGGCTATGGCCCACAAACATGGTTGAAAAATCTGCCCGTCTGTCTTGCTCTGCTTCTTAAGGGAGTTTCAGTCCTTGTCTTACCCTAGAAACTTTGAGACGAAAATGTCAGATCCCAGTATCTATCGCCCTCTGTTGGCGATGGGCAGAATTATCACATTTTCGCTGCTTTTTTTTTTTTTTTTTTTTTTTTTGAGAAGGAGTTTTGTTCTTGTTGCCCAGGCTGGAGTGTAATGGCGCGATCTCGGCTCACTGCAACCTCTACCTCCCAGGTTCAAGCGATTCTCCTGCCTCAGCCTCCCGAGTAGCTGGGATTACAGGCATGCGCCACCATGCCCGGCTATTTTTGTATTTTTTTAGTAGAGACGAGGTTTTTCCGTGTTGGTCAGGCAGGTCTCGAACTCCCGACCTCAGGTGATCCGCCCACCTCAGCCTCCCAAAGTGCTGGGATTACAGGCTTGAGCCACCGCGCCCGGCCACACTTTTGCTTCCGTGTGGACTTTTTGTTCAAATGAGTTCTGAATTGAACATTCATAACCAGAGGAGCCTCTGTATATCAATACTCTAGACACATAATAACTCATAAATACATACATCAGCAAAGGTGCTTTATTAGGCAACGTTTTTAGCCAGAAAACAAAGTCATTCTGGTCAAATCCTATTTTTCTGTTTAGTAATCACCATCACCTGTGGCAAATGGTTCGGGCCAATGTTTCCATTCAGTCTCAGACCTTGATCTTTTTTATTGATAATATTTCCACCCAGGAAAGAAGCATATCTTCCAATTACTTATATTAGAAATAACACAAAGGCAAAGAGTGAAAAGCCATGGATATTCCTAAAGAAGAAAGTCTCAATCTCCTTACAAATAGAGGCAAAGTAAAAAAGAAGAGGAGAAAGAGGAGGAGGAAGGGGGAGGAAGGGGAGAAGCAGAAGGAGAAGAGGAAGAAGGAAAAAAAGTATAAGGAGGAAGAGAAGGAAAAGAAGATAAAGGAGAAGGAAGATAAGAAGAATTGGAGGAGGAAGATTTATTTATTTATTTATTTATTTTTGAGACGGAGTCTCACACTGTCGTCCAGGCTGGAGTGCAGTGGCACGATCTCGGCTCACTGCAACCTCTGCCTCCCGGGTTCAAGCGATTCTCTTGCCTCAGCCTCTCAAGTAGCTGGGATTAGAGGCATGCGCCACCATGCCCAGCTAATTTTTTGTATTTTTAGTAGAGACGGGGTTTCACCATGTTGGCCAGGCTGGTCTCGAACTCCTGACCTCGTGATCCGCCTGCCTCGGCCTCCCAAAGTGCTGGGATTATAGGCGTGAGCCACCACGCCCAGCCAGGAGGAGGAAGATTAAAAGAGGAGGCCAGGCATGGTGGCTCATGCCTGTAATCCCAGTACTATGGGAGGCGGAGGTGAGCGGATCACTTGAGGTCAGCAGTTTGAGACCAGCCTGGCCAACATGGTGAAACCCTGTCTCTACTAAAAATACAAAAATTGCCCAGGCATGATGTCACTCGCCTGTAATCCCAGCTACTTGGGAGACTGAGTCAGGAGAATCGCTTGAACCCAGGAGGCTGAGGTTGGAAGGAGCCGAGATCACACCACTGCACTCCAGCCTGGGCAACAGAACAAGAATTCGTCTAAAAAAAAAAAAAAAGGGAAGAGGAATTAGAAGAAGAAGAAAAGGAGGGAAAAGGAGGAGAGGAAGAGGGGAGAAGAAAAAGAGGAAGGAGTGGTAGTGGGAGGAGCTGAGAAAGGAGGAGCAGAGGAGGGTGGGAAGGGGAAGGGAAAAAGTAAGGGAGGATGAAAGAGTAGAAGAAGGGCTCTGACCCCTACTGAGTTCTTATCAGTCTCCTCTACCTTAATTGCCTCCCTCCCTCTTGGCTTTTACCAGTTACACCAGTTACTGCGCTTTCTTTCATGGTGAAAAGAAGGACCAGAGTTGCTGTCACCACCTCCTTTTCAGAGTGAGCCTTCTAAGAGCTGAGGCCTTTAGCTGTCTCTCCTGCACCACACTGGCCAGGCCCTGGAGCTCAGGCTGTCGCTGATCACACCCAACTCTTGAGAGCAAACTGACCACCCTCTCCAAGGGACCCACCTGGAAACTTCTGCAATCCATTCTATCCGTTCAGACTGTAGGCTGAGAGTCCCTTTAAACTGCCCTGGGCTGCTATCTCTTAGCATGTATGATTTGAGTGTTCCTTTAAGTGTTCTACAAAAGCCAGAAAGCAGGGAGGGGAAATCCTAGGTCTAAGAAATTAGGAAAGCTTTATATTTTTGTTGGATAAGTTAGATTCTGCAAATCACTTTATAAAAATACATTAAGAAAGTAGTCTAGCACACTTGCTACATTTTTAACATTCCTAAAGTTGCCCACAGTACTTTAAAAAAAAAAAAAAAAGGTTGTGTCACTTTCAATTGGGGCTAAAAGATCTTTTTGTTTGTTTTCTTGTCTTTAAAAATACTGATACCTGCATCTAATTTGTTGCCAAAAAATAAGAATAAAAATACTGATTCCATAAGGAGGGCTGGGGTCTTTTTTCCAGATTAGATTTTAATTTTAAACTCAAGTCTACTATTCTGACGCGTCAGGACAAATAACTGTATGCGAGCCTATAAATTAACTTCCCTTAATTCCATCACTGGTGTATTTTCATGTCGATAAGCCCCCCAAAAAGGAGAGAGGAGGGTCCCCTGTAACCAAACATAAGTCAGTTTATAAAGGAGTTCGGGGGACTTGGGGACACTGACTCCTCTTCAGAATTGCCTAAAGAGACTGGCCATTGACAATTTAAATCTTCAGTGCTTTATCTCTTTGTTTGAGTCTTGGAATGCCATTGATACCTTCTTTGTATTTATAATTGTTTTAATTAGCTACCCAGCGGGGGCCTCTCTCCCAGCTTGGATTATGGGCTGCACAGCGGGACAGGACAACCCAGTTAAAATAAAGCACAGACATTATGGCTCGCTTTATTTCTTTTATCTGTGTCCATTTTTTTTTCTCTCATTCCCCCTCATTTTCATCCTCTTTTTTCTTTTTTTCTTTTTTCTCCCCCTTGTTATCTGTGGAAGGCAGGGGCAAAAAGCCTTGACACCTTGAATGGCTCAGCTTTTGAAGAATCAAAGTATGGAAAAAACTAAACCATGGATATTTATCAGCAGTTCACATCTCAGCGGAAAAAAAAATATATAGCCGATGTGCTTGTCCACTGCATTTGATAACATTTCATAACCTCGAACGCGATCATATCTTGAGCGATTATGCTGACATGTATGTCGGTTGCTTGACTTTTGTGGGTGGAGTGAGGGGAAAGTTTGCAAAAAAGCTTCTCTCCGCGGCTCCTGTGTTATTTGTTCTTACTGACCACATCCTTCTTTTGTGGGTGGAAATCTGGAGGATCAATTATGATGCAGATCTGATACTATTTCCATTTGTGGGAGTGGTGTGGCCCGGGCGTTTGGACTTTGGGAAATTCTTGCATTGTTAAAATGGGTTTTCCCCCCTACTTTGAACTCAGTGATGCTACTGGTGTGATCACACACACAAAAAAACTGCCTGACCAGAGCTTTTTCTAAGAACATACAGAAATGCAGGGCTTGTTTGTAGCTTCAAAGAATAGCCAGGATTTCTCTTTTTTTGTGAATCTATAACTACCTGTCTGGAAGTTAAAGCAGAGCTGGGGTCTGGGTGAAAACAGTCATTATTTTAAAAAGTAATCCTCCTACACTATGATGCAAATAATGTAGTTTTAATTTTTTTCTAATAATACCCCAAAGAACTTATTTGCATTTGAAAAGAAATGATAGTTCTAATTATCAGTATAGGAAAAGCTTTGAACTGTCTTCTATAATTCAGTGCACTTATAAGTATTAAATGTTATCGAGCCCAACTTTTATTCTGGAAATTTTCAACAGTAAGCATTGAATCTATCCCCCATCAAACAACCTGACAAAGAGCAGAGGAGATTATTTTGAGTTTGTATGTAAATATTCAGGGCGAGGTAGCTCATTCCTGTAAACCCAGCACTTTGGGAGGCTGAGGCGGGCAGATCACTTGAGGTCAGGAATTCAAGACCAGCCTGAGCAACATGGTAAAACCTCGTCTCCACCAAAAATTAGCTGGGCATGGTGGCGTGCACCTGGAATCCCAGCTATTGGGAGGCTGATGTGGGAGGATCACTTGAGCCTGAGAGGTCGATGCTGCAGTGAGCCGTGATTGCACCACTGCATTCTAGCCTGGGCGACAAAGTGAAACCCTGTCTCAAATAAATAAACAAACAATCTGGGGGCCTTTAAAACCAAGTATGGTTATAATTACAATTTTCTCATTATCTGGATTATTTTTGGCTTTGTAACCAATCAGAGACCCAGACATTTACTTGCTTTATAAACCAGACACATATCAAAGAGACTGTGAATTAAGACCCGTAGCAATTTGTTTGGTGTGTTATAAAGCTTTGAAATTCAATGACAAGATGTAGAAGAGACAGGAAACCCAGTATGAGCCAGAGGCCTAGGGTTGGGAAATTCTTCAGGAGCCGAGTGTCCTTGAGGGACACTAAATGACTGTACGATGAAATAGCAAAGCCCGTCGTGCCCAGAGCCCTGTGCAATGTACATGTTTGTGAAGATAATCCAGCTTGGGGGCTGTGCAACATTGTGAATGACTAAGTGTCTCTTAATTGTACACTTTAAGATGGTTAATTTTGTTAAGTGAATTTGACCTCAAGACAAAAAATAAAATGAGATATTTTTTTAAATGTACATATATAATTAAGATTTGGAAATTAAAGATGTTTGCGATTTTGTTTTTAATTTTTTTTTTCCATTTTCACATGCATTTTCTTACTTATTCGTCAAAGGATAGGAACTCTTTGGGATCAATATTTTGAATACTCATCTCATTTTCTAGCCTAGTCACCCTCCAGTGAGGAGTAAAGCCACGTGGAGACTTCATGCTTTTCTCTAGAAGTACTTGCTCCATCAAATATAGCAACTAACAAAGGGCAGTCCAGTTTTCTTTTTTTTTTTGAGACGGAGCCTTGCTTTGTAGCCCAGGCTGGAGTACAGTGGCATGATCCCAGCCTACTGCCACCTCTGCCTCCCACATTCAAGCGATTCTTCTGCCTCAGCCTCTCGAGTAGCTGGGGTTAAAGGCACACACCACCACGCCCAGCTAATTCTTGTATTTTTTAGGAGAGACAGGGTTTCACCATGTTGGCCAGGCTTGAACTCCTAACCTCAGGTGATCTGCCCACCTCGGCCTCCCAAAATGCTGGAATTACAGGCATGAGCCAATATGGCAGGCCCTTCTTAGAACATTTTTAAGTGTACAATACAGTATTGTTGACTCTAGGTACAATGTACAACAGATCTCTAGAACTTATTCATCTTGCTCAATTGGAAACTTTATACCCATTGATTAATAACTCACGATTTCCCCCTCTCTCAGCCCCTGGCAACCACTATTCCACACTTTGATTCTATGAATTTGACTATTTTGGATATCTCATATAAGTAGAATCATGCAGTATTTGTCTTTCTGTGATTAGCTTATTTCACTTAACATAACGTCCTCAAGTTTCATCTCTGGCCGGGTGCGGTGGCTCACACCTGTAATCCTAGCACTTTGGGAGGCTGAGGTGGGATGATTGCTTGAGTCCAGGAGTTTGAGACCAGCCTGGGCAATATGGTGAGACCCTGTCTACTTAAAATACAAAAAATTAGCTGGGCATGGTGACACGTGCCTGTAAGTCTCAGCTACTCAGGAGGCTGAGGTGGGAGGATTGCTCAAGCCTGGGAGGTAGAGGTTGCAGTGAGCCAAGATTGCACCACTGCGCTCCAGCCTGGGTGACAGAGCAAGACACTGTCTCAAACAAATAAATAAAGTAAAATAAAAACTTTTCAGCTCTGTCGTTGCAGATTGCAGTGTTTCCTTCTTTTTTATGGCTGAATAATATTATATGTATATATCACATTTTAAAATCCATTCATCTGTCATCTGATAAAGGCAGAAAACTCTTTTAAATATAGCGGATGGGGCTGGGCATAGTGGTTCACGCCTATAATCCCAGCACTTTGGGAGGTCGAGGTGGACAGATCACTTGAGGTCAGGAGTTCAAGACCAGCCTGGCCAACATGGCGAAATCCCATCTCTTCTAAAAATACAAAAATTAGCCAGACGTGTTGGCACGTGACTGTAATCCCAGCTACTTGGGAGGCTGAGGCAGAAGAATTGCTTGAACCCAGGAGGTGGAGGTTGCAGTGAGCCGAGGTTGTGCCACTGCACTCCGGGCTAGGCAACAGAGCAAGTATCCGTCTAAAAAAACAAACAAAAAAAATAGCAGATGGTTTAAAGTTTCAGCATTTTTTTTAGATGGAGTTTTGCTCTTGTTGCCCAGGCTGGAGTGCAATGGCGTGATCTTGGCTCACTGCAACCTCTGCCTCCCAGGTTTAAGTGATTCTCCTGCCTCAGCCTCCCAAGTAGCTGGGATTACAGGCACACACCACCACGCCCGGCTAATATTTTGTATTTTTAGTAGAGACGGGGGTTTCACCATGTTGGTGCAGGCTGGTCTCGAACTCCTGACCTTAGGTGATCTGCCCACCTCTGCCTCCCAAAGTGCTGGGATTACAGGCATGAGCCCCCATGCCCAGCTAAAGTTTCAGCCATTTTAAGAATAACTCTGTGTAAAGATTAAAGCAAACAAGAATATTTTATGTCACTTATTTGGGAAATCCTCATTCCCCTCACAGGTGTTCTTTGGAGTCTCTGTGTATCTGTTTAGGTATATGCATATATACACTCAGAATTCCCACATTTTTAAAATCATATGTTAGCATCTGCATTGAAGGTAAAATAAAATTAAGAGAAATCCATCATTGTCCCTGGCAAGTGTGAACTATAGTCTTGCCTTTCTGTGGAACATATTTTGAAACACTTGATTGGTTTGTTTTTCTTTTTTCATCTTTATATCCCAGAACTTGAAGTATACCAGGCACAAAGTTTGCCCTCTATAGATGTTTTCTGGATTATTGTATATAGTAAATTTGTCCATCAGAAAAGTAATAAAAGAATTTTTCATTTACTTACATACATAAAGGAAGCTCTGTTAAACCATGGCCCTTACTAGCATCAAGAAATTCCCCTGTGACAATGTACTGGTCAAATTTCTTTCTTTTTTTTTTTTTTTTTTTTGAGACAGTGTTGCCCTGTTGCCCAGGCTGGAGCACCACCATGCCCGGCTAATTTATTTTATTTTATTTTTTTGAGATAGTTTCTCTCTGTCGTCCAGCCTGGAGTGCAGTGGCACAATCTTGGCTCACTGCAACCTCCACCTCCCGGGTTCAAGCGATTCTCCTGCCTCAGCCTCCCGAGTAGCTGGGACTACAGGTGCACACCACTATGCCCAGCTAATTTTTGTATTTTTAGTAGAGGCGGGGTTTCACCATATTGACCAGGCTGGTCTCAAACTCCTGACCTCGTGATCCACCTGTCTCAGCCTCCCAAAGTGTTGGGATTACAGGTGTAAGCCACCGCACCCAGTCAAATCTTTGTAGTTTTGGTAGAGACAATGTTTCACCATGTTGGCCAGGATGGTCTCAAACTCCTGACCTCAAGTGATACGCCCGCTTAAGCCTCCCAAAGTGCTGGGATTACAGGTGTGAGCCACCATGCCTGGCAACTTTCTTTTATCTTAAGCTCAAACTGAAACAATAAAATGCACATTTTCTGCAGCATGTATTGGGGGCCCCTGAGCTCTAGAAGGGACCAGCTGTACAGTTCTTGTGTTGGCTAAATTTTATTAGCAGAGGGCCACGTCGTGGGTTCATGTTGCCTTACCAGCATCAGATGATTTTCGGCGGCTCTTGAAGTCTCTCTGTGACATCATTCGCATCTGTGGCGACTTAAGCCTCATTTTCTTTGAAAATGGAATTTAAGAATACGAAGGGTTTAGACTCTCTAAACTAATTAGCAGTGACCAGTAACTTGAGGAGGCCAACATGCCCTCCTAAGGCACTCAGTTTACCCAGGAGTCTCCCCAAGTCAGTCTGGCCATTTCTGGCCACTTTACCAACTGGAGGGAGGGAGGAAAGGAGGTGTATACTTTTTTAAAATAGAGAACTAATTAAGTATAGTTCCCTGGAGATTTTTAAAATATGATATGACCTTGCAAACAAATGTAGCATCCAGCATTAGAGAAATGGATTTTTAAGGCCAAGCATGGTGGCTCACGTCTGTAATCCCATCTCTTTGGGAGGACTAGGCAGGCAGATAACTTGAGGTCAGGAGTTCGAGACCTGGCCAACATGATGAAACCGCGTCTCTACAAAAAAATACAAAAATTTAGCCACGTGTGGTGGCACATGATTGTAATTCCAGTTACTGTGGTGGCTGAGGCACGAGAATCGCTTGAACCTGGGAGGCCAAGGTTGCAGTTAGCTGAGATGGTGCCACTGCACTCCAGCCTAGGCAACAGAGTGAGACTCTGTCTCAAAAAAAAAAAAAAAAATGGATTTTTAAAGGAAACAACTCTGCTTTGCAGAAGGAAGTTTGATGATATAAAGCAATCGGTTATAGCCACACTTCAAAAAAGAAGACAAGTGGATTTCCTTGCACAATTGTAATATATGAAATGTATATTTGTAACACAAATACATAACACAGAATATACATTTTTTATATGGAATAATTCCAAAGATATATTAAATGAAGAAAGCAAGATATAGAATGATGTGTATACTGTAACAAAAAGCATACATGTAGGTAGTAGATAGATACATATTTGCTTACCTTTGCATAGAATATCTCTGGAAAAATACATAAGAAACTTCCAACAGGCAGGGTCAGTAACAACATCCTCCCAAGCCTTATTGGCGCTTGAGGCAAAAAGAAACACACAGTAATATTGATTTTCGGGGTTTGGGGGAGTATGGTTTTTGTTTTGGTTTTGAGACAGGGTCTCGCTCTGTCACACAGGCTGGAGTGTGGTGGTGTGATCTTGCTTCACTGCAGCCTCGACCTCCCGGGCTCAAGTGATCCTCCCACCTCAGCCTCTTGAGTAGTTGGGACTACAGGTGTGCACCACCACATCTGGCTATTTTGCTTGTATTTTTTATAGAGACGGGGTCTCGCTTTGTTGCCCAGGCAGGTCTGGAACTCCTGAGCCCAAGCAATCCTCTTGCCTCAGCCTCCCAAATTGCTGGGATTACTAGCATGAGCCACCACACCTGACTGATCTTGTTTTTATTTAAGTATGTCATTTTATTTTAGAGACAGAGTCTCGCTCTGTTGCCCAAGCTGAAGTGCAGTGGCACCATCATAGCTCACTGCAACCTTGAACTCCTGGCCTTAAGCCATCCTCCCACCTCAGCCTCCCAAGTATCTGAGACTACAGGTACATGCCACCATGCCCGGCTAATTTATTATTATTATTTTATTTTATGTGGAGACAGGGTCTTGCAATGTTGCCCAGGCTGGTCTCAAACTTCTGGGCTCAAGTGATCCTCCTGCCTCGACCTCCCAAAGTGTTAGGATTATCGGCTTCAGCCACTTTGCCTGGCCTTTATTTAAAATGTTGATACTTTGTTCGCCATCATTTTTTTCACTAACTTTTTTCATTTCCATTAGTTTTGCATGTTTAAAATGTTGCATGGAAATAGCAGTTATCCAGATGACTGAGTTTGTTGGCACCACCTTAAACAGCACGGTCAAGGTAAGTGAGGAATCGCTGTTCTGGCTGCCCTTTCAGACTGATTTTATTTTCACCACATGCAAGTGTGGCCTGTTCAAATGTAGAAAAAAAATCAGTGCATGTAGCCACAACTGATATTTGGAACCCTTTTCAGTTGTGGTCCTTAATCTTTGGGGGGTTATGGATTCTACTGAGAATCTGATGAAAGCTGCAGCCCTTTGCATGTACAAACTACATTCTGCATTTAATTTCAAGAGACTTCACAGACCCTCTTCAACTCCATCCAAGGCTTTCAAAGAATCCTACTCCAATTAGCGAGATTACTACGAAGCCAAACTTCCTCTTTAAACTTGTGTTGATTCCCCCTACACCCTCCCTACCAAAGAAGGACTAAATATCTTCTTCTTTTCCATGCTTTGTAAAGCTATTTCTTAAATGACGGGATGTATGTTACCTATTGTGGAGACCAAGGATATGTTCCTTGCTCTCCAGATGATCTTGGAGAACAGAAAAATGATTGTGGTTATTGGGGAGTCCTCCTGGGATCTGAATAATTCCCCCCAAAAAAATTATGTGTCATGGGCTAGGCCCCATCCTAAAAAGGAGTTGTTGCTCTGAATTTATTTACATTGAATTGCAGGAAAAGGGTCCCTGCCAATATCATCCAGCAAAGCACTAGACCTCGGTTTCTCAAGCTTGGCACCACGGGCATGTCGTGGAGAATTATTTGTTGTAGGGGCATTCTGTGTTTAGAGTGTGTGTGTGTGTGTGTGTGTGTGTGTGTGTGTGTTTTGTTTTGTTTTGTTTTTGAGACGGAGTTTCGCTCTTGTTGCCCAGGCTGGAGTACAATGGCGCAATCTCGGCTCACTGCAGCCTCCGGCTCCCAGGTTCAAGTGATTCTCCTGCCTCAGCCTCCCGAGTAGCTGGGATTACAGACATGGCCAGCTAATTTTTTGTATTTTTAATAGAGACAGGGTTTCTCCATGTTGGTCAGGCTGGTCTCAAACTCCCAACCTCAGATGATCCACCTGCCTCAGCCTCCCAAAGTGCTGGGATTACAAGCGTGAGCCACCACGCCTGGCTAAATGTAGAGTGTTTAGCAGTATCTTTAGCCTCTACCCCTCAGTCACACCCCCCCAGTTATGAGAACCCAGAATGTCTCCAGACAGTGCCAACTGTCCCCTGGAGGACAGACTCGCCCCCACTTAGAACCGCTGGGCTAGACCGTGCAAGTTACCTCGAGCTTGATGACTGTTTTCCAAGTTTTCTTTCCAACTTTTGGGTGAGATGTGTGTGCATTTTCTATAATAATGATTGACACACTGAACAAACAATGGGCTCTCTTTTACTGGGGCAATGGGTTAAGTACAGATGTGTGGAAAGGTTAATCCTCAAGTTCTGTCCTTCTTACAATAAATATTGTTATTTATGAATTCGCAACCCTGGAAAAATTCATAAGGACCTTCCTTGTCTTAACGGGACTCTCCTTCCTCCTAAAATAGCCCCTTCTGCCTCCCCCCTCAACTCCAGGAAGTTAAAACACAACTTTTACCTGTTACAAATGACTAACTAAAGTAATCCCCAGTTTTTATGACCCCCCAACTTTACTTCCGAATAAGTGTTTTTACCCAGCCCTGTAAAGTATTACTTTCTGCTCGAGTATAATTAGAATCCCAGTTGTGCATTCAAGAATGCCACTCCCTGTAAGAAATTAATTGTCTCTTGGAACTTGAAAGTATTCTCCCTAACAGAGTTTAATGGAGCGTGCAGATCCAAGAGACATTCATAATCACTGTCCCCTCCGGAAATATGACACTGTGGGATGGATCATTCACTTCCACTGTTTTAGGATTTAATGGAGGGTAAAGTTTTTATATTTACTTATTGGGAGCTTACTATTTCTAAGAAAGAAAGGATGCCTTAAAATTTCAACAGCCGGACAGGAGTCTCTTATTATTTCTTTTTATTTTAAATTTTAGTTGCGTTTAAAGACTTTTTTGGTGAGCCTTCTTATAGAAACCTATTTATCATCATATTAATTTCAAATAATATTAATTTTTCCCACCCTTAATTACTAAATACACATGCAGAACAACAACAACAACAAAAATTTAATTACAGAAAAGGCCCAAAGAAGCAAAACAGATTTTTGTGAATACCAGCATGCAAGGAAACTATGGAAACACGGTGTGAACCCGTCTGTTACACACCATTATTACAGTGAAAACTAAGAGCAACCCTCAATTGATCCTGGGACATGCATAGAAAACATTAGATTCCCTAAGCGAATTCCATTAGGAAGCCCTAATTCCCTAACATGATTTAAAGTCTGAGTGAAATTCTAAACCAGTCATTCTTAATTTCATTGGGCCAGAATACCTTTGATAATCCTATGTTATTTCAGTGTTTGCAATTTTCATTTGATGTGTTTTTGTGTTTTTGTGGTTTGTGTGTGCGTGTGATTTATTTAAAAGAGGCAATCTATTCACATGATTCAATACTCAAAAGGTACAAAGAGCTGTGCCTTGAAACATTTTCCGCCTACCCACTCCTACCCAGATGGAGCCACCATTATTCGTTTCCTGTATACTTTTCTGGAGATGTTTATACGTTTACAAGCAAATAATGTTATACTCTTTTTTTTTTTTTTGAGATGGAGTTTCACTCTGTCACCCAGGCTGGAGTGCAGTGGCATGATCTTGGCTCACTGCAATCTCTGCCTCCTGGGTTCATGTGATTCTCCTGCCTCAGCCTCTCCAGTAGCTGAGATTACAGGCGTGTGCCACCACGCCCAGCTAAATTTGTGTGTGTGTGTGTGTGTGTGTGTATTTTTAGTAGAGATGGAGTTTCACCATGTTGGCCAGGCTGGTCTTGAACTCCCAACCTCAAATGATCCGCCCGCCTCAGTCTTCCAAAGTGCTGGGATTACAGGCATGAGCCATGGCACCGGCCATACTCTCTTTTTATTGTTACAGAGGAAGCACACTCACTAAACACACTGATCTGCATTCGCTTTTTTCACTACATATGCAACTTGTAGATTGATCCATATCACCAGTATAGAGAAAGCTACCAACCGGACTTTTTTTTTTTTTTTTTTTTTGAGACGGAGTTTCACTCTGTTGCCCAGGCTGGAGTGCAATGGCACGATCTCAGCTCACCACAACCTCTGCCTCCCAGGTTCAAGTGATTCTCCTGCCTCAGCCTCCCTAGTAGCTGTGATTACAGGCATGTGCCACACGCCTGGCTAATTTTATATTTTTAGTAGAGACAGGATTTCTCCATGTTGGTCAGGCTGGTCTCGAACTCCTGACCTCAGGTGATCCGCCCACCTCGGCCTCCCAAAGTGCTGGGATTACAGGCATGAGCCACCACACCTGGCCATGCTACCAACTACATTTTAAAAAATAGCTGCATAGTATTTCAATATGTGGCTGTACTTCTGTCTCACTGATTGCTATTTACATGGTCTACTCCTTTTTCTTTTCTTTTCTTTTTTTTTTTTTTTGAGACAGGGTCTCACTCTCACCCAGGCTGGAGTGCAGTGGTGCCGTCTCAGCTCACTGCAGCCTCCGCCTCCTGGGTGCAAGTGATTCTCGTGCATCAGCCTCCCAAGTAGCTGGGATTGCAGGTGAGAACGACCACACCTAGCTAACTTTTGTATTTTTAGTAGAGACAGGGTTTCACCATGTTGGCCAGGCTGGTCTTGATCTCCTGGCCTCAAGTGATCCACCCCCCTCAGCCTCCCAAAGTGCTGGGATTACAGGTGTGAACCACTGTGCTCAGCGGTGTTCTGTTCTTTTTTCTATAACAATAATGCCTTGGCCTGTTTTCTCAATGTCAATTAAGATAATTTTGTATTTTCTTATCTGGTACAAGTCTGACCTGTACATTCTCATTGGGATAGTGTCCACACATGATCTTGCTCTTACATTTTTCTAAATCCGAACGTGGCTGTTATCAGTTGGAATCCTCATCAGGCTTCTTTACAATGTCTTCTAGCACAGTGTTCCCATTCATTTACATATGGAAATAATTTTTTTGTTTGTCTGTTTAGATAGGGTCTCACTCTGTTGTCCAGGCTGGAGCGCAGTGGTGCAATCATGGCTCACTGTAGCCTCAACCTTCTGGGCTCAAATAATCCTCCCACCTCAACCTCTGAGTAGCTGGGACTATAGCCACGTGCCACCACACCTGGGTGATTTTTGTATTTTTTGTAGATATCAGGTTTCACCATGTTGCCCAGGCTGGTCTCGAGCTCCTGGGCTCAAACAATCCACCCACCTCAGCCTCGCAAAGTGCTGGGATTCCAGGCATGAGCCACCGTGCCCAACCTGGAAATAAATATTAATTTTTTTTTTTTTTTTTTTTGAGACAGAGTCTTGCTCTGTCACCCAGGCTGGAGTGCAGTGGCGCCATCTCGGCTCACTGCAACCTCTGCCTCCCGGGTTCAAGCAATTCTCCTGCCTCAGCCTCCTGACAGGTGGGACTACAGGTGCGTGCCACCACGCCCAGCTAATTTTTTTTGTATTTTTAGTAGAGACGAGTTTCACCGTATTAGCCAGGATGGTCTTGATCTCCTGACTTCGTGATCCACCCGCCTTGGCCTCCCAAAGTGCTGGGATTACAGGCGTAAGCCACCGTGCCCGGCCCAATATTAATATTTTTATCCAGAAAATGAAAAGTAATTCCTCTGGGAAGCCTCCACTGCCCGCCCTATGTTTTCCCAAACCTGGGTCAGGACTCTTCGAATAAGCTCTGTTGTATTGAGAATTTCTCTTTCCTGGCACTCATCGACAAGGCAGTTAAATCATTTTACCTGGGGCATGGTGGCTCAGGCTTGTAATCCCAGCACATTGGGCCGAGGCAGGTAGGTCACTTGAGGCCAGGAGTTCGAGAACAGCCTGGCCAACATGGTGAAACCCGATCTCTACTAAAAATACAAAAATTATTTTTGTTATCTTTTACTATATCACATGGCTTGGTATGTGTTCTAGAACACAGGAAATGGTCCGTGTATATTTGCTAGATTAAAAAAAAAGTAATGGAGAGAAAAAAATTCCTAACCAGAAACTTGTTTTTGGAAAAAGTATTAACAAACACATTGAGGTTTTATTTGGGGTTTGGACGGACACCCTCTAGGATCACTGAAAGTGTTAACTCCCATAGTTTGTATGTTTATTTTTTAATTTTATTTTATTGTAAGTTGGGATACATGTGCAGGACATGTTTATTATTTAAACCCCCAAGGGGGGAAATGTGAAAATTGGGGCCTTCCTAAAGAGAACAAGTTGGACTGGCAAGAGGGAATGGTTGCTTTCTGCACAAGCAGAGGTGGAGGTTGTTCTTTTAACAGATTGTGCAATAGCTCCTGCTCTAGGGAGAACCCATGCCTGCCTGCCAGTGGCTTACCTTCAAGAGAGTCAGACCCAGGGACAGGTCTTTGCAGAGCTGTGTGTTAGGTGTCAGCAGGGAGTGGGCAGAGGGCCAAGGAGTGCTGGGCAAAATGACAAGGATCAGGCCAGGCATGATGGCTCATACCTGTAACCCCGGCACTTTGGGGGGCCAAGGCAAGAGAATTGCTTGAGCCCAGGAGTTCGATACCAGGCTGGGCAACATAGTGAGACCCCCATCTCTAAAAAAAATAAAAATAAAAATAACTGATCACAGTGGCATGTGCCTGTAGTCCTAGCTACTTGGGAGGCTGAGATGGGAGAATTACTTGAGCCAAGGAAGTTGAGGCTGCAGTAAGCTGTGATCATGCCACTGCACTCCAGCTTGGGCAACAGAGCAAGACTCTGTCTCAAAAAAATAAAAATAAAAAAGGCAAAGGCCAGCGTGTTATCCAAACGTGTCAGTTTCTGGTGACAAATGGAGCCACGGGGTGGAGCAAGGGTTGGGGAGTGACAATCTCCTTGGAGCAAACTTGACACGTGAGCTCAATGCAGCGTTAAAGCCTTGGCCGTAGATGGGAGGACATTCAAATGTGTCATTGTAGGGTCAAGTCAGTCCCCAGATCTGTCAAAACACCCCTGGCCCCAGGTCAGCCTTTGTAGAAGGAATATTGTTTTCCTGAGCCACCCCTATGTTTCATTTCCTCACTGTGTGCACAATCTCTCCAGTTTAGATTATTCCAGTTTTATAAAGCCTTTTTCTTTTTTTTTTTTTGGAGACGGAGTCTCACTCTGTTGCCCAGGCTGGAGTGTATCTGGGATTACAGGCATCCGCCACCACACCCAGCTAATTTTTTGTATTTTTTAGTGGAGACGGGGTTTCGCCATGTTTTCCAGGCTGGTCTTGAACTCCTGACCTCAATAACACCAAGATCTTAACAGTCAGTGGTATCTCTGGATGATGGGGTAGTGGGTAATTTTCTTTTTTCCTTATATATGTATTTTATAAGTTTTTTGCAACGTTCATGTACTCCTTTTGTACCTTAAAGGAAAAGGCAGGCCACGGGCGGTGGGTCGTGCCTGTAATCCCAGCACTTTGGGAGGCTGAGGTGGGCGGATCACCTGAGGTCAGGCGTTCAAGATCAGCCTGACCAACATGGAGAAACCCCGTCTCTACTAAAAATACAAAATTAGCCAGGCGTGGTGGCGTGTGCCTGTAATCCCAGCTTCTAGGGAGGCTGAGGCAGGAGAATTGCTTGAACCTGGGAGGTGGAGGTTGCAGTGAGCTGAGATTGTGCCACTGCACTCCAGTCCAGGCAACAGAGCGAGACTCTGTCTCAAAAAAAAAAAAAGAAAAAAACAACTTTGTGCATGTCCTCAATTATTCTCTTAGGGAAAAATATTCGTGATGATTGGTCGTAAGCTTCTCTCCCCAGTCAAGCTGTTTCTCTTATTATATAATGATTTCTTCTGCTTTGTTTTTCTATCACCAAATGTCTCATATCTCATAGATTGTACAAGCAGCCCTCAAGCAATAGTTGTTGAATGAATAAATACATAAATAAATGAAAAGCATACTTTATTTTCCTAGTATAAGCTTGTGTTAGTCCGTTTTCACACTGCTAATAAAGACATACCCGAGACTGGGCAATTTATTAAAGAAAGAGGTTTAATGACTTACAGTTCCACATGGCTGGGGAGGCCTCACAATCATGGTGAAAGGCAAGCAGGAGCAAGTCATATCTTACATGGATGGTGGCAGGCAAAGAGATTGGTCAAGGAAACTCTTATTATACCATCAGGTCTCATGAGACTTACTCACTATCACAAGAACAGCATGGGAAAGACCTGCCCCCATACTTCCCACTGGGTCCCTCCCACAACGCATGGGAACTCAAGATGAAATTTGGGTGGGGACACAGCCAAACCATAGCAAAGCTGATGTATTAATATGCTCTGCCATCAGTGTTTCATTAATGGCACATGGTGGGAACCTATAGGAGAGGCTGCCCTTTACCTTAGTTAGCCATTCTTTTCTTCCCTGTAAACAGAAACCCATACTGTTAGCAGGATTCTTTGCTGTCCAGAATAAAGACTACATTTCCCAGCTTCCCTTACAGCTAGGTATGGTCATGTGACTATTCTGACAAATGAGATGTAAATGCATGTGTCACAGGCAATAACGGCCTTAGGGAAGGAGTGGGGTCTATCTGCTGCCTTCCTCTTTACTGCTAGGTAAATGTTGATATGCTCTCTGGAGCTCATGCTTCCATATTGAACCACAGTGAAAACCACATGTTGAGAATAGTAGAACAGATAGAATGAGCCCCAATTCCTGATAATCATGAAATCACCATATTGGCTCTGTACTGCCTATAGATATGCAAGAAAAATAAACTTCTCTCTGTGTTTAAACCACTGTTACTTTAAGTTTTCTATCTTTCCTAGCCAGACCTCATCCTAACTGATTTGGGGCTCAATAACTTTTTGTTGACTGATGGAATGGATAGTGTATGCATAGATTCTGTAGGTTTGCATTTTGCAAAGCATTTTCTCAAGCATTAATTTGTTTAATTTGGTAAAAGTCAAAAACTACTTTCCCAATCCTATAACTTCTAAAACCTACTAGCCTCTGATATTTTCTGTAATGTGATATGTCATGTAGGATGCATTTGTGCACGAAGGTAACACAATATGGCTTAGACAAAGACGTTTAATTGTCTCAGAAAACAAAAATCTTGCATGTCCAAATAATTCAACAGTGTCATCCAGGACAGGGGCACTTCCTATCCTCCACGTGACCTTTCTCAGCACTTCACTGATGTCTTACTTCATTGTCCCAGGACAGCTCCCACTGCAACCAATATCATATTCTCTCTCTCTGTCTTTTTTTTTTTTTTTTTTTTTTTTTTGAGACAGAGTCTCTCTCTGTCACCCAGGCTGGAGTGGAGTGGTACAATCTCCGCTCACTGCAACCTCCACCTCCCGGATTCAAGCAATTCTGCTGCCTCCACCTCCCAAGTAGCTGGAATTACAGGCGTGCACCACCACACCCGGCTTGTTTTTGTATTTTTAGTAGAGACAAGGTTTCACCATGCTGGCCAGGGTGGTCTCAAACTCCTGACCTCAAGTGATCCGCCTGCTTCAGCCTCCCAAAGTGCTGGGATTACAGGCGTGAGCCACCATGCCTGGCCTACAACAAAGTCTTATGCAAAAAGAGCTACAAAGCCTTCACAGATATGGTGTCTTTTACCAGAATGAAACAGTCCGTCTCCTTAATGCATAACAAACAACACTTTCGGAAGCCACGCCAAGAAGTGTGTTCAGATCGTGTCTTCATTCTTCTTAATTTCAAGTGAAAGAGCTGCTTTCTTGGAACTTTGTAGAAATCCAAGATGTGTACTAGAGCTGCTCAAAGACCTGCCATTTACTTACTGTACTTGTGTTATCAAAGACCCCATAAAATCAAGTGATTTCCTCTGCTTTTGTCCAGGCCTCTAAAGAACGTGACGCTTAATCACCTCAAATTCCCTTCTGTCTGTGATCCCCTCTGAGAAATAAAGCCATAAATATGTTGAGTTCTGTTGACATTCACACCGGAAATAGCACAGAGCTCCAAGTATTGTGGTCTCCTTTCTGATTTTATTGCTAAACAGCAAGAAAAACAGCAGAGGGGCTTTCCTGGCGAGTCAGAGAAATGCAACGTGGTTTTTTTTTTTTTTTTTTTCTCCGCAAGACAGAGGAAACCATCTCTTCACACTATTGCCAAAGCCAAGAGACTTCGAATGAACAGATAGAGCCCAGAGCAGAACAAACACCATTTGATAAAATGCTTAGAGCATGTCTCCCCACACAGGCAGGGGATATGAAGGTCTGAAAAGCAGAGGTCCGGCCTCCCCTCCTCCCCAACTCAAGGTTGAAAATATCAACAACATTCCTGTCCACTGTAATCAAATACTTACGCAAAAAGCTATGGAATGCACAATAATTTGTCAGGCATCCTTTTAGCAGAGTCCACTAGAGCAAACTCTGGTAGGCTTCCTTGACCCTCAGAGACTGTGCCCTTTAACCTTATTTGGGTCTCTTTTATGGGAGCCTTCACTCTGACCAGATGGCTAAACTATCAAAGGGTTTTATGAGTAAAAACTGCTTTCCCAACTCGTAAGTTGTATATTTCTTTCCATGTTAATGTGAACTATCAACCCGGAGGCTTTAAATTGAAAACACAAGAGGTGTCCTGCAGCTGGGGCTCCCCTTGCCATCCCAGCATTGTGTGACCACAAGGGTGATGGGTGTTTGCAGAGAAAACAGCTGACACCCAGATGAGGACAATTTCAGCTAAATATTTAAAATGGCCATCAAGAAAGGAATGATTGATTGATTTTTTTTTTTTTTGGTTCAGGCCGTGATCTTTTATCAAGCTGCAGGCAAACATGCTTCCTACATAAATCCAAACTGTGTCTTTCTTTTCTTCCTTCCCATCCTGTGCATCCACTTTTCAGGGAGGCTGGGTGGCAAATTAAACATAATTAGATCAAATTCTGTGGAATCCAAAATAGAAAAGGATGCCGTCTCTCAATGTTGAATTTCAAGTTAAATAGTCCTGAGACCTTGAATTGGCTGTGTGTGTACACTTATAGTTTGTTTTGTATAATTCTTGAAAATTTTCATAAGAAATGATCAGGATGAGTTGATGCAACGAATATTTACGAGCGAAAACCAGGAGGCTGACACTGTTCTAGCACTTAGCAGGCTGCGTGAACAAGACATCAGAGACTTCATTGAGAAAGTGCTTATGTTCTAGCGGAGAGACGAACAACAAAGAAATAACCCCAAAATGGCAGGTGGTAATAAGCAATGGGACAGGACAGTGGGACAGGGGCTCAATGCATAAATTCTGCATGGTTAGGAAAGACCCCGTTGGGGAGGTGATGACAAAGTAAAGATCTGAATGAGATGAAGAACAACTCAGGAAGATGTAGCTAGCACTCCTATTAGAAATATAATGTGGGCCGAGCACGGTGGCTCATGCCTGTAATCCCATTTTGGGAGGCGGAGGTGGGTGGATTGCTTGAATCCAGGGATTTGAGACCAGCTTGGGCAACGTAGTGAGACCCCATCTCTACAAAAAAAATACAAAAATTAGCCAGGTGTGGTGGTGCACACCTGTAGTTCCAGCTACTCAGGAGGCTGAGCCCAGGAGATAGAGGTTGCAGTGAGCCATGCTTGCCCCAGCTGTACTATACCAGCCTGGGTGGCAGAGTGAGACTCTGTCTCCAAAAAAAAAAAAAAACACAAAGTAATGTGAGCCATGTCTGTAATGCTAAAATTTTCTAGTAGCCAGATTTTAAAAAGTAAAAGGAAATGTATGGAAATAATTTAATATATTTTATATTTTTAGTTTATTTCTGTCATAATTTATTATATATATTTTTCTTTTGTTATTTATTTAATAATATATTTTATTTTATATATATATTTCTGAGACAGTGTCTTGTTCTGTCACCCAGGCTGGTGTGCAGTGGCACATTCATATCTCATTTCCACCTCAAACTCCTGGGCCCAAGCAGTCCTCTTGCCTCAGCCTCCTGAGTAGCTAGGACTATAGGCATGAGCCACTGTGCCTGGCGTATTTTATTATATTTAGATCCATATGTACTGTTATATTTTCTAGTAGTTATATTTTAAAAGGGTAAAAAGAAATGAGTGAGCCGTATGCAGTGGTGTGAGCCTGTAGTCTCAGAGTTTCTCAGGAGGATGAGGTAGGAGGATGGCTTGAGCCTAGGAGTTTGAATCTAGCCTGGGTGACATAATGAGACCCAGTTTTATAATAATAATATGAAGAAGAAAAGAAGAAGGAGGAGGAGGAGAAGGAGGAGGAGGGGGAGGAGGAGGAGGAAGAAAGAAGAAATGGGTAGAAACAATTTTAATATATTTTATTTTTATTTATTTTTCTTTTTTCTTCTTTTTTTTGAGACGGAGTTTCCGTCTTGTCACCCAGGCTGGAATGCAATGGCGTGGTCTCGGCTCACTACAACCTCTGCCTCCCAGGTTCAGGCGATTCTCCTGCCTCAGCCTCCCACGTAGCTGGGATTATAGGCATGCACTACCATGCCCAGCTAATTTTTGTATTTTTAGTAGAGACAGGGTTTTACCATGTTGGCCAGGATGGTCTTGAACTCCTGACATCAGGTGATCCACCTGCCTCAGCCTCCCAAAGTGCTGGGATTACAGGCATGAGCCACCGTGCCTGGCCAATTTTAATATATTTTGTTTTATTTTAATAATATATTTATTTGCATTGTCATCATTTTTATTTATTTTAAATTTTTAATTTTGCTTATTTGTTTATTTAATAATACATTTTATTATATTCAACTCATATGTAGTGTTAATTTTCTCATAGCCAGTTTTAAAAGATTTAAAAAAAGAACACAGAAAAAACAGGTACACAGAAAAAACAGGTATAGCTGGCACACACCTGTAGTCCCAGCTACTTGGGACATTGATATGAGAGCACAACTTGAGCCCAGGAGTTTGAGGTCAGCCTATGAAATGCAGTGAGACCCTGTCTCTAAATAAATAAAAAGGAAAAAACTAAGTAAAATAATTTTAATAATATCTTTTATTTTTATTTAACCTATTTTTTCCAAAATATTGTCCTTTCAAAATGATTTTCAAAAATGTTTTTTAAAAAGTAAATGAAATATTTTACATTCTTCTTTTCATACCAAGTCTTCACAATCTGGTGTGTATTTTATACCAACAACGCACCTCAATCTGGACTGTAAATTCTTACTAGAAGTACTTGATCTGAATTCAGGTTTCATACAGTTGACAGTCACAAAGTTGGATTCGTATATCCCAGTTGTACTAAAGATACTTAATAGTTTTCTAATAACTGAAGTTACTAGATGTTTTCCAATAACTGAGTGAAGTTATTAGATGTTTTCCAATAACTGAGTGAAGTTATTAGATGTTTTCCAATAACTGAGTGAAGTTATTAGATGTTTTCCAATAACTGAGTGAAGTTATTAGATGTTTTCCAATAACTGAGTGAAGTTATTAGATGTTTTCCAATAACTGAGTGAAGTTATTAGATGTTTTCTAATTACTGAGTGAAGTTACCAGTTTTGAAGTTTTAATGCAGATTAAATAAAATGAAAAATCCAGTTCTGGCAGGGCAAGGTGGCTCAGGCCTGTAATCCCAGCACTTTTGGAGGCCGAGGCAGGTGGATTATCTGAGATCAGAAGTTCAAGACCAGCCTGGCCAACATGGGGAAACCCCATCTCCACTAAAAGTACAAAAATTAACCGAGCGTGGTAGCATGTACCTGGAATCCCAGCTACTCGAGGAGGCTGAGGCAGGAGAATCACTTGAACCTGGGAGGCGGAGGTTGCAGTGAGCCAAGATAGTGCCACTGCATTGTGGGCGACAGAGTGAGACTCCGCCTCAAAAAAAAAAAAAAAAAAGAAAACTCCAGTTCGTCCCATGCACCAGTCACATCTCAAGTGTGGAGTCGCCACCTGGGCCATGTGGTGACCTGATGGACAGAAGTCTGGGGAAGGACGTCGGAGGCCCAAGAACAACTAGAGCAAGCTCTGGAAGCTGGGAAGAGCTTGGCATATGCCAGGAGCAAAGGGTGGCCGGGAGCTCCAGGGCACCCAGACAGGGAGGAGCGGCAGGGATGGGCTGCCTTGCGTCTCCTTGGATTCACAGGCTGGGTAAAGAGCTCGGATTGACCATACTTGTTAGTCCCCAGTTGGTAAGAGGGATGCAAGACCAGGATAAATTTCTCTGTGATAGCTTGGAGAGTACCGTATCAAGAGGAGAGTAACATGTCCATGACGTAGAACCTAGGAACACACCCTCAGGAATGTCCCAAGGTCATAAGGAAGCTCACGGCATGGCTGGAATGGCAAAATATTGCCAACAGCCTAAATATCCACCAGGCAGGGGGAAGGGTAATAGACTGTGATCTGTTCCCAAAAAGGATTATCACTGCAATGGAAAAGAATCATATGTGTCAACACGTCATATCTTTTTGTTTTGTTTTGTTTTTTGTTTTTTGTGGGTTTTTTTTGAGATAGAGTCTTGCTCTGTTGCCCAGGTTGAAGTGCAGTGGTGCAATCTCGGCTCACTGCAACATCCACCTCTTGGGTTCAAGCGATTCTTCTGCCTCAGCCTCCAGAGTAGCTGGGATTACAAGCACCCACCACCACGCCTGGCTAATTTTTGTATTTTTAGTAGAGGCAGGATTTCACCATGTTGGCCAGGCTGATCTTAAACTCCTGACCTCAGGTGATTCACCAGCCTCGGCCTCCCAAAGTTCTGGGATTACAGGCATGAGCCACTGCACCCGGCCTATTTCCTTCTTTTTTAAGGCTGAAGAATATTTTATTGTATGTATATGCCACATTTTTTAAATCCATTCATCTGTCATCTGGTAAAGGCAGATAATTATTTTAAATTATAGCAGATGGGGCTGAGTGCAGTGGCTCCTGGCCAACATGTTACATCTTAAAAACAAAAGGATGAGTAAAAGAAGAAACTTTGTATATAAATTAAGAATACCTTATAGCATTTAAAGATACAGGTAAATATATATACACACATAGACATGGACACATACATTTATTACTAAACTGATTAACATGGGCTGGAAGGAAACATCAGTTTCATGATAGCAATAGCTCCTGGGGAGGCCTTGAGGTCCAGTGGGCTCAACTTTATCAGTAGTGTCTTATTTTTAATTAAAATAGTATCAGCTGGGCGTGGTGGCTCACGCCTGTAATCCCAGCACTTTGGGAGGTCAAGGCTGACGGATCACAAGGTCAGGAATTCAAGACCAACCTGGCCAATATGGTGAAACCCCATCTCTACTAAAAATACAAAAATTAGCCAGGCGTGGTGGTGGGCGCCTGTAATCCCAGCTACTCTGGAGGCTGAGGCAGGAGAATTGCTTGAACCCGAGAGACGGAGGTTGCGGTGAGCCGAGATCACACCATTGCACTTCAGCCTGGGCAACAGAGTGAGACTCCATCTCAAAAAAATAAATAAAATTAAAAAAAATAGTATATAAGATGCTACAACACAATGGTTATATTTAGTAATCTTAAGTAGTGAAGCTATAGGTGTTTGTTATACTTTATTCTGTACTTTTCAGTTGATTTAATATTCTCCAAATCTAAATAAAAACAAACCTATGATAAAAGAAGAGAAAAGAAACCTCTTTCACCTCTAGCCCTCTATATTGTCTGTCCCTGTGTCTCCTGTAACCTTCCAGTGCTGTCCAGGGCTTACAATTAGAGAGTACAGATCTATTACATACAGTGTTTACTTATAACATTTTCTGGGGGGAGAAAAGTTTCTGGCCTTGTCCAACAACGTCTAAGTCAGACAAGCAAGAGAATTTTTAACTCTTTCCTCACTAGCATCAAGCCACGTATTTTTCTTTTCTTTTCCTGTGGCTTCAGGATTTTGAGCCCTACATGCTCCTCTACCTCTCAACATTTGGACCACTAAAGGCTAAACATGTTCCATGTTGAATGGAAAAAATAAGTAACGAAGAATTTAAAAGTTGGCCACACAGTTCTCCACTGCTTCAAAGAAAATAAGTGTCTCGGCTGGGCACGGTGGCTCACGCCTGTAATCCCAGCACTTTCAGAGGCTGGGGCGGGCAAATCACAAGGTCAGGAGATCGAGACCATCCTGGCTAACACGGTGAGACCCCGTCTCAACTAAAAATACAAACAATTAGCCAGGCGTGGTGGCGGGCGCCTATAGTCCCAGCTACTCGGGAGGCTGAGGCAGGAGAATGGCATGAACCCAGGAGGCAGAGCTTGCAGTGAGCTGAGATCACGCCACTGCACTCCAGCCTGGGCGACAGAGTGAGACTCCATCTCAAAAAAAAAAAAAAAAGGTCTCTTGTTTGTTTTCTGAAGCTCTAACTGCTTCTACAGGCTGTCTATAAATCCATCACTAGCTGCACAGCCTTTGTCGTTTAACCTCCCCAAGCCTTAGTTTGCTCATCTGCCGTATCGGGAAAATAATAATCGGACCTAGCCAGGCGCAGTGGCTTAGGCCTGTAGTCCCAGCACTTTGGGAGGCAGAGGCAGGTGGATCACCTGAAGTCGGGAGTTCAAGACTAGCCTGACCAACATGGAGAAACCCCCTCTCTGCTAAAAATACAAAATTAGCCAGGCGTGGTGGCACATACCTGTAATCTCAGCTACTGGAGAGGCTGAGACAGAACAATCACTTGAACCCGGGAGGCAGAGTTTGCCATGAGCCAAAATCACACCATTGCACTCCAGCCTGGGCAACAAAAGCAAAACTCCGTCTCAAAAAAATAAATAAATAATCAGACCTTCTTCACAACACCAACAGGAGATGTAAAGGTCTTAGTACAGTTTTTATTAAATACATTTGTATTATTTTTCCGGTATCTTGATCTCTTTTTGTCACTGGATATGACAGGGTAATTTTTTTTTTTTTTTTTTTTTTTTTTTTTTTGAGACAAGGTCTCACTCTGTTGCCCAGGCTGGAGTGCAGTGGCACGACCACAGCTCACTGCAGCCTTGACCTCCCAGGCTCAAGTGATCCTCCTGCCTCCCAAGTAGCTGAGACTACAGGCACACACCACCACACCCAGCTAATTTTTAAATTTTTTGGTAGAAATGGGATCTCACTATGTTGTCCAGGCTGGTCTTAAACTCCTGGCTCAAGCGATCTTCCTGCTTTGGCCTCTCAAAGTGCTGGTATCACAGGTGTGAACTACTGCACCTGGCCCTGGGTGACTATTTTGGATAGTGGCTTAGGACATAGGCTTTGTGGTCATACAGGTGGGTTGTAAACCTAGCTCACCCACTTTTTAAGTGAACTTGGGTAGCTTACTAGACATACAGGGGTTGAGAAAACTAAATGAGATAGTCCTTTAAAGATGCCAGCAGGAGACCTGGCATGTATGTGATCAGTGCTGCAGGGATGCCAGCTGATGCGAGGAGGACATGGTGCCTATTCATGTTGGACAGCAGCAGCATTTACAACAGAGAAAACTCTAGTATTTCCATGATGTTTGTCTGCCCATACATATAGCACACAAGCCAACTTAGCCTTTTGCAAATTCATTTAACAGTTTCTTATAGAAATATGTTATTCTGAGCCACATCAATATAAACCATCACACATTCTTTTTTAAAATATGCTGTACATTTAGAAGTATGCTTGGCATCCAGTTTGAAGCTTGTCACTTTCTTTAGTGCCTCTAATTATCACTGTGAGCCCATCAGCCTTGCTTATCCAACAAGTTTATGAATAGCAAATGTTGATGGCTTCATCGAGTTGTGACTATAAATGCAAGGAATATGAGAACAAGGGTGAAGAGGTGGCTTCTTTATAACAGCTGTAATTTATCCAGGGTTTTGTGCTGGCCTTTGATTTGGGGGCTGACTCTGAATCTAGTGTTCCTCCTGATTGCATTAGGAGCAACCCTTAGGGGTCAGATGGAATTCCAAGGTCCTGGAATTAGTTAGAAGAATGAGAATGCACATGTGTGAAGGGGCAGCGGAAGGGGCCTTTACAAAACTCATCCTTCAAGACCCAAACAACAGCTTTCTGCCCAGGTGACCTTGAGAGAGGACAGGGCCAACTTCTGGGACATGCAACCCTTGCAGTTACACAGGGCCCCGAGCTCAGACAGCTTCTAGCTTGGCTTAATGCTCTGCTGTGGCCATCTTGAAATTCTTAATAGCATTTTTAACAAGAGGCCCTATGTTTTCATTTTGCACCATGCCCTGCAAATTCTGTGGCTGATCCTGGGACCCTTGAGGACACTGAGGCTTTTGCTCACCCGTGGGCACAATCGTGACTGTTATAATGAATGACAAGTATTTTGTACATCCAGGGAATAATACTGATCACAAGTAACATGTATGAGCCAAGTACTTTACACAGATGACCTTATTTAATCCGTCCAGGGACCCATTTTGGAGGCGATGAAACTGAGACATGAAGATAATGATAATAGTTCACATTTATCAAGCATATGCATAATCTTACTTTTCACAACAATCCTTTACAGTGGCTCATGCCTGTAATCCCAGCACTTTGGGAGGCCGAGGCAGTTGGATCACGAGGTCAGGAGTTCGAGACCAGCATAGCCAACATGGTGAAACCCCGTCTCTACTAAAAATACAAAAATTAGCTGGGTGTGGAGGTGCACACCTGTAATCCCAGCTACTCGGGAGACTGAGGCAGGAGAATAGCTTGAAGCCGGGAGGTGGAGGTTGCAGTGAGCCAAGATCACGCCATTGCACTCCAGCCTGGGCGACACGGCGAGACTGTCTCAAAAAAAAAAAAAAAAGCCTGTGAGCTTAGTACTACTGCTTGGCCACATTTTAATTCCTACAAATGCAAGCTATTAGGCAAAAAAAAAAAAAAAAAAAAAAAAAAAGTAATCCAAAGAAAGCAGAAGGAAGAAGGTAATAAAGGTAATTTTTAAAATTATATAGCAAACAGTTTCACAGAAAAAACTAGCTAATCCAAAGCTGGTTCTTTGGAAAGACTAATAATCTACTAGTCTACTAAGTGCTAATAAAAAAGAACAAATGCATAAAAATATTAGGGATAAAAAGAGAGCTTAACTGCAGATGCAGAAGAGAGTAATAACTGAAATTTAATACTGTAAAAAATTCATGCCAAAAAAAGTTGAACACTGAGAAATTAACAACTTCCTAGAGAAACGTTATTTACCAAAACTGAACCAAGAGACTCCAGAATCCTAAATACACCTAACAGTGTTGAGAAAATTAAATTAGTATCTAACATGTATGCATACATGTGTACATGCATACATACATGTGTAAACATGCCCACACACACCAGATGTAAGCAGGTTTACACTTCTACCAAACATTCAAGAAACGGGAAAATAAGCCGGGCGCGGTGGCTAAAGCCTGTAATCCCAGCACTTTGGGAGGCTGAGGCGGGTGGATCACAAGGTCAGGAGATCGAGACCATCCTGGCTAACACGGTGAAACCCCGTCTCTACTAAAAATACAAAAAATTAGCCGGGCGTGGTGGCAGGTGCCTGTAGTCCCAGCTACTCGGGAGGCTGAGGCAGGAGAATGGCGTGAACCCGGGAGGCGGAGCTTGCACTGAGGCGAGATTGCGCCACTGATCTCCAGCCTAGGTGACAGAGCCAGACTCTGTCTCAAAAAAAAAAAAAAGAAAAGAAAGAAAAAGAAACAGGAAAATAGGCCAGGTGCAGTGGCTCACACCTGTAATCCCAGTACTTTGGGAGGCTGAGGCAGGCAGATCACCTGAGATCAGGAGTTAGATACCAGCCTGGCCAACATGGTAAAACCTTGTCTCTACCAAAAATACAAAAATTAGCCAAGTGTAGTGGCAGTGCGCCTCTAATCCCAGCTACTCGGGAGGCTAGGGCCGGAGAATCAGTTGAACCTGGGAAACAGACGTTGCAGTGAGCCGAGATCGTGCCACTGCACTCCAACCTGAGCAACAGAGCAATACTCCATCTCAAAAAAAAGAAAAAAGAAAGAAAGAAACAGGAAAATAGCAGCCACTTATTGCTGCCTGATACTGACAGCTAACATTTATTGGGCACTTACTGTTCAGCAAGCACTATGCTAAAAGCTGTGTATAATCTCATATAAGGTAGGTACTATTATCTTCATTTTACAGATAAAGAAACTGAGGCCAAGAATTTTTTTGTTGTTGTTTTTGAGACAGAGTCTCGCTTTGTCACCTAGGTTGGAGTGCAGTGGCGCGATCTCAGCTCACTGCAAGCTCCACCTCCTGGGTTCACGCCATTCTCCTGCTTCAGCCTCCCAAGTAGCTGGGACTACAGGCGCCTGGGACTACAGGCGCCTGCCATCACACCCAGCTAATTTTTTTGTACTTTTAGTAGAGAAGGGTTTCACCGTGTTAGCCAGGGTGGTCTCAATCTCCTGACCTCATGATCCGCCCGCCTCGGCCTCCCAAAGGCGTGAGCCACCGTGCCCGGCTGAGGCCAAGAAATTTTAAGCAATTTGCCCAGAGTGCTACAAATGATAAATGGTAGATCTGGGATTTGAACCAGGTTCTCCTGTCAACTCCACAACCAGCATTCATTACCGTTACATTCAACTGCCAATCAGAACTGAATATGGGAGATATTGTAGCCTGGGTTAAGCAGAGAAAAGAGCAGGGCCTTCGTGGTCTCTGGTTTTCTTGGTCTATTTCAGCCCTTGGGATATTCACTAATCACCTAGTTGAGGTTTCAGCGCCCATAGAGCTCACATTCCAGTGTTCTTGGATTAGATGCTCTTATTTGATTATCCTCCTAAGAGATAGCGGCTATTGTCATGTGAAGACCATTGTCCTTTGGAATCTGAAGGTAATCAAGTTTGGAGGCATGACCTGACTGATGGGTATTTCAGCCACAAGTTTAAGAACAAAAAGACAGATGCATAAGAATTATGCGATGTTCATAGTTTCCACATGGAATCCCATTATGAAAAAGGCCATTTTCCATTTTTAAGAAACATGCATCTATGGAGAGTCTCCTAGGGTTGGTTGTGTGCTATCATGATTAATTCCCATATTATTCATGAGGCCATAGGGCTCAGGGAGGTAAGGGAAGGTGTCCAGAGTCATACAGCTAAGGAGTGTGGAGCCAGCCAATCGAGTTCCAAGTCCAGTGGTCCCATGTTCATTACAGTGGCATTGGATGCCATGGAATTCCAGTCCAGAGAAGGAAGAGTTGGTTTTGTGGAGTTTGTTGTGCTGGTACTTCTCCATACAGGACAGATCTAGATTTTGTGGAACCTGAAACTTTACAATTGGAGGGGGTGGGGGCCTCTAAAACAAAGCCTATAAAAACACCTTGTGTTTGCAAATTTTACAGACACATGTAACCATGTGAGGACATTGCTAAGGCCCCTGCTGGGGCTATGAAAGAGGCCCTGAAACTTAAGCCCCACAAACCTAACAAAGCCATCGTGGCCTCTATTTATACCGTGTTTTCTAATTTGTGTTTTGGGGATAATAATAAGAGACATGGTGGACTAGAAAAAAAGGGGTATGGAAGCACTCAACTATATTATTATTATTATTTTGCATTTTTGTTTTGTTTTGTTTTGAGATGGAGTCTCGCTCCATCAGCCAGGCTGGAGTGCAGTGGCATGATCTCGGCTCACTGCAACCTCTGCCTGCCGGGTTCAAGTGATTCTCCTGCCTCAGCCTCCCAAGTAGCTGAGACTACAGGCACCTACCGCCATGCCTGGATGATTTTTGTATTTTTAGTAGAGACGGGTTTTCATCATGTTGGCCAGGCTGGTCTCGAACTCCTGACCTCAAGCGATCCGCCTGCCTTGGCCTTTCAAAGTGCTGGAATTACAGATGGGAGCCACCGCACCTGGCCTCAACTATATTATTTATTCAGTGTTTTCAATAGGTCAGACTTCTGCTGAGTCTTTTTTTTTTTTTTTTAATTTAAACCTAAGTCCTGTTAGAAGTAACTTTTTTTTTTTTTTTTTTTGAGACAGAGTTTCACTCTTGTTGCCCAGGCTGGAGTACCATGGCATGATCTTGGCTCACCAAAACCTCCGCCTCCCAGGTTCAAGCAATTCTCCTGCCTCAGCCTCCCCAGTAGCTGGGATTACAGGCATGCATCACCACGCCTGGCTAATTTTGTATTTTTAGTAGAGGCAGGGTTTCTCCATGTTGATCAGGCTGGTCTTGAACTCCCGATCTCAGGTGATCCGCCCGCCTTGGCCTCCCAAAGTGCTGGGATTACAGGCGTGAGCCACCGTACCTGGCCCAGAAGTAACCTTTTTTTAAGTTTAAATCTGTTAAATCTTATGTCTCTGAAGTAAGTATGATTATTATGCCCATTCTACAGATGGAGGGACTAAGGCTCAGAGAATCTGAGTGACTTGCTCTGGGTCACACAGGTGGCCACCGTATAATTGAGACTCAAACCAGTTGGTCTGATTTCTGGACTTCATTCTACCTCTTTGTTTCAGCCAGGATATTCATCTCAACTTGGAACTTTTGTGGTGCTTCTCACCCTCTGCTCTGATACCCACCGTGGCTCACTAGTGCCTGTGTCATCATGACATTGGGTCAGCCAATGACATAGAAAGTGGTATTTCCCAAAATAGCCACGCATTTTAAAAACCAATTTGGGAAATTATTTCACAAACAGATTTTATGGCCTCGATGCATGAAAACCTGAGAGTACATTTGCAGATTTTAATTTCAGTAAATATTTGGCATAAGCATTGATGAAATGAGACTTACATAGTTTACAGCCAAAGGTGCACTTTTTTTTTTTTTTTTTTTGAGACAGAGTCTCAGTCTGTCACCCAGGCTGGAGTGCAGTGGCACGATCTGGGCTCAATGCAACCTCCACTTCCTGGGTTCAAGCAATTCTCCTGCTTCAGCCTCCCGAGTAGGTAGGACTACAGGCACACACCACCATGCCCGGCTACTTTTTGTATTTTTAGTAGAGATGGAGTTTCATCATGTCGATCAGGCCCACCTCGGCCTTCCAAAGTGCTGGGATTATAGGCGTGAGCCACCGCGTCCAACCAAAGTGCACTTTTTATCATGGAACAAGTTGGGTTTTACAGAAAACTTGCAAAGACAGTACAGAGTGTTCCCATTTACCTCTCCTCGCTTTCCCCTCACTGGGGATACATATGTCACTGTTAAGAAACTAACCTGGGTATGTTATTATTAACGAAACTACGGACCTTTATTTCAATTTCATAAAAGGTACATTTTTTTTTTTTTTGAGACAGTAATTTGCTCTTGTAGCCCAGGCTAGAGTGCAGTGGTGCGATCTCAGCTCATTGCAACCTCCACCTCCTGGGTTCAAGCCTCAACCTCCTGAGTAACTGGGATTACAGGTGCCTGCCACCATGCCTAGCTATTATTTTTGTATTTTTAGTAGAGATGGGGTTTCACCATGTTGGCCAGGATGGTCTTGAATTCCTAACCTTGGGTGATCCACCTGCCTTGGCCTCCCAAAGTAGTAGGATTACAGGTGTGAGCACTGCACCGGGCCCAAAAGGTGCATTTTTAAAGGACTTTCATAGCTAACATTTGTTGTACACCTACTGGGTGGCATGCATTGTGCCTAACACTTTATATCCCATTTAATGCATGCAGCCACCTGGTGGAACAGCTACTTTCCCCATTTTACAGACGGGAACTCTGAAGTCCAGAGTTCACTATGCAGCAGCTAATAAGATGGGGTTTGAATCCAGGCAACCTGACTCCAGAGTCCCTGCCACAGATCATCACATTAGGGCATTCCTTGTATTTTCTGTCCTTCAAGCTACCCAGAAAACTCAACCCAAGCCCAGGGACATATTCATTCATTCATTCATTCATTCACTCAACAAATATTTTACTCCCTCCTCAATTTCTTCAGACTCCATCACCACCACCACTGATCTGCCCACTTCAATGAACTCAAATGGCTTGAAACATAAGGGTCACAACTCCAGTGATCTCAGGGGGCCCTGGCATGGGTCAGAAATGTGTGCAGCGGGTCAGGCAGGAACTCTGGTGACGACGAAGGCCATTTTTTCTCCAGGGGCTGTGTCTGTGTGTCTTGCCAGTCAGCCTCTTGCTGTTGCCCCGGTGATCCAGCCAATGGTCTCCATGCAGAAATGCAGGCCCCAAACCACCCAATTTTTCCATTTTTTAAAGAAAAGCCAGAAGTTTTCATTTTATGTGAATGATACCAACCTTCTAAACTCTTTGTAGGTTAAAATTCATCTGTGGGGCCAGGCGCTATGGCTCATACCTGTAATCCCAGCACTTTGGGAGGCCGAGGCGGGTGGATCACCTGAGGTTAGGAGTTTGAGACCAGCCTGGCCAACATGGTGAAGCCCCGTCTCTACTAAAAATACAAATATTAGCCAGGTGTGGCTGTAAGTGCCTGTAATCCCAGCTACTTGGGAGGCTGAGTCAGGAGAATTGCTTGAACCTGGGAGGCAGAGGTTGCAGTGAGCCAAGATCACGCCACTGCACTCCAGCCTGGGTGACAGAGGGAGACTCCATCTCAAAAAAAAAAAAAAAAAATCCATCTGTGAGTCAAAGAGGGGCCATAGACCAGTTTATAATCCCTCTCATGACTTGATTCCCTCATCATTCAAATGCAGATAAGAAAAGTTACTGTGAGATGTAATTGAGTTCATGTTTGTAAAGCATTCAGAACCGGGCCTGACACAAGGTAGCAGCTGCTCTCATTCTTGTAGATTTTAAATAATAGTAATAAATTAATTCGAGGGAGAGACCTATTCAATCTGAGTCATCGATGGCCTTTCCCTCCCTCCACAAACCCCGAAGTGTTAACTTACTGAATCTTTCAGCTTTCGTCTATGTTTAGTCTTGTTGACAGAGCCCCAGTGCTTGCACTGGAGTACACCGGGGCCTCACTCCCCAGCCATGTGGTTGGAGCCATCGAAGTCCCTCACTCACATTACAAAACACAAAAAGGAGAAACTTCACTATCCCCAGTGAGGTCCCTATGTGCATGCTGAGGCTCACCTTATAGAGGCATTATATGCTCTACCAGGTGTGGTCCTCCTGCTGACAATGCCACCTGCAACAGTCACATCATGCGTTAAAATAGGAGATAACGTATTTTATTTTATTTTATTTTATTTTATTTTATTTATTCATTTTTTGAGATGGAGTCCCACCCTGTCGCCCAGGCTGGAGTGCAATGGCGCAATCTCCGCTCACTGCAACCTCTGCCTCCCAGGTTCAAGCAATTCTCCTGCCTCAGCCTCCCAAGCTGGGATTACAGGCATGCACCACCACACCCGGCTAATTTTTTGTATTTTTAGTAAAGATGGGGTTTCATCATGTTGGCCAGGCTGGTCTTGAACTCCTGACCTCAGGTGATCCGCCTGCCTTGGCCTCCCAAAGTGCTGGGATTACAGGCATGAGCCACCACGCCCAGCTGGAGATACATATTTTAATGTATTACACTCTTTCATCAAAAGACGTAATGCAAGAGAACTGACCTTTGGCGGAGACAGATGATCTGCCCACTATTGTCTATTTCTAGCACTGGAAATCAAAAATAAGGTTTTGCTCAGAAAAGTCTGGACGCTTCTATCTCTGAATGAGTTCCGTGTAAGGTGAGAAAAGCTCTCCCCATGATACTGTTATCCTTGGACGGCAAAGTACACCCTGCACTTGGCACTGAGACAGTGCCTGCATTCAAAACACGTGGAGAACATAATTTGAAGACTCAGGTATGGCCAGCAGTGCCAGAGATGTAGAAGTAAGTCTAAGGCTGGCAAATGAATCATTGCTCAGCTGTACCTTGGGTTGCCTGGTCTGCAGCCCCAGGCTGGACTGAAAGGCTTCCTTCATTGGATGGAAAATCTCCCGGTGCTGGGATTGGACCCACAGTTGTGGCAGAGTTGAAGGGGCAGGTGGCCCTGGTGGGCCCTGGGTGTGGATCTTGGACTCTCCCAGCTCAATTTTTGGAGAATCATCACATTTCACCTGCAGGATCATCTGGATACAAGGAGAGAAATAAAGTCAATGGCCAAAGCCATCTCCCTTCTGCATGTTGCCATAAACATCTTACGTGACACACTCAAGTTTGCATTTTCTTTGAATTTCTGAAATTAGCCACACAAGTAGTTCAGCTGTTTCCTGCAACTTCATCAGGGTCCATGTGCCTGATTCAATAAGAATTGGAATTTTAAAAATAGACAAATAGCAATTATACCATTTGTTCAAACCAAGCAGCCAAAGCATGTTTTTATCCTGACCCAAGGTGGTCCTTTAGAAATATTTCCAACAGATTGTAGGAGTGTGTGTGTGTGTGTGTGTGTGTGTGTATAGTATTAGTGTGTGAGGTTTTTGTTAAAAATTTTTAAACACAACGGATAGGTTAGCAATCTAAATCTAAATTAACTTCTTGAACTGTGCACACATTTAAAGCTTTTTATTAAATTTTCTTTCTTTGTGTGTGTGTTCAACTAACTGATAAAAAAGATCAGTCACGGGCATGTCAGTAAGACAGAGTAATGTGGTACCTTAATATTTGTCATCATTGCCTAACACACCCTTAGAAAACGAACAGCAAGAATGCAGCTTTTCATGCGTTATCAGCCATCCCAAACATCTGGTTTTCCCCAAAATAAATCACTCCAAGTAAATGAGGTCTTGGTGATGATTTCATATAATTCTTGCTAAACAGGAACAACGAAAACATCCATTAAGGAATACAATAGATTAAACATGGTGTATAATCAACTAATAGTTTAACTTTTATGTTATTTGCCATTCATTCCACTTTTGATTAAGAAAGATTTTATTTTACAAGAGAATTCAGTCAAGGGGCTGTATTTGATAGGCATTCAGTGGAATTATAACAAGGAAAAGCATTCTCAAAGTCTAACAAAAACCAAACCAGCTTAAGACGCATTTAAGACAATGCACCAATGAGGAATTCTGCCTATTTAACTGATAAAAATATGAGTAATACATTTATTTATTTGTTTATATAACTTTCCTTTTTTAAAGCAGGGTCAAAGAGTCTTATGTTACAAAACTTAAAAGGCGCAAGGATATGCAGGGAAAAGTCCTCCTTCAGGCCCCAGTTTCCTGTTCCCTCCTCAGAAGAGATCAATGGAGCCAGTTTGCTGGGGAACCCTTTAATGCAGTGAACTTATTCAAAGAGTATGCAATAGGATACACAATGCCATATTTAAATGCTCCCCAAAGTCTCTCATTATATGTCATTTACATTTTTCCCTTCTAGGTTTTTTGATTTCTAATACTCGAAATGGTAATTTTAGCAGAACCTAAATCACCTATAGTAGCCAACAAAAGCTGAATCCTGAAAAATGTAATGTGGTACTTGTGCTTCTTCTGCCTTGCCTTCAAGGTTTAAATTTTGATAAAGGCCGGGTATGGTGGCTCACACCTGTAATCCCAGCACTTTGGGAGGCCGAAGCAGGAGGATCATTTGAGGCCAGGCGTTTGATTTGCTCACTGGGCAACACAGTGGAACCCTGTCTCTGCAAAAAAAAATTTACTTTTTTGAGACAGAGTCTTGCTCTGTCACCCAGGCTGGAGTGCAGTGGTGTGGTCTCAGCTCACTGCAACCTCTGCCTCTGGCGCTCAAGCGATCCTCCTGCCTCAGTCCCCAGAGTAGCTGGGATTACAGGCAGGTGCCATTGTGCCCAGCTAATTTTTGTATTTTTAGTAGAGACAGGGTTTTGCCATACTGGCCAGGCTGGTCTTTAACTCCTGACCTCAGGTGATCCACTCACCTCGACCTCCCAAAGTGCTGGGATTACAGGTGTGAGCCACCACACCCAGACCCCAAAAGTTTTTAAATTAGCTGGGTGTGGTGGTGCACACCTGTAGTCCCAGCTACTCTGGAGGCTGAAGTGGGAGAATCACTTGAACCCAGGAAGTTGAAGCTGCAGTGAGTCACGATTGCACCACTGCACTGCAGCCTGGGCCACAGAGCAAGACCCTGGCTCTAAAAGAATAAAATTTTTTTTTTTTTTTTTTGAGACTGAGTCTCGCTCTGTGGCCCAGGCTGGAGTGCAGTGGCGCAATCTCGGCTCACTGCAAGCTCCACCTCCTGGGTTCACGCCATTCTCCTGCCTCAGCCTCCCGAGTAGCTGGGACTACAGGCACCTGCCACCACGCCTGGCTAATTTTTTGTGTTTTTTAGTAGGGACGGGGTTTCACCATGTTAGCCAGGATGGTCTCGATCTCCTGATCTTGTGATCCACCCACCTTGGCCTCTCAAAGTGCTGGGATTACAGGCATGAGCCAGCGCGCCTGGCCAAGAATAAAAATTTTTAAAAATAAATAAATTTGGGTGAAGTGTTCAAAGCCACTGAAATCTACGTGATGCCTATCTAGGAGCCCTGCATGGGTGTCCTGTAGAAGATAGGGCTTAACTATATTTTTTGAGACCCTGAGATTCAGCAGTTCTTGTGCCAAATTCCTCACTATCTGGGATGTTCCACATCAACACTATGCAACAGTGTGTTGTACCACAACTTGTGTTCATTGGATCGTATCACTCCCATGGCCCCTCAAATAAATTCCATCCTCCTTAGAGTCTCCACAAGGACCTGCACCCTCCGATCTGGCCTCTCTCTCTGCCTCCCTCCCTCTGTCAGCCACACTGGCCTCCTTGCTATCCTTGAACATGCCAAGCTGGTTCCCACAGCAGGGGCTTTGTATGTGCTAATCCCCCATCCTAGAATGCACTTCCCCCACGTTTTTTGCATAATCTCATCATTCAGCTTTCAGTTCAGAATTCACCTCCTCAGAGAGCCTTCCCTGACCATCCTGCTAAACCCTCGCATGCACCCACTGAAGTCATTTTCTACCCACGTTCCCAGTTTACTTCTTCATCATATGCATTGCTCTTCATCATATGTACTGGTTCATTAATTCGCAGGCTTACTGTCACATCTCCCGCTAGACAGTGCACTGTGTGTGAGTATGTCTGTCAGTTCACTAAACCATCCCAGGCAACCAACTACACAGAAGTTACTCAAGAAATAGTGGTTGAGCGATTGAAACATTTTGACCCTCTTGCTTTGACAAAAATATAAAAATTATACTTGGTGGGTTGGGATAGCTTTATTTAGTTTTCCAGTGGGAAGGTAGTGGGGAAAGAGAAGGGATCCAATAATAATTATGCAATCTTCCATGCAACAAAAATTGCATCAAAAAGTTACAAACTCATAGATGCCATCTTTAGTTCTGCCTGCCGCTTGTCACCTTTGTGGCCTTAGGCACTTTGTCAGTGCCTCAATTTCTTCATCTACAGAAAGGCAGTATGACTGCATGCCATGTTTTTCTGGAGATAAAAGATGGTCCCACTACGTCTTCTTAGTGCTAGTCACTCTTTCAGAGGATTTTGTGTATTAATTTGTTTTCTTATTAATTAATCTATTTGCCCCTAAAATGTCAGCTCTGACAAGGGGAGGACATAGATCTGTCCAGTTTACCCAATGCTTAGATTTAGCATTTCTGGAGTAGTAGTATCTACCTCCTAGGGTAATTTTGACAAGAAATGAGATAATACATGCAAAGTGCTTTGAATGATATGTGAAATACATGTTAGCAATAATTATGTTTATTAGAATTATGTGAACTTGGGTTTCTGATGATTTCTATTAGGAGGAAATTAAAAACATCTGTGTCTGACTGTTTTACTTCCCTAATCCTGTTTTTGTGGCTGGGATGCATGGCGTCAGGAATTTAATAATGGACAAGTATCACTTAAAAGCAGCAGAATTTATATATATTCGAAAAAGAAAAATTGGCTTGGGGAAATTTTGAAGATTGTGTCAGACAAAAATCATGTTAAATGATTTCTGTTTTTCACTAGAAAACTCAAAACATATTGGTTAAGAATGATCTTATTCCAATTTCATCTTCTCTTCAATATGTTTAATAAATGGGGCAAAATAATGCAAAATGTTATTAACAGGAGAGGGCAGAAGTTAGGTGAATGGGGCTCCTTGCTTTAGGAAAATTTATTTTCATTCAACTTCGATGGTCAATTTTAGGAATCTAAGATTTAAGGCTGGAGGTGAGAATTGCCATTTTCAGCATTTGTTCAAACATGTTGATGTTCAGTATCATATTGGAATTCTGTCTAACAATTCCAATTTTGTTCCAGAGGGAACAAGAGTGGTTCATTTGGGTACACCTGCCAAGATGTGTACAGCTGCCTAGATTTTGTACAATGCATCAACAAATTGGTGTGTTAACACTTTTTGACAATAGCTCCTGAAATGCGTTACCATGATCTTCAGGAGGGAAAAATTATGAAGCACACATATATTGACTCCAGGAAGAATTTCTGAATTAAGCCTAAAACATATATATGGATGTACTTGCATAGAAATAAAGGTCTGTTATTTGTATATAGCAACCTGATAGCAACTGCTCCCTCTTAAGGGGATGGGGACTGAATTTAGGGATGGTGATCAAAGACTTTTAGCTTTATTTCTGAAGCATGCATGTTTTTACAGAACAAATTGGATTTATGCATTAGTTGTATAATTAAAATTTGATTTAAAATTGTAAAACAATCATGTTAAATGTATGAAAACTAATAAGAGCAGCAGTCACCACTAAAAAACAACATGCAACCAACCACATTGATTTAATTAATTAACATTACTACATTTATATTTATTGTACAACAAAACACAGTAACCTTCCTTTTTCCTCGGGTGAATAGTTATGATAGTATAGCATTGAAATTTGAATATATGACAATGTGTTAATTCTCACAAGGATTTGAAACCCTATTCATGCATCACTTCTCCTGGATCACCCTCTCCCCATCCAAAAATAAATAAATAAATAAACAAAATGAGGTCCACAGTTTTGACAAGACCAAGGAGGCGTCCTTGCAGTCAAAATGAATAGGCAAAGCTGCTTAGTCCTGTAACTGCTACTTCATCCCTGACTCACAGCGCTCGCAGTTTGACATTTGATTCCCTGAAAAACATCTTATCAGATCAACAATGATTTCCATCCAAAAAAGAAAAATCCCCTGCCTTTCCTCCATAGGAGGGATGTCAGTCACTGTGCAGAGATTCTAAAGCTCCGAGGCCATGACCAGCAGAGGAGTCATGGCGCGTCTGAAGGGATAAGGGGAGATAAAGTGTATCAAAGGGGGCCTTGACACATGAGATGCTACGCAGGCCTTCTCCAGAGCTTCTCTGGCCTAACTGACAGGGGATTAATCCACGGGAGGGCGATAAACAACGGCTCAAGTGGGATTGAGGCCCAACACCTGGATACGAGGTTGGATCCAGTCTGGGAGGCTCACCATGCTGCGAAGGAACACAATCTCTCCCAACACACTTCTTAACCGCCCCTTCCGCTGCTTGCAGGGCCTCTAGCTTGACACTCTTCCCCTTGAATAACAAGTCTGAAAAATAGGTTGGGATTTTGTTTGTTTGTTTGTGTTCTGTGCTTGTGAGCCAGAGAAACTGAAGAGTTTAGAAATTCAACAGTTGCCTGCTGTGAGTTCTTATAGAAAAGGGTTTCATTTGACAACCAAATGCAGTGGGGCAGATCTTGCTTGGATCCTGATTCCATCAAATCCAGGGTAAAGCAGGCATTTTTGAGATGCTGAGGACCTTTGGGTAGTAGATGATATCGAGGAAATACTGTTTGTTTTGTTGGACATGATAATGGCATTGTGTGGGAGTTTTCTTAAATAAACTTTAAAAACATTGATGAATACTAAGTGTATAGGGTAAAATGACATGAAGTCAAGGATGCTTTTTTTTGTTTGTTTTTTGTTCCCCAGACTGGAGTGCAGTGGTGCAATCTCAGGTCACTGCAACCTCCACCTTCCGGGTTCAAGTGATTCTCCTGCCTCAGTCTCCCGAGTAGCTGGGGTTACAGGCATCTGCCACCAGGCCTGGTTAAATTTTTTGTATTTTTAGTAGAGACAGGGTTTCACCATGTAAGCCAGGCTGGTCTTGAACTCCTGACCTCAGGTGATCCACCCGCCTCAGCCTCCCAAAGTGCTGGGATTACAGGCATGAGCCACCACACCCGGCCCAATGATGCATTTTTAAAAAACTTTTTAAATTATATGATACACTTTTTAAAAACTTTTAAAATAATAATTGAGCACATTTATGGGGTACATAGTGATGTTGTGATACATATAATGTATAGTGATCAGATCAGGGTAGTTAGTCATGTCCATCATCTTTGTATCATTCTTTGCACTGGGAATATTCAATATCTTCCTTCTAACTATTTGAAACCATATAACATGTTTTGATTAACTATAGTCATCCTACAGTGTGATATGCTTTAAAATATAAAGGTGGGGTAAGGAGAGGAGACTCTGAAGTAAGTGTTGCAAAATCTTAATTACTGAATCTGGATAATGGCCTATGAGGGTCCATAGTACTATTCACTCTACTTTTAGGTGTGTAAGAATATTTTTGCCAAAACAATTATGATAATAATTGTAATAATAAGCTTTTTAAAATGTTCCAAAGAAGCCAGGTGCGTGGCTCACACCTGTAATCCCAGCACTCTGAGAAGCTGAGGCAAGTGGATTCCTTGAGCTCAGGAGTTCAAGACTAGCCTGGGCAATGTGGCGAAACCCCATCTCTGCAAAAACTACAAAAATTAGCCGGGTGTGGTGGTGTACACCTGTAGTCTCAAAAAAAAGAAAAGTTCCAAAAAGTGTCAGTGTTGGTGTGAAAATTCAGAGTTCTACATCAGTTGGTTCTGTGACCTGGCCATGCTTTGTAAGTGCACTAAATCGTGAACACATTCTCTCTTTTTTTGAGACAAGGTCTCAGTTTGTCGCCCAGGCTGGGTGCAGTGGTGCAATCACAGCTCACTGCAGCCTCAAACTTCCAGGCTCAAGCAATCCTCCCACCTCCGCCTTCTGAGTAGCTGGGACTACAGGTACATGCCACTATGCTTGGCTAATTTTTATTTTCTGTAGAGACAGGATCTCGCTATGTTGCCCAGGCTGGTATCAAACTCCTGGGTTCAAGTGATCCACCCGCCTAGGCCTCCCAAAGTGCTGGGATTACAGGTGTGAGCGACCACGCCCGGCCAGGAACACAGTCTTATCTGCATGGATGAGGCAGAGACGCCCTTCAGAAAGTGGTGCCCGGCACCGTCAGTGGCAAGCAGAAGCTGAGTAAACTGAGATGATGGTTTTCTTTTCTGGGTTGCACTGTCTCGTTAGCAACACCGCTGCCCTTGCTGAGTGCTTGCTCTCCACAGATGATCTCATTTAGTCCTCATGTGAGATGTATTTCATTGCCCCTCTTTCACAGATGAGGAAAATGTGGTTCAGAGAGGTTAAGTAACTTTCTTAAGGCCACCCAGCTAATAAGTCATAGATCCAGAATTTGAACTCAAGGAAATCAAATTTTAGATCCTATGCACTGCTTGATACCCTCCCCTGCTTTTTTTTCCTTTTCTTTTTGAGATGGAGTCTCACTCTGTTGCCCAGCCTGGAGTGCAGTGACACAATCTTGGCTCACTGCAACCTCCACCTCCTGGGTTCAAGCAATTCTCCTGCCTCAGCCTCCCGAGCAGCTGGGATTACAGACACCCGCCACCACACCCAGCTAATTTTTGTATTTTAGTAGAGATGGGATTTCACCATGTTGGCCAGGCTGGTCTTGAACTCCTGACCTCAGGCTATCCACCCACCTCGGCCTCCCAAAGTGCTGGGATTGCAGGCATGAGCCACTGTGTCCAGTCACCTTTTTTTTTTTCAGATGAAGTCTTGCTCTGTCACCCAGGCTGGAGGGCAGTGGCGCGATCTCAGCTCACTGCAACCTCTACCTCCCAGGTTCAAGTGATTCTCATGCCTCAGCCTCCCATGTAGCTGGGACTACAGGCAGGCGACACCATGCTCAGCTAATTTTTATATTTTTAGTAGAGATGGGGTTTCACCATGTTGTCCAGGCTGGTCTTCAACTCCTGACTCAAGTGATCCACCTGCCTCGGCCTCCCAAAGTGCTGGGATTACAGGCGTGAGTCACGGCGCCCAGCCTGATACCTGTTTTTTTGTTTGTTTGTTTGTCTTTGTTTTTGAGACAGAGTCTCGCTCTGTCGCCCAGGCTGGAGTGCAGTGGTGCGATCTCGGCTCACTGCAAGCTCCGCCTCCCCGGGTTCAGGCCATTCTCCTGCCTCAGCCTCCCAAGTAGCTGGGACTACAGGCGCCCGCCACCAAGCCTGGCTAATTTTTTTGTATTTTTAATAGAGACGGGTTTCACCATGTTAGCCAGGATGATCTCGATCTCCCGACCTCAGGTGATCCACCTGCCTCAGCCTCCCAGAGTGCTGGGATTACAGGCGTGAGCCACCGCGCCAGGCCCAGCCTGATACCTGTTTTTAACAAAGGAGAGGAGAAAAGAGGAGACAGGGACGATCCGCACAAGCCTTGCTTGCCTGCCCTTACTTGGCATCAGAATCCTTGTTAGTTATTTCGCTGCAAATGACCCATTTGGATTTTTTTCAAAACTCATTCAGTGAAACCTTGCTCACAGATTCTGTTCTTTATCTAAAATTTTGGAATTTCGCTCATCATGGACTTTCGTTGGGCACTGAGCACTTGTATGTATTACTGGTTAGATATCACAAATCCAAAATGCTCCAAAGGCTGAAGCTTTCTGGAACACCCACATGACACTCAAAGGAAATGCTCACTGGAGATTTCAGATTTCAGGTTTTCAAATTCAAGTATAATGGAAATATTCCAAAATCTGAAAATATCCAAAACCAAAGTACTTCTGGCTCCAAGCATTTCACATCAGGAAATGTTGAACCTCATTTAATCCATAACAACTCAGGTGAACATTCCTCCCATTTGACAGATGAGACGCAAAAGGTGAGTAATTTGTCCAAAGCCGCATAGCTAAAAAGTGGCAGAGCGAAACGTTGCAATGAAATATTATTTATCTTGATTACTGAGTTTTTTTTTTACAGCCCCTTAAATTTTCTGCCTCCCTCTAGTCCCAGCCCTACCTGTTTGGTGGCTAATGAGATATTTGAAAAGGTCCTAAAAAGTAAATAAATTAAATAGCTGGGTTGGGGGTTTTGCCCTCCCTACTATGCATTTCTCCCCAGCAAAAACCATGTCTCTTTTATCTTTTTGTCTCCAGTTGTTCACACACAGAAAGGCCTCATATAGGTATGAAGCCAAAGGAAAATCTCTGATTATCAGCATGTTTCACCCTGTTCAGAAATTTTAACAAATAATGCTCATAGTCAAAAGATGACAATGATGGATGAAGACCAAAAGATAGGTCATTGATTATGTAGCTGTTTCAACTTATTAGGAAAGAAAGACCAGCATTTAAACAATAAAAGCCCTAGAAAATAATACTCATAAACAGGACTTAGAAATAAGAAAGGGTGGCCAGGCACAGTGGCTCATGCCTATAATCTCAGCACTTTGGGAGGCCAAGGCAGGTGGATCACCTGAGGTCAGGAGTTTGATACCAGCCTGGCCAACATGGTGAAAACCCCGTCTTTACTAAAAATACAAAAATTAGCCGGGCATGGTGATGCATGCCTATAATCCCAGCTACCTGGAAGACTGAGACAGGAGAATCGCTTGAACCTGGGAGGCGAAGGTTGCAGTGAGCCGAGATTGTGCCACTGCACTCCAGACTGAGCAACAAAGCAAGACTCCATCTCAAAAGAAAGAAAGAAAGAAAAAAGAAAGAAAGAGGAAAGGGAGCACATGTAGACATCTTGCCTGATGATTTGCAGTTATTGCAGCTAGATATAGAAAAATACTGATTTACAGTTTTGAAGGAAGGACTGACAGAGACAAAGAAAAGCACATTACTCATAATAATCCTAATAACAGTAGTGAGAGTTTACCCTTTGAGGAATTCCAGGCTATGGCAGGAGAACAGTGCACCTGTTTGGGAACCAGCATGAAATTTTGGCAGCTTTGGGTCAAAAGCGACTGTGTCTAACGAAAGCAGGAATAATCACAATTAACAATATGCACAGAACACTGAGCTAAACATGTTATATGCATTAACTCAATTAATCTTGCTAGGTGAGTATTGCTCCCTATTACAAAAATGCAAACCTTTGCCCAAAAGTCTCCTAGCTAGAAAAAGGCAGAGCAGAGATTTGAACCAAAACATAACACTCCTCATGACCATTTAAACCAACGGAAAAAAAAATCAGTTACTTGATTTTTTTTTTTCTTTTAGAGATGGAGTCTCACTCTGTCACCCCCGCTAGGGTGCAGTGGCATGAACATAGTTCACTGCAGCCTGGAACTCCTGGTCTCAAGGAATCCTCCCACCTCAGCCTCCCGAGTAGCTGGGACTACAGGTGTGTGCCAACACCCCCAGCTAATTTTTATGTTTATTTTTGTAGAGATGGGCTGTTGTTTTGCTGCCCAGTCTAGTCTCAAACTCCTCACCACAAGTGACCTCCTGCCTTGGCCTCCCAAAGGGCTGGGATTACAGACATGAGCTGCCATGCCCGGCCCAGTTACTTGATGTTTTGTGTTTTTTTTTGTTTTTTTTTTTTTTTTTGGTAAAGCTTTCCTACATTCCTGATGGCTTGATTATTTCTCATACCCTTTTGTTGGCTTCTCCTGAACCCTAAACTATTAGCAATAGACTAGTAGAATCTTCTAGGCTGGTACAAAACTTAAGATAACTTTCACGTGCAAGTATTATGGGGGGAAATATGGCTGACACTTAAAAAAAAGGACCTAAACCCTTCTCAGCTCATTGTGAGTCTTTTAATTCTTTCCAGAAGATAACAAAACATTATCCTACCAACCTTAAACCAAGCTGCTCAGTAAAATAATAAAAGGAAACCAGTTGCCCATACTGTGATTCTGACTTGTAGCCCAGGGTACACAGTCTTAGCAAGTGGCACCAGGGGATCTTCGTTAGATGAGTCTCAAAACTGAAGGGTAGAGGAAAGCCATTGGACATCCCTCAGCAAAACCCAGTCACCAAAGGAAAGAAACACAGCTGAAGCAGATGGCAGGTTTCCTGGTAAATTGCAGAAACATAAATTGCATAATCTCTCCCACAAAACTGTGCGAGGGTGTGCACCTACTAGCAAATTGCATCAGTCCCAGATATACATTTTTTTTCACATTTTTCCATCTCAGATATTAGGCCTACATCTTAGAATCAAATGCATGTCACAGATTGGTTAGTATAAGTTTTTCTTTCTTTATAGTACATAAAAATAATTCTAAAATGTACAGTTTGTAGTATCTTGGATTCAATGAAATAATACATTGAAAAATCAATCACCTGTGTGATTCTGCTTAAAAAAAATCCCAGTTTATATCTACATAATCTGTTTTAGGAGATTAAACATCAGTACGTATGTTGCCTCATAATAGAGAAAAACAAAGGCTATCAGGCCAAAATATGCAAACAAGTCAAAGTAAAAATAGATATGTGGATTCCAGCCTTAAATTGCTTATGAAAGAAGCGAAGCTTAATTGTTTGGTTAATGCACTGCTCTCTTCTCCAACCATGCATAATTTTAAACCTGCTGAAGATGATTTGGTTAGAATATGAGAGTCACTTCATTTTTCATATTAGCTTGCAAAAGTTTTGTCTCCATTCAGCACCAGAAGCTGCGTACACAATAGCATGCATGAATCTTGTGTATCAGTGAAGAGAGCCCCTTGAACTCCGCCTTATGGGAACAAAGAGTTTCCAAGATGCATCAGAGTAGCAGATGTTGAGTTATCTGAAGGGTCAGAATGCCAATTAGATATTGAACATGGCAGGAGGAGGGTGGAGTTTCCAAAACAAATGAAAGATGAATGGGAGCGGTCCCCGAGTTTAGGCTTAGGTCCTGCTGTTCTTTTGTACAATGATTTGTGGCAAATTTGTTTTGTCACTGAGGCATAGTTCCCCCGGGTCTTAAAGTGATTTTGTAATCACCAAAAGAATTTTTTTCTTTAAAATATGCTTTTCCTGATCAAAACAGGATATAGTACCTTAAAAATAAATTTGAGCAAGCCACATATTATCTATGTGAGAGATGACGAAGAAGAGTAATCCTACATGAAAAAATAGAAGACAGAAGCAGTCAAGAGGGAGGGAATCATTCCACTAAAAAAAAAAAATTAGGTAGAAATCCAAAAGAATTCAGGGGATCATTTTTTCACACTTTGAAAAAGATAAAAACTTATTTGGTCTAGCAATTTACGAATTTTGCTGATTTTTCAGTTTCATAGCGTAAAGGTATAATTTTAAATCTAAGAAGCCTACAAATGAGAAAAAATGTGGGAAACCTGAGATGCAAAATGCTCCCATGGTTAATTATGTATTTGTATCGGTGTTACCATCATAAATCATCCTTAGAGAAACAAAACCAAGTAGTTAAGAGGACAGACACAATGGCGTTCTGTTTAAATAATTTCATTTGGTCTTTGAAATACTTTTGGCTATTTTTTCTCTCGAAACCACCCACATTTAGTAAAATTATATCACTGAGTAGACCCTACCCTGTTCTCTCTCCCGACTCCTGGCGAGTACTAGACCGTGGAATACCAAAGGCAAACCGGCAAAAAAGGAAATTGGGATTGCATTGATTTAAATCAGCCAGTGCTGCGACCAAATTATTTAGTTCTCTCCTGACCTTTGGAGGTCAAATTTGACTATTTATTCTATCTGCTAATGCTTTACTATTTTTCATTGCTTTGCCTGTTAACAATTCCAACCTGCAGCCTTTCCAGCCTGCAGGGTCGTTATATTAAACAATCGCTAATTGCTCCCGAAACATATGCTCCTGTTTTAAAATGCCATTCGAGTCCAAGCCCAACCAAAACTCATACATTTGTTCCATGAATGAAAACAAAATGTAAGCATTTTGATATTTCTGAGAAGCCAAACATCGTCTGATTTGAGTGATAAGGTGGAAAATAACTTCTCTTATTCGAATTAACATGGAAATGGCTTAGAATAAAGACTATTCCTAAAAAATGAATATTAAAGGCAACACATACTCTCCTGTAATCACATTATCAAATACGCTACTTTAACATTCCTGCAGAGAAATATGCTTTTATCCTTCCTAAAGATCTTAAATGCAAGAATATTATATGACATTTTCTTCCTCTTCATTTGTCTATCCTGCAAATATGAGTGTCTGATGCTGTATCAGATCCTGGTATAGAGGGGTGAGCTAGATAGGCAGAATTCTCTGAAATTGGACTTTTTGTTATCTGTATTGAAAATGTTACATTTGTTAAAGAACAAACAAGAGACAAACAGATGTTCACATTTCCAATGTTTACCATGAAGAGAGGTGAACACAAAGTTATTTGTCAAGGAGCATGGTTTGCTTTCCTAAATTTATCTTAGATTGTATTTGAGACAAAAAGGACTTCTTTACTGCCCACAAGAGAAAAGATAAGTAATTCATTTCAGATCAAAATAGCCAGAGAAAAAGAGCAAATTAAGATAACTCAGCTAAAATAATAATAATACAGCTAACAATAACAGTAATAACCCAGCTAATAATAATAATAATAATAATAATAATAATAATACAGCTAAACCATGCGATTGAAATTTCACACAGGAATTTCCAGCAATTTGGTTGGGGGTGGTGCATGCTGCTTTCAGCCCCCAGTGGTGGATCAAGGATGTGTGATGTCAACATAATCTAGCAAAATCTCTGCTGTCGGTGATGCTGCTGTATGTAAACAAGTGAAATATGACAGGAAAGTCGTTCCCCATCAACTTCCTGGTTTCCTGCTCTTTACATTCTGACACGTAAACCTCTAATTCATTTCAGAATGCAAAGGTCATGGCAAAAAATCTGAGGCTAAATATACCCTTTTGTCCAGCAGAAGGATCACAGAGATCTTTTTTTTCTTTTTACCATAATGTGGCCATGGCCAGGTGTTTCCCATGTTTGCCTAACCACATTGGGAGTGTGTTTACAGATCTGAAAAATAGCCTTCAACACTCATTTAAAATATACTTTTTATCTGGAATAATTGTTAGAAGTATAGAAAAGTTGCAAAGTTAATACAGAGAGCTCCTGTCACCTCACTTCCCCTAATAGTAACATCTTGCCTACCAAGGGTACATTTGTCCAAACTAAGAAATTAATATTGGACAAATACTATTAACTAAACTCCAGGTTTCATGGATTTCCCCAGTTTTTCCACTAATATCCTTGTCTAGGATCAAACCCAGACTACCATGTTACATTCAGGCTATTATAAACTTGCAAATTCAAATATTTTTGTGACTTATCTCTCAAAAAATTTATTTGCGATTTATCTCTCAAGAAAATTATTGTCTCTTAAAATAAATTACTTTAACTTAAAAATATGGAGGAGGCTGAGGCAGGCGGATCACGAGGTCAGGAGATCGAGACCATCCTGGCTAACACGGTGAAACCCTGTCTCTACTAAAAATACAAAAAATTAGCCAGGTGTGGTGGCAGGCACCTGTCGTCCCAGCTACTCGGGACGCTGAGGCAGGAGAGTGGTGTGAACCCGGGAGGCGGAGCTTGCAGTGAGCTGAGATGGTGCCACTGCACTCCAGCCTGGGCAACAGAGTGCCACTCCATCTCAAAAAAAAAAAAAAAAAAAAAAAAAAATACGGACGCCAGGCATGGTGGCTCATGCCAGTAATCGCAACACTTTGGGAGGTGAGGTGAGAGGACAGCTTGAGTCCAGGAGTTCCAGACCAGCCTGGGCAACATAGGGAGACCCCATCTCTTTAAAATAAAAATAAAAATATGGGCCAGGCACAGTGGCTCACGCCTATGAATCTCAACAAAATTAAAAATGATATTAAGAGGCTTTTTTTTTTTTTTTTTTGAGACAGAGTTTCACTCTTGTTGCCCAGGCTACAGTGCAGTGGCACAATCTTGTCTCACTGCAACCTCTGCCTCCCGGGTTCAAGAAATTCTCCTGCCTCAGCCTCCCGAGTAGCTGGGATTACAGGCATGCACCACCACACCCGGCTAATTTTGTATTTTTTTTTTTTTTAGTAGATAAGGGGTTTCTCCATGTTGGTCAGGCTGGTCTCCAACTCCCGACCTCAGGTGATCTGCCCGCCTCGGTCTCCCAAAGTGCTGGGATTACAGGCATGAGCCACCATGACTGTCCCTATTAAGAGGCATTTTAGGAGTAAAAAGAAATCTGAATTTATTTTAATAATTTGGACCTAGATGGCAAAAGAATTCACATTTTACAGACATTTTTATTTATTTATTTATTTATTTATTTATTTATTTTATTTATTTATTTTTTTTTGAGACGGAGTCTCGCTCTGTCGCCCAGGCTGGAGGGCAGTGACGCGATCTGGGCTCACTGCAAGCTCCGCCTCCCGGGCTCACGCCATTCTCCTGCCTCAGCCTCCCGAGTACCTGGGACTACAGGCGCCCGCCACGACACCTGGCTAATTTTTTGTATTTTTTAGTAGAGACGGGGTTTTGCCGTGTTAGCCAGGATGGTCTCGATCTCCTGATCTTGTGATCTGCCCGCCTCGGCCTCCCAAAGTGCTGGGATTACAGGCGTGAGCCACCGCGCCCGTCCCAGACATTTATATTTAAACAGGATACATATTTTATCCGTTGAGAAATTTACTTTATCCAAATAAGGAATTATATTGTTTTCAAATTCAAAGAAGAAAAGAATAAGAGATATCTTTAGAGAGTAGAAGCATAAGATACCATTTCTCACCCATCACATTTGCACCAATTAAAAAGATTGGTAATATCTTTGGCCAAGTTTCCTAGCTTCTTTGTACCTCAGTTTTCCTCTCTGTAAAATGGAGACAATCATTGCCCTTACCCATGGAGAAGGAAGATAGCAGCGTGGTTTACAGTAAGGATTCTATAACTGGACTTTCTGATCCAACCTGGCCTGTCCCACTTTTTGGCTGTCGGATCCTGGAGAAATTACTGGACCTAAGGTTTCATGCTTGAGTTTCTCATCTGTAAAATGATAATAATAATAATAGTATCCACCCCAAAGGATTTTTACAAGGACTAAGTGAGATGATGTATATAAAACACTTAGGGCCGGGGGTGGTGGCTCACGCCTGTAATCCCAGCACTTTGGGAGGTCGAGGTGGGCAGATCACCTGAGGTCAGGAGTTCAAGACCAGCCTGGCCAACATGGTGAAACCTTGTCTCTACTAAAAATACAAAAACTAGCCAGGCATGGTGGCATGCGCCTGTAATCCCAGATACTCGGGAGCCTAAGGCAGGAGAATCGCTTGAACGCGGAGGTTGCAGTGAGCTGAGATGGCGCCATTGCACTCCAGCCTGGGTGACGAGCAAAACTCTGTCTCAAAAAACAGAAAACAAAACAAAACAAAAACACTTAGGACAGTGTTCAACATGTCCTGTATAATCATTTTCTATAATCACTTACTATTATCATTTTCTGATTTATCTAAGAATTAATTATATTAACACATGTAAAGGGCTTAGAACATAGTGTTAATTAATGTTAGTTCTAATTATCCAGTGTTGATGAGGAAAGACGAGAAAAGGGCATTCTACTTTTGGAACTCAAATTTGTAGCAACTCTGATAAAAAGTTTACATTCAATCCACAATTCTGCTTCTGGGAATCTAGCCTACAGAAATTCCTGCACAAGTGTATAAATATGTGTATAAGATGCTCATTGTGGCATGACTCATAAAATCACTCCCATTTGTCCCCCACAAAAGGAAAAAATACAGACAACTTATGTTTTCATCAACTTGAAAATAGTAAAATGGCCAGATGCGGTGGCTCAGGCCTGTAATCCCAGCACTTTGAGAGGCCGAGATGGGCAGATTGCTGGAGCTCAGGAGTTGAGACCAGCCTGGGCAACATGGTGAGACCCCGTCTCTACCAAAAATTAGGCGGGCATGGTGGTGTGTGCCTGTAGTCCCAGCTACTCAGGAGGCTGAGATGGGAGGATGGTTTGAGCCTGGGAGGTGGAGGTTGCAGTGAGCAGAGATTGTGCCATTGCATTCCAGCCTGGGTGACAGAGCCACCCATGTCAAAAAAAAAAAAAAGGAGAGAGAAGGTAAAATGAATATTGGGTAACCATTAAAGAGAATGAGATATGGTTTTATTTGCATACATGGACCTCAATGGATATATATGATACATTCATTGTTCTTTCATTTATCCATTTGTTGATTATAATAAATTTTATTTTATTTATTTATTTATTTATTTGAGACAGAGTCTCACCCTGTTGCCCAGGCTGGAGTGCAATGGCATGATCTTGGCTCACTGCAACCTCTGCCTCTTGGGTTCAAGCGATTCTCATGCCTCAGCCCCCCAAGTAGCTGGGACTACAGACACGTGCCACCACACCCAAAGGTATCTTTGGTAGAGACGAGGTTTCACCATGTTGGCCAGGCTGGTCTCAAACTCCTGACCTCCAGTGATCTGCCCACCTTGGCCTCCCAAAGTGCTGGGATTACAGGTGTGAGCCACCGTGCCCAGTCAATAATAAATATTTATTGAGTGTCTATTAGGTGCCAGACTCTGCTTTAGGTGCTGGGGACACACATTATGAAAGACAGACACAATTTCTGCCACCATGGAGCCAGCATTCTAGGAAGGACACAACCAGCAAACAAGCTAAGAAGCATCTGCCCACGTGTCAGAGAGGAGACTTGCAAAAAAAAAAAAGTCACACTTGGTAAGAAGAGGAGGTGGAGGCCGGGCACAGTGGCTCAAGCCCGTAATCCCAGCACTTTGGGAGGCCAAGGCGGGTGGATCACGAGGTCAGGAGATTAAGACCATCTTGGCCAACATGGTGAAACCCCGTCTCTACTAAAAATACAAAAATTAGCTGGGTGTGGTGGCGCATGCCTGTAATCCCAGCTACTCAGGAGGCTGAGGCAGGAGAATCACTTGAACCCAGCAGGTGGAGGTTGCATTGAGCCGAGATTGCGCCACTGCACTCCAGCCTGGCAACAGAGTGAGACTCCGTCTAAAAAAAAAAAAAAAAAAAAAAATAGAGGAGGTAGAAGAGGAAATGGTTTACAGAGGGAAGTCAGGGAGCTCCCTTTTAAGGAGAAGATATGCTCAGATTTTAATACATCCAGGGATGCAGGTCTACAGATACCTGGGGGAAGAATGTTCCAGAGAGAAAGAACAGCAGGTGCAAAAGTTTGTGGTTTGGAGTTCAGCATTGAATGAAAAAGATATGAAGGAAAATGTGGACCAGGTACGGTGGCTCATGCCTATAATCTCAACACTTTGGGAGGCCTAGATGGGAGGGTTGCTTGAGTCCAGGAATTCAAGACCAGCCTGGGCAACATAGTGAGATCTTGTCTCTACAAAAAATACAAAACATTAGCTGGGCATGATGGTGTGTGCCTGTAGTCCTAGTTACCTGGAAGGCTGAGGTGGGAGGATCACTTAAGCCCAGGAGTTCAAGGCTGCAGTGAGCCATGATTGTTTGATATGGTTTGGCTGTGTCCCCAGATCTCACCTTGAATTGTAAGAATCCCCACATGTCAAGAGCAGGGCCAGGTGGAGATAACTGAATCAGCGATTGCCCCCATACTGTTCTCGTGATAGTGAATAAGTCTCACGAGATCTCATGGTTTTATAAATGGGAGTTCCCCTACACAAGCTCTCTTTCCTGCCACCATGTATGATGTGCCTTTGCTTCTCCTTTGTCTTCTGCCGCGATTGTGAGGCCTGCCCAGCCACATGGAACTGTGAGTCCATTAAACTTCTTTCCTTTGTAAATTACCCAGGTATGATTTTATTAGCAGCGTGAGATCAGGCTAATACATCTGCCACTGCACTCCAGCCTGGGTGACAAAGCAAGAATCTGTCTCAAAAAAAAGGAAAATATGTGTAGGCTTCTATTTTTGAAAAGGGGAGAAAAAGAGATAAATATGTAAATAGATAGGCTGACAATGTAACAAAGGTCTGTAATAGAAAAGGCTGCAGCAGAATATGCCACACTGTTGATCGTGTTTACCGCAGGGCGTGGAACCAGGGAGAGAATCTTTCAGGTCTTCCTTTATAAACATCTAATTGTTTCTATGTTTCCAATGAGCATGTATGATTTGTAATTTAGAGAGCAAACAAAATAATGTTTTAGAGTTCTAGAAGAAAAGCAGTCTTTTCCTAAAATAGTCTAGGACAGAGTTTTTAACAGCAGCACTGTTGACATTTGCAGTGGATGATTTGGTGGGGAGAGAGCTGTCGTGCGTCTTGTGTGATGTGTTTAGTAGCGTCTCAGCTTCTACCTGCTAGATCCTAGCAGCATCCTCTAATTGTGACAACTAAAACTGACTCCAAACATTGCCATACGTCCTCTAGCGCAGGCGTCCCCAACCCCCAGCCACAGACCAGTAGGAACCGGGCCACACAGCAGGAGGTGAGCGGCAGGCAAGTGAGCAAAGATTCATCTGTATTTGCTGCAGGCACTAGATTATCACAGGAGCACAAACCGTGTTGTGCACTGCACATGCAGGGGACCTAGGTTGCACACCACTTATGAGAATCTAATGCCTGAAGATCTGTCACTGTCTCCCATCACCCCCAGATGGGACCGTCACATTGCAAGAAAACAAGCTCAGGGCTCCCACTGGTTCTAAATGATGGTGAGCTGTATAATTATTTCATTATATATCACAATGTAATGATCATAGAAATAAAGTGCACAATAAATGCAATGTGCTTGAATCATCTTGAAATGATCCCCCCGCCCCCCAAACCCCAGTCTGTGGAAAAACCGTCTTTCACAAAACCAGTCCCTGGTGCCAAAAAGGTTGGGGACTGCTGCTCTAGGAGTCAAAATACCCACACACCCTCTACCACCCCTGAGATCCACTGGTCTAGGGTAAAGCTTGGACTCCGGAGGCAGCTGACCAGGTTCAAATCTCAGCTGTGTCCCTTGCAAGCTGTGGAACCTGCGATTTCTCCTTTCGGTGCCTCTGTTTCCTCACCTGTAAAATAGGCATAATTATATTGTCTTCCTGGGCTTTCTCTGAGGGTGAAAGGAGCCAGTTGATGTGGTATGCTTAGAACACAGCATGGTAGGTGCCAGCTGTTATCACTGATGTCCATCAGCATCCCCCACTGTCTGTGACTCCTTCAATAGGACAGACCAAAGCTTCTTTGCTTTCACCCTCAGGCTCCCTGACAAGCAGCCCTTCCCAGCCCCAGACTCTGCCCCTGGGAATGGAAACTCAGACGAGGAACAAGGGGAGGAAAAGATGCATTGTTCAGGCTGGGTAGACACCCTCCTTAAGTGCTTCCTGCATCTTTTGTGTAAGGGGAAAAGTGAGATTTATATGATCTGAAAGTGGGTGTGTACCTGCGGGGATAGTTTTCTTCCCATAAGTGTTTCTAAACATGCCTGCGTGTGCCTTTACCAAGGGGTCATTGACCACAAAATCGTTTTGGCCACATTTCCTCCTTCCCCAACCTCTGTTGCTCACACGCACAAACACACACACATAGACTGTCTCCACAATGGATAAGATAAAATATTCACATATAAGTGTAATACATTATATAAGATATTAAAACAACTGAAACGTAAAAGATACACGCACATTGACAGTGATGTGCTGCATAATGACATTTCAGTCAATTGACTGAAATGAGAGAGACACACACACACACAGACCCAGAGAGACACACACAGACACACACACACACAGACACACACACACACACAGACACAAATACCCCCACAGACACCCACACAGAAACACACACAAACACAAAAAATAGCTTCTTTCCCCAAACCAAACTGCATTCCTCTATGCGGCCGGCTCACCCCCAACCCCATCTGGTCCGCATTTTGCTTTGGTGGAAGTTAGAAACCACATCACTTTTACTTATGTTTGAGACTGCCTTTTGTTTACTTAGATTTCTCCTTCCCACATACATGGCTTTTTGTTTCTCTTCAACTTTTTTGACTGTCCTCATTATGTTTTCCTTAAAAAGGAATAATATTCCTGTTCTGAGAAATGTGTCATTTGGCGATTTCACTGTTGTGGGAACATTTTAGACTGTAGTTACACAAACCTAGATGGTGTAGCCTATTGCACACTCAGGCTAGACAATATGGCCTATTGCTCCTAGGGTACAAACCTGCACAGCATGTGCCTGTTCTGAATACCGTAGGCAGTATTTGTGCCTCCAAACCTATCTAAACGTAGAAAAGGTACAGTTAGGATACAGTATAATAGGCCGGGCACAGTGGCTCACGCCTGTAATCTCAGCACTTTGGGATGCCAAGGCGGGCAGATTATGAGGTCAGGAGTTCAAGACCAGCCTGGCTAACATGGTGAAATCCCATCTCTACTAAAAATATAAAAATTAGCCGGGCGTGGTGGGCGTCTATGATCGCAGCTACTTGGGAGGCTGAGGCAGGAGAATCTCTTGAACCCAGGAGGTGGAGGTTGCAGTGAGCTAAGATCGTGCCACTGTACTCCAGCCTCGGTGACAGAGCAAGACTCTGTCTCGAAAAAAAAAAAAAAGATACAGTATAATAATTCCTTTTCTTTTCTTTTTTTTTTTTGAGACACAGTCTTACTCTGTCCCCTAGGGCAGTGGTGCAATCACGGCTCATTGCAGCCTCAACCTCCTGGGCTCAAGGGATCCTCCTGCCTCAGCCTCCCAAGTAGCTAGGACTACACCTGCTATTTTTTATATACCTTTAATATAAACAGTTGGCTGGGCACAGTGGCTCATGCCTGTAATCACAGCACTTTGGGAGGCTGAGGCCAGCAGATCATGAGGTCAGGAGTTCAAGACCAGCCTGGCCAACATAGTGAAACCCCATCTCTACTAAAAATACAAAAATTGGCCGGACGGGGTGGCTCACACCTGTAATCCCAGCACTTTGGGAGGCCAAGGCAGGCAGATCATGAGGTCAGGAGATCGAGACCACCCTGGCGAACATGGTGAGACCCCGTGTCTACTAAAAATACAAAAAATTAGCCGGGCGTGGTGGTGGGTGCCTGTAGTCCCAGCTACTCGGGAGGCTGAGGCAGGAGAATGGCATGAACCCCGGAGGCGGAGCTTGCAGTGAGCCAAGATCGTGCCACTGCACTCCAGCCTGGGCAACGGAGCGAGACTCTGTCTCAAAAAAAAAAAAAAAAATTAGCTGGGCATGGTGGCACGCACCTGTAGTCCCAGCTACTCGGGAGGCTGAGGCAGGAGAATCGCTTGAACCCGGGAGGCAGAGGTTGTGGTGAGCCGAGATGATGCCACTGCACTCCAGCCTGGGCAACAGAGCAAGACTCCATCTTAAAATATATGTGTGTGTGTGTGTGTGTGTGTGTATGCAAATAGAAATAGTCAAAATGCCAAAACAGCATATTTTAATGCCTTCACCATAAACACAGTATTTGTTTATATTTAATAAATAACACTTTGTCATATTTAAATATATAACACATTACATGGCTTGCTTGTGTTTTCTGAGACAGTCTCGCTCTGTCACCCATGCTGGAGTGCAGCGGCGCGATCTTGGTTCACTGCAACCTCCACCTTCCGGGCTGAAGCGATTCTTCTGCTTCAGCCTTCCGAGTAGCTGGGAGTACAGGCGCCCACCACCACGCCCGGCTAATTTTTTTTTTTTTTAGTAGAGATGGGTTTTCACCATGTCAACCAGGCTGGTCTCAAACTCCTGACCACAGGTGATCTGCCTGCCTTGGCCCCCCAAAGTGCTGGGATTACCACGCTCAGCCATATTACATGTTTTATATTATGGATATGTGTGTATTTATTAATTTAGAGAGAGGGTCTTGCTCTGTCATCCAGACTGGAGTGCAATGCCACAATCACAGCTCACTGCAGCCTTGACCTCTTGGGCTCAAGCAATCCTCCCAACTCAGCCTCACAAATAGCTGGGACCACAGGTGTGCACTATTATACCTGGCTAATTTGTATTTTTATTTTTTTGCAGACGAGGGTCTTACTGTGTTGCCCAGGCAGGTCTTCAACTCCTGGCCTCGACTGACTCTCCTGCCTTGGCCTCCAAAAATGCTGGGATTATAGGCATAAACCACCATACCCAGCCTATGTATATATTTAAAATGTGTACATTTAAAGCAGTGGTTCTCAACCAAGGACAATTTTTGCCTGCCCCTACTCCACCCCCTAGGACATTTTTAATGTCTGGAGACATTTTTTGTTGTCACAAGTTGGGGTGACACCACTGGCATTCAATGGGTACAGAGCAGGGATGCTGCTAAGCATCCTTTGCTCAGAACAGCCCCAACCACAAAGAATTATCTGATTTAAAATGTCAATACTGCAGAGACTGAGAAACTGATTTAAACAAGCAAATACCACACAACCATTAAAATAGTATCTAACATATGCTAAGTGCTGAGAATTTTACATTTATCATCTCTTTTTAATCTTTTTACAACACTTTGAAAGGGGTAGAGACTCTTCTGTCATTCCTATTTGCAGACGAAGAAATTAAGGCAGACAGAGTAAGAGAACTTGCCCAGGATCACACAGCTAGTGAAAGGCAGAGTCAGGATTTGAACCCAGGCTCATCTGAATCCAGAGGCCAGGATCTTACCTACTGTGCTGTTTGGCCTTGGAAAGCTGCCTTGGGTAGTTTGTTAGGCAAAAACAGGTGAGTGTTAGACAAATTAATAAGCATGATTCTGTTATTGGAAAAGAGCAAACATTAGTGTGTACATTGCAGAAAAATCAAACAGGATGAATATGCATTATGCTTTTGCCAGTGGTCCCTCTCTCAGTAGCATCAGTTTAGGGAGGCGTGGTCAGACACGTCACACACAAACACATCCCCTTCTTCTCCCATGGTAGCATCTCAGTGCAAATTGCACATTTTCCACAAAGCACTTAGTACATCATATAATTTTATATTGCCTTGTGAGACTCTTTAATACCTTTCACTCTTACTATACTGTTGGCTCCTTGAGAACAGCTTCTGTGCCTGTTTGTTTGCTTGTTTCCTCGGTTGAATCCTCAGGTTAGCCCAGAGCCCAGCATAGGAAGAATTCTCCATGCATATTTGCCAGATATATAGGCAAATGGATGCTTGGCGTGAGACCATGGGAGACCTCTCCTTCCTACATGATAGACTACTAGAATGTTTGAATTTATTTACATCAAATGCATTCTTTTTAAAATCAGAAAAAAAAATACCGTTTTTAAACACAAATTGGGGTTCATCCGTACAATAAAATATAGTACAGCCTATAAAAGTAAAGTTGTAGGTATAGATTTAATGCATGGAATCCCTATTGTTGCATTTGGTTTTTTGTTTTTTTGAGATGGAATTTCACTCTTGTTGCACAGGCTGGAGTGCAATGGTGCGTTCTTGGCTCACTGCAACTTCCGCCTCCCAGGTTCAAGCGATTCTCCTGCCTCAGCCTCTCAAGTAGCTGGCATTACAGGCATGTGCCACCATGCCCAGCTAATTTTGTATTTTTAGTAGAGACGGAGTTTCTCCATGTTGGTCAGGCTGGTCTTGAACTCCCAACCTCAGGTGATCTGCCTTCCTCGGCCTCCCGAAGTGCTGGGATTACAAGCATGAGCCACCGCGGCTGGCACCTATTGTTGCATTTGAAGGGGAGAGAGCTAGAGAAAAATGATGCTTGTAGTGTGTTCATGGCTGTGTATTTATGTGTAGACGCAAAGAAAACAAGTTAAGGAATATGATTTCTTCTAGGGAAGTGGAACTGTGGGTGAATTTTGCTCTCCTTTTTCTTTTTCTTTTTCCCTTATTAGCCCTTTTCTAATTTTTCTACAATGAACATGTAATTCACTTTGTAGCACAGTCAGTTAGTTCTATAAGATGACACATGCATTCCTAAAAATCACTGTGCAAAGAACATTGTACAGTAAAAACCACCGGGCTTATGGAAAAATAGGGGTGGTGGCCTACACTCAAAAACCTCACCAGTGACACATTTTTTAAAAGATGGGAACTTAACAAAAATCATGGCCAGGCACAGTGGGTGGCTCACACCTGTAATCCCAGCACTTTTGGAGGCCAAGGCGAACAAATTGTTTGAGCTCAGGAGTCGGAGACCAGCCTGGGCAACATGGTGAAACCCTGTCTCTACTAAAAATACAAATGTGTGACTGTGATCCCAGCTACTTGAAAGGCTAAGGTGTGAGGACTGCTTGAGTGTGAGAGGTCAAGGCTGCAGTGAGCCATGATTGCACCACTGCATGTCAGCCTGGGTGACAGCAAGACCCTGTCTCAAAATACAAACACACACAATAAAAATTTTAGCACAGTTTTACACATATTAAATTCTTTAAAATATATAAACGCTAAGATTAATGGCACTTTTAAAAAGTCCTCAAGTTTGCTTGTGGAAATATGATTCTAAAAAAACTGCAGCCTGTGGGCCATTGTGGAGCGACGGAAGGAGGATTATCTGAAATGAGACAGGCCAGGTACAGATGAGTGTGGCTTCTAACACGTGGTGAGCCGAAGTCCCTGGAGATGTATAGGTGTGTGCATTTTGTGTATACCTATGTGATTCTGTTTACCTGGGTGCAGTTTTCAGTATTCAGCTAGTGTTTCCTGCAAATGAACTTGCACATAAGCAAATGCAAAGTGTATGTTATGTTCATAGATGCTATTGCTCCCTAATATACCAGTCAATTGGAACAAACTTGTGTTTTCACAGTAAAGGTTACAGTAGAACTGACTGCTAGAGCAGGGGAGGGCAGGAGCATCTCAAGTTATTGAAGTACAAATATTTCTGGATTATAATTTCAGTTTTCTGCTTTTCTGAACAGTTATATTCAGGTTTTACAGGAAAATAGTACATGGGTTACATAGGTTTAAAAGTGATAATAGGAAACATCTCTGGAGTTTCTATTATGTGCTTTTTACATGCATGATCTTAATTAATCCTCCCCAGAACCTTTGAGGTAAGATCCACACTGAAGGACCTAAGGCTCAGAGGTTAGGTGGCCTGCCCAAGGTCACACAGCTGTGAAGCACCAGGGCCAAAATTCAAACCCAAGTCTTCCCCGAGCCAAGGCTGTGCCTGTATTCTTTATTCTCTATTGTATTTCAGTTGGACATGATATCAGTAGTGATTTTAAGTAGCAAGCTCTAAGACGGACAGCATGAAGGACAGAGGAAGACCCAGGAAGCTGGACTTGAATGAGGCCATTCTGCCAGGAACACCAGGTAACATGAGGCCATCGTCATGATCCTCAAGGACATGTCCAGTCCTACACACAGACTCTCAGATGTTGGATCAGCAAATCTTATCAACATCAAGACTTACAGACCTTGGCTGGGCGTGACGGCTCACGCCGTAATCCCTGCACTTTGGGAGGCCGAAGCAGGAGGATCACTTGAAGTCAGGAGTTCAAGACTAGCCTGGCCAACATGGTGAAACCCAGTCTACTAAAAATACAGAAATTAGCCAGGTGTGGTGGCATGCACCTGTAATCCCAGCTACTCATGAGGCTGAGACACAAGAATTGCTTGAACCCAGGAGGCAGAGGTTGCAGTGAGCTGAGATCACGCCACTGCACTCCAGCCTGGGTGATAGAACGAGACTCTGTCTCCAAAAAAAAGAGTCTTGCAGACCAGAAAGGGCAGGTGGCAGCCCTCCTTGCTGTTCAGAGCAGTGCTTTGCTTCCACCAGACTTAAAGAGGATGCCACTGTTGAATACATTTCTTGGTTCATTTGGTTTATGGGATACACCCAGCCTCTGAATCATCTCATCATGTGAAGAGCGTGGGCTACACACAAGCCTGGGGTTCAGCTCCAGCTTCACCCCTTGCTAGCTGTGTGACCTTGGGCAAGTAACTTCACCTCTCTGTTTCCTCATCTATAAAATGGGTAATAATAATAGAGTGGTTGTGATGATTCAATAGGCTCATCTGAACAAAGGACTTAGAAGAGTACTGGGCCACACTGATCTCCCACTATATGTAAATGAATGTAATAATTATGGTCACCCAGGGTTGTCCAATATAGCTCATAAATACCATTTTGATCAGAAATAAAAGTTAGTACTGGATGCAGTGACTCATGCCTGTAATCCCAGCAATTTAGGAGGCTGAGGCGGGCGAATCATCTGAGGTCAGGAGTTTGAAACCAGCCTGGCCAACATGGTAAAACCCCGTCTCTACTAAAAATACAAAAATTAGCCATGTGTGGTGGTGGGCACCTGTAATCCCAGCTACTCGAGAGTCTGAGGCAGGAGAATTGCCTCAATCTGAGAGGTGGAGGTTGCAGTGAGCTGAGATCATGCCACCGTACTCCACCCTGGATGACAAAGTAAGACTCTGTCTCAAAAAAAAAAAGAAAAGTTAGTGAAGTAGAATGGCATTATTTCTCAGCTGTTGTTACATAGATGCAGAAAATAGGTCCAGCTAGTGATCTTCAAACTTTTAAAGTGATGCACCCCAGCAGTTATTAAATGTTTAGCCCTCTCTCCAATAGAGAAATGACTATTTATAAACACTATGCATTTAGAATTCTACAACTCCAAACACTGCAATAGCTCCCATTTTCACACACAGTAAGAGCCAAAGTCCTTACTAGCCATAAGAACCCACCCTAGAGGAACCAGCTTCCTCTGACTTCCCCTGCTTCCTCTACTCCCCTCGATATTCCCAGCTTCCTCTACTCCCCTCGATATTCCCAGCTTCCTCTACTCCCCTCGATATTCCCAGCTTCCTCTACTCCCCTCGATATTCCCAGCTTCCTCTACTCCCCTCGATATTCCCAGCTTCCTCTACTCCCCTCGATATTCCCAGCTTCCTCTACTCCCCTCGATATTCCCAGCTTCCTCTACTCCCCTCGATATTCCCAGCTTCCTCTACTCCCCTCAATACTCATTCTGCTCCAGCCTGCTCTGGTCTCCCTGCCTCTTTCCCCACATCAGTCCTGCTCCCACCTTTGCCCGTTGCTCTGGCTGTTCCCTCTGCCCGGAAGCCTCATCCCCTGGAGTTCTGCAGACCTCACTCCCTCACTTTGTTTGAGTCTGCACAATTGTCACCTTCTCAATGAGGCCAACCCCTGACCACATATGTAAAATTGCCACCACCTCCCTCCACTTCCACATCCCTTTCCTCATTTTTCTTTTTTACTGTGATAATTTATTGTATCAGCCAGACGCAGTGGCTCATGCCTGTAATCCCAGTATTTTGGGAGGCCGAGGCGGGTGGATCACCTGAGGTCAGGAGTTGGAAACCAGCCTGGCCAACATGGCAAAACCCCATCTCTACTAAAAATACAAAAATTAGCTCGGTGTGGTGGCACGCACCTGTAGTCCCAGCTACTTCAGAGGCTAAGGCAGGAGAATTGCTAAGGCGGAGGTTGCAGTGAGCCAAGATTGTGCCACTGCACTCCAGCCTGGGTGACAGAGTGAGACTCTGTCTCAAAAAATAATAATAATAATAATTTATTATATCTATTAACTTACTCTTTCTAATACACTATGAAATTGTTTTAGCTTATTCAGCCTGCTATAACAAATTACCATAGATTGGGTGGCTTTATTTATTTAATAGACAGGATCTCACTCTGTTACCAGGCTGGAGTACAGTAACATGATCCTGGCTCATTGCAGCCTCGACCTCCTGGGGTGAAGCAATCCTCCTGCCTCAGCCTCCCAAAGTGCTAGAATTACAAGCATGAGCTTCTGGCATGGCCTCTGGGTGGCTTAAAAAACAAGAATTTATTTGTCACAGCTCTGAAGGCTGAGAAGTCCAAGATAAGGCACTGCCAAATCCAGTGTCTACTGAGGACCCACTTCCTGGTTCATAGCTGGCCACCTTCTAGTATCTTCACATAGCAGAGAGCAGAAAGCAAGAGCAAGCTCTTGTGTCTCTTCTAATAAGGGATCTCATTCCATTCATGAGGCCTCCACCCTCGTGATGTAATCACCTCGCAAAGGGCCCACCTCCTAATTCCATCACACCGGGGGTTAGAATTTCAGCATATGATTTTGGAGGTGCACAAACATTTAGTCCACAGCAGTAATGTAACTACTTATATTTATTATTTATTGTTTTTCCCTTCCTGCTAGGATGTAAGCCCCAAGAGGACAGGGGATTTTGTTTTATTTACCAATATATCTCAGCCCATAGAACAGTGCCTGGCACATAGTAGGTACTCAATAAATATTTATTGGCTGGACGAAGTGGCTCACACCTGTAATCCCAGCACTTTGGGAGGCTGAGGCGGGTGGATCACCTGAGGTCAGGAGGTTAAGACCAGCCTAGCTAACATGGCACAACCCCATCTCTACTACAAATACAAAAATTAGCCAGGTGCAGTGGTGCACCTGTAGTCCCAGCTTCTCAGGAGGCTGAGGCAGGAGAATTGCATGAACCCGGGAGGTGGAGGTTGCAGTGAGCCAAGATCATGCTACTGCACTCCAGCCTGGGCGACAGAGCGAGACTCTGTCTCAAAAATAAATAAATATTTATTGAATTAAGCAATTCAATAACTAAATGAATTAATGAATATTTTCTTTATCTACATGAAACTCTGGGCTAAGCCCAGAAAGGCAATTATGTTTTGGTAGACAGTTCTAGTTATCAGCCAGGCCTAGCAGCTCACACCTATAATCCCAGCACTTTGAGAGAACGAGGCTGGAGGATTGCTTGAGCTCAGAAGTTCTAGACCAGCCTGGGAAACATGGCAAAACTCCGTCTCTACAAACAACACAAAAAAAGTATCCAGGTGACGTGGCACATGCCTATGGTTCCAGCTACTCAGGAGGCTGAGGTGGGAGGACTTCTTGAGCCTGGGAGGCAGAGGTTGCAGTGAGCCAAGATAGTGCCACTGCACTCCAGCCTGGGTGACAAAGGAAGACTCTGACTCAAAAAAATAATAAAAAGAAAAAGGTTTTTTGTTTGTCTGTTTTTTTGAGACAGATTCTCACTCTGTCACCCAGGCTGGAGTGCAGTGGCGTGATCTCAGCTTACTGCAACCTCCGCCTCCCGGGTTCAAGAGATTCTCCTGCCTCAGCTTCCGGAGTAGCTGGGACTACAGTCGCGCGCCACCACGCCCAGCTAATTTTTTTTTTTTTATTTTTAGTAGAGACGGGGTTTCACTATGTTGGCCAGGCTGGTCTCGAACTCCTGACCTCAGGTGATCCACCCGCCTCGGCCTCCCAAAGTGCTGGGATTACAGGAGTGGGCCACCGTACCTGGCCTGTTTTTTTTCTTTTTTTTGGAGACGGAGTCTTGCTCTGTCGCCCAGGCTGGAGTGCAGTGGCGTGATCTCGGCTCACTGCAAGCTCCGCCTCCCGGGTTCACGCCATTCTCCTGCCTCAGCCTCCTGAGTAGCTGGGACTGCAGGCGCCCGCCACCACGCCCGGCTAATTTTTTTGTATTTTTAGTAGAGATGGGGTTTCACCGTGTTCGCCAGGATGGTCTCGATCTCCTGACCTCGTGATCCGCCCGCCTCGGCCTCCCAAAGTGCTGGGATTACAGGTGTGAGCCACCGCGCCCGGCCTGTTTTGTTTTTTTAATGAAAGTTCTAGTTGTCTCTCAAGATCCTGTCTCTTTCTTCCATGGAATTGAATTTTCAGCAGGGCTGAATTTTTTCAGAAAGAAAGCCTACATTTCCAAGTCTCCCTTGTAGTTTAGGTGAGGTCACGTGACTTCATTCTGGCCAATGGGATATAAACGGAAGTGTCAAGTCCCGGGTGGGTATCTTTGCTTTCTCTTTGTTCCTTTCTCCATCTTGCTGCCTGGAACTTGGATGCCGCCATCTTGGGCAATGAGGTCATTCGACTCTGCAAAGCAGAGAACCAAGAAAGAAGCAGCTTGGGGCCGGGCACAGTGGCTCACGCCTATAATCCCAGCACTTTGGGAGGCCGAAGCGGGCGGATCACGAGGTCAGGAGATTGAGCCATTCTGGCTAACACGGTGAAACCCCGTCTCTACTAAAAAGTACAAAAAATTAGCCGGGTGTTATGGTGAGTGCCTGTCGTCCCAGCTACTCTGGAGGCTGAGGCAGGAGAATGGCGTGAACCCGGAAGGCGGAGCTTGCAGTGAGCCGAGATCACGCCACTGCACTCCAGCCTGGGTGACAGAGCAAGACTCCGTCTCAAAAAAAATAAAAAAAGAAGCAGCTTGGGACCAAGGAGAGTCATTGAAGCCTTGGACTACCTATGTAGTGTTTAATTGAGAGAAAATACGCTTTTATCTTGTTTAAGGCACTGGTTTTTTTGGCTGGATGTACATAATAGACTTTTTTTAAACCAGGAATAAAAATTAAGTTAGGCTTCTGTTTAAGTGTGCAATTGGCAAGCCGTTCTCCAACCCCCACTGGCATAACAATCCCTTCTAGCCGCTTTAAGTTGCTGAGCCACCAATTTCTATTATTCCTGGAATCTGAGTCATCTATACTCCCTGTGTTATTACACATAATATGTTATTATGACTTTAATCAAGGAAATATTTTTTTCACTTGATATATTAGTCACATAGCTCCTGGATTATCAGAAACAGCCAGGAACGCTAGCTAGTATTGCATCATTTTATCTGTTCTTTCCTCTGGGGAGTGGCTTAAAATCAGACCAGCTAGATCTAGGCAGGAACTGGATCGTGCTTTCATTAGTTTCTGCAATTATTTTCAGAAGGAATCAGTTTCCAAGGCAGAAGAAGGAATAAATACTATTTGCTTGGTTTTACTACTGAAGTGGTGTAATTTACATAACAGCAAAATTACAGCTTAGAATTCTAAGTAGCAATTATAATATTTAAAAAAAAGACAAAACTGCACTGAAGCAATAGCAAAGAGTGGAAAATGTTAGATAAACTTCACACAAAATTTAAATATTTATTTAATCTCATTTGCCTGGAGGGAAAAAAACCTCACATTCTTTAGCCCTGAAATTGAAATAGAAGAGAACTCTCACAGACAGTAAATTCAATTCTAAAAGCCCCAATGCGGCCGGGCGCGGTGGCCCACGCCTGTAATCCCAGCACTTTGGGAGGCCAAGGCGGGCAGATCACGAGGTCAGGAGTTCGAGACCAGCCTGTCCAATATGGTGAAACCTGTCTCTACTAAAAAATACAAAAATTAGCCGGGCATAGTGGCACGCGCCTGTAGTCCCAGCTACTCTGGAGGCTGAGGCAGGAGAATCGCTTGAACCTGGAGGCAGAGGTTGCAGTGAGCCGAGATCATGCCACTGTACTCCAACCTGGGCCACAGAGTGAGACTCCATCTCAAAAAAAAGCCCCAATGCAGGAAAATAGATATGGAAGGAACTCAAAAACTCATACAAATAAGGTGGCAAATGAACTTTCTAAAGCCTAATGATACATGTGATGTCACCCAAACAAAACAAAAAGCTAATTAGGCATTCTCGTTTTGCCCTTAAAGCCAATCTTTTTTTTCTCCTCTTGGATCCATCCAGTGAGGTTTTATAACCCTCCTATTTGCCCTAAAGCAAATGGGCATTAAAACCATATTTTAATATTAGGTAAGTTATTGGTAAGCAATCTTTGGTCCTAAAAAAGTGAAACTGTTCTTCATTCAATGCATAAGGATTGAAAAAAGTCTTGGATTAGGAGATCAATTTAATGCCTGTCAAATCACTATGGAAGATGCTTTGAGAAACTCTAGCAGTGCCAGTTTCCCCAAAGTGAGGAGTGGCTCCAAAGTGTGGTGTGAAGATTATTATTGTCCATAAACTAGATAATTTAGGTGGTACATGGGTGTGGCATTAAATAATGCTATAAGGCCTGGTGTGGTTGCTCATGCCTGTAATCCCAGCACTTTGGGAAGCTGAGGTAAGAGGATCGCTTGAGTCCAGGAGTTTGAGACCAGCCTCAGCAAATGGTGAAACCTCGTCTCTATTAAAATACAAAAATTAGCCGGGCATCGTGGTGCGCACCTGTAATCCCAGTTTCTCGGGAGGCTGAGGCAGGAGAGCAAGACCTTGTCTCAAAAAAATAAAAATAAATAACAATAAATAGGCCGGGTGCGGTGGCTCACGCCTGTAATCCCAGCACTTTGGGAGGCCGAGGCGGGTGGATCACAAGGTCAGGAGATTGAGACCATCCTGGCTAACATGGTGAAACCCTGTCTCTACTAAAAATACAAAAAATTAGCCGGGCATGCTGGTAGGCGCCTGTAGTCCCAGCTACTCGGGAGGATGAGGCAGGAGAATGGGGTGAACCCGGGAGGTGGAGCTTGCAGTGAGCTGAGATCGCGCCACTGTACTCCAGCCTGGGCAATACAGCGAGACTCCATCTCAAAAAATAATAATAATAAATAAATAAATAAATAATGCTACATCTTCAATCTTTCAGATTACATTAAGGAGAAAGTCTCTGTTTGGTGCCAATAGATCTTTATCATCTCTCCACACTTACTAATTTCCCGTGTTGAACAGACAGAAAGCCCCAGCTGCACAGCCTTTAGCAGATTAGAGTGCTTACCTAGAATTTTATTTATTTATTTATTTATTTATTTTATTTTGAGACGGAGTCTCACTCTGTTGCCCAGGCTAGAGTACAATGGCACAATCTCAGCTCACTGCAACCTCTGCCTCCCGGGTTCAAGCAGTTCTCCCAGCTCAGCCTCCCAAGTAGCTGGGATCACAGGCGGATGCCACCACACCTGGCTAATTTTTTTTTTTTTTTTTTTTTTTCCCAGACAGAGTCTCGCTCTGTTACCCAGGCTGGAGTGCAGTGGCGCGATCTCCGCTCACTGTAACCCCGGCTTCCCGGGTTCAAGCAATTTTCCTGCCTCAGCCTCCCGAGTAGCTGGGATTACAGGTGCTCGTCACCACGCCCGACTAATTTTCATATTCTTAGTAGAGATGGTGTTTCGCTGTGTTGGCTAGGCTAGTCTTGAATTCCTGACCTCAGGTGATTCACCCGCCTCGGCCTCCCAAAGTGCTGGGATTACAGGCATGAGCCACCACGCCCGGCCATTATTTATTTATTTTTGAGACAAAGTCTCGCTCTGTTTCGTAGGCTGGAGTTCAGTGGTGCAATCATAGCTCACTGCAACCTCCAACTCCTGAGGTCAAGGGATTGTTTCATCTCAGTCTCCCAAGTAACTGGGACTACAGATGTGTGCCACCATACCTGGCTAACTTTTTGTCATTGTTGTAGAGATGGGATCTCACTCTGTTGTCCAGGCTGGTCTTGAAGTCCTGGGCTCACACGATCCTCCCACCTCAGCGTCCCAAAAAAGTGCTGGGATTACAGACGTGAGCCACCATATCTGGCCTAGAATTTTTTCTTTTTTGGAAATTAATTTGTGCCATTACCTGCTGTTTAATTATGAATACTAAGTTCTCCATTCATAATAGTAATATATAAAGTTTCCTGTGAAAATACATTTGTATAAAGGAAAGGACATGAGTTAAATTGTTTTACCTATATCCATATTAAGTAAAACATTGACTCCTTAGATTTGGCAGAAATTGTGAAGGTGGTACACAAATGATGAATACAGGGAGACACTGGATTGGAGATCCATCTCCTCCCATCTTCTTCTGCCATCTTTTCTATATCTTTCAGGAGAGAACCCTAGAATTGCGGTCAGCAGACTAGTCAGGAACATCGTTTTCAGGAAGTTCACAAGATTAAGACTTTTTCATAATAATAATACTACGCCCTTATTTATCATTTTCACTTGTTGTCAATCACAAGTACAGTGGGATTTTCCAGAGACTGCATGACATATGATATCACAACAAAGTAAATGTAGAAGCTGCTGTGTGTATCTAGCCATCTTGTATAAAGCAAGGCATTAGAGGGATTAGCAAGAAAAAAGAAGTAAAAAATGTTACTCTTTTCACTAAATTTTTTGTTTTGGAAATTTTTTTTTTTTTTTCATAAAAGTAACACTACTTTCTTTCTTTCTTATTCTTTTTTTTTTCAAGACCCAGTCTTGGCCAGGTGCGGTGGCACATGCCGGTAATCCCAACACTTTGGGAGGCCAAGGCAGGCGGATCACGAGGTCAAGAGATTGAGACCATCCTGGCCAACATAATGAAACCCCATCTCTACTAAAAATACAAAAATTAGCTGGGTGTGGTAGCACACACCAGTAATCCCAGCTATTCAGGAGGTTGAGGCGGGAGAATCACTAGAACCTGGGAGGCAGAGGTTGCAGTGAGCCAAGATGGCGCCACTGCACTCCAGCCTGGGCGACAGAGAGAGACTCCGTCTCAAAAAAAAAAAAAAAAAGGCAGGCTGAGCATAGTGGCTAATGCCTGTAATCCTAATACTTAGCGAGGCCAATATTGGTGGATTGCTTGAGCCTGGAGTTCGAGAACAGCCTGGGCAACACAAAGAGACCATGTCTCTACAAAAAAAAAAAAAAACAATAATTAGCCATGTGTGGTGGTGCACACCTGTAGTCCCAGCTTGGGAGGCTGAGGTAGGAGGATCACTTGAGCCATGATCACATGACTGCACTCCACCCTGTGCAACAGAGTGACACCCCATCTCACAAACAAAACAAAACTAAAACCTCATATCCCAGCTCTACCACCTCTTAGTTCTGTAGCCTTGGAGAAATCACTTCACTTCTCTTAGTTACAATTTATTCATCTGTAAAATAGGAAAAATAGCACTAATAATACCTGCCTAAGGGGGTAGCTGTGAAGATTCAATAAAACTTGTTGTTGTTGTTGTTGTTGTCGATGTTTTTGCCGTCGTACAGACAGGGTCTCATTATGTTGCCCAGGCTGGTCTCAATCTCCTGCGCTCAAGCTATCTTCTGGCCTTGGCTTCTCAGAATGCTGGTATTATGAGCATGATAGCAGGCCTGGCCTCAATAACATTTTGCTTGTAAAAAGCACATAGTACAGTCAGCCCTCCATATCCATGGGTTCCATATCTGCAGACACAAACAACCAGGGCTGGAAAATAGTTGGAAAAAAAGAACAATAAAAAATAACAAGACTACGATAAAAAATCATATACATAAAACACACAGTATAAACAACTATTAACATAGCATTTACACTGTATTTGTTTCCAGTTTGTTTGTTTGTTTGTTTTTGAGATGGAATTTTGCTCTGTTGACCAGGCTGGAGTGCAATGGCACAATCCTGGCTCACTGCAACCTCCGCCTCCCTGGTTCAAGCAATTCTCCTGCCTCAGCCTCCTGAGTAGTTGGGATGACAGGTGCGTACCATCACACCCAGCTAGTTTTTTTGTATTTTTAGTAGAGACGGGGTTTCACCCTCTTGGCCAGGCTGGTCTTGAACTCCTAACCTCGAGGGATCCACTCACTTTGGTGTATTAGGTATTATAAGTCAGCGGTACCCAACCTTTTTGACACAAGGGACCAGTTTTGCAGAACACAATTTTTCCACAGACCCGCTGGTAGGTGGATGGTTTTAGGATGATTCAAATACATTACATTTATTGCGTATTTTATTTCTATCATTACATTGTAATATATAATGAAATTATTATACAACTCACTGTAATGTAGAATCAGTGGGAGCCCTAAGTTTGTTTTCCTGCAACTAGACAGTCCCATATGGGGGTGATGGAAGACAGTGACAGATCATCAGCAACCTAGATCCTTCATGTATACAGTTCACAATAGGGTTCGCGCTCCTATGAGAATCTAACGTGGCCGCTAATCTGACAGGAGGCAGAGCTCCGGTGGTAATGTGAGCCATAGGGAGTGACTATAAATACAGAGGAAGCTTTGCTCGCTCACCTGTTGCTCACCTTTTGCTCTGCAGCCTGGTTCCTAACAGGCCATGGACTGGTACCTCTGTTATAAGTAATCTAGAGGCTGGGCACAGTGGCTCACACCTGCAATCCCAGCACTTTGGGAGGCCGAGGCAGGCGGATCACCTGAGGTCAGGAGTTTGAGACCAGCCTGACTAACATGGTAAAACCCCATCTCTACTAAAAACACAAAAATTGGCTTGGGTGGTTTGTGCTTGAGGTTGAGGGTTGCGTCGCTCTCTGGTAAAGGCATGCAGGTGTTGGCCGTGGCCTCTGAGCTGGGATGAGCCGTGCTCCCGGTGGAAGCAAGGGCGCCCAGCCGGAGCCATGGCCCGTACAGTGGTAGCAGTTGGACTGACCATTGCTGCTGCAGGATTTGCAGGCCGTTACGTTTTGCAAGCCATGAAGCATATGGAGCCTCAAGTAAAACAAGTTTTTCAAAGCCTACCAAAATCTGCCTTCAGTGGTAGCTATTATAGAGGTGGGTTTGAACCCAAAATGACAAAACGGGAAGCAGCATTAATACTAGGTGTAAGCCCTACTGCCAATAAAGGGAAAATAAGAGACGCTCATCGACGAATTATGCTTTTAAATCATCCTGACAAAGGAGGATCTCCTTATATAGCAGCCAAAATCAATGAAGCTAAAGATTTACTAGAAGGTCAAGCTAAAAAATGAAGTAAATGTATGATGAATTTTAAGTTCCTATTAGTTTATGTATATGAGTACTAAGTTTTTATAATAAAATGCCTCAGAGCTACAATTTTAAAAAATGATTTAGCACAAGCTAAATCTCAAAGCCTTGGTATAATTTTCTTGTTTAAATTTGGGGATTTTAAATCAGATTATAGTTTAGAATATTTGCATATTAATTATGGGCAAGCACACACCATCTGAATAGAAATATTGTTCATTACTCATTTAGCAGATAATTTGGGAGCTATGTCTACTTTTCAAGGCAAAGTGAAGATGACAGTCCTTGCTTTCAGGGAGACCCCACTTTAATGGGAGACTGATAAACTGGCAATTAGACTATGTGATAAATAGTATGATGGAAATTAGCTTAAGCTGTTTAAGTAGGAACTCTTATCTTATTCGGTGGAAAGGCTGTTCCAGGTACAGGCAACTGGCCTAGCAACTTGGATACTTGGAACCTTGTATGAAAAGTGAATTTAACCACAACTTAGACCTAAGAAATTGACCTAGGGGTGTGTGTGTGTGTGTGTATTCTATGTACATATAAACAATTTTTATTTCATGCATTAAAAATAGTATGATAAAAAACAAAACAAAACAAAACAAAAAAACACAAAAATTAGCTGGGCGTAGTGGTGGGTGCCTGTAATCCCAGCTACTCAGGAGGCTGAGGCAGGAGAATTGCTTGAACCTGGGATGCAGAGGTTGCAGTGAGCTGAGATTATGCCCTTGCACTCCAGCCTGGGTGACAGAGTGAGACTCCATCTCTAAATAAATAAATAAATCTAGAGATGATTTAGAGTATACAGGAGGATGTATGTAGGTTACATGCAAATACTAGGCCATTTTGTAGCAGGGCCTTAAGCATCTGTACATTTTGGTGTTCACAGAAGACTCCTGAAACCAGTGCCTCATGGATACAGAGGGATGACTGCATACATCAGGGTTTCTCAACCTCAGCACTGCTGACACATTGGGTTGAATAATTTTTGGTTGTGCATTGTAAGGTGTTTAACAGCATCCCTGGCCCCTGCCCTCTAAATGCCAATAGTAATCCCATCCTCTCCCCTTCCCATCAAGTTGTGAAAACCAAAAATATCTCCAGGCATTGCCAAATGTTTTCTGGAGGTAAAAGCACCCCTGATTGAGACCCTCCAGCTGACATGTAAGTATTCTATACGTTCCCCCTCACAGATTGGCCCATGGTCTTGGGTTCAGAACCAACAGTGTAATCAAACCTCACACGTCACAGGGGAGAAAATCAAAGCCCAGAGTGATTTGCCTCTAGTGATTGTGTTTGTTTCCTTGGGTTGTTGCCATAAGAAATAGCCACAAACTGAATGGCTTAAAACAACAGGAATGTATTCTCTCACAGTTGTGGAGAACAGAAATCCGAAATAAAGGTATCAGCAAGGCCATGCCCTTTCTGAAACCTCCAGGGGAAAATTCTTCCTCATCTAGTCCAGTTCCTGCTGGCTCCATGCATTCCTTGTCTTGAGGATGCATCAGTCCAATTTCTGCTTCAGTCTTCACATGGTCTTGCTGTGTGTGTGTGTGTGTGTGTGTGTGTGTGTCTCCCTCTATCATTTCTTTTTGCTTTTTACTTTTTTTTTTTTTTGAGACAGCATCTCCCCTGTCACCCAGGCTGGAGTACAGTGGCACAGTCACAGCTCACTGCAGCCTCGACTTCCCAGACTCAAGTGATTCTTGTGCCTCAGCCTCCCGAGTAGCTGGGACTACAGGAGTGCACCGCCATGCCTGGCTAATCTTTTGTAGTTTTTGTACAGACAGGGTTTCACTATGTTGTTCAGGCTGGTCCCCAATTTCTAGGCTCAAGCAATCCACCTGCCTCTGTTACAGTCTCGCCCAGGCACCATAATGTAGCATTCTCTCATTGTGAGGTATAACCTGGAGTTCTGTGTTTCACAACCAAGAGAATTAAGGAGCATGGACACAAAGTGCAAGGTTGGAGCGAAAGTTTAATAGCGAAAGAAGAACGTTCTCCGCTATAAAGAGGGGACCTGAAAGAGGGTTCCTGGGTTGGTTGGGTTTTTTTGTTTTGTTTTGTTTTGTTTGAGACAAAGTTTCGCTCTTGTTGCCCAGGCTGGAGTGCAGTGGTGCAATCTCGGCTCACCGCATCCTCCGCCTCCCAGGTTCAAGTGATTTTCCTGCCTCAGCCTCCCAAGTAGCTGAGATTACAGGCATGTGCCACCATACCTGGCTAATTTTTTTTTTTTTTTTTTTTTTTGAGACAGAGTCTCGCTGTCGCCCAGGTTGGAGTGCAGTGGCACGATCTCGGCTCACAGCAGGCTCCACCCCCCGGGGTTCACACCATTCTCCTGCCTCAGCCTCCCGTGTAGCTGGGACTGCAGGCGCCCGCCACCTCGCCCGGATAATTTTTTGTATTTTTAGTAGAGACAGGGGTTTCACTGTGTTAGCCAGGATGGTCTCGATCTCCTGACCTCGTGATCCGCCCGCCTCGGCCTCCCAAAGTGCTGGGATTACAGGCATGAGCCACCGCGCCCAGCCTTTTTTCTTTTTCTTTAGTAGAGATGGGGTTTCTCCATGTTGGTCAGGCTGGTCTCAAACTCCCAACCTCAGGTGATCCACCTGTGTCCGGAATTGGTGGGTTCTTGGTCTCACTGACTTCAAGAATGAAGCCGCGGACCCTTGCGGTGAGTGTTACAGCTCTTAAGGTGGCGCGTCTGCAGTTTGTTCCTTCTGATGTTTGGATGTGTTCGGAGTTTCTTCCTTCTGGTGGGTTCGTAGTCTCACTGGCTCAGGAGTAAAGCTGAAGACCTTTGCGGTGAGTGTTACAGCTCTTAAGGCAGCACGTCTGGAGTTGTTCGTTCCTCCTGGTGGGCTCGTGGTCTCGCTGGGTTCAGGAGTGAAGCTGCAGATCTTCGCAGTGAGTGTTACAGCTCATAAAAGCAGTGTGGACCCAAAGAGTGAGCAGTAGCAAGATTTATTGCAAAGAGCAAAAGAACAAATCTTCCACAGTGTGGAAGGGAACCTGAGCGGGTTGCCAATGCTGGCTCGGGCAGCCTGCTTTTAGTCTCTTATCTGGCCCCACCCACATCCTGCTGATTGGTAGAGCCGAGTGGCCTGTTTTGACACGGCACTGATTGGTGCGTTTACAATCCCTGAGCTAGATACAAAGGTTCTCTACGTCCCCATCAGATTAGTTAGATACGGAGTTTCGACACACAGGTTCTCCAAGGCCCCACCAGAGCAGCTAGATACAGAGTATCGATTGGTGCACTCACAAACCTTGAGCTAAACACAGGGTGCTGATTGGTGTGTTTACAAACCTTGAGCTAGATACAGAGTGCCGATTGGTGTATTTACAATCCCTGAGCTAGACATAAAGGCTCTCCAAGGCCCCACCAGAGCAGCTAGCTACAGAGTGTCGATTGGTGCACTCACAAACTTTGAGCTAAAACACAGGGTGCTGATTGGTGTGTTTACAAACCTAGAGCTAGATACAGAGTGCCGATTGGTGTATTTACAATCCCTGAGCTAGACATAAAGGTTCTCCAAGGCCCCACCAGAGCAGCTAGATACAGAGTGTCGAGTGGTGCATTCACAAACCTTGAGCTAAACAGAGGGTGCTGATTGGTGTGTTTACAAACCTTGAGCTAGATACAGAGTGCCGATTGGTGTGTTTACAATCCCTGAGCTAGACATGAAGGTTCTCCAAGGCCCTACCAGAGCAGCTAGCTACAGAGTGTCGATTGGTGCACTCACAAACCCTGAGCTAGACACAGGGTGCTGATTGGTGTGTTTACAATCCCTGAGCTAGACATAAAGGTTCTCCAAGACCCCACCAGAGCAGCTAGATACAGAGTGTCGATTGGTGCACTCACAAACCTTGAGCTAAATACAGGGTGCTGATTGATGTGTTTACAAACCTTGAGCTAGATACAGAGTGCCGATTGGTGTATTTACAATCCCTGAACTAGATATAGACCTCCACATCCTCACCAGACTCAGGAGCCCAGCTGGCTTCACCTAGTGGATCCCGCACCGGGGCTGCAGGTGGAGCTGCCTGCCAGTCCTGCGCCGTGTGCTTGCACTCCTCAGCCCTTGGGTGGTCGATGGGACTGGGCGCCGCGGAGCAGGGGGTGGCGCTCGTTGGGGAGGCTCGGGCTGCACAGGAACCCACAGAGGTGGAGGAAGGCTCAGGAATGGCGGGCTGCAGTCCGGAGGCCTGCCCCGCGGGAAGGCAGCTAAGGCCCGGCGAGAAATCGAGTGCAGCGCCGGTGGGCTGGCACTGCTGGGGGACCCAGTACACCCTCCGCAGCCGCTGGCCCGGGTGCTAAGTCCCTCATTGCCCGAGGCCGGCAGGGCCAGCTGGCTGCTCCGAGTGCACGGCCCGTCAAGCTCACGCCCACCTGGAACTCCAGCTGGCCCGCAAGTGCCGCACGCAACCCTGGTTCCCGCTCCCGCCTCTCCCTCCACACCTCCCTGCAAGCTGAGGGAGTGGGCTCCGGCCTTGGCCAGCCCAGAAAGGGGCTCCCACAGTGCAGCAGTGGGCTGAAGGGCTCCTCAAGTGCCGCCAAAATGGTAGCCCAGGCAGAGGAGGCGCCGAGAGTGAGCGAGGGCTGTGAGGACTGCCAGCACGCTGTCACCTCTCAATCCCCCCTCTAAACAGGACACCCCAACTGCTGTTGGGAATTTGGCCGATGACTGCTCTAGCTACTTCCTGCTGGATAGGGGTGAAGAAGGGGCCCTGCAGTTGTGGTGTCCTTCAGAGGGGAACTCTCTAGGCCAGGAGAAGTGCCAGCGGGTCGGTCCAGGGGTCCTCGGTAGAAGTTGTTAGTTGAACTCATTGGGGGTTCCATTTGTAAGACCATCTGTAGCTTGATGGCCTTGATTCTAGAGGAAATAAATTTGACAAGAAGGTTAAAAATACAGGGCCCAAAGGCGAGTAACAGCAAGATGGCTGCCACAGGACCTAGAAAGGGGAGAAGCCATGTTGCCCAACCCCAGAGGTTGGTATAAGAATTTGAAAGGCGTTGTCTGATTTCAGAAGCCTTTTCCTGTAAATGCCGGGCAGCATCTCGTACTATCCCCGACTGGTTAGTGTAAAAACAACACTCTTCCCCTAAGAAGGTGCAGAGTCCTCCTTTCTCAGCAGTGAGGAGGTCTAGGCCTCGGTGGTTTTGGAGAGTCACTGCTGCCAAAGAGTCTATTTGAGATTGTTAAGTAAGGATAGATTTCGTTATTTCTTGCAAACTGTCTGAGAAATCCTTTGAGAGGGTGTGGTAGTAGGATAATGAAGTTGATAAACCAGCTATTCCGGTTCCTGTAGCAGTAGCCATTCCTAACCCTATAAGTAGGGGTATTAGTTGTATGGCTCTGCGCTGGCAGACTTGAGCTTTGAGGGGTACTGATAAGGTCTGATTTCCTGGGGCAATGTTAATGTTAGGACTTAGAAAGACTAAGGTGCAGGTGCCTGTCCAGTTAGTGGGGAGGCAGATACAGGTCGACATTCCACATAAGAAGAATATGCCACGGCTGGGTAGACAGAACTTTACCCTGGCTTTTAAAGGAATGGGGTACACTGTTTTTTCTTTACGACTTTCATCTTTCTTTCTTTCTCTTTGACTTCTCCTCTGTCTCTTCCTCTCTTTTTAACTCTCTCTTTCTGCGTCTGTCCCTCTTTCTCTCTGACTCCTTTTCTTTGTCTCTGTTTCTGACTCCCTCTTTGACTTTCTGTCTCTCTGTCTCTTGTCTCTTTCTCTGACTTTCTCTTTCTTTCTTTCCTTCTTGCTGGTCTTTCCCTACCTCTGCCAGCCGCTTATGCTGCTGTTCTCCCCTCTCCTTCTCATTTTGATGGCTTTGGTAGTGTATGACACCCACCTCAGCCTCCCAAAGTGCTAGGATTACAGGCATGAGCCACCGCACCTGGCCGGGTTCCTGTTTTTACAGTTGAATGCAAAGGCTTTTATAAGAAGCTGATGAGGACTGGTCATCTCATTTGCATAAGGCACGAATTTCTGGTAGCTCTACCCTGTCCTCCTAATGCACCTTCAGGCCCTTAGGTCGAGTTACTCCATATCACTTTGTTCCCCTTACCGCACATGTGTCAGGGGACGGCATTTTCCATTGCGGGCATGTCTGGGCAAGTCACTTGTGTAGACTTTTTTATCTGTGCAGCTGTGGGCATGTCTTAGGCTGCGGGCACAGATAAGGGAACATGCACAAGCCCCCCATGCAAGTTCCCTTATCTGTGCCTGCAGCTTGATTTTTCTGGCTGTTCTTTGGTTTGAAAGAATTCAGCCGAGAACCCACCCTAACTGCCTGCCTGACCGGTTTCTTCCTTTCTCCTCTCTCACTTTGGCCTCCCAAAGTGCTGAGATTACAGGCATGAGCCACCGCACCCAGCCATGTCTTCTCTTCTTATAAGGACATTTGTCATTGGATTTAGAGTCCATCCAGTTAATCCAGGATGATATCATCTGAAGATCCTTAACCTTATTACATGTGCAAAGACCTTTTTTCCAAATAAAGTCACATTCACAGGTATTGAGGATTAGGACTTAGACCTATCTTTTAGGGGACCACAATTCAACCTGCTGCCAAGAAGTTATATGTAAACAGCTCTACAGCACGTTAGTGATAGAGTTAGGATGCAAGTAGGCCGGGCGCAGTGGCTCATGCTTATAATCCCAGAACTTTGGGAGGCCGAGGCGGGTGGATCACCAGGTCAGGAGATTGAGACCATCTTGGCTAACACAGTGAAATCCCGTCTCTACTAAAAATACAAAAAATTAGCCAGGCGTGGTGGTGGGCATCTGTAGTCCCAGCTACTCGGGAGGCTGAGGCAGGAAAATGGCGTGAACCCGGGAGGTGGAGCTTGCAGTGAGCCAAGACTGCACTGCACTCAAAAAAAAAAAAAAAAAAAGAATGCAAGCTTAGGTTTTGTGACTCCCAATATTATTACCCACCCTCTCTAAATTTCAATTTCCACATCTGTAAAATGGGCCTAACAAAGAGATCTACCTCATAGAATAGATGGGCTCATAACACCCCAGTTTGTGATCCTAGTTTTATTCAAGAAAGTACTTTGCACAATGGCTGGCTTGTAGCAAGTGCTTCAAAAATGTTAGCTATTTCTGTCGTTATCATTACCATTTTATTATCATAAGGTCATTCTTTCAACTAAGTAAAAAATCATATCCCAAGGGAAAGACTGTCTCAAGATTTAAGGTTATAAACTAGATGGTAACACCAACAATTCAATTCTCTGGTTGGTTGGTTGGTTGGTTGGTTTTTTCGAGACAGGGTCTCATTCTGTTGCCCAGGTTGAAGTGCAGTGGTATGATCTCGGCTCACTGCAGCCTCCTTCTCCAGGGCTCAAGCGATCCTCCCACCACAGCCTCCTGAGTAGCTGAGACTACAAGGCACACACCACCACACCCAGCTGGTTTTTGTATTTTTAGTACAGATGGGGTTTCACCATGTTACCCAGGCTGGTCTTGAACTCCTGAGTTCAACCTGACCGCCCACCTCAGTCTCCCAAAGTGCTGGGATTATAAGTGTGAGCCACGACGCCCAACCCAGTTCTCTGTTTTAAACTATCATTTCTCCCTTATCAGGTGGTGTGGGATATGGAACAACCTTTGTAAAGATCTGGTCAAACTTTGAAAGTAAAGTAATGAGAGGAAAGGGTACTTTGTATATTTCTCTTAAGTCTCTGTAAACCAAGAAGACAAGATGGCGTTTGTTTGTCTGTTTGTTTAAATAATTAGACTCTGAACTCCTGACATCCATGTCTGGCTACTTTTAAACAGATGGAATGGTCTCAGGAAGAATTTTATCCCAGAAGAAACTGGGTTCAGGCTGGGCACAGTGGCTCATGTCTGTAATCCCAGCACTTTGGGAGGCCGAGGTGGGTGGATGGATCACTTGAGGTCAGGAGTTCAAGACCAGCCTGGTCAACATGGCTGGTCTTTTCTTTTTAGCTCCCACATATGTGTGAGAATGTGCGATATTTGTATCTGCCTTGTCTGTGCCTGGTTTATTTCATTTAACATAATATCCTCCAGTTCCTCCATTGTTGTTGCAAATGACAGAATTTCATGCTTTTTTATTGCTAAATAATATTTCTTTCTTTCTTTTTCTTTTTTTTTTTGAGACAAAGTCTCGCTCTGTTGCCCAGGCTAGAGCGATCTCTGCTCACTCAACCTCCTGGGTTCAAGCGATTCTCCTGCCTCAACCTCCCGGGTAGCTGGGATCACAGGCATGTGCCATCATGTCTAGCCAATTTTTGTATTTTTAGTAGAGATGGGTTTTCACCATGTCGGTCAGGCTGGTCTCGAACTCCTGGCCTCAGGTGATCTGCCCACCTCAGCCTCCCAAAAGTGTTGGAATTACAAGCAGGAGCCACTGTGCCTGGCCCCTGAATAACATTTCATTGTATGTATGTAGCACATTTTTTTCACTCATTCATTGATAGATACTTGGGTTGATTCCATATCTTGCTTATTGTGAATAGTGCTCTACTAGCTTTTTCAAACAATTGTAAAAAGTGACAGGGGGACTTAATTTTAATAATATAGACTTTATGTAACTCAGTAAATCCAAAATATCATCATACATATAAGCAATATAAAAATTATGAATTTGAGGCTGGGCATGGTGGCTCACACCTGTAATCACAGCACTTTTAGAGGCTGAGGTGGGTGAAAACCTGAGGTCAGGAGTTCGAGACCAGCCTGACCAACATGGTGAAACCCCACCTCTACTAAAAACACAAAAAATTAGCTGGGCTTGGTGGCACATTCCTGTAATCCCAGCTACTTGGGAGGCTAAGGCAGGAGAATCACTTGAACCCGGGAGGTGGAGGTTGCAGTGAGACGAGATGGTGCCATTGCACTTCAGTCTCAGTGACAAGAGTGAAACTCAATCTCAAAAAAAAAAAAAGAAATTATGAATTTGATATTTTGTATCCTTCTTTTTTTTGAGATGGAGTTTCGCTCTTGTCCCCCAGGCTGGAGTGCAATGATGCGATCTCGGCTCACTGCAACCTCTGCCTCCTGGGTTCAAGCTAGTCTCCTGCCTCAGCCTCCCAAGTAGCTGGGATTACAGGCTCACCATCAGGCCCAGCTAATTTTTGTATTTTTAGTAATAATCGCCTGCCAAGTAGCTGGGATTACAGGGGCGCCATCACGCCCGGCTAATTATTTGTATTCACCATGTTGGCCAGGCTGGTCTCAAACTCCTGACCTCACGTGATCTGCCTGCTTCGGTCTCCCAAAGTGCTAGAACTACAGGCGTGAGGCACCGCACCCGGCCAAAATCGCCATTTTTATACTAAGTCTTTGAAATCTAGCGTGTATGTTACACTCACAGCACATCTCTTACATCTTTTTTTTTTTTTTTTTTTTTTGAGACAGGGTCTCACTCTGTCACCCAGGATGGAGGGCAGTGGTGCAGTCTAGTCTCACTGCAACCTCTGACCCTCAGGCTCAAGTGATCTTCCCACCTAAGCCTTCCAAGTGGCTGGGACCACAGGCAGGCACCACAACACCTGGCTTTTTGTGTGTGTGTGTGTGTGTGGTTTTAGTAGAGATGGGGTTTCACCATGTTGCCCAGGCTGGTCTCGAACTCCTGAGCTCAAGTGATCCACCTGCCTTGGTTTTCCCAAGTTCTGAGTCACTGCCTGCAGCCTCCAGCCTCAGCACACCTCAATCCGGATGTGGCACATTTCAGGTGCTCAGTGGCTGTGTTTTCATGTTGGAAAGATGGAAACTAGTGGTTTCCCTATTGGACATTACAAGCTAGGAGAGAGCCTGTAAGATGGACCTGAAGCTCCCTCCTCTTACATTTTTAATTTTTTTTAATTAGAGATTTAAAGTTGTTGGGGATGGAATGCAAAAAAAGAAAGAAAGATTTAAAGGTGTTGATAGATATCACATATCTGTGGTGCAAAAGTTTAGCAGGTATAGAATTCTATGCAGCGTAAAGGAAATCTTGCTCCCTCCCTTGTCTTCTGTGCATTGAATTTCCGTCACCAGAGGCACCCACAGTTCATAGACTCTCAGATTCTCCTGTCTCCATTCAGAGATATTCTAAACCAATATGAGCATATATAAACATACATGCATATCCATACACACACACACATATATATCCATACACATACATATATATTTATATATATGTTTATATATATACATATATGAAAAATATATATATATGTTTTTTTTACTCTTTTCTAAATTTTTTTTTAGATGGGGTCTCATTCTATTGGCCAGGCTGGAGTGCAGTGGCACAATCATAGCTCACTGCAGCCTCAACCTCCCTGGACTCAGGTGATCACACCTCAGTCTCCCGAGTAGCTGGGACCACAGGCGCACACCACCATGCCCACCATATTTTTTGTTTGTTTGTTTGTTTTGTGGGGTTTTTTGTAGAGATGTAGTTTCACTATGTTGCCCAGTCTGGTCTCAAACTCCCAGGCTCAAGCAGTCTACCCATTTTGGCCTCCCAAAGTGCTAGGATTACAGGCATAAGCCACTGTGCTCAGCCCTATCTTTTACTGCAGTTTGTTTTTTTTTTTATTTTTTGAGACGGAGTCTCACTGTGTCACCAGGCTGGAGTGCAGTGGCACAATCTTGGCTCACTGCAACCTCCGCCTCCCAGGTTCAAGTGATTCTCCTGCCTCAGCCTCCCGAGTAGCTGGGACTACAGGCGCCCACCACCACACCCGGCTAATTTTTTGTATTTTTAGTAGACACAGGGTTTCACCATGTTGGCCAGGACAGTCTTGATCTCTTGCCCTCGTGATCCACCTGCCTAGGCCTCCCAAAGTGCTGGGATTACAGGCGAGAGCCACCGCACCCAGCCTCTTTTACTGTCTTTTGTAATCAGTATGGGAGCATGCTATACACACTGTTCTATACTGTGATTTTTCTCACCTAATGCTAACCCTGCTACTTATTAGCTGGGTATCATTGGGCAAATTACTACCATTTTGTACTTCAGTTTCGTCATCTGTGAAGTGAAGGTAACAATATACCCAAATATCTGCTTAAGCGTTGATGAGATAATTGAGTAATGAAACACACAAGACTTAAAATAATGCCCAGCACACTCAACTGTTAGACTTTTTTGTTTCTAGGTCTCACTCTTTCGCTTAGGCTGAGTATGGTGGTGCAGTCATGGCTCGCTGTAGCCTCAACCTCCTGGGCTCAAGCAGTCCTCCCACCTCAGCCTCCCAGGTAGCTGGGACTGCAGGCATGTGCCATGACACCTGGCTAATTTTTGTATTTTTAGTAGAGACTGGATTACACCTCATTGCCCAGGCTGGCCTCAAACTCTTGGGCTCAAGTGATCCTCCCACCTCAGCCTCACAAAGTGCTGAAATTGCAGGCGTGAGCCATTGCACCTAGCCAGTGTTAGACTCTTTTTTTTTTTTTTTCCTGAGACTGAGTCTCACTCTATCTCCCAGGCTGACTCACTGCAACCTCTGCCTCCCAGGTTCAAGCGATTCTCTTGCCTCAGCCTCCCACGTAGCTGGAATTATAGGCGTGCGCCACCATGCCTGGCTAATTTTTTTGTACTTTTAGTAGAGACAGGGTTTCGCCATGTTGGCCAGGTTGGTCTCGAACTCCTGACCTCAGGTGACCCACCCACCTCAGCCTCCCAGAGTTCTGTGATTACAGGTGTGAGCCACCGCAACCAGCTTCAATGTGAGACTTTTATTAGCCACAGAATATTGCATTGTATCTCTCTACTGTAACTGATTGGAACAGTCCCCTTTTAATGGACATTTAGTTTGTCCTCAGCTCCACAACTTAATCTTTTTGCTCTTACAAAGAATGTTTCAATGGCTAGCTTTGTGCAATATCATTTCAACCCCATGCAAGTGCACCAGAGGAGAAATCCAGAATTGGAATTTCTATGTCCGAGAATATGGGCGTGTCTCATTTTGGTCTCACTGCCAAATTCCCTTCCCAGGAGACCATGGCAGTTGACAATCGTACCTACTATGTAGGGAGCCTGCCTGTGTCCCACGGCCTCGCCCTCACAGGGTACCTGCACATGTGGTTTTCTCTGCCAGGCCACTGCACATGGACAATGATACAGCCTCGTGGTTTCCACTTGTCTTTCTCTCCCCTTGGTGAGGATGGACATCTTTTCCTATGTCTAAAGGCTACTCGGATTTCCTTTCCTGGGAACCTTTACTCATTTTTCTTTTGGATTATTGGGTTAAGTCTTTTTTAATCCTTGTCTTTTCTGCCAGCCTTCCCGACCTCTCTCTACAGACCACCTGGCTGCCTTTCCCCCACATCCCTCACGGCAGTAATCCAGACTTACTTTTTGTTGTCATCCTGAGCTGTAATGTCCATCTCATATTGTCAAGATGTCACACAGGAATAGCATATGTCCTTGGTCAAAACATAAGTGTTCCAGGGCAGACATGGGCTTGAGGCCTGAGTCCTGAGCAGACGTAGCACTGAGCCTTGTATCAGACAGGCATTGCGTGACTATTTCTCAAATTTGTTTTGAAAAAGAAAATCAGTGGTAAATAGTTATAAAAAAGAGATCATCGCTCTTACTTGCCACGCTTATTTTTTCAAGCTATTAAAATGATTAAATGTATCACATCATTATAATTATCAAATTATTAACAATTATTAAAATTAAATCTATTGCATTTCTGTAACTAAATTATTAAAATTTAAGCACAGTAGGAAGAAATATTTTCTCTCCCCAAAGAGAGATACTTTAAACAGTTTGTCAAACACTTTTAAGATTTTACCTATGGGCCAGGTGCGGTGGCTCACGCCTGTAATCCCAGCGCTTTAGGAGGCTGAGGCAGCCAGATCACGAGGTCAGGAGTTCGAGACTAGCCTGGCCAACATGGTGAAACCTCATCTCTACTAAAAATACAAAAATTAGCTGGGCATGTTGGCACACGCCTGTAATCCTAGCTACTCAGGAGGCTGAGGCAGCAGAATTGCTTGAGCCCGGGAAGCGGAGGTTGCAGTGAGCTGAGATTGCACCACTGCCCTCCAGCCTGGGTGGCAGAGCGAGACTCCATCTCAAAAAACGAAAACAAACAAAAGATTTTACCTATGATTTTACAAACTTACATATTAAAACGCATAAGGATGTGCATGTATATAAACACATGGGAAGACAGAAACATGTAGTTTTGGGAAGCTGTTAGCAACGTATCAGACTTTACGTTTTGTTCTTCGATTGGCAATTTCGCAGTTTTACCTCGATCCTTCAAAAAATATCATGCACCTACTGTGTGCCAGAGACTATGTTTTCTTGTTTGATTGTGTGGTTATCTTTTGTTTTTGTTTTTTAGTGAGTGTTTTCCGTGATCAAGAAAGTTTGGGAGGCCAGGCGAGGTGGCTCACACCTGTAATCCCAGCACTTGGGGTGGCCGAGACGGGTGGATCACCTGAGGTCAGGAGTTTGAGACGAGCCTGGCCAACATGGTAAAACCCTGTCTCTACTAAAAATACAAAAATTAGCTAGGCGTGGTGGTGCACACCTGTAATTCCAGCTGCTTGGGAGGCTGAAGCAGGAGAATTGCTTGAACCTAGGAGGCAGAGGTTGCAGTGAGTAAAGATTGTGCCGTTGCACTCCAGCCTGGGTGACAGAGCAAAACTCCATCTGAAAAAAAAAAAAAGAAAAGAAAAGAAAAAACGAAAGTTTGGGAAACAGTGAGATGCTCACAGAATCTTGGGTTTGGGATAAATTTTCAGATTTCTGTCCCTGTCTCCAAACAGAGCATCCAACCTATCTAAGTCAGTCTGGCTAAAGTTATAATTTAAAAGGCTTCCCATGAAAGGGGCTTTACTGCGATCTGAAGCATTTCTCCTGATGTTCACTCAGCTCTGCGCTCTTTGGAATAAATTTATATAACAGACAATAAATGATGCAGTAAAGTGCTCATAGCATGAACCTGTATTGAAGAAGTAAAACCTAGTGAGGTGTTAAATTTAGGAGATAGGTTAGGATCAAAGCCTCTGGGTCCTCATAGTGGTTACCTCTGCTCCTCCAGGTGTGTGACTCTGCTATAGAAGACATTTAGCCCCCTCTAAGCCTTTGTTTTCAAAGGAGTTCATTCTAAAGCCAGTGAGTGTATAGGGGAAAAATTTGAGTATGGTCAAAAATGATCTTGCATATCTTTTCTATTATAGTATCACCATCAGGGACTGGACAGAGCTCAACACCAGAAAATGCACGTGTGCCTTGTCTCTTACCTGCAAGAGTGCACACGGTGTCCCAGATAATTTAAATCAGTCTTCTTTTTCTCTGTCTCCGTTTTCTCTCCACACACCTGGTAGAAATCAGGTAGATTCAATGCAGCTATTGGTGACTGCACTTGACTAACCATGCTGTAGGTTTTTCTAATTATTAAATATATAATTCATGCAAAGCAACTAGTTCCATGCCTGGCATGCAGTAAGCCTCTAATAAATGTTAGCTTTCCTTATTATCACCATCGCTGCTACTCCTCTATGAGAAAAGTGTTTTTTCTTTTTCTTTTCTTTTTTTTTTTTTTTTGAGATGGAGTTTCGCTCTTGTTGCCCAGGCTGGAGTGCAATGGTGCGATATTGGCTCACTGCAACTCCCTGGTTCAAGTGATTCTCCTGCCTCAGCCTCCCAAGTAGCTGGGATTATAGGTGTGCACCACCACGCCTGGCTAATTTTGTATTTTCAGTAGAGATGGGGTTTCTCCATGTTGGTCAGGCTGGTCTCGAGCTACCGAACTTGATCCTCCCTCCTCAGCCTCCCAAAGTGCTGGGATTAAAGGCATGAGCCACCACTCCTGGCCGAGAAAAGTGTTTTTTCTTTTGAAGAGATTATTTATGCCAGATTTCATGTCTCATTCTGAGTTGAGTCACCCAAGGCCACCCCCAGCAAAATTGCAGACCTGTAATTGAATTGTAAGTGAATTACAAAGCCTCTGGCTCAGGCCAGGTGTGGTGGCTCACACCTGTAATCCCAGCACTTTGGCAGGCTGAGGTAGGAGGATCATGCAAGCTCAGGAGTTCAAGACCAGCCTGGTTAACATAGTGACACCCCCATCTCTGCAAAAGAAAAAAGAAAAGAAAGAAAAAAAAATCAGCTGGGCATGGTAGCACATGCCTGTGGTCCCAGCTACTTAGGAGGCCGATGTGGGAAGATCGCTTAAGCTCAGGAGGTCGAGGCTGCAGTGAGCCGATACTGTGCCACTGCACTCCAACTTGAGCGACAGAGTGAGGCCCTGTCTCAAAAACAAAACGCCCGGTGCAGTGGCTCATGCCTGTAATCCCAGCACTTTGGGAGGCCAAAGCGGGCAGATCACAAGGTCAGGAGATTGAGACCATCCTGGCTAACACGATGAAACCCCGTCTCTACTAAAAATACAAAAAAATAAGCTGGGCATGGTGGCGGGCACCTGTGAGCCAAGATCGCGCCACTGCACTCCAGCCTGTGTGACAGTGCAGTGCAGTTTGAGACTCCTCTGTCTCAAAACAAAAAACCGAAACAAAATTAAAACCTCTGGCTCAAAGGTAAGAAGGGCAAAACAAAGGAAGAGTGTCTGACAGTAGCACTTGCCTATAACTGTCAAGATTCTTTTTAGTGAGTTCAGTGTTGAATTAGTCCACTGGCTTCTGCTTTTCAATAAATCCATACACTCTTTCATTAATTCTCTCTATATTTTGTACATTCTTGTCCTGTGCCAGGCTCTGTGCTAGGCCTGGAGGTACAGTGGTGAACAAGACAGGCAAGGGCCCTTAAAGGCTCCTGGGGGAGAAACAGTAAACAAGTACAATCCAAAAGATGCTTTCTGACTTAAGTGCTTGGGAAGGGAAATAGACAGAAGGGAAGGGAAATAGACAGATGGGATAGTCAGTGACTGAAGGGAAGACCAACTTATATAGGGATTCAGCAAAGTCCTCCCCGGAAGAGACATCAGAGCTGAGATCTGGGATAACTAAAATGTAAATATCCAGTAATAGTAAAATTAAAATTGTTCAATATGTCATATAGCCTAAAGTGGACATGCCATTTTCATTCTTCCCTTTAAAGAAAAAGCATTTCATTCCCATCAGGATGGCATAGCAGTTAAAAGTCCGAAAGTACCAGGTTCTAGAGAGAACGTGAACAGAAGGAAACCCTTGTAAACTGCTATTTGGGAGTAGCAATTGGCAGACCTCTTTGGAGAACAATTGGTGATATCTAGTTGAAGCTGAAGGTGTGAATTTCCCACAACCCAACAATTCTATGTCTAGTTATGTTCTTTAAACCCTTAAAAATATATCCTCCTAGGCTGGGCATGGTGGCTCACGCCTGTAATCCCAATACTTTGGGAGGCCGAGAGGCCAAGGCGGACAGATCACCTGAGGTTGGGAGTTCGAGACCAGCCTGATCAACAGGGAGAAACCCTGGCTCTACTAAAAATACAAAATTAGCCGGGCATGGTGGCGCATGCCTGTAATCCCAGCTACTCAGGAGGCTGAGGCAGGAGAATCGCTTGAACCTGGGAGGTGGAGGTTTTGGTGAGATGAGATTGATCGCGCCATTGCACTCCAGCCTGGGCAACAAGAGTGAAAGTCCGTCACCAAAAAAAAAAAAAAAAATCTCCTTCAAGAGAAGTAAGGGAAGATTTAAAGTAAAACTACAAAGCAAAAGTACTTCATTCAACAAATATTTCCAGAATGCCTACATGTGACAGGCATTCATAAATGCTCTAAGAAAACCATGCTGAACGAAACCATGAAAGACAAACTGGGGAAGATACACAGTAAATAAAAGTCCAAACACTCATTATCTACTTAATGTATACCCAGTTTGTGGTCCTAGTTTTCTGCAAAAAGAAACTGAGTCTTAGAGAAATTGTCATTTGCCCAAGGTGAGCCCACCAGTGAGATGATGAACATGCCAGCCCAAGAACTTACTCCCCAGGACTCCACCTGTGCCAAGTCCAGCTTCCCCGCCATGGGAGTCTGTGAGGAAGGGAGGTGCGAGTTTCCCTTTATGCGGGGTGCCTACTGCATGGCTCATACATAGTGTACGGTTTGGGGGTGGGAGTGGGGAGTGGACAGGATTGAAGAACTATCCAGAACTAAAACCTGCATAAAAGATGAGGAGTAGACTTCCAGATTATCTACCCGAGTATGGGAGTAGAATCCATGGAGCCGGCATCATTAACAAGGGAAATGGGAAGAAGGAAGGCTCCTTTCCCCAGGCCAGGGATGCCTTAAGTGGTTCCCTGACTTTTCAGTTTTCATCCTCTACACAAGATCCACATCAAAGCTCCAGAATGCTCTTAGCTAGGGACATAACCAAGGAAGACAAAACCCTGGCAAGTGGCTACCATAAGGGGGCAGTAAGGAGAGAAGCGAAGCCAGGCTGACCAGAACCAAAATCAGGTGTCCCCTGGTGAGGAAGTCCTGGCATCAAGGATGGGAGGAGCACAGCATCACCCCACCCAGGGGCCCGGCGAGCCTCCCACTCCTGGGGACAGAATGACTTCATGGGGACACTTTACTTTTGATGTATAATTTTCTAACAAGAAAGTTTAAAAATACAGAAAATAGAAAAAAAAATACAATGAGCAGCCTTGTACCCTTCTTTCAAAATAACAACTGTTAACATTTCTTTTTTTTTTGAGACAGAGTCTCGCTCTGTTGCCCAGGCTGGAGTGCAGTGGCACAATCTCGGCTCACTGCAACCTCCGCCTCCCAGGTTCTAGCAATTCTCCTGCCTCAGCCTCCTGAGTAGCTGGAATTACAGGCGCACACCGCCATGCCTGGCTAATTTTTTGTATTTTAGTAGAGACGGGGCTTCCCTGTGTTGCCCAGGCTGGTCTCAAACTCCTGAGTTCAGGCAATCCACCCGCCTCAGCCTCCCAAAGTGCTAGGATTACAGGCGCGAGCCACCGCGCCCAGCCACAACTGTTAACATTTCATATTAGCTTTTTTTTTGAGACGGAGTCTCACTCTGTCGCCCAGGCTGGAATGCAGTGGCACAATCTCTGCTCACTGCAACAACTCCCAGGTTCAATCGATCCTCCTGCCTCAGCCTCCCAAGTAGCTGGGAATACAGGCGTGTGCCACCACACCTGGTTAATTTTTGTAGTTTTGGTAGAGATGGGGTTTCATCATCTTGGTCAGGCTAATCTCAAACTCCTGACCTAAAGTGATGTGCCAGCCTCAGCCTCCCAAAGTGCTGGGATTACAGGCATGAACCACCGCACCTGGCTGAACATTTCATATTAGCTTTAGGACATTTTCTGTTTAAATTTTTTTCAGATAGTTATTTCCTTTTATTTCCATCTTTCTTTATATTTGACCCTGTTTTTCTTCTTACTGCATTTTGAACTAAATGTTAGCTTATTTATTTTATTTTTTATTTTTTTTCGAGACAGAGTCTTTCTCTGTCACCCAGGCTGGGGTGCAGTGGCGCGATCTCAGCTCACTGAAAGCTCTGCCTTCCGGGTTCGCGCCATTCTCCTGCCTCAGCCTCCCGAGTAGCTGGGACTACAGGTGCCCGCCACCGCGCCCAGCTAATTTTTTGTATTTTTTAGTAGAGACGGGCTTTCACCGTGGTCTCGATCTCCTGACCTCATGATCCGCCTGCCTCGGCCTCCCAAAGTGCTGGGATTACAGGCGTGAGCCACCATGCCTGGCAGCTTATTTATTTTTAATCCTTCTTTCCTACATTTGAAGCTATACATTATCCTTTTTATCACTGTAGGTGCATCTTGCTTTTTTTTTTTTTTTTTTGAGACAGAGTTTCACTCTTGTCACCCAGGCTTTGGTGCAATGGCTCCATCTTGGCTCACTGCAACCTCTGCCTCCCGGGTTCAAGCGGTTCTCCTGCCTCAGCCTCCCAAGTAGCTGGGATTACAGGCAAGCGCCACCATGCCCAGCTAATTTTGTATTTTTAGTAGAGGTAGAGTTTCACCATGTTGGTTAGGCTGGTCTCAAACTCCTGACTTCAGGTTATCCACCCACCTCAGCTTCCCAAAGTGCTGGGATTACAGATACGAGCCACCACACCCAGCCATCCCACATTTTTTAAAAAAGAAAACTTCTGCTTACATACAAGCATGTTTAATTGTGCAATTTTTTTTTTTTTTTTTTTTTTTTTTGAGACGGAGTCTCACTGTGTCTCCCAGGCTGGAGTACAGTGGTGCAATCTCGGCTCACTGCAAGCTCTGCCTCCCAGGTTCACGCCATTCTCCTGCCTCAGCCTCCCGAGTAGCTGGGACTACAGGCGCCTGCCACCACGCCTGGCTAATTTTTTTTTTTTTATTTTTAGTAGAGGCGGGGTTTCACCGTGTTAGCCAGGATGGTCTCGATCTCCTGATCTTGTGATCCACCCGCCTCGGCCTCCCAAAGTGCTGGGATTACAGGCGTGAGCCACCGTGCCCGGCCTAATTGTGCAATTTTCATAGATACATAAAGTGAATATATCACCATTATTTAATTTTCTTCTTTTTAAAAAAAAATTCTACCAACTTCTCCCTTTCCACCATAGTAATCCTACCTCCTACCCAGCCTCTCTCCTCCCTCAACAATACTTAATGGAAATTCCTTTAAGACAATTTTTCCAGTTTTATCTCATTTTACTTAATGTCTATATAATATTCCACGGTATGAATGTGTCAGGATTTTTTCCTTTTGTTTCTAGAGGTTTTTTGTTGGTTTTGTTTTTGTGTTTGCTACCATTAACAATACTGTAATACACACCTTTGAGTATTTGAAACAAAAAATCCCAGGTGTCACAGGAGAAGAAAGTTGTTAACAGTGGCTACTGTGGCAGGTATGATGGGAAGCCCAGGAATGGTGACCTCAGCTAGCCAGGGCGGCTTTCTGTCCTGACTCCCAGCATTTCTTAAACAAGGAGGTCAGATCAGATAAATGCTAGGGTATCTCTTAGCTGACTGAATCTTTTATAATCAAATCGTTCGTTCAGACCAGACACAGTGGCTCACACCTGTAATCCCAGCACTTTGGGAGGCCTGGGCAGGCAGATCACTTGAGGTCAGTAGTTCAAGACCAGCCTGGCCAACATGGTGAAACCCCGTCTACTAAAAATACAAAAATTAGCTGGGCGTGGTGGCGGGTGCCTGTAGTCCCAGCTACTCTGGAGGCTGAGGCACTAGAATTGCTCAAACCCAGGAGGCGGAGGCTGTAGTGAGCTGAGATGGCGCCACTGCACTCCAGCCTGGGTGATAGAACAAGATTCTGTCTCAAACAAACAAAAAATTTGTTCACTTGTGCACCCACCCAGCAGAAACTGAGTATCTTTGATGTGTAGACACTAACCTAGACACTTTGAACTTGACGGAGAAGAGGGTGGAAAAGACTCTGGCTCTTAGGCAGCTAACATTCTGTTGGGGAGAAGCAGATGATGAATGCACAGATAAATGATATCCACTCTATGCTATTAAAAGGGCTAGAATTTGGAAGATGATGGTGAAAATCTCTTTATAAACAGGTGACATTTACGCTGAGCTGTGGACCTGGCCAGTAATCAAATCTGAAATTGTTTTCTATGTATTAGTGATTCTCATAACTTTAAATTTGTATGTGTTCCTATGCATTCATCGTTATTTCTGATTTTGAGAATCAGGGGAGGGCACTTTTTCAATGAGTCTAATTACTAGACCTTCAGGATCTGAGCCTGTATGTAAATTGGAAGCAAATATCTGTTTTCTGAAAATTCACCAGGTGAGTCTGATCCACAGTTGGCCTTGGAAGTAACTTTATTATGGGAGTGTCAGAGAGCAGGTATGAGCCCCCAGACATCCAGTGAAAAGACTAGGGAGAAGGTGGGTGAGGATTTGAATTGAAAAGGCTGTTTGTGCCAGCTGCGATGGCTCATGACTGTAATCCCAGCACCTTGGGAGGCCGAGATGGGCAGATCACCTGAGGTCAAGAGTTCGAGACCAGCCTGGCCAACATGGTGAAACCCCATCTCTACTAAAAATACAAAAATTAGCCAGGCATGGTGGTGCATGCCTGTAATCCCAGCTACTTGGGAGGCTGAGGCAGGAGAATTGCTTGAACCCAGGAAGTGGAGGTTGCAGTGAACTGAGATCGTGCTGCTGCACTCCAGCCTGGGCAACAAGAGCAAAACTCCATCTCAAAAAAAAAAAAAGAAAAAAGAAAGGGCTCTCTGGGAGAACTTTCTCCCCTTGCCCCTCAGATCCTATGCCTTTCAGAATCTTAAACTGCAAAGAGAAATATCACAGGGGCTCCACACCCACACCCCAGGAAACCTCCCAGGACTTTTTCTAGGGCTTGACTTATTTGATGTGAAGTAGATATATAACAAACAGTGGTGGTCTGCCAGAACGCCAGCAGAAAGAAAAATCTAGAATTGCAAATGTAAAACTCCCGCCCTCTGACAAAGATTATGCTGATGAAACTGAAAGCTCAAACAGAAGCAGAAATGATCAGATACCGGAATATCCATGAAGGAAAATGCCAGGGGCAAGTCACACGAGCCATCCCCCATCCCCTATTATTATTCTGAGAATAATAATACCTTCCTCAAAGAGATGTCCTGAGGATTAAAAATAAGACCGTTTTTCATGTCAGGCACTGAGCAACCCCTCCATGCTTAGGGAGAGCTTAACCCAGGTTCGTCTAGTTCCCTTCCCCCAAGCAAATTCCTCCTCCAACGTTTCCAATCTGTCGGAGAAATCCCTGTGGTTACTGTGTACATTATCTGGATATTTAACTAGTAGGCTTACCCAGGTGGCATATTGTAACTTTACTCCGACAATTTGGAAAAACAAACAGAGCAGTTCTGACCTTTTCGACTGGTTTTGCTTCTGCATTCCCTCAAAGCCTGCCCATTCGATAGGATCCTATTTAAAGACGATCATCTTTAAACTGGGAAGTTCCAAACTGCACATGGGGCACGGGTTTGGCCAAGAGGTTCCTTTTTTGTTTTACCACCTTAAAATGCTAACTTTGCTAATGGCCGAGGTCAATTATATAAATGTTCTTTCTTTTGTTTGCACTTATCTGATCTTGTCCTATCAAGGGGCTTAATCTCACTCTTAATGGAAATTACAATTTAGTCCATTTTAGGATGGCCCCGAATCTTTCACAGCTGTTTCAAGGCTGTGTTGTGAAAACAACCCAAAATGGTACTGGGTTTGTTCTGGTTACACAACTGTGGGGAGGTGGGGAGCGAAGCGTGTTTGAAAGTCACTCATTTAAATGTCCTCATGAAATATATATGTTTATTTATATTTATATAAATGTCATGAAATACATAAATTTATATATAATATAAATCTATGATATGTATATAATATATAAATATTATATATAATATAAATCTATAATATGTATATAATATATAAATATTATATATAATATATATAAATTTGTATATATTTATATTTATATGCAAAGGATTTGCTTCAAGTGATATGTTTGGATCATATGGAAATTTGCCGAACAGAATTTTTGTCTGAGCATCTATACCTCAATCCTCCTTTGAGAGAACCTCTGAGATCTTTGAGACCCTTTGAAAACTCCTTTGAGACCCATTCCTGGAGCTCTGAAAGCTTATTGTAAATTTCTGCTGAGTATGAGAGTGACTGACATAGGTACTTTATTAAACATTTCAAAAAGGGCTATATTAAGAAGGAAATAAAAATCCACCTCTTGTCCAACTCCTGTTTAGCACTCAGGTGTGTTTCCTCCTAGCCTTTTCTCAATGACCTGCAATCAGGATTTTCAACCTTCAGCCCTGCGCCTAAGGCTGCCATCCCTGCTTGTAACCTATCTGCCCATGTTTTGTCTGTGGTTCACAAGCCCTGCTCAAATTGCTGTTTTAGAAAAATCTAGGGCTGGGTGTGATGACTCACGCTTGTAATCCCAGCACTTTGGGAGGCTGAGGCGGGCGGATCACAAGGTCAGGAGTTTGAGACCAGCCTGGCCAACATGTTGAAACGCCATCTCTACTAAAAATACAAAAATTAGCCAGTCATGTGCCTGTAATCCCAGATACTAGGGAGGCTGAGGCAGGAGAATCGCTTGAACTTGGGAGGCGGAGGTTGCACTGAGCCGAGACTGGGCCATTGCACTCCAGCCTGGGTGACAGAGTGAGACTCTGTCTCAAAAATAAAGAAAGAAAGAAAGAAAAATCTAAAATGTTCTTGAGGGAAGGCTGGGGGAAGGGAGGCGGGAGGAATGAATCATTTAGAAAAGCAACCGCAAACGAAGAAGAGCTTTATTTTTGCTTCATAATCGATAGCGTGTCTCCCTTCTCCACTACCTCCCAAAAAGACCCTCCTCCCTCTATTCCACCTTCCCAAGGCACTTCACGCTTTTTGTACCTGGGATGAAAAGGGAGGGGAATTTACTGCCCTTCATGAAAATGTCCAGGGTTAAATTATATACTCTCATGGTAGAGAGAGGGGAATGGGAGTCGGAGCAGTATGGTTTTCACAATTCCTAGCCAGGCTTTAGCCCTGGCCGACTCACTTGCGTCACGATAATACAATTTTGTATGTTAAACAACAGATGTCAAACAGAAGAAAGAGACAGGGCTTCGCTTTTCTTCTCCTGTGGACCTTGTTCCCCGCAAAGCAGCCATTTTTTCAGTTACCATGACAGTGGCAATAGGAGTTTATCATTTTCCCATGCCTGCTGCATGCTAATGTGGAATCAATTCATGACTCGTATCTGGTGGGGCTACCAAGGGATCCCAACCACACACAATCTGGGTCTATGCAGCGGTAGAGAGGGCACCGTGGCCTTTTCACCCTCCTCACAATCCTCAGCTCCCAGTTTATGGAGCAATTTATGTAAAGCAGAAGTTTTTATTTGCCTATTAAAATATCAGTTACAATCAGCCTCAGAACTGCTGATGGTCTAAGCACGTATTGACAAAGCAGGTTTATTGTTGCCTCTTGTGAAAAGAAGTCATAAAGAACAAAGATCACCTAGACAGAGATCATACGTAATATCTAGAAATCATATATGTATTACAAAACAATTTCACTCTTACGTCTTAACGCTAACCTAACTTTCAAAACAAGACCCATTTACGCAGAGCAGGGAAAGAAAGCTCCTTTGAGAAACTTAACTAAAACTGAGAAAATCATAATATTTTTATAAGAAGAACACCTTTTAGTGAACAAATGTGATACAGAAATCAAGAAAAATCACATTTGAAAAGACTCAGAATGAAGGAAATGTATTCTTTAAAAATGAACAGGAAGGAAAAATGGAAAAATTGTTAAACCCTGATGGTAGATACACGAATGTTCCTTATGGTATTCTTGGTACTTTTCTGTATATTTGAAATATTTTATATTCCTAAAAAATGTATGAGTCAAAATCTTTCAGTTTGGCTTTTAATTAACAATGTCTAAGCCACAGCCAAATGAAGAAAAAAGAAGAAACAGAAGAAACGATGTAGCAGGGTAGAAGCAAAATTAAACCCCAAAGTGATTTATAGCGTACTTAGGTTTATTTCCCTCTTAATTTCTAACAGAATGTGGCAGTACTTGTCAGCTGATGTTTGCTTTTTTTTTTTTCCTTCCTAATCTCTTAAAAAAAAAGTGTGTATCAAGTAACCACCAAAATGATTACTTCAATTGTGGGTAGAGTTTATTCTCCAGAATAGAAAAAACAGTTGCTTTTATTTGCATTGTCCTCCTTATTTTTTAGGCATCTGGCACATTTTATTCCTTTTTTGTTATTTTGAGTTGTTCTTTTATCATTATCTGCAGGAAGCAGCATTAGCATGCTGCAGATAAGACCACAGATCCAGATGTGCATATCAAAGGATGAACAGCTACTTATTAAGAAAAACTTTTCTTTTTAAGCCCAGCTTCTGTTCAAAGGAATAATAAAGCCTATGGCGTTAGTGACAAACTGGTAATTCAATGCCTTGTCACCGCCATGCATTGGAATGGAAAAAAAGGAGGGGGAGGTCAAAGAAATTGGTAAGGTCCACATTTTAGAAAGCTGAAAAGGCAGAACTAGTGTAAAAGTTCATCTTCTCCAGATGCATGCATTTATATCCTGCTGTGTTTATACACTTTTTTTTTCTGGGGGAAAGGAAAGAGCCACAAAAATGGGCTGGCTGCTACGATTAAGGATGGATTCCAAATCACCAAAGTTATTTTTAGAAGAATGAAATATGTTTCCATTGAAAGCATCTGATTTCACCATCGACCTCTGGTTCCTTTGTGCTTGAAAATATACTTAATAACACCAGCCGTGCATATCTGTAAAAGAGTCCACACTGAGAGTTTGCAAAGTCAATCTAAATGTCTCTTTCACTGTTTCTCTGTTTCTAACATTAGGCCACTCCCCTCTTGCTAGGATGTGTATGTCTTCTGTATCTCTTGCAGGAATTTACATCCATAAATGCACATATCTACACACATACATGCATAAATGTATATCTATACACATATATTGCCATAATGACAATAATGTACATACCATAATGACAATCATGTACTTCTTTTATCTCACTCAGCTATTAGACTTGCCAGTCTTTCCAAATTGATACATGTAAGTCCGCCTCATTCTTTTTTATTTATATAGCCCATGGATGGATATATCATGGTATATACAACCACTTCTCTTTTAGTGGCCATTTAAGGTTTTTCAAATTTTTCACGATTGCCAACAATGATGCAATACGTGCCTTCATTCAGTTATTTTTGTGAGCTGGTCCTCTCTCGTGATGTGTTACTTTTGTTTCATTCTCTCTGTTATCCAATAAAGATTTCTTTAAGTCTCTGAGAAAACTTATGCATCTATATTCTTAAACCTAAAATAAATTAGATTTAGAAATGTCAGTCTCTAACTTTTTCCTTAGACGTAAGATTTCAGAAAACGGTCACATGTAAATTCATTCTGAGGCTCTGCCTTTGTTCTTGGGTTCCTAAACTGAGTTTTATTACTGACTAAATGACTTCGACTGAAGTAATATTTACAAGGATTCTTTTAAAAGTAGTTATCTGAGTCTTAAGTCTGTGAAACTAGCATTGGAGTTTTTTTAAAAACATGATTAACAACAAAAGAAAAAAAACAATAAACAATAAATAAAAATAAAATATAAGAAAAAAAAATTAGCCTTCCCATTTGGTAAATAAGCAACAATGAAGTGAAGAAACTCTGCCCAGGGCATAGGCCTACTAAATTAATTTTACCATAAAAATGATAGTGGTAAGCTGGGCACAGTGGCTCATACCTATAATCCCAGCACTTTGGGAGGCCTAGGTGGGAGGATCACCTGAGGTCAGGAGTTCGAGACCAACCTGGCCAACATGGAGAAACCCCGTCTCTACTAAAAATACAAAAATTAGCTGGGCATGGTGGTGCGGGCCTATAATCCCAGCTCTACTCAGCAAGCTCAGGCATGAGAATGGCTCAAACCCAGGAGGTGGAGGTTACAGTGAGTCAAGATCACACCACTGCACTCCAGCCTGGGTGACAGAGCGAGACTCTGTCTCGAAAAATAAAATTTTAAAAATGAGACCGGGCACAGTGGCTCACGCCTGTAATCCCAGCACATTGGGAGGCTGAGGCGGGCGGATCACCTGAGGTCAAGAGATCGAGACCATCCTGGCCAACATGGTGAAACCCCGTCTCTACTAAAAATACAAAAATTAGCTGGGCATGGTGGCACATGCCTGTAATCCCAGCTACTCAGGAGGCTGAGGCAGGAGAATTGCTTGAACCTGGGAGGTGGAGGTTGCAGTGAGCTGAGATCGTGCCACTGCACTCCACCCTGGGTGACAGAGCAACAGTCCATCTCAAAAAAAAAAAAAGGCATTAGGTATTTCAATATTTTCATACTAGTTGACTTACTTGTATGTGTGTGTGTTGGAAATATTTCAAATCTTTTCTTGTGGCTATTTTGAAATACACAATACATTCTTGTTGACTACTGTCACCCTACTATGTTATAGAACACTAGAACTTACTCCTTCTATCTGATGATGTGCTTGCACCCATTAACCATCCTCTCTTCATCCCCAACCCCCTAGTTAACTGATTTACAGTGGCATGTACATATTTTCCCATTAAAAAAATCATTATTGTCAGCTGTCTCAAAGATTGGAAAGATAGGCTTCTTATAAAAATTTAACCAGTTTATTTTTTAAAAGAATATTTATAAGGTAGTGTACAATTATCTTACATCCTTATTATTTAACTTTTCATGGGTGTATACCCACATGGTTCAAAAGTCTAAAACTAGGCCTGGTGAGATGGCTCATGCCTGTAATCCCAGCACTTTGGGAGGCTGAGGCAGATGGATATCCTGAGGTCAGGAGTTTGAGACCAGCCTGGCCAACATAGTGAAACCCCGTCTCTACTAAAAATACAAAAAAATTAGCTGGGCATGGTGGCATGTGCCTGTGGTCTCAGCTACTAGGGAGGCTGAGGCAGGAGAATCACTTGAACCAGGGAGGTGGAGATTGCAGTGAGCCAAGATTGCGCCATTGCACTCTAGCCTGGGCAACAGAGCAAGACTCTGCCAAAAAAAAAAAAAAATAGACACATTAACAAAGAAAAAATATTCATAAAAGTCTCGTGACGGTAGAAGTCTTGATCCATGATCTTAGGAAAAGCTGTTCACATCAAGGATGCCATCTTCTTCTGGGGAGAGACTTCCTTGGTTAGCTTTACCTTAAAGGTTCCAATGGGTGTACAGTTCCAAGAGTGTGGAGGCACCCTTTTCATTTGTGAGATTATGAACGCAAGGTTCAAGATCCTGAAGTTTTCTTGCAGTGTGGATGGCAAGGACAGTCTTTCTCTGATGTTCTCAGAAGATCCAATCTTCGGGTTCTACATTGTGAAGGGGTTGACTATTCTCAGTGAAACATAAAAAGCTTTCTTTACCTGATGAAAATGCAGGAGAGTATAATAATCTACTGTGATAACATCAGCCCTCTTGCATGGGAGAGCTTTTATACAACCAGAAAATATGCACTAAAAGTGACAATTGAGAGCTGGGCACTGTAGCTCATGCCTGTAATCTCAGCACTTTGGGAGGCCAAGTTGGACGGATCACCTGAGGTCAGGAGTTCGAGACAAGCCTGACTAACATGGTGAAACCCCGTCTCTACTAAAAATGAAAAAACTAGCTGGGTGTGGTGGCACACCTGTAATCCCAGCTACTTGGGAGGCTGAGGCAGGAGAATCGATTGAACCCGAGAGGCAGAGGTTGCAGTGAGCTGAGATCGTGCCACTGCATTCCAGCCTGGGTGACAGAAACTCTGTCTCAACAAAAAAACAAAAATGACAATTAGGCCAAGCGCAGTGGCTCACGCCTGTAATCCCAGCATCTGGGAGGCCAAGATGGGCGGATCACCTGAGGTCAGGGGTTCGAGACCAGCTTGGCCAATATGACGAAACCCTGTCTCTACTAAAAATACAAAAATTAGCCAGCATGGTGGCGCATGCCTGTAGTCTCAGCTACTAAGGAGGCTGAGGCAGGAGAATCACTTGAACCCAAGAGGTGGAGGTTGCACTGAGCCGAGATCGCATCATTGCATTCCAGCCTGGCCAACAAGAGCGAAACTCCGCCTCAAAAAAAAAGAGAGAGACAAGGAGCCTTTAAAAAGCTGCAGGTGCTGCTAACAGACTTTAAATTCATAAGCAAACAGTAAAGGAGACAGTGTTGGCCATTAATAAGTAAACTGAAGAAACCATAATTGTGACTCAGGGGAAGGGAACCACTTTCACCTAGGAAACTGTTAGGGAAGGCTTCCTGGAGGAGGGAGTATTTGAACTGAGACTGAATGACAAAGAACCAGCCACATGAACATCTTGAGAAGAGCATTTCCAACAGCGAGGCCAGCCAGGACAGATGGCCTGAGAAGGAAAGAAGGCAAGGTTGGAGCTGCATAAAGTAGACCAACGTGGTCAGAGTCAGACAGGAGAAGGTCTTCTTTGTACAAAGAGAGAGGGAAGGAAGTCATCAGAGGGTTGTTCTTGTTTCGATTTGTGGTTGAGGAGTTGCATTTTTAAATAAAACAAAAGTGTATGAGGCAGATATTAAGTTACTTTTACAATTTTCTAGCCAGGCACTTTGGTTCATGCCTGTAATCCCAGCACTTCCTGGGGCTGAGACAGACAGAACACTTGAGCCCAGGGTTTGAGACCAGCCTGGCCAACATAGTGAAACCTCATCTCTACTAAAAATACAAAAATTAGCCAGGCATGAGGGCACACACCTGTAGTCACAGTTACTCGGGAGGCTGAGGCACGAGAATCACTTGAACCCAGGAGGTGGAGGCTACAGTGAGCCAAGATTGTGCCACTGCACTCCAGCCTGGGCAACAGAGTGAGACTCTGTCTCAGAAAAAAAAAAAAAAAAAAAAAGTTACTTTTACAATTTTCTTTTTCTTTTTTTTTTTTTTTTTTTTTGAGATGGAGTCTCGCTCTGTCACCAGGCTGGAGTGCAGTGGTGTGATATCGGCTCCCTGCAACCTCTGCCTCCTGGGTTGAAGCGATTTTCCTGCCTCAGCCTCCCGAGTAGGTGGGACTACAGGCGCACATCACCACGCCCAGCTAATTTTTGTATTTTTAGTAGAGACGGGGTTTCACCACGTTGGCCAGGGTGGTCTCAATCTCTTCACCTCGTGATCAGCCCACCTCGGCCTCCCAAAGTGCTGGAATTACAGGCGTGATCCACCGCACCTGACCTTCCTTCTTTTCTTTAAAAAATTTTATTTTAAGTTCCAGGGTACATGTGCAGGATATGCAGGTTTGTTACGTAGTTAAACGTGTGCCATGGTGGTTTGCTGCACCTGTCCACCCATCACCTAGGTATTAAGCCTGGCATGTATTAGCTCTTTTTCCTGATGCTCTCCCCAGCCCCTGCCAACCCCCGACAGGCCCCAGTGAGTGTTCCCCTCCCTGTGTCCATGCGTTCTCACTGTCAGCTCCCATCTATAAATGAGAACATGCGGTGTTCGGTTCTCTCTCTTTTTTTTTTTTCTTTTTTGAGAGGGAGTCTCACTCTGTCACCCTGGCTGGAGTGCAGTGGCATGATCTCGGCTCACTGCAAGCTCCCTCTGCTGGGTTCATGCCATTCTCCTGCTTCAGCCTCCCGAGTAGCTGGGATTGCAGGTGTCCACCACCACGCCTGGCTAATTTTTTGTATTTTTAGTAGAGACGGGGTTTCGCCTGTTAGCCAGGATGGTCTCGATCTCCTGACCTCGTGATCCACCCGCCTCGGCCTCCCAAAGTGCTGGGATTACAGGCATAAGCCACTGCGCCCGGCCACAGTGTTTGGTTTTCTGTTCCTGTGTTAGTTTGCTGAGGATAATGGCTTCCCGCTTCATCCACGTCCCTGCAAAGTATTCCACGTCCCTGCAAAGTATTCCACGTCCCTGCAAAGTATTCCACGTCCCTGCAAAGTATTCCGTGGTGTATATGTACCACATTTTCTTTATCCAGTCTATCACTAATGCGCATTTGGGTTGATTCCATGTATTTGCTATGAACATATGCATGCATGTGTCTTTATAATAGAATGATTTCTATTCCTTTGGGTATATACCCAGTAATGGGATTGCTGAGTCAAATGATATTTTCAGTTCTAAATCTTTGAGGAATCACCACACTGTCTTCTACAATGGCGAACTAATTTACATTCCTGCCAACAATGTAAAAGCATTCCTATTTCTCCACAACCTCACCAGCATTGGTTGTTTTTTGACTTTTTAATAATCGCCATTCTGACTGGCATGAGATGGTATCACATTGTGGTTTTGATTTGCATTTCTCTAATGATCAGTGATATTGAGCTTTTTTTTCATCTGTTTGTTGGCCACATGTATGTCTTCTTTACTTTTACAATTTTCTAACAACTCAGCATGCAAAAGTCACGTTTGTTGTTGTTGTTTTTTGAGATGGAGTCTCGCTCCGTTGCCCAAGCTGGAGTGTAGTGGCGTGATCTCGGCTCACTGCAACCTCTGCCTGCCAGGTTCAAGCAATTCTCCTTCCTCAGCCTCCTAAGTAGCTGGGATTATAGGTGCACACCAACATGCTTGGCTAATTTTCTTGTATTTTGAGTAGAGATGGGGTTTCACCATGTTGGCCAGGCTGGTCTCAAATTCCTGACCTTGTGATCCGCCCACCTTGGCCTCCCAAAGTACTGAGATTACAGCCTTGAGCCACCATGCCCAGTCTTTTTCTTTCTTTTTTTTTTTTTTTTTAAGAGATGGGATCTCACTATGTTGCCCAGGCTGGGCTGGAACTCCTTGGCTCAGGAGATCCTCCTGTCTCAGCTTCTTGAGTAGCTGAGACTACAGGCATGTGCCACCATGTCTGGCAATGTTTATTGTTTTAAAGTCTCTATTCATGTCAAGCTTTAGTCATGGTTTAAATAACAGTTGACTTTTTATTGAAATAAAACTACAGTATTTATGCAGTCTAATTCTAGAGAGCCCAATGACGTGGAAATAATGTCTTCATAAAAATTATAGTAAAGGCCGGGCACGGTGGCTCAAGCCTGTAATCCCAGCACTTTGGGAGGCCGAGGCAGGTGGATCACGAGGTCAGGAGATGGAGACCATCCTGGGTAACATGGTGAAACCCTGTCTCTACTAAAAATATTTTAAAAAAAAATTAGCCGGGCGTGGTGGCGGGCACCTGTAGTCCCAGCTACTCAGGAGGCTGAGGCAGGAGAATGGCTGAACCCAGGAGGCGGAGGTTGCAGTGAGCTGAGATCACGCCATTGCACTCCAGCCTGGGTGACAGAGCAAGACTCCATCTCAAAAAAAAAAAAAAAAGCAAATCAATATTTGAAAATAGAATCTAGGCATTGTAATGCTATAAAAACTTGAATATGAGCACTTGTGGCATCAACTAAATAATAGCAGTTAAACCAGAAAGAGATCAATCAATGACTTTTTTTTTTTTTTGAGACAGAGTTTTGCTCTTATTGCCCAGGCTGGAGTGCAATGGTACAATCTCAGCTCACTGCAATCTCCACCTCCCAGGTTCAAGCAAGTCTCCTGCCTCAGCCTCCCAAGTAGCCTCCCACCACGCCCGGCTAATTTTGTATTTTTGGTAGAGATGGGGTTTCACCATGTTGGTCAGGCTGGTCTCTAACTCCTGACCTCAAGTGATCCAGCCGCCTCGGCCTACCAAAGTGCTGGATTACAGGCGTGTGTGAGCCACCGGCCAGCCCCAGTCAATGACATTTAAAGAGAGAAAGACGGCTGAGCATAGTGGTAGACCGTGGCTGTTGGCTTTCGAGGTGTGAGCCAATGGTGCCAGAGCCTATGGAGGTGGCCATAGAGTTTGACTCAAGGGGTTGAATTCAGGATTAAGGGAGATAAATGTGGCACATGAGTGTCATCCAACAAAGGTGCTGTGGCGGCTGGGCGCAAGTGGCTCACGCCTATAATCTCAGCACTTTGGGAGGCCAAGGCAGGTGGATCACGAGGTCAGGTGTTCGAGACCAGCCTGACTAACATGGTGAAACCCCATCTCTACTAAAAATACAAAAATTAGCCAGGCATGGTGGCATGCGCCTGTAATCCCAGCTACTCAGGAGGCTGAGGCAGGGGAATAGCTTGAACCCAGGAGGCGGAGGTGGCAGTGAGCCGAGATCACGCCACTGCACTCCAGCCTGGGTGACAAGAGTGAAACTCTGTCTCAAAAAAAAAAAAAAAGCGCGGAAAAGTGCTGTGGCTGTTTGTGTTCTGGGTGATGTTTCTGACCATGTGATCACTGGTGCCATTCAAACTGTCTCTGGGGAGCCTTTCTAGCCAGCTCCCCAGAAAAGATTGCTATGGCCTTTGGGATGCATTTCTTCCCAGTATTCAGTGCCACATTGTCTGCTCCCAAGCTCCTGAGAGCCTCAGAGAAGAAAGCATGTGGATGCTTTCTTCTTGTGTGAAAGCTTCTTGTGTGGATGCTTTCTTCATGTGAAAGCATAAGGATGTCTAGGGGCAGGATGCAGAGTGTGCAGAGCACTGGGCCAGGCCTGCGTCAGCTGACTCTACTGCGCCTCAGTTTTCTCATCTGTGTAACTGGGCTGGTGGCAAGATGATAGTTCTGATATTTTGTAAATCTGTAGGGTGAATTTTTCAGTTGAACAAGTTATACATTCACATGGTACCAAATTCAAGCAGTGCCAAAGAGTAGACTATTTTCTTTCCCCATTACCCACCAGCCATTCAGTTTCCCTCCCTGAAGCCAATGGGTTAATCATTTTCTTGTTTATCCTTCCAGAACAACTCCTTGCACAATAATGCACATTTATAAAACCTTAACAATGATAAATACCATAACACCAGTTTGTGCCTTGCTTTTTAATTCACCTGCATAGGACGGGGGCATTCATATCAGCTAATATTAGGTTGGTGCAAAAGTAATTGTGGTTTCTGCAATTACTTTTAATACCTCCTCATTCTTATGATGCCTGCATAATGTTCTTCAGTAAGGAGGTACCATAATTTCTTTGGCCAGTCTACTATTGATGAACAAGCAACTTGGCAATATTTGCCAAAATTTACCATGCATATTTTACTTTGATGCCGCTATTTTATTTCTAGGAATTGATCCAGCAGATATTCTCCCTGGTGTGAGATGTTTGATGTTCTCACTGGTGGAGAATCTCTGCTGGATCAATTTCTATAAATAAAATATTAATTCTTCCCATCCATGAACATGGGCTATCATTCCATTTATTTGTATCTTCTTTAATTTCTTTCATCAATGTTTTATAGTTTTATAGTGCACAGATCTTGCACCTCCTTGGTTAAATTGTGAAAATTACGTACCAGTATACAATTTTAAGTAACATTTATTATATAATTAAATACATGGTTATTCTGGCTGGGCTTGAGTGTACTGGTGCAATCATAGCTTACTATAACTTCAAACTCATGGGCTCAAGCATTTTTCCCACCTCAGCCTCCCAAGTAGTTGGGACTATGGGTGCACACACCACCATGCCTGGCTAATTTTTTGTAGAGACAGGGTCTCACTATGTTTCCCAGGCTTGTCTCACACTTCCAGCCTCAAGTGATCCTCCTGCTTTAGCCTCCCAAAATGCTGATATTACAGGCTTGAGCCACCAGACCGATCTACATGCTGAATTTTTTAATTTTTTAAGGCAACAGAAGATTTTATAAGAGATAAACAGAGGCCAGGCATGGTGGCTCATGCCTGTAATCCCAGCACTTTGGGAGGCTAAGGCAGGCAGATCACCTGAGGTCAGGAGTTTGAGACCAGCCTGGCCAATATGGTGAAACCCCGTCTCACTAAAAATACAAAAATTACGCAGGTGGGGTGGTGGGTGCCTGTAATCCCAGCTACTTGGGAGGTTGAGGCAAGAGAATTGCTTAAACCCAGGAGGCAGAGGTTGCAGTGAGCCGAGATCACACCACTGCACTCCAGCTTGGGCGACAGAGCGAGACTCCGTCTTAAAAAAAAGAAGAAACAGAATAACACAATGTTTAGGAAAGAAGCTTCCAAAATAGTCCACATCTAAACACCAGCTTTAAGACTTCCTGGATTAGCTGCTTTTCCTTTCTGAACCTCAGTTTGTTCATCTGTAGAATGGACATAATCATGTCCACCTCATAGGGTCATAGTGGGGATGAAATATTAAGCGTTCAATAAATGGTGGCTGCTATTATGCTTACTGTTATAATTATCATCATTATTTTTACTTAACTTTTATCTTTGTTTTGGATAAAATATACCTGATGGGTTCTCTGATGTGGAACAGGCTCAGAATCCTGAAATGAGGAAAGCACTATTCCACAACCTCCTATTGCAGCAGAAACCCTCATCTTTTCCTCTAAAAATATGAGTGTGTATAATGTGTCACGTGTTAACAGGCTCCAGGGTTTTGAGCTGTGGTGTCTACCTCCAGGTTTCCTAAGAGGTCAAATGACCTCCAGGTTTCATTTAAGTTTTCTATTATTCTCTTCTGAAAGGGACAATGGAGCTCTTGTTTGAACGGCTTTCGTGAGCCCAAAGGAGAATTTGGTGATTATAGACAGCACAGAAGATTCGCTTTCCATACATTAGTTTGTCTGTTGCTTTCTTAATGCAAGGTTGGGTAGGGAAATATAGACAGTGGGGAGGAAAAAAAAGATTATTTTGTGTCCACAGATAGATGTCAATATTTGACAGCAATAAATGGAATTTCATATCACATCTTTGCAAACATAAAAATTGTGCAAGTAAGAAGTCCTGTTAAGTTTTCACATTCTCTCTTTTCCACTGGTCTTCAACCATCACTGTGCTGTGTGATGTTTATTAGATCAATAGAAAGAAGTGAGGGAGCAACAACACAAAGAATTGGTTTTGTTGAAATTTTAGTTGCTTCTGTCCCCTCAAAATAAAACATATATGGCCGGGCACGGTGGCTCACACCTGTAATCCCAGCACTTTGGGAGGCCGAGGCGGGCAGATCACCTGAGGTCAGGAGTTCAAGGCCAGCCTGGCCAACATGGTGAAACCCCGTCTCTACTAAAAATACAGAAATTAGCCAGGCTACTCAGTAGGCTGAGGTAGGAGAATGGCTTGAACTCGGGAGGCAGAGTTGCAGTGAGCCGAGATCGCGCCAATCCACTCCAGCCTCAGCGACAGAGCAAGACTCCATCTCAAAAACAAAACAACAACAAAAAACTGACTTTATGATCCAGCACGAAGTTGAATATAAAGTCAAGACTATCTTAACATGCTGAGCTACAATTTTTCTCAGGAAAATTAAACAACTCCCAAAACAAAAGAACAAATAATATTTATTCATTCTTAAGGACATCCTCACAACTAATGCAGAGGCTGTCATTATGACTTGCATTTGGTTAAAAACACAGCATAAAGTAAGCTTATTTTTGTAGCTTTGATTTTTTTCTTTTTTCCAAGGAGATTCATTCTGTCGCCCAGGCTGGAGTACAGTGGTGTGATCTTGGCTCACTGCAACCTCCGCCTCCTGGGTTCAAGCTATTCTCTTGCCTCAGTCTCCCGAGTAGCTGGGATTACAGGCGCCCGCCACCATGCCTGGCTAATTTTTGTATTTTTAGTAGAAATGGTGTTTTACCATGTTGGCCAGGCTGGTCTCGAACTCCTGACCTCAGGTGATCCACTCACCTAGGCCTCCCAAAGTGCTGGGATTACAGGCATGTGCCACCGCACCCAGACAGTTGTTTTATCTTTTGGTACTATAAATAATGCTGCATTGATGAACACTTTTCATATAAGACATTAGATATTTGCACATGTATAAGTATGTCTGCACAATAAATTCTTGGAAATACCGTTACTGGTTTAAAGGACATATATGTGTTTGTAATTTTGATAGATATGAAAATGGCTGTTTTACCACATCCTTGCCCACATAGTATGTTATCAAAGTTTTTGATCATTTGTCATTTAGTAGGTGAACAAAACCAGTATCTCCCTATAATCTATTTTGCATATCTCTTATTATAAGGAAGGTTAATCACTTCCCACATGTTTAAAAGCCACTGGTATTCCCTTTTCTGTGAACTATCATATATATCCTTGTTTCAGTTTTTCTGGCAGACTCTTGGCCTTTTTCTGATTGACTTTAGAAACTCTTTATATATAGGGAAATTAATACTTAGTAATATAAGTTGCAATTATTTTTTTCCAAGTGTCTTGTCTTTTGACTTATTATAGTTTTTGCCATGCAAGTGTTTTAATTTTATAGCTTCTGATTTATGTGTCTTAGTAAAAACGATCTCCCCCTCTTTAAGATTATTTTAACATTCTGATAGCTTCTTCTAGTGCTTTTATAATTTGTTTGTTTGCAATGAAATTTTTTTATCCTTTTGAAATTCATCCTTGGGTATGCTTTGAAATGTAGCTCTAAGTTTATAGTTTTTCTAGACAGCCACTAAGTTATCCCAATACCATTTATGGTATAATTCATCTTTACCCCTTACTCACTTTTGTTTGTTTGTTTTTGAGACAGAGTCTAGCTTTTTCGCCCAGGCTGGAGTGTAATGGCGTGATCTCAGCTCACTGCAAAATCTGCCTCCCAGGAGCAATTCTGCTGCCTCAGCCTCCCGAGTAGCTGGGATTACAGGTGCCTGCTGGCACACCTGGCTAATTTTTGTATTTTTAGTAGAGACAGGGTTTCACTATATTGGTCTGGCTGGTCTTGAACTCCTGACCTCAAGTGATCCACCCGCCTCAGCCTCCCAAAGTGCTGAGATTACAGGCATGAGCCACTGTGCCCGGCCACCCCCACTCATTTTAAAAGGCAATTTTTATCACATGCTAAATGCCCAAATATAATTGGCTTCATTATATATAATTTTAAAACTGTTATCTTATAAATTAATATGGCCACACAGAAGTATATGTATGTGTACATTTTGATGTTTAGCTCACTAATGTAAGATTGCCAAAGGAAACAGGAACTACTAACCAAATCAGAATACACTGGAATAAAATGTCTTTTATATTAATGTTAGATATGTGTGCATGTATGTACACACACACACCATGTTCCCTTGGATGTGAGCCCACCAGGGCAATCTCAATTTCTTGCCAAGTTGTGAGTTAGGAATAGGTATGTGATGCAACTTTGACCAACAAGATATGAGGGAGAGTGGCTGAGAGGGCTTCAGGGAAGGTTTTCTTCACCCTTAAAAAGGGACAGAAGGCTGGGACTTTTCTTTTTGCCTCTGGACATTGCCGTCTCCCTGTGACTTCTACAACTCTGCAACCATCTTGGGGCCATGACGAGAGGCAGCCAGAGAAAACAAGCTGAGCAGAGGAGAATAAAGGAAGGAAAAATCCTGGCTCCTCCGTGGGGTGCGGTGGCTCACACCTGTAATCCCAGCACTTTGGGAAGCCAAGACGGGCCGATTACTTGAGGTGAGGAGTTCAAGACCAGCCTGGCCAACATGGTGAAACCCTATCTCTACTAAAAATACAAAAATTAGCCAGGCGTGGTGGTAGGCACCTGTAATTCCAGCTACTAGGGAGGCCAAGGCACGAGAATCGCTTGAACCCAAGAGGCGGAGGTTGCAGTGAGCCGAGATCGTGCCACTGCACTCCAGCCTGGGAGACAGAACCAGACTCTGTCTCAGAAAAACAAAAAGAAATCTTGGCTCCCAAATTAACTACTAAATCACCACCCTGGAGACATCCTAACGCCAAACTCCTTGAGAGACGGTTAATCAATGACCTTATTGTTCAAGCCCTGCTGAGTTGGGTTTGTGTTATTTGCAGCTAAAATATCCTAACATTCCAGCTTCCCCAAGATATTGAAACATTCAAAATGTTCTCTTCTCCTCTGTAGAGCTGAACTGACCATACCCTCTCTTTGAAGTCACGGAGTGTGGAGTAGGGTGAAAGGGAATTTAACTCAATAGGTTAAATAAAATTATAAAAATACAGGCTACCCACCCTGAGCAACATGATGAAACCCTGTCTCCACAAAAAATACAAATAAAAAGCTACTCCTCACGGAGGGGGGACTGAGATGGGAGGATCTCTTGAGCCTGAGAGGTCGATGTTGCAGTGAGCTGAGATCGCACCACCACACTCCAGCCTTGGCAACAGAATGAGACTCTGTCTCAAAAAAAATACAGGCTACCAGTGGTCACCTACAACCCAAATATGTGATGCCTTCACGTGGATGCACAGAGAAAGCTGTTGGTCTCCTTATGACAAATGATATTTCCCACATTCTAATGTAATATTGTATTTTTTAAATCATTACTTTAAAGATTATTTAGAAAATAGGTTAGAAACCACCCCAAATGCCTTGGAGCTATTTTTGCAGAGACAGGAAATTACTGTATAGATTACAGAAAGTTAACACTAAAAGAAACCTTCCAGGGTCTCTAAAGTGCTGGTTTTCAACCAGATGACTTTAGAGTCATCTGGAGAACTTTAAAAAATTATGCTAATGGCTGCATCCCATCCCCAAAGATTCAGACTTTATTGGTCCAGGGTGTGGCCCAACCACCAGGATTTTTTTTTTTTTTTTGAAGGTCCCCAAATACGTATTATTTTATTTTCATTTTGTAGTACTTTGCCTTAAGGTTTTTTTCTGTTTGGTTGGATTTTTTTTTTTTTGGAGACGGAGCCTTGTTCTGTCGCCAGGCTGGAGTGCAGTGGCATGATCTCAGCCCACTGCAACCTCCTCCGTCTCCCGGGTTCAAGCAATTCTCCTGCCTCAGCCTCCCAAGTCTCCCGGGTTCAAGCAATTTTCCTGCCTCAGCCTCCCGAGTAGCTGCGATTACAGGCGCGTGCCACCACGCCTGACTAATTTTTTGTATTTTTTTAGTAGAGACAGGGTTTCACCATGCTGGCTGGCCAGGCTGGTCTTGAACTCCTGACCTCGTGATCCGCCCACCCTGGCCTCCCAAAGTGCTGGGATTACAGGCATAAACCACTGCGCCCGGCCTATATTTCTTTTAAGAACAATTTTAAATGAAAGAATCCCTTGCTGGTGGTTAAAAATTAATCAACTGCAGAAGGGGTAATAATGAAAACTAAGACTACCCTGTCCCACCCCCAGGCCTACTCCTCTCAGGAAATGACTTTTAACTCTTGCTGGTTGTATTTTTTTCCGCTTTTACTCCCGAAATCTAAATAGTACATTTACACTCCTGGCTGTTGAGCATCAATTATAGAATTTAATCTTTTGACTTCCTGCTAGGGAAGAAAGAGGGTTTTATTTTGTTTTGTTTTTTCGTTTTTGGTTTTTTTTTTTTTGAGATGGAGTTTCGCTCTTGTCATCTAGGCTGGAGTGCAGTGACACAATTTCGGCTCACTGCAACCTCTGCTTCCCGGGTTCAAACGATTCTCCTACCTCAGCCTCCCCAGTAGCTGGGATTACAGGTGCCCGTCACCACGCCTGACTAATTTTTGTGTTTTTAGTAGAGATGGGGTTTCGCCATGTTGGCCAGGCTGGTCTCGAACCCGTGACCTCAAGTGATCCACCTGCCTCGGCCTCGCAAAGTGCTGGGATTACAGGCATGAGCCACTATGCCCAGCCGAAAGAGTTCACTTTTTTTTCTTAAGGTTCCAAACAGAAAGATACAAGATAAGATAACCTTTCTAGCCATTTAGGAGATGGAGATGATTAGTAAGTTAAATGTTCAAATCTTTGTAACCTGCCAAAATGCTTTGGGAAAAAATAGCCTCTTCTTAAGCTTAAATACATTGAATAAATATATTGTTTGTTTGGGCTATGGTAGTAACAAATTGTAGCAGATTTTTTTTCCCTTTTCTGGGGTTTCAGAGAGGACCGTGGGGTTATCGCGGAGTGTGGATTTACATCTTGGCCTTTCCTGTTCTTCTAGATACGTAGTCCTACAGATTACAGTTGAAGGAATTGTTACTATAGCCTTAAAACATGCTTCTATGTATTCATTCAACAAACACCAGGAAGAGTGAGGCATTCATGATCCCAGGATAAGTGTTATTGTGGAGTGATGAAAATATTTTGGAACTAAACAGAGGTGTTGGTTGCATACCATTGTGAATGTACTAAATACCACTGAATTGTTCACTTTAAAATAGTTAATTTTATGTTTTGTAAATTTCTCCTCAATTAAAAATGAAGGCCAGATACACTGACTCACGCCTGTAATCCCAGCACTTTGGGAGGCCAAGGTGGGCAGATAGCTTGAGCCCAAGAGTTTGAGACCAGTCTGGGCTACATGGCAAAACATTATCTCTAAACAAAATACAAAAATTAGCCAGGGCTGGGAGGGGGTGGCTCACGCCTGTCATTCCAGAACTTTGGGAGGCTGAGGCAGGTGGATCACCTGAGGTCAGGAGTTGGAGACCAGCCTGACCAACATAGTGAAACCCCATTTCTACTAAAACTACAAAAATTAGCCAGGCATGGTGGCGGGCGCCTGTAATCCCAGCTACTCAGGAGGTGAGGCGGGAGAATCGCTTGAACCCAGGAGGCAGAGGTTGCAGTGAGACAAGGTCACACTATTGCGCTCCAGCCTAAGTGACGAGCAAAACTCCGTCTCAAAAAAAAAAAAAAAAAAAAAAAAAAAAATTAGTCGGGCAAGGTGGTGCACCCCTGTAGTCCCAGCTACTAGGAGGGCTAAAGTGGGAGGATTGCTTGAGTCCAGGAGGCTGAGGCTGCAGTGAGCTGTGATCATGCCACTGCACTCCAGCTTGGGCAACAGAGCAAGACCCTGTCTCAAAAATAAAAAATAAAATAAAATAAGATAAAAAGAAAATGGGAGAGGGTTTCCGTGGCCAGATCACTTGGACCCTTCTATTATTCCTCGCCTCTTAGATCCATCTGTTTGTCTCTCATTATCAAAGTATCTTGCAGCAATGTTCCCCAACTGCCTCTACCCTAGGATCTTCAAGATAATCTCATCCTAGAACTTATTGTAATACCTGTTAACATTCTTTGGAAACCACTCTGGGAAATACTTTTAAGAAAACTTGCTGCCGGACGTGGTGGCTTATGCCTGTAATCCTAGCACTTTGGGAGGCCGAGGCGGGCGGATCACGAGGTCAGGAGATCGAGACCATCCTAGCTAACACGATGAAACCCCGTCTTTACTAAAAATATAAAAAATTAGCCGGGTGTAGGGGTGGGCGCCTGTAATCCCAGCTACTCGGGAGGCTGAGGCAAGAGAATGACGTGAACCAGGGAGGCGGAGCTTGCAGTGAGCCGAGATCACGGCACTGCACTCCAGCCTGGACGACACAGGAAGATTCTGTCTCAAAAAAAAAAAAAAAAAAAAAAAAAAACTTGCTGCTTAACCAGGTGCAGTGGCTCATCCCTGTAATCCCAGCACTTTGGGAGGCCGAGGTGGGCAGATCACGAGGTCAGGAGATCAAGACCATCCTGGCTAACACAGTGAAACCCCGTCTCTACTAAAAAATAAAAAACAAAAAAAAGAAATTTAAAAAATATTTGCTGGGCGTGGTGCCACATGCCTGTAATCCCCGCTACTTGGGAGGCTGAGGCAGGAGAATCGCTTGAACCTGGAGGCAGAGGTTGCAGTGAGCTGAGATCGTGCCACTGCACTCCAGCCTGGGCAACATAGTGAGACTCCATCTCAAACAAAAAAAAAGAAAGAAAACTTGCTTATTGGCATGGAAAGACGTACATGGTGATTTAGAACACCAAGTAGTCACAAGATGGTTTATGCAGTATGATCATTTTTTTGTGAAAATACCTGTGTATTTAGGTCAACAGTAGTTATTTGTTCCATATTGTAACAAGAACATTTATTTTTCTTTTTTAAAATCTGTATTTTAAAATTTGTCTAGAAGAGTTATTTGTGTAAAATTATTTTTTAAAAAGAAGTAACTATACATATTTATATTTATGTTCCATTTATATTTTACTTTTGCCATATTCTACCTACACAATTTCCCAATTTTTGTTCTTGTCTCGCTACAGCATATAAGTTGGACTCTGTATTCATTAACATAACAGTGAAGGTGAGATTTCTGTTTTTCTTTTTTTTTTTTCTTTTGCCCAGGCTGTTGCCCAGGCTGGAGTACAGTGGTGAGATCTCAACTCACTGCAACCTCGGCCTCCCAGGTTTAAGCGATCCTCCTGCATCAGCCTCCTGAGTAGCTGGGACTACAGGCACATGCCACCACACCCAGCTAATCTTTGTATTTTCAGTAGAGACAAGGTCTCGCCAAGTTGGCCAAGCTGGTCTCAAACTCCTGACCTCAGGTGATCCATCTGCCTCGGCCTCCCAAAGTGCTGAGATTATAGGCATGAGCCACCGTGCCTGGCCGAGGGTGAGATCTCATGATGTGAATGAACACAGCTTCAGACCCTGGTTCCTTAGGGAAGCATGGATCTGCCTGTATCATAGTTTCTCATTCTGTGAGTGGATTCAGCAACTCTGTTCTCACAGTCACAGTCCACGAACAATTGCAAAATCCGAAAACAAAACAGTGGCTCTATGCAGTCTTGGCAATGCAAGGAGACTTATTTAAAGAAGCACAATCAAGCAACACAAGGAATTCTGATTTTTTCCTCTATCTAAAAAAAATTAAGAGGAGTCCATTTAAAGTGATTAGCACTATTTTTATTGTTTTATTTTTATAGATGAGATCTTGCACTATCACCCAGGCTGGAGTGCAGTGGTACAATCATAGCTCACTTCAGCCTTGAACTCCTGCAATCAAACAATCCTCCCACCTCAGCCTCCCAAGTAACTGGGACTATATGTACGTGCCACCACACCCAGCTAATTTTTAAATAAGTTTTTGCAGCAACAGGGGTCCCGCCCACTATGTTGCCCAGGCTGGTCTTGAACTGCTGGGCCCAAGCAAGCCTCCTGCCTCGACCTCCCAAAGTGCTGGAATTACAGGTGTGAGCCCCAGCCCAGTAGCACTGTTTATTAAAGTCCCCTTTCACTTTTCTCCCTAGCTCGCCCACAGGCCCTGCGTTAGTTCCCTCTTGCTGCTGTAACATTACCACAAACTTAAAGCTGAGGGGCTGGCCGGGCGTGGTGGCTCATGCCTGTAATCCCAGCACTTTGGGAGGCCGAGGCGGGCAGATCACGAGGTCAACAGATCGAGACCATCCCTGGCGAACACGGTGAAACCCCGTCTCTACTAAAAATACAAAAAAATTAGCCGGGCGTGCTGGCGGACGCCTGTAGTCCCAGCTACTCAGGAGGCTGAGGCAGGAGAATGGCGTGAACCCGGGAGGCGGAGCTTGCAGTGAGCCGAGATCGCACCACTGCACTCCAGCCTGGGCAACAGAGCAAGACTCCCTCAAAAAAAAAAAAAAAAAATCTTAGGGGCTAACAACACAAATTTATTCTTTTTTTTTTTTTTTTGAGACGGAGTCTCTCTCTGCCGTTCTCCTGCCTCAGCCTCCCGAGTAGCTGGGACTACAGGCGCCCAACACCATGTCAGGCTAATTTGTGTGTGTGTGTGTGTATTTTTAGTAGAGACGGGGTTTCACCGTGTTAGCGAGGATGGTCTCGATCTCCTGACCTCCTGATCCGCCCACCTTGGCCTCCCAAAGTGCTGAGACTACAGGCGTGAGCCACCGCGCCCGGCCCACAAATTTATTCTTACAGTTCTGGAGGGCAGAAGTCCTAAATTAGTCTCACGGGATGCATGCCAAGGTGTTGGCAGGGCTGGTTCCTTGGGTAGTCTGGAATGGAAAGTCTATTTCCTTTCCTTCTCCTGGCTTTCCGGCTGCATCCCTTGCTCCTGAAACCCTTCTCACATCACCCGACCGCTCCTTCTGCTGGTGCATCCCCTCTCTCCTCCTTTGACCTACCTGCCTCCCTCTTATAAGTAAGTACTTTTGATTACCTTGGGTCCACCCGTATAATCCAGGATGATCTTTCCATCTTAAAAGCCTTAATTTGGCTGGGTGTGGTGGCTCATAACTGTAATCCCAGCACTTTGGGAGACTGAGGTGGGTGGATCACTTGAGGTCAGGAGTTCCAGACCAGCCTGGCCAATATGGTAAAACCCCGTCTCTACTAAAAATACAAAAATTAGCCAGGCATGGTGGCGCACACTTGTAATCCCAGCTACTCGAGAGGCTGAGGCAGGAGAATCGCTTCAACTCGGGAGGCAGAGGTTGCAGTGAGCCGAGATCAGGCCACTGCACTCCAGCCTAGGCGACAGAGCGAGACTCCGTCTCAAAAAAAAAAAAAAAAAAAAAAAAAAAGCTTTAATTGTATCTGCAAAGTCCCTTTGGCTGTGTAAAATATTCACAGGTTTCAGCGACTAGGGCACAGATATCTTTGGGGGCCATTATTCAACCGACCACAGTCCGTATAATTTCATGACAGCCTCTTGCTCCACCAGGCATTGTAAACTTCTCTATCCCGTTTCTCTTTCCCGCCATACTTAGCCACTGAGACTTCTACTCCTGCCCGTTGATCTTGCTCATCTGAAAAATGGGGCTAAAAACAGCCCTGATTCTACAGGGCTGTGGTGAGACTTGGATTTAAAGCACTTAGCACTATGATCAACCGCCATCTACTGCTGGCACCGGCTGGGAGCCAGCACTCCTACCGCACCCAAATCTCATTAAATTGAGTCCCTAAACACTTGCTAGAGAGGAAGAAAATGTAAGTACTGTGGGCAATAATTTAATTCATCTGGAGCTTTTTAAAAGCATTAATTCTTGTGCCAATTCTTCCATAGGCATCTTTGGCAAGCATCTATTTTTCAAAAGGACACGGATGGTATTGATAGGATATTGCCTTTTCACTCATTCATGAAATGCATTTATTGTTTCTATTAAATAGGACACATGATGTAAGAAGACTTGCTTAAGGGCTCCATTTCACAACAGCAATAAAAAAGGAAACAACCTAAATATCTCTCTGTAGGGGAATGGACACATGAAATGGGTATAGACATAGTGGAACCCTCTACAGCTGTTAAAATTAATGCACTAGAGCAGGGGTCAGCAAACAGTGAGCCAAAAGTGACCCATTGCCTGATTTTGTACAGCTCATGGGCTAAGAATGATTTTTACATTTTTGAATAATTTTAAAAGGACCAAAGAAGAATATTCATAACATGTAAAATTATATGAAAATCAAATTTTAGTGTTCAATTTTACTGGAACACAGCTACATCATTCATTTACCTATTGCTATGACTACCTTTCAGCTATAGCATTAGCGTGTGGCAGAGTGAACAGGGACCATATGGCTCACAAAGCCCAAAATATTTACTCTGGCCCTTTACAGAAAAACAGCTCTGAACAGGAGATATATGAATCAACATGAATAGCTCCCAAAAATATAATGGCAAATTTGGAAAGCAAGTTGAAGAACGATATGTAAAATACCAATCATACAATTAAAAAAATAGTGTGAATTAATTTGAATTCTTTTTTATTTTTTTGTTACTGAGACAGAGTCTCGCTCTGTCACCCAGGCTGGAGTGCAGTGGTGCGATCTCGGCTCACTGCAGCCTCCACCTCCTGGGCTCACGCCATTCTCCTGCCTCAGCCTCCTGAGTAGCTGGGACTACAGGCGCCCGCCACCACACCTGGCTAATTTTTTGTATTTTTAGTAGAGACGGGGTTTCACTGTGTTAGCCAGGATGGTCTTGATCTCCTGACCTTGTGATCCATCCCCCTCAGCCTCCCAAAGTGCTGGGATTTCAGGCATGAGCCACCGTGCCCGGCCTGAATTCTTATATGCATAATAAAATATAACGAACAGATTGAAAGGTACACATACCGTCTTGATAATGGTTGTCTCTAAAGACGGAAGATGGAAAGTAGAATTTGGAAGAGCTGCCAAAGAGATTTCCAGTTTATTAATGATGACTTTTCCCTTTATTAAAAAGAAACTAGCTGGTGGGTTTAACAGTGTTTGTTATTGCAAACAATTTGTGCTATTCTGAGGTTTAACTATACACATACACACGTATTTATACATGTACTTAATTTTTTTTAAAAAGCTGACTATGCATGTGTTTGTATAGTCAATTTCTTTAAAAACAAAAAATTGCAGGGCACAGTGGCTCACACTTGTAATTCTAGCACTTTGGGAGGCCGAGGTAGGCAGATCACAAGGTCAGGAGTTCGAGACCAGCCCGGCCAACACGGTGAAACCCTGACTCTACTAAAAATACAAAAATTAGCTGGGCATGGTGGCAGGCACCTGTAATCCCAGCTACTCTGGAGGCTGAGGCAGGAGAATCACTTGATCCCAGGAGGCGGAGGTTGCAGTGAGCTGAGATCACGCCGCTACACTCCAGCCTGGGCGATAGAGCGAGACTCCATCTCAAAAAAAAAAAAAAGAAAGAAAAGAAAATTAAGGGCCAGGTGCAGTGGCTCACGCCTGTAATCCCAGCACTTTGGGAGGCTGAGGCGGGTGGATCACCTGAGGTCAGGAGTTCAAGACCAGCCTGGCCAACATGACAAAACCCCGTCTCTACTAAAAATACAAAAACTAGCTGGGCGTGGTGGCACATGCCTGTAATCCCAGCTACTTGGGAGGCTGAGGCAAGAGAATTGCTTAGAACCCTGGAGATGGAGGTTGCAGTGAGCCGAGATGGCGCCATTGCACTCCAGCCTGGGCGACGGAGCAAGACTCTGTGTCCAAAAAAAAAAAAAAAAAAATTTAAGTACCACTGCTGCACTTCAGCCTAGGCAGTGGAGTGAGACCCTATCTCAAAACAAATTAAAAAACTAAAAAAAAAAAATGGATGGTCAGGCCCAGTGGCTCACTCCTGTAATCCCAGTACTTTGGGAGACCAAGGCAGGCGGATCACTTGAGGTCAGGAGTTCGAGACCAGCCTGACCAACATGGTGAAACCCTGTCTCTACTAAAGATACAAAAATTAGCTGGGCATGGTGGTGGGCTCCTGTATTCCCAGCTACTCAGGAGGCTGAGGCAGGAGGATCGCTTGAGCCCAGGAAGCAGAGGTTGCAGTGAGGCGTGATTTTGCCACTGCACTCCAGCCTAGGCAACAGAGCCATACCTTGTCTCAAGAAAAAAAAAAAAAAGGTACCCCAAAAAGTGGACACTTCCATCTACTGATCACCACTATTAGATTTGGCAACCTCCAACCATACACTTCTCTGAGCATATTTGTGCACCATTTTGCTGGGTATGTTTTGTGTATACATTCTGCTCTGCCATCTGCATCTTTAAATTTCAACAATATGTTGTGGGCATCTATTTTATGACTCACTTTACTTTGTTTTTCTTTATTATTTCACTTACAAACTAATAGATGCCCTATTGTAACTTTTTATTTTGAAGTAATTTATAGATCACAGAAATGTAAAAATAGTACAGTAAGTCCTGTTTACTCATCACCCAGCTGCTCTCCACGGTGACATTAACAAAACCAGGCAACAGACAATGACACAATACAGTCAACAAGGCTACAGGCCATAATCGGATGCACTCACATATTTTTTTTTTTTGAGACGAGTCTTGCTCTGTCACTCAGGCTGGAGTGCAATGGCGCAATCTCAGCTCACTGCAACCTCCACCTGCCGGATTCAAGCAATTCTCCTGCCTCAGCCTCCTGAGTAGCTGGGACTACAGGTGCACACCACCATGCCTGGCTAATTGTTTGTATTTTTAGTAGAGACGGGGCTTCACCATGCTGGCCAGGCTGGTCTCGCACTCCTGACCTCATGATCCACCCTCCTCAGCCTCCCAAAGTGCTGGGATTACAAGCGTGAGCCACCGCGCCTGGCCCTCACTTTTGTTTTTTAATGTCCTTACACATAGATCTATGACATTTTATCTCTACATAATCTTTAAAAAAAAAAACCAGAAATATAAAGTAGAGAACATTCAAACCCACTGTGATGTTTCCCAAGTTATTTTCTCTGTAGATGCTATTTTTTAAAACAACAATAAAGGATCTTCTAAGCTGGAAATTTTATATTTTTTGAGATGGGGTCTTGCTATGTTGCCCACACTGGCTTCCAACTTCTGGGCTCAAGCAATCCTCCAATCTTAGCCTCCTGAGTAGCTGAGGAATATAGCTACCGTGCCTGGCTAAAATTTACTTTAAAAAAAAAATTGTGGGCCAGGTGCAGTGGCTCACGCCTGTAATCCCAGAACTTTGGGAGGCCGAGGCGGGTGGATCACGAGGTCAGGAGATCGAGACCATCCTGGCTAACACGGTGAAACTCCATCTCTACTAAAAATACAAAAAAATTAGCTGGGCGTGGTGTCAGGTGCCTGTAGTCCCAGCTACTCGGAAGGCTGAGGCAGGAGAATGGTGTGAACTCGGGAGGCGGAGCTTGCAGTCAGCCGAGATAGCACCACTGCACTCCAGCCTGGGCAATAGAGTGAGACTCCGTCTCAACAACAACAACAACAAAATTGTGGAAGAGGCCAAGCGTGGTGGCTCACGCCTGTAATCTCAGCACTTTGGGAGGCCAAGGGAGGAGGGTTGCTTGAGGCCAGGAGTTCGAGACCACCTGGTCAACATAGCAAATCCCCGTCTCTATTAAAAAAAAAAAATTGTGAAAATCTTTCTGTGTCAAAACATATTTAGATCAACCATATTGTCACTGTCTTTAGGACACTAAAACATCTGCACTGTAGCTATTGACTTCTCATGGAAGTCATCACCCAATTCATACACAGCCTTTAAATTTCATTGAACAACATGATGGGCCCCAACTGTCAGAATTTCAGAACTCGAGCCTTGGCATTTTCTGGCACTCTGTGCCCAGGCCTCCTCCTTGCCCTGCCCTGGGTGTAAGGGAAAGCATTTGCTTTCCCTCAGAGTGGGCAGGACTTCCGGTCCCTCTTCCCATTGTCCTCCCGGGGTTCACTGCCCCCACACCTGCTTAAGCTTGAATCGCTGTTAACATTTACAAAACATTTTTATGAGACATCCACCTTAACAACTTCCAGCGAAATCATTGGGGGGTCGTTGAGGGTAGGGGGTGGGCTTCTGGCTCCCCTTCCCCCACTCCAGGGCAGCTCATTTCAGGTCTGATGTGAACGGTTCCATTTCTGCTTTTATGCATTGGCATAAACATTTCTTGCAGCCCATAAACACCTTGGCCATTTTACCAGCGTCGTGAAGGATGTTTATGACCCAAATATGAAAACTTTGTGAGAATTAACACTTAGGCAAGCAGGCTGTGTTATTCTTGGAAAGAAATATCTTCTCAAAAAGACCCAAAGCAGGCAGGGGCTGCATTTGAAAATACACCCATGTCGGCACACTTAGGTCTAAAACCCTAAAGATAGTCTATGATCCAAACTCTTTGCTGTTGCTCAGTAACAAGGCGGTCCTGCAGTTTTTAATGGTTATCAGCTTCCTGTTTGAGTGTTTTTATAGCATTATTATGTTGCAAAGTGAATGAGGCAAAATAAAATAGGAAAAGAGATGCTGGACCAGGAGGTTAATAAAAATCCGTGTTGTCACTCGACAGCCTCCCCATACAGCTTCTTTTTCCATGCACCTCTGAGTCACTTTGTATTGACAGATGCCATTTGCTCATTTACGATGTGATAATAAAAACCTTCAGCCTTGTTCAATGTTATTCTTTTCCTCCCCTGACAGGAGGGAACCAAATGGCTTGTAGTCCGCTCAGCAGGCATTTTTTCATTAAAGATAATAACCTTGCAATGAACAACATTTGAAAGACATTTCAGAAAAGTAGCAGAATTTGGTCAGGGAGAGAAAGATCTATGGCGACATACTAACCACTCAGACCCAGAAACAGATCTGTAAAATGACCCAGGTTTTACACAATTAAAAAATATTTGGTAAGCATGGATGAATGCTCGACAAGTATGAACCCGAATGACAGTATGTACAGAGAAAATCAAACATAAGGCTCTGCTCATTTTTGCAGTTATGTTGTTTGCATAAAAGACGACATTTAAGCAATAATTGCCTGATATCAACTTTTAATTAACCCTATAGAATCTTACGCCAAAATATTACCCTGAATTTCTGCCATTAATCTGTTTCTAGTATTTGACTCTGAAGATAATTTAAAATGAAACCTGGAGGTTTCATAGCTTTTTATTCCAAAAAGCGACACTTTACCCAGCTTTATTGATAGCAATCATTTTCAAAATTAATGGTTTTCCAATCGGGTACGGTGGCTCATGCCTGTAATCCCAACACTTTGGGAGGAAGAGGTGAGCAGATTGCCTGAGCTCAGGTGTAGGAGACCAGCCTGGGCAACATGGTGAAATCCCATCTCTACTAAAATACAAAAAATAAAAATAAAAAATTAGCTGGGCATGGTGACACATGCCTGTAGTCCCAGCTACTCGAGAGGCTGAAGCACAAGAATTACTTAAACCCAGGAGGCGGAGATTGCAGTGAGACTGTGCTACTGCACTCCAGCCTGGGCGACAGAGCAAGACTCTGTCTCCAAAAAAAATAAAAAAGGTTTTCGGCCAGCAGAGCCATATGGCTTTTTTCTTAAAACATATATTATGAGTGCTTTTTGTCACTAGTTCAAATCATAGATTAATTGTACCCACTAGTTTCAAACAAAGCCATATTAGACAGTTGTGACTCAAATTGCTCCATTTCTATATGTGCCATAAACTATAAATCAGAATTGTTGGCAGTCGACAGATGTCTTTTGAAAGAATGTAGACAGATTGCTGTGTTTTAACATTAACTCTCTAGAGTCTAGACAGAAATTCCTTTATAACTACCAATTTTTGTGTATCCTTCCTGAAATGTTCTATATACAAATAAACCTACATAGTAAATACAAGTCACAGGCACAGCCTTGCTTGAAAAGCACAAATGTGATCAACCATATTCAACATGTTCTGCCATTTATTGGGTTTTTTCCTTAACCATAAATATGAACACTTCAGTACATATAGATCAACTTTAGTCTTTTTTTAATGTTCATTTCTAATACCGAGTTGTAATAATATATAATAGCAAAGAGTATTGAGAACTTACTCTGTGCCAGCCTTGTTCTAAACGCTGTCTGCACATTAACTAGTTTAGTCCTCATCATCAGCCAATAAGTATTCTGAATATCTTTGTTCTACAGATGGGGATATTGAAGAACTAAGAAGTCAACTAATTAATGATGGACTTATTAATGAACAGATTGTTTCCAGATTTTTCTTTTTTTTTGAGACAGAGTCTCTCTCTGTCACCCAGGCTGGAGTGCAGTGGCGCGATCTCGGCTCACTGCAAGCTCCACCTCCCGGGTTCATGCCAGTCCCCTGCCTCAGCCTCCCGAGTAGCTGGGACTACAGGCACCCGCCACCATGACCGGCTAATTTTTTTGTATTTGTAGTAGAGACGGGGTTTCACCATGTTAGCCAGAATGGTCTCAATCTCCTGACCTCGTGATCCGCCCGCCTTGGCCTTCCAAAGTGCTGGGATTACAGGCATGAGCCACCGCGCCCAGCCTAGATTTTTCTTTCTTTTCTTTCTTTTTTTTTTTTTGAGACAGGTCTGACTCTGTCGCCCAGGCTGGGGTGCAGTGGTGCAATCTCGGCTCACTGCAGCCTCTGCCTCCCAGGTTCCAGCGATTCTCCTGCCTCAGCCTCCCTGGTAGCTGGGATTACAGGCATGCACCACCACGCCCGGCTAATTTTTGTATTTTTGTATTTGTATTTTTATTTTTTGCGACAGAGTCTTGCTCTGTTTCCCAAGCTGGAGTGCAGTGGCGCAATCTTGGCCCACTGCAACCTCCGCCTCCCGAGTTTCTCCTGCCTCAGCGTCCCGAGTAGCTGGGACTACAGGCGTCCGCTGCCACGGCTAATTTCTGTATTTTTAGTAGAGACGGGGTTTCACCATATTGGCCAGGCTGGTCTCGAACTCCTGACCTCATGATCTGCCCACCTTGGCCTCCCAAAGTGCTGGGATTACAGGTGTGAGCCACTGCGCCTGGCCTTAAAATTCATTTTCTAAGTGCCCTTGAGTTAATAGCTTTTCATGCTAGCTGTCCCTCCCATCACCACCAAATGTAGAGGCTAGACTAAAAGACTGAGATTGTTTTCCAAAAATCATGGAAAAGCTATTTGCTGGACACAAATCTCAGCTTTTTCCCTTCATCTTCACTTAGTTATCAAGTTCCCCAAACTTCTAAAATCGGTTGTTGTTGTCATAAAATTCATTCTGAGAAGCAACACGCACACCAAATGGTGAGTCCCAGCAATGACCTCCTCGAGCAAGGAGAGGCTTCCTAAATTTTAGGCAGGAGTCATTACCCAGAAAAGACACTCAATCATCAACATTCCTAGTTCCCTTTCTCCCTTTCCAATGAGTACACAGCAAAGGCAAACAGCTTTGACTTCAAAAAAGCAGATCAATCTGCTTCCAAACTCACAGTTCAATGCTCATAAAATCGGATTGTGAGCAAGCCGGCTCTGAGTGTCTGCACACCTTCGTACTCAGCAAGACAGAAAGGCACTTCAGCAATTCCTGGTGATTGGTAGGCAGCTCTGTCATCTGTGAGCTGGAAGATCAAAGGCTTAACTCCAGGAAGGGAAATGAGGAGAATTAGTGTCCCGCCAGAAGCCTCTTGCCCCACAGTAAGGATGGTGGTTCTTATGATCACCAACTATTTGGGTCTTAATTTGGGATTTCATTAAGGGAATATCCACACTTGAATAAGGGGAATGAAGTTTGCTGTTTCTTTTGAAGTCCAGGTATTAGAGTGAATCGTGATTCAGAACTGTCCGTATTTGCGAAGCCCAGAGCTGGGTCCCTGGCACACAGTAAACCCGTGGTAGCTTTGGCCATGGTTTTTCTCATGAGCATAACTTGATGGCAAAATTACCTGCATGGTTCAAATAAAACAGTGATTTTATCCTGCTTTCATGGAGTGCTGTGAAAATTCCTAGAACGGAGTCTGGCACATAGAGGAGCTTAAAATCTTTCTTGTACAAATGACTCAGAGCTCTCCTGGATGATTTAGCAACCCCATGAGAAGCTGGCTGAGGCTCAAAGAGCTGATGTCATTTCCCTGAGGTGGGATTTGAACTCAGGTCTCCAGAGGGTTGCCCTGCCTTTATACTTTTCTCCACAAGTAAGTCCACGTGGCTGAGCCATTGAATTAACTGAGGTGTCTGTCTGTTCTAGTGCAGCCAGTACATGGAAGAGATCATTCTGCAAACGTGATGTAGCCAAGCTTAGCCTGTTGGAAACTCACAGACTTTGGGGCCCCACAGACTTGGGCTTAATCCCCAACCTGAAACTGTATCTGTGTGAACCTGGGAAACTCAGTTTACTTCTCCGAGCCTCATGCTCTTCATATGCAAAGTTGAGATCATGGCATACACGTTTTAGGATCCTTATGAGACTACATAAAATAATATCTGTAAAGAATCCACAATTATGGGATGTGGAGACACAGCTGTGTCTATAGGCTATCAAAATAGCTAGTGGGGTAGACAGAATAGTGGCCCCCTTAGAGATTGTGCACATCCTAATCCCTGACAACTATAAATATGTTATATTACGTGGCAAAGGGAAATTAAGGAAGCAAACAGAATTAAGGTTGTTAATCAGCTCACCTTAAAATACAGGGATTATCTTGGATGTTCTGAGTGGGCCCAAGGTCATCACAAGGGTCCTGTCAGTACAAAAAGGCAGCAGACTCAAAAAAAAAAAAAAAAAAAAAGGCAGCAGTAGAGTGGGAGATTGTTGTCTGTTGTTTGTCTGCTACTTAGAACTATGCATGGTACATAGTTGATGCTGAATAAATATTTGTGGCATGAACGACTGACTGAATGAATGAATGCTATGTTAGATCATTCCTGTGACCATTTTAGAAACTAAATTTGCCAGGCATGGTGGCACACACCCGTAATCCCAGCATTTTGGGAGGCTGAGGCAGAAGTATCACTTGAGCCCAGGAGTTCGAGACAAACCTGGGCAACATGGCGAAACCCTGTCTTTACAAAAAATACAAAAATTAGCCGAGTGTGGTGGCATGTGCTTGTAGTCCCAGCTACTTGGGAGGCTGATGTGGGAGGATTGCTTGAGCCCGGGAGGTCAAGGCTGCAGTGAGCTATGATTGTACCACTGCACTCCACTCTAAGTGACAGAGCAAGACACTGTCTCAATAAATAAATAAATAAATAAATTTTGGATTAGGCAAACCAAGAAATTTTCTGTTTAAATTGAATTTTTAAAAACAATTTTATTGTGGTGTAATTTATATACCATAAAATTCACCCATTTTTTGTGCACAGGGCAATGATTTTTTACGTATATGCACTGAATTATGCAACTAGTTTCATAACTCAGTTTTGAAAACATTTTCATCATGCTAATAAGGTTCCCTCATTTCTGTCCTTCCTGTTCCCACCCCCAGACCCTGGCAACCATTCATCCACTTTATGTCTCTATGGATTTGCCTTTTCAGCCAGGCGTGGTGGCTTATGCCTGTAATCCCAGCACTTTGGGAGACCAAGGTGGGCAGATTTTTTGAACGTAGGAGTTCGAGACCAGCCCGGGCAACATGGTGAAACCTCATCTCTATGAAAAAATATGAAAATTAGCCGGGCATGGTGGCACACACCTGTAGTCCCAGCTACTGGGGTGGACAGGCAGGGAAGGCTGAGGTGGGAGGAACGCTTGAGCTTGAAAGGTCCAGGCTGCAGTGAGCAGTGATCACACCACTGCACTCCAGCTTGGGTGACAGAATGAGACCCTGTCTCAAAAAAAAGAAAAAAAAAAAAGATTTGCCTTTTCTGGGCATTTCATTGAATAGCAGATCAGAAATACGACTAATGGCAGTGATAAGGCATTGTGATGGCTGCAGCCCCTTCCCGTGGAGGGCCCTATGTCATGGGAAGGTGAGAAAGGTGCAGTGAGCATCTTCCCTTAAGGCCGAGGCTCACAGACTGTGGGTGGGGACGGCTTACCCTGGAGACCTGGAGCTCTCAAAACTGGGGTAAAAGTCTCATTTGGTCAACATAGATAGAGATGGAGTGTGTATCAGATGTTAGCAACATGTATCCAGTTCTTCCTTAGTTAGGTTAAATGTGTCTTTTCCCCTATTATTTCTTTCCTCCCTTCCTTCCTTTTCTTCCTTCCTTTTTTTTTTTTTTTTGTTTTTGTTTTTGAGACGGAGTCTGGCCCTGTCGTCCAGGCTGGAGTGCAGTGTCGCGATCTCAGCTCACTGCAAGCTCCGCCTCCCGGGTTCACGCCATTCTCTTGCCTCAGCCTCCCGAGTGGCTGGGACTACAGGCGCCTGCGACCACGCCCGGCTGATTTTTTCTATTTTTAGTAGAGATGGGGTTTCACCGTGTTACCCAGGATGGTCTCGATCTCCTGACCTCGTGATCCACCCACCTCGGCCTCCCAAAGTGCTGGGATTACAGGCGTGAGCCACCGCGTCCGACCTTTTTTTTTTCTTTAGAGATGGAGTCTTGCTCTGTCGCTCAGGCTGGAGTGCAGTGACTCAATCTTGGCTCACTGAAACCTCTGCCTCCGGGATTCAAGTGATTCTCCCGCGTCAGCTTCCTAAGTAGCTGGGACTACAGGCATGTGCCACCACACCCGGCTATTTTTGGTTTTTGTTTGTTTGTTTTGTTTTTTGAGATGGAATCTCGCGCTTGTTACCCAGGCTGGAGTGCAGTGGCATAATCTCAGCTCACTGCAACCTCCGCCTCCTGGGTTCAAGCAATTCTCCTGCCTCAGCCTCCTGAGTAGCTGGGATTACAGGTGCCTGCCACCACGCTCGACTAATTTTGTACTTTTAGTAGAGACAGGGTTTCACCATGTTGGCCAGGCTGGTCTTGAACTCCTGACCTCACGCGATCCACCTGCCTCGGCCTCCCAAAGTGCTGGGATTACAGCCGTGAGGCACCGCGCCCGGCCTAATTTTTGTATTTTTTTAGTTGAGATGGGGTTTCACTATATGTTGGCCAGGCTGGTCTCGAACTCCTGACCTCGGTGATCCGCCCACCTCAGTCTCCCAACATGCTGAGATTACAGGAATGAGCCACAGCACCCGGCTTTCTTCCTTACTTTCTTTCTCCCTTCTTTTTTCCTTCTTCCCTCCTTTCTCCCTCTTCCCTTCCCTCTCTCTCTCACTTCCTTCTTCCCTTCCTCATTTCCACGTTCCTTCCCTTCTTCATGTCTTTCCTCCTTACTTCTAACTCTCCTGAGGATCCACTGTGCTCCAAGCCCCAGATAGAGGGTGAAGGGATATAACCCAGGCCCTCAGGGTACCCCCTGCTGTCCTCTCCCTGCGGGCCCCCACTTCCTGTAATCCTGCCCTACCTTCTCCCTGGCTAGCACAGTCTTCCAGATCTGGGCATCATTATCACTTCCTGAGGAGGGCCCCCCTCCCCCCAACTCCCCCTCATCACCTCACCACCTTTTACTAATCCCCTGCTTAACTCTTTAACTGTCTTCCTCCCACGGGGGACTCTAGGCACCGTGGGGATGGGATCAAGCTAGCCTGTCCCCTTCACCATCAGATCCCAGAAACCTGGCTGAAGTCTTTGCACAAAGTTAAGTGTCCCAATAAGTATTTTGGTTTTTTGGAGGGTTTTTTGTTGTTGTTGTTTGTTTGTTTTTTGAGACAGAGTTTCATTCTGTCACCCAGGCTGGAGGGCAGTGGCACAATCTCGGCTCACTGAAACCTCCGCCTGCTGGGTTCAAGCGATTCTCCTGCCTCAGCCTCCCCAGTACCTGAGATTACAGGCGTGTGCCATCACATTACAGGCGTACGCGAATTTTTGTATTTTCAGTAGAGACAGAGTTTCACCATGTTGGCCAGGCTGGTCTCTAACTCCTGACCTCAGGTGATCCACCCACTTCTGCCTCCCAAGGTGCCGGGATTACAGGCATGAGCCACTGCACCAGGCCTAGTGTCCCAATAAGTATTTGTTGAATGAATTAATGCTTGAATGAATGAATGGAATTACAGCCCCATATTCCACCAAATAATTAATTTGACTTTGTTGACGTTTTTCCTGATTTCCCCGCTCTCTACTATTACTCACTTCCTGAATTTACCAGAGCTGTATCTGCTTCCTGTTGCTTTTGTAACAAATTACCACAGACGGGTGGCTTCCAACACCATAAATTTATTATCTTACCAGTTCTGGAGATCAAAAGTCCAAAGGGGTCTCACAGACTACAATCAAGGCGTCGGCAGGACGGTCCCTTGTGGAGGCTGTAGTGGAGAATTCCTTTCGTTCCCTTTTCCGGCTGTTAGAGGCTGCCTGCCTGCCCCGGCTCACGGCCCTGTCCACCTTCAGGGCCAACAATGACGGTGGAGTCTCTCAGGCTGCATCCCTCTGACATGGACTCCCCCGCCTTCCTCTCCCACGTATAAGGAACCTGGGACAAGGTTATGTTACACAGCAAGGAGGGATTGAGGTTGCAGATGGGATTAAGATTGCTAATCAACTGAATGAGATATCCTGGGTTATTTGAGTGGGCCCAATGTAGCCACAAGAGGTGTTTGGTTTGTTTGTTATATACCAGGGGTCAGCAAACTTTTTTCCATCAAGGCCCAGAGAGTAAATATTTTAGACTTTGTGGGCTGGGCGCGGTGGCTCATACCTGTAATCCCAGCACTTTGGGAGGCCAAGGCGGGCAGATCACGAGGTCAGGAGTTAAAGACCAGTCTAACCAATATGGTGAAACCCCATCTCTACTAGAAATACAAAAATTAGCTGGGCATGGTGGCCCCGTGCCTGTAGTCCCAGCTACTCGGGAGGCTGAGGCAGGAGAATCACTTGAACCCGGGAGGTAGAGGTTGCAGTGAGCCAAGATCGCGCCACTGCACTCCATCCTGGGCATCAGAGTGAGACTCCATCTCAAAAACAAAAACAAAAAAAAATTTTAGACTTTGTGGGCCAAAAGGTAATGTCCTCAACTCCTCAAGCAACCATTCTTGCTAAAAGACTAAATTGCCTTTTTTGAGACAGAGTCTCACTCTGTTGCCCAGGCTGGAGTGCAGTGGTACGATCTTGACTCACTGCAACCTTTGCCTCCTGGGTTCAGGCAAGCACGTCCAACTAATTATTATATTTTTAGTAGAGATGAGGTTTCACCGTGTTGACCAAGCTGGTCTCAATCCCCTGACTTCGAGTGATCTGCCCACTTCAGCCTCCCAAAGTGCTGGGATTACAGGTGTGAGCCACCACACCTGGCCTTGTATCCTGTTTGTTTGTTTGTTTTTGTTTGTTTTTTGTTTTGAGACGGAGTTTTGCTCTTTTTGCCCAGTCTGGAGTGCAATGGCTCGATCTCGGCTCACTGCAACTTCTCCCTTCTGGGTTCTAGCAATTCTTCTGCCTCAGCCTCCCAAGTAGCTGCGATTACAGGCACCCGCCACCACGCCCAGCTAGTAGAGACGGGGTTTCACCGTGTTAGCCAGGATAGTCTCGATCTCCTGACCCCGTGATCTGCCCACCTTGGCCTCCCGAAGTGCTGGGATTACAGGCGTGAGCCACTGCGCCCGGCCGCTAATTTTGTATTTTTAGTAGAGATGAGGTTTCACCATGTTGGCCAGGCTGGTCTCAAACTCCTGACCTCAGGTGATCTGCCCGCCTTGGCCTCCCAAAGTGCTGGGATTACAGGCGTGAGCCACTGCGCCCAGCCTGTATCCCTTTTTGAAAGCTCACTATATATTATGAACATCTCCTTAGAATACTAAGCTATTTAACAATTCTATTTATTATTTATTTATTTATTTATTTATATTTAACTGCTCCTTAAAAATTAAGAGTAAAAGAGCAGGGCTACCCTATGAATAGTGTGCCCAGAGTAGCCTATTTATTTATTTTTAGAGACAGGGCCTTTCTCTGTTGTCCAGGCTAGAGTGCAGTAGCATGATCACAGCTCACTGAAGCCTCGAACTCCTGGCCTCAAGCAATCCTCCCACCTCAGCCTCCTGAGTAACTAGAACTACAGGTGCTTGCCACCATGCCTGGCTAATTTTTTATTTTTATTTTTTGTAGAAACCAAGTCTTGCTATGTTGCCCAGGCTAGTCTCAAACTCCTGGCCTCAAGCGATCTTGCCTCAGCCTCCCATGGTGCTGGGATTGCAGGTATGAGCCACCATGCCAGGCCTCAACAATTCTATTTTTATGATTACATAATATTTTCTTAAATATACAATGTTCACCATTTAATCTCTCTCACACTGTTTTTTTTTAGACTACTATAAATAATGTCATGCTAAATACCTTTGAACATAAATCTGTGTTCATATCTCTGAATGTTTCTGAGAATCAGTTCCCAGAAGTGGAATTACTTCTAACCTTTTAGACAAAAGCCTTTGAAAAGGTCAGTGGAATGAAATGTGATTTCAGCAAAAAAGGATAAAACTCTGAATACGGAGAAGCTTACGGAGGCAAAGAATTAGTTCAAAGAGGTTCTGCCTTCCCAGATAGCACCAGGTTCAAGTCCTGACTCTGCCATTTACTAACTCTACAGCCTTGTGTATGCTCCTTAACCTGCCTGGGCCTCAGTTTTCTCCTCTGTAAAATGGGGATAATAATAGAAGCTACCTTCCATTAAATGAGATCACACACATGCCTGGCCCACAGCAAGTGCTCAGTAAATAATGGCTTTGATCATTATGACCGCTGCTGCTACTCATTTTTACCAAGACTCTGAGAGGAAATGGAATCTATAGTGTGTTTCACTGACTCTTACCACCTTGATTTTAACCCTAACATTTAAATTTATTGGCCGGGCGCAGTGGCTCACACTTGTAATCCTAGCACTTTGGGAGGCCGAGGCGGGTGGATTGCCTGAGTTCAGGAGTTTGAGACCAGCCTGGGCAACATGGTGAAACCCTGTCTCTACTAAAATACAAAAAAAAAAAAAAAATTAGCCAGGCGTGGCAGCGTGCGCCTGTACTCCCAGCTACTTGGGAGGCTGAGGCAGGAGAATTGCTTGAACCCGGGAGGTAGAGGTTGCAGTGAGCCAAGATGGTACCACTGCACTTCAGCCTGGCGACAGAGCAAGATTCCATCTCTAAATAAATAAATAAATAAGTTGTTGTTTTGTTTTCTTTTGTTTTTTGGTTTTTTTTTTTTTTTTTTTTTGAGATAGGGTCTCACTCTGTCGCCCAGGCTGGAGTGCAGTGGTGCAGTCTCAGCTCACTGCAACCTCTACCTCCCAGGCTCAAGTGATCCTCCCACCTCAGCCTCCAGAGTAGCTGGGACTAGAGTAGCTGGGACTTTAGGTATGTGCCACCAGGCCTGGCTAATTTAATTTTTTTTTTTTTAAATAGCCGATGACAATACCCTTGCTACTAATTCTGGGGATCTTGCAGTGTTGATAGGCATGTTCCTTAACTGGGTTAGTCTTGTTTGTTTTGGAGTCTGGACAAGTTGTCTGACAAGTTGGGAATCTGTGCCTCAATTTCTCCATTTATGAAGCAGGAGGTCATCATGCCTGCCTTACCTGACTCATGAGGATCAGATGAAATAATTAGTTGGAAACTCAACTAAAGAAAAAAAGTCATGTTTATAGCAAGAGAAATACATGTTCATTAGTGCCATGAGTTTTGGAATTCAACATGTTTTCCACTTAGAAAGATAATACAGTGCTTATACCATGTATCAGTAGGGGTCTACATAGCATCATCAAACACATTGATATTTCTGCAGCAAAAACTATGGATATTCATAGAAATTCTCTTGTGCTGATTCAGCTCAAGTTTTGCCAACAAATGAGTTCAGATCAGATGAGCTTTGGCTATCAAAGTAGTTTTTTAAAGTTTAGTTTTCTGCGATTGTTGGATTTAAATCACACCCTTCTAAGGGCATTATGTAGGTGACTTACTCCAGTGTGCACAATAAGCTTATGAGATGGATACTATTATAATCCCCAGTTTAGAGAGAGAGAAACTGAAGCCCAGAGAAGGTGAGTAAATTGCCCAGCCACACAGAGCTAGTAAATGACAGAGCTGGGATCCCAACTCAGAGACCTTACACCAGGGCAGTTCTTACCTCAGCACCTCATCAAGAGATCTCTTTTTTTTTTTGAGATGGAGTCTCGCTGTCGCCCAGGCTGGAGTGCAGTGGCGCGATCTCAGCTCACTGCAAGCTCCGCCTCCCGGGTTCACGCCATTCTCCTGCCTCAGCCTCCTGAGTAGCTGGGATAAGCGCCCACCACCACGCCCGGCTAATTTTTTTCTGTTTTTAGTAGAGACGGGGTTTCACCATGTTAGCCAGTATGGTTTCAATCTCCTGACCTCGTGATCCGCCCGCCTCGGCCTCCCAAAGTGCTGGGGTTACAGGCGTGAGCCACCGCGCCCGGCCTCATCAAGAGATCTTACGGAGTTTGTGAACCTGGATAGGAAAAAAACACCCTTATATTTATTTCCATTGCCTTATTACTAAAATTTAGCATTCTTTTCAATTATGAATGGAGACAAGAAGCCACAGCAACATGAGCAATACCTGTGACTGTCACCCATAGGAATCCCAGGTTGTTTTCACTGCAGTTATAGCAGATAGCTCGAGACACCATTTATGTTCAGCACCACGCTGAAGTTACAGGAGCCCTCACATCCACTGCTTGATGTTGCCCTTGAATGCATTAGAAAAGCAGCACATATATTACTATGTCACAAGATGTTTTAAATATTTCAATAATTATAGTTTGATATAATTGATTACCTTTGTGTTTTAACTTATACATTTAATAAAAACCACTTTGAGAAGGGATCCATGGCCTTCACCAGACTTTCAAAGTCTGGTGCCAGGCGCGGTGGCTCAAGCCTATAATCCCAACACTTTGGGTGGCTGAGGCAGGAGGATTGCTTGAGGCCAAGAGTTCAAGACCAGCCCCGGGCAACAAAATGATACCCTGTCTCTACAAAAAAAATTTAAAAATTAGCTGGGCATGGTGGTATGCACCTGTATTCCCAGCTACTCAAAAAGCTGAGGAAGGAGGATCGCTTGAGCTTAGGAGTTGGTGGCTGCAGTGAGCTACGATTGTGCCGCTACACTCCAGCCTGGGCAACAGAGTGAGACCATGTCTCTAAAAAAACAAAACCAGAAAACTCCAGAGGGTCCTAGGGCCCAAAAAAGGTTGAGAACACCTGACCTAGAACTGTATTTTTTCTTTAACTTTATTGAAGCACAATTGACGAATAGAAATTGTATAAATTTAAAGCATAGACCGTAGTGATTTGAAATACACATACATTATGAAATGATTACCACAGTCAATCTAATTAATGTATCTGTCGCCCCACATAGTTATCTTTGTGTGTGTTGCAGCAAGAACACTAAAGACCTACTCAGCAAATTTCAAGCACACACTGCATTATTATTAACTGTAATACCCCATGCTATGCATTAGGCCTCCAGAATCCTGCGTAACTGAAACTTTGTTCCCTTTGAACATCTCTCCATTTTCCCTACTCCTCAACCCCTGGCAAATGCTATTCTACTCTCTGCTTCAACTTATTGGGTTCAACTTCTTTTAGATTCCACATGTAAATAAGATCAAGCAGTATTTGTCTTTCTGTGCCTGGCTTATTTTATTCAGTGTAATGTCTTCTAGGTTCATGCATATTGTTGCAAATGGCATGAGTTTCTTCCTTTTTAAGGCTGAATAATATTCCATGGTATATGTAGAAATACCAGATTTTTTTTCTTTTCTTTTTTTTTTTTTTTTGAGACAGAGTCTCACTCTGTCACCCAGGTTGGAGTGATCTCAGCTCACTGCAGCCTCCACCTCCCGGATCCAAGCAATTCTCTTGCCTCAGCCTCCCAAGTACCTGAGACTGCAGGTGTCTGCCATCAGGCCTGGCTAATAATTGTATTTTTAGTAGAGATGGGGTTTCACCATGTTGGCCAGGCTGGGCTCGAACTCCTGACCTCAGGTGATCCGCCCCCCTCAGCCTCCCAGAGTGCTGGGATTACAGGTGTGAGCCACTGTGCCCAGCCAAAAAAAAAAAAAAAAAGGTTGTTGGGCTTTTTTTTGTTTGTTTGTTTTGGGGGGTTTTTTTGAGATGGAGTCTAGCTCTGTCACCCAGGCTGGAGTGCAGTGGTGCGATCTCGGCTCACCGCAATCTTCGCCTCCCGGGTTCCAGAGATTCTCCTGACTCAGCCTCCCAAGTAGCTGGGATTGTGAGTGCAGTCCCGAGGCCTGCCCCGCGGGAAGGCAGCTAAGGCCCGGCGAGAAATCGAGCGCAGCGGCGGTGGGCTGGCACTGCTGGGGGACCCAGTACACCCTCCGCAGCCGCTGGCCCGGGTGCTAAGTCCCTCATTGCCTGGGGCCGGCAGGGCCGGCCGGCTGCTCCAAGCGCGGGGCCCGCCAAGCTCACACCCACCCGGAACTCCAGCTGGCCCGCAAGCGCCGCACCCAACCCCGGTTCCTGCTCGTGCCTCTCCCTCCACACCTCCCTGCAAGCTGAGGGAGTGGGCTCCGGCCTTGGGCAGCCCAGAAAGGGGCTCCCACAGTGCATCGGTGGGCTGAAGGGCTCCTCAAGTGCCACCAAAGTGGTAGCCCAGGCAGAGGAAGCGCCGAGAGCGAGCGAGGGCTGTGAGGACTGCCAGCACGCTGTCACCTCTCAGGATTACAGGCGCCCGCCACCATGCGCAGCTAATTTTTGTATTTTTAGTAGAGACGAGGTTTACACTGTGTTGGCCAGGCTGGTCTTGAACTCTTGACATTGTGATCCACCCACCTTGGCCTCCCAAAGTGCTAGGATTACAAACGTGAGCCACCGCGCCCGGCCAAAAACAAAAGGTTTTAAAGGCTCAAAAATCAAGAGGCTGCACAGGTGGCTGAACGAATTGTTATGGCGATAATCAAGCAATTATCACCAATTTATAATTTGTGTTATCTTATATCCTTCTTTATTTTTCAGGCGGTGTCTCTGTCGTGCAGGCTGGAGTGCAGTGGCACGATCATAGCTCACTTGCAGCCTCAGCCTCCCAGGCTCAAGCCATCTTCCATCTCAGTCTCCTGAGGAGCTGGGACTACAGGCCTGCACCACCATGCCTGGCTAATTTAAAAAAAAATTTTTTTTGTAGAGATAGGGGGTCTCACTATGTTGCCTACCCTGATCTCAAATTCCTTGGCTCGAGTATTCCTCCTGCCTTGGCCTCCCAAAGTGCTGGGATTACAGGTATGAACAAATGCACCTGGCCATATTCTTTATTTTATTTTTTTTAGAGATGGGGTTCTCACTACATTGCCCAGGTTAGACTTGATCTCCTGGGCTCAAGCAATCTTCCTGCCTCAGCCTCTCGAGTAGCTGGAACTACAAGTGTGCACCACTATGCCTGGCCTGGCTATTCTTTTTTTTTTTTTTTTTTTTAATCTCTGTAAACTGTCTTTTTTTGTTTTTTTTGTTTTGTTTTGTTTTGTTTTTTTTGTTTTTTGAAAAGGGGGCATTGGCCAGGCACGCTGGCTCATGCCTGTAATCCCAGCACTCTGGGAGGGCAAGGTGGGTGAATTGTTTGAGTTCAGGAGTTTGAGACCAGCCTGGGCAACATGGTGAAACGCTGTCTCTACCAGGAATACAAAAAGTTAGCCAGGCATGTTGGCATGCGCCTGTAGTCCCAGCTATGTGGGAGGCTGAGGTGGGAGGATTGCTTGAGCATGGGAGGCAGAGGTTGCACTGAACCAAGACCATGCCACTGCACTCCAGCCTGGGTGACAGAGTGAGTCCCTGTCTAAAAAATAAATAAATAAATAAATAAAATAAAGAAAAATAAAAGAATAGGAGGCATATGCAGAAATGATGGATAGATAAATAATAAAACATGCCAAACCTTTATCCTGCTTCATTCTACTTTCCATATACCACATTCTTTGCAATTCACCTGCCCCCATTTTAGAGATGAGAAAACTGAGGCTCAGCATGGACGCATAGGTTGCTTATCTGAAGTCAGCTAGTGTGCCAATGTCTGAGCTGGAACATAAAAGTTCTGTCCTTTTACTTAATGTAAATACTAAGAAAGGACAATGTCTTTCATAAAATGAACTGTTGACTCATCCTAACTGTCTAACTTTTATAAATACCAATGCTATAAATGGTGGCGATCACTGGGGCCCAAAAAAGGCTCCAGCTTTCTCACGTCACACAGCAAATTGGTGTATGAAGATGGACCTCTGGGTTCTCTTTTACTGTCCTCCGTGACTCTTGGATCTACCCTCTGGACTCTTGGATCTGTTCTCTGAGTCATCCTTTTCTCATGAAATGCAGCTCATGTTTGCAGCTGAAATACTTTGCAAGCTACTTCCTCCCTATAAAAGTTTGAGGGTTTAAAGGACTTTTTAAATTTTTTTTCTTTGAGACAGAGTCTCACTCTGTTGCCCAGGCTGGAGTGCAGTGGCGTGATCTCGGCTCACCTCAACCTCTGCCTCCTGGGTTCAAGCGATTCTCCTTGCCTCAGCTTCCCAAGTAGCTGGGATTACAGGTATGCGCCACCACGCCCAGCTAATTTTGTTTGTTGTTTTGTGGTTTCGTTGTTGTTGTTTTTGAGACAGAGTTTCACTCTTGTCGCTGAGGCTGGAGTGCAATGACGGGATCCCTGCTCACCGCAACTTCCGCCTCTGGGGTTCAAGTGATTTTCCTGCCTCAGCCTCCCAAGCAGCTGGGATTACGGGCATGCACCACCACACCTGAGTAATTTTTGTATTTTTAGTAGAGACAGGGTTTCACCATGTTGGCCAGGCTGGTCTCGAACTCCTGACCTCAGGTGATCCATCCACCTCGGCCTTCCAAAGTGCTGGGATTACAAGTATGAGCCACCTCGTCTGGCCAACCTGTAGACATTTAATTTCTTCTTTCTTCCAATAATCACGGCCTAAGATGAACACAAACCTGTGTTTTCACCCCTGAGTGGGTCTTACGGAGGATCGATTGGAAATATCTCCTTGCAAATTTCATGGTCTTTTGTTTTGCTACGGAAAGTCTTGCCTGACAGTATCTATGTGATATAAGCATAACTAATTAAAAGGTAGATTTACTTAGGCGACCATTTGTTTGGATTACATGACAAATGGTTGACTGATAATTTGGCCCTAAATTGACTAGATGGTTGGATTGGGATTTTTTTTTTTTCTTATTGAATTGACAAGTTGTTTTTGGAGGCATGTGGACACCATCTGACTGCTCCATCTCATTGGGGGATACTTAGCTAATGACAGGTCTTTCCAGATGTCCATGAAAATACATACTCAAATGTGTATGTGGACTGCTCTGCCGACTAAAGGAAGACATTTGGAACTGATACTGGCATTTTAAATATTTGCTCCAGATTCATTCTAATCATTACATTTTTAACTCAAAAATGGATCCTTATTAGGTTTTTTTCTCATCTTAAACAGAGTCAGACTTGGTGAAAAAAAGTACTTTTTGTGAAAGAGTCCAGAAATACAACACAGAGACTGGAGATCTCTCAGTCTGCCTCTCGGATCATCACTGTTTCCAGTGAGTTACCATCATTTATTTAAATGCTTTACATTGTGATCCATTGAAACCATCCTGCACTGGAGGAAGAAAAACAAAACAAAACCCATATTTAAACAAAACTAGATCCCCAGCATGTGTTAAAGATGGTTATTTCAGCCGGGTGCGGTGGCTCATGCCTGTAATCCCAGCACTTTAGGAGGCCGAGGCGGGCAGATCATGAGGTCAAGAGATCGAGACCATCCTGGCCAACATGGTGAAATGCTGTCTCTACTAAAAAATACAACAAATTAGCTGAGCGTGGTGGTGCATGGCTGTAGTCCCAGCTACTTGAGACGCTGAGGCAGGAGAATTGCTTGAAACCAGAAGGCGAAGGTTGCAGTGAGCCGAGATTGTGCCCCTGCACTCCAGCCTGGGCAACAGAGCGAGACTACATCTCAAAAAAAAAAAAAGATGGTTATTTCAAGGTGGGATTATGGGTGATTATTTTTCTATTTCCTGTTGTTTATATCTGCACTATCTCCAACAACATGCCACTTACGTATTTTTAAGTTATAAAGAAAGTAAAACGGTTCAAGAAGCCAATTTATTTCATTATATGCATATGTTTGTTGTGGTTTGTATGTGAACCAACTGACCATAAGTGACCAGCAAACTGCAGTGGTAAAATGTACACACTCAGCTTCTAGTCTCACCTCTATGAGGTTTCTTGTTTTTCTTCTTCTTCATTTTAATGGCACACTTTCTGGGAGATCTTAGCGTGTCAAAATCCTGTTTAAAAAACTGACAGTTAATCCAGAGACCAAGGAAAGCAAACTCTGCGTAATCTATCACCTTCCCCAGAACAACAAACACCATTTTGACATGGTAGCTGCCCCCCATGAAGATGTCAGTTAAATAAACATGCTATGAAGTCAAGATTTGAAGGGTCAGCTCAGTTTCCCACTCATTTGTTAATTTCTGATGGCTTATGTTCCAAATTAATAATAGCAACAGATATAATTTATTTTATTTCTTTTTATTTTTTTAGAGATGGGGTCTTGCCATGTTGCCCAGTGTGATCATAGCGCGTTGCAGCCTCAAACCCCTGGGCTCAAGCAATCCTCCAGTGTAGCTGAGACTACAGGCGTGCACCACCATATGCAAGCAGATCTAATTTTTTGAAAGCTTGCTATATTACAGGCACCAGTTAAAGCATGTTTCCTACAGGCCTAATCTCACTTTACACTTATAATTACCAGATGAGGTTGTAGCTCTACCACTTCCTGGCTGTGGGACTCTAGATAAGTTACTTCAGCTCTCTGAGCCTGTCTCCTCACCTTTAAAATGGGGGACAAGCATAGTAATATCTTTTTTTTTTTTTTAAGACAGAGTCTCACTGGGCACGGTGGCTCATGCCTGTAATCCCAGCACTTTGGGAGGCTGAGGTGGGAGGATCACAAGGTCAGGAGTTCGAGACCAGCCTAGTCAACATAGTGAAACCCCGTCTCTACAAATATTAGCCGGGTGTGGTGGCACGCACCTGTAGTCCCAGCTACTTGGGAGGTTGAGGCAGGAGAATTGCTTGAATCCAGGAGGCGGAGGTTGCAGTGAGCTGAGACCATGCCATTGCACTCCATCCTGGGTGACAGAGTGAGACTCCATCCCCTCACCTAAAAAAAAAAAAGACGGAGTCTCGCTCTGTCACCCAAGCTGGAGTGCAGTGGCGTGATCTTGGCTCATTGCAACCTCCACCTCCTGGGTTCAAGCGATTCTAATGCCTCAGCCTCCTGAGTAGCTGGGATTACAGGTGTGTGCCACCACGGCTAATTTTTATATTTTTAGTAGAGACAGGGTTTCATCATGTTGGCCAGGCTGGTCTCGAACTTCTGACCTCAGGTGATCCGCCCACCTCAGCCTCCCAAAGTGCTGGGATTCCAGGCGTGAGCCACCATGCCCGGGCAAGCATAGTGTGTTCTTCATAGGGTTGCTGTGAGTTTAAATGAGTTACTACATTCAAAGCACCTTGAACAGTGCTGGGCACATTGTAAACATTCAGTAAATTTAGCTATTATTTTTCTTATTACTCCCATTGAATAGGTGGGAAGACTGAGATTTGAAAATCTTCAGGAATGTGCTCAAGGACATACAGCTGAACAGAGCTGGATCCTCAATCTGGACCTGCCTGACTCCAACATTCATGTTATTAACACAGTTTTTAGTAAAGGCCAGATAGTAAATACGTGAGGCTTTGCAGATCAAGTGGCCTTTGCCTAAACTACTCAACTCTGTCTTTGCAGCACAAAAGCCCCCACAGACAATCCATAGGGAAATGGGCTTGGCTGTTTCTCAGGGAAACTTTATTCGCAAAGACAGAATTGGCCCAAGGGCCTCAGTTTGCCACCCTCTGATATTAACTGCTACATGGCAGGAGTCTGCACTATTCATTGATTCCCAACTTTTAACTGTGCTGAAAGAATTGCTTCTATGACATGATTTTCCTTCTGCTTCTGCTGTTTGAATTTTACATTAGCAGAATAAAGATTTCATATGCAGGGAATGCAATATTAGGCTAGTAACTATTAACTTTCCTTGTGTCCCTTAAAAAACAAATTCATGCCAGGTGTGGTGGCTCACGCCTGTAATCCCAGCACTTTTGGAGTCCGAGGTGGGCAGATCACAAGGTCAGGAGATCGAGACCATCCTGGCCAACATGGTGAAACCCTGTCTCTACTAAAAATACAAAAATTAGCCAGGCGTGGTGGCACGTGCCTGTAGTCCCAGCTACTCAGGAGGCTGAGGCAAGAGAATTGCTTGAACCCAGGAGGTGGAGGTTGCAGTGAGCTGAGATGGCACCACTGCACTCCAGCCTGGGTGACAGAGCGAGACTCCTTCTCAAAAAAAATTCATTGAATCTTTTTTTTTTTAATTCTACAGAGAAAAGTGTAGACGTGCATTCTATGAATTTTTATGTGTTTAGAAATGCTATTGTTATGTGAGGTCGTGCTATCTTGATTGACAGAGCCGCCCCGCCAGCCCACTGAAATCAGATAAAGAGATAGGTCAGACATTTAGATTTTTAATCAATATAGCTCTTCTTGCTAATGTTTAATTCCACCCACCTGCATCAGCTCTTGAAGTTCCTTGAGAACTTTTATAAAAATTGAAAGCAATTAATTTTGTTGTTAGCTCCCGTAGCCATGGATTCTTTTCTCCGTAGATGAGTTTGAGTGAGTATAAGAATGGGACCTATCTTAAAAGCTTTTTGGAATTTTTCGGTGTTTCAAAATACTGTTTGCATTTTGGAATCTGAGTCAGTTCCAGATAACCGTGAATCCCAGATCTGAGTGACAAGCTGCCATGGTTTGATTCTATGCTAAGGTATTTCACTGTGTAGAAGGCTGCAAAACGTCGCATCCATGCACTTTGGTTCTTCAGGAATTCCTTCATCAAAAATAAAATTAATCCAGCGTCTGCTACTGTGACGTGCGTTTGTGGCCAACAGTGTCTTCTAGGTTCCAATACTAAGTTTCAGAGGGCAATCAGGAAACTGATTTCTGATCAGAGAGGGGTGGGGAGCTGACTAGGGGAATATAACTATGGTCATTTACTATCTGAACTTATCTTCTTTATATATGACTGTACCGGGAAGTTAACTATTCACATTGGAAATAATACAGTGAAATTTGATCACTGAACTAACAGAAATGGTTTAACTGGTTAATCAGCTTCTTTCCTTATCTCCTAAGTCACCTTCTCTCTTCCATTTTGGAAAGTAAACAGAGTGCTTATAAGAAGTTGGGTGGGCCCGTCGGGTCATTCTAATATCTCAGTTTTGATAGAATCACCGGGAGGGCAAAATGAAGGAAGAAAAAGACAATAGCCACCCCATCCTATCACAGGGAGATCAAGGAAGCCATTTGACCCTGTCTTCAGATGCAGGGTCTAAAATGTGGACTTTTGACATTATCTCCACATGAGGTCATCCTCAGAATCACAGAGAAACACTGGGAAGAAGATGGGAAGATGACATTCCTCATGCCCTTTTTTTTCTCCTCAAAATATTCCTATTGTCTTCTAATCACTCTCATTTATAATACAGACGACTATATTAAGTATATACAGTACTTAATGCTTATCCTAAGCTCCTGAGTGTTCTGTGTTCTATTTTCACTTTTTATTATGAAAATTCTCAAGCATGTAGAAAAGCACAGACAGCAGTTTCTATCTGTATGCATGCACCCATTGCCTAGATAGGATCATGGTTCACATGCTGCCGTATTTGCTTCATTAATCATTTCTTTTTCCCTTGAAGATTTCACATTATAGACTTTATGAATGTTTGTCACTAGATCTCTCAGGCTGTATCTCCAAAACAATAGGGAGGACTTTTTAAAACAACCACATTTTTCCCAGAAATATCTTTTACAGCTGGTTTACTCAAAGCAGGATTTAATCAAGGCCCACACGTTGCATGTGGTAGTTATATGTCCTGTGTGTTTCTCTCTCTTTTTTTTTTTTTGAGGGGGAGTTTCGATCCTGTTGCCCAGGCTGGAGTGCAATGGCACGATCTCAACTCACCACAACCTCTGCCTCCCGGGTTCAAGCAATTCTCCTGCCTCAGCCTCCTGAGTAGCTGGGATTACAGGCATGTGCCACCACACCTGGCTAATTTTTGTATATTTATTAGAGATAGGGTTTCTCCATGTTGGTCAGGCTGGTCTCGAACTCCGAATCTCAGGTGATCCACCTGACTCGGCCTCCCAAAGTGCTGGGATTACAGGTGTGAGCCACCGCACCTGGCTATCCTGTGTCTCTTTTAAAATCTAGACCAGGCGGGACGTAGTGGCTCACATCTGTAATCCCAGCACTTTGGGAGGCCAAGGCAAGAGGATCACCTGAGGTCGGGAGTTCGAGATCAGCCCGGCCAACATAGTGAAACCCCATCTCTACTAAAAATACAAAAATTAGCCAGGCATGGTGAGCACGCCTGTAGTCCCAGCTACTCAGGAGGCTGAGGCAGGAGAATTACTTGAACCTGGAAGGCAGAGGTTGCAATGAGCCAAGGTCACGCCAGTGCACTCCAGCCTGGGCGACAGAGCAAGACTCTGTCTCAAAAAATAATAACAAATAAAAATAAAATCTAGACCAGCTCTCCCTGCCACCCCGCTTGTTTTTTTTAATGACATTAACTTTTTTTTTTTTTTTTTGAGACAGGGTCTCTCTCTGTGCCCAGGCTGGAGTGCAGTGATGTGAGCACAGCCCACTGCAGCCTCCACCTCCTGGGCTCAAGCAATCCTCCCACCTCAGGCTTCCACATGGACCACAGGCGTGTGCCACCATGCCTGGCTTTTTTTTTTTTTTTTAGTTAATTTTTTAAATTAATTTTTGGTAGAGATGGGGTTTTGCTATGTTATCCAGGCTGATCTTGAACTTCTGCGCTTAAGTGATCCTCCTGCCTCGGCCTCACAAAGTGCTGGGATGACAGGCATAAACTACCTTGCCTGGCTGGAATTCTGTGACACAATAAAGAGAAACTTCAAAAACATTATACTAAATTAAGGAAGCCAGGCAGGGTCTCACTATATTTCCCAGGCTGGTCTTGAACTCCTGGACCCAAGCAATCCTCCTGCTTTGGCCTCCCACAGTGCTGGGATTACAGGCATAAGCCACAGTGCCTGGCCCAGCATTAACTTTTTGACGCGCTCAGGACAGTTGCTCTGTACAATATTTCATCATCAGGAAGATTTTCTACAATTTTAAACGTGGGTCTCATCACTGGACCACAGCATACAGCACAAATGAATTAATGTTTCTTAAAACTATCTTTGGCTGGCCAGGCGCGGTGGCTCACGCTTGTAATCCTAGCACTTTGGGAGGCCGAGGCAGGCAGATCACTTGAGGTCAGGAGGTCGAAACCAGCCTGGCCAACATGGTGAAACACTGTCTCTACTAAAAATCCAAAACTTAGCTGGGCGTGGTGGTGCATGCTGTAATCCCAGCTACTCGGGAGGCTGTGGCACAAGAATCACTGGAACCCAGGAGGTGAAGGTTGCAGTGACCCAAATTTGTGCCACTGCCCTCCAGCCTGGTCAAGAGAGCGAGACTCCGTCTCAAAAAAAAAAAAAAAAAAATTATCTTTGACTAGCACAATTATGTTGCATTGGTTTTTGGGGTTTTTGTTTCTTTTTTTGCCTTTTTTGGGGGTTTGTTAAGAGTTATGATTTAAAACTGTACACATTTAACATATCACACAGTTTTGATAATATGTCACACAGAATATCCCCTTTTAAATTTTTTAATATACAGAGAATCTCAAGAAATGGAAGTGACTGGGCCTCTTGTGTTCCTGATAGCCACTGATTATATATACTCAAAAGTAACTGTGATCAGCCGGGGCAACAAAGCAAGCCTCAATCTCTACAAAAAATGAAATAAAATAAATTAGCCAGGCATAGTGGTGCACGCTTGTAATCCCAGCATTTTGGGATGCTGAGGCAGGAGGATCACTTGAGCATAGGAGTTCAAGGCTGCAGTGAGCTATGATTATGCTACTCTACCCTGGGCAACAGAACAAGATCCTGTTTTTGAAAAAAAAAAAAAAAAAAAAAAAGTAACCGTGGGTCCATCATAATTTTGCGGTTCCTGTTCTCTGTAATCATCATTAGATGTCTGCCACTCCCAAATCCATTCTTCATTTCCATTCCTGTAATATAGTCATGATTGCAGCCAGAGCCCGCTGCCCTTGGGCATGTCGCATGCAATATGAATTTGTTTCCGAGGCCGCCTGGCTGTTTCAGCCAGGGTTCTCCAAATCTGCACATGTACCTTCCTAAGGCTATGACAATCATTTCCTGGAGATTAAGCTGAATTATTTGGCCAGTAGCTCATGGCCCTTTTTTCCCTTGTCACCTTAATTTCATGCCAACCTTTTGTGGGATGGTGAGTTTTCCTCCTTCAATACAAAAGCCCTCTGCTTGCCAGGGGTTTCGATTTTAATCTGTGTTGACTGGGAGGATTATTTGATTCGAAGAGATCAGCTGAGCTGCCCCACACCGGAAGACCTGCCTCACCAGCCTGCACAATTATGAGATACATAGGTGGTTGTATTAAGCCATTAAGTGTTGAGGTGGTTTGTTATGCAGGAAACAAAGCTCTTTCTCTCTTTCTTTTTTTTTTTTTTTTTTTGAGACAGGGTCTCACTCCGTCACCCAGGGTGGAGTACAAAGGTGCCATCACAGCTCACTACAGCCTCGAACACTTGGACTCGAGCGATCCTCCCACCTCAGCCTCCCAAGTAGCTGGAACTATAGGTGCACACCACCATACCTGGCTAATTTTTATTTTTTTTTGCAGAGACAGAGTCTCACTATGTTGCTCAGACTGATCTCAAACTCCTGGCCTCACCTGTCCTCTTGCCTTGTCCTCCCAATGTGCTAAGATTACAGGCAAAAGCTGCCGTGCTGGGGCCAAGGGAAAGCTGCCCCCATAGGCAGGATTGGGCTTACTATTTTTTTTTTAATTTAATTATTTTTTTTTTTTTTGAGACAGAGTTGCGCTTTCGTTGCCCAGGCTGGAGTGCAATGGCGTGATCTTGGCTCACCACAACCTCCACCTCCCGGGTTCAAGCGATTCTCCCGCCTCAGCCTCCCAAGTAGCTGGGATTACAGGCATGTGCCACCACGCCCAGCTAATTTTGCATTTTTAGTAGAAACAGGGTTTCACCATGTTAGTCAGGCTGGTCTTGAACTTCTGACCTCAGGTGATCCACCTGTCTCGGCCTCCCAAAGTGTTGGGATTACAGGCGTGAGCCACCGCGCCCGGCAGGCTTTCTAATCAGCACTCCCCATTTTTCCTATTGCAGAGAAGGAAGCAGATGCCCTACAAAGCCCATGTATAGTCACCCAAGAAAATGTACTGGATGACTGCCATGCACCAGCCATTGGAGTAAGCACAAACAGACACAGCCCCTGACTTTGAGTATTTGAATAGATGAAATGGTAGTAGTCGAGTAGACAGATATTAATCATTCAGCAAATAATGCTTGAGCTCTGCCATGTGCTAGACATTATTCCAGATAGAGCAATGAATGAAGAAAGCCCCTAATCTCATGGTGCGCACATGGGGTGGGGGCTGGGGGGTGGTAAGGGAAAGGAGACAAATAATCAACAAAATAATCTAAGTAAAATGTATAATGTGTTAGATAGTGGTAAATGCTATGGATTTAAAAAAAAAAGTAGAGAGAGGAACCAGTGCTGATGGGTAAGGATTGTCATTTTATATCCAGAGGTCAGTGAAGGTCACAGAAAAGGTGATTTTTTTTTTATATATTTTTTATTTTTTTAGACTTGAGTCTCACTTTATCGCCCAGGCTGGAGTGCAATGGCATGATCTCGGCTCACTGCAACCTCTGCCTCCTGTGTTCAAGCGATTCTCCCGCCTCAGCCTCCCGAATAGCTGGGATTACAGGTGCCCGCCACCACGCCCAGTTATTTTTTGTATTGTTAGTAGAGACAGGGTTTCACCATGTTGTCCAGTCTGGTCTTGAACTCCTGACCTCAAGTGATCTGCCCACCTTGGCCTCCCAAAGTGCTGAGATTACAGGCGTGAGCCACTTCGCCCCACTGAGGGTGATTTGAAGGAAGGACAGAGCAAGGGAGGAGGGGGGCATGGAATATGGGGGAATTGCCCCAGACTGAGGGCACAGCCAGTGCCAAGGTCCAAAGGCAGAGCCTCCTGGGGGACTCGTGGAGCAGCGAGGAGACTGGTGTGGCTGGAAGAGGCAGCCAGGGGGAGAAAGTAGGGTAGCTGTGGTCAGGAGTCAAGGGAGGCAGAGATTGTGGGGATTCAGGCGTCAGCTGAGACTGCACGTGAGCTACGTAGTTCAGCCTGAACTTCCGTGGCATCACTCGGCCTGCTGTGTGAAGAACAGGGCATGGGGCAGGAGGCAGCTGGGGAGTTAGCACCACGTCCCGATTTGGACCAGGATGGGAGCAGTGGGGATGGAGAGGAGGGTCCGATTCCGAATCTGTTTTAAAGGTGAAGATGGATGGCTGGGTTGGATGGGAAAGCAGAGAAATCGAAAAGTCAAAGAAATCTCCTGTTTGTTTTTTTTTTGTTTATTTGTTTGTCCGTTGTTTTGCCAGTGGTGGGATAGAGTTGCCAGGAGCCAAGCAGGTGAATCCTGTAAGAATGCAGATTCGAGGTTGACCAGGAGTTTGGTGGGGGTTTTTTGTTTGTTTGTTTGTTTTGAAATGGAGTCTCCTCTGTCACCCGGGCTGGAGTGCAGTGGTGCAATCTCAGCTCACTGCCACCTCTGCCTCCTGGGTTCAAGCAATTCTTCTGCCTCAGCTGCTGAGTAGCTGGGACTCCAGGCATGCGCCACCACAGCTAGCTTGCTTATTTATTTATTTATTTATTTATTTATTTATTTATTTATTTAAACGGAGTTTTGCTCTATCGCCCAGGCTGGAGTGCAATGGCACGATCTCAGCTCACTGAAACTTCTGCCTCCGGGGTTCAAGCAATTCTGCTGCCTCAGCCTCTCGAGCAGCTGGGGTTACAGGTGCCCGCCACTATGCCCGGCTAATTTGTGTATTCTTAGTAGAGACGGGGTTTCACCATGTTAGTCAGGCTGGTCTTGAACTCCTGACTGCATGTGATCTGCCCGCCTCGGCCTCCCAAAGCGCTGGGATTATAGGTGTGAGCCACTGCACCCGGCCTTATTATTTATTTTCTAATACATTGTTAGGAAAGACAGTCAGACTTTAAGAAAATGGATCAACTCAGGAGAAAACAAAGGGAAGAGCTGAGAGACTAAGTCTGGGTAAGAGGCTAGTGAGATGGCAGGAGAAGGGCAAGGAGCTGAGACTGGACCTCCCGTCCTTCTTTTCTCTCGCTCCCAACCTCACTCTTCCTGCTTTCCTTGGTCTCCCCAGCATCACCTGCCACCCCATTCATTTCCATGGCCAAACTACCCCTGGGGAAAAAACACAGGAACACAAGGTCTGCCTCACAGCCATAATACAATAAAAAGCTAAAACAACCACAGCTGCCATTTATTGAGAATTCTCCTGGAAGTACAATACACACACACCCACACATCTATATATAAATTCACACACACACATATCTATATATAAACACACACACAATTACATGTGCAATATATACATATGCAATATGTGTACACACATATGTATACACACATGTATACCCTTAAAACAACCCTATGAGGTGGGGACTACTATTAGCCCCATTTTAAAAATGAGGACATCAGGTACAGAAAGGTTAAGGAACTTGCCCAAGGCCAAGGTGGAGGAGGCCTGGGTTTAGACCCAGACAATCATGTTCTAGATTCTACCTGCTTAACCACGATGCGATATGTCGGAAGGGTTTTAGATGGGTGAGGAACATCCTTAGAAAGCATTCTAAACAAGTGCCCGTTTGATTTAGGGTATTTATGCATCTGGGACTATCTCAAGCCACAAGTTCTTCTGATTTCATAGTTTTTCAAATACCAAAAAACACTGCACCAACAAAAATGTTGGTACTGTAGTTTTCAAAAAATAGTGCCTTATTAAAAGGGATATTAAAATCTCAAAAAGTGGCTTTGCAGTGAGTAATGGCTAATGACAAATAAATTTTAAAAGGAAATGAGGGTGGCTGTTTGAGTAAATACAGTCCTAGACAAGGGGTGTGTCGAGAGCAGGATTGGAATTCCACAGAAGTCTTTTCAGCGTGGCTGTACAAGAAAAGGAGTCCTTAGCCTGCTATTTTATGTTTGATCATGTCCTCTTGTTAATAAACTTGCTGTGCTCCTATTTGGCAAGCTCCTGGCTATGCTGTAAAAAGGCATTGTCCCCAGAACGTATTTAAATTTCAAATTCATGCCTAATAAAACCGAGCCCAGTGCTGGTTAAATTCTCTGCATAACTCAAGGGGTTATTTTCATTTCACTCCTGCTCTTAGGAGTTCTGCAATTGGGTTTTGTCCACCAGCCCCTGCCCCCAAGCCTGTCTTTCTTTCTCTCTGCAATCTGCTAGCGGCAATTAGCCTCAAAGATATACCTTTGTGCTCTGGTTTGGTTTAAAAAGGCATTAATCTTGGTTATAGGGAGAACACTCTATGCTAATGTGTGTTTTATTTTCAGCAAGTCTTATTGATCTGCACTTTCAATTCTTCCTTATTAATGTCCAGCAGCCCAACTTTTAAAGGGTCAGATTTCAAAGAGACTACATCCTCTCCTTGGGAAGTACTCCCCCCTCATATTTCTGGAAATGCAAGTAGAGTATCTGGCCCCTAATCTATATGCATGGATTGAGTCATAGAAGGCTAGAGGGTGCTGGATCCAGCCCTGGAAGCTAAGGATATCCACAGGAGCATTTCTAAAAGTCGTCACTGAACTTTTATAGAACGCTAAGAAAAAAAAGAAAACAGAAAATCACCTCTGAATTTGCAAATCTCTCTCTTTTGTTTTGGGACTATCTAAACGTAACTTTTCAATAGTTGCCTACTCCAAATGGTTTTCTCCTGCTATTTGTGGAAATTCCAAAGTTAGCCGTTAGTCATTGGTGGCTATTGTTAATGACGGTAATAGAAACTGAAGAGGAAAAAGATGATTCCAACCTCTAAACTTAAATTTTTAAAATACATTTCTTGTTTTGGAGTAATTTTAATTTCACCAAAAAGTTACAAAGACATTGTATTAAGAGTTCACACATACTCTCTACTCAATTTCCCCAGATTTTGACATCTTACATACCACGTAACTGAGAAATTAACATTAGCAAAACACCGTTAACTGACCTCTAGACTTTATTTGGATTTTATTAATTTTTCCACTAATGTCTTGTTCCTGTTCTAGGATCTAAGATGCCACATTGCATTTTTAGTGGTTTTCTTTTTTCAAATCTTATTTTGGTTTTATTTCCGTTGACCTCCCCAGGATACCCCTCCCTCCTTCCCTCCTTTTTTTGGCCATTCAATAAAAAATCACAGAAACGTCGGCCGGGCACAGTGGCTCATGCCTGTAATCCCAGCACTTTGGGAAGCCAAGGCGGGCGGATTGCTTGAAGCCAGGAGTTCGAGACAAGCCTGGCCAACATGGCGAAATCCCGTCTCTACTAAAAATACAAAAATTAACTGGGTGTGGTGGTGCATGCCTGTAATCCCAGCTACTCGGGAGGTTGAGGCACAAGAATTACTTGAACCTGGGAGGCAGAGGTTGCAGTGAGCCGAGACTGTGCTACTGCACTCCAACCTGGACAACAGAGTGAAACTCTGTCTCCAAAAAAAAAAAAAAAAAGCCTCTTCAATAAAACCTTATTGTAAATTAATATGTATGTATTCTATAAGATGTTGGACAAGGTAAGTAAACAATGAAAATCACTCAATGATGGCTCACGCCTGTAATCCCAGCACTTTGGAAGGCTGAGGCGGGTGGATGGCCCGAGGTCAGGAGTTCAAGACCAGCCTGGCCAACATAGTGAAACTCCATCACTACTAAAAATACAAAAAATTAGCTGGGCATGGTGGCACCTTCCTGTAATCCCAGCTACTTGGGAGGCTGAGGCAGGAGAATCACTTGAACCCGCGAGGCAGAGATTGTAGTGAGCCCAGATTGTGCCATTGCATTGGAGCCTGGGCAACAAGAACAAAATTCTGTCCCAAAAAAAAAAAAAAAAATCAGTCAGAATCTTATCCAAAAATAACAAGTATTATCTTTCTTCTTTTTTCTTTTTCTTTTTTTTTTTTGAGACGGAGTCTCGCTCTGTCCCCCAGGCTGGAGTGCAGTGGCGTGATCTCGGCTCACTGCAAGCTCCACCTCCCAGGTTCATGCATTCTCCTGCCTCAGCCTCCCGAGTAGCTGGGACTACAGGCGCCTGCCACCACGCCTGGCTAATTTTTTTGTATTTTTTTAGTAGAGATGGGGTTTCACCATGTTAGCCAGGATGGTCTGGATCTCCTGACCTCATGATCCGCCTGCCTCGGCCTCCCAAAGTGCTGGGATTACAGGCGTGAGCCACCGCGCCCAGCCACCAGTATTATCTTTCTATCCAATTTCCTATGTATAAAAGTATCTATCCATTCTTCCAATTTCCTATGCATAAGAAAGACATGTGCATGTCTTTTACCTTTTACAAAAATGGCATCTTTTTTTTTTTTTTTTTTTGAGTCTGAGTTTCACTCTTGTTGCCCAGTCTGGAGTGCAATGGTACGATCTCCCAATCTGGAGTACAATGGCTGCAACCTCTGCCTCCCGGGTTCAAGCAATTCTCCTGCCTCAGCCTCCTGTGTAGCTGGGATTACAGGCATGCACCGCCACACCCGGCTAATTTTTGCATTTTTAGTAGACACAAAATCTCTCCATGTTGGTCAGGCTGGTCTCGAACTCCTGACCTCAGGCGATCCACCTGCCTCAGCCTCCCACAGTGCTGGGATTATAGGTGTAAACCACTGTACCCGGGCATGGCATCATTTTTAATATATGTTTGGAAATTGGGTTTTTATCATGTTAAAATATATATAACATAAATTTTAGCATTTCAACCATTTTAAAGTGTACAGTTTACTGGCATTAAATACATTCACAGTGTCATGCATTGGTAACTGATTTTTTAAATTATTACATAATCTTTTAATATCTCTGTTTTTCTGCACTTGCTAGATTATAAACTCTATAACACTAGGAATTTTTTTTTTGAGATTGTGTTTCACTCTGTCACCCAAGCTGGAGTGCAGTAGCACAGTTGTAGCTCACTGCAGCCTCAAATTCCTGGGCTGAAGCCATCCTCCTACCACAGCCTCTGGAGTATCAGGGACCATAGGCACGCGCCACCATGCCTGGCTAATTTTTCTATTTTTTTTTTAGAGACAGGGTCTCACTGTGTTGCCAGGGCTGGCCTCAAATTCCTGGGGTCAAGCAATCCTCCTGTCTTGGCCCCCCTTCTCAAATTCTGGGATTACAAGCATGAGCCACCACACTCAGTCAAGGTAGGACTTTCAGACAAATAACTTTATTCCCATACCCCGATCAAAAGTCTTGTCTATATGCATAAACCTGTATAATTATTTACTTTATATTTTCCTTTAAAGCAACTCATATTTCTACTTAGCCTAACCTTATATAATTGTCTTTTTGAAATTATAGGCTTGATAAACTAGACATTCTTCTAATATGAATTAATGCAAATACATAACTATACAATTCAAATGTTCATCTGCGTTTCGTCTTATATCATCTTGTGTACAACCAGCTCTGTGTGTACCACATTTTGGCAAACGAACTTCTTTTTTTTTTTGGCTCTGTTGCCCAGGCTGGAGTACAGTGGCATGATCTCGGCTCACCACAACCTCCGCCTCCCAGGTTCAACAGGTTCAAGAGATTCTCCTGCCTCAGCCTCTCGAGTAGCTGGAACTACAGGCATGCGCCACCACACCTGGCTAATTTTTGTATTTTTAGTAGAAACAGGGTTTCACTATTTTGGCCAGGCTGGTCTTGAACTCCTGACCCACCTCGGCCTCCCAAAGTGCCGAGATTATAGGCGTGAGCCACCATGCCCAGCAGCAAACCAAGTTCTATAGCATCATATTATATGGCTAAATAGATTTTAGATTTTTAAATTATTGACTTTCTATATGTATGTACGTTCTATGAGTTTTAACATACTTTCAGAGTTGTGTAACCACCACTACAATAAGAATTCAAAACAGTTCAAATGCCTCCTGCTGCCTCTTTGTAGACTTCTCTTATCTAGACAAACTGTGATTTCCCACAGTTGCTTCCTAGTTTTCTCTTTGATGATAAACTTGCTTCCTTTCAGTGTTGTTGTGTTTGAAGCCATCTGGGATAGCTTGTAATCAATCCGGGATTTTTAAGCACTACTGTAAATACTCACACAGACATAATTCTCTGTCTCCCTGAGATTTTATGCATTTATAAGGAAGTCATGATTCTTGTTACTGAGCACAACTAAAGACAGATGGTATAAACATTTCAAAGACGGAGTATTTCAGATCTAATATCCAAAATATACTGGGCCTGGGGTGGTGGCTCACACCTCTAATCCCAGCACTTTGGGAGGCTGAGGTGGGCAGATCACCTGAGGTCAGGAGTTCAAGACCAGCCTGTCCAACATGGCGAAACCCCATCTCTACTAAAAATACAAAAATTAGTGGTGGCAGGTGCCTGTTAATCCCAGCTACTCGGGAGGCTGAGGCAGGAGAATCGCTTGAACTCAGGAGGCAGAGGTTGCAGTGAGCCGAGATTGCGCCACTGCACTCTGCCCTGGGCAACAAGAGCGAAACTCTGTCTCAAAAACAAAAACAATATGTATGGGTGTCTGATTTCGGCTTTCTCTCCCATTCCCCTGGGGCGTTCCCCGCCCTCTTGGTAGACAATCAGCCCTGACACTAACAACACTCTCCAGCACATGCACCCCCTCCCATTGGCCTGTGTCCACAAGAGGCATCACTAATCAACCATTACATTCTTCAGTTGAGCCCTGATATGCCTTAGAGGCCTTTGCAATCCAGCCTGCCAGGCAGTTGGGTGGAGTGGGCACATCAGAGGAAATGTATTTGCTATCCTCATTGAGTCCTAGATTGAAGTTGGAAAAATGTCTCTATCTCGACCTGCTGGGTCTCTTTGCCCACAAGTCTTCAATCATCACACCTGAGTTCACTCATCCTCGCCTTGTAATCCCAGCACCAGATCTTCTCTTAGGTGTAGAAGGATGGTGTGGTTATAAAAAGGGTGTCCCATGGCAGCTCTTCAGAGTGCTGGAACTGGTCTGCCTCCTGATAGTAACACAAATTGATAGATGAGTTAAAACACGTCAGCTCATGCCTGTAATCCCAGGCTCTGGGAGGCTGAGGTAGGCGGATCACTTGAGGCCAGGAGTTTGAGACCAGCTTGGCCAAAACGGTGAAACCCCGTTTCTACCAAAAAATACCAAAATTAGTTGGGCATGGTGGTGCACGCCTGTAATCCCAGCTACTTGGGAGGCTGAGGCAGGAGGATCACTTGAACCCAGGAGGCGGAGGTTGCAGTAAGCCGAGGTTACAATGAGCTGAGATCGCACCATCGCACTCTAGCCTGGGTGGCAGAGTGAGACCCTGTCTCCAAAAAAAAAAAAAAAAACCAACTGTACACCAAAAGGAAAACTCAATCCAAAAATAACATAAATGAGGGTGGGAGTGCCAGGCACTGTGGCTCACAACTGTAGTCCCATCTACTCAGGAGGCTGAGGCAGCAGAATCACTTGAGGCTAGGAATTTGAGACCAGCCTGGTCAACATAGCAAGACCTCATCTCTTTTTTTTTTTTTTTGAGTCAGAGTCTCGCTCTGTTACCCAGGCTGGAATGCCGTGGTACGATCTCAGCTCACTGCAACCTCTGCCTCCCAGGTTCAAGCGATTCTCCTGCCTCAGCCTCCTGAGTAGCTGGGACTACAGGTGCCCACCACCATACCCTGCTAATTTTTGTATTTTTAGTAGAGATGGGGTTTCACCACATTGGCCAGGCTGGTCTCGAACTCCTGAGCTCAAGTGATCTGCCTGCCTCAGCCTCCCAAAGTGCTGGGATTGCAGGCGTGAGACTTAAGATATATTTTGTTTTAGTATTATTATTATTATTATTATTTTAAGCATGAGGGGGCTTTCCGGCAAAAACCGGAAAGCCTGCTAGACAAATTCTATAAGAGCTATAACACTGGGATATATTTTAAGGGTCAGAACCAATAGTTTGTGGAAAGGCTGGATGGGGAGCCAAGGATTAAATGAGGGTCACCTGAGGAGCTAAAAAATATGAATACCAACAAACACAGCCCCTCCACCTCCAGACCTAACATTGGTACGTGTCTTAAAAGCTTGCCAGGTGTTTCAAATCTGCAGCCAGACTTGAGAGCAACCTAGAATAGCATTTCTCAAAGTTTGATGTGCATGGGGAACACCTGGTAGTCTTGCTAAAATTCAGTAGGTAGAGGCAGCGCTCGAGAGTCCTCATTTCTCACACGCGATGCAGATGCTGCTGATGCTGCTGGTCTATGGTCTACACATTGAGTCCCGCCTAGAGCTCATCCGCTCTGCCAGCCTCTGCTTCTCTGATACCCTGCTTCTATCAAAAAGTGAGTCCAATCAGCATTACCTTTAATATATCCATATTTTGACCACCTCTCACTTCCTCCACTGCACTAGTGCTGGCCACCGTCCATGTCTCACCTGGACAACCATCGTAGCCTCCCAGCTGGCTTCTCCCTCCTTCCATGCTTTCACTAACCGCTGTTTTTCTGTACAGCAGCCGAAGTAACCTTAACTTCAGCTGAGATCATATTGCAGCATTCTCTGCTCAATTCCCTGCAAAGGTCTACATAGCCTGCAATTTCTCCTCACCCCTTTTTTTGATCTTATTTCCTGCCACTGTGTTTCTCTTCCATATTGCTCCAGCCATACTGGTCCCTGTACTGAACCACAAGCGCATTCCTGCACCAGGGCCTTTGCCCTGGTCCTTCTCTCCCCTTGAAAGCTTCTGCCCTGTATCCACGTCAGTTGCTCCCCCACTTCATCCAGGTCTCTGCTCAGATGTCCCCACATCAGAAAGGTCTGCCCTGACCACCCTGTTTAATTAGCACTCGCTCTCCTACCACCTTCCACCTCAGTCTCTCGCCCCTTTATATTTTATATTTTATATTTTATATTTTATTGATTTATTTATTTTGAGACAGTTTCACTCTGTCACCCACGCTGGAGTACAATGGTGTGATCTCAGCTCACCGCAGCCTCCGCCTGTTGGGCTCAAGCGACTCTCCTGCCTCAGCCTCCCAAGTAGCTGGGACTACAGGCGCCCGCCACCACGCCCAGCTAATTTTTGTATTTTTAGTAGAGACAGGGTTTCACCATGCGGGCCAGGCTGGTCGCAAACTCCTGACCTCAAGGGATCAGCCTGCCTTGGCCTCCCAAAGTGCTGGGATTACAGGCTGTGAGTCACCATGCCCCGTCCTCTCCACTTTATTAACTATTCCTTACTGTGTAACAGATCATCCCCCAAGATGAATGGCTTAAAACAATAATCATGATTTATAATTTCATCTGGCTTCTGTGGGCCAGGAATTCAGAAAGGGCATAGTGGAGACAGCTTTCTCTGTCCATATTTATTGGGACTACAGCTGTTAAGAGTCAGAGGCTAGGCTGGGGGCGGTGGCTCACACCTGTAATCCCACCACTTTGGGAGGCCAGGGCAGGCGGATCACCTGAGGTCAGGAGTTTGAGACCAGCCTGGTCAACATGGCAAAACCCCGTCTCTACTAAAAATACAAAAATTAGTGGGGCATAATGGTGCACTCCTGTAATCCCAGCTACTCGGGAGGCTGAGTCAGGAGAATCGCTCGAACCTGGGAGGTGGAGGTTGCAGTGAGCTGAGATCGTGCCATTGCACTCCAGCCTAGGCAAAAAGCAAAACTCCACCTCAAAAAAAAACAAAAAAGAGTCAGAGGCTGAGGACAGATCACATGTTCTTTGTCACCCAAGTGCAGCTGGGGCTGTCACTCAAAACCTCTAATGTGGCTTCCTTGTGGCTTGGGCTTCCTCTCAATATGGTGGCTGGATTCCAAGGGCCGGCATCCCAAGAGACAGAAAGAGCTGGGCATAAAGACTCTCAGAAGCGACATCGCATCACTCTGCTATATTCACTAGATGTGGGCACACACACCAGCCCATGCTCAAGGAGAAGGAAACTAGGCTTCATCCTCTGCAGGGAGGAGTGTCAAGGAATTTGCAGACATAGTTTTAAGTCCCTATGCTCCCCCTTACCTTGCTTTCTTTTTCTTTAGAGCTCTATCATTTCCTGACAGATTGTGTATCTATTTCTGTTTATTGTCTTCTTTCCCATCAAAATGTCAATATCTGGGGCCGGGTGCGGTGGCTCACACCTGTAATCCCAGCACTTTGGGAGGCCGAGGCAGGCGGACCACGAGGTCAACAGTTCAAGACCAGCCAGGCCAACATGGTGAAACCCCGTCTCTACTAAGAATACAAGAATTAGCCGGGTGAGGTGGTGCATGCCTGTAATCCCAGCTACTTGGGAGGCTGAGACAGAAGACTCACTTGAACTTGGGAGGCAGAGGTTACAGTGAGCCCAGATCATACCACTGCACTCCAGCCTGGGTGACAGAACAAGACTCCATCTTGGGGGGGAAAAAAAAAAGTCAATATCTGCCTTGCTCACTCCTGCCTACCTTTTGCTTATAGGCATGTGTAATGCATAGTAGGTGCTCAATATATATACACATATGAAACGCTTTGTGAATTTGCCAGTCATCCTTGCTCACGGGCCATGCTAATCTCTGTATTGTTCCGATTTTTGGCATATGTGCTGCTGAAGCCAGCAGTCAATATATATTTTTGAATGAGTCAATTACCACGTATTCATCTCTGATAGATTTTGAAAACAATCAAACTGCTGGGAATCCAAAGAATTGGATTGAGAGGCCGGGCACGGTGGCTCACACCTGTAATCCCAGCACTTTGGGAGGCTGAGGCAGGCAGATCACCTGAGGTCAGGAATTTGAGACCAGCCTGGCCAACATGATGAAACCCTGTCTCTACTAAAAATACAAAAAATTAGGCTGGGCGCAGTGGCTCACGCCTGTAATCTCAGCACTTTGGGAGACTGAGGTGGGTGGATCACAAGGTCAGGAGTTTGAGACCAGCCTGGCCAACATGGTGAAATCCTGTCTCTACTAAAAATACAAAAATTAGCTGGGCGTGGTGGTGGGCACCTGTAATCCCAGCTACTGGGGAGGCTGAGGCAGTAGAATTGCTTGAACCCAGTAGGAGGAGGTTGCAGTGAGCTGAGATTGTGGCATTGCACTCCAGCCTGGGTGACAGAGAGACTTGATCTCAAAATAAATAAATAAAAATACAAAGAATTAGCTGGACATAGTGGCGGGCGCCTATAATTCCAGCTACTCAGGAGGCAGAGGCAGGAGAATCACTTGAACCTGGGAGGCAGAGGTTGCAGTGAGCCGAGATCACACCACCGAACTCCAGCCTGGGCAACAAGAGGGAAACTCCATTTCGAAAAAAAAAAAAAAACACAAAAACAAAGAATTGGATTGATGGAGAGACAGTCTCTTCATGGAGAAGAAGAGCAGAGAAGCTTAATGAAGCAATACCCTGTGACCGTGACTGTAAGGACCCCATAACTGAGGGCATATAATAGGGTTGCTTTCCCAACTGGCCTTCGCTGCAACCGATCAGGTTTCTAGGAGCAGGGGCAGCTTATCTAGGAGTGCCTTGGCACCCACTTCTTGGGATTATCTCTGATCTATACAAGTGAGAGACTTGCCTTCCCAAATGGCCTGCTTTTTCCGGAAGGGAAAGAAGTATGTCTTATTTTCTTGGCATCCTAAGTATAATGCAACATACTTAAAACTCAGGCCGGGCGCGGTGGCTTACACCTGTAATTCCAGCACTTTGGGAGGCCGAGGCAGGTGGATCACAAGGTCAGGAGTTTGAAACCAGCCTGACCAACATGGTGAAACCCCGTCTCTACTAAAAATATAAAAATTAGCCAGGCATGGTGGCGCGTGCCTATAATCACAGCTACTCATGAGGCTGAGGCAGGAGAATTGCTTGAATCCAGGAGGCACAGGTTGCAGTGAGCCGAGATTGTGCCACGGCACTCCAGCATGGATCACAGAGAGAGACTCTGTCTCAAAAAAAATAAAAACAAAAAACTCAGTGGCTACATAATTGAGGGTCACCAGACATGTTGGAACACTAATAACAGCTGTGGGTTTTTTTTTTTTAGTTTTTTGTTTTTGTTTTGAGACAGTCTTGCTCTGAGGCTCAGGCTGGAGTGCAGTGGTGCGATCATAGCTCACTGCAGCCTCAAGCTCCTCGGCTTAAGCAATCCTCTTACCTCAGCCTCCCAAGTAGCTGGGATATAGGCAGACACCACACTTGGCTAATGTTTTGTACTTTTTGTAAAGACAGGGTCTCACTATGTTGCCCAGGCTAGTTTCCCAGGCTGGACAACATAGTGAGACCCTGGGCTCAAGTGATCCACCCACCTCGGCCTCCCATAGGATGACAGGCGTGAGCCACCGTGCCCAGCCCAACTATTGTTTATTGAGTGTGTGCTGGGTGCCAGGTACTTGTGATAAACATTTGATGTGTACTGCCTCTGAATCCTCAAACGGAATTATGTTCATTTCATAGATGAGGAAACTGAGACCTAGAGAGATAAAAACAAAGGTCCAACACGTGGTGGGGCCTTAGTTAATATTTGTAGAATGATTAGATTCCAGTTATCTGGTTATGCCTCCATATTTATACACTGGACCACCATATACTGTGTGGAGTACATAATTGTGGATATAATAGGAGTGTATAATTTAGGGGTAAATAAATGTATGCTTTGGCCACAGGCTACTAGCTCCTGAGAAGCCACAACCTGACTAAACCAGCAGAAGCCACGTCATCCAGAGATAATGGGATGGAGACAGGGGTGCCTCTGAGGCTGAGGTGACTCCCATAGGGATGGGTAAGTCTGTTTTACTGTATTAATACTGGGCAGCTGAGGTAGCAGTTTGGGAATTTTAAGCAAGGAAGAAGGATGTACATTATCTGTGTGATTCTGTGAGAATGGCGTCCCCCAGAGCTGTGCGGCACATTGCTCTCATCTTCCCAGCAAAATTTTTCCTCCATCAGCCATCCCACTACCTTTAGGGAACTTCTTCCTGACTCCACTAGGGCATGGGGAAGCTGTCAATCATGTTGCCTTACTGCACACGCCCCATCTACCCACCCAAGTCAGCCAATCAGAGACCTGTATTCCATGCCCCTACCATCAACACTGCCTTATAGTTCAGGGATGAACAAGAAATCACACTACGCTAATCAGAGCACTCCCTCAAATTCCTCTGCCCCTGCTAGTGTGGAGAATACCGTTACCTTTCAAGTTTAAGAAAAAACTCTCCACATCAAGGGCCTTTAGATCTATGTTATCCTCAGGCCGAGTGCAGTGGCTCACACCTGTAATCCCAGCACTTTGGGAGGCCAAGGCAGGTGGATCACTTGAGGTCAGGAGTTCGAGACCAGCCTGGGGAAACCCTGTCTCTACTAAAAATACAACAACAACAACAAAAATTAGCTGGGTGTGGTGGCACTGCCTGTAATCCCAGCTACTCGGGAGGCTGAGGCAGGAGAATCACTTGAACCTAGGAGGCGGAGGCTGCAGTGAGCCGAGATCACGCCACTGCACTCCAGCCTGCTTGACAGAACAAGACTCCATCTCAAAAAAAAAAAAAAAAAAAAATCTGTTATCCTCACCCCTACCTCTATCCCACAGAGTCAATCTACCTAATTGCAACTTCCTGAAGGCAAAGAGAGATTTCTGTCCTTCCCCACAATGCCTGTCCTCCCAATGCTAATTTACATCTATCAGTTTATTAGACTTGGCAGGGAGGGCCTGGCAAAGGAAAGTATCGGCTTCTTTCCATTATATTTTGGGCACTTTTTAAAAATACTTAAAACCTGGGTGCACTTTAGTACCAACAGAGACCATGTTTAAACTTGGATGCTGAATTCCCAGTAATGAAGGCTTTGAAGCATCTTGTCAGGCTTTCATTCCTGTCTACTGCACAGTGATTCTGTGCTAGTCATTGTGCTAAGCACTGGGATACAGTAAGAAGACACTATTCTAGAATTTGCAACCCACCAGAGGAGCAGAGCGTTAGAGTTCAGCTTTCTTTGTCTTTATGAAAATTGTTTCCTAGGCTGGGCGCGGTGGCTCACACCTGTAATCCCAGGACTTTGGGTGGCCGAGGTGGGCGGATCACCTGAGGTCAGGAGTTCGAGACCAGCCTGACCAACATGGAGAAACCCCATCTCTACTAAAAATACAAAATTAGCCAGGCATGGTGGCACATGCCTGTAATCCCAGCTACTCGGGAAGCAGAGGCAGTAGAATCGCTTGAACCCAGGACGCAGAGGTGAGCCGAGATTGCACCATTGCACTCCAGCCTGGGCAACAAGAGTGAAACTCCATCATAAAAAAAAAGAAAAAAAGAAAATTGTTTCCTAAACCCACCTCCTAAGAGCCCCCATGGTACCTTGTTAACCCCACCTGGTGGCTTCAAACCTGTCAGCCCCAGCATCTTCCTCAGAGTACGTGAAATTCTGGCAATTCTTCCAGAAGATTCTCTCAGGTTTCTCCTCCAACCACGCTCTCGGTTCATTTAACTTGAAGTACTTTAGAATTTCAGAGTTTGACTTTATTTTGTAGTGTTTATTTCAAAACAAATTATGTTCCTTATTTAAAAATTCAAATACTGTATGAATATATGGTATTAAAAGTCTTCAACATGGCCAGGCACAGTGGCTCATACCTATAATCCCAGCACTTTGGGAGGCTGAGGTGGGTGGATCACAAGGTCAGGAGTTCAAGACCAGCCTTGCCAATATGGTGAAACCCTGTCTCTACTAAAAATACAAAAATTGTCCGGGCATGGTGGCACACGCCTGTAGTCCCAGCTACTCGGGAAGCAGAGGCAGGAGAATCACTTGACCCCAGGAGGCAGAGGTTGCAGGGAGCCGAGATCCTGCCACTGCACTCTAGCCTCAGAAACAAAAGGAGACTCCGTCTCAAAAAAAAAAAAAAAAAAAGAGTCTTCAGCATGTCTCAGGGAAACCCACTATTACTAGTTCAGTGTATTTTCTGACTTTTAAAAATTTATAAATTAACATATTTATTATCTTTTAGAGGAATCATACTCTTCATTTTTCAACTAGTCTGTTCTCAAAACACATTTGAAATATGTGAGGTCTAGTACAATATCATAGGCCACATGTGGGAATTTAAATTCAAATAAATAGCGGCGTGCAGTGGCACACACCTAACATCCCAGCTTCTTGGGAGGCTGAGGAAGGAGAATTGCTCGAGGCCAGAAGTTCAAGACCAGCTTGGGCAAGATTGCAAGACCCTGTCTCTAAAAATAAATTAATTAATAACATAAAATAAATAATTACTTTAGCTACATTACACACTCAGTTTCTCCACTGCACTTGCCACATTTCGAGTACTACATGTGACTAGTGGCTACTTTATTGGACAGCACAGCATAGAACATTCCATCATTGCAGAAAGTTCTATTGGGTAGCACTTCCTAGCACTGGTCTACATAACTTTCTACGTCATTACATAAACTTTCTGCCTCATTTTTTTTTTTTTTTTTGAAACAGAGTCTTACTCCATCACCCAGGCTGGAGTGCAGTGGCCCAGTCTCAGCTCACTGCAAACTTTGCCTCCTGTGTTCAAATGATTCTCCTCCCTTAGCCTCCCAGGTAGCTGGGATTACAAGTATGCACCACCACCTGGCTAATTTTTGTATTTTTAGTGGAGACGGGGTTTCACCATGTTGGCCAGGCTGGTCTCGAACTCCTGACCTCAGGTGATCCACCCAACTCGGCCTCCCAAAGTGCTGGGATTACAGGCGTGTGCCACCACGTCTGGCCATTCCTTTTTTTTTTTTTTTTTTTTAATCAATCCCTCACTTTTCCATATAGATATACAATATAATTAATCACTTCCCTACTGATGGGCGTTGAGTTTATTTCCAATTTTCACAGTTGCAAACAAAGCTGCAAAACACATCCTCACGTAAAAAAATTGGCTTGTTTATGACATGACTCTCCAGAATGAAGTTCCAGAAGTGAAAATACTCAGTAAAAAGCTACAAACCTCAGTTGGGCACGATGGCTTATGCCTGTAATCCCAGCATTTTGGGAGGCCGAGGCAGGCAGATCACAAGGTCAGGAGATCGAGACCATCCTGGCTAACATGGTGAAACCCCGTCTCTACTAAAAATACAAAAAATTAGCCGGGCGTGGTGGCGGGCACCTGTAGTCCCAGCTACTCCAGAGGCTGAGACAGGAGAATGGCGTCAACCCGGGAGGCGGAGCTTGCATTGAGTGGAGATCGTGCCACTGCACTCCAGTCTGGGCAAGAGAGCGAGACTCCGTCTCAAAAAAAAAAAAAGCTACAAAACTCGATTCAAATTTTCAGTTGTTAAAATAGAACCTTTGTTCTTCACGACCTGAGACTGAAGGAAGATGTTCTCATTGGTCAATATGTCTGATTATATGTCAATATAGGGTAAAAGAAAGGAAAATAGTTTGTGGCTTTGGGTAATTTTAATATCCATAAATTGTAGCAGTATAATTTTTAAAGTTGCATTTGAACTGGAGGTTTGGTTTTGAAACCACTGGAGAAAGTAAAAAATTGGAGCTGGGCGTGGTGGTACACACCTGTAATCCCAGTCACTAGGGATACTGAGGCAAAGCCTGGGTGACAGAGCAAGACTCTGTGTCAAAAAATAAAAAATAAAGAAGAAATATAAAGAAAGTAAAAAATTACATATAATCAAAAAAATTGGCTTCAAAACAAAGTCCCAGCTGGGCATGGTAGCACATTCCTCTAGTCCCGGCCAGTCAGGAGGCTGAGAGAGGAGGATTGCTTGAGTCTAGGAGTTCAAGGCCATAGTGCACTATGTGAATAGCCACTGCACTCCAGCCTGGGCAGCATAGCAGGACCCCATCTCAAAAAAAAAAAAAAAAGTGGATGATTACATGCACCAAATATATCAATAAATTATTTTGAAAAATAATTCTTGGCTGGGTGTGATGGCTCTTGCCTGTAATCCCAGCACTTTGGGAGGCCAAGGTGGGTGGATCGCTTGAGGTCAGGTGTTCAAGACCAGCCTGGCCAACATGGTGAAACCCCGTCTCTACTAAAAATACAAAAATTAGCCGGGTGTGGTGGTGGGCACCTGTAATTCCATCTACTCGGGAGGCTGAGGCATAAGAGTCACTTGAGCCTTGGAGGCGGAGGTTGCAGTGAGTTTAGATAGTGCTACTGTACTCCAGCCTGGGAGACAGAGCAAGACTCTATCTTGGGAAAAAAAAAAAAAAAAAAAAAAAAAAAAAACCCACAAGGAAAGAAAACTGGCACAGGCTGGAAGACACTAAAGACAACAATCACATGCAATGTGGGACCCCGGGAGGGATCAGGGAACACAAAAGAGACATTGAGGAGAGCAGCAATGAAATTTACATGAGGTCTGTAGTAGTAGCAGTAATGATAATAATGTACCAGTGTTCAATTTTCTGTTCTTGGTCATTGTACTCTACAAGTATGCAGACTGTTAATAGAAGGAAGGTGGGGATACAAGAGGACTCTGTACCATTTTTGCAGCTCTTCTTAAGTCTAAAATTCATACTAAATGAATAGTTTTTAAAAATTAAATGTTGGTGCCAGGCGCAGTGGTGCGATCACAGCTCACTGCGCCTCTACCTCCGGAGCTCAAGCAATCCTCTCACCTCAACCTCCTGAGTAGCTGGGACTGTGGGAATGCACCACCACACCTAGCTAATTTTTAAGTGCTTTGTAGAGACAGAGTCTCACTATGTAACCCAGTCTGGTCTCAAACTTCTAGGCTTAAGTGATCCTCCCTCCTAAACCTTCTAAAGTGCTGGGATTATAGGTGTGACCCACTGCACCCAGCAGGCCCTTTTATAAGGGGCCAAATCCCCTCTACAAGGGCTCTAATCTCATGACTTAATTACTTCCAAAGGCCCCACCTCTTAATACTGTCACTCTGGCCATTAAGTTTCAACACATGAATTTTGGAGGAAATATTTAGACCATACAAAGGGCTTAGTCTTATGGACTAGAGCAGGGGTCCCCAACCCCCAGGCCGTGGACAGGTACTGGGCTATGGCCTGTTAGGAACCAGGCCACAGGGCAGGAAGGGAGTGGCAGGCGGGCGAGCGTTGCCGCCTGAGCTCCACCTCCTGTCAGATCTCTCTAGGCATTAGATTCTCATAGGAGCGGGAACCCTATCCTGAACTGTGCATGGGAGGGATCTAGGTTGCACGCTTCTTATGAGAATTTAATGCCTGATGATCTGAGGTGGAACAGTTACATTTCAAAAGCATTTCCCCCAACCCATCCCATCCATGGAAAAATTGTCTTACACAAAACCAGTCCCTGGTGCCAAAAAAGTTGGGACCTACTGACTAGAGCTCTGAGTTTGAAGACACATATTGGGAGGAAGTTCCATTGGATCTCTATATTCTACATTCTAGCAAGAGTGTGGAGGGGAGAGGAAGGGAGATAGAGATGGCAGGCGACAGCAGATCTTACATTTGTAGCAATGACTCGCTTTTGTATAGTACTATATATACAGCTTTCAAAGTCCTTTTCCAACACTCATCATCCCAGCACTCAGGAAGGACGGAGGAGGTAAGAGGAACTATCTGAAGCTCAGGGAGTTGAAGAGAAGCCTGATGCAGACACATAGAGAATATGTCACTGCAAGATCACAGACCCTAAACAAATGAATAAATAAATAAGTACTTTCTGATGAGTAAGTTGGCTGGAGGAGCAAGGTAGTATGGAACTGGTGAGGAGAATGAGGGTGACTTGGAGAGGTACCTGCGCCAGAATAACTCTAAATTTTGTCGTTATCCAAAGTATATGGTTCTTGGGGATTTTGGCAAACTACTTTTCCGTTTCTGTCATTTTGGTTCTGAAAGTAGACATGAGCTCATAAACACAGAGCTAAAGATTTTCTTTACAGTAAACAAATACTAGCTCAGCCAGCGGAGCCAAGTTAACATCCACAATGATAAGTTGTGTTGATAGAATGTACCTTTGATCTAATGTGATGAGAATGGCTTTACCTCTGTGGTTTTCCTTCCACAAACATTTAACAACAAATAAATCCAAATTGAGAGACATTCTTTTTTTTTTTTTTGAGACAGAATCTCACTCTGTCGCCCAGGCTGGAGTGAATGGTGTGATTTCAGCTCAATGCAACCTCCACCTCCCGGGTTCAAGCAATTCAACTGAGGGACATTCTACAACATATTTGCCCAACGCTCCTCAAAACTGTCAAGGTTGTCAAAACAAGAGTAGTCTAAGAAACTATGACAGCTAAGTGTAACCTAAAGAGACATTAGAACTAAATATAATGTGGTGGTTTAGATAGGATCCTAACGCAGTAAAAGGACATTAGGTGAAAACCAAGGAAACCTGAATATAGTATGCAATTGAATTAACAATAATGTATGGCTGGCCGGGCGCAGTGGCTCACACCTGTAATCCCAGCATTTTGGGAGGCCAAGGTGGGTGGATCACCTGAAGTCAGGAGTTTGAGACTGACTCATGGCCAACATGGTAAAACCCCATCTCTACTAAAATTACAAAAATTGGCCAGGTGCAGTGGCTCATGCCTGTAATCCCAGCACTTTGGGGGGCTAAGCTGGGTGAATCGCTTGAGGTCAGGAGTTCAAGACCAGCCCGGCCAACACGGTAAAACCCCATCTCTACTAAAAATACAAAAATTGGCCGGGTGCGTTGGCTCACACCTGTAATCCCAGCACTTTGCAAGGCCAAGGCAGGTGAATCACTTGAGGTCAGAAGTTCGAGACCAGCCTGGCCAACATGGTGAAACCTTGTCTCTACTAAAAATACACAAAATTAGCTGGGTGTGGTGGTGGGCGCCTATAGTCCCAGCTACTGAGGAGGCTGAGGCAGGAGAATCAATTGAACCTTGGAGGTGGAGGTTGCAGTGAGCCAGAGTCACACCACTGCACTCCAGCCTGGGTGACAGAGCAAGACTCCGTCTCAAAAAAAAATAATAATAATAATAAAATAATAATGTATGGCTAATAGTTTAACTGATTAAAACAAATGTACCATGCTAAGGTAAGATGTTAATAACAGGGGAAACTGTGTTTAGGGTATATGGTAACTCTTAGTACAATCTTTTCAACTTTTCTGTAAACCTAAAACTGTTCTAAAATTAAAATTTTATTTATAAAGAAGAGAATTGCCGGGCGCAATGGCTCATGCCTGTAATCCCAGCACTTTGGGAGGGTGAGGTGGGTGGATCACAAGGTCAGGAGTTCAAGAGCAGCCGGGCCAACATGGTGAAACCCCGTCTCTACTAAAAATACAAAAATTAGCTGGGCGTGGTGGCACATGCCTGTAGTCCCAGCTACTCAGGAGGCTGAGGCAGAAGAATCGCTTGAACCAGGAGGCAGAAGTTGCAGTGAGCCGAGATTGTGCCACTGCACTCCAGCCTGGGCGACAGAGCGAGACTCCATCTCAAAAAAAAAAAAACAAAACAAACAAATTTAAAAAACCCAAATATTTCAGGGTTTATAACATAAGTAGTAATAAAATCTATGACAAATACAGTGCAAAAGACATGGGGGGATGCAAGTATATAGCTACAAGATTTTTATATTATATGTGAAGTGTTATCATTTGATGGTACATTGTGATAAGCTGAAGATGCATACTTTAAACCTTAGAGCAACCAAAAAAAAAACCAAGATATAGCTAATAAACCAGTCATGGAAATACAATGGAATCCTAAAAAATAACTCATTCCAAAGGGAGCCAGGCAAAAAGAAGGAAAAAGAATACACTACAGATAGGATAATAAAAAATAAAGAGCGAGATGGTAAATTTAAGTTCAACCATATAAAAAATTCCTGTAAGGGTAAATGATCTAAATATTCCAATTCAAGTCAGAAGTTGTTGGTTTTGTAAAAGAGCAAGACCCAACCATATGCTGTCTCTAAGAAACTCCACTTTATTTCTTATTTATTATTTTTTTGAGGTGGAGTCTCACACTGTTGCTTAGGCTGGAGTGCAGTGGCACAGTCTCAGTTCACTGCAACTTCTGCCTCTTGGGTTCAGGTGATTCTCCTGCCTCAGCCTCCCAAGTATATGGGATTACAGGCGCGCGCCAGCACACCCAGCTAATTTTTGTGTTTTTAGTAGAGAACCAACCATGTTGGCCAGGCTGGTCTCAAACTCCTGACCTCAGGTGATCTGCCTGCCTCAGCTTCCCAAAGTTGTGGAATTACAGGCATGAGCCATCGCACCCAGCCTGAAACCCCACTTTAAATATAAAGACCCAGGTAGATTAGAAGTAAAGGATTGAAAAAGATACTCCATGCAAACACAAAGCCTAAAAAAGTGGAATGGCTGCATTAATTTCAGACAAAATAGATTTCAATTTGAGAAATATTTCCAGGGATAAAATGGTACATTTCAAAATGATAATGGAGTCAATTCACCAAGTGACATAATCCTAAATATGTACATCCTGATAATGCAAAACTAAATGATACATGCATGTGGTTTGGAATTCAAAACAAAAATATGAATTCTGATTGGCATATGAAGAGGGAATTGATCCATAGCAAGAACTCCTATAAACTGAGTTGCTGGGTGAAAGTATTTGTTTAAAGTTTAGCGAATACTGCCAAACTGCTCCCAAATGAAGTTATACCAAGTTATAACCAAGTTAAAGTTATACCAAGTAATTGCAGAAATTACTTTTGCACTAACTGACTATAAATTGCCATTAAAAGTAAGGCAAAAAAGTGGTCGGGGATGGTGGCTCCCACCTGTAATCCCAGAACTTTGCGAGGCCAAGGCGGGTGGATCATCTGAGGTCAGGAATTCAAGACCAGCCTGGCCAACATGGTGAAACCCTGTCTCTACTAAAACTACAAAAATTAGCCAGGCTTGGTGGTGGGTGTCTGTAATCCCAGCTAATGGGGAGACTGAGGCAGGAGGATCTCTTGAACCCAGGAGGCGGAGCTTGCAGTGAGCCGAGATCACTGCACTCCAACCTGGGTGACAGAGCAAGAAAAAAAAAAAAATTAGTAAGGCAAAAACTACAATTACTTTTGCACTAGTCTAATACTTCTCCAACAACAGGAGATGGAAAAGTACAAGAGCAACTGCTGTTAACAATAACCACCCCAATAAGAATAACAGCTAAGATTTTCTGAGCGTGTACTGTGTGCCAGGCTAGAATAAACATGTGCCTATCTATCAACCTTTTACTCCTATGAGAGAGGTGCCCCGCTTCTTCCCCATTTCACAGAAGATTGCTAGGTAGAGGATTATAAAAAGCACTGCGGGTGCAGGGAGTCAGACATTCCAAGTTATGATTACCAAAATCCTGGAAATCTTTCCTTATACACATTTTCTATTTTTCCTATGTCCTCGGGTAGCTAAAAATGAAGCATAGAGTAGCCAGTTCATCTTTCATCTTCCCCCTCTCTCAGGATTGCTTTGCTTTGCTTTGCTTTACTATTTTGGCTCCTGAGACCAGAAGCTACATTCCAATAAAGCTTTCTTAATGGACACTGAAATGGGAATTTCATATCATTTGTATGCATCATAAAATATTCTTCTTTCGATTGTTTCTCAACCATTTAACCCAAATGAAGTGTTTTACCTTTGTGTATGTGTGTGTATGTGTGTGTGCACTACACACAAACTGAACACTGCGCCCCTCCCTTTCAAAGATATTCAACCACCTCTGCACCCCTCCCCCTAATGGGCACCAGCTTAACTTTCCTTCCATTGTGAAAAGAAAATTCCATGAATGCAAAAGCTGAGACTTGTGAATTTCTTTTTTCTCCTCAAGGTGCTTACCTAAGGTGAGCTTTACGATTGAAATGCAAAGAGTCATCAAACACGTCTCAGTCGCATTAGAGGAGATAAGCAGTTATCAGATGGTTTGACTGATTGGACGCCTAAGTATTGGGGGAAGGAAACCACTTTCAATATTGCACATTACAGGGCTTATAACAAACTGTCTGGTCTGGCAGTTATCCTTGCTAACTTTTACTTTGGGTTTATTAATTTTTTATTTTTCTACCAGTAGCAGCCAACACAGGTTTTCGTTTTACAAATTAAAGGGCCGGAAAATTTCTCCACTTTGTTGCCTGCCAAGGGAATCCCAGATCACTCCAGGTAATCCCCACAGTAATCAAAGAGTGGTCTGTTTTCTAAAATGAGGGTGTGGGACAATATAAGGTTGTTTGTAGGTTTGCTTCCAAGATGCGAGCTTCCATTTCTAGAAATTCCAAAGAATTGAAAGCCATGGGTGAAAACTCCTGTGGACTTAGAGGAAAAAAAAATCAAATCCCAACTGCTCCCAATGCATACAAATCATTTTAAATCAGTTTTTACTTTCTTTCTGAAAAAAGACATTCTCAGAATTTGAAAAAGTGAGACCAAGGCAAGAGAATTGCTTGAGACCAGGAGTTCAAGACCAGCCTGGTCAACATTGCCTGATGCTCACTACAAAAAAAAAAAAAAAATTTTTTTTTAAAAAGTCCATTCACTGGACAAATTGTAATGTTCGCTATACTCATATAATCATAAAAATGACAAGGATTTCAAAGCCAGATTTCAATTTGTTGAGAAAGAGTTTAACAGGCCACGGAGGCAGAGGATCCTGGAGAGGTTTCCTTCTAGTCTGTGCAGGGTAACTTGAAGGAAAATCCTGACTCCAATTATAAAGCAAGGACAAATCCTTGAATCCTTTCAATATATCCATCTTCCCTGGCCAAATTGTATTCTTTCTCCCTCCCTCCACCCCCTTTTGCATTTCCATCAACAATACGGCTATCGGCTGAGCCCCTTGGTCAGCAAATAAAGGCAGAGGGCGAAGTAAATTTGCTTCCCAGCAATTATTTTTGTGAAGTCATGGAGTGAAGCGTTAAAAGAATACTACCGTGGAGGGGAGTATTCAGTAACTGTATGATCTGTGCTGCAAAACTGACAAAAGAACTCAGCCAGTCTTTTACTTTCATACCCACAGAAATCATTGACCACGGGGTCTTTGTTCCCTAAATTCATCTAAGAGGAATCTTTCACATGAACGCCCCTGCATGGAAGCTAATCCCCTCCACCCTCAGCTTCCTGAAGAAAGTCCATTTGGTCATTTGCTCTGTGTCTACACCTGCAAATTATCAGGATAATTTTGATCTTAAGAAAATAAAAGAACAAATGGGTAGGGGGAGGGAAGGAAAGAAAAAATCCAGTAAGATCTTTAGTATCTAGAGCAGGAATTAGCAAAGTCTTTCTGTAAAAGGGCAGGTGGTGAATATTTTCAGCTTTGCAGACCCTGTGGCTTCTGTGGTGAGACCACTCAACTCTGTGTTACAACACGAAAGCAGCCCTGGGCAATACTTTTATATGAATTATGGTGGTGACTGTTCCAAAGAAGTTTTCTTTGTGGACACTGAAACTTGAATTTTATATAATTTTCATGTGTTATAAAATATTCTTCTTTTAATTGTTTCTTTTTTTTTTTTTTTGAGACCGAGTCTCGCTCCGTCACCCAGGCTGGAGTGCAGTGGTGCGATCTTAGCTCACTGCAACCTCCACCTCCCAGGTTCAAACAATTCTCCTGCCTCAGCCTTCTGAATAGTTGGGACTACAGTGTGCACCACCATGCCCGGCTAATTTTTATATTTTTAGTAGAGATGGGGTTTCGCCATGTTGGCCTGGCTGGTCTCACTCGAACCCCTGACCTCAGGTGATCTGCCTGCCTTGGCCTCCCAAAGTTCTGGGATTACAGGCATGAGCCACCTCATCTGGCCTTCTTTTGATTGTTTCTCATCCAATTAAAGAAATATATAAAAGCCATTCCGTTCATGGGCAGGCTTGGCCGGGACTGTGTCTTACAGAGCCTTGATCTAGAACAACCTAGCCTTAGAAATGCCTTTTGGTCTGAGTGTTGTGAATCCCATTGAATGAGTCTCACAGGGAAGTGTGGACACTTGAAAACACAGTTGGGCAATGATTTCTGGATTTTAATATCCTATTCAAAATATCAGGGGGAATTCCAGGAATTCAAGCCAGGAAAATAGACACCATGCCACATACACTGAAGAGTCCTTATCAGGCTTTTAATTGCAAAGTAACCCACCCAGATCCTGAGGAATTCCGCATTCTGGTCATACAGAGAAAACTGTCACCCAAGTGCCTTCCTGTAAACCATGTTTCTCAGCCTTAGTACTCCTGACATTTTGGGCCAAATACTTCTCTAGTGTGAAGCTGTCCTGTGTATTGTAGCATGTTTAGCAGCATCCCTGGCCTCTACCCACTAGATGTCAGGTGCATCTTCCAAGCTGTGATAACCAGAAAGGTTTCCAGACATTGCCAAGTGCCCCTTGGGAGGCAAAATCTTCTCCAGTTGAGAACCACTGATCTCAGCTCCGTCAATGGAACTTTCTGTGACAATTGAAATGTTCTATATGGGAACTCTCCACTAGCCATTTGCCACATGTAGGTACTGAGCACTGGAAATATACTAGCATGCCTGGGGAGCTGCGTTTTTAATTTTATTTAACTTTCACTACTTTAAAGTTAAATTTAAATTGCCACATGTGGCTAGTGGCTACCATATTGGACAACGCTGCTCTAAATCATGACCAAACCCACTACCACACAAAGAAGGGTGTGAGAAGAAGCACAGCCTTGTGTTAAGTACAGGGGCTTGTGAGTCAGACACTAAATTCTGTTATTAATTCATTTATTCAGTCAACACATATTTATTGAGCATCTACTATGTGCCTGGCACTGTCCTGGGGATATACAGATGAACAGGAGCAATAAAGTCCCTGTTTTTATGAGGCTTTCATTTCTAGTGATGAGGACAAACCAAAATATAAATTGAAATAAAGTAATTGCAAGTCATGATCAGGGTTATCTGCCACAGAACAAGAGGGTTGGAAGAGTTCCTCCTTTAGAACAGACATTCAGGAAATGCCTCTCCAAAGCCTAGTGGACAGCTTAGATTTAAATATGTAGCTTAAAATTGCAATGTGAATTGCCTCACGAGGTCCACAATGCCTGCTCTTAATACATTTTGGGCTGAGCACAGTGTCTCACCCCCTGTAGTCCCAGCAATTCAGGCGGCCAAGGCAGGAGGATCGCTTGAGCCCAAGAGTTTCAGACCATCCTGGGCAACACAGTGAGACCCCCATCTCTAAAAATCAATAAACAGATAAAAGCCATGGCTGCAGCATGTGGCTTCCTGACCGACTTGTTCCTTGAGAGACAACAGCGGTGAGGCAGGATCAGGAGCAGGCAGACCTCTGCTTCGCAGTACCTGTAGCTGCATCTTCCTCAAAAAGCCCACCAATCTTCACAATGATTTTTACATCCACTGCAAAAATTTTACATTTTTGCAGACAAGGGAAACGGAGGCACATAAGCTGGTTCAACATTGCACAGCTAGATTAGAGTTCGGATTAGAACCCAGGCAGCCAAATGGAAACTGGATCTACTATTATATTAACTATAGTGACTTATTTGAATTTTCCAGAGTGCTCTGGAACCAAAAGCATGTTAGAATCGGTTTTTGTTGTTTTTTTTTTTTTTTTTTTTTTTTGAGACGGATTCTCACTCTGTCACCCAGGCTGGAGTGCGGTGGCGCGATCTGGGCGCACTGCAACTTCCACCTGCCGGGTTCAAGCAATTGTCCTGCCTCAGCCTCCCGAGTAGCTGGGACTACAGGCATGTGCCACTATGCCCAGCTAATTTTTTGTATTTTTAGTAGAGACGGGGTTTCACCATGCTGGCCAGGCTGGTCTCAAACTCCTGACCTCGTGATCCACCCAACTCGGCCTCCCAAAGTGCTGGGATTACAGGTGTGAGCCACCACATCCAGCAGTTTCGTTTTTGTTTTGTTTTTTCTCTTGAAACCGAGTTTCACTCTTGTTGCCCAGGCTGGAGTGCAGTGGCATGATCTCGACTCACCGCAACCTCCGCCTCCTGGGTTCAAGCAGTTCTCCTGCCTCAGCCTTCCTGAGTAGCTGGGATTATAGGCATGCGCCACCACCGTGCCCGGCTAATTTTGTATTTTTAGTAGAGACAAGGTTTCTCCGTGTTGGTCAGGCTGGTCTCGAACTCCCAACCTCAGATGATCTGCCCGCCTCGGCCTCCCAAAGTGCTTGGATTACAGGTGTAAGCCACTGCGCCCAGCCCAGAATCGGTTTTTAAACAGCGAAACCAGCCAGGTGTGGTGGCTCACGCCTGTAAGCCTAGCACTTTGGGAGGCCAAAGCAGGCAGATTACTTGAGGTCAGGAGTTCAAGACCAGCCTGGCCAACATGGTGAAACTCCGTATTTACTAAAAATACAAAAATTAGCCAGGTGTGGTGGCGTGCACCTGTAATTCCTAGTCACTCAGGAGGCTGAGGCATGAGAACAGCAGAATGACTTGAACCCGGGAAGCGGAGATTGCAGTGAGCCAAGATCGTGCCACTGCGCTGCAGCCTAGGTGACAGAGTGAAACTGTGTCTCAAAAATAAAAGAGTAAACAGCCATGTCCTAGGAACAAGAGAGAGGGAAATAATAAGATAGGCTCTCCTGTACGGAGGAAGAAGGACTTCTGCATTCTTCAACTCTTGGCTGAAATATCCTAGCCACAGAGAATCCCTCAATAATCAGTTGTGACTCATCTTGGGGGTGTGAAATCTCTGTCTCCCAAATGCTATGGAAAACACTCCCTTTCATTCACAGTTCTTGGTGAAATCTGGGATTCTGGATCAGTTAGGAGACTCTCAGCTACAAATCAGGAAAAATTTCGACTCTAACATTTCTCCAGCAATACTCCCAAGGTTTTTCATCATCGGAATGAAGCTGGCTCTTCCAAATGCACTTATGCAATGGTGGTCTTCAAAAGACAGTGATCCCCATTAATTGAGGCCTGCATGTTTTCAAATTCACCTACTCACTGAAATTTATTTGTAACCTCCAAATTAATGCTCCTGGTGCTCTTAAGGTCATTTGCAGATGTGCACAGAGCAGTGCCTGACATGGAAAAGACAACACGCTACCTTCTAATTACAGCTCTCATTCTATAAACAAGTGCCTTTTCTGGGTGTATTTATTATTTTATTTTTATTTATTTTTTGAGAGGAAGTCTTGCTGTGTCGCCCAGGTTGGAGTGCAGTGGCGCGATCTCAGCTCACTGCAACTTCCGCCTCCTGGGTTCAACGTATTCTCCTGCCTCAGCTTCCTGAGTAGCTGGGACCACAGGCGCACGCCACCATGCTGGGCTAATTTTTGTATTTTTAATGGAGGTGGCATTTTACCATGTTGGCCAGGCTGGTCTCAAACTCCTGACCTCAAGTGATCCGCCTGCCTCAGCCTCCCAAAGTGCTGGGATTACAGGTGAGAGCCACCACACCCAGCCCACATTTTCTTTATCCATTCATCCAGTGGGCATTTTGGTTGCTTCTACATCTTGACTATTGTCAATAGTGCTGCAATGAACATGCTGCAAATCTCTCTCTGAGATCTTGTTTTCAATTCTTTTGGATATATACCCAGAAGTGGGATTGCCGAATCAGGTGATAGTTTTTTATGGTCATTAATTAATTGAATAATTAATTATTTTGAGATGAAGTCTTGCTCTGTCACCCAAGGTGGGGTTGCAGTGGTGCGATCTCAGCTCACTGTAAACTCCCAGGTTCAAACAATTCTCCTGCCTCAGTCTCCAGAGTAGCTGGGATTACAGGCACGCGCCACCATTCCTGGCTAATTTTTGTATTTTTAGTAGATACGGGGTTTCACCGCGTTGTCCAGGCTCAAACTCCTGACCTCAGGTGATCTGCCCATCTCAGTGTCCCAAAGTGCTGAGATTACAGGTGTGAGCCACCGTGCCCAGCCATTTATTTTAAATTTTTTGAGGAACCACTATACTGTTTTCCATGGTGGCTACACCATTTTTCACTCCCACCAACAGTATCTAAGGGTACCAATTTCTTGCCAATACTTGTTTTCTGTTTTTGTGTTGTTTTGTTGTTTTGTTTTGAGACAGAGTTTCGCTCTTGTTGCCCAGGCTGGAGTGCAATGGTGCGATCTTGGCTCACTGCAACCTCCGCCTCCTTGGTTCAAGTGATTCTCCTGCCTCAGCCTCTCGAGTAGCTGGGATTACAGGCATGCGCCACCACGCCAGGCTAATCTTTGTATTTTTAATAGAGACGGGGTTTCTCCACGTTGGCCAGGCTGGTCTCGAACTCCTGACCTCAGGTGATCCGCCTGCCTTGGCCTCTCAAAGAGCTGGGATTACAGGCATGAGCCACCGCGCCCAGCTGTTTTTTGGGTTTTTTTCCGATAGTGGCCATCTTTATGGTATGAGGTGGTATCTCATTGTGGTTTTGATTGGCATTTCCCTAATGATTAGTGATGCTAAGGAATTTTTCATATGCTTGTTGGCCATTTGTGTATGTTCTCTGGAGAAATGTCTGTTCAATTCTTTTGCCCTTTTTTTTTTCTTGAGACGGAGCCTTGCTCTGTCACACAGGCTGGAGCGCAATGGCACGATCTCAGCTCACTGCAACCTCTCCCTCCCGGGTTCAAGCAATTCTCCTGCCTCAGCCTCCCAAGTAGCTGGGATTACAGGCGCCCGCCATCACGCCCAGCTAATTTTTGTATTTTTAGTAGAGACAAGGTTTTGCCATGTTGGCCAAGCTGGTCTCAAAATCCTGATCTCATAATCCACCTGTCTCGGCTTCCCAAAGTGCTGGGATTATAGGCGTGTGCTACCACGCCTAGCCAAGAGTTCTTTGTATATTCTGGATATTAATTCCTTCTCTGATATATGGTTTGCAAGCATTGTCTCCCATTCTGTAGGTTGTCTTTTCACTCTGTTGATTTTTTCCTTTGCTGAGCAGTTTTTAAGTTTGACGTAATTCTATTTGTCTGTTTTTGCTTTGTTAGCTTTACATTTGATGTCATATCTAAGAAAGCATTGTTCATTCCAGTGTTATAAAACTTTTCGACTATATTTCTTTCTTTTTCCTGCTTTTTTTTTTTTTTTTTTTTTTTTTTTGAGCTAGAGTCTCTGTTGCCCAGGCCGGAGTGCAGTGGCAGGATCTCGGCTCACTGCAACCTCTGCCTCCCAGGCTCAAGCAATTCTACCTGCTTCAGCCTCCTGAGTACCTGGAATTACAGGCACCCACCACCATGCCCAGCTAATTTTTGTATTTTTAGTAGAGACGGGGTTTCACCATGTTGGCCAGGCTGGTCTTGAACTCCTGACCTCCAGTGATCCCCCTTCCTTGGCCTCCCAAAGTGCTGGGATTATAGCTATGAGCCACTACGCCCCACCCCAGTATACTTCCTTCTAGAAGTTTTATAATCTCAGGTCTTATGTTTAGGTTTTTAATCCTTTTTACAATTATTATTTTTGTAGACATGTGGTCTTGCTATGTTGCCCAGGCTGGTCTCAAACTCCTGGCCTCAAGCAATCCTCCTGCCTGTGTCTCCCACAGTGATGGGATTACAGGTGTGAGACACCACACAAAGCCCTGGCTCCTAATCCATTTTGAATTTATTTCTGTATATGGCACAAGAAGAAAAGGGTATGTCTTTAGTTCTTTGCATGTAGATATCCAATTTTCCCAACACCATTTGTTGAAGAGACAATCCTTTTCCCCTTGTGTAGTTTTGGCACCCTTGTCAAAGATCATTTGCCCATATACATGAAGGTTTATTTCTGGGCTCTCTTATTCTGTGCCAGTGATCTACTTCTTCCCTTTTTACAGCTGAATAATATTCCGTTGTATAGGTAGACCATATTTTGTTTATCAGTTCATCAGTCAATGGACATTTACGTTGGAATAATGCTGCTATAAACATTTGTATACACATTTCGGTGTAGAGGGCCAGGCACAGTGGCTCCCAGCACTTTGGGAGGCCAAGGTGGGTAGACCTCTTGAGGCCAGGAGTTTCAGACCAGCCGGGCCAACAGGGTGAAACCCCATGTCCACTAAAAATGCAAAAAAAAAAAAAAAAAAAAAAAATTGGCCGTGTATGGTGGCACATGCCTGTAATCCCAGCTCTTTGGAAGGCTGGGGCACGAGAATTGCGTGAACCCTGGAGGAAGAGGCTGCAGTGAACCAAGATCACACCACTGTATTCCAGCCTGAGCAACAGAGCAAGACCCCGTCTAAAAAAAAAAACAAAAAACAGTTTCTTTGTAGACATATGTTTTTAATTCTCTCAAATATATACCTAGGAGTAGAACTTCTGGATCAAATGAAAATTATGTTTAATATTTTAAGAAACTACCAGATTTTTCAAAAGCAGCTGTACCACTTACACTCCCACCAACAATGTATGAGAGTTCCAATTTCTCTCCATCTTTGCCCACACTTGTTACTCTCCATATTTTTTTATTATAGCCATCCTACATGGTCTCAGGTGGCATCACATTGCAGTTATGATTTGCATTTCGCTAATGACTAATGATCCTGAGCATCTTTTCATGTGTATTTTGGCCATTTGTATATGTACTTTGGAGAAATGTCTATTCAATTTTTTCCCCCATGTTTTAATTGGATTTTTTGTCTTAAAAACAATGAATACAATTGTCAAGTGGTGAGAGTTGTTTTCATATTTTGGATACTTATCAGATATGTGACTTGTAAATACTTTATGGAAAAGTCTTAATCAAGGCAGTGAAATAATTTATCAGATTAGTGGCTTAGAAAAATGAATTGTACAGGCCGGGCGTGGTGGCTCACGCTTGTAATCCCCGCATTTTGGGAAGCCAAGGCGGGCAGATCACAAAGTCAGGAGATCAAGACCATCCTGGCCAACATGGTGAAACCCCATCTCTACTAAAAATACAAAAATTAGCCTGGCATGGCGGTGCGAGCCTGTGGTATCAGCTCCTCAGGAGGCTGAGGCAGGAGAATTGCTTGAACCCGGGAGGCGGAGGTTGCAGTGAGCTGAGATTGCGCCACTGCACTGCAGCCTGGGTGACAGAGTGAGACGCCATCTCAAAAAAAAAAAAAAAAAAAAGAAAAGAAAAATGAATTGTACAGGTTTATTCATCATTTGCTGTTTCGCAAGAGATAAAGATGATAATGGTACCCATGGATGTTTTTGTATGTTCAACTCATCAAATAGGAATGGTGCAGTTTTAAAGACTATGAGTGGTGGCCAGAATAATGATACATTTATAAGTTAACACTATTTTAATCATGTCACACATTTTAAACTTGTTTAATCTTTTTTTTTTTTTTTTTGAGACTGAATTTCGCTCTTGTTGCCCAGGCTGGAGTGCAATGGCGTGATCTTGGCTCACCGCAACCTCCGCCTCCCAGGTTCAAGCAATTCTCCTGCCTCAGCCTCCCAAGTAGCTGGGATTACAGGCATGTACCACCACGCCCAGCTAATTTTTTTTTTTTTTTGTATTTTTAGTAGAGACAGTGTTTCTCCATGTTGAGGCTGGTCTCGAACTCCTGACCTCAGGTGATCCGCCCACCTCGGCCTCCCAAAGTGCTGGGATTACAGGCGTGAGCCACCGTGCCCGGCCTGTTTAATCTTTCTATAATTACTCTTTTTTTTTTCCAGACAGAGTCTTGCTCTGTCGCCCAGGCTGGCATACCGCAGTGCAGTCTCAGCTCACTGCAACCTCTGCCTCCTAGGTTCAAGCAATTTTCTGCCTCAGGCTCCCAAGTAGCTGGAATCACAGACATGCACCACCACGCCTGGCTAATTTTTGTATTTTTAGTAGAGATGGGGTTTCTCCATGTTGGCCATGCTAGTCTCAAACTCCTGGCCTCATGTGATCCACCCATCTTGGCCTCCCAAAGTGCTGGGATTACAGGCATGAGCCACCGCACGCAGCCTGTAATTACTCTTAGCTATCCCATTTTAGAGATGCAGAAACTAAGGTATAGAGAATTTACGTATCTTGTCCAAGGTACACAGCTAGTATGAACCAGAGCTGAATATTGAGCCCAGGCTCTGGCTCCCAGGTCTGAGAACCTAAACACAGCACTACAGGGAGCCCAGGGTGCAGCTGGGCATCTGTCTTCCCATCTGACATCTGTATATTAGTTTCTGAACCAAGGTAGACTCTCGGCCTCATCATTCTAAAATCACGTTATTTAATTAGTTGATTCCTAGAACCTTCTTCTGCTCAAAATTTCTGATGTCTTGGCCATATCTCTCTTAACTAGGCATTTAGAGACAGCTTTACAAATCACAGTCAATCTCATTTACATCATCAAAAGGCAGCTTCACGTCGAATGACTTGGGGTACTGTTTTTGCAGTCATATGTTCCTAGGTTCAAATCCCAGGTTTGCCACTTTCAGGCTGTGTGACCATGGGCAAGTCACTTAACCTCTCTGACGCTCAAGAACCTCACCTGTGATGCTAATAAATGTTCACACTTTATAGGTTAGTCAAGTGACATAACACACATTCACAATACTTAGCTAAAAGTTTATACTTAATTAAATAACTGTCAATTATAATGAAAATAAATAGGCTAGGCATGGTGACTCATGCCTGTAATCCCAGCACTTTGGGAGGCTGAGGTGGGCGAAACACAACGTCAGGAATTCGAGATCAGCCTGGCCAACATGGTAAAACCCCGTCTCTACTAAAAATACAAAAATTAGCTGGGTGTGATGGCACATGCCTGTAATCCCAGGTACTCAGGAGGCTGAGGCGGGAGAATTGCTTGAACCTGGGAGGCAGGGGTTTCAGTAAACCGAGATCCGCCACTGCACTCTAGCCTGGGTGACAGAGCAAGAATTCGTCTCGGAAAAAAAAAAAGAAGGGCCAGGTGCGGTGGCTCACACCTGTAATCCCAGCACTTTGGGAGGCCGAGGCAGGCGAATCACAAGGTCAGGAGTTCGAGACCAGCCTGACCAACATGGTGAAACCCCGAAACCCTGTCTCTACTAAAAATACAAAAATTACCTGGGCGTGGTGGCATGCACCTGTAATCCCAGCTACTCAAGGCAGGAGAATCGCTTGAACCTGGGAGGTGGAGATTGCAATGAGGCAAGATCGTGCCACTGTACTCCAGCCTAGGTGACAGAGTGAGACTCCGTCTCAAATAATAATAATAATATTAATAATTTAACAATGCAGTGGCATACATATTATCAGTTTCACTTTACTAATAAGGACATGTGGGGTCAGAAACAATGATTGATGGGATCAAGATCACATTATTGCTAAGGACAGAACTTGAACCCTGACCCTCCAACACCAGGTTTTGTGGGTTTTTCCCCTACAATGCCTCCCCAGAGAACTAGGAACCAAACATATACATTGCACATATAAATTATTTATTCGTTCAGAGGCTGGAAACAACATAAAATGTTGCATGATAAAATCTATAATTCCTACACTTTTTCAAATATGTCCACACAAGTGAAATATAAATATCTATTTTTCAAGTTAAATATAAATGATATTCAGTCAACAGGAACTATGAAAGCCAAATAGGGACTATGTGAAATGCTGATGTTAAAATTTAATAGCAATAGGCCGGGCGCAGTGGCTCACGCCTGTAATCCCAGCACTTTGGGAGGCTGAAGCAGGCAGATCACAAGGTCAGGAGATCAAGACCATCCTGGCTAACAAGGTGAAACCCCGTCTCTACTAAAAATACAAAAATTAGCCGGGCGTGGTGGCGGGCACCTGTAGTCCCAGCTACTCACGAAGCTGAGGCAGGAGAATGGTGTGAACTCGGGAGACGGAGCTTGCAGTGAGCTGAGATTGCGCCACTGCACTCCAGCCTGGGCAACAGAGCAAGACTGTCTCAAAAAAAAAAAAAATTTAATAGCAATAAAGAAATAACCATCTAATAGTCAATTATAATATTTAATTGAGTAAAGTCAGGAAGCGTCAATATATACCATGTCATGTGTACTTTTCTTTAAAAAAAAAAAAAAAAAAAATCCCCAAATAAGGATATAAAGTATAAAGGAAAGGGCCAGTCACCGTGGCTAATGTCTATAATATCCCAGCACTTTGGGAGGCCAAGGTGAGTGGATCACTTCAGGTCAGGAGTTCGAGACCAGCCTCACCAGCATGGTGTAACCCCATCTCTGCTAAAAATACAAAATTAGCCGGGTGTGGTGATACATGCCTGTAATCCCAGCTGCTTGGGAGGCTGAGGCAGGAGAATTGCTTGAACTTGGGAGGTGGAAGTCGCAGTGAGCTGAGATTGCACCATGGCACTCCAGCCTGGGCAACAAGAGCAAAACTCCGTCTCAAACAAAAACAAACAAAAGAGGATATAAAGGAAAGGATTAAATTATTTTCTTTATTCTTCAATTTACAGATTTCAAGATTAAACCTGAGATATTTGTCGCCATCACAAAGTCTGGTTTGTGGTGGTCATTTTATTTTACTTGATTGAGAGGAACACTTATCATGAGATATACCCTTTTAACAAATTTTGGGTTTTTTTTAAATGAAAAATAGAGGCAGGGTCTCACTATATTGCCTAGGCTGACCTCGAACTCCTGGGCTCAAGGAATCCTTCCGCCTTGGGCTCTTAAAGTGCTCGGATTACAGGTGTGACCCACAAAGGCTGGCCCTTTTTTTTTTTTTTTTTTTTTTTTTGAGACGGAGTTTCGCTCTTGTTGCCCAGGCTGGAGTGCAGTGGCGCGATCTCGGCTCACTACAACTTCCACCTTCTGGGTTCAAGAGATTCTCCTGCCTCAGCCTCCCAAGTAGCTGGGATTACAGGCATGCGCCACCACGCCTGGCTACTTTTTTTGTATTTTTAGTAGAGACGTGGTTTCTCCATGTTGGTTAGGCTGGTCTCTAACTCCCGACCTCAGGTGATGCGCCCGCCTTGGCCTCCCAAAGTGCTGGGATTACAGCCATGAGCCACTGCTCCCAGCCATATGAGGCTGGCCCTCTTAAGAAATTTTTCGGTGTATAATCCACTGTCGTTGACTCTAGGTTAAATGTCATACAGAAGATCTCTAGAACTTATTCCTGTTGCTTAACTGAAACCTTATGCCCATTGATTATCGGCTGATTGGTAATTCCCTATTGTCCTCTCCCACAACCCCCTGGCAACCACCAATCCACACTTTGATTCTGTGAATTTGGCGATTTTAGATCCCTTATATAAGTGGCAGTATTTGTTTTTTATCAATGAAGTAGCATATCATTGTGGAGTTTAGGACACCCTCAGTCTTAATTGAAGTCTATTTCAGAAAGGATATTAACTTATGGTAAAACATCACAGTATTTATCAAGGAACTCCTCTTCCTGCAGAGAAGCAAAAGTGGTTTTGTTGTTGTTGTTGTTATGTTATTGTTTTTCCCCAGAACTGTAACTGTTAAATTCCTCACCAGTAAGGAGAGAAATGTGAACACTTTCTAGAGCCACACCTTCAGTCCAAACTCAACGGAAACTCTAATTAATTTCAGGCAGGCTGGCCAGAGTTTCTCAGAGGTGAACAGCTTGGCAAGAAGAATCCTGGGCTGAACTTTATTTAATAAGGTTGAATTCAGATTGTGGTTGAAGCAGCTTGGGCGTGTAAATTGCAGGAAGTGCCCGAGAACTAAAGATGCTGCCTCTGAAGCGCTTGTGTCAGGAAGGGGTGGCATCAAGGATCATAAATTACCCTGTGGCTTTTCAGGGGTTTATGAGCTCCCAGGCCTCCTCCACAATAGGATGCAGGATGACTCTTAACACCTCATTAAGGATGTTTTTTTACCAAATGCTGATAATAAAAAACAGCCCTAAAAGCCGGGCTCATTTTTATTCAGAATCCTCTCCTGTGAAATATAAAAAGATGTCATAAAATGGAAACACAATGGAGAGCCCCCATCTCAGGTGGACTCATTACAACGTTCATGTGGACAGATCCTGGGGAAGTCAAGGGTGGGTCCCTGCCATGGGAAACTACCTTTTTCTCCTGGCAAAGGTGCCTTCAGTTTCTGGAGAAAGGAAAGGCCAGTGAGATTCATAATCCTTGCTTTGTTTCATCACCAACTGAAATGTTATTTTGAGCTTTTCATTTCTGATCACATTACAACTTTGCCACTGGGGCCTTTCATGGCTAACCCTGAAACCTTTTATTTATAGAATAGTGTAAAACTCGTTTTTGTTTGTTTGTTTGTTTGAGACAGAGTCTCACTCTGTCGCCAGGCTGGAGTGCAGTGTCACGAGCTCAGCTCACTGCAACCTCCACCTCCCAGGTTCAAGCGATTCTCCTGCCTCAGCCTCCCAAGTAGCTGGACTACAGGTGCCTGCCACCACGCCCAGCTAGTTTTTGTATTTTTAATAGAGATGGGGTTTCACCATGTTGGCCTGGATGGTCTAGGTCACTTGATCTCATGATCCACCCACCTCGGCCTCCCAAAGTCCTGGGATTACAGGTGTGAGCCACCGCGCCCAGCCTGTTTTATTTTTTTAGAAAGGGGCTGCCTGGGTGCAGTGGCTCATGCCTGTAATCTCAGCACTTTGTGGGGCTGAGGTGGCAGAGACAGCTTAAGCCCAGGAATTTGAACCCAGCCAGGGCAACATAGTGAGACCCCGTCTGTACAAAAAATTAAAAAATTAGCCGGGTGTGGTGTCACACATATATAGTCCCAGCTACTTGGGAGCCTGAGGCGGGAGGATCACTTGAACCCAGGAGGTTGAGCCATGATCGCACCACTGCACTCCAGCCTGAGTGACAAAGGGAGACCCTGCCTAAAAAAGAAAAAAGGTAAGCGAGAGCAAGTGCTGAAAAGGGGATATATTTATAAAACCTGGAACAGTGAAAAAAGTTGCTACATGTGGGCTGGGCGCGGTGGCTCACTCCTGTAATCCCAGCACTTTAGGAGGCCAAGGCGGGCAGATCATGAGGTCAGGAGATTGAGACCATCCTGGCTAACACGGTGAAACCCTGTCTCTACTAAAAAAATACAAAAAAATTAGCTGGGCATGGTGGTGGGCGCCTGTAGTCCCAGCTACTCGGGAGGCTGAGGTAGGAGAATGGCATGAACCTGGGAGGCGGAGCTTGCAGTGAGCCCAGATTGCACTCCAGCCTGGGAGACAGAGTGAGACTCTGTCTTTAAACAAGAAAAAAAAAAAAAAAAAATGTACATGATGTAAGCCCTGGAAATTATTCTTGTTTCCAGAGATTCTGGTATGAGGCAATGTCATTGGAAGTTAAACTTTGACCACCCTGAATGGAAAACCTCAGTCACTGGCCAAGCTGTATGACTCTGGCATGAGACCTCTTCTCTCTGTCTCTTTTTTTTTTTTTTTTTTTTTTTTTTTTTGAGACAGAGTCTTGCTCTATCACCCAGGCTGGAGTGCAGTGGTGCGATCTCGGCTCACTGCAAGCTCCGCCTCCTGGGTTCACACCATTCTCCTGCCTCAGCCTCCAGAGTAGCTGGGACTACAAGTGCCCGCCACCATGCCCGGCTAATTTTTTTGTATTTTTAGTAGAGAAGAGATTTCACCATGTTGACCAGGATGGTCTCGGTCTCCTGACCTCGTGATCCGCCCGTCTTGGCCTCCCAAAGTGCTGGGATTACAGGCGTGAGCCACCGCGCCCAGCCCTCTCTGTCTCTTACTCTGTAAAATAAGACTGTGGGGAGTGGTACCTGCCTCTGGGGTCTACTCCAAGAATCAAATGAGATGATGCTGGCAATATACTTGGTGTGGTCATTGACAGAAAGCCCTCGATAAACGGTATTAATACTTAGTATTCATTCATTCATTCAACAAATATTTACTGGGCACCTATTTGTGCCCAGCACTGTTCTAGCATCACACAACAAGTTCATACCCTCTTGAACTGACCTTTCAGTAATTGTTCTCCAGGGCACAGGAAGGTAAAAGCAAGTGGGATCTAATTGCTGCTCTACCCCTTGCTAGGCATGTGAGCCCCTCAAACTCTGGAGTGAAGAGTTCCCCAGGAGTTGCCACCCTTTTCTTGATTTAGACAAGAGTTTCTCAACCTCAGAGCTATCAGCATTTGGGGCCACGTAATTTTTTTTACTGTGGTAGAGGGAGGCTGTTCTGTGCAGTGTAGAATGTGGAGCAGCATCCCTCGCCTCTATTCACTAGATGCCAGCAGCACCCCCATCCCAGGTTGTGATGATCAAAAATGTGTCCAGATAGTGGCAAATGTTCATGGAGGGCCAACCCTCCCCTGCTTGAGAACCACTGGTCTAGATCAATCTTGCCAGCTCTCCACACCTCAGTTTCCTCATCTCTGGCCTGGGATAATCATCTTATCTATTTTGCAGGTAATTGGACGTGAGAAGTGGATGAAAACAGGCATTGCCTGGCACATAGTAATCCCTCAATAAAAGTGATCTATTAGCCAATACTGAGGATTAGGGCAAAACTTTCTTGTATCTATCTAATGAGAACTTTCCTGAAGCCAGTGTTTGGGGTATTTCCCTTTGGTTGCAGGTACTCTGAGCTCTGATGTGCCCTGAATTTGGTGGGGAAATCTCACTCCATCCTATGCCTGGTGCTCCCAGGTGGCCAGACCAGCAGTACTGGGTTTGCATATAGCCATGGCCAATGTAGGTCTGTGAGTGATTAATGGACTTTCCTTCCAAGTTGGCTTTTGCCAGTGAAAGAGTCCAGATAGTTTTAGAAAATTAGACTTGACTTTTTAACGTGCAAATAAAGCTCAGCTGCAAGTCATTCTCCTATCCCGTTGGTTAACAATATAAGTATCTCCAATGACTCCTTTTGTGGGAAGCTTCTGGAAACCCAAAAATCCGAGGCAGATTAAGAAAGATGAAGGCCAGGTGCAATGGCTCACACTGTAATCCCAGCACTTTGGGAGGCTGAGGCGGGTGGATCGCTTGAGTTCAGGAGTTTGAGACCAGCCTGGGCAACATGGCGAAATTCCGTCTCTACTAAAAATACAGGCTGGGCACGGTAGCTCACGCCTGTAATCCCAGCACTTTGGGAGGCCGAGGCGGGCAGATCACTTGAGGTCAGGAGTTTGAGACCAGCCGGCCAACATGGTGAAACCCCATCTCTACTAAAAATACAAAAATTAGCTGGGCATGGTGGCAGGCACCTGGTAAGCTCAGTTACTCAGGAGGCTGAGGCAGGAGGATTGCTTGAACCCAGGAGATGGAGGTTGCCGCGAACCAAGATTGTGCCACTGTACTCCTGGCCAATAGAGTGAGACTCCAACTCAAAAAAAGTTACAAATAACAATACAAAAATTAGCCGAGTGTGGTGGTGCACACCTGTAATCCCAGCTACTCTGGAGGCTGAGGCACGAGAATCGCTTGCACCCCGTAAGTGGAGGTTGCAGTGAGCCAAGATCACACCACTGTACTCCAGCCTGGGCAACAGAGCGAGACTCCATCACAAAAAAAAAAAAAAGAAAGATGAGGAAGAATTAGAAGAGCAGTTCAGAGCATGAGCTATGGAGACACAGACACTATTTAAGGTGTGACCTTGGGCAAGTCACTTTAGCTTTCTGAGCCTCAGTTTCCTCACCTGTCAAATGGGGATAATAATAACACCAAGCTCATTTGGTGGTTAAGATGAAAGGAGACATGTCAGGTAAAGCACTGTCTTTGCCCAGCACCTGGCACATTGCAGAGCCTCATAAATGGGAGCTAAATATGAAGAAATGTTTTTGTCCTGTTGAGCCGCAGGCATTGCTTGCCCCCAAGTTACAGAGGAAATAGAGTGACCAATTCATCTAGATTTGCTTGGGACTTTCCTGATCTCGTGTCCCAGGAAACCCTTTCATCTCAGACAAACAGGGACAGTTAGCCACCTGAAAGGATGACTTTGAAAGTGATTTTCGGCTGGGTACAGTGGCTCACGCCTGTAATCCCAGCACTTTGAGAGGCCAACGAGGGCAGATCATGAGGTCAAGAGATCGACACAATCCTGGCCAACGTGGTGAAACCCCATCTCTACTAAAAATACAAAAAATTAGCTGGGCATGGTGGCGGGTGCCCGTAATCCCAGCTACTCGGGAGGCTGAGGCAGGACAATCGCTCGAACCTGGGAGGTGGAGATTGCAGTGAGCCGAGATCCTGCCACTGCACTCCAGCCTGGGCGACGGAGTGAAACTCTGTCTCAAAAAAAAAAAGAAAGTGATTTTCTGCTTCAGTGTCCTGGGCAGAGATGGCAGCAGGGTTAATCTGTGACTGGCTGGTGGTTTGGAAAAAGAGGCGAGTCCCTCTCCACATAGGCTGCTCCAAGAGAGAAGATGCTTTGTGAGTTTCCAGCAGAGGTTTACGAGCACTCTTCTTGAAGGTTTAATGGTCCTGGGTGATTTATCCTATCTGGAGAGTCATTGCTATAAGGAGAAACCTGCTCCCCAAGCTTCTGCTTTCCTTTACCACCAAACCTTTCATCTTCCCGGAGAATCAGAGAATCGGCTCCAGCCCCCATAAATAACCTTATTACGACCACACAAAGGCAGGGTCCCATCGGCCTGCAAGACTGGACTTCTCAAATAGTAGTTTCATAAACCAGTTTGACCAGAATGAGAGAATACTTAATAGGATCCACAGGGGGTGATTTAAATGGAGGAAAGACACAGCTGAAATTGGGTGCTGGGTCCCTGGAGTGATGAACTTAGAATCACACACTAGGCACTCTCTGATGTGCTGGAGTTACCCACTCGGTTACCTTTCCTGGATGTCTCTGAGTACTTAAAATACAAGAATGGCCCAAGGAATGGTGGCTCACACCTGTAATCCCAGCACTTTGGGAGGCTGAGGCAGGAGGATCACTTGAGCCCAGGAGTTCTATACCAGCCTGGGCACCATAGTAAGATCCCATTTCTACAAAAAATAAAAAAAAATTAGCTGGGTATGGTGGCAGGTACCTGTAGTTCCAGCTACTTGGGAGACTGAGGTGGGAGGATCACTTGAGACCTGGAGGTCGAGGCTGAAGTGAGCTGTGATTGTGCCACTGTACTCCAACCTGGGCAACAGAGCAAGACCCTACCTCAATTAAAAAATAAAAAACAACAAACAAGAATTCTTTCCCGTGGCAAAAACCTTCTCACGTGGTGGTGAACAAGAATAATATCTATATATGATTAGGTTTTAAACCAGTACTGTCCATCAGAACTTTCCACATTGGTACAAATATTTTATAATCTGCATTATATAATACAATAGCAACTAGCCCAAAGTAACTGTTGGATCCTTGAAATAGTGGGCCCATGTGACTAAGGAACTGAATTTTTAATGTTATTTAATTTCAAACAATTTAAATTTAAATAGCCACATATGGCTAGTGGCTACGTATTGGACAGCATAGTTTTAAACTCATAAACAGATTTATAATAAAAGGTATTGTAAAGGCTGTACATATAATTTCCTTTTCAGATCTCAACAACATAAAGGAACCTTTATATTTTATTTTTTTGCTTAGATTTACCTTTAAAAATTTTTTTATTTCTAATTATTATGGATATGTAATCATTGTACATGTTTATGATAAAGGGAATTTTACCACCTATATCACAGAGGTAGCCCTATGTTTCTGTGATGTGTGCTGTTCATATCAGAGATACCAGCTGAGGCAGAGTTAAGTATGGTCCAGGTCACTGGAGCCTTGTTTTACTCTTTTCTTTTTTTTTTTTTGGACATGGTGGGGGTGGCGGTGGGGGTGGGGCACTTTACTTTATACCTGTGATAGTCCACAGAAAATTTGGATATTTAGGCTGGGCGCAGTGGCTCACGCCTGTAATCCCAGCACTTTGGGAGGCCGAGGCAGGCGGATCACGAGGTCAGGAGATCGAGACCATCCTGGCTAACACGGTGAAACCCCGTCTCTACTAAAAATACAAAAAAATTAGTCGGGCGTGATGCCGGGTGCCTGTAGTCCAGCTACTCAGGAGGCTGAGGCAGGAGAATGGCATGAACCCGGGAAGCGCAGCCTACAGTGAGTCGAGATCGCGCCACTGCACTCCAGCCTGGGTGACAGAGCGAGACTCTGTCTCAAAAAAAAAAAAAAGAAAATTTGGATATTTAGAATGAAGGAAATATCAGAAAGATTTTTGTAAAATAACTATAAAAATGTTAAATTGCAGAACTAGTGAATTTTGTATTAAAGATTGAAGAAAGTATCCAATTTAAAAGGTGTATAAACCATCCTGGCTAACACGGTGAAACTCTGTCTCTACTAAAAATACAAAAAAAAAATTAGCCGGGCGTGGTGGCGGGTGCCTGTAGTCCCAGCTACTCTGGAGGCTGAGGCAGGAGAATGGCGTGAACCCGGGAGGCGGAACTTGCAGTGAGCCGAGATCGCGCCACTGCACTCCAGCCTGGGTGACAGAGCGAGACTCCGTCTCAAAAAAATAAATAAAATAAAATAAAAGGTGTATAAAATTAAAAGGGAACAATTATATACCACCCCTACTACCCCTACCCTCCTTACTTCCACAACTGCACAGTTGCATCCCCACCTCCACACAGAAAACCACCCTTAAAAACTCTGAGAAAATTATTTCAGGCCTTCCTCTACACACACACACACACACACACACCAATGCATGTATGTGTGTGTTTACATATAATTTTTTTAAATAATAAGATTAATGATGCATACTGATCTATATCTTGCTTAATTTTTATATCAATTTTTTCTTTTTTTCTTTTCTTTTTTTTTTTTTTTTTTTTGAGATGGAGTCTCGCTCTGTCTCCCAGGCTGGAGTGCAGTGGCACAATCTCAGCTTACTGCAACCTCCGCCTCCCGGGTTCAAGTGATTCTCCTGCCTCAGCCTCACAAGTAGCTGGGATTACAGGCGCCCACCACCACGCCCAGATAATTTTTTGTATTTTTAGTAGAGATGGGGTTTCACCGTGTTAGCCAGGATGGTCTCGATCTCCTGACCTCGTGATCTGCCCACCTCAGCCTCCCAAAGTGCTAGGATTGCAGGCATGAGCCACCGCGCCCGGCCAATTTTTTCTGTTTTTTGAGACAGAGTCTCACTCTGTCATCCAAGCTGGAGTGCAGTGGCACGATCTTGCCTCACTGCAATTCTCCTGTCTCAGCCTCCCAAGTAGCTGGGACTACAGGTGTGCACCACCACACTCAGCTGATTTTTTTGTGTGTGTGTTTTTAGTAGAGATGGAGTTTTGCCATGTTGGCCAGGCTGGTCTTGAACTCCTGACCTCAAGTGATTTTGCCCACCCAGGGCCTCCTAAAGACTACAAGCATGAGCCACCATGCCTGGCCATTTTTATATTAATTTTATAAGCATATTAAATAATTTTTGTTGTAAAAATGTAAAGATTACACAGAACAAAGTATTCACATCCCAGTCCTCCTTTTCCACTCCCCTTCTTAGAATCACAGTTTTACATCTTTTTCTGTGCATTTGTTCCCATCTAAAAATACACAGCTTTATTTTTTGATGAATGCCCAATACATAAAGTGATGATTAACCTTATTAATGATGGAGACAATGCAAATTAAAACCACAAGATTGGCAAAAATTAATAAATTTAAGGGCACCCAGTATTGATAAGGATATAGGACAAAAAGGAAACTCTTTTACACAGTTGGTGAAAAGTGTAGTTGGTACAACCACCTTAAAAAATAGCTTTGAAATATCAGATACAGCTGAAAATGCACATACCCTCTGACCAAGCAATTTCATTCATAGATAAATATCCTAAACATTTCTTGCATACATGTCCCAGGAGCCATGTGCGACAATGCTCTTGGCAGCATTGTGAGTAACAGCAAAAATCTGAATACAACCTAAATGCCCCTTCCCAAGAAAATGGGTGACTAAATTATGGGATCATCATAGATTAGAATACAACTGTGAAAATTAATAGTGATCCTGGATGAATCTCAGGAACATAATATTAAAGCAAAGCCCCTAAGTACAAAATAATGCATGGTGTTTCCAAAAAAGTGTGTGAGAACTAAAAGAATGATTGCTTAGTGATGTATACATGGGCAGGCATTCTATAAAGAAAAGTCAGCCGGGCACGGTGGCTCACGCCTGTAATCCCAGCACTTTGGGAGGCTGAGGTGGGCAGATCATTTGAAGTCAGGAGCTCAAGGCCAGCCTGACCAACATGGTGAAACCCTGTATCTACTAAAAATACAAAAAATTAGCCAGGAGCGATGGTACATGCCTGTAATCCCAGCTACATGGAGGCTAAGGCAGGAGAATCGCTTGAACCTGGGAGGCAGAGGTTGTAGTTAGCTGAGATGGCACCACTGCACTCCAGCCTGAGTGATAGAGTGAGACTCTGTCTAAAAAAAAAGAACAAAGGGAAGGGGAAGGGTGGTTGTAGACACTGCCAAGGAGGGAAAAGAGGGCAGTTCATGCAGGGCTCTGAAGACCAGAGTGGGTACTCCAGATTTTGTGCTAAAGGTTGGGGGTGAGGGTAGGGGGAGTTTGAGCAGAGGTTTGTGGGACTCTGAGTTTTTTTTTTCTTTTCTTTTTTTTTTGAGACAGGGTCTTGTTTTGTCATCCAGGCTGGAGTGCAGTGGTGCAATCATGGCTCACTGCAGCCTCAACTTCCTGGGCTCAAGCAATCCTCCCACCTCAGCCTCCCAAGTAGCTGGGACTACTGGTGTGTACCACCAAACCCAGCTAAATTTTGTGTTTTTTTATAGAGACAGAGTTTTGCTATGTTGCCCAGCCTAGTCTCAAATTCCTGGTCTCAAGCGATCCGCCTGCCTTGGCCTCCAAAAGTTCTGGAATTACAGGCATGCACCACTGCACCTGGTCCCCAAATTACTTTTTAAAGGTGTAATTTACATGCAGTAAGACTTACATTTCCTTTTTTTTTGAGATGGAGTCTTGCTCCGTGTCCCAGGCTGCAGTGTGCAACCTCCGCCTCCCAGGTTCAAGCAATTCTCCTGCCTCAGCCTCCCAAGTAGCTGGGACTACAGGCACGTACCACCATGCCCAGCTAATTTTTGTGTTTTTTTTCTTAGTAAAGACAGGGTTTCATCATGTTGGCCAGGCTGCTCTCGAACTCCTGACCTCAAGTGATCCACCTACCTCAGCCTCTCAAAGTGCTGGGATTACAGGCGCGAGCCACTGTGCCCAGCCAAGACTTACAGCTCTTTAGTGAGTTCAGTAACTTTGGACACCTGTAATCACCACCCAAAACAAGATAAAAATCATTTCCATCACTCCAGAAGGCTCCCTCATGCTCCTTTTCAATCAATCCAATCAATCCCCTGACCGTCCCACTAGCTAGGAGCCATATTCTAACATATCACCCTTGAATCATCTTTTCTAGAACCTCTTATAAATGCATTGATAAAGTTTACCCAGCTTCTTTTGCTCAGAGGAATGTCTATAAGATTTATTCATGTTGCTACTTGCGTCAGTAATTAATTTCTTGTATGCTGAGTAGTAGTTTTTTTTTTCTTTTTGAGATGGAGTCTTGCTCTGTCGCCCAGGCTGGAGTGCAGTGGCGCAATCTCGGCTCACTGCAAGCTCCGCCTCCCGGGTTCACGCCATTCTCCTGCCTCAGCCTCCCAAGTAGCTGGGACTACAGGCGCCCACCACCACGCCCGGCTAATTTTTGTATTTTTAGTAGAGATGGGGTTTCACTGTGTTAGCCAGGATGGTCTCGATCTCCTGACCTCGTGATCCCCCCGCCTCAGCCTCTCATAGTGCTGGGATTACAGGTGTGAGCCACCGCGCCCGGCTGCTGAGTAGTATTTCATTGTATAAACATACTATAATTTGTTCATCTGTTCTCCTGTTGGTACATTACGGCATTTGGTCATTATGGGTACGTTGTGGAGGGAATCTACGCACCTAGGCTATATGGTATGGCCTATTGCTCCTAGGCTACAAACATGTACAACATGTTATTGGCCTGAATAACGTGGAAAATTGTAACACAGTGGTATTTGTGTATCTCAACATATCTTTTGTTTTTGAGATGGAGTCTTGCTCTTTCACCCAGTCTGGAGTGCAGTGGTGGAATCTCGGCTCACTGCAATCTCTGTCTTCCAGGTTCAAGCAAATCTCCTGCCTCAGCCTCCCGAGAAGCTGGGATTACAGGCGCACACCACCACACTCGGCTAATTTTTTTATTTTTAGTAGAGATGGGGTTTCATCAAGTTGGCCAGGCTAATCTTGAATTCCTGGCCTCAGGTTACTCACCCACCTCAGCCTCCCAAAGTGCTGGGATTACAGGTGTGAGCCACCGCGCTCAGCCCTTCTTTTGGTTTTAATTGAATTTCCCCAATGGCTAATGAGCTGAGCATCTTTTCATGCTGAGTTTTTGGGCTTGTTTGTTTGTTTGTTTTCTGGAAACAGGGTTTTGCTCTGTTGCCCAAGCTGGAGTGCAGTGGCACAATCATGGCTCACTGCAGCCTCCAACTCCTAGGCTCAAGCAATCCTCCCACCTCAGCCTTCCAAAGTGCTGAGATTGGCCAGGTGTGGTGGCTCATGCCTGTAATCCTAGCACTTTGGGAGGCCGAGGCAGGCAGATCACTTGAGGTCAGGAGTTCAAGACCAGCCTGGCCAACATGGTAAAACCTCGCTTCTACTAAACATACAAAAAAAAAAAAAAAATTAACCGGTCGTGGTAGCACGCGCCTGTAGTCTCAGCTACTCAGGAGGCTGAGGTAGGAGAATTGCTTGAACCTGGGAGGTGGAGGTTACAGTGAGCCGAGATTTCACCACTGCACTTCAGCCTGGGCGACAGAACAAGACTCAGTCTCAAAACAACAGCAACAACAACAACAAGTTCGGAGATTACAGACATGAGCCACCACACCCAACCCGGAGTTTCATTTTTTTCATAGATTTTACATGAGCTGTTGGCAGAGACCAAACTAGAAGGATTCAAAAGAAGAATAGGGGATCTCGAGGCTAGCAGGGTAGGTGGGGTGGGGAGCAGAGATTAGAATGGGGATATATTTTGACATTATAGCTGATGAGAATTCCAAAAAAATTGGCTATGGGTTGTGAGACAAAGAGAAGAATCAGAAGGTGTTCAGTTTTTGCCCTGAAACAGCTGGGGGACCCTGGTGAGAAGAGAAGCAGGTGTGGAGGGGACAATCCACTTTACTGTGGTGAGATGAGTTGTCTCTTGGGCACTGAAATGGTGATGTTGAGAAAATAAATTGGCAAGTCTGGACCTCAGAAAAGTGGTCACAGATGGGGCCTTCTACCTGTGGGATGGACAAGGTCTCCAGAGCAGTGGATGTCTACCTTGGCTGGACTTTGGAATCACCTTGGGAGCTTTAAAATACTGATGCCCAGGTCCCAGCTACGGGGTTTCTCATATAACTGATCTGTGGGTATGGCTCAGGCATCAGAACTTTTAGAAGTTTCCCTGCTGATTCTCAAGTACAACCAGGGTTGAGACCCTGTCATGGAGCCAGTGTAGATAAAGGAGGGAATTTTGAGGGAGTCCCAAGCACTCTCTGTGTTGCCCGCGGGTCCGCGGGAGCCAGTGTAGATAAAGAGGAGGATTTTGAAGGAGTCCCGGGAACTCCGTGTTTCCCGCAGCTCTGCTTTGCAGCGTTGGCTCCATCTACTGCGTCGTATTCACTGCAGCTCAGCTTCCCAAGCAGCTCAGGTCAAGCTCATCAGTATCCATGAGTTGGCGAATTCATTGACTCCGGAGAGTCACCCAGTTGTTGAACTGCAAAGTTTGAACTGACTTTTTTTTTTTTTTTTTTTTTTTGAGACGGAGTCTGGCTCTGTAACCCAGGCTGGAGTGTAGTGGCCAGTCTTGGCTCACTGCAATCTCTGCCTCCCAGGTTCAAGTGAGTCTCCTGCCTCAGCCTCCCGAGTAGCTGGGATTGCAGGCATGTAGCACCACACCCGGCTAACTTTTGTATTTTTAGTAGAGACGCCATGTTGGTCAAGCTGATCTTGAACTCCTGACCTCCGGTGATCCGCCTGCCTTCGCCTCCCAAAGTGCTGGGATTACTGGTGGGAGCCACCGTGCCTGGCCTGAACTCATTTTAAAGGTCGTTGAGCCTCTACGATAGCCCCACCAGGACTCACCAGGATGCCTATGGAGGGACTCACTGTGGCTCAGTTGAAGGGGCTGTGTGAGGACAAGTCAGAGAAGAGCCTTCCAGGTAAATCCTGGGTGGAGAGCTGGAAACAAGAGAGACCATTTGGAGGAGGGCAAATGCTGGGGGTGCAGAGCAACTCAGAGGCTCCTCTGAATGTTCGTTTCTGGGATAAGCCCTGCAGCGGATATTTATTCTATTCCTGGAGACATCATGGCCTTTCTTAGAAAAGGAAGCCTTTTTGCCCTTTCAATTTCTATTCTATGGGTTGGTTTCCTAGGGATATTGCTCCTGGTGAGAAGACCTGCTCATGGGCCTCCCCCAAACCTGACCAGGACCTGTTCATAGAATCTTCCCCCACCCAGATCTGAGCCTGGAGCCCAGGCCAGTACCTTCAGAAGTTGTTTGCGTTGCTTTGAAAGAATGTAATGTTGGAAATGCTTAGAGAAAGACTACACCTGTCTCTCCAAATACAATTTCTATAATTAGGCAAGACGCAGTGGCTCACGCCTGTAATCCCAGCAGTTTGGGAGGCGGGCGGATCACTTAAGGTCATGAGTTCGAGACCAGCCTGGCCAACATGGCGAAACCCCATCTCTACTAAAAACACAAGAATTAGCCGGGCGTGGCGGTGGGTGCCTGTAATCCCAGCTACCTGGGAGTCAGGAGAATCACTGCAGCGCAGGAGGCAGAAGTTGCAGTGAGCCAAGATCACACCACTACACTCTACCCTGGGTGACAGAGTGAGACTCCATCTGGAAAAAAAAAAAAAAAAAAATTCAATAAATAGACTCTCATCATGGATCCATTGTATTACACAAATTCAGCTACATACATGCATGAAGAAAAAAGAAAAATGGGCCGGGCGCGGTGGCTCATGCCTGTAATCCCAGCACTTTGGGAGGCCGAGGCAGGCGGATCACGAGGTCAGGAGATAGAGACCATCCTGGCTAACACGGTGAAACCCCGTCTCTACTAAAAATACAAAAATTAGCCAGGTGTAGTGGCGGGCGCCTGTGGTCCCAGCTACTCGGGAGGCTAAGGCAGGAGAATGGGGTGAACCCTGGAGGCAGAGCTTGCAGTGAGCCGAGATCGCGCTACTGCACTCCAGCCTGGGCAACAGCAAGACTCTGTCTCAAAAAAAAAAAAAAAAAAAAAAAAAGAAGAAGAAAAAAAGAAAAATGGTGGTGGTGGAGATGATAAAACACACAATCATTTGGAGAACTTTTACCTTTTCAGAATTTATTTGGTAATGCAATTTGGTCCTCCCAATAACTCTACGGAAGTCATTTATTTTTTTCCCCCATTTCAACTGAGGTTCAGAGGTTTTTTCATTTCTGAGTCCAAGGTCTCAGACCCAGAAACAGTGAAGTTCAGAGGCAACCCCAGGTCTTCTGACACTTCTGCCCAGGGACCCACCTCCGTCGTGCGAGAAAACCAGAGCATTTGCAATTCAAGCAAAGCCTAAAGACTCTCAATGCACCAGCCTGTCCTTCTGCAGCCCGGGAGTCATGCTCCCAGCAGAAGAGGCAGTGGGAAAGCGAGGGGCTCAGAAATCTACCCACTAGATGGATCAAGGCCATACGAGGGTATGAAAGAGTTTGCTGGTTCTCCCTCCATGGCCATCCTCACTTTTGTGTAGTAATAGAAGTGGACACATGGCCAACCAGAGCAAAGAGCGCAACTCCCCTCTGCGGCCTCGTGACTAAATCCTAGGCTATGGGGAGAGCATTCCAGTGATGTGAGAGGCCTCGGAGGCACATCCTTCTGGGGCGTGCCTTCCCTTCATTGTCTCCCCTTTCTGCTGGCTGGATGGGGATGTGGAGGAGAGGACCCCTTGGACCATGGGGATGGGGGTTACGTGCCAGGCATGGCAGCGCAATGGAGGTGGGTTCTACCAAAGGAGCTGCTCTACCCGTCCTGGACTGCTTCTGTCTGGATGTTGGTACATGAGAAAGAAATGGATTACTTTCTTTTTTTTTTTTTTTCTTTTTCTTTTTGAGATGGAGTTTTGCTCTTGTTGCCCAGACTGGAGTGCAATGGCGTGACCTCAGCTCACCACAACCTCCGCCTCCTGGGTTCAATCGATTCTCCTACCTCAGCCTCCAGCTAACTTTGTATTTTTAGTAGAGATGGGGTTTCTCCATGTTGGTTAGGCTGGTCTCAAACTCCCGACCTCAGGTGATCCGCCCACCTCAGCCTCTCAAAGTGCTGGGATTACAGGCGTGAGCCACCGCCCCTGGCCAGGCCAAGATTTTTTAAATGGCAGCTCCCTGGAGGCTGAGGAAAAAGGGAGAGGGGAGCCACAGCTCATACTTAAAATGGTTCTCGCAATCGCACTGTAGCCGAAGGGAATTCTGAGTCACTTTCTCTGGTCTGTTCCTGCAGCCCCCAGCCCTGCTGCACCAGCCTCAGAAGGGAAGGCTGGAATGCCTTTCTGGGAGGGCTTTCCTTTGCAAACCCTGTGAATCTGAGGAGCCCTGTTTTCTCTGTAAATAGAGCAAGTGTCCCCAGTGTGACCCAGCAACATCCTCCCAATGCACATGGTGTCTGACGCAAAATGGAGGAGAAGGAGTTGGCAGAAAGAAGGGAAAAAAAGGTGGGAAGAAGCCTAGAGAAGAATATTTAGGTTTGAAGAGTGTGATTTACTGTCACCTTGAACCCAAATTATTTTGTTTGTTTGTTTGTTTGGGGCATTTGCCAAATGTGTAGTCGCACCCTGTAACTGACTGTGTGGATGAAGCCATGTTCATCCACTGAGCTCTGAGCCATCAGGAGCCCTGGGAGGTGAGTGCGTCTCACATATCGTCTTAAATCACCAGGGCTAGACCAGAAACTAAACACTTCCCCAGGTTTTCTCTCACTATTTCCTTCAGGATCAGATGCTCCCTACAGCCAGAGACCTAATGCTGTCTTTCCATCTAAACTGGGATTTCCATGAAGTCGGGATATATCTTATTTGTTTTTATAATCTCAACAATCTGGCATAGAGTACCAGGCAAAGAAGGAATGAATGAGTGAGTGTGTAGATAAATGGACAGATGGAGGGATGGATGGAAGGATGAGTGGGTGGGTGGGTGGGTGGATGGATGGATGGATGGATGGATAAATGTTGGAAGGAAGGAAAGAAAAGGAAGAATGGACAGATAGGTGAATAAATGATAGGAAGGAAGAAAGGAAGGGGGAAGGAATGGATGGATAGGTGGGTGGATGGATGGATAGAGGGATGGTGAATACGTGGATGGACAGATGATGGATGATAGACAATAATAGTGAGTAGTTTTGAGCTCATATTATGTTCCAGGCAATTTACACAGATAATTTCATGTAATTTTCCCCCATGACTTTCAACATATGCAAAATAAGCTTCAGGAAGGTGAAATCATGTACCTGAAATGGCACTAAAGTCGATTAGACTCCTGAGTGAGTGTTCTAAACTATTATACCCTAATGCTGAATAAATGAATGAATACATGAAGAAATGACTTACCTGTATATAAATTTTGCTCCAAGGATATACAAAAGCTAGGCCAGGCGTGGTGGCTCATGCCTGTAATCCCAGCACTTTGGGAGGCCAAGGCTGCTGGATCACATGAAGTCAGGAGTTCGAGACCAGCCTGACCAACATGACGAAACCCTGTCTCTACTAAAAATACAAAATTAGCAGGGTATGGTGGTGCATGCCTGTAATCCCAGCTACTTGGGAGGCTGAGACAGGAGAATCACTTGAACTCGGGAGGTGGAGGTTGCAGTGAGCCAAGATCATGCCATTGTACTCCAGCCTGGGCAACAGAGCAAGACTCTCCAAAAAAAAAAAAAAAAAAAAAAAAAGTAATTCTGCTCATTTCTCTCTAAAGTGACAGTAAAATAACAGGCCAAGGTTTAAGAACAATCTGAATATTTGGATTTCCTGCCAGTTATAAGTGAATATTATGTGGTGAAGTGGCGCATTCACAGGGGAAGGACACTTCCAGAAGGCTAATTCTGAGAAGATTCTGGGCTTTTCCCACTCACCCAACCTGATAATTAATAGGAGCCAGGAAGAAGCCCCTGAATTTCTAAGTGCCGATTCCCGCTGTACCGGCTCTCCAAACATCTGAAGGAAAAACAGTTTGTTAATTGCTGTCTAGACAGTTTATTGCGGCAATAAGATCAAAACCAAGAATCCTGAGGTTTGTGGTATGAATCATGCAGACTAAACAATTGTTTTATTGCATTTACAGAGAACTTGATTTATAACTGCTCTGGGTAATAAAATTCCTTCATGGTTTATCCGAAATAATTTTGCTTCTTTTACACCACTCTGTGATAATCCCACCTCTCTAGGCTGTTAAAATGTGTTCTCTGTGACATCCAAACAGTTTCTTATCAGATACCTTGCTGTCATCAAGTAACATATGAGGGCCAGGGTTCAATCCATCCTGGCAGAGCCCTGGTGGAGGGTGGTGGCCTGGCTGGGGTGGCCTTTGTAACCCTGCTGTCATGGCTGCATCTGCTCAAACCAACAGGCGAGTAAGAGTGGGCAGCTCCTGGGCTGGGCAGCCTGTCTGCTTTGTTGGCAAAGGCCTGGTGTGATGGCTTCCTCTTTAACCCACTGACTGGATTTTGGATGAATTGGACAAAACTGGCCAGTTCTTTGGTGCCTCTGAGACCCCAGGACCAACATCCTTCTTGTGTGCAAACATACCTGTACACTGACAACCTGTGGAATAGAGAAGGAAGGAATAAGCCCACATGCATACATCCATCACTTCCCTCCATCCCTGCAGCTGTCCAGGGAAATGGGGCTGCCCAACACAAAACATCGGGAAAAGCTCAGGAAGTCTAAGCTCAGGCTTGCTTAAGGCCAAATGTCGGGAAGTCTCAGTTCTTCAGGCTCCAAGTCCAGTGCTCTTTGGCACCAGAAGTGACTTAAAAGATCAGCATCAGATAAATTGCAGTATCTCTCCTAAACGAGATCTGCCTGTTTTGCTCTTCCCTTTTCACCCCTGCACTGGCTACAGCAAACTCCATGGTGAGGGGCAGCAAACTCCCAACCCCTGGAATCAAACGTGAAATTTAAAAATTGACATGAAGCCGGGCGCGGTGGCTCACGCCTGTAATCCCAGCACTTTGGGAGGCCGAGGCAGGCAGATCACCTAAAGTCGGGAGTTCGAGACCAGCCTGACCAACATGGAGAAACCCTGTCTCTACTAAAAATACAAAATTAGCTGGGCATGGTGGCACATGCCTGTAATCCCAGCTACTCAGGAGGATGAGGCAGGAAAATCGCTTGAACCTGGGAGGCGGAGGTTGTGGTGAGCCGAGATCGCACCACTGCACTCCAGCCTGGGCAACAAGAGTGAAACTCTGTCTCAAAAAAAAAAAAAAATTGACATGAAATTCACATAACATAAAATTAACCATTTTAAAGTGACCAATTCAGGAGCATTTAGTATATTCACAGCATTGTGTTATCACCACCTCTGTCTAGCACCGAAACATTTTCACCACCCCAAATGGAAACCCTGTAGCCAGTAGGCAGTTGCTCCCCAGTTCTACCCTAGCCCCCAGGACCTGGCAACAACCAATCGGCATCTCGTTATGGCCTTACCTATTCTGGTTAATGTAAACAGATTCAGATTCCTATTTCATATCAACAAAATCAAATGTGGCTTTTTGTGTCTGGCTTCTTTTATTTACTGTAATGTTTTCGAAGCTCATCCACATTGTAGCATGTATCAGTATCTCATTCCATTTTTGGCTGAATAATAGTCTGTTGTACAACAGAACTTACACAGTACTTCATTTCATTTCTGCACTCACCGATTGATGGATATTTGGAATATTTATACCTTTTGGCTATTGTGCATAGTGCTACTCTGAACACGTATGTATGTGTATTTGCATGCCTGTTTTCTTTTCTTGTTTTGGGGTTTTTTTTTTTTTTGAGACGGAATCTTGCTCTGTCGCCCAGGCTGGAGTGCAGTAGCGCGATCTCAATCTCGGCTCACTTATAACCACTGCCTCCTGGGTTCAAGTGATTCTCCTGCCTCAGCCTCCTGAGTAGCTGGGACTAGAGGCACATGCCACCAAGCCAGGCTAATTTTTGTATTTTTAGTACAGATGGGGCTTCACTGTGTTGGCCAGGATGATCTCGATCTTCTGACCTCGTGATCCACCTGCCTCAGCCTCCCAAAGTGCTGGGATTATAGGCATGAGCCACTGTGCCTGGCCTGTTTGTTTGTTTTTGAGACAGAGTATCACTCTGTCGCACAGGCAAGAGTGCAGTGGAGCAATCTTGGCTCACTGCAACCTCCGCCTCCCGGGTTCAAGCTATTCTCCTGCCTCAGCCTCCTGAGTAGCTGGGATTACAGGCATGTGCCACCATGCACAGCTAATTTTTGTAGTTTTAGTAGAGATGGGGTTTTGCCATGTTGGCCAGGCTGGTCTCAAACTCCTGACCTCAGGTGATCCAACCACCTTGGCCTCCCAAAGTGCTGGGTTTACAGGCGTGAGCCACCGTACCCGACCTGGGTTTGTTTTTGTGTTTTGTTTTGTTGATAATAACCATCCTAGTGGATGTGAAATGTTGCCTTGTGATTTTGAAGTGCATTCTCTAGTGACTAATGATGCTGAGCATCTTGTCATGTGCTTTCTGGCCTTTTGTACATCTTCTTTGGAAGAAAATATCTATTCAAGTCCTTTGCCCATATTTTGACTGAGCTGTTTGTCTTGTTGCTGCTTTGCAAGAATGCCTTACAAATTTTAGATCCCAGGCTGGGAGTGGTGGCTCACACCTGTAATCCCAGCACTTTGGGAGGCCGAAGCGGTTGGATCACCTGAGATCAGGAGTTCAAGACCAGCCTCGCCAACATAGTGAAACATCGTCTCTACTAAAAACACAAAAATTAGACAGGCGTGGTGGCTACAAAAAAAATTTAGATCCCAGACCCTTACCAGATTTATGATTGATTTGTGAATATTTTCTCCTATTCTGTGAGTTGTCTTTTTCCTTCCTTGATAATGTCCTTTGATGTACAAAAGTTTTTAAATTTAATGAAGTCCCAGCCAGGTGTGGTGGCTCACTCCTGTAATCCCAGCACTTTGGGAGGCCAAGGTGGGAGATCACTTGAGGTCAGGAGTTTGAGACCACCCTGGCCAACATGGTGAAACCGGGTGTGGTGGAGTACACCTGTATTCTCAGCTACTTGGGAGGCTGAGGCAGGAGAATTGCTTGAACCTGGGGAACAGAGGTTGTAGTGAGCCAAGACAGCACCACTGCACTGCAGCCTGGGTGACAGAGTAAGACTCTGCCTCAAAAAAAAAAAAAAAAAAAGGCCGGGCACAGTGGCTCACGCCTGTAATCCCAGCACTTTGGGAGGCCGAGATGGGCGGATCATGAGGTCAGGAGATAGAGACCATCCTGACTAACACAGTGAAACCCTGTCTCTACTAAAAATACAAAAAAAATTAGCCGGGCATGGTGGCGGGCGCCTGTAGTCCCAGCTACTTGGGAGGCTGAGGCAGGAGAATGGCGTGAACCCAGGAGGCGGAGCTTGCGGTGAGCCGAGATCACGCCACTGCACTCCAGCCTGGGCGACTGAGCGAGACTCTGTCTCAAAAAAAAAAAAAAAGAAATTAATGAAGTCCAATTTATTTCCTTTTGTTGCTTTTGCTTTACTTTTTTATTTTGTTGCTCATGTTTTGTGTGTTCATATCTAACAACCCATTACCAATTCCAAGTTCATGAAAATTTCCTCCTGTGTTTTCTCCTAAGAGAGTTATGGCTTTAGCCCTTCTGTTTAGGTTATTGATACATTTCAAATTAATTTTTGCATATGGTGTGAAGGAAAAGTCCAGTTTCATTCTTTTACTTTTGGATTTCCAACTGTTGCAGCACAAATACTAAATTTGGTGAATATTCTTCTGGTCTGATTTTCCAGGACACCTCTGAGGCATAGTTGAAGAACATTTCCTCTAGTGCTTTAGGATTCAAAATCTCATTCTTCCCCATTACTGCTCTGAGACCCTTGTGGGCCACTTCGCCACTCAGAGCCTTTGTGGCCTTAGCTATAAAAAGGGAGTTATACTGATAGCATATTCCTCCTAAGGTTTCTTTGAGTACCCAATAAGAATAGGTGCAAAGTGCTGGATGTCTAAGTTAGACAAGGGTAGATAATTATTACTCCTCCTACCACTGTCATCAAGATGAGGCAACTCTTTCTGAGGATGGCAAGAAACCATTCCCATTCTGGGATATGAAAATGATACTATCAGCAGCAGTAATGTTACAATGATCCTGACAGAACAGCAGCTTATACAGTGAGGGTTTCCTGCTTCTGGACGTGTGCTACACCCAGTACACACGCTGGCTTATTTAAATTCATTACCATAAGCCTCAGAGTGTGTTCGGGAGCCTTTGTTTGGGGAGTCATCAAAGTTATAGAGAACATCAGATGCGAATCTAAAATCAAGCCAGGCGCAGTGGCTCATGTCTGTAATCCCAGCACTTTGGGAGGCCGAGGTGGGTGGACCACTTCAGGTCAGGAGTTCAAGACCAGCCTGGCCAACATGGTGAAACCCTGTCTCTACTAAAAATACAAAAAATTAGCTGAGTGTGGTGGCGTGCACCTGTAATCCCAGCTACTCAGGAGGCTGAGGCAGGATAATCACTTGAACCCAGGAGGCAGAGGTTGCAGTGAGCTGAGATCGTGCCACTGCACTCCAGCTTGGGTGACAGAGCAAAACTCTGTCTCAAAAAAAAAAAAAGCAGGTGAGAAGAAAGTTAGGCTAGATTAAGTCTTTTCAAGGCATTGAAAAAGAAAAGGTGGGGGGGGGGCAGTGGAGCAGCATTGCATTCCACAATAACACATTTATTCTATCTTCAGGTGTTACTTTCCCTCCAAAGCCTTCCCTTTTCACCACTGCAGTTGATCCATCCAGACCCTTGCAAACTCCACCCCCACTGGCTGCCTCATTCTCTCCAAAGCACTTATCCCTGTCTAATACAATGTAGATTTTGTTCATTTGTTCACACCCACCCCACTTTCAGTAGAGTTTGGTGACAGAGATTTTTTTACCACTCTGTACATAGCACCCATGCATTTCTAGAGGTAATGTCACGTGTTACAGCCACTCTGGAAAACTGTCAGTTTGTTAAAAAAAAAACTAAACATGCAGTACCACATGACCCAGCAGTTGCGCTCCGGGGCACTTATCACAGAGAAATAAAAACTATGTTCAGCTGGGAGCAGTGGCTCATGCCTGTAATCCCAGCACTTTGGGAGGCTGAGATGGGCGGATCACCTGAGGTCAGGAATTCAAGACCAGCCTGGCCAACATGGTGAAACCCCGTCTCTACTAAAAATACAAAAATTAGCCAGGCATAGTGGCAGGCGCCTGTAATCCCAACTACTCAGGAGGCTGAGGCAGGAGAATCACTTGAACCCGGGAGGCAGAGGTTGCAGTGAGCCAAGATCGCACCACTGCACTCCAGCCTGGGTGACAGAATGAGACCCTGTCTCAAAAAAAAAAAAAAAAAAAAAAAATCGCCGGGCATGGTGGCGCACACCTATAGCCCCAGCTACTCAGGAGGCTGAGGTGGGAGGATTGATTGAGCTCAGGAGGCGGAGGCTGTAGTGAGCCCAGATAGTGCCACTGTACTGCAGTCTGAGTGACAGAGTGAGAACCTATCTCAAAAAATAAATAAATACAAAGAAAAAGCTGATCTCAAAAGATTATATACTATATGACTCCATTTATGTAACATTCTTGAAATGACAAAACTATAGAAATGTAGAACAGATCAATGGTTGCCAGGGATGAAGGAGGGGTTAGGCCTGGAGGGAAGTGGGTGTGGCTATAAAAGTATAACACGAGGAATCTTTATGATAATGGAAATGTTCTGTATCTTCAATATATCAATGTCAACATCCTGGTTATGATACTATACTAAAGTTTTGTAAGAGGTTTCCATTAGGAGAACTGGGTAAAGTTTACACAGTATCTGTTATTTCTTAAAAGTACACAGGAGGCCGGGCACGGCGCAGTGGCTCACGCCTGTAAACCCAGCACTTTGGGAGGCTGAGGCGGGTGGATCACAAGGTCAGGAGATCGAGACCATCCTGGCTAACACAGTGAAACCCCGTCTCCACTAAAAATACAAAAAATTAGCCAGGCGTGGTGGCGGGCGCCTGTAGTCCCAGCTACTCAAGAGGCTGAGGCAGGAGAATGGTGTGAACCCGGGAGGCAGAGCTTGCAGTGAGCTGAAGTCACACCACTGCACTCCAGCTTGGGCGACAGAGCAAGACTCCGTCTCAAAAAAAAAAAAAAAGCAAAAACAAAAAAACGTGAATCTTCGCTTCAAAATAAAAAGTAAAAAAAAAACAAAAAAAAACCCCACATACCTATATATGACATTGAAGTACATGCAACTGTCGTGTTTTTATGTCAGAAATGGTCTCATATTGGTACTTTCACATGGTTCAACCTAATATTTTTTCCTATTCAGTTGGTAGCATCCAAAACAGTCTGGCAGCTTGTGTTTTTCTTTTCTTTTTTGAGACAAAGTTTCACTCTTCACTCTTGTCTCCCAGGCTAGAGTGCAATGGCACAATCTTGGCTCACTGCAACTTTGCCTTCCGGATTCAAGCTATTCTCCTGCCTCAGCCTCCCAAGTAGCTGGGATTACAGGCATGTGCCACCACGCCCGGGTTATTTTTATATTTTTAGTAGAGATGGGGTTTCACCATGTTGGTCAGGCTGGTCTCAAACTCCTGAACTTAAGGTGATCCAACTACCTCAGCCTCATATGCTGGGATTACAGGCATGAGACACCTCACCAGGCCCCAGCTTGTGTTTTTAATTTCAGTCTATCTCTCACAGAATATCAGTTCAAACACAGCTGCCTCCAGCTGCAGAAATACAATGCCATATCATAGATGACCATAACTTATTTTGACAGCTTCCTCTAATGGACATTTGGGTTGTTTCTATTACTTAGCTTTTACATACAATGTTGTAATGTATTTCCTTATACATACATCACTTATCATATATTCCTCAGTGTGGGTCTATAGGATAAATTTCCAGTAGAATAATTGTTAGGTCAAAGAGTATGTGCATCTCAGTCGGGCATGGTGGTTCATGCTTGTAATACCAGCACTTTGAGACGCCAAGGCAGGTGGATCCCTTGAGAGTTCAAGACCAGCCTGGCCAACATGGCGAAACCCCGTCTCTCATAAAAATACAAAAAAAAAAAAAAAAATTATCTGGGCGTGGTGGCGTGAGCCTGTAGTCCTAGCTACTCTGGAGCCTGAGGCATGAGAATCACTTCAACCCAGGAGGTGAAGGTTGCAGTGAGCTGATCGTGCCACTGCACTCCAGCCTGGGTGATAGAGCGAGACCCTGTCTCAAAAGAAAAAAGAAGGAATGTGTACAGTTTCTATTTTAGTTTATGTTTCCAAATACTCCGAAGGAGACTAAAGCATTTTTAACTCCCACCTTCTTGGCAGTGTATGTCAGAGCCTGATTCCCCACACCCTGCAAAGACAGCATTATCAAAAGGTTGGATATCTGTTGATCTGATAAGGAAAAAAAAGATATACTAATTATATTTGCATTTTTCTTATAATGCCTGAGGTCAAGAATCTTTTCTTATACATGCCTGCTAGCTTCCTCTACAGTATTCATTTGCAATCTTCTAAAGGGGTTTTGTTTTATATTTCTTCCTATCATGTAACTCAGTAAAGTGTTTGCATACAGTGGAAGATTAAGAAATACTCAGATTACTAGACACACCTGGACACAGTCCTCATCTCTCAGCCATCTTCAGAGCCCCACCTCCACCTCCTCAGGCTACAATGGACAGAATGAAGTAGAGAAATCAGAAATGCGCTTTGAGATAAATAGTGAATGAAACCAGACAACAAGTGGGATCACGTCCACCACAAAACCGAGAATGACTTTGCCTACACTTTCAGGGATATTTTTACAGGGTGCTGTGGTACTAGATCCAAGGACCCAAGAGCTTTGCAAGAACCAAAGAAAAATATCAAATTCTAGTTTACCAAAACAAATTTAAAAATAGATAGAGGCTGATGCAGTGGCTCATGCCTGTAATCCCAACATGTTGGGAGGCCAAGGCAGGAGGATGGCTTGAGGCCAGGAGTTGGAGGCCAGCCTGCGCAACATGACAAAACCCTGTCTCTACAAAAAATTGAAAAATTAGCTTGGTGTGGTGGTGCATGCCTGTAGTCGTAGTTACTTGGGAGGCAGACATGAGAAGCTGCCTGAGCCTATGAGTTTGAGACTGCAGTGAACTATGATCACACCACTGCACTCTAGTCTGTGTGACAGAGCGAGACCCTTCCTCTCTAAAAATTAAATAAAAATTTAAAAAGTGATAAAATATAGACAGAGAATTCGCAAATGGCTACAAATTGTTGCATCATGCTAACTGGCATCTGCAACTGGTGGTTTTTAGAGGTCTTTAAATCACAAGAGCAAGCTGGGTGTGGTGGCTCACTCCTGTAATCCCAGCACTTTGGGAGGCTGAGGCGGGTGGATCACCTGAGGTCAGGAGTTCGAGACCAGCCTGGCCAATATGGTGAAACCCCGTCTCTACTAAAAATACAAAAATTAGCCAGGTGTGATGGCACACACCTGTAAACCCAGCTACTTGGGAGGCTATGGCAGGAGAATCACTTGAACCTGGGAGGCGGAGGTTGCAGTGAGCCGAGATCGTGCCACTGCACTCCAGCCTGGGTGACAGAGCAAGACTCCGTCTCAAAAAAAAAAAAAAAAAAAAATCACAAGCGCAAAATATTCTATCTGAGCAAAATTAGTAATTGCACATTTCAGAACATTTCAAAAATTACACACATTTGTTTAACTGAATGTGGAATGCGGTCGTACTTTACTATATTAGGTGTCGTATATAGTAAGGCCCACCACAGCAAGAAAAGCCTGTGTCAACCACATTCCTAGGTGCCGCTAGAACTGCAGTGAGCAGGCTGGGTGCGGTGGCTCATGCCTGTAATCCCAGCACTTTGGGAGGCCGAGACAGGCAGATCACGAGGTCAGGAGATCGAGACCATCCTGGCTAACACAGTGAAACCCCGTCTCTACTAAAAATACAAAAAAATTAGCCTGGCCTGGTGATGGGTGCCTGTAGTCCCAGCTACTCGGTAGGCTGAGGCAGGAGAATGGCGTGTGAACCTGGGAGGCAGAGCTTGCAGTGAGCCGAGATTGCGCCACTGCACTCCAGCTTGGGTGACAAAGCGAGACTCTGTCTCAAAAAAAAAAAAAAAAAAGAGCTGCAGTGACCAGGTGTGGGCTGCAGGAGAACACACTTGACCTACAGTCCCCATCTGCCCACTTCCAGGCCCGCTGAAGCCACAGCCCTGAGCTTCGCTGTATTGTTTTATACCACTTCCATTTCCTCCCCTGTAAAATAAAGAAATGATAGCAACCTGGACATAAAATTTCAGAAAGGATGGACAAAACAAGGTGTTCAGGATAGAACATCAGGCACAGTGGATGTCTAGATGGTGGATAAGACTTGGGTAAGGCCTCCTGCGGTGCTTCTCAAAGCTTTGAAAGGCCCCCGGTGGCATCAGAATGGTCTCTCCAAGCAAAATTCCCGGAAGAAAGTGTACAAGCCTGTATTTTAAACAAGCGTGCCCAGGGCATATGAAAGTGCACGAAAATGTTTTTGTTTCTTTTTTTTTTTTTTTTTTTTATGACGGAGTTTCACTCCTGTTGCCCAGGCTGGAGTGCAATGGCACGATCTCGGCTCACGGCAATCTTCACCTCCCAGTTTCAAGTGATTCTCCTGTCTCAGCCTCCCGAGTAGCTGGGATTACAGGCATGCGCTACTATGCCCGGGTAATTTTGTATTTCTCCATGTTGGTCAGGCTGGTCTGGAACTCCCGACCTCAGGTGATCCCTCAGCCTCCCAAAGTGCTGGGATTACAGGCGTGAGCCACCACGCCCAGCCTTAGAATGTGTTTCATAACAGCTTTAATGAGATATACTTCATACTCAATTTACCTATTGAAAGTGACCAATTCAATGGTGTTTAGCGTACGCACAGTCATTGCAATGCTCACCATAATCTTTTTTTTTTTTTTTTTTTTTTTGAGATAGAGTGTCACACACTCTGTCACCCAGGCTGTAGCGCAGTGGCACTATCTCAGCTCACTGCAACCTCTGCCTGCTGGGTTCAAGCGATTCTCCTGCCTCAGCCTCCCAAGTAGCTGGGATTACAGGCATGTGCCACCACGCCTGGCTAAGTTTGTAGTTTTAGTAGATATGGGGTTTTACAATGTTGGTCAGGCTGGTCTCGAATTCCTGACCTCAAGTGATCCACCTACTTCGGCCTCCCAAAGTGTTGGGATTACAGGCGTAAGCCACCACGCCCAGCCTCAAGTAAGAATTTTATTCTTTTTTCTTTTTTGCTGAACAGCTGAATATACTCTAAATTTTGAGACCACTGAATTTGAGGACTTTTTTTTTTTTTTTTTTTTTTTTTTTGAGACAGGGTCTTACTCTGTCACCCAAGCTGGTGTGCAGTGGCATGATCTCATGATCTCGGCTTACTGCTGCCTTGACCTCCTGGGCTCTGGTGATCCTCCCACCTCAGCCTCCTGAGTAGCTGGGACTACAGGCCCACAGTCACCATGCCTGGCTAACTTTTATCATTTTTGTAGGGATGGGGTTTAACCATGTGGCCCAGGCTGGTCTCAAACTTCTGGGCTCAAGCAATCCACCTGCCTCAGCCTCCCAGAGTGCTAGATTACAGGCATGAGCCACACACTGGCCAGTTTGAGGTTTTGAAGCACTATCAGAGTATTTTGGTGTTTGTGGTTTTGTTTTTTAAAGAAATCCAGAATTTGAATAGAGTAGCCTGTGTTTGCACAGCCCCCAAGGCAGTCTCCTAAAGCCGGGAACATACATCTTTTTTTTTTTTTTTTTTTGAGACAAGGTCACTCTGTTGCCAGGGTGGAGTACAGCGGCGCCATCTTGGCCCACTGCAACCTCTGCCTCCCGGGTTCAAGCGATTCTCATGCCTCAGCCTCCTGAGTAGGTTGGGACTACAGGCTTGTGCCACCATACTCAGTAATTTTTGTATTTCTAGTAGAGACGGGGTTTCACCATGTTGGCCAGGCTGGTCTGGATCTCCTGACCTCAAGTGATCTGCCCGCTTTAGCCTCCCAAAGTGCTGGGATTATAGGCAGGAGCCACCATGCCCAGCCTGTAAGTCTTTTTAATAACGACTGTCCGGAGAGGACAACCACAGCTACTGTTGCTTTGTGCCACTTGCCTATGTCTTTCCAAATTTATCTCATGGAACCCCCTCCATATGGGCAGTTACCACCCCTACTTGCCAGGAGGAGATGGAGGCCCAGCCAGGTTAAGTCACTTATCCAAGTTCACTGGGACAACCAGAAGTTGCTCTGACTGTACAACCTATATTATTTAAGTTTGTGAAGTCTACAACCTTTCACCTTTGTTGAAAAGCTTGATGGATCTAATATGCTGTATATATAAACATCTACATACACAGAAACATATGTATAGACATACGTATGTAATATAACAATATATGTCATACGTGATGTAATATGGCAGAGTAATATAACAAAATTTGAGGAGCTGTTTATTTCACCCAGTCATCTAAGGTAAACAAGGAGACATTCATTGCAACATTCATTAAAACATTCATTGAAAAGTAATTATATAAGCTTACAAATCTAGGCCAGGTGCAGTGGGTGGCTTACACCTGCAATCCGAGCACTTTGGGAAGCCAAGGTGGGGAGGATCACTTGAGGCCAAGAGTTTGAGAGCAGCCTGGGCAACATAGCAAGACCCATCTCTACAAAATATTTTAAAATTAGCCAAGTGCGATGGTGCCTGTAGTCCTAGCTACTCAGGAGGCTGGGACAGGAGAATCACTTGAACCTGGGAGGTCAAGGCTGCAGTGAGCCATGGTTGTGCCACTACACTCCAGCCTGGGCGACAAAGTGAGACCCTATCTCAAATAAGTAACAAATAAGAAATATGCAAATGTCCTGGACAAGAGGCAGAGACTTCTCTTGATCCAATAACGGATCCAGAAGAAAATAGCAGAAGCTTCCTATTTTGAAAAATGGGTGGGACTCCAAGTGATATAAAACCTTTCATGTATTCATGAATGCTAACTAGAAAGATAGTTGGGAACATTCCAGAAGGTTGTTGCTTCTCTCTCTCTCTCTTTGTCCCTTCTTCTTCCTCTCTCCTTGGGAGAGCTTCGATAACCATCTTGGCCTTTGGAAACCTCTTTTATTAAGCCGTCCTATTGTATGCTAAATTATGGTGGCTGAGACTGATCCCTTCACAAAAGTCCTTTGTTTGGGGATTCTCTCAATAAACTGGGACTCAGTGAATTATGCTTCTTCTTGGAAGCCTTTCTTAGCTGATTGTATTTACTAAGGAAGCATTATTTTCTGTCTTGTTTTATTTTCCTCTTTTTCTCAAGCATAATTCAGATATCAGGAAAGCATGAGAAAGATAAAGAAATTACCAACTAACAAGGAGTTTCTGGCTTCTAAGCTTTGAAAATGGTGGAAATTTTTTGTAACAAGCATGTATCACTTACAGAACTTTTTGAAAAATTGTATTTCTTTGGTACTGGGATCTTGTACCACAAAAGATGTTTCTCCCCCAGCCCTGGAGATGACATGAGATGTTCTGATTCTGACATATTTCTCCTTGTCTGCTGTTCCTAGTCACTTACATTGTTATTTAGTTTTACTTCAATATTCACGGGTGGGAAGAAGGAAGAATAAACAGCTCTTTCCTATTCGTTATTTTCATCCTAGAATAAGATCTTCATTACAGTAAAAAAAAAAAAAAAAAAAAAAAAAAAAAAAAGGGGAGTGCTTTAAAAGTAAAATTAAATTGGTTTTTAGTTTTAGTTTTGGTGCTGTCTTTAAAGAGAACTGGTGGGAACTTTAAGAAAAAAAAAGCTGAGCCACATCAAATGAGAGCAGCAAAGGACGAAATGGCAATAAAGGAAGCATGGGGTGTGGAGGGAGGGTGTCCCCTTAGGATGGAGAATGTCCCTCTCGTTCCTTGAAAGGCAGCCTTCTTTTCATGGGAAACCAAGCCCCTGTGTTATTGGGCTCACAATGAGTTCCCCAGATGTAGTTCCCAGGAGTAAGGATTCTCAGAGAAATAAAGAATCCTAGAAGCTTCTGTTTGTTTGTTTTGTTCTTGTTTTAGTAAGATTTTGAATAGGTAATGCATCCAAGTGCTTCAAATAATCACCAAGTTTAACAAATGGTGAAAAGTCTCTTAACCACTGTCCCACAGCCACCCATTTGTTCCCCTTCTCATAGTCAACCACTACTCCTTTATGTTGTATAACATGATACTCAGAGCTACATTGTGCATATACAACCAAATATAAATATGTATTCCACTCCCTGCTCCCTTTCTACACAATTGTTAACATATCATCCAGATGGCTCGGCACCTTTGTCCTTGCATGAACCATTGCTCTTGGCCATTGTTCCATCTCAACACATATAGAGCTTGATCTTGTTTTGTTTTTTTTTTTGAAACAAGAGTATGGCTCTGTCACCCAGGCTGGAGTGCAGTGGCGTGATCTCGGTTCACTGCAACCTCCATCTCCCAGGTTTAAGTGATTCTCCTGCCTCAGCCTCCTGAGTAGCTGGGATTACAGACGTGTGCCACCACCCGTGGCTAATTTTTGTGTTTTTAGTAGAGACAGGGTTTCACCATGTTGGCCAGACTGGTCTCAAACTCCTGACCTCAGGTGATCCTCCCACCTGTGTCCCAAAGTGCTGGGATTACAGGCATGAGCCAGCACACCCAGCCCTTTGATCTCTCTTTTCTATGACTGCATAGTGTTACCCTGTAAATGTCCTTTATTCTATTTAACCAATTCCCAATTGATGGGCCTTTATTGTTTTTGAGACAGTCTTTCTCTGTCACCCAGGCTGGAGTGCTGTGATGCGATCTTGGATCACTGCAACCTCCACCTCCCAGGTTCAAGCGATTCTCCTGTCTCAGCCTCCCAAGTAGCTGGGATTACAGGCATGTGCTACCACACCCAGCTAACTTTTGTGTTTTTGGTAGAGACGGGGTTTCACCATGTTGGCCAGGCTGGTATTGAACTCCTGACCTCAAGTGATCCGCCTGCCTGGGCCTCCCAAAGTGCTGGGATTACAGGCATGAGCCATTGCGCCCGGGCTATGATGGGCCTTTAAGTTGTCTTCAATATTGGGCTATTACAAACAGTGCTCCTGTGAATTATCTTGGTTGCACATCATTTCTCACATGTGTGAGTAATTCTGAGGGCACCTCCCCCCAGGAGGAATTGGTAGGTCAAAGAGAGGAGGGACTTGAGATGTCCGTGTTATTTGTAAGATTAGTTTTTTAGGTCCTCAGCTTTATACTATCTTAATATTTAAATTTAAATTACCCAAGTAATGCATTAAGCAGTTCTCTCTGGCCAGGCGCGGTGGCTCATGCCTGTAATCCCAGCACTTTGGGAGGCCGACGCAGGCGGATCATGAGGTCAGGAGATTGAGACCACCCTGGCTAACACGGTGAAACCCCATCTCTACTGAAAATACAAAAAAAATTAGCCGGGTGTGGTGGTGGGCACCTAGATCAGTAAATCTAGGTTATCTGGTAAAATGTGAAAGCCCCCTTTGAATTTCCCACTTACTATTCACCACCACATTCACCTTGAAATCCAAACTTCTCAAAATTAACCACTGTGAGCAGTTTAGTCCAGACCTTTCTATGCATTTATATTTCTATTCATATACACATATCTATGTATGTCTAGGATAATAGATATATTAGATACATAGATAATATATTTATCTACATATATAACACACACAAGTGTTTGTGTGTGTGTAGAAATATAAATATAGGCTGGGTGTGGTGGCTCACGCCTATAATCCCAGCCCTTTGGGAGGCTGAGGTGGAAGGATTGCTTGAGTCCAGGAGTTTGAGACCAGCCTGGGCCATATAGTGAGACCTTGTATCTACAAAAATAAATAAATAAATAAATAAATAAATAAATAAATAAATAAATAAAAATTTTTAAAAAAAGGAAGAAAAGAAAGAAAAAAATTAGCCGGGTATGACAGCATGCACCCATAGTCCCAGCTGCTCAGGAGGCTGAGGCGGGAGGATTGCGTGAGCCCAGGAGGCTACAGTGAACTGTGATCTCCAGCCTGGGTGACAGAGTGAGAACCTGTCTTAAAAAGAAAAGAAAAGAAAAAGAACTGTCACAGCAGTGCTTGTCAAACTTCAATGTGCTGAAGAATCAGCTGTTGATTTTGTTAAAATGATTCAGTGGGTCTTGGGTAGGATCTGAGATTCCCTATTTCTTTTTTTTTTTTTTTGAGACGGAGTCTCGCTGTCGCCCAGGCTGAAGTGCAGTGGCGCGATCTCGGCTCACAGCAAGCTCCGCCTCCCGGGTTCACGCCATTCTCCTGCCTCAGCCTCCAGAGTAGCTGGGACTACAGGCACCCGCCACCACGCCTGGCTAATTTTTTGTACTTTTAGTAGAGATGGGGTTTCACCGTGTTAGCCAGGATGGTCTCGATCTTCTGACCTCATGATCCACCGCGCCTCGGCCTCCCAAAGTGCTGGGATTATAGGTGTGAGTCACAGCGCCCGGCTGAGATTCCCCATTTCTAGCAAGCTCCACTGTGATGCCAATGCTGCTGAATTTGGGGTGATTTTCAGTTTTAGCTTTTGTCTCTGCTTTGTTTTGTTTTTACATAAATGAAATCATATCTACCTATTGTTCTGCAACTCACTTTTTTTTCAGTAATGGTCATTCTGGAAAATAATATGGATGTAGCTTTGCAAGTCTAAGGAGGTTGTGTCTGCCTGTAGAGCTATAAACTTTTATGAAGGAAAAATCACTTTAATCGATTTTCAACCTGGGACGCTGAGGCCTTCCTAAATTGATTAAATCAACTTTAGAGGAGCAATGGTGGTATTTGAAACAGTTTTTATTTGCTAATGAAATTAAACTTCAAATGACATGAAAATTGTTTCTGATCAGCTCATTATCCTACACTGACACTGAGCAATAGTGTGTCTTTTGAGAATGTAACAGACATGAAGACAGAAGAGATGAGATTCAGGTTTCTCGACATAATTAATTTCATCGGCAAAAAAAGGAAAAGTTTCCTTGGATTGATTTACAAAGGGCGTTTCATTTTGTTTTTACATATATATTTTTGAGACAGACTTTCGCTCTTGTTGCCCAGGCTGGAGTGCAATGGCGCGATCTCGGCTCACTGCAACTTCTGCCTCCCGGGTTCAAGCAATTCTCCTGTCTCAGCCTCCCGAGTAGCTGGGATTACAGGCGCCTGACACCACGCCTGGCTAATTTTTTTGTATTTTTAGTAGAGATGGGGTTTCACCATGTTGGCCAGGCTGGTCTTGAACTCCTGACCTCAGGTGATCCACCCGCCTCAGCCCCTCAAAGTGCTGGGATTACAGGTGTGAGCCACCGTGCCCGGCCAATTTTTGTATTTTTAGTACAGACGGGGTTTCATCATATTGATCAGGCTGGTCTCAAACTCCTGACCTCAGGTGATCTGCCTGCCTCGGCCTCCCAAAGTGCTGGGATTACAGGTGTGAGCCACCATGCCTGGCCATTACAAAGGGCATTCTAATTAGCATAGAGAAAAACAAATAGGAACACAAAGTTCTGTCTTCAGTGTAGATACTTCAATGTTGTTTCTTGCCTGTGCAAGGGAGGGAAGGATGGTTTGAATTTGGGAAGATCACCTGAGGATCTACTGTTGCTCTATTTGCACGAGCAGGAGGTCAGGGACCCCTCACTCCGCTCCTTATCCCTCATGCACTCCATCACCAAATCTCCAAGTACATCATGAGTCCATTTGTTTGCACCTCGCTACCACCCCACTATGCCGATCGTCCATCACCTGTAGATGGGCAGGAGCTTCCTCACTGGTCTTCCCATGCACTCTCACCTCCCTCCAGTGAGTTCTCCAACTGTAGCTGGCGGGGACTGGATTGCACCCAAACTGAATCCCATGAATGCTCAGAGTAAGAACCCATGGATGCCCCCCATCACCTGCCTCTGATCCATCTCAAGGTCTTTCCCAAGTGGGCCTCTGGCTTCCTCTCCAGTGTCACTGCTCGACCCTCTGCCCAGAGGCTATCTCTGCCTACTTTACCCAGTTGCCCCATCCTACAAGTTTCAGCTCCAAGGTCCCTTCCTCAGAGAAGCCCTCCTGGACCAGTTCCAACTCCTGGTGGTGGTGCCTGGCACTTTTTCTCCATATCCATTATCATAGTGTGCAATGAGATCTCTCTGCATACTTGGGGGTGATTATTTAACTGATGTCCACCTCCCTCCACTAGACTGTGGGCTAAATGAAGATGGGTACCATGTCTGTTTTTGCTTATTGTTGCATTCCAGTGCCAGTCACAGGGCCTGGCATATAATAGGCAGTCCAGTAATAATCTTGTTATTTGAAGGAGCACAGGAAGGAAGACCCAGGGCATATCGGCTGTTGTTGCTGACACTGGTGCTGAAGGGCTTTGGTGAGGATGCTTAGGGAGGAAGTGACGAATCAGAGCAGATTGGGTTGGGATGACGGAAAGGATCAGAAAGCTAAGCTAGACCCATTCTTTGCAGCTGGGCCAGAGGGTAGGACGGTGAGTAATGATAGCACCTCGGGAGTCACCTTGGGGATGATAGTCTTGTCAGGTCTTGTACTTGACATGGAGAAGCAATGGCTAGTACATCTATATATTGATAATATAAATAAATAATTTTAGAAGTGTCTTCATGCACAAACCAATGATGAAAGCAGGCCATGAATGGAGACACATGATCAGTTTCTCTGTGTGTCCTAAAACACATTATTTTTAGGAGTTTCTAAAAATAAACCCCAAGGCTCAGTGACCAAACGTCAATGATGATAACAACGAGCGTTTTCCTTCCTAGGGTGGAACATCTTTTGAAGAGCTCAGACCCTGGACCCCTGATCTGAATGAGCTTTGCAGCCTTCAGTAAGTCGTCAACATATATCTGTACCTCAGAGCTCAACCAACCTTAAGTAATGTGTGGAGTGCTAGAGTACACGCTTGCAGGAGTCTCTCAGACCCATGCCAGATCTGAATCTTGTCTTGGCCAGTTTTCTCTATGGGTGAACCCTTCCAGCTTTCAGACCAACTGTGACCTCAGTTTGGAAAGTGGTGAGAATCACTGGTCCCACCTCATGGGGCATGACATAGATTGCACTGGTCAATCTATCTATAGCCCCAGACATTGGGGAGCACTCAGAAAATGGGGCTTTCCATTGTCCAAGCTAGTCCTGAACAACAAAGGGCTACCTGGGGAGGCAGAGTAAGAAGTCAACTGAAGCAAGACTGAGATCACTTAGTAACTCCAAGCTGAAGAGTGGGCAAAGACCTTGTTTCTTTTTTTTTTTTTTTTTTTCGAGATGGAGTTTCACTCTTGTCGCCCAGGCTGAGTGTAGTAGTATGATCCCAGCTCACTGCAACCTCCACTTCCTGGGTTCAAGTGATTCTCCTTCCTCAGCCCCCCAAGTAGCTGGGATTACAGGTGTGTGCCACCACGCCTGGCTAATTTTTGTATTTTTAGTAGAGACGGGGTTTCAATATGTTGGTCAGGCTGGTCTCGAACTCCTGACCTCAGGTGATCCACCCGCCTCAGCCTCCCAAAGTGCTGGGATTACAGGCATGAGCCACCGCTCCCGACCTCTTTCTTTTTTTTGAGACAGAGTCTCACTCTGTTGCCCAGGCAGAGTGCAGTGGCACAATCTCAACTCACTGCAGCCTCAACCTCCTCAGGCTCAGGTGATCCTCCCACCTCAGCCTCCCCAGTAGCTGGGACTACAGGCGTGTACCACCATGCCCAGCTAATTTTCATATTTTTTGTAAAGCTGGGATTTCACCATGTTTTCCAGGTTGGTCTCAAAACTCCTGGGCTCAAGCCATCCTCTCGCCTTAGCCTCTGATAGCACTGGGATTAGAGGCATGAGCCACTGTATCCGGCCAACCTCTGTTTCTTAATGCAGTCAATTCAGCACCAAAATATCCAGTTCTGAAATGTGGAGACTTGATCATTTGTCCAGCTTCTTTTTGTTTTGTTCATTGCTGCAGTGTCAGTGCTTAGAACAGCGTCTGGTATGGAACAGGCACTAGGATGAGGCCGGGGAGGCACCACGGGCAGGAAATGCAAGGGAACCTCATGCTAGGGGTTTTGCAGGTGTAGCAGCGACAGAGAGTGAGGCCTTCTTGCATTTTGTGCCTGAGGTGCCTGCCTTGCCTCTGGCTGGTCCTCAGCATGGTCTGGTACATGGTGGGTATTCAGTACATAGTCATTGAATGAATGAATCCAGTTTTATAGAGACGACCAGATTTTTTACTTAACCTTTTCTCCCAGATGTTTTGACCTCAGCTTTGAGCAGCCTCGGACTAACTTGAAACAATTTCTGTGATTCTGAGACCCCCCAGGAAATGTAGATATTGTAGTCACCAAAACGTCCATGATAAAGTTGCCATTCAACCTTTTTGGAGCGCTGTGTCTCTGTCTTCTGTAGTTCTTGGCAGGCATTTCACATGTGCCAGGACTATGAAATAGTTCAAGGCATGCAGGTGGGAGGAGAGAGAGAGAGAATGTAAGCACAGGTTGGCTATTGTCAAGGAAGATAATTTCCATGTAGTTAGAAAAGGCCGTGGAATGGCCATCTTCATTACCATTTTAATCTCTGCTCTCACCTGCTTGTTGGCTAATTTCGTTCTGTAACTCACCTTCACATCAAAAGCAAGGTTGTACCATTTTAATACTTTGGGACACGTTGCCTTTGCATTCCTGAAACCTTTTCAGTTTTTTGTTTTGTTTTGTTTTGTTTACTTTGTTTTTTGTTTTTTAGTTTTTTTTTGGAGACAGAGTTTCACTCTTCATTGCTTAGGCTGGACTGCAATGGCATGATCTCGGCTCACTGCAACCTGCATATCCTGGGTTCAAGCGATTCTTCTTCCTCAGCATCCCAAATAGCTGGGATTACAGGGATGTGCCACCACGCCCGGCTAATTTTGTATTTTTAGAAGAGACAGAGTTTCACCATGTTGGTCAGACTGGTCTCGAACTCCTGACCTCAGGTAATCTACCCACCTCGGCCCCTCAAAGCGCTGGGATTACAGGTGTGAGCCACCGTGCCTGGGCCAGTTTCATATTTTTTATTTAAGAAAATTGTTAGGCCGGGCGCGGTGGCTCACGCCTGTAATCTCAGCACTTTGGGAGGCTGAGGCGGGCGGATCACGAGGTCAGGAGATCGAGACCATCCTAGCTAACATGGTGAAACCCCGTCTCTACTAAAAAAATACAAAAATTTAGCCAGGCATGGAGGCGGGTGCCTGTAGTCCCAGCTACTCAGGAGGCTGAGGCAGGAGAATGGCATGAATCCGGGAGGCGGAGCTTGCAGTGAGCTGAGATTGTGCCATTGCACTCCAGCCTGGGCGACAGAGCAAGACTCTGTCTCAAAAAAAAAAAAAAAAAAATTATTTTGTATCACATTAAAAAAAATTTTCGCCAGGCGCAGTGGCTCATGCCTGTAATCCCAGCACTTTGGGAGGCCGAGGCAGGCAGATCACGAGGTCAGGAGATCGAGAGCATCCTGGCTAATATGGTGAAACGCCATCTCTACTAAAAATACAAATAATTAGCCAGGCATTGTGGCGGGTGCCTGTAGTCCCAGCTACTTGGGAGGCTGAGACAAGAGAATGGCGTGAACCCGAGAGGCGGAGCTTGCAGTGAACCAAGATCGCACCACTGCACTCCAGCCTGGGTGACAGAGTAAGACTCCGTCTAAAAAAAAAAAAAAAATTTCATTTCTATCCTATCAAAGTTTTTAAAAAATAATTCAGGCCGAGCACGGTGACTCATACCTGTAATCCCAGCACTTTGGGAGGCTGAGGCAGGAGAATTGCTTGAACCTGGGAGACAGAGGTTGCGGTGAGCCGAGATCGTGCCATAGCACTCCAGCTTGGGCAACAAGAGTGAAAGTCCGTCTCAAAAAAACAAAACAAACAAAACAAAAATAATAATTCAAACTTTGGAAAAGATAATACATTCATATGACCCAAAATGTAGAAAGAATGGGCACAGTGGAAAGTCTCCCCCAACTCTTAATCCTCCCCGACCTGGCTCCTGGCAGGTGCAGATATAGATTCTTATCCACCTCTGATTTTTTGTGTGTGAGCCACCGCCTAGCCTATCATCATCTATATTTGGTCCTGAGCCTTGGGGTTTATTTTGAGGGTACTCCGTGGCACAGAGTGGAGCTGATCACCTGCCTCCATTCATGGCCTGCTTTCATCATTGGTTTGCACAAGGGGACACTTTTAAAATTATTTATTTATATTATCAACACATGAATGAGTTAGCAAATTCAAATGATTTAGGCCGGGCGTGGTGGCTCACGCCTGTAATCCCGGCACTTTGGGAGGCCAAGGCGGCAGATCACCTGAGGTCAGGAGTTTGAGACCAGCCTGGCCAATATGGTGAAACCCCGTCTGTACTAAAAATACAAAAATTAGCCAGGTGTGGTGGCATATGCCTGTAATCCCAGCTACTCAGGAGGCTGAGGCAGGAGAATAGCTTGAACCCGGGAGGTGGAGGTTGCAGTGAGCTGAGATCGCACCACTGCACTCCAGCCTGGGAAACAGAGTGAGACTCCATCCCAGAAAAAAATAGATAGATAGATAGATAATACCAATGAACATTTTCCTTCCTAGGGTGGAGCATCTTTTCTAGAGCTCAGACCCTGAACCCCCACTGTAATGAGCTCTGTATCCTTCAGCAAGTCATCACACTTCTCTCTGCCTCAGTTTCCTCTTCTGCAAAGTAGAGGCAATAGTTACCTCCCCCAAAGTGGTACTGGGAGGATGAAATGAGATCGTGCACACGCAGCTTTTAGAACTGTGCCTAGCCAGCCGGGCACAGTGGCTCACACCTGTAATCCCAGCACTTTGGGAGGCCGTGGCGGGTGGGTCACGAGGTCAGGAGATCGAGACCATCCTGGCTAACATGGTGAAACCCCATCTCTATTAAAAATACAAAAAAATTAGCTGGGCGTGGTGGCAGGCGCCTATAATCCCAGCTACTCTGGAGGCTGAGGCAGGAGAATCGCTTGAACCCGGGAGGCGGAGGTTGCGGTGAGCCGAGATCGCGCCACTGTACTCCAGCCTGGGCGACAGAGCGAGACTGCCTCCCAACAAGAACAACAACAACAACAACAAAAGAGCTATGCCTAGCCCAGAGCACGTGCCTCCCAAAGCTACCTGTTCCTGTTCTCCTTACCATCTCTCGAGTATTTCAACATAGATAACTTCAGGAATCCAAAGCACTGAACACTAGGAGGAGAGAAAAAAAAAAGCTTAATTCCAGAGGTTGTTCAAGAATCATCTACCCATGGGAGGGCTGTGTTTGGTTTTCCCTCTTTGTCTCCGCCTTCTTTAAATAATGAACTGAAGTCTCTGGGTTTCTGCAGGCTGCACAAGTTGCCTAAGGCCATCGGGCCAGGGCAAACCTGGGCCATTTATTCTCCCCCTTTCAGCCTGTTCCTGTGTTTATACTACCCTGTTTAGTTTAATGCACATCCCAAGATTACCCCTAATACACATCCTCAGAAATGTTTATGGAAATTCTTTATAAGCAAACGGCTTTATTTCCCTTGAGTAGCTGCAGATACAAAGCAGCGGTCACTTTTTTTATTGACAGGCTTAAACACCTCGCGATACCCCCAGCCCCCACCCTGAGTAGATCTGTTACCCCAGCCCACCCACACATCCATCGTGGGATTCTGCAGTTATAAGAAGCCAAGACTTGCCCACTCTGGATCCATCCTAGATTCCCAGCCCCTAGCCATTGTTCCAAAGCGGGAATCTTTTTTTGTTTTGTTTTGTTTTTCTAGAGACAGAGTCTCATTCTGTTGCCCAGGCAGCGGCAGGATCAAAGCTCACTGCAGCTTCCAACTCCTGGGCTCAAGCAATGCTCCCACCTCACCTCGCTGGAACTACAGGCATTTGCCACCGTGCCTGGCTAACTTTTTAAAAAAATTTTTGTAGAATCAGGTATGGTGGTTCACACCTATAATCCCAGCACTTTGGGAAGCCAAGAAGGAAGGATCACTTGAGGCCAGGAGTTCAAGACCGGCCTGGGTAACATGGCAAAACCTCGTCACTACAAAAAAATTAGCCAGGTGTGGTAGTGCACGCCTGTAGTCCAAGCTACTTTGGAGGCTGAGGTGAGAGGATCACTTGAGCCTGGGAGGTTGAGGGTGCAGTGAGCTATGATAGTGCCACTGCACTCCAATGCAGGTGGCAGAGCAAGACCCTGTCTCAAAAAAAAAAAAAAAAAATTTGTTTAGAGATGGAGTCTTGCTATGTTGCCCAGGCTGGTCTCAAACAACTGGGCTCAGATGATCATCCCACCTCAGCCTCCCAAAAAGCTGGGATCACAGGCATGACCAACTGTGCCCCAAAGCAGAAATCTTGACAACTCATAGACTTTTTGGTTCTTTCCTCTGCTGGTGGTTTTGTTTGCATAGGGGGCAGAAAAGAGAGAAGAGAACCACATATCATTTTGTGTTTGCTTCCCATCCCGCCCCTGCAAAGATTTACTAGATGCCTATTAAGTGCCAGGCACTGTTCTAGGTGATGGGGATTCAGCAGTCAGCATGGGAGACCTCAGCTATCAGATCAATTACATTCTGATGGCAGAGGTGGACCATAAGCAAAACAAACAAGTGCGTAAATATAACTGCTGAGGGTGATTAATGCTGTGAGAATGGTAATATAAAATAATGCAGTTAAGAGCTGGCCGGGTGCAGTGGCTCATGCCTGTAATCCCAGCACTTTGGGAGGCCAAGGCAGGTGGATCACAAGGTCATGAGATCGAGACCATCCTGGCCAAAATGGTGAAACTCCATCTCTACTAAAAATACAAAAATTAGCCGGGCGTGGTGGCGGGCGTCTGTAATCCCAGCTACTCAGGAGGCTGAGGCAGGAGAGTGGCATGAACCCGGGAGGTGGAGCTTGCAGTGAGCAGAGATGGCACCACTGCACTCCAGCCTGGGCAACAGAGCAAGACTCCATCTCAAAAAAAAAAAAAAAAAAAGAAAAGAAATAGGGAATCTCGGCCAGATGCAGTGGCTCACGCCTGTAATCCCAGCACTTTAGGAGGCTGAGGTGAGCAGATTGCTTGAAGTCAGGAGCTTGAGACCAGACTGGGCAACATGGCAAAACCCTGTCTCTACTAAAAATACAAAAGTTAGCTGGGCATGGTGGCTTGCGTCTCCTGTCATTCCAGCTGCTCGGGAGGCTGAGGCACAAGAATTGCTTGAACCTGGGAAGCAGAGGTTGCAGTGGGCCGAGATTGCTTCACTGCACTCCAGCCTAGGTAACAAAGCAAGACTCTGTCTCAAAAACAAAAACAAAAACAAACGGTGGGCAAGGAAGACCTCCTTGAAGAGGTAACATTTGAGCAGAGACCTGAATGAAGTGAAGGAAAAAGTTCTTGGAAGGGTATTCCAAGCCCAGAGAACAGCTAGTGCACAGGCACTGAAGCTGGATCTGCTTGTTATATTGGAGGAAAAGCAGGAAGACCCATGTAACTAAAATGTAGTGATCCAGGGGAGAATGATAGGAAGTCACGTTGGAGAGGCAGGCACAGACCAGATTATTAGGGCCTTGGAAGATGGCCTTAGAACAAAGACGTGTAGATTTTGTTCTAGTTTCAGTGGAAAGCCATCCGGAGACTTACGCAGGAAAAGACATGATGGGATCCATGTTTTGTTTTTGTTTGTTTGTTTGTTTGTTTTTGAGATGGAGTCTCGCTCTGTTGCCCAGGCTGGAGGGCCGTGGTGCGATCTCTGCTCACTGCAATCTCAACCTCTCAGGTTCAAGCAGTTCTCCTGCCTCAGCCTCCCAAGTAGCTGGGACTATAGGCGCCCGCCACCACACTTCGCTAGTTTTTGTATTTCTAGTAGAGACAGGGTTTCACCATATTGGCCAGGCTGGTCTCGAACTCCTGACCTCAAGAGATCTGCCCTCCTCGGCCGCCCAGAGTGCTGGGATTGCAGACGTAAGCCACCGCGCCTGGCCGGGATCCATGTTTTTAAAGATCCCTTGGCTCCTGTACAGAGGACGGTCTCTAGAAGGGATGCAGTGAAAGCGGGAAAACAAGCTAAGAGGTTACTGCTTTGTTCAAGAGAGTGTCCAAGAGAGGACAGCAGGGCCGTCTCATCAGATCTAACTAATGAGATGAAGAGAAGCAATGAATTCAGAATACAGCGTGTCCTTGGAGGGGTATCCAGCAGGTTCACTGGTGGAGTGAAAGTGGCAGTGATGAGAAGGATCATGGACAGCTTGAGCAACTAGGCTGGTGAGGGTGCCATTTTCCAGGATGGGTAAGATTGGAAAACGAGCCAACTGGATGGGGAAATTTGAGATGCCTAAACACACTCAATGGAGTTGTTATGTGAAAGTACAACACTTTAGGTTAATAATAGTGAAAGCCCACACTGACAACATTTGCCTCATGCCAGGCACGTTTTTGTGTTTGACACTCTGTCGCCCAGGCTGTAGTGCAGTGGTGCAATCTTGGCTCACTGCAAGCTCTGCCTCCCGGGTTCGCGCCATTCTCCCGCCTCAGCCTCCCAAGTAGCTGGGATTACAGGTGCCCGCCACCATGCCCGGCTAATTTTTTGTATTTTTAGTAAAGACGGGGTTTCACTGTGTTAGCCAGGATGGTCTCGATCTCCTGACCTCATGATCCGCCCGCCTCAGCCTCCCAAAGTGCTGGGATTACAGGCATGAGCCACTGCGCCCTGCCTATGCCAGGCACTTTTTAAGCAGTCTCCCACCCCTTATTTCACAGTATCCTGCAAAGTGATTGTGACAATACTATCCCTATTTTATTTTATTTTATTTTTTAGATAGGTCTTGCTCTGTTGCCCAGGCTGGAGTGTAGTGGCACCATCATAGCTCCCTGCAGCTTGACCACACAGGCTCAAGCAATCCTCCAGCCTCAGCCTCCTAAGTAGCTGGAACTACAGGTACATACCACCATGCCTGGCTTCTTTTTTTTTTTTTTTTTTTTTTTTTTGAGATGGAGTCTCGCTCTGTAGCCCAGGCTGGAGTGTAGTGGCGCGATCTTGGCTCACTGCAACCTCTGCCTCCTGGTTCAAGTGATTCTCCTGCCTCAGCCTCCCAAAGTGCTGGATTACAGGTGCGAGCCACCACGCCCAGGCTATCCCCATTTTCTAGATGATGAAACACAAACACTGAGCAGTTTAAATAATTTGCCCAAGGTGGCCGGGCGCGGTGGTTCACGCCTGTAATCCCAGCACTTTGGGAGGTGGAGGCGGGCAGATCACCTGAGGTCAGGAGTTTGAGACCAGTCTGGTCAACATGGTGAAACCCCGTCTCTACTAAAAAATACAAAAATTAGCCAGGCGTGGTGGCAGGTGCCTGTAATCCCAGCTACTCAGGAGGCTGAGGCAGGAGAATCACTTGAACCCAGGAGGCGGAGGTTGCAGTGAGCTGAGATCACGCCATTCCCCCTCCCCCCAGCCTGGGTGACAGAGCGAGACTCAGTCTCAAAAATGAATAAATAAATAAATAATTTGCCCAAGGTGACACAACCTGGAGTTAAACTCATGGATGTCGGCGTCTGCTCTGTGTGGAATTGTATCCTGCCAAAAAGGAGATGTTGGAGCTCTGAGACCCAGCACCTCAGAATGTGTTTCTACTTGGAAATAGGGTCTTTACCGAGACCCTATTCCAATAGGACTGGTGACCTGTGGGAGAAATGTGGACACGGAGACAGACAGACATAGAGGGAAGATGACGGCAGAGTAACAGGGAGAAGACGGTCATCTACGAGCCAAGGAGAGAGGCCTGGCACAGATCCTTCCCTCACAGCACCCAGAGAGTCTTCAGACAATACATCTGTGCTGTGTAAGTTGCTCCATCTGTGGCGCTCTGTTACAGCAGCCCCAGAAAACAAATACTCTTAATTGCCAAGCCATGTTCCTCTCATAGTACGATTTCTCATCGGATCGTCTATCTTCGCTGCTAAAACAGGTATTTCTGGATGGTAGAGGTTATGTGTAGCTCGCATATTTAGTATGAGGTATGTACAAGTCACCTCATAGATATTAAATTATTTGGCTACAGCTTTGAGCTTGGCCTCTCTCTTAAGGATTACCTTGCCATAGGGACAGGAAGCCATCGTGATATAAAAGCTGAAGTTTCTATAAGATTTTGATTTTTAATCTAACATGAATTAATAACTGTGCCCGTCGGGCACGATGGCTCACACCTACAATCCCAGCACTTTGGGATGCCGAGGCGGCGGATCACTTGAGGCCAGGAGTTTGAGACCAGCCTGGCCAACATGGTGAAACCCCATCTCTACCAAAAATACAAAAATTAGCCGGGCTTGGTGGTGCATGCCTGTAATCCCAGCTACTTGGGAGGCGAAGGCAGGAGAATTGCTTGAACCCAGGAGGCGGAGGTTGCAGTGAGCCAAGATTGCACCACTGCACTCCAGCCTCGGCAACAGAGTGAGACTCTGTCTCAAAACAAACAAACAAACAAACAAAATAATAACTGTACCTATACAAGGTCACCAAGATAATTAAAAGGCTCACTTGAGCAGAGTAACTGAGGAGAGTCTTTTGGGGTTTTTGTTTTTTTTTTTTTAGAGACATTCTCACTCTGTTGCCCAGTCTGGAGTGCAGAAGCGCAATCTTGGCTCACTGCAACCTCTGCCTCCTAGGTTCAAGAGATCCTCCTGCCTCGGCCTCTCAAAGTGCTGGGACTACAGGCACATGCCACCATGTCCGGCTAAGGAGAGATCCTCCTGCCTCGGCCTCTCAAAGTGCTGGGACTACAGGCACATGCCACCATGTCCGGCTAAGGAGAGTTTAATAAAAGGGGTATCTACCAAGATATAAGCAAGGTATAGAGAAATCAGCAGGGTGATGAAGCACCCCGGGGCTACCAACAACCAGAAGCCCTTCCCTCTCTAAGGCCTCCAAAGGCAGCAGGAGGGAGTGGTTATCAGAAAATGGCAAGATCCATACGAAAAAGGCCACCCCACGGGAGCTGTGGGTTTCAGTAGAGGGACACAGCCACTGCCAGACCATGGCCGGCCAGGGAGTTAATACCCCAGCCCCACCTTGGCCCTCCCATCTCCCACTCCTGCTCCTTATTGGCTGAACCCAGCAAGAAACCAGATGTCACAGAACCAGGAGATGTGGTCCCCACTGCCCAGCCTCTTGGGCACAGAGGAGGGAAGAGAAAATGGAGAGTGATCCGGAGGGGCAAATGAAGTATTAATATTCTGTACACTCAGAATGTCCACAGAGTGAACGCTGGCTTGCCGGCTGACCCCATTTCTTGAAAATCATCCTATCCCTGCAGGTTATTTATGTTGTTACCCTTTTGCAAGAACCACATAAAATATTTTACATGCTTTTAAAACTCATAAATGTAATGAAGCCAAGATGTTTCAGCAAATGTGCTCAATGGGCAAATCCTTCCAAAGATCTGCTCTCAGCTGACGTCAGGACAAAAGGCACATCTCACGACCTGCAGAGCGTCTGACGTTAAAGCCAATAAATTCATCCCCCTGACCCACATGGCTTCCAGAATGTCCAAGCTGTCAGTGGATCTTAAAAATGTATCTATTCCTTCATTCACTTCCTGCCGTTCGTCTCTTGCAAGTATTTACTGCTCTTTAAAAACTGAACTCCACCAGCTGGAAATGCATTAGTGCAGAGAGATGGCTGTACTTTGTTCCGGCAGGAATTGTGCGTGCAACTTTCAATCCGACTTTTCTGAGACATTAATAAAAACACATGTGTCCTGAAATTTGAGTTGATAATCTTTGGGGGCTCAGTGTAAAAGCCAGTAAGAGTTTAGCACGAAGCCTGGCATTCAAAAAGAGAAGCTGGGCCGGGCGCGGTGGCTCACGCCTGTAATCCCGGCACTTCGGGAGGCCGAGGAGGGCAGATCACGATGTCAGGAGATTGAGACCGTCCTGGCTAACATGGTGAAACCCCGTCTCTACTAAAAATACAAAAAAAATTAGCTGAGTGTGGTTGCAGGCGCCTGTAGTCCCAACTACTCAGGAGGCTGAGGCAGGAGAATGGCCTGAACCCGGGAGGCGGAGCTTGCAGTGAGCCGAGATCGCGCCACTGCACTCCAGCCTGGGCGACAGAGCGAGACTCCGTCTCAAAAAAAAAAGAGAGGCTGGACTGGAATTTGAATGTGTATCATTTATCAAGCATGGCTCTAGCCTTTTACATGGGATAACCACCTTCATCCTCCTAATAGATATACAATGCAGGTGTTATTATCCCCATTTTACAGATGGGTAAGTGAGGCTCAGAGGGAGCTAAACCAACATGACTGGTGCCAGAAAGATTGCACAGGGGAGAGCTAGGAGTCAAATCCAGGCTGTGTAATTCCAGAGGGTACTCTTAACCTCTATGCTTCTGTAAATGAACAATATTCTTGAAGCCAGGCACGGTGGCTCACGCCTGTAATCCCAGCACTTTGGGAGGCCAAGGCAGGCAGATCACCTAAGCTCAGGAGTTTGAGACCAGCCTGGCCAACGTGACGAAACTCCATCTCTACCAAAAATACGAAAATTATCTGGGTGTGGCTGTGCAGGCCTGTAGTCCCAGCTACTGGGGAGGCTGAGGAAGGAGAATCGCTTGAACCCGGGAGGCAGAGGTTACAGTGAGACAAGATCATGCCTTTACACTCCAGCCTGGGCAGCAAAGAATATTCTTGAAAAATATAGTTTAGGTCAATAGCATGTGTAGACAGATACGGGTTTGAGTACTTGATAAATGAGTATTGATGATCTCTCTCTCTCGCTCTCTCTTTCTCTCTTTCTTTCTTTTGTGACAGAGTCTCACTCTGTCACCCAGACCGGAGTGAAGTGGCACAATCTCGGCTCACTGCAACCTCCACCTCCCAGGTTCAAGCAATTCTCCTGCCTCAGCCACCCAAGTAGCTGGGACTACAGGTGCACGCCACCACACCCGACTAATTTCTGTATTTTCGGGAAAGATGGGGTTTCACCATGTTGTCCAGGCTGGTCTGGAACTCCTGACCTCAAGGGATCTGCCTGCCTCGGTCTCCCAAAGTGCTGGGATTATAGGCATCAGCCACTGAGCCTGGCTCTTTTTCTTTTTTTTACCCTCCCACCCTCAATATCTGATGATGGAATATCTTGAGCCTCAGTCTTCAGGTCTACAGCTTGGGCTGGAGTGAAGTTCTGATCCATGAGTATACCCAACACCCTAAGTTCTGGGTACCCGCTGGGTGCCTGGCACTCTAGCAGGCACTGAAAATACACATTTGGGTAAGATGGATGTGGCCCCTGCTTGGATGGTGCCTGTAGTCTGGAGCAAGAAAGAGCTCTTAGCCAATCTCACAAATAAAAAATAGTAACTTCAACGAATGCTATTGGAGAAGTGCCAGCTCTCTAAGGGTCCTGTGTGAGGGAACCTAACCCAGTCAGGGAGAAAGAAGAGACAAGACTAAAGACAGATGCCTGAGCTAGGGGTGAAGATTGAGTCATTAACAAGATCAGGGAAGGGGCCAGTCTTGGTGGCTCATTCCCATAATCCCAGCATTTTGGGAGGCTGAGGCGGGAGGATAGCTTCAGCCCAGGAGTTCGAGACCAGCCTACGCAACAAAGCAAGACCCCATCTCTACAAAAAAAAAAAAAAAAAAAAAAAAAAAATCAGGCCAGGCGCAGTGGCTCACACCTGTAATCCCAGAACTTTGGGAGGCCAAGGCAGGCAGCTCACCTGAGGTCAGGAGTTCAAGACCAGCCATGTCCAACATGGTGAAACCCTGTCTCTACTAAAAATACAAAAATTAGCCAGGCATGGTGGCGGACGCCTGTAATCTCGACTACGTAGGAGACTGAGGCAGGAGAATCACTTGAACCCGGGAGGCAGAGGTTGCAGTGAGCTGAGATCATTCCACTGCACTCCAGCCTGGGCAACAGAAGGAGAGTCCGTCTCAAAAAAACAAACAAACAAAAAATCAGGGGCCGGGGTGTGGTGGCAGATGTCTGTAATCCCAGCACTTTGGGAGGCTGAAGCAGGTTGATTACTTGAGGTCAGGAGTTCGAGACCAGCCTGGCCAATATGGTGAAAACCCATCTCTACTAAAAATACAAAAATTAGCCACACGTGCTCCCTTGAACCCAGCACTTGGAGGTTGCAGTAAGCCGAGATCATGCCACTGCACTCCAGCCTGGGTGACAGAGTGAGACTCTGTCTCAAAAAAAAAAAAAAATCATCATCGTCATCAAGGAAGGCACATTATTTCAGGCAGGGAGAGTAGCAGGTGCAAAGGCCCTGTGGTAAAGGAGAGGGTCTGAATAGAAGGTAATAGGAGCATGCTGTTACCTATGTGGTAGTCAAGGAAGAGCTCTGAAAAAGGGACAGGAGAGCAGAGACCCAGATAAAGCGAGGGACTGAACCATGTGGATCTCTGCAGCAAAAATATCCTAGGGGAGGGGAAAGTGAGGCAAAGGCAGGAGCCCGGTGGGAGGACTCAGGGAAAAGCCAGCACCATAGCAGAAGTGGGAAAAGGGCTGAGAAAGGAAGTGAAACCAGAGAAGCAGCAGGGGACCGGCCCAGCACGGAGGGTTTCCAGGGCCCCGGGAAGGCCTTGGGCTTTGCTCCTGGTCCCCAGCTTCTCTCCTTCTGTTAAAGGATGTCCCTCCGAAAACCAATCCCGCCTCCTAGCCCCGCCTGCCACCTCAGAACCTTCCTTACTCCCCATCCCCCATGAATACGCAAGCTTTCCTTTTGAATTACATCCTTCCCTTCAGTACTTATAATCTCTCCCATCTTTAAAACAAAAACAAAACCCTCCCTTGGCCACCGTCCCTCTAGCAACTGCCCGGTCTCACTCCTCCCTTAACAGCCTCCCTTAGCAAAAGGTGCAGGTCCACTTATTTCTCATTTTCCCTCCATTGATGTCCCCTGTCCCTGGAAGCGGCCCCCCAGAGTGCTTCCTGACTCTCATCCCTTCTCTCAAATCCAAGAGCCCTTTTCCCAGCCCTGACGTTGATCTCTCAGCAGCAGCAAGATACTAAGGAGTGTGGATAAGTCCTACTTTCCAGAGACAACCCTCAGGTAACCATCACTCACCCATTTGGGCTACTCCCATTTCTTTTATTTCGAGACGGAGTCTTGCTCTGTCCCCCAGGCTGGAGTGCAATGGCGCGATCTCAGCTCACTGCAACCTCTGCCTCCTGGGTTCAAGCGATTCTCTTGCCTCAGCCTCCTGAGTAGCTGGGATTATAGGCATGCGCCACCATGCCCAGCTAATTTTTTGTATGTTTAGTAGAGACAGGGTTTCACCATATTGGTCAGGCTGATCTCGAACTCCTGACCTCAGGTGATCCACCCACCTCAGCCTCCCAAAGTGCTGGGATTACAGGTATGAGCCACTGCGCCCAGCCCACTCCCATTTCTTTATGATTCTTTCTCTGTCTTCGACCTATGACCACACTCCCCTGCGGCACCAAGGAAGACCCAAGGACATTGTCACTTCTTTTTTTTTTTTTTTTGAGATGGAGTCTCGCTTTGTCACCCAGGCTAGAGTGCAGTGGCATGATCTCAGTTCACTGCAACCTCCGCCTCCCGGGTTCAAGCAATTCTCCTGCCTCAGCCTCCCAAGTAGCTGGGATTACAGGCACCCACCACCACGCCCGGCTAATTTTTGTACTTTTAGTAGAGATGGGGTTATACCATGTTGGCCAGGCTGGTCTCAAACTCCTACCCTCAGGTGATCCTCCCACCTTGGCCTCCCAAAGTGCTGGGATTACAGGCATGAGCCATCGTGCCTGACCAACATTGTCACTTCTTACTAGATACTCTCTCCCCAGGCATCTCCTCCTGCAGCCCCCACACCATCCATGAACCAGCATCTTCCCAAGTCCTATCTCCACCCCAGACATCTCTTGTGAAGTCCAATGACCTTCTCAAGCAATCCCATGGGATTTGCTTCTTCAGCAATAGTGGCTGCTGTGAGTGGAGCCCTGTTCTAAATGCTGGGATCCAGAAGTGAGAGAAACAGTTCAAATTCCCAGCTCCTGCAGTTCTAGAGGAAAAGAGAGACAAACAAATAAGTGAAGAATGTGATGTTGGGTATGGAACTTTCTTCTATGACAACAATAGAGCAGGAAAAGTGAGCTCCAGCAACAGAAGTGCCTGTCCACTGCGGGGTCACAGTGTCTGTGATCGGGGGTGCTCCCTGGCTGCCGGATTGCACTGTGGATCTCAGTACTTGCAACACATAGTAGGTGTTCAGGAAATATCTGTTGGACAAGGATCAATCTTGTAGTATTATCAGGAGAAATATAAGAGATACAGTATCTATACAATGTCTTCCACTAAGAAGAAGGATGATACATGATGGTTCAATCAAATGTATTGTTTATTTTTTGATAAATATTTTGTATTAACATAATAAATACTCACACAAGCTTTTTTTTTTTTTGAGATGGAGTTTTGCTCTTGTTGCCCAGGCTGGAATGCAATGGCGCGATCTCAGCTCACCACAACCTCCACCCTCCTGGGTTTAAGCGATTCTCCTGCCTCAGCCTCCCAAGTAGCTAGGATTACAGGCGCCTGCCACCATGCCTGGCTAATTTTGTATTTTTAGTAGACATAGGGTTTCTCCATGTTGGTCAGGCTGGTCTTGAACTCCCAACCTCAGGTGATTCGCCCACCTCAGCCTCCCAAAGTGCTGGGATTACAGGTGCAAGCCAGCATGCCTGGCCTATTTTTTTATTTTTAGTAGAGACGGGGTTTTGACATGTTGGCCAGGCTGATCTCAAACTCCTGACCTCTGGTCATCCCCCCGCCTCGGCCTCCCAAAGTGCTGGGATCACAGGTGTGATATGCAAGCATTTTGTAAATATGATGATGATGATGATGATGATGATATTCATCATTGTTCCTATAGTGCTCTTAGTTTCGTTTTCCCAAGTGGTAACACACACATGACCTCATCGGATGCTTTGAATAGTTGTCTATGTTAGGTGAAGATAGCCACTGAGGGAGGTTTTACGGACTGGGTGGAGCAGTGTTGTTGGGCAATGTGGTCCAGGTGTGTAAGACAGGCTGCCACTCCCTCTCCCCACTTGGTGATTATAAAGCAACATCTGCTGGTACCAAGACAGTCATAATCTCTCTCTCTGTGTGTTTTTTTGTTTGTTTGAGATGGAGTCTCACTCTGTCTCCCAGGCTGGAGTGCAGTGGCGCGATCTCAGATCACTGCAACCTCCGCCTCCCAGGTTCAAGAGTTTCTCCTGCCTCAGCCTCCCAAGTAGCTAGGATTATAGGCACCCGCCACCACGCTCAGATAATTTTTTGTATTTTTAGTAGAGATGGGGTTTCACTGTGTTGGCCAGGCTGATCTCAAACTCCTGACCTCAGTTGATCCGCCCACCTTGGCCTCTCAAAGTGCTGAGATTACAGGCGTGAGCCACCGTACCCAGCCTGTTTTTTTTTTTTTTTTTTTAAGACGGGCTGGCTCTGTCACCCAGGCTGGAGCGCAGCAGTGAGATCATAGCCTTGAACTCCTGAAGTCAATGGATCCTCCCACCTCAGATTCCCGAGAAGCTGGGACTACAAGCATGCACCACCATACCCAGCTAATATTTTTAAAATTTTTTTTGTAGGCTGGGCACGGTGGTAGAGACAAGGGTTTCACTATATTGCCCAGACTGGTCTTGAACTCCTGGCCTCCGGCGATCCTCCTGCCTGGTCCTCCCAAAGTGTTTACAGGTGTAAGCCACCGCACCAGGCCCAAGAAGCCCATGATCTCTGAAGGATGTCAGGTGTCACCTTCTCCGAGCAGCCTCCCTAACCTCTGGGTCTAAAGTCTTCTCCCCACGGTCAACTTCATGGGGTCTGCGTTCAGAAGGGCATCATGCTTGGCTGAACACTCTGCTTGTTAGCATCTTGCATTTCTTTTCTGTTTTTTTTTTTTGGCGGGGGGTTTTTTTTTTGAGACGCAGTCTCACTCTGTCACCCAGGCTGGAGTCAGTGGCGCGATCTCGGCTCACTGCAAGCAACGCCTTCCGGGTTCAGGCCATTCTCCTGCCTCAGCCTCCCGAGTAGCTGGGACTACAGGTGCCCGCCACCACGCCCAGCTAATTTTTTGTATTTTTAGTAGAGACGGGGTTTCACCTTGTTAGCCAGGATGGTCTCGATCTCCTGACCTCGTGATCCGCCCTCCTTGGCCTCCCAAAGTGCTGGGATTATAGGCATGAGCCACCACGTCCGGCCGCATCTTGCATTTCTTAATAAGTTTGAACAAGGAGTCCTTATTTTCTTTTTTTTCTTTCTTTTTTCTTTTGAGATGGAGTCTCACACTGTCACCCAGGCTGGAGTGCAGTGGCACAATGTCGGCTGACCGCAACCTCTGACTCCCGAGTTCAGGCGATTCTCCTGCCTCAGCCTCCCAAGTAGCTGGGACTACGGTGCCCGCCACCAAGCCTGGCCAATTTTTTGTATTTTTAGTAGAGACGGGTTTCGCCATGTTGGCCAGGCTGGTCTAGAACTCCCGAGCTCAGGCAATCCACCCTCCTTGGCCTCCCAAAGTGCTGGGATTACAGGTGTGAGCCACCACGCCCGGCAGGGAGTCCTTATTTTCATTTTGCACTGGACCTAACTAATTATATAGCAGGTCCTACCCCAACTTGCTAGGCTCACCCTCAACTAGAGAGGTAGGAACTGGAAGGACCAGATGGAAAGTGGTTTCACCCAAGCTTCTGGGGAGCGATGGGGGTGAGGCGGGGAATGGCATCCTTGAGGTCTGTCTCCAGGTTGCCTTCCATCTCGCCCTCTTCATTTTCTTCTCCACAGGCATCTAGGGCACTCTTTTCCAGGGTGAATCAGGTCACCTCCCTCTTCAGCTTAAAGCCCCCATCACTTAGAATGAAATTCAAATCACAGGCAGGGCCTACAAGGCCCCTGTGATCGGGTCCCACCCACCCCTAACCTCAACTTCTCCCACCTTTTTTTTCTTGGCTGTACACCAAGGACAGTAGCTTCATTTTTGATGCCTCAAAGTTCCTTCCTGCCTCAGGGCCCTTGGTGTTTTCTAGAAGATCCTTCCTGCAGCTCTACAGGTCTCTGCTCCAAGGGGTCACCTATGAACATCTCATCTGGCCTCCACCTGCAGTCTCTCCCTAATTCTATTATCTTGTTATTCCCTTACAACTCCTATAACAATTTTGCATTTCTTATTTTAATTTTTTTTGAGATGGAGTCTAGCACTGTTGCCCAGTGCTAGACAGTTGATCGTGCAATGGTGCGATCGCGGCTCACTGCAACCTCTGCCTCCCAGGTTCAAGCGATTCTCAAGCCTCAGCCTCCCCAGTAGCTGAGATTACAGATGCATGTCACCATGCCCGGCTAATTTTTGTACTTTTAGCAGAGTTGGGGTTTCACCAAGTTGGCCAGGCTGGTCTTGAACTCCTGACATCAGGTGATCTGCCTGCTTCGGCAGCCCAAAGTGCTACAGGTGTGAGCCACTGTGCCCAGCCAATTTTTTTATTATTTTATTTTATTTTTAGAGACATAGTCTTGCTCTGTCATCCATGCTGGAGTGCAATGGCACAATTTTGGCTCACTGCAACTTCTGCCTCCTGGATTCAAGCTATTGTCCTGCCTCCCAGTAGCTGGGATTACAGACACTCACCACCAGTCCCGTCTAATTTTTTGTATTATTAGTAGAGATAGGGTTTTGCCATGTTGGCCATGGTTGGTCTCGAACTCCTGACCTCAAGTGATCCACCTGTCTCGGCCTTCCAAAGTGCTGGGATTACAGGCGTGGGCCACCACGCCCGGCCTATTTTATTTGTGTATTGCTTGTTTATTGTCTGTCTTTCTCCCTGGACTGTGAGCTCCATGAGGCAGGATCTCCTTTGCTGAAACTCAGAGGTAGAGCCTCGAGGGCCCTGTGGGTAGCATGAAGACACAAATGGCCAACCAGCAGTAGATAGGTTGATGCAAAGCCTAGACCCAGTGCTGGAGGAGGCGATGCCCTGGGACAGAGCACAGCTTCTACCAATCCCAATTTCTGCATATGTGAAAAGAGAATAATAAAAGTACTCCTCAGAGTTGGAAGGACAATTACATCAGGGTCCCAGCACAGTGTTTCAAATGTAGCTGGAACCAGATAATTACTGGACTTGCCCGATTAACTCTTCTCAGAGGACCAGCTCCTCAGAATCTTCTCCGCAGTCCCCCAAATCCCACACTCATTTCTTTTATATTCCCTATAAAAATATTTCAGAGGTATACAGGTCTTTTGGTGAAGCTGTGGAATTTTTCCATCAGGGGTCAGATACTGAGGACAATGGTGAAATTACCCAGCTTCAGTGATCATTCCCGGGGTTTATGTGAATCTAGTCAACTCACCTCCAGCAACATTTCTGAAAATGAACTCACTGCTTCTGCTCCTCCTCCCCCGATAAGCTGTCTGCCTTGGTGAAAAATATGGAGATTTCTAGCACCCTCACTCCCACCCACTTCACATCCTCCTCCACTTCACCTACCCACTCATTCATTCACTCACTCATTCATTCAATAGCTAACCTTTGTTTTTTGTTATTTATTTATTTATTTATTTTGAGATGGAGTTTCATTCTTTTGCCGAGGGTGGGGTGCAGTGGCACGATCTCAGCTCACTGCAACCTCTGCCTCCTGGGTTCAAGCGATTCTCCTGTCTCAGCCTCCCGAGTAGCTGGGACTACAGGCGTGTGCCACCATGCCTGGCTAATTTTTATATTTTTAGTAGAGACGGGGTTTCGTCATGTTGGCGAGGCTGGTCTCGAACTCCTGACCTCAGGTGATCCACCCTCTTCAGCCTCCCAAACTGCTAGGATTATAGGTGTGAGCCACCGCGCCCAGCCAACATTTGTTTAATATCTTTTGCGTGACAGCCCAGGGCTGGAATCATAGCCAGCTTGTTTTAAAGTCCTGTGAATTAGGTGTCAATGATGATAATAATATCAACGATAGTACCGGACATTTATTGAGCATTTCCTCCACCAAGAGATATGTGAATATAGTCCGGAGGTTGACACATTCTTTCTGTAAGGGAACAGATAGAAATATTTTAGGGGCTGGGCATGGTAGCTCATGCCTGTAATACCAACACTTTGGCAGGCCAAGGCAGGAGGATGGCTTGAGCCCAGGAGTTCAGCTTTGGCAACATGGCAAGACATTGTCTCCACAGAAAAATTAGGCCAGGCCGAGTGTGGTGGCTCACGCCTGTAATCCCAGCAATTTGGGAGGCCGAGGCGGGCAGATCACAAGGTCAGGAGATCGAGACCATCCTCATTAACACGGTGAAACCCCGTCTTTACTAAAAAATACAAAAAATTAGCTGGGCGTGGTGGCGGGCGCCTGTAGTCCCAGCTACTTGGGAGGCTGAGGCAGGAGAATGGCATGAACCTGGGAGGCGGAGCTTGCAGTGAGCCAAGATAGTGCCACTGCATTCCAGCCTGGGCAACAGAGCGAGACTCCACCTCAAAAAAAAAAAAAAAAAAAAGAGAAAAGAAAAATTAGGCCAGCCTCAGTGACTCACACCTGTAATCCTAGCACTTTGGGAGGCCAGGGTGGACAGATTACTTGAGGTCAGGAGTTTGAGAACAGCCTGGTCAACATGGTGAGACCCCGTCTCTATTAAAACTACAAAAATTAGCCTGGCATGCTGGTGTGCATCTGTAATCCCAGCTACTTGGGTGGCTGAGGCAGGAGAATCAGGTTTAAACCTGGGAGAAGGAGGAGGTTCTAGTGAGCCGAGATGGCACCACTGCATCCAGCCTAGGCAACAGAGTGAGACTCTGCCTCAAAAAAATAAAAATAAAAAATTAGGCCAGGCGCAGTGGCTCATACCTGTAATCCCAGCACTTTGGGAGGCCGAGGCAGGCAGATCACCTGAGGTCAGGAGTTTGCGACCAGCCTGGCCAACATGGTGAAACCCCATCTCTACTAAAAATACAAAAATTAGCCAGGCGTAGTGGCGGGTGTCTGTAGTCCCAGCTACTCAGGAGGCTGAGGCAGGAGAATCATTTGAACCTGGGAGGCAGAGGTTGCAGTGAGCGGAGATCGTGCCACTGCACTGCAGCCTGGGCAACAGAGCGAGACTCCATCTAAAAAATAAAAAATAAAAAATTAGCCAGTCATGGTAGTGTGCCTGTAGTCCCACTACATGGGAGGCTGAGGCAGGAAAACTGCTTAAGCCCAGGAGGTTGAGACTGCAGAACCACATTTGTGCCACTGCACTCCAGCCTGAGTGATGGAGTGACACCCTGTCTCAAAAAAGAAAGAGAGAAAGAGACAGAAAGAGAGAAAGGAGAAAAGGAAAGAAGGAGAGGAAAAAAGGAAGGAAGGAAGGAAGGGAAGATTTTAGGTTTTACAGACCAAGAGGCACAATCAAGAATATGATGTAGGTACACAAGTGAGGAAACAAATTTTCACAAATTTGCAATTGATGAAATTCAAAATATAATAACAATTTAATTTTCTCCTAATATAGGTCTACTAATGAGAAGAATGGAATTCTTTCAGAGGGGATGACATGTTGGTTAACTGGGATTCAAAGTAAATGTTCATCATCAAATAGATTCAAATGCTTATCTCTAAAGCCCACTGTTAGCTCGAAGGTCATACAAAGACAAGTGGTGGGCTGGATTTGGCTCAGGGGCTGACACCCGGTATGGTTCTGAGGCGGTGGCCTAGTTCTATAGCTGAATCTTGGTCATTACTTTCTATACCTCAAAGTTCTCATCTGGAAAATGCATCTGTTAATAATAGTAATTATCCCATGGGGTTAATGATTAGATACAAGCAAAGTGGTTCGGACAGCGTCTGGTCCTACGTGACCAATTCCATAAACCCGTTATTTTTTTTTTTTTTTTTTGGAGACAGAGTCTCGCTCTGTAGCCTGGGCTGGATCCAGGCTGGAGTACAGTGGCGTGATCTTGGCTCACTGCTACCTCTGCCTCTCGGGTTCAAGTGATTCTCCTGCCACAGCCTCCCGAGTAGCTGAGATTACAGGCGCGCACCACCACGCCCAGCTAATTTTTGTATTTTTAGTAGAGACGGGGTTTCACCATGTTGGCCAGGCTGGTCTTGAACTCCTGACCTTGTGATCCACCCACCTCGGCCTCCCAAAGTGCTGGGATTACAGGCATGAGCTACCGCACCTGGCCCATAAACCTGTTTCTTATCTGACGCAATCCCCAGCCCTGTCACCGACCCCAAACACTTCCTCACTGTCTTCTGGTTCGTCATGGCAAAATCTCCTTTATCCTCACTTTTTTTTTGGATTGTTCTTGCCCTAATTGGCCCTTGGTTCTCCCCTGGGGACACTGCTTCTCCCCCAGCTCTCTCCAGGGGCTCTGTTTCCCTCTGTCACCCTGGTGCACTGACTGGAGTTGGGCTAAGTGAGTTTTTCGCCTCTTGAGGCCTCAATTATCCATTCTTCCTCCCCAAAGCATTCAGCTGAGACTCAGAAGCTCAGACTCACCTGTTCTTGTCTACGCCCCCTCCTCATTGCCTCTTCTGCAGACCCGAGAGCCTGCTCCTCAGTTCCTAAAGACACTGTTACCCGACTGTCTTGCTCACCTACAATACTTCTTGACATTTTCAGTATTTGGTAAGATGACCCTTTCATACCACAGCTGCTCAGCTCCTTGTCCTCCTCTCCACGAGGCTCCTGTCATCCACCCCACCTGAGCAGGCACTCCATACCCTCATCCTTTCCAGCCGCAACGTCGGCTCCACCATCTCAATTTCAAGCATCTTTTTCTCCGACTATCCCCTAAAATCTTTCTGGCTCTGTCCCTTTGGGACCCCAAGTCCAACAATCCCTTGATTTTCCCCCAACCTCCATGCTCACAAACCTGTTTTACTCCTCTTCACTTCTTCCTGCTCTGCCTCTCTTACCAGGCTTTGAGTCTAGGGTCCATCATTGTAATCCCCCACGTTCAGCCTCAGTGCCCCTGTTCTTTTATTCTCTGTTGTACTTGCTTGGCTAAACCCCATTCCTTTTCAATCCAATTCTTAGTCCATTCTGCACTTGGACAGATCCCACTGAAAATGTCTGAGGGAAAAAAAAATGCACTGCCACAGCTAACTGGTTTCCCTTCAAATGCATGACCATAGCCAGGTGCCGAACCTCATGCCTGTCATCCCAGGACTTTGGCAAGAGGACTACTTGAGGCCAGGAGTTCAAGACCAGCCTGAGCAACATAGCGAGACCCTGTTTCTACAAAAAATAAAAAAATTAGCCAGGTGTGGTGTTGTGCACCTGTAGTCCCAGCTACTCAGGAGGCTAAGGATGGAGGATTGCTTGAGCCTGGGAGGTGAAGGCTGCCGTGAGCCATGGTAAACTTCAACCTGTGCAACAGAGCAAAGCTCTCTGAAAAAAAAAATATATATATATATATTTATTTAAATATATATAAATATTTATTTAAATATATTTATTTGTTTATTTAAATATATATATTTATTTAAATATATATATATTTAAATATATATATATTTAAATATATATTTATTTAAATATATATATTTAAATATATATATATTTAAATATATATTTATTTAAATATATATATTTAAATATATATATATTTAAATATATATATATTTAAATATATATATATTTTTTTTTTAAAGAAAAATAAAGAAATAGGCCAGGCGTCCACTCACGCCTGTAATTCCAGCAATTTGGGAGGTCAAGGTGGGTGGATCACCCAAGGACAGGACTTCAAGACCAGCCTGACCAACATGGTGAAACCCCGTCTCTACTAAAAATACAAAATTAGCTGAGGCAGGAGAATGGCGTGAACCCAGGAGGCGGAGCTTGCAGTGAGCCGAGATTGCGCCACTGCACTGCAACCTGGGCAACAGAGAGAGACTCTGTCTCCAAAAAAAAACAAAAAAAAGCAAAATTAGCTGGGCGTGGTGGCACAGGCTTATAATCTCAGCTACTTGGGAGGCTGAGGCAGGAGAATCACTTGAACCCGGCAGGCAGAGGTTGCAGTGAGCCGAGATCATGCACTCCAGTCTGGGCAATGAGAGTGAAACTCCATCTCAAGAAAAAGAAAAGAAAGAAAAGAAAGAAAAGAGGGAGGGAGAGAAGGAAGGAAAGAAGGAACAAAGGAAGGAAGGAGGGAAGGAGAGAGAGAAGGAGGAGGGAAGGAAGGAAGGAAGAAAGGAAGGAAGGAAAGAAGGAAAGAAAGAGAAAAGAAAGAAGAAAAAGAAGAAAGGAAGAAAAGAAAGGAAGAAAGAAGAAAGAAAAGAAAGAAGAAAGGAAGAAAGAAAGAAAAAAGAGAAAGAAAGGAAGAAAAAGAAATGCATGAGCACCCCCATGGACCCAGCCACCCCACTGCATTTCCCTCCTTCATTCTTTCTCTTTCTCTCCTGGAAGACTTTTACCCCTTTCTTTCTCTCTTCTAACACTCAGCATCCTCTTCCCTTCTTTACTCTTGTTTCTAATTTCACTGATGTAATAGACACAATAGATGCAATCAGTAGTGATCTACCACACATTCCCAAGCTAAATTAACCCACCTGCCTTGAACTGCACCCAACTATTCCACCTTCCCTGCTATTACAGCGGATGAACTATGTTACCATGTCATAGGCCAGCACTCCATCTCTTCCTTTTTAAAAGAATTTTTAAAAATTTTTAAATAAAAAATAAAAGGCTCATGCCTGTAATCCCAGCACTTTGGGAGGCTGAGGTGGGCGGATCACTTGAGGCCAAGAGTTCAAGACCAGCCTGGCCAAACTGCGTCTGTACCAAAATATGCAAAAAAAAGTAGCCAGGCTTGGTGGCACATGCCTGTAATCCCAGCTATTCAGGAGGCTGAGGCAGGAGAATTGCTTGCACCCGGGAGGCAGAGGTTTCAGTGAGCTGATATGCACCTCTGCAGTCCAGCCTGGGCAATAGAGTAAGACTGTCTAAAAACTAAAATAAAGTAAAATAAAATAGGCTAGGTGCGGTGACTCATGCCTGTAATTCTAGCACTTTGGAAGGCCAAGGTGAACAAATCACTTGAGGTCAGGAGTTCGAGACCAGTCTGGCCAACATGGTGAAACCCCATCTCTGCAAAAAACATAAAAATTAGCTGGGTGTGGGCCGGGCGTGGTGGCTCACGCTTGTAATCTCAGCACTTTGGGAGGCTGAGGCAGGCAGATCACGAGGTCAGGAGACCAAGACCCTCCTGGCTAACACAGTGAAACCCCGTCTCTATTAAAAATACAAAAAAATTAGCCAGGCATGGTGGCGGGCGCCTGTAGTCCAAGCTACTCAGGAGGCTGAGGCAGGAGAATGGCATGAACCCAGAAAGGTGGAGGTTGCAGTGAGCCGAGATCATGCCACTGCACTCCAGCCTGGGCAGCAGAGCAAGACTCCGTCTCAAAAAAAAAAGGCCGGGCGCGGTGGCTCACGCCTGTAATCCCAGCACGTTGGGAGGCCAAGGTGGGCGGATCATGATGTCAGGAGATCAAGACCATCCTGGCTAAAATGGTGAAACCCCGTCTCTACTAAAAATACAAAAAAATTAGCCAGGCGCGGTGGTGGGCGCCTGTAGTCCCAGCTGCTCGGGAGGCTGAGGCAGGAGAATGGTGTGAACCCGGAAGGCAGAGATTGCAGTGAGCCGTGATAGCGCCACTGCACTCCAGCCTGGGCGACAGAGCGAGACTCTGTCTCAAAAAAAAAAAAAAAAAATTAGCTGGGTGTGGTGGTGCATGCCTATAATCCTGGCTACTGGCGAGGCTGAGGCAGAAGAATTGCTTGAACCCGGGAGGCAGAGGTTGCAGTGAGCAAAGATTGCGCCATTGCACTCGAGCCTAGGTGACAGAGTGAGATTCTGTCTCAAAAAAATAATAATAAAATAAATTGAGACACAGTCACCTTATGTTGCCCAGGCTGGTCTCGAATTCCTGGGCTCAAGGGATCTCCCTGCCTCGGCCCCCTGAGTTGCTGTGACTACAGGCATGAGCAGCCACCATGCCCAGCTCTTTCCTACTTTCCTGAGATCACTACAGATGAACAAACTTACAATGGTTCAATTTAAGATTTTTCAACTTTACAGTGGTACAAAGGCAATTAGTACATTCAGTAGAAACTGTACTTCAAGTACTCACAACCATTTTGTTTTTCAGTTTAGTACAGTATTCAATAAATTACATGAGCTATTTAACATTTTATTATAAAATAGGCTTTGTGTTAGATGACTTTGCCCAACTGTAGACTAATGTAAGTGTTCTGAGCATGTTGAAGGTACGCTAAACTGTAATGTTTGGTAGGTTAGGTGTATTCAATGCATGTTTTTTAAGACAGTCTCTCTCTGTCACTCAGGCTGGAGTGCAGTGGCATGATCTCAGCTCACACCAACCTCTGCCTCCCAGGTTCAAGCGATTCTCGTCCCTCAGCCTCCCAAGTAGCTGGGATCACAGGTGTGCGCTACCAAGCCTGACTAATTTTTTTTTTTTTTTTTGAGACGGAGTCTCGCTCTTGTTGCCCAGGCTGGAGTACAGTGGCACAATCTCGGCTCACTGCAAGCTCCGCCTCCTGGGCTCCAACAATTCTCCTGCCTCAGCCTCCCAAGTAGCTGGGAGTACAGGTGCCCACCACCACGTCCAGCTAATTTTTGTATTTTTAGTAGAGACGGGGTTTCACCATGTTATCCAGGCTGGTCTTGAACTCCTGACCTCGTGATCCGCCCGCCTCGGCCTCCCAAAGTGCTGGGATTACAGGCGTGAGCCATTGAGCCTGGCCAAGCCTGACTAATTTTTGTATTTTTAGTAGAGACGAAGTTTTGCCTTGTTGGCCAGGCTGGTCTCAAACTCCTCGCCTCAAGTGATCCACCCACCTAGGCCTCTAAATGCATTTTCAGTTTATTATATTTTCAACTTACAGTGGGTTTATCGGGACGTAAACCCATCAGAAGTCAAGGAGCATCTGTACTCTGTAATTGTTCCCTTTCTCTCCTGTATCATCAACATTTCCTCTTCCCTCGGATCCTTCCAACGTCATCCAGCACTTGCTATGTTATCTCCCTCACACTCATATTCACCCTGATGCTCCCCACTCCCCACTCACCATGAGACAGTTTTAAAAGAGTTGACCCTAAAGAGTTCACCATCTCCTCTCATCCTTCCCCAACCCTCTCCAATCAGCTCTTGCCCCTAGGTATCCCCAGGCATCTTCTTAATGACTAGTTGTCTGTGTTGCCAAACCCAACACTCAGTTTCAATGCTTGTCTGCCTTGACACATCAGTGTCATGTTCGGACAGTGAGTCCCTGCCTCCCTGTGAAGCACGTTCCTCTCTTGGCTTCCTGGACTGCTTTCTCTGTCATCCTGATTCACTGGCTGCTCTTTCTCTGCACCTATGTATGTTTCTCCGCAACTTCCCTCCTTTAAACCCAGGAGTTCCCCAGGCCTCATCCTTGCACTTTTCTCTTCCCTATCTCCATTCACTGCCTAGATGATCTCAGCCAGTTTCTCGGCTTCAAAAACCATGTCATACTGATGTCAACAGCCTGCTGGTCCTTGCCTCTGAACTTCAGACTGGTGTCTCCAACTGTTGATCTGACTTTTCCACTAGAATGTCTAATTGGCAAATCAAACATAACATGTTCCAAATGAGTTCTGAAGCACCCCCTCTGCCAAATCTACGTCTCCCACAGCCTTCCCTATTTCTGTACCTGGTACCTGCAATATTTTGGATGCTCAGGCTGAAAATCTAGGAGTCATCCTTGACCCCTGTGTCTTATACCTGCATCCGATCAGTTTGCAAGTTCTATCAGCCACATGATCACAATAAGTTCCCCACATCTCTGTTTTATCTCTCCCACCCCTGCCACTTCTGCCTTGGTCCAAGCTGCATTTTCTCATTCCTGGACTACTGCAATAGGGTCCTCACTGCTCTCCCCACATCCACCCTATCCCCCACCTACTTGGGTCTATAACCTCCCTCAGAGTTCCCCTAAAACCTAGGAAAATCATGTCATTCCCCTGCTCAAAACACTCTGACAGCCTTTCATGTCACTAAAAAAAAAAAAAAAAAAAGCAAAGTTCTTTTTTTTTTCTGAGACAGAGTCTCCCTCTGTCGCCCAGGCTGAGGTACAGTGGCGCAGTCTTGGCTTACTGCAACCTCTGCCTCCCAGGTTCAAGCGGTTATCCTGCCTCAACCTCCTGAGTAGCTGGGACTACAGGTGCGTGCCACCACACCCAGTTAATTTTTTGTATTTTTAGTAGAGAAGGGGTTTCACCGTGTTAGCCAGGATGGCCTCAATCTCCTGACCTCGTGATACACCTGCCTCAGCCTCCCAAAGTGCTGGGATTACAGGTGTGAGCCACTGTGTCCAGCCCTAGCAAAGTTCTTAAAAAAAAAAAAAAAAAAAACCGGGGTGGGGAGGGCTGTCCTATTGCTAATTGACTTGGCAGTCATATTAAGATGAAACCTATCTAAATATTTCAACTCTTATGTTTTTTGATTTTAGAGATCCAGGTCTCACTATGTTGCCCAGGCTGGGTCACTGTGGCTATTCACAGGCACGATTGTGGGGTACTAAAGCTTTCAACTCCCGGGCTCAAGTGACCCTCCTACCTCACCCTCCCCAGTAGCTGGTACTACAGGCGTGTGCCACCATGCTTGGTTCCCTTTGACATTTTTGCAGCAGGACAATTAAGAATTTATTTATTGGCCGGGCGCGGTGGCTCACGCCTGTAATCCCAGCACTTTGGGAGGCCGAGGTGGGCGGATCACGAGGTCAGGAGTTCGAGACCAGCCTGGCCAACATAGTGAAACTCCATCTCTACTAAAAATACAAAAATTAGCCGGGTGTGGTGGCACGTGCCTATAGTCCCGGCTACTTGGGAGGTGGAGGCGGGAGAATCGCTTGAACCTGGGAGGTGGAGGCTGCAGTGAGCTGAGATCACGCCATTGTACTCCAGTCTGGGTGAGAGTGAGACTCCGTCTCAAACAAAACAAAACAAAACAAACAAACAAGAATTTATGTATTATTATTATTATTTTTTTTTGAGACAGAGTCTCGCTCTGTCACCCAGGCTGGAGTGCAATGGCGTGATCTCAGCTCACTGCAACCTCCATCTCCTGGGCTCAAGCAATTCTCATGCCTCAGCCTCCTGAGTAGCTGGGCTTACAGGTGTGTGCCACCATGCCTGGCTAATTTTTGTATTTTTAATAGAGACAGGGTTTCGCCATGTTGGCCAGGCTGGTCTCAAACTCCTGACCTCAGGTGATCCACCTGCCTCGGCCTCCCAAAGTGCTGGGATTACAGGCGTGAGCCACCATGCCCAGCCTGACAATTAAGAATTTATTAAGCATTCTACTACTAATCACGCCTTTTGAGTATTTCTTAAACCTTAAAATTTTCGAGCAGTTATATGGATCCCTATTTGGTAAGCTGCCACTATGAGATGACATTTAAAATAAGTGGAAATGCGGTGGCTCACGCCTGTAATCCCAGTACTTTGGGAGGCCGAGGCAGGCAGATCACCTGAGGTCGGGAGTTCAAGACCAGCCCAGCCAACATGGTGAAACCCCATCTCTACTAAAACTACAAAAATTAGCTGGGTGTGGTGGCACACGCCTATAATCCCAGCTACTGGGGAGACTGAGACAGGAGAATCGCTTGAACCTGGGAGGCGGAGGTTGCAGTGAGCTAAGATCATGCCACTGCACTCCAGCCTGGGCGACAGAGCAAAACTGCATCTCAGAAAAATAAATACTTAAATAAATTTCATATTATGGATATTTTACCACAATAAAAAAAAATTGGAAAACAAAGTATCTAGAGCGATGATCTCTAAGGTCATATGTCCTCTTGCCCCTATTACTCCTCACTCACTCCACCCCAGCCCCACTGGCCTTTTTCTGGTTCCTCAAACACGCCAAGCACATTCCTGCCTCAAGGCCTTTGCATTGTCTGTTGCCTCTGTCTGGAATGCAATTCCCACAGATCTATATGACTTTCTCCCTCACCTCCTTCATGTCTTGGCCACTTGTCTCCTTTTCAGTGAAGCCTTTCCTGATCACCCTACAAAAAAAGCATCCACTGATGACCTCTGTCCTTTTACCTTGCTTTGTCTTCAAAGCACTTGCTCCTAGACGCTGTTCATTAAAGATACTTGCTTATGCAATGCAATTTGTTTATGCAACGGTGAATGAGATGAATACGGCCCCTTCTGTCACGGAATGCTTATTCTGGAAAAGAATATGTCCTAAATTATGTCTTTCATGTTTTCATCCCATCCTAGCCATATTCTAGGCAGTCAATGTACCATAGACCACCATTGGCCCACAGGCTAACATTTTTGCAAAAGCCAACAATTTTGACATTAAACTTTTAGACATTTTAGACTGAACTACTTAAGGTTTTTCATGTCTAAATTCCCAGCACTGAGTGAGCTCAAGGCCCTGTGCATAGCAGACAATTACTCCTTGAATGAATGAATGATCAAACAAATGACCATGCAAATTAAATAACTCCACCTCCAAAACTATCATGTATGTTGTGCATCTGCTTAATATTATGAGAAACCTTAAACATTCCTGCTGTACCCTGAAATAATTCATGTGATAATAGATGTTTCCTAAACACTAATTATATGCCAGGGGCTTTACACAAATCATTTCTGGTTTTTGCAGTGAGGCCACAAGCAGCGATTACCCTCCCCATTGACTAGGGAAGAAATCAAGGCACAGAGAGGTTGAGACCTTGGCGGAAATTACGCAGCCCAGATGGAAACTGCCAAAAAGCAAGATCTACATCTGGGTCTGTCTGACTGTGCTTGTCCACTCTGCTGTCTTTAAGAAATTAACTTGCAGATCATCTGGAGAGTGAAGGAAGGGAGATGACTCCTTTCTTATTCTCTGTGTTTAACTCTTGTTCTGTTTCCTAGGGGTTTAGGTCTTCTGTTTTGGTTTTTCCCTTTATTCCTCTACATTTATCATCCTCCCTTATTTTTCTTCTTCTTCAGCATTTGCTCTCTTCTCTTCTCGCCTACGCAGTTGGCTTTTCTCTCTTTCCCTCCATTTCTCTCTCTTTTGTTACCCACACCAGACTAGGGCCAAGTCATTTGTTTACTTGAGCGTCTGAGCGAGAAAAGAAGTTTAAAATCTCTCCACACATTAAAACAAAGAAAAGAACATTTTATATTCCCTTTCATGGTCAAAAGATGATCCTTTCTTCCCCTTCACAGAATCCATTTAGGTGTTTATAGAGCAGTTATCTTAACAATGACTGTCCTTTGCTTTTCTCTGTGTTCCAATTAACATTCTTAATTGCCTCGTTCTAAACGTCTCACTTTTTGTGTGTTGCCTAGAGTTCTCTGACAAGTTTATTTTTAATTATAATTTATATTTTAAAGCCGGATAGATATTTATAACAGTCAACTTTCCATTGTGCCGCGCTTTTAGCTCTTTAAGCTTTGTTATAATAAAGTTTGCAGCGAATTTAAAGAAATGCCTTCTCAGTAATAGTTTTTAAACATAGAGTTTACAATACGCACTTTTTAGGGGACTAGGGGGTTGGATTTGCGCCTGGTAGATAACAAAAAAAAAAAATTTTTTTTAAGGCAAGAGAAAACTTTTAAGAAAGGTTTTGGACGCCAGTACAGAAATATTTAAGTAAAGAGTGAATCAGACTTATGTAAAAAGGAAATGAAAAGGAAAGCATTTCTAACAGAAAAAAAAATGTTCAATCAATTGAACCTTTGACTTGTTTTTGAAAATCTATACATTTCTGCTGTCCAGTTACGCAATATGTGAGTGTCCCGATAAGCATGTTTATGAGATGACCCATTTAGCTTGATCACTCATGTTTCTGAGGCCCTGGTCTTGCACAAGAGCCTACAAAAGGAGTAAGATAGTATTTGAAAAAAGCTCTCAAAGGGCTGTGAATCTGTGAAATTCATTTCAACATTCACTTCAGAAAGACTCAAGATGGTAGGCCTTAAAGCAAGAAATCCAAAATTTGGACAGAGCCGTCTATGAGCAAAGACATTCCCTGAAACGTTACTAAAGTAAAGACAAAGATCTCAAATATACAACAGGGATTGGTTAAGTGAATTAAAGGTTCATCCACAGAGTGAAAAAATAACGAAACACATTTACAAAGATTTCTTTCAATGTGGCAGGAGAATCTTATGATAGCCCATTCAGTGAAATAAACAGAATTCCAAAATGTTATCTTTCTCTAATCTGCAGGAGAAGTAGATAAATTACTCAAATCATCACATGAGTGAATATAAGACGGCAATTGTGCAATCTTTGAGGGAAAGGGTCAAAATGCTGAAGTTTGATTTAGTTGGGAAGGTTAAGAAGCCTCGCCTGGAGAAGATAAGAGGATTTGATTGTGACTTAATACTTTTTAGAAAGAACTTTACTATTTTTTTTTAATGGTATTAGTTAGATGCTAATATAGCCTTGCAATCATATTACCTGTAAGTCTCGTTTCTCATCTCCGGCACCGTTGACATTTTGGGTCAGGTATTCCTTTGTTGTGGAGGTTATCCTGGGCATTGTAGGATCTTAAGCATGACCCCGGGCCTCTACCTACTAGACAGTAGTGACAACCGAAAATGTCTCTAGACATTGCCAAATGTCCCCTGGTGGGGGAAAAGGCACATTGTCCCCATTAAGAACTGCTGCTGTGGACATTCTCAACTGTATGTGTGTGCCTGAGATTGACTGAAAGACTGCATGCTTGGACAAGCATGAGTTTCAAGCGACTGAGGAGTAAAAAAAGCTAGTCGCACAAACTCTTTTATTATTATTATTATTATTTTTTTTTTTTTGAGACGCAGTCTCGCTCTGTCACCCAGGCTGGGGTGCAGTGGCACGATCTCGGCTCACTGCAAGCTCCGCCTCCCAGGTTCAAACAATTCTCCTGCCTCAGCCTCCCGAGTAGCTGGGACTACAGGCACCCGCCACCAAGCCCGGATAATTTTTGTATTTTTAGTAGAGACGGGGTTTCACCGTGTTAGCCAGGATGGTCTCGATCTCCTGACCTCGTGATCCACCCACCTTGGCCTCCCAAAGTGCTGGGATTACAGGAGTGAGCCACCATGCCCAGCCAACTCTTTTATTCTTAATCCAGCAAACTTACAGGAGAAAGTATCATTTCTGTCAATTCACTCTTGCTTTAATAAGCTTGTTGGAAATTTTGTTTGTTTGTTTTGGAGACGGAGTTTCGCTCTTGTCGTCCAGGCTGGAGTGCAATGGCACGATCTTGGCTCACTGCAACCTCTGCCTCCCAGGTTCAAGTGATTCTCCTGCCTCAGCCTCCCAAGTAGCTGGGATTACAGGCGCCCGCTACCACGCCAGCTAATTTTTTTTTTTGTTAAGTAGAGACAGGGTTTCACCATGTTGGCCAGGCTGGTCTCGAACTCCTGACCTCAGATGCTCCGCCCACCTTGGCCTCCCAAATATTGGGATTACAGGCGTGAGCCACCACGCCCAGCCAGAATTTTTTTGTTTCCTTGAATCAGAATCTTGCTCTGTCCCAGGCTGGAATGCTGTTGCGCGATCTCGGCTCATTGCAACCTCTGCCTCCTGGGTTCAAGCAATTCTCCTGCCTCAGCCTTCTGCGTGGCTGGGATTACAGGTGCAAACCACCACGTCTGGCTAATTTTTGTATTTTTAGTAGAGACAGGGTTTCACCATGTTGGCCAGGCTGTCTCGAACTTCTGACCTCATGATCTGCTGGCCTCGGCCTCCCAAAGTGTTGGGATTACAGGCGTGAGCCACTGTGCCAGGCCCTTTTTTGTTTGTTTGTTTTTTGAGACTGACTCTCACTCTGTTGCCCAGGCTGGAGTGCAGTGGCATGAACAAGGCTCGCTGCAGCCTCAAACTCCTGGGCTCAAGCAATCCTTCCACCTCAGTCTCCTGAGTAGCTGGAACTACAGGTACACACCACCATGTCTGGTTAATTTATTTGTTTGTTTTGTTTTGTTTTGTTTTTCTGAAACAGGGTCTCGCTCTGTCACCCAGGCTGGAATGCAGTGGCATGATCACAGCTCACTGCAGCCTCGACTTCTCCAGGCTCAGGTGATCTCCCACCTCAGCCGCCAGAGTAGCTGGGACTATAGGTACGTGCCACCATGCCTGGCTAATTTTTTTTTTGGTTTGTTTTTTGTAGAGATGGGGACCCCCTATGTTGTTCAGGCTGGTCTCAAACTCCTGGGCTGGGCTCAAGCAGTCCTCTGGTCTCAGCCTCCTAAAGTGCTAGAATACAGGTATGAGCCATGGTGTCTGGCCTGGAATATTTTTACTTTTTTTTTTTTTGAATACACCGTTGTAGGCTTCAATACATCAGCTGCAACTAAGAAGACTAATTGGAGCTAGAAATTGTTCAATACCAATTTGGAATTGATGAAATGGCAACAAGCAGAGAGATATTAAAATGGGGGAAATATCATCAGTTAAGTGGTGATTATTGCAATTAGCCAACTTTGCAACCATAAATCGTCCCAACAGAAGGGCTCTGGGCCAGGACACTCAGAAAAGTGGACATTTGGCCCCATAATAAAACAGTCCCATTGAATTACAAGCATGATTTTGGAGGCAATTTTAGCTCAACTTCTAAATCTCTAGAATTTGAAGAGTGCCTTCCAGACATCAAGACTTTCATTTGGGGTAGGCAGATATCAAATGTACTATGATACATAAAAGTCCATAGACTCTAAGACATTGGTCCATGTTGAGATACTTCCCAAATCCAACCCTTACATTTCTCAGATTGAAGCAGCCGTGGTTACCAAGTCAGTCGACTGTGCTTCCTGGCATGAATAAATAGAGGTCCAAAGTGGCAATACTTTTGCAGTGGCAGATCATGATTTATGGGACTCAACCTCGCTACTTTAGTCATTTCAAGCTTAAAATGCTGGGAATCCCACACAGAAAAACACACACACATAACTGTGGTCCTTTCAATGACAGGGATAGCCAAGTATGTAATTGTCTTCTTAAAAACCATTTCATGTACGTATGCTTTACATATCATGAAACTCACTCACCGTGAGTGTACAGTTGAATTTTTTTAGTAAATCCATACGGTATGCAGCCATTGTGATAATCTAGTTTGTAATTGCCTTTTTTTCTCTGCAATTGTTTTAAAATACACTTAACATACGATTTACTGTCTTACCCATCTTTAAGTGTGCTGTTTTGAAATGTTAAGTACATTGACATTGTTGAGCAACCAATTTCCAGATCTCTCTCTTTTTTTTTTCTTTTTTTTTTTTTTTCGAGTTGGAGTCTCGCTTTGTCTCCCAGGCTATAGTGCAGTGGCACCATCTCGGCAACCTCCGCCTCCCAGGTTCAAGCGATTCTCCTGCCTCAGCCTCCCAAGTAGCTGGGATTGCAGGTGCCCACCACCATGCCCAGTTAATTTTTGTAATTTTAGTAGAGATGGGGTTTCACCATGTTGGCCAGGCTGGTCTCGAACTCCTGAACTCATGATCCGCCTGCCTTGGCCTCCCAAAGTGCTGGGATTACAGGCGTGAGCCACCATGCCCAGTCCAGATCCTTTAAAAAAAAAAAAAAAAAAAAATTATTGTGTATATTTAAGGCATACTACATGATGTTATGGGATTTATATAGATAGTAAAAAGATTACCATAGTGAAGCAAATGAACCTATCCATCTTGCATTGTTACCTGATTTTGTTTGTTTTTTGTGGCAAAGCAGCTAAAATCTAAACATTTATCTAGATCCCTTTTCATCTTGCAAAACTGGAACTTCATGCCTGTTGAGCAGAAACCGCCCCTCCACCCCCCACTCTCCCTCCCTCCAGCCCCTGGCAACCACCATTCTACTTTTTGTCTCTATGAATTTGACTACTCTATTTGTCCTTCTGTGACTGGCTCATTTTACTTGGCATAATGTCTTCAAGATTCTTCCATGTTGGCCGGGCACGGTGGCTCACGCCTGTAATCCCAGCACTTTGGGAGGCAAGGCGGGCAGATCACAAGGTCCGGAGATCGAGACCATCCTGGCTAACATGGTGAAACCCCGTCTCTACTAAAAAAACAAAAAATTAGCCGGGCGTGGTGGCGGGCGACTGTAGTCCCAGCTACTCGGGAGGCTGAGGCAGGAGAACTGCGTGAACCCGGGAGGCGGAGCTTTCAGTGAGCCAAGATCGCACCACTGCACTCCTGGGCAACAGAGCGAGACTCTGTCTCAAAAAACAAAACAAAAAAAAACCTAAAAGAAAACAAAGATTCATCCATGTTGTACCATGTGTCAAAATTTCCTTCCTTTTTAAGGCTGAGTAATATTCCATTGTATGGATGGCCCGCATTTACTTTATTCATTCATCTGTCCATGGACACTTGAGCTGTTTCCACTTTTTGGCTATTGTGAATAATTCTGCTGTGAACACGGGGTGTATAAATACTGCTTCGAGACCCTGCTTTCAATTCTTTTGGATATATACCCACATGTGGAATTGCTGGATCATATGGTAATCCTTTTTTACATTTGTTGAGGAACTGCCATATTGTTTTCTAGAGTGGCTACAGCATTTTACATTCCCACCTACTATATTGCCTTTAACACTTTATTTCATATTCAGGCCTCTAAAGTTATTCAGCATGGATTGAGTCATTCGCTATTTATTTGTTGTGACCTCTGTGTTCCATTACTGTGGCTAAGCGCTAAGGACACCGTGATGACGATGTCTACTCTCATGGAGCCTGCAGTGTGAGAAATAAGCAATAAACAGATATATGAGAAAGTCTGTCATTATATATTTTGAACTGTGCTATAAAAAGAAAGATGTGGTTTCTTGAAGCCTGAGAGCACTAATAAATGAGACCTAGTTTGGAAGAGGGAAGGCTGGTTTTAGGAAGGGAAATTTGAAGAGATTATAGGCTTCTTAGGAGTGGGCCAGGTGAAGAGAGGCAAGCAGTGGAAAGGAAGAAGATTCCTTGTAGAAAAGAGCAGAGGTGGGGTTTTCGGGGAAAGATCCGCCTTCCACTGAGACCTGCGCAAAGTTACTGAATACATAATTTGGCATGCATTCGTTAGTACTCGCTAGGAGCTGATGGGAGCAATGAGCTTCTGTTTTTCCATAAATGAAATAGAAATAAGCTGGACACAGTGGCTCACGCCTGTAATCCCAGCACTTTGGGAGGCTGAGGTGGGCCTCACTTGAGGTCAGGAGTTTGAGACAACTGGTGAACATGGTGAAACCCCATCTGTACTAAAAATACAAAAATTAGCCGAGTGTGGTGGCATGCGCTTATAGTCCCACGTACTCAGGAGGCTGAGGCAGGAGAATCGCTTGAACCCAGGCAGAGGTTGCAATGAGCAGAGATCGTGCCACTGCACTCCAGCCTGGGCGACAAGAGTGGTCTGTCTCAAAAAAAAAAAAAGAAAAGGAATTAAAAAAGGATATTAGTGAGGATAAAATGGGATTATGCATCCCAAATCTCCTTATAAACAATAAGACTGCTGAAAAATATACCAAGAAGTGTATTTTTTTAATATTCCTGCCTGGCACAAACATTGAATATGACCGGATTACATAAACATTGACTGGATTATATAAACCCAGTCACCTAACAAAGGACATTAACATGAAAAAGTTCAATACCATCCTTTACTCTGAATATTTTCTTTTCAAGCTCGGGTCCCAACCAGGTCCTTTGGTTTAATAAATAACTTTTTTGTTGTTGTTTTTTTATGAGATAGAGTCTCACTCTGTTGCCCAGGTTGGAGTGCAGTAGCTAGATATTGGCTCACTGCAACCACCGCCTCCTGGATTCAAGTGATTCTCCTGCGTCAGGCTCCCGAATAGCTGAGATTACAGATGTGCGCCACCATGACCAGCTAATTTTTGTATTTTTAGTAGAGATGGAGTTTTACCATGTTGGCCAGGCTAGTCTCGAACTCCTGACCTCTGGTGACCCACCAGTCTTGGCCTCCCAAAGTGCTGGGATTACAGGCGTGAGACACTGTGCTCAGCCTGAAACAACTTTTGATTAGGGACTTGCCTGTTGCTACACCCTCCGTTCATCCCCTTCTTTGCTCTAGGACTTTATTTTCCACCAACTGGCTCCTGGCTGCAGCTGTTAAACTGGGGGTAGATTAAAAACATGTACTGTGTCCTGCTTTTCTTGATATGACATTTGTGGAAGGTTTCCATTTGAGGGAAACTTCTTGACTTCATCTGTTGGAGTGATTTCTGAAGACCCAAGATTTTTCTAGGTCACTTTAAATTTAGTTTACTGTACTCTGATTTTTCTTCTTTAGCTATCTTCTCTATATTCAGCTATAGTTGGAAGACAGGTATTAGGATGTGATAGAATTTTGGAGTCAGACTTAGAAACTGACCACCGGCTTAGAAACTGACCACCAGGTCAGCCAGTTTCTAATTAAGTCACTTCATGTCTTTGAGCCTCAGTTTCAAAATGGAGAGGACAATAGGGCCAACCTCCATGGGAAGATAAAACAAGGCGGTGTGCATTCATTTAATGCAGTCTGTGGCATGTACAAGGGGCTCAATCAATTATTATTATTACTATCACTTGGAGAGTCAAGCGGCACAATTTTATCTCGTAGTAAGGCTAACATGTTACAACTATCATCTACTAAAATAAATATAAACAACTAAATAAATGAAATTTTCCTTAACCCAATAATATTTTTTGAGCCATAAACCTACTGCACATTCGTTTAGATTTGTAAGTTAGATCTCCTGCCACACTACCTTACACAGAAAAGGTGTTGAGAATATCGGTAGATTAGTCAGCAAGGCAGGTGCTAATTGGCCTTTTTACTCAGTATCAGAATTCTAAACTGCTTCCATGTATTATTAAACCAAATTCTTACCTTTTCAATCTGGCTGTTGGCTATAATTCTGTCTTACTTGCTTTAGATGTTATACATAAAATAAGGCAAGACTTTTTCAGAGACTCAAAAATTGAAGGTTAATCTTCCTTCAACAAGTTTTTACTGATGGCCACGAATATAAAAAAGATGATCAAGCTGATTTATTTTCTGCCTTGGGTTGTCCAAATACCCAGGTGAACACATTGATGAGCCCGGCATTCCATTTTGCTTGTATTCCTGATGAGTTTACAAGCTGGGAACGTGATGAATAACTAATCAAGAGAATGCAATGCACAAATGTGGAGGGAGGATTTATATCTGCACAGTCCCTTACAATGAAGTAAATGCCAAAAAAGACGCATGCCCAGAGCAGTTATGGAAAGACCAATCAAAGATTTAGCAGGTTGATGATTTCATCATTCATTTAACATTTATTGAGCATGTACATTATGTAAAGCAGTTAGCCAAATTAAGTATACATGGATTTATGGTATAAATGTGTATACATGTAATATATCATATACACACACACAAGCCCAACTTTAAAAAATTCCAGGCATCTTGTGTCAGAATGGTACAATCACTTTGAACGATACACCTTTTCTGTAATAATGTGTGTATTGCACAAAAAAATTCCAATAGTGATTAGTAACAACCAGATACTGTGACAGTGCCCCACTGCCATTCCATGGGAGATGCAAGAGCATTGTCTCAGTAATAAAATATGATGTTATCAGGCATTTATGGCTCCTGGGGAAAAAAATGCAATTGCTTGTTGTTTTGATATTATCTCTGACTATGCTTGCTTATAATTTGCCATTTCTATATTTAGTAGCTGGTCATTTTGAAGTTAAAAAAAATAATCAAGGTTTGCATTGCAACCACAAACCAGTCTTTGTGAACAGGAATCCTAGAGGCTATTAATCAGCTTTTAAAGGAGGTAAGTCACGGTGGTGGTGGGGTAATCTGAAATTTTGGAAGTTCCGAGCTCACTTTTAAGAGTTGAGATGGGTGGGAGGGCTGAAAACACCACCATTCATCATTCTTCAGTTACCTCGAGACTCAACTTAAACATTTTTAATCAAAAAGATGGGAGGGGACACGGGTCATATCTCAGGTTTGGGGGAATGTGTGTGTGTGTAGATGTGAAAACTGAGCCAAAATATTCCACTGTGAAGAGATCTCCCTTCTCGGCTGGTGGACATCAACCTTACAAAGTAATCTTTGGAGCAAGTTACTACCAAATACAGGCGTTCCAAAACTTTTACGTAAGCTCCTACTTTTTAATAAGTACGCATTTCTTCCCATTTTCTTTTCCTCTCCAAGGACTGAGATAGTTGGAGCAAGGATGGGTCCCCCTCTGATTTCGTCCCCGCCCCAGCCAATCTGAGCCCGGATGCTAATTAGCTGCGCTCCCCTGATGAACACGCCTTTGTCACAAGTAGGCCCGGACTACAAAGCCCAGAATGCCTCGCCCCTCCCTGATCAATGAGGGCTTATTTAAATGATCTCTGAGGTCTTGGACCCAGGCCAATCAGCTGTCAGGGCTCATGATAAATCGCAATGCATTATTGATAATAATAATTACTGGGACATGCGCGTTCCGGCCGAAGGGGGGTAAATTTCCCAACTCCAGGAATTTGTGGCGGAGAGGGCAAATAACTGCGGCTCTCCCGGCGCCCCGATGCTCGCACCATGTCGAGGCGCAAGCAGGCGAAACCCCAGCACATCAACTCGGAGGAGGACCAGGGCGAGCAGCAGCCGCAGCAGCAGACCCCGGAGTTTGCAGATGCGGCCCCAGCGGCGCCCGCGGCGGGGGAGCTGGGTGAGTCGGGCTGGGGCGCCCGCCCGGGGAGGGGAGCTTCCCGGACGTACGCGGGATCCTCGAGGGCGCGGGCTTCGGGGAGCGGGCGGCGTCCAGCGTAAATTCAGGAGCCGAGATTTGGGGGCTCAGTGCCCGGGAGGAGAGGTCTCCTCTCTCCCCACCACCCCGCCTTTTGCACATTTCACACTTTTTTCCTCTTCTCCCCTCTTGTGTAAGTTTCACCCCCAGCTTTCTCCGCAATTGTAAAATTGACCCCCACTCGCTCCTCTGTTCTCGCTCCCGAAAGGTTCCCTTCTCCTTGTCCTCTGCCCCTCACTTAATTGGTTCCACTCCCCTCACTGGTGTTACCCCCCCCCCCTTGTAATTTAGGTCCCCCTCCCTCGCGTCGCTCTCAAAAGAAAGAACCCCGGGGGATCCCCACCCTCTCCACCAGCCCCTGGGGGCTTTACTTGGAGGCTGGAGGAGGGGCGCACCCCTGGAAGACCCCCCGGAGGAGGACGATCTGTTGCACGCGCCCCTCCCGGGCCAAGTGGGGGGAGGGGGCGCGACCTCTCCCCACCCTCAGGAGCTGGGGTGCGGGCCACCCGCGCTGCGCAGGGGATTGGAGGGCCCAGAGAGGTGGGGGAGGAGGGCTCAATGTTTCCCTTTAAAATTTTTTTCTTTTCTGGTTTTCGCCTTTTCTGCCCGGGCTGCGCCGCCTGCCGATCTTCGCCCTAACCTTTCGGGGCCTGACCTCCAGCCATCTTTGATTTCCGACTTCCTAAAAATAACCGCGGCAAGCCCGAGGGTGCGAGCCCCCAGTGGTCGGGGTGGCGGGCGCGCGGCAGCCCCGCTGGGGTGCACCGGCCTCCCGTTTTGCGTGGCTTTTCTGGAGCGTTCGGCTTTCCACATTTGCGCTCGGGTGTGAAAGGGGAGAGGTGGGGGGCCAGAGCGAACTCCCGCGGCTGACCTGGCCCACGCTTCCGCGGCCGGCGTTTCCCGGATCGAGGGGAGTTCGGGACCCCAGCCGCGCCGGGAACGGCGGGGCCAACTCTGTTCCCACTTCATCACTTCACCGCGGAGGTTTTAGGAGCGAGGCGGTTTTCCACTATCTCGTCTCCATCCCGGCCCGCCAAATTGTCGCCTGATAAGTTTTTAGCGTGCGCGTGGGGGGAGGGGGGATTTGTAGCCTCCTCTCCGGCCTTGTTCGTCGCTCCGCTCCCCGCCTGCTTTCTAATTTCCCTGCAGCAGACGGGTGTGCGCGGCAACCCCGGAGGACTCTCAGAGCCCGTCTCTGATACCGGGGTTTCCCGAGAAGACGGTCGCCACTTTTTGGCTTCCGTATCCCCCCCGCTTTTTGTCGGAGACTGAATGTAATACATTTCCCAAGTTTATAATACGTCAATAGAATTCCCCGTTTAATATTTTTCCAGGGCAAATTAAAAGGATCGGCTTGACGGAGGGGATGGCTGGGCGTTTTCGGGGCGCCCAGTGGTCAGCGCAGCGCGCACCCGAGGTCCCAGGCGCCTGGAGGGACTCTCTTTGTGCCTTGGTTGGGGGCGGGGTGGGGTGGGGGTTGAGGGGAGCGTGAAGGCTTCGTGGCCTGGCCCACCTGGAACAAAAGGGTTAACCCTCAGCCCGCCTGCTTCCTCCGGAGAGGAGGGGCGAGCTCCTGGCTCTGACCCCTCCCCTGGTCCTACGCTGACCTCCCCTTCCCCCTTCATTTTGGGTGGGCGCATACACGTGGGGCTTTTGGTGGTGGTTGGCACCTTTCGGGAGGGAAGCTTGTTACGAGAGGGCTTCTGAAATTAACGATGGTTGGAGTTTGGAATCAGAGTCAACCTGAGCTGAGCTAAAACCTCAGGCCTGGCCGTGCGCTGCCACTGCGATTTGGGAGGGAGGGGAGTTGGCTATTGATCACCAGGGTTGTCGCGGACAGCCCACCCGACTTGCGCGCGGGCGCCCCCTGGAGGCCCAGCTTGAAGCCTAGCCCTTTGCTGGGAGGCGGGGTCCCTTCGCAGGTACTGGCTCACACCTGGTGGGTGGGACGGGTTGTGGGGGTGAATGGAGAGTGCTGGGCTAGGCCAAGGATGGGTACCCCAGGGGATTCGTGCCGGTCGCCTGCTTGATCGCCGTCTGTGCCCGCTGTTCTTTGCCAAGTCTGGAATTCTTGGTAATAACTCCTGGCGGCTAGAATGTGTTTGCAGAGCCTCCAGTTGCCTCCTTGGGACAGAAGGTTGTTTTCCCAAGCAGTGCGGTTTTAGTGGCTGCGTTTGGGTTGTTTGCATTTGAGCTGCCTAAAATTATATGTGTTAGGTATATAATTTAGACATATATATCTAACTTAGATATATGTATATGTCTCACAAGATTTTTTAGAATGCAGATTGAGCTGGTCTTACTTTGCAAAGCCATTCGAGAATGCAGTTTTTGAGGGAGGAAAATGACGTCTGGCGATCAATTAGCAGATCAAAAAGTCTGCAGGTGGTCGCAAGGCTAACACTACATACAGGAAAAATTAGCATTTTCTCAAAAGAGTTTCAAATGCCCTTTGTGCTAAACTGGATTACAAACATCAACGATTAGGATTCCCAAGTTTCGAATAATTTCCTATTTCCAATTACTCACCAAAACGACCTACACTGGCTTAGAAGGATTTTGACGTTAAAGTTTCAGGTCAACTTTCTACGTTAGACTTCATCTGGGTTTCCCACAGGGAGAGAAGCTACAATTTGCTAAACAGCTCCTTTTGTTGAATAAAAATGTGCAGTGCAGAAGCAAATGATACTTTGTCATTCGTGCTGCTGTTAGTGAGCTTCCTCCTGGGCTTGTGGGTTGGGGAACCATCTTGGGAGGCAGAAGGCAGTTAGCATTTCCTTTTTTAAAATGTGAAGTGTTAGGTTGATGGCTGGGAAGTCAGGTTTTAGAATGGGATCCGCGTTCCAGTGTGGCTGTGTGACTTTCAGCTGTGTAACCTTGAAGCCAGCTTGGTGGGTTTTTTTTTTTTTTTTTTCCTGAGTTTTTGGGTTCCTCCTCTATATAGCGGTGATAAAATGCCCTGTTTAGATAATTTCAACTATAGAAGGGCTACTATGAATTGGGAATGTGATCAGTCTTAATTTTGTTCAAAATACCAAAATGTTTTTATTCGTGTTTATTGTGTCAAGATGGTGTTGAGCTGCCAGTTGGGACGATCTAGCAGAAATGGCATTGTGCTGCCTGCCAGACACCAGGCTGGGGACTCGAGTGCGCTATCTTTAATTCAAGATATTAAAGACCAAAATTGATAGTCATATTTTTACTCAAATTGCAGCACCTGTTTGAAATGGCTTTGCCCGTGGTGTCTTGTCCTGGTTGATGGCCCATGGTGTCTTTTCCTGCCTCGCCCCAGAGCCCAAGGAACTGTTTTTTTTGTTTTGTTTTGTTTTGTTTTTGTTGTTTTTTTAAAAACAGCCTTAGGTCAGTTGGTGATGTGATGAGATGTTCTTTTTGGCATCTTCGACAAGGGAGCCATGATTGGTGCTTGGCTGGTTGGGTTTGGGGGCCTCTCCTCTGCCATCTTAAATGTTGGGATGTGCCTTCACACGGTTTAGATGAAGAGGTCCCAGAAATAAAACAATGTTGGAGTTCGGTCGGCTTCTCTGTGTTGTACTACCCTGGAAAAATTGATGGCGAAGAGTTCCAGAAGTTCTCTCTGCCTCGTCACCTTTAGCCTTCAGTACTTTTGACTATTTTTTAAAATGTCTAAACATTTTTAAAAGCCACTAAATCCAGATAAGAACTGCATCACCAGTCACCACAATCCCCCCCGACCCCCACCCCAAGAAATTGTATGTCTGTGTCAGGTTTCGTTCATGGGGGCTCTGGAGACAGGCGACAAAAACCCCTGCCTTCATGGAGTTTGCAAACTTGCCTGATCTCTAGTTGGGGACGAGTGGGACACTTCCCTAACCTTGGAAGCAAAGAGAGGTCACATGCCTTAGTGCCTATGAAACTTTCTTTGAGCCATTTACTCTTTTTCCTCTCCAGCAGCATCCCTGAATTTTGGTTCAAGGCTGTTTGAAACTTTGCCTTTTTTAGATCTTAATTAGGTGGAAACTTAAAGTCTTATTTGCCTTCTATGAATTGAGTTGAAGGCTTTTTGACTGCTAAAATTAAGCTGCTAAAGAGGCAGTTTTCTTTCAACTGGTTAAATACGTAAGAAGGCACATAATTTCCTTTTGTTTTTTGGTAAGCAATTATCCTGGGGGTGGGGGAGGGTAGAAGATGTTGTGTGCTTTAGATAATCTACTCATTGTCGTTCTGTAAATGTAGGAATGAAAAAAAGATAAGCTTGAGTCATAATGCTTTTATCAAGATATACAGGTTTTACTTTTTAAGCATTTCAGTGTCTCCAGAATTTGATTGGCCACTAGTAGATGAACTTTCTTCCTATACAATAGAAAGAGTATTTTCTATCCATTTGGCAGTGATTGAATCTAAGACCCCTGCTGGGTTTACTGCATTCTTCCAACTTATTGGATAACTAGATGCTGCAAGATAACATTCCTAAAATTCGGGGTGGGGGCGGGGTGGAGAAATGGAAGAACTAGTTGCTGTGTAATCCCTCTGAACTTTGCTTTTTTTTCCTTTTCGGTTAACTTAAGCATGCCCAGCAATTGTTCATAACAGAATCTTCTTACTCCTTGGCAAATACAGTTTCGGTATTTACCAGTGGCGGCCTGGATGTAGAAGCACTTTTTACTGCACAAGCAAACAGAGCTGCTGCTGTTTTAAGACTCAAGTGGGATGTTGCTGGTGGAGGCTACAGAAGAGGCAAGCTTGTGTATACAGCAAAGGCAAGCTGGTATTCAGGCTGTAAATCACTCTTGGGAACTGCTGGATCCTTCTAGGGGAGGGAGCTTAACCTTTTTTGTGCCATAAATCCCTGCTCAACATACTGTATAAAATACATAGACGACCAAGGAAATAAATTGCATTGAAATACAGTCATAAAAAATGAAAACATTTTTAACTTTATTAATACAATAAATAACAAGATCTAGTAGCCCGTCAGATAACAAGAATTTCCAAGTCATAACAACTTGTAACACTACATGAAAATATCTGTGGTCTCCACTGATGACAAAGTCACAAGTTCTATTAGTACCACTGTGGTATGTTCCTTATATTCATCATTGAACGAAATGTTGAATTTTAGTTCAGCTTAGTGAAAATTAGTATTTTTTTCTTATCTAATTTCATAGACCCCCTGTTTAAAAATGCATGTGTTAAATAGAACATGCATTTTCAATCAAGCGATATTTTCACTAATGAGATGAAAACATTTTATTGATATTACAGTGGTTTGTGGCCTTCCAAAGGAGATAAATGTATATAATATGTTTGTGGTATTAGAACTTTATAAGGGGGGAGCTATTAGGGAAAAATAAAAGCCTCCATAGAGGGGCAAAATGAAAAAGTTTCTCCCATAGAGGGGAGAAACTCTGCTCTAGAAGAAACCATTATGAATTGGGCCACTAATTTTAGTGCTGTTAAATAGTATTTAAGTCACCTCTATATTCTGAGTAGCAAGCAGTATGTCATCTTGAGCCCCTTAGTTCTGAGCCTGTTTTCCACATCTGCAAAATGGAAACAAAGGAGCTTGTTTGATTATGTGGCTATGAAGATAAGTGACTTACGGCAAGGACATGATCTTAAGGCAAGGGTGTCTAATCTTTTGGCTTCCCTGGCCCACATTGGAAGAAGAATTATCTTGGGCCACACATAAAAGACACGGACACTAATGATAGCTGATGAGCTTAAAACAAATTGTAAAACTATCTCACGTTTTAAGAAAGTTTATGGATTTGTGTTGGCCTGGGCCTGGGTTGGACAAGCTTGCCTTAAGGTGTAAGAGTATGAAGTATGTTTTTGTTCTTGCTTGGAGAGGTTGGTGATGGTTAGCTTTGGCCTCTAAAAAGTAGTATGGAGTGGTTAATGTTTTTGCATGGGCTTTATGGAAGTTTTGTTTTTTTTTCTTTTCTTTTCTTTTTTTTTTTTTTTTCTTTTTTGAGACAGGCTTGTTCTGTTGCCCAGGCTGGAGTGCAGTGGCGCAATCTCGGCTCACTGCAACCTCCACCTCCCGGGTTCAAGCAATTCTCCCATCTCAGCCTCCCGAGTAGCTAGGATTACAGCGATGCGCACACCATCACGCCTGGCTAATTTTTCTATTTTTAGTAGAGACAGAGTTTCACCATTTTGGCCAAGCTGGTCTCAAACTCCTGAACTCAGGTGATCCACCCACCTCGGCCTCCCAAAGTGCTGGGATTACAGGTGTGAGCCACTGTGCCCAGCCTTGGTCTCCTTTATTTCTGGAGGCTATAAAGCATTCGCCTTTTCTGCACCCTAATTTATTTAACCAAAATCTTACTGATGGACCAAGGTGCATCCATTTTGTTGCTGTTCGTTAACGTGAGAAATGCTGCAAGTACATTGAGGAAATTCCAAAAGCAGGAATTGTTGGGTCAAAGGAAAATTGTACTAAAATGAAGATGTTGCCAGATGACTCACCGAAAGAGCTGTATCCGCCTATACACTCGTACCAGCAGTGTGTATTTCCTTCCCTAACAAGAGAAACTGTTTAAAAAGTTTCACTTCTTAACATTCTTGACACATAATTGTCAAAATTGCTTTTCTAGAAAGATTGTGCCACCTAGCACTCCCACTAGTGCTGGTTTCCAGTCTTGGAAAATCATACAGATAGATACTATTTATCTGAGAGTTGGTGGTTCCCAGATAAATAGTTGCCAGGGTTCTGGGAATTGACGAACATTTTTATCTGTTTTTGTTTTTGTTTTTTTGACACGGAGTCTCGCTCTGTCGCCCAGGCTGGAGTGCAGTGGCGCCATCTCGGCTCACTGCAACCTCCGCCTTCCGGGTTCACGCCATTCTCCTGCCTCAGCCTCCTGAGTAGCTGGGACTACAGGCGCCCCGCCACCACGCCCGGCTAATTTTTTGTATTTTTAGTAGAGACAGGGTTTCACCATGTTAGCCAGGATGGTCTCGATCTCCTGACCTTGTGATCCACCCGCCTCGGCCTCCCAAAGTGCTGGGATTACAGGCGTGAGCCACCGCGCCCGGCCGAACATTTTTATCTGGATCGCTGAAATGAGGCAGATTCGCAGCAGTATTGGGGCCTTAAGAAAGGAGAGTTTGTGCTGGTACCTGCTACTGGAACTCTACCTGGAAGTAGCAGCATCGCACTGCATCTTAACACTTTCAGAGCAACTTCTGGAAGTTCTAGAAATAAGACAGGAATGGGTGGTCGACTCCCACCCCTTCCTAACCAAGGCAACCTCCCAGGCTTTCCTGTCCCATCTTAACGTCTCTGAGAGGAAAGAGAGTTGCAATCTTAACAGAAGAAACATGATCAGAAGGGTACAAACGAAGGGTTCCAATAGAGGGTGTGGGAACTAACTGCATGTCTGGAGTTTAATACTGGCTCTGCAGTTTACTTAACATGTTACCTTGGGCAAGTTCATGTCCTCTGTGCCTCAGTTTCCCCTTCTGTCAAATAGGGTAATAGTTTCTATTTCAGCGTTGTTAATATAACAAATTGCTTAGAATCATACCTGGCACATACAAAGTAAGTGCTCAAAAGTTATCTGTCAATAACTTTTGTTATGTTGCACGAGTGACATTATTTCTCAGAGTCTCTGTTTTTCACATCTTTATTTTTTCATTATTTATTTATTTATTTTTTGAGATGGAGTTTCGCTTTTGTTGCCCAGGCTGGAGTACAATGGCGCAATCTCAGCTTACTGCAACCTCCGCCTCCTGGGTTCAAGCGATTCTCCTGCCTCAGCCTCCTGAGTAGCTGGGATTAGGCATGCGCCACCATGCTGGGCTAAGTTTGTATTTTTAGTAGAGATGGAGTTTCACCATGTTGGTCAGCCTGGTTTCGAACTCTCGGCCTCCCAAAGTGCTGGGATCACAGGTGTGAGCCACCACGCCCAGCCTTTTTCTCATCTTTAAATGGAGCTGATATTTAATAGGATTGAATGATTACAGTATGGGCATCTGTGGGTACAAAATCTGAATTATAGGAAGATAATGGGGCTCATCTTTTCACCATTGGGTCCCCAACCCCTGCTTTGCACACAGTAGGAGGTAAGTATTGTGGAATGAGAGGCATTACGTTGTTTTATTGTAAGGCATTGTTCTCAGCAGTCCTGGTTGAATCAGTAAATCCAGGCATCTACCTAATCATCTAATCACGAGGTTGTCATCTTGCGATTACGCGTGCTCAGTAGGCATTCTTAGGGGGTGCGTATTGATAGGCAAGCCTAGGTTGGCCCTGGCTAGCTTTCTTAACTCTGGCAAGCCAGACCTGCCCATGGCTGTTGTCTCTTCCCCTGACCCACCCCCAGCCTACACATACCTTGCAAGACTTCATATTGTGACCCAGTCTGAAATAAGTAAAGATTAAATCAGTTTGTTAAGGCCATGCTTCAAGATCAGCCCCTCCTGGAAACCCGTTGGTGGACTGTGCTGTCAAAAGTCCGTGGCTTTGGCCGGGCACGGTGGCTCATGCCTGTAATCCCAGCACTTTGGGAGGCTGAGGCAGTCGGATCACTTGTACCCAGGAGTTCGAGACCAGCCTGGCCAACATGGTGAAACCCCATCTCTACTAAAAATACAAAAATTAGCCGGCTACTCAGGAGACTGAGGCATGAGAATAGCTTGAATCCAGGAGGCGGAGGTTACAGTAAGCCAAGATTGGGCCACTGCACTCCAGCCCTTCCTGGCCTTTTCCTTGTGCATTTGTACTTTTTTTTTCCAGACAGGGTCTCACTCTGTCACCCAGGCTGGAGTGGCTTGACTTCCCAGGCTCAAGCAATTCTCCTGCCTCAGCCTCCTGAGTTGTTTTAACTATATACATGGACGCCGCCATGCTCAGCTATTTTTATCTTCTTATTTTTTTGTAGAGACGGGGTCTCACTGTGTTGCTGGTTTCGAACTCCCAGCCTCTCAAAAGTGGCCTCAAAGTGCTGGGATGACTGGTGCGAGCCACTGCACCCCGCCACATTTGTACATTTCAAACACAGGTTTTGTTTTAAGCAAAATGGTCATGTTGTACATATTGTTGAGCAACCCATTTCTTTCACTTAATTTCTATGGCATACAGAAATTCTGCATACTTCTTACACTGTGGGTGGGTGGGCCAAAATTTACTTCTTTGCTGCTGTGAACATTTCTGAAAAAACAAAAAAACCTAGATCATTGTATGCTTGTGTGAATGTCTTGTGTGGTTTAGATTCATTGGCTTAGCTGCTGGGTCTGAGATATGCCTGTCTTTGTCCTGTGGCCCCAAGCTCCATTGATATCTTGATGATGGGGTATACCTGAGAGGACAGCGGGGAGGTGAGAACAATGAAGTAGCTTCGAGAGACTTCCAGGCATCTTTGTGAAGGACCCCAGCATCTGGCTAAAACACAGTTCCAAGTTCGGAGTTGCAATGTGTAGGCTGGCACTAACCCTAAAGTAAATAAGCCCCAGTTACAGAAGAAATTCAGGGATCAGCCTTTTTTTTTTTTTTGAGATGGAGTCTCGCTCTGTCGCCCAGGCTGGAGTGCAATGTCGGGATCTTGGCTCACTGCAACCTCTGCCTGCTGGGTTCAAGCAATTCTTGAGCCTCAGCTTCCCGAGTAGCTGGGACTACAGGAGCCCACCACCATGCCCAGCTAATTTTTGTGTTTTTAATAGAGACAGGGTCTCACCATGTTGGCCAGACTGGTCTCGAATTCCCAACCTCAGGTGATCTGCCCTCCTCAGCCTCCCAAAGTGCTGGGATTATAGACGTGAGCCACAGTGCCCGGCTCCCCCCACATCTTTTACTTGGGCAGAGTCCTTAGCTTTTTCTGTCTTGTTACAGGTGCTCCAGTGAGTCACCCAGGGAATGACGAGGTGGCGAGTGAGGATGAAGCCATAGTAAAGCGGCTTCGTCGGGAGGAAACGCACATCTGTGAGAAATGCTGTGCAGAGTTCTTCAGCATCTCTGAGTTCCTGGAACATAAGAAAAATTGCACTAAAAATCCACCTGTCCTCATCATGAATGACAGCGAGGGACCGGTGCCTTCAGAAGACTTCTCCGGAGCTGTACTGAGCCACCAGCCCGCCAGTCCCAGCAGTAAGGACGGTCACAGGGAGAATGGCGGCAGCTCAGAGGACATGAAGGAGAAGCCGGGTGCGGAGTCTGTGGTGTACCTAAAGACAGAGACAGCCCTGCCATCCACCCCCCAGGACATAAGCTATTTAGCCAAAGGCAAAGTGGCCAACACTAACGTGACCTTGCAGGCACTACGGGGCACCAAAGTGGCGGTGAATCAGCGGAGCGCGGATGCATTCCCTGCCCCCGTGCCTGGCGCCAACAGCATCCCGTGGGTCCTCGAGCAGATCTTGTGTCTGCAGCAGCAGCAGCTACAGCAGATCCAGCTCACCGAGCAGATCCGCATCCAGGTGAACATGTGGGCCTCCCACGCTCTCCACTCAAGCGGGGCAGGGGCCGACACTCTGAAGACCTTGGGCAGCCACATGTCTCAGCAGGTTTCTGCAGCTGTGGCTTTGCTCAGCCAGAAAGCTGGAAGCCAAGGTCTGTCTCTGGATGCCTTGAAACAAGCCAAGCTACCTCACACCAACATCCCTTCTGCCACCAGCTCCCTGTCCCCAGGGCTGGCGCCCTTCGCTCTGAAGCCGGATGGGACCCGGGTGCTCCCGAACGTCATGTCCCGCCTCCCGAGCGCTTTGCTTCCTCAGGCCCCGGGCTCGGTGCTCTTCCAGAGCCCTTTCTCCACTGTGGCGCTAGACACCTCCAAGAAAGGGAAGGGGAAGCCACCGAACATCTCCGCGGTGGATGTCAAACCCAAAGACGAGGCGGTCCTCTACAAGCACAAGTGTAAGTACTGTAGCAAGGTTTTTGGGACTGATAGCTCCTTGCAGATCCACCTCCGTTCCCACACTGGAGAGAGACCCTTCGTGTGCTCTGTCTGTGGTCATCGCTTCACCACCAAGGGCAACCTCAAGGTGCACTTTCACCGACATCCCCAGGTGAAGGCAAACCCCCAGCTGTTTGCCGAGTTCCAGGACAAAGTGGCGGCCGGCAATGGCATCCCCTATGCACTCTCTGTACCTGACCCCATAGATGAACCGAGTCTTTCTTTAGACAGCAAACCTGTCCTTGTAACCACCTCTGTAGGGCTACCTCAGAATCTCTCTTCGGGGACTAATCCCAAGGACCTCACGGGTGGCCCCTTGCCCGGTGACCTGCAGCCTGGGCCTTCTCCAGAAAGTGAGGGTGGACCCACACTCCCTGGGGTGGGACCAAACCATAATTCCCCAAGGGCTGGTGGCTTCCAAGGGAGTGGGACCCCCGAGCCAGGGTCAGAGACCCTGAAATTGCAGCAGCTGGTGGAGAACATTGACAAGGCCACCACTGATCCCAACGAATGTCTCATTTGCCACCGAGTCTTAAGCTGCCAGAGCTCCCTCAAGATGCATTATCGCACCCACACTGGGGAGAGACCGTTCCAGTGTAAGATCTGTGGCCGAGCCTTTTCTACCAAAGGTAACCTGAAGACACACCTCGGGGTTCACCGAACCAACACGTCCATTAAGACGCAGCATTCGTGTCCCATCTGCCAGAAGAAGTTCACCAATGCCGTGCTGCTGCAGCAACATATCCGGATGCACATGGGCGGCCAGATTCCCAACACGCCCCTGCCAGAGAATCCCTGTGACTTGACGGGTTCTGAGCCGATGACGGTGGGTGAGAACGGCAGCACCGGCACTATCTGCCACGATGATGTCATCGAAAGCATCGATGTAGAGGAAATCAGCTCCCAGGAGGCTCCCGGCAGCTCCTCCAAGGTCCCCATGCCTCTGCCCAGCATCCACTCGGCATCACCCACGCTAGGTTTTGCCATGATGGCTTCCTTAGATGCCCCAGGGAAAGTGGGTCCTGCCCCTTTTAACCTGCAGCGCCAGGGCAGCAGAGAAAATGGTTCCGTGGAGAGCGACGGCTTGACCAACGACTCATCCTCGCTGATGGGAGACCAGGAGTATCAGAGCCGAAGCCCAGACATCCTGGAAACCACATCGTTCCAGGCACTCTCCCCGGCCAATAGTCAAGCCGAAAGCATCAAGTCAAAGTCTCCCGATGCTGGGAGCAAAGCAGAGAGCTCCGAGAACAGCCGCACTGAGATGGAAGGTGATAGAGCTTTGGATTTAACTTATGTCCATTTTGGGCTCAAGGTCATCAAAAAGGAACCTGGGTTGAACTTTACAAACGGAGAGTATGACTTGAAGCAGCCCCTTCTATAGGGCAATTAGCTTTTCTGTACTTCTGGGTAGAGGGCAATATAACTGCCTCTATCCTAGTAACGAACATGCTTTTAATTTATGGTGGTTAATGCAAAATGGGTATGGACGGCATACCTTTTTTGTTGGTTTTTATTTTTGTCTTTGAGCCCCTTGGGACATAGGGGTGGGTAGTCATTCTATTTTGTTATAGTTTTTTTCTTTTTGTTTCTCCACACTATGATTCTGTATATGGGTGTCTTAAAAGTATGTTTGAGGAAGTGGCCACTGCTTTTTGACCACTGAAATAAGCCGTGGTTCCCTGACTCTGAGGCCCCACTGCCTGATGTAATGTTCACAAATTAGCCACTCTTGAAGCAGGGAAAGATGAAGCCATTTTAAATGCACATATCTATTGAGAGGTTTGTTGATGTCATTAATGGTAAAATAAGGGAAAAGCTGTATCAAAGAATCAAAGAAAGATGATGTCTGGGCATTTGCTTTAAAGGTAGTTTCTTATGCAGAAATTTGAACTTAAATTACATATGTGTTTATATGTTGCCCATGCCTTAAAAAAAAAAAAACCCAAAGTGATACCTTTTCCCAAGCATTTGAAGCTTTATTCTTTGTGCAGATAAACAATTCAAAGGAAGGTGTTAATTACTTACAAAGCCAGCTCCAGACTCAAGCTAGCAGGCAGTTATCTTTAAAGATCTCTTTTGCTTTGAAGATAAAGGATGAAGGTTGGATGATAAAGGTCTGGCTTTTTTCCCCTCTGTGTACTAGGTCGGAGCAGTCTCCCTTCCACGTTTATCCGAGCCCAGCCAACCTATGTCAAGGTTGAAGTTCCTGGCACATTTGTGGGACCCTCAACATTGTCCCCAGGGATGACCCCTTTGTTAGCAGCCCAGCCACGCCGACAGGCCAAGCAACATGGCTGCACACGGTGTGGGAAGAACTTCTCGTCTGCTAGCGCTCTTCAGATCCACGAGCGGACTCACACTGGAGAGAAGCCTTTTGTGTGCAACATTTGTGGGCGAGCTTTTACCACCAAAGGCAACTTAAAGGTGGGTTTGTGTGGGCTTTCAGCAGGATGGGGGCTAGACGCCGAGTGTCTTCTTATTGGCACAAGCCGTGATGAGTTCTTCATCCTTCCCTTCCTCCTTTGGGAAGCCACGGTGGGAGGACTGCTTGAGTCCAGGAGTTTGTTTGTTTATTTATTTTTTTTGAGATGGAGTCTCACTCTGTCGCCCAGACTGGAGTGCAGTGGCGCGATCTCAAGCTCAAGCTCACTGCAAGCTCCTCCTCCCGGGTTCATGCCATTCTCCTCCCTCAGCCTCCCAAGTAGCTGGGACTACAGGCATCCGCCACCACGGCCGGCTAATTTTTTTGTATTTTTAGTAGAGATGGGGTTTCACCGCATTAGCCAGGATGGTCTCGATCTCCTGATCTCGTGATCTGCCCGCCTCGGCCTTCCAAAGTGCTGGGATTACAGGCATGAGCCACTGCACCCAGCTGAGTCCAGGAGTTTGAGACCAGCCTGGCAACATAGGGAGACAACGTCTTTACACACACACGCACGCATGCACGCACACACACACACACTCTTAGTTGGGCATGGTGTTGCATGCTTGGGTCCCCGCTAATTGGGAGGCTGAAGTGGGAGGACAACTTGAGCCTGAGAGATCAAGGCTGCAGTGATCTGTGATCATGCCACTGCACTCCAGCATAGAAAACAGAGTGAGACCTTGTCTCTTAAAAAAAAATTAAAATGTTTACATTTTAATTTTAAAAATTAGAAATACTACCTGGGTGCAGTGGCTCAACACCCATAATCTGAGCACTTTGAGAGGCCAAGGCAGGTGGATTGCTTGAGCCCAGGAGTTTGAGACCAGCCTGGGTAACATAAGGAGACCCTGTCACTACAAAATAAAAATAAAAATTAGATGGGCGTGGTGGCATGCGCCTGTAGGCCCAGCTACTTGGGAGGCTGAACTGGGAGGATCACTTGAACCTGGGAGGTCGAGGCTGCTGTGAGCTGTGATCACACCACTACACTCCAGCCTGGGCAAGAGAGTAAGACCCTCTCTCTTAAAAGTTTTAAACTCTTAAGAAGCTGAAAAGGGCCAGACGCAGTGGCTCATGCCTGTACTCTCAGCACTTTGGGAGGTGGTGGTGGGAGGATCACTTGACCCCAGGAGCTGAAGACCAGCCTGGGCAACATAGCAAGATGCTATCTCTACAAAAATTAAATTCATATAAATAAAAAAAAAGAAGCTGAAAAGGATTTCAAAACTTGAAAGCCAGGCAGGAAAAATAATTAAAGAAAGCAGCCAGGTGCTAGTAAGGTCCCTTCTTGAGCAGAAGCCTTGCCCACCACCTTAGATTAAATAGCAGCCTCTTCCCTCATGGCCTTCTGTAGCTTTAACAGCCAGATACATTTTTCTCTGTAGCAATTATTAGAGACATTGATGTTCTCTATATTTAGATGTCAGCTGCATCAGGGAATGGTCGTTTTGCTCTGTCACTCAGGCTGGAGTGCAACAGTGTAATCTCGGCTCATTGCAACCTCTGCCTCCCGGGTTCAAGCAATTCTCCTGCTTCAGCCTCTCGAGTGGCTGGAATTACAGGCGCCCGCCATCATGCCCGGCTAATTTTTATATATTTTTAGTAGAGTCGGGGTTTCACGATGTTGGCCAGGCTGATCTCGAACTCCGGACCTCAAGTGATCCACCTGCTCTGGCCTCCCAAAGTCCTGGATTATAGGTGTGAGCCACTGCGTCCTGCCCCAAAATTTGTTTTGTTTTGTTTTGTTTTGTTTGTTTGTTTGTTTCTGAGACAGTTTTGCTCTTGTTGCCCAGGCTGGAGTGCAGTGGCGCAATCTTGACTCACTGCAACCTCCGCCTCCTGGGTTCAAGTGATTCTCCTGCCTCAGCCTCCTGAGTAGCCGGGACTTTAGGTGCGTGCCACCATACCTGGCTAATGTTTGTATTTTTAGTAGAGATGGGGTTTCACCATGTTGGCCAGGCTCGTCTCAAACTCCTGACCTCAGGTGATCTGCCCGCCTCGGCCTCCCAAAGTAATGGGATTACAGGCATGAGCCACTGTGCCCTGCCCACAAATTGTTTTTAACTGAAATTTTTACTTAAATAAGTACAGATTTTCACTGGACATTTGAAAAGTAATACAGAGACATCCATGCTTTGCCCAGTTTTCCCCATTGGTAGCACTTTGCAAAACTGTCGTATCAACATTGTAGGATAATCAAGATATTGACATCATTACAATCAACATTCAGATTTTCCCATTTTACTTGTACTCGGGTGTGCATGTTGTGCACTCTACAGTTTTATTACCTGCATAGGTTTGTGCATTTTAAAAATGTTAACTCTAGGCTGGGTGCAGTGGCTCATGTCTGTAATCCCAGCACTTTGGGAGGACAAGGTGGGAGGATCACTTGAGGCCAGGAGTTGGAGACCAGCTTGAGCAACATAAGGAGATCCAGTCTCTACAAATAAAAATAAATTAGCTCGCCAGGTGCGGTGGCTCACGCCTGTAATCCCAGCACTTTGGGAGGCCGAGGCGGGCGGCTCACAAGGTCAGGAGGTTGCAACCATCCTGGCTAACACGGTGAAACTCCGTCTCTACTAAAAACAAAACAGAAAAAATTAGCCGGGCGTGGTGGTGGGCACCTGTAGTCCCAGCTACTCGGGAGGCTGAGGCAGGAGAATGGCGTGAACCCAGTAAGTGGTGCTTGCATTGAGCCAAGATCATTCCACTGCACTCCAGTCTGGGCGACAGAGCGAGACTCCGTCTCAAAAAAGAAAACAACAAAAAACAATTAGCTGGGCATGGTGGTGTGCACCTGTAGTCTCAGGTACTCAGGAAGCTGAGGTGGGTGGGTCGCTTGAGCCTTGGAGGTTGAGGCTGCAGTGAGCCGTGCCACTGCACTGTAGCGTGGGTAACAGTTTAAGACTCAAAAAAAAAGGTTGGACGCGGTGGCACACGCCTGTAATTCCAGCACTTTGGGAGGCCAAGGCAGGCAGATCACGAGGTCATGAGATCGAGACCATCCTGGCCAACATGGTGAAACCCCGTCTCTACTAAAAATACAAAAATTAGCTGGGCATGGTGGTGCGTGCCTGTAGTCCCAGCTATTTGGGAGGCTGAGGCAGGAGAATCCCTTGAACCCGGGAGGCGGAGGTTGCAGCAAGCCGAGATTGCGCCACTGCACTCCAGCCTGGGCGACAGAGCGAGACTGTCTCAAAAAAAAAAAAAGACTCAAAAAAAAAAATGTTAACCCCGGCACTTGGATCAATGCCCAGCATATAGTAGGTTCTCACATAGGTACACCCATGATTGGTGGAGCAGAGACAGTTGGAGACTATAAGCCCCATCTTGGTTGCTCTGGGGAGGAATGTTGGTTAGGTGATATAAGAAATCTGATTTTCTAAATATAAAGTGCAGACAGTCCCTGACTTAAGATGGTTTGATTTACAATGATACAAAAGTGATCGGCATTCAGTAGAGATCAGACTTTGAGTACCCATACAACCATTCTGTTTCTCACTTTCAGTACAGTATTCAATCACATGAGCTGTGAGCTAATTTTTTTTTTTTTTTTTTTTTTTTGAGACGGAGTCTTGCTTTGTCATCCAGGCTAGAGTGCAGTGGCACGATCTTGGCTCACTGCAACCTCCGCCTCCCAGGTTCAAGCGATTCTTGTGCCTCAGCCTTCCGAGCAGCTGGGATTACAGGCATGTGCCACCATGCCTGGCTACTTTTTGTATTTTTAGTAGACAGGGTTTCACCATGTTGGCCGGGCTGGCCTTGAACTCCTGACCTCAAGTGATCTGCCCACCTCGGCCTCCCAAAGTGCTGGGATTACAGGCATGAGCCACTGTGCCTGGCCTGCATGAGCTATTTCAATGCTCATGTATAAAATAAAATAGGCTTTGCGTTAGATGATTTTGCCTAACTGTAAGCTAATGCAAATGTTCTGAGCGTGTTTGAGGTAGGCTAAACTGAGCTATGATGTTTGGCTGGTTAGGTGTATTAAATGCATTTTAGACTAAGAATATTTTCTACTTTCAATGAGTTTATCCAGGCATAACCCCACTGTAAGTCAAGGATCATCTATATGTTAAAACACCGGGTAGAATGAAATCCATATGCAGATTGATTTTTGGCTTGCCAGTGAGCTTCAAATCTCTATTTGGGTAAAAACCTTTCTGTCCTGTTCCCGTAGGTTCACTACATGACACACGGGGCGAACAATAACTCAGCGCGCCGTGGAAGGAAGTTGGCCATCGAGAACACCATGGCTCTGTTAGGTACGGACGGAAAAAGAGTCTCAGAAATCTTTCCCAAGGAAATCCTGGCCCCTTCGGTAAACGTGGACCCTGTTGTGTGGAACCAGTACACCAGCATGCTCAATGGCGGTCTGGCCGTGAAGACCAATGAGATCTCTGTGATCCAGAGTGGGGGGGTTCCTACCCTCCCGGTTTCCTTGGGGGCCACCTCCGTTGTGAATAACGCCACTGTCTCCAAGATGGATGGCTCCCAGTCGGGTATCAGTGCAGATGTGGAAAAACCAAGTGCTACTGACGGCGTTTCCAAACACCAGTTTCCTCACTTCCTGGAAGAAAACAAGATCGCGGTCAGCTAAGCTAAGGGAGAACTTGCGTGGAAGGAGCAATGCAGACACAGTGAAATCTCTAGAATCTGCTTTGTTTTGTAAGAACTCATCTCCTCCTGTTTTCTTTTTCTTACTGATATGCAAGTGATGTTTACGATGGTTGTGACCACAACCTCAGGCAAGTCCTACAATCACATTGTTGCTATGCTGCTTTGCAAAAAGTTGAAAAAATAAAAAAAAAATTCATACCAAAACAAATACAGATTCTTTTTTTTTTTTTTTTTTTTTTTTTTTTTTTTTTTTTGAGATGGAGTCTTGCTCTATCACCCAGGCTGGAGTGCAGTGGCATGATCTCGGCTCACTGCAACCTCCCCCTTCCGGGTTCAAGTGATTCTCCTGCCTTAGCCTCCAGAGTAGCTGGGATTACAGGCAGGTGCCACCATGCCCGGCTAATTTTGTATTTTGAGTAGAGACGGGGTTTCACCATGTTGGTCAGGCTGGTCTCGAACTCCTGACCTCGTGATCCACCCGCCTTGGCCTCCCAAAGTGCTGGGATTACAGGCGTGAGCTACCACGCCTGGCACTTTTTTTTTTTTTTTTTTTTCTAATTTTGGAAAGAAGCGGGTCTTGCAAAGTAGCTTTGTTACTTGTAACAGACGTATACATAAAACCTTTGTACAACCTAGAATGACTTTTTCCAAAGACTGTTACCTATTTCAAGGTAGAATCGTTGGAACTTACTGAACAACAGTGGAAAAGACAACTACACAGCCTCATTGAGGGGAGAGGGGTACTGTATACTTACTGGTAACTGGACACGGGTAAAAAGACAAGGTCTGTCATCTCTTTAGGGACCTGTTTTATATGCCCCAACCCTGTCCCCATCTTATTGTTTGTTTTTGAATGTACTTAAAAAAGGAACAACAAGAAACTAGGGTTGTAGAATTATAAAATTGCTTCAACCTTAGAACCTTAAGTAGGAGGCCCTCAAATGGACTTATGTTAGTTCTTAAGTCCTTAGGGAGTCATTGTGTGTGTTGCTGCTTATTTAAATACAGTTCAGTTGGAGCCCCGAGAGTGCCAATGTTTTCCCCACACCTCTTGGATGCCTTCCTCTTCCCAAACCCCAGAAGAGGTGGGCACCTGAGCGGGGAATCTCAGGTGACTTAATTTGCCAGTGCCTACTCTATTGAAGAACTGGGTTTTCGTGCTCGAGAAGAAACTCGTGGAAGGGCGTGTTTCCCATCACAGGTTCACATACAGATTGTTTTTGTGGAATTTCCTTGGTGCGACTTATGCCAAGTAATTATGAAGATTTTTGTTTTGTTTTGTTTTCTTGCTGAATATTTCATGAAGGCTACGAAGTTAGAACAGGCACGTCCTGGGTGTGAAAGCTTTAATTTATCTACCTCATTTATTTTTTATTTTTTGTAGCCATAGTGTTTATTTTCCTATTTTAAGACCGCTGAAGTATTCCCAGGCCCTGTCTAAAACCTAAGAGTTGATGTATTGGTGGGAAGAGGTGAACCTTCAAGATGATTTTGTGATGCCTTTTTTTTGGTCGTTTCCTTTGTAAATGTGATATTGAGCAAATGAAACATTGCTCTTGGTTTAACAAGAAAGGTTTAACAAGAAAGAAAGAAAAAAACTCTAACTTCCAGGAGAAAAGTCTTTCCCCTCTATGTGGAAGGTCCTGACGGAAATACGCATCCAAGACGATTAGCCAAAGTGTTGTCTCTTCATCGTTGCACCTGACTTTTGACTTTAGGATTCTGCCCCCCTCTTTTTTTTTTTTTTTTTTTTTTTTGCCAAGTTGTGCCTTTCCTTCTGGAATTGTAAGTGAACATGATAATAGTACCTGTTTACACTGTGAAGTGGATATTGTTACAGAAAACACACCAGTGGCTTTCTCACTGTTGAGCTAATAATGCCTTGTGAATGTATGATCTACGGAGAAACCCCTGTAGTTGTACCTGCTGATGCTCTCTGTCTGTTGGAAAATAAATTTTGAATGTTTTTTTTTCTCACCCAGGTGTATATAAGTTTTTCTGGTACTTTCTGCTCTATACCTGAGAATCTTTACTTGACAATCACTTACAGCTGCCTTGTGACACTCTTGTTCCTAGAGTCAAAAAGATGCACACCTGGTTATGTCCATACTTGCCTCACTTTTTTTTTTTTTTTTGACAGTTTCCCTCGTTTCCCAGGCTGGAGTGCAATGGCATGATCTCGGCTCACTATAACCTTTGCCTCCCGGGTTCAAGCAATTCTCCTGCCTCGGCCTCCTGACTAGCTGGGATTATAGGCATGCGCCACCACACTCCCCTCTCACATATTTCTCCCCTCCCCTTTTTTCTCCCCTCTCACATATTTCAGACATCTTTCCAAGGTAAAACTCAATTCCAGCTAATCCTTTTAAAATACCTGCAATTACGTAACAATGATGTCTAGTCATCTATTGAAAACACTGCTGGTGTTTACCCATAAACGTCCCTGTCACTCAGGCTGCAGTGTAGTGGCATGATCACAGCTGACTGGCCGTGAGCTCCTGGACTCAAGTGATCCTTCCACCTCAGCCTGTGGAGTAGCAGGCACACACCATCATTCTCAGCTAATCTCTGTTTTGCAGAGATGGTCTCATCATGTTCCCCAGGTTGGCCTCAAATGATCCACTGGCCTTGGCCTCCCAGAGTGCTGGGATTACAGCCATGAGCCACTGGGGAAAAGATTATCATTGTCTTTGTGTGTGTGTGCTGCTTTCCATAACACAGTGTGTAGTGTGTGTATGTGTGCACCATTCCTCTCGGCCTTAATCTTTGAAGTCAGTTCTAAAGGGTAGATTGTGATCGTACCTATGCAGGTAGATTATGCCCGCATAGTGTGGCCATAACTGGCCATGGCGGCATTGCGACTGTAATCTCAGCTACTCAGGAGACTGAGACAGGAGAATCGCTTGAACCTGGGAGGCGGAGATTGCGGTGAACCGAGTTCATGCCACTGCACTGCAGCCTGGGCGACAGAGTGAGACTCTGTCTCAAAAAAAAAAAATTTTTAAGTACCACTTAACTTTTTAACGTCTGCCTTCCCGTGTTGAAGTGATTCTCCTGCCTCAGCCTCCCGAGTAGCTGGGATTACAGGCACACACCACCACACCCAGTTAATTTTTGTATTTTTAGTAGAGACCAAGTTTCACCATATTGGTCAGAATGGTCTTGAACTCCCAACCTCAGATGATCCATCCACCTCAGCCTCCCAAAGTGCTGAGATTACAGGCATAAGCCACCGCACCAGGCCCAAGAAGACATCTTCCTAATATAAAAATGCAGCTGGGCATGGTGGCTCACACCTGGAATCCTGACACTTTGGGAGGCTGAGCGGGGGCAGATACCTGAGTTCGGGAGTTCGAGACCAGCCTGATGATCATGGAGAAAAACCCATCTCTACTAAAAATACAAAAGTAGCTGGGCGTGGAGGTGCATGCCTATAATCCCAGCTACTCGGGAGGCTGGGGCAGGAGAAATGCTTGAACCCAGGAGGTGGAGGTTGTGGTGAACCAAGATTGTGCCATTGCACTCCAGCCTGGGCAAAAAGAGCGAAACTCCGTCTCAAAGAAAACAAAACAAAAAAAAAGCAAGATAAGGCAGTAAATGCTGATGTAGAAGCTACAGCAAGTTATCCAAAAGATCTAGCTACAATAAGTACAGTAGCTACACTAAACAACAGATTTTCAAAGTAGACAAGACAGTCTTCGGTTGGAAGAAGATGCCATCTAGGACTTTCATAGCTAGAAAGGAAAAAACACCTTGCTTTAAAGGACAAGGTGACTCTTGTTAGGGGCTAATGCAGGTGGTGACATTAAGCTAAAGCAACGCTCATTTACCATTCTGAAAATCTTCAGGCCTTTAAGAATGATGCTATTTCTACTCTGTGTGTGCTCTGGAAATGGAATAACAAAGCCTGGATGATGGCACATCTCGTTTTTGTTTTGAGATGGAGTCTCGCTGTGTCACTCAGACTGGAGTGCAGTGGCACAATCTCAGTTCGCTGCAACCTCTGTCTCCTGGGTTCAAGTGATTCTCTTACCTCAGCCTCCTGAGTAGCTGGGATTATAGGCACCCGCTGCCTTTTGTATTTTTAGTAGAGATGGGGTTTCACCATATTGGTCAGGCTGGTCTCAAACTCCTGACCTCAAGTGATCCACCCGCCTCGGCCTTCCAAAGTTTTGGGATTACAAGTGTGAGCCACCGCGCCCAGCTTAGCATATCTGTTTATCACATGATTTACTGAATATTTTAAGCCCACTGTTGAGACCTACTGCACAGAAAAAAAAAAAAAAAAAAAGATTTCTTTCAAAAATTACGGCTGCTTATTAACAATGCATCTAGGCCGGGCGCAGTGGCTCATGTCTGTAATCCCAGCACTTTGGGAGGCCGAGGCAGGTGGATCATGAGGTCGGGGGTTTGAGACCAGCCTGACCAACATGGTGAAACCCTGTCTCTACTAAAAATACAAAAATTAGCTGGGCATGGTGGCGGGCGCCTGTAATCCTAGCTACTCAGGAGGCTGAGGCAGGAGAATTGCTTGAACCTGGGAGGTGGAGGTTGCAGTGAGCCGAGATCACGCCACTGCACTCCAGCCTGGGCAACAGAGGAAGACTCCCGTCTCAAAAAACAAAAAAACAATGCATCTAATGCATCTGTCAAGAGCTGTGATGGAAATGTACAAGGAGATTAATACTGAGATTAATACTGTTTTTCATGCCTGTTAACACAACATTCATTTTGTAGTCTGGATCAAGGAGTGGTTTTGTTACTGGTAAGGGGTCTGGATCCAGACCCTAAGAGAGGATTCTTGGATCTCGCGTAAGAAAGAATTCACAATGAGTCCATAAAGTGAAAGCAAGTTATTAGGAAAGTAAAGGAATAAAAGAATGGCTAGTCCATAGACAGAGCAGCCCTGAGGGTTGTTGGTTGCCCATTTTTATGTTTATTTCTTGATGATATGCTAAACAAGGGGTGGATTGTTCATGCCTCCCCTTTTTAGACCATATAGAGTAACTTCCTGATGTTGCCATGGCATTTGTAAACTGTCATGGCGCTGGTGGGAGTGTAGCAGTGAGAACGACCAGAGGTCACTCTTGTCGCCATCTTGGTTTTGGTGGGTTTTGGCAGGCTTCTTTACTGCAACCTGTTTTATCAGCAAGGTCTTTATGACCTGTATCTTGTGTTGACCTCCTATCTCATCCTGTGACTAAGAATGCCTTAACCTCCTGGGAATGCAGCCCAGTAGGTCTCAGCCTTATTTTCCCCAGCTCCTATTCAAGATGGAGTGGCTGTGGTTCAAATGCCCCTGAGAGTTTCAACTTCCAGGTCTTATTATTTAAGAAATACTACATTTTGTAAGCTGCCATAGTTTGTTATTTCTCTGATGGGTCTGGGCAAAGTAAAGTGAAAACCTCCTGGAAAGGATTCACCATTCTAGATGTTGTTAATAACATTCGTAATTCATGGGAGAAGGTCAAAATATCAACATAAACAGGAGTTTGGAAGAAGTGGCTTCCAACCCTCATGGATGACTTTGATGGGTTCAAGACTTCAGTGAAAGAGCCAGGCACTATGGCTTATGCCTGTAATCCCAGCATTTTGGGAGGCCAAGGAGGATGGCTTGAGAGCCAGGAGTTCAAGACAAACCCAGTCAACACAGTGAAAGCCTGTCTTTACAAACAACAACATTCAGCGGAGGAAGTAACTGCAGATGTGATGGAGATAGCAAGAGAGCTGGAATTAGTAGTGACGCTTGAAGATGTGACTGAATGGTGGCAATCTTAGGAGAAAACTTGAATGAATAAAGAACTGCTTCTTACAGATGAGCAAAGAAAATGTTTTTGAGATTGAGATGGAGTCTTGCTCTGTCACCCAGGCTGGAGTGCAGTGGCGCAATCTCAGCTCACTGCAACCTCTGCCTCCCACGTTCAAGTGGTTCTTCTGCCTCAGCTTCCCAAGTAGCTGGGACTACAGGCGTCCGCCACCATGCCCAACTAATTTTTTTTGTATTTTTAGTAGAGACGGGATTTCACCGTGTTAGCCAGGATGGTCTCGATCTCCTGACCTTGTGGTCCACCTGCCTCGGCCTCCCAAAGTGCTGGGATTACAGGCATGAGCCACCACGCCCGGCCTGTTGTGGGTAAAATATTTTCAAACAGTATCACAAGTTACAGAGAAATCTCAGATAAAGAATCAATATAGCCAACATCATTGTTGTCTTATTTTAAAGAAATTGGCATAGCCATCCCAACCTTCAGCAACCACCACCCTGATCAGTGAACAGCCATCAACATCAAGGTAAGATCCTTCACCGGCAAAAAAAATTACGACTCCAGAAGGCTCAGGATCATTAACCTCTTTAACAATAAAGGAATTTATAATTAAGGTATGTACTTTTTTTTTTTTTTTGGTTTGTTTTTTGTTTTTCCCAAGATGGAGTCTCACTCTGTTGCCCAGGCTGGAGTACAGTGGTGCGATCTTGGCTTACTGCCACCTCTGCCTCCCGGGTTCAAGCAATTCTCCTGCCTCAGCCTCCCAAATAGCTGGGATTACAGGTGCCTGCCACTACGCCCAGCTAATTTTTTGTATTTTTAGTAGAGATGGGGTTTCACCATGATGGCCAGGCTGGTCTTGAAGTCCTGACCTCATGATTCGCCTGCCTCAGCCTCCCAAAGTGCTGGGATTATAGGCGTGAGCCACCGTGGCCAGCCTGTACATTGTTTTTTAGATATAATGCCATTATACACTTAACAGGATATAGTGTAAACGTAGCTTTTATATACACTGGGAAACCAAAGTCATATGACTTGCTTTATTGCAATATTTGCTTTATTGTTGTGGTCTGTGTTGATCTCAAAGGAAGAGGCTGAGGCACAAAATACAATTTAGAGTTTACTTGAGCCAAAGTGAGGACAGCTGCTTGGAAGACTCAGCCCCAAGTAACCTTGGATATGACCTCTGTATGGCTTTTGTTACCAACAGGTTGGTTGATTGATCACTGCCCTCTAGCCTGGGTGACAGAGCAAGACCCTGTCACCCAGGCTGGAGTGCAGTGATGCGAACACGGCTCGCTGCAACGTCAACCTCCTAGGCTCAAGCAATCTGCCCATCTCAGCCTCCTGAGTAGCTGAGACTACAGGCGTGTACCACCATGCCCAACTAATTTTTGTAGTTTTGGTGGAGACAAGGTCTCACTATATTGCCCAAGCAGGTCTTGAACTCCCAGGCTCAAGTGATCCTCTCATCTTGGCCTCCCAAAGTGCTGGGATTACAGGCATGAGCCACTGAGTCTGGCCTATTTATTTATTTGACAAGGTTTCGCTCTGTCACCCAGCCTGGAGTGCAGTGGCACAATCATGGCTCACTACAGCCTCAGCCTCCTGGGCTCAAGCAATCCTCCCACCTCAGCTTTCCAAGTAGCTGGCATTACAGGCGCGTGTCACCATGGCCCAGCTAATTCTTTTATTTTTTGTACAGACGGGTCAAGGAATCCTACTTCCTCGGCCTCCTAAAGTGCTGGGATTACACACGCAAGCCACTGGACCAGGCCATAAGCAGGTTTTTAAAGGGTAAAAAAGCGGACAGGGAGTGGGCTGATACAAACTTGTTCATCAGAAATTCTCATTGGTTTACAGAAATAACATTGATTAGTAATTGACTATACATTGTTAACCTATGGGGTGTGGGTTATAGTGTCTGGTGCAGCATTATTAGGTTAATTTCTAGCTACTTGTGGCAATAACGAGCAGTTTCAGGAGATGAATACATAGCTCAAAGGAGGGAGTAGAACGTGATTGCTGCCGCATTTTAATGTCTCTCTGGGCCTGATAATTTAAAAACACTCGCATTCCTGAGATAAAAGTTGTTTTCTTTTTTCATCTGGAGCCAAACCCACAATATCTCTCAGGTATGCCTGTATAAAATGAACACATGTCAAAGAATTATTAACAAATTTACAGTTGATTCAGAGGAGAATTTAAAATGAGCTCCTAAATTGCTGGCAATTAGGAATGTTGAAAAGAACTTACAAACAGATGCAAAACATGATCAATATCCACAGGCAATAACTGCATTCCACTGGACAAAATACATTTGCATTTCTATGGACAAGAATCATTTGCATAATTATCAGTTTTCTGCAATTTATAGAGTTGTAAAATAGCTCAAGGAGATGAAAGACACAGGGAACCTGGAAGGGTATGCTAAGGCAGGCTATCAAGTCATCTTTTTGATGCTTTCAATTTTTTTTTTTTTTTGGAGACAGAGTTTTGCTCGTTGCTCAGGCTGGAGTGCAGTGGCGCAATCTTGGCTCATCGCAACCTCCGCCTCTTGGGTTCAAGCAATTCTCCTGCCTCAGCCTCCGAGTAGCTGGGATTATAGGCATGCGCCTCCACACTCGGCTAATTTTGTATTTTTAGTAGAGACGGGGTTTCTCCGTGATCGTCAGGCTGGTCTCGAACTCCCGACCTCAGGTGATCTGCCCCCTTGGCCTCCCAAAGTGCCAGGATTACAGGTGTGAGCCACTGTGCCTGGCCGACGCTTTCAAAGTATTTAACAACTTTCACTAGGATGTCATCTTCTTGAAACAGGGGCTGTGTCTGACTGTACCCTCTATGCGTAGACCATTGTAGGTGTTTAGTGAAGACTGCTTGATGGAATGATTGGACATCCGTTGATTTTTTCCCCCCTAACCTTCTTGGTGCCCTTTTTGGAGGTGAAAGCAGAATATTTTTGGATGTAGTGGCTCACGCCTCTAATCCTAGCAGTTTGGGAGGCTAACACAGGAGGCTCATTAGAGCTCAGGAGTTTGAGACCAGCCTGGGCAACATGGCAAAACCCAGGCTCTACAAAAAAATGTCAGAAATTAGCTGGGCATGGTGGTGAATGCCTGTAGTTCCAGCTTCTTGGGGGACTGAGGTGGGAGGATAGTTTGAGCACGGGTGGCCAAGGTTGCAGTGAGCCGTGATCGCGCTACTGCACTCTAGCCTGGGCGGGACAGAGCAAGACTATCTCAGATGGAGTCTCGCTCTGTTGCCCAGGCTGGAGTGCAGTAGCATGATCTCGGCTCACTGCAAACTCCGCCTCCCAGGTTCATGCCATTCTCCTACCTCCGCCTCCCGAGTAGCTGTGACTACAGGCACCCGCCACCACACCCAGCTGATTTTTTGTATTTTTAGTAGAGACGGGATTTCACTGTGTTAGCCAGGATGGTCTCGATCTCCTGACCTCGTGATCCACCTTCCTCGGCCTCTCAAAGTGCTGGGATTACAGGCGTGAGCCACTGCGCCCGGCCAACTCTATCTCAAAAATACACACACAGCCCAGAATATTATTAAATTTTAGCTAGATATTGTTGTTTATGGAAAGTTCTCAACCTAAGATGTTCTTTTTCTTTCCAAAAAAAAAACAAAAAACAAAAAACAGAGGGTTGGGAAAGGATTGGATTGCTAAGTGTTAGAGAGAGACACAGTTGGTTGGGCGCAGTGGCTCACGCCAGGCTTGTAATCTCAGCATTTTGGGAGGCCAAGGCGGGAGGATCACTTGAGGCCAGAAGTTCAAGAGCAGCCTGGCCAACATGGTGAAACCCCATCTCTACTAAAAATACAAAAATTTGCCGGGCTTGGAGGCACACACCTGTTATCCCAGCTACTCAGGGGGCTGAGACAGGAGAATTGCTTGAACCCGGGAGATGGTGCCACTGCACTCCAGCCCAGGTGACAGAGGGAGACTCTGTATAAAAAAAAAAAAAAAAAAAAGACACACACACACACACACACACACACACACAGTCTTATTAGAGATTTTAAAATGATTTAACATCACATTCTAGCCCAGTGGCTCTTAACTAGGGACAACTTTGTCTCCCCAGGAGACATTTCACGATGTCTGAAAACATCTGTGGTTGTCACAGCTGGTGTGAGGCAGCTACTGGCATTTAGTGGGTAGAGACCAAGAATGCTGCTAAACTTCCTATAATGCATAGCACAGCCCCCCATGATAAATATTCAGCCCAAATGTCAATAGTGCCGAAGTAGGGAAACTGCGTTGGGGGATACCTAGAATGTTTATTCAGAGAGAATTCATGGAGAGAGAATTGGAGGCACTAAAAGGATTTTATTTTCTCACTCCCAGCCTGAGTTTACCCAAAGCATATTTATTATTTACTCCCATTTTCCCTGACTCCTCCATCTCTCATCACTGCCCTTACCCTTGACTTCTTGCCCACTTACCACCAAACACTCCTTCTTTACAGCAGGTCCAAAGTAGCAGTGGGGCAGGGCGCAGTGGCTCACGCCTGTAATCCCAGCACTCTGGGAGGCTGAGGCGGGTGGATTACCCGAAGCCAGGAGCTTGAGACCAGCCTGGCCAACATGGCGAAAACCCGTCTCAACTAAAAATACAAAAATTAGCTGGGTGTAGTGGCGCGCGCCTGTAATCCCAGCTACTTGGGAGGCTGAGGTGGGAGAATTGCCTGAACCTGGGAGTTGGAGGTTGTAGTGAGCTGAGATCATGCCACTGCACTTCAGCCTGGGCGACAGAGTGAGACTCCGTCTCCAAACAAAGAAACAAATTAATAAAGCAGGAGTGGGCTTGGAGGTCTATGAACATAAGGCTTCATGGTGGGCCAAGATGAGAGTTTCAAGGTCTATTCCGGCTCCAACCTGCCATCCATCGGGCATGGATGGCATGTGACATAGAGGCATGTGACATGACCTCTGTGGGCCACAGTCTCTCTGATTTCTGGAAAGTAGAAGTTGGACTAGATTGGCTTATCCCTCCAGGACCTTTCCACTCCACGTACCTAGGAGTCAGGGGTGCACTGTACCCAGGGCCTATTGGATGGAGAGGATTGTCAAGGGGCTTTTCCTGAGGAAGCAGAACCATAAGGTGACTATTCCTGGGCAGAAGGTAGTGCTGTGTCAGGAAGAGGGGTGCTGTATCCCCAGAAGGGGGCCTCAGATTAACCTCTCACATCTCATCACTTCCCCCAGCCTTGTCCCTCTCCCAGACCCTGGCACTGCTCTGGTGATCTCTTGGGTGTCTCGCTTGTCCTAAGCAGGCATCTGATTCTCTCTCAAGATGAGATTTAAGCCTGCAGGTGTGTCCCTTCCTGAGGGATTACCTTGCTGAAAAGGAGTTTTGGCCTGGTGCAGTGGCTCACACCTGTAATCCCAGAACACTAGGAGGTCAAGGCAGGAGGATGGCTTGAGCCCAGGAGGTCAAGGCCAGCCTGGCAACATAGGAGAACTTGTTTCTACAAAAAATAAAATAAATTAGCCTGGCATGCAGTGCACACCTGTAGTCCCAGCTACAACAGAGCAAGACTCTGCCTCTTAAAATCAAAACGGCCAGGCGCAGTGGCTCATGCCTGGAATCCCAGCACTTAGGGAGGCAAGGCAGGTGGGTCACCTGAGGTCAGGAGTTTGAGACCAGCCTGGCTAACATGGTGAAACCTCTTCTCTACTAAAAATACAAAAATTAGCCGGTCATGTTGGTGTGTGCCTGTAGTCCCAGCTACTCAGGAGGCTGAGGCGGGAGAATCGCTTGAACCTGGGAGGCGAAGGTTGCAGTGAGCTGAGATCACGCCATTGCACTCCAGCCTGGGCAGCAGAGTGAGACTCTGTCTCAAAAAATAATAAAAATAAAAACAAAAAGGAGTTTAAAAAAAAAATGTATTTTCTCCTCTGATTATAAAAGTGTACTAAAGAAAATTTGGAAAGTAAAGGCCGGGGGCAGTGGCTCATGCCTGTAATCCCAGCACTTTGGGAGGCCTAGGCGGGTGGATCACGAGGTCAGGTGATCAAGACCATCCTGGCTAACACGGTGAAACCCCGTCTCTACTAAAAAATACAAAAAATTAGCCGGGCATGGTGGTGGGTGCCTGTAGTCCCAGCTACTCGGGAGGCTGAGGCAGGAGAATGGCGTGAACCCGGGAGGCGGAGCTTGCAGTGAGCCGAGATAGCACCACTGTACTCCAGCCTGGGCGACAGAGCGAGGCTCCGTCTCAAAAATAAATAAATAAATAAATAAATAAAATTTGGAAAGTAAAAAGGCAAAAACAAAAAACAAAAAACAAAAAACAAAAAACAAACAACAACCCACCTACAATTTCCCCCTCTCTTTCCATATGAGAGTGTTAGTACCTTTGAAGGTTAATAGTGGGCTCTTTCATCTTTTAAAAACTTATTTAAAGAAAAAATTATGCAAGAGCAACACGTTTTGCTAGAGAAAAAGTAGAGAGTATTGACAAAACAAAAACAATGAAATATTTAAGATCCACCTGGATGTACCGCAAAATGTTAATAAGGGAAACTGTCCCCATAACTGGGGACATGGATATAGGATGGGGACATATGAAACTCTCTGTGCTAATTGCTTATGTTTTCTATAAATGGAAAACTACTAAAACAAAAAATCCTGCTAATTAAATTGTATTTTAAAAACCCACCTGGAATCTTTCAGGGATGATCATTGATAATGCTCGTGTTCATTCTTGAATTAGGGAAAACTATGAATATTCATATCACGGAAGTAGGACTTTTAACAGCTAACCTTTTCTTTTTTTTTTTTTTTGAAATGGAGTCTCGCACTGTTGCCTGGGCTGGAGTGCAATGGCATGATCTCGGCTCACTACAACCTCCGCCTCCCGGGTTCAAGCAATTCTCCTGCCTCAACCTCCTGAGTAGCTGAGATTACCAGTGCCTGCCACCATGCCTGGCTAAGTTTTCATATTTTTAGTAGAGACAGGGTTTCACTATGTTGGCCAGGCTGGTCTCGAACTCCTGACCTCGTGATCTGCCCGCATTGGCCTCCCAAAGTGCTGGGATTACAGGCGTGAGCCACTGCGCCCGGCCACGCCCGGGTGATTTTTAAGTATTTTTGTATTTTTGTTTTTTAGTAAAGATGGGGTTTCACCATGTTGGCCAGGCTGATCTCGAATGCCTGACCTCAAGTGATCCGCCCACCTTGGCCTCTCAAAGTGTCAGGATTACAGGTGTGAGCCACCGTGCCCGGCCTCCTTGGTCTTCTCTTGTACGCTGTGTAGTAGTGGGGTTGAGAAGAGGGTGTGGAGTTTGAAAGGGGGATGTCTAGCAAAGCAGATGGGAGATGGTGGGACCCACACTGATGCCGTAATTGGTGTGTCAGGGTGTTTACGCTTCTTCCACGCAAGAAGCCTTTATTGAGTGCCAACTTGTGCCATGCTATGTATGAAGCATCATTTTAGATGTAGAAGAGACAGCAGGAAGCAAGGCACACCAGGCCTGTTGGCTGGAGAATGCTATTTCCTCTCCAAAGGTGCAATGCAGCAATTACTAATGACATGCTTCTTTTCTTGAGGAACTTCTCTGGGGCATGAGATAAGTCACACTTCTTGGTTTGAGATCTACCTCAGACACTGGGATATTTGGTGGCTCCATCCTGTATGATAGCAAACACAAAGGGCATCCACTTGCTGGCAGTTAGCACTAAGTTAAAAAAACAAAAAAATAAAACAAAAGAAAAGGGCCAAGCGCAGTGGCCCGTGGGAGCAGGGAAGGGCTTCTGGTGAGAGTTGGAAAGGTGGACTGGGCCAGATGCTCTTCCTTCGTCCCAATTAAATCTCTATGGCATTTAGCAAATGCCAAGGAAGAGCCCAGCACTTTGGGAGGCCGAGGTGGACAGATCACATGAGGCCAGGAGTTCAAGACCAGTCTGGCCAACATGGTGAAACCCCATCTCTACTAAAAATACAAAAATTAGCCAGGCACATCTATAACCCCAGCTACGCGGGTGGCTGAGGCAGGAGAATTGCTTGAACCTGGGAGGCGGAGGTTGCAGTGAGCTGAGATTTTGCCACTGCACTCCAGCCTGGGCGACAGAGGGAGATTCTGTTTCAAAAAGAAAAAGAAAAGAAACTGCCTCCAACATGATCGGTCATTAGATGTAACTATGTAAAAGTCAGCTTTAGATTAGTTTATATGGTATTACATTTTCAGGCTCTTTAGTTACATATTGATTTTTAAACTCCCTCACTTTGTTCCTTCCCACTGTTTTTTTTTTTTTCCTGCTCTCATAACTTTATCAGGCCTTTGAAAAGTTCATGGGTCCTAGACACTGTGCAGGAGGGTGTGGAAGTGAGTGTGGATGTGGGCTGCAGTGGAGATAGGTGTGTGTGTGAGACCGTGAATCACAGTGACAGGTAATGCAGGGTGACTGTCTGAGGCCTGAGAGTGGGGCCCATGTGCAAGCCCAAGAAAGTTGCTGGTGTGAGAATGAGGGTGTTCACATTATTGAAGGGTGTTTGGATGAAAGAGGCAGGTGCATGTGCGTCATGGTGAGTTCCCAGAATCCAGATAGAGAATGAGGGTGAGGATGGTGAAGGTCAGAGGTTGAAGGAGTCTGACAAGCTGAGGGTCCCTGTGTGACTGTGATTTCTGCGGGCACATGGGTGTGAGGCTTGAGAAACTGGGTGCATGGATGATGGTGACCAACAGGAGGGTGAGCGTGTTATGTGTGTGTGCAGGACTCACATGTGATTGTGAATGTTGGATGTTGCAGGTAGTGAGCAGTGGCAGGTGTGTGTGTGTGTAGGGCCTGGGCGTGAATATGCACGTTGGTGCAAGAGTGAGTGAGAATGACTGATGGGGTGAGCGTGGCCGGGTGCCCGTGTGATTGTGCATGTCAGATGTTGGTGGGGATGAGTGTCACAGCTCGCGTGTATAGGGCTGGGATGTGATTGTGAATGTGGGATTTTGCGGGGGGTGCGGCGGCAGGGTGCGCGCACGGCGGGCGTGGGCGGGGGGCGCGTGGCCGGGTGGGCGCGCGTGGGGGGCGCGCGGCGCGGGCCGGGGGCGGGGACACTGCAGCGGTCGCGGCGGCGCGGACACGGCCCGGCCGCCCCCCGTGGCAGGCGCGGCGCGGAGCGAGCGGGCGCAGCGCGGAGCTCGGGCCCATGGTGCGCCCGTGTCCGTCGGTCGGGCCGCGCGGGCGGCTCCGCGCGTGGCCCGGCGCTCGCGAGCTCGCCCCCTCGCTGCGGGCCCGGCCCGCCCGCTGCCGCCGCCTCCTCCCCCGGGGCGGCGCGGCGCCGGCGGGCGGCGGCGCGGAGGCCGGACCGGGCGGCGGCCCAGGCGGCGCTGGGGGCGCGGCGGCCAAGGCGGGCGGCGCCGCCGACATGACGGACAACATCCCGCTGCAGCCGGTGCGCCAGAAGAAGCGGATGGACAGCAGGCCCCGCGCCGGGTGAGTGGGCCCGGGCCCGCGTTTTCCTTTGTCCGCTCCTCCCGGAGCCCGGCGCTCGGGCCAGCCTGGCCGGGCCTGACAGGTTGGCCGCGCGCCGCGCCCGGCGCCATGAGCCCGGGGCAGGGCTGGGGAGGCGGGAAGGTGGGGAGGGGGTCCCTGCGCTTCAGCCCCGGGCGGCACCTAGCCTGATGCCGGCCCTTTGGGGTTCGAGCGCCCGGTTGCCTGGGCCTCCTTGCCCACCTTCCTTTAGAAACCCCGAGAAGCCGGGTCCGCCCCAGCGCTGTTTACACACTCGCGGAATTCGGATCAGCCGTGCTTTCTCACCGTTTTATTGTTCCGTAATTAATATCTGTCCGTAATTAATATCTGAGGTAACGATTTGGTCAGTGTCACACCGAGCTCTGCGCTTGGAGCATTACTTGGGAGCCCAGATATGCTCAGCTTTTAGGGGGGCACGGCCTACGCCGCGGGGTACCCCATCAGCGCCCCTGGGTCCCAGCCTCAGGAGGCTGCGCCGAGACCACCTGCGCCCCGGTGGCCCCTTCCCCCTCCGCCCCGGGTGGACCCGAACCAGCAGTCGCAGGAGGGTGGGAGGGGCTCCTACTGGCCGCTTGGTGACACTACCCCTTGTGTTCTCCCCCCACAATTTGGGGGAAGGAATCCCACGGCTGGGACAGGGGCTGCCACCTGCTGTGCCCTTCCCTCAGTAGAAGACCCCGAGGGCAGCTTATGCGCGGAACAGGCGAGGGTTTTTCCGCATTTGGGAAGAGGGGACGGGTTGGTATTTTGCGCCTCGCCGTCTTCCTGTTCGGAGGATGGCAGCGTGACCCGTTGAGGTTTGCGAGGCTCTCGCATCGCCTGCCATAGACTCACCTGGGCGTGAGGGGCGGGGGTGGGAAGGACGAGGGTGGGCGCTGGTGCAAATGCAGATTTCCCGGCCCCCGCCTAGACCCGCCAATCAGAGTTCTGGGGGGCGGGGCCTGGAGATGTGCATTTCCACAAGCCGCGCAGGTGAGGCTGGAGCCCGCGGGAGGCTGAGCGCGGTGTTGGGCGGGGCCTGCGGCCGCTCTGCTCCGCCCTTCCTCGGGCGTCTGGTCCTCTCTGGGCACTTCCCGGTGGCGGCCGCTTATTGCAGCGTCAGTTGCTCGGAACAGGAGACGCAGCGGGTGGAGTGAACCATAAGGGTGGCTTCACCAGGTGTCAGTGGAATCTTAAAAAAAAAGAATGGTGCTGGCGGCCATTTTGTGGGGTCTTTGTCCCTGGCTTCCTGAATCCTCCGATGAAGAGGCCTCGCTGATATTACCCAGAGGAGGAAACTGGAGGTTACGGAGGTTAAGGGCTGTAGGGAAGACTGCAAAATGGAGATTGAACTCCGGATTGTCTGAACCCAGAGAGGAGTGTTCCCTCACTCCTCCCCTCTCTGTTTTGCGTTTATTATTATTATTATTATTATTAAGACGGAGTCTCACTCTGTTGCCCACGCTGGGGTGCTGTGGCGAGATCTCTGCTCACTGCAGCCTCCGCCTCCCGGGTTCAAGCAGTTCTCTGCCTCAACCTCCCGAGTAGCTGGGATTACAGGCGCCCGACACCACGCCTGACTAATTTTTGTATTTTTAATAGAGACGGGGGTTTCACCATCTTGGCCAGGCTTGTCTTGAACTCCTGACCTCGTGATCCACCCACCTTGGCCTTCCAAAGTGCTGAGATTACAGGCGTGAATCACCGCGCCCGGCTATTTTGTTATTTTTTTAAACGGGAGTGTAGGAGAGGACGGTCTTGCTATGTTGCTCAGGCTGGTCTCAAAACTCTTGGCCTCAAAGAATCCTTCCACCTCAGCCTCCTGGAAGTAGTCTGCTGCGCTGGCGTTTTTTTTTGGAGACAGAGTTTCGCTCTTGTTGCCTAGGCTGGAGTGCAGCGGTGTGAACAACGTCCGCCCCCAGGTTCAAGCAATTCTCCTGTCTCAGCCTTCCAAGTAGCTGGGACTACAGGCGCCTGCCACCACCCCCGGCTAATTTTGTCTTTTTAGTAGAGGAGAGGTTGCGCCATGTTGGCCAGGCTAGTCTTGATCCGTCAGCCTTGGCCTCCCAAAGGGCTGGGATTACAGGCAAGAGCCACTGCGTCCGGCCTCCTTTGTTTTAATGATGACAATTGACTTGAACACTATGCCTGGAACAGTGCCTGGTACATCGTACACCCTCAGTAAATATTGTAATGAATTAATATGATCAGTGGAGTCTAAAATCCAGTGGTTATTAATTTGTGCCATGAGCAATTATGAGACGCCTACTATGTGCAGGAGCCACTTCAGCTGATGGGGATGCAAGGATGAATTAAAGAAGACCTGCCCAACAGGTGTGGGTGTCCTGACCCTGGCTGTGCATTGTAATCACCAGGGAAACTTAACTACCCTTTTCTGATCGATTCTAGACCTTTGAAAGAAGAATTTAGGGTGGGACCTGGGTGTCTAGCTATATGTTTTTCTAAGCTCCCCTGATGATTTTAATATGCAGTCAGAGTTGAGAACTTTTGAGTCAGTACATGAAGGAAAAATGCAAATATTGTTCAAAAGTGATCATTAGCGTGATAGAAACATGAACCGTTCATATGGAGACCCAGAGGGAGTGGTGCAGATAATTTTATTTAAAAGTAAGTTTTCTAGTTTGTGTTGGAATGGAGCATCACAGCCCCTTTAGAACTTGCCAGCTTTGGAACTAATCTTTCTTTTTTTCTGAGACGGTGTAGTTTCACTCTCGTTGCCTGGAGTGCAATGGCTTGGTCTTGGCTCACTGCAACCTCTGCCTCCTGGGTTCAAGCAATTCTTCTGCCTCAGCTTCCCAAGTAGCTGGGATTACAGGCACCCACTACCACGTCCGGCTAATCTTTGTATTTTTAGTAGAGACAGTTGTTTCACCATGTTGGCCAGGCTGGTCTTGAACTCCTGACCTCAGGTGATCCACCTGCCTTGGCCTCCCAAAGTGCTGGGATTACAGACGTGAGCCACCGTGCTTGGCCTGGCACTAATCTATTTCTGTTTTTTTTTTTTTTTTTGAGATGGAGTTTCACTCTTGTTGCCAAGGCTGGCACGATCTTGGCTCACTGCAACCTCCGCCTTCCAGGTTTAAGCGATTCTTCTTGAATCAGCCTCCTGAGTAGCTGGGATTACAGGCATGCACCACCATACCCGGCTAATTTTGTATTTTTAGTAGAGATGGGGTTTCTCCATGTTGGTCAGGCTGGTCTCGAACTCCTTACCTCAGGTGATCGGCCCACCTTGGCCTCCCAAAGTGCTGTGATTACAGATGTGAGCCACTGTGCCTGGCCAATCTGTTTCTTAAACAGTGACATGGATTTGGATTCAAATCGTGTATCAGGGTTGCTGTGCATTTGCGTAAATGCTCTTGTATATAATCTGCGTTTTCAGGAGTAGCAACATCAAGGTGGGAATCCTGAAGTTTAGAAACTCTTGAGAAGCACAGAGAGATGGAGGAGCTTCCTGAAATAGAACTGGGGGCTGGGGGATGGCAGCGTGAGGGCTAAAGTGGGTGGGTGGTTAAAGGAAGAAGAAAGAAAATATGTAATGGGTCAGGCTGTCTGCTGGATGCTTGAGATAAATAGGGCTGTTTTAATCCTTACAACAACCATGTGAGTTTTTGGAGTTAATCCTCCCATTTTAGGGGCCGGGTGTGGCGGTTCAAGCCTGTAATCCCAGCACTTTGGGAGGCCAAGGCGGGCGGATCACTTGAGGTCAGGAGTTCGAGACCAGCCTGGCCAACATGGTGAAACCCTGTCTCTACTAAAAATACAAAAATTAGCCGGGCGTGGTGGTGATGCCTGTAATCCCAGCTACTGGGGAGGCTGAGGCAGGAGAATTGCTTGAACCCAGGAGGTGGAGGTTGCAGTGAGCCAGGATTGTACCACTGCACTCCAGCCTGGGTGAAGAAGCAAGATTCCATCTCAAAAAAAAAAAAAAAAAAATTCTCCCATTTTATTGACAGGGAAACAAAGATTCACTGATATTAATGTGTTCATGGTCTTGGAGGTTGTAAGTGAGAGGAGGCAGTTTTGAACCAGATCCACCCATTTCACCTAATGGTTCTAGGCAATAAAGCTGTGAATGGTTGGAAGATTTGTGGTTAAAAAAACCAAAAATGATGCCACATGTTGTAGGGGACAGAATGCAGTTATTTCTGGGGTTACTCAGCGAATGTTACCAAGACATGCAGCTTATTTTTGGAGGAATCCCCTGGCTTCAAAGTTCTTTTCTCTCTTGAGAAAGTTACCACATCCTGATGTTGAGAAAACTTTTGAAATGGTGTAGTTAGGAAACAAGGCATTTCACCTCCATTGCTGGAAACCATTTTATGACATCATGCCCTTTGCTTATGGCTGAATGGAGCTCCTCTTGTGGTGAAATGGCAGGGATTATTTGTTAGGAGCCAGGACGCAGGAGTCCATTGAGGAGCTGGGTTCACACCCAGGCTCTGCTGCTTACTAGCTGTGTGATCTTGGGAAAATAACTTTACCTCTCTGAGTCTCAGTTGTTTCATCTGTAAAATGGGAATGACAATAATTATGTATCTCCTAGAGTTTTTTAGTCTATGTAAAGTTTAGGAGAATAAGTGCTCAGTATGCCTTAGGTGTTTACTAGGGCTAATGGTGATCATTAGGTGTTTGCATGAGGTTTACCGTTGGGGTCTACAGTGCGCTTCTTTGAGAGGAAGGGCCTTTTATGAGAAATTTAGAAATATTATGAATTTCACTGCTTTTTCCTGATCAAATTCAGGAAAATGAATAACTATGTAGAGCATTCTGTCCAGGTATATCGAGGCCCTGGTGTGATGTTGTGGCAAGGATGGGAGCTTAGGTACCAGGTGGCCCAAGACTTTGCCTTGTTGTAACAATCTACGTTTTGTGGCCACATTGGATGAGGATGCTTTGATGCGTGATATATTTGGATTTGGGGGACTAGGAAGTTTTGAATATGAATCAGATTGAGAAAGAAGAACTGAATAGGTACGTTGTCTACCACAATTTTTAAAACAGCTTTATTGAAGTATAATTTATATAGCATACATCTATTGAAAGTATGTAAACTGGCCAGGAGCGGTGGCTAATTCCTGTAATACCAGCACTTTGGGAGGCCAAGGTGGGCGGATCAGGAGGTCAGGAGATCCAGAGCATCCTGGCTAACACAAGTGAAACCCCATCTCTACTAAAAATACAAAAAAATTAGCCGGGCGTGGTGGTGGGCACCTGTAGTCCCAGCTACTCAGGAGGCTGAGATAGGAGAATGGCGTGAACCCGGGAGGCAGAGCTGGCAGTGAGCCGAGATCGCGCCACTGCACTCTAGCCTGGGTGACAGAGCGAGACTCCATCTCCAAAAAAAAAAAAAAAAAGTATGTAAACCATCGATTAAAAAAAAAACAGGTGTATGGAGTTATGCAACAATCACGCCGGCATGGGTTTTGAATGTTTTCATCACCTCCGAAAGTCTCCTCCAGCCCATCTGCAGTTCATCCCTGCCCTTGCCCCAGTCCCAGGCAACCAGTGATCCGCTTTCTGATTCCATAGGTTTGCCCTTTCTGGAAATTGTCTATCAATGGAATCACACCACATGTTGCCTTTTGTGTCTGGCTGCTTTAATTTAGCATGAAGTTTTTGAAGTTTCTTTTTATTGTGTAATAGAATTTCAGCTGGGCTCGGTGGCTCACACCTGTAATCCCAGCACTTTGGGAGGCCGAGGCAGGAGAATTGCTTGAGCCCCGGAGTTCAAGAGTAGCCTGGGCAACATAGTGAAACCCTGTCTCTACAAAAAATAAATAATAATAATAAAAAAAGCCAGACATGGTGGCTTGAGCCTGTGGTCCCAGCTACTTGGGAGGCTGAGATAGGAGGAGTGCTTGAGCCCAGGAGATCTAGGTGGCAGTAAACCCTGATCATACCACTGCACTCCAGCCTGGGCAACAGAGTGAGACCCTGTCTCAAAAAAAAAAAAAAAAAAAAAAGCCATTTGTGGATACATCACCTTAAATCTTTTTGTTTGTTTGTTTTTAGACAGGGTCTCGCTCTTGTCACCCAGGCTGGAGTGCAGTGGCATGATCTCAACTCACTGCAACCTCCACCTCCCGGGTTCAAGCGATTCTCATGCATCAGCCTCCTGCTGTAGCTGGGATTACAGGCGCCCGCCACCACGCCCAGCTAATTTTTGTATTTTTTTTTTTTTTTTTGAGACAGAGTCTTGCTCTGTCACCAGGCTGGAGTGCAGTGGTGTGATCTTGGCTCACTGCAACCTCTGCCTCCTGGTTCAAGCAGTTCTCCTGCCCCAGCCTCCGGAGTAGCTGGGACTACAGGCGCATGCCACCACGCCCAGCTAATTGTTTGTATTTTTAGTAGAGATGGGGTTTCACCATGTTGACCGAGATGGTCTCGATCTCTTGACCTCATGATCCGCTCACCTCAGCCTCCCTAAGTGCTGGGATTACAGGCATGAGCACCACGCCTGGCCTAATTTTTGTATTTTTGGTAGAGATGGGGCTTCACCATATTGGCCAAGCTGGCCTCGAACTCCTGACCTCAAGTTATCCGCCCGCCTTGGCCTCCCAAAATGCTGAGATTACAGGCGTGAGCCACTGACCCTGGCCCGGCCCAGTGTTATCACAGGGTCCTTAAAAGCAAAAGACAGGCAGGAGAGTGAGTGTCAGCATAAGAGAAAGATTGGGAGAGGCTGCACTGCTGGCTTGAAGAGGGAAGAAGGGGCCATGAGCCAGGGAACGCAGGGGACTCTAGAAGTTGGAAAAGGTAAGGAAACGGACTCTCCATTGGCGCCTCCAGAAGGAACACGGCCCTGCTGACACCTTCCTGGATTTTAGTGTTGTGAGGCCCATTTTGGACTTCGGACCTAACTGTAGGGTAATAAACTTGCATTGTTTTAAGCCACTCAAGTTGTGCTGATTTTTTTTTTTTTTTTTTGAGGCGGAGTCCCGCTCTGCCGCCCAGGCTGGGGTGCAGTGGTGCAACCTTGGCTCACTGCAAGCTCCGCCTCCCGGGTTCACGCCATTCTCCTGCCTCAGCCTCCCGAGTAGCTGGGACTACAGCGCCCGCCACCATGCTCGGCTGATTTTTTTGTATTTTTATTAGAGACAGGGTTTCACCGTGTTAGCCAGGATGGACTGGATCTCCTGACCTCGTGGTCCGCCCGCCTTGGCCTCCCGAAGTGCTGGGATTACAGGCGTGAGCCACCGCGCCCGGCCAAAGTTGTGCTAATTTGTTACAGCAATGAGGAGAAGCTGTCACACACCGACGTGTGCTGCAGACCCTGGGAACAGATTGTCGTGCTCCTCTTTCCATCCCGCGGAGGGGACTGGAGTCTAGACAGGAATCTGCCGCCTGGGTGGAGGCATCAGAGGCATTTCAGAGGTCCTACATTTTGCCTGAGAGCATAGAGCTTACGTCAGCATGTTTATGTGACTCATTATCTGATGGTGGAGGAAAAAGATGAATATTTATTTAGTACCTTCAGTGTTTTGGCTCTGAACTCATGTTTCCTCTTTCATGTTGCACAATGGCCCTTTGATGTTGGTATTTTTTTTAATTCTTGCTTTACTGATAAGGAAACAAAAATGCCCTTTCTCTTTGATGTGATGGAGGTGGTGTTAGGTAGGACTCTCATTATTCTCAGGACTTACATTCTTGTTTTTTTTTTTTTTTTTTTTGAGACAGAGTCTCACTCTGTCACTCAGGCTGGAGTGCAGTGGCGCAATCGAGATTGAGTGAGCCGAGGTCACTGCAACCTCTGCCTCCTGGGTTTAAGCAATTCTCTGCTTCAGCCTCCCAAGTAGCTGGGACTACTACAGGCCTGCGCCACCACGCCCAGCTAAATTTTGTATTTTTAGTAGAGACAGGGTTTCACCGTGTTGGCCAGGATGTTCTTGATCTCTTGACTTTGTGATCCGCCTGCCTCGGCCTCCCAAAGTGTTGGGATTACAGGGGTGAGCCACTGCGCCTGGCATTTTTTTTTTTTTTTTTGAGACAGAGTCTTGCTCTGTCGCCCAGGCTGAAGTGCAATGGCGTGATCTCGGCTCACTGCAACCTCCATCTCCCAGTTCAAGTGATTCTCCTGCCTCAGCCTCCCGAGTAGCTGGGATTACACGTGCCTACCAGTATGCCAGGCTAATTTTTATATTTTTAGTAGAGATGGGGTTTCGCCATGTTGGCCTGGCTAGTCTCGAACTCCTGACCTCAGGTGATCTGCCTGCCTTGGCCTCCCAAAGTGCTGGGATTACAGACGTGAGCCACCGTGCCCTGCCCAGGACTTGCAGTCTTTATTTAAGTCATTGTGAGCACTGAATTTTCGAATACCGAACCATTGCTCTTACGGGAAATAAGAGGTTAGGTTCCTGAGAGGCTCTGGTCACGTTATTTTTGTTGACTGATCGATGAAGAACCTCGTTTTAGGTGTGTTTCTGTTTTTTAAAAACCCCATACTTAATGTACATTATTGATTCATTAACATCGAACTCACAGGCAACAACTCTGTAACTCAGGCCTGGAGGCAGCTTATCTGACACGTGTATTTTTTCCACGTGGCACGTCCCAGCCTTCCTGTGCTTAGAGATACTAGTTAGTGCTTCTGCACTGTGCTGAGGGGCCATTTTAAACTGCAAAACCATCAAGGAAAAGCACAAAAATGCACAAATCGTGGCAGTAAGAGACCACAAAAATGACTCCTATTTGTAGTGTGAGAGCTGCAATGAGAAGCCTTGTGTCACCTCAGCTGGGAATGTGTGTGTCTGGGGGCGGGGCAGGGAGGAGCAACTCACCATTTTGGCCACACTGCACGCATTCATGAGTGACTGTGAAGGGGCTGCAGCTGTTGATTTGGGATTACAAGTTTGAGGGATTTGGTGAATTTGCAAATACAGAAATTATAAATTATGAGGATCAATTGTATATAGTGGGATGGGTATGTGTTTCAATGTCCTTCCTTTGACAAAGTGGAGGTAGTATTAGATATGTGACATGTAGGGGTGTGTGTACATTTTATTTTATTTTTAAATTTTATTTATTATTATTATCATTTTTGTGACAGAGTCTTGCTCTTGTCGCCCAGGCTGGAGTGCAGTGGTGCGATCTCGGCTCACTGCAACCTCTGCCTCTGAGGTTCAAGCAATTCTCTTGCCTCAGCCTCCTGAGTACCTGGGATTACAGGCACCCGCCACCACGCCTAGCTAATTTTTGTGGTTTTAGTAGAGACAGAGTTTTGCCCTGTTGGCCATGCTGGTCTCGAACTCCTGACCTCAGGTGATCCACCCACCTCGGCCTCACAAAGTGCTGGGATTACAGGCATGAGCCACCGCACCCGGCCGTGTGTGTACATTTTAACATCCTTTCTTTGATGTGGAGGGAGTATTAGGTATCAAGCATATAGGGGTATGTTTTGAGGGAGGGGATTGTGCTGGTGGGTGAAACCCAGAGACACCCCCCTCCTCGGCCACCGACCTTCCCCTCTCTGGACTGGCATAGAGAGTTGCACCAACAGCTCTTTGCCCCCCTGGGATGAAAACAGTGGAGCAAGCCTTGGCAGCGGCCCATGGGGCTATGCTCTCTGTCCTCTGCCAGCGCCCAGCTGCACTTGCGCCATCCCCTTCAGTTACAGAGGTCCTCCCTTGCTCTGCCTTGTGCTGACCAAAACCAGACTAGCCGCTCTCTGCCCGCGTGGAGACCAGAAGATGTGTTGTTGCAAACCCACAGAGGGACTCTGAAGGATGGAGTGTGGACGTGGGCGCCGTGCCTGCCGGGCTTCCCTGCAGAAGGGCTCTTTCTTTTCTTTTTTGAGACAGAGTCTCATTCTGTTGCCCAGGCTGGAGTGCAGTGATATGATCTCGGGTCACTGCAACCTCCGCCTCCTGAGTTCAAGGGATTCTCCTGCCTCAGCCTCCTGAGTAGCTGGGATTACAGGTGCAGGCCACCATGGCTGGCTAATTTTTGTATTTTTAGTAGAGACGGGGTTTCACCATGTTTGTCAGGCTGGTCTCGAACTCTTGACCTCGTGATCTGCCCGCCTTGGCCTTCCAAAGTGCTGGAATTACAAGCATAAGCCGCTGCGCCCGGCCCAAAAGGGCTCTTTCTACTTACTCTACAGCTGGCTGGCGAGAGGAGGTCCCTGTAGTCCAGTCCGCAAGGAGACCTTGACCTCTGCCTTGCATGCAACAAGTTGGAAAAAGGAGGCAAGGCACTGAACCAGCCATCTTTGGACTTTTGTCCCTTACTTCTCAGAACAGAATGTTCTTTTAGTGTCTTTACCCAGATGGAAATGTTGAAAGTCAGTGATAAGGGCTGGCTGTATTTTATGACTGCATTTGAAGCGGAGGGGATGAGACGTGTCTTCAGGGTCACTCATGAAGGTGGTGACTTTGGTTTAATTTGGAAAGAAAAAGACTAGTTGTAACATTTTTATTGATGACATTTAGAATGATTCTGATTTTAATAACTCGTATCTGTTTTCTCTAATTTGTGTGAGTTTGAAAGATTAATATATGTATGAAAGCTTAGCAATTATTTTTATGAGCCCTTCTGTTTGTACCAAATGATACTTGCTTTCTTGTTGTAGTCATGCCAGGAAGTTTCCTTTTAGAATTTAAATAAAAGGCAGTCAATTTAAAGAAAACCATGAAGTCTGTAAAGAAAACCATGAAGTCTGAGATTTGTAGATACCCCAAGTCATGCCTGACATTTAGGAAGTAGTGGCCCATGCTGAAATGTCATAGTCTAAACACATAATGTTACTGCTACAAGGGGAAAGAAATAGGATAGTTGGTTGTGCTTATACATTTAAAACCTTTTTTTTTTTTTTTTTTTTTTGAGTCGTACTCTCACTCTATTGCTCAGGCTGGAGTACAGTGGGTGTGATCCTCAGCCTCCTGGGTTCAAGCAATCCTACCGCCGCAGCCTCCCCAGTAGCTGGGATTACAAACATGCACCACCATGCCTGGCTAATTTTTGTATTTTTTTATAGAGATGGGGTTTCTCCATGTTGCTCAGGCTGGTTTCAAACTCTTGAGCTAAAGCAGTCCGCCAACCTCAGCCTATCAAAGTGCTGGGACTACAGGCGCCAGCCACGGTGCCTGGCCCTGCTTTTATTTTTGTCTAAACAGAATTTGCAGAAACTCTGGGGGAAGATAGTTGGAAGAGGCCCCGTGCCAGCAGGGAAAGGCTTCTGGTGAGAGCTGGAAAGGTGGACTGGGCCGGATGCTCTTCCTTCGCCCCAATTAAATCTCTCTGGCATTTAGCAAATGCCAAGGAAAGCCTGTTGGCGGTGGTCCCCAAGGAAGAATCAGTTTGTAGTGTCAACAGTGCCTTGCTCCTAACATGGGCCTGGCAGGATCTCCCACATGCCGCAGGCAGTTTGCAGTGATGAGATAAAGTCAGGCTTGGGGCCGGTCTTGGTGGCTCACGCTTGTAATCCCAGCACTTTGGGAGGCCGAGGTGGGTGGCTCACTTAAGGTTAGGAGTTCAAGACCAACCTGACCAACATGGTGAAACCCTGTCTCTACTAAAAATATGCTGCGCCTGGCCGATATTTTGGGTTTGATGATTCCCTGTTATGGAGGCTGTCCTGGGTATTGTAGGATGTTTAGCAGCATCCCTGGCCTCTGCCCACTAGATGCCAGTGCCATCCCCTCCCCACCTTGTGACAATCAAGAACGTCTCCAGACATTGCCAGGTGTCCTCTGGGGGGTGAATGGCCCTCAGAGCCACTGGACTAAGGAAGCTGATATTCACTGAGTGGCCATAGTCCTTTTAAGGTGTCTCATCCTGTCTTTTTAAAAAAAAAAAAAACCGAAAACAAAACTCAAGACATCTGTTGGATGAGAGATTCATATAGTCTGGACTATTGTTCTTGCTATGAGGTCAGCTTTCTGATTTAGTAATTAAGGAAGCTTTGTGCTGTTAGAACATTTGGGAAATGTTGCAGACGTGGATCCCCCACCCCTCCCCAAATTTACATGTTTGAAGCTGGAACCCCCAGCACCTCAGAATGTGACTGAATTTGGAGACGGGGCATTTAAAGAGGTGATCAATTTAAAATGAAGCTGTTAGGATGGGCCCTTTTCCATTCTGCCCGGTGACCTTATAGGAGGAGATTAAGACAGAAAGAGAGGCTGGGCACGGTGGCTCACACCTGTAATCCCAGAACTTTAGGAGGCTGAGGCAGGTGGATCACCTGAGGTCAGGAGTTCAAGACCAGCCTGGCCAACATAGTGATACCCCATCTTTACTAAAATTACAAAAATTAGCTGGGTGTGGTGGCGTGCACCTCTAATCTCAGCTACTAGGAAGGCCGAGGCAAGAGAATTGCTTTAACCCAGGAAGCGGAGGTTGCAGTGAGCCAAGATCATACCCCTGCACTTCAGCCTGGGCGACAGAGCGAGACTCCGTCTCAAAAAGAAAGAAAGAAAAAAAAAAAAAAAAAAGACAGACACCAGAGAAAAGACCATGTGAGGACATAGGGGGAAGGTGGCCGTCTACAAGCCAAGGAGAGAGGCCTCAGGAGAAACCAACCCTGCTGACACCTTGTTCTTGGATTTCTGGCCTCCAGGACTGTGAGAAAATAAGTTTCTGTTGTTTAAGCCATCCAGTCTGTGATATTTTATTATGGCAGCCCAAGGAAACTAATGTAGGAAGCATCTCATTTATTGCCATCTTGGCATGTGTGGTATCTCTTAGTGTTATTAAGCTTTTATTTGAAATTAATGTCATGAATAGTGCAGCTATGAACTTTTTTTTTTTTTTTTTTGAGATGGAGTCTCGCTCTGTCGCCCAGGCTGGAGTGCAGTGTCACGATCTCGGCTCACTGCAAGCTCCGCCTCCCAGGTTCACGCCATTCTCCTGCCTCAGCCTCCCGAGTAGCTGGGACTACAGGCGCCCGCCACCACGCCCGGTTAATTTTTTGTATTTTTCATAGAGACAGGTTTCACCGTGTTAGCCAGGATGGTCTCGATCTCGTGACCTGCCCACCTTGGCCTCCCAAAGTGCTGGGATTACAGGCGTGAGCCACCGTGCCCAGCCGCTATGAACATTCTTGAACACATCATTCAGTATGTATTATGTGGCTTTGCTGGGCCCTAGGGTATATTTGTGTTTAGCTTTAGAAGAAAATGATAATTTTCCAAAGCAATTGTACTAATTTATACTTTCACCAAGCTGGTCAGTTGTTCCATGTCCTCACCAACACTTGGTATTGTCCGTCACCTTTTGTTTCAGCCATTCTGATGGGAGTATAATGGTATTATAAGAATTTTTTTTTTTTTAAATTGAGATAGAGTCTTGTTCTTTCACCCAGGCTGGAGTGCAGAGGCGCGATCTTGGCTCACTGCAACCTCGCCTCATGGGTTCAAGTGATTCTCCTGCCTCAGCCTTCTGAGTAGCTGGGATTACAGGCCCGTGGCACCACGCCGGCTAATTTTTGTATTTTTAGTGGAGGTGGGGTTTTACCATGTTGGTCAGGCTGGTCTCAAACTCCTGACCTTATGATCTGCCCGCCTTGGTCTCCCAAAGTGCTGGAATTACAGGCGTGAGCCACCATGCCCAGCCAATAAATTTATGTATTTATTACTTATTTTTTATGTTTTGAGATGGAGTCTCGCTCTTTTGCCCAGGCTGGAGTGCAGTGGTGCAGTCTTGGCTCACTGCAGCCTCCGGCTCCTGGGTTCAAGCAATTCTTCTGCCTCAGCCTCCTGAGTAGTTGGGGTTACAGGTGTGTGCCATCATACCTGGCTAATTTTTGTATTTTTTTTTTTTTAGTAGGGACGGGGTTTCACCATGTTGGACAGGCTGGTCTCAAACTCCTGATCTCGAGTGATCCACCTCGGCCTCCCAAAGTGCTGGGATTACAGGCATGGGCCACCATGCCTGGCTTATTTATTTATTTATTGAGACAGTGTCTTACTCTGTTGCCCAGGATGGAAAGCAGTGGTGCGATCTTGGCTCACTGCAACCTCCTCCTTCTGGGTTCAAGCAATTCTCATGCCTCAGCCTTCCAACTAGCTGGGATTGCAGGCATGCACCACCATGCCCAGTGATTTTTTTTGTATTTTTAGTAGAGACAGGGTTTAGCCATGTTGGCCAGGCTGGTCTCAAACCCCTGACCTCAGGTGATTTGTCCGCTTTTGGCCTCTCAAAGTGCTGGGAATACAGGCCTGTGCCACCATGCCCAACCTGATAAATTCATTCTTCTTTTTTTTTTTGAGATGGAGTTTTGCTCTTGTTGCCCATGCTAGAGTACAATGGCGCAGTCTCAGCTCACCGTAACCTCCGCCTCTTGGGTTCAAGCGATTCTCCTGCCTCAGCCTCCCGCATAGCTGGGATTACAGGCGTGCACCACCAGGCCCAGCTACTTTTTTGTATTTTTAGTAGATATGGGGTTTCTCCATGTTGGTCAGGCTGGTCTTGAACTCCTGACTTCAGGTGAGCCACCTGTCTTGGCCTCCCAAAGTGCTGGGATTACAGGCGTGAGCCACCACGCCCAGCCTTGGCTTCCTTTTCTTTATCTGAGATTGAGTTTTAGACATATAGGTTAGCTGAGTCACAGGAACACTGAGCTTAAATTGTCATGTCAGGGTGGTCTATCCTCCTGTGAGGCTCCAGGCTCCAGGGCCTGGCCAGGCACACTCTTCTTGAATAGTTCATGTTATAAGGGGAACAGTGAAAAAGTCGAATCTTTGCTTTCCTCTAATTGAAAAATGAGTACATATCTATGTAAAAAAAATGAGAGAACAGGCCGGGCATGGTGGCTCGTGCCTGTAACCGAGTGCTTTGGGAGGCTGAGGTGGGTGGATCACCTGAGGTCAGGAGTTCGAGTCCAGCCTGTCCAACATGGTGAAAACCCGTCTCTACTAAAAAAAAAAAAAAAATACAAAAATTAGCTGGGCATGGTGGCATATGCCTGTAATCCCAGCTACTTGGGAGGCTGAGTCAGGAGTATTGCTTGAAACCCGGAGGCGGAGGTTGCAGTGAGTCAAGATCGCGCCACTCCACTCTAGCCTGGGTGACAGAGCGAGGCTCAGTCTCATTAAAAAAAAAAAAAGAAAAAAAGAAAAGAAAAATGAGAGAACAGAGAAAACTGATAAAGGAAATGCTGGTATTATGTTATTTTTCCTTCAAAGACAATCACAATGAACACAAACCTTTTAGCAGATGATGTTTTCTTCCTGTTTGTTTCTGCGTGTACATTGTTTTATGAGTAGGAACCATGTAGCACATGGGTTTTGTTTTTTTTTTTGTTTTTTGAGACAGAGTCTCGCTCTGTTGCCCAGGCTGGATTACAATGGCATGATTTCGGCTCACTGCAACCTCCGCCTTCCGAGTTCAAGTGATTCTCCTGCTTCCACCTCCCAAGTAGCTAGGACTACAGGCGCACACCACCACACCCAGCTATTTTTTGTGTTTTTAATAGAGACAGGGTTTTGCCATATGCAAATGACATTTTGAATGACAGCATAATATTTCCTTGAATAGACATCTCTAGTTTACTTAACCAGTGCCTTATATTCTCACAAGTTGATTTGTGTTTTATTTTCACTTTACAAGTAATGTTTTGTTTTTCTTTTCTTTCTTTCTTTTTTTTTTTTTTGAGACAGAGTCTGGCTCTTGTTGCCCAGGCTGGAGTGCAATGGCGCCATCTTGGCTCACTGCAACCTCTGCCTCCGAGGTTCAAGTGATTGTTCTGCCTCAGCCTCCCAAGTAGCTGGGATTACAGGTGTGCATAACCACACCCAGCTATTTTTGTGTTTTTAGTAGAGACAAGGTTTGACCATGTGGGCCAGGCTGGCCTCGAACTCCCAGCCTCAGGTGATTCACCCACCTTGGCCTCCCAAACTGCTGGGATTATAGGCATGAGCCATTGTACCCCGCCACAAGTAATGTTTTCATTCTGAATCCTGGCCCTTCCTAAAGCAAACAAAGAGAAAGTAGAGAGAGGCACTGACTCCTGCCCTGGGCCTGAGAAGTCACCTAACTGGGATCGGATAAGCCTGACCAATAAAGAAACACTCAAAAATGCAGTTTTGTGTGTGATGCCACAGAAAACCAGTGCTTAAGAATCTTGGCCTTGTTTTTGGATGTTTCAGAGAATTGCCGGCTGTTTGAAAGGGCATCCAGATCTCTACACAGTCACAGAAAAGTTAACAGAGGTTTATAGCATGAAGACTAAAAATAGCTACTGTTGATTCATCCGTTCATTCACTCCATAAATATTTCCTGAGCACTTACTCTGTCTCTGGCAGTTTTAATATTAGGGATATAGTGGTCAACACGTGCAACAGAAATCGCTGACAGCGTGGGGCTTCCATTCTAGTGACACACAGTAGTTTTTCTTGTAAGAATTTTGTTAAACTCCATTGGTTTCTTGGGTGCCAGCATCACTGTCTTAGGTATTTTAAGTGGATTGTCTTAATGGCATCATCCAATACTGGGTACTGTCATTGTTCTGTTTTCCAGGAAACGGAGGCTTAGCAGGGTTAATTAACTAGCCCAGGGCCCCACAGCTCGTAAGCTGCTGTCTCTTGTCTCCCAAGTCTCAGCTCAGCTGTCTCTTTGGGACATCTTTCCAGACCATTCACTCTGTAGGAGCCCCCTACTGCTGAGTGGCATATATATTTTTTTTCTTGTTTTTCTTTTTTCCTACCTTGCCCCCCTGCAAAATGTAGGCTCTGTGAGAGCAGTGCCCTCGTTTGTCTTGTGAGAGTCCCAGTGCTTAGCACAAAGGCTGGCACCTAGTAGGTGCTCAGTAAATACTGGCTGCTTGATTAAATGAGCGAGTGAATAAAGAATAGGAGCGGCCAGGCGCGGTGGCTCACGCCTGTAATCCCAGCACTTTGGGAGGCTGAGGCGGGTGGATCACGAGCTCAGGAGATTGAGACCATCCTGGCTAACACGGTGAAACCCTGTGTCTACTAAAAATACAAAAAAATTGGCTGGGCGTGGTGGTGGACGCCTGTAGTCCCAGCTACTCAGGAGACTGAGGCAGGAGAATGGTGTGAACCCGGGAGGCGGAGCTTGCAGTGAGCGGAGATTGCGCCACTGCACTCCAGCCTGGGGGAGAGCGAGACTGTCTCAAAACAAAACAAAACAAAAACAAACAAACAAAGAATAGGAGCAACAGGGCATGGTGGCTCACGCCTGTATCCCAGCATTTTGAGAGGCGGAGGTGGGAGGATCTCTTAAGCCCAAGAGTTGGAGGCCAGCCTGGACAACATAGGGAGACTCCATCTCTACCAAGAAAAGTAAAAAATTAGCTGGGCATGGTATTGCATGTCTGTGGTCTCAGCTACTTGGGAGGCTGAAGTGGGAGGATCCCTTGAGTCCAGGGGTTTGAGGCTGCATTGAGCCATGATCGCGCCACTGCACTCCAGTGTGGGATGGAGTGTGACGCTGTCTCCAAAAAAAAAAACAAACCCGGAAACATTAAAAAATCTCAAAAGTTTTGCATTCCTAATTCATTGGGGGTATAAGTGGTGGCAGGGCCCACAATGGGCTTCGGTGAGGGTTGGAGCCTCCAATGTTGAGCATTGGAGCCAGAAGGAGGATAAACAATGGAATCCTTATCTGCACAGAAAAAGGGAATTCTTCCTTCCTGATACCCCTCCCTCCTTCCTTCTCTTCTTTATCCGCATGACCCATGGCTGCAAGGAAGGAGCCACGTCCAGCCTCCTGCCTCTTGTTGGACGTAGAGCTCTTAGACCCCATTGTGTGTTGCTCATGGACGCTCCCATAGCAGTGCCAGCCGCCATAGCAGGGTTGGAGGGAGGAGGCAGGTGGGCTTGGCAGTGCCAGTGGGGACCCTTGGTGTGTCTCTGCTGGGTTCCTGCCATTTGGATTCCTCCCTAGGTTGCCATCTAGACAATTCAGAGGTGGCTCTCAGATTCTACAACGAGATGAGATTGCCAGACTCTAGCTAAGAGGGTTGGGTCCGGGGTCAGCCTGGCTCACATCCTGGCTCTGCCCCTTATGGGCTGCAAGACCCTCTGAGGTGCAGTGTCCTTATCTACAAGAGGGCGAGGATAGAAGCCCCTGACTGTAGGACAGTTGGGAGGAGCAAGGCAAGTCATTCGCCTTGAGGGCTTTGCCACAGTGCTTGGCACACACTCAGCACTTACTCATGTTTTTGCTTATTGTTTTGGTGTCTTAGGAAATTGCCTCACTGGATTCTGTCCTGTTTTCTGGAATTTTGTGGGCTCGTGCTGTGTGGGGTTGCCAGCCAGGCTCTGTGGCCTAGGTCTGTGTTAGAACCTATGACCGAGTGTCTTGGGTAAACACAAATGCATGAGGTGAGGGAGGAGTGCTGGGCACTGGGGCATGTGAAAGGGCCCAGGAGAATGAGTCATCAGCCCACGCATAGTGACGGAGCACCTTTGTGTGCCAGGCCTGGGGGAGGTAAATGGTATCTGCTCTCTGACCTACAAGCTCATGGCAAGATCAGAGGCTGCAGACAGAGCTGTGTGCTGTTTGGGCAGCAGGGTGAGCTTTATTATTTTATTATTATTTTTATTTATTTTGGAGACGGAGTCTTGCTCTGTCACCCAGGCTGGAGTGCAAGTGGTACGATCTCGGCTCACTGCAACCTCCGCCTCCTGGGTTCAAGCAATTCTCCCGCCTCAGCCTCCCAAGTAGCTGGGATTATAGGTGCCCACCACTATGCCCAGCTAATTTTATTGGATTTTTTTTCTTTTTTTAAGTAGAGACAGGGTTTCACCATGTTGCCCAGGCTGGTCTCAAACTCCTGAGCTCAGACCATCTGCCTATCTCCCAAAGTGCTGGGATTACAGGATGAGCCACCGCACCCAGCCTATTTTATTTTTAAATTAGAAAAAAAGTGTACTGAGTCAGAGTCACATGGTTTAATACTTAAAAGGTACAGAGGTGTAGCCATTGCAAAGTCAGTTTCCCTCCCACTCTCTCTAGTCAGCTACCCTGTACCCTTCCCCAGGCAGCCAGTCTTACCATGTTCTTCTGTATTGTTCTAGAAATTTTTAAGCATTTATCAAAAAAACCATGCATCTTTATATAGATAAATAGACATAGATTTTTCTTTTTTATTCTATTATTAATATACCCTACACAGTACATGTATTGTTCACTTAACAGTACATTCTGGCCGGCAGTGGCTCAAGCCTGTAATCCCAGCACTTTGGGAGACCAAGGTGGGCGGATCACCTGGGGTCAGGAGTTTGAGACCAGCCTGGTCAACATGGTGAAACTGTCTCTACTACAAATACCAAACTTAGCCGGGCATGGTGGTGGGCACCTGTAATCCCAGCTACTCGGGAGGCTGAGGAGGCAGAAGAATCGCTTGAACCCAGGAGGTGGAGGTTGCAGTGAGCCGAGATCGCACCACTGCACTCCAGCCTGGGTGACAGAGTGAGACTCCGTCTCAAAAAAAAAAAAAAAAAAAAATTCTGAGCTCATTCCGTGTCAGTATATAACAACATTCTTCATTCCCTTTTTGAAATTATTAATTTATTTACTTATTTGAGATGTGGGGGCCATGTTGCCTAGGCTGTCTCAAACTCCTGGGTTCAAGTGATTCTCCTGCCTCAGCGTCCCAAATAGCTGGGAATACAGGCACACACCATTGCACCTGGCCTTTGATCATTATTTTAATGCCTTTGTAGTATTAAATTGAACAGTACCGTAGTTTGTTTAGCCGATCTACCACTGATGGTCATTTAGATTATTTCTCGATTTCATTTATCTGTCTGTCTGTCTGTCTGTCTATCTATCTATCTATCTATCTATCTTTAGAGGTGCTGTCACCCAGGCTGGTCTTGAACTCCTGGCCTCAAGTGAACCTGGGCCTCCAAAGTGCTGGGATTATAGGCGTGAGCCACTGAGCTTGGTCAGTTATATTTATTTTTTCTAATGGTTTACTATTACTAGAAATGTCACACAAGTCCTTGTGCCCATGTTAGACTGTACGGAATATCTGGAAGGGGAATGGCTGAAGTGAAGGTACATTTGTAATTTTGATAGCATCATCAAAATGTCCTCCCTGAGGTTATGCCATCTTAGATCCTTGCTGGCAGTGACAGCGCCTGTTTGTCCATCCTTGCCATTATTAAGATTTTTGACTTTGGTCGTAAAAAAATGATATCTTGGTGTGGTTTTAGTTTTGTATAATATTTAAACATTGAATCAGTTGCCAACATTTTATAACTGAATATTTGCTCTTCAGAATGTCTTTGTCTTGAAGAATCAGATGGTCTAGGCTTATGTAGGAACTGGACTGGAGGCGTGCCCCATCCCACTGGACTCTGTGTTTATTTTCATTCATTATTTTTTCTCCTCCTCCTCCCTCCTCCCTCTTCCCTCCTCTCTTCTTTGTTTCCTCCTCCACCTCCTTCTTTCTTCTTTTCTTCTTCTTCCATTTTTTAAAAATAAATGGGGATGGGATCTCACTATGTAGCCCAAGCTGGTCTCGTACTTCTGGCTGTAAGTGATCTTCCTGCCTCAGTCTTTCAAAGTGTTGGGATTACAGGCATGAGTCACTGCACCTGGCCTATGTATTTTTTTATGTGGCTTGCTGGGCCCCTGTAGGTTTGAGTTTGCCAGTCCTGGTCTAGAGAGAAACAGACCAGTAAAGTCTAAGAGAGCTCGGAACTACTTCCTCCTCTCTTTGTGAAGAGCACAGAGTTGGGTTTGGAAGGATAGATAGAAGATAAAGGGACAGGCTTGCAGGAGGATGTCTGGTGTGAGTGGGTCTTACAGACATGTTGGGTAGTTTGATAGAAATGGAATGGTGGGGGGAGATGAGAGCATAGGGTTCCAGGGCATGCCTGCCTTGCTGCAGGAGGGTAGGTTGGTAATGGGACAGCAGAGATGAAAAGGTGAGGAGGTGAGAGCCTCGGACTTGAGTCTGATAGCTGTAGGATCATTGTGGGAGCGGGTCGACAGGCGAGTCATACTTCTATAAGAGGAGTCAGGCCTGCTGAGCAGTAGAATGCCCACAGGGAAAGACTTAGGGCTGGAGAAACAGGGAAAGGCGACAATCCCACCATGCCTGACTGCCCATCTGCTGGAAGCACCCGTGGTAACAGTCATGGGGCGGAGGAGGTGTTTGTTCCTCAGTGCTTTTTCCTAGGCTTATATTAACACATATTTTGGTATTAAAATACAAAATAATGAATTACGTATTTCTTGCCTTCTTTTTTTCTTCCCACTTAACCACCTGGATCTTGCCCCGGAGTGTATATGTCTCTACTTCCTTCTTGGAATTGGTACAAATCCATTGCACAGGGGGTGCCTCTGTCATTTCCGGAGCGTTGCCCTCTCTATTGCCGCTGTGAACATCCTCGTGCATCTCCCATAGGACCAGTATTTGTGTAAGATCGCATCCTACCTCCCTCTGGCAGGACTTGCTGGGTCAGAGGACCTGAGCTTTACATTTAAAGAGAAGCTGCCACATTGACTTGGCTTTTCTCATGAGGTGGTTGATATATTCCCATTTCTCCTCCAGACAGTAGCATTTCTGTGTCAGGGATGTGTTCAGACTTCAGACTTCGCTTCTTTCTTTGCATCCTTCCTGACTTAGGTTTTGTATTCTCCTAGTTAAAAAGGAAAAAAACCAAACAAACAAACAAAAAAACCCCAGACCTTAGATGTATTTAGAAGGAAGAGCAAAAGTTTCCCTTCATACCTTTCCTTCCACTCGTTTTTCTTTTCTCTTTTTTTTTGAGATGGAGTCTTGCTCTGTTGCCCAGGCTGGAGTGCAATGGCACTACCTCGGCTCACTGCAACCTCCGCCTCCTGGGTTCAAGCCATTCTCCTGCCTCAGCCTCTGGAGTAGCTGGGATTACAGGCACGTGCCACCATGCCCGACTGATTTTTGTTTTTGTTTTTTGAGACGGAATCCTGCTCTGTTGCCCAGGCTGGAGTGCAGTGGCGCGATCTCGGCTCACTGCAACCTCCGCCTTCCGGGTTCAAGCAATTCTCCTCCCTCAGCCTTCTGAGTAGCTGGGACTACAGGTGCCCGCCACCATGCCCAGCCCATTTTTTGTATTTTTAGTAGAGACGAGGTTTCGCTGCGTTAGCCGGGATGGTTTCGATCTGACCTCGTGATCAGCCTGTCTCGGCCTCCCAAAGTGTTGGGATTACAGGCGTGAGCCACCGTGCCCGATCCTGACTGATTTTTGTATTTGTAGTAGAGACAGGGTTTAGCTATGTTAGCCAGGCTGGTCCTGAACTCCTGACCTCAGGTGATCCGCCTGCCTCAGCTTCCCAAAGTTCTGGGATTACAGGCATGAGCCACCGTGCCCAGCCTCCTTCCACTCCTAACTGCCCTCTTAACAACTGCTGTCCATAATGGTACCACATGGCTATTTCAATCAATTAAGTGAATGAAATAAAAAATTTTAAAAACTTTTATTTTAGGTTCAGGGGTACATATAAAGATTTGTTACATCAGTAAACTCATGTCATGGGGGTTTGCTGTACCCAGGTATTAAGCCCAGTGCCCAATAGTTATCTTTTCTGCTCTTCTCCCTCCTCCCACCCTCTATCTGCAGATAGACCCCAGTGTCTCCTCTTCCCTTCTTTGTGCCTGTAAGTTCTTATCACTTAGCTCCTACTTATAAGTGAGAACATGTGGTATTTGGCTTTTTTTTACTGTGTTAATGTGCTAAGGATAATAGCCTCCAGCTCCATCCATGTCCTGCAAGAGACACAATCTTGTTCTTTTTTATGGCTGTGTAGTATTCCATGTGCATATGTACTACATTTTCTTTATCCAGTCTGTCTTTGATGGGCATTTAGGTTGATTCCATGTCTTTGCTTTGTGAATAGTGCTGTAGTGAACATTTGTGTGCATGTGTCTTTATGGTAGAATGATGTATATTCCTTTGGATATTGAAATAAACTTTAAATGTCACAGTTTGGGTACTCAGCAGCCACATGTGGCCGGTGGCTACTGTGCTGGATGGTGCAGTATAGAATGGTTCCATCATCACAGAAACCTAGTGGGCAGAGCTGCTTCAGAGCAGGGCTCTCCATCGCAGGACTATTGACATTTGGGACCAGATTACCCTCTCTGGTGGGGGTCTCCTGGGCATTGTAGGATGTTTAGCAGCATCCCTGGCTTCTACCCACTACGTGCCAGTAGTACCCTACTTCCCTGCAGTTGTGACAATCAAACACATCCCTAGACATTGCCAAGTATCTGCAGGGGGCAAAATCACCCCACTCTGCTATTGAGAACCACTGCTGTTGACTGATTCATACTGCTTTTAATTTTTTTCCTTTTTTTGAGACAGAATCTCACTCTGGCTGGAGTGCAGTGGCAGAATATTGGCTAACTACAACTTCCTCCTCCTGGGTTCAAGTGATTCTCCTGCCTCAGTCTCCCCAATAGCTGGGACTACAGGCACCCGCCACCGTGCCCGGCTAATTTTTTTTTTTTTTTTTTTTGATGGAGTCTCGCTCTGTCACCCAGGCTGGAGTGCAGTGGCACAATCTTGGCTCACTGCAGCCTCTGCCTCTCGGGTTCAAGCAGTTCTCCTGCCTCAGCCTCCCGAGTAGCTGGGACTACAGCCACACCCGGCTAATTTTTGTATTTTTAGTAGAGACGTCGGGGTTTCACCGTGTTGGCCAGAATGGTCTTGATTTCCTGACCTCTTGATCCACCTGCCTTGGCCTCCCAAAGTGCTGGGATTACAGGTGTGAGCCACCGCACCTGGCCCATGCCCAGCTAGTTTTTGTATTTTTAGTAGAGACAAGGTTTCATCATGTTGGCCAGGCTGGTCTTGAACTCCTGACCTCAAGTGATTCTCCTGCCTTGGCCTCCCAAAGTACTGGGATTACAGGCATGAGCCACCATATCTGGCTACTTTTAATTTTTCTTTATGTTATTCTTGGGTCTGCCCAGCGTCAATGCTGAGACTGTTCTTTCCTGGACCCTGTAACTTCCTGGAAGGCTGGTGTGTCATGCAGACAATTCCACAAATATTTGCGCAGTGCTTACTGATTATAGGGGAACTCCCAGCAGAGATGATGGTTTCTGTGGAGGCCAACTCCTTGTTACATTAGTTACCTTTTTCAGAAACATTGTTCCCTTGGCTCTGCTCCTCTAATATTTGCTTTTCCCTTGCATTTCAGCCAGATTGTATGAAACCATTGCACATCTGGTTAGCAGACTATCTGCTGTTAAAACCTTTATTTGTCTTAGAGTCAAATCCTAAGAAAATCCATTTTGGTTTTCCTTTATATAAATGGTCTAGGCTGGGTGAGGCTCATGCTTGTAATCCACTTTGGGAGACTGAGGCGGGTGTATCACCTGAGGTCAGGAGTTTGAAACCAGCCTGGCCAACATGGTGAAACCCCATCTCTACTAAAAATACAAAAATTAGCCGGCTGTGGTGGTGCAGGCCTGTAGTCCCAGCTACTCAGGAGGCTGAGGTGGGAGGATCACTTGAGCCTGGGAGGTGGAGGTTACAGTGAACCGAGATTGGGCTACTGCATTCCAGCCTGGGTGACAGAGTGAGACCCTGTCTCTAAATAAATAAATAAATAAATAAATAAATAATAAATGGTCTAAGCAGGAAGAAGTGTAAACTAAGTTATTTCTAAACTTACACTTTAACCTAGTTGAATGGCTGTTGTTATCAATGGGTGAGAAAGTTATTTCATATTTTCCTTCTTTATCTGGAAAAATAGCTTAAGAGAAATAACTTTTTTTTTTTTTTTTTTTTTGAGATGGAGTCTTACTCTGTCACCAAGGCTGGAGTACAGTGCCAGAATCTCGGCTCACTGCAACCTCCACCTCCGGGGTTCAAGCGATTCTTCTGTTTCAGCTTCCTGAGTAGCTGAGACTACAGGTGTTTGCCACCGCGTCCGGCTAATTTTTGTATTTTTAGTAGAAACGGGGTTTCACCGTGTTGGCCAGGATGGTCTCGATCTCTTGACCTCGTGATCCACTCGCCTCAGCCTCCCAAAGTGCTGGGATTACAGGTGTGAGCCACCGTGCCCAGCCTAATTTCTTACTCTTAAAGGATTTGGGCTGGGTGTGGTGGCTCACGCCTGTAATCTCAGCACTTTGGGAGGCCGAGGCGGGTGAATCACGAGGTCAGTAGTTCAAGACCAGCCTGACCAATATGGTGAAACCCCGTCTCTACTAAAAATACAAAAATTAGCCTGGCGTGGTGGTGCACGCCTGTAATCCCAGCTACTCGGGAGGTTGAGAGAGTAGAATCGCTTGAATCTGGGAGGCAGAGGTTGCGGTGAGCCGAGATCCCACCACTGCACTCCAGCCTGGGCGACAGAGTGAGACTCTGTCTCAAAAAAAAAAAAAAAAAAAAAAAATCAGATTCGGTCTTGCAGCCCATCTCCCCCACCTGTCTGGAATGTGGGATGGAAGTTTATTTGTCATGGCAGTGTCAGACGGTCCAGTTTCAGTTTGGTGTTAAGGAACAACAGCAGCACCCACAACACCAAGGTGACAGCTGCCACAACACAGCTTCGGGCCACTGCTCCTCTGGAACCCTGGGGCACCAGGGAGCTGAAGTCCATGCATGCGACATGCAGGGTATGGCTGCAGCTTCCCCAGGAAGAGAGAGCTGCATGTATAAATCCACTCCTCAGTAGGGAGGCTGGCTGTCACTTCTCTTGTTTGGACAGATGTGGGGGAATTTGGTCACTTGTAGTAAATTTGCCACCAAGCTCAAGGTTTCTACTGCGGGACAACAGTTCCAAAATGTTGGGCAGGCAATGTTTCTGGGTGCTGCAGTGACAGATTTAAGGAATTCATGGGCAGGAACTCAATCACATTGAGACATTTAGCAAGACGCTTATTTATTTTTCAGTTTCCCTTCAATATTTACAGCCCTGTCAGGGCCCACTTTTTAACACCAAACACTTGCTAACTTCTCAGCAATAAAGAAAGGAGGGGCCAGGTGTGGTGGCTTATGCCTATAATCCCAGCACTTTGGGAGGCCGAGGCGGGTGGATCACTTTAGGTCAGGTGTTTGAGACCAGCCTGGCCAACATGGTGAAACCCCGTCTCTACTAAAAATACAAAAGTTAGCCGGGCATGGTGGTGCACACCTGTAATCCCAGCTGCTTGGGTGGCTGAGGCACAAGAATTGCTTGAACCCAGGAGGCGGAGGTTGCAGTGAGCTGAGATCGCGCCACTGCACTCCAGCCTGGGCGACAGAGCAAGACTCCATCTCGAAAAAAAAAGGAAAGGAGGAGGAGCAGCAGCAGGGTAGGCTTCTGGCTCAGAGGCACTGCCAGCTGCAGCAGCCAGCTGGAGTGGAGTAACACACTTTGCTTTTCATTGTTCTGGTTTTGTTATTTATCTTCTATTTATGGCAAGTGATACTGGTTTCTAGTTATGGTAATGGCATGAGGTTATCTTTTTTTTTTTTTTTTTTTTTTTTTTGAGACAGTGTCTTGCTCTGTCCCCTAGACTGGAGTACAGCGGCATGATCAGGGCTCACTGCAGCCTCGACTTCCTGGGCTCAAGCAATCCTCCGTCCTTAGCCCCCCAAGTAGCTGAGACTATAGGCATGTCCACTGTGCCTGGCTAATTATTTTTGAATTTTAGTAGAGATGAAGTCTCACCGTGTTGCTCGGGCTGGTCTCCAACTCCTGAACTCAAGCGATCTTCCCGCCTCAGCCTCTCAAAGTGTTGGGATGACAGGTGTGAGCCATGCCTGGCCAGAGGCTATCATTTAAAATACATTTATGTAAATGGGGTGAATCCATTTTAAACAAATAGTTTATATATAAAACCTAGAGCAGGAGTTCTCAACTGGGCACAAGTGGCGTTTTGGGCTGGATACTTCTCTGTTGTGGAGGTTGTCTGTGCATTGTAAGGTGTCTCGCAGCATCCCTGGCTGCCTCCGTCCACTAGATGAGAGTAGCATCTTGGAGTTGTGACAGCCAACAATGTCTCCAGATATTGCCAGATACCCACCCTGGGGGTGCAAAATTGCCTGTAGTTGAGAACCACTGACGTAAAGTGATCAAATTTAGACAAAATTGTGTAGGTAGAAGCTAGAGGTATTTGGAGATCATAGAAATCCCATGTGTGTATGAAAATGGCTGAAGTTTGGGAAACTCTGTTCAGGCAAGTTTCCCTCCATTGTGAGGCCCACTTACTTTTTTTTTTTTTTTTTTTTTTTTTGAGACGGAGTTTTGCTCTTGTTGTCCAGGCTAGGGTGCAATGTTGTGATCTTGGCTCACTGCAACCTCAGCCTCCCAGGTTCAAGTGATTCTCCTGCCTCAGCCTCCCGAGTAGCTGGGATTACAGGCATGCGCCACCATGCCTGGCTAATTTTGTATTTTTAGTAGAGACGGGGTTTCTCCATGTTGGTCAGATGGTCTCGATCTCCTGACCTCGTGATCCGCCTGCCTCGGCCTCTCAAAGTGCTGGGATTACAGGCGTGAGCCACCGTGCCTGGCCTGTGAGGTCCACTTACTAATGTTCATGTGTGCGTCCTTTGCCATTGACATCAGTTCAAGAGTAAGCTGGAAGGAGGTGTCTTGAAAGGGATGCTCTCCAGCAGTGCTGCCCAGTAGAACTCTCAGCCGTGATGGAATGTTCTGTGTCTGCACAGTCTAGTCCGTAGTTAGTAGTCACACGTAGCTGTGGAGCACTCAGTGTGGCCAGGGAAAAGGAGGACTTAAATTATTTTAATTAATTGAAACTTAAAATAGCCACATGTGGTGGAAGCCGCCAAGGTGGACAGCACAACTGTAAAGAAGTCAGAGTAGTGAGGACAGGATGATAAAATGCAGGCTTTAAGGTGTAGACTGTACTCTTTAAACATTAGAATTGGGGCCGGGTATTGTGGCTCACATCAGTAATCCCAGCACTTTGAGAGGCTGAGCTGGGAGGATTGCTTGAGCCCAGGAGTTGGAGACCAGCCTGGGCAACATAGTGAGACTGTCTCTACTAAAAATAAAAACAAAAATTATCCGGGCGTGGTGGTGTACACCTGTAGTCCCAGCCACATAGGAGGCTGAGGCAAGAGGATCACTTGAGCCTGGGGAGAAGGAGGCTGCACTGAGCCATGATGGTGCCACCACAGTCCTGCCTGGGTGACAGAATGAGACCTTGTCTCAAAAGACAAAAACAACAACACAAAACCCATTAGAATTGAAGACACGTAAAACCAACAGGAATGTGTCTTTACACATGGCCCAGCCGTGTGGCAGACAGAAATCTTTTTATTTATTTATTTTTTTGAGACAGGGTTTTGCTCTTGGTGGCCAGACTGGAGTGCAATGGTGCAATCTTGGCTCACTGCAACCTCCGCCTCCTGGGTTCAAGCAATTCTCCTGCCTTAGCCTCCAGGGTAGCTGGGATTACAGGTGCCCACCACCACGCCTGGCTAATTTTTTTTTTTTTTTGAGATGGAGTCTCACTCTTGTTGCCCATGCTGGAGTACAGTGGCATGATCTCGGCTCACCACAACCTCTATCTCCTGGGTTCAAGCAGTTCTCCTGCCTCAGCCTTCCAAGTAGCTTGAATTACAGGCATGCGCCACCACACCCATCTAATTTTGTATTTTTAGTAGAGATGGGGTTTCCTCATGTTGGTTAGGCTGGTCTTGAACTCCCGACCTCAGGTGATCCACCCGCCTTGGCCTCCCAAAGTGCTGGGATTACAGGCATGAGCCACCGTGCCCAGCCTAATTTTTTTGTATTTTTTGTAGAGACGGGGTTTCACTATGTTGGTCAGGCTGGTCTTGAACTCCTGACCTCAGGTAATCCACCCGCCTTGACCTCCCAAAGTGCTGGGAATACGGGGGGTGAGCCACCGCGCCTGGCCTGCCAGACAGGAATCTTAAAAGATTTTAGGTAGTGGCTAACAGACTCCCAACTAAAATTGGTTTGAGTTGGCTGGGGCGTGGTGGCTCATACCTGTAACCCCAGCACTTTGGGAGGCTGAGGCGGGCAGATTGCTTGAGCCCAGGAGTTTGAGACCAGCCTGGGCTATGTAGGGAGACCCCCGACTCTACAAAAAATAATAAAATATGCCAGGTGTGGTGGTGCATGCCTGTAGTCCCAGCTACTCGGGAGGCTGAGGTGGGAGGATTGCTTGAGTCCAGGAGGTTGAGGCTCCAGAGAGCTATGGTCTCGCCACTGCACTGCAGCCTGGGTGACAGAGTGAGACCCTGTCTCTAAATAAATAAATAACGATGAAACAAAGTAAACTGGCTTGAGCAAAGTAAAAGACAACAAAAGCTATTTTATTGCCTCTGAGACTGAAAGTCCAGGGATGGGTGAATCTTTGCAGTCTCTCAAGGCTATCGGGAACTTCTTGTCTCTGCTGTCCTCCTTGGGGGCTTCACTTTCAGGCCGACTAGTCCCTAAATGGGAACAGGGCGTCTGTCCCTTGCCCGGGCATGTTTTCTGCTACCTTAGCAACCCCAGGGAGAAGAGCATGTCTTTCCAAGTATTTCTAGCAAAATCCCAGCTAGGGGTCTCACTGTTCCTTCTCAAGCCTGTCACCATGTCCAGAACATCCAGGGCTCTCCCTGGCTAAGCCTGGAGCTTGCGCTCATCATGCCTGAAATTCAGAGATGGGATTGGGCTCAGCTAAACCCCGTGGAAAGTAGATGGAGGAAATTGACTTTTAAAACCATGATTAAAGAGTAAGTGTAGGTGAGGTCAGGAGATCAAGACCATCCTGGCTAACAAGGTGGAACCCTGTCTCTACTAAAAAAAATACAAAAAATTAGCCGGGCGTGGTGGTGGGTGCCTGTAGTCCCAGTTACTCAGGAGGCTGAGGGAGGAGAATGGCGTGAACCTGGGAGGCGGAGCTTGCAGTGAGCCGAGATTGTGCCACTGCACTCTAGCATGGGTGACAGAGCAAGACTCCATCTCAAAAAAAAAAAAAAAAGAGTATGTGTAGGATAGAAGAAAACTCTATGGCAGCCTAGGACTGAGGGAGTAGACCTAAGAAAGGACGTACTTGGAAGGGGCCCTTCTCTGGGGCCAGGGTTCAGACCTGGTTGGGGACAATGGGGTCCAGGCTATTGGATGGCAAGAAAGTTGGCAGGCTTGCAGGGCCAGAGCTGGTCTGCACCCATGGGGAAAGGGGGAAGCAACCTTCCAAGTGCAGGTGGGGCTGGTGAATCATAGCTGGTGGTTCACATGCGTCCCTCCAGAGTGTTGCTCTGTCACCCAGGATGGAGTACAATGGTGTGATCTCAGTTCACTGCAACCTCCGCCTCCCAGGTTCAAGCGATTCTCTTGTCTCAGCCTCCCGAATAGGTGGGACTCAGGCCTACAGGCACCTGCCACCACGCCTGGTTAATTTTTGTAGTTTTAGTGGAGGCGGGGTTTCTCCGTGTTGGCCAGGCTGGTCTCGAACTCCTGACCTCAAGTGATCCACCTGCTTTGGCCTCCCAAAGTGCTGGGATTACAGGCGTGAGCCACCGCGCCCAGCCTTCCTCCAGCATTCTCTACTGAGAAAGCTTAACACTGGAGCACTGTAAAGGAGAGAGACATGCACTTTATTTTTTATTTGTTTTTATTTTATTTTATTTATTTATTTATTTTTTTGAGACAGAGTCTTGCTCTGTCGCCCAGACTGTAGTGCAGTGGTGTGATCTCTGCTCACTGCAGCCTCCGCCTCCCAGGTTCAGGAGATTCTCCTGCCTCAGTCCTCCCGAGTAGCTGGGACTACAGGTGTGTCATGCGCCACCATGCCCAGCTAACTTTTGTATTTTTAGTAGAGACAGGGTTTCACCACGTTGGCAAGGCTGGTCGTGAACTCCTGACCTCAGGTGATCTGCTCGCCTCAGCCTCCCAAAGTACTGGGATTACAGGCGTGAGTCACCGCACCCGGCCGAGAGGCATACACTTTCGATGGAGCTTGTGCTGCCCTACTTGCCCCAATCTATATGCAGTTCAATTTGCTTACTTTTTAAAAAAATTTTTAGGCCAGGCACCATGGCTTGCGCCTGTAATCCCGGTACTTTGGGAGGTCACGGGTGGGTGGATCACCTGAGGTCAGGAATTTGAGACCAGCCCGACCAACATGGTGAAACCCTGTCTGTACTAAAAATACAAAAAATTAGCCGGGCGTGGTGTTGGGTGCCTATAATCCCAGCTACTTGGGAGGCTGAGGCAGAAGAATTGCTTGAACCCAGGAAGTGGAGGTTGCAGTGAGCCAAGATCACACCACTGCACTCCAGCCTGGGCAGCAGAGAGAGACTCTGTCTCAAAAAAAAAAAAAAAAAAAAATGTTTTAGAGGCTGAGTCTTGCTATGTTGCCCAAGTAGGATTCGAAATCCTGGGCTCAAGTGATCCTCTCACTTCAGTCTCCTAAGAATCTGGGATTATAGATACTTAGGATATAGAGTATAGCATATAGATAGCATATAGATCTGCGCCACCACACCTGGCTCTTTCGCTTACTTATTTTACCTGCCTGTCCCGTGGAGGTGTTTGGTTTTGTATCCCCTAGTATGAGTCCTTGAAGCATACAAGTTCAAAAGTTTAGGACCACAGTACCTCTGCTTAGTTTTTTGCTTAGTTAATATCATCTTTAAAATCAATATTGAAAAGTATAATACATGTTCATAAGAAATTAAAATATGCAGAAGTGTGTACAGCAAAAAGTACAAGTCAAGTGACTTCATTCATCCAACAATTCTCTTTTTTCACTCCCCAGCAATAATACTGTGAGTAGTATCTTTTGTATTCTTTTTCTGTGAATACGCTTCTTAGTCCAACTGGGGTTACTTACTTTTGGTAAGGCTGAATGTATATATATTGGGCCCCACATGTGTGCAAAGAGTGACATGGTAGATTAGTAATCTGTGTAATTAGCAAAGGCAATAATTCATAAGGGAGAGAGGCATAAAGGAAATCTGTCCATTGTGGCAGAGCAGGTATTCAAGGGTGATGTTGGCACTGAGAGGGAGTAAATTGATAAGTGGCTCAAAGGTGAATGGGTACGGGGCAAGAGAGCTCCTGCATGGACCAAACAGTCACTCTTGATGGTCCCCAAAGACCCTTCCAATTTATGAACTGAGATACTGGGAAAAAAAGTATTGCTGTGAAAGAATTGTGCAGGTGAGGCTGTTCATGGTAGTGCAGGATGCAGAGAGCTCTTAGCCCAGTGTCTGGATCAGACAGGCCTGGGCTCCATTCCTGCTTCCACCCCTTAGTAGGAGAGAGAGCAGATGTACCAGATGATTTTGGGCAGGTCACTGAGTCCTCTGGGGCTCACTTTATCCACTGTAACAATGGGAATGGTGCTAGTACCTTGTAGGATTGTTGTGAACATTAAATGAGACAGTGCATTTCTTTTTCATTTTTGACATTTTAGAGATTGTGCATTTCTACATCTATAACATATCGAGAGTCTGTACCCTAGTACCCTACTCCTCACTCCCCCAGTGCCACCCCCCTTAGTCTGGACTGCTCTATAGTCTTGCCTGGATGATGGCACCAGCCTCATAAATAATTCCTGTTTCTGCTTTTTTTTGTTGTTGTTAATATAACAGTTTCATTGAGACATAACTCACATACCTTACAATTCACCTATTTAAAGTGTACAATTCAGCAAGTTTTAGTGTATTTGTAGAGTTGTGTAACTATCACTACCATGTGAGAACATTTCATTCCCATAAAAAGAAACCCTATACCCATTATCTGCTTCACCTCTTGCTCACTGCAGTGTTTCCTCTGACCAGTGGCCTGGGGGACCTTTTAAAACTACAAATGAGATCATGCCACTCTCCTGCTTATAACCTTCAAATGATCCCCACTGTGTATGAAGTAACATCTAGACTCCTTGCCCTGGTGACAAAGCCCTGTGTTGTCCGCCCCCCATCTCCTCCTTCCTTGTCTTTTATCTTCTCTCCTTGATGGGTGCATTTCTGCCGCAGCCAGTCTTTGCATGCTTCGTGAGTGCCAGGCTGCCTCCCACCTCCGGATCTTTGCCTTTGCAGTTCTATCTGCCTGGATTGCACTTCTTTGTATGGGTGCATGGCAGCTACTTCTTGGCACTCAGCTAAACTGTCCGCTCACCTCCCTGGCCACCCACTCCCGGAGCCACACCCCTTCCCCATTCACTCTCTGGCCCCTGGCCTTATTTTCTTTGGAAGTTGTTTACTGTCTCCCTCCACTAGGCTACAAGGTCCATGGGAGGAGGACCTTGTCTGTCCTGTTTGCTACTGAATGCCCGGTGCCTAGGCGAGGGCTGGCCACTGTGCAGGCACTCAGGGCACACTTTGGGAATGGAGGAGTGACAAAAAGGAAGCTGCTATTACTTGCTGTGTTGTTGTTACTAAGTGTTCAGTATATGTTGACTTGAAATACTATTGACTTGAAAGTCAAATAAGTCCTGTATTAAAAGGTGTAAGTTATATTCAGTGCAGGTGAAAACTGAATGAATGTGGTAACAATCAAATTGGTTAAATGAGATGGGCTTTTGGCTCAGGTAACACAAAGTTCTTATTTTATCCTGTGCCAAACACTGCAGTTTTGCAATGAGATTGTGAGGAAGGAGAAGGCAAGGATTCTGTTCCAATGTTTGGTCCCAAAGGACCTACAATAGTACTTTGTACCAGGTAAGCACTTAATAAAAGAATGCTTACTATTATGAATTTAGCTGCAGAAACATTTAGTCCCATAGACAATATGTGTAGAATGTAAAAAATGCAAATCTTACTAAAATAATATACAGGAAAAGTTCTCCCTACTCCTTCCTCCTGAAAGGGAGCCAGTGTTATTAGCTCGTCATGGAGATTGTCTGTGCTCATGCAAGCATCTCCCTGCATGTATGTCCTCTTGCTTTCGTGCAAAGAATAGCATCCTGCACACACCTTTTAGCCCCTTGCTTTTCGGTTTTGTGTATTTTGCAGATTGGGTCATTTTGTGCACACAGGTCTATTTTATTCTTTTTTTTGTTTGTTTCCCCTGCCTCAGGCTTATTTGTACAAATAGCACAGGAAGATACCAACCCCATGCAGACGGCAGCCCAGAGGTCATACCAATCCTTCTGTCCTCATGTCTGCAGACGGAGATCTCTACTCTGAAGCCTTTTAGGGGCCTGGGCACTTTTGAGAGCCTGAGCTGGAACTGAAGCTGGAGCTGTAGTCTGGGCCTTGGTTTGATTCTTGGCCTTTGGCCAGCACAGCCTAAGACCTTAGCAGTGCCGGCATGAGCATGCGTCCCAAGTTTGGAGTGGGCAATGTAGGCAAGTTGATGAATTTTGCTGCCGACACCCTTTGAGATCTTGGGCTCTACCTCTTTGGACTTTACAAGGATCTTGATAGCCTCGACGTGTGCACTCATGGCCTTGGTGGTGTTGGCCTGCATCTTCTTCATGCACTTCTTCTTGTACTTCTTGGCAAAGTGCATGTTCCTCAGGAACTTGGGGTTCACCCACTTAAGAAAGTCGTATCTTTGTGACTGGGATTTCTTTTTTTTTTTTTTTTTTTTTAATTTCTTCTAAAAAAAATACCAAAATGGGATACACGTGGACTGGGATTTCTTGATGCCATTTCTGTTCCATTTTCGGGACTGGTTGTGTGTGGTTGTATGTGGACTTGGACATGTCTGCACTGGAACCCACAGCTCCCGAAGTGCCTGGAACCGGAAGAGGACCTTATGCTTTAGAAGGGGTTAGGAATTTCATTTATGGCTTATCCCTGTTTATTTAACCAGTCTTCCTTTGATGGACAGTGTTATGGTCTGAATGTATCCATTCCCCCTAAATGTGATAGTTGTATAAAGTGGGGCATTTAGGAGGTGATTGGGTCGTGAAGGCAGAATCCTCATGGATTCCCTTATAAAAGAGGCAGGAGGGGCTGAGTGCAGTGGCTCACACCTGTAATCCCAACACTTTGGAAGATGAGGTGGGCAGATCACTTGAGCCCAGGAATTTGAGACCAGCCTGGGCTACATGGTGAAACCCCGTCTCTACAAAAAAAAAAATACAAAAATTAGCCAGGTGTGATTGTGACTTGCCTATAGTCCCAGCTACTTGGGAGGCTGAGAGGTGGGAGGATTGGTTGAACTTGGAAGGTTGAGGCTGCAACAAGCTGAGATCATGCTGCTACACTCCATCCTGGGCAACAGAGTGAGACCCCATCTCAAGAAAAAAAAAAAGGCAGGAGGGGTCAGGCATGGTGGCACAACTTGTAACCCCAGCACTTTGGGAGGCAAAGGCGGGAGGACGGCTTGAGGCCAGGTGTTTGAGACCACCCTGGACACCATAGTGAGACCCTGACTCTACAAAATATTAAAAAATTAGCCAGGCATGGTGGCACATGCCTTTAGTCCCATATATTTGGGAGGCTAACGTAAGAGGATTGCTTCAGCCCAGGAGTTTAAGGCTGCAGTGAGCTGTGATTGTACCACTGTACACCAGCCTGGGTAATACAGTGATATTTTAATTAAAAAATAAAAATTAAAAAAAAAAAGGCCAGGTACAGTGGCTTATGCCTATAATCCTAGCACTTTGGGAGGCCAAGGCAGGCGGATCACGAGGTCAGGAGTTCAAGACCAGTCTGACCAACATGGTGAAACCCCGTCTCTACTTAAAAATACAAAAATTAGCCGGGCATGGTGGCGCACGCCTGTAATCCCAGCTACTCAGGAGGCTAAGGCAAGAGAATGGCTTGAACCCAGTAGGCGGAGGTTGCAGTGAGTGGAGATCGTGTCACTGCTCTCCAGCCTGGGCGACAGAATTAGACTCTGTCTGGGAAAAAAAAAAAAAAAAAAAAAAGGGCATGAGGAATGGGCATCACCAGATACTGAATCTACTGGTGTCTCCATCTTGGACTTTGCAGCCTCCAGAACTATAAGCAATACATTTCCTTGTTTGTAAATTACATAGTCTAGGGTATTTTGTTATAGTAGCAGGAAGGGACTGAAACAAATGGTTAGATTTGTTTCCAATCTCTAGCTCCCACAGTGCAGTGAGTGACCTGTACTTTGTGCATATGCACAAAAGTGATAGGCTAAGTAATTAATAAATAGCGTAACTGTAACCGGATAGCTTGATGTGTGGAAACTTCTGCTAAAACAAAACAGAACAAAAATTTTGTATAAACAGTCAACCTGACAGTTTGTGTTTCTCTTAAATTCATTTTTCATCTTTTATTAGAACCGTATAACTATGAAAACAGTCATTACTAGATTATTATAGGATAGGGAGAGAATTACTGGCTCATAGAGGAGTCTGTCTTCACCATCCAGTAAGGTTTCTGCAAATACAGTGACACGCTTTCTGTCAAATGAATCTTCCTTCCCTTCTCTCCTCCTTCCCCTTTTTCTCCCATCCCTTTCCTCTCCCCCTCCCTCTTTGCTTCCTCCATTCATTCAAAATGTATTCAGTTTGAGTGTCCACTGATGGCCAGCATGGGTGATTTGCACTTGGGAGCAGGAGTGGCGAGAGTGGTTGGACTCCTTGAGGCTTCTGTGTGTGTCTCTGGCTTTTGGACAACTTAGAAAGGGGCCAACAAGAATGAGTTACTAGAAGTGAAACCTTAGCAGAGCCACACTCCACCATGAATGCTGGTTTACTGGAATGAGGATGCTATTTTTAAGAAAGAGCATTGTGTTTCATCATGGAAATTTTGAGCATCTGAGCAGGCAGCCTGCTGGCTCGCTCATCTTTAAGGTCCTGATGGACAGAGGCTGTGTTTTCTTAGCTCTGTACCCCAGCACCCACCAGGTCCTGCTCTGTGGGAAGAAGGGAGGAAGGAAGGTCTGTGGTGGACAAGTAATATGTGAGTTGTTGGTTTCACCTCAGCTGGCGACATCCCAGGGGGCTGGCAGGGCTGGGACCTTGCCTCAGCCTTTGAGTGCTGGGGCAGTGAGGTGAGCGGTCCAGTGAGGGACGTTTTTGTTGCAGTTTTTCAGGAGCTTGCACTTCTCAGAATGCCTTATTTAATAAAGCTCTCCTGAAGGACAAGATGCCCTTTTTGGGGTCCTCAGAGCACCTTGTTTTGCCAGAGCAGCCCAGATTCCTAGGTGTTCCTTTGCCTTGTGGGAGGGTGACCTGGGAGTGGGGTGCTGATGTTGGCACCAATGACCTGCCCTGTTGGGAAAACCATGTTGGGGGTGTCCTTGGGGTCGTTCTGCCGACAGCTGGTGTGCTGGCTTCTCTCCGGGTTATATCGAGCTCTGAGACATCATCTTTGTGGCTTGCTCCTCTAATGTGTTGCTGAAAAGGAAAGCTGGGGGTGGAGAGGAGATTCCCCCGCTCCCCCTTTTCCTTTATATAGCAATGTTGGTGGAACCAGCAGCTGTGACAACATGGGGTGGGGAAAAGACACTAGGCTTTGGAACAAGGCTGACACAGTTCAAGGCCAGACCCAGCTGTTTCTTACGTCTCTGAAAACTTGGGTGCTTTAGCTGTTCCAAGCTTCTCTTTTTTTTTTTGGGAGATGGAGTCTCCCTCTGTCACCCATGCTGGAGTGCAGTGGCATGATCTTGGCTCACTGCAACCTCCACCTCCCGAGTTCAAGCTATTCTCCTGCCTCAGCCTCCCGGGTAACTGGGATTATAGGTGTCCGCCACCACACCTGGCTAATTTTTGTAATTCTAGTAGAGACGGGGTTTCACCATGTTGGCCAGGCTGGTCTTGAACTCCTGGCCTCAGGTACTCCGCCTGCCTTAGCCTCCCAAAGTGCTGGGATTACAGGCGTGAGCCACCTCGCCTGGCCCAAGCTTCTCTCTTATCTTTGAAGCATAGATGTAATAATAGTACTTATTGTGATATATTTATTTTCTTAAATCCTTTTATTCTAAAATAAAGCCTACCTTTAAAAAATTATTATTATTTTTATTTATTTATTTATTTGAGATGGAGTCTTGCTCTGTCGCCCAGGCTGGAGTGCAGTGGCAATAGATCACTGCAGCCTCCGCCTACTGGGTTCAAGCGATTCTCCTGCCTCAGCCTCCTGAGTAGCTGGGATTATAGATGCCTACCACCATGCCCGACTAATTTTTGTATTTTTAGCAGAGACGGCGTTTCACCATCTTGGTCAGGCTGATCTCGAACTCCTGACCTCATGATCCGCCTGCATCGGCCTCCCAAAGTGCTGAGATTACAGGCATGAGCCACCGTGCCTGGCTAAAAAATTTAATTTTTATCAGAGATGAGAGTCTCACTTTGTTGCCCAGGCTGGTGTCAATCTCCTGGCCCCAAATGATCCTCCCCCCTTGGCCTCCCAAAGTGTTGGGATTACAGGCATAAACCACCATGGCTGGCCGAATCCTACTTTTTGGAACACAGTTTTGTGCCACATAATGACATATCAACCACAGACCACATATATAACAGTGGCCCCATTAGATTAGAATACTGTATTTTTACTGTATTTTTTCTATATTTAGATATGTTTAGAGACACAAGTACTTACCGTTGTGCTACCACTGCCTGTCTTATTCAGTACAGTCTCATCCTGTGCAGGTTTGTAGCTGAGGAATAATAGGCTGTACCATCCAGCCTAGTGCATAGCAGGTGATAGCATCCAGGTTGTGTAAGTCACTCTAGAATGTTCCCACAGTGCCGAAACAGCCTAATGCGTTTCTTAGAGCATATCCCTGTCGCTTAACAGTGCATGACTGTAAATAATTTGCGACTGGGGACAAAGCATCTTTTTATTTATTTATTTATTTATTTTTTGAGACGAAGTCTCACTCTTTCGCCAGGCTGGAGTGCAGTGGTGCGATCTTGGCTCACTGCGACCTCCGCCTCTCGGTCTCAAGCGATTATGCTCCCTCAGCCTCCTGAGTAGCTGGGATTACAGGCACGTGCCACCATGCCCGGCTAATTTTTGTATTTTTAGTACAGACGGGATTTCACCATGCCAGCCAGGATGGTCTCGATCTCTTGACCTTGTGATCCGCCCACCTCGGCCTCCCAAAGTGCTGGGATTACAGGCGTGAGCCACTGCGCCTGGCCGGGACGAAGCATCTTTTATTTGGACCACAGCTTCATGGGAGCTTCTGCTCTGTTTTCTTGTTTCACTGAAAGATGAAGCCTCAAATATGGCTGTGGTCCTGAGCCAGAGAAGATGCTGTAGAGAAAAGCATTCTGTGAGGAGTGGACAGACATGAGCACAGCCTCGATGTGTGGGCGTGGCCTTGATGCGTGGGTCTTTCTTTCCCACAGGTGCTGCGAGTGGCTGAGATGCTGCGGTGGAGGGGAGGCCAGGCCCCGCACTGTCTGGCTGGGGCACCCCGAGAAGAGAGACCAGAGGTATCCTCGAAATGTCATCAACAATCAGAAGTACAATTTCTTCACCTTTCTTCCTGGGGTACGTGCAGGCAGGGACCATGTTCTTTTCTTTTTTCAATCACAAATACATGCGTTGGTACAGATGTTATGTCATGTCATGTCATGTCATGTTATTTTTTAGACAGAGTCTCACTCTATCACCCAGGCTGGAGTGCAGTGGCGCAATCTTGGCTCACTGCAACCTCCGCCTCCTGAGTTCAAGTGATTCTCCTGCCTCAGCCTCCCGAGTAGCTGGGATTACAGGCATGTGCCACCACGCCTGGCTAATTTTTGTATTTTTAGTAGAGATGGGGTTTCACCATGTTGGCCAGGCTGGTCTTGAACTCCTGACATCAGGTGATCCACCCACTTCAGCCTCCCAAAGTGCTGGGATTACAGATGTGAGCCACCTTGCCCGCTGGTACAGTCTTAAAAGATTGAGTTCCCTGTGGCAGATGTCGGTGACTTTTCTGTGCCACCTTAGTCCCTGGTTGTTCATCTTCCCTGGGTTTAGCACTGGGTAGTGGCGGGGTTGGAGGTGGGGTGGGGTGGAGGGGCCACCTGCCTTCTGTCTGCAAGGCTGTGTGACCCCACCTGCTCAGTTAGAGTAACTTCACATGTATTTGGTGTGCTAAGCCTAAGAATGAAAAAGACATTCTGGGGACCTAGCATTATGACCAAAACAGCAGAAAAGAATGTCAGCAGTGCTTAAATTCCCCCCCATCATGACACATGTAGTCAATATTGGCAAGCTGGGAGATAATAGCTTAGAGGAGAAAAAATAAAGATGCATTTTAATCTTGCCATCTATAGAGAAAATTTTCATTAATATTTTTGCTAATAATAAATGTTTCTGGTGGCATAACTCTTCCACATTAACTTACACTAATCTGTGGACATGTACTCAGCAAACCTTCCCCTCAACATGCACATAAATTAAATATCTATTTTTATCCAGCACAGCCTCCAAACACACATCAGTTGACGTTGAGAAGCAGCAGTAGCAATCAGCTCCAATGCAGAAAGGAACATAATGGCAGTGTTAGATATTGAGTGGTAGTACAGAGGCACAAATCTATTATATAGTCGAGTTCAAGGTCAATTGGAATTTTTTTTTTTAGAGACCAGATCTCACTGTCTTGCCTGGGCTGGAGTGCAGTGGCATGATCAGAGCTTATTGCAGCCTCAGACTCCTGGGCTCAAGCCATGCTCCTCTCTCAGCCTCCCAAACAGCAATTTGAATTTTTTTTTTTTTTTTTTTTTTTTTTTTTTTTTTGAGATGGAGTCTTACTCTGTCGCCCAGGCTGGAGCACAGTGAGCCATCTTGGCTCACTGTAACCTCCGCCTCCCGGGTTCAAGCAATTCTCCTGCCTCAGCCTCCCAAGTAGCTGGGATCACAGGCACCCACCACCACACCCGGCTAATTTTTTGTATTTTTAGTAGAGACGGGGTTTCACCATGTTGGCCAGGCTGGTCTCGAACTCCTGACCTCAGGTTATCCACCCACCTTGGCCTCCCAAAGTGCTGGGATTATAGGCGCCCAGCCATGAATGTTTTTAAGGGTGATTTTGACTATATTCACTGCTATGAACATGACCAACCATGAATGTTTTTAAGGGTGATTTTGACTATATTCATTGCCAGTTTCCTCAACTCCCCCCAACTCTCAGTACCTTAAGTGAGGAATAGGTTTATTCTCATTCATGGAAAGTCTGATGCAGACTAGGCCACACTCCTCCATTTCCTGGCTATGCCACCTGGAATATGTGGCCACCAAAGTCACCAGGGTGGCACAGGAGGCACCAATGGCTCTTAGCTGCCTTAGCCTCAAGGAGACACAGTACTTCCATTCATTACCTATTGGCCCAGACTAGTCATGTGGTCTCAGTCTGACTCTTGGGTGCATGCCAGTGGTCAAAATCACACTAGCACCCAGCTGCTCCCCAGGGGAAGATTTGACTGTGTTATTTTATGGAGTTAAGGTCATATTGTGGACATAATTTTTTTTTTTTTTTTTTGAGACAGAGTCTCCCTCTGTTGCCCAGGCTGGTGCACAATGGCGTGATCTCAGCTCACTGCAACCTCCACCTCCCGGGTTTAAGCCATTCTCCTGCCTCAGCCTCCTGAGTAGCTGGGATTACAGGCGCGTGCCCCCACATCTGGCTACTTTTTTTATTTTTTAGTAGAGACGGGGTTTCACCATGTTGGCCAGGCTGGTCTTGAACTCCTGACCTCCTGATTTCATCCGCCTCGGCTTCCCAAAGTGCTGGGATTACAGGCGTGAGCCACTGTGTGTGGCCATGTAACTTTTAAAAAATTATTTCTTATTTTATTTTTTGAGATGGGGTTTCACTTTTTACTTTTTGAGGTGGGGGACTCACTGTCACCCAGGCGGGAGTGCAGTGACATGATCTCGGCTCACTACTATCTCTGCCTCCTGGGCTCAATTGATCCTCCCACTTCAGCCTCCTGAGTAGCTGGGACTGCAGGTACATGCCACCACTCTTGGCTAATATTTGTATTTTTTGTAGTGATGGGGTTTTACCATGTTGCCATGGCTAGTCTCGAACTCTTGAGCTCAAGCAATCTGCCAACCTCAGCTTCCCAAAGTGCTGGGATTACAGGCATGTACCACCACGTCTGGACATGTTGTGGACGTAACTTTTTTTTTTTTTGAGATGGAGTTTTGCTCTGTCACCCAGGCTGGAGTGTAGTGGCCGATCTCAGCTCACTGCAACGTCTGCCTCTTGTGTTCAAGCGATTCTCTTGCCTCAGCCTCCTGAGTAGCCTACAGGTGCCTGGCTAATTTTTTGTATTTTTGTAGAGACGGGGTTTCACCTTGTTGGGCAGGATGGTCTTGATATCCTGACCTCGTGATCTGCCTGCCTCAGCCTCCCAAAGTGCTGGGATTACAGGTGTGAGCCTCTGCACCTGGCTGGACATAACTTTTTATCTTTCTTTTTGCACTCAACCTTATAGCATAAGCATTTTCCACGAAAACCTCCTCCTAAACAACAGAGCAAGACTCCGTCTCAAAAAAAAAAAAAAAAAAAAAAGAAAGAAAAAAGAAATAACACAGTCTGGATGCAGTGGCTCAGGTCTGTAATCCCAACACTTTGGGAGGCTGAAGTGGAAGGATCGCTTGAGCCCAGGAGTTCAAGGCCAGCCTGGGCAACATAGGGGGAGACCCTGTCTCTACAAATAGCAAAAAATTTAGCTGGGCATGGTGGTGCATGCTTGTGGTTTCAGCTACTTGGGAGGCTGTGACAGGAGGATTGCCTGAGCCCAGGAGTTCGAGGCTGCAGTGAGCTACGATCACACCACTGGACTCCAGCCTGGGTGACAGAGCAAGACCTGGTCTCAAAAAACAAAACCAAACCCCAAAACACACATAACATAGTTGATGCCCCTGTGTGCCCCTCCATGTTAGATTTTACTCCTTCCCCAGGAAGTAACTACTCTTCTGAATTTGGTGTTTACAATTTCCATGTATATAATTATTTACTCTTTCTTTTACAAATGATACTTTTATTACCCATGTATGTTTTTCTAAACAACATATGGAAGTGTTTAAGCTCTATGTGAAAAGTATCATGTAAATTGTATTCTAAAGCAGGAATTATTTTTTATTATTTTTTATTTTTTTTAATTTTCAAGGCAGAGTTTCGCTCTTGTTGCCCAGGCTGGAGTGCAATGGTACGATCTTGGCTCACCGCAACTTCCTCCTCCTGGGTTCAAGCAATTCTTCTGCCTCAGCCTCCTGAGTAGCTGGAATTGTAGGTGCCTGCCACCACGCCTGGCTAATTTTTGTATTTTTAGTAGAGACAGGGTTTCGCCATGTTGGTCAGGCTGGTCTCGAACTCCTGACCTCAGGTGATCTGCCCGCCTCGGCCTCCCAAAGTTCTGGGATTATAGGCGTGAACCAGCACGCCTGGCCGCAGGAAAAGTTTTTAAATGTTATTCATTTCCCACCAAATGTTCCAGATCTCATCAGACAAGCCCTGAATGTCTTTCTCTGTTGTCTCCCTCCATTCCAGGTGCTGTTCAACCAGTTCAAATACTTTTTCAACCTCTATTTCTTACTTCTTGCCTGCTCTCAGTTTGTTCCCGAAATGAGACTTGGTGCACTCTATACCTACTGGGTTCCCCTGGTAAGTTAATCGGCATTGTTTGTTCAGTAACCTTAGAGGTTTGGAAACAGAAAGTTCTTTGTTTCTCTCACTCAGGCATCTGGAATGGGATGGTGGCCTTGTAAGGGAAAGGATGCCCTTAGGCCAACACACTGGGAGTCTCTGGGACTTTAATGTTGAAGCTCCATTTCATATACCGCCTGGATCAAACTATAGCAAAGCCTGTGCCATTCATTTATTCATTTAGCTGTTGGGTCTTGCATTATCTCAACAAGGATTTATTGTATGTTTATTGTATATGGCACAAGTTTAGACTCTGGGAACACAGTGGCAAATGAGAAAGACAAATCCCCTGTCCTCATGGATTATATCACAGGTTGAGCATCCCAAATCCAAAATCTCAAATGGTCTAAAATCTGACCAGGCACGGTGGCTCATGCCTGTAGTGCTAGCACTTTGGGAGGCCGAGGCGGGAGGATTGCCTGAGGCCAGGAGTTTGAGACCAGCCTGGGCAACATGGTGAAACCCATCTCTACTAAAAATATAAAAATTAGCGGGGTGTGGTGGCACGTGCCTGTAGTCCGAACTACTTGTGAGGCTGAGGCAGGAGAATTGCTTGAACCTGAGAGGCAGAGGTTGCAGTAAGTTGACATCACGCCACTGCACTCCAGCCTGGGTGATGGAGAGAGACCTGTCTCGAAACAAAAACAAAAACAAACAAAAAATTCCAAATAAATAAATCTAAAATCTAAAACTTTTGAGCACTAACATGGGACTCAAAGGAAATGCTCACTGGAGCATTTTGGATTTCAGATTTTCAGATTTGAGATACTCAGCTGGTAAGGATGGTGCAGATGTCCCCCAATCTGAAAACATCTGCAATCTCAAACACTTCAGCTCCCAAGCGTTCTGCATCAGGGATGCTCACCTTGTATTTGAATTGTTTCCTGGGATCACATTTTCTTTTTATCCAGTGTAGAGTATTTGAGTTTGAGGGGTTGGAAAAGTAGCAGAATCTATGCTTTTGTGCATGTGATGTGTAGCAGAACCGAGTAGCCCCTCTCCTCTGTTCCTTCCCTCGCCTCCTTTTCTTTCTCCATTGATTTGGCAGATGGTGGTTGAGCACCTGCTGTGTGCCAGGCCCTGTGCTGGGTTCTGGGGGTGCAGCAATGAACAGAGTAGACAAATATTTCTGCCCTATGGGGCTGACATTCAGAGGGAATAGACAATAAACCAATAAACGAAATTGTTACAAATTGTGAAAAGTGCTCTGAAGGTAACAGAATAAAGTCGTAGGACAGATGGGGTATCCCAGATACGTTTAGTATTTTTTGCATGAATGAAGGTGAAGGGTAGGAGATGTAAAGGGGCAGCCTTAGCCTGTGTGGTTGTGAAAGGCCTCCTGAGGTGTGATGAGAAGGAGGAGAATATTCTAGGGGGCAGCGATGCAAAGGCCCTGTAGCAGGCATGTGCTTAGAGCATTTGAGAAACAGAAAGAGGTCCGATGTAACTGAGCTGTGGAGAGGGCAGAATGGATACCCTGTTTTCTCCAAACTGAGGTATTATGAAATGCAGTTGCTGTTTATATTCTCAACAAGTGGGACCCAGGGAGAACACTTGGATTCTCTGTTCGTAAATCTCATTAACATTTTTATTTTTATTTATTTATTTATTTATTTTTGATATGGAGTTTCGCTCTTGTTGCCCAGGCTGAAGTGCAATGGCACAATTTCGGCTCACCACAACCTCTGCCTCCTGGGTTCAAGCGATTCTCCTGCCTCAGCCTCCCGAGTAGCTGGGATTACAGGCGCCCGCCACCATGCCCAGCTAATTTTTTGTATTTTTAGTAGAGATGGGGTTTCACTCTGTCGGCCAGGCTGGTCTCAAACTACTGACCTCAGGCGATCCACCTGCCTCGGCCTCCCAAAGTGCTGGGATTCTAGGCATGAGACACCGCGCCTGGCTCTATTTTTATTTTTAATTAAAGAATTTGCTTTTAGGCCGGGCACGGTGGCTCACACCTGTAATTCCAGCACTTTGGGAGGCTGAGATGGGCGGATCAAGAGGTCAAGAGATCGAGACCATCCTGGCCAGCATGGTGAAACCCCGTCTCTATTAAAAATACAAAAATTAGCTAGGCGTGGTGGCGAGAGCCTGTAGTCCCAGCTACTCAGGAGGCTAAGGCAGGAGAATTACTTGAATCCGGGAGGCAGAGGTGGCAGTGAGCGCCACTGTGCTCCAGCCTGGTCAACAGAACGAGACTCCGTCTCAAAAAAAAAAAAGAATTTGCTTTTGGCCAGGCTGTAGTGCAGTGTGCAATCATAGCTCACTGTAGCCTTGAATTCCTGTGCTAAAGGAATCCTCCTGCCTCAGCCCCCTGTGTGGCTGGGACTACAGGCGCATGCCACCGTGCCTGGATAATTGTTTTTTAATTCATTTTTTTTCCTATAGGTTATTGGGGTACAGGTGGTATGTTGTTACATGAGTAAGTTCTTCAGTGGTGATTTGTGAGGTTTTGGTGCACTCATCACCCAAGCAGTATACACTGAACCCTATTTGTTGTGTTTTATCCCTTGTCCCCCGCCCACTCGTTCCCCCAAGTCCCCAAAATCCATCGCATCATTCATATGCCTTTGCGTCCTCATAGCTGAGCTCCCACATATTAGTGAGAACGTATGAAGTTTGGTTTTCCATTCCTGAGTTACTTCACTTCGAATAATAGTCTCCAGTCTCATCCAGGTCACTGCAAATGCTGTTAATTCATTCCTTTTTATGGGTGAGGAGTAGTCCATTGAATATATATACCACAGTTTATTTATCCACTCGTCGATTTATGGGCATCAATCTCTACTAAAAATACAAAAAATTAGCTGGGCATGGTGGCAGGCGCCTGTAATGCCAGCTACTTAGGTTGGTTCCACGATTTTGCAATTGTGAATTGTGCCACTATAAACGTGTGTGCAAGTATCTTTTTCGTATAATGACTTCTTTTCCTCTGGGTAGAACCCAGTAGTGGGATTGGTGGATCAATGGTAGTTCTACTTTTAGTTCTTTAAGGAATCTCCACACTGTTTTCCATAGTGGTTGTATTTACATTCCCACCAGCAGTGTAGAAGTGTTCACTGCATACACGCCAACATCTACTGTTTTTTGATTTTTAGATTATGGCCATTCTTGCAGGAGTAAGGTGGTATCGCATTGTGGTTTTGATTTGCATTTCCCTGATCATTAGTGATGTTGAGCATTTTTTCATATGTTTGTTGGCCATTTGTGTATCTTCTTTTGAAAATTGTCTATTCATGTCCTTAGTCCACTTTTTGATGGGATTGTTTGTTTTTTTCTTACTGATTTGTTTGAGTTCTTTGTAGATTCTGGATGTTAGTCCTTTGTCAGATGTATAGATTGTATAGATTTCTCCCATTCTGTGGGTTGTCTGTTTACTCTGCTGACTGTTCCTCTTGCCGTGTGAAAGCTCTTTAGTTTAGTTAAGTCCGAACTATTTATCTTTGTTTTTATTGCATTTGCTTTTGGGTTCTTGGTCATGAAATCCTTGCCTAAGCCAGTGTCTAGAAGGGTTTTTCCAATGTTATCTTCTAGAATTTTTATAGTTTCAGGACTTAGATTTAAGTCCTTAATCCATCTTGAGTTGATTTTTTGTATAAGATGAGAGATGAGGATCCAGTTTCATTCTCCTACATGTGGCTAGCCAGTTATCCCAGCACATTTGTAGAAAAGGGTGTCCTTTCCCCTAGTTTATGTTTTTGTTTGTTTTGTTGAAGAGCAGTCGGCTGTACGTATTTGGGTTTATTTCTGGGTTCTCTATTCTGTTCCACTGGTCTATGTGCCTATTTTTATACCAGTACCATGCTGTTTTGGTGACTATGGCCTTATAGTATAGTTTGAAATCAAGTAGTGTGATACCTCCAAATTTGTTCTTTTTGCTTAGTCTTGCTTTCACTATGCAGGCTCTTTTTTGGTTCCATATGAATTTTAGAATTGTTTTTTCTTTTTTCTTTCTCTTTTTTTTTGAGATGGAGTCTTGCTCTGTCACCCAGGCTGGAGTGTAGTGGTGTAATCTTGGCTCACTGTAAGCTCCGCCTCCCAGGTTCATGCCATTCTCCTGCCTCAGCCTCCCGAGTAGCTGGGACTACAGGCGCCTGCCACCATGCCTGGCTAATTTTTTTTTATTTTTAGTAGAGACGGGGTTTCACCTGTGTTAGCCAGGATGGTCTCGATCTCCTGACCTCGTGATCCACCCACCTTGGCCTCCCAAAGTGCTGGGATTACAGGCATGAGCCACCGCGCCTGGCCCAAAAATTGTTTTTTCTAATTCTGTGAAGAATGATGCTCTTGGCTAATTTTAAAGTTTTATGTAGAGACGGGATCTCATTATGTGGCACAGACTCATCTCCAACTCCTGGGCTCAGGAATCCACCTACCTTGGCCTTCCAAGGTGCTAGGATTACAGATATGAGCCGAGACGCCCAACTTATTAAATTTTTTTGACTAAGAGAAGGTTGTAAACATAAAAAAGATTTAGGCTCTCCTTAAAGAAACAAAAACAATAAACCTTTTTTGCTGTGGGCAGCAGGTGAGGGATGATAAAGATTTGGTGTAGAGGTGCTTGTGGAGCAGAGGAAGCCAGATGCTCAGGGACCAGGGAGTGGGTGTGCATACGCCGTACGTGCCACATTATCAGACAAGTGACGCCAACAGCTCTTGCCCTGAGAAGAGGAAGGGAGGTCATTTCTTCCACACAAGCAATCCAGGTGCTTCTGGAATGACGAGAATAGTTCTTTTCTGCTCTGAGTCATTTTGGGGTGAAGTAGCATCCTAAGAGCTAGAGAGGCCCTTCATCCAAGCATCCCTCCCCCTCTGATAACAGACATTCCTGCCTGTGTCAGGTGGCATGCTTAACCAAGTGCCAGGTGGTGCCTGCGCCTTTAAGCACTGATATTGTGATCATCAGGAAACGGTTTTTGTTTTTGTTTTTTTGTGAGACAGAGTCTCGCTCTGTCCCCTAGATTGGAGTGCAATGGCGCGATATCGGCTCACTGTAGCCGTCACCTCCTGGGTTCAAGCGATTCTCATGCCTCAGCCCCCTGAGTAACTGGGAGTACAGGCACCCACTACCACGTCCGGCTAATTTTTGTATTTTTAGTAGAGATGAGGTTTCACCATGGTGGCCACGCTGCTCTCGAAATCCTGACCTCAAGTGATCCGCCCACCTTGACCTCCCAAAGTGCTGGGATGACAGGTGTGAGCCACTGCGCTAGGCCTAGGAAACTGTTGGCTTTACCTTATAAACTGAGATGCCCTAGAGCTGGGCTGATGCAGTAAAGCTGTGGGGGAATGAGAAGCTCCTGTCGGCTACTCTGCCCAGTCAGGTACAAACAGGGACCAGGAGTTGCCAGACCCAAGAGTTACAAACTCTATAGTTTTATGTGAAATACTCCAACTTCATTTTAGTTTTTTAGTTCCATAACTGTTTACTATATACTTACATAAAAATCAAACCATGTTACTTTAACAAAGTTAGTCTACAGTGTATATAAAATATCATTTATCATATTGCCTTTTATTGGTTATCTTTTTAAAGTGTAGTTGTTTGAAAGGTAGTACATTCACATGACTCAAGAAATATACAAATGTTCCTTTTGAAGAATCTACTTCCATCCAGTTTTGCCTCCCAAATACTTTCACTTCTTGTCCTTCCCTCCAGAGTTGCTTTATGAACAAAGTACAATGAATAAAAATTCTTACAACTTTCTTTTTATTGATTGACTCATTGAGAGTCTCACTCACTGTCACCCAGGCTGGAGTGCAGTGGCATGATCTGGGCTAACCACAACCTCTGCCTCTCGGGTTGAAGTGATTTTCCTCTGCCTCAGTCTCCTGACTAACTGGGATTACGGGCGTGTGCCATCACGCCCAGTTAATTTTTGTATTTTTAGTAGAGACGAGGGTTTCACCATTTTTGGCCAGGCTGGTCTCGAACTCCTGACCTTAAGTGATCCTCTCACCTTGGCCTCCCAAAGTATTGGGATTATAGGCGTGAGCCACTGTGCCCAGCCCGTTTCTTCTTCTTATTTTTTTTTTGAGACAGAGTCTTGATCTATTGCCAGGCTGGAGTGCAGTGGTGTGATCTTGGCTCACTGCAACCTCTGCCTCCCGGGTTCAAGCCATTCTCCTGCCTCAGCCTCCCAAGTAGTTGGGACTACAGGTGCGTGCCACCACGCCCAGCTAATTTTTGTATTTTTAGTAGAGACGGGATTTCACCATGTTGGCCAGGATGGTCTCGATCTCTTGACCTCTTGATCCGCCCATCTCGGCCTCCCAAAGTGCTGGGATTACAGGTGTGAGCCGCTGCGCCTGGCCCATGTTTCTTCTTTTTAGGAAAAAAATAAGATACACATAGTTTTTAATCATTTCTTTAAATTTTTAGTATATTTTTCTCTTGATTTTTAAACATCAACAACTCATTAATAAAAATTTAAAGCAGTATGTGAATTGGACCCATCCCTTTTCCTCGTGGTCTGTATGTTCAGGCTGTCCCTTGTCCTCTCTGCTCTTGTTGAAGGTGAGGGACTTTCATATTACCTCACCCCTGTGCTTCTGGGCGCAGGAGGCCCCTCCCTGGCCCCCAGCAAGGAATGCTCCAGACCCCATCTCTCAAGCCACATCTCTCTCTCTCTTTTTTTTTGAGACAGAGTCTCACTCTGTCGCCCAGGCTGGAGTGCAGTGGTGCAATCTCAGCTCACTGTAACCTCTGCCTCCTGGGTTCAGGTGAGTCTCCTGCCTCAGCCTCCTGAGTAGCTGGGATTACAGGTGTGCGCCACCAAGCCTGGCTAATTTTTGTATTTTTAGTAGAGATGGGGTTTCATCATGTTGGTCAGGCTGGTCTCGAACTCCTGACCTCGTGATCCACCTGCCTCGGCCTCCCAAAGTGCTGGGATTACAGGCATGAGCTACTGCGCCCAGCCTCTCTCTTTTTTTTTTTTTTTTTGAGATGGAGTCTTGCTCTGTTGCCCAGGCTGGAATGCAGTGGCGCGATCTTGGCTCACTGCAACCTCCACTTCCCAGGCTCAAGTGATTCTCCTGCCTCCACCTCCCGAGTAGCTGGGATTACAGATGTGCGCCAGCACACCTGGCTAACTTTTGTAGTTTTAGGGACGGGGTTTCCCCATGTTGGCCAGGCTGGTCTCGAACTCCTGGCCTCATGTGATCTGCCCACCTTGGCCTCCCAAAGGTTGGGATTATAGGTGTGAGCGCTCGACTCAAGCCACATCTATTGAATTATCTTAAAAGCCAGATCCTGCCATTGTCTCTGCCCCCCACCCCTCCAAAGCTGCTCCTGTTCACTGTTCTTTTTTCAAATAGAAAAGATCGCACGATATTGGAGAAATATTTAAAGTACCAAAACAAACAAACAAAAAAACCCCACACATACATAGGGTGATGAAAATCACCTGTGTAGCTACTACCCTAAAATATCCCATTTATGATTCTGGTGTGTTTCCTTCCAGTGCCTTCTTACTTATGCATGTATTTTATGTACACTATAACACACCTTACATTAAACCATATATATTCTGCAGATGCATGTTTTATAGATTTGGGATCCCAAGGTGTCCTCGAAGGCAGCCATGTGTCTCTCCGTCTCCCTGCCTTTTATATCTCAAGCGTGATGTGCAATCTGGTCTCTGCCGCCTCCCCTTATCCATTGCCCCGGCTGCAGTGAATTCCACATGTGAGCAGCTCCTAGGGGTACAGACATGAGCAGCCCTGCAGCCTCATTTACACTATAATTGGCATGCATGTTGTGAGGAGACCTTAGCCATGTTTGGCATACATTTTTTCCTTTTCTTTCTTTCTTTCTTTCTTTTTTTTTGAGACGGAGTCTCGCTCTGTCACCCAGGCTGGAGTGCAATGGCGTGATCTCGGCTCACTGCAGCCTCCACCTCCCAGATTCAAGTGATTCTCCTGCCTCAGCCCCCCAAGTAGCTGAAATTACAGGCATGCGCCACCATGCCCGGCTAAGTTTTGTATTTTTAGTGGATACGGGGTTTCACCATGTTGGCCAGGCTGGTCTCGAACTCCTGACCTTGTGATCTGCCTGCCCTGGCCTCCCAAAGTGCTGGGATTACGGGAATGAGCCACCACACCCGGCAATTATGATTTTTTAAAAATTTATTTCCACTGAGGCCTTCTCTGCCCCTACCCCCACCTCTGGTGTCTCCTGACTGGCCTGTTTTCCCTTTGACTGTAGCTTAGGATAGAAGCCAGGCAGGTTAATAGCTTGTTTCTAGGTTTTGGCGCCTCTAGCAGTCGGTCTCCACGTTGTGGGCCCTTTTTAGTCAGCTTTTCCTGTGATGGCTGAGTTGGGGGATATTTGTCTTGTATTTTTCCTCTCTTTCCAAGAACTACAGAAAAAAGGGTTTGGGGTGAAAAACAAATTAGCATCTACTTCTAGGTGACCATCGCTGATTTCCTTAATAGATTTTTATGCAGAGAGTCAATTTTCAGTTCTTGGCTAGAAGACATTTTGAAATGTCTTCTAACCACTCTGAAAGTTGCCTCATTTCAAACCCAGCTCTTAAGTGCAGCAGTTCTGAATGGGGGCTGTGGAGCCAAGTGGTTTGGGTTTAGCTCTTTTTTTTTTTTTTTTTTTTTTGAGACAGAGTCTTGCTCTGTCACCCAGGCTGGAGTGCAGTGGTGAGATCTCAGCTCACTGTAACTTCTGCCTTTCAGGTTCAAGCGATTCTCCTGCCTCAGCCTCCCGAGGAGCTGGGATTACAGGTGCCCACCACACCCAGCTAATTTTTGTATTTTTAATAGGGATGGGGGTTTCACCATGTTGGCTAGGCTGATCTCGAACTCCTGACCTCAGGTCATCCGCCCACCTCAGCCTCCCGAAGTGCTGGGATTACAGGTGTGAGCCACGACGGCTGACCGGGTTTAGCTCTTAATTGCACTCTGAGAAGTCATGTAATTTGAACCAAGGCTACTTTTCTGAGCCGCAGTTTTGTCATCTGTAAAAAGGAATGATCCTTTCTACTGCCTTGGTTTGTTGGGAGGTTTAAATGAATTACTGCAAGTAAAAATGCTTTATGTGGCTGTATAGAATTCTCAGGAAACATTCTGATTTTAATTTTTAAATTCTGCCACTAATGATATGTTTTTCATTGTTCAGATTAAGTTTTAATTTTTTTCCCCCGAGACAGAGTCTCATTCTGTCGCCCAGGCTGGAGTGTAGTGGCTCGATCTCTGCTCACTGCAACAACCTCTGCCTGTTGGGCTCAGACAATCCTCCTGCCTCAGCCTCCTTGAGTAGCTGGGACCATAGCACGAGCCACCATGCCCGGCTATTTTTATTTTATTTTTTTCAGTTTCAGGTTTCTATTTTCTTTTGTAGAAACCGGCTAATTCTTTTTTGTAGTTTTGTAAAGATGGGGTCTCCCTATGTTGCCCAGGCTGGTCTTGAACTCCTGGGCTCAAGTGATCTTCCCACCTCAGCCTCCCCAAATGCTGGGATTATAGGTGTGAGCCACCACACCCAGCCATGTTTTAGCTTTTAATAATTTTTTTCTTGGTACTAATATATTAGGGGAGAAGTAACTCAGGAGAGCAGAAATAATCTATAACATTATATGATGACCAAATAAATGTAGGGTATTTTTGTTATTGAGATATAATCTATATACCATAAAATACACAGATCTTCAGTTTTCAATTCATTGAGTTTTGACATTTGTCAGCCTCCACATAAATACCACCTCAATCAAGATATGGAACATTTCCATCACCCCAGGAAGTTCCCCAGTGCCTGTTCCTATCACCCCACCCGCCCCCACCACCCCAGGCAACTGCTTTTCTGATTTCTATCTCCCATAGATTAGCTTTGCTTTAGTGAATTTATTTTTGAGGTACAACTTGACAAAAGAGGCTTGCACTTTCAGAGTTGCTTGTCTGAGTTGTCACTGCCTATGATTCTTCACCAGCTCCGACAGCTGCCTCCTTCAACGGCCCCCCCTTCCCCCGCCCATTAAAGCTTCTTTCTAAATATCTGTGAATGGATATTAAGGACCTCCTAAACTGGATGGTTCATTTGCATCTCATTGTAAAGCAATTTCACCAGCCTGGCCAACATGGTGAAACCCTGTCTCTAGTAAAAATACTAAGGCATGGCATGGCCCCTAGGATTAATGAGAACTGTGTGTGTATATGTGGTGGGAGACGTGATAATTTAGGAGGTGGTATTTATTGGCAGCAGGGAGGTTAGTGAGCGGCTCCTGTCTTTGTGTGAGCACACACTTTCCATGAACATCAATGGGATTTAGCCAGGCCCACGCAGAGAGAAATAGAAACTGGAACATTCGAAAAAACAAACAACAACAACAACTTGGGTTTTGGCACAGAACAACAAAATAGCAGCCCTGCACACCGGGTCCGTGCTCCTCGCAGAACAGGTTTTCTCTCACTCCCTATGTGGTCTGGTTATGCTTTGATTCTGAAATGTACCAGTTTCTTTTGGCTGCAGTGTGTACTTTACATCTCATTGGAAACAGGAGTAATCCTTTGATTGTAAAGATGTATGGGCGTTGGGAGGAGTTTCACAAAGCAGTACATCTCTGGATAGATTTACATAAGAGATTTAAAGTCCTTTGAATCGAAGTTAATATATTTCACAGGGTAAACTATGAAAGTGAAATTCTCCAAGAACCACAACTGCTAACCCTTGGGTGGTTATGCTGACCGTATTTAAAAAATAACTGTCCTGGCAAGCTTTAAAAGGGGATGGGGGAGGAATGACAAGGAAAATGAATGACTGATTTTGGCTTTATTGATTACAAGAGGAAAAATATCTAGATTGGAAGTAGATTCGGCTATGGGTGACTCCCTCCACCCAACCAGAGTTTATGAGTTGGGGTTCCCAACTCAGAGGAAGGTTGGGGAAGTTTTAAGTTTTTATTAGTTTCTACTTATGCAATTAATACTTTCATAGAGTTTCCTTATAAAAACTTAAAACAGCTGGGCGCGGTGGCCCATGCCTGTAATCTCAGCATTTTGGGAGGCTGAGGTGGGTAAATTGCGTGAGCTCAGGAGTTCAAGACCAGCCTGGGCAAGATGGCAAAAACCCATCTCTGCTGGGCGTGGTGGCTCACACCTGTAATCCCAGCACTTTGGGAGGCCGAGGCGGGTGGATCACCTGAGGTCAGGAGTTCAAGACCAGCCTGGCCAACATGGTGAAACCCTGTCTCTAGTAAAAATACAGAAATTAGCTGGGCATGGTTGTGGGTACCTGTAATAGCAGCTACTGGGGAGGCTGAAGCAAGAGAATCGCTTGAGCCCAGGAGGCGGAGGTTGCAGTGAGCCGAGATGGCGCCACTGCACTCCGTCCTGGGCAACAGAGTGAGACTCTGTAACAATGACAACAACAACAACAACAAACCATCTCTACCAAAAATACAAAAATTAGCCAGGCGTGGTGGCGCACACACCTGTGGTCCCAGCTACTCCGGAGGCTGAGGCAGGAGGATCTCTTGAGCCCAGGAGGTGGAGATTGCAGTGAGCCAAGGTCATGCTACTGCACTCCTGCCTGGGTGACAGAGCGAGACCCTATCTCAAAACAAAAAAAAAAAACCTGTAATCCTAGCACTTTGGGAGGCCGAGGTGGGCGGATCACAAGGTCAAGAGATCGAGACCATCCTGGCCAATATGATGAAACCCCCTCTCTACTAAAAAGACAAAAATTAGCTGGGCATGGTGGTGTGTGCCTGTAGTCCCAGCTACTCGAGAGGCTGAGGCAGGAGAATCACTTGAACCCGGGAGGTGGAGGATGCAGTGAGCCAAGATCGAGCCACTGCACTCCACCCTGGCGACAGAGTGAGACTCCAACAAACAAACAAAACAAAAAACTGAAGACATTACAGATAGGCTGAAGCTCCTTTCAGTCCCTCCCTATCCTGATTCTAGTGTCCTTCCCGGCGGAGAAATCTAACCTGTAGTTAAGGAAATTGGAAAACATTTAATTGTATAGAATCTTTGTTGCTATTTATATGAATGGAGTTCCAGTGTATGTCCTGAAAGATTGATTTTTTCCACTTGGCTCTGTGAATGCAATGGATGTATCTTATTCTGTTTAACTGTTGCCTGGTGGTCCCTCTTACTGGCTCCATCCACCTAAATTTCTCTAGATACAGTGGCAGTAAAGATTAAGATTTCCTACATTTCATTTCCCATTTATCACTTAGTAGCTTTATGTCTTTGGGCAAGTTTACTCAGCCGCTGTGTGCCTCAGTTTCCTCATCTGCATGGGGATCTCAGTTATAGGAGCATATCTCAGGGTTGTTGTGAGGATGAGGTGCACTTCCAATAGTGCCCAGCACATGGTGGGTGAGAGACAGTGTTAGCAGTCACCATCGCTTGCTTGTGGAGGGACAGTTTGAGTGTTCCTGTGTGTGTCACCCTCACCCTGAGGTGGTGAATATGGACGTCCTTGTGCGTCTGTGGCAGCGAGTGTTTCTCTAGGATAGTGTTTCTTCAGGTTGTGTTCGGGAGTGCGTGTTCCCTAAGACAGATTCAGAGAGGGGGGCTTGCAGCGGCGTGTGCATTTGGAATAACTCACAGGTCCTGCCTCCCTGCCCTCTCAAGTGGCCTCTCGCCTTTTCTGCCCCTGGCACCAGGAGGGGACGGTTGGCTGCAGCAGGGCTCACTGCCTGTAGCAAGACTCACTGTCGTCTCTCTCTGCAGGGCTTCGTGCTGGCCGTCACTGTCATCCGTGAGGCGGTGGAGGAGATCCGATGCTACGTGCGGGACAAGGAAGTCAACTCCCAGGTCTACAGCCGGCTCACAGCACGAGGTCAGCCTTCTGGCTCCTGGGCCACAGGGTTGCAGCTCAATCACGGGCCGCTGACAGTCAGGGGAGAAGAGTTCAAGGCCCGGGCCGCGGGTGTGGGAATGCCACGTGGCCGAACAGTCGCTTGGTTACTCCAGCACCAGGGAGGCCTCCATCTGCCCTGGATGACAGGTTGACGGGGTCCCACCAGGCCCTGGTGGCATCCACAGGCCTCTTGGTGTTGGTCTTGTCAAATAACTTATGTGTCATCAACCTGGAATTACATTTTGTGTGCTGGCATCCCGGCTGGCTAATCCCTTTCCCTTTCTGCTGCCCGGCCGAAGCGGGGAGGAGGGCGCCCCTGCTGTTCGCATGGGAGGCTGCAAACCGTTTTCAAAGATACTCTTTCGGCAGTGATTAAACTGTTGCTACTTTAGTTTTTAGAAAGGCAACCGATTTAGGTAAATAACTGCATCCATGAAGATTTCTTTGAAGGCATTTTATGAATTCTGGAAATTGAGGCCTGCAGAGCATGGAGTCTGATCCAAAAATAAATGACCAGTTGTGTATGTCAGAGTTGTATGTTTTGGGCTCAAAAACAAAAAATTGAAATTTTGGCCCAGTACAGTGGCTCACGCCTGTAATCCCAGCACTTTGGGAGGCCGAGGCGGGTGGATCACAAGGTCTGGAGATCGAGACCATCCTGGCTAACATGGTGAAACCCTGTCTCTACTAAAAATACAAAAAAAATTAGCCGGGCGTGGTGGTGGGCGCCTGTAGTCCCAGCTACTCGGGAGGCTGAGGCAGGAGAATGGCGTGAACCTGGGAGGCAGAGGTTGCAGTGAGCCGAGACCGCGCCACTGCACTCCAGCCTGGGCGACAGAGCGAGATTCCATCTCAAAAAAAAAAAAAAAAAAAAGACCAGCCTGGCCAACATGGTGGAAACCCTGTCTCTACTACAAATACAAAAATTAGCCGGCCATGGTTGCATACATCTGTAATCCCAGCTACTCTGGAGGCTGAGGTAGGAGACTCACTTGAACCTGGGAGGCGGAGGCTGCAGTGAGCCAAGATCACGCCATTGCACTCCAGCCTCGGTGACAAGAGGGAAACTCCATCTCAAAAAGAAAAAAAAAATGAAATTGAAATTTTAATAACATTTCCCAGGGATATGAAAATCCTTTAATCACTGACACCCCCCTTGCAAGATATGTGCATTTTAAATGCTAGAATTTAAAAACCCACTCAAACACACGGTGGAAAAGCCACAAAACAACCCAGCCAGTGTTGACGTCTGTGTCTGACTACAATTGATTTACTGTAAGGTTGCGTTCAGAAATGAGAGAATGTTACCTAAAGTTTGCTAATCTGGCCAAGGAAAGTCTATTCGATTGTCCCCTAAGATGACTGATCCCATTCAGGGATTAATGCTGTTTAAAGAGGTGGAGGGGAATAAAGGCTATGCTTTGCCTTCAGGAAATTGAGAATTTGGAAAGAGATAAGATGGTTAGATGCCAAGGGACTTAGCACCTGAGCCAAGGTCTGAACTGCTGTTTAAGTGCTTTATGCTTCCAAGGAAGCAGTCCATCCACCGTTCCTTCGGGGTTTTCAGTAGAGTTTTCCTTTTGGGAAAAATGTCAGAGGTGTATGTTTTGGGCTAAAAAAAAAAATGCAGATTTTAATTATATTCCCAAGGGCATGAAAATACTTTGTTTTAGTGTATTTGAATACATTGTCATGGTTGGTGGTCTTAAAAATATGCACGTCTCTGGGAGAAGGGGGACTTTAGAGTTGGTAAAGAAATGCTTTATTCATGCTAAACTACTGTATTTAGGACGTGTTGCTACCAGAAGAAAAAGAATCAGTGTAATCTTTGCAGAGGCAGGTGGCTTGGGCTTTCCGCGTGAGTAGTCAGAAGACCCTTCTGGAGGGCTTTTTTTGTGTGTGGTTCGTGTATATTAAATCCTCCCTTAATAACATATTCTTACTATAACATTTAAAACGCTTGGCAACCAACAAAAGCCCCATCGGAGAGAGTGCGGTGGATCTCTTTAGAGCTCAAGAGAAGAGGCCTTCGGATTCCATTCATTCATCCATCCGGGCTTCGACCCTCCTTTGGTTCTTTTCATATTGCAATTGCTTTTCCTGTGAATGATTTTTCTGCCCTCCACTGCACACCCCTTCCCAGCTCTTGCTTTAACTTCACTCAGCTCTTGAAAAGGTCCTAAGGAGAATTGGCAGATGGCTCTAGCATTAAAAACTTGTCTTCCTTTGTGGGTCTCCCTTTGTGGCCCCTGGTGTCCATTGTCATGCCAATGCCACTGTAGGGAAAACAGAGCACAGTTCTGAATATTAACCCAGACCCTAGTGCTGCAGTTTGTTGTGAAAGCCCAAGAAAACACTGAAGAAACTGTCAGCTTGGAAAGTGATCGAGGCGAGTTTAGTTATTTGATATGCTTTGGGGGGACGGCCAGGGTAGCAAACCTAAACTGGGAGATTGCAGGGAAGAGGGAGAAAAAGAAGCCTTTTTTGACTTTCCTGTCGAATTCCTTCATAACATTTCCTTGAGCAAAACTTCACCATCTTCACTTAGTAAGTTCCAAAGCAAAATGAAATAAGTACGTATGAGTATATTCATGATGGACTGTTTTCTATCACATGAAGTCTTTTTTTTTTTTTTTTTTTTTTTTTTTTAAGACGGAGTTTCGCTCTTGTTGCCCAAGCTGGAGTGCAATTTCGCGATCTCAGCTCACTGCAACCTCCACCTCCCGGGTTTAAGCGATTCTCCTGCCTCAGCCTCCTGAGTAGCTGGGATTACAGGTGCCCGCCACCACGCCCAGCTAATTTTTTTGTATTTTTAGTAGAGATGGGGTTTCACCATGTTGGCCAGGCTGGTCTTGAACTCCTGACCTCAGGTGATCCAGCTGCCTCAGCGTCCCAGAGTACTGGGATTACAGGTGTGAGCCACTGCGCCCGGCCTCACATGAGGTCTTAAAATGTTCTTTTCAACAGTATTTTGTGGGGTGAAAATGGCCAGGAGTCAGAATGCCTTGATCCCTAGATTTATAGGCCATGGTGTTTATCTACCTGCTACATCCTTTTATGATGAATAATAATAGCAGTACTTTTGTATTATTATAGTTACATTTTAAAATTTGTTTTTGCAATAATTCCTAACAAGCAAAAAATTTGCAAGAATTGTATGGAGAATTCCAATATGCCCTTAACCCAGATTCATGAATTGTGACATTTCACCACAGTTGTTTATTTATTTAGAGACAGGATCTCACTGTGTCACCCGGGTTGGAGTGCAGTGGTGGGATCTGGACTCACTGCAACCTCCGCCTTCCAGGCTCAAGCAGTCTTCTCACTTCAGCCTCCGAGTAGTTGGGACTACAGGTGCACACCACCACGCCCTGCTAAATTTCTATTTTTTATTTGTAGAGATGGGGTTGCCATGTTGCCCAGGCTGCACAGTTGCTTTTTTTCTTCCCCACCGAACCCCCTCGTGCAGGCTGGAATGCAATGGCGCGATCTCGGCTCACTGCAACCTCTGCTTCCCGGTTGAAGCAATTCTCCTGCCTGAGCCTCCCGAGTAGCTGGGATTACAGGTGTGCACCACCATGCCCTGCTAATTTTTGTATTTGTAGTAGAGACGGGGTTTTACCATGTTAGCCAGGCTGGTCTTGAACTCCTGACCTCAGGCAGTCCGCCTACCTCAGCCTCCCAAAGTGTTGGGATTACAGATGTGAGCCACTGCACCTGTTATCTGGGGTCATTTGAGACAAGTTGCAGACATTCCCTTTTGTGCCTAAATACTTAAGTGCTTAATTCCTTAAAGGACGTTTCTCTTATATAACACAGTTATGTACAATTACCAAAATCAAATATTGAGCATCAATATATTGCTATTAATCTAATTTACAATCCTTTTTAAAATTTTGCCATTTGTCCATAAAATGTCCTTTGATAGCATTTTTTTCTTAGTTCAGGTACAGACCAGGTTTGTCGGTTATATTTAGTTGTCCTCTCTCCTTGGTCTCCTCTAGCCTAGCAGAGCTCCTTGGTTTTCTTTGTCTTTCATGATCTTGACATTTCGAAGAGGACAGGCCAGTTTCAAGGCAGTTACTTTGTGTCCTGTCCCTCCATTTGTATTTGTTGGATGTGGCCTCAAAACTAGATTTATTTATTTATTTATTTGTTTATTTATTGAGACGGAGTTTTGCTCTGTCGCCCAGGCTAGAGTGCAGTAGCGTGATCTCAGCTCACTGCAACCTCCACCTCCTGGATTCAAGCAGTTCTCTCCCTGCCTCGGCCACTCAAGTAGCTGGGATTACGGGTGTGCGCCACCATGCCCGGCTAATTTTTGTATTTTTAATAGAGACAAGGTTTTGCCATATTGGCCAGGCTGGTCTCGAGCTCCTAGACTCAAGTGACCCGCCCACCTCGGCCTTCCAAAGGTCTGGGATTACAGGTGTGAGCCACCACGCCTGGCCAGTAATTTTAAACAGCTGAATTAAAATCCTCATTCATAGGAACTCATTATTGGGAGGAAAAATGGATGACAGGTTTTTTTTTTTATTGTTGTTGCTTTGTTTTAGTTTTCAACATTTTAGATAATCTTATTTCAATCAAGGTATATCTTTTTTTTTTAAATCTTAGAGATGGGGTTTCGCCATGTTGCCCAGGCTGGTTTCGAACTTCCGAGCTCAAGTGATGGCACCCGCCTCACCCTCCCAAAGTGCTGGGATTACAGGTGTGAGCCACTGTGCCCAGCCAAGGTGTATCTCGAACAACATCAATTGGATTAATTTTTGATACAACTGCCATGGCTTAATAAAATGTATTTGAAGTACTTTGATAATCAAATTAGCTATCTACATGGAAATGACCTTTTAGTCATTATTTTAGGAAATATTTGGTTGGGCACAGTGGCTCATGCCTGTAATGCCAGCACTTTGGGAGGCTGAGGTAGGAGGATTGCTTGAGGCCAGGAGTTGAACACTGCAGTGAGCCATGATCACATCACCGTACTCTAGACTGGGGGACAGAGCCAGACTCCATCTGTAAAATACACGACACACACACACACACACACACACACACACACACACACACACACACACACACACACACACACACACACACACACACACACGACATCACACACACACACACACACACACACACACACACACACACACACACACACACACACACACACACACACACGACATCATCATGTACCAAGTCTATGCTAGGTTTCTGCATCACAGAGATGAACGTGAGAGCCTGGGGTCCCAGGAAGTTATAATCCAGTGAGGTATTCAGGCCTGTAGACAGATAATTACAAAAAGTGGTATGAGTGTGGTGATCCTCATAAGGAATGTCCCCTTTCTGGCCACTGCATTCTCGGTTCTGAGCATCGTTCCCAGGATTTGAAAGTAGTGGCTCCAAACTTGCTGTGCCAGGGTTCAGGAGTCCTGCTTCCACCTGGGTAGATCCTTTAAGTTCTCAGTAAATAAATCTACATCAGGGAAAATAATAGCACCTACCTTAGAGGGTTGCTGTAAGTGAAGCTCTTGCATGGGAAGAGCTCAGCACTGTGCCTTGGGACTTGGCATGGTGGAGAGAGGCCAGTGTGGATGGTATTGAAGCAGGCATTTCTTAAGTGTCAGTGGGTGGATTAATGGAGGTATGAGCCAGGGGTGATGGGAGCCCATCAGAGAGAATCTGGTGATGTCTTTCCAGAACATCTTGAGTCTTAGAGGAGGGAAGAGAGCAGGACTGGCTACATGATTTGTGGGACCCAATGCAAATGAACATGTGGGACCCTTATTCAGAAATTATTAAGAATCTCAAGATGGCAACAGCAGGGCATTAGACCAAGTACGGGACCCTCCTGAACATGGAACTCAGGCCAGGACCCAGATGGCATGCCCTGGTAAAGAGTTCTCCAAAAAGAGCATCAAGTCGAATGCAAAGCTGCAGCCTGTGACAGCTGGGGTGGCAGGCTACAGAACCCCAGGTTCCAATACCAGCTTGCTGTTCCCAATTAGGCTAAGTTTCCTGAGCCTCTCCAGAAAAGACCACACAGGCCAGTGAGAACCTGAGGCTATGGTTGATTCTGTGTTTCAGGAATTCATATACAGTACAGGCATGCTACAGGAAAAAGGTGGTACTGAGCTGTCTGAAAAACTGCTGTTCAAATTAAGAAGCAGGAGAAAAAATGAAGAAAGGCTACCTGCCATCAGCTAGCCAGGTGCTAGATAAGGTTTAGTCTGTAGTTTCTTTTTGTTCTTTATTTTTGAAATGGGATTTCACTCTGTCACCCAGGCTGGAGTACAGTGGCACAGTCACAGTTCACTGCAGTCTCTACTGTCCAGGCTTAAGTGATTCTCCCACCTCAGCCTCCCAAGTAACTGGGACCATAGTTGCATGTCACTATACCTGGCTAACTTTTTAATTCTTTGTAGAGATGAAGTTGCCCAGGCTGGTCTCGAACTCCTGGGCTCAAGTGATCCTCCTGCCTTGGCTTCCCAAAGTGTTGGGATTGCAGGCATGAGCCAACGTGCCCAGCCTAGTCTGTAGTCTTCTAGATAGCCCTGTAAAGGTAGCTTTTATGGGTGTGGATGTAGGGAAGGAAAAAATTTCTTTCTCTCACTCATTGGTAGGTTCATGGCTGAGGCCCCTATAACAAAAGAGAGGAAAAGCATCCTGTCTGGGATGATGAGCTAGCAAAGGGCAGAGCTGGGATGTGAACCCAGGCTTGTTTGCATGTAAAACCTTAGCCTTTAAGTCAAGGTACCTACTATGTGCCAGGAGCTGAGCTCAGCACTTTTGCATATAATATCTCAACAATTGCTACAGTGTTCAGCCTTAATACATATGCTACAGAGGTGCTTTTAAGATTTGAGTCATTTTAAAACACATCTCTGAGTCCAAAGAAACCTATCAGTCTAGCCTCCTCATTGTCAGATGGACAAACTGTTGACAGCCACATGGGGTAGTGCTTTTGGATAAACAAGCATCCCTTTCCTCCTACTTAAAAATTCACATTTAAACATCAGAGACTTAAGAGCAGTTCTTAGACCTTTATGAGTTTTTATGGTTTTAATTATAGAGCTGTCTTCCTAAATTAATAGGATTCAGTGGCACTGGAAATAAAGCCAGAAAAGAGAAGATCTTGGAGATGTGGCAGACCCAGCAAAACTTAGTTTTGTTACTCAAGAGAATTGGGTTGGATTGGAAAATAATAATTAGTGAAGGAATTATTTCTCTTTATATTTGCCTTCCCCAAACCAAAAGTTTAATGGGGGTGGGGGGTTGCCTCGATTATCACAGGTGGTGAGGGAAATGGGATTTGCATTTTCACAAGATGAATTCCATGGGTGTTCATACCAGGAATGCTTTCCCAGACTAACTTCTGATCAACGGCTAAATGAAGCAAGCGGACAATTAGCCTTGAAAGAAGTGCAAACAGAGGCATAATTAACACAATTGCTGATGCTTCTTTCCTGCTGGGGACATCTGGGCAGGCTGACTGTAAGTCATAAGCCCAAAGGTCTATGCTCTTTTGCATATCTTCAGCTTTCTCCTACATATGTGGTATAAAAAATTGACCTGATTATCTTTCCTTTTCCACTTCTTTCTAGATAGTTGAGCGATGCTCTCTGCTTACTCTTTCTCATTTACAGAATCACCTGTAACCTCAAGGATCTCTTGAGTAACAAGAGACAACAATTTTTTCAGTGTAGCACAAAACCCATGTTGTACCATTATCTAGGATTGCAATTAATGTGACTTAAATTTCAAGACCTAAGAATGCACCTTTTTCTTTTTTGGAGTTGTATGTCATTGTGGTTAATCAGAAGGTATAATAATGTAGGGAAGGTGCATTCATTAATGGAGAATTGTTTAGCTAATAATTAACTATATTGAAACTTTATATTCCTAAACACAAGTACTACTTATGTTTCAAAGTATAAACTCTGTCCAGACATGGAGAACACTAAGATATGCATTATGTTTTTTTTTAAAGAAGAGAATGGTATTGATAGACTTTTCAATGTTACTGCAGCAAAACTGCTGCAAAGATCCTTCACTAAGGACCTCAAAGACAATTCAGTGAGCAAAGAATTCCCTTCCCAAATTTCCCTTGTCTAAGATTCAGAGCATCAGCAGGTACGAGTGAGTCTTATTTATAATAGATTTTGCTGAATACTTTTTCATACTGCCTGGTACAGATATAAAGTTGTTGTTTTGTTTTTTTTTTTTTGTTTTTTTTTTTTGTTTTTTTGAGATGGAGTTTCGCTTTTGTTGCCCAGGCTAGAGTGCAATGGCGCGATCTCGGCTCACCACAACCTCTGCCTTCTGGGTTCAAGCGATTCTCCTGCCTCAGCCTCCCGAAATAGCTGGGATTACAGGCATGCGCCACCATGCCCAGCTAATTTTGTATTTTTAGTAGAGACGGTGTTTCTCCATGTCAGTCAGGCTGGTCTTGAACTCCTGACCACAGGTGATCTGCCTGCCTCAGCCTCCCAAAGTGCTGGGATTACAGGCCTGAGCCACTGCGCCCGGCCCAGATATAAAGTTATTTAAGATCCACAAAGTTCAGATTTTCCTTTCAAAGTACTCAATTTCATTTTAGTACAAGTCATTGGTGAACTGATCTATTGTTTAATTAAAAAAACAAAAAACAAAAAACACCAAAAACTCAAACTTGCAAGTTGCACTGTTATTCCCAAAAGGTATTTATTTCCCCCTCTAAGGGTGTTCATCTGCTTCATCATTTCTGGGCACCATAAACTGGCAAGACCATTTATATATTTATTTTAAAAGCCACTGTTGGGTATAAACTTGTTACATTTAAACTGCAGCCTTTTTTTTTTTTTTTTTTTTTTTTTAAGTTTCCACTATTTAAACAAAAGCCCCAGGAAGTGGTAGTGATTATTTATAATAATCCTTTCAACTCTTTGCCTGTTTTCAAATAAGTCTTTTCTTTGGCTTTGGGGAATGCAGACAACTCTATTTGAATATGAAAATTTCAACTTTAAACCTCTGAACTCTGCTGGGTCTGCAGAGGCGTTTTAATGTCAACCCCAGGAAATGTACACATGAAGCAGAATTTACAACTCATCACTGTCACAGTTAGAGTGTGAGTTAAAGAGTAATACATTAACCAGGGTTAGTGCATGGAGACTGTTGTTAGAGATCTACAAAAGCAATCAATGTCCTGCATGAACAATGAAAAATACAAGTTATAGTTGGAGGTGTTCAGGGTCAAAAAATAGGCCCACACATACTACTGCCCTGGAATTTATTAAAAAATTTTTTTTGGTAGGATATTCTGCAGTTTGACTGAATTGTCATTTGCTTGCTTCGACTCAAGGGAAACATCTGGTTTCTCCCTGCAATGTAGACAAACTGCTCTTATTCTGAAGCTGTCATCCATGAAAGGCATGGTTTGGGCTCAATAGGTTTGCTTATGAAAGGCTTGGGGGTCCATCGCTACAGAAATAAACAGCTCTAATAATTGGAAGTTTGTTCCCTGTTATAAACTCTGATTGAGAGACGACTTGGGTGAAGTGGCGAAAGCTGAAAGGGATAGATTTATTAGAAGACTTTTAATGATTTAGGATGTGGCAGGCAGAGAATTTTCCACTTAACTTTTGCAAAAATCTCTTACCTTTTGTAGAATTTCTGCAAATGCGTTTAAAAATCTTAGAGCCTCGATATTGGAGATGCGGTGTTACAGGAAAAGTTCAGAGTTCTGTGACCTCGGTTCTTAGGACAGGGCCAGGTTTTCCTGTGCACTTTATAAAGAAGATATTATTGGGTGTTTTTACTTCACTTCTGGACCAGCTACATAATTTGTGGGACCCAATGAAAAATGAAAATTGCGGTGGGAGGTGGGGTTGTTCAAAAAGTATTAAGATCAGGTGGTTAGATCTTGAGTTTAAAAAAACACAAAACTGACCAAGAATTTTAAGACATTAACAGTGAAGCATCACCCAAGCTGGGAGCTCTGTGTATTGGTCCTTTTTCCACCTTAGGAGTCTCTGGGGAAGATGAGACCAAAACAAAACAACAACAACAAAACCAAGGAGCGCTTGGGAAGTGTGCCTGCCGGAGGCCTGTTGGGGGGGCATTTTCTTTCCTGTCAGATCAACTGTAGGGAGAGTTCCTGCCCTTTTTTGAGATTGGTAATAATTGCTATCAATGTGCTATTTTTTCTTTCTCCTGTTACTTTCTTAGGAAGACAGGAACCTTTCTGTCAGGTTGCTTCTCCGTATCTCGTTCTTCCCCTTTTTTGCAACAATGTTCGTAAAAGACTCAGAACAGTGGTTGCTGTGAAGTTAGAAATCATGTGTTTTGAGCCCTTTCCACACCCTTACCAATTTTTTCATTCTGGGAGTCAGTTCTGACCACGGAATGCCCAGTGATTCCTCACTTCTAACTTTGGTCTCTCTTTTCTCTCCCTCTTTCTCCCTACCAACTTGAGAGCTCCTTAGAGAGGGACATTTTAGTCAAATACTGACAGCCAAGCCTAGGGCCTGGCTGGTGGAAAACTCCCAGTAAATATGGGAATGTAAATAACAGTATCTGCTTTTTTATCTCTTTTCTTGCTGCTTTTTCTCCTTTTCATTCTGGTTTTATTTGTATTTTCTCTCATTACATGCACACACACGCACACACCATGAAGCATGAAGTCCCAAACTATGTATCTATAGATATTTAATTTTTTTTTTTTTTTTGAGACGGAGTCTCGCACTGTTGCCCGGGGTGTGGCATGGTCTTTGCTCACTGCAACCTCCGCCTTTGCAGGTTCAAGCGATTCTCCTGCCTCAGCCTCCTAAGTAGCTGGGATTACAGGCGCCTGCCACCACGCCCGGCTAATTTTGTATATTTTTAGTGGAGACGAGGTTTCACTATGTTGGCCAGGCTGATATCGAACGCCTGACCTCGTGATCCACCCGCCTCGGCCTCCCAAAGTGCTGGGATTACAGGCGTGAGCCACCACGCCTGGCCTAATTTAACTTTTTTTAAAAATAGAGACAGGGTTTTGCCATGCTGCCCAGGCTGGTCTCAAACTCCTGGGCTCAAGCAATCCACCCGCCTCGGCCTCCCAAAGTGCTAGGATTGGGAGCCACTGTGCCCAGCCAAACTACATGTTTTTGATCACCAAAAGAAAAGGCAACATGGGGAAAGAAGTCCAAATTGACAGCACTCTGCAGTGGCTCAACAGAAGGGGAGAGTCTGGGAATCTGTGTTTGTTCAAGCTGCAGATCCAAGGCTCATCCCCCCAAAACACTGCAATGCTAATGAATGGCCGTGGCTAAAAATCCCAAGTGACCTCATGATGGTGTGGCTCCTGCTTCCTCCCTTAGAGGTGGAGCAAGAGCCCTGTTGGCTGACAGACAGTTGGGTACAGTAGGTGTGTTTGCATGAAGGATTGGCCTGCTGGGGTTACTCAGAAACTGCTCTGCAAACACAGAGGATTAAAGAGGTTTTTGTTGAGGCAGAACAGATGGACAGAGAGAGGCAGAGTTCAAATGAATGGATCATAAATCAGGACTCACTTGCAGAAGGGAAAAATCTGGGTCTGGTCACTTAAAAATTTGAGCTAATTTTAATTATTATTTTTTTCTTAGGAAAGCAACCTTATGCTTAATGGAAAAACAATTCATGTGAAAAATTTGGAAAATATATGTGCCAGAGAAAGCCCTGCTGATCCTTTTAGTAGAATCTCCCTGATTTTGTCCTCTGTTCTGCTGACGTACACATATGTACATAGGCGATTATTATTTAATAAGAATGAAAACATATGCTCTTCTATGAGTTAGATTTTAAGAGGGAAACTGTAACTAGAGCTTGAAGATCTGAACCCAGGTGTGATCATTTGGGCCAGGCCAGCAGCATAAATTTTAGTAATAAAACCAAAGACAATGTGTAAATTTATGTTTGGAAAAGTTGGGGCAAGCTCAGGTGAAGGAAAAGTTCATTGGCGCTGAGGGCCACGTTGAATTTGCGGTCTGCCTTCAAGTAATACCTTCCTGAGCTCCCAGAAAAACGACACGTCTGTGTCTATTTTTCCTTTTGTCCCCTCGTGGAGCAAGAAGAGTGGTTCAGGCCATGAAATCGTTCTGCCAGTTAGACCCTCTCTTTACCCATTTCTCTCTTTCTTTCGCTCCCTCTCTGTTTTCTTTTTTTTTGAGACGAAGTTTCGCTCTTGTTGCCCAGGTTGGAGTGCAATGGTGCGAACTGGGCTCACTGCAACCTCTGCCTCCCGGGTTCAAGCGATTCTCCTGCTTCAGCCTCCCGAGTAGCTGGGATTACAGGCATGTGCCACCACATCCGGCTAATTTTGTATTTTTAGTAGAGACGGAGTTTCTCCATGTTGGTGAGGCTGGTCTCAAACTCCTGACCTCAGGTGATCCGCCCGCCTCGGCCTCCCAAAGTGCTGGGATTACAGGTGTGAGCCACCACGCCCGGCGCTCTCTCTCTCTGTCTCTTTTTTTGAGGCAGGGTCTTGTTCTTTTGCCCAGGCTGCAGTACAGTGGCACAATCTTGGCTCACAGCAGCCTTGGTCGCCTGGGCTCAAGCATTCCTCCCACCTCAGTCTCCCGAGTAGCTGGGACTACAGGTGCACATCACCACACCTGGCTAATTTTTTGTGTTTGTTGTAGAGACAGGGTCTTGCCATGTTGCCTAGGCTGGTCTTGAACTAATAGGCTCAAGTGGTCCACCTGTCTCAGCCTCCCAAAGTGCTGAGATTACAGGTGTGAGTCACTGCGTCCGGCCTCTTTACCCATTTCTAATCATCTAATTGGATGTTCTCCAGTCTCTCTGTAAATGTATTGACCAAAGCCCAAGACGTAATGAAAGGAGGCCAGTGGATCTCTCTCTAGCAGGCCAGGGCTCCGGTGATTGGATTGAGTTTAGCATCATATTTTATGAAAATGAGGTACCATTAGATGCTAGATGCTCACTTAGTAGGGTGAAATACTCACACTAGGAGAGTCCAGAAGTCTTACCAGCAATCGAGGGTTAGTTCAGCTCGCCATTGTTAGTTGGGTGCTTTCTAGAAGTCAGTAGTGTTGGCCAGGCGCGGTGGCTCATGCCTGTAATCCCTGCACTTTGGGAGGCTGAGGCGGGTGGATCACGAGGTCAGGAGTTCGAGAACAGCCTGGCCAATATGGTGAAACCCCGTCTCTACTAAAACTACAAAAATTAGCCAGTCGTGGTGGTGGGCGCCTGTAGTCCCAGCTACTCTGGAGGCTGAGGCAGAAGAATTGCTTGAATCCAGGAGGTGGAGGTTGCAGTGAGCCGAGATCATGCCACTGCACTCCAGCCTGGGTGACAGAGCGAGACTCTGTCTAAAAAAGAAAAAAAAAAGAAGTCAGTAGTGTTTATATCAGACCTTCTGATGCCAGTTCTACTTATTGTTTAATGACAAGATTTAACGACATACAAAAATTACAACATTTTTTAAATGTTAAAATTAAAAACAAACCTTATGGAACTGATTAAAGAGAGTTGTTTCAATAGGAAGACATTGGAATGCTCTGAAAAATCTCAATAGTAGTGAAATACTTAAAAAATAAATGATATTAAATTATATTAAAATGTAAAATATGTGAGACACTAAAAATCTAGAGTTGTGCACTTATATTATTTCATGTCTTTAAGTCTTTAAGTTTTTTTTTTTTTTTTTTTTTTTTGAGATGGAGTTTTGCTTGTGTCGCCCAGGCTAGAGTGTAAGGGTGAGATCTTGGCTCACTGCAACCTTCACCTCCCGGGTTCAAGCGATTCTCCTGCCTCAGTAGCTGAGATTACATGTCCCTGCCACCATGCCTGGCTAAGTTTTGTATTTTTAGTAGAGACAGGATTTTACCATGTTGGCCAGGCTGGTCTTGAACTCCTGACCTCAGGTGATCTACCTGCCTCGGCCTCCCAAAGTGCTGGGATTACAGACGTGAGCCACCGTGGTGCCCGGCCTATAATTACTTTTTATCTCTCTCTTAGCTGAACATTTGTAAATTACATGGGCTTGTTACAAGATAGCAGCATCATAAAGATTTTGTGGTGTTACTCCCGTATGTGAATTTCACCTATCACCAGAATAAATTCTCTCTTCCTCTCTGGGCTCACTCATGGTGTGGGGCCACCTGGCCCCAACTGGCCCCTTCCACTTTCATCTCTCGCTGTTCCCTGCTTTCCTGATGCTTCACGTCTTGCTGAAGGAGTTCTAGCCTTTGGCCGTGTGCATGCTGTTAGCTTATTCACCTGTCCCACTTTCTCACATCTCAGGGTGCCTTTCGTCTGTTACTGGTAAACACAGCATCCTTCGTCTGTCTAATTCTGGCCTCAGCTCTCCGACAGAGAGTTTGTTGACAGCCACCCCTCTGATTCTCCAACCCCTTTCATCCATTATTTGTTTATTGCTTCCTCCCCTCCACTGGAATTGAGTTTCATGTATCCCCAGCCCTTAGAACGCCTGGCATACAGCAGGTGTTCAGTAAATGCTGTCTGGCTGTTGAGACAGGGTCTCACTGTTGCCCAGGCCGGAGTGACATGATCACGGCTCACTGCAGCCTCTATCTCCTGGGCACAAGCGATCCTCCCACACATCAGCCTCTCGAATAGCCAGGACTACAGGCATGTGCCACCACACCCAGCTAATTTTTATATTTTTGGTAGAGACAGGGTTTTGACATGTGGCCAGGCTGGTTTGGAACTCCTGGGCTCAAGCCATCTGCCTGCTTCGGCCTTCCAAAGTCCTGGGACTACAGATGTGAGCCACTGTGCCTGGCCCAGTCATATGTTTTGGGTTGAATGGAACTCACTGCTTTTATATTCTGTGCTCTGGAGTCAGATGCAGGTGTGAATCCCAGCACTGGCTTGTTCTAACTCTGAGACTTTGGGGGAAGGTGGGACATCCTGAGTCTCCTTTCCTTGTCTGAAAGGTGGAGATGGAATTACCTTCTTCTGAGGGCTATTGTGAAGCTTAAATGAAACCATCAAAATCTGTACAGTGCTGAGCACAGAATTAGCATTTTATGTTAGCTTTTACTGTTTAAACATCCAGCAAAAATTATATAGTCTCATCATAATCCTATAAATCAAAGCATATAGCACTTATAAATTAAAAAGTAAATCAGTCATTTGGAATTAGTTAGCTTCTTTCTTTTTGGTGGTGTTGAAAATTAAGACTTTTTCCCCCCAGTACTTTGCATCTAAGTCACTGTTAAGTGTTGTTGAAAATTAAGACTTTTTTCCCCCAGTACTTTCCATCTAAGTCACTCTGAAGGCAAATAAATGATCTTTCATGAAGGGCTCAAGTTATTCCAGTGCCCTGTGAAGTGGGCATTTATTTCTGCAACGGCCTCTGCAGCGGTTGAGCCCTTTCCTGGAGAGGCAGGAAATAACGGTGCTGGAGTCACTGGCAGCCGTGTGTGGGAGCATGTACTTCTGGGTGTATTGTGTGTTTGCAGGCTGGGCACTCTGTAAAGACATGTTGAATTGAAATGAATTAAGATGGTGATGTATCTTGAACCTCTTGCTTTGCAGGCACAGTGAAGGTGAAGAGTTCTAACATACAAGTTGGAGACCTTATCATCGTTGAAAAGGTGAGCAGAATCTAGAAGCTTGTGTGTGAATACCACTTCATGGGTCCTAACGTGTCATTTGTGTATCTGGTAGACGAAGTGAATGATGCATTTTGGGATTCTATCCAAAAACTTTGCCAGGGGAGAAAAATCTCTTTTCTGTGAGACAGACACACACATACACACACACACACACACACACACACACACAAATATTTTTTCAAGGTTTATATGTGTTGGTTAGCCAGAAATCCTGCTTGCAAATACAAGTACAAGTTTTGATTTCCTGTTCAATGTGCTTATTATTTTGGGATAAAAAATATCATAAAATCTTTCCTAGAAGTCTGCTTACTACATAGACGCTTAAAATATTTATCTAATTTACCTTTCGAGCCATTTTAGCTTGCATTTCCTGACTTAACCATTGTGCTTGTCTATTATTTTATGGGGAGCAGGGGTTAAGTGTAACCTGAGAACAGTAAAAAGACCAAAAGTACATTTTAAAAAATAGCCGTGTCAGTATGTTTGTTACTTTAGCAAACACTCATATCTTTTTCTAGTGTGTATATTTGGAAGGTATTGGATTTTGGGGGGTGGCTCTGGAGAGGCTTGGAATAATATTTGATTAGAAAAGGGTTGTGTCTTAACTTGTTTCTGTAGAAATTGAGCTATGCTTTTTTAAAAGGATTAAATCCAAGAACTCAAAGCTGCTTTAAGGTAAAGTGAAACTCTTTTGGGTGGCAGCTCAGAAGAACCACACAACCCGCCTCTATGTTATCACATACTTTTCTGTTCATAATTAAATGGGGGCTACTGGCTCCTTGCACCCCCCCAGTTTTTTTGAGAATGGCTTTTGTTGCTTCTTACTACTTTCCTTCCTTATTAAAATCCACTAAAAGCCAAACATCAAGCTGGGAAGTTGGTAGAAGCAGAAAGTGAGAGCGGAGGGTCTGTCTTGAGTCTCAGCAGACAGCCTGGAAGAGAGCCAGCTGGGGAGGCAGGCTTTTGGGATTTTGGGAGGTAATGGTTGAATGTGCCAGAAAACTAGAAGCTCTCTTTCCAAGATAAGATTTTGATAGGGGATTAGTAAAGTAGCAGCAGTGTGCAAGATTTTTCAGATTCAAAACAAAATAAATCCCCAAATCTGTCTTTGACAAAGGCAGAAACGTAAAAGAGACTGTGAGTTTCAGTCCCCCCCTCCAACCCCAACCCACCGAGGGGTTGGGGGTGGGGGCGGAAACCCCCCTCCCTGCCACCCAGCACACGGTCATTCATTCACAGTAACAGTCTTTCTTTTCATAACACAGAACCAGCGGGTCCCTGCCGACATGATCTTCCTGAGGACATCAGAAAAAAACGGTAAACATCTGAGATCAATTTGGAAAATAACCATTAACCTTTCAGTGGTAATTTGGCAAAATAATCATTTGAAAATGTCACAAAGTAGATTATCATTTTGGAGCCATGGAGGCAAATCAAAAGCATCTTTTTAAATAGACCATTCTTTTTAAACAGTGTTGTTGGTGTTTTAAAAGTCAATAGATTGTGATCATTAAAAAATACAGTTTGTGGAACACCGGCTGACTCACAGCTGGTAAAGTCACGCATACAGTGGCCTTGGATTTCCTCTCCAGGCTGTGTTAAGCTCAACCTCAGGAGTTGGGACGAGGAAGTGTCTCTACCATGTAGAAGTAAACAGAAATCCTCTCTCTTCTAAGCTGATACCAGCAGATATGTCATGAGTGGGGGCAGTACAGAAACTGGGGAGAGGTGGGCGTCTTTTCTGCCCTTTGTTCATGAGTCGGGGGACCTTGCCCACAGTACCTATTGATTTATTTATTGTAGCCTGAGTTTGCGGGGTGGGAATCTCTGAAGTCTCCTATAAGGCCCTTAACTCCTTGCAGTTGTTCCCTAGGGTGGCAGCTGCCGTTGCCTGCCCACCCTATCAGTCTACTAAAATTGCCTTAGTTTTGTTTTGTTTTTTTTTTTTTCCTTGAGACCGGGTCTTGCTCTGTCGCCCAGGCTGGAGTGTAGTGGTACGATCTCGGCTCACCTCAACCTCTGCCTTCTGGGTTCAAGCCATTATCTTGCCTCAACCTCCTGTGCACCACCATGCCTGTCTAATTTTTGTATTTTTAGTAGAGACAGGGTTTCACCATGTTGGCCAGGCTAGTCTCGAACTCCTGACCTCAAGTGATCCATCGGCCTCCCAAAGTGCTGGAATTACAGGTGTGGCCACCACACCTGGCCAAAATGGCCTTAGTTTTTAATTTTTGTTATTTAAGCTGTTCTGAGGAAATAAGGCTGTTTTTCTCTTACCTGGCATGATCGGAGGTTTTTGAACACGTGAAAAATTTACATTTGTATTCCTTTGTGGATGCTGCAATGTATTTCATTATGAATAGAGTTAAAGTACAAGTAAAATTTTATACTAATATGTAATCAGGACAGGAGGTAAAAGGCACTAGATTAAAACAGCCTTTGAAAAACTGCAGCTTTGTCTTTAAATTCGTTCTTGTGTCCTATTTAGTGAAAACAGAGCATTATGGAGTAGGGCCCCTGACATGCTCTTTTTTTCTTGAAAAACAAAAACAAAAACACCAAAATTATGAGTGTTCTACGTTAATAGTTCTCAAAGACTGAACTGCAGTGTCAGTGAATGGGGTATATTCTGTATCTGATGGAGCATACAGCTGACTACTTGCACGGATCTGTATGTCAGACTGAAAGATACACCTCTGAAATGTGCCAGCCCATAATGACCTAGTGCTTGCCTGGATCGATCAGTCCTGTTCTGAACTCTGTGCACGAATCAGCTCTTTAATTGTCACAGCATCTCTACAGGGTCAGTGCTGTTCCTATCTCCACTTTTATACACGAGGAAACTGAGGCTCAGAGAGGATAGGCAACTCTCAGGGCACAAAGCTGTTACGTGGCAGAGCCTGGACCTACACTCAGGTGGTTTGGGTCCTGAGGAGGTGCTGGCGATGCCTGGCCAGACGGCTCGGAATGCTGGTCACCCTGTACTCGTCCCTGTTCTATCTCCCCATTGAATCTTTACAGCAACCTTGCAAAGTCTACGTTTCTCCACATTTTACAGACACTAAAGCTTGACAAGTCCAAGAAACTAGCTGGGGATTCCACTCAGAGAGAGTGGCGGAGTGAGGATTTGAACTCTGAGCTTTCTGACCCCCGAGCTTATTATGGAAGAAATGGGAGATAGGATATGTATTTTCCCTTGTGGTCTCTGGCCATTGGTTGGCTGTTTTTATAAGGACCAGAGCAGACGCTGCCCAGAGCTGCCGAGGGAAGGGTGCTTGAGGTGCAGGTGATGGCACCTGACTTCCTTCCACAGGGTCATGCTTCTTGCGGACGGATCAGCTGGATGGGGAGACAGACTGGAAGCTGCGGCTTCCTGTGGCCTGCACACAGAGGCTCCCCACGGCCGCTGTGAGTAGCTTTCCCTGCAGAAGCCCATGTGGGCAACCTGTCTTAGCAGGGTTCTCAAACCCAGATACCTTGGGGGCCGTCCCTTGGCATGGGGTGGCAACTGTGAAATGGGGCCGGTAGGGGAGCGTGGGGTCCTGGAGAGTCCCTGGAACTAGTTGGCTTCTCTGACGTGGCCAAAAGCAGACCCCGAGTGCGGGGAGTGAGCTCTCCCGCGGGAAGCTGAAAACCATAAGGAGCCTTGCCAAGGGGCCTTACCAAAATTGAAAAGGTAAGCCAGAGCATGTCACTCCTCTGCTCAAAACCTGCGAAGGTAGGCCAGGGCTCAGCAGCACGCACCTGTAGTCCCAGCTCCTCAACAGGCTGAGTCGGGAGGATTGCTTAAGCCTGTGGGTTCGAGGCTGCAGTGAGCCATGATTGTGCCTGGGAATAGCAACTGCACTCCAGCCTGGCCAGCATAGTGACACCTGTATCTAATAAAAGTAATAACCATAAAATAAGAAAAAAAACAACCCTCCAAAGATTTCTCATCTTACTGAGAATCAGTTCTGCGGTGCTTGCTGTCGTCTTCATCTCCTTCCCATTTGTCTCTCTGCTGAGGCTCCGACCTCAGTGCCTGGCCCTCTCTCCTCTGCCTGCCAGCCTGTTGGGTCTGTCATTCTGTCCCTGGATGTTTACTGTTGCCATTTCTTCCACTGGGAGCCCTCTGATCCCTGGCGAATCTGCTCGGCAGGGCATCTCCACACTCCACTGAGCTTTTGCTCATGAGTCTCCTTATCGGAGAGGCTCTTTCTGCCCACCTCTCCCTGCCTCCCTGCTTCACTCACTTCCAGGCAGCATCCCTGCGGGTGGGTTCTGCCTGTTGTATTCTCTGCCGTATCCCCAGTGTGTATGACGGGGTGCAGGTCCTGGCTGAGAGGATGGCCGCAGTAGTTGGCCATGTGTAACTTAAGTGCCCGGTGAGTGGCATGTCCCACTGTGGTCTGGAAGGATGAAGTGGAACACAGAAGCTTCACCTGTGCTCATGTCACATGGATCGAAGCCACTCCTTACTGTGTCCCCTGAGGGAGGAGGAAAGTTCCATATCTTGGTGGGATTGACATAACAAGAAATGTAGCCACCCTATGAATGATTTTTCATGGCTAATAAAAAGTGAAATAACACCATTATTACGTTAATTTTAAACCGGGAATTTTATTTTATTATTTATTTATTTATGAGATGGAATCTTGCCCTGTCACCCAGGCTGGAGTGCAGTGGCATGATCTTGGCTCACAGCAACCTCCACCTCCTGGGTTCAAGCAATTTTCCTGCCTCAGCCTCCTGAGTAGCTGGGATTACAGGCACCCGCCACCATGCCTGGCTAATATTTGTATTTTTAGTAGAGACAACGGTTTCACTGTGTTGGCCAGGCTGGTCTCAAACTCCTGGCCTCAATTGATCCACCCGCCTCAGCTTCCTAAAGTGCTGGGGTTACAGGCATGAGCCACCACCTCCCAGGGGCTCTCCAGGACCCCACGCTCCCCCTCCGGCCCCACCTCACATGATGGTGACTGCTACAAGTCCCCAGGGGCTCCTAGCCAGTAGTTAGAAACTCACTGTTCTAACAGTGACTGCCGCTCCCCGTGACTGTACCTGTCTTATGCCACTTCACATATGCTGCTTTGAAATGTAGTTTTTGCCAAGAGCTTTCACTTTTGGGCTTTCTTATCACCTAAGGTTGATTTCTTGTTTGCTTTTTAAAAAATTGCGCTAAAAGACACATAACATAAAATCTACCATCGTAACCGTTTTTAAGTGTACAGCTCAGTGGCATGAAGTGCATTGACCTTGTCATGCAGGCATCAGCCGTGTTCATCTTCGGAACTTTTTTCACTTTCAAAACTGGAACTCTGGACTCATTAAGCAGTAACTTCATTCCCCCCTCGGCCCAGCCCCTGGCAAGCATCTTTCTGTTTTCTGTCTCTATGAATTAAACTACTCTAAGTTCCTCCTGTAAGTGGAATCACCTCGTTTTTGTCTTTTTGTGACTGGTTTATTTCACTTAGCATAATGTCTTCAAGGTTGATCCGTATTGTAGCATGTGTCAGAACTTCTTCCTTTTTAAGGCTGAGTAATATTCCATTGTATGGACGGACCACACTTTGTTTATCCATTCATCCACTGATGCTTGTTTGAGCTGCTTCCACTTCTTGGCTGTTGTGAATAATGCTGCTACGTACATGGGTGGACAGATGATCACTTCAAGTCCCTGCTTTCAGTTCTTTTGGGTATATAGTCGGAGGTGGAATTGCTGGATTATATGGTAGTTTTCTGATTAATTTTTTGAGGAAGTGCTGTTTCCATAGCTGCTGCACCATCTTGCATTCCCAGCAACAGTGCACAGGGCCTCCAGATTCTCCACATCTTCATCACACTTGTTTTTGTTTTTGTTTTTGTTTTGATAGCAGCCATCCTTACGGGTGGGAGGCGTTCTTACTTTTTTCAGCTCTTCCCAGAGGTTTATACAGAGTAGATGCCCAGTAACCATTTGTTGAATGAGTATTTTCTTTTCTTTTTTGAGACGGAGTCTCGCTCTGTCGCCCAGGCTGGAGTGCAGTGGCGCGATCTCAGCTTACTGCAACCTTCACCTCCCGGGTTCAAGCGATTCTCTTGCCTCAGCGTCCTGAGTAGCTGCGATTACAGGCACACACCACCATGCCCGGCTAATTTTTTTGTATTTTTAGTTGAGACGGGGGTTCAACATGTTGGCCATGCTGGTCTCATACTCCTGGCCTCAAGTGATCCACCCGCTTCGGCCTCCCAAAGTGCTGGGATTATAGGCATGAGCCACTGCACCTGGCCTGAATGAGTATTTTCAATGGTACAAACAAGTCTTGTAAGCCAGAATTTAGCAGAGGAGGATCTGCCACTTTCCGGGGTATTCGTAGGTGTGTAGCATCACCCCATCAAGTCTGGAAAGTGCTGAGTAAACAGAGAAACAAGGGTCTTCACTGTAGAGTCTGTCAGGGTGCCTTGAGATACTGTATGCAGCGACTCCTCAACTTACTTAACAGAGGACTTTCCTCTTCTTTCCACCTTCCCTGTAATTTTGAGGGGCCGTTTGCTGTGTGTGGGAAATATAGTTGCTTTGGAAACATAGCGGATGCCTCCTGAAGTCTTGCATTGTGAACTGACTTTGACTCCCAAATGTGACTTCTGTTGAACAGGACCTTCTTCAGATTCGATCGTATGTGTATGCAGAAGAGCCAAATATTGACATTCACAACTTCGTGGGAACTTTTACCCGAGTAAGTGAGTTTCCTTCACACGGGATCCGGGAGTGTGTAAGGGATGAAGGCCAAGAAGTACTGACAGTTCTTTGTCAGGAAGTAGTTTTATGCCTGGTGGGGACATAAAGAAGGCACCACCTTGAAAGCCAGCGTATTGTTTCTCAGTAAGGTCGACACAACTGGAATTTTCTTCTGGCCTTGGAACAGCTTGACTGACTCGACAACTTAGAGCAAGCATTTGCTGTAATTCACGTGAACGCTGGCATCTGAAAGAGTTTTTCTTTCTCTGTCCTTCAGATGGGTCTGTGTCCTCTGTTGTTTTTTTTTGAGATGGAGTCTCGCTCTGTCGCCCAGGCTGGAGTGCAGCGGCATGATCTTGGCTAACTGCAAGCTCCGCCTCCCGGGTTCACGCCATTCTCCTGCCTCAGCCTCCCAAGTAGCTGGGACTACAGGCGCCCGCCACCACGCCCGGCTAATTTTTTGTATTTTTAGTAGAGACGGGTTTTCACTGTGTTAGCCAGGATGGTCTCGATCCCCTGACCTTGTGATCCGCCCGCCTCGGCCTCCCAAAGTGCTGGGATTACAGGCATGAGCCACTGTGCCTGGCCTTTTTTTTTTTTTTTTTTTTTTTTTTTTTGAGATAGCCTCCTCCTGTCGCCTAGGCTGGAGTGCAGTGGCGTGATCTGGGCTCATTGGAACCTCTGCCTCCCGGGTTCAAGTGATTCTCCTGCCTCAGCTTCCTGAGTAGCTGGGATTACAGGCATGCATCACCACGCCTGGCTAATTTTTTGTATTTTTAGTAGAGACGGGGTTTCACCATGTTGGTCAGGCTAGTCTTGAACTCCTGACCTCAGGTGATCCACCCACCTTGACCTCCCAAAGTGCTGGGAATACAGGCGTGAGCCACCGCACCTGACTTTGTCCTCTTTTATTCATACAAATCCTATCTGCCATTTTCATAATTTTTAAGCCACTTCCAGATCTTTCAGAAGAGAAATTTAATTTGGATTTAATTTGTTTTAGGAGGCCTGGCGTGGTGGCTCACACCTGTAATCCCAGCACTTTGGGAGGCTGAGGTGAGCGGATCTCTTGAGGTCAGGAGAATTGCTTGAACCTGGGAGGTGGAGGTTGCAGTGGGCCAAGATCGTGCCACTGCTCTCCAGCCTGGGCGGCAGAGCGAGACTCCGTCTCAAAAAAAAAAAAAAATTATTTTAGGAATATGGGTCAACAGGTTTCTAGAACCCATGTTAGATTGTCCACACTCTCTTTCTATAAGCCACAAACAAAGCTGGCCTGCAAACAGCCTGACTGGTTTGCTTTTACGTTTTGATTCTTACCTCATAAAACATTTTTCAGTGCTAGGAGGCCTGCGCTTCTTAAATCACAGGCCAACTTTTTCACGTATTTCTGTGGGAGATGAAAACCCCAAGGGCAGTAGTGGAAGAGCTCGGCCCTACCCTCATGGTGGAGCCGTCGGCTTCCAAACTGGGCCTCCAGTTTCATCGGGGGGAGCCTCTCTTTCTGTCTCGAGTGGACCAGGCTAGAAGCAGCCTGTGGATTCTGGGGAAGCTTTGGGAGGTGAACCTGTGTCCGTTTGGTCTTTTCCAGGAAGACAGCGACCCCCCGATCAGCGAGAGCCTGAGCATAGAGAACACGCTGTGGGCTGGCACTGTGGTCGCATCAGGTGAGGCGCCATTTTGAGGAATGTGGTAGCAATTTGAAAAGGAAAGAAAATCCTTTTGTAATTAGAATAATCATCTGTCAGTTGGAAAAATGAGCGCTCGGTCAAATGGCATTTTCCACTTGTTCCGACACCTCCAGGGAATTAAACTGACATCTAATTGCAGCTCGGACACTTAGAGACGCCTGGAGGAGAAGCCAGCGTGGCCTGTGGACCTTTCTGCAGCGTCCACGCTGGGAATAGCTCTAATTGCCTCTTCAGATTGACATTCTAATCTGTACCAGAGTGGGAGAGAGCCTGGATGTTCTGGCTGGAGGTTGTGTTTGTAGGGTGTGTCGCACTGGGACTGCCAGCACCGGGGCCCTAGGAAAGGGCATGGGCTTGAGCTGGAGCTTCTGTGTTTAAACACCAAGAGGAAGTGGATATTGGTGCCTCTCTTTTTCTTTTTCTCTTTTTTTTTTCTTTTCTCTTTTTTTGAGACAAGGTCTTACTCTGTCACCTAGGCTGGAATACAGTGGCACAATCTTGGCTCGCTGTAACCTCTGCCCCCCGGGTTCAAGCGATCTTGTGTCTCAGTCTCCCAAGTAGCTGGGATTATAGGCCTGCACCACCACACTGGCTAATTTTTGTATTTTTAGTAGAGATGGGGTTTCACCATGTTGGCCAGGCTGGTCTCAAACTTCTGACCTCAAGTGATCCACCCACCTCAGCCTCCCTAAGTGCTGGGATTACAGATGTGAGCCACTGCACCCGGCCCATTGGTGTCTTTCAGTGCTGGGATGACAGTGATCAGAACTGCATGGGCTGAATATGACCCCCGATAGCAGTGGTTAACATCAGCGGCATGCAGCCCATGTGTCAGGCCCTGTGCTGGGTGCTTATGTGTGTTACACACTGCACTTAACCCTCCTAACGGCACCATGAGGGTAGATACTATTATTCATATTATGCCCATTCTGCAGATGACAGAACTGAGGCTGAGTGAGGTTAAGTAACTTGCTGTGAGGGGTCACACAGCAGGTAAAAGGCAGAGCTGGAACTTGAACCTAGGCACTTTGCTCCAGAAACAGAACTTACTGTGTAGCCATCACTTTTCTTACATTTTGTGATATCATTAACTTAATAGTATAATTAGTATTATAATTCTACTGCTGGTGACTTTCTGTCTTTACTATTAGATGAATCACTTTTTTCCTCTCTTCAAACATAGTACTCTCCACTCCCCACCATCAAGCTGTTTTACTCTGCTGGTTGCTTCTCTCTTTCATTCATTCATTTATTCATTCATTCTTTCTTTCTTTTTTTTTTTTTTTTTGAGACAGGGTCTCATTCTGTTACCCAGGCTGGAGTGCAGGGGTGCAATCATGGCTCACTGCAGCCTCGGACTCCTGGGCTCAAGCAATCCTCCTGCCTCAGCCTCCCAAACAGCTGGGACTACAAGTGCATGCCACCATGCCCAGCTAATTTTTAAATACTTTTTTAGAGATGGGGGTCTCACTCTTGCCCAGGCTGGTCTCAAACTCTCAGACTCAAGTCATCCTTCTGCTTCAGCCAAAATGCTGGGATCATAGGTGTAAACCACCTTGCCTTTTCCTTCTTTGTCGCTCTCTAGTACAGTAGTAGACACTCAATTAGGATCCTGTGTGGCAAGGAGAGGGAATGAAGCAGCACAAACTATCCCCGGAGTACCATGTGTCACCATCCACATGTGCACTACTTAATACAAATAGGCAGAGGTGCAGTCTCCCTTGAGGTTTTTTTTGCTACATTTCATTTCCACTGCCTGCCTTTATTTTCATCATACTTTGGTACGTCTCGCAGTCCCCCTGATGACTAAAGAGCGAGAAATTCTTCACGGTCATGCCTGGGTCACGCCTGGGCACAGCCACCCAGGGCACGCAGCATGCAGACGTTCACATCCTGCCCCTCCTCGCCACTTTCCACCCATGTCACCTGAACCAATTTTTTCCTGCTTTCAAGTCATTTATTAACAAATAATTAATTACTCTTTTTATTCTTTGATAATTTGACTGAAAAATAATTATCTCATTCAGTTTGAATTTCCTAGATTACCTGGCAGGTGGTCATATTTGCATCTGTCTGTTTTGTTTCTTTGTAAGTTACTAGTTGGCTTTAAAAAAAAAAAAAAAAAAAGACAGAGTCTCTCTATTGCCCAGGTTGGAGTGCAGTGGTACCATCTTGGCTCACTGCAACCTCCGCTTCCCAGGTTCAAGTGATTCTCCTGCCTCAGCCTCTCCAGTAGCTGGGATTACAGTCGTGTGCAACCACCCCTGGCTAATTTTGGTATTTTTAATAAAGACGGGATTTCACCATGTTGGCCAGGCTGGTCTCGAACTCCTGACCTCAGGTGATCCACCCGCCTCGGCCTCCCAAAGTGCTGGGGTTACAGGCATGAGCCACCGTGCCCAGCCTACTGTTTTAATTTTGATTTAATTGCAAATATAGTTGAATGTCTTTCTACCTGTCAGCTAATTCTTAATATTCTGGTCTATCTACTTTCCTTTGTGGTTCTTCTTTTTCTCATTACTTTGTTAGAATGCTTTATAGAGGAAAGAATATCAAACTATCACTTGTTGTGGGTTATACATATTTTTTCAGTTTTTTGTCTTTTGTTTTTGTTTGTGATGGGCTTTATTTTCTTTTACCATATAGAAATTTAAAATTTTTTTATTGCCTACATTTTCTTTTTTAATTATACTTCAATTATAAGGGTACATGTGCACAACGTGCAGGTTTGTTAAATATATATACATGTGCTATGTTTGCTGCGCCCATTAATTCGTCATTTACATTAGGCATATCTCCTAATGCTATCCCTCCCCCCTCCCCCACCCCACGACAGGCCCCGGTGTGTGATGTTCCCCATCCTGTGTCCAAGTGTTCTCACTGTTCAGTTCCCACCTATGAGTGAGAACATGCGGTGTTTGGTTTTCTTTCCTTGCGATAGTTGGCTGAGAATGATGGTTTCCAGCTTCATACATGTCCCTGCAAAGGACATGAACTCATCCTTTTTTATGGCTGCATAGTATTCTATGCATAGTATTTTATTTATTTTCTTGATCCAGTCTATCATTGATGGACATTTGGGTTGGTTCCAAGTCTTTGCTATTGTGAATAGTGCTGCAATAAACATACGTGTGCATGTGTCTTTATAGCAGCATGATTTATAATCCTTTGGTATATACCCAGTAATGGGATGGCTAGGTCAAGTGGTATTTCTAGTTCTAGATCCTTGAGGAATCACCACACTGTCTTCCACAATGGTTGAACTAGTTTACAGTCCCACCAACAGTGTAAAAGTGTTCCTATTTCTGCACATCCTCTCCGGCACCTATTTTTTCCTGAGTTTTTAATGATCACCATTCTAACTGGTGTGAGATGGTATCTCATTGTGGTTTTGATTTGCATTTCTCTGATGGCCAGGGATGATGAACATTTTTTCGTGTCTGTTTTTCTTTTCTTTTCTCTTTTTCTTTTTTTTTTCTTTTCTTTTCTTTTTTTTTTTTTTGAGACTGAGTCTCGTTCTTGTTTCCCAGGCTGGAGTGCAGTGTTGTGATCTCGACTCACTGCAACCTCCACCTTCCCAGGTTCAAGTGATTCTCCTGCCTCAGCCTCCTGAGTAGCTGGGATTATAGGGGCCTGCCACCATGCCCAGCTAATTTTTTTGTATTTTTAGTAGAGTTGGGGTTTCATCATGTTGTCTAGGCTGGTCTCAAACTCCTGACCTCATGATCCACCCGCCTCAGTCTCTTAAAGTGCTGGGATTACAGGCGTGTACCTATGTTTTCATAAAAACAGGATGACTGTTGGAAGGCCATATACATTTTATGTTTTGATTCACCCAGGAAACTTGCCTCTTCTTCATGCTCCTGATAATCTTAACTTATATGTGTACCTAGCCAGCAGTGTGTTTGGCTTTCTAATTTTTGCCCATGTGATAGACATTGAACAAATTTTAGCATATTGATTTGCCTTTAGAAAAATTATCTGTGCAAACATCTTCCTTTATGTTTACTATTTATTTGTATTTTTTTTTTTAAATTTCTTTTTGGAGACGGGAGTCTCGCTCAGTTGCCCAGGCTAGAGGGCAGTGGCACAATCTTGGCTCACTGCAAGCTCCGCCTCCTGGGCTCATGCCATTCTCTTGCCTCAGCCTCCCTAGTAGCTGGGACTACAGGCGCCCGCCACTACGCCCGGCTAATTTTTTTGTATTTTTAGTAGAGATGGAGTTTCACCGTATTAGCCAGGATGGTCTCGATCTCCTGACCTCGTGATCCGCCTGTCTCAGCCTCCCAAAGTGCTGGGATTACAGGAGTGAGCCACCGCACCCAGCCTGTACTTTCTTTTCTTTTTCTTTTTCTTTTTTTTTTTTTTTCGAGACAGAGTCTCGCTGTTTCACCCAGGCTGGAGTACAGTGGCGCGATCTTGGCTCACTGCAAGCTCCACCTCCCAGGTTCACGCCATTCTCCTGCCTCACCCTCCCCGGTGGCTGGGACTACAGGCGTCCACCACCACGCCCGGCTAATTTTTTGTATTTTTAGTAGAGATGGAGTTTCACCGTATTAGCCAGGATGGTCTCGATCTCCTGACCTCGTGATCCACCCGCCTCAGCCTCCCAAAGTGCTGGGATTACAGGCATGAGCCACTGCGCCTGGCCGTATTTTCTTAAATATATGTGTGAATGACCAGTTTGTGTCCTGTGCTGATTTTTTCTGCTTATGGGTTGGTTTTTAAAAAATAATTTGTAAGAATTGTTTATGTTATAAGAATATGAATCTTTTATTTGTTGCCTTAATTGCAATGACTGTTGCACTTGATCTCATTTGTTTTTTGGAACTAAAGTTTGCAGTTTTTATCTAGTCAGATCTATTGATCTGTTTTCTTTTCAAGACAGGGTCTTGATCTGTCACCCAGTCGTTGTGCAGAGACGTGATCAGGGCTCACTGCAGCCTCGACTTCCCGGGTTCAAATGATTCTCCCACCTCAGCCTCCTGAGTAGCTGGGAGTATAGGCGCACCTCACCACGCCTGGCTAAGTTTTTGTATTTTTTGTAGAGATGGGGTTTTGCCATGTTGCCCAGGCTGGGATCTTTTGTTTCTTTATGGTTTCTGTTGTTTGTGTCATGCTAAGAAAATTTTCCCTGCTCTGAAATTATAAAAATATCCACTGACTTTTTTTGGAGTGTTTATATAGTCTTATATTAAAGTACTTGCTTTAAGGAATAGAGTTAGGAGAACTAACTGGCAAGGGAATATTACCTCAGGTCAGACTCCAGGCTCCAGACCCTTAGGCCCAGTCAGCGTTTCTGGCCCCGTATGAACAAGCAGCCTTATGGGGAATGAAAGTGTAAAACGAGGCTGGGTGCAGTAGCTCACACCTGTAATCCTAGCACTTTGGGAGACCAAGGCAGGAGGATCGCTTGAGTCCAGGAGTTTGAGACCAGCCTAGGCAACATAGTGAAAACCCATCTCTACGAAAAATAAAAACATGGCCGGGTGTGGTGGCTCAAGCCTGTAATCCCAGCACTTTGGGAGGCTGAGGCGGGCGGATCACAATGTCAGGAGATCGAGACCATCCTGGCTAACACGGTGAACCCCGTCTCTACTAAAAATACAAAATAATAATAATGATAATAATAATCAGCTGGACGTGGTGGTAAGCACCTGTAATCCCAGCTACTCGGGAGACTGAGGCAGGAGAATCGCTTGAACCTGGGAGGCGGAGGTTGCAGTGAGCTGAGATCGCGCCACTGCACTCCATCCTGGGCGACAGAGCAAGACTCTGTCTCAAAAACAAACAAACAAACATCCAGGTGTTGTGTTGTGTGCCTTTGGTCCTAACTATACAGGAAGCTGAGGTGGGAGGATTGCTTGAGCTTGGAGGTCAAGGCTGTAGTCAGCTGTGATCACCAGTGTACTCCAGTTTGGGTGACAGAGAAAGACCCTATTTATTATTATTATTTTTTTGAGACAAAGTTTTGCTCTTGTCCCCCAGGCTGGAGTGCAACGGTGCGATCTCTGCTCATTGCAACCTCCGCCTCCTGGGTTCAAGCGATTCTCCTGCCTCAGCCTTCTGAGTAGCTGGGATTACAGGCGTGCACCACCACACCTGGCTAATTTTTTGTATTTTTAGTAAAGATGAGGTTTTACCATGTTGGTCAGGCTGGTCTTGAATGCGGTGACTCAGGCCTGTAATCCCAGCACTTTGGGAGGCCAATGCGGCTGGATCACCTGAGGTCAGGAGTTCGAGATCAGCCTGGCCAACACGGTAAAACCCCATCTCTACTAAAAATACAAAAAATTAGCCGGGTGTGGTGGTGCGTGCCTGTAATCTCAGTTACTCAGGAGGCTGAGGCAGGAGAATCACTTGAACCAGGGAGGCAGAAGTTGCAGTGAGCCAAGATTGCACCATTGTACCCCAAGCCTGGGCCACAAGAGGGAAACTCTGTCTCAAAAAAAAAAAAGATACAATGAAAAGCAACACACTTTAGAGCAGAGGATGTCTGTGTCAAATGCTTGTCTCTTTGGGTGGAATAAAGAGGCGTTAAAGGCAATGAGAACAAGATGGGGTTAAAGTTGTCATGTCCCATTGCATCTGGCGTAGGCAGGGCTGGAAATTCATGACTACCTGTCATGTGCCCGTCTCCTTACTAGACAGCCACGTGAATAGGATATACTTCATTTTTTGTGGACAGTTCACCATTTCTTCTTCTTTTCTAAACCTTTTGTGGAAGGATAGTACATACACAGAAAATCCTAAACATAGTGCTTGGTGGATTTATTTTTTTTTTCTTTCCAACTTTATTTTAGGTTTGGGGGTACATGTGCAGGTTTGTTACATGGGTAAATTGCATGCTGCGGGGGTTTAGTGTACAGATGATATGGTCACCCAGGCAGTAAGCATAGTACCCAATAGGTAGTGTTTTCTGATCCTCACCTTCCTTCCACCCTGTGCTTGATGGATTTTAACATGGGCAACACATTTGTGTGACTAGCACCCAGATCAAGAAACAGGATATTATCACCCCCCACCCTGAAGAAGCTCCATCCACTCCCTTCTAGCTGCCCCATACCCGCCCAAGGGTAACCACCACCTTGACTACTGAAAATGTTAGCATTTCAGTAATAAATGCATTTTCATATGCCTGTTTGTTTTTCATTCTGGTGATTTTCTTCTCTCCTTCCTTCCTCCTTTTCATGCAGCAAGAGCGCACCTGTTCGGTGCTGAGGTCCATTGCCGGTCCCAGTGCTGTGGTAGTGCCTTAGGAGACAGACGCATGTGCCCACAACATGGGATTTATAGTTTATTAGAAGTTTCGAATGGAGGCCGGGCGCAGTGGCTCACGCCTGTAATCCCAGCACTTTGGGAGGCTGAGGCAAGTGGATCACTTGAGGTCAGGAGTTCGAGACCAGTCTGACCAACATGGTGAAACCCCATCTCTACTAAAAATACAAAAATGAGCTGGGTGTGGTAGCGCGCACCTGTAGTCTCAGCTACTTGGGAGGCTGAGGCAGGAGAATTGCTTGAACCTGGGAGGCGGAGGTTGCAATGAGCCGAAATTGCACCACTGCACTCCAGCCTGGGTGACAGAGCGAGACTCCTAAAAAAAAAAAAAAAATTTAGGATAGGCTATAGAGGAAATGGGAGAGAGTTTTATGTATTTCCTCTGAAACCAGTAAAAAGGAAAACAGTTGAGCTGAGCTGCAAATGCAGAGAAATCTGAGGTGGAAGGAGCAATGTTGGAAGGGCTTGTCAGTCTTAGTCTCAGAGATGAGCAATGCTAATTAAGTCTTCACTTATCACTTACTTTTAATTGATGAAGTGTTTCGCTGCCATTCTCTTAATTTGGTCTCGTAACATTACATGAGGACATTTAATGGGATGAGGCACTGAGTCTCAGGTTAAGCAGCTTGTTCGAGGTCACATACCTTGGAGAGGTCATGTCCTGGGAGGAGGAGAGTGGAAGGCATATTGGCATCTTGAAGAAGAAAGGTATTTCAGACAGTTCATGGGAGATGCCTTGTGGAGTTAAAGATACGTTTTCCCTTGTCTGAATTCCTGTCTGTGTGCTCGGTTATTTTAGGGGGCAGTGCGGTAGGGGAGGGAGAGCACAGCAGTGATCTGATGGCATTGCCTGCCCTGCCCCTTAGTGGGTGTATGATTTGGAGTCAGTATGAGCAGCTGGGCATTGACTGCTTCCTTAATTGACCTCAGCCCCTGCATCTCACTGAGTAGACATCTAATTGCCCTCTGATTCTAACGTAAACACAAGCCATTTCCTTCTAGTTCTCAACGCAAGGAACAGACAGCAAGAGTCATCTTAATTATGTGAGATTTCACTTCTGTGTTCCCTATAGGCTATAACTCCTGCCTCTCGGTTAACAGGTCTGCTGTTATCTGTTGGAAGTTTAAAAAAAATAAAAAAGCTTGCCAGGCAGTGCTGAGGTGCGGCTGCATCAGCTGGCATTAATCTGTAGAAGATGTGGTTGCCATGGTAGCCAATGCAGGGCTACAAGGCTGAGGCAGCACAAGAGTGATGGATAAGGGAAGGGATGGAGGAGGACCAGGGGCTTGGCAGAGAAGGTGGCCTGGATGTTACAGAGCCCAGGCTGAGGAACAGCCACCTCTTAGAAGGTGAGAAGAACTGGTGCTCTAGCCCAGTTCTTCTCAAACTTTTAGTGGAGAGGGACCAGTTTGTTGGGTTTTCCCCCTAATGTGTAGAAGATCAATTTGTGGTCCTGCCTCTGTGCATGAGTAATATGCAGCCACACTATGTGCACCTTGCCACAAGTTTTTTTTTTTTTTTTTTTTTTTTTTAAGACAGAGTCTCACTCTGTTGCTCAGGCTGGAGTGCAGTGGTGTGATCTCGGCTCACTGCAACCTCTACCTCCTGGGTTCAAGCTATTCTTCTGTGTCGGCCTCTCCAGTAGCTGGATTACAGGCGCCCATCACCACTCCTGTATCATTTTTATATTTTTAGTGGAGACGGGATTTCACCATGTTGGCCAGGCTGGTCTCGAACTTCTGACCTCAAGTGATCCACCCGCCTCAGCCTCCCAAAGTGCTGGGAATACAGGCGTGAGCCACCGTGCCCAGCCCACAACAGTTTGATGGTGCCTCCATGGTCTATACCCCATTTGATGAGACGACTACTCTGATCACATGCTCGAATATTGCAGCAATATTTAATTGCTATAAAAATTTCCAAACGCTGATTCTCGGGTTCAGCATTTATTTTGTTGTGGATGAGGAACGAAGGGGTCATAGAGTAGCCCTGACCCCAGACAGCACCACACTGTTCCAGAGAGTCAGTTAGAACTCCGTGAAATGCCTGACCATGACCTCTTGGCCTTTTGGAGAAACCAGATGGACACTGGCTGGGAGAATGGAAAGGGCTGCGTGGCCTGCAGGCTGCAGAGGGTGGGAATGAAGAGAACCTTGAGAGCAAGGAGGGGCTGCAGCGGTGACAGCAGGGGAAGGAGGGGATCAGAGGCCTGGGGGTGGATACTTTCGGGTCAACAGTTACAAATTGGGCAGAGGATTTAAAGGAGTGGATAGTGGCGGATGGGGACCATGGTGAGCTCAGAGCACGTGCCTGTCTAAGAGGTGGTTGTTCCTCAACACTCCCTGGGTGTAGCATGAGGAACGTGGACTCGGTGTCATCAGATCTTCCACTCTTCCAGGAAAAGCCAGAGATCTCTTTTTTTAGAATTTTTTTTTCTTGACAGAGTCTCACTCCATCACCCAGGCTGGAGTGCAGTGGCGTGATCTCGGCTCGCTGCAACCTCCGCCTCCCGGGTTCAAGCAATTGTCCTGCCTCAGGCTCCCAAGTAGCTGGGATTACAGGCATGAGCCACCACGCCCGGCTGATTTTTATATTTTTAGTAGAGACGGTGTTTCGCCACGTTGGCCAGGCTGGTCTCAAACTCCTGACCTCAGGTGATCCGCCTGCCTCAGCCTCCCAAAGTGATGGGATTACAGGCATGAGCCACCGTGCCCGGCCTCATTTTTTTTTTTTTTTTTTTTTTTTTTTAGATAGGCAAGCTCCTGAATTTAAAAGTGGCCAGTTATTCAGAACCTTGAAAGCACCGTGCAGACCAAGCCAAGGCACATCCGGTGTGTGCGTCCTCTCCGGTTGGTGGTCTCACTGCGGATGAGGCTGGGGTTTTGATCTTGTGGAGGCAGAGCCTGTGTCCTGAGCACAAGAAGGCATGGGATGGGAAAGGCCATTTTCAGCAGCATTTGATGGCATCAAGGTTGGCTAGGCCAGGTGTGGGGGACACTCCCTTTGGGGTCCTCCTTGTTACTGGGGCCCTCTCTAACCCTGGGCTCTGGGGATTGAGGCTGAGCTGCATCTGCACAGGAGTGGATGCAGCGGTGGTGTGGTCATTCCAAGCTCAGCCCAGGCTCGGTTCCCACTGTCCAGCCATCTGCTGTGGTGACAGGGGCCTGAAGGGAGGGACTGCCTGTGTTCACAGGAGCCTGCCATCTGCCAAGAAGCCACCGCAAGCTCTCCCTGGCCTGCCATCTGCCGGGAGCCTCCCTGGAAGGGAACTGCATTGTGCTGGAGAACATTGTTTGCCTGGCTGAGTGTGTTAGACCCTGGAAGGACTTCAGCGCCTCCTCCTAGGGCTCTTTGTCCAGGACGTGGTCCCAGCGCTGCATTTGGGGGCGGGCTCTTTACCGCAGATGTGCTTCAGCCTCTTTGGATTTTTGTATCTCCTGTCAGTGGCATTCCTGAGAGTGAGGGGGTGAGAACACAGAGAAGGAGGTGTTTTCTCTTTCCAGCAGAGACCAAATTGCTTGTATTCCTGGGATCTTCCCTGAGAGCTTGGCAGGGCTGGCTCCTTCATGTTCCAAGTTACAGCCCAGATGACGTGAATGGAGACAGTATAAACTGCCTGCCCCCCACTGCCCTCTGCCCCCGGCCCCGCCACCCGGTCCTGTCTGTTTCTCTGCTTGACTTGACTTTCAGCCTAGTGCCGCTCACTCCCTGTGATGCTGTGTTTCTTGGTTTCCTTCTTTATTCTCTATCTTTCCTCCTGTGTTGATTTTCTTGGCACACACTGAGAAGGGGAGAGAAGTGAAATTTTGACAGATACTGCCAAATTTCTCTCCAAAATAGATCACACCAGTGTGCACGTCGGCCAGCAGTGTGTACCACAGGATTTGCTTTCCCCGCTATTGGCTAACCCTGGTTGTTCTCAGTTTTTTGAATTTTTGCCAATCTAATTGGGATAAAAATGGTTTATTTTGCATTTTTTGATTATTTACTAGATTGAGCATTTTCCTCTTGTTCACTGGCCATGTTTGTTTCTTGAGTAAATTGTTGACTTTTGAAGGATTGATGCCTTTTCTTATTGTGCCTGGAGGATAGAAGGGGTGGGGGAGTTCTTAGGAAAGAGTTGTCCTTGGGACGGACATCCCCCAAATGGGCAAGTTAGACTGCAAGGGATCAGGCTTAACAGGAAGAATGTACTCTAAAAAGAATCATCTGTTTCCAAGTTTCCATAATAGTTAATGAGGGTAGGAATGTTCTAGGCATCTCTGGAAGCTTCTATGACTAGGGGCACAAACGGCAAGCCACCCCTTTTCCCAGTCTCCTTCTGTTAGAAGCCGCTGGGCCCCGTAGACCAGCATTCACCAGTACAAGTTTTGCGGTAAAAGGAGAAGGCTCTGGGTCTTCACTGTTCCATGAGGTAGCTACAAGCTCATGTGGCTATGAAATAGGGCTAGGGAGGGTGGGTGCTGTATTTAATTTAACTGAATTTAAACTTAAAGGGTTTTCAGTGGTTAGTGGCTGTTCTATTGGTCAGTATAGCCACAGATCATTGGTTTGGCCCTAATGTAAAAAACCTCTGATGTTCTCATAGTGTGGCTGTTGGGTCGGGCGAGGTGGCTCATGTCTGTAATCCAAGCACTTTGGGAGGCCAAGGTGGGAGGATCACTTGAATCCAGGAATTCAAGACCAGCCTGGGCAACATAGTGAGACCTCATTTCTACAAAAAACGCAAAAATTAGCCAAGCATGGTGGCATGTGCCTGTGGTCCCAGCTACTTGGGAGGCTGAAGTGGGAGGATCGCTTGAGCCCAGGATGTTGAGGCTGCAGTGAGCTATTAATATGATTGTGCCACTGCACTCTAGCCTGGGCAACAGAGTAAGATCCTCTCTCAAAAAAAAAAGAGACTGGGTGTGGTGGCACATGCCTGTAATCCCAGAACTTTGGGAGGCTGAGGCAGATGGATCGGTTGAAGTCAGGAGTTCAAGACCAGCCTGGCCAATATGGTGAAACCCCATCTGAACTAAAAATACAAAAATTGAGGCTGGGCGCAGTGGCTCATGCCTGTAATCCCAGCACTTTGGGAGGCCGAGGCGGATGGATCAGTTGAAGTCAGGAGTTCAAGACCAGCCTGGCTAACATGGTGAAACCCCGTCTGTACTAAAAATACAAAAATTAGCCGGGTGTGGTGGCAGGTGCCTGTAATTCCAGCTACTCGGGAAGCTGAGGCAGGAGAATTGCTTGAACCCAGGAGGTAGAGGTTGCAGTAAGCCGAGATCGTGCCATTGCACTCCAGTCTGGGCAACAAGAGTAAAACTCCATCTCAAAACAAAACAAAACCAAAAGTTAGCCAGGCATGGTGGTGCACGCCTGTAATCCCAGTTATTCAGGAGGCTAAGGCAGGAGAATTGCTTGAACCTGGTGGGAGGCTTTCAGTGAGCCTGTGTTGTGCCACTGCACTCCAGACTCCAGCCTGGGCAACAGAGCGAGACTCTGTCTCAAAAAAAAAAAAAAAAAGAAAAAGAAAGAAAAGAACCGAGTCTCTCAAGAGGATCAGACTCTTCTATTTGCAAGCCTGCCTGTCTGTATTAATATTTCTTTTCTTTTTTTTTTCCATTTTAGGTACTGTTGTGGGTGTTGTTCTTTACACTGGCAGAGAACTCCGGAGTGTCATGAATACCTCAAATCCCCGAAGTAAGGTGTGTACGAGGTCATGGGGTACGTTGACCGGCTGTGGGCTGGTTGGTTCTGGTGGGTGAGTGACGAGATATTAAAATAGGAACACCTAAGAGTGATATTTATACAGACATCCTATCTTTTTATGCATATGCATGTGTGTGTATACAATAAATACATACACATATATAATACAGTACATAAATATGTAGTCACATGTTTGTGGATATATGACATTTTTTGTGCCTTTTTTTTTTTTTGAGACAGGGTCTTGCTTTGTTGCTCAGGCAGGAATACAGTGGCTCGATTTTGGCTCTAACCTCTGCCTCCTGGGCTCAAGCGATCCTCCCAATTCCACCTCCTGAGTAGCTGGGACTGTAGGCACATACCACCATGCCTGGCTAATTTTTGTATTTTTAGTAGAGATGGGGTTTCACCATGTTGGCCAGGCTGGTCTCAAGCTCCAGACGTCAAGTGATCCTCCCTCCTTGGCCTCCCAAAGTGCTGGGATTACAGGCATGAGCCATGGTGCCCAGCATTTTTTTGTGCTGTTAGGTTAAACTATGGAGCATGTACCATTTGCACGCCTTGTGTTTCACCCTTCACATGCATCTCATTTCATCCTCATAACAGCCCTGTGAGTGCAGTGCTTCCTTTATCCATGAGAAACGGCTTCAGGAAGCACCGTGCCCTGTCCAGGCTACACAGCGAGGACGGGGCAGGCCCATGTGATTCAAACTGTGACCCGCCGTCCCAGCTTACCCCTCCTCCAATTTTTTTTTTTTTTTTTTTTTTAATTATTTACCCCCACAAAACATAATTTTTATTTTATACATAAATATACATATATGAATAAAATATGTGTGTGTGTGTATATTTGCAGTTAGTATTCATGTAGATTTATCTACATTTTTACCACTTTTCTTCTTCTTTAATTCTTCTTAGGTCTTCTTAGTTCTTACATCCAACATGTAAGATGATCACTTTCTTCTTTCCGAATTTTTCTTCATTGAGGTGATAAACTTCGTTTTGATCATAAAACAAATTTTTATCTTATTTGTAAATTTCCTCTTGGTATTAAAATTACAAGTTGGTTGTTACTTTCAGCACACTGAAAATATTCTGCCATTTTCTGGTTTCCATTTTCTATTGAGAAGTCAGCTATTAGACTGCCATTTCTTTGGAAGTAACCTGTCTTTTTTTCCAGCTACTTTCAATTTTTTTTCTCTCTTTGGTTTCTGCATTTTTCACTGCAATGTTCCTAGGTATGGTTTCTTCTCATTTATCCCCCTATGGATTCATAGGCTTCTCAAAGATAGACATTGTTATTTTTCATCAGTTCCAGAAAACCTCCTCCAATTTTTAAGAGTCAGAACATTACAGAATAATGTCTTTTATCAGTAGCAGGAAGGAATGCTGTGTCTCCTAAACTTCAGTCATGGTCGCTCCACCATTAGACGTTACAGCCATCATTACAATTATAAAATTGTTTGTTTAATATTTTAGCCTTATCCTGGGGCATATTTCTATGAAGTTATGGATATGATTTGCTACTTTTTAAAAGACTATACATGAAAATAAATGTATTATTATTAAAATAATAATGTCCAGGGCCGGGCACGGTGGCTCACACCTGTAATCTCAGCACTTTGGGAGGCCGAGGCAGGTGGATCACCTGAGTCCAGGAGTTGAGACCAGCCTGGCCAACATGGTGAAACCCCGTCTCTACTAAAAATACAAAAATTGGCTGGGTGTGGTGGCAGGCGCCATAATCCCAGCTTATCGGGAGGCTGAGGTAGGAGAATCGCTCCAACCCAGGAGGTGTGAGCCAAGATTGTGCCCTTGCACTCCAGCCTGGGTGACAAAGTGAGACTCCATTTCTAAATAAATAAATAATAAAATAATGTCCATTAATGCACCACCTAAAAATCAGGTGCCACCACTGGTGTGCACCCCAGACTTTCAGGCACTACCGAGTTCGTGTCGGGTAGGGTGCTAAGAGTTTAGGATATGAGTCATTTTACAAGGCCAGGGGCACTCTGCAGGGTGGTGGAGGCTATGCAGTGCACAACCCAGCCAGCACAGCTGTAACTCGCTGATACATTTCCAAGTGTAAATCTTCTTTAGTTGTAAACATTTTTTTGAATTTTCAGAATTCTTTAAGTTCCCTTGGATGCCTGTTACGAACTCCAGCCCATGGAAGCACAGTGTTCTTAGACCAAAGATATGAGGATCGATGGATCCCACTGTCCTACCTGGGGTAGAGGTGTTTGCAGGGGAAGGAGCAGCTCTCCGGCAGGCTGTGAGTTGCACCAGCTAATCTCAAGCCCTGGTTTGTGCTTCATCCCACAGATCGGCCTGTTCGACTTGGAAGTGAACTGCCTCACCAAGATCCTCTTTGGTGCCCTGGTGGTGGTCTCGCTGGTCATGGTTGCCCTTCAACACTTCGCAGGTCGTTGGTACCTGCAGATCATCCGCTTCCTCCTCTTGTTTTCCAACATCATCCCCATTAGGTAAGCAGGCGACGAGCTTGAGTTTGGCTGCTGTGACGTCTTCTTCTCTTTACTCGTTCAAAGATGATGGTTCTGTGGCTTTTATTATTATTATTGTTTTTTGAGATGGAGTTTTGCTCTTGTTGCCCAGGCTGGAGGGCAGTGGCGCGATCTTGGCTCACTGCAACCTCCACCTCTCAGGTTCAAGTGATTCTCCTGTCTCAGCCTCCTAAGTAGCTGGGATTACAGGCATGTATCACCACGCCTGGCTAATTTTTGTATTTTTAGTAGAGATGGGGTTTTACCATGTTTGCCAGGCTTGTCTTGAACTCCTGACCTCAGGTGATCTGCCTGACTCAGCCTCCCAAAGTACTGGGATTATAGGTGTGAGCCACTGTGCCCATCGGCTTTTAGAAGGAGCAGATCTCTTTGTAGAGTGAGGACCAAGAGCAATCAGAGTCAGGAGTGTGAACCACACTGAGGCTCTAGCACCAGAAGATCACATTCCTCCACAAGCCATCCTTTCTTGAATCAGAGATCTTTCCTTGCCTTGCCTCCCTATGCTAGGGATGCCATTTAGAGCTCCTATCGTTAGCCAGCTCTGCAAGGTTGATAGTGGCTGTTGGGGCTGCTGTGTTGAGAAGGATTCTGAGCCTGCATCTGGGCTCAAAGGGAAATGGTGTTGTGATTGACAGCAGTGTCTGCTGTAGATGTGCAATGAAAGCATGGTGGCACATGCCAGTCGTTTGCCTACCTGATTTGGAGGTGGAATAAATGGTTATTTATTTATTTATTTATTTTTGAGATGGAGTCTTGCTCTGTTGCCCAGGCTGGAGTGCAGTGGTGCGATCTCAGCTCACTGCAGCCTCCACCTCCTGGGTTCAAGTGATTCTCCTGCCTCAGCCTCCCAAGTAGCTGGAATTACAGGCTCCTGCCACCATGCCTGGCTAATTTTTGTATTTTTAGTAGAGATGGGGTTTCACCATGTTGGCCAGGCTGGTCTTGAACTCCTGACCTCAAGCGATCCACCCGCCTCAGCTTCCCAAAGTGCTGGCGTTACAGGTGTGAGCTACTGCGCCTGGCCTGATTTTTTAAAGTGATATAAATGATAGATTTTCATAGTAGAAAAAAATGAAGGCCCGTATTAGCAAAAGAATAAAATATAAATCACCTCTGCTGTCACTACCAAGTGGTAATCATTGTTAATACTTTAGGATATGCTTTTTTCTAGAGTGCTTTTGATTTTAGAAAAAGGGGAGTTTGGTCTACTAAAATCTGCCTTTACAAAAAAATTGGAGCAGTGTGTTTTGAATAACTTTTCACATCACTTGTATGTGTGCCCCATCATTTTTTAAAGCTTCTCTGTGATGTGGGTTAGCAATCTACTTTTCCCCGTATTGTTCTGTTTGCTTCTACTTTTTCCCCATAATAATTAGTAAATATTAAACTACATATCTTTTTCCCTGAAACTTTCAGTGCTTATACTCTCTCTTATACTTGATATATTATCTTATATTTTGTCTTGCTATTTTGCATATTTAGGTCATCTTGGTGAGAATTTGTCTTTTTCTAGGGACAGAGATTGTGGTTTTGTGTAAAACTGTGTGGCAAGGACAGGGGGATTGTGCCCAAGTCAGCGTGCTCTGGATGGTGGATTCAGAGGATAAATGCCTCTACTTTAGTGACTTGACTGCTAGCAAAATAAGTATTTGATCTAAGTGACGTGGTAGCCTTTAAAGTTCTACCTGTAACATGATTAAAAATTGGTGAGTCGACTCTTCATTTGTCCCAGGGCTAGCCAGTAAAATGGCAAGCAATTTCATTAGTTTATAGGATGATGAATTAATGTGAAGACTTCTATTTACTTTGTGCAGTAAAATTAAATTTCAAAATGAATATAATACATACAATGGAATACTCTTCAGCCTTCAAAAGGAAGGAAATTCTAATGCACCTTACAGTGTGGGTGAACCTTGAGAACGTTATGCTAAGCAAAATAAGCCAGAAAAATAAGTCCCCCAAAAAGTCAGAAAAAGTGTGTGATTCAGCTTACATGCAGTGTCTAAGGTAGTTAAATTCCGGCCAGGCGCGGTGGCTCACGTCTGTAATCCCAGCACTGTGGGAGGCCAAGACGGGTGGATCGCTTGAGCCCAGGAGTTTGAGACCAGCCTGAGCAACATGGTGAAACCCCATCTCTACTAAAAATACAAAAAATTAGCCGGGCGTGGTGGCGCACACCTGTAATCCCATCTACTCTGGAGGCTGAGGTGCGAGAATCACTTGAACCCAGGAGGCAAAGGTTGTGGTGAGCTGAAAAAGCACCACTGCACTCCAGCCTGAACAACAGAGTGAGACTTTGTCTCAAAAAAAAAAAAAAAAGTAGTCAAATTCATAGAAATGTAAGTAGAGTGCTGGTTGCCAGGGGCTGCCAGGGCTAGGGTTGGTGGGGATGGGGCGTTACTGTTGAATGGGTGTGGAATTTCAGTTTGGGAAGATGAAAGAATTATGGAGGTGGATGATGCTGTTGGCTGATAACAATGTGAATGTACTCAGTACTATAGAATGGTAAATTTCTAAAAGGTGAGATGGAAACCACTACCCTTTCTGTATTTTAAGTGACTTTAGTCCATAACATGAGCTTTGTGACAATAATGGATTTGTTCCACGTGTGACTTGATGGTGGTACTGGCTCTTGCTGAGTCTGTGCGTTCAGCTCCGGCAGTGTGCTTCTGCAGGGAGTGAGTCCGGATGCGATGGCACAAATGTGTTTAGAGTCCATGTTTTTATAAAGATACAAGGAGCCTTACATCTGTCCTGTTAACTTGTTTGCTCTGGTTTTGTGACTAGTTTGCGCGTGAACCTGGACATGGGCAAGATCGTGTACAGCTGGGTGATTCGAAGGGACTCGAAAATCCCCGGGACCGTGGTTCGCTCCAGCACGATTCCCGAGCAGCTGGGCAGGATTTCGTACTTACTCACAGACAAGACAGGTGAGCTGCTTTCTGGGACCTACACAGGATTCCCGGTGAGAGAAGATGCCTGAGGGCTTTGGCTGAAACTCTTGGGCTCTCTCTGGACATATGAGAGATGCGTGTTGCTGCTATTTTATTCTCTTCATCTTTTGATGAAGATTCTTTGGTGATGAAGATGATGATAACAGCAGCAAACCCTTACTAAGGATGAATTATGTGCAGAATACAATTCTGGGGAGTTTCAGTGCGGTCACTCCTTCAGTCCTCACCCGAACCTTGTGAGTTAGGTAGTGTTTCTGTCCCCCTTCCGCAGATGAGGAAATGTGGCCCAGAGAGGGTAAGTGACTTGTCACGGGCTCATAGTAGCCAAAGCAAGCTTTAACTCAGGCAGTCAGGCCTGATCTCTGACCACATCCTGATACTGCTACACAGCTTAATGCCTGTCCAGGCATTAGGCTATCAGAGTGGTGAAGAGCAAGGATTGGGAGGGGGAAGATCTGGTTTAAGCCTTATCTCTACCACTTAATGTCCATGGGGTAGAAGGGAAGCTAATGCAAAGATCCTGGGCGGCTCACCAAATCAGAGAAAAATGAGGTTTCTGGAAGGAGAGCTAACCAGGAAAGTTCTGGACAAGTCATCATTAGGACCCTCCAGGTGGTCTCTGTAGGGCTCTGCCATTAGGGATGTATCTTTCTACTCAAGGGTCAGAATCCTTCAAGATAGAATCTGATTGCTCTAGTGTATGTCATTTGTCACCCTCTTGGCCAACGGAATGGGCCAGGCCCCTGATTGACAGTCCTCTTGGGCCACCTTAGGGAATGGGCATGGTGTGGTTAATTTCCCCTGGGAAAGCTAAGAAGCCATTTTCAAAAGGGGAATGGGATTCTAGGCAGGCAAAACACTGCAGGTGTCTACCCCAGCAGGGACAGTACTGACTGCAGTGTGTGACATACAGCAAACTCTCCAAAGACGGCAACTGTCATTACTGTTAATAATAACAGACATCCTGAGAGACAGGCCGGCCACTCATTTGTCTCATGTTTTAGGCACTCTTACCCAGAACGAGATGATTTTCAAACGGCTCCATCTCGGAACAGTAGCCTATGGTCTCGACTCAATGGACGAAGTACAAAGCCACATCTTCAGCATTTACACCCAGGTAAAGTCTTCCATTTCAACACCCAAAACAATTCCTTGACATTTTTTTTAACAGCTATATTGAGATATAATGCACAATACCGTACGATTCACCCATTTCAAGAGTACAATTCATTGTTTTTTTTTTAAAACATATTCAGAGTTGAGCAACTGTCACTGCAATCGATTTTATGTTTACCCCAAAAAGAAGCCCTCTACCCATCAGCAGTCACTCCCCAATACCTCCCTTCTATACCCATGACACCCACACTTCCTTTACACTTTGAATAAAATTGCAGTTGGGGTCCTTCCCCGTCTTCCCCATCTTCAGGGCTAATCTGCTCCGCTGAAGTGCTGATGGACATTAGGAAAAACCTGTGAGAAAATTATATGCCCAATAAACAGAGCCAGAAGGAACCTGCTGGTTGATTATACTTCAAGTTTACAACCATGTTGATGTTTTCCCTTTCCCTGGCTATGAGCCGGAGCACCAATAACAAATGGTCTGCTTGTGAAATAATCATGACGTTATTGATTACCTTTAGTTTCTCATCTACATTCAACTCAACAATCATGAGGAAGAAATTAGTTCATCAGAGATGACTTGCAGTTTATCTGTTCCTACCTTTATTTTTCCTACCAAGTTTCCCAAAACCAGTCACTTTTCAGAGAAAGTATTACTGGCAAATATCCTAATATTCCTGAAGTGTTAGACCGGTGGGTCCCCATCTTGGCTGTGTGTCAGAATTGCTGGTGGTGTTTCAAAACAAAACAGAACAAAAACAAGAGACATTTATCTGGGCTTGATACCCTGGAGATTCTTACTCATTAAGACTTAGGGCAGGGCGTGGCTTTGGGTTTTAAAAGTAAGACAAACACACCCCTTGCTAATTCTGAGGCACATCCAAGGCTGAGCCAGACTGCATTAGACCAGCTCCATGTTGCAGCACTTGTTTGGAGATAACAAGAGAATAAGGAGGTCATATTTTGCTTAAATTCGTCGAAATAGAGAATATTCCCATAGTCAGAAGACCAGTAAGAAATATGAATGAATTATCTCTGTATACAGATTAAAGGCAGAATCCCTGAATACTTCTTGATATGGTCATAATTGACATTTAATTTTCTGAAACATTTGTCAGTGGGCTGGATTTCCAGGCTGTCTCCTGAAAATGGCAGAGCAGGGGACAGTGTGACAGTGGGAGTGGATGTTAAGTTAGAACAGCTGACTTGACACAGTTCTTGTCATCATCTACAACCAGCAACAAAGCCCTTGTTGCTGTTCCAGGCTCCATGGGGAGGCGTCATGGCTGGTCTCCAAATGGATCCATGGACCTTTTTCAAAGATGTACTTTAGCACTATTAAGAAATAACGAGGAGCTTCCCTGAACAGGGAGGATGTGCCGCACAGCCCCCGTTTCCTTTCTGTGTCTTTGACCGTCTTCCTCTGCGTGGTGATTTGGGGTTGGTGTCTCTGGGGCTTGGTGCTGGACTCTTGTTATGTTGCTTCCCGGATGGCCCCTTACCCTGCTTCCATCGCTCTGTGGATGCTGATGGCTCTGTCTCCATCTCCATCTCTAGGCCTGACCTGGAGCTTTGGATTATAACGTAGCTGAATGTTTGGCATTGCTGCATGTGGCTCATAAGGATGCCGTACCTGGGACCCCTCCTGACTTTCTTCCCTCATCTCCTAAACTTATTCTCTCCCAGGGCTCCTTGTCTCACTGCACACCACGCCCTCCATCCTGGTACCCTCGTCACCCCAGCTGACAGCCACTGCCCCTTCTCCAGTACCTGCTCCCACCCAATCACTAGATCACCCCTTCGGCCTTTTTTTTTTTTTCTTCTCCCTTTCTTCACTTCCTTTCCTTCCCCTCCCTCCCCTCCCCCAGCCCCTCCCCCCTCCCCTCCCGTCCTCTCCCCTCCCCTCCCGTCCTCTCCCCTCCCCTCCCGTCCTCTCCCCTCCCCTCCCATCCTCTCCCCTCCCCTCCGCTCCCCGCCTCCCTTCCTTCTTTTGTAACAGGGTCTCACTCTGTCACCCAGGCTGGAGTGCAGTGGTGCAATCATAACTCACTGCAGCCTCAAACTTCTGGGCTCAAGTGATCCTCCCATCTCAGCCTCCCAAGTAGCTGGGACTACAAGTGTGCACTGGGTATGCACCATCACACCTGGCTATTTTGGTTTATTTTTTATAGAGATGAGGTCTCACTGTGTTGCCCAGGCTGGACTTGAACTCCTGGGCTCAAGTGATCCCCTCACCTCCCAAAGGCTTCCCAAAGTGTTGGGATTACAGGCATGAGCCACTGCACCCAGCCACCTTTGGCCTTTTGTCTTCATCCCTTCTCATTCACTCAGCAAGGTGACCCCCTCCCTCACCTGTCTGCTGTGACCCCCTGCACGGGAAAGCTGCCTGGCGTTCCTTCTTGCCCTCTTCTCAGGAGCCTCTCCATACCATCAGCTCCGTGGTGGAGTCTGAGACTTCCAGTGGGGTCTAGCCTTGGTCTTCATCCCCTCCCCTTTCCCGCGGTTCAGCCTTCCAGGCAGGGTGAGCTGCCTCATTTCTGTGTCTTAAATTAGACCCTTCCCTTGGAGCCACCAACCCCAAATGCCCACCAGGCTCCTTCTTGGGGGGCTCATTGATTGGATTGTCATGCATATCAGCACCCAGCTGCATGCCTGTATCGCTCCCAGCCCCCTCTCAGCCGTGCTGACTCTTGATGGTTATATTAGACAGCTTCACAGGTGGCGGTGTGTGCATCCGGTGGGAGTTACACCCATGCCATGTTGCTGGTATTTTTAAGAGCTCCTGGTGTTTACGGAAGCCGTCCCATCTCAGGATATTTGTGTATTTTAGCTTTTATGGTTCATTTTTGGCTTAGCACAGATAACACTCTTTGTAAAGTGTTGAAATTCAGAAAACCACACTTCTTACCGTGAACCCCACCTCATAACTCCTTCCTTAGGGGAAGCTCATAAATCAATTTACCCATTCCGGCCTTGAGTCTCACATAGCTGTGTGTTGTGGGGTTAGGGTTAGCTGTGCGAGGCTGGGGTGAGCTCAGAATTCCAGTACAGATCTACCCAAGTGAGGCTGTGTGCATCTTTCTCTCGTGATGTCTAAAAATCCTGGCATAAGCACAGGAACACATGTGTGATGGGACATATGGAAGCTTTTGCATGCTTTTTTAAACCCGGTTTTATTGAGGGATGATTTACATACCTGAAAGTTTTCAGCCATGTTGAATACACAGTGTGGTGACTTTTAGTAAATTTACAGCTGTGGAACCATCCCAAATATCTGATCTTAGAATATACCCACCACCCCTGCTCCCATTGCAGTCACTCCTCCCAACTTAGAGCTTCATAAGGGGTTCTTATACCAGTGGTTCTTTCTTCTTTTTCTTTCTTTTTTTTTTTTTTTTTTGAGACACAGTCTTACTCTGTAGCCCAGGCTGAGGTGCAGGGGTACGATCTCGGCTCACTGCAACCTCCACCTCCCGAGTTCAAGCAATTCTCTGCCTCAGCCTTTCTAGTAGCTGGGATTACAGGCACCTGCCACCATGCCCGGCTAATTTTTGTATTTTTAGTAGAGATGGGGTTTCACCATGTTGGCCTGGCTGGTCTCAAACTCCTGACCTCAGGTGATCCGTCCGCCTTGGCTTCCCAAAGTGCTGGGATTACAGACGTGAGTCACTATGCCCGGCCCAGTGTTTCTTAAAGTACAGCCTTTGGAACCCCTGGGCTAGATCACTTGGGCCAGAGTCAGGAGCACAAGGAGTGGTGCCCAGACCTGCAGTTTTGACAGGTGAACCAGGTGTTTCCAGAGTACAGTAGTGTTGGAGAACAGCTGCTGTGAAACTGAGGTTCATCCCTGTTCAGAGCATGGGTATCTAAACCTGTGGACTCCAAGGAAGAGTTTGCAAGATGACCCACTGAGGTACAGGAAGCACCTCTGTATATTTCAGTTTCATCTCCAAAATTAATGCAAAATTAAAATCTTACTAATACTATTGAGGTTGACCCAGGGGCCCTCACTCCATGTATCAGACAGGTACTTGTCAGGTCCGGTCCTTGAGGTGTCCTGTAGAAGGGGCTGGAATTCCACAGTTGTTTATTTTCCCAGTGTTGAAATGTAGGCCGCAGTTTATGAGTGTCCAGGTGACTTGTTCTAAGGATGTGGTTGAACTAAACTGGCCTCATAAAGAGAGCAGGTGGTTTGAAAAGATTTCTGCAGGAAAGCTTCAGGTTATTAATACAAGGCCAAGTAAACACTAAGAAAATGGCCAACACATTAGGAGAGAAAACTGTAACCAGCTAAGGACTTGTGATGATTTTTCCCCTGGGTTATTCATTTACTGGTACTTTTTTTTTTTTTTTTTTTGAGACGAAGTCTCACTCTGTCGCCCCATCCTGGAGTGTAGTGGTGCTATCTTGGCTCACCCCAAACTCTGCCTCCCAGGTTCAAGAGATTCTTCTGCCTCAGCCTCCCGAGTAGCTGGGATCACAGGCATGTGCCAACACACCTGGCTAATTTTTTTTTGTATTTTTGGTAGAGACGGGGTTTCACCATGTTGGCCAGGCTGGCCTCGAACTCCTGATTTCAGATGATCCGCCTGCCTCGGCCTCCAAAAGTGCTGGGATTACAGGCTTGAACCACTGCACCTGGCCATTTACTAGTACTTTTAATGGAAAAAGGAGATACAATTTAAAAACCATAAAATTTGCTCTTTTAAGCATATGATTCTGTAGTTTTTAATATGTTCACAATACTGTGCAAACATTGGTACTGTCTAATTGTAGAACATTTTTATCACCCCTAAAAAAAAAGCCCACATCCCTTGAGCTCCCAACGCTCCCTGCTCTATCCCCTCAGCTGTCAATCTACTTTCTGTCTCTGGATTTGCCTATTCTGAACATTGCCTATAAATAGAATCAAACAATATGTGACCTTTTGTGTCTGGCTGGTCTTCCGTTTAGCAGAGTATTTGCAAGGTTCTGCCTGGTTGTAGCAGGTGTATGTACTTTATTCCTCTTTGTAGCTGAATAACAGGTATGATGATTTGAAATTTAAGTTTAGGCTGGGTGCGGTGGCTCACGCCTGTAATCCCAGCACTTTGGGAGGCCGAGGCGGGCAGATCACGAGATCAGGAGTTTGAGACCAGCCTGACCAACATGGTGAAACCCCATCTCTGCTAAAAATACAAAAAAAAAAAAAAATTAGCTGGGGGTGGTGGCGGGCGCCTGTAATCCCAGCTACTCAGGAGGCTGAGACAGGAGAATAGCTTGAATCCGGCAGGCGGAGGTTGAAGTGAGCCGAGATCGCGCCACTGCACTCCAACCTGGGTGACAGAGCGAGACTCCTCTCAAAAGGAAAAAAAAAGAAATTTAAGTTTAAATCTATAATTCTCAGTGCTCCTTACCCCGAGTATATGCTATTTTGAGATATTAGCTAATTGTGTGAGAAATGCTGTTTTTCACTTTGTTTTCTTATTTATTTTTATTTTTAGTTTTTTGAGACAGAGGCTTCTCTCTTACCCAGGCTATAGTACAGTGGTGCCATCACAGCTCACTGTAGCCTTGACCCCTCAGGCTCAGGTGATCCTCCCACCCCAGCCTCCCAAGTAGCTGGGACCACAGGCATGTGTCACCATACCTGGCTAATTTTTGTATTTTTTGTAGAGAGAGGGAGTGTTACCATTTGCCCAGGCTGGTCTCGAACTCCTAGGCTCCAGCAATTAGCCCACCTCAGCCTCTCAAAGAGCTGGGATTACAGGCATGAGCCACTGCAGCCAGCCCTGTTTTTCATTTTTATCATAGGATTTTAGAATTTTTTTTCTTGTTTTGTAATGTTCAGTAGTACAATACAATATTTATACAAAGATCAATATATATAGATGGAACGTACTTGATAAACTTTTCCCGCCGGGCATGGTAGCTCATGCCTGTAATCCCAGCACTTTGGGAGGCCGAGGTGGGCGGATCACCTGAGACCGGGAGTTCAAGACCAGCCTGACCCAGCATGGAGAAACCCTGTCTCTATTAAAAATACAAAATTAGCTGGGCGTGGTGGTGCATACCTGTAATCCCAGCTACTCGGGAGGCTGAGGCAGGAGAATTGCTTGAACCTGGGAGGCGGAGGTTGCAGCGAGCCGAGATCGTGCCATTGTACTCCAGCCTGGGCAACAAGAGCGAAACTCTGTCTCACAAAAAAAAAAAAAAAAAAAAGAAAAAGAAAAACTTTTCCCAATATGTTACATGATCAAACTATTTCAAGACAACTAGTCTGTATTACCTAGAGCTTGTGATAGTTTATTTTACTCTTCCCAGGAAGTAGAAATATCTTGAATTCTTGTTAATAGATGCATCTGAGGAAAATATGAAGGACTACAGGAAATGGGAGCCTTGTGGTGCGCTGCTCCAGAGACACGTGGCCAGCACGTCTGCCTGTTTATCTAGCCTGCTTTGTACACATAAATTCATATTTTAAACCATAATTGGGGCCGTGCTTAGTGGCCCATACCTGTAATCACAGCACTTTGGGAGGCCAAAGTGGGCGGATCACTTGAGGTCAGGAGTTGAGACCAGCCTGGCTAACATGGCGAAATCCTGTCTCTACTAAAACTGGAAAAATTAGGCCGGGTGTGGTGGCTCACGCTTGGAATCCCAGCACTTTGGGAGGCCGAGGTGGGTGGATCACAAGGTCAGGAGATCAAGCCCATCCTGGTTAACATGGTGAAACCCTGTCTCTACTAAAAAAAATACAAAAACTTAGCCGGGCGTGGTGGCACACGCCTGTAGTCGCAGCTACATGGGAGGCTGAGGCAGGAGAATCTCTTGAAACGGGAGGTGGAGGTGGTAGTGAGCCGAGCTTGCGCCACTGCACTCCAGCTTGGGCGACAGAGCGAGACTCTGTCTCAAACAAACAAACACACAAACAAACAAAAACAATAAAATGTAACCGGGCGTGGTGGCAGGCGCCTGTAATCCCAGCTACTCCGGAGGCTGAGGCAGGAGACTTGCTTGAACCCAGGAGGTAGAGGTTGCAGTGAGCTGAGATTGTGCCACTGCACCCAGCCTGGGTGACAGAGCAAGACAGTCTCAAACCATAATTGGGATTATTCCACATACTTTGGTCTGTGAACTGTCATTTTAAATTTACTGAGTTTTTTTTTTATGAGCGTGTGAGTTTGTGATTTATTTTTCTACACACAACATATATGCACAGGATGCACTCAGTTCATCAGTACTGACTGCCAGAGAGCGTTCTTCTTACTTTCTGCATCCACAGAAAACAGATACAAAGTTCAGTTTATGTTCTCTTTTTTTTTCTTTTTTGAGACGGAGTCTTGCTCTGTTTCCCAGGCTGGAGTGCAGTGGCGCAATCTCCGCTCACTGCAAGCTCCGCCTCCCGGGTTCACGCCATTCTCCTGCCTCAGCCTCCCAAGTAGCTGGGATTACAGGCGCCTGCCACCATGCCCGGCTAATTTTTTGTATTTTTGGTAGAGGCGGGGTTTCACCATGTTAACCAGGATGGTCTTGATTTCCTGACCTCGTGATCCGCCCGCCTCGGCCTCCCAAAGTGCTAGGATTACAGGCGTGAGCCACCGAGTTTATATTCTCTTGAGGAAGAATTTTTTTTGTCGGTGTCATTTTCTCTGTAATATGGAGCCTACTTCATTTTTTACTCGTTGAAAAAACTTTCTGGTATTTATGAAAGTTTTTTTGCAGAAAAAATAAATCATACGGCCAAGCACAAAGACAAAACATTGAATTCACCTGTATTCATATCATTCGGCAGTAACCAGTATTAACACCTGGGTGGATAAAATGCCAAATGCTCTGCCTTTGTGTGTCTGGATAGATGTGTTCTTTATTTCTCTCTGTCTCTGTTTTCTTTTCAGTGAGAACCCATCATATTCCTTTCTTTTTTAACTAGAGTTGATCACCAGAATTGCCTGTAAAGTTTAAAAAATATAAATATATGCCTGGGCTGTACTGCATTCTTTAGGTCTGGATCTTAAGTATGTATATTTTAAAAATCTTTTTTTTTTGAGACAGAGTTTTCGATCTTGTTGCCCAGGCTGGAGTGTAGTGGTATGATCTTGGCTCACTGCAACCTCTGCCTCGTGGGTTCAAGTGATTTGCCTGCCTCAGCTTCCTGAGTAGCTGGGATTACAGGTGTCTGCCACCACGCCAGCTAATTTTTGTATTTTTAGTAGAGACGGGGTTTCACCATGTTGGCCAGGCTGATCTCGAACTCCTGACCTCAGGTGATCCGCCCGCCTCAGCCTCCCAAAGTGCTGGGATTGCAGGTGTGAGCCACTGTGCCCGGCGTGTATATTTTAAAAAATCTTTATTGGTTATTCTGAGAAGCCTTCCTGGTTAAGAACCACTGCCAGAATAACACTATTTAACTTCCTTCTTTTCACTCATGTCAAGGTTTTTAATGGTTTCATAACACAGTCTGGACTAGAGTAAGACAAGTGAGGAACTCAACATAGCAAATTTAACTGGGTGCCAAAAAAAAAAAAATAAAGCAAATCATATTTTGGTGAAAATTTTTTTTTTTTTTTTTTGAGACAGTCTTGCTCTGTTAACCAGGCTGGAGTGCAGTAGCATGATCTCAGCCCACTGCAACCTCCGCCTCCCAGGTTCAAGCAATTCTCCTGCCTCAGCCTGCTGAGTAGCTGGGACTACAGGCACCTGCCACCATGCCTGGCTAATTTTTGTATCTTTAGTAGAGACTGGGTTTCACTCTGTTGGCCAGGCTGGTCGCGAGCCCCCGACCTCAGGTGATCCACTCGTCTTCCCCCAAAGTGCTGGGATTACAGGCATGAGCCACTACACCTGGCGCAGTGCAATATTTTAAAAACTCAAGCACAAAGCATTCATGAAGAATGGAATATTGAAATTTTAAATGAAGGCAAGATCCAGCCTTGCGCTAGCACAGTTCAGTTGCGCTAACTCACCCTGGTCCTAGCCCTGGATTTATAGTTTCAGTGGCTGTCAGTCTTCTAATTATTGACATATTGGGACTGGATTATTCTTTGTCATGGGAGGCTGTCCTGTGCCTTGTAGGAGGTTAAGCAGCACGCTACAGATTCCTATAGCACCCCTGTCCCCTCACATTTGTGACAACCAGTTATGTCTCCAGACATGACCAAATGAGGGGCAAAATCATCCAAGTTGAGAATGATGGTGATATATGGGTACATTGAAATTTATTGACTTTGTGTTGCATGATGATGTCTGCTCTAAAACAGTAAACATTGGATTTACTTAGTCACTTAATCAGCCTGTAGCTCAGCTGATTCATTTGGAGGTAGCAGCTCTGAGCCTGTCTCTTTGATGGTGGCCCTTTGAGGTGAATGAGTCATCAGCTCTGAGCTTTTTTGAGGTGGCAGGTTAGTTAGGGTTATCATAACAGAAATTCTTTATCTTTAATAGTGTATTTCTGACTGGGCGCAGTGGCTCACACCTGTAATCCCAGCACTTTGGGAGGCCGAGGCGAGAGGTTGACTTGAGCCTGGGAGTTAGAAAACAGCCTGGGCAATAAGAGGGAGACCTTGTCTCTACCAAAAAAAAAAAAAAAAAAAAATGCTGGGCATGGTGGTGCACGCCTGTGGTCCCGGTATTCAGAAGTCTGAGGTGGGAGGATTACTTGAGTCCAGAAGGTTGAGGCTGCATTGAGCTGTGATCATGCCACTTCACTCCAGCCTGGGCAACAGAGTGAGACCCTGTCTTAAAAAAAAAAGTGTATTTCAGTCAACTGCAACCCATTCCTAGTATCCATTAATAGTATGAATGCCCATATGTGGTGAAGTTTTAACTGCATTTGGAAAGAAAATTGGCATTCCTGGTGACTCAATGTTTAATTTTTGTATTAATCTTTTCTGTAATAACAGGCTGGAGTTCTTGTCGGGAAATGGCCCTAGCTGTGGATTACTAATGGGAAAGGGAAGCCTATTTTCCCTGCCTTGGTGTCTCATTTATTGGCTGGGATGCTATAAATGACTCAGGGGCTTTATAGGATTCGAGACACCCGCCCAGGGGCCCAAGTCAGGGCCCTTTGTATTTGGAGATCTTAATTCCTCTCCCAGTAGTGACCTGCGCTTGGTTCTGAAGTCACTTCTGACCTCGTGTGGAGCTGTTCTGCCCTCCCTCCCTCCATAAGGGGACCAGTGGTTTTTCCCCAGGGCAAAAAGAGTCATAACCTGCCTCTGTGGATGCCACATCTGTTTTTGTTTTCCCCTGGTATTTTTTAAGTAAGAAGAAATGTGTGTAGGTTAAAGGGCCTATGGGGAGGAGGTTAGAGATAAACACTGTACAATGTGAAACTCTTCCATATGGGGAATGTGAGGATGTTTGAAGACCAGGCCTAAGACAGGCATCATCCACACACAGCCCCTGGTCAGTTTCAGTGCCTTAAGGATGTATGCGCATGACCATATGGTGTGCAAAGGAGACTTTATTTAACAATTAAAAGAAGCAGTTTCAGCACCAATGAGTATTTCCTCTCCTTCCTGGAACATTTTAGTAGGAAAGGTGGGAAAGTATTAATTTAAGAGAGAAATAAAGATATGTGGGTGGAGGCATTGAACTTGTGGCCTGTGATCTTGGTCAGGCTATCATAGTTGTTTTCCAATTCATTCATTGTCAGATGGTCCCCTGAGCTGTAAGTGAGGCCTTCGCGAACATCTGATCGTCTGTGGTTCTCTTTTTGCCTTGCTTGGGAGTTGTTTCACCTGGAATACAAAATCCCGTGGCTCTGTGTTATCCCATGTTTGAAATATTAGTGGAAGCATTTGACTTTACATGTAGACATGAAAGCAGATTGCTTTACAAAATCCAGAAGTTCATGAAGGATGCCCTCAGTACAGCTTTTCATTTAAATCCATGGTTACTGAAACTTGCCAACCACAGTAATTACTTTGTCAAAGGTCTTGTTATTGCACCTAATGTTAAATAACGATTTGGTCCAGGTGCTGAGGAATGCGGACAGAAATGAAGACAAGTGTTCGTGGCTAGAACGTAAATTATAGAATTGAAAAAAAAAGGTTCTCGATTTAGTCTCTCCAATAGAGAACCTTTCTGTAAATCTTTTCTTTATAATTTTACAGTTAAATTCTTTATAATTAAAAGCACTCGGCAAATAATGATTCATTTAAACCGGAGTTCTGATTCATTACTCTAATTATTGTTACCATGCAGTGCCCTTTGGCCTGGAAGTGAAACTCGTGTGCTCCTGACACCAGAGGTTAACAGGGCAGGAAGCCAGAGCACTGTGTCCCCACAGTGACCAGAATAATTTAGTAATTGTCTAATTACCTGAGGAGTCTAATGCTACTACTAAAAATAGTATTAAAAAATTAAATGAAAGTCATTTTCTTGTTTCTTGTAACCCATCTGTTCTCTATTTTGGGCAATCGGGTGTCATGGGTGTAAAGTGGGACTCATTTTAAAGGATCAGATCACTTCTCTCCTGTTGGATAAATATGTTTTTAATAGAATGTAGAATCTGGTAACTCCATACACATTTCTAGCCTCCACGATTCAGTTAGCTGTGGATTCAGTAAGACTGTTGTAGGTGACCCCTTGTCTAAATCTGTGATTTAAAATCTGAAACTGATGTTGATTTCATAGTTGTTTCTTGAAAATGAAAAAAAAATTCATGTCAGTTGAGGACTCCCTACCACCACCTTGGGAATATTAAGTTATTAATTTAATTGTTCAGCAAATATCTGTTACATACCAGACACTGCCCTGGGTACTAGGAATACAGTGATGAGTAACTCACTCAGGTGAGCCTTCTGTTTCTATGGTCTAATGAGAGGGAACCGTCAGGTAAATAGGCCAATTTAGACAATGAAGAGAGTAACACACAGGGTGTTGCTGAAATGTGACTTGCAATGGGAAGGCAAGCGGAGTGCCATGAATTGGGGGGCCCAGGAAGAGCCTCTTTGAGGAGGTAAAGTTGAATTGAGGCCTGAATGATGAGACTGAGCAAGCCAGCCCTGCAGTGAGCTGGGGGATGGGGTTCCAGGCAGAGGGCACGGCAAGTGCAGAGGCCCTCAGGCAGGAAGAAGCTTGGCAGTGCCCAAAGAACAGAAAGGCCAGCATGGCTGGAGCAGAGAGAACAGGGGGAAGCTGGAGATGCAGGCAGGTGCTGATCAGATGTGAGGGCATTTGGCTTGTGTTGAACAATGAGCCGTAGATTGTTAACAAGTGCCTTTTTCCCCCAAGTGGTCTTAATTTTCATTATATTCTAAAGCAGTAGAACCCTTTCTTCAAAGGAAGCCTAGGTGGGGGCCGGGCACCGTGGCTCACGCCTGTAATCCCAGCACTTTGGGAGGCCGAGGCAGGCGGATCGCTTGAGGTCAGGAGTTCGAGACCAGCCTGGCCAACATGGTGAAACCCCATCTCTACTAAAAATACAAGAATTAGCAGAGCTTGGTGGCAGATGCCTGTAATGCCAGCCACTCGGGAGGCTGAGGCAGGAGAATCACTTGAACCCAGGAGGCGGAGATTGCAGTGAGCTGAGATCATGCCACTGCACAGCCTGGGTGACAGAGTGATACTCATGTCTCAAAAAAAAAAAAAAAAAAAGGAAGCATAGGTGGCACCTGATGTGTGACAGAGGAACGGAGCTGCAGGCTGCATCTCCCATCCTGCTGCAGTTGGTGGTGCTGAGCAGGTTTCTCAGGATTCCTGGGGCTCAGTGTGGAGCATGGATTGAAAACCACCTCTAGTTCACTCCTCTCCTGCCTCAGCCTCCCGAGTAGCTGGGATTACAGCGCCACCACACCCGGCTAATTTTTGTATTTTTGTAGAGACGGGGTTTTACCATGTTGGGCAGGCTGGTCTTGAACTCCCAACCTCAAGTGATCCACCCGCCTTGGCCTCCCAAAGTGCTGGGATTACAGGCGTGAGCCACCGTGCCCAGCCACTCGTCTCATTGACAGGAAACAGGCTCAGAGAACAGACACCACTTGCTGCAGGTCTCCTAGCTGCTTACCACCCATCCAAGAATAAGGCTTAGCTTTGGTTACCCTTCAGTGCTGTTTTTACCATGTTGCTCAAAACCATTTTTCCAAGACTTAACCCATTCCTGGCCCTTCAGAGGCTGAGCTGTGTTGCCAGTTGTAAAGGAAGGGATGGGGAAGGCCAGTTGTATGCCATGGAGCTGCCTCTCAGGCAAGAGCTGGGGTTTAAAGTCAGCCTGCAAGGCAAAACTTGAGCGCAGTTACCATTACTCCTGAAAGTCTAGCTTCATTGGAGGGCCAGGTGCCATTTTGCAGTGAGTCCCATCCGGCCAGGGTTTCCTCCAGCTGTTCCTGACACCTTGCTGGACTGCCCTGGGTTGCTTGTTGTTGATGGTTGTTACTTGCATAGGGGTACCCAATGAGGTTGTTGCCTTCTATTATAAACCAAGAAGATTGTGAGCTTAAACAGTGGTTCTAAGCCGAGGGTGATTTTGGCCTCTATTGGACATTTGGTAACATCTCTTGTCACAACTAGGGGAGTGCTGCTGGCATCCAGCGCATCTGGTGGCTGAAGGACAGGAATGCGGATGAACATTCTATAATGTCCCCCAACATAGGAGTGCCCAAGTGGGGAAACTCTATTCTGAACTACCGGGATCCCTTTCAGTGCGGTGGGGTCCTCATTCTGTCAAAAGCCCCTGACACCACCCCAGGGAAGATAGATTCACTCAGTCTGCAGGTAGAATCATTCTCGTTCATTAAATTGTAATTTTTTCCTCTGTTTCTTTTTCTTTTTTTTTTTTGCCAAGCATAAATGACAAACCCTGAAAATTACATGTCATTTATTTGCAACATCATTGTAGATATACCTAAGAGTTCTGTGTGTAGGACAGTAAAAGAAAAGCAATAGCTGCACGGCTGTTCTTCCACACACTCCAAATCATTCCTGCCTCTGGTCATCTTCCTTGTTCATTTCTCCTTCCTGTAGCAATCCCAGGACCCACCGGCTCAGAAGGGCCCGACGCTCACCACTAAGGTCCGGCGGACCATGAGCAGCCGCGTGCACGAAGCTGTGAAGGCCATCGCGCTCTGCCACAACGTGACTCCTGTGTATGAGTCCAACGGTGTGACCGATCAGGCTGAGGCCGAGAAGCAGTACGAAGACTCCTGCCGCGTGTACCAGGCATCCAGCCCTGATGAGGTAAACCTGGGCAGGTGCGGCAAGGCGTGGGGAGGCCCTAGTTGTTTTCTCTGTGCTGGAATTAGGCGTTTTCTAAGGAAGCAATGTGTCAGGGCAGACAGGAGCCAGGATGGTGCAGGGCTGCTGGGAGACGCATTTTCAAATACAAGAAAGAACCGCTCTTCCTCTAAAAAGAATAGCCTTGGACTTGAGGTATAACCTGAATTAGGAAAGTTAGAGATTTTGTTTTCTAACTCAAAAGGCCAGCATAACAGGGCACAAGGTCCCATTTAAACCACGTACTTTAAAAAAGATGTGAATAATTAAGATCTTAATTAAGATAAACTCCACATTCCATACAGTCTACCCATTTAAAGTATGACTTTTTTATTTTATCTTTTTCCCTGAGACACAGTCTCACTGTGTCGCCCAGGCTGGAGTGCAGTAGTGTGATCTCGGCTCACTACAACCTCCCACTGGGGTTCGAGCGATTCTCCTGCCTCAGCCTCCTGAATAGCTGGGATTACAGGCGCCCACCACCATGCCCGGCTAATTTTTTGTATTTTTAATAGAGATGGGGTTTCACCATGTTGGCCAGGCTGGTCTCGAACCCCTGACCTCAGGTGATCCACCCGCCTTGGCCTCCCACAGTGTTGGGATTACAGGCGTGAGCCACTGCGTTGGTGAGTATGGCTTCTTAATATAGTTAGTATATTTTGGGATTTTTTTTTTTTTTTTTGGCAACCATCATCACAATCAAATTAGGATATTTTTATCACCCCAAAGGAAATTCTATACCCACTTTCCTGCTGTATCTCCTTCTCTTCCTCATTCCTCCAGCCCTAAAGCACCCACTAATCTACTTTCTACATCTATAGATTTGCCTATGACAGACACTCCAAACAACTGGAACCATACAATAGGTGGCCTTTTGTGATTGGCCTGTTTTACTTAGTGTAATGTTTTCAAGATTCACCTGTGCATATTCACGCATCAATACTTCATTCCTTTTTATAACTGAATAATAATCTGTTTATGGATATATTACTTTTCTTATCCATTCATCAATTAATCCACATTTGGGTGTTTTTTTTTTGTCTATATAGATAATGCTGCTATGGACAATTGTGTACAAGTATTTGAATGGGTGTAGATTCCTGTTTCTCTTGGGTATATACCTAGGAGTGGGTTGGCAATGTCATATGGTGACTCTATAGTTAACCTTTTGAGGAACTGTCTGTCTTTTCCAAAAGTGGCTGCACTATTTTACGTATCTACCAGCAAGGTATGACAGTTTCCGTTTCTCCACATCTTGGTCAATACTTGTTGCTGTCAGTTCTTTGGATTCTGGACGTTCTAGTCAGTGTGGAGCGGTATCTCATTGTGGTTTTGATTTGTGTTTTCTGGATGGCTCCTAATGTAGAGCATCTTTTCGTATGCTTCTTGGCCATTTGTTTATCTTCTTTGGAAAAATGTCTATCCATATCCTTTACCCATTTTTACTTTGTCTGTTTTTCTTTTTGTTGTTTGTTTGTTTTTGTTTTGCTCTGTCGCCCAGGCTGGAGTGCAGTGGTGCAGTCTTCCCAGCTCCATCTCCCAGAGTGCTGGGATTTTAGGTGTGAGCCACAGCACCCGGCCGCCTTTCAGTATCTTTTAATTTACTTTTTAAAACGTGAATTTTCCTATTGATATAGTTTGTATCCTCCTTTTTTCACTTACTATTTTATCGTTTCTGTTTTCTAATCATCTTGAATATTATTAAAAACATTCTTTAAGAATTGCTACCTATGCATGTGCCCTGATATCCTAACTATTCTCATAATTGGAACTTCTCATACTATAGGAACGTAGGTTATTCCTAATTTTTAGCAGTGATATTTATAAGTATTTTGCAATGAACATCCTTACACCTTATAATTCTAGAAGTGGTGTGATTGGGTTTATGAATTTAAGAGATACTTTTGAGTAGACTAACACTGTGATATTAGTGCTAACAAGACAGCCCCAGGCCCCTAGGGAGGAGGCTTGTGTGACACAGTATAGTGTGTGACTCACTCCCGGGATCCAGCTCCACACTTGGGCAGTTACTTATGCTTGCTGTGCCTCCAGATCTGTGCCATGGAACCCCCACAGTGGGGCTGTTGTGAAGCCCCAAGTAGGCAGTCAGTATATCTTGTGGGTCAAATTGAATGAGTATTTTTTTTTAGAGATGGGGTCTCGCTATGTTGCCCAGGCTGGAGTAGTGCAGCGGCTCTTGATAGGTGCAATTATGGCTCACTGCAGCCTTGAACTCCTAGGCATGAGCCATCCTCCCACCTCAGCCTCCTGAGTAGTCAGGACTACAGGCGTGTGCCACCATGCCCGGCTTTAAATGAGTATAATGCTCATGGTAACTATGGCCAGAGTGCTTCCCAGAATTTTTTTTTTTAAACATTTAACTCTTCTACCAACATTGGGAGGAATCCCAATTTTTTTTTAAATCCATTTTAGGAAGAATGGGGCTCCTAAAGTTCTGGACCAATTTGCAAGTATCAGTGAGCCTGTGGTTCCCGGCGGTTGGGGGATGGCACAATGAAAATCTTTCCCGAAGTTCACAAATGAAAGAACGCTTGAGTGTCATCTTCTCTGTCCTGGTGTTTCTTTCTCCCTTTTTTAGGCGGTGGAATTTGTCACTTGGGAGACTCCTCCTTCCAGCCTGCAGGGTGTTTGTGGAACAGCTCAAGCTATAAAACCTAGTTCATCCGTGACTGTTGACATTTGAACCAGGGTTTTCAGGAGTGAAAAATGCAGCCCCCTGGCCAGCTTCTGAGATGGGAATTGTGTGCAGAAAGAGAGGGGGAGGGAGGGTAGGTTTGGGTGATTGTCCTGATCTACTTGGACTTGTGCCATAGTAAGTGACAATTTCAGGTTTATCATAATTTCTTCTTTCTGTGACTTGGCAGGTTTAGTCTGTTTTTCCCTTTGGGAATGATACTGTGGAATAGCAATGTCAGAGAGGGCCATATTTTTGGTAGCTAGGGACTGGGAACCAGTAACCTTGTGGGTATTTGATGGAATTCAAATTTATTTTATTTTATTTGAACTCCTGACCTCAAGTGATCCTTCGGCCTCCCATAGTGCTGGGACTACAGGCGTGAGCCACTGTGCCAGGCCTTTTTTTTTTTTTTTTTTTCTTGCTCTGTCGCCCAGGCTGGAGTGCAGTGGTATGATCTCGGCTCACTGCAACCCCCATCTTCTGGGTTCAAGTGATTCTCGTGCCTCAGCTTCCCAAGTAGTTGGGATTACAGAAGTGCGCCACCATGCCTGGCTAATTTTTGTATTTTTAGTAGAGACAGGGTTTTCACCATGTTAGCCAGGCTGGTCTCAAACTCCTGAGCTTAAGTGATCTGCCTGCCTCAGCCTCCTAAAGTGCTGGGGTTACAGTCGTAACCACCGCACCCAGTGGAATTCAAATTTGAGCAAGCTCCGGATGCTGACGATCTGAGAAGCAAGTCCTGCCTGAGGCCCCTGATGCTCCTGTTGGCATCTCTGGAGGCTTTAATGCCTGTCGCCCACTCCTCTGCTCCCACTGGACTTCGGTGTGTTTGTTTTAGGGCTGTGCAAAGATTTTTCCATGAGGGTAAATCTTTCATGGAATGCTTTGCGCTTCTCGGCCCCTTTTTCTCAAAGTGAATGGTACTTTATCTCTTCTGTGGATGAATTGCACTTGAATTCAGATTTGTCTTGTTTTTCTAAGATTCTGAATCGACTGAGGAAAAAAAAAAAGAACTACTTTCCTTTGGCCTTTGGTGTCTTCAGAGGCCAGTGTTACCTTTTTGCTGTGGTTTTTTTTTTTTTTTTTTGAGACGGAGTCTTCCTCTGTCACCCAGGCTGGAGTGCAGTGGCGTGATCTTGGCTCACTGCAAGCTCCGCCTCCCAGGGTCACAACATTCTTCTGCCTCAGTCTCCCCAGCAGCTGGGACTACAGGCACACGCTGCCACGCCTGGCTAATTTTTTTGTATTTTTAGTAGAGATGGGGTTTCACCATGTTAGCCAGGTTGGTCTCGATCTCCTGACCTCGTGATCCGCCCGCCTTGGCCTCCCAAAGTGTTGGGATTACAGGCGTGAGCCACTGCGACTGGCCTTGCTGTGTTTTTTTTTTTTTTTTCAACTTTTATTATTTTGTATTGCAGTTATTTTATGTCTATAGTAGAACACATGAATGCATTGATCAGAAAAGTAAAAAGTAACCCATAATCTTACTAAAGGTATAGTCATTGTTAATGTCTTCTGATCAGCCTTCTAAACTACTTCAGAGGCCGCCTACCGCCAAATACAAATAGGTTTATATAAATGCCTCATGAGGCTCAAAGGAGGCTAAATCTAGTTCAGGTGAAATCTTTCAGAAAGCCGTACTGTTTCCAGGTCCCTGTAGGATTCCACATAGACTTGGCTGGCTCTAGAATCGTGCCTTTGAAATTCAATATCAATAAAACATTGCTAGCCTAGGCAAGGTCAGTTTATGGAACACGTATAGAAACCAGTATGCATTTTACTTGGGAGCTGCTGGAGTAATTTCTACCAGTTGGCGTGGGATTCATTTCCTGTAACAGAAAGCAGGATTTCCTAAATTTGTTTCCTGTGCACATTCCAGTTGGGGAACCTTGAAGTGTCTTTATTCAGCTATCGATTACAGCCTGGGGGCGCTGGGCCCTCCCTGCCACCGTACAGTAACTCACGGAGGAAATGAAATAGATACGATCGGACCCGGAGGAGCGGAGCGCTGCTCAGATGCTGGAGCGAGCAGGCCTCAGCCCTGACAGCATCCCACCATTTCTAGGATATTCCACAGTGTCGAGAGTGGGTGGTGGGGAGTGGGAGTGGGGGCTGTGGTGATAATGCAACTTTCCAGGCCTTTGTTTCTTGGTTTGAGCCAGGAGGTGCTGTCCTGCAAGCAGCTAGGATCAGCTCTGTCCATGGCTCATTCACTTGTCTTTTCCATGAATTTTTCATATTTAAAAAACTTTTTTTCTTTTTTTGGCCAGGCGCTTTTGAGACAGAGTCTCGCTCTGTTGCCCAGGCTGGAGTGCAGTGCTGTGATCTTGGCTCACTGCAACCTCCGCTTCCTGGGTTCAAACCATTCTCCTGCCTCAGCCTCCTGAGTAGCTGGGACTACAGGCGCCCACCACCATGCCTGGTTAGTTTTTGTATTTTTAGTAGAGACAGGGTTTCACCATGTTGACCAGGCTGGTCTCAAACTCCGAACCTCAAATGATCCACCCACCTTGGCCTCCCAAAGTGCTAGGATTACAAGCGTGAGCCACCACTCCCGGCCAAAAAAGCTTTTAAAATCACAAGTACTAATGTCTTCACTACAGAAAAGGGAGAAATTGTAGAATCACAAAGAAGATAAAAAATAACCTGTGATTCTTACCACCTGGCGATAACTACTACTGTTTATGTTCTGGTATAGATTTTCTCAGACTCCTTCTAAATGTATGCATATTTAAATATATATATATTTATTTTATTTTATGTGTATTTATATAATACATAAGATATGCACATTTATATTTATATAATATGTAAATATTTACATATTATAAATATGTAAACAAATATATATTATGTAAATAAATATATAAATAAATAAATATTATGTAAATAATTTAAATATTCACATAATATATAAATATATAAAATAATATTTACTTTGTGTGTGTGTATATATATATATATATATATAATATATGGAGAGAGAGAGAGAGAGAGAGAGGACGAGTACAGAATCATGCTGTAGTACATATAATTGAACAGGAAGGAGGGTGAATTAAGTAACTTCCTTTAGAAAGTCATATGGCTTTCCGAGATTGCACCACTGCACTTGAGCCTGGGCAACAGAGCAAGACTGTCTCAAAAAAATAAAAAAAAAAGAAAGTCACATGACTTTCACATTTCTGTAGGACTTACGCTTGTGTGCAGGTATACGTGTGTGTGTGTGTGTATGTGTGATGTATTTGCCCGTGTGCCATGTTAGTATGTGTGTGCACATGGATGCACATGTGTGTGTATGAATGAAAGCTGCTTGCTGTATTTCACTGGGCCTTGAATAGCTGAGTAATTCCAGAGCAATGAATCAGCAGTTCTAGGTAACATGCAGAGTGTCTGCATGGCTAGCACATGCTCATGGCACAGAGTGAGAAGCCTGTCGCTCTCCTTCCCTGACTTCATTCTCCCAGGCTCCTTCCTCTGCGGCACCCACTGTTATTAATATCTGAGTATACTTGCAGAGATAATTCTTTGCATGTGTTAGAATTACCCTCATGCTTCATTTAAAAATATGTATTTTTTTTATTTTTTATTTTTTTTTTTGAGATGGAGTCTCACTCTGTCACCCAGGCTGGAGTGCAGTGGCACGATCTCGGCTCACTGCAACCTCCGCCTTCTGGGTTCAAGTGATTCTCCTGCCTTGGCCTCCCGAGCAGCTGGGACTACAGGTGCACGCCACCATGCCCAGCTAATTTTTGTATTTTTAGTAGAGACGGGGTTTCACCATATTGGCCAGGCTGGTCTCAAATTCCTGACCTTGTGACTCACCCACCTTGGCCTCCCAAAGTGCTGGGAGTACAGGCATGAGCCACCGCACTCAGCCTATTAAAGTATTTTTTAAAATTTAAAAGCACAACTGTAAATTATAGATGCAGCTTTGCACTTTGCTTTTAGTAGCTCAGTTTTTACAAATGTGCCAGGACATGGAATATCATTGCACTGTGACCTCAGCAGAGGGCTGAGTTTTACTGAAACATCTGCCGTGGGTTCCTGTAGCCTCCCAGTGGCATAAACGCATGTCTGTATTTCAAGACCCTGTCTACTCACTTTCATGGAAGGTGAGGGCATCACATTGGCCTTCCCTGCTTCTGCAGTGCAATTGCTGGCCATGTTTAACTTGTAACTTTCAATTCAATCAGCTGTGTGATTTTTTTTTTTTTGAGACGGATTCTTGCTCTGCTGCCCAGGCTGGAGTGCGGTGGTGCGATCTTGGCTCACTTCAACCTCCGCCTCCCAGGTTCAAGCGATTCTCTTGCCTCACCTCCCAAGTAGCTGGGACTACAGGCATCCGCCACCACGCCTGGCTAATTTTGAATTTTTAGTAGAGACGGGGTTTCACCATGTTGGCCAGGCTGGTCTCGAACTCCTGACCTCAAGTGATCTGCCCGCCTTGGCCTCCCACAGTGCTGGGATTACAGGCATGAGCTACTGCACCCGGCCTAGCCGTGCGATTCTAAGCAAATCATTGCTGCACCTCAGCCTCATCAAAGGTAAAGAGGGGCTAGGGCCATTGACCTCACAGGTCATTGCTAAAGATGAGGTAGTAATGGTGATAACAGTGGTACTGACGGCAGTGAGAAATGACCACCTATTGAATACCTGCTCTGTGCCAGGCCCTGGGTGGTGAGCCCCTCTTATGATAGAGTCACAACGATTGTGCCCATTTTGCAGATGAAGTATAAGTTGGCTAAGGAAAGTTCCCACGGTCACATAGCTGGCAAGATTAAAATCAGACAGCCCACGCCTAGAGTCTGGACTTGCAACCCACAATACCACTTTCCTCCCCAGGGGATGATGGCTTGAAAGTGCTTTGTAAACTCCTGAAGTGCTCCAGAGAGTGAAGGTGCCTGTGTTTGGGAGACTCAGGGCTGATACTGGATGAAGTTCTACAGTCTCTGGCTATTTTTAGCCAAACAGGGTACCCTGTTTGGAGGTAATGTTCACACACTCTGCATCTCCCAAGTACAGTGGAATTTTTATTTTAATTGTTTGGTCTCTTCCCTCTTTTCTCATCTGGGGAAGCTTCCGAGCTTGGTGAAAATAAGCTTTTTTCTGCCAGGCCCTGGCAGCCTACCTTCTGAGTATCTTGCCTTTACCACCCACCTCATTAGGATTCATCCCTTAGAAAGGAAAATTAAAATGAGCATGTTTCACTTAACAACTTCCAGTTCCATCTATGTTGCTGCAAGTCACAGAATTTCTTTCTTTTTTAATGTGTTTTGCTTATTTTTTTGAGATAGGATCTTGCTGTATTGCCCAGGCTGGAATATAGTGGTGCAGTCTTGGCTCACTGCAGCCTTGACCTCCTGGCCTCAAGCGGTCCTCCCGCCTCAGCCTCCCAAGTAGCTGGGATGAGAGGCGCACACCACCACACCTGGATAAATTTTTGTATTTTATTGTAGCAATGGGGGTCTTGCTGTGTTGCCCAGGCCAATCTCAAACTCCAGAACTCAAGCAATTGTCCTGCCTCAGCCTCCCAGGGTGCTGGAATTACAGGCATAAGCACTGCATTGGGCCAATAAGAGGATTTTTAATGGCTATACAATATTCTTTTGCCTACATACACCACAGAGTATTTGTTCCATCTCCCAAGCTTGCCACTTAGGAGGTTTCCCCCTTTTGGCTATCATAAATCATGCCACGATGCGTTGCCTTCCATGTTCTCTCTGCACATCTTTGACCATGTGTGTAAAAGGTTCCAGTTGTCTCCTTTTGCCTCATCTTAACCTTGTTGCTGAACGTGAGTGTAAAAACTGCTGGAGAGCTCAAGTACATGGCGCCGGAGAGGGCAGACAATCTCACGGTCCTTCTGCGGCTATGAGGTTGGTTGGTTTGTTTTTTTATGAGCACATTCTTGGTGAACCATAAGATGTATGCAGTTCTCCTCAATGCCTTGGGCATAGCCTGAGCCTCAGCCTCAGGTCCAGACAATGACAGTATTCAGACGTGTACACGAATGAGCCCGGAGTGTGAAGCAGAAAGATTTAGGAGGGTGTTGGAGTTTTACCACCACATTGCCATGACCTTGGACCCCAGGGGTAAGGTCAAAGAACAGAGGTCAGGAACTATAGGGGAGCTCTTCCATCCATGTTATTGATTAACCACCGAAGTGGGGTCTCGAAACAGGATTGTGGTTGTTCAGAAGAAGACAGCGGGGACTGTTTGAGCAGGGCTGGACAGTGTTTTACAGACGCTGTAGGAAACTGTCATGTGTGCCTCCCTTAGTGTTAGCTTATCCATGGGCCATAGAGGCAAAAGCTCTGTCCCGTGTGATATTAGTGTTGGCTCAGAATAGAGTTAATATGTAGTCATTTCTTTTTTTTTCTTTTTCTTTTTTGAGACAGTCTCGCTCTGTCGCCCAGGCTGGAGTGCAATGGTGCAATCTTGGCTCACTGCAACCTCCGCCTCCTGGGTGCCAGCTATTCTCCTGCCTTAGCCTCCTGGGTAGCTGGGACTACAGGCACATGCCACCATGCCTGGCTAATTTTGTATTTTTCGTTTATTTGTTTGTTTTGAGATGAAGTCTTGCTCTGTTGCCCAGGCTGGAGTGCAGTACCACAATCTCAGCTCACTGCAACCTCCGCCTCCCGGGTTTAAGTGATTCTCCTGCCTCAGCCTCCTGAGGAGCTGGGATTACAGGCGTGTGCCACCACGCCTGGCTAAATTTTTGTATTTTTAGTAGAGTTGGGGTTTCACCATATTGGCTAGGCTGGTCTTGAACTCCTTACCTCAAGTGATCCACCATCCTTGGCCCCACACAGTGCTGGGATTACAGGCATGAGCCACCGTGCCCGGTCTATAAATAGTCATTTCTTAGTGATCACATTTTAGGAAGATTATGCTGTTCGTTCTTCTTAAGTATTTATTTTTATCAGTCAAGTGATAGGAAGTTCAATTTCAAGTACAAGACATTTGGATCAAGAAGTGACTATTTATTTATTTATTTGAGATGGTGTCTTGCTCTGTTGCCCGGGCTGGAGTGCAGTGGTGTGATCTCAGCTCACTGCAACCGCTGCCTCCTGGGTTCAAGCAGTTCCGCTGCCTCGGCCTCCCGAGTAGCTGGGATTACAGGCACCCACCGGCCCAGCGAATGTTTTGTACTTTTTTTTAGTAGAGATGGGTTTTCACTATGTTGGCCAGGCTGGTCTTGAGCTCCATACCTCAGGTGATCAGCCGATTTCAGCCTCCCAAGGTGTTGGGATTACAGGCGTGAGCCACTGTGCCCAGCAAGAAGTGACCTTTTATGCCACTGTCTCTTCCGCTGATTCCTAGCAGGCTGTGTTTTGTTTGTTTCATGCTATGTTAAAAAAAAAACAATTGAAGCAGTATTCAAAAATCACTTGATTTTATATCAAAATTAGTTTTACTCAAGAAAGATCAGGTCTGGAAATAGTGGGCCCAACTTCTACCTGGCAGTGGTTGGCCAAGCTGGGCAGCTGCTGCCTCAGTTTTCTTCTGACCCCCACATGGCCCTGCCCTGCTCCTGTCTGCTCCTCTCCCAACCCCTGTCGGCATTTGAACCTGCAACCACTGCCTGGTGCATTTGAATGCATTTTCGTATTGAGTGAAGAAAACCGTGTGTCTGTGGATAGATTTATAATTTTGAAAGGCTGGATTAGGGCTGATCGGTGACTCTTTGTGAGCTTGAGTATTTATCTTATTGAATGCCACCAAATAACCCCTTTTATCAGATGTCACATTCCCGCCTCGTATCATACGTGCTCTGATGATTGGTATGTATCCCGCTTTTGACAAGAATTCAAGGCTACTGAGCGTGATCTGGCTTATTTCCCAAGCACAGCATCCCAGGTACAAAGAGAAAACTTTAAAAACTTCTCACAGGTGGTTTATTGCTGACCAAGAAATGATGAAAAAGCCCTTTGACGATGGTTTCTGGCCTGAGTCCCTCACATGGGCATTTGAGGAAGGGAAAGGTGTGGGCCCTGCCCCTTCGGTTTCTTGTCACCCAAAGGAGAAAACACAAGACTCCTGAGACAGGATCCCCTCCCCGCCCTTTCTACCTTTCCAGCATTTTATCCAGCTCGCGTCTAATGTATCTGTTCATTCATCCACCTTAACGAGGTTGCGTTTTCTGCTGCTGGCCTGACGTGCAGTTATTGAGACCCTAACTCAGGCTGTTAACAGCAGTGAGACGCAAGCCCCTGAAATCCTCTAACTTGTGTGATAAGGGGTGATTTCTTTGAACAGAAGCCAGAATGTTAAGTAACCTTGTTGTATATCACTGTGTTTTGGGAGGGAATGCAGATATCTCAGCTCACTCCCCAGATGTTTGTCTGGCCCACAATCGAGAGGTGTTAGTGAGTAACCCACTTCTAAACTGGTCTTCCCTGAGTAGGACTCTGGGGGATGTTATGTGTCCTGTTAGAAAGTAGCTTTAAATTAACACTGACTTAAGCTAAAGTGGAGGAGAGTGGAAGGGGAGAAGGAAAGACTTCCTGCAGGGCTCAGATCCTGTTGGAATCAGCTCCCAAAGAGACTGAGAACGTTCTTGTTTTGTTTTGTTTTGTTTTTGAGACAGTCTTTCTCTGTCGCCCAGGATGGAATGCAGTGGTACAATCTCGGCTTTCTGCAACCTCCGCCTCCCGGGTTCAAGCGATTCTCCTGCCTCAGCCTCCTGAGAAGCTGGGATTATAGGTGCCTGCCACCACGCCCGGCTAATTTTTTATCTTTAGTAGAGACGGGGTTTCACCATGTTGGCCAGGCTGGTCTCAAACTCCTGACCTCAGGTGATCTGCCTGCCTTGGCCTCCCAAAGTGCTGGGATTACAGGTTTGAGCCACCTCGCCAGACCCTGCAGAGGTTTTGATTAGGATGGTGGATCCCAGGGGTGGGGCTACAGAGATAGCTGTCGTAGGCTCCTGAACTCCACTGAGAGGCTTGCTCTAGAAGAAAGCAAGGCTGAAAGATGTTTACATACAGCTGTAATTGATCTTTCCTCAAAAGCGTTTGTCATTTCTGATCATTTCAGGTTACAGTTATTCAACATTTCCACTAACATGGGCCTGTGGGGTCTGTAGCTGGGCATGCTGAGCTGGCCGATTCTGCTGCCCAGCCCTGGAAGCCTCTTCTGGTTCTGGAGTTACAGGTTCTTTCTCGATTGAATTTAAGAGCAGGCTTTTGGGGAATTAGTGTATCTCTTGGAAGCCCAGTATCACAGACTTTTCACATCTTTTCAGGACAATTAACAGGTGAAGTAATAGCTGCTTGAGAATAAGAATAAAAAAATCATTTCCATAAGTGTTTGAAAGTACCTGAAGAATAATTCTTTTTTTTTACTTTATTACTAAATAGGTATATAAGGAAGGATATAAATTTAGTCAGGGTTTTTAGCTTGTACATAACTAGGTATTTGTAATATTTGAATTGTATCGGGATGTTTATTTAATTAAAGTTAAACGTAAAAGAAATGCATGTACATATTTGAAACATTTCAGTGGTATAGAAAGCTAGAAGTGGCCGGGCGCCATGGCCCATGCCTGTAATCCCAGCACTTTGGGAGGCCGAGGTGGGCAGATCACGAGGTCAGGAGATCGAGACCATCCTGACTAACACGGTGAAACCTGTCTCTACTAAACATACAAAAAAAAAAAAAATTAGCCGAGTGTGGTGGCGGGCACCAGCTACTCAGGAGGCTGAGGCAGGAGAATGGCATGAACCCAGGAGGTGGAGTTTGCAGTGAGCCAAGATTGCGCCACTGCACTCCAGCCTGGGCAACAGAGTGAGACTCCGTCTCAAAAAAAAAAAAAAAAAAAGGCTAGAAGTAAAAGCTAGAAGTAATTCTCTCCATGTGTATCACTCTATAAACATTTTTACACTGCACCCAAGCTTTTTTACATAGACAGATGGGATGATTTTTTTTTTCTTATTTTTATTTATTTATTTATTTTTGAGGCAGAGTCTTGTTCTGTCACCCAGGCTGAAGTGCAATGGCGCCATCCCAGCTCACTGCAACCTCTGCCTCTGGGGTTCACGTGATTCTCAACCTCCCGAGTAGCTGGGATTACAGGTACCTGCCATCATGCCTGGCTAATTTTTGTATTTTTGTAGAGATGAGGTTTCACTATGTTGACCAGACTGGTCTTGAACTCCTGAACTCAGGTGATCCTCCTGCCTCGGCCTCCCAAAGTGCTGGGATTATAGACATGAGCTACTGCGCCCGGCTGGTATGATTTTATATTTGCGAATCATTCTGATTTGTTAATTTTAAACTTTGGAAGACAATTGTTAGCAGACAAAACAGGGCTATACTGAAAGTTAGAGTGTCTTAGTCTGTTTGGCCTGCTATAACAAAATACCATCAATTGGGTATTGTGTAAACAACAGAAGTTATTTCTCCTAGTTCTGGAGGCTGGGAAGTCCTGTATCAGCATACTGGCAGATTTGGTGTCTGGTAAGGGCCTGTTTCCTGGCTGATAAAAGGCTCTCTTTTCACTCCGTCTCTCACGGCAGAAGGAGCGAGGGAGCTCTCTGGGGTTTCTTTTATAAAGGCACTCATCCACTCATGAGGAACCCCACCCCCAGGACTTAATCACCTCCCAGAGGCCCCATCTCCAACTGCTATCACATTGGGGATTAGGTTTCAACATATGAATTTTAGGGGACATAAACATTGTCTATAGCACAGCCATTAAATTAAACAAATAACTTAAGTGAATGAGTTTTCAACAACTTAGGCAGGCCAGTAGCCAAAAACTAAAACTAAAAAAACACACAAAAAAACAGAAAAACCCACTACTTGATTGGTCCTTTCTTTGAAAGGTAGAGGTCAGTATGACCTCTTCCATTGGTCAAAGCTCAAAGCTAGTTAGTGCTGGCTGACTCATTATGACTTGAACTTAAATAAGGGAGAGTCTTGAAAAATGATTTCTTGCTAATGTAAATTTAGTTAATAGAAGCAACAGAAATTGCATTCGATATCTGAGCATAGTAGACTAAGGATGCATAAAGATGCATTTTCAGAGCTGGAGCAGAAATGAGAAATAGTCATCTACTCCAAGATCTTTATTTTGCAGAGGCCTGTGGGGGCTGGGGGCTGGTGGCAGAGCGGGGACTGGAACCCCAGTTTTGAGCTCCAGCTTGATCTCTTCTTCAGGGTATAGCAGGCCAGCCAAGATGACATCGAGGGGTTCCAGAGAAAGAAAGGACTGGGGATGGAGCACTGCATACCTTTGCCTCGTGGCTTCTGCAGAGCTCTCTTGGTAAAATGAACGGGAACTCAAGAGGAACCCCAGGTTTTTTTTTTTTTTTTTTTGAGACAGAGTCTCACTCTCACCCAGGCTAGAGTGCAGTGGCATGGTCTCAGCTTACTGTAGCCTCTGCCTCCCAGGCTCAATCAATCTTCCCATCTCAGACTCTCCAGTAGCTGGGACTACAGGTGCTCCCCTAGAGCCTCAGCAGCAACGCAGCAATGGTAATCAAGTGACCTTGATCCTGTCTCAATGAGACCCTCGTCCCGTGTCACCCCTGATCTATAGAACTGTAAGAAAATCTGTTTGTTTCATTTCATTTTAAAACAGATGCTGGCTGGTGCGGCGGCCCACGGCTGTAATCCCAGCACTTTGGGAGGTTGAAGCAAGTGGATCACTTGAGATCAGGAGTTTGAGACCAATCTGGCCAACATGGTGAAATCCCATCTCTATTAAAATTACAAAAATTAGGCGGATGTGGTGGCAGGTACCTGTAATCCCAGCTACTTGGGAGGCTAATGCAGGAGAATTGCTTGAACCTGGGAGGTGGAGGTTGCAATGAGCCAAGATCGCACCACTGCACTCCAGCCTGGGTGACAGAGTGAGACTCCATCACGAAAACAAAACAAAACGGACAAAACAAAAAACAGATGCACAGTAATTTGGTACAGCAACAACAGAGAAGGAATACAGGAGGGCTTCCAACTTCAATGCCAAACAAGCTGTCACTTTATTCCCATCCAAGTCCAAAGGTAGAGTGTCCACAAAAAATCAAGAAAGAAGAAAAGGAAGGCCCTTCCACTTTCCTCTCATAAAGCTTAATCTTTAGGGGGAGTAGGGGAGGCAGGTTTTAGGAGGGTGTTGACAGGGGCTGTGGGTAGGTGATAGGGAGAGGGGTACTCGGGAGGCGTCACCTCCACTGGAAGTGTTTGGTTATCTTCGTCTTTTTTTTTGTTTTTTTTGAGATGGAGTTTCGCTCTTGTTGCCCAGGCTGGAGTGCAATGGCGCGACCTCAGCTCACTGCAACCTCTGCCTCCTGGGTTCAAGTGATTCTCCTGCCTCAGCCTCCCTAGTAGCTGGGGTTACAGGCACCTGCCACCACGCCCAGCTTATTTTTTGTATTTTTTTCGTAGAGATGGGGTTTCACTATGTTGGCCAGGCTGGTCGCGAACTCCTGACCTCAGGTGATCCACTCACCTCAGCCTCCCAAAGTGCTGAGATTACAGGTGTGAGCCACCGCGCCCGGCTCTGTTATTATTTTTTTGAGACAGGGTCTTACTCTGTTGTTCAGGTGAGAGTACTGTGGCACCATTATGGCTCTCTGTAGCCTCCACCTCCCAGATCGTGATCCTCCCACCTCAACCTCTTGAGTAACTGAGACGACAGACATGCACCACCCCACCCTAATAATAATTTTTTTTTTGAGATACAGTCTCGCTCTGTTGCCCAGGCTGGAGTGGGGTGGTGCAATCTCTACTCACTGCAACTTCTACCTTCCAGGTTCAAGAGATTCTCCTCCCTCAGCCTCCTGAGTAGCTGGGATTACAGGCACATGCCACCACCTCCGGCTAATTTTTGTACTTTTAGTAGAGACTGGATTTCACCATGTTGGCCAGGCTGGTCTCGAACTCCTGACCTCAGGTGATCTGCCTGCCTCGGCCTCCCAAAGTTCTGGGATTATAGGCATGAGCCACCACCCTAATAATTAAAAAAAAATTTTTTTAGAGATGGGGTCTCCTTGTGTTACCTAGGCTTGCCTCAAACTCCTGGGCTCAAGTGATCCTCCTGCGTCAGCCTCCCCAAGTGCTGGGATTAAAAGTGTGAGTGACAGCACCTGGCCAATTGCTTACATTTAAAAGTTGGACCGTCTCGGGGAGAAGTCTAAATTTCTGTTTTTTCTTGAGAAACTGGAAGCTCCATCCGCCCTGGCCATCGTCCCTGCAGGGCAGTAACTGCCACCTGTGTGTATAGTGGCAGCAACCCCTTTGGCTGGGGCTGGGCTCCTGCTTGCCACAGCCCCCACTCAGCCCTCTTTGCTATTTGCATCAACACTCTGGCCCCTGTCTTGGAGTTTGCAACCCTCATGCCTTTGACCTTAAACTGAGTACGTCTGGCTGAGGCCATGAGAAGGTTCTGACTCGACACCCGCGCGATGCCTCCTGGAAGGGAAGAGTGTGTGCTGTGGAACTTTACACCAGGCAGATCCAGGTGCAGCCTGGCCTAGCTTTGCCACATGCCAGCGCTGTCACCTTGGGCAACTTCATTAACTGCTCTGAGCCTTGGTTTCCTCTTCTGTGTGGACCCGTGTTCTCCACCTCAGCACTATTGACATTTGGGGCCAGATCATTCTCTGGTGGGGTCTGTCCTGTGTGTTACGGGACGTTTTGTAGCATCCCTGGCCTCTGTCCACTGGATACCAGCATTACCTCCTTCCAGTTGTGACAAGTACAAATTCCCCCAGATGTTGCCGCAGGTCCCTGGGGGACAGAATCACCCAGTTGAGAACCACTGAAGACGCTCCCCCACTGCAGTGCATGAGGCTGAAAGGAGAGCCTGAAAGTGAAGGGCCGTGTCAGTCAGCATTCTCTTCCTTCTTTTTTTGTTGTTTAGCTTGTTGCGGATACTTCCAGGAGTGATCCATAATTGTGCCAATTGCTCTTTTTTTTTGGGGGGGGGGGGCGGGACGGGGACAGAGTCTCGCTATGTCACCCAGGCTGGAGTGCAATGGCGTGATCTCAGCTCACTGCATCTCCGCCTCCTGGGTTCAAGCGATTCTCCTGCCTCAGCCTCCTGGGTAGCTGGGATTACAGGTGTCTGCCACCATGCCTGGCTAATTTTTGTATTTTTAGTAAAGACGGGGTTTCACCATATTGGCCAGGCTGGTCTCGAACTCCTGACCTCAGGTGATCCACCCACCTCGGCCTCCCAAAGTGCTGGGATTACAGGCCTGAGCCACTGCACCCAGTCACAATCACTCTTAATTCTGTGCCGTCTCTTTCCGCCATTCCTCTGGTGTGCAGCCTGCTTTGAGCCTAGAAGAGATGAATTGTGCCTTATAGAGGGGCAGCTTTCAGTGTGGGAGCTATCACAGACCCAGAGGAAGAGACACTGTCATGGGCCAGCACAGAGCACTCGGCATCCCTAAGGGCAGTGACTACTGTGATTCCGCTGTCTCTGAGCCCCCTTCTGGCTTTGTGTTCATGGCACAGCCTGTGAACCCAGATTCTTGGCTGTGCATCTGACCTTCGACCCTGTATTATGTTTAGGTGGCCCTGGTACAGTGGACCGAAAGTGTGGGCTTAACCCTGGTGGGCCGAGACCAGTCTTCTATGCAGCTGAGGACCCCTGGCGACCAGATCCTGAACTTCACCATCCTGCAGATCTTCCCTTTCACCTATGAAAGCAAACGTATGGGCATCATCGTGCGAGTGAGTCGTTTTTATTCATGGCCTTAAAGTGGTTAAGAACCCCAGGTGTGCTGCGTGTGTCCCTGTGGGTTGACATTCTTTCTAATCCTCTTTACTGTGGTATCTGTCACCCAGACTAACGAGGGAATATAATTCCCTAAGCAGAAAGGAAATTAGTTCTTTGGTTGGACACACCCCATAACTCTGATCCACTTATAGTGTCCCTGGTTCCGGAGTGAAAGTTAAAGAGAACATCCACTGGGGATTTCTTGGTGATACATCTCTCGTTCTCTTTTATTTAATATTAAATATGTATTTTTATTGAGGTGAAATTCACATAATATAATCATTTTAAAGTGAAAAATTCAGTGGCATTTAGTCCATTCACAGTGTGCTCAGCCACCACTTCCCTCATGTTTCAAAACATTTTCATCAAAATGGTGAAAAAAGAAACCTTGTGTCAGGGCGCATTAAAAAATTTTGCCAGTCTGAAGAGTCTGATTTGATTTGATATGTTGTTTTTCTATTGGCTCTTTAAAAATTTTTAATTTTTAAATTCTTATTGAAAGAGTTTATTCATAAGAATCCTCCCACCTCAGCCTCCCGAGTAGCTAGGACTACAGGCTTGCAAAACCAGGGCTGACTCATTTTTTAATTTTTTATAGATACAGGGTTTCACTGTGTTGCCCAGGCTGGTCTCAAACTCCTGGCCTCAACCGATTCTCCTGCCTGGGACTCCCAAAGTGCTGGAATTACGGGTGTGAGCCACTGTGCCCGTCCCTCTATTTTCTCTTTTTACCCATGGAAATCACACTTTCCGTCCTGGGGAGCCTGGAAAATCTGGTATTCATGTGCCACTTGGTCTGGTTGTTCTGAAGTCTGCATGATCATCTGATTTATCCAAGGGTGCTTTAAAAATACAAATCACTTGGTTCAATCCCACACCTATTTTGGAATGGGGTGGTTCTTCACATTATTTAGCTTGGTTGGAGAAAACTCTGCTTCAGATCTTAAGAATCTTTGGAATAAGGCTCTTTCATCTTTTCTGGACTTTTTTTTTTTTTTTTTTTAATTAACAAATGAGAATCCTCTCCACCCTGATCCACCCAAGTGTTTCATGCCTCATGGAGGAAAGAGATACTTGCACATGCATTTTTATAGCAGCACAATTTGCAATTGCAAAAATATGGAACCAGCCCAAAATACTCATCAGTCAACAAGTGGATAAAGGAACTATGATATATATATATATTTGATGATGATGAAATGCTACTTAGCCATAAAAAGGAATGAATTAATGGCATTTGCTGCAAACTGGATGGGACTGGGGACTATTATCTAAGTGAAATAACTCAGGAATGGAAAGCCAAATGTCGTATGTTCTCACTCATAAGAGGGAGCTAAGCTATGAGGATGCAAAGGCTTAAGAATAATACAATGGACTTTGGCGAGTCACGGGGGCTGAAAGGGTGGGAGGAGGGTGAGGGATAAAAGACTACAAGTTGGGTTCAGTGTATACTGCTCAGGTGACAGGTGCGCAAAAATCTCACAAATCACCATTAAAAAATTTACTCATATAACCAAACACCACGTGTTCCCCAAAAACCTTTGGAAATAAAAAAAAAATAGAGTGCATAAGTAGAAGTAGAAATTGATAACGTAGGTTGTTGGGCACGTGGCCCTGCTCCCTGCCTGCTGGTGGAGTATTTTCAGTTAAGCCTTGGCTTGTCAACTTCTCCTTCAGCCTTACAGGTTCCTTGACTTCAGACCACCTCTTACAGCATCTCATTCTTCTTCCATAGCATTCATCACACTGAAATTCTTGATTTCCTGTGGGTTTGCTTGTCACCACCTATCTTTTCTCCCTGTGGGTGAGAACAGGGGCCAGGATCCTTTTGGTTCTCCCGTGTCTCCTGTGCCTAGCCTTCCTGCCCGGCACACGGTAGATTCACTGTCAGTGCTGAAGTGAGCAGGATTCAACAGTGATTGCCAGTTGTCTTTTTTTTTTTTTTTTTTTTTAATGTTAGGGAAGTTATCAAATAAGATACTTAAAATAAACAACTCACAGTTTTTCTCGCCCTCCTAGCTTTTCACCACTCTTCTCCTTGATCATTTACCGTGTAGCTTTAGTGCCCTGGGCAGCTGGCTCTAGGGGAGTAGAAATGGTAGTAGCCACTAGCAGCAGTAGGAGTAAGAAGAATGACAGGAATGACAAGTAACATTTATTTATTTTTTGAGACACAGTTTCGCTCTGTCACCCAGGCTGGAGTACAGCGGTGCCATCTCAGCTCACTGCAACCTCCACCTCCCAAGTTCAAGCAATTCTCTTGCCTCAGCCTCCCGAGTAGCTGGGATTACAGGCATGCGCCACCATGCCCAACTAATTTTTGTATTATTAGTAGAGACGGGGTTTTGCCATGTTGGCAAGGCTTGTCTGGAACTCCTGACCTCAAGCGATCCGCCCACCTTGGCCTCCCAAAGTGTTGGGATTACCCCGCCCAGGGGCTTGTTGTGTGCCAGAGGCTGTTCTAAGTGATTTGCATAAAGTAACTCATTTAATACATAACCGTGTGAGGTAGGTACCGTTAGGACTGGTGTTTGGCAGGGGAGAAAATTGAAGTGGAAGGAGGCTCAGAAACCGCTCAAGTTCACACAGCTGGAATTGAGGGGGCTGGGAAATCTGTCCAAGTTCACACAGCTGGAATTAGTGGGGCTGGAACTCACTCCAGGCTGCCTGGCTTCCATCTCCCAGCTCTCTACCCCAGGACTTGGGGGTTAGGGCTGGGGTGTGACATTGAAAAGCTCACAAAGGACCCACGGTGATGTTAGGGTAGGATGTTAACTACGTATCGCTTCATAACAGATTGCCCCACATTTAGTGGCTTAAAGCAGCAATATGGTAATCCCCACTTACCTCAGGTTCAGTTACCCATGGTCAACTGCAGTCTAAAAATATGAAATGGAAAATTCCGGAAATAAACAGTTCATAAGTTTTAAGTTGTGTGCCATTGTGAGTAGTGTGACGAATTTCATGCCATCCCACTCCATCCTCCCGGACATGAATCATCTCTGTCTAGTGTACTCACGCCATCTACCTGCCTGCTTGCTAGTCACTCAGGAACCCTCAGATTGGGTGTTGTGGTATTGCAGTGCTTGTGTTCAAGCAAGTCTTATTTACTTTTATTACAGCATATTATAATTGTTCTATTTTGTTATGTTATTGTTAATTTCTTACTGTGCCTAATTCATAAATTAAACTTTATCATAGGTATGTATGTGTAGGAAAAAACATAGTGTATATGGGGTCAGTATTATTCATGGTCTTAGACATCCATTGGGGTCTTTCTTACAGGGAAATGCATTCCCTTACTGCAGAAAATGTATTTCCCTGGAGTAAGGAAGTTCCTCCTCTCCCGTCCCCTCCCCTCCCCTCCCCTCCTCCCTCTCTCCCTTCCTCCTTCCTTCCTTTTTCTCTCCCTCCCTTCCTTCCTTTCTTCCTTGCTTCCTTCCTTCCTCCTCCCCTCCTCTGTTTCCTTCCCTCTTTTCTCTTTTCTTTTCTTTTCTCTTCTCTTTTTCCTTCCTTCCTTCCTTCCTTCCGTCCGTCCATCCGTCCGTCCATCCATCTTGCTGTGTTGCCTAGGGTGGAGTGCAGTGGCATAATCATGGCTCACTATAGCCTCGACCTCCCAGGCTCAAGCAACCTTCCTGCCTCAGCCTCCCAAGTAGCTGGGACTACAGGTGCACACCACCATACTCTGCTAATTCTTATCGTTTGGTGAAGATGGGATCTCACCATATTGCCCAGGCTGATCTCAAACTCCTGGGCTCAAATGATCCTCCCGTCTCGGCCTCCCAAAGTGCTGGGATTACAGGCATGAGCCACCACACCTAACTGGGGGCTCTATTTTCTATTTGCTATCTGGTAGTTTCTGTGGCCAGGACAATTTCTGTGGCAGGCTTGGCTGGGTCCTCTGGCTCAGGGTCTCTCACAGCCTGGGGTCAAGGGGTCTAAGATTCTATGGTGGTAGGATCCACACACAGACGTCAGTGTTGTTGGCAGAGTTTGGCTCTGGGTGGCTTGTTGGTCTGAGGGCCTTAGTTCTTTCCTGGCTGTTGGCCAGAGGCCACCCTCAGTGCCTTCCCATGAGGGCCTCCCTGTAGTCAGCTCCCCTGTCAGCTACCTCTTCAGAGTGAGCAGGTGAGAGTGAATGAGGTGGCAGTCACAGTCTTCTGTCACCCATTGTCAGAGGTGACCTCCCCTCACGTCAGCCTCATGCTGTTATCAGAAGCAAGTCACTAGGCCCAGCTCCACTCCAGGGGGGTGGCTGATGCACGGCATGAGTACCAGGAGATGGGGGACATTGCGAGGCACTTTCAAGACTTCCTGCCCAGGAGGAGATGGAGGTGCCACTGAGCTCTTGTGTTGAGGAACCAGAGACGCACACCATGAATATGCTTTGAAACGTCACACGTTAGGGGATTTTTTTTTTCTTTTGAGATGGAGTTTCGTTTTTGTTGCCCAGACTGGAGTGCAGTGGTGTGATCTCAGCTCACTACAACCTTCACCTCCTGGGTTCAAGCGATTCTCCTACCCCAGCCTCCCGAGTAGCTGGGATTACAGGCATGTGCCACCATGCCTGGCTAATTTTGTATTTTTAGTAGAGATGGGGTTTCTCCATGTTGGCCAGACTGGTCTTGAACTCCCGACCTCAGGTGATCCACCTGCCTTGGCCTCCCAAAGTGCTGGGATACAGAAGTGAGCCACCACACTCGGCCCTACGTTAGGGGATTTTTATGTCCAGAGGCCAATAGGTTCTTTCAGACTCTGCAGGACCTGTGTCCTTGGCAACTCTTGGGTGGAGAGGGAGCTTTCTCTCCCACACAGCTGCTGCTTTTCCCACTGGTCCACACCTGGCTGGATCCCTGGCTTCTAAACCGTATCTTGAGTGTACATCTGATGTCAAGAACATCTGTGGTCTGGAAGCAGCAGCATAGATCCTGTGGGTGGGGTGTTTCCTGGGGAATGAATGTCATTATCTCCTATGGAATTACTTTAATTTTGTTCCAGCCTGAATTTTTTCAAGATACAGGGCCGTGGGCTCTGCTAAGGTCATTTGAGGGTTGACTCATCATTGAACAGTCCCTAATATCAGCCATCCTAGAATAAGTGAACGGCATATGCCACTCTTCATCTAGTTGTGAAGGATATGTTATATTTTTCTGAGATGTGGCTCATGTGTCTTCCAGCAGGAAGAACAGGGACTCTGTGCTTAGAGTCTGTGATGCTGTCAGATGGGCAGATGTATTTTTGTTTTAACCTGGCATGCCCCCCTTCCCAGGTTATTAAAAAACATTCACAGTTAAGGCATTTAGAACAAAAAGTTACAGGTAAAGAGGGGGATCAAAACTGCCATCCCCCCTTCCCTCCCCTCCCCTCCTCTCCCCTCCCTCCCCTCCCTTCCCCTCCCCTCACCTCCCCTCCCCTCCCTTCCCCTCCCTTCCCTTCCCTTTTTTTCTTTTCTCTCCTTTTCTTTCTTTGTCAAGACAGAGTCTCACTCTTTTACCTAGGCTGGAGTGCAGTGGTATAAACATGGCTCATTGCAGCCTTGATCTGCTGGACTCAAGGATCCAACATGCCTCTGCCTCTGCTCTGCCTCCTAAGTAGTTGGGACTACAGGTATGCACTGCCACGCCCAGCTAAGTTTTAAATTTTTTTGTGGAGCCAAAGTCTCTCTGTGTTGCACAAGCTGGTCTCAAACTTCTGGCCTCAAGCAGTCCTCCCACTTCAACCTCCCTAAGTATTGGGATTACAGGCATGAGCCACTGTGCCTGACCAATTCATCTCCATTTTCACCCCCCAAAAGACCTTTTACCTTTTCAAGGGATTTCCTTTCAGTCTCTTTTCTAAGCATATCCGAGTGTAAATATCCACACACCTTTTCATAAAATTAACACTGAACTCCATAAAAGGCTTCCTAAACTTCCTTCCTCATTGAACTATATGTATACGATGGGAATTTTCTCATATTATTAAAATCTGATTTTAATGATTTTTAACGCATGTGCAGTGTTCTGTTGAAAGAATGTGCCACTATTTCATTCATTAACTTATTTTTTGGCTGCTTAGGCTGTTTCTCAATTTCTTTTTTTTTTTTTTTTTTTGAGACGGAGTCTCACTCTGTCATCCAGGCTGGAATGCAGTGGTGCAATCTCGGCTCACTGCAACCTCCGCCTCCTGGGTTCAAGTGATTCTCCTGCCTCAGCCTCCTGAGTAGCTGGGACTACAAGGCGCATGCCACCACGCCTGGCTAATTTGTGCATTTTTTAGTAGAGACAGGGTTTCACCACGTTGGGCAGGCTGGTCTCGAACTCCTGACCTCAGGTGATCCACCAGCCTCGGCCCCCCAGAGTGCTGGAATTACAGGTATGAGCCACTGCACCTAGCTTGTTTCTCGGTTTTGACCACTAAAAATAGTGCTGTGAATGTCCATCTTGGTGAGGTTGTCTTTAATGAAATAAGTATTATTTTGCTATTTTTTCTCATTTTCTGACCTCTTTATCTTTGGTTGGAACTGGGCCTCTGGGGCTTTTGGACTAGTTCTCCCCTTGGCACAAACCGCACCACACTCCTCTAATGTGGTGGTTCTCATCCTGGGAGCATTCGAGAATGTCGGGCAACATTTGTGGTTGTCACAACCAGAGGCTGAGAGTGCTACTGGCATCTCATAGGTGGAGAGCGGGGATGCCGCTCAGCATCCTGCAATGCACAGGACAGCCCCCACCATGAGGAAGGGCCTGAGAAACCCTGCTATGATGTGTTCATATAACCCAAATGCTGTATGCAAATGACTGTCCAATTAACTGATGTGAGGAAGTTTTAGTTCAGTTATAAAACTTCTCCTAGGCTTGGTACAGTGGCTCCCGCCTGTAATACTTTGGGAGGCCAAGGCAGGAGGATCACTTGAACCCACGAGTTTCAGTCCAGCCTGGGCATCATTGCCAGACTCCACCTCTACAAAAAGCAAAAAAATTAGCTGGGCATGGTGGTGCACACCTGTAGTCCCAGCTACTGGGAAGGTTGAGGTCAGGAGGTCCAGGTTGAGGTCACTTGAGTCCAGGAGGTCGAGGCTGTAGTGAGCTGTGATTGTGCCATTGCGCTCTAGCCTGGGCAACACAGCAAGACCCTGTCTCAAAAAAATAAAGAAAAAGAAAAAAGAATAAGAAAAAAAAGGAAAACTTCTCTTGACTTGGTTTAGTGACTGTGGACAGCCCCAGTTTGGGTCTCCCCTGTCTCTTTTTTAAACACGTGTGAGTGCACGCACAGTGCAAGATGGCACCTTCTTGCACCCACAAAGCAAGGCCATTTCCTTGTGTGAACGTCTGTCTCTTAAGAAATCAGGCAAGGTTGGAGAAGGACTCATGTGCTGTCTTTTTGCAGGAAGGTTGTGTCCTTGTTTTGTTTTTGTGGCGTACAAGATGTTCCGATGCCTTCTCCCCCTTCCCACGTGGAGCCACGGGTTTGGATCATGGCTGTAGATCATCATAGCGCTGTCATTGCTGGACTAAAAGAGGCCTTTGAGCAGGTGCCAGATGCAGACCACAGTGGGAAAAGATGAGGCCCCCAAACAATGCCACACAGCCAGCCGATCTCTGTAAATTTATGGCGTAATCTTGCCATAATATGGGAACGAAATAAACTTGTGATGAACTCCGTGGGAGGAAGTGACTCATGGGAGGGGATCGTTGATGCAGTATTTATATTGGACAGAACTTCTGAACTCACTCGAGCCCTTTTCTTAGTGAGGAAGCTGGGCTGGGAGCATCATTTCCTACAGCCATGTTGTTGAGCACCGTTTGGTTGTTGGGGGGAAGGAAAAAATAAAACCTCTGATGCTTTAATGTGCAGACCCCACAGCTCTCTTTGGCCTGCGTCAAGAGCAGGCATAGCCGCAGTCTGTCAGAGATAAAGTGTGCAGTTGAATGCTTTTAAACGTGGGTGCCTGTCTTGGCCTGGGGGTGCTCTTATGAGTCAGCATGTTGTTTTAAAAGATTGTCGGTGATTAAGGGGCATTTGAAAGTTATTTTAAAAGAGGAAACTCTACCACTAATCTGATTTTGGATATTTCTGTTCCATGAAAGGGCTGCATAGACAAAGTGGCCTCCAAAGGAGCCTGAAACCAAAGAGCAAGGCAGACAAATCCAGTTTGTCATTAAAGGGTGTTTTACTGGGGAAACTTACAGATAGAAGCGTGGTTTTTGGGGGAGCTGAACAGACAGAAGTGTAGTTTTGGGCGGCAGGAAAACATGTGGATCTCCATACTGTTACTCCCTAGACCCAGGGCTTATACCACAGGGAAAGGGTCCGCGTGCCCCAGCAGGACAATTATGGGCACCTTCCAGGAGAGGCAAGAAAGCTGTATGTGTCATCGCCTGTAATTTGTGCGATAACATCAAGGTTGACATGTTCTTATGTGAAGGACGGTGAATTAAGTAGGAATCGGGGGTGTTCATGGGACTGGGCTAATCAGAAGTCAGCATTGCACATTTGCACCTGAGATGCAGTCACTTTTTTTTTGAGATGGAGTTTCACTCTTGTTGCCCAGGTTGGAGTGCAGTGGTGCAATCTCAGCTCATTGCAACCTCTGCCTCCCAGGTTTAAGTGATTCTCCAGCCTTGCCTCCAGAGTAGCTGGGATTACAGGCATGCACCACCACGCCCAGCTAATTTTGTATTTTTAGTAGAGACAGGGTCTCACCATGTTGGCTCGGCTGGTCTCGAACTCCTGACCTCAGGTGATCTACCTACCTGAGCCTCCCAAAGTGTTGGGATTACAGGCGTGAGCCACCACACCCAGCTTGAGATGCAGTCACTTTTGTCTGCATGGTTCCATATTCAATGAAGACTTTCTGGGCATTTATTCTGGGCTTCCTGGAGTAGCAAAATTTAGGCACAAGGTATTGATGGCCATGCTCAATTTTCTTGCATATCTTTATTGCCTCCCACCTCCGAGCGACACGAATCATTGGGGAAGGATTTGTGGCTGCGCTGTCATTCCTCAGAGCCAGGACTTCTCAGTCTCAGCACTGTTGACTTTTAGGGCTGGAGGAATTCCTGGTGGTGGTTGGGGGCGTCCCGTATGATGTAGGAGGGTGAGCAGCACCCCTGGCCTCCACCCTTCAGATGCTCGTAGGACATTGCCTGCGTTGTGACGCCTAGAGTGTCTCCAGATATTGCCACATGTCTCCTGGAGGGCTACATTGCCCTGTTGAGAGTACTGGGCTGAGCCTTGTTCTCTATGTACAGTATGGCTGGGGGACTTGGGAAGTCACTCTCATCCCAGCAGCAGTTATACCACTGAGGGGCCCTTTTTGTGCATCAGTCTCTGTGCTACATGCTTGATTGCTGTTTTACAGATGAGAAAACTGAGGTTTAGGGAAGAGGAGTAGCTTGTCCAGCTGCACACAACTAGGAACTGGTACTTGGCCCAAGCATTTGATGCCTGTGCCGTGGTGGTACCCACTACCCAGAAAATCTGGTCAGGGTGAACTGAAACTCTGGGTAATTGGATCTCTAGGCAAGTCCTCAGTTAGACGTAGGGATCTGGAGTTATTCTCAGCTGAGACAGTCAGTTTGCCCCCAGGAGACATTTGCTAAAGTCTAGAGACATTGTGGTTGTCACCATGGAGGCTATGACTGGCATCTAGTGCGTAGGGGCCAGGGATGCTGCTCAACATTGTGCAGTGCACAGGAGGGGCCCTGCAGAGCAAAGAGTTATCCGGCCCCAAATGTTCACAGTGACGAGGTTGAGACTCCCTGTTCTAGTCCTTATCTTCACTGTTCTTTCAGTGGACCACAGTTTGATGATATCTGCAGTCCCGAGTGTAAATCTAAAATCATAGCATGTGAGTCTATTCCAGTTGAAATAGTAATAACTTTCAAAACAAAGGTCTTAAATCCATTTGATCTTGCTTTCATCATTGAAAATCTTCCAAGTGCTTTGAGTTTTCCTTTTACTTTCTGTAGCCTTTGCCCCTAAATGAGGCCCCTTCTCGCTTTTCATCTTCAGCCAAGTGAAAAAACACTGGTGTCTGTTAGGTGCACTTTGTACACCGTCTGTCATGGGAAGCGGGCTTTGCCGCCGAAAGAGGGTGTTCCTTTCAGTTTCTCATTCCTTCCGGCCTCCCTCTCTAGGATGAATCAACTGGAGAAATTACGTTTTACATGAAGGGAGCAGATGTGGTCATGGCTGGCATTGTGCAGTACAATGACTGGTTGGAGGAAGAGGTAAGTGTGACGCAGGAAGTTAAACCAGGACTTGGAAGCATGTTCTGCAGAGGCAGCCCCTTGCATGGTAAGGTGGGTCTCTGTATTTGTTATCGGTGGCTGTGTAACAAACCACCCTGAAATGTAGCTGCTTAAAGCAGCACCCGTTTAATATATAATGGTTTCTGTGGGTCAGGGATCCTGGTGTGGCTGAACTGCATCCTCTGCTTCAGGGCCTCCCACTGGCCGTAATTCAGATGTTGGCTGGGGCTGTGGTCTCATCTCAAGATTTGACCAGGGCAGGATCCACTTGTGAGCAAGCTCAGTTGTTGTGGGCTGCATTCAACTCCTTTTGGACTGTTGAACTAAGGGTCTCAGGTTCTTGCTGACTGTTGGCCAGAGGCCGCCCTCTATTCCTTGCAGGTGGGCCTCTCCCATAGGGCCACTCACAGCCTGGCAACTGGCTTCATCAAAGAGAGCAGGCGATGGAACAGGAGAGGGCAAACAAGATGGAAGCCACTGTCTTTACCAACCTGATCTCAGATGTGACATCCCCTCACTCTCGCCCGTTCTGTTTGTTAGGGACAAGTCACTAGGTCCAGCACAGACTCAAAGGGTAGGCGATTATACCAGAATGTGAGTTCCAGGAGGGGCCACATCAGAGGCTGCACAACCCAGTTTGTGATGTGGACAGTTGGCCAGCAGCAGGAGGGAGGCAGTGCTAAGGCTTTTAGGCCATTTTTGTCCCATCTCTTAGCACTAGGTGGGGAATTTACATTTTGCATAAGATTCTCAGTTTGAGGGTTGCAAACTCAAATGCCTACAGGGGCCTGGCAGTTAATGCAAATGAACAAACAGGTTGTGATTTTGAGCAGAGTTGCACTTTGCGTGTAAAACGTGCTGGAGTGTTCTTCACTTGACACCTCCACTTCCTGGGAACACGTGAGGCCACCGCTCCTCAGCCATCATTGATTGTGGTTATTTGGGAAAATGCACCTGGTTTTGTCAGATGCTCAGTTTTTCCACCCATTCAGCAATCCAGATTTGCGTGTGAGACCGCACAATGTTGACTTAAATTTGGAAATATACATGTGCTAGTTGAAGACGACCTGTGTGTGGGCCGTGTTTGGCTCACCGGCTGCCTCTCTGCAACCTCCCCTGTAGAAAGCTTGCTCCAGGGAGGATTGCCGTAGGGGAAAGCAACTTTCTGATTTGCCATTTTCTCTGTCCCTGTGGGAGGGGCACGTCCACTTGGGCACTGGTCCTTCCCCAGTGAAGTCAGGAGCTCTCAGCACCGCTCCCACTCTGACCGTGGTCTGTTTTTCAGTGTGGCAACATGGCCCGAGAAGGGCTGCGGGTGCTCGTGGTGGCAAAGAAGTCTCTTGCAGAGGAGCAGTATCAGGACTTTGAAGTAAGTTGTTCTGGGACCTTTCCATTGCCTTTGCATCCCCGCCTGCCTCCCAGTCACTCCTTCCACCATCCCTCATCCTATGTGAGCCATTCTGATGTTGTTTTTGGGCACACCAGGTTCACTGTTGTTGAAGGCCTTTGCACTTGCCGTTCTGTCTGCCTGGAACTCTCTTCACCCACAGAGCCCCATGGCCCATTCCCTCGCTTCTTCTGGGTCTCAGCTTAAAAGCCATGTCCTCCAAGAAGTCTTCCTGGACCACCTGTCTAAGGCTCCTTTTCACTTTCCATCCATCACACCATTTCACTTTTTTCATTGCACTTGTCACTGTCATTGCGTGCTACCATTTGGGGCCAAAAAATATGTCTAGGAGTTGAATCTGGAGAGGCCAGAAAAATATAAACTTGCTCCTGTTCATATATTTTTTTTAACATTCATCTTATCCATCTCCTTTTGGGAATAAAATATTTTTGAAGGCAGGGACTTTACAAGTCTGGTTTGTTCTTCTTGTTCTTGTTCTTCTTTTTTTTTTTTTTTGAGACAGAGTTTCGCTCTTGTCGCCCAGGCTGGAGTGCAGTGGTGTGATCTTGGCTCACTGCAACCTCCGCCTCCCAGGGTCAAGGGATCCTTCTGCCTTGGCCTCCGGACTAGCTGGGATTACAGTTGCACGCCACCATGCCTGGCTAATTTTTGTATTTTTAGTAGAGATGGGGTTCACCATATTGGCCAGGCTGGTCTCGAACTCCTGACCTCAGGTGATCCACCCGCCTTGGCCTCCCAAAGTGCAGGGATTACAGGTGTGAGCCACTGCGCCTGGCCTGGTTTATTCTTATATCCTTAGTAGTTAAAGATAGTCCTTTGCACATGGTATGCCTTCAGGAAAATTTGGCATAAATCATTCTCTTGGAGCCCTAATTTCTTTTCTCTTTTTTTTTGCACATTTATTTTGAGACGGAGTCTCGCTATGCTGCCCAGGCTGGTCTCAAACTCCTGGCCTCAAGCCATCTTCCTGCCTCAACCTCCTTGTAGCTGAGATTACAAGTGTGAACCACCGCATCTGGTTCAGCTCCCTAATTTCTTTTCTTTTTTTTTTTTTAAGACAGAGTTTTACTCTTGTTGCCCAGACTGTAGTGCCAATCTGGGCACGATCGATCTCTGCTCACTGCAACCTCTGCCTCCCGGGTTCAAGCGATTCTCCTCCCTCAAGCCCCCAAGTAGCTGGGATTACAGGCACGTGCCACCATGCCTGGCTAATTTTTGTATTTTTAGTAGAGACACGGTTTTGCCATGTTGGCCAGGCTGGTCTCAAACTCCTGACCTCAGGTGATCTGCCTGCCTCGGCCTTCTAGAGTGCTGGGATTACAGGCATGAGCCACCACACCCGGCCTCGCTAATTTCTTTAAGCTGTAAAAATGTTGGGGTTGAACCAGATTATTGACTTGCTTATTGTCATCCCATCCCATAGATTGTGTGTTCCCTGAGGGGAGGGTCCTCGTCTTGTTTACTGCCGTGTCTCTGGTGCCTGGCCTAAAGCCAGCATGCAGGAATGCAAGGGAGGGAGGCGGGACACACTTCGTGGGGCCCTGCCCTGCTCCACACGGGGAAACTGCCTGGATCTCTCTTTAATATATTTGAGTTCTTTGTAAGCCATTATTTAACAAGCGTTCTAGCCCTGATAAATGCTACCTGCCTTTTAATTTTAAAAGCATGTGCTTTGAGCGGGCCCATTAGGAGATGACTGGTTTTCCTCCAGGTTTTTGCTAACATGATAAAGAGAAGAAGCGGCAGTTTGAGTTCTTGGTCTTCAGAAGCTCGACTTGGTCTTTAGACAACCTGGTGACCCCCAGTTTGGCTTACAAAGTGCATGTTGCATATGGGAGAACTTACTGTTTTTTTGAGATCTTGGTTGTGCCCGTCCCTGAGACAACCCAATGAGGTTGGTGCTGTTATTGGCATTTCGTGGCCACGGCTCAGAGAGGTTAAGTGACTTGCTGGAAGTCTCCCAGCAGGTGAGTGTAGGATGGGACTCAGGTCTGTACAGTGTCTACGTGGAGGACTTGTGAGGAAGCCGGAAGCCTGTGTCACCCCTGTGGGGTCCAGCTCACCTGCTGGGGTCCCCCACCCCATGTGGTGGGGATCGGGTGTGGCCCTTCCACTCTTGGCACTGGCCAGTCAGCCTGGCCTCTCCTCACCCTAAGCAGTGACTGCATCTGCTGGTGTGTCCCAGGCCCGCTACGTCCAGGCCAAGCTGAGTGTGCATGACCGCTCCCTCAAAGTGGCCACAGTGATCGAGAGCCTGGAGATGGAGATGGAGCTGCTGTGCCTGACGGGCGTGGAGGACCAGCTGCAGGCAGATGTGCGGCCCACGCTGGAGACCCTGAGGAACGCTGGCATCAAGGTAGGGCAGGCTGGCTGCAGGGAAGGGCACTCCAGGGCAATGCCAGTTATCCCTCAGCAGTGCAGGGAGATCAGAGGGGGAAAGGGCGGGAGGAGCAGCAGAGAAGACCAGGAGTGCCTTATCTGCAGTGGGCCACAGCCACTGTTTCTGCCCCTCCCACCCTGATTTTTTTTTTTTTTTTTTTTGAGACTGAGTCTCGCTGTGTCGCCCAGGCTGGAGTGCAGTGGCGCGATCTTGGTTAACTGCAACCTCTGCCTCCTGGATTCAAGCGATTCTTGTGCCTCAGCCTCCCTAGTAGCTGGGATTACAGGCACGTACCACCACGCCCGGCTAATTTTTATATTTTTGTAGATAGAGGGTTTCACCATGTTGGCCAGGCTGGTTTTGAACTCCTGACCTCAGGTGATGTGTCCATCTCTGCCTCCGAAGTGCTAGGATTACAGGTGTGAGCCACTGTGCCTGGCCCTCCAGCCCTGATTTTGGAAGACATCTTGTGTAGCGTTTGCCTTTACTGTACCGATGACTCCCCTGACTCCACTGGGCTCCCTGGTGCTCAAGGCTGAGCAGTGTCTGGCGTACACGGCTGCTGATTAAATTCTAGTTGAGTGATTGGCACGCCTGTCTGTCTGCCGCGTGGCCGAGTGAGTGAGTGAGTGACCACCCAGCAGAGTGACCGCCAGCACTATCACACTGTCGTATTAGCATTTTGCCCTCTACCAGTGGCGGCCCAAAAAAAATACTAGGAGTTGAATTTGGAGAGGCCAGCAGAGGGCGCGTGAGGACCTGGTCCTCAGTGGACCAAGGGAGGTGTGAACAAACAAACTCATTGGCCTGGAGCTCCTGGAAACGTGTGCCTGCCACCGGCCTCCCCTCAAAAGTGGCTCTCTGCTGCATCCTGGGGCCTGTCCTTTCAGCAGGGCCATGGCAGGAGGACAGGTTAGACGCCAGGCGACATTCAGGCCCACTGGGGACTCCCACCCCTGCGTGCCTGTTTCCTTGTAAACCCAATTTTGTCGCGTGCATTTGGCTCACAGGCCTGGTTCGTCATAAGGAAATCACCAATGGGACCTTGCTTCTGGAAGTCTGGCCGCTGGAGGCCCATTTCTGCTTCATCGTGGGGTCTGCAGCTGGGCCCTGGCCATTCCTAAGACTTTTGGAGTTTCCATTTTCTGCTTCCATCTTTGTCCTGGGGTTTTTCTCCTTCTCAAAACTGTGTTATCTCAAGACGAGATATTTTATTCACAGAGTGTGCATGTGACTTATCTTTCTAGTTTCCTGTTAGATGAGAGGAGGAGGGGAGTGCCTGGGATGGGGCAGGTTAGTTGGTAATTAAAGTCTAAGATACGATCTTGCACAGGAAATTTTCTTTTCTTTTCTTTCTTTCTTTCTTTTTTTTTTTCTTAATTTGAGACAGAGTTTCACTCTCGCCCAGGCTGGAGTGTAGTGGTGCGATCTCGGTTCACTGCAACCTCCACCTCCTGGGTTCAAGAGATTCTCCTGCCTCAGCCTCCCAAGTAGCTGGGATTATAGGTATGTGCCACCATACCTGGATAATTTTGTATATTTAGTAGAGAGGGGGTTTCTCCATGTTGGTCAGGCAGGTCTCAAACTCCTGACCTCAAGTGATCCACCCACCTCGGCCTCCCAAAGTGTTGGGATTACAGGCGTGAGCCACCGCGCCTGGCTGCACAGGATATTTTCTAAATCAGCCCCTTGTATGGATGTAGAAACTGAGGCCGAGTGAGGCATCTCCATTCCCCAGGTTCTCACATTGGGAAGCAGCAGAGCCGGGACTGGAGCTGGGGTCTTGGACCCTTCCTGGAGTACCTTCCCTTCATCCAAGCATGGGACATTAGCCATGTCGTGCACCTGATCGTTCTTTCCATGCTTTTCTGGAACTTGAACTTCCCAATTCCTTCCCAGTGTTTGTTCTCTTACATCAAAACCTGAGAACTATGACTAAATGAGGCTCACCAAAAAGAATATTATTTTTAGGACAGGCGGGATATTGAGGGAAAACAGACCCAGCTAGGGGAGAGGGCCTGGGAGGCTCAGCCCTGAGAGGTGCCCGGTGCCTTCCTTCTGCCCGTCTCACTGCCTGGGTTCCCATCCTACGTCTCCCTTGATTTCTTCTGTGACCCTTGGGAAATGACTGAAGCTCTTAGCGCTTCCATTTCCGGCCTCCAGAAGCTGTCACGAAGGTAACAGGGAGCTCAGCGTGGGTGCTGGGCACGTAGTGGACACTCGGGAGACATTTGTCGTGGTCTTCTTTCTTATACTTTCCCTGCTATCCAGATTTTCTTTGACTGATAGCGCCAAGACTGCTCCCAGCTGGGAGCAAAGAGAACAAAAGGGTTAATGAAGTAAAATCACAGAGCAGGAAGCACGTTCCATGAGGACTCTGAAGACCCGGATTCTGGGCCTGGTTAGGACAAGAGGTAGCTGTGTGGTTTGGGGGAAGTCATCTCCCCTCTCTGAGCCCACAGCAGAGAAATGCAGTGTGAGCTAATGCACGATATGGAAGAACCTGACTCATTTACGGTCAGCGTTTTATAAGCTGAGTTAAACCCCAGGAGGGTCTGTCTTGCTCATCCAACTACATAGAAAGTCCACAGCGTCAAAAATGAGTGTTTCCTGTAGAATAGAGAAGTGCCTCCTCACCCGTACAGCCTTTCCCTTCTTTAGGATATTTATCACTTTAAGAAAAATCCTCAGAAGGGGAATTATGCGGTCCAAGGACCGAGCTTCATAGTACCTCCTGTAGTGTGTGGCCAAATGGCCCTTTCTAGAAGCATCTGCCAGTTTTTGCCGCTACCAGCAGTGGTTGCTTGGAGTCCCAGAGCCCTTCAGCCAGGGCACTTGCTGTGTTATGTTGGGGACAGCACGAGTTGGCAGGAGGTAAATGGAACATACCAAGTTCAGCTCCATGTTCTTGGAAACTCAGCTGTTGCAGATGACAGGCCGGCCTCAAAAACTAATAAACAGGACCTCTGTCATGCCATGATTTCAGGTTTGGATGCTGACAGGGGACAAGCTGGAGACAGCTACATGCACAGCGAAGAATGCACATCTGGTGACCAGAAACCAAGACATCCATGTTTTTCGGCTGGTAAAGTGTCCTCTATGTTAGGGCCATGTGGGGGTGATGTTCAGTTTGTCCTATAACCTCCTAACCTCAAGTGGGCCCCTTAAGAAGGGAGGGGGCAGCATGTGAATTACCTAGGGTGGGGAGCATCCACCACGGTTGCTTTGGATGGGATGATTAATGACCCAGGTGCCGGCTGGAGAGTTCCTTCCAATAGTGGTTTAGGAGCACCTCCTTCTAGTCCTGCACTAATGCCGTGCTCTTAACCTTTTGGGGGTCATGGTTCCTTTGAGAAGCTGATGAAAGTCAGGCACTCCCCCCGAAAGATGCAGATCCACTCATACACATGAAATTATGCATGGGATTCCTGGGATTTCAGTGAACCCCTGAAAGTCAAGTCGTTGGATAAGAAAGAAATTCCAGGCCACAGATACTGGTCTATCTGCCCTCCTGAGGGGGGAAGCATTTAGGACCATTGAGGAGCCTTTTGAAGGAGGTGAACTGGATGGGCAAATGAGAAATCGCCCGCCCTTGTGGCAGACATTGACTGAGACAATGCGCACATCAGGCTTTATTGCACTGGGGAGGTGCGGGGACCGGGTCCTCTTTGGGGCAGGATATAGTAATTCCACTGATGTGAAACCAGAGCCACGATGGCAAACAACTGGGGGTCCCTAGATGTTTGGGGGTCTCCCCTTCACCCCACCTTTGGTCCATAGCACACAGAAGCTTCAAAAAATCCTGGGATTTTTGAAATAGCATAGCGTTGTGTAGAGGCAGGTATAGTCAGTTCTCATCATTCACAGATTCTTTGTGAATTCTCCTCCTCCCAAAATTTATCTGTTACTCCAAATCAGTACTCTTGATATTTTCACTGTCATACGTAGAGTGGCTTAAATCTTTTTGTTTGTTTGTTTTTGTTTTTTTTTTTTTTGAGATGGAGCCTTGCTCTTATCGCCCAGGCTGGAGTACAGTGGTGCTCACTGCAACCTCCGCCTCCTGGGTTCAAGCAATTCTCCTGCTTCAGCCTCCCAAGTAGCTGGGATTACAGGCGCCTGCCACCACACCTGGCTAATTTTCGTATTTTTAGTAGAGACGGGGTTTCACCATGTTGGCCAGGCTGGTCTCGAACCCCTGACCTCAGGTGATCCTCCCACCTCAGCCTCCCAAAGTGCTGGGATTACAGGCGTGAGTCACCACACCTGGCCTAGAGTGGCTTAAAATTTTAGCTGCCTGAGACACACATTCCCACCTGAGGTTGAACAAGGCCACGCACTCCTTCCTTTAAGCCTCGTGTGACGAACAAGTGTCCTTTTTGCAGTCCATTAAGTATCAGGTTTTTCGCATTTTTGTGCTTTTTGTTGGCAGTTTGTTGTTTAAAATGGCGCCAGCACAGCGCTTCTTTGCTGGCTCGTGTTCCTAAGTGCAGGAAGGCTGTTGATGTGACTTATGGAGAAAATGCGTGTGTTAGATGAGCTTCCTTCAGGCATGAGTTTACAGCACTGGTGGCTGTGAGTTCAATGTTAATGAATCCAGGTGTCTTTAAATAGAAACACACATAAAATAAGGTTATATATTTATGAAGATATTGCGACCAGGGGCAAAAACCTAACCCTGGATTTCCCCTACAGCTGGTGGTTTAGTATTTGCTAATTCAGTGTTCTCAGTGACTTTAGAAAACGTAGCTACTGTGAATAATGAGAACTGACTGTCTCTTCTAGAATTCAGGCATTGCAAACTAATGACCTGTGTGCTAGCCACCTGTTTTTCTAAACAGCAGGTATTTTGTTTTATTGGAGTGTAGACAGACCCGCTTGTTTGCGTATGGTGTAGGACTGCTTTTGGATTACAACGGCAGAGCTGAGTGGTTGTGATGGAGACCATGTGGTCCTCAAAGCCTACAATAGTTAACATCTGGTCCTTTACAGAAAAGTGGCCCAGCCCCTGCTAGGTGCCTGGCTCTGCATACCTGCGCTACAGCATATTAGCCATGTGTCTTTAGTCAGGCTAGCAAATGTCACCATGCTTCAGTTTCCTTAGGTGCAAAATAGAGCTGTCTTCTTTTTGGCACCTCATAGAGCCATTGCGAGAAATAAATGAGAAAAATCCACTGAGTGCATAGTCCAACGCCTGGCTTAAAATGAAAGTACAGGCTTTTTTTTTTGTTTGTTTTTTGAGACAGGGTTTTGCTCTTGTTGCCCAGGCTGGAGTGCAATGGCGTGATCTCGGCTCACCGCAACCTCCACCTCCCAGGTTCAAGCGATTCTCCTGCCTCAGCCTTCCGAAATAGCTGGGATTATAGGCATGCGCCACCAAGCCCGGCTAATTTTGTATTTTTAGTAGAGATGGGGTTTCTCCATGTGGGTCAGGCTGGTCTTGAACTCCTGACCTCAGGTGATCCGCCCACCTCAGCCTCCCAAAGTGCTGAGATTACAGGCGTGAGCCACTGCGCCCGGCCTTTTTTTTTTTTTTTTTTAAAAAAAAAGAAAAGACTAGTCTTGCTCTGTTGCCCAGGCTGCCAGTGCAGTGGCGTGATCTCGGCTCACTGCAGCCTCTGCCTCCTGGGTTCAAGTGATTCTCCTGCCTCAGCCTCCCAAGTAGGTGGAATTACAGGCACCCACCACCACGCCTGGCTAATTTTCTATTTTTAGTAGAGAGTGGGTTTCACCATGTTGGCAAGGCTGGTCTCAAACTCCTGACTTCAAGTGATCCGCCCGCCTCAGCCTCCCAAAGTGCTGGGATTACAGGCGTGAGCCACTGCGCTCGGCCAGTACAGGCATTTTTAGTCCTGGGGGAAATTGTAGGTGGTGGTTGGCACACGGGCTCTCTTGATTCCTGCAGAGTCGTAACCAATAGGATTCCATTTGGTGCTGCCTCTGGTGGCAGGGGAGGGGAGGGACCCTTGGCTGGGGTGGCCGTTGTCTTCATGTGGGCTCCTGGAAGCCACTGTTTATTGTTCTATCATCTCCGGAGAGCAATGCCTCCTTCTCCATCTCTGTTCCCTTCCAGGTGACCAACCGCGGGGAGGCTCACCTCGAGCTGAACGCCTTCCGCAGGAAGCATGATTGTGCCCTGGTCATCTCGGGAGACTCCCTGGAGGTGAGCTTGGGGACCCCTGAGAGCCAGTCCTCCCAGCAGCCTGGAGCTTATCTGGCTTCGGCAGGGGCACTGCAGGCTGGGCAGCGACCTCCACCAATACACCACCTCTCCCTCCACCCTGCAGGTTTGCCTCAAGTACTATGAGTACGAGTTCATGGAGCTGGCCTGCCAGTGCCCGGCCGTAGTCTGCTGCCGCTGTGCCCCCACCCAGAAGGCCCAGATCGTGCGCCTGCTTCAGGAGCGCACGGGCAAGCTCACCTGTGCAGTAGGTAGGCGAGGCTCAGGCTGTGCCGCTGGCCCTGACCTGCCGGTGCACCAGGCTCCCTTTCCCTAAGGATGTTTGGACACTGCTGCTCGTTCTTCAGATTCCCCAGGCCCCTTTGTTCAGGTCATGATTTTTCTCCACCTCGCAGACTTTGGCTCTTTTTGTTATTATTTTTAATATTTCCCTTGGAGAGCAGATAAGCATGTGCCAGGCCTCTACTCCTTTGCTAGTGGCTCAAGAGTGCAGCCTTCCAGGGGGTGGAGACCACACACTGTGGGGTTGGATCTGGGTTCAAATCTTTCCACTGGCTTTTGCTAGTGGGTGCCCCAGGTGGCTTCTTTCACCTGTCTGAGCCTTGGTTTGCTTATGGTAGAATGGGAATAATAATTGTGCCTTCTTTAAATGGTGTCACGAAGACTAAAAGCAGTCACTGTTTTTTTTTTTTTTTTTTTTTTTAAGATGGAGTCACACACTATCGCTCAGCTGGAGTGCGGTGACACAATCTCAGCTCATTGCAACCTCCGCCTCCTGGGTTCAAGTGATTCTCCTGCCTCAGCCTCCAGAGTAGCTGGGACTACAGGCACGTGCCACCACGTGTGGCTAATTTTTGTATTTTTAGTAGAGACGGGGTTTCTCCATGTTGGCCAGGCTGGTCTCGAACTCCTGACCTCAGGTGATCTGCCTGCCTCGGCCTCCCGAAGTGCTGGGATTACAGGCGTGAGCCACTGTGCTCAGCCTAAAAAGGATCACCTTTAAAATGTGCTTGCCACGCTGCATGGAAAGCATCCAGTAAGAGCACTATAAGTTGCTGCTGATGGTAATCCTGGGGTATCCCGGCCTCCGAGGAGGACAGGTGGTGGAAAATACCTATGTGGACACAGTCCCACTGCCGCTGCTCAGTGCCGGGACCCTCGGCAAGCCACCTGGGCTCTCTGACACTCAGCCACTCTGCCTGTGAAACAGGATCTTGGTAGTGCAAGGGGTTGGAGAGATGGAATGGACGGGGCAGGCCAGGCACTCAGCAAGCGCTCCGTGAAAGACGAGAGTGCGGTAAGGACAAGCATACGTTCTTGTTTAAGGTACGAATGAAACATCTTTTCTCTCTGGTCTGTGTGGCTGCAGGGGACGGAGGCAATGACGTCAGCATGATTCAGGAATCTGACTGCGGTGTGGGAGTGGAAGGAAAGGTGAGAGTGTTTCCTTCTGCTCGGCTCCACTTGCTGTAGTTTCTTGGTTCTTTTTCCCTCAAAGACACAGCTTTAAGCCTTCTGGAAATTCCAGATAAAGAATGATAAAACATAAGGAACCATGTGTCACAGTTACCTCGTGTTACTGGGAAGATAGAGGTCTGTATTGCTACATCTTACAGACAGATGAATGTTGGCTTTTTGTTTGCCAAGACCTGAATTTAAAAAAAGAAAAAGTGTTTCTAGGCCGGGTGTGGTGGCTCACGCCTGTAATCCCAGCACTTTGGGAGGCTGAGGCGGGTGGATCACTTGAGGTCAGGAGTTCGAGGCCAGGCTGGCCAACTTAGAGAAACCCTGTCTCTACTGAAAATACAAAAATTAGCTGGGCATGGTGGTGGGTGCCTGTAATCACAGCTACTTGGGAGGCTGAGATAGGAGAATCGCTTGAACCCGGGAGGCAGAGGTTGCAGTAAGCCAAGATTGCGCCACTGCGCTCCAGCCTGGGCAACAGAACAAGATTCCGTCTCAAAAAAAAAAAAAAAAGTTTCTTTATATTCTTAGGGTATGGTAAGTATACTTCAGACTTCTCTGGGACAGTCAGCATTGTCAGTAAAAGCATTAGTTATCCTGTTCTGTGCTGATCTCTTGGGCGCTATGGAAGAGTGTGGCTTGGTTCACTTCTCACCAAAAGGCCTTGGCAGGTATAATTTTTAAAAGTTGGTGTGTTAGGAAATATTTTTTCTGTCTTTTTCTCCTTGCCAATTGTGCGCTTGCCTCTTATAGTTTACTTGGCCCTAATTTGTGACCTCTAAATGACAAGAGGCAAGAAGATGGGTCACCGAGTTTGTTAGGACTGTGTGTGAAGGGCTGGAAGCGGTGACTCATGCCTGTAATCCCAGCAGTTTGGGAGGTTGAGGCGGGAGGATCACTTGAGCTCAGGAGTTCGAGACCAGCCTGGCAAACATGGTGAAACCCCGTCTCTACTAAAAATACAAAAATTAGTGAGATGTGGTGGCACATGCCTGTAATTCCAGCTACTCAGGAGGCTGAGGCAGGAGAATCACTTGAACCCGGGAGGTGGAGGTTTCAGTGAATCGAGATTGAGCCACTGTACTCTTGCCTAGGTGAAAGAGCAAAACTCCATCTCGAAAAAAAAGAAAAGAAGTGTGTGTGAAGTATAGGAGTGCCAAGGCCCGGAGGGAGCAGCAGAGATGCTCCCCTGTACTGTCCATCCTGTTGCATAGCTTCATGACTTTGGCTGACCCATAGGGCTTTTTTTTCCCCTCTTTCCCACCCTTTCTGGTTCTCTGGTTCTCAGCAAGATGACGATGATTTGAAGTTGCAGAGTGAAATGATTTTTGAATGAGATATATCAGTAGTCTGTATAGATTCCCTGAATACAGTTTTTAAGAAGCATGTTTTTGAGTTTAATGGAATTCTCTACCAGTTCTTATAAAAATTAAAGCATTTTCCCTTCTATTAAAAATGGTATTCTGATTCCTTTGTTTCTTGGGATATAAAATAGTGCTCACTATAAAAAATTAAAAGAATCTAGGCCAGGTTCGGTGGCTCACACCTGTAATCCCAGCACATTGGGAGGCCGAGGTGGGCAGATTACCTGAGGTCAGGAGTTCAAGACCAGCCTGGCCAACATGGTGAGACCCCGTCTCTACTAAAAATACAAAAATTAGCCAGGCATGGCAGTGAGTGCCTGTAATTCTAGCTACTCAGGAGGCTGAGGCAGGAGAATTGCTTGAACCCAGGAGGCAGAGGTTGCAGTGAGCGGAGATTGTGCCACTGCACTCTAGGTGACAGAGTGAGACTGTCTCAAAAATATATATAACATAAAATAAAAGAATCTAGAAGTAAAACCCATCTTTTAGGTAACTGCATCAAATGAATAACACTGGTTATTCTCTCAACATTTTTTCTGTGTGTATATTACTGGTTATGAGTGTGTATATATTTGCTATCTATACAAATATCTTACACATGTATATATATAATTTTCATGTATTTTTTTAAATTGAAAACACACTGTACATTTTGTTATGCAGCTTGCTTAAATCTGTTACATCATGGATTTGTTCCTACATGAGAGCATACAGAGCCATCACTTCTTACTCTGACTCTACCTTTTTATTTTGAAAAATATCAAAAGTTGAAATACAACAATGGAAAAGTTGAAATAGAACAGTGAGCATCCATCTACCCTTCACTTTGGCCAATTGTTACTATTTGCTACATTATCTTTCTTTCTTTGAATCAGTAGAAAGTAAATTGTATGTAATGTTACCCCTAAATATTTCAACTGGATCTATTTAGAACAAGGACATTCTCCCACACAAAGTAACATCATAACCACGCCCCACCCCCCCTGCCCCCCTACCCACCCCCACCCCATGTAACATTGATACAATGGTACTATATAATATTCATGCTCAACCCCGTGTAACATTGATATAATGGTACTGTATAATATTCATGCTCAAATTCCCCCATCTGTCCTCTGAGTATCTTCACAGCTTAAGTAATAAAAGCTCCAGGAAGGATTGCAAATCACATTTGTTAGCATGTCCTCGTGTCTCTGATCTTCTTTATTGTAGAACACGTTTCTCTCTTTTTGTTTGGTTAGAGGGTGTTTTGTTTTTCATGTCAGTGACATTTTTGAAGCATTCAGGACAGTTGTGGTGTCTCATGGCACGCAGTCCTCGAACCCATCAGATTGATTCGGTTCCGATTCTGGTTTGGCATGAGCACTGTACACGAGGAATTGGTGTTCTTCCTGTTGCGTCACATCCAGAGGCTCTCATGTCCCTCTGTCCCTTTATTGTTGGCTGTCACTGCCTTTTATAATGAGAGAATTCAGCCAGGTGCAGCTGCTCATGGCTGGAATCCCAGCACTTTGGGAGGCTGAGGCGGGCGGATGGCTTGAGCTCAGGAGTTTGAGACCAAACTCGGCAACGTGGAGAAACCTCATCTCTACCCAAAATAACTAAATTAGTCAGGTGTTGTGGTGCGTGTCTGTACTCCCTGCTGCTCAGGAGGCTGAGGTGGGAGGATGGTTTGAACCTGGGAGGCAGAAGTTGCTGTAAGCCGAGATCACACCACTGCACTCCAGCCTGCGTGACAGAGTGGGACCCAGTCTCAAGAAAAAATAAAAATTAAAAAATACAAAATGAGAGAATTCCATTATATGGTTGCAAGTTATTCCCACTTCTGTGAGTGTGCAGAGCTGTATATTCCGGAATATCCCGTCTAATATTGTTAGTAGCTCTGGGTTTTTGCCTCATGTTTAATTAGCTCTTAAGGGAACTGAATGTTTTAAAATATCTATCTTTAAATGATTCTTTGCTACTTATGGGGTGGGCTGAACTCCCAAGGCCTAATATTAGATCCACTTCACCTCCAAATTATAACTATATGCGATTCAGAATGGTTTTTATTTAAATAAATTCCCCTTTTAAAATCAAATTTAGACTTGGACCACCAACTGCGTATAGCTTGAAACCAAAGAATTTCTTTCTTGAAGTTCTTCAAAGATCTCCTTACAATGTCTTGCTTTTTCAATGAAAGAAAATGTGTTTGCCCTGACCTCTTATGCTTCTGACGGTGCCTAATTTTATTGGATTTTAGGAAGGAAAACAGGCTTCGTTGGCTGCAGACTTCTCCATCACTCAATTTAAGCATCTTGGCCGGTTGCTTATGGTGCACGGCCGGAACAGCTACAAGCGGTCAGCCGCCCTCAGCCAGTTCGTGATTCACAGGAGCCTCTGTATCAGCACCATGCAGGTGAGTGGACAGCTGGCCCCTCTGCACATGTACGTGTGGCTATACCATGTAGGTGGGTGGGCAGCTGGTCCCTCTGCACAGGTGCATATGGCTATGTAATTAGCATGGGAAAAGCCTGGGAATTAGACTATGCTTTGGAGCTGTCACCCCTACCTCACCAGTTTAAATCCCCCACCTGGCTACATTCTAGCTGATAGACCTTGAGCCAGTCCCTGAAGTTCTTGGTGCTCAAGATTCCTCCCCTGTTAAGTGGTGCTGGTCATTCCTGCCATGTGGTGAGGATGTGTGCGTTAGCAGTGGTGACGTCCAGTGCCTGGCTTGGGGCAAGTGGAGTGTACATGAGTTATTTTAATTATGGGTAGGTTGTTATAATTTGTTTGCTGGAGTGAAAGATGCAGAGTTAAATGCTGAATGACTATTCAGGCCCTGGTTTTTCACCTTTTGCAGAGGTAAGGGCCATCAGAGAACAACCACTAAAGAAGAACGTACTTTGCTTGTGTGCTTCCTGTACCCTAGGCATCAGGCTAAGTGTTCACAATGCAGTGTCTCACATAAGCCTCACAATAGCCTGAGCCCATTTTACAGATGGGGAGGCTGAGGCTGAGTATGGATGAGAAATCTGCGTGTCCCGCAGGGATTCAGTCAGCTCAGGCAGGTGGACCTCAAAGCCTGTAGTCACAATCTGAGTATCCTTCTTGACACACCCATCATGGAGGGCCTGGGACCGTGTCCACTTGCAGGGGTCAGCGTGACACCTGGCACTGAGGTTGACTCGGCATCATGGTTCTGTCTTCCAGCAGAGCCCAGTGGGGAAACTGAGTTTAGTTATTATGATCACGAATACCTTTGGAAGTTAACATCTTGTTCCCGTCTTGCTTTTTCATAAAAGGATTCTAGAATATATATTTTCCCACCTTCTCTCTCACAAACTTCTTCAAAATCTGACATCATAGCCCAGGCATAGTGGCTCACGCCTGTAATCCCAGCACGTTGGGAGGCCGAGGTGGGCGGATTGCTTCAGGCCAGGAGTTCAAGACCAGTCTGGTCAACATGGTGAAACCCTGTCTCTACAAAAATTAGCTGGAAGTGGTGGCATGCGCCTATAATCCCAGCTACTTGGGAGCCTAAGGCACAAGAATCACTTGAACCTGGGAAGTGGAGGTTGCAGTGAGCTGAGATTGCGCCACTGCACTCCAGCCTGGGCAACAGAGTGAGACTCCATCTCAAAAACAACAACAGCAACAAAATTTGCCATCAGTCTGTAGCAATTAAGTATAGAGTAGAAAGGAGGCCAAAGGAGGGAAAGAAAATATTTTTGGTGTTGAAAAGCTATTGATTGATCTTCCTTTTTGGGCATTGAGGTGAAAATGCTCCCAGTTGAGTGGTGAGAAGGTAGGCGCAGCAGATCCTGGAACTCACGTCTCCTTCTGGCCATACCACTAAGGATCTGTGAGACCTTGAGCAAATAACTTTACTACTGTAGGCCTCAGTCTTCCCACCTGGAAAATGGGGATGATGAGATCCTCCTTGCCCTCGGACAGGGCCACTGTGAAAAACAGAGAAGTTTTTAAGGCAGCAGTGCTAAGGCATCCTTACCGTGATTAGCAGAAGTAAAATAAGGTAATATGTAAACATCAGGTGATATTTTAATTTGTGAGAATGTTTAATCATACTTGAAAGGTGGTCTGCCTTGTACAATGTATCAGGTAGTGCTGCTTTGGGTACATGAGAATTCACTGTCCAGTGGCTACACCCCAGTTTTTTGGGGGTGATTTTATGTTTTAAATATCTATTGCAGTTGTGAGTAGGGGAGCCTTAAAGTGACTTTCATCAAAATGATCTAAACCCAAACAGCTGCTGTGGTTCACCAGACCACATCTGTACTTTTCTGTTAACTCACCAATTGAACAGGATAATGCTGTGGTTTTCATCATTGGGAGATTAATCAGCCCATTCTTGGACACACACAAAAGCTGGCCGGGATGAGCTGACTTCTTCAAAAACTGGATGTTACCATTAACATTGATGTAGAAAAAGAATTCCAGGATGAGGCATTGTTCTTTGTGCTAAAGAAAATGCCTTTAACCCCTGTCCACTGTGCTGAAAATGGCCAAGAGCAGCTCCCAGTTAGAATTGCACCGGGACATTAGTCTGTCAGAGAACGCAGTGTTTTTATTTTTCCCAAAGTGCTCTTGTCGAGTTGAAGACTTATGGTTAGGATGACCCTTTTAGAGGAAGGGGCTCCTGATACTGGTTTCGAAAGTAAACCACAGATTCTTGACATTTTTACGACCATCCTTCCTAAGCAGCGGCACAGCCTGGGTGAAAAGTCACTGGAAAAGTGGCTTTTCCGGCGCAGCCAGGGCGAACTGGGGCTTCCTGTGGCCATGGCGCTCAGGAGCACCTGCGCTCTGAGCTCTGTGCCGAGAAAGCACGTGTTTCTCACATGCTTTCTCTCTGTGTCCATTGAAGGTGCTCTGGGGAGCTAGCCGTGGTCTGATGTTATTTCTAATAACTAGGGTATCTCTGCCTTGCTTTCTTCTGCTTTCTAAAAGCTTTCAGGCAGCGTTTGTCTCTGGCCTTCCTTCAGCTTTATACGAATAGATATCAGCTTGGAGACCATGTTTCCTCTGTTAGCCCATAGAGGTCCAGAGACGGAGCTAACAGAGCTTCAAGCCTGATTGGATCTCCCCAGCCTATTCATCATTACCAGCAGCTAATATTTTCCAAAGCAGGAAGCAGACATTTCCGCGAGGGTTTGTAAATATCTTCATTGCTTTTGTCTAATTGCAAAAATAATCTGTCACCATGCTCTTTTCAAAAATTTCCCCAAATACCGAAACATGTAATATAAGAAGTGAAGCCTTCTCTGCCATCCCAGCCCCCGTAGACACTTCAGAAGCTCTTTTTCCGTATGTGTTTCCATACCTACGGCAGCTTGGTTAGCAGCGTGCATGCCTACAGAGGTGGGGATTCCGAGCTGTTTAGAAGTGTGCACTCTGTGGCCACAGCTGGGCTTGAGTCCTGCAGGGCTGTTTACCTGCTCAGCCTCCCCTTCTGTAAAGTGTGGGTGATAGTAGGACTTGATCCTGTGGGCTGCTCTGGAGATCAGCTGTGCTCATGTGCAAAGCATTCCTGGGTCCTGGAACTTAATAAATATTCACAACAGGCTGAGTAGACCCTGGAGCTGTAATACATCACCCTACCCAGGAATGATTCCTGGATTTGCTGCTTAGGAACTGTGTGGACTTGGGCAAGCCACGTACCCTCTCTGTGCCTCACTTTCTGCTTTGCGTAATGAGGATGATGAGAATCGTACCTACTTCATAGGGTTGTTGTTGATGTCGTGAGAATGAAATGAGCAAATCCATGTAAATACCTTACAGCAGTGCCGGTGCGGGTGAGTGTTATGTAAGTATCAGGTGTTATTTTTATTCTGTAAATGTAAGGGATTTTGTCATGACTTTTGGTGACATCCTCCTCTCTCCTTGGCGCAGGCTGTCTTTTCCTCCGTGTTTTACTTTGCCTCCGTCCCCCTCTATCAAGGATTCCTCATCATTGGGTAAGGAAATCCTGCCAAAGAATTAATTGTTTACAAAACCTTCTTCAAATGCTGCAACAGAGAGAAGAAACGTGGTGGAAAAATGCTTGGGTTCCCAAGCCACATTGGATTCCCAGCCCCAGCGAATGCAGGCCCAGCACCATGGTTTAGAACCTCCTTGAATTAACAAGGTTTTGAGCTGTTAAGCCCTTAACCAGATGGAGGAAGTGGAGTTGGAGATGTGTGTGGTGTGTTGCACTTTGCCATTTGTACCTGGTCTTGAAAAAATACTCCAGGGTTATCAGTTGTTTGAGGAGAGCAAGGTGAAAGGTTTGCAGACTTGGTGATTTCACTGGGGACTTAAGAAAAAGGGGTGGGGGATCTGAAAAATGCCCTCCTGGCCTGAACTGAGCCCAGTAGAAGTCCCGTCCTTGGAGCTCCAAGGAGGGCCAGAGTCCACTGCCTCGGGGACGTGCAAGTAACAGAGCTTGACTGCTGTGCCGCAGTGACAGAGATGGTGTCACTTGGGCCTTTGCAGCCCGCAAACCCACCCCCATTACTGACCTGGAACTTCAGGATGATCCTTCTGACCTTTTCAGAGAATGTGCTCAGTCTCTGAATCACCTAGGTAGGTGGAGTTTGGTTACCGAGTGCCCTAGATACAGACACACGCAGCTGAGGCCACTCCTGGTTATGAGGAGACGGAGGGTGTGGGAAGGTCAGCTGCGCTCTGGGGAGTCTCACAGAGTCCGCTCTCCATCCTACTGTGTTGGCTGATGAGCTCAGCCTGAGAGGAGGCACTAGAATTCTGCCTGCTTCTAACTGGAAAAGCGGGCTGTCTTTTGTCGGGTTCTGGAAGAGTACAAGAACATTACAGAATACAGTCAGGGGTTCCCTGAGCTGTGCGCCGTGCGACCTTCCATGGTCTGGTCCCATCTTCCCCGTGGGTCCTCATTTCCTCTTCCGTCGCCCTCAGCTCCAGTCCCACTGGCCTTATGGCTGTTCTTCAGACATGATAGCCACTCCCGCCTCAGTGCCTTTGCACTGGTGGTTCCTTCTCCCTGAAATGCTCTTCCTCCTGGGATTGGCTTGGCTGGCCCTCACCTTTTGTGGGTGTCCACTCAAATGTTCTGTTCCTCAGCCTCTAAAATTGTACCATCACCCCCCTCCCCACACACACACGTACGTCTTATTTCCTCTACCCCATTATATTTTTCTCTTTAGCACTTCTCTAACACATGGAATTTACCTAATTTATTTGTTTATTGACTCGCTGACCAGGATGAAAGCTCTTAAGGGCAGACATTTTTGTCCATTTTTCCTCATGGGTTTCTGGTGCTTACAGCCAGCCCCGGAGCATAATAGACAAGCAGTAAATATTTGTTAGAGGCATGGTTGGGACTTGGGTGCTGGAGGCTGGCACAGCACATAGCTCCTATCGCGTCAGCCAGGTCTTACCTATGGCGGTTTTCTCTCCCAGGTACTCCACGATTTACACCATGTTTCCTGTGTTTTCTCTGGTCCTGGACAAAGATGTCAAGTCGGAAGTTGCCATGCTGTATCCTGAGCTCTACAAGGATCTTCTGAAGGTTCTGTTAGCTTCTCAGTCCCTCCTTCCTCCCTTCCTCCTTCCTCCTTCCTCCTTCCTCCCTTCCTCCTTTCCTCCTTCCTCCCTTCCTCCTTCCTCCCTTCCTCCTTCCTCCCTTCCTCCTTCCTCCCTTCCTCCTTCCTCCCTTCCTCCTTCCTCCCTTCCTCCTTCCTCCTTCCTCCCTTCCTCCTTCCTCCCTTCCTCCTTCCTCCCTTCCTCCTTCCTCCCTTCCTCCTTCCTCCTACCTCCCTTCCTCCCTTCCTCCTTCCTCCCTTCCTCCCTCCCTCCCTTCTCCCTCCCTCCTTCCTCCCTTCCTCCTTCCTCCCTTCCTCCCTTCCTCCTTCCTCCCTTCCTCTCTTCCTCCCTTCCTCCTTCCTCCCTTCCTCCCTTCCTCCCTTCCTCCCTTCCTCCCTCCCTCCCTTCCTCCCTCCCTCCCTCCCTCCTTCCTCCCTCCCTCCTTCCTCCCTCCCTCCTTCCTCCCTCCCTCCTTCCTCCCTCCCTCCTTCCTCCCCCCCTCCTCCCCCCCTCCTTCCTCCCTCCCTCCTTCCTCCCTCCCTCCTTCCTCCCTCCCTCCTTCCTCCCTCCCTCCTTCCTCCCTCCCTCCTTCCTCCCTTCCTCCTTCCTCCCTCCCTCCTTCCTCCCTCCCTCCTTCCTCCCTCCCTCCTTCCTCCTTCCCTCCTTCCTCCCTTCCTCCTTTCCTCCCTTCCTCCCTTCCTCCCTTCCTCCTTTCCTCCCTTCCTCCTTTCCTCCCTTCCTCCTTTCCTCCTTTCCTTTTCCCTTCCTTCCCTCCCTCCCTGCGTTGTTTCTTTGAATTTATTTCACACAGACCCTCCATTTCTGATTTGAACACACTTGAACTGGTAGCTTTCTTACTTTGGGGGGGGAGGTGTGGGAGTTTACATTTTGTCTTAAAGCAGTAATGTATTCACTGGTATAAAGAACGTGAAAGAGTACAGTAATAGATAAACTGAAAACAAGACAACTCACGACTTGCAAAAAGCCCCTGACAGTTCCACTTTGCAGCTGCAACTTAACTTTTGCTCCTAGAGATGTTCTTGTGTACACTTCCAAAAAGTGTGTGGTGGCGTGTGCCTAGGCATGTGTATAATTTTATTTGTCTTCAAGGGTTTTTTACCCAAGGGAAGATCTATTCCCATTTAATGTTAATTTTAATGTTAATTCTTTTGTTTGTTTGTTTTTGAGACTAATTCTCACTCTGTCACCCAGGCTGGAGTGCAGTGGCTCGATCTCGGCTCACTACAACATCCACCTCCTGGGTTCAAGCAATTCTCCTGCTTCAGCCTCCCGAGTAGCTGGGATTACAGGCGTGCACCACCATGCCTGGCTAATTTTTGTATCTTTAGTAAACAGGAGGTTTCACCATGTTGGCCAGGCTGGTCTCGAACTCCTGACCTCAAGTGATCCACTTGCCTCAGCCTTCCACAGTGCTGGGATTACAGGTGTGAGCCACCGTGCCTGGCCAATTCTTTTTTTAAAGAAATAGTTCCTCCAGTGTGTTCAGATGTGTGCGAGCCACTTTATTGATGAAGACAAATGGGTTGCCTTATCTCGTTAGTGGGAGAATAACGTGAACGCTGATGGCATGCTGCGTGAGCCCCCCACGAAACCGGCTCTAACCTTTCTCTGTCTCTCATTCAGGGACGGCCGTTGTCCTACAAGACATTCTTAATATGGGTTTTGATTAGCATCTATCAAGGTAAGGATGAGTGGAGACACCTGTTTGTCTTGTGCTCTGGCACTGACTCAGGGTGTCCCCTTCTTGGCTGTAGAACAAGAAGAGAAGAAACGAATCTGAAATAGCAGGAAGGAGGGTGGCAGTGGGACCCAGGGGAGACCCTGCTCACCCTGTATACGGACTTGAACATCAGACATGCGCAGTGCTGCTGTCTGAGAAATGAGGTGGTGAAGCCAGAGGAAGGCAGTGGACAGTAATCAAAGCCTGCGGGGCTGCTCCACTCACGAGGCAAAAAGCGGATGCTTTCTGGGATGTTCTGAAACATTTTCTGAGAGTCAGGTCAAGTCGTAGTTTTGGAAAAACATGTTTACCTCAGTGGCCTCCAGAGGGGGTCTCCCAGACTGTGGAGGCATTGTAAGATGACCTATTGGAATATAAGAAGAAAATAGCAAAACTTCTGTTTGTATTTATTTTTTCTAACTCTTTTAAATTTACATGTATATATATATATTTTTATTTATTTATATATTTTTGAGACACAGGGCAAAGCCACCATGCCCAGAATCCTTTTTTAGTATTTCTATTTTTATGTATGTTTTGTAGTGCACATAATAGATTTTATATACTTATAAAATATATTTTATATAATATGTAGAAACAGAGTGAGACCCTGGGCGGCGGAGGGTCTCTGTTGCTCAGGCTGGAGTGCAGTGGAGCAATCACGGCTCGCTGTAGTCTCGACTTCCCCAGGCTCAGGTGATCCCCCCACCTCAGCCTTCTGCGTCTGGGACCACAGGTGTACACCACCACCAAATCAGTTGCCAAATCAGTTCATTTCTTCCCAGTGGACTGTGAGCCACGAGTCCCTGCAGGTCCAGCAAGATGATCCCATGTTGTGCTGTGGATCCCATCGGGTGCTGACACGGGCTTTAATTCCTGCCTAGAAACCTGTTTCTAGTTCAGCATCATAGACTACAGGTGTACACCACCACACCCGGCTAATTTTTGTATTTTTTGTAGAGATGAGGTCTCACCATGTTGCACAGGCTGATCTCAAACTCCTGGACTCAAGCAATTCTCTTGCCTCAGCCTCACAAAGTGTTGGGATTACAGGCATGAGCCACTGTGCCCGGAATCCTCACTCTTTTTTAGTATTTCCATTTTTATGTATGTTTTGTAGTGCGTATAATATATTTGTGAAATGGTCCTAATATTTCTATATACCTGGATAGGTACACATATATAACTTACAAATAAACATGTATATTTGGGGATTATTATTATTATTATTACTATTCTGAGATGGAGTTTTGCTCTTTTGTCCAGGCTGGAGTGCAGTGGCGCGATTTTGGCTCACTGCAACCTCCACCTTACGGTTTCAAGCGATTCTCCTGCCTCAGCCTCCCGAATAACTGGGATTACAGGCGCCCGCCTAATTTTAGTATTTTTAGTAGAGGTGGGGGTTTCACCATGTTGGCCAGGCTGGTCTCGAACTCCTGACCTCGTGATCCGCCCACCTCGGCCTCCCAAAGTGTTGAGATTACAGGCGTAAGCCACCGCGACTGGCTGGGGTTTATTATTTTTTAAAAAACTAAATTTACTGTTCATGTCACCTATTGGGGTTTATTCTTTTTTTTTTTTTTTTTTTTTTTTTAAACAGAGTCTTGCTGTATCACCCAGGCTGGAGTGCAGTGGCACGATCTCGGCTTACTGCAACTTCCACCTCCCAGGTTTAAGCAATTCTCGCGCCTCAGCCTCCCGAGTAGCTGGGACTACAGGCATGTGCTTCCACGCCCGGCTAATTTTTGTATTTCTAGTAGAGACAGGGTTTTGCCATGGTGGCTAGTCTGGTCTTGAACACCTGGCCTCCAGTGATCCGCCTGCCTCAGCCTCCCAAAGTGCTGATTACAGGTGTGAGTCACCACATCATTTTATTTTTTATTTTATTTTTTTTGAGACCGGGTCTCACTCTGTCACCCCGGCTGGAGTGCAGTGGTACAATCTCGGCTCACTGTAACCTCCATCTCCCAGGCTCAAGTGATCCTCCCACCTCAGCCTCCTAAGTAGCTGGGACTACAGGTGCATGCCACCACGCCTGGCTAATTTTTGTTTTTTTTTTTAGAGATGGGCTTTCACCATGTTGCCCAAGCTGGTCTCAAACTCCTGGGCTCAAGCAGTCTGCCCACCTTGGCCTCCCAAAGCAAGGGGATTCCAGGCATGAGCCACTGTGCCTGGCCGCGGCTCCATCATTTTAAATATTATATTTAACTTTCTATTTCTTTCATCAACTCTAGATACTCTCCCTCCCTGCCTGCCTGCCTTTTTTCTTCCTTTTTCTCACTTTGTAGTTAAAGATTATTTATCCTACAAGGTCAAAGAGGAAAATCAGAAAACCATAGGTTCAGACCTGCATGAAGCACCAGTCATGAACCTCATGTAACAAGTGATGTCTTTCATGTCTAAATGAAAAATGCGGAAAGGAGCCAGGTGTAGGCGAGCAGGGCGTGGCCTTCGCGGGGAGGGTGAGAGGAACACCCTTCTCTGGCGTTTGCAGGGAGCACCATCATGTACGGGGCGCTGCTGCTGTTTGAGTCGGAGTTCGTGCACATTGTGGCCATCTCCTTCACCTCGCTGATCCTCACCGAGCTGCTCATGGTGGCACTGACCATCCAGACCTGGCACTGGCTCATGACAGTGGCCGAGCTGCTCAGCCTGGCCTGCTACATCGCCTCCCTGGTGTTCTTACACGAGTTCATCGGTAAGACCCCTGAATGCTTAAACCCCGTCCATCACCCCCAGTGAATCTGGCCCAGAGGTCTCACTGCCGTATGAGGGAAGGGGGGTTCCCAGCTCTCGGCCTGGGCTCTTCCTCCAGCAGTCCTTCCCGCTCAGCTGTCCGCGTTTTCTTACAGGTGTTCTCTAGGGACAGGTGGTAGTTGTGCTTCGGGGTGTGAAATTGAGGACAGAGGGCGTGATTGCAGTAGACAGTGTTTTTCTTTTTCTTTTTGAGTCGGAGTCTTGCTCTGTCACCTTTTTTGGGTCACAAAATCTTTTTGTTCCCATGAAATCGTAATCTGAAGTCCAATCTATGAAGCTGATAAAAGGGGACTTGTGATGGCAAAGTGGCATTGCTGGGAGGTGCCGAGCCCCAGAACCTTGCCCGTGCAGCTCTTCCTTGCTGCTGTGTCCTGATAGAGCTCCCGAGGGACTCCAGGGATCTCAGGATAAAATCTGCTGCTCCGCACAGAAACCAAGTGCTGAAGGTACTCGCCAGTTCCGTAGACGTGGGAGCACCTGCCGTGTGCCAGGATTATGGTGGCAGATGAGGTGGACGGGCTCGCCAGGGAGCTGCCCTTCTCGTTGGGAACACACAATAAACACACATAAGTGAGTGTGAGCACAGGAGTATCAGATGTGATCAAAGTTACCAAGAGAGAAAAATGGACTGAGGTGCTAGATGCCCAGGCACACCCCAAATAAAAAATGTTATGGAGGCCAGGCACAGTGGCTCACACCTATAATCCCAGCACTTTGGGAGGCTGAGGCGGGTGGATCGTGAGGTCAGGAGTTCGAGACCGATGTGGCCAACATGGTGAAACCCCATCTCTACTAAAAATGCAAAAATCAGCAGGGCGTGGTGGCACACACCTGTAGTCCCGGCTACTTGGGTGGCTGAGGCAGAAGAATCGCCTGAACCCGGGAGGCGAAGGTTGCAGTGAGCTGAGATCGCGCCACTGCACTCCAGCCTGGGCGACAGAGTAAGACCCCATTTCTAAATAAATAAATAAATAAATAAAATGTTATGGGAATTTAGAGATGGGGGAGTGTTGGCATCATCCTAAGATGGGGTGGTGGCGGATTTCTCTGACCTCAGTAGTGATTCCAGGTACTCTTGGGCTTGTCCAGTGTCAGCCACTGTCTCTAGATGAACAAGCCTGGCTTCATCACTCTTCCATGCTAACCTCACTTGCTTTGCCATATCAGTTCATCTCTTCCCAATTGATTTAGCCACAAGTCTCTGCAGGGCCACCAAGATGACCCCATGCTGTGCTACGGACCCCATCAGGTGCTGACACGGGCTTTAATTCCTGTCTAGAAACCTGGTTCTAGTTCAACTAGAACTTGCAACACGAGCATAGTTCAGATGATCCAGCATTTTCTGTGTTGTGCTGCGGTTATGACAACCCCCTCATGCCCCATCCTCCGTGGGAAACCTGCAGGGCCCGGGCTCTCTAGCAATGGCCCATCCCTTGCTCCTTTGCCCCAGGCCTTCTCAGTGGGGGTGATGTGGCCCCCACCACCTGGGGAACAAACATTGGGGGGTATGAACAAACCCTAATCTTTTACGTATGAAGGAGATGTATATATAATATTATAAACAGATACACAGTATACCTGTGACATTAACGTTTCATAGAGGTGGTCAATTAGGAGAAGAAGAAAAGTCTAAAAACGTTCCTTAAGGGGCAATAACAAGAAAAAGGCAGAGAAACTCGACCTTACCCTGGAAGCATCTTCGATCGCGGCTCTTTTGCCAGCTTCCAAAGCTCCTTAAGAAGGTTTTAGTCAGGGTAAAGGAAACATCCACTGAAAAGTAAAGGTTTCACAGTTGCGGCCCCAGTTTCTAGAAAGGATTTGTGAGCATTTACCGTGCGCTCCAGGAACTAAAGGATCATCCCTGTGAAACGTCGAGTTTTAAAGCAGTTTCACCCTTGTCACTAGTCCCTAGAAAGCGTTTTGTGAGACCTACTATATGCTCAAAGGCTTGGGCCTGAGGTGGTCGCAGAGTTGTGGCCCCTGCTCAGGAAGCTCAGCTTGTTTTTGATGGGGACACACCACAGGACCGGTTCAGAGGTGTAGAAAAACCACAGGGTGAGTTGAACCTTGGGCCTGGCACTTAGTAGGTGCTGCCTCAGTGCCAGCTGCATTTCAGCATCCTGTGCTCAGAAAGTGGGGAAGGGGCTTATTCTGGTTTCTGCTATATTGAAAGCCACAAACTGTCACTCCTCTCTTAAGAAAACCTCATAACAGGGTTTATAAAACTGCAGCAGGAAAGGCAGTATGCCCGCCCCCCGCCCCCCCCACCTTCCATCAGAGTCCCTGAGGGTCAGCTTAAGCCTTTGTCTGACAAGGGGGTCTGAACACTTTGCACCATGACCCAGATTCACCCTGTGGCTTTCTGCGACCATCACTGGAAGCAGAGGGTGCATTTGAATGTCACTTTCCACTCGCCAGTGGCCGGGACTTAGAAAGAAAGACTCTCCAACTGTTAGACAACACCAAATCAAAAGCATCTCTGAGTTTTCTTTCCCTGTAATTTTCTTTCTTTCTTTTTTTCTCTTTTTTTTTTGAGACAGTGTCTTACTCTGTTGCCCCGGGTGGAGTGCAGTGGTGCAATCTTGGCTCACTGCACCCTCAAGCTCCCCGGGCTCAAATGATCCTCCCACCTCAGCCTCCCGAATAGCTGGGAATATAGGCATGCACCACCGCGCCTGGCTAATTTTTGTATTTTTTGTAGAGACGGGGTTTTGCTATGTTGCCCAGGCTTGTCTCAAACTCCTGGGTTCAAGTCTTCTGTCCGCCTTGGCCTCCCAGAGTGTTGGGATTAAGGTATGAGCCACTGCATCTGGTGGCCCCCATAGTTTTCTTCTCCTGGGTGTTGAAAGTAGCATTTCACTATCAGGAAGCTACAGAAGAGAGAGCGAGGAAAATCAAGCTGGCGGTGCTGTGTGCTCTTAGCCATGGTACCTTCCCTTACAGTCCATGGAGGAAGAGGGCCCAGTGCCAGGAGGCTGTGGGTTTGTGACGGGAGATGACTTTCCTTTTTGATAGTTGTGACGCCTGTTTCTGGACCCCATGCGCCTTCCGGAATATTCCTGCCTGCTCACTGCTGTCTTCCCGTTTGCTTGCAGATGTGTACTTCATCGCCACCTTGTCATTCTTGTGGAAAGTGTCCGTCATCACTCTGGTCAGCTGCCTCCCCCTCTATGTCCTCAAGTACCTGCGAAGACGGTTCTCTCCCCCCAGCTACTCAAAGCTCACATCGTAGGCCGTGCACTCGCTGGAGGGGGCCCTGGTCTCCGCGCTTCCCTGATGGACAGAGCTCAAGTTCCATTTATATTAACCGCCACCTGTGGATTTTGCAGTAATTGCTAACATGTGCAGTTTTAATGGGAAGAGGCTCTGCGCCTAAATGAAGTCCTAACGCTGCATCAACGGGAGGGAGGGTCCTAAAAGAGACCCATCTGGGCCTGTCTGAACCCCTTGTTCTTCATGTTTGGGTGAATGTGAATATGTTAAAGCTGGTTGGCTCAGCTGGGAGATTTATATGGGTCACTGTGCGAGCTTCCTTATGACTTGAATTTTGTTGTCACATGATAAAAGTTTCCGTGTAGCTGAAGGTTGTAGAAGGCTTGTGTTTTTTTTTTTTTTTTTTTTTTTTTTAACAGTCCTAACGTGTATGTACTCTTTATGTCTTTCTTGCTCTTACAAAGAGGTGTCAGAAAAATAGAAAGCTCTTGGTGTCAGTTTGGGAGGAAAAGACAGTGACATTTGGTAAAAAGTTATCCACACAATAATCTCCATTCGGAAATGCTCGGTATCGTCTCCAGCCAGCCCTGCTTATCCAGGTTACACTGGATTCCGGGATCGTAACCAGTAAATGAGAGGAGAGGGAGAGAGAGTGTTCTAAATCCAATCTGTTATCCTTGATCTGATTCAGCATCTATAGTGCGTGAGTTAACTTCACCTGCCACCTCGTAAAAGAATTTCAGAGGTGTGATCCCGCTTTATTGGGACCTGGTAACAATTACAAAGCCAGTGGCTGTTTGAGAATGACCTCAAACATTTTCAGCAGAGTTGTTTTAGCAGGAAACGTGCCACTGAATGGCCCCTAAATGTGTCGACAGTGTGATAAGAGACTCAACTAATTCTTTAGACAACATGGCAGATGTGACTCAGATCCTCCAAGACCAAAGCAGAAAGGTCAGGGGGCTGGGACTCTTCTCTTCCATAGAAGCCTGTTTCCTGTTAGGAGGCATAATGGAAGATGACCCCACAAAGGCAGAGGCATCTTTCAGAAACAACATTGGTGGCAGCTTTCAGAACAAGGAACCCCTGGTGGGAGGACGCCCAAGCTGCAGCTTTGGGATCTGGGATCTGTTCCACTGCCGGCAGATTTCAAGGGGAACTTGCTGAAAGGCAGCCAGTGGTGAAGATTTCTCCCCTCCCAGGATGGACTACATGTGTGCATGTTTCTTATAAAGCTGTGGCTGCTTGTTTCAGAGGAAGGGAGTTTGCAGTCGCTGGACGTGGTAGAGCAAGGCATTCTTGGGTTTTCAAGTCACTTCTTGCAGAAGCCACATATGCATGCCATAAGGGTTAAGTTGGTGGATCTTTAAGAGCCAAGTGTGGTTGAGATCCTGGATTTGCGTTTACTTCTTGATGAGTACATATCCTTCAAACCCTGCGCCTGGCGCTACTTCTGCGTGCTTCAGAGATGTACATTACAGCCTGGTTTCTGATGCCTACTAACTCCTGCTCTTGGAGAGCTGGAGACACGAGGATCAGAGAGTCCCTTGCCTTTGGAGCACTCTTGATAAGCTTTTGTATTTTGTGTTGTTCTTTTAAAACGTTCTAGAATGACTTTACGTTGCAGATAACTGATAAATTGGCTGTTGACACCACATCTATTTTGTCTTACGATTCTGCAGTTTTGCAGTACTTTTCTCTATCTGATTCAGCCATTTCTGCCAGAGGGAAAAGGTCAGCAGAAAAGATGTATTGAATGAATAGTTAAGGATAGGATCTTGTCCAAACATTTCAGAAAGATTGAGCAAATCTGACGTCTTCATTGAGTGAGTTTCTGTGTTTTCAAAGGTGGAGGAGAAAGTTGTGCTGGAAGTTTTTAAGTCTCTGTTTTCTTGGGAGTCAGTCTGTAACACTGGGAAGTCTTAAGATAGCCCCGTTTGGAGTTTGCAGACCCTGAACCTGGCTCTGTAACACCGGGAAGTCTTAAGATAGTCCCGTTTAGAGTTTGCAGACGCTGAACCTGGCTCTGTAACGCTGGGAAGTCTTAAGATAGTCCCGTTTAGACTTTGCAGACCCTGTACCTGGCTTTGCTTGGAGATTCGGGATGCTGGCTCCTGCAGGCAGGACGTGTGGGAGCCTCGTCAGGAAGTTTTAGAGGTTTCCAGCAGAAACAGAATGAGGATGGTCTCCGTGGCCTTTTCCTTAATTCTCAATTTTGATTGAGGTGCACAAGTTGACTTTTAAAGCCAACAATTAAGATACTGATTGACATCTTCAAGGGAGAATGCTCCCAGGAGGGGCTGAAGAAGCCATAGCTGGAAGTGGAAGGTACTCGTCAGTGTTCTCCACAAACCTTTTTACTCTGTTGTCTCAGCCTCACTGGGGCGGAGGCGGTCAAGGGTGAGAAGGACCAAAACTCAAGTGCAAACTACCACGTCGTTGGCCCATCCCATCCGTGAGCAGCTGGCTGATGCCATTCACTGGACGCTGCCTGAGCACCTAGGAATGCACACACCGTGCTTCTCAAACACTGGAGATGCAAAGGCAGGAGGATGCAGTCCGGTGAGAGGACACGATCTTTACCTGCACAATCAGACTGTAAACCCAGCAGAGAACCCCAGGGGCGCCTGGGCACTTCCCGGAGGTCGTCTTAGTTGTGGTGGGGAAGACAAAGAAATAAGCAAACAAGAAACTAGAGTTACTGTACAAGAAACTCTCCTGAGTTTGTAAACCTTAAGCATAAGGATTCAGTTGACCTTTTTCTTGGTTCATCAATCTGGAAAGAACTTACATAAAGCGCCATTGACACTGTCACCTGGGAGCTCCATGGGCCTTAAGTCTTTGACAGCCAATTTAATTTGAGGTCAGAGGGCCTTGAGGTACACAGTCAGCACTGTTTGAACAATTTTCCTGAAAGCAAAACTCACAGCTCCCTGCGCCCTCTGACAACACTAGCTATTTCTGCCAGAGTAAGAACTTCTATTACTATTTTATTATTGTTCATACGTTTTTTGATGATGGTTGTGTGACAGGGGGCAGCAGGATCTATTTGGTTTCTTTTTCTCCCCCCACCTCCTTCCTTTTTATCTCTTTTTTTTCTCTGAGAAAATCACCAGACTAGTTTCTCCATCTTGAGTAATTTCTTATATGGGACAGTTTTGATCCTCATTTTGAAAGCATGCGTGTGCACATGTGTGTTGCCTGTGGTGCCAGGTGAGACAGGTGGCACTAACTCCAGCTGCTTGGAAGGCATCCCGGGAGCATCTTAAAGTTGGAGCAGACCTCCAACTTTTCCAGCCCCTGGGGCCAGTAGACCACGTGCTGGAGTTAGCATTGTAAAATTCCCATCCCGGTTCCGCTCCCCTGGAGTGAAACTCTTTTTTTTTTTGTGACAGTAAATCTTAAAAATCATTGTCTCTTTATGAACATTTCCTCAGTTTCTTCTCTGCTGAAAATGTAAGCCATGCTACTTTTTAATGTATTTTGAATTTTGTGCTCATTGGAAATTGATATGCTAATGTCTCTCCCACCCCCTGCCAGACTTTCCTTTTTATACTTTGTCTTGTTTTTACTAGGGTAGGCTGGGCATGCGTGCATGCCTTTAGGGCAGCATTTTAAACCTTTGCCAGAATTGCAAATGGGACATGTACATTCTTCTGCTCCATCCTACTTAAACACCTATCAGCTATTTTGATCTTTAACCTTTTCTGTATGTTTGAAGTGTGTGGGGGGGGTGTGTGTGTGTGTGTGTGAAAGAAAGCGAGAGAATGATATCATCTAAAGTTTTTTGAAGAATTGTTTGATTTTCATTGCATTAAAATTCGATCACTCCCAACTTTTTCATTTAAAAAAAATATACAAAGAGGTTTGTAAATACAACAGATTTTTTTCTCCCCCTTCTTTTAATGTACAGCTTTTTTGCCACTTATATATACCTAAAATATTCCCATGAATTATGTCCAGTTCTTCTTGGAAAAAAATATGTTTTTGAATGGAACTGCAAATCATCCTGCAGCGTGAGCAGCTCCTCCACCTGGAGCTCCGAAGCATCTTCTCAGGCCAAAGCGGCGTTACCCGTGAATCTGTCTTCTCCGCCACAGCCTGGTTTGAGGAGCAGTCTATTAATATAGCTGGGCCGTGTCAGTGACTGTTGTGTTTGTGGGGTCAGGTGGGGGCCATGGTATTTGCAAAAAAACAAATTATGGCTAATTTATTATTTTGTTGCAGTGGGGTTAACTGTAAACTCATGTAAGAGTCCGTGATTTCCTCATTAGTTGATGTCTCTCTCTGTAATCCGCATTGCAAATTTTCACCAGGACAGCGTTTTTTGATTAGAGGGGAGCTCTGGCACAGTAGGCTTTAATTTAGCAGGAACTTCCAGATGATTTAAATTCTCGATGCTGTGATGACACACATGTGATCTTTCGTGTTTCTGAGCGACTCTACTTTCATTGTTTGCCAGCGTGGCTCGTTGCTGTTGCCCAATAAAGCTTGTGTACGTTCTGCCTTGGGGGATTATTTTAATTTGTACAGAAACATGAATTCTGGTGTCAAAATGAGGACTTTTTATTATAATGTTCCTATTTCCTCTTTATTTCATGGTACGTGAAATGTAAAGAAAACTCCAGTTCAAAAAATTATTTTGATTATGGCAAAAAAAAAACCCAAATCAATGCATGTTATGTATTATTCTGTACTATTGTCCATCCCAGACGTGTCAGAATTTCAAAAGGTGATAGATATAAATGGAAAATAAGATGAAAACTATAAGCTTCATATTGTATTTCTATACACGGTCGTTGATGACTGGAATCTTTTTTTTTTTAATCAAGGGATGGAACATTTAGGAACAGTCAGTTAAGTTTTAGGCAGAAAAAATTTTTAAGGTTCGGCGCAGTGGCTCACGCCTGTAATCCCAGCTTTGAGAGACCAAGGCAGGAGGATTGCTTGAGCCCGGAGTTTGAGACCAGCCTGGGTAACATGGTGAAACTCATGTACAAAAAAATACAAGAAAACGAGCTGGGTGTACTGGCTCAAGCCTGTGGTCCCAGCGACTTGGGAAGCTGAGGTGGAACAATCACCTGAGCCTCGGAGGTCGAGGCTGCAGTGAGTCGTGATTGTGCCACTGCACTCCTGCCTGGGCGACAGAGCAAGACTCTGTCTCAAAACAAAACAAAACAAAAAAAGCTTTTGTGTAGGAAGTAGTTGAAATCAATCGGGTGATTTTTGTCCCTTGGGGGACGCATGGCAGTATGAAGACCTTTTCAGTTGTTACAACTCGGGGAAGAGGAGTGTTACAGGCAAGGGATGCTGCCAAACACCCTGTGATTCACAGGGTGGCCCCCACAACAGAGCGCAAAGTGTCAAAAGTGCCAACATTGAGAAACCCTAATTATTATTTTTTTTGAGGTGGAGTCTTGCCCTGTTATCCAGGCTGCAATGCAGTGGTGCAATCTTGGCTCACTGCAACCTCCGCCTCCCAGGTTCAGGGGATTCTCCTGCTTCAGCCTTCTGAGTAGCTGGGCCTGCCACCACACCCGGTTAAGTTTTGTATCTTTAGTAGAGACGGGGTTTCACCATGTTGGCCAGGCTGGTCTCAAACTCCAGGCCTCAGGTGATCCGCCCGCCTTGGCCTCCCAAAGTGCTGGGATTACAGGCATGAGCCCATGCGCCCAGCCAGAGAAACCCTAATTTAATTGGCACATGTCAGCTGTACCATTTGTCTGTCTGTATTTGTAAAAGGGCCCAGAGGTATAAGCTCGTGTGTCTCAGGAAGCAAGTTATGCCTCCGCCTACTATACCAAATACTATACCAAATGGTGTAATTAGTAGCTGTCTGCAGTGTGAGCTGCTGGTTCCCTCTTTTTGGTTCTCAATGGAAAGGGCCATCCTCAGTATATGGATTGGAAAGATAATTGTAACTTAGTTGTGTTTTGTCACGACAGCGGCAAAAGGAAGGTATGTGCTCTCAAAGGTAGGGACCGACCATGCTTTTCCTTAAACGTGTGCTGGCCCTGCACGACCTTAAGCCTCTGCATTTGCCTGCAGTGAAATTCCGTCCGTGTGCGGACACTCCTCCGCTGGAACCGCTAGGGGGAACTTGAGGACTGAAAGACATTGCTGTTTCCTGTTTTCCACAACCAGCCGGACCCCACGTGCCCAACTGCCCTGAGTTTCAAGACGGTGCTTTCATAGCTTCAGAATTTATTTCATGGCCAGAGGCTCCGTGAAAAACAGACATTTCTTTTCATGTTGTTGACCAGAATATTTTGCTGGACTTAGTTAAAAAAAAAAAAAAAAAAAAAAGGAAAAAAAAAAGGAGCAGGGAGGGTGAGAGATGAATATTTATTTGCTCTTGGATATTTGCATTTTTGAATAATTGGCAAGTAGGAAGCTTTGCCAATTCAGTGTTCAGTCTAATAAGGTTTTGAGACGAAATGTACCAACACCCCAAGTACTTTTAGTGTTTTTGTTATGAAACTTTTCAGGGTGACATGAAGCCCTGCGGTATTTGTGAGGAGGACTATAAATGATGGATTTGCTCACCTCAAAATAGAACTGTAGTCACTCCAAATTTTCCAGAAGTGGGAGCACAGTGACAGAATTCATTCAGGACTTGCTAATTTCCTACTTTAAATGGGTTACATAACAGAACCGGTCCCGCCTTCGCGCCTCTCAAAACTACCCATGAAGTGATGGTGAAATGTATCATTAAAAGCTAGAAATAGCTCTGCTAAACTCTGGGAAAAAGATGAGTTTTTTTTCTGATCTCCCTCTCCCCACCCCCCTTTTTTCACCCAAACATTGCATAATGTTAAAAAAGTCAAATCTTTCCGTGGGATTTAATTTCATTTTCCATGTGGCTGTGGTCGGAGGGGTAACTCAAGCACTTTGGGGGCTGGTGGATTTTTGGAGGATCACGCATTCCCGGATCAGTTTGCATCCAAAGCCTTAGCCGAAAAATACACCCAATCCTGGGGTTTCTCCCCATCCCTCCTGCCCCCCTTTTGTGGATGAGTTATCTACAACATAGCATCTTTTCAGAAAGCCTGCCTTCTTGCAGGAATGCCCAAACAAAGCCACCCTCCACTTTCCATGTTGACGTTTTGATTTTGAAATGGATTCCCCCTAAAATTTGGGGTAACTGAGTCACATGTGAAGTCATCGGCCCCACAACCTATGCTTGATACCAAGCCGGGGCTCATTTCTTAGAATTCAGCCAGCAGGTTCTGTTTGCTCACATTAAGAACTTGGTGTTCTAAGCCTGTGCTGTTTGTTTTCAGGAGATTTAAAAGAAATACATTTTTTTTTCTTTGATCAGGTCAGGTCCAGATAAGCCCAGGACTATTTTTTATTTCCTTTGAGAAAGATTGCAGAGTCCAGAAGAAATGGAAAAAGTGTTGGGGGATGGGTAGGAGATGTGCGGAATATGCTGACATTTTTATTCCTTCATTGATCAAATATTTACTGAGCACTTCCTATGTGTTAGGCACCGTTCTTGGGGCTGGAGGCTTGGCAGAGAACAAGACAAGCATAGTGTCTGCCCTCGTAGTGATTACACTCTGTGTGTGTGTGTGTGTGTATGTGTGTGAAAGACAAACAGATTAAGACTAACATCAGGTAGAGAGAAAGCTTCCTAACATAAAGCAGCCTAAGGGTTAGGCAGAGGATGACAATCAGGTAAGAAGAAAGGTGGGGAAGGTGCTGGGGGTCAGACATGGGCCCACCGGAGCAGAGGGATGAGAAGGAGGGTGCTGTGCACCTCTGGACCCTGTAGGAGCAGAAGCTGGTAGTGAAGCCCCCAACCCATCCACGTGGGCACCAGCCACACCCTCCCCCTTAATTTTCTCATGCCTTATGGGGTTGTTTTTTTTTTTTTATCTCAAGGAAATTCTGCTTTCTATTCTATTAGTGGATTTAATGTAAAAAAAGTTTTTAATTGGCCAGTTCTATTATATTCTCCAAGATCCCCAAGTAAATGGATTCTTTTTTTTTTTTTTTTTTTTTTTTTTTTTTTTGAGACGGAGTCTTGCACTGTCACCCAGGCTGGAGTGCAGTGGCACGATCTTGGGTCACTGCAACCTCTGCCTCCCAGGTTCAAGCAATTCTTCTGCCTCAACCTCCCGAGTAGCTGGGATTACAGGTGCGTGCCACCATGCCTGGCTAATTTTGGTATTTTCAGTAGAGGCGGGGTTTCATCATGTTGGCCAGGCTGGTCTCAAACTCCTGATCTCAAGTGATCTGCCTGCCTTGGCCTCCCAAAGTGTTGGAATTACAGGCGTGAGCCACTGTGCCTGGCCAGTCAATGGATTCTTGAGGAGTCCCTTTGCTTTCTCCTTGGGCTTCCCCATGAGGGGTATGTTCTCTAGTCAGGGATGCCCAGGCCAGCCTAGCATACTGGAGGGAGGTTCATTTCTAACTCTGAACAATGGCTAAGGCTACAGGACCCTGGGCAAGTTTGCAAAGGCAGAGCATCATTCAGAGAGACCTGGGGAAGTGACATTGTGGTTGCGGTGTGTGCAAAGGCCCCGGGGTCGGAAAGGCTGGGCATGTTGGAGGGGCACAGGGCTGGAGTGCTGAGACCGAGGGGGTGGGGCATGGAGGAGATGAGGTCAGGGAGATAGGGAGGGCCTGCAGACCTTGGCATTCAGACTAAAGAGTCCGTTGCAGAACGAGCAAGCATTATTAAAGTTAGCCCTCTACACTGAACCACGTCCGAGGGCCCCTTTTCACTCCTTCTCTTCTACCCCGCCTCACCGACCCTTTCCCACCTGTTCTCATTTCTGCATCAATGTCTGAGGAGGCTCAGGTGAAACCCTTTCCATTGGAACCAACCCACTCCCATGCCCAGTGGTTCTGCATGACTTTATTGACATAACCACACTAGTAAATAAAGGAGAGAAGAAGCCAGTCCTTGGATGAAGTTTCCTCTTGCTTTTCCAGCGAATAATACGAAGGGTCTCTGTTCAGCCCTGTAGCCTGGGGTGCTCTTGGCAGAGGTGCCTGTTCCTTCGAGAGTCCTGGAAAGCAGGCTGCATAAACCAGCTGCCTAGAACTGGGAGGTGAGTGCGGAGGAAGAATAGGTAGATAGAACTTAACTGGCTCATGTTCTTCGAAGCTGCCACATTTCCCGAATATGCCCACTTGGGTCAAATTTCGAAGGCGAAGCCTTTTGCAGTCATGAACTGCAGGAGCCCAGGCTGTGTTCAAATTCCTCCTGAAGAAAGAAAGAATAACGAGAACAGGCTGTGGAAAAGAATGTAGTTAGTGTCTTAAAGATGGCCAAATATTCATTCTCATTTGTCCTTTTATATGAAACAGATTTTTAAAAAGGCAATTGGAGTAGCTAACGACATCCAGAACCCTGTTGATTCGAGTGGGGCTGGGGGTGGGGGCTTAAATTGGCCCAAACAGCTAATCAGGCCGAAAGAAAGAGGTGAGTTGATTACCCTGGAAATTGCACAGGAATTCTTCAAAGATGTGGCCAATAATTAGAGTTTAAGATGCTACTCTTTATGTACATAACTTAGCATAATTTTAATAGGCAGCTCATCACCAACAGAATTAGTGAAAATCAGGCCAGAAAAAAATCTGAGAGCCAGGCTTATGCAGACGTGGAGGCTTTTGCTCTAAAATGGCCTGCTCACGCTTGGGGAAGACCCCAAGAGAAAGCACTACCTTTCTTCTGGGCCCTGAGCAGGCTGGGAGTGGAAATGAATCAGGGCCATTTCAGGGGGCTGTGCTGGAGTTGGGGACAATGTGGCCTGGACCTAGCTGGGACGGACACAGACTTGGTTTGAACACCAGTTTCCCCACTTACTGGTGAGTGAGATGGGGCCAATTCCTTAAATTCTGACCTCCCATTCCTTGCCTGTTTTTTGGAGCAGGAACCCCATTTGTGAGGATCAGCCATGAGGCTGATGGCATTGGAAGCAGTGCAGATATAGAAACAGTAGCTGTCATTATCACTCAAGGCTGCTGAGAAGGGAGGCCTGGTCTCCACCAAGCTCAAAAGCCCTTCATCAGAATGGGTTTATGCTACTGTTTCCCCCAAACACTGCAGTCACCTGGCTGGCTAGAGTTCTTAGAAGATTTCAAAGTTTGGGGGCAGAGGCAATATCCAACCTTGAATCTTTCTTTTTTGAGACAGAGTCTCACTCTGCAGTCCAGATGCCCAGGCTGGTGTGCAGTAGCGAGATCTTGGCTCACTGCAACCTCTGCCTCCCAGGTTTAAGAGATTCTTGTGCCTCAGCCTCCTGAATAGGTGGAACTACAGGTGTGTGCCACCATATCTGGCTAATTTTTGTATATGTAGTAGAGATGAGCTTTCACCATGTTGGCCAGGCTGGTCTTGATTGCCTGACCTCAGGTGATCCACCTGCCTCAGCCTCCCAAAGTGCTGGGATTACAGGTGTGAGCCACCGCACCCGGTGTCGACCTTGAATCTTTCTGTGCACCTTTCATGGATTTGCAAACTTGCCCAGGGTCCTGTGGCCCCAGCTGTGGTTCTCAGTTGGAGGTGAACCTGCCTCCAGTATGCTGGGCTGGCCTGGGCATCCCTGACTGGAGAATGTACCCCTCATGGGGCAGGGGACATACAAAGGAGAAGGCAAAGGGACTCCTCAAGAATCCATTTACTCAGGGATCTGGAAGGGAGAATGAAAGTCATAGAACTGGCCAATCATTAAAAACTTCTCTTTTTACATTAAAACAAATTTATTAATAGAATAGAAAGCAGAATTTACTTGTGTTAATATAGTTAAGGTATGCGGGGCTTAATACCTAGGTGATGGGTTGATAGGTGCAGCAAACCACCATGGCACACGTTTACTTATGAAACAAACTTGTATGTCCTGCACATGTATCCCAGAACTTAAAATTCAATTAAAAAAAAAAATCAAAAAACAAGGCATGAGGGAATTGAGGGGGAGGAGGTGGCTGGTGCCCACGTGGATGGGCGGGGCCGGGGGGCTTCACTACTGGCTTCTGCTTATAGGATCCAGAGGTGCAGCTTGAGAGGAACTGGCTTATCCTTAGCAAGCCAGGCGTCTGGCCCATGGTTAGGGCTCAGTAAACCTTTGTGACATTTGAGTTGGTTTTTAAAATAATTCTGGTAAAATATACATAGCATACAATTTATTATTTTAAACTTTTTTTTTTTTTGTGATGGGATCTCGCTCTGTTGCCCAGGCTGGAGTAAAGTGGCACAATCATAGCTCACTGTAACCTTGAACTCCTGGGCTTAAGCGATCTTCCTGCCTCAGGACCCCGAGTAACTGGGACTACAGGCCCAAGCAACTGTGCCTGGCTAATTTTTTAATTTTTTTTTTTTTGTAGAGATGGGGTCTTGCTATGTTGCCTAGGCTGGTCTTGAACTCCTGACCTCAAGTGATCCTCTCGCCCTGGCCTCCTAAAGTGCTAGGATTACAGGCCATTTCAACTATTTTTTGTTTGTTTGTTTGTTTTGGTTTTTGAGATGGAGTCTTGCTGTGTCGCCCAGGCTGGAGTGCAGTGGTGCGATCCCGGCTCACAGCAACCTCTGCCTCCTGGGTTCAAGCGATTCTCCTGCCTCAGACTCCCAGGTAGCTGGGACTACAGGCATGCGCCATCACACCTGGCTAATTTTTGTACTTTTAGTAGAGATGGGGTTTCACCATGTTGGCCAGGCTGGTCTGGAATTCCTGACCTCAGGTGATCTGCTCTCTTCGGCTTCCCAAAGTGCTGGGATTACAGGCGTGAGTCACCGCGCCCAGCATTTCAACTATTTTTAAGTGTACAGTTCATTGGCACTAAGTTCTTGAGTTTTAAGAGTGGATTCTGGGCCGGGCACGGTGGCTCATGTGTGTAATCCCAGCACTTTGGGAGGCCGAGGTGGGCGGATCATGAGGTCAGGAGATCGAGACCATCCTGGCCAACATGGTGAAACCCTGTCTCTACTAAAATACAAAAAATTAGCTGGGTGTGGTCCCACCTACTCGGGAGGTGGAGGCAGGGGGATCGCTTGAACCCGGGAGGCGGAAGTTGCAGTAAGTTGAGATCACACCACTGCTCTCCAGCCTGGCGACAGAGCGAGACTCTGTCTCAAAAAAAAAAAAAAAAAAAAATGCATTCTGGAAGATTCAGGAATCTGACTGAACAAAATGACTCTTGCCTTTTGATGGCTTTTTACACCTGCAAAGTACTTTCCCACCTAGACCTCACAATTTCATGAGGCAGGTGTCATTATCTCCATTTTGTAGATGAGAAAAACAATACCGAGAGAGGGTGAGGTTGACCCAGGCCCACATAGCACCTAAAATGATCGAATTTTGTGGTTGAATTTTGACAGAGGATGTATCTGTGAGAAAAAATACCTGTTATAGCAGAAAACTCTCAAACGACATAGTTTAAATAAGATATAAAGTGCTTTCTGTCTCACATCAAAGGAGGCTGGGGTTAGGAGGTCCAGGAGAGGTATGCTGGCCTGGATTGTCATTGGGAAACCAAGGCTTCTTCGGCTCTGCACTGTCCTATCCTGAGGCTGCTGCCCTTATCCTCTTTATCCAGGGTGGCTGCTGGAGGTCCCGCCTTCATGCCTGAAGTCCGGCCAGCAGGAAGGAGCAAAGAGAGGGAGCCCTGTCCTTTGATGAAGACTTCCCAGAGTTCCCACACATTACTTGTGCTGACATCTTGGGCAGATGGCCACATGACCACACCTGGCTTGCAAAGGGGCTGGGAAATGTAGCTGTTTAACGAGAATGGTGACGAAAAGCGAGGTTTTGTTTCTGAGGGGAAAAGGAGGTGGGCAAACAGCAGTTTCTACACTAGACAGGGGAAAGATGTGGGATTCTAAGGAAACTTCACCTTGAATTACTTCATTTACTTACTATATACCTTTTTTTTTTTTTTTTTTTTTTTTCTTGATACAGAGTCTCACTCTGTCACCCTGGCTGGAGTGCAGTGGTGCTATCTCGGCTCACTGCAACCTCTCCTTCCCAGGTTCAAGTGATTCTTGTGCCTCAGCCTCCCAGGTAGCTGTGATTACAGGTGCTTGCCACCACACCCTGCTAATTTTTTTTGCATTTTTTAGTAGAGACAGGGTTTTGCCATGTTGGCCAGGCTGGTCTGGAACTCCTGGACTCAAGTGATCCACCCGCCTTCGCCTCCCAAAGTGCTGGAATTAAGGCATGAGCCACCGCGCCTGGCCACCATACACTTAAAGTTAAATGGGTGCCAGAGGTGAGTGAACAGGTACAAGATGTGAACTCACCCTCTTGTGAGAGCAGTAGCTGTGATCTCACTAGGCACTCTCTGGCCAGACGCATTATTTCTTTTCATTTTATTCTTCCTTTCTTTTTTTTGCATTCCTTATTTCATCCATCTTAATTTTTCCTGAATCTCTTAGTTTTTCTTCTCCTGTTGTCTTTTTGTTTAAAAAAATATAAGTATAGAATACATACAGCAAAGTGTATCTAGTAGGCTAATATTAAATGCATAGTGATACATTTCTGCATAGGTTTGCACCCATGGGACCCCTACTGGGATCATGGAGAAAGTGCCTGATTCACTTTATGAGAAACTGCCAACAAACTCAAAGTGAGATACTACTTTATCCTTACTAGGATGGTTACAATTAAAAGGACAGGGTCAGTGTTGGAGGGGATGTGGAAAAATCAGAACCTTCGCGCACTGCTGGTGGGAATGTGAAATGGTTTGCTTGCTTTAGAAAACAGTCTGGCAGTTTCTTTTGGGGGTGATGGTTGCACAACTCTGTAAATTCACTAAAAACCATTGAATTATATACTTTAAATGAGTGAATTTTGTGGCATGTAACTTATATCTCAGTAAAGGTGTTAAAACCCTGCCAAACCATTTTCCAGAGTGGCTGTACCATTTTTGCATTCGTATGAGAGTTCCAGTTCTACATCCTTGTCTGAGCTTAGCATTGTCAGTATTTGATCTAGCCATTCTAACAGATGTGCAGTGGTATCTCACCATGGTTTTAAATATCATTTCCCTAACAGTTGATAATATTGAACATCTTTTCATGTGCTTGTTTGCCATCCACTTTTCTTCTTTGGTGAAATGTTCACGTCTTTTGCTCATTTGTAAGAATTAGGTTGTTTTCTTTTGAGTTTTGGAAGTTTTTAAAAATATATTCTGACTATATATATTGTTGGATAAGTGATTTGCATATTCCCCTGTCCCACTTATAGCTTGCCTTTTCATTGTCATTATTGTTAATATTTTTAATTTTAGCCTTTCTGGTGGGTGTGTTCTGGTATGTCGTTGTGGTTTTAATTTGCATCAGATCACTTCATAGTCTGGTTTGTGGAGTCTTGGTTCAACAGCAGCTATGGCTATAGGCAAAATGCTTTACCTACAGAATCGTTTCAAAGAGGGATATTTTCATTATCTTTTCTTCCTTTTTTTTTTTTTGAAACGGAGTCTTGCTCTGTCGCCCAGGCTGGAGTGCAGTGGTGCGATCTCGGCTCACTGCTTACCTTCGCCTTCCAGGTTCAAGCGATTCTCCTGCCTCAGCCTCCCAAGTAGCTGGGACTGCAGGCATGCGTCACCATGCACAGATAATTTTTGTATTTTTAGTCGAGATGGGGTTTCGCCATGTTGGCCAGGATGGTCTCCATCTCCTGACCTCGTGATCCACCCGCCTCAGCCTCCCAAAGTGTTGGGATTACAGGCGTGAGTCACCGCCCCCGGCCTTCATTGTCTTTTCTATAGATGAGGATTTAAAAGCTGTGGTGACTTGTTCAAAGTCACACAAATTTGTAAGAGGTGGAGCCAGGATCGGTGCTCAGGTCCGCAGACTTAGAGGCAGCTGCCTCTTTTAAGCTATAATCTAATTCAACTTCAAGCCTCCTGGTGAAAGCAACAGCCTCCCTTCTCTCCAGCAAGCTGCATTCTTTTATGGCATGTCACAGGAGGTTGAGAAATGCCAACGCAGATGACAAATGAATGCTCCATTTATCTGAATCCCATCATTCCCAAGGGCCATCCTCACCTCCATCCCTGACATAGCACTTCCCGGGGAATTGCCACATTCCCTAGCTGCTGTCATTGTGGCTGTTCCCACCTTCTAATTAAGAGCAGAGCCAACCTCAGAATGGGGTAGAGGCCTTGAACCATGAGTCACTGTGGAGATGTCGTCACCCTGGGGGACGGGAGGAGCCCAGCACTGTCTGGAAGCACCAGTAAACAGCCATTGCATGCATATTTATTGAGCACCTACTAGATGCTAGGCAGCTTCCAGGCACTGGGGATGTGATGATCTAGATGTTCATGGGTCCTGCTTTCTTACTGAGTGGAGTGTCTATATTAGGCAGTGGAGAAATAAACAGGCCGCCTTCAGGTCGTCGTTTAGTTGTCCCTTCTTAAAGAGGTTTTCCACTTTGGGAGGCTGAGGCGGGCAGATTACGAGGTCAGGAGATTGAGACAATCCTGGCTAACACAGTGAAACTCCGTCTCTACTAAAAAATACAAAAAACTAGCCAGGCGTGGTGGCGGGCGCCTGTAGTTCCAGCTACTCAGGAGGCTGAGGCAGGAGAATGGTGTGAACACGGGAGGCGGAGCTTGCAGTGAGCGGAGATCAAGCCACTACACTCCAGCCTGGGGGACATAGCGAGACTCTGTCTCAAAAAAAAAAAAAAAAAAAAAAATAAAGGTTTCCTTGACCTCCTCCCATTGGACGTGTAGCCCTGTCACTTCCTAGCCCCTTGCTTGCTCTACTTGTCCTCAGGCGCTTAGCCTCAGTCTTGGTCACTAAAATGAGTTCTGTGAGGACAGGGACTTTGACTCATTTGCTATTCCGAATGCCTAGAAAAAGATGGCCTATGGTGAGTGTTCAATAGACGTGAAATGAATAAATGAATAAACAAATATGGTAATTCATTGCACAGTGATGAATATTATCATAAAGTTAAGTCAGGATGCCATCCGGGAGACCAATCGGGATAGAGGTTGGGGGTTGGGAGTGGGGAGGGTATGTGAGGCTATTTTTAGACTTGGTGGTCAGGGAGGGCCTCCTTGAGGAGTTGGCTTTTGAGCTGAAATCTGAAAGATGAGAGGATCCAGGATTCATAGATGCAAGGAGCAGTGTTCCAGGCAGAGAAAATATCATGTGCAAATTGCCCTGTGGCAGGAAGTGTTCAGAGTTTCAGGAACAGGAAGAAGAGCAGTGGCAGCCAGTGCGGAAGAGTGGCAGGAAATGGGTATTGTTGCCTAGTAGGAAGTCTTCTATGTACCCTGAGTCTGTCCCCACCATGCCAGGCAGCAAGCTACCCTCTGACCTTCGGAGATAAGTGTGCAGAGCGGGCCTACTATATGTCACGTTGAGAGACTCCAGATCCCGGGATCATGGATTCCCATATCCAGAGACATCAAGGATATGGTTCATACTCCAGACCACATTGTTAACCCAAGTACGACTGGTTTCTTTCTCCAAGTTCGGGGATGGGGCTTTTGGTGAATCAATCCATGAGAAAGCTCTTTGAACTCCTGAGAGAATCTCCCATGGGCCTAGGAAAAGCCTCTCAAAAAAGATACTTCTGAGAGCCATGGAAGTTCCAAATGTGAGTGTGTACCAGGCACTTGGACCTGTATTTTCTTGTATCCTCACTCTAACCTTGCAGGTTAAGTGGAATTAAACTCATCTCACAGATAAGCAAAACAAGATACAGTTCAATTCCAGGGTTGGCAGTTTATTAACTATGAAATGCTGGGCAAATATTGCAGTCTGACTCTGAGATTTTTCATCTGTAAAATGGGTACATGTCTGTGTGCATGTGTGCCCACTCCATAATTGATATTGTGAAAGAAAAATAAATGTGATGTATGTGATGTGCCTGGCATGGCCACAATAAACTTATTGTTCCGTATCGGTTACAGTTCTGTGGTTGTACACAACAAAAATTAGAACTGGCAAAGTTCAGCCAAGAAACGGGGAGGGGAAATTTGTTGCCAGGATGTGGAGTGGCTCACAGACTGGAGCTTTGGCTATGAACAAGAATGAGGGCATGCCGGAGATGGGAGGTAGCAGGGGCTAATATGCCATGCAACCAGGTCCCTGCAGCCTGTTTTATCACCTGCAGGTTTTTTATCCCGCCACCCCCACCACATCACTCCCATCTTGCATCACTCAAGGGTCAACATCCTCGTGTGAGAATCTGATGGGCCAAGTCTGGGTTACATGGCAGGGTATTTTGATTGACAGTTCCTCCAAGACTGCCTGCCATGGGGAGGAAGTGATTCCCCAGAGAGATTGTTTTTGTTTTCCCCAGGAGAAAGGGTGACTTAGATGCTTGGTGGTCAAAGAGTAACACATGTCCACTACAGTAATAATGTTGGCTTTGCCACTGGACTCGCGTGGTCAAGACTATCACTTCTCTATAAGCTTCAGTTTCTACTTTGTCCAGTGCAGGCACTGAGTTCCACACCAGGGTAACTTTCAGCATCTCCAGTGGAACTTTAGAAAAATGAGGACGCTCTCTTCTAGGCCGTCTCTTTTGATCAGCTTTGAAAGAGTTTCCTGGAAATTCTCTCACATCTCATTGGTCAGCACTGGATACACGCCCACCCCTAGATCAATCACTGGTGAGAAGGAAATGGATAAAGACCAATCAGAGTCAAGCCCTAGTTTTCCGGAAGCAAGCCGGGATGGGATGACCGTGTGCCAAGCACTCATGATCAGCTATGCTTTGCACTCTCCAGGATAGCAGGTTCTGTGGACGAAATTCTCCTAGCCAGTAAAGCTTGAAAACGAGGGTCAGGGCGCCCTTTTCGGTCTAGACTATGTCCTTGGAAGTTGGTTTGTGTTGCCTCTGCTCCATGGATCACCTCAGAGGGAGGCCCCCTGTCACCCTGTCAGGTAGCTCAGCCACCCCGCGGTACTGAACCTAAAACGTGCCAAAGCAAGCTGCGAACTTCCAGACGAAAGAAATACCAGGTGTTAGCATCCAATAAATAAATAAGGCTGTGGCTGAATTGAAAAAAGAAATTCATCTTGCCAGGCACCGTGGCCGCGTCGGTGTTGACTTAAGGCAGGTCTTAATTATAGTGCCAGGTAAGCTGTGCTCTGCCTGCTTCGGGGCTGTCCCCAGCTCAGCTGTCAACTCAGCTTACCTTCCAGAGAATTGACAATTACATGGTGGCACTTTTCCATTCGTGTGTAGCCTAACACAGCCCCTCTTCTTAAAAGTTGGTAACTAAATTTGAGGTGCTGAAAGAAATATTGCAATTGAAATGATGCTTTAGGGGACGTTTATATGCCTTGGAGTGAATTAATGTCTTGGGAAAAAAAAGCCCCTTCTCTTAGCACAAATACATACTTTTCACATTCCTTTTTAGGCACTGAGGATTTTAACAGCAGTGTAAATCAGATTTTACAGGCCGCATATTTCAAGTATGGAGTTCATTAAATGTGTGAAATTTGACATTTGCTTCAGGGCGTGGCTAAGGTCTCCAGTAATGAATCGCAAGTTGTGTTGGACTTTCTGATCAAGTTCAATATGCTAATACCTCTGTGGAGTTGCACAAAGAGGCAATTTCTCTTCAAGCCCTCCCACGGCTGGTTCTCCTGGAACCCTCCATTAATGGACCAGGTACTAGTAAGAGACGTGGTTCCACCAACTTTATTCAAGTTGAGAAACCTGGGAGATACATTCTTTGATTCCTGAGTTGTGTCAGTACATTTATTAATTCAGTAGCCATCTACTGAGCACCTACTATGTCAGGCTCTGTGCTGGGTCCTGAAAATTTAGAAGCAAATGAGACTATGTATGGTTGGTGAAGTTTGCAGGTTTGGGAGAGGCAGACATAGAAAACTTAATTTCTCCAACAATTATGGAATCATCAACTGTGAGAAAGAAAACCTGGGGTGTTTTGAGGCTCAGGTGTTAGGGGGAGACCAATTTTTTTCTGGGAGTGTCAGGAAAGGTCTTTCCAGGAGTAACAGTTAAGCTGAGACTGGAAGGATGGGTAGGTCTTAGCTTGAGTAAGAGTTGGGGTATGCAGTGGAGGGAAAAGGATCAGTAACAAGGCAGAGAATAAGTCCTGCCCTTAGTCAGCTGATCACTAACTAAAGACCACCTGATGTGCTCTGGATTAGGAATAAGGATGGGCAGAAAGACTTGGACCTTGTATCAGTTGAGACTCATGGTTGCAGGTGACAGAAGCCCAATCCGTTAGGAATTATTCACTCATGTATCTAAAAGTACGGAGTAGGACTCGCTTCAGACATGGCTGGATCTAGGATGCAAGTGATATGAAGCATCTGCCTCTAGGTCCTGGCTCTGTTTTGCTTTATGTTTGCTTTTTTTTTTTCTTTTCCCTCAGGCAGAACTTCTTTTCCTGGTAGCTCCAGCAGCCCAGGCTCACATCCCCCTGGTTTTCTGATCCCATTCAACAGAGTATCCCCTTCTCAATGGTTCCAGCAAAAGTTCTATGTTTGAATCTCTGGCCTTGATCACATGTCCAAACCTGAGACAATCACTGGGGTTAGGAGTGTGCAGTGCCCTGGTTGGCCAGGTCTGGGTCACATGGCATCTGTGGGGCCAGAGAGAGGGAGGGAAGGGCTCTACCTAAGTCTTAAGAATGAGGATGGATACCAGGAAAGGGTGATGGAAAAAAAATGAGGATGAAGATGGAGTGGTCCTTCAAAGGAAAATTGGGGTACTGGTATGAAAAGATGGGACAAAACGAATGTGAAGCAGGCAGGCAGAACATCTGTCCCAAAATTAAGGTCTCAGGTGAGTGAGTCCTGGGAGGCTTCGCCAGGCTGGCCATGAGCACAAAGATGCTTTTCCTGAGTTTCTGTTCCATGCATGCATTGTGCTTAGGAAAAGCTGAACAATAATGTCTCCTTGTCGTCTGAGTCCCTAACTCTGAGAAGGGAAAGGAGATATACAAATGACCAGGATTCAAGGAAGGGCAGTAAGTTCTTGGAGAGCATTATGGGGACAGAAAGTAAGAAAATGACAGCAATGACATTCTCATGGAAGAGACCAGCTTGAGAAAGGCCTTAAAGGAGGATTAGAGCTTTGTCAAGCAGCATTTACAAAGAAGAGGGTATTTCAGGTCAAGGAAGCAGCAGGACCAAAGGCACAGAGGCTGAGATGTGGGATATGTTTCGCTGGCTGTTCAAGAGACCATTTTCTCAGAAGCACTGATGCACGCAGGAAAATAGAGTAAAGCTAGAAGAGGAAGTCGGAACCCATGATTGGAGACTATATTCATTACAATGCCTTTGGCTGCTAGTGACAGAAACTCATCTCAAACTAGTTTAAACCTAAAAAAATAGGGTGGGTGGACTGGCTTCGGGCACAGCTGTATGCAGGAACTTAAAGATGTTTTAAATACCAGTTCTTTCTTGATCTTACAGCTTTGCTTCCCCTCGACTGTCCCCTTGTGGTGGCTTGATGGCCCTCATCAGCTCCTGACCTGTATCTTCTCAGCCTGGTGACACCAACACAGAGAGAGCCCCTCTTTCTCCATTCCAGCCAAGGACCTAGGGTTGGCTGTGGTTGGCCTGGCCTGGGTCATGTGGCCAACCCTGAACCAACTCCTTGTTCAGGGGAATGCTGCACACTCAGTGGCCCAGCCTGAGTCACACAACCTCCTCCTGGACCTGGGATTGTGGGTAGACCCTAAAACACTTGGACTCAAAGTTAGGGAGGTGCGATTCCCTGACCCTCAAGAAAACCACTAAGGGTGGAGTTACCAAAAGAAGAAAAAAGGAACACTGGAAAAATAAAAACAAAAGGCATCCATTGCAGGAAGGTTTAACATCACAGTGAGGAGCTGCTGGTATTTATTTCAGGAGACACTAGGAAGCCATAGGTTTTTTTGTTTTGTTTTGTTTTTTGAGACCGAGTCTCACTCTGTTGTCAAGGCTGGAGTGCAGTGGCGTGATCTCGGCTCACTGGAACCTCCACCTCCCAGGTTCAAGTGATTCTCCTGCCTCAGCCTCCCAAGTAATCAGGACCACAGGTGTGCACTACCACGCTTCAGCTAATTTTTATATTTTTAGTAGAGCTGAGGTTTCACCATGTTGGTCAGGCTGGTTTTGAACTCCTGACCTCAAGTGACCCACTCGCCTCGGCCTCCCAAAGCGCTGGAATTACAGGTGTGAGCCACTTCATTGGCCTAGAAGGTTGTTGAGCAGGGGAAAGTGGTATTATGATCTGAGCTGTACTTTGAGAAGATACTTTAGCAGCGGTGAGGTGAAAGGTCAGGTGGAGTGGAAGGAGAAGAGGTGAAGTGAGGGGAACAGAGGCTTTTGTGATGGGTCAGAAATGAGACATAAGTCCGAGATGGGGCGTGGCTGCCAGAATGAAAAAGAGAGACCCAAGTGGGAGGGAAAATGATGGAGTAGGGTCGGGGATGTGCTGGGCGCAAGTCAGGGAGGCTCAGGAGCCTGGTCAGGGTGCAGAATGGGAGCTGAGAGCCACGCCCATGAGGGTGGTGGTGTTTGGGAAGGACATGACCCCCAGGGGAAGACAGGGATTTGGTAGGAGAACGGTGAGGGGGTCTCACCTCTCCTCTGAGAGCATTCGGAGGCCAGTTGAGAGTCCCGTGGGCACTTGTGTTCTGACTCCAGGGAGGGCGGGTCCTCTGAACAAGATGCCATTTTCCACAAAGCTTTCCAGATGTCTGCTTTGTTGGTTTGCTTTATTTATTTATTGTTTTAAGTGGTAACAACAAAGGAACTTTTTTAAAAAAAAAAACAAAAAGCGAAATAGCAAAACAGGAGTTGAGAGTGAGCAGGCCTTCAGGAGAGGGGCCTGGGAAAGGCCGAGGAGGTGAGAAGCAGGAGGTGGGGCACCTGCCCCCAGGTGACCCGCCAGCTGCCGGCTTCCTCTGCTCCCCAGGCTGTCTGAGGATGGCTTGGCCAATGTCCTTCCCCTTTCCCTGGGCCCAGTCCTTTTAAATCCCTAAGAGAGAGAGTCTGCTAGGTTTTCTGCTGATCCCAGCACCCCTGCTCTCTAGCCACACAGTGACTCAGACCTCCCCAGGCCTCTTGCCTCTATCCAGAGGGCGGCCACAGGGCTTCCTCGGAAGGATCCTGCTTCCGTGGAGAGGCAGCTCCTTCCCTATCCCCTCCGGCTTGGAAGTGTCATTCCTAGAACCTGGGCTTGGTATCAAACAGAGCCCTACCTCTTATTAGCTATGGGACCCTGGGTGGGTCGCACAGAGCCTCTGAGCTGCTTTACTCATCTATAAGATGAGGACTGTAGTTTGCCTACTTCTTAGAATCGTGCTGTGGGGAGGAGGTGAAAGGGTACAGGTTAGCCCTTCACACACAGTAGCCATCCCCAGTGGGAGTTGTGGCCACGGTTCTTTACTGCCATGGGTAGCACCCTTGCTAGCAGGAGAAATGAGGTACAAAGGAGGCTGATGGAGTGGCCGAGGCTAACCCCTGTGGTTGGGCAGTGGGGGGGTCCTGTTCTGTGAAGCGCAGCAGGGGGAGTAGCACTTCTGTGCCCTTGTTGAAGGGGATGGGAGTGGGCCTCAGTTCAGACTCTCTTGCGTTCAAAGAATCAGAAACCTGGCCCAAACTAGTAGGGTCGCTGCATACAACACAGGATACTCAGTTAAATTTGAATTTCAGCTAAACAATGAATAATTTTTTTAGCGTAAGTAGGTCCCAAATGTTGCATGGGACACACATATACTAAAATATTGTTGTTCATCTGAAATTCAAATTTAACCCGAAGCCTGGATTTTTATTTGCTAAACTTAGCAACCTCGCCAACTGGTCTAAGTAATGAAAAGGAATTTCTTATTGAAAAGTTCCAGGGTGGACCCCAGGCTTGGCTGGATTCAGGAGTTCAGACAACGTGGATAGGGTTTGGTTTCACCTCTGCTGTACTGACTCTCCCCTACCTGTCCTCTCCTGCTTCCATGACAGCCACATTCTTCTTCCCCTTGCATTTCCAGCAGGCAAGACTGAGCTTCCGTCTAGGGTCCAGCAGAGACTCCTGGGTAACACTGGCCCTGCCTGGGTCACGTGCTCCTCCCTGAACCAATCACCAGTGGTCAGGGGAAATGTGATAGGCTGACTGGCTTACACCTTGGTCACATGACTCAACTTTAAACTGGAGATGAAGGCCCCTCCAAGTGTACAGAGGTAGGAAGGAGTGGACTGCCAGAGAGAAATGGGGGCACTGTGTTACCAGAAGGGGAGTCAACTGACATGCACTACTGGCAGGACTGGGTGAAGCCTCAGCTCTGGTTGCCCCTGGACTGCCCTGTCTTTGCAGAAAGGAGGTGTCGCACTTGATTCCATCTGTGGGACCAGTGACCACTGTACCTTGAGGCCTTGTCCTACCCGGCCTGAATCAGCAATGACATGGCCCTCAGCCTGCCCTGCACCGGACCAGCAGTGAGGAGTAGGGAGAAAATAAGTCAGAGAAACAGTGGGAAAGCATTTGTGGAGCCCCTGCTCTGTCTGTTAGGCTCTGGGTAGGAGCCTTTGCATATCTGGTCTCTATTCCTCAGAGCCACTATTTGAGATAAGTGTAATTATCTCTGTGTTACATGGAAGAAGACCAAATGTGTCACTTGAGACTCTTTTGGCCACAAGTAATGCAAAACCTGACTCGAACTGGCTTTAACCTTAGGGAACTGTATCTCCTCACTCTCGGGAACTTTAGGGGGAAAAGTGGGCTTCAGGAATTGCATGATCAAGGCTCTGGTTCTATTTCTCTGCATTTCCCTTGGTTTGCTCCCCTCTGCGTTGGCCTTGCCCTCAGCCTGGCTTTCTTCATGGCAGTAAAGTGGCTACTGCCAGCAACCAGCAGCTTGGGCTCCGGTTCTCCAGGTCTCCAGATCTCAAACTCCTGTAGATGAAATAGGAGATGTTGCAAGTGACAGAATATCCAATTCGAAATGGCTTAAGTGAGGAAGAAATGTTTTTATATATGTGAGAAGCTATATGGAGTTTCCTCTAGCTTCAGGGATGGCTGGATTCAGGGGCTCAAATGTCGTCAGCAGCACCTAATCTCTTTCCATCTCCTGGCTCCGTCTTCTCCTGTGACATTTTGCGGTATAGAGTGCAGCGCACCAAGCTGGTGGAGGGCAGTTGCAGATCTACATCCTCACATCTCAGCAGGAAAGAGAGAGAATGTCTGTGTGAGAGACATTTGCTTTCCTGGCAGTTCAAACTACAGTGCTGGGGCCTATTCTCGTTGACCTGAGCCCATCACCCTGATGCTGATTAGGAGGACTTGGGTCACGTGCCCATCCCAAGCGCTGAGAGAGTCAGCCCCTCTCCAACTGCACAAACTGAGAGTCAGAAAGGTCTGACCTCAAAGTAAAAATTGGGGCACTATTTCCAGAAGAAGGGGGAAGGGGTGGGGCAAAGACAATGACTACCGACAGGGGCCTTCCTGCAGGGCGGATCCCCCTAGCAGGCTCACCCCCAGGCCCTTCCTCCCCAGTCTGGGTTCAGGGTCTTCTGGGACTGAAACCCTGAGACGGTCTTTCTCCTGCTGGTTCATGTTCTGACTTTTTAGCTTTAAGGGGAGAGGCTAGTGGCAGACAGTTGCCCTCCCTGCGGCCTTTCATTTGTGGTTCCCATTTTGGTTTTGAAGTTTGGTTCTTAAAGCTGATTGAGATGCAGTTTTATACTGCCAGCCTGACTACAAGTTGAGTCAACACCGTGAAGCAGAATCACTTTGAGAGAATCTGACCCACACAGCCAACCTGGTGGACCGATGTGTCTTTGGAGAAGGAAAGAAAAAAAGAAGGAAGGAAGAAAGGGAAGAAGGAAAAGAAATTGAATGTAGATAAACATAATTAATGAAATGTAGACACTCCCCCGAAAGTGCTGCCTGTGTCTCCTGCTCCGTGGGTCGAGTTCTTGATTCACCAGCTCAGGCAGGGGTCCCAGACACTAAAAAGTGGGCTGTAGGAAGCACTTCTAAGGAAATGTCAAACAGTTCCCAAATGCAGACAAGTCGTGGGATCTTCCGGGAGAACTTGGATCTTCCCACATCTGTCTGCTACTGGGAGAAGTTGCTGTGCACACACATGAGCTGAGGGCTGCTACAGTTTTAGGGTAAAAAGATTGACAAATTGGCATATATTTGGCCCCGAAAATGGATGCATCTAAAGTAGCATTAAACTCTCCTAGTTTTCCCTCTAGAGTTGGGGTCAGCAAAATTTTTTTTTTTTTTTTTTTTTTTTTTTTTTCCTAGACGGAGTCTCGCTCTGTCGCCCAGGCTGGAGTGCAGTGGCATGATCTTGGCTCACTGCAACCTCTGCCTCCCGGGTTCAAGCAATCCTCCTGCCTTAGCCTCCTGGGTAGCTGGGATTACAGGCGCACGCCACCACGCCCAGCTAATTTTTGTATTTTTAGTAGAGACGGGGTTTCACCATGTTGGCCATGATGATCTCGATCTCCTGACCTCGTGATCCACCCACCTCGGCCTCCCAAAGTGCTGGGATTACAGACATGAGCCACAGCGCCTGGCCAGCAAACTTTTTTTTTGTAAAAGACCCAGATAGTAAATATTTTCAGCTTTGCAGTCCATATGCTCTACTCAATTGTGTCACTCTGCCATTACAGTGTGAAAACAGCCATAGACAATCTGTAAATAAATGTGAGTGATTGTGTTTCAATAAAACTTTATTTACAGAAACAGGCAATGGACCAGATCTGGTAAAAATTTGTCAATCTCTGACCTAGACCAAAGAAATTATAGGAATGGTTTACTCAAAGTCAGGAAGCTGGTATTTTTAAAAATAAACTTTAATAAATTACAGTTCACATACAATGAAATGCATATTTTAAAGGTACAGTTCAATCAGTTTTGACCATCGTCCCAGTCAAAATACAGAACATCTCCATTGCCTTTTGCAATTGATCCCTCCTTCCCCAACCTAACCAACTATTGACTTGACTGCTATCTTGCAAATTGATTTGGACTGTTCCAGAGTTTTGAATAAATGGATTCCTACAGTGCGTACTCCTTTGGTCTGGGGAAGCTAGTATTTGAGGCCTTTGTGATCTGTTTGGGGGATCTATTTGGTCACTGTCATGATTAAACTATACTTGTAAGTTTTTTTTGACACTCCACTCTTCAAAGGGCAAAGGTAAAGGCCAATTCCTTTGCCTTTGAATGTGGGCTGGACTTAATGACTTGCGTCTAAGGAATAGGATGTGGTAAAACTGACCACTGGTCACAGCTTCTGGTTCTGCTGCTTCCCTTTCTCTTCAGTCACTCACTCTGGGAGAAGCCAGCTGCCATGTTGTTAGCACACTCAAGCAGTCCTGAGGAGAGGCCCACATGGGGAGGAACTGAAGCCTCCTGCTTATAGCCAGCACTAACTTGACAGCCATGAAAGGGAGCCACTTTGGAAGTGGATTCTTCAGCCCCAGTCCAACCTTCAGATGACTGCAGCCCTGGCTGACATCTTGACTTCAACACAATGCAGAACCCGGAGCCCAACTAAGCAGCTCTTGAATTTCTGACTCATTGAAATAATGAGAGATGGTACATGTTTATGATTGCATCAAGACACTAAGTTTTGGACTGATGTATTATGCAGCAAGGGATTACTAATACAGTTACTGACACATTGACTCCATCCATTCATCCATCCATCCACCTACTTCCTCATTCATGCATGCATTCATTCATTCATTCATTCAACAAATATTGATTTCTTGACAATGATTTAATAGCTAACACTTCTGCATTGTGTACAGTTTTATTCTAAGCATGTTTCTTATATTAACTTATTTAGTATTGCCACTTTGCAGATGAGGAGACTTGCTCCCTGAAAGGTTGAGTCACTTGCCTACAGTCCCATGGCCCGTGAGCAGTAGATTCCAGTTTGAACTCAGAGCCCATAGTGATCAGTGCTGCACTAGGTGCTTCTCTCCCCTCTGCCCTGGCTTGTCTCCAGGGAGATATCTACCATGGCACCTGTGGGTTCACCTGCTCCCACATCTGGTGCCCTGCAACAGGGTAGAAGACTGTGTCTTTTCTGTGTGGTGCTGGGCCCAGAGCAGGACCTCAACAGATGTGTGTTGACTGACTGATCAACTGGAGGGAAGATGGATGCAGCATGCCCTGGCAATGCAAGCCCAGGGGACCCTGAAGAGCACTGGCAGGGCCCTCTGCTGTGGGTAGGGCAGCCCATCCTAGAACCTGCTCTCCCTGTGCCAAATCAGGGCTCAGAGCACAGAGAGCTCCAGAATAAGAACAACCACTCCCCTGCTCAGTGGCCCAGAGCCACCGGCTGAGGTTGGGGATGAGCTCTGTTTACCTTGGAAGGCCCAACCTCTTTTGTAACACTCACTCATTGTTGCTGGGAGCCCAAAAATACTTTTATTAATGGAAAAACAGGGATGGCTCAACAAAGAAATATTTTGACAAGCCCAGAGGAGCCAGCAGGAGGGTTCAGAGCATATCCTCAGGAAGCTTGGGTTTCTTATCTTCCAGGGAGCCCACGGGGGGAAAAGTGCAGCACGCTTCTCCTGGCAGAGCAACCGCCCCGTTTCCACTTGGGGCTCCCAGGCACGGCTTCCTGGGCTGGACTGTGCTGAGGTGGCTTTCTGCAACATGGCCCATTACCAGCTTGTGCCCCACTCTGGATACAGCTCCCCAGGGCCCATTGGCTTTATTCCTGGGTCACTGCTCCATCCACGTGTTCTCCCTCATGGCCTGTTTCCTCTGAGTGCTAATGAAGGCTTGGAGCTCCTTAGACATCTTTCTGGGCTTGCTGTGGTCCCAGGCACACACAGAGCCTAAGGTTCTTAGTATGTGCCAGGTGCTATTTTAAGCACCATTCCATGTGCTAACTCATTTAATCCTCACAACAGCTCTCCAATGGGTAATATTACTTTCATTTTGTACACGAGGAAACCTAGGCACAGAGAAGTTAAGTAACCTGCCAAAGGCCACCCAGCTAGGGAGAGGCAGAGCTGGGATCTGAACAGAGACCAGCTGGCCCTGGAGCCTGACTCTTTTTTTTTTTAAGATGGAGTCTTGCTCTGTCCCCCAGGCTGGAGTGCAATGGCAAAGTCTAGGCTCACTGCAACCTCTGCCTCCTGGGTTCAAGCGATTCTCCTGCCTCAGCCTCCCGAGTAGTTGGGATTACAGGTGTCTGCCACCACACCTGGCTAATTTTTGTATTTTTAGTAGAGATGGGGTTTCACCATGTTGGCCAGGCTGGTCTCAAACCCCTGACCTTGTGATCTGCCTGCCTCGGCCTCCCAAAGTGCTGGGATTACAGGCGTGAGCCACTGTGCCCGGCCGAGCCTGACTCTTAACTTCAGCTATGGCCATCTTTCTAAAGTGCATATCTGTTCGTGTCACTCAGAGTCCCTATACTCGATGGTTCTTCATTATTTTTAAAATCCATGTTGGTTAGGGCACAGGTTTAGCTGTTGTACTAAAGATCCCTAGATAGTAATGGCTTAAATAAGTTAGATATTTATTTCTCTCTCAAGAAGAATGTGGGTGGAGATCTAGGGTTGCTATGGAGGCTCCCTGGTCATTAGGGACCTGAACTCCTTCTGTCAGCTCTGTCTTCCTTAACACAGTTTCTACCTCATGGCCCATGATAGCTGCTCAAGCTCTTACCATCAAATCCATATTTTAGCAGGAAGGAGAGAAGGGAAAGTGGAGAATATGTCCCACCTCTTTAAAGGTTTGATTTCTAGCTCTTCCACTATGTGGCCTAGGGCAAGTCATTTGGCCTCTCTTGTCATCTGTGAAAAGGGGAAATATTTGAATTTTCAAAGGCTAGGAGGATTAGACAAGTTAATACATGTTGATATGGTTTGGTTGTGTCCCCACCCAAATCTCACCTTGAATTGTAGTTTCCATAATCCCCACGTGTCATGGGAGGGATCCAGTGGGAGGTAATTGAATCATGGAATTGGTTACCCTCATGCTGTTCTTGTGATAGTGAGTGAGTTCTCACGAGATCTGATGGTTTTATAGGGGGTTTTTCTCCCTTTTGCTCGGCACTTCTTGCTGTTGCCATATGAAGAAGGACATGTTTGCTTCCCCTTCTGCCATGATTGTGTTTCCTGAGGCCTCCCAGCCACGTGAAACTGTGAGGTCAATTAAATCTCTTTCCTTTATAAATTACCCAGTCTTGGGTATGTCTAATGAAAACAGACTAGTACACATGTCAAGCACTTGGAATAGGACAAAGTGCAATGTGAATACTCAATAAATTTTAGCGACTATGATTATGGATTGACTCTGTTTAGATGTCACTGCTCTTGAAGGCCTAACCCAGCACCCCAACATGACCAGGTTTTGTGCCCTCCCACATATTTTCCGGCTCCCAAGCCTCCTCCATCCTTGCACTTGCCCACTGTTTTGTACTGTCAGTTGACCTTTCTCGCCCCGACTGCATGAACTCCCTGAAGACATTAATTTCTGTCTTGTTTTCTCTCTGTATCCTCAGCATCAAGTTCAGGGCCACATGGCAGGTGCCCAGAAAACTTGTCAAATGCGTGAAAAAAATGAATATTTCTGGTGATGGCAGGCTCCCTATTTTACAGGATACTGCCTCAGGGCCTTTGCACGTCCTGTTCTCGCAGCTTGCAATGCATTTTCTCAGCTGTCTGCATGGCCAGCTCCCTTAAGCCATTCAGTTCTCCTCAGTGTCACCTCTTCTGTGAAGTCTTCCAGACCACCCTGACTAAAACAGTCTCCTTTCCCCAGCCCTGCATGTCTTCCTGCTCTCCTTTATGTGTTTTTCTTGGCACACGTCACCACTCAACTGTGTCATCTATATTTGTGTGTTTCCTCTCAGTCTCCCCGCTAGACTGAAAGCCTTGTAGGGCAGCACCTGCATCTGTTTTGCTCGCAGCTGCATCCCATGTGCTTAGAATATTTTAGGTACATGACAATGTCTATTGAATGAATACACAAAGGAAGAAGATAGCCCATGTGATTTTTAAAATATAAGAAAAAAAAGTCTAGCTATAAGTACTTCAGTCCTTTCCTTTCACAGGAGAGATGCTTGATGTTTCAAGGTTCACTCTCAAAAAACTGCAAACGAGATACCGCCCCCCTTCTTCTACCCACAGAGTGAGAAAGACAAGCCAAGCTGATCGCAGCCTCTAGGGCCAAAAGCCAATTCCCTCTCACTCCACGTCAGCTCTCCAGCTTCTAGGAAAATCTTCTCCATCTCTGAGGGCCGGGGCGTTCCTAGGGCTGCCGCTGGCCACTGTCACATCTCAGTTCAGCAGCTGGGAGCAGCGAGGGAGCCCCGTGGATGGGCAGGCTGTCACCGGAAACTTGCTGTCAGCAGCCCTGTGAGCTGCCGAGGAACATCGGGGTTCTCTCCAAATGCCTCAGAAACCTCCCTGTTGGGTTACATTCGGTCTTGGGGGACCCTGGATTACCACAGTTCTTTGCAGCAGCCAGCGGCTGATTGGGAGGTAGCAAGATTCAGCACTTCTGAGTTGGAAAAAGCGGCGCTGGGTATTATTTTGGGAACAGTCAGTCATGAGAACCTCCAAGAGCTGATCAGGGAGGCTATTAAAAGCAAGACAATGTATTTTGAAACGAACTAGGCTGGGGAGACACCTCACTCCCTGCCACAACCATGGAACTGGGAGTTCTTTCCGGATGAGGTGACCCTTTCCATCGCTAGGAGATGGGGAAGGCCTCCCCAGCTGCCAGCCACCGCCCCGTTCCTTCTCCTCTGCCAACCCCAGCTGAGCACCTCACCCACCTCCTCGGCCATGTGATGGAGCAAGAGTTCTCCCCAGCGGGCTGAGCAGGTGGCCAGACCATCATGGTTGTGCCTGTCGTTCATTCATTCACCAAACATAGACAGGACCTGGGAGTCTGGCTCTGGAGCCAGGCTGCCGCTTTCCACATTCACGCTCTGTCGCTTACTATTTGCTGAACTTGGGCCTCTGTGCCTCAGTTTCCCCCACCCCTCCTGCAAAATGGGGATAATAGTGGCCTTCATCTTAGAGAGTTGTTGTGAGACCCAAATGAGTTAGTCCCTGTGTCCGTCACAGATGCTAGATAGGGTAATTGACTGAGTACCACCCGTTCCAGACACCATGCCAAGTCCCGAGTAAGACAGACATGGCCCTATTTTCCTAGTCTAGTGGGGAGATGAGTCATAACCGAGTAAACAAACAGATGAAACAATTTCATATTGTGTTATTCACTCAACAAACATTTTTGAGGTCCGACCGTATGCCAGGCATCATTCTAGGTGCTGAGGACACAGCAGGGAATAAAACAAAGTTCCTGCCTTCGTAGAGTTGATATTTTAGTTGGGAGGCAAAGGAGACATAGAATACACAAATGAATATGTAATTTATTTGTGGTAAGTGATAAATGCTATAAAGAAATATGACAGGGCGTTGGGACTGAGATTTGTGGGGCGGGGTTGAGCTTCAGGGCAGAGGAACCTATTTCAGAGGTGAGGATCATGGAGGAGTGCATTCACAGGATGACATTTAAACTGAGGCTGAGAAGATGGAAGAAGCCAGCCATAGACATCTAGGGACAAAGGGTCCCGGGACAAAGGGTCCCAGGCCAAAGGGAAGGAAGCACAAAAGCCAGGAGGTGTCTGGCTCATGGGGAGTAGATGGGAGACCAGACAGGTGGGTAGGGCCGGACCTCAGAGGCCGTTGCATTCGCTTTCTGTTGCTTCCCCCTGGCTTAAACGAGCAAGTATTTATCATCTCATAGTTTCTGTGGCCCAGGAACAGATTAGTTGGGTGGTTCAGGGTTTTTCCTGAGTCAAGCCATTGGCTGTGGCTGCAGTCATCTGAAGGGTTGACTGAAATGCTGGCTGTGGGCAGGAGGCCTCAGTTTCTTACTACATGGGCCTCTCCAAAAGGCTGCCTGTGTGTCCTCACAACACGGCAGCCAGCTTCCCCCAAGGTGGGTGATCCAAGACAGCAGTGCAGAAGCCACACATCTTTTGTGACCTAGACTTGGAAGTCACACATCTCATTTCTGCAGTAGTCTTGTGTTGCTCATTTGGGAGGGGGTGGCCCAGGAGCAGGAACACCAAGGTGGGCACCACTAGGACCTTCTAGAGGCTGGCTACATCAGCCTTGGTGAGGAATTGAATTTTATTCTAAGAGGGATGGGGCACTTCTGAAATGGTATATTTGGTTGAGCTGGGTGATAAAGCATGACAGGTGTTTGTAAGTGGCAAGATGATAGTAACTGTAGCTACCATTATTGAGCACCTACTGTGTACTGGGCACTGTGCTTAGTGCTTCATCAGATATATTGGCCTCTCAGATGCTCATGTCTCCCTGTATTAGTCCGTTTTCATGATGCTGCTGATAAAGACATACCCGAGACTGGGCAATTTACAAAAGAAAGAGGTTTAATTGGACTTACAGTTCCATGTGGTTGGGGAAGCCTCATAATCATGGTGGAAGGCAAGGAGGAGCAAGTCATGTCTTACATGGATGGCAGCAGGCAAAGAGAGAGATTGGTCAGGAAAACTCCCCCTTATAATACCATCAGATCTCGTGAGATTTATTCACTATCATGAGAACAGCATGGGAAAGACCTGCCCCCTTGATTCAATTATCTCCTACCAGGTCTCTCCCACCAGGTCTCTCCCACAACACGTGGGAATTTAAGATGAGATTTGGATGGGGACACAGCCACACCATATCACTCTGTAAGAAGTAGATGTAGCTCCATTTTATAGATGAGGAAGCTGAGACTTCTCCCTAAGAAATGTTATCCAAGGCAAGACTGGGAGGCCACTAGAATTACCCAAGCACAGAGAGGAGCTTGAGGGTAGGAGGAGAGAGAGAACAGCCTGGTGGAAAGCCTGGAAGTGGGGAAGAACAGGGAGAAATGGCAGGGGGTGGGGTGCTGAGTGTTTCAGTAGGCAGGGGTGTGGAGTTGAAGGATGTAAGAGGTGAGTGGTGGTGAGACTAGAGAAGGTGGGTTAGGTTTTATAGGTCATTGGTTACATATGGGATTTTGAACTTTACCCGCAAGGTAATTGTGATTCAGTGGAGGATGATATGGTCACATGTCCCCTTTAGATTCTTAAGCTGAGAAAATATCATGTTGGTTGTGCAGGAAAGAATAGACCTCAGGGAAGGAACAGGAGGGAAGCGGAGGCGAAGAGGCCGAAGAGTCACCAGGAGAGAGAGGTTGATGGGGGTCCTGGCAAGGCTGGTATTGTGGAGAGTAAGAGAAGTGACCTACCTCGAATAACAATGAACATTTATAGAGCAAGTGCTATGTGGTAGGCATTAACTCATTAAATCCTCCCGACAATCTTAGGATGATCATTTTATAGACGAGGAAACTGCAGCACAGAGAGGTTATGCAGCTTTCCCAAGGTTGCACAGCCGGTAAGTGGCAGAGATGGGAACCCCAGCCACCTGGCTCTCAAGTGTTTTCTCAATCGCTCTGAGAAACTGGCCTCTCAAATTGTCTAACCCAGGGCTGCCCAAGAGAACTTTCCACGGTGATGGAAATGTTTTGTTCTGTGCTGTCCAATTTGGTAGCCACCAGCCACGTGTGCTTTTGAGCACTTGACATATGGCTTGTGCAACTGAAGAACTGACACTTACATTTTATTTAATTGTTAATTATTTAACATTTTATTTTATTTATTTTTATTTTTAATTTTTTTTGAGACAGAGTCTCGCTCTGTCACTCATGTTGGAGTGCAGTGACGCAATCTCGGCTCACTGCAACCTCTGCCTCCCGGGTTCAAGTGATTCTCCTGCCTCAGCCATCCAAGTAGCTGGGATTACAGGCGCCTGCCACCATGCCCAGCTAATTGTAATTTTAGTAGTGACGGGGTTTCACCATGTTGGCCAGGCTGGTCTCGAACTCCCGAACTCAAGTGATCCTCCCGGCTCAGCCTCCCAAAGTGCTGGGATTACAGGCGTGAGTCATCACGCCCTGCAATTATTTAAAATTTTAATGGCCACGAGTGAATTTGAGAGATTTTTTCGAGAGAAGATGTTCAGAGCTGGGAGATCTATCTGTAAGATGTGGCAATGGAAGGGGAGGATGTTCAGGAATGGCAATCACCAGGTTCCTGGCTGAGGCAGCTGGGAGGGTGGAGACCCCTGGTCAGAGCGCACCAGGATGCACTGACCACCCTCCGTGAATACCTCCAGCATTTCCAGCCCACGTTCCTGTTGCTGTTGATCACTCCTGCTCGTTCGGCCTTGTGGTGTCCTTGTCAACCAAGTAGAAGGCAAGGACTATGACTTCTAATTGTGTCCTCAACCCATCCCCACCACTTAGCCTGAGCCATGCCCATGGAATAAGCCTGGCAAACAGATATTTGATAGGGAGCTTCTCGGAGCAATTGAGAAAACACCCAAGAGCCAGGTGGCTGGGGTTCCAATCCCACCTCTGCTTACTGGCTGTGCAACCTTGGGAAAGCTGCACAACCTCTCTGTGCCGCAGTTTTCTCCTCTGGGGAATGATCATCATAAAGTTGTCGGCAGGATTTAATGAGTTAATGCCTACCATATAGCAATTGCTCTATAAATGTTCTTTGTTATTCTAGGTAGGTCAATAAACCTTTCAGACACCTGCGTTGGTCCTACTTTCTATGTATGATACACGTAGAAATCTAGAACAATTCTCAACTGCCATCTACATTTCAGCCAGGAAGGGGTTGACAGTCAAGGGGACCGATTGGCACAGAGATGACACTTGAGCGATGCAGAGAAGGGCCCTCACCTAAGCTGCCCTAGTCCTTTTAAATAACCCTGGTGTTGAATCAGTTGTTTGGGGCTGCATCACTTAAGTGGTGTCTCAGCAGAAATACCTGTGTTTCTGATTTATGAGGCTGTCGGAGGGAAGAGAATCTAATAAAAGGCTTCCCCGGTGATTCAAGGTCTCCTCCAACCCAGATGTCTCTGCAGCCTCCCTGGACCATTACCCCTACGGCCACCTGGACGCCTTCTATTTGCTTTGATTCAGTTTCTCTTTTGCTTTTTCCTTACTTGCTGGTGCATTCCCACCCCAGCTGAGAGCCTCTATTTTTGGGAGTTTTCGTGGATAATTTAGTGGGCGGAAGCTCCCCACCCACCCCCCTTGGAGCATCCCTTAAAAAAGGGAGAGTGCTTGAGAGAAGTGAAAAACAGTGGGTGGTTCAGTTCAAAAGGACAAAATATTTCTTGCCCTGGCACTGGGAGAGGAAAGAAATTGTCTGAGGAACCAAAGAACGGCTAAACTAAGAAGCCGAAAGCTGCAGCCCAGAAGGGCAAATTAGGTGACTCAGCTGCAACTGCCCCGGCTCCAGCCCTTGTAGTATTAATGTGCTTTAAAAGGGAAAAACGCTTAACTGTGACAAAGAGTGGGCTCTATAAAAATGTGGCTAATGCTGATTCTATCGAGTTCCAAAAGACATCCCCTGCTCAGCAGCTCTGGGCACCTGTGGAGTTGGGGAATCGCCTCAGAGGCCTGAGTTGGGTGGGACTGAGTCTAAATTTATCCCCGATAATGAGTCCGCCAGAGGAGGGCCCAGCAAGCTTGTTTCCTTTCTCGCTTCTGGCCTCTAAAACCTCGGTACCAAGGGAGGATTCTGGGAGGCAGGGGATATGGTGCCAAGAACACAGGCTTTGTTGCCAAACAGAGCTGGGTTCAACTCTGGGCCGTCCATTTACTGGCTGTGTGCACATCAACTCGTAGAGCCTCAGTTTGCTCATCTGTAAATGGGGCTCACAGCATCAAGCTCAATGGGAGGGTGAAAGGAAACAGACCTTGCCAAGCTTGTCGATGCTCTGGACGTGGCAGTTGTAGGGAGCCCTGGAGAGGAAGGGCATGAATGCTGAGTCCAGTAATCCTACTCCTGGCTTAATCACTACTCATTTCTTGACTGTGGGAAGGTTTTCTTTAAAAAAGAATTTTTTTTTGGATTTGTTATATGCTTTACTGTTCTTAGCACTTCAATTAAAGAAACTCATTGAATCCTTATAGCAAGTCTTTAAGGAGGGTATTCCTAGTGTCCCCATTTTACAGAGTGGGGTGAGTGATGTCATGGCAAAGCCAAGCATCTGACTGCAGAGCCTGAGCTTTAAACGGCCTCTCAGGTTGTCTAACCCACTACTGCCCAAGAGGACATTCTACCGTGATGGAAACATTGTTCTGTGCTGTCCAATTTGGTAGCCGCCAGCCACATGTGGGCTTTTGAGCACTTGACATATGGCTTGTGCAACTGAAGAACTGACGCCTACATTTTGTTTGTTAATTATTTAATATTTTAATAGCCACATGTGGCTAGTGGCTGCCATATTGGATGGCACAGGGCTAACCCCTTTCAGCTTTAGTCTATTACTTTGCAGTGGGATTGTGAGTGGGAATTTATAGATGACTTTAGCTCAGGGCCTGGCACCTAGTAGGTACTGAGTGAGGGGTTGCTGTTCATAGTGTTACTAAGTGTAGTAACTGTCTGCAGAAGATAATGGTTAGCAGGCTTCCTTGGTGTCTGGATAGTGGCAAAAGGAAGTTGAGTTTCATTCATGCCTGGGATGACCAACCTGTCCCAAGTTGCCTGGAACCTTCTCAGCTTTAAAACTGAAAGTCTTACATTCTAGGAGCCCCCTCAATCCCAGGCAAAGCAAGACCGTTGGTCACCCTGTTCTTGCTTCAGATGGTTGGTGAAAGAGGCCTCAGGGAATGAGTCTTCCTCAATAGGCTCCACTGAAAAGAATCCTCTCTACACCCTTAAAGGCTGCACCCCGGAATTGGCCAAGTAAATCAACAGGCAAGCCACCTGCCTTCTATGTGCCTCAGTTTCCCTTTTGGAAAGTGGGGGGAGGATCCCCTCCTTGCAGGGTGGTTGCAAGAAATTTGGTGGCGCCAAGATTTTTGAGTTACTCGAGAGTCAATGAGACTTCCTGACCTTGAATTCCTGGGCACACAGTAGGTGGACAGATAATGGCTGCTCTCTGGGGGAACAGCATTACTTAGACTGTCCTGCTGGAGGCCACCCTGGTTGAGGCAGGCTTGAAGAGCGTCCCCTGGGCGGGGCTAGGGGTGGAGCTTTCTCAGGCCCAGTTCCTGTTGGTCTCTGTGGGCCAGCATCTATCTCCAGCAGGAGTGGTTATGTCTGCGAGCTGCCCAGTGAGGCTATTGTGGGCCAGTACTGGAAAACAGAGTGGTCCCACGGATGGAGCCAGCTGCCTCTCAATGCCTCTTTAAGTTCAAGTCTCTCTGTGAGAGCGTGCAGGCGGGGGGGTGTGTATGTGATGAGTCACCAGCCTTGGTTGCTATCCACAATTTTATCAGAACTCACAACAGTATCTGAAGTCCATTTTCAAAGCCAGCTTTATCTTTGGGCTCAGAATTTCCCACCCTACAGGCAGGTGAAGAGGCAGACCTAGTCCAAGTCCAGAAAAGGCATCTTGACCGCTGTGCCTCTCCCTCTCCCTCTCCCCCTCCCCACGGACCTTCTGGGGGTCTCGTGGCCTATTGCTGTGAACCATGCGTGGCATCGCAAGGACTTTCTTCTGGACACTGTGCAAAGTTCATGATATCCTTTCTCTTTATTTTCCTGTTTATTCAGAGCATGTGTAAACACATGGGTTGCCTGGTTTCAGCTTCTCTTTGGCCATTTCATTATTTCTGGAGCCTCTGAGCATCACTGGAAACCTTGGATTTTCTAAATGAATCTAAAAATAAACTCTTTGAAAAAAAATTCTCGAAGTTGGAGAGTTGACACAAGGCACCGTTATTTATTTCTTTTCCTTCCTCCTCCTTCTCCTCTTCGTCCTCCCCACCATCCTTGAACACACAAAAATCTGGGCAGCCAGAGGCCGTGAGGGACTGGGAAGGGCCCCTGGGCAAACGTCCAGGAGCTTGGACAACCTGGGGTGTTGGTTTGAACCCTGGGCAGCTTTCTCCAAGAGGCGCCCGCTTGGCAAATGGGGGGCTTGGGAGTCTCGGGCTTGATTTATGAAAAGCTGCCACGGGCCAGGGAAGGCGGTGGCTGGGCACTCCTTGCAAACAGCCGCCTGGAGCTCCTGCAGGGCTGACTTGGACACTTGCACGCCCCCACCTCCTTCTTCTCGCCGTCGCCCGCTTCGCTCCCTCTCCCAGACTTTTCTTCCGAACAATCAGGGACTTGTGCTGGCGGCCGAAGGAGCCACGGAGCTGGCTGGCCGCGGAGGAGGCGACGTCATGGATTCCTGAGTGTGAAGTTTGCAGGAAAGCCCTTAGTTTTGGAGATGGACGGGATCCAGTGGTTTCCATGGCGCTGGATAAACAGGAGGAAACAGTGAGGGAATCCCGTTATTTTACTGCATTGAAAGCCTATAAACACGGAGCGCGGGGAAGGAAGTCGCGTTGCCTCTGGAGTAAGCGGGATCGCGGAGCCGCGCCGACTCCGCCGAGCCGGGAGCCGGGAGGCGCGCAGCTCCCGGGTCGCTCCGAGGCTCCTCGGCCAGGGCAGCCCCGCGGGCACGCGGTAGAGAAGACGGCGTCCCCTCGGCTGCTGGTCGATACAAACAGATCCCCCTTTCCAAACACGCGCCAAGCCCCCGTGCCCTCCAGATGCAGAGAGAGGCTGCGTTCAGACTGGGGCACTGCCATCCCCTCCGCATCATGGGGTCTGTGGACCAAGGTAACTGACTCTCGATCCCTTCCAGCCTTTTCCGCTCCCTCCTCCCGGCCCTTTCCTGCTGCTCCCGTCCCGGGCAGCACTTTCAACTCCCGGCAGAGGTCGGTGCGGGAGGCCTGGGGACCCCGCTCGCCCTGGGCGCACAGGTAGCGTGGCCCGCGGAGGGGCGCCCGTGCCCCGGCCAGGGAAGGGACACTTGGGAAGGCGACTTTGGACAACTTTGCGCGGGGGCAGGGAAGTGTCCTGGGCCGGGATTCCCTAGGCCAGTCTGTCGGGAGGATTTTCCCCTCCACGGGACACCGGGAGGGATTCTCGCTACTAACCGCTTGCTGTTTAACCGTTTCAGCACTCGGCTTTTGACAGCAAATGCCATAACGCTGCAGTATTATTATTACTACTTTTTTTTTTTTTTTTTTTTTTAAGAGAACAGGCTTGGCATTTTACTATACAGCAAGTATAGTAAGGAAGACTTTGCTTTCTAACAGTTACAGCAGCAGCGGATGCTCTGGGACATTTAAACCATTTTCTTTCCCTTTTTTGATGGGCCTGCTGGATAGAGTCCTCCAGCTACCCCTTTAAAGTGCAATGTACCATCAGTTTGTTTGGGGATCTGATTACACTGTACTTTCCCTGTTTCTGCTTCTTTCCCCCTTCTCTTGGATTTAGTCCTGGTATCACACCACTTGGATCTTATGGGAGGGGGTTAACTATAAGGAGCATAAGATATGAAAATGTCCCATCTGGTCGGGATTGCGGAGGGGCTTTGGCTCCATAATAACGAATCGGTCTTTAAAAGTGGAAATGGGCAAAGCGTTGTGTGTTTCAGAGGGGAGCACTGCGTTGGGGGCTGCGGGGCCTGGCTGCCAAGTGGGAAGGGCTTCGAGAGTTAAGTGAAATAAATTCGCGGAGGAGGAGTTAGCCTCGTGTCATAAAATCGGAGTTGAATGTAGGTTTTGTGCTTTGCGTGGCTGATTAAAGTTCGGGGGGTGGGGGGGGGGAGAAATGATAATTTCAGTAAATAAACCTGAGAGGCTTTTTCTTTCTTTCTTCCTTTTCTTTTTCTTTCTTTTCTTTTCTTTTTTTTAAACTAGATTGAAGCCAAATGCCTTGGGTTAGGTAAACGGTGTGCTTTGCCACGGCAGACCTCAATGACACATATTTTTAGCTGAGCTGTGCTTTTGAAAGCAAGACCCTGCCAGGACTTCGAACGTTTTAACGGGTACCTGTTTATCCTGTCCTCTCCTAGTGGTCAAGCCTATGACATAATGACAAAAAAAATTTACTGATATCGTATCATCTGTAAAAGCAATGCTCTCAGACAGATGACAGATATATTAAGGGCGAGAAAGGGTTTTTACTGTCATAAATACTGAAACCGGGTGTTTGATGTTCTCGTGGTGGGGGTGGAGGTCAGCCTAATGCCAAATTTAGCTCTATTTGGAAAGAGAGAGAGAGAAAAAGAACTTGGATGAGAAACTGGGCTTCTGTTTTACTGTGTGATCTAACACAAGCCTCGAATTTTATTGAGGCTGCTAACTCTGTGCCCCAGGTGTGTGAGCTAGTTCTGCTAAGGTTTCAAAGTGTGTGTATTTTGTGTGTGCATGTTCAATAGCTACCCTCCCCAGCCCACGCTCATGCGTGCAGGGATTGTGGGTGTGTGCACACCAGTGTGTGTGTGTGTGTGTACATGTGGGAGACAAGGGCTCCAGATTGTTCCAGGCGAACCACACTTGGTCTGCCAAGGCAACTGGGCACATAGAATGCAGTTCCGGGCATCAGAGACAACTGGCTTGACACAGGCTGATCCAAATGCTCCGGCTATGCCCTGCACAGTGGTCTCTTGAGGGAAAGCCCAATATCCCACCCAATGGGTGGGGTCATTAAATAGAGAAGAGAAATATTTGCATTTAAAAAAATTCCAAACTTTCTGCACAGAAAGCAGCATTGGCCCTGCGAAAAACTGAAGATCTGCAAGAGGTGTGTTCAGTTTTATCTGAAGTGAGATGATGGAAAGTATTTCAGGAATAAACAAACCCAGGGTGAGCTTTGTTCTCTCCTGAACCCGGACTCCCTGCCTTCTGCTTGCATTAGAATTTCTGCTTGGCCACATCACAACTGTGTGATCTTGGGCAAGTGACTTAACTTCTCCGTGCCACACTTTTCTCATCTGTAAAATGGAGCCAATAATTATGTCTCTCTTCCAGGGTTGTTATGAGATTCAATGAGGTAAAACAGATAAGTCACCGAAAATGGTGTCTTGCTCATAGTCAATGATCCATAAATATTAGCTGCAAATCCTGTTATACTAAAGATGCAAAACAATAAACTGAGGCTGTGGAGAAACTGGATTTGACAGTAAACATTCTTTGAAGAGATGCAGTACTTTCTACTTTCCAAAGTACTTTTAAACTTACTGGAACTTTATAATGACACAGATAGGGTTAAGATCTTGGCTTGTGAAGCCTCAATTTTCTCATTTGCAAAAAGGAATAATGATAGTATCAACTTCATCGGATTGTCAAGAGCATCGTATGAAATGATGCATGTAAAACGCTCAGCTCTGTGCTTAACATGCAGTAAACACACACCAAATGGTATTGTCTGACAGTTGAGGATAGTGAGATCCAGCTTTGCCCAAGGTCACATAGCAGATAAGGAGCACAGTGCCTGGCACACAGTGAGTGCTCAATTCCTGCCCTAGATGGTGACAGCAAACATAAATTTATCATTGACTGGAGTAGGACAAGGGGCTAAGTGCTCTTCAAGCATTAAGCCTTTTAATTGTTATAACACTGTAGATGATAAGTACTGCAATCATGGTCTCCTTCCTGGAGGAGGGGTTGGGCACAGAGATGTGTGGCAATGGGCCAAGTGTTACCCAGGAAGAAAGTGGTAGAGCCTTAATTTGAACCCAGGCTCTTCACCATATGCTCTGCTGTCTCCGAAACTCACTAACATCATCATAATTTTTTATACCATTTGACAGATGAGGTGACCGAGGTGGGACAAGATCCTGGTTCTGGGATCTTTCCCCAATACCACGTTGTTCCCTGACATATGCTGGAAGGGAAAGAGACATATGGGAGGATGTGGAGGGTATAAGTCTTATTGCTAGAGATGGTGAAACTGAGGCAGCAGCTGATTTGTGCGTTAGCGAGGGCTCCATGCTTTGACTTCCCTCAGGAAAATGAAAGCACAAGGCTTCCACTCTTAGTAGAAGAAGAAAGTCCTCAGCCAGCCAGTGTGGCAGCTCCAAAGCCCATGCCGCTTTCTGTACTGAGAGCCCCTCCCAGGGACCCCTCCTCCTGGCTAGTCTTTCCCTTGCTACCCAGATGGCCCTTCATCCAGGAAGCCCCTCCAGCTTGCAAGCCTCTCTTCTCAGACTCCAGAGAGAATCACACGTTCACTAGACACTCCCCTGACTAACTTTATTAAGAACTTTCTTTGGCTTGATTACAAGCCCCCTGAGGCCAGGGATCGGGTCTCCTATTTCTGTGAGTCTCCACTGGGGCCCAGGTAACATTGCTGCTATCCAAGAGGTTAACAGCTTGAGGTCTGAATCAGAGGTTCAAATCTTGGCCACTTGTATGAGTTACTTCACTTGTGCCTCAATTTCCCCATGTTATGAGTGATATTAATATTACCCAGAATAATATTTAATAAATGTAACAACCAGATACAAACCAATCAGAACCATAGGAGCAGGGTCCCTAGATACTTCTCTGCTGGGCCAGGCTTTAACTATTTATTTGCTGAATTGTGGGGAGGGTCCCAGGCAGTAGAAGTCTTTGGAGGGTGGTAGGAAGCAGGGGAAACAGCAAATAATCTATGGAAGTTCTCAATCCTTTAATAAACAATATAATCCTGAAAGTACCCATTCAAAAAATAATTGCTGTCATTACTATTATATAATTTATTATTTCAACATTTACCTAGCCCCCCGCCAAAAAAAACCAATGCCTAAATCCAATTACTAAATACTTTCTCATGCGTTTTCTCATTGGATAACTCACACTTAATATGTAAATGACTGATTATTTATACTTCCTGACTGGAAGAAGCCTGTCAAGTTTCTATTTTTTTATTTTTGAGACAGGGTCTCACTCTGTTGCCCAGGATGGAGTGCAGTGGTGTGATCATGGCTCCCTGTAGCCTTGACCTCCTGGGCTCAAGCAATCTTCCCACCTCAGCCTGCTGGGTAGCTGGGACTGGAGGTGTGCACCACCATATCTGGCTAACTTTTTAAATTGTTTGTAGAAATGGGGTCTTCCTATGATTCCCAGGCTGGTCTTGAATTCCTGGGCTCAAGTAATACTCCCATCTTGGCCTCCCAAAGTGCTGAGTTTACAGGCATGAGCCACCATGGCCGGCCAGGTTCCTATTTTTGTTCCTTTGCTAGAACAGGAATTTGAGAATCTCTGACTACACAGCCTGGATGGGAGGCCTCCTCTGGGCTCTGCTGGCCTCTGTCCTGTGCTGCTTGCATCCTGGTACTAATCACACTGATGGTAATTATCTGACTATTTGTCCATGTCCTCCAACAGATTTGAACTCCAGGAACCAGAAACCACACCTGTCTTGGTCACCACTGTATCTTCAGTGCTAGGAGAGTGCCTGGCACTTAGTAGGTGCTCAGTAATTCTTTTGGTTAAATGGATGGATGAATGAATGAGTTAGGAATGAGTGCAGCACAGGAGAAGTTCTGTGGCTTGTTAGGACCACAGCATTTGGACAAGCTGAAGGACCACACTCTCATTGTGTCTCACTCTCTTCTGCTTCATTTTAACAATGATAGTGACCTTTTGACTTCCACATTGTCCCAGCCGGAGCTGGTGACCTCAGTAGGATTTCTCCTGGGCCACCCAACAGGTACTCACATTCCTCTTGTTGTCTGGAATAAATAAGCCCCCAATAACAGCAACAAGCCACAAATGACAATGACAATGACAGCAGCTACCACTCACTGAGTGTCAACCGTGTGCCAGGCACCATGCCAAGGCCCTTCATGTGCCACCTCAAGCATCCTCTCTCCAGTCCTCCCCATTTTGTACAGGGAGATACAGTCACTCACCAGGGTCACAGCCCTAGCGAGTGGTAGAGCTTGGATTCAAACCCACACCCCTGCTGCTCCCTGACTGTAATGCTGAATAATAATAACAATAGGGCGATCATCTTTTCCCTAATGGACATGTACCCTAAGGCCAGCCACTTTACAGATATTATCTCATTGGATTCTCACACACACCCAAAAAACCCTGAGAGCTTGGTATAGAATAGGACCCTCCTTTTAGAGAACACAGGGAGTGGTCAAGGCATTTTATGGGGCAGCCCTGGGCCTGGCTGATGCCAAAAGCTTGGTTTTTGAGGGCTCCATGGTCCAGTCTTTACTGCTTCCTGCAGCGGGACTATTCAGCCAAGATGAGCTGAAGAGGAAGGCCCCAGCCCCCTAAAGGAGCCAGCCCGCCACAAAGTCTGGAGTCAGCGGAATCTCTTCCCTTCCTGCTTGACTTTCTGCGCCATGCAATGACTCTTAGCAGCCCCCTTCCCCTCCCTCTGGCTCTCTATCACAATGGACCTATCCAGGGCTCCTTTCCTAAGAGCTTCTCTGGGTGGCTGAAGCCCAGCTGGGTGTTTCTTTCCTCTGACACTCCAGGGCTCCGACCTCCAGCAAAATTGCTGCTTTCCATGCCGGCCTTTGCCTGTGCTATCACTCCTCCTCACGGGCACTCTTGGTCCCTCTCTTTGCCTGTGCTTGAGCGAGGCTCCCTATCTGGGTTTCTCTCCTTTCCTTCACATCTTTCTTGAAGGCCCAGCCCAATTTCCATCTCCTCTTAGATGCCCCCTTGACCATTTAATGTGTTTTCATCAAGATGCTTAGGGATCTATCATGTACCGGGTACTTTCCAAGATGCTGGGGATTCAGCGGTGAATGAGGCAGATACAGAGCATGCCCTCATGAGGCTTGCCAGGAAATAGCCAGGATGACTTCAGATGCCGTTAAGGACCAGGGACCAAAGGAAGTCAAAAGGTCACTGTTATTGTTAAAAGGAGAATGGAGTTGCGAATGACTTGGGGTGTGTGTGTGTCTGGTGAGTGGGTGGGTGTATTAGTTTCCAGTGGCTGCTGTAACAAATGACCATAAATTGAATGGCTTTAAACAATACACATTTATTCTCTCATAGTTCTAGAGGCCGGAAGTTTGAATCAAGGTGTCATAGGGCCATGCTCTCTCTGAAGGCTCTAGGAGGAAACCCTTCTTTGTCTCTCCCAGCTTCCAGTGGCTCCTGGAGACCCTTGGCCCTCTGTGGCCTGTGGCTGTGTCACTCCCATCTCTGCCTCTGTCTTCATGTGACCTTCTTCCCAAGTTCATGTGTGTCGATTCCTCTTCTCACGGGGGCAGCCGTCATTGGCCTGGACCCCTTTAAGTGTAGTATGACTTCATCTGAACTTGATTACATCTGCAAAGACACTATTTTCGAATAAGGTCCCATTCACAGGACCTAGAGTTAGGACTTGAATACATTTTTTTGGTAGGGTGGGGAGGGACGATTCAATCTACAAGAGTAGGATTCCTCATTCAGGCCGGATGGCCCTTCCTCTCTAAGGCGGTATCTTTTTTTTGGTTGACCCCTGAATGGTGAGGAATCCGCCTGTAAGATGTCTGGGGGAAGAGCGTTCCAGCCAGAATGAGTGATGTGTGCAAAGGCCCTGAGGAGAGGCCTGTGCTCGGGATGCTCAGTGAACAGCAAGGAGCCCAGTGGGGCTGAACCAGAAGGGGCAGGGGGAACATGATGATGGAGACAAGATCGTGGGACAGGATCACGTAGGATCTTTTTTTTTTTTTTTTTTTTTTTGAGACGGAGTCTTGCTCTGTCGCCCAGGCTAGAGTGCAGTGGTGGCGATCTCGGCTCACTGCAACCTCCACCTCCCTGGTTCAAGCAATTCTCCTGCCTCAGCCTCCCGAGTAGCTGGGACTACAGGCGTGTGCCACCATGCCTGGCTAATTTTTTGTATTTTTAACAGAGACAGGGTTTCACTGTGTTAGCCAGGGTGGTCTCGATCTCCTGACCTTGTGATCCGCCTGACTCAGCCTCCCAAAGTGCTGGGATTACAGGTGTGAGCCACTGCACCCGGCCCACATAGGATCTTGTAAGGAGTCTGAAGTTCATTCCTGGGGTAATCAGGAGCCCCTGGGGGAATGTTCAGCAGCAGTGGTGTTGGTCTAATGAATCTTTTCAAATGGTCGTACTGCCCATTAAGGGGAGACCAGCCTCTAGCCAGGTAAGAGTGAATACTAGGCAGGCAGACAGGAGGCTGCTGCAGTGGCCCAGGCAGGAGATGAAGATGGCTGGGGCGAGTGTGGGGCAGGAGAGGTGCTCAGAAGCAGTGCCTCCCAGTCCATAGAGCGTTCTCCTTTAGAGTTCTCAAACTGTGTTCCCTCGAGCCCCAGGGTTCCACAGGGATGGTCCCTGGCTTTGGTACCTAGGGGTAGATGCCATCAATCCTGTGAATATTCGAACCACTTCAGATGTGCTTTCTTGTCAGCCCCGCCTGGATTCCCCTCGTCAGCTCCTCCTCCACCCTCCGCTATCACTGGCAGTCATGAGACTTTTCGGGGTTTCATCTTGATCCAAAAATGTCCCTCGGCAAATCCACCCTTAGCTAATTACCTAGGAATAGCATGACTCAGTAATGAGTATCAGACTCGTGCGAGACAAAACCATTTTCATGGTGCACGTGTGACTTCGCAAGTCACATCACAACCTGCTGTACGCCCTCATTTCCTTAACTGAAAAGTGGGCTATTAGTAATTCTTACACATGGGGGTACTTTAAGGTTGAAAGGAAATTGTGTCTGTGAAGCTCTCAGCAAAGACAAAGTGGTCAGTTCCTGTTAGCTTCCATTTTTACTATTGTTTTAAATTCAATTTATTTCTTTCCTCCAGCTCAATAACTTTCAGGAGTTCCTGATAGGGACAAATCCACTTTCTACCAAGCCTCTGGGGTCTTTTCTGTAGGGTCCTAATGACCCACTTCAATCACTGAGCCACTGAGTCCAGAGGTGCTTGTGGAGAGTCTAACAGACGCAGGGCTCCTGGCGAAGTGGTGGGGAGAAAAATCCAGTGTCTATGAGACATGCCCGTTTGCATTTGAAAGTCAGATAGAGGTGTTTTTGTGAAGTTGGCGGAGACATAGGAAGTCATTTATAAGCTAAGTGACTATGAGCTTAGGTGAGGTCTAGTGATTGTGTTGATGGAGAAGCAAAAGAGGGAGAGAACAGCCGATGTCCTGTGCTTTTTTGGAGGCGGTGGGGGTGTGTGCTCCAGGGTTTGGTTGTGCGGATGGGAGCTGATGATGGGTACCTCTGAGTCAGCCAGCTTGTCCTCATCACTCCCTGACTTCAAAGATTAGGAAATCGGCACAGATGTTTGAGTCTGCAAAGAATATGGCAGGGAAGAGAATGGAGAGAGAAATGATCTTGGGGCATACAGGGGAAGACAGCCTGGGTGACCGAGGGGGTCAGTGGGCCGACAGTGACAGGTACATTGAGGGAGAAATGATTGTGGGGATGGGCAGATATTAACCAACACTCTATCCCCTAATGAACCAGCCCTACCCACCCTGCCCCTTGAGGTTCTACCTTGGTAGAAGATGGAGCCTCCCTGGCAGAGGGATGGCGGCATCTCCTGTTCAGTTAAGATCAAGGACCGTCGTTTAAGGGGGAGGCAGGTTTACTGAGCCTGCCCTCCTTCTTTTTTTTTTTTTTTGAGTTGGAGTCTTGCTCTGTCGCCCAGGCTGGAGTGCAGTGGCATGATCTCGGCTCACTGCAAGCTCCGCCTTCCGGGTTCATGCCATTCTCCTGCCTCAGCCTCCCGAGTAGCTGGGACTACAGGCACCTGCCACCACGCCCGGCTAATTTTTTGTATTTTTAGTAGAGACGGGGTTTCACCGTGTTAGCCAGGATGGTCTCGATCTCCTGACCTCGTGATCCACTCGCCTCGGCCTCCCAAAATGCTGGGATTACAGGCGTGAGCCACCGCGCCCGGCATGCCTGCCCTCCTTCTAAACGTTGTTACCCAAGACAGAGGGGAACGTGCTAGAAAGCAAGGAACAAAGAGGAGAAACAAAACCAGGGCAATGTAGTTGTGCAGGGACCAGGTGGAAGGAATCAAGAACCTGCAGCCCAGGTGCTCAAGCTCACAGGCTCCCGGCAGGTGGCACAAATGAATGAGGAAGCCAGGTGGGGGCTGGGGCAAACTGAGGGGGGCGTCCCCAGGGAACAGCCTCTACTCACCTCCAGCCGATTGGTCCATACGGGAATGCAGGCCTGGAGTGGTCGGATCTGCCTGCCTTCTTTTTTTAGAAGTTGGAAATTTGGATTTTTCTGTGAAATCTTCCAATTTAAAAATGTTAGCTCGACATGGACACAGGGAGGGGAACAACAAGCACTGGGGCCTTGCCGGGAAGGTGCGGGAGGGAGAGCATCAGGATAAATAGCTAATGCATGTGGGGCTTAGTACCTAGTTGATGGGTGCAGCAAACCACCATGACACATGTTTACCGATGTAACAAACCTGCACGTCCTGCACATGTATCCCAGAACTTAATATAAAATTAAAAAAAATAAAAATGTTAGTTCAGATTAAAAAGAAATTACTGGGCAGGCCAAACATAATATGCCTGCAGGATGGACTTGGCGGAGCTCCTACAGACCTGTGACTTCTACTGCTGTCAAATGGGGCATCTTCCTACAGTCCACATGTGGATTTGGGTGCTGGCTTTTAGTAGAACCCTGCTGTCTTATGAGGTACCGATGGCCATCAGTGCCTGCCCAGTGGGAGGGTGGCATATTCAACTAACGGCCTTTTGCTGCAATCCCCTCTTGGAAAATAGTTTTCTCACAACAGAGAAGTCCTCTTCAGGCTTTAAAAGACTCCGTAGGAGACGATAGATTGGAGTACAAGTCAGGTTTGAAACTGTCTTATTTTCTTAATCTATAAGGAGCTCATCCCTACAAATGGCTTTGCAAGAGCATGAGGAAGCCAATGAGGCATTTGGGGGAGCAAAATGCAAGAAATTCAGTAATCAGGATGAACTATATGTATATATATATGTACACACACACACAAACACACATATGTATATGAAATGTATATATATTTGAGACAGGTACTTGCTCTGTCACCTGGGCTGGAGTGCAGTGGCACGAACACGGCTCACTGCAGCGTCGGCCTCCTGGGCTCAAGCCATCCTCCTGTTTCAGCTTCATAAAGATGGGGTGTCACTATGTTGCCCAGGCTGGTCTTGAACTCCTGGGCTCAAGTGATCCTCCCACCTTGGCCTCCCAAAATGCTGGGATTACAGGCGTGAGCCCAGGATGAACCATATTTTAATATAAATTTTTTTTTTTTTTTTGGAGATGGAGCCTTGCTCTGTCGCCCAGGCTGGAGTGCAGTGGCATGATCTCAGCTCACTGCAAGCTCTGCCTCCCAGGTTCATGCCATTCTCCTGCCTCAGCCTCCCAAGTAGCTGGGACTACAGGCGCCCGCCACCACGCCCGGCTAGTTTTTTGTATTTTTAGTAGAGACGGGGTTTCAACGTGTTAGCCAGGATGGTCTTGACCTACTGACCTCATGATGTACCCACCTTGGCCTCCCAATGTGCTGGGATTATAGGCATGAGCCACTGTGCCCGACCTAATATAATATTTTTAAAACAAAATTAATGCCAAAACTCCATGATAAACTTTTTTTAAAAAGGCCAGATGCGGTAGCTTGAGCCCAGGAATTTGAGACCAACCTAGGCAACATAGTGAGACCTTGTATCTCCAGAAAAAAAAAAAAAAAAAAGAAAAAAAATAGCAGGGCATGGTGGCAGGAGCCTGTAGCCCCAGCTACTAGGAGGCTGAGGTGAACGGATCCTCTGAGCTGAGGAGGTTGAAGCTGCAGTGAGCCATGCTGTCGCCACTGCACTCCATCCTGGGTGACTGAGTGGGACCCTGTCTCAAAAAAATAAATAAATAAAAATGTTAAATAAAGACAAGATCAACATTACTCATTTTCCCTTTGGCCTTAGGGTGCAGCGTGGCTCACGTGGACTGTTACTGACCCTGTCTTTATTAAAATTATAATAGCTTGTTCGGCAAGGATTTTTTTTACATTCATTTTGATGTTTTAAAACATGGTGTGAAGATATAATTTATCTAATTACTGAGTTTTTGGTGCCCTCTTTCATTTTACCTCTCTTGCCTCACCTTAGTGCCAGCCCTGCTGGAGTCAAATGCATCTGTGTATGAGTTATATATTAACACCTAGAGTGATCGTGAGTCCCAGGGAATGCTTCCGTTGAAGGGAGATTGTTTCTGGAGTCTGGTAAAGAATGTTCCCACTTTCTGAATCCGACTTAAAACGTTTCAATGCTTGCCTTTTATAAGCAGTGTTTTATTATAATGGGAGGTTGTTAAGACATGGAGTTCATGATGAAAATTTGTGACTTATGTGTTATACAGATGGTCCCTGACTTATGATGTTTGACTTAGGTTTTCTTTATGACGGTGTGAAAGCGATATGAGTTCAGTAGAAACTGTACTTTGGGTACCCATAAACCATTCTGTTTTTCTCTTTCAGTATAGTATTCAATAAATTACAGAAGATATTCAACACCTCATTATAAAGTAGTCTTTGTGTTGGGTGATTTTGCCCAAAATCAGTTGTGTAGGTGACTGTAAATGTTCTGAGCATGTTTAAGGTAGGCTAGACTAAGCTGTGGTGTTCAGTAGGTTAAGCATATTAAATGCATTTTCTTTTTATTTATTATTATTATTATTATTTTTTGAGATGGAGTTTCGCTCTTGTCACCCAGGCTGGAGTACAATGGCACAATCTTGGCTCACTGCAACCTCCACCTCCCAGGTTCAAGCGATTCTCCTGCCTCAGCCTCCTGAGTAGCTAGAATTACAGGTGCCCACCACCATGCCTGGCTAATTTTTGTATTTATAGTAGAGATGGGGTTTCACCGCATTGACCAGGCTGGTCTCGAACTCCTGACCTTAGGTGATCCGCCCGCCTTGGCTTCCCAAAGTGCTGGGATTACAGGCATGCATGAGCCACCACGCTTGGCCTATTATTATTATTTTTTAGACATGGGGTCTTACTCTGTTGGAATGCAGTGGTGTGATCATGGCTCACTGCAGCCTCAAGCTCCTGGGCTCAAATGGGAGCCCGGCTAATGTATTTTTATTTTTCATAGAGATGGGATCTTGCTATGTTGCCTAGGCTGATCTCAAACTCCTGGCCTCAGGCCATCCTCCTGCCTCAGCCTCCCAAAGTGCTGGGATTATAGACGTGAGCCACCATGCCCTGCCTAAATGCATTTTCAACCCAACAATATTTTCAGTGTATTGTGGGTATATCGGGATATCACCCACCATAAGTTGAGGAGCACTTGTACACTATCAGAGCCGGCTGCATAATTTTCAGGGCATTATGCAAAATGAAAATGCATCGCCTCTTGTTCAAAAAGTATTCAGAATTTAAAAAATGTCAACAGCAGAGCATTCAACCAAGTGCAGGTTCCTTCTAAGCACAGGTTGTTCCAGGTACGGAATGCTGTGTGACTCTGCCTGTCGCATCCCATGAAGCGAGCCCCGGCTGCTACTCAGATTAGCTTGGTTTTCCTTGTTAAACAATCCTTGAATTTTAGAGCTGAAATGGTAACTCGGGTATTATCTAATTCATCTCTTCCCATTTTACAGATGGAGAAACTGAGGCACTGAAGGTGTCTTGCTTAAAGGTCACAGAGTGAGTTAGAGGAAGAACTCAGTTTGGATCCTGGGCCTCCCAGCTCTGGGTTGTTCTTTAATGTATCACAAGATCACTCCAGGCTTGGTCAAACATTTATGTCTTCATGCCATTGACCTTCAGCAGGAAAGTCAGCCTGGAAGGGGTGGAAGGGGTTCAAATGTACCAGTCTTGTTATAAAGAACTCAAATTAGCTGGGTGTGGTGGCACATGCCTATAATCCCAGCTATTCGGGAGGCTGAGGCAGGAGAATCGCTTGAACCTGGGAGGCAGAAGTTGCAGTGAGCTGAGATTGCACCGTTGCACTCCAGCCTGGGCAACAAGAGCGAAACTCCATCTCAAACAAACAAACAAAAAAACCAAAAAACCTCAAGAACCTATTTACATATTTTCTATAACAGAACATTGTCTTTTATAATAGTCTTTTTTCTTTCTGTCTCTCACTCCTTGTTTTGGAGATGGGGTCTTGCTATGTTGCCTAGGCTGAAGTGCTGTGGTTTTCACAGGTGCAATTGTCACGCATTGCAGTCTCAAACTCATGGGCTTGAGTGATCCTGCCATCTCAGTCTCCAGGTAGCTGGAACTACAGGTGTGCACCACCTTACCAGGCTCTTTTTTGTTTTTAAGCAACATGTGCAGGTAGAATTTCCCTGAAGCCATTGAGTCAGATGACATGTTATTTCTCTACAAATAATTACAGGTATTGGAACCAGGCTAGAGGCTGGGCTGCCAAGGCTACAAAACACTGCTAAATTTCGGGACATCCCTGTTGAGTCCCATTAAGCTGAGCAAAGAAGGGACTTTGGGTTCTCCTAGTGGTGCAGTTTTATTCACTGATTGATCTCCCAGGTAGAAGCTCTGTTGGGCGCCATTCTTCCATTCATTCCTTCAGCTGCTTTTTAGTGAGAACCTACCATGTACTGGGTACCAGTCTAGGATCTGGGGATATAGCTGGGGTTGCCAGATAAAAATACAGGATGTCCACTTAAATTTGAATTTCAGGTAAACAATGAATAACTTCTTAGTTTATGTCTGTCCTACATACTATTTTGGACATATTTCTACTAAGAAAAGCATTCATTGTCTAAAATTCAAATTTAACTGGGTGTCCTGTATTTGTATTTGCTAAACTTGGCAACCCTAGATATCCCAGGGAAGAAAACAGACAAATATCCCTGCCCTTGTTCCAAGTGAAAGGAACAGGCAATAAAAGAAATATACATACGAATAAAATACACCATAGCGGAAAGGGCAATGAGGAACATGAAGCAGGGTGAGGAGACAGAGAATGCCGGGGGATGCGATTTTTATTAGGACAGGCAGGGAAGGTCTCTAAGAGGTGACTTTTGAACTGTGAAATGAACAAAGTAAGGTAGTGGCCAGGCAATATCTGAGGGAACAGTAAGTACAAAGGCCCTGGGGTGGGGTCATGTGGGCGTTATCAAGGAACAGGCAGATGATCAGGCTGGCAGAGGGAGTAAGAGAAGGGGAGAATGGCAGGAGATGATACCCAAGGAGAGCCAGGTGGGACGTAGCTTATGTAGGGCCTTGCAGACCAAGGGCTTTGCATTTAATTTTAATTTAATGGGAAGCCACTGGAGGGTTTATCAGATGTATATTTTTTAAAGGCTCCCTCTGGCTGCTCCACATAGGGGCAAAAGTGGAAGTAGCAAGTCCAGGGAGGAGGCTTCTGCAGTTGTCCAAGTAAGAAATAATGAAGGCCTGGATTCTTGGGAGGTGGGAGGAAGAACAATGAAGTTAGTGAGAAACGGGTGGCTTTGGGTTACATTTGGTGCAACTGCCTGCATTTGCTGAGGGTTTGCACGTGGGCATGAGAAAAGGCGAGGACTCAAGAACCACTCTTTGGTGTTTGATTGGAGAACTGGATTACAGGCAGAGCAATACTTGAGTTGAGGCACAGTGAGGCAGGAACAGCTGGAGACGTAGGGTTTGGTTTCAGACACATTCACACCGAGGTGCCTGTTGGATGCCCCAGTGGAGATGTTGGGTCAGCATTGGATGTACAAGCCTGGATTTCTGTGGAGAGGTCCAGGTTGTAGATAAAAATGAGCTTTCTACCAGAAGGTGGAAAGGAAGGCAGAGCTGTAGGTGGTGGGTAACTCCAGGGCCATCTTGAAGCAGCCTGGGGACGCAGAGCCACCTGGGTGGTAGGAGGAGCTTCTTCAAGGCATTTCGGGAGTCAGTGCTTCTTGACTGTTTCTATCCAGGTGGACCCAAATTATGCTCCATTTTAAGGAAGCCTAGAAGAGGAAGAGAGGTAACTCACAGATGGAGCAAAGGATGAGAGTCTGTGAGTCTTGTGATTCCTTCCACGTTTTCTTATTCCTATGGCTACCACTTATCTCTGTAGTCCACGCCCCCATTATCTCTTGCCTGGATGGCTATAAGAACCACCTACTTGGTCCTCCTGCTTCAACCCTTGCCCTTGCAATTTCTCATCCTCAGAGAACCCAGAGCCATCATCTAAAAACTCATCTATGATTCTGTCATGTGCTGCCTAACACTCTCCAGTTGTTCCCAATTGCTTTCAGGTCCCAAACTCTCAACATGGTCTCCTGGGCCCCACTTACCTCCCAGCCTGATCTTAAACCATCTTCTCATCCTTCCCTGAGCACCTGCCACTCCTGTCTTCTTTCGGGTCCTCCATCATTTCATACTTTCCTCCTGCCTCAGAGCCTTTACACATACTCCCTCATCACTCTGTTAGTACCTCCCCTCATCATTCCCTAACTAACTTCTACCAACCTTCCAGTCCCAGCTTAAACATCACCTCCCTAGGGCAGCCTTATCTGAATTCCCTGTCTCCATCAGGTTTCCTTGACATAAGCTCTGTAACACATTCTCCTTGCCTTTCATGGCACATATCTCAGTCTGTAATTAGACTGTGTGTTAAGTGCATGTTGAAGGGAGCTGAGTTCCTGGGCCAGGGTCAAATAGTACCAATGTGTGCTAGAAGTTTCAAAGTCTCAGTGGCTTCACTAGCTTTCTGTTGCACTTCGGTTGGAGAGGCTGGGGAAAAACTCAAAGGCCAGGGTGTCCAAAGGAGGTCAGACAGAGGATAGAGAGAAAGTTGACAGCGGTGCCCTGTGAAGGCCATCATCCCACCTCCATCCCTGCACCTCCCAGAGTCACTCTCGACGCATAAAGGTCATGCATTCTGCTCCTGGACCTTGTTCTTAAGAGCACCGATTATTTATTTTTGAATTGAAAATATGCCTTTCCCCCAGACCAAACTCCCACCCTTCAAGGTAACCTTTAGGGAAGAAGACCCTTTTACTCCCCACTGTCCAGCAGAAACTCTTTTATGGGTTGGCACCTAGTCTGAACCACTTCCTTTTAAAGAACTCTGACTACAATAGTCCAGACTCCAAATCCTAGAAGCTTTGAAAATATATCCACTGTTCAGAGGGACAATGAAGCCAGTTAGACTGTCCTGAACTGTCCTGCCTCAGGCTGAAATTTTTGTAGCACTTGGTCAGTTGCAAAGTGATCTTCCCTTTAATATCTCATTTTATCATTGGGTATCTGAAGAGGAAGTGGAGTTTGGGTAAGAATTTAGGTTCTTGCCCTAGCAATTGGGTGGCCAGAGTAAGCCTCAGGGTGGAGGACCCTTAAAGAAAACTCTGAGGATTTTAAGGAGAGTCAAACTCTACATCCATCCAGGCAAACATCTACTCTTCCATTGATTAATGGATCCATTCATCCGTGCAACACATTCACTCTTTCATCCATCCATTCATCCATCTATCCTCCATCAATCTATCCATGTATCTTTCATTCATCCATTTATCCATTTATCCTCCATCCATCCATCCACCCTCCATCCACTCTTCCATCCATCATCCATCCATTCATCTATCCATTCCCTATCCATCCATCCATCTTCCATCCGTGCATCCATCTTCCATTCACACCTCCACCAATCCATCTACTTATCCATCCTCCATTTATCCACACATCCATTGCACATAAAGCTGCGAATGAGGTGGTCATAGCCCCTGCCTTAGTGGATCTCAGGCTAGTGGAAATAAAATTCTCTGATTGGCCCAGTCTGGGTCATTCATCCACTTCTTTGCTTGGGGAAGGTGGGGCAGCTGGGTTGATAGCTCTACCAAGATTATGTTTAGAGTAGTTTCCCCAAGGAACACACTGGGGTGCTGTTATGAGAAGAAGGGAGGAATTATTCTGGGTAGGCACAATCAACAAATGTCCACTAGATTTAGTGGCACTTAATAATTATGGGATGGAGGGATGAGAAAGGATGTGGGAAGGCATTCCTAGCTTTTCTCCTTTTCTAAAGCACAAGGGAAGTCTGGTTTTCTTGTTTATTGGCCAAAATTTCATCATCTGGACCTTGGGTCCCTGTCATAAAGACCCAGAAGAATCCACCTCTTTCTAGATACCTGTCTGTAAGTATCCTAGCTGGGGTCATCACTCTTCCTTCCTCCACTTAAATGCATCAGCCACCCCCAAGATGCTGTTGGATACACATGGCATAGAAGTGCTTATAGTTAGGAAACAAAGGCTGGAATTTCTTTATGCTCTGACAACCAGGAGGAGCTGCCCAAGACTCTGAAATGAGTCCTGAGCCAGCCCACAGGCCCCTGCAATAGAGTTTGAGTCTAAACCAAAGTGGTTCTCATCTCTGGCCACACATTGGAAGCATCTGGTGAGCTTTTACAAAATACTGATGCCCGAGTCCCAACCCCAAACATTCTGATCAAATCGATCTCTGGTGGTGCTCAGGTATTTGAACACAAATTTTAACAGCTCTCCAGGTGATTCTGATGTGTAGTCTGGGTTAAGAACCACTGGTCTGAGTGCAATTTCGAAAACCCTGTTCATAACTGTGCTACTTTGCTTTCAGGGCATAAGCATGATGAAGGGAGAGGATGTGGCTTGTTGATGGTTGCATCCCCAACATCTTGTGGCACTGCCAGGCAGGTGCTCAATAAATATTTGTGGAATGATGGATGGCTTGGCACAAATCCCCTTAATGGAGCTCAGATGGCTCCCCTGAAGAGTGCGTGTCCTCAATTCCTCCTGGCACATGGGGAAGGATTCGAATCACTTGAGGTCAAGATGTTGTGCTCACGAGGATCTTAAGATCTCATCTAATCTTCTCATCCTCAACACTGGCTGCACCTTAGATTCATCTGAAGTTTAAAAAAAAAAAATTTCAGGCCAGGCGCAGTGGCTCACACCTGTAATCCCAGCACTTTGGGAGGCCGAGGCAGGCAGATCACGAGGTCAGGAGATCGAGACCTTCCTGGCTAACACAGTGAAACCCCGTCTCTACTAAAAATACAAAAAATTAGCCGGGTGTGGTGGCGGGCGCCTGTAGTCCCAGCTACTTGGGAGGCTGAGGCAGGAGAATGGCGTGAACCCAGAAGGCGGAGCTTGCAGTGAGGCGAGATCGTGCCACAGCACACCAGCCTGGGCGACAGAGCGAGACTCCGTCTCAAAAAAAAAAAAAAAAAAAATTTAGGCATTCTGCTTCAGTGGGTTTGGATTGCAGCCCCGCACAGGAGTTTAAAAAGGTGTCCCAGGTGATTCTAATATGTGGGAAGGGTTGAAGACCACTGTTTCGATCTTTTCTACCTCTGTGAGTCTGTTTCCAACTTCAGCTAAGTTGGCGGAGTCCCCTGGCAGAGTTTTATTGGTGGGTGTTCCTTAGTTACTGGGTCCTTATGCAGTGTTTGCCAAATGTACCTGCTCATTAATGCTCACGTTGGGTGCTTAATTAAGAATACACATTCACGAGTCCGTATTCAGACTTATGGAATCAGAAGCTCCAGGGAGGGGCCTGGGAATCATGCTTTAAACAAGCAGCCAGGCGTGTTTGTCACTTGCCAACCGCCCCATCAGAACTGTACTCCTCGTTCTCCCTCCAGCACAACCAGCCCCTTCGAGCTCTGGCTCTGTGTTTTGGTTCTCACTGCCAGAACACACTTCCCCAAGATTGCCTCATCAATCAGGTTCCTTCAAATGTCACCTCCCCAGAGAGGTCCTCCTTGACCACCCAAGGGACTAAAGCCTCCCCAACCTTTATCCCATACCCTGGTGAGTTCTCTACTGGCCCCATAAGGAGATGCTTTTTGTCCCGTTTCTCTCCTTCAGGCCTCTCCCACTACCAGAGCCTGAGCTTCCGAGGGCAACAGTGTCTGGCTCCTGCTAGGTGCCCAGCACCTGGCACGTGATAGGTGGACAGGAGGCATAGCTGTAAGGGGGACTAGTGCTGTCAGTCTGATTCCTTCCTAGGCGCTGGGGAGTTGAGTTCAGGGCCATGCAGGTGTCTGAAGTACTGTGAAAATCATGCCGCCCCCGTGGGCACACGGAGACGCCTGGAGACACGGGTCTGCAATAGAAGAGGGTGGACACCCCCTTCCACCCCATGGAGAAGAAAAGCAGGAAAAAGTGTGGGGCCAGTGGGTCCCTTAGGGCAAAAGTCCTAGTGGCGGCAGCTTTCTTGTCTAGACCCTGGTTCGCGCAGGGCGTGTCGCACTCACCCGTGGAGGGTGGGAGACAGCGGCCGCCCCAGCGCCCAGCCGTGGCCCGGGACAGTGTGGTCACGTCCGCGGGTAGCCTCCTTCCTCCCGGCACCGGCCAGCCCAGGCGGCGCGCCCCTCCCCTCCGGTCCCCGGGTGGCGGCCCCGCCCCCGCCGGCCTGGCCGCCCTGTCCCCGCCTCCACGCCCCCCCCCCCCCCCCCCCCCCCCCCGGCTGCAACAGGTGCCTCCGGAGCAGGAAGCTCGCGCCGCCGCCGCCGCCGCCGCTCAGCTTCCCCGGGCGCGTCCAGGACCCGCTGCGCCAGGCGCGCCGTCCCCGGACCCGGCGTGCGTCCCCACGAGGAAAGGGACCCCGCCGCTCGAGCCGCCTCCGCCAGCCCCACTGCGAGGGGTCCCAGAGCCAGCCGAGCCCGCCCTCGCCCCCGGCCCCCGCAGCCCTCCTGCCCTTCGCGCCATGAACGCCCCCGAGCAGCAGCCCCAACCCGACGGCGGGGACGCCCCAGGCCACGAGCCTGGGGGCAGCCCCCAAGACGAACTTGACTTCTCCATCCTCTTCGACTATGAGTATTTGAATCCGAACGAAGGTCGGTGGAGACTACCCCTGGCCTGGCCCCTGAGCCCGCCAGGGGCTCAGGCCTGGGGACTGGGCACAGGAGTCCTCTTGGCTCCAGCTGTCCCCCTTCCTAAGGGGCCTGGAGGGAGGGTGCCGCTACCCAGGTGCCAGGGAGGGGAGGCGTCAGTGGCCACTGCCACCCTTAGGGGGCGGTCGGCTCCCTCTTGCCCCTTAGGGGCACCAGTTTCTGGTTGCTCGTGACTGCTCCCTGAGGGTCACTCTCAGCAAAACAAAAGGTGGCAGGCAGGTCCCAAGGCTGGGGGCGGGTGCTGTCTGCTGGCCTCTTGCCTGGGACTGGGCTGTCAAAGGGCAAGGGACATGATTTCTGTGCCTTTGGAGGGAGGAGGTGAGGAAGCAAAGAATGGAGTTAGCAGGGAGGGGTTGCAAAAAAAAAAAAAAAAAAAAAGCGGGGGGTCGCAGCTGAACCCGGTTATCAAGGGTAGGAGGCCGCTCCTTCCCTCCAGGCACTGAAGTGAAGCCATGCAGCTCCCATCACCTCCTGTGAGCAGTGGTTGATGGGACTTTGTGTTGAAACTGAGGAAGAGGTTGTCTGTCAGATGCTGGAGAGGGTTAAAACCTTTGGTATTATAAGGCCGGCCCATTTCCTCCCTGGGTTCTGCTGCTGAACCCATCACTTATCACTCATGAGAGGACTGGTCTGAGCTATATTAAGTGATCTTCTAGCTTAGTCCTAATGGATGTGGTGGGATGGGGTGGGGTGAGGGACAGCTGCAGCATGGATTCAGAAGGACACAGGCTCTTTCTGCCTGAACTTTGTCACTCTGTGCCTCCAACTGCCCTCAGTTGCTGGGGGCTGGGGACTTCCCCGGGCTGGGCCCAGTGCTCATCTGTCACTTCACGTGTTTAACAGGAGCATTCGTTAGAGGGAGGAGGAGGAGGAGGGGGAAGAGGCCACACGCCCAACCTCACTGTGTATTTCTGGTTAGCAGGTTGTCTTGGGAAAAAACAAAAAACCCAACCAGGCTTCCTGATTTTGACAGCCTAGCCCAGCCCAGCCAATGCTTGTTGAAGGCTCAGGGGCAGGCCTGTTAGTAGCTTCCAGACGCACTCTGGGCTTGCCTACATCTAGTGCGTAGGAAGGGCTTGTGTTTACTGGCTCGTGGAGGAAGCCTGTCAAGGAGGCTTGGTGGCCTGATGTTTCCCACAAGCACTGTGTTAGGCAGATAATGAAGTTTTAGCTTCCATCGGTGTCCTCTCTGGCCACCTTAGGTGAGGGGTTTGCTTTAGCTTTGGGTATCCTCTTCACTTGGATACCCAGAGATGGCCATTAGTAATAATTTTGTGTCTTGGCTGGAGATGGAAATAATTAGTCAACAGAAGAGACCAGTCTTCTAGAGTTACAATCTGGAGGACATCTTTTGCTTTGAAAAGATACAATTAAGAATCTGCAAACGATCCGCACTAACATCCGTGGTCTTTCTGTTCATTAAGATTAAAGTCATGTTTTTCAGGGAACGAATACTCACACCCCTCCCAGATTGGTAATCAGCTTTTATTTTCCTTGTCGGGTGGGGTGGGGGGATTTCCGGGGAAATAGTTTCCAAGCCAAATCTGAAGGGAGGTACTTTTTATAGTTTTTCTTGGCAAGTGGTGCTTGGTGGCCACCAGATGGGTATCTAAATGACCACAATGAAAGCCCTGGAATCTGTTTTTTCAAAAAAAAACTTTAGTTTTTGGAACAGTTTCAGATTTACAGAAAAGTTGCAAAGATAGCACGGAGAGTTCCCATATACCCAATACCCCGTTTCCCCGTGTTATTAATGTTTTACATTAGTATGGTGCATTTATTGAAATCAACGAACCAATATGACACCTTATTAACTGGGGTTTATGCCTTATTCAGATTGGGAATGTTTTTTGTGACCTTCACTGTTTGGAGGAGTGTTGGTTGTATTGTAGACTGTCCGTTCATTAGACTAGGGCTGTAGGTTTTCGGGAGGAAGGCCACAAAAATAAAGCCCCCTTCTCATCACATCATATCAGAGTATGTACTATCCAGCCAGGCGTGGTGGCTCACGCCTGTAATCCCAACACTTTGGGAGGCTGAGGCGGGTGGATCACCTGAGGTCAGGAGTTCAAGACCAGCCTGGCCAACATGGTGAAACCCCAACTCTGCTAAAAATACACAAATTAGCCAGGCATGGTGGAAGGCGCCTGTAATTCCAGCTACTCAGGAGGATGATGCAGGAGAATTGCTTGAACCCAGTAGGTGGAGGTTGCAGTGAGGCAGGTGGCACCATTGCACTCCAGCCTGGGCGACAAGAGTGAGACTCTGTCTCAAAAAACAAAAGTATACTATCCATGTCATTTATCATTAATGCTAACCTTGATTACCCAGTAGAGGTAGCTTTTGTCAGTTTCTTCAAACTGTTTGGAAGGCGTTACTACATGAAACCCACACTTAAGGAATACAGAGTAATACTCCGGAATCTGGAAAGCACTTACTCTTTGCTGAGAAGTAGGCAGCACAGAAGAGTTAGCACCCAGAAAGAGAAGGGATGCTGTGGCCAGGAGTGGTGGCTCATGCCTGCTATCCCAACACTTTGGGAAGTTGAGGTGGGAAGATCGCTTGAGTCCAGGGCTTCCAAGACCAGCTGGGGCAACATAGCAAGACCTCATCTCTAACAAAAATAAAAAAACAATTAGCCTAGCCTAGTCGCGCATGCCTGTAGACCCAGCTTCCCAGCTACTTGGGAGCCTTAGGTAGGAGAATCTCTTAACCCCGGGAGTTCGAGGCTGCCCTGAGCCGTGATCATGCCACTGCACTCCAACCCATGGGACAGAGCAAAACCCTGTCTCAAACCAACAAACCAGACAAAAAAAGAGAAGGGACATGGTGAGCTTTGAGAGGCTAATGTGAACTGCCCCAGATGTGCATCTGGCTCTGGGTCACCCAGACGTTAATAGCAGTCACCTCTCTTTGCTTCTGTATGGTGGGACTCCTCAGGGGTGAACACTAGCCTTGATCTTTTTATTAAGTTTTGTCCCAGATGGCAACATATTGGTGACGCATGTAAAGTTCTACCCTTAACTCTGGGCACGAGCTTGGCAAAAACCAAGGAAGGAAAGGTACTGCTAATGGGACAGACGTTGTTAGAATTGGTGAAGGTAAATTAGGGAATTTTGGGGAGGACTCATTTACAGTTTAGCGTGTAGCAGACGTTCATTAGCCCATGTGATTCCACTCCAACCCTAGCAGGCAGGCACTATTATCACCCCTGTTTTATGGAGGAGGACGCTAAGGCACAGAGAGGTAAAGTAATTTTCCCAAAATGGGCAGCGTTGCTCCATACCATGTGTTCTGAACTATTGTGTGAGGGTCCTCATTCTCTCATTTGGTGAGAGACACATGCGAACCAGTTAGCAAGGTGTCTGGGACCATGGCAGGGCTGGAATTGAAAACCTTGTTTACCAACAAGGTGATCTTGAGCAAGTCATCCAGCCTCTCTGGACCTCTGTCTGCTTATCTGTAAAATGGCTGAAATAATACCACTTGCCTCATAGGACAGTTACCTGCCTTGAATAGGTTAACCCATTTAAATCAACACAGCATGTGATCTGTTACTAGTGGTTTAGTAAACCCTTGCTTTTGTTAATGGAGGTGTTCAATTAATATGAGCCATTGTTTATTTACTCATTCAGCTACTGAGCACCCTCTGTGTTAGATCCTAGGGTCACAATGGGGAATGAGACCCAGATCCTGCCCTCTCTGAGCTACTGCCTCTAATTGTGCCTCTGTTGTTTTCTCTTGTCTAATTGCATTAACTAATACCTCCAGTGGAGTGTTACATGATAGTGAAGACAGTGGGCATCCTTGCCTTGGAGGAGGACTCCAGTGTTGGCTTTAGAATTGAGGTGTATGAATTATGTAAAGGAAGTATTAGTTCTTTCTTTTATCCCCAAGAGTTTTTATTACAAATGGGAGTTGAATTATATCAAAGGCTTTTTTAGCATCTATGGAAAAATATGATCTTATTCTTCGTAGACCTATTAATATGTTGGCATACATTATTAGATTTCTTTATACGAAAACATCCTTGGTATGGACTCCACTTGGTATATTATTTTCTTAAGGTGGTAGTGGCATCAGATAATATTTAAGAATTTTTCAGTATTCATGAGTGATATTCATATTGTCCTATTTTTTGTGCTATCAGGTTCAGGTTTCTTTCCTTTTCTAAGCTCAGGAATAATTTCTCCCTGGGACTCCCTGGTCTCTAAAGCTGTGATAGAATTCCTCTGTGAAGCCGCCTGGACCTGGTGCTTCTTTGTGGAGTTGTTTCTTGATGGCTGTCTCTATACTGTGGGAATTGGTCTCTTTACACTTTCTACTGGAGTCAATTTTTGTAAACTGTATCTTTCTGGGAAATTATCCATTTTGTCTGTCTAGATTTCAAATGTATTCACTAGAGTTGTACAAAGAAGACTCTTAATTTTCTTTCTAGTGGAGGAGACAACCAAGTACACAATGACAGAAAGACCCAGGGGGCAAGGATGTGGGAGTCTTGATGGGGCCACTGATCCCACCCTGGAGGGGGAAGATGTGCTGGCTGTCAGCAGACAGTTCAGAAGCTGAATTCCCTTATGCATGCTTGTGAATACAATGGATTCTTACTTCTCCCAACTTGTAATACACTGAGAAAGACAGGTGGGTACTAGGAATCCCTGGGCACCTCCAGAGATGCCGGATCTCCAGTTACTGTGTTGGGGACAAATATGTGGGGAGTGCTCACATCTGCTTTGCCTCAACAGTCTGGTGCAGCCCTCCTTCATTCTGCCAAGCTAAAGCATTTAATGCCAACTTCGGCCTTTCAGAAGGGAAAACTGGTTCCTTCTGATCACTGCTTGTTGTTTTATAGAGTCTATTCCTGTGATCCTTACACTTTTGAGGTCACAGCCCTTTAAAAAGCTGATGAAATCCACAGATTCTATAGACACACACACGATGTGTGTGCATGCTCCACATGGGCAGCCCTTTCCCCTGGGCAATCCCCCTCACCACATACCCCCTGCACCCCCTACCCACACATCCCCTTCTCCCCTCTCCACTCCCTCTCATATCCCCCAATGTGCTTTTGATGTCATTTCTCAGCACTCACAGACCCTTCTGTGTCCCATTCCCTAATTTTACTGGCACTTCAGTGTAGGAGCACCTGCTCTCGACCCATTCACAGGGCACAATTAAAACCCCATTCTTTCAGCAAACATACTGAATGCTGGTTTTGTGCCAGGCCCTGTAGGGGCATAGGGAAAAATTAGATATGGTGTCTGGCCTCCCCTGGCCCCCAGGCCAATATGGGTCACAGTCTGGTAAACAAATAGGGACAAATAAGGTGCTGTGATACAGTATCTGTGTGTGCGTGTGTGTGTGTGTGTGTTTGGTGCTTGCTAAAAATAGTGTTCTACACTAAGCAAGCAGGTTCACTAAACACATGTGACATTCAGAGACATTGCCTTCTGTGTTGAGTTAATGGCAGGCCTTAATAAGCCTGCTTTGGACAAATAACGTCTCCAGGTGCAGCTGAAAAGATGAAATGAGGGCTAGAACTGAGCATCGGCCTTGCAGGGAGGCAGAGAAAATGAGGTTGAAGTTGCCTCACTCATTCTTCCCTGTGAAACACATGGCATCTTGGCTTCTAAATTCAAGTCCCTGTGTTCTTTCGGTGGCATAGATTTTGATCAGGAGTAGAGGCTCCTAAAACCTTAAAGCAGTGTTATTCAGGTTGGTTCTCAAGGCTCTCCAGCCATATCAGGTGGCAGGTTAAATACATTTGAAAAATGTAGAATGGGTGGCAAGGGGCTGTCAGTCCTGGCTGCGTTAGAAGTTCTCAGGCTGCATTCTGGACCAGTGAGATCAGGCTCTTGGGGGTAAGGTAACTTTGCTGAGAGTTTGCATTGACAAATGGCAGGGCAGGCCTTGAACTTGGGCACTGAGAATTCTAGGTCCCTGCCGTCAGCACTGTATCTCACAGCCTGAATGTGGCCCTGGAGGGCAGCAGGACACCGTATGGAGCTGCTGTCTCTAACTTTGTCTGATGTGTCTCATGTACGGTGGGATGTGTCCACGTTCACCTCTTACAGCTGATATTTATACAGTTAGAAATTGTATCTTGCTACTGTCCTAATGGGATTATACTCATTGGAAAACTCCTGGCTAAGGTAGAAATGAGGAATGACAGGGAGCTCTGATATTTTTCTGTTTCTTTCTCCATCCCAGTGGATGGTCCTGCCTGCCTCCTGGGCATTTGGATCTAAAGCCCTGCACTCGAATCTTTAATGCTTTTTCCCTCTGTGGAAGAAATATACCAAAGGCAGACTGTAAGCCACATGCAGAGTGCGGAGATTGCTTTTCCTGGGTTGGTATTTGGGACCCTCCCAACCTTGTAATCTGAGGTTTTGGAAAAAGAGCATTTCTTCAGCTGGGTCTGAAGGGAAGAAAGTGGCCTGCAAAGCTCAGGATTTATGAAGGTCCTTATCAAAACAGACTTGCTTGGGCGTGCCTGCAAAAGTGAGAATGTTAAATGAGAGGGGGAAAAAAACCCCAAGTCTGAAATGCCTGCTAAAGTTATTTTAAAGGCTATGGAAAGGGGCTGTTTACCTGTATAATCCTAAGAAGGTGCGCTGCAGGTCTAAAACCCGCAATGGGTGACATCACCTCTGTTGCCCTGGAGTAGGGAGGGATGTCTTCATAACCAGGGGGTTGGCAGGGGCCACTGATGAAGTGTGCCCACCCCCGGGAACATGGCACTGAAATGAAAGCTCCTGGGGAAAGGTATAAATAAAGAAGCTGTCAGTCAAGAAGGCATTAATTTTAAATCTCTGCCCCCGGCCAAGGGTTACACAGGCCCCACTGTCTTCAAGGGGGAAGTTTCCACTTGGATTTTAAGTTGGCTGAAAGAAAAATGGAAATCAGCCTTTCAGGCTGTGCGAGGGGATGTGGGGATCAATAAGAGACCAAACTCTCAGAGGTGGCTGGTCGGAGAGAGGGGCTGTTTGCTAAGTTGGGCAGAAGATGGAAAGAAGGGATGTTTCCCTGCTCATGTCATCTTCTGCAGGCCTTTGACAGAGTGGGTGGGTTTAGCCCTGGCGAGTCCTGTTGCAGGAGGATTATCTAAAGTCTATTTCTGGGGAACTCTTCTGACCAGATCTTTCCTTCTCCTTTTGGTGAGGAAGCCACCCTGAGGTCTGTTCTCTGTCATGCATTGAACTTTCTTCTGTTAGACGCAGACCTTGCTAAATCACGAGTTTAATCTCAAATGCTTTAAAAACGGAGGGAGTTCAGCAAAGTGATTGGACAAATTGTGGTGGATTTGTACAATGAAATAGTATACAGCAATAAAAAAGAAAGGACTACTGCACACAATATGGGTGAAGCTCAGACATTCCGTTGAGCAAAATAAGTGAGACATATACATCCTGTATGATTTTATTTATGGGACGTTCGAGAACAGTCAAACCCAGCATACAGTGAGAAAAGTCGGGGAGTGGTTCTTCCTGGGCAAGGGTGTCTGGCTTCAGAGGGGCCACAGAGAACCCTCTGGGGGACTTGAAATGTTCTGTATCTTGAGTGTGTGTATATATATGCAAAGGCACCAGATGTATGTGAAATATTTGTGCATTTTACTGCATATGAATGATGCATATTTTAAAAATTGATGAAGGCCAGGCTCAGTGGCTCACGCCTCTAATCCCAGCACTGGGAGGCCGAGGTGGGTGGATCACCTAAGGTCAGGAGTTCGAGACCAGCCTGGCCAACATGGGAAATCCTGTCTCTACTAAAAATACAAAAATTAGCCGGGTGTGGTGGTGGGCACCTGTAATTCCAGCTACTAGGGAGGCTGAGGCAGGAGAATTACTTGAACCCTGGAGGCGGAGGTTGCAGTGAGCCGAGATTGCACCACTGCACTCTAGCCTGTGCTGCAAGAGTGAGACTCTGTCTCAAAAACAAACAAAACTGATAAAATCTGCAGATCCTGTATATACACACGTGCATGCTACACATGTACAGCCCTTCCCCCTGTGCACTGCCCCTACCCCGTCCCCCGCTACACCCCCCACCCTGAAATGGAATGCAAGCTTTGCCCTGACTCTTTTTGTGGTCTTGGGAATTTCCCTGCACCCCAAGCCTCAATTTCCCCATCTCTAACACAGAGGTGTTCAGAGTAGCTATCTCCAGGGTTTGATGTAAACTGCGGAGAGAACAGGAGAGCGCACACATGAAAGCTTGCAGCACAGTGGACATAAGCTATTAGAATGACTAAAAATAGGAATATCTCTGGAATTCTCCAAGGCAGGAGGGCCCCAGGAAATGGCTTGAAACCAGCAAGAGACAGTTCTTCCCATCCAGATTTGAAGATGGAGATGAGTCCTTGTGTGTGCCCTGGGCCCTGCTGCCCCCATCTAAAAGGTGACCTTGAGGCCTGCGGATTGCAGATTCCGAACATTTCTCCACCCCTCTCCAAAAGCAATACGTGTCAGCGTGTGGGCGCGTGTGTTTTTGCAAGCGGTCGTGCCAGAGCCAGTCTGCAAGCCTCACTGCTTGTGGATCATCCCGGTCCTGTGTCCTGGGCACCTGGCCTTGCGGCAGCCTGCCTGGGAAGCACCACTGAGTCCTCCTTTCGGCCCCGTCTGGGGAAGGCAGACAGCTGTCTTAGCTGGGGCAAGGTCAGCAAAGACATCGCGTTCAGGATGACTTTTTCCAGTGATTCCACGGACGAGACAGGATGGCAAATGTCCTCCCTTTCCTTTTTGGCATTTCTGGACCTGATTTATCCAGATGGAATTTCTCGACTTTCAGGCCCTGTGTCTGTATGTGTCACCTCTGAATGAAGGGCGTGACAACCTGACTCTGGTCATTAATACACATGATTCATTGATTGAGAATCCACTTACTGTTAGGTGGTGTGTGTGTGTGTGACTGGGTGGGGCGTGGGCAGCAGTGGTCTAGGGGGGCTTGTCAGAAAGTTTGCTGAGTGTCAGATTTGTTATTTGGAGGCAACCCATTGCTTTTCAAAGGGGTTCTTTCTCTAGGTTGTGCACACCCACCAGATGAAAAATCCATCCACCTTCCTGCTCTGTTTTGGGATTCTTTGCAGCCCCTGAACGGCAGGAAGTTATGAGAGTTGTCGGGGCGAGTGGCAGGAGGCGAGGTTTGCCCCTCTGTCTGCTCCCCTTTCCTCCGGCTACAGATCTGTGGTGCCAGCTGTGGCATCCTAAGTGCTGCCTTGGCGACAGACTGTGATGTCCCAAACCCAGGCTCTGGGACTCACACCACCTCAGCATCGGGGTGAGCTCATCAAGCCGTGGGTCAGATCAGCTTGGCCAGGGATCAGTGGAGCCCTGTGGCCCTGCTGCCCATCGGAGGGGCATCCAGCCCCCGGGCCAGGCCCTGCTTCTCTCTTCCCAACCACTCAAGCCTGAAAGCTCCATTCGCCTCTGCCCCTCCTCGTACCCCGCAAGGACGGCTGCCTCTCAGAGGTTCCCTAGCTGGGTTTCTATTTTGGTCATACTATTCTGCTTCCCGAAAATTCCACCCGCCTGCCGTTCTAGGCAGAGAAGATGTTCTCTTGCTGTTCCTTTTTTCAAAAGTGATCTGTTGGCTGGCGGGTTGGCGCTGAGCGAGCGGCCACCTCAGACTTGGCTGTGTGTCCGTCTGCGAGGGTGAGCAACAGGCCCACAGAGCTTCCAGGGGGAGAGGCGCTGGCGGGGACCACTGTGTGGCCTGAGTGGATTTTTAAAATAATCTTTGACTCAGTCCTGGGGCAAAAGGAGAGACTGTGAACATTCCCGAAGAAAGGAATCTGTGTCTTCAATTGTCAGGGGCAGCCTACCTCCCGAGTGAAATGATGAGGCCCCCAGAGTAATTTCTTTTCCGGGGGGGATCCTTGCTTCCTTGTGTCAGGGTCAGGGTGTCGCCATCCAGGAAATCACCTCTTTCCTGAGATGCAGGATAAAGTAGTGGTTAGGGGGCTGGAGGAGCCAGGTTGCCTGAGAATGAATCTTGGCTCTGCTACCTAGAAGCTGTGTGACCTTGGGCAAATTACTCACCCTCTCTGAGCCTCATTTTCCCCTATATAAAATGGGGTAACGATATCACCTGCTTCATAGGGTTCTTGTGAGACAAATATGAACATATACTAGATGCGTACAGTGGTTCTCGATATAAAGTAAGTGGTATAGATGTGCTAGTATTTTGATTATGACAAGCAGCTCACTGACTTACTAGCACTTTAGTAAGATTTAGTTGATCCACTCCCAGGTAGCCTGGGAGGAAAAGTACAAAGTGTGGAATGGAGAGGGTGTTGGAAGCACATTTTACCTCCTCCACACATTTTCTGAGGTCAGCAGAATCTGAGGTAAAAAGAGAATTCCTAAAGTGCTGACCAACCCATTTTATTTTTATAAAAATGTCTTCCTTTTTTTCGTAATGCTTTCGAAGGGGTTGGGGACTAGTGCATTCAAGTTGTTGTAAAATAGAGTAACTATAGCAGGGAAAGGGCAGAATTGTCACCTAAAAGATTGTTCTTTCAATAATAATCCAGTAGGCCCCATTTACTGCGTATTGATTCTGTGTGTCTTGGGCTTTGCATAGGTGAGGGAAACCGACAGGCTTGTATCATCACCAGTGTCATCACTCCGTGTCACACATGAGGACATGGAGTTTCCCCAAGTCTCACAGCCGGGGGTGGGAGTGGATCTGGAGTCCCCTAACCCCATGCTACCCACTGTTGACTGAGACCTGGATCTCAGTATAGAGCTCTTGCTTGGTGGCGCAAAGAGGAGGGCTGAACTGGCCTCCCCAGCAATCTTGTCCTGTAGTTTTCGGGAGTGGCCAGGGATTTCTCCACATATTCACAGGGCCTACCTATTGGGTAAGCACCCAGGAACTTGATGAAAGGAGGGGTGATAAGAATGAGAACTTTCAGGTGTCTGCCACAGAGATGAGCGTCACCTGCCAGGGCCGAGAGTGAGAAGATGTCTCATTTCTGAATCAGTTCAGGGCGTGAGTCATGAGCTGATGCTTCCAGCAGTCTTTGGGCCTCTGCTGTGCGCAGGCCTCCTGTGCCACGCTGGGGCTGTAAAGCCAGGAGCAGTTGTTCTCAGCTGGGGGCGAGTCTGCCTGGCAGACTCAGTTCCTGCCTGATGTTTGGGACTCAGAGATGTTTAGCGATGCCTGGAGACATTTTTGGTTGCCACAACGGGGAGAGGGGCAGGGCAGCTGCTCTTGGCATCCAGTGGGTAGGTGGCTGTGAGGATCAAGTAATTTACTACATGTAATGTGCTTATAACAGTGCCTAGCACATAAGTTCTCAATATATTTCAGCTGCTTTTTCTGCATTATAATCATCTTCCTAATAATTATTGATGTAAGACTCCTATCTGCCTCTAAGAAGCTCAGAGTCTAGAGGGTAGACAGATGAGTGAATCCATAGATAGACTTCAGTGTGGGACTCTGTGGGACCTGGGAGTGTAGAAGAGCTGCTTATTTTAGCTGCTTTTTCTGCATTATAATCATCTTCATAATAATTATTGATGTAAGATTCCTATCTGCCTCTAAGAAGCTCAGAGTCTAGAGGGTAGACAGATGAGTGAATCCATAGATCCAATGGACTTCAGTGTGGGACTCTGTGGGACCTGGAGGTGTAGAAGAGCTGCCTGATCCAGCCTGGGGAAATAGGGAGGGCCTCCAGGTGGGGGTGGCTCAGGTCAAATCATGATGGATAAATAGTGGCTTGTTAGGAGATGTAAGGTCGGGAGGTATGGAAGGGAGTTCTGGGTAAGGGGAACAGCATGTGCGTGACATGGAGGTACAGAGGCCCTTGAGCAGCAACCTCTGAATCCCCCGTCACTGCTTCTATCTTCTTCCTCCCTTTGGTACTGATGCTTCGTATGCAGGCCAGGTACCTCCCATGGTAGGTGAAATGGATTTTAGGTGGTCCACCAGTGAGGACGTTGTATGTGCTAAGAACTATTTTTCAGCGCTATTTTCTCTTTGAACTAGTCAGAAGGAGTGGAGTTTCAGGCCAGGCATGGTGGCTAACGCCTGTAATCCCAGCACTTTGGCAGGCCGAGGTGGGTGGATCACCTGAGGTCAGGAGTTCAAGACTAGCCTGGCCAACTTGGTGAAACCCTGTCTCTGCTGAAAATACAAAAAAATTAGCCCAGCATGGTAGTGGTCACCTGTAATCCCAGCTACTCAGGAGGCTGAGGCAGGAGAATCGCATGAAACCGGGAGGCGGAGGTTGCAGTGAGTCGAGATCACACCACTGTACTCCAGCCTGGCAACAGAGCGAGACTGTGTCTCAAAAAACAACAAACAAAAAAAAAAGGAGTAGCGCTTCAGTGAGGTACTGCTGTATCGTTGACACCTTTCTTTCTAACACTGGCTCCTCCCTTTCCCTGTTTCTAGGTCTTGACTTTCTGGGGTCTTGGAAATGTTCCATATTTTGATTATGTTGGTGGTGGCAAGAATGTATGACATTTGGCAAAACTCATCAAACTCTATACTCAAAACACTGACATCTGTGTATATGAGTTATACCGCAGAAGCATTGGCGGGGGCGGGGGTGTATAAAGCCTCAGACTCAGAGCCTTTGCCCAGCCACTGTGTCTTGCTTGAATTTAGTAAGTTTTATTTTTATTGTATTTTTACCCTACCTTCTATTTATGGAGGTGACATTGATTTTCCATCTGCAATAGTGGTATAAAGTTTCCTTTTAAAATAAAAAAAAATCAGTGAGTGAATTTAAATACTAGAAATATTAAGTAAATTTTTTTGGTGGCACATGGATAGAGCAAAGATCGTGCAAGTGGTTAAAAAAAAGCAGGCTCTTTGGAAACCCTCCTGAGAACATTTGGTGGTTCTGAGATGAAACTAACTTCACCCAGTGCCGTGCGGGCATCGTGATGACTGTAAGAAAGCCGCCTGCGAGCGTGGCAGTTGTTTAAGGAGAAATAGTGACGAATGTCAGCCACTAACTTAGAGAAATATTTTAATGATGTGCTATTTGTGAAATTTACTGTCAAATACCCAGGGGACTGAGAATTAAATGATTATTAATTATCTTCATATTCCCTGCTTGCTGGTAAACATTTAAAGTCTTGTCAAGAGGGGAAAAAAAAAACTCTGCCGCTTGGATTAATGAAAACCAATGTAAATGCTTTAAATACTTTTGCTCAGCACACTGGAGCTTTCTGTTTTTCAGGGCTCCCAGGGAGTGTGAGTGATGTGTGTTTTCAGGACTGTGTTTCTGTGGACTGTGCACATCAGCCCCAAGGGTGTGTTTCTGATAAGATACAGTGCAGTTTTTCTGATATGGCCGGAATTTTTGCTAAGAAACTTTTTGTTTTGTTTTTCTGGTTCGAAGGGCAGTGAATTCTCAGAATGTTGTCGGCCATGAGTTTGACATTCCTCTTTTCCTAGATTAAAAATCTATGCTCTGTTACCTTCTAGGAAGGCGTGTATGTGTGTATGTGTGAATTCAAATACATATTTACATTAAACTACAGCCTCACAAGAACTCCAGGCCTTACAGATGCTAGCTAGAAAAATCAAAGGATTTCAGAGCCAGAAGCCACCAAGGAAACTGATTCAATTTAATGCTGTTCAGTTATAAATGAGAAGGTGTTGAGGCCTCCAGTGGGTGGGGGACTTTTCCAAAGTCACGCTGCTACTTAGTGGCAGAGCAGGACTGCACTCTTCATTTCCTGCTTCGTAAAACAGGGTTTCATTACTGTATATCATGTTATGTCAACTACCACCTATGAAATAAAATTAAAAATGTTTCTTTTGGGAGTTACATTTATTTTCTTACACAATTACACAAAGGAAGTCTCCTTTCTGCCATGCCACTGTCCTCCCATTCCTTAGTTCCCCTCCCTGGAGGATGTCACTGTTACTTGTGACTTCCAGAGAAAGCCTGTGCATCCTTCAGCTGTGCGTGCACATCTGTCTGTGTGTGTACGTCTGTACATCTGTGTATATATGTGTATGTGTAATCTGTATACATCTGTGCATACATCTGTCTGTGTACATTGTGTGTACATCTCTGTGTGTGTACATCCTCTCACTTTTTATGCTGTGCACACTATACAGCTTGCTTTTCTCTAACTAAATCTCAGTGGTCATTCCATGTCAATGCATAAAGAATTCTTCAAGCCTTTTTGTAGCTATACTGTATCCCATCATATGAATGAGCCAGAATTAATTCATCCCCAATAGATGGGCTTTGGGTTGCTTTGTCTTTTGGGATTACAGTCAGGGTTATAGTAACTAATCTTAAGGATACACAGGTCATTTTGCACAGATAAGAGTTTATCTGCAGGAAGAATTTTTTTTTTTTTTTTTTTTTTTTTGAGACAGGGTCTTATCCTGTCACTCAAGCTGGGAGGTGGTGGTGCGATCATGGCTCACTACAGCCTTGATCCCCCCACCTCAGCTTCTCCAGTAGCTGGGACTACAGGTAGGTGCCACTATGCCCAGCTAATGAAAAACATTTTTTTTTTTGTTTTAGAGATGGGGTCTCTACGTTGCCCAGGCTGGTCTCAAACTCCTGAGCTCAAGCAATCTTTCTACCTCTGTCTCCCAAACGGTTGGGATTCCAGGCGTGAGCCACCATGACTGGCCCAGGATGAATTTCTAAAAGTAGTGTTGCTTGGTTCCGAGGGCACATGTGGTTCCGAGGGCACATGTGGTTCCAAGGGCACGTGTGTTTGGAATTTTCCATGGATGTTACCAAATGACCCTCTCTAGAGTTATAGCCTTCTATCTTTTGGTTTGGATATTAGCATCTTTGAGTAATAGTTTATTCCAGGTAGACTTTTCTGAACTTGCATCATTCATTCGCCAACACATCCTTTCTGAGGGCCTGTTTAGTGGCAGGACCATTCCAAGTGCTTAGGAGCATGGCGGAGCAAGAGTCCTCATGGCATTTGCTGATTGGTGGGGGTGGATCTCGAGGTTGAGGGAGGGGCAGACTGGAGGTTGAGGGAGGGGCAGGCTGGAGGTTGAGGGAAACAGAGAACTCCACAGTTCCTCAGTCGTTATGGTGAGATGCGCACAGAACACAGCAGGGACCTGGACTAGTCAACTCCACAGCTAGTCCTGAGACTAGCTCAGGAGTGGGGCCTGAGCTAGTCAAGTGGTCAGGGGTCCTTCTAGAAGCATGCAGTACTTAAGCCGAGCTCATGGGCGTGAGTGGGCTTTAGTCATGCGGAGAAGGGGGCCAGGCAGTGGGTAGGGGAGGAGCTGTTGAGGCAGGGGGAGCAGCAAGTACCAAGGTCCTGGGGCAGGAAGGAGCTTGATGCTTTTAAAAACTCCCCTTTGCCAGGCACGGTGGTTCTCATCTGTAATCACAACAATTTGCGAGGCTGAGGTGGGAGGATCACTTGAGCTCAGGAGTTTGAGACCAGCCTGGGCGACATAGTGAGACCTCATCTCTACTAAAAATAAAAAAAAATTAGCTGAGCCCAGTGGTGTGCACTGGTAGTCCCAGCTACTTGGGAGGCTGAGGTGGGAGGATCGCTTGAGCCTGGGAGGTGGAGGCTGCAGTGAGCTATTATTGTGCCACAGCACTCCAACCTGGGCAGCTGAGTAAGACCTCAAAAACAAAACAAAAATCATCACACTCCCCCTTTGGCTGGAGTTCAGAGAGAGGGAGGGGAGAGAGTGAATGCAGGCGAGGGTAGATGGGCAGGCAGGGCCCAGCCAGGCTGCCTGGCGGGGGTCATTTATTTTTACCTAAGAGCTGTGGGGAGCCATTTTGGAAGTAGGGGTACTATGTGGACCCTAAGAGATCAGCTCAGCTAAACTGGACAGTATTTCCTCTAGGATAGCCCAGAAAAGGGAACAAGGAGGCTGAGGCTCACTAGGGTGGCCACCTGGTGTCCCCCAAAGCAGGAAGAGGTCTTGTTTCTGGCTGGCAGGCCCCTGGACATGGTTCTTATATTTACTTATTCTCTCAGCCACTCGGCAAATGTTTATGGGGGCTTGCAAGTGCCAGGCCCTGTGGTAGGTGCTTGGCAGACAATGCTGGGCCACAGTGACACGGGCCCAACGCTGACGGAGCTCTGGGTCGAGTGTGGGGTTGTAAAATTCTCTAAAGGGCCAAGGAGTAAATATTTCAGGCTTTGGGGGCCATTTGGTTCCCAAACTACCAACTCTGCTGTTGTAGTATAGGAGCAAGCCGTAGCTTGCTTTGTTCACCCTGTGTCAATAAATAGGCTGGCTGTGTTGTCATAAAACCATTTACAAACACAACCCATGGGCCGCATTTGGCCCATGGGCTGTGGTTTGCCTGCACCTGGTTTGGCAGAATGAGATTCCCTAAACAGATACCTGGTGCGATGGGAGCTGTTAGCAGGTGTCAGTGGAGAAAAGATGGCAGGGAAAAGGGGTGGAGGTGATCTTTTTGATGGGCCGATCTCAGGAGGTGCTGGCTGAGCAGATGCAGGAAGGAACCAGGGGAAGTGGGAGGATCTCGCGGGGAGGGTTTCCAGGCAGAGGGAACCCAAGGCGTCTGAGGCAGGAGCTGCTTAAGTACGGCAAAGATGTTGGAGGGGTTGTTGCTGACTCAGCTTGGGGAGAAGTGGGGAGTGGTGGGGGTGGGTGGCAGGCTGGGGCACATGCTGCGTTAGTGACTTTAGGTTCCATCTGAAGCGTCCAGAAGCCTTTATAGTAGGTTTTGAGAATGGACATTTTAAAGGCTGCTGCGTGACAGACAGACTGACACAGCCACAGAGGAAGTGGGGATTCCAGGGAGGAGATGACTGCAGTAGTCCCCTCGCCAGAGGACGGCGGCTTGGACCAGGGTGGATGCGATGGAGTGGGGAGACCTGGGAATCTAGTTTCTGTCCTGACAGTGGAGCAGTCAGGGCTGATGCTGGATCAGATGTGAGGCATCAGAGTAAGGAGTCCAGGCCGCCCCGTGAGCTGGTGGGGAGGTTGGAGGAGCCTCTGATGAGGTGGGGGGCCTTGGAGGTGGAGTTGCGGTGAGGGGTGGGTGGGTGGCACTAACTCCATGGGAATTTCCCAAGCAGCCCCATGTGCCTGGACCTGTACAGGATGCAGTGAGGCAGGGTGTCTGCTAGAAGAGGGTTAGGCTGAGAATTAAATGACTGTGTGAGGTGATGGGTGGCAGTGTCCTTGGGTGGCTGACATAGAACATTCTACTTGAACAGCATTCTGCAGCAGTAGGGCCTTTCGAGGTGGCAGCAGGAGCCTGGGGTAGGCAGCCGCTAATAAAGGAAGTTAGGTCATTTTGCAGTCATTGGTTTTATCTTTATTTTATTGTATTTTATTTTATTTTTGAGACAGAATCTCACTCTATCACCCAGGCTGGCATGCAGTGGCACAGTCTTGGCTCATTGAAACCTCCGCCTCCTGGTTTCAAGCGATTCTTGTGCCTCAGCCTCCTGAGTAGCTGGGATTACAGGCTTGTGCCACCATGCCTGGCTAATTTTTGTATTTTTAGTAGAGATGGGGTTTCGCCATGTTGGCCAGGCTGGTCTCAAACTCCTGATGGCAAGTGATCTGCCCGCCTCAGCCTCCCAAAGTGCTGGGATTCCAGGTGTGAGCCACCACGCCCGGCCTGCATCCATTGGTTTTAATAGTTTGGGTGTCAGGTAACCTCTGTAGCAGTGACCCTGCCTGTTGGGGGGGGGCAAGTGGCTTGCCTGTGGTACTTTTATGCCTGCTAATTCCGTATCTTTCTGTGGGCCTTTTCCCCGCTCTGGGCCTCAGTTTCCTCATTTGTAAAATGACACAGACGAGACATGAATCAGGAGCCCTGGATCTGAATGAAGCCACTTCTCGTACTTGGTATGAAATCTGGGATTCAAGCCCAGGGCACCGTGGGCTGCAGAGCCTGCTCAGCCTCCCTCTGTGTCCTGCGTCCACGTCACGTGTGTAGAGTGCTGCCATAGGCCCTAGATCGGTGCTTTTCAAACTAGGGGTCATGACCCACCGCGCCGGCGGGTTAGGGGATCCGTCTAATGGGTCGTGACCAGCGTTGAAGCAAAATCACTCAGACAGGAGGGAGGGTCTGAGGGTGTCATGTAGCACGGGTAAGTGTTGACTCGGGAGGCTTTTGTTTCAGTTGTGTTGTATATGGTGGTGTGAATGGGGTTGTGAGATAAAGTGCACTTCTCCGAAGGGTTTCATTTAAACCCAAGTTTGGAGGCCCTTAGCCCAGGGGTCTTCCAGAACTTATTCTGCTTCGACCTCTCTTCTCCAGGGACCTGGGACAAAGTGGCCTCAGTTTTCTTCTGGTGAGGGACGGAGCTTCTAGCTTGGGGTTTGGCATGGTGGGAATTTGAAAAAAAATAAACGACGTGAGACAAAATCCAGCCTGTGATTGCTCTGCACCGGGAGTTCTGTTTTTGAGGCTTAAAAAGACCCCCCCTTCCCCCTTCTCTTTCCAGAAGAGCCGAATGCACATAAGGTCGCCAGCCCACCCTCCGGACCCGCATACCCCGATGATGTCCTGGACTATGGCCTCAAGCCATACAGCCCCCTTGCTAGTCTCTCTGGCGAGCCCCCCGGCCGATTCGGAGAGCCGGATAGGGTAGGGCCGCAGAACTTTCTGAGCGCGGCCAAGCCAGCAGGGGCCTCGGGCCTGAGCCCTCGGATCGAGATCACTCCGTCCCACGAACTGATCCAGGCAGTGGGGCCCCTCCGCATGAGAGACGCGGGCCTCCTGGTGGAGCAGCCGCCCCTGGCCGGGGTGGCCGCCAGCCCGAGGTTCACCCTGCCCGTGCCCGGCTTCGAGGGCTACCGCGAGCCGCTTTGCTTGAGCCCCGCTAGCAGCGGCTCCTCTGCCAGCTTCATTTCCGACACCTTCTCCCCCTACACCTCGCCCTGCGTCTCGCCCAATAACGGCGGGCCCGACGACCTGTGTCCGCAGTTTCAAAACATCCCTGCTCATTATTCCCCCAGAACCTCGCCAATAATGTCACCTCGAACCAGCCTCGCCGAGGACAGCTGCCTGGGCCGCCACTCGCCCGTGCCCCGTCCGGCCTCCCGCTCCTCGTCGCCTGGTGCCAAGCGGAGGCATTCGTGCGCCGAGGCCTTGGTTGCCCTGCCGCCCGGAGCCTCACCCCAGCGCTCCCGGAGCCCCTCGCCGCAGCCCTCATCTCACGTGGCACCCCAGGACCACGGCGCCCCGGCTGGGTACCCCCCTGTGGCTGGCTCTGCCGTGATCATGGATGCCCTGAACAGCCTCGCCACGGACTCGCCTTGTGGGATCCCCCCCAAGATGTGGAAGACCAGCCCTGACCCCTCGCCGGTGTCTGCCGCCCCATCCAAGGCCGGCCTGCCTCGCCACATCTACCCGGCCGTGGAGTTCCTGGGACCCTGTGAGCAGGGGGAGAGGAGAAACTCGGCTCCCGAATCCATCCTGCTGGTTCCGCCCACTTGGCCCAAGCCTCTGGTGCCTGCCATTCCCATCTGCAGGTGAGCAGGGCTTTGAAAATGATTGATTCTGTGGTTTAGGTTTAAGAGATGGTTTTCTGGTTATGAGCATGGGATTCAGAGTCAGGTTTAAGACTGACTTTAAATGGATTTAAATCTTGGCTTGGCCCCTTGCTGCTTGCGAGACCCTGAGAAGAAAGTTAAATTCCCTGGGCCAGGTTTTTCTCATCTGTAAAATGGGTATAATTAGTGTACCTGACTCACCAGGTGGCTATGAGGATGCAGTCATGATAAATGTAATTGCTCATATGGCACCTGGTTTATTCAAAAAGTGTTTTTCAAATATCTAGGTGGCAGATTCTGTTACATAAGTAATGGAGAGACAGTGGTGAACTAAACAGGCGAAAATTTCTGCCTTCATGGAGCTGACATTCTAGTAGGCACAAAGCAAGCCTTAATAAGTAAAATCTATCTCATTATAAGAGGAACTGATGTTTGTTAGCATCTGCTATGTGCCCCAGTTATATGGAGGCCCTAAAAAAAAAAAAAAAGAAATGTGTGAGCCAAGGAGCTTAAAATCTTGGGAAGCTGAAGAGATGTATGTAGATAGCAGAATAGCATGTAGGCTTTGGAGTCTCTTAAGGCTCACTTTGAGTCCTGCCTCCGCCACTCACTACCTGAGTGAACATGGGCATCTCTGCTGCTGCCTTTCTGCTGCTGTGCTTGTGAAAGACATTGCTAATCAGTCAGCACCCTCTTTCTCGTTGAGCACCTTTATGAAGCCGTGCCTAGCACAGACATCACTAATCAATCAAGAGCTTCCCCCTCCCCGCCCCCCACCCCTGCATTTATACTGAGCACCTTTCTGGTCTTGGTTTATTCCCTGTGAGAAAATAATAGAACCTACTTTGTGTTTTTTTAAAAATGGATTAGATGAGATGATATATGTCAATCTCTTAGTATAGAGCCTGTGCAGTCGTATCCTGGGATACCAAAATCTGAGGATGCTCAGGTCCCTTATGTAAAATGGTATACTATTTGCATATAACCTATGCACATCCTCCCATATACATTACATCATCTCTAGATGATAATACCTTAGAATACCTAATACAATGCCTGCACACCACATGGACTCAAAGTAGAAACTGCAGCATGGAAAATTCAAATTTTGCTTTTTGGAACTTTATGGAATTTTTTTTTCTGAATGTTTTCAATCTGAGGACACAGAACCCATGGATACAGAGGATGAATTGCACTCTCTATGTATATTATTTCATTTGATTCTCACAGAAACTTGGTTTGTATTATTTTTTATCTTCATTTTGATGAAATGACAAAGGAGGTACATGAGGGCTAAGGCCAGAGATTATCCTATCTGTTCTCCTACATGAGGAATTGGAAGACTCATGCTATTACCACGATCCCTGTGGTTTTCACATTATTTTTTATTTTAGCAAATGGAAGCCTTTTATCCCCAATATTAAACTGAGTCCCCAAATAGGCCGGGTGCGGTGGCTCATGCCTGTAATCCCAGCACTTTGGGAGGCTGAGGTGGGCGAATCACCTGAGGTAGCAAATTCAAGACCAGCCTGGCCAACATGGCGAAACCCCATCTCTATTAAAAATACAAAAAATAGCCAGGTGTGATGGTGCGTGCCTGTAATTCCAGCTACTTGGGAGGCTGAGGCGGGAGAATTACTTGAACCTGGGAGGCGGAGGTTGCAGTGAGCCAAGATCATGCCACTGCACTCCAGCCTTCGTGACAGAGTGAGACTCCACCTCAAAAAAAAAAAAAAAAAAAAAAAAAAAAAAGAAATTGAGTCCCCAAATAGATAAAGGTGGAGCTCTTTTGATTGGTATGGGGTTGAGGGTGGCCTCGGGCCCTGCCCGCTGGGCCTTGTTCACCCCCATACCAGATGAAAATGGACTGCAGGGAGCATCCAGCCTGGCATTTCCTCCACAGCAGGTTCTGAGAACACCAGGGCTGCAGTATGTCAGTTGTTGTGTCTTTAAAAAAAGGAGTTTCTGGGTTTAACAGAGTTAAGTAGGTGCCTGTGTGCAGGCCTTCTCAGAGACTTTAATGTGGACAGAATATGCGGTGATTTCAAAGGCCATTTGGCTACAGTGTTCTGAGTTCAGTGACTGAAGTTTCACAGGGCTATCTTAGAAAATGCTGCCAGGCACAGTGGCTCATGCCTGTAATCCCAGCACTTTGGGAGGCCGAGGCGGGTGGATCACCTGAGGTCGGGAGTTCGAGACCAGCCTGACCAACATGGAGAAACCCTGTCTCTACTAAAAATACAAAATTAGCTGGGTGTGGTGTTGCATGCCTGTAATCCCAGCTACTCGGGAGGCTGAGGCAGGAGAATCACTTGAACCCAGGAGGCAGAGGTTGCAGTGAGCTGAGATGGCGCCATTGCACTCCAGTCTGGGCAACAAGAGTAAAACTGTCTCAAAAATAATAATAATAATAATAAATAAAAATAAAAAGGAAACGTCCTTTTCTTCTTTTTCCCTTTTTCTTTCCTTCCTGCTTTCCTTCTCTTTTACCCTGCATTCACTTTTCCTTCATTCTTTTATGAAATGCAGCCAGGCACTGTGCTAGTCACTGGGGAGAGAGGTGGAAACTAGACACACACACCCATACCACACGGACATGGACTGTAAAAAAAAAAAAAAAAAAGAAAATCCTGATCAAGACTAACCCCTGGTACAGATTGAGAAATTTGGGCTCAGAGAGGTGAAGTGACAAGCCCCATGATCACCAGCTAGTTAATGACTACATTGAAAATTAGAATCTGGGATTCTTAACTCCTTGTTCTTTGTGCTACGTATACAGGTCAGTCTCCAAACCGTGATTTTATTTAGTGGTTGAGAGTAGGGAGGGACACTGCTATAAAATATGATTATGATATACTTATTGGAGACTTTGTTTACAAAATCCTTTCCTCTCCATTAGGCATGTTGATCAGAGAGGTTTTGAGTGTCAGAGTCCTTTAGTTCCTCACAAGTACCAATCTGTGTCAGCCGATGTGGTCTTTGCAAGAATCTTCTATAAAGTTGAGGGGATGGGGCATCAGGGAAGTTTCTTGATAACATTGATCTCAGGTTATATAGGCAACTCAGCAGAGGGCTGGAATTCAAATCAGAATTTCAGGCTGGCTCTGATGCTCTACTTCTTTTTTTGTTCTTCTTTTTTTTTTTTTTTTTTTTTTTAAGACGGAATCTCACTCTGTCGCCCAGGCTGGAGTACAGTGGTACGATCTCAGCTCACTGCAACCTCTGCCTCCTGGGTTCAAGTGATTCTCCTGCTTCAGCCTCCTGAGTAGCTGGGATTACAGGCATGCGCCACCACACCTGGATTTTTTTTTTTTTTTTTTTAAGTAGAGATGGGGTTTCACCATGTTGGTCAGGCTGGTCTCAAACTCCTGACCTCGTCATCTGCCTGCCTTGGCCTCCCAAAGTGCTAGGATTACAGGTGTGAGCCACTACACCCGGCCTTTTTTTTTTTTTTTTTTTTTGAGACGGAGTCTCGCTCTGTCGCTGAGGCTGGAGTATAGTAGCGTGATCTCGGCTCACTGCAACCTCTGCCTCCTGGGTTCAAGCGATTCTCCTGCCTCAGCCTCCCAAGTAGCTGGGACTACAGGCACACACCACTATGCCTGGCTAATTTTTTTTTTTTTTGTATTCTTAGTAGAGGCGGGGTTTCACCATGTTGGTCAGGCTGGTCTCGATCTCCTGACCTCATCATCCACCCGCCTCAGCCTCCCAAAGTGCTGGGATTACAGGTATGCTCTACTTCTTCAGATTGTATTTCAGCATCAAATACCTATGTCAGAACCAAACAAAAGTATAAATTGGAACCTGGGGATATGCTGCTGAATTTTCTTCTCACAAAATTTTTGGTGCTTTAAAGCATATTAATACAGGGCTGAAGTGGTTTTTTAAGGAGTCATAGTTTGTAAACCTTTAAAAACTTTTCACTTGTATACACGATATGGGTAAAAGTGTTTGACACGTGTGGCTCGTTGGTTGCAGTCAGAAGATTGAAAGCATGTTGGCACTGTAACTAAGGTAAAATAAAGGCACTTTGGATACCCTAAGACTGCAGGGTGGCCAGGCACAGTGGCTCACACCTGTAATCCCAGCTGGCCCCCCACAAAATGTTTAAACTTAACTAGGCCTGGTTGCATACACCTGTGTTCCTAGCTACTCAGGAGGCTGAAGCAGGAGGATAGTTTGACCCCAGGAGTTTGAGGCTACAGTGAGCTGTGATTGCACCACTGTACTCCAGACGGGATAACAGCAAGAGCCCATCTTTTAAAAAAAGAAAAAATTAAAAATATACTTCATGGTTCATGTCATAGCTCTAGAGAATGAAAAATTTGCGGTAGTCAATAAATGAATGAATAGTTAAATATTCTTTAAAGTCAACTCTATTTCATTGTAATTTTTGTTTTCTTTTTATCATTGTATCAAACTATATGGAAATCATATGGTTAGATGTGAGTGACTATTTGATAATGTTAGTCCATTTGAATCCATTTTAGATATTTCACAATTAAAGAATATGAAACTTCAAAAAAAAAAAGACTGCAGGGTAAGAGGGATTTCAGGAGGCAATGTGGTTGGAAAGAAGGGCAGGAGACTTGCTTGCATAGGGAGGATATGATTATAAGTTGGATGAAATGTTTAAGTTGGACTCTGGTACAGATGAAGTTTATGGAGGTGCTACCCCTTGTGCTCCCCTTGGTACTGCTGTGATAGAGAAGACATAGAATTGGCTTTCTTGCAAGTGCTTAACCAAGCCCAGCTGATAGTGTCAGCTCCTAGCAGCCCTGAGCTAACTGGGAAAGAATACTCTGATGAATGATTTCTGCCATATGTGAAAACTCAGGACATGGTGACATAAATCCATAGTGATGCTTTTCAAAATTCCCAGGGGAAAAGAAGGGACAGCAGTTAGAAATATGCTAGAACTAACATAAGCTTCATTAATTGAGGAGTTGCTCACACTGTCTTCATCAAGGTGGAAGAGAAAGCAAAGAGAAAGATCTCTACCCTGTGAACAGTTCTAACCTGTCATGTCTAAGAAATATGTGCTGCCTCAGCATTTTGTTCACATACAATCATGCCCCCCATGATCACATTTTGGTTAGTGATGGACCCCATATATGGGGGTGGTCCGTAAGATTATAATACTGTTTTGTTTATGTTTTTGTTTTTTTTTTTGAGACAGAGTCTCTCTGTCACCCAGGCTAAAGTGCAGTGGTGCAATCTCGGCTGACTGCAACCTCCACCTCCCAAGTTCAAGTGATTCTCGTGCCTCAGCCTCCTGAGTAGCTAGAATTACAGGCATGTCCCACCAAACCCAGCTAATTTTTGTATTTTTAGTAGAGACAGGGTTTCGCCATGTTGGCCAGGCTGGTCTTGAACTCCTGGCCTCGAGTGATCTGCCCACCTCAGCCTCCCATACTGTTGGAATTACAGGCATGAGCCACTGTACCCAGCCTTGTGTTGTTTTTTGGTTTTGTTTTGTTTCATTTTTTTTTTTTGAGACAGGGTCTCACTCTGGTCCCTCAGGCTGGAGTGCAGTGGTGCAATCACAGCTCACTGCAACCTTGACCTCCTGGGCTCAGATGATCTTCCCACCTCAGCGTCCCAGGTAGCTGGGACTATAAGCATGCACCACATTGCTTGGCTGATTTTTTTTTTTTTGTATTTTTAGTAGAGACAGAGTCTCTCCATGTTGCCCAGGCTGTCCTCAAATTCTTGGGCTTAAGTGATCCATCCATGTTGTCTTCCCAAAGTGCTGAGATTAAGTCATGAGCCACCACACCCGGCCATAATACTGTATTTTTAGTGTACCTTTTCTGTATTTAGATACATTTAGATACACAAATACTTCCCATTGTGTTACCATTGCCTACAGTATTCAGTACAGTCACATGCTATACAGGTTTGTAGCCTAGGAGCCACTATACCATACAGTGTAGGTATGTAGTAGGCTGTGCCATCTTGGTTTGTGTAAGTGCACTCTGATGTTCACATGATGGTGCATTTCCCAGAGCGTATCCTCATTGTTGAGCAATACATGACTGTATCCATGATTTTCAGAAAAGGGGCCATTTACAATTATTGTACAAGTTGACTAATTCTGGTTTATTGCACACATGGCTGATTTTATTTTCTCCTTTAGCATCCCAGTGACTGCATCCCTCCCTCCACTTGAGTGGCCGCTGTCCAGTCAGTCAGGCTCTTATGAGCTGCGGATCGAGGTGCAGCCCAAGCCACATCACCGGGCCCACTATGAGACAGAAGGCAGCCGAGGGGCTGTCAAAGCTCCAACTGGAGGCCACCCTGTGGTTCAGGTATGGACTTGAATGCTCTTCCTTTTGTGTGTGGTGTTTGTCACTAAGAGATTCACTTCTGCTGACCCACTGTTTGTTGCTTGTTAAGGTGAGGTATGTGTCTCAGCCTCTTACTCCTTTAAGGAATGAGAAATATGAGATTAAATTGGCATTAGAAGCTAATCCAGCTACTCATAAGCCAGAAGAGAAAGTCTTCCTGAGTGGGATAAGGATAGAAATGATATTCATGTGCCTGGATGCTTCTTCCCTTCTCTTTCTGATGGAGAAACTGCTAGAGTTTTGCAGAGGTTTGTGTGTTGACAGAAGGTTTCTGAAACCATCATCTTAAGTTTCAGATGAAGAGTTCATTAAGGAAAAATGGTAATTTTTGTAAAATACAGAAAAGTAAGAAAAATTAAAACTATACATTATCAAACTACCTAAAATAGCTATATTAGTATTTTGATATATTGCCTTTTTTCTATTCACAAACACGCCAGCCTCTGTTACCATATATTTCTCTTCTTAATTCTACAGTGAACATGTAGATTGTACTCTGATTTTTTAAGTTTACGTTTTGCCATGAGCATTTCCTTTTGTTTTTTTCTTAATCAGTATCTTTTTTGTGTGTCTGTGGCTTTTGATTTAACCTCAGATTTTTTTTTTCAAAATAAGTAGAGAAGTGTGCCTATTTTTCCCCAAAATAATTGGAGTTGAAATATTCTTAATTGTATAATCTGGTTAACCAGGAACAACTGACTGGTGCCCACTAACAAGTTAATTAACTAGAACCTTTAATACATTTAAATTAATATAACTTTTTTTGGTATTTGCCTTAAAGTAGAAGTATCCTATTAATATGATAAAACCTGGTTCTTAATCTATAGTGTGCATCAGAACCTCTAGGGTGGTTCTTAAAAATTCAGATTATTGGGCATTCTGAAACTAAATTAGAAACTATATAACATGAGTAAAGCCCAGGTAAACAAACAAACAAATGAAAAACAGCAAACTCCCCAAATCTCCACAGGTGCTTTGCATGTGTACCTCTGATTGAGGACATCTGTGATAATATTGAGAACTTGTAAGTCCTGACAATTGCTTTTTTTTTTTTTTTTTTAAATTGGACATCATAGCCATCTTGGAATCTGTTTCTATTCATTGAGTTTTGGTTCTTGACCACGAGTCCCATTTTCCTGTTGTGTTGCCTGTCTAGTAGTTGTCGACTGCATTCTGATATTGTGATGATATATACTGGATGTGGTAGACATTCTGAACTTTGTTTCATGCTTCATCAGGTGGATCTGTGGAAAGCACAAGGTGTATCTAACTTGATGGGGCTTAGCTTTTAAACTGTCTTCTCTGTATTTTATTTGAGGATTGGTTTTAGGCCCCGTTAGGGCAGGCTTGGAGTAGCCCTTCCTCTGAGGCATGTGCCTGTTCTGAAGGCATGGCCTTTTTGGATGCTTGGTAGGGAGGTCTCTTTAATCTGGTGGGCTGGAATTCCCATATGCCCGCTCCGCTGCACTCTTAGTCTCTCTGTTCTCTCCGCCCCATAGCAGCCCCTCTCTGGTAAACCTCGCACTATCTCTCCCTGTGCTTACACAGCCCAGCCCTTGGCCAAAGACTTGAGGGTTCCCCCAGCAGCTTCGTCCTCTCTCATGCCACCGATTCCAGCAGTTTCCACAGCCTGGCACTCTGAGTGGTGCCAGGAATCCAGGATTATTTCAGGAATCCTCAGCACAGCGGGACCACTGTGCTCAGCTCAGATGCTACTTCCTGCACGTGGCAGGGGAGCTGTCCCCAGGCAGAGAGCTGAAATGAAGGTGGGCTCGCCTGTGCACTTCCTCTCCCTTGGGGACCGCAGTCTTCTGATTCCTGCCGTCCAATCCTGAGAGCAATTGCCTTATGTAGTATATATATATGTATTTTTTGACAGAGTCTGTCACTCTGTCACCCAGGCTGGAGTGCAGTGGTGCAATCTTGGCTCACTGCAACTTCTGCCTCCTGGGTTCAGGTGATTCCCCTGCCTCAGCCTCCTGAGTAGCTGGGATTACAGGTGTGTGCCACCATGCCTGGATAATTTTTGTATTTTTAATAGAGACAGGGTTTCACTATATTGGTCTGGCTGGTCTTGAACTCTTGATCTCAAGTGATCCACCCACCTCGGCCTCCCAAAGTGCTGGGATTACAGGTGTGAGCCACCATGCCTGGCCAAGTGCTCTGTTTTATGTGTCCAGAGCTCCATGCACCTTTCCTTCATGCCACCTGCCACTACTTGTAATTCTAACATTTGCATAATTATTTCGTCAATGTCTCTCTCTCTTAGACCATGAGCTTTGTTTAAAAGAGACCACAACTTCCTTCTTATTCTTCATTGTATATCAGCATCAAGCACAGTTTGCCGCCACAAACATAGCAGGCACTCAACAAGTACTTGGAGAATGAATCTGCTCATTAAATGCATTGGCCAAACAATCTTAAGGAGAGAGAATCTGTATCCATTTCTGGCTGTGTGGTATCTTCATTCACTGATTATTTGAAAGATGTTTATTGAGCACCTACTATGTACCAGGCATGGTGCTCGATTCTGGGTTATGATATGAACAAAACAGCTGGAAATTCTCACCATGATGAGCTTACATTTTGGCAAGATGATAGTAATAATAAACACTTAGAAAACATTTGCTGCCTGTGAGATCCTGTTCCAAGTGCTGTATATGTGTTAACTTATTTAATCCTCAAAAGAGCCTTATGATGCAGGTAACAGGTCAAGGAGCTGTCAAGGACTTGTTAAGGGTTATGGCTATTAAATGGTGGAGCTGGGATTTGGATACCGCAAGCTCTATTTGCAGCACAGTAGATCTGATCATCCACGTCTCTTTGCAGACCAGCTCTTCCTGCCTTCTCACTTGTGCAGAAAAAGCCTGAACGGGAAATGCCCACGCCTCCTGCAGACCACTCCCTTCCCCCTAGTTTTGCATGCTGTTCCAGTATGAGCCTTGTCATCGCCTCATGGGAGCCTAAATCCTGATTCTCAGGGAGATGCTGATTGGCCCTGACTTGGGAGGGTGCCGCCCATTGGTCCAGTAGGCTGTGGCTTGGAGGTTGGGCTGCATGAGGAGTGAGGCTCAGCTCACCCATTCATCAGGGGCTGGGGCCTGGAAATTTCCAGAGAAGGGAATGGGCTGAGTGTACAGTCCAGGAGACACCTGCTAGGCTGTCCCTGAAATTTGTGCCTCTCCCTCTGATAGCTCCCAAGGACTCTTCCCTCTTCATGCCTGTGACTTTGTTTGTTTGTTTGTTTACTTGTTTGTTTATTTTAGAGATAGGATCTTGCTTTGTCACCCAGGCTGGAGTGCAGTGGCATGATCACTGCTCACTGCTGCCTTGAATTTCTGAGCTCAAGTGACCCTCCCACCTCAGCCTCCTGAGTAGTTGGGACTACAGGCGTGTACTACCATGCCCAGCTAATTTTTTCCTTTTTTGTAGAGACATGATCTCCCTGCGTTGCTTAGGCTGGTCTTGAACTCCTGGGCTCAAGTGATCCTACCACCTCATCCTCCCAAAGTGTTAGGATTACAGTGTGAGCCACCACAACTGGCCCAAGTGCCTATAACTTTGAAGATCCAATATATGATTTAAAAACTTGTAGACAAGTCCCTTTAAAAGACAAAAAGGGGAGTCTTTTAAAAAAGTCATTTGAATAGATTATGTTTTTTCAAAATAAGTCATGCTAATTCCTGATTTTTAGCATGGGAAGTCAGTTTAAAAAAAAAAAAAACTTCTTGGAAAAATGGAGAAAAGAGTGGACTTTAAGAGGATTGCTCCTCTTAACCTTCAAGGGAGTGTGAAAACTCCTTCTGGAATCTGAAGTACTGCCCCTTTCATACCCAGAAGAGCAGTGTAGCCTGCTTTGTACCTTGCCTGAATGCTTCCGCCAGCTTCTCTGTTGATTTCTGTCTCACTCTTTATCTCTGTATCTGTTTCTATTTCTGAACCACAGCCTCTTCTCCCCTCTCAGTTACTCAGTCTCCACCCTTCTCTCTTTTATTTGCCACACTATAGAACTTCATTCTTTTTTCATGCCTAGTGGTTTTAAGCTCCTCTTTATATAAAAAGAAAATGAGTATAAGACCATTTCATTTTTTATCTGTAAGTATACAATTAAAAATCTTAAACATATGCCATGCTCAGCTGTTCTCTTCATTGCTTTTTTTGAATGGTACTTGGTCTTGGGAGAAAGTTTGTTCCCAAACCTTAAGTGCTTGTCAGATCTCATGACTCATTTGTATGGGGAATGTCTCACTGGGGACCTGCTGTGTGCCAGGCACTGTGCTGGTTGCAGGTGATACAACGTTGGTGAGATCAGCACAGCTCATGCCCTGAGGGAGCTCAGGGGCTGCAGAAAAGTGGACTAGGATGGTTTGAGTTGGTCAGGGAGGCCTGAGAGGCCAGATGGCAGCCACTTGGAGGGGGTCTGTGGGCTGATGCCTGGACTGAGGGTGGGACGCAATGGCTGACTAGAAGCTTGTCCATTGGATTCACCACTTATGAGGAACTGCTTCTACAGAACAAACCATGACAAGAGAGGGTACTTGGAAGACCTACTTTAGAAAGAGGGTCTCGTTGAGGAGGTGACTTGCCAGCTGGGACCTGGAACAGGTCATAGAACTAGCAAAGAGACAAATGATGTCCTCCTCCTCCTCCTCTGTGCTCTCTGTCTCTCTTGGTGGTGGGGGGAGAGTGTTCTACACACAGCATAGCACATGCAAAGGCCCTGAGGCAGGGAAGGACTGTGTGTGGCTAAAGAGCTGAAGGAGGGCCAGTGTCATTCAAGTTTAGCTTGCAGGGTGATGGTTGGCAGGCCCAAACTGTGCAGGGCTTAAAAGCCAGGGTGAGGAGATGAAATTTTGCTTATTCCGGGGCAAGGGGAAGACGTGATACGCTTTGAGTAGAGGAGGAACTTGATTCTGATTGAACATTTTAAAGATCACTCAGGCTTCTCCCTGGGGACTAGATTAGAAGAAGTTATGGAGGAAGCAGGGAGATGAGATTGTTAGCCTGTGGCAGTGCCAGAGGAAAGATCAAGGTGGTAAGGACTAGAAGGTGGCAGTGGGAGCGGAAGCTGTGGGCTCTATGATGTGATCTTCAGGACTGAGGTATGGGAGATAAAGGAGCAACTGAGTGGATGGTTCGGTTGGATGGATGGCGGAGAAGGACTTGGGAAAGAAAGTGTTTTCTTGGGGAAAGATTGCAAGTTCCCTTTGGGGCACAGAAGGTACAAAGGGCTTCCAAGGCATCCGAGCAAAGATGTCAAGGAGACAGTTGGATATATGAGCTTGGAGCTCAGAAGCAAAGTCCTGAACTTGCTCTCAGGCCTGTGGGATGCCTCAGGGCCACACGCTCCATCACCAGAGGCCTCAGCAAGCACCCAATTGCAAGGACTGACTGTCCACACTCTCAATAATAACATGCCTCTCTCTAGAAGCAGTGGACTAAGGAAGAAGCAAAGAAGAGATTGTATAAACAAGATCACAAACAGACAAGCCCAGGAGGGCCAGGCAATGAAAGGAAATGACTGAACTGGCCAAATGTCAGGGAGCAATAGGGGGTGGTGGGGAGTAGGGCAGAGCGGCATGTGAGTCTTGCCTCAGGAGGCAGTTGCTGTTCAGTCCCTGTAGGTTGTGACATGTGGGAATGTGGGTGGAATGTTGCCAGGTTTTATAGGTTTTTTTTTTTTTCTTTCCCAAGAGCTAGGAGTTGGGATTTTTATGTGAAATTTCTGATTTTTCAGTTTTGGCCACTAAATCAAACTTTGGGTTGAATTTGGCTCATGGCGAATATGCTTAAGTTCACATCATCTGGAGTAAATAGGAATGGTGCTACTTCAAGGTTTATCAAATAGGAAGGGAGATAAGAGAGAGGTTATATTTATATGATTTCTAAGAATTGTCTAGTTAGGGAACGAACCCTGTTAAACAGCCGGATCGAGGTAGTTTCTCTTATAAAGCCCTAAATCTCAGGTGAGTGTGGTGGCTCACACCTATAATCCCAGCTACTTGGGAGGCTGAGACAAGAGGATCGCTTGAGCCCAGTTCAGGGCGGCAGTCAGCTGTGATTGCGCCACTGCACTCCAGCCTGGGTGACAGAGTGAGACCATGTCTCTAAAAAAACAAACAAAAAAGTTCTAAATCTTATTGAAGTAGAACAAGTCTGGGGTTCTTTCAGAGGAACCAAGGAATCTTAATGCACAAGCCTGACTTTGGTCTGCAGGTATCAGATGAGAAGGGGAACCACTTGATTCATCTCAAAAGAGCCACACGCTTTTTGGTGGAGCCCTGCCATCATTCCTCGCTCTATTCATCTCAAAAGAGCCACACGCTTTTTGGTGGAGCCCTGCCATCATTCCTCGCCCTGTTTCAGGACAGGATGCAGTGGTCCTCCGGTGGACAAAACATCCATTCAGAGCGGTTTTGCAAGGTTGGGCTTTAAGTGTTTCCATAGTTCTTCAGCTTATGAGGTCTAATAATATCCCAGTTGAGAGTGGCCTGTATAACGCCATTGTCATTTAATCCTTTCCTGGCAGCTTCCAAACCCTTTAACCATATTCTGCACAGAAATTCCCTGGAGGGGATCCTTTGTTATATTCCTTATCCATTCCTGTGCTGGGGCTTTCAAAAACGTTATTCTTACAACTCTCTGGGATGCATGTTTAATGGAAAGAATAATCAGCCATCCTTTTAGGGAGTGATCAAAATATGAGAACGTGGAAGCGTCGCACTCACCTCCAAAGGGTCCTCTTGGTTCTTTCAAGCAGATGTTCAGACATGTGGAAAAAACATGGGTAGCTCTGTTAGGAGGAATTCCTTGCAGATGCGGAAACCCGATCGCCGTTTCATTCCGGGTAACAGTAATGAGCTTTGCAGGGAGGTGAGTGAGGCCCTGAGGCCCACCTGTCCAGGCTACTGCCTCCTGGGCTGGAGGAGCTGGTAAAGTCTCCAGTCTTTCAAAACCTCATAAAATGGATTATGGGACGTGGATGCTCATTCTGTTGGATTTCAGCTTTTATGCTAACTGCAACTTACTTGAAATGATATCTAAGGAAGGGAAGAAGCAAGCCAGATGGGATTTTTTCCTTTCCAGGTGAAAGCTGCACTCGTGACAGTAAGCAGTGTGCATTCAGCAATTGGCTGGGTGTGTTGGCTTCTATTTGTCTAATAAAATTTTGTCTTTGGGGACGTGAGACAGGAAGCAGTTCTTGCTGATGCTAATTTGTCTTGATTAGAGCTGCTGTGTTGGCATCTACAGAAGGGTCCACTGGACCTCATGGGGAGGGGAAGGGAAAGAGGTGGTGGCCAGGTCGCTCAGGCTTCCAAAAAATTGGAGGAGGAGAGTGTTCTGAGATCACTGGGGTTCATTTGATCATTTATTAAAAATAATTACCAAGCACCTACTGTGTGCTTGGCACTGGGAATATAGCAGTGAACCACACAGGCAAAAATCCCTGGCCCCATGGAGCTGATGTGCTGGCTAGGGGGAGATAGCAATATAGCTTATAAATAGGAAAATTAAATAGTATGTTAAATAGGAAAATGAAATAGTATGTTGGGAGGTGATAAGTCCTATGGGGAAAACTATCAGGCCAAGGAGAATTGGGAATGGTTTGATGGACCTCCCTGGGAAAGCCACATTTGGGCAAAGAAGGAGGTGCCCACGTGGAAGCTGCAGGGACCTCTCCAGGCTGAGGGGACAGCAGGGCTGAGTTGGGTGACATCTTGAACAGAGAGGAGGCCTGTGTGGGAAGGGCAGGGGAAGGGGAAGGATGGGGGTGCGGATCGTGGGCCTCGCACATGTTTAGTTAGAGGAGTTGGACTCTGAGCGAGGCGGGACCTGGGAGGACCTGGCTTGACCTAGGTGTCAGCAGGATCCCTCTGCTGGGGGGTGGACAGGGAAAAGCTGCTGCGGAGGCCCAGGCCAGAGGGGGTGGTGGCTGGACCAGGGTGGGGGCATGGGGGAGCAGGAGAAGGGGTTAGATTCAGAGCATGATTTGAAAGTCAGGCTAACTGGATTTTTTTGAGACTGGCTGCAAGAGGGGTGGCATCTGTCTGTCTGGGGCTGTAGCCTTGGGAAAGGCCAGAGTCTCTAGGGACCCTGTTCATCCCTGCTGAGACTCCTGCTATTTTCGGAGGGAAGGCATCTTTTAGAGGTGACTTGCTGTAGCCTTTTCACTTCAAGATGGAGGCGGGGATGGGGTGGGGAGTAGCAGAGCGGGGTGTGCAATGTGGGGGTTCTGAGCCGACTTTTGAGGAGCCGTCCTCACCACCTCCTCCTTGTCTATACCAGTCTTTTGATGAGACTGGTGATTTCATTAAAATTTGAAAAAGACTGCAGTCCAAACCAGGTGCACCCGTGGACCAGTTGTGGCACTGCTCTCTGCCTCGCCGCATGTGTCCCCGGCTGAGGGATGCCCGCAGTGGTCGAGGATGGCGTTGTGAAAGGATTGAGACCCGCATGCTGGCCTCCGAGGTGAGAGGTGGAGAGAGGGGGGAGGGCGCGCCAGGGTCCAGGCTGGCGCAGGCAGAGAGGTGGCGTGGTGAGACCGGCCCGCATGCTAACTCATCTTCTAACCGAAGACACGGAGGTTCACTGAGGGGTGCTTTCAGCCCGCAGTAGAAGGGAAATTGTCAGGAATGAGCCTCAGTAAAGCGTTGTCCCCAGACATAGGCAGAAAACAGAAGGCTTCCAGAATCTTGGAGAAATAGCTGTTGCCAAAAGGAAGATTAAGTCTGAAACTTGCAGTATTTCTGGCAACCAAGAGGAACAATATAGAAGAAACTTTATTTGTGTGACAAATAAACGTTGGGGCCCTCGTGTGTGCTGGGCAGGGTGGCGTAATGGCCGGAGCTACACTTCACCGTGTGCTTTCTTTAGAGTGACCTAGTTAGTCTCTGCAGCGATACCATGGAGTGTAGGTGGTAGGGTTACTATGCTCATTTTACAGGCAAGGAAACTGGGACACAGTGCGGGTAAGCAGCTTGTGAGGGGTCACCCCCAGCCGGCGCGCGGTGCTGCTTGATTGAGGCATAGGACGTCTGCAGCCGCAGCCCACACTGTTGACCACTGGCCCGTGCTGCCTCTTGGAAGTAGACGAAGCGGGTCGTTCAAAGTGAGGCAGCTCTAGGGTTTGGTAGCTTTGGGACTCTGGGAGACTCACTGGGCAGTAGTTTCTTCAATGATAAAGTGATGTAGACTTACGTCTGTCAGGCTATTTGTTTTGTGTTTGTTGAGCATGGTTAGGATGCTAAACAAAAGTTCCCAGTGTGATCTTTGGCACAGAGAAGGCGTTTCATCTGTTGTTCTTTTGTTGAGAGAGAAGGCCATCTAGACATAGATCACTTTTGAGCTCTACGAGCCTTAGATTCCTGAGCCTGTTCCAGCTTTTTCTGGTTGAATTAACCATGTCTGAGACCACGCTATGATATGGAGGGGGCTCTGAGAGTTCTGAGAGTTGTTTATTTACATGCTGTTTGTTACAGACATGATCTTAGCTCATCCTTGCAACCACATGGTGAGTCGGGGCTGCTATTATTCCCATTCGACGAGGGGTGAGAGGCACAGGGAAGTGAAGCTCATTTACCTAAAGTCAGGCAGCTGGTCAGCAATGAAGCCCTGGCCTTGGCTTTGAACTTCTGGGTTCTTATCTTTCACTCACCCGCTCACTCATTCATCCGCCTGCTGGCAGCAGCATCACGCCCCAGGCATGGGGTACAATGAGCACATGGGCTGAGCCCAGGCGCCTGTGGAGCGCTCCAGCTGGGGCTGAATGTGAGAGTGAGATGGGACAGGCTTTAGAAAGGGTCCTTTGCAGCAGCTCAGCGCAGTACCTGGCTGGCCATGTGACCTGGGTCCTGGACCTAGGGTCAGGTGTTCAAGTCCTGCCCTTGCCTCCGCCCTCTCCACTGAGGGACCTTAAGTGAAGCTGATTTTTCTCTGATTATATGGGAAATGAGTCATCTGCTTTAGGTGGGTTTCTAAGCACCTGTCAGCTGCAACATGCCACAAGAGGGGACCATGACCACACCTGGGACCACTTCGCAGGCCCCGAGCCATCTCGCTGGAACCCGTCCGCAGGCCGAGGCTGATGTTCATAGGAGTGTCCGTGTCACCAGCTGGCCCTGCCGCCCTTCTGGGTACCCTATGGGTTTAGTGGGTGTGGGGGCCAAGACCTCTTTATTGAGCACTGAACATTTTCTAATTTAGTCCATGAATGAGACTCCTAACAGCCTCAGAAGGCGCTAGCTCCGTTGACAATAAAGTCATGAACTGGAGCATGTGGGGAGGTGGAGCTGGGTGGGTGGGGAGGAACACAGGGAGGTGATGGCTTCTCACGGGGCCCTGTTTCCTCTGGATCCCGGGAGACATTGCGAATGTCAAAGTCATTCATTCTGAACCTCCTAGAAGACTATGGGCAAACTCTAGCAATAGTCATGCATGTTTATTGAGCACTTACTATCTGACAAGCGCATCGTGTGGAATGGCTCAATGGCTCGGGCAGGCATGCAGCCTCTGCTCTGTGAATGAGGAAACCAAGGCTCAGAGGCATTGAGCCTCACCTTCCCCAACGAGCACAATATCGCCAGTGATGAGCAGGCTGACCCTGGCCGAGCTTTTCCTGTGTGACTGCTTGGAGAGAGAGTGGTGCTGCCATTAACCCCATTTACAGCTGAGGAAACTGAGGCTCGGAGAAGCTGAGTGGCTTTTTCAAGGTTGCATTGCTCTTCAGGAGGCTGAGATGAATGCCTGCCTCCCAGGGTCATTGCAAAGGTTAAATGGGTTAATATTGGTGAGGTGCTAAAACAGGGCCCTGCCTGCGATGAGAGCTCAAGATAGGCTCGTTGTTTTTCTTATTAATTTGTCCTCTGAACCATTGTGTTAGGATTTTAAAAAGGAGCATTTGTTCACATCTGGAGGCTTTAGTTTCATGCCGCAACCTCTGAGCTGGCACGGGTTTGAGTTAGGGGCAGACGGTGTGGAGGGCGTTCCCTCTCACCGTTTCTTATGTGTTCTGTGCGTGGCTCTTGTCCTTAAATGATGCCACGACGCCGCCGCCCAGCCTGCAGCCTGGGAAACTGATACTCTTGAGGTCAAAGGACTTCCTCAAGGCCAAGCATCTGAGATGTGGGAGAGCTGAACATAAAAGCATTCTGTTGGGCACTTTGGCCAAGCCATTTCCATCGCACTGGGTGGTTCTCAAGCCCACAGCTTAGCAGGGGCCTATTCTGAATACTGGCACAGGTTCGAAAAATTTCATTCATATGCATGTGTATATGTATACACAGAGACACATGCAAACACATATAAATTATATATATTCATATATGTATACACACACACATACACGTATATATACAATGTGTATGTACACCGATATGTATTTGTGTGTCTGTGCCCCTGTATTTTTATTCAATTATTTTACTTTATTTTTAATTCTTTATTCATTTTTTTAAAAGTGCAGGAAATGGCCAGACATGGTGGCTCACGCCTGTAATCCCAGCACTTTGGGAGGCTGAGGTGGGCAGATCACCTGAGGTCAGGAGTTCGAGACCAGCCTGGCCTACGTGGTGAAACCCCGTCTCTACTAGAAATACAAAAATTAGCCGGGCGTGATGGTGGGTACCTGTAATCCCAGCTACTCAGGAGGCTGAGGCATAAGAATTGCTCGAACCTGGGAGGCAGAGGTTGCAGTGAGCTGAGATTGTGCTGCTGCACTCCAGCCTGGGTGACAGAGTGAGACTCTGTCTCAAAAAAAAAAAAAAAAAAAAACACCAAAAACAAACAAAACAAAATACCCAGGAAATTATTAAGAAAGTAGACAGGCCGGGTGCGGTGCCTCACACCTGTAATCCCAGCACTTTGGGAGGCCGAGGTGGGCGGATCACAAGGTCAGGAGATTGAGCGAGACCATCCTGGCTAACACGGTGAAACCCCGTCTCTACTAAAAAAATACAAAAAAATTAGCTGGGCATGGTGGCGGGCGCATGTAGTCCCAGCTACTCGGGAGGCTGAGGTAGGAGAGGAGAATGGTGTGAACCCAGGAGGTGGAGCTTGCAGTGAGCTGAGATTACACCACTGCACTGCAGTCTGGGCGACAGAGCGAGACTCCGTCTCAAAAAAAAAAAAAAAAAAAAAAAAAAAAAGGAACTAGATAGCACTCTTCATTACCTGGAGTGAACTACTCTTATTGCTGGCGTATTTCTTTTTAGTCTTTTTTTTCCCCTGCGCCTACACACTTGAGCTCACAAAACTCAGCTCCTGCCGTTCTCACATAGTTGAGTCTATATCAGGTTATTTTGATGACTGTGGGGGAGGAGACAGCATTTACTGAGTAAGTTTAAGTGCATTCCATGCATAAATGGATGTAATCCTCCTAATATTTCTAGGCAGTACTTGAGACACAGAGAGGCTATGTAACTTGTCTAAGGTTACGCAGGAATTGGGGGAACCACGAACTAAACCTAGGGGGTCTAGCTCAAAAGCCCACGCTCTTAACTGCTTAGGCTGCAAAGAAGAAATGAAAATCATTTGTTTGTTTGTTTTTGTCTATTTCAATAGGTTTTTGGGGAACAGGTGGTGTTTGGTTGCATGAGTAAGTTCTTTAGTGGCGAAGAAATGGAAATCTTTAATGACCTTGAGATAATTTTCCAGGTTGCTCCTGGGGGCTCTCATTGTTGCTCTAGCATTTTGAAAAATTCAGGAAACAGGCTGGGCACTTTGAGTCTTGCCTATAATCCCAGCACTTTGGGAGGCCGAGGCTGGTGGATCACTTGAGGCCGGGAGTTCAAGACCGGCCTGGCCAACATGATGAAACCCCGTCTCTACTGAAAATACAAAAATTCCTGTAATCCCAGCACTTTGGGAGGCTGAGGCGGGCAGATCACCTGAGGTCAGGAGTTCGAGGCCAGCCTGGCCAACATGGAGAAACCCCGTCTCTACTAAAAATACAAAATTAGCTGGGTGTGGTGGTGCATGCCTGTAATCCTAGCTACTCAGCAGGCTGAGGCAGGAGAATTGCTTAGACTCGAGAGGCAGAGGCTGCAGTGAGCCAAGATTGCGCCACTGCACTCCAGCCTGGGTGACAGAGCAAGACTCTGTCTCAAACATTCAGGAAATAAATCCAGTCTGGTCAAGCATCAAGTCAGATTGTTTCTTTATCAGGTTGTTCAGGCTCATGTCATCCATTGGTATCTACCCTGCCCCAGCCTCCTCTCCCTGTGTTTGGCTACAGCAGCCTGAAGGCCCTTCCCAGGCAGAGGTAGAACAACAGTGGCTTGTGGAGCAGGTGCTGCCTCACTGTGGGGTGCTGTTGACACCCCCAAGCATGTCCTCATGTGAGTGGCCTCAGCCAGGGCAGCCGGGCCCAGAAGCATCTGAGAGTAGAACCTGGGGAGCCCAGTGGCCTGTGCCTGGGCTCTGAGATGCCCGCCTCCGAGATGCCTGCCTCCTCCAGGAGGATGAGCTCCCAGTGCAAATGGTGGTACATCGAGACGGTCATGGGACCTACCTGACCCTTGCCCTCCAGCCTGATACTAGTGGCATGACTGTGAGCAAGGATAATTTGACCTTTTGGGGCTTCAATTTCCCCAAGAAGCAAATTGGAGAGAATGTTACTTGTCTTTTAGGATTTTTACAGGAGTAAATGAGAATGTGTGTAAAACACCACTTAGCACAGTACCAAGTGCAAACTGCTCTAGTTTCTTTCATAAATTGATTTTGGGGAAATGCATTCACATGGTGCAGAATTTGAAAGGTATTAATACAAGCTGTGTACAGGGCAAGGTCTTCCCTCATACCTAGGGGCCGCCTCGTCTTCCTAAGCCCCAGTGCCATTGGTTCTCTGAACATCCCACCAGAGATAGTCTGTGTTTGTGCTTGAGGTTGTATTCATGGTCTTTGTTGCCGTCATTATCAGAATTATAATGTATGAAGGATTTGGCATACTGCTTAGTACATTTTACATTCCTAATAAATGATCAAGGCAGTTATTACTGCTGAACTTAGGAAGCCATTGCATTTTCATTTTTCTGAATAAGAAGTGAAGCTGAATTGATCTTCTTGGCATCATTTATTTAACGAAGTAGGCCCTTCCCATGAAACTGAGGTTTCTGCTAAGTGAATCCCATGTTCCTATTTGACATTTATTATAAAACTGTAAATGCTGTTCTAGGAATACAGTTTTTGGAACCTGTATCAGGCGAATATTGATTAAACCTTGCCTTTGCTTGAACCCTGGCTTAGTGACATAAAATAAACCCTCAGGACACACTTGCCTTGTCATGTGTCTATCCATCTCTCCTTCCTCTATCCATCAGAAAATGATACAGCAGGGCCAGGCATGGTGGCTCATGCCTGTAATCCTAGTACTTTGGGAGGCTGAGGCACAAAGATCACTTGAGGCCAGGAGTTCGAGACAAGCTTGGGCAACATTACGAGACCCTTGTCTCTACCAAAAAAAAAAAACACAAAAAACAAAAAATTAGCTGGGTGCGGTGGAACATGCCTATAGTCTTGGCTACTTGGGAGACTACAGTAGAAGGATTGCTTGAACTTGGAGATGGAGGCTGCAGTGAGCTGTGATCAGGCTACCACACTCCAGCCTGGGCAACAGAGTGAGATCCTGTCTCAAACCCCAAACAGTAAAGATAACACCTGAGCAGTAGATAGTTTGGCAAGGGCATGGTGCCATGGTCAAAATGCAGCAATGAAAGTGTTGAGTGGGATTATGAGTGGTTTTCCTCTTCTCTTGTATTTATTCAACAAACATCGGGCTTGTACCACATGCCAGGCATTGTGTTGGGTGCTCCCTGCTCAGTTTCATCCATGGATTGGTGGCCTGGTTATCCTCTGGGAGCTCCTGAAGAATGCAGACTCTCAGGCCCTGCTGCAACCTAATCTGTGTGCACATTCAAGTTTGAGACACATTATTCCAGAAAAAGAGTCATCAAACTATGCCAGCCAAATCTGGCGCATCACCTGCTTTTCGAAATAAAGTTTTATTGGTACACAGCCACGCCTACATATTTGCATATTGTCTCTGGTTGCTTTTGTACCACGGCAGCAGAGGTGAGTACTTGTAACAGAGACTGTATGTGTGGCCTGCAGAGCCTAAAATGTTTCCCATCTTGTCCTTTACAGAAAAAGTTTGCTGACTGGAGATGGAGATAGAGTAATGAACAGAAGAGATAAAATCCCGAGCTCTCATGGAGGTGGGCTTCTGGTGGAGGGGGACATATAACAAATCAGTAGTTCCACAATCTGTCAGGTTTTAAAAAGCTATAAGAAGACAAATAAGGCAGGAATGCGGGATGGAAAGTGACTGGGAAGTGGTGAGGATGCTATTTAGAGAAGAACTTCCTGAAGGGGTGCTGTTTGGATGGAATTTTGAGTGTAGTGAGGGAATAAGCTGTGTTGCTATCTTGGGAACCAGCATGGTAGGAGAGGGAGCAGCCAGTGCTAAAGCCCTGAGGCAGAAGCTTGCATGGTGTCCACCTTGAGCATCAGTACAGCGGTTGGAGCCAGCTGCGTCTGATTCAAGAGTTAAGTGTTGATGGTGAATGAGGTTTTTGGTTTCCATGTCAGCTTTGCTGTGGCATTTCAGTGTCTTTTATAAGACCATGGAATGTAGATAGAGGTCCCCAACTCATAACCCAGGGAAATCTTCTGTGTGTCACTGGATACAGTTGCACAGGCTGTGCATTGCACAACAGCTCTGTGTATCATGAGGGTGCCATTCACATTTTCAGGTTTATTAAGACAGTGTTCTGACACATACCTGCCAAAGGTATAGAGGAAGAGTTGTGTGCTGTGAATCTGCATGAAAGTGCCAGACAAGCTAGCAGTGAGTGGCCCTGGTGGTATAATAGTTTAAGAGAGAAAAACCATCTGTGTTTGAGTGTCTTTAGGTTGGGAACTTGGTTCCTCAGTCTTTGCACTGGTTGCCCAGCTCATTTTCATTACTTGCCTGGCCCCTTAAGGTGTTTGTGTTGAACTCTGATAGCAAGAAAGGTGTTTCTGCTAGTCTAAAACATTTCCACTCCATTCTTTTCCTTTCTTTTGGATGGAGGCTTTTGTTGCTTCCTCCTTCTCACCCTCTGACTGACCAGACTGCCTGGGAGGGTGAGGGTGGGGGTGGGGGTGAGGGTGGGGGTAGTGGGGGTGAGGGTGGGGGTAGTGGGGGTGAGGGTGAGGGTGGGGTGGGAGTGGTGGGGGGTGGTTAGGGTGAGGGTGGGGGTGGGGGTACGGGGTGGTGAGTGTGGAGGTGGGGGTGGGGTGGTGGTGAGGGTGGGGGTGGAGGGGGGTGGTGAGGGTGAGGGTGGAGGGGTGGGAGCATTCTTGGCTTCCTCTTCTGCCTGAGCCTCGCTGTGCAACCTCAGCCCACATACTTCTCACTGAGCTGTAGGAGCCTCTGCTCTAAAACGAGTGGGTAGGGCTCTGTAAGTTCCCTCCTACCTCTAAACTTACTTAATTCTATGACTCAGAGTAATAGGTATCACCCAAGTAGAAGTGCCTATGTTTAGTTTTGTTCACTTTGAGGTGGGAGTTCCAACTTCTCTTCAACTTGGGTTGCCTTAACTTGCAGCTCCAGGGTTGATTCATTCAGGGACTTGAAGCTGTTAGGCTGTTTTTTTTTTTTATTAAAAAATTTTTTAAAGAGTTTGGGGATAATTGAGCTAGAAGGAGACTTAGAAATCATCTAGTTGGATGACTGGTGTGTCTGATTCATGTATCATTTTACTGAGGGTTTCAGCTACCATTTTGCTGAGGGCTTTGGTTATCATTTTACTGAGGGATTCCTACATGCCAGACCTTTTGCTAAACTAAAGTTGTCTCATTCAATCTCATACTGAGTACTTGAGGGTAGGTACTGTCATGATCAGTTTTCAAGTGGCCAAATAGAGGTTCGGAGAGATGATATGAAATTTTAATATAAAGATAATACAGCAACTAAATAGGCAGAGCCACGACTCAGATCATTAAAGGCAGAGGTTAGAAAAGTATTACTTATTGAGCATGCACAATAGGCCAGACACTAAGTGAAGACTTGCATTACCCATTGTAACCCCATGAATTGGGTTCTACTATCTTACAAATGAAAAAACTGAGCCCCAGAGAACTGTGACTTGCCTGAGGTAAGGCTTTTGTAGGTAGGAAGCAGAAGTGTTTTAGATTTCTTTTTCTTTCTCTCTTTTTTTTTTTTTTTTTTTTGAGATGGAGTCTTGCTCTGTCATCCAGGCTGGAGTGCAGTGGTGCGATCTCAGCTCACTGCAACATCTGCCTCCCGGGTTCAAGCGATTCTCCTGCCTCAGCCCCCAAAGCAGCTGGTATTAGCCACTATGCCTGGCTAATTTTTGTATTTTTGGTAGAGACGGGGTTTCATCATGTTGGCCAGGCTGATCTCAAACTCCTGGCCTCAAGTGATCTACCCACCTTGGCTTCCGAAAATGCTGGGATTATAGGCATGAGCCACCGTGCCCGGCCGCATTTTAGATTTTGAATCTCTTTCTCCTTCTCATCTGCTTCTCTTTGCCTTGTGATCTTTTATGGGCACCAAGCTGGCCTGTTGGCCTTCCTCACAGTTCTGTGCATCTGTGTGGGAGCTGGGCTCAGGGTAGGGTGCTCAACCATTTCTTACCTCCTCCCCTCTGTCACCTAGGGCCAAGCTAGCATCATCTCTTGTCTGGGTGACAGCCTCCTAACTGGTTTCCCTGCCTCCATTTGCACCCTTCATTCATCTGCTCCCCACACAGCTGCCAGAGGGTCTGTTCAGAGTGTACCTTGGTCTACACTGCCCCCATTCTGAGCCCTCCTGTGTCTCCCCTCCCGTAGTATAGATGCAGAGTGGACTTGTGCTCCTCACTGTGGACCAGGCCGTGTCACTGGGACCCTGCCTGCCTCTCTTACTCACTCCCTCACTCCATTCCCACCTGCTAATGGCCTCTGTGCTATTCCTCAAACACTCCAGGTAGGCTCCTGCCTCAGGGCCTTTGCACGTGCCTTTCACACCTCCCAGCTATCCACATGGCTACTTTCTCTGCTTCATTCAGCAGTCAGCTCAATTGTCACTTCCTCAAAGCAGCTTCCCCTGACTCTCCTACCAAAATAGATCCCCTTTCTCTCCTGCCATCATCTGTCTTTCTACTTGGGTGTTTGTTTTGAGATGAAGTCTCACTGTCGCCTAGGCTGGAATGCAGTGGCTCAATCTCAGCTCACTGCAACCTCCACCCACTGGGTTCAAACAATTCTTATGCCTCAGCCTCCTGAGCAGCTGGGACTACAGGTGCGTGCCACAATGCCTGGCTAATTTTTGCATTTTTAGTAGAGATGGGGTTTCGCCATGTTGGCCAGTGATCTGGCCTCAAGTGATCTGCCTGCCTCAGCCTCCCAAAGTGCTGGGATTACAGGCGTGAGCCACCATGCCTGGCCTCTGTTTTTTTCTTTTTTCGATAGCCTGATACATGTTCTCTCTTCCTTTCCTCCTCCGTTCCAACCCCTTCACCCACCTACTCATCCACCCCCCGCCACACATTCATCCTTCATTTCCTTCATCATTGCTTCATCCCCAGTCCCAAACACAGTGCCTGTCACATAGTAGGTACTTCATCTATCTCAAGAACAGCGGTTGAGAGGATGCTTTGAGGCGTTGGTGAGCCCCGCTGTGTCTGGCCTCTCAGATGAACAGTGCCCTGGGAGTCCGGGTGATGGATGTGCTGGCGTAGGCGGCTCCTTGGTGGCTTTCCTGTGCTAAAGGAAGCAGAGGAAGGAAATGACAACCATTCAGAAGGACTGGTTCAGTTCACTGGGACATGCCCAAGCTTCCCGGCCCCTCGTGTCTGTGGCCAACGTGAGTTGGGCTCGCTTGAGGCCAACAGAAGTCGTGACTTGATGGAATAGGCACAAGTTAGTTTTATGATGATTAAGAAGGAAAAAAAGAAAACCTTATTTTTCACTTTCCTTTTTTAATCAAGAAGTATGCCGTGGGTGTTCCCTTGTGGTTTTTGAGTCAAAGAGAGTATTGTTTTTGAGCTCTGAGTTCCCCCGGGGGCTGCAGCTTTGCGTGTATCTAACTTTAACTTTGAACTAATGCTTTTAGGGCTCTGGTGGGATCGGGGGTCCCGGATCCCTTTCTGAACAAGGCAGCAGGCTTGTTTATTGTGTCCAAAGCGTGCCTCTCAGATCTCACCCCATCTTCTTCCTGTTCTGAATTGCCCCCTCCCTGGCCAATCTGCCCCCACTCTCAGCAGTTCCCCCCACTCCCCTGTGAGCAAAGGAGGGGGACGGATCTGCTTTAGTGAAAGGCAGTGGCTGCAGAGGCTGGACTCAGGCGAACGTCCATCATGCGGGGAGGCATGGAATAAGCCATGAGTATCCAAATGTGGCCTTGTTTGCAGGGATTGAACAACGGTGGTCTGGGGCTGGACCAGGGGTTTCAGCCAAGTAATATTGGGGTGAAAAATGCAGAAAAGTCTTGTGCAAAAATGGGATCATATTAAGTTCATGCATTGGCCCTAAAGCAACCCCGTGACTGTGTCTCTAGAGCGAGTTCTTACACATCCACATGGACTCGTTCTCACGTGCATCTTCTTTTTGCATTTATCTTTTGGTGGATTGTTATTTTTCTTGCTGCGGGAGGGAGCAGAATGATTGGCCCAAGTGCACCTTGACTTTGGACCCGAAGTTGAAGTCGTGAGGCAGACACATTGCTGCGCTTGCCTTGGGCAGAGACAGAGCCTCGGAGGGTGCCTGGTTTGGTAGAAGTTAGACTTTGGGAAGCTTGTTGGGACTTGTTAGTAACCTGGGTACTAGTCCCAGCTTGTAGCCAAGCCCCTGTCCCCTCTCAGGGCCAGGATGGGAGTGACATTTCTCAGTGTGGGGCTTTGCAGCATCACTTGAAGCCCTCTGCAGAACCCCATTGAGCTGCTGAGAATGGAGTGGATTCTAGCCCCCGCCACCCTGCCTGGGGCCTTCCAGGGCTGTCGGGGCAGTCAGGATAGGCAGCAATGCCCATTCAGTCAACAGACGCTGAGTGTGAACTGTGCACTCTGGATAGAGGGAGAAATGAGATCAATTCTTGCTTTCAGGGAGTGCCCAGTCTGCTGGGAGAGACAGACGGGAAAATAATTGAGATCACAAGCGGGTTGTTTGAACAAAGAATAGCAGGAAAGATGAAGCCGGATGACCTGGGTTTGAATCCTGGTTCTGCCACTTATTGGCTTTGTGACCCTGGGCAAGTTACTTAACTTCTCTGTGCCTATAAAGTGGGATGATGATAGTACCCCAAAAAGAGGTTACCATAAATACTGAAGCAGAGGGCCTAACAGTATGTGTCCAATTAATGTTAGTGATTCTTTGTTTATAGAGATAAGACCTATAATAGAGAGGTAAGGAGTATAAAAGAAGGAGAAGGTAGTGAGGCTCTGGGTCACAAGGCTCATTTTGCCTCAGGGAATCTGGGGCAGCTTCCTGAGGAGGTGACATTTGAGTAGGGGGTGGGGGGTGGTTGCAGGATGTAAAGGAAGAATGGTCCAGGCTTCAGGAGTGTGCAGAGGTGAGGGAACCCTGTTTCTGATTGCTCAAGGCCTGAGCCTGTCCACAGATGGCATTTGACACGCTCAGGGCTTTAAGCAGCAGCTGACACTAGTTAACCAACATTTACAAATTAGGAAATTTCTCATACCAAGTTGGATTTCTAACAATCAGAAGATCTGGCAACAATGGCTGGCTTGCTGCATGGCAAGTTGTGAACAGCTGTGCCTCGATCCTCCCTTTGGACTGGATCTGTCTCCCCCAGGGGGTCTCAGCACCACTAGGCCCAGTTCACACACCCACATTCCTCACCTGGCTCCTCTGGGCATCTCGTTGGTGACCCTGGGTGGGGGTTTGGAACCTGCTTTGGAAATGCTTAGAAAAATAAACCCAGATCTTGCTGACCTTCACGTCCAAGTGTTTGCTCAAGGCCTCTTTTTAATATAAAAAAGATGCTCCAGACTGTAAAGCTGGCCTTACCTTCCTACCTTAGCATCCTCCTTCTAGGAAAAATGGGAGTCCGCTCTGATCCACAGATTTCCCACAGGGACAGAGGAGGGATGATTGTGTATGAGTTAGAGTCCCCTTCAGATGGCATGGTGGCATGTAGACCCAGCCAGTGCAGGGGACATGAGCTCTCTTACACCTGGGGGTGTGCGTGTGGGTGTTTACTGTTGGCTTCAAACACAGAAAGTGACAAAATTGAACTCCATGAATTTGTAAGAGGGAGTGAGTCAATTTTCATTGGTCCCGGCAAACTCCATGCTTGCTAAAAATGAGTGCTGTAGAATTTATTTGCCTTCTGTCATCAAAGAAAACCCGGGTTCAGAACTGGATAAGACAGTTCCCCAGAGAGGACAGACGATCTGTCTGTACTCTCACACAGCAACAAGCTCTCTCTTGGGCATTTACGATGGAATGTGTCCCCCTCACCCCTTTAAATTATGGAGAAGCTGTGTTCTCTTTGAGGTGAATATGCGGTCACACTCCAGTCTTTTCAAGAAAGGAGGCTTTCCAGCCATGTGCGCTGGCTCATGTCTATAATCCCAGCACTTTGGGAGGCTGAGGTGGGCGGATCACTTGAGCCCAGGAGTTCAAGACCAGCTTGGGCAACATGGTGAAATCCTGTCTCTACAAAATAAAACCCAAAAATTAGCTGGGCGTGGAGGCACGTGCCTGTTGTCCCAGCTACTCCAGAGGCTGAGGTGAGAGAATTGCTTGAGAACAGGAGGCGGAAGTTGCAGTGAGCTGAGATGGTGCCACTGCACTCCAGCCTGGGTGATGAGTGAGAACCTGTCTAAAAAAACATAAAATGAAGTTTAGGGTCTAGCTGGGATTCTGGCTCTGCTGAGCTGGGTTGGGTCTTACTTTGCCCCCACCTGGAGGCCATTGCTGTAGCACAATGCCCATGTTGGGATTGGGTGTCCACTTGGGGGCTGTGCTGACCTCATTTCCAAGTGTGGATGACTAGCAGGAGGGGGACACACCCGCTGGCAGTCACGTTCAGGACAGTATGTGACCATCATCTCGGTAGTGGCTTTTCTCAGTGGACAGAGGACCTCAGAGCTTGAGCCCAGAGTTTTACTGGGGATTCAATAATCCTTAAGAAGTCAGAGTTAAGCTTTTCTCTCTTATGACAAACTTCATTTCCTGTTTCATCAAAAAGTTCTTCCTGGCAAACTGTGGCTTCTCAGCCTGTCACCTCTCTGCCATGGGAGGTGAGAACCTCTCCCATGCTGTGAGATGACTGAGCCGCGGCCTTGTTTATGGAAGCCAAGTGCCAGTCCCTCAAGGCGCGTGAGTTCTCAGCCCTAGGATTCAGGATGGAGCCGTGTTCAGCTCTGGGCAAGGGTAGGATGCTGACTCTGTGCACAAAGACCTGAACGTAGTAGTAGCAGAAGAAAAGGGCCTTGGGGCCTTAAATAAAGGTGGGGGGGGGGAGCCCCTCAAGAGCGAAGAGTGAGGAAATTACTGATGTGTGCCGCATTTCCACTTGAAAGTACAATAAAAATGTTTAAACAAAGAGGAAATAGGAGGAGCAGGTGTAGCAGAAAAGCCACCAGCCAGGGAAGCCTCCAGATTTGCTTTTGATTTCCAGTGGCACCCGCCCTGCGCTGGACACCTTAGGCAGCTGACTTAGCCTCTCTGAGAAAACCCATGGAAATGCAGTGCCTGGCACCCGCTCCGCGTGGGAGAGGAGGGGAGCACTGGGGTCCTGTCCTTCCTCATGTCCACATTCAAAAGAGGACTCATAACCAAACAAAGTAACGGTGACTGAGCTGCCTGAGATGGCTTGGAGGAAGGTCTGAAATGGGTGATGCTGGTGGCGATGATGATAACTGTTGACACTCACTGAGCACCCACTCTGTGCCAGGCACTGTCCCCATTATATTGTCTAATCTTTGCCACAGCTCATGGGGCATGGGCTGGGCATCTATTATTTTCCCCTTTGCAGAGGTGAGGGCTCAGAGGTGTGGCCAGCTTTTGGCAGCCCCAACCAGTCTCGGATCTGAGACTTGGTTGGGTCTGAGAAGGCTGATGGTCAAGGGTGTCACGTTCTGGGCTGGCTCTTTGCTAAGCGTTTGATGCCCGTCACAGTGGGGAGCAGCTCTCTGGCAACATGGTGCTGAGGTTGCCACTGATGAGAGGATTGGACAGGTACCGAGCTGCTTTCAGTGTGATCGACTCTGTTCTTGTCTCTCAGCATGCCCCACCTCTCATGGAATAGGCCCAGTGGGGTTTCCCTGTGGTGATGTTGAACCAGTGTCTGCTGCATTCGAGGGGCCTCAGATGGAGCTGCTATCTGAGTCCAGGGCCCCGGTGAGTGAGACTCATAGTCGGGGTGAAAAGATGCTCAAGTAATGAGAGGCTTTCTTTTATAGTAGATTCACTGTGTCGGTCTGGGACGTCCCCTCTGTAAATGGGAGGTACCTAGAAGATCAAAATCATTTCTCTAGCATGTTGTCAATTTCACATCACTCAGTTGCAATGTGACGTCACCAGTCCCCATTCTATGCCCATAACAGCCCCACGAGAAAACAAGAATTACAACAAGATGAAGGCCAACGTTTACTGAGTGCTTACTATGTGCGGGCACTGGTTCTAAGAGCTGTGCATGTACCAATTCATTGGGTCCTGGCAACTCTATGAAATGTACAAGCGCTTTTTTCTATGTGATGCATGTGTCAAAGAGTCGGAGTGACCTGCCCAAGGTCCACAGCCAGCGAGTTCAGCAGTTGGGACTTGAGCTTGGGTCCACCGACTCCCTAGCCCCCAGTCTAAACTGTTGGACCCTACTGCTCTGGAATCTTCTTCTCCCGGTTTCCTGATGGCAAAACTGGGACCCAGATGGTTCTAGTGGATTTGCAGAAGCCACATGGTTCACCAGAGGCCCAGGCTGGGAGGCACACCATCGCATCCTCCTGGAGCCTCTGGCCCCAAGCTGCGAACTCCAATGCTGACGCTACAGTTCCATGAGCCCGTGGATACGTCGCTGACCGAGGAACACAGGGCGACATGAAAGGAACACGCTTGGCCTTGACAGGCCCAGCCCCGGCCGGCGCTCACTTGGAGGCAGTTGAAAGGAAAACTGCGATAAGGGGCTGCTTTATCACGCCTCTTGACAGGCCGAGCTTCCTCCCTTCTGTGGCGTGAGCCTTAAACCTCTTCCAAGTTGCCTGGCGTGGAGCCCCGGCCGCCTCCTGCTCCCCAAGGGCTGGAGCGGGGAGCCCATTAGCCAGTGGGAGTGGGAGCGGGCCCGGGCGGGCGGGTGCCAGCCCTTTGAAGCCGCGCAGAGGGCCCCGCACAGCCCCTTATCTTGGCTGGTGGTGTTCCTCGGCCGGAAAAGGGAAGCACAGAGAGGAAAAGCTTTCCCCTGTGGCTTTTGTGTTTGGTTCGCATTAAATGAGGCTGGGCGGGGTTTTTGTTGTTTGTTTTCCAACTTTTCAGCGAAAGGATGATGGATGACGCTTTAGCGCGGCAGGCGCCCACTTCTCTGGGGGTGGCGTGCCCATGTCATGCCGCACTCACGCACACTCCTGCCTGTTGATTGCGCAGTCTCCTCTGTGTCTTTTCTAGAAGCCGGGGGGCTGCCCAGGTCGTCCTGAGAACAGCGGCGGGGTGCGGCGGGGATCGGTGGTGCCAGCGGGTGGAGGCTGTGAATCCATTCACTCTGAGGCCCTGGCAGCCAGGGACCTCGTCTAGACAGGAAGATGTGTGTGATGGGATTTAAAGATGAGGCTCTCCCTCCTGCTGGGGCGAGAAGGCTCTGGGAGCCTTGGGGCCGAGGTGATTTGGTTTGTAGGATTTGCCCATTTCTGGGATGTGCAGGGATGCAACTTTCTCCAGATCCCAGATCTAAGGGGAGCCCGGGCCGGTGAACAAGGGGTGTTCATGGCACTGCCGGGGGCGCGGGGGGGTATATGCGTGCAGGCCAGACCATAGCAGGGTCTTCATAAGCTTTCACAGGGAGTAGGGCTGGGGCAAGGGGTGTGTGTGGGTGGGTGGGGGGGGGGAGGTGCTGTTCTGAACTAGCAGATGTGAAAATCGATGGGAGAAGAGAGTAAGAGATGGACAGACTGCAATCTGAGTAGATATGCACCTAAACAGATGCACACAGAGACCTATGGGTGGCCAGGAGTGTCCTGGAACCAGTTTTCGTGGCCTCGTGAGAGCTGATTTTTAAAGTTCCAGGAACTCTGTTACATGCTGTTTTGACCTATGTACCTGAGGTCATAGGCATCCGTGTGTCCGCGTGGCGGAGGTAGCATGTAATGGTGCCGCTGCACTTCTCCTCCCAGCTCCATATACAGTATCGTCACACTGGTAGCTGGAAATCAGCCATTGTGGGAGTGTTGACACCGTGGAAATGGGCAAACACTGCAAAGCAAGCTTTCTGTCTTGGAGAACTGGTCGTTGAATATTTCCTGGTCTACCATTGCATACCTCACAGGCAAATCGCCTGCAAACCCAGAGCAAGGAAGACAGACAGACGGGCTACCTGAACGAATGCCACTTTTTAGTTTTGGGAAAATACGTTACATTTTTATACGCTGGTTGATTTCCCTCTTCTTTTTTTTTTTTAACCTTGTCCATTTTATGCATGTGGAAGAATCACTCAGAGACAGGGCCATGGCTTCACCAAGCTGCAGAAGGGGTCATTGGTGCAAAAAAAGGTTAAAAATTTGTGCCCTGGAGCCAGGAGATGATTTTCTTTTTCTAGTCCTCTCTCTGAACACAGGACAGTTCTCCTAGCTTGTGGGCAGGAAGTGGTACTTTTTCTGTCCTGGTAAAGGGTCCTTAGCAGACCTCCTCGGGTCCTTTTGCAGAGGTTTGCTGAGGACCTCTTGTGTCTGGGCACTGACCTGGGTGGTTTTCTTAACCATCCCTTGATGATCTACTGGCTTTGGAGATGGTGACTTCCCACCTTGGGGCTCCCCAAACCTGGTGCTCCAGCACCTCCTCTGCCGTACTTTGAATGCCAGTCTTGTGTTCTGCAAACCATGGTTCCCTGGGAAAGGAGCATGTTGATTAATGTTGTGTTACTTAGTCAGCATTTTTAACATTTATAATTATTTATTTTTAAATTTTTTTTTATGTTACCCAAGCTGGTCTCAAACTCCCGGGCTCAAATAACCTTCCTGTCTCAGTCTCCCAAGTAGCTGGGACTACAGGCATGTGCCACCGTGTGTAGCTGCTATAATTATTTTAATGGCACCTTTATTTCATTGTGTATTTATGCACACATTTGATTTCCTGCTGGTGATCCTGGTTTTCTATTTATGGCAGCAACATAAAGTTTCTTTCAAGATAAATTTCTGTAAGTAAAGATAGGAATTTAAACTGTGGAGATTCAGTAACTAACAGTCCAGTAGAAGATCAGGAATAAGGCTGGAAAATGACAGGTTGGGGAACAGTGGTGTGGCCATTTGTGGCCGTGTATTCTTCCCTCTCTAGAGACTACAGGAACAGAAGATCGTATAGTTGTCAAGAGAATGGGTCTTGGAGGTAGACCTGCCGTGTTGGAATCCTGGCTTCTCTCTTCTTAGCTGCATGACCTTGAGCAAACTAATTTCTCTGAGCCTCAGTTCCCTCTTGTTTAAAATTATAATACCTCTCTCATAGTGTTGCAGTGAAGATTGATAGATATCATAGTGAAGATTGATAGATATCATACATCACAATGCCCCGTATTTAGCAAGCACTCAATACATTATTAGCTGTCATTGTTGTTGTTATTATGATTAATTATAGCATCTCCCTATTATCCAGTTTTCCCCAGCATGGCCCTTTTTGTGAATAGGCAGAACTTAACAAATATTTGTTGACTTGAATTGAATTTTAAATGTTTAGAAAGCTGCCAGGCCTGGCACCTTTTAACCAGGAAAAAGCAATTCGGAAACCAGACAGAAAGTAAGCAGCAATTTTATTTCTAGCGAGGACCATCGTCATTCCTGCGTGTGTCAGACAGTCGTCTTTCCCCACTTCACCTCTCCTCTTGGGAATACCTTTCTAGACGTTCTTTTGGATTGTGAGTAAGAGGATGAGAACATTTGCAGACTGACTTGGGTGTCATTACTTGGTATGTTTCTGAGCGGTTGAATCATCCGACTCTTTGTACATGGCAGTTTCTTTCGGATTCTCTTTTGGCACTGGCTTTTCAGAGAAATCATTGTTTTTGAAGCCTTTGGTAAAGCAGGCCGGTGCACGTATCCATGTGCCGTTTGTACCTTGAGTTTGTTTAGCTAGAAGCTGCCTAGACATGGTTGTCTTACTGTCTTTGCAATGCAGTTGAGAAGTTGAATGAAGGAATGGGGGACTTGATGTGATGCTGATGGGCTGATGAGTCCTTCAATTAGACTTAGGTTTAATTACCTCTAACAGAAAACCCCAAATAACAGTTGCTTCTCATCTAAGAATTTAGAAAATCTAGAGATGGGTAGTCCAAAGTGCTATGAAGTCATTAGGAATCCAGGTTCCTTCTTACCTCCTGTTCAACTCCAGGTCACCTCATGGTTCAAAATGATTGCTGGGGCTGCAGCTACCACCTCTATACTCCAAGCACTGGAATTCCAAGGAGGGAGGGAGACAGGGCCAAAGGGGCCCCCTCATATCTTGATGAGCTTCCTCTCAGGAACTCTTCTGCAAGTCATCTGCACACTTCTTTTTTTTTTTGAGACAGAGTCTCACTCTGTTGCCCAGGCTAGAGTGCAGTGGCACGATCTTGGTTTACTGCAACCTCTGCCTGGGTTCAAGTGATTCTCCTGCCTCAGCCTCCTGAGTAGCTGGGATTACAGGTGCCCACCACCATGCCTGGCTAATGTTTATATGTTTAGTAGAGATGGGGGTTTCGCCATGTTGGCCAGGCTGGTCTTGAACTCCTGACCTTGAGTGATCCGCCTGCCTTGGCCTCCCAAAGTGCTGGGATTACAGGTGTGAGCCACCGTGCCCAGCTTGAATGTAATTATTTATGCACCGGGAAGCCATGGGGGGATTTTAAGTAGGGAAGTGATAGGATCTCATTTGCTTTTAAAAGATCCCTCTGGCTGCTTGTGGAGATTCTATTCAGGATGGGGACAAGGGACATGGCAGAGATTAGCGAGAGGCTAGATGCAGGGGTCCAGGTGAGAGATGGCAGTGCTGGGACCCAGGGAGGTTGATGAGAACGTGAAAAGTGGAAGGATCTGGGGTGTTTCTTGAAGGTCCCGTTGACAACACTTTCTGATGGACAAGGGATAGGGTTTCAGTGCAGATTTTCTGTTTCCCCTCCTCATAAATGTTAGCTTAATTTAAGAATGTTTTGCAATAGGAGTGATTTCGTGTCCCAGGGGACATTTAGCAATGTCCAGAGACTTTTTTGTGCATCACAGTTGGGAAAAGGGTGGCTGCTGGCACCTACTGGGTAGAGTCCAGTGATGCTGACAAGCAGCCTACAGTGCCTGGGGCAGCCCCCGACAAGAAAGACTTATTTGGCCCCCAAATCAATAGTCCACACTGGCCAATAGTGTAAAGGTTGAGAAATCCTGATTTACTAGTTTCTTACCCCAGTGTCTTAAATTGTGGGATTATGATAATCCCACATGTTACCGTCCATCCAGAGAAGCACCCGATTCTTCACCAAAGGCGTGTGTATTAATAATCCTGAAGGACAGCCTTCAGGTTAATCTTCTTCCCTGAGAGGCAGTTTGCTGCATGAATGACTAAACGGAGGAGTGAATGAACTTGGGAACGGCCCCAATGAAGAGGTGAGTCAGACTGGCTCAGCCCACAGGCTTCCATCATGTTTATGGAAGCCAGGCCCCATACGCTCCACATAAGAACGGGCCCCTTGTTCCTGAATGATGCGTTTTGTTGATCTGCCAGTGGGTCCCGCCTCTCCCCAGGTCACCGACAGAGCCCGTCTCAGCGCCGTCTCGCCGTGCTGAATCTAAGAGTTATGCAGAGAGCCCTCCAAAAACCCACCCTTTGAAATGAAAGAAACTGGATCTTAAAATCCCAAAATAGAGTGTGGAAAGGTACACATCACGTCTGCCTTCTCCTTTTTTTTTCCCCCTTGTGGCAAAAGTGACTCAGAATTTTTGGTCTGAATCCAGAGAGACCTGCACAGTCTTTGGTGTGGGGGCGGAGGTGTCATTCGATTGGGAATAACTCACCTTTTTTATGCCGTGGCTGGCTCGGCCGGCTGTCCTGCATTTCCTCAGCCCTAGCTTTTGCCTCTTCACCATTTTGGGGTTCTTTTTCAGCTGTGGCTTTAGTGAAAGAGGAGAGGCCAGAGCTTATGGCTCATCCAGATGTCTCTGGTGGAACATTTTTGTGAAGCTGAACTGCAGTTTCCTGGGAATGTTTTTGTTTTTTAATTTAATTTAATTTTATTTTAAGTTCTGGGATACATGTGCCAGATGCGGAGGTTTGTTCCATAGGTAAACGTGTGCCATGGTGGTTTGCTGCACCTATCAACCCGTCACCTAGGTATTAAGCCCTGCATCTATTAGCTATTTATCCAGATAGTCTCTCTCCCCTGGCTCCTGCAGAGGAATGTCTTATCAATGTGTTCTGAAGCGGCTGCCATCAGGGCTGGTGCTGTAGCCTCCCATCCCAGCATCCCTGGGGCATTCACACACTGCCATGCTGGGCACGGTCAGGGCCAGATGCTTGCATGGGGTTTCTGCAAGCTCCATTCCCCAGTTGCCGTCTCTTGGGGATCCCCTGCTTCTCCCAGAGCCCAGGCCTCTGCAGATAGTAGATACCTTGTTTCCTAATATCAGGTCAGTGTCCTGAGTGAGAAACTCTGGGAGAAATGTTTCTGAAGGATGCTTTCCACTTGTTGTCTGCTCTTCGGGTAAACACTTGGCAGCAGGAAGCACTGCGCATGCCTCACTTTTCCCTCGCCATCTCCATGAGCTGCCAGCCTGCTGTGCTTTCAACTCAGTCTCAAGATTGCAAACTTCATTTTTCCAGCCCAAGTTAGTCTGCTTTTCTGACTTTCAGTGTAATTGGCCTGGTATAATATGTCTCTTTCACGGTGAGACACATTCCTGCAGACTGGCTCAAATGGTAGTGAGCTTAGGCAGACTCCAAACGTAGGGATTCTGTTCCAGACATGAATGAGCCTCCTTTCTCAGAGTTGCTGGAGAATGAATCACTCGGCAATATGTGGATCCACATAGGAACCTGAGAATCAATCTATTCATTTATTTATTCAGCAAATATTTATTGAACATCTACTGTATGCCAAATACTGTTGGAGGTGCTGAGGCATGGTGATGGACAAGCTTACATTCTAGTGGGATGGGGGGTGGGAACAGGCAATAAGCAAACACATAAGGTAACACTTAGCACGGTCAGGGAGGAAATAAACAGAAAGATGTGGTGGAGTGATGCTAGGGGAGCTCTCTTTCTGCCAGGCTACCCAGGGAGGGCCCTGCATTTAGGCTGAGACCTGAAGGATCAGGTGGAACCAGCTGTGGGAAGACCCAGGGGAAGAATGTTCTAGGCCAAGGGCATAGCATATGCAAAGGCCCTGTGGCAGAAACAAATACGGCCTGTTCCAGGAGCAGCAAGGAGGCCCCTGTGGCTGGACCGGAGTTGGGGAGATGAAGCTGGTGATGTGGGCAGGGGTCTGATCATGCAGAGTTTTGTCGGCTGTGATGGGCAGTTTGGATTTTCTTCTTCTTCTTTTTTTTTGAGGCAGTGTCTTGCTCTGTCACCCAGGCTGGAGTGCAGTGGCGCGATCTTGGCTCACTGCAACCTCCGCCTCCCAGGTTCAAGCGATTCTCGTGTCTCAGTCTCCTGAGTAGCTGGGACTACAGGTGCACGCCACCACGCTCGGGTCATTTTTGTATTTGTAGTAGAGACAGAGTTTCAGCGTGTTGGCCAGGCTGGTCTTGAGCTCCTGGCCTCAAAGAATCCACCCTCCTTGGCCTGGATTTTATTCTAAATGTACCTGAAGATCATTACATGTTAGCACTGAAAGACAACCTTCAAGATGATTTCTTCCAAGAACTGAGACCAGAAAAGAGGCCCTTAATTGCCACAAGTCACCCAGCCGTAGACGAAAAAATATGAATGAAAGTTAACATTGATTTCTTGTGACATGCTTTATACACAGCCCGCTTGATCCTGCCAACAGCCTGGTGAGGTGTGCAGGGTCAGGAGCCCCATTTACAGATGATGAAACTGAGGCCTGGAGATGTAAAGTAACTTTCCTGCCATGACACATTAAATGCCAATGCCAGGATGTAAACCCAGATGGTTGGACTCCAGGGCTCAGACTCTTGATCTCAATGTTACACTGGTTCTACGCAAGAGGAATACAGACAGAAGACGTGAAAAGCACTTGTATGGCTTCTTAAAAAAAAAAATCAACAAGAAAACGCCCAACTTCAAAGATCAACTCGAAGAAGGCTTGCATATTTTAATCCCATACTTCCAGACCCAGCTCCTATATGATGGTGGGGACGGGAATGTTGGTAGGAAGCCTGTGGCTGGGTTGACATCTCTGTCCAGGGGACCAGAAGCTGGAAGATGAGAGTGGAGAGGGGCAGGTAAGAGCAGAGAAGGGAAGGTTCGTGCCTCCAGCCCCCAAAGGAAGGGACAAAATGATCAGGTTTTTTATTCAAAGACCCCATGGGGGACCGTAAGTAGAGGGGGCTAGGGTGCAGCATTTGGTCCTGAGTCCTGTTATGCTAATGTGCTTTGCCTCTGATCTCTCCACGCTGGTTTCTAGGGCTTCCTCAGGGTTTCAAATGTGGACATGGTAATTGGAAACAAATCTAGCATGTTTTGGGCCATCAAGTCTCTCTTGAGTGAGCGTGCTTGCTATGCGGTAGATATGTCTGTTTTTAATTTTCAGTGATGTGAGAAATATAGAATGACTTGATTCTTAATTTAGAACATGGAGAGAGCCTGACTTGTTTGGTTTTCAAGCCTGTCCAGAATGTCTAATTCTCTTTTTATGGTTCCCTGTGTAATTTCAAAATGTGCCACTATCAGCAGGGTGGCTGATCACAGTGCCCTCCTGCAGGACTGAAGACACATCCAGCCAGTGGGATCCCAGCTGGGTCAGAAAGCAGGCGCAGGGCTCCTTCTTCATCATACCTGGACATGCTGTCACCTCTGTTCAGAACAGTGCAGTCCAGGTACCAGTTGTCCAGCCAGCTGAGTCGTGCTCACACTGAGCAGGACGAGGCTCTGTGACACAATGGTCGCTGTGGGCTGGGAGGAGAATTGCCCAAGCTGGAGAGAAGCCGGTGTGGGCGTATAACAGCTCTTTGTCGTGGGAGAGGGTTAGGTCTGGAGAGACTGCAGCTGCTCCAGCCCCTCCCATGATGTCACGGACTCTTCCTTCTAGCCTTGCTCACTCGTTGGACACCTATGTGGTGCTCTAGGCATTGAGGCTGCACCATGAACAGGAAAGATGGGGTGCTGCCCCCAGGGGACTGACATTCTAGTGGGGAGGCAGCAAAGAGCAAATAACTATCACATGTGGGGTCAGGTGGAGGGAAGCGTCAGGTGGATGATGCAACTTAAGGCAGGGTGTGTGGAGGGAGAGTGGGAAGGGCGTGGGGTGTCACATTGGGGTGCGGCTGTCTGGGAAGGCTTCTCTGATGAGAGGTCACCTGAGGACAGGTTTGAATGAAGAGTGGGGTGAGCCCTGCGGGTCATGGGGGGAGAGCATTTCAAGCTGAGGGCATGATAAGTGTTGGGATGCAGGGACGGGCACCTGCCTGGTGGGTGTCTGGCTCTCTTGAGGGTGACAAGGCCAGTGTGGCTGTCATGGGGGGCAACAGGAAGGGAAGAAGGGTGGATGGGAGATGGAGAAGCAGGGCCAGATCATATGGGATCTTCTGAGTCGTGGTAAGGACTCAGGCTTTTTGATGCAAGGAAGATGTTTGCTGTTGGGGCGATTTTAGCAGAGGTAGCATAAGCTCTAACTTGCCATTTTAAGGATCTTTCTAGCTGGACTGCTATGTGAAGAAGACTGTGTGTAGGTGGAGGGAGATGGGTGGGCAAGGAGACTGGGCCCCCTCTTTGACCAGGGCACTAGAGTGGAAGTGATGGAGGAGTCACAGGTGGCAAATTTGAGTGGGATTTAGAGAATGGAATTGACAGGGCTTTGAGATGAATCTAATATGGGATGGAGGCAGAGAGAGGTACCAAGAATTAGGGTTTTTATTGAAGTGATTAACACACAGTCATGGCTTGTTGGAATGGGTGAGAGTCAAGTCATGGACGAAGTGTGCCTGGTCTGCTTGTGTGTGTGTCTGTGTGTGTGTGTGTTGGGGGTGGAAGGTGGAGTTAGGATGGCAGGTACGTGCTGCAACTTTTGCACCCCAAAATAAATACTGAATTGGGATCCATGTGTGTTTGTAAAAATTTTCTCCCCACGTGCTGCATCGCCATGGGGAATTGCAGTCCTCTTCCCCGGCACCCTCCCGCTCGGCCTTCTCCCCCACCCTGGGCTTTTTCTTTCTTTCAGAGTGAAATCTTTGAGTATGATAGCAATTTCCTAATATTTCAAATTCAACAAAAATGCTACTTAATATCGTTAATGTTTTATTTTAGTAAAATTCAAAAACAGTTTGGCCCATTGCCATTTTGAAAATCAGTCTCACATTTTGGATTGGAATCGTCCAACTGAGAGTATTTAAAAAGCCCTGAGCAGAGTTGATAGCAGAGTCGTTTTCAGAGACATGCCACTTGCAAGGGTTCTTATTGCAGTGTTTGTAATGGGGGAAGGTTGGGAACCATCTAAATGCGCAATTGGCTGCAGGGATCCACAGGCAGAACAGGCACACAAGGGCTGGGGCCGGGGTGCGGGAAGAGAGGCACCAGGGGGCCAAATGTAGAGTGGGGCTCACTCTCAGGTGCCCACCTTGCATTTGCTGGACCTTGATAGCGAATGCCCCCTCAGATCGTGTGTCCTGGGGACCTCACTGGCCTTGAGCTAGTCCGAACCCTGGGATATGCCATGTAGTTCTTTGAGATTCTCATAAAGCAAGATTCAATGACAAGAGGACATGTCCGTCTTAGTCAATGGAGACAATACATAAACTCGAATGCCAATATGTTGATCTGTGTGCCTGGGAGAAAAGTCTGAAAGGGTAGATAACTTCAGTTAGGGGGATAAGTTTTAGTGATCTCTTGTACAGAATGGTGACTATAGTAAATAATCATTGTCTATATTTCAAAAGTGCTAAGAGTAGATCTGAAATGTTTTTACCACCAAACAATGAGTATGTGAGGTGACGGATGTGTTAATTAGCTTGATTTAATCATTCCACAATGTAAACACATATTAAAGCATCACACATTGTACCCCATAAATATATAAAATTGTTATTTGTCAATTAAGAGGAAAAATAAAATGAATAATAAAACAGTTTTGAATGAAAGAAAAGTTTGGAAGGCTGTACACTCAAATGCTTACTTATTTTCAAGGGGTATTTTCTTTGTAATTTATCTTGTCTATTTTTTCCTGCAATGAGTGAACTCTTAGTACTTTACACCAAAAAAAAAAAAAAGGAACAGCAAGAATCAACAGATATTGATGCCTTTTTATCTTTGTATCAGGACAGTTAAGTTGCCACTAAAAATAGGCAGATCTTGAATTTGGTGGCAGGCGGGGTGAGTCTGAATAGCTTTCTCTTTGACGCTGAGGGTCTTTGACATGTGGAGGCCGTGTTTGTGTGTCTCTGGGTTCTTATTGCTGAGCTGGTGGGGTGGATTTGCCTGTCTTAAAATGCATAGGCCAGACTTGGGGAGCTAGGGGTGGGGGGATTTTGCCTTTTTCTGAATCGGGAATCAGCCATACAACAGAAGAAACAAACAGGGCCAATGGAGGCTGTTGCCACCTGATCACTTATGACCTATAGGACAGTGAGCAAGTTACTTAACCTGGTTGAGCCTCACTGTTCTCATCTAAAAATGGGCTAACACTGCCCTTCTCTGAGCATTGTTATGGAGATTACATTAGCTATGTTTGCAAGCGATCCCAATACACTGTATAGAAAGGTCTTCACCTATGGAGGGTGCAAAGTTTTCCTTGTGATGAGGTTAGATGGCATCGTTTATATAGCTAACTGTGGCGGGATGTCTAAATCACACATCATTCCTCAGATCCGGTTTTTCAAGTAGCTGAGCTGACAAGGGGACAGAGTGGATTATTAATAGAACGATGCCCCCAAACCTGCAGTTGGCTTCTTGGGTCCCTTTGATGGGAAGGTTGGTGGATGGAAGTCGCACCAAGCTGCAGCCTGGGCCCCCACCCCCGCAGACGCCACAGACACTCCTGTGCATTCAGCCCTTCATGGTGTGCACTAGAAGCACTGCTTCTTCCTGGAACCTTTTCAACCGCCTGGGAAATTACAAGAAGCAGAAAACTTTCGCTCTCACCTTGGCTGCAGGAAGTGGCATTTCCTTTGCTAGGGAGGCCAGTGACGTGGAGCTCCTGTATTGCAGAATGTGTCTGCTGTGACTGGAGTGTGATCCGGCTGGTCCAGGCCACCGAGAAGACCTCACCTTTGGAGAAGCCTGAAAAGGCCGCCCTAAAGCCTCCTGACGGAGGTCTCCTGAAAATGGGGATGGTGGGGAGTTTGGAATCTGAAGGGCAGATCATGTCATCTCAAAACATCAGGTTCTATTTTCAAAATCCAAATCACTGAGTTTTTGGAGAAGCAAGTAAATGGCTATCTGTTCTTCTCATCAAACCTCCAGGGACCTGGCAAGGAAGGCTCTTCCAGAATGAGGCAGCTGAGCAGTTGGGATTCGGGGCACATTCTGTACCTTTTGCAGGAGGGGAGGATGGAGGGTGGACGGGAAGTATTCGTTTCATGAAAGATGGCGAGGTTTCTTTACCTGGCCCCTCTTTCCTCTGACACTCCAAGCCGGTGACTGTTGAGCCAGCCCACTGAGAAGACTGGAATTAGTGCCCGGGCTTTCCCATATGGGAGGCCTTCACGTTGGTTCTCACTTTGTTCACATTCATTCTTCACCCTTCCATTCAGTTCTGTAATATCACCTCCCTGTTTCGATTTGCGTCATCCTCTGATGACAAGGAAAGTTCTTGTTTCATGGGTACCTACCGTGTGCTGTGCTTTGGTGCCCAACAAAGGTCACCTTATTTCGCCTTTCAGAAGAGGCCTGCAGGGTGGGGGGTGATGTCCCCCTTTTATCTGACATATGGAAACTCAGGGGTGGAGCAATTGCTCACAGTCACGCAGCCATCAAGAAGCAGAGCTGGCATCGAAAATCAGATATGTCTGACCCAAAGTGAAAAACTTTGTGCTTTCAGCTATGCAACACTGCTTTCTGGTGTTACCCAGGGAGGCGGGGAAGGGACCCTCACCAGTGCCAGGTGGATTCTATCTGCTCACATTGTATAAGCCAGCCCAGCTCAACCCAGAGGCTGCTCTTCAACGCAGAGGCCATTCTTGGCTTTCCTAAGGAGGTTTTTCTCTCAAGGAACTACCGTTTTTGTTTGTTTAGGTTGCTGTTTGTTTCTCTCCCTCCGTCTCCCTCTGTGCCCCTTCTTTTCTCCCTCCTTCCTCCCCAACTCTCTCCTGTGCGGCAGGAAGCACATTCTATTTTTTATTTTTATTTTTTGAGACAGAGTCTTGCTTTGTCACCCACGCTGGAGTGCAGTGGTGCAATATCGGCTCACTGCCACCTCCAACCCCCGGGTTCAAGTGATTCTCCTGCCTTGGACTCCTGAGTAGCTGGGATTACAGGCACGTGCCACCACACCTGGCTAATTTTTATATTTTTCACAGAGACGGGGTTTTGCCATGTTGCCCAGGCTGGTCTTGAACTCGTGATGTCAAGTGATCTGCCCGCCTCAGCCTCCCAAAGTGCTGGGATTACAGGCATGAGCCACCGCGCCTGGCCCCAGGAAGCACATTCTTGATGTTGCACCTTAGCACTTGCTTATTTTCCCTTTGAGGACCTGCCCTTTCTGACCTGTAGTCAGAGAGCAGAGTGGAATCCACCAAGCGCTGAGGACAGGGAGAGGGTGGCAGGGAAGCGGGTGGGTTCGGAGCCTGAGAGGCTGGAGTTTGGAGCCTGGCTCTGCCCTATGCTCACTGTGTTGACTGGGACAAGTTGCCAGACCTTAGCAGCCTCAGTTTCCTCACCTGTAAAATGTGGGTAGCAGTGAGCCCATCTTATATGGAATTGTTGTGAGATGTGTAAAACATCAAGTGTGGTGTGTGGCATGAGGGAAACAGATGCTTTCACTGCTGCATTACTGTTTTTTGTTGGTTTATTTGTTTGAGACAGGGTCGTGCTCTTCTACCCAGGCTGGAGTGCAGTGGCACGATTGTGGCTCACTTTAGCCTCAACCTCCTGGGCTCAACTGATCCTGTCACTTCAGCCCCAAAAAGCAGCTGAGACTACGGATGTGCGACACTATGCCTGGCTAATTTTTGCATTTTTTTGGTGGAGACGGGTCAGGCCATGTTGTCCACGCTGGTCTTGAGCTTCTGGGCTCGAGAGATCCACCCACCTTGGCCTCCCAATGTGCTGAGATTACAGGCATGAGCCATCATGCCCAGCGCTGCATTACTGTTGATGGTGACAGATTATTCAACAAATGTTCATTGACCATGCCAACAAAATAGCAAGGTTCCTACTGCTGTGAAACTCACGTTCAGGCAGGAGAGAGAGGTGTTCAGCAAATAATGAACTAAACAAGGAAATTTCAGATGTTAATGAAGTAAATATTCCAGTGATGTGCTAGTAAATGCTTAACATCCAGTTTTCCAGGGGGGAAAAAAGCCCTGATTTATAGCATTTGTCAATTTTTGTGGTGTAAATATTCCCACTATGGCTGGAAATGTACATACCAAAGTGACCAAAGTGGTGTCAACTGGCTCTTAAAATTCCTATAGGTTTAACGATTGGTTCTTGTAACGCCTAAAGAGCTGGCTTTAGCACTGAATGTATCTAATCTGGTTCAGGAAAAACCTGAAGATCTGAAACCCAAATGTGCTAGTGGAAGAGTATTCTAGGTGGAGAAAATGCCTTGTGCAAAGGCCCTGAGGTCAGAAAGACCTTGGTGTGTTCAGGGAACAGGAGGATGGCTGGTGTTGGCAGGAGCCTAGTGGGGTGGTGGAGGAAAAGGCAGAGGCTGGGCTGTTGGAAGTCTCTTAGACTATCACACGGAGTTCAGATTTTATTCTAAGGCCACAGGAAGTCTTTGGAGGGTTGTAGGCAGGGGAGTATCCGGATCTGATTTGCATTTTTAAAAGATCATTGAGCTGTTCTGTGAAAGACCAGCCAGAGGTAAGCTGGGCAGTCAGTGCTGGTCACTCCAATGAGGGTTGATGGTGGCTTGGGCAGGTGTGCCAACAAGAGAGGGGATGGAAATGGCTGGATTCACGTGGAGCTGTAGGGACATGATAGATTTTATCTCCAGGTGTTCCCTGCCTGTTTACCTTGAGTACACCCAGCAGGCGATTTCTGCTCTTCTGTCATTGAGGAGGAAACAGCTCCACATCATCAGGGCTCACCCTCCATCCTGCCTTTCTTCTTGATACCAACTCTTGATAAATCCAGGAGAGGAGATGAGGAAATATATTTGTCTTGGGCTCAAATGCAAAGCAAAAACAACAAAAACAAAATCTCTTCTCAATGCTGCCCTTCTTTTGATTTTTGTCACTGAGTACAGTAGCTGTTCTTCAGATAAGGGGCTTCTGACTTGGATTTCCATCTTGGCCCAAGGCCACCTGTCAGGTGTGAGTCAGACACGTATGTAAGTGTCTGGCAGATTATGAAAAAGGTGATCATCTAGCACAGTTCCACTCCCAGCCTCTCTCTTTGTTTGGTTTTTAGAAGGGGACATGAGCATGCCATCTTTCTAGACCAGCATTGTTCGATAGGACTTTCTGTGATGATGGAAACGTTCTGTGTCTGTGCTGTTTGTTCACTGTGGCTGCCACTAGCCACATGTGGCTTCTGAGCACTGAAATGTGGCTAGTGCACCTGAAAAACTGAATTTTCAATTTTACTTAATTTTAATTAATATATACATGTGGTTAGTGGCTCTTGCATTAGATAGCACAATTCTAGACCATATGTAATCATTCATCACCCTGCAGCTTTGCCTTTTGGCAGGTGACTGGAGATCCTACCAAAGGATCTCCAGAGAAGAGTAGGCTCTTCGTGAGTTGTCACTTGTAGTCCCACTCAATTAGTGGAGAAAGGAATAGAGGCACAGAAAGATTAAATGATTTGTCTAATGTTTCTCCACTCAATGATAAGACAGGAACACATCATCAAACTCTAGATCAATGTCCTTTTGTCTCGTTATTTTTTATATATATATATATACACCCCCCCCCCACATACATATATATGTGTGTGTATATATATATATATATATATATTTTTTTTTAATATTTCACAGGTTTCTAGGAATCTATTCTTCCTATAACATGGCATATAAACTCAAAGTCCTCTTTGATCCACCTTCTCAATCTGGAGCTCCTTCTCCATTCACAGAGGTGATGATGCAGTCAGTTTGGAGCACATCCTTTCACACCTTTTTCTATTATAAACTGGATGGATGGAAAACATTCTGCATTTTTTTTAAGTTTTATCATGCTGTATGTATTTTTCTACAGATTGCTTTTGTTTTTCAACAGTGTGTCCTAGATCTTTCTGGGTCGGTTCATAGACTTCTACCTTACTATTTTTTAAAGTGCTTCTTAGTGTATCATAGCCTAGGCATGTCCTATTAGTAGTCAGGCTATTGATGTAACTCATTGTTCATTATTCTGTTTGTTTTTGTAAACATTTTTGTATGTGTCTCCTGCATACAAAATGTTTCTCTAGGGTGCATACCGAGAGGTGGAATTACTGGGTCAAAGAGTGTTTATTTATGTAGTTTTACTAAAGCTGTTGCTCTAATACTCTTTAAAATAGTTATACCAGTTTATATTGCTCTCATCTGCATAAAAGTGCCTGTTCCCCCACAATCTCCAAAATACTTGATATTCTCAAATATCTACATGTATGCCAATCTAACGGGTGAAAAGTGGTATCTCATGGCTGTCTAATTTGCATTTTTCTGTTTAGAAGTCAAACTGGTCATTTGTTTTCTCTGAATTTCCTGTCCAAATATCTTACTCACTTTTTTCTGTTGGATAGCCTTATTAATTCACTCATCAAATATGTACTAGAATGCCTACTATGTGCCAAGCATTATTCTAGGTGCTAGAGATTTGGTGACAAATTAACCAGACAAACATCCCTGCTCTCACAGAGTTGACAGTTTAGTTCTGGGAGAAAGACTTAGGAAAAAGGAATCAAGAAAATATATAGTGTGTTGGACTGGATAAAAAGTAGGAAAGGGAGATAGGGAAAGCCACTGGGATTGGGATTCAATTCTAAATAGATGGCCAGGGAATCTTTTACTTACTCACTATAGGCATTCTTCATATATTCTATGTGCTAGTCTTTTATCTGTTATATGTTGCACATATTTTCTTTCAGTCTTTAACTTATCTTTTGACTTAGACTGTGACATTTTCATCACACTCTTTTTTAAAGTTACACAATCAAACTTTGTTCATTGGAATATTGTCATGTAAGAAGTGACAGTTCTTTCTTCTGATCTTCCCAGGCAATCACTATCAAGAGCTCTATGTTTGTCCTTTCAGTTTATTTGCAGTTAATTTCAGTTATCCTCACTACTATGCAACACTCCTTCCACCCTCAGTCATCAATTAAGCACAGTTTCTGGCTGTTTCTCCATAAATGCAGTTCTGACTTACTGTATTCTTTCTAGTGGCTGCTTAATATTCAGTGTTAGAGGGGATCCCTGTACTTTATCCAAGCATTACCCTTTTGGCTGGACATCAAGGTTGTTTCCAGTTCTCCATTCTTCCAGATGCTGCAGAAATCCCATACTCTCTCCGCTGTCCATGAGCTCTCTGGTCTTTTTTTGTTTATTGGATTAGAGCCACCACACCCCGCTTCTTAATGATTTTGTTTTCTCCCCCACCAGCTCCATGGCTACATGGAAAACAAGCCTCTGGGACTTCAGATCTTCATTGGGACAGCTGATGAGAGGATCCTTAAGCCACACGCCTTCTACCAGGTGCACCGAATCACAGGGAAAACTGTCACCACCACCAGCTATGAGAAGATAGTGGGCAACACCAAAGTCCTGGAGATCCCCTTGGAGCCCAAAAACAACATGAGGGCAACGTAAGAGCTGGGAGCTGAGGGCGGCGGGTCTTCATGGAGAAGCGAGCAGGGGGCAGGTGGCTGGGATTTGGGAGAGGGGACTCTACGGAACTGATGGAAGCAGCTGTTGATGGCAGTTCTCAGTCTGTGATCCATTGACCCTTTGTGATTTCTGTTCTAAATGTTTCCGTTTTAAAAGCATAATATGTAGGCCAGGCGTGGTGGCTCACGCCTGTAATCCTAGCGCTTTGGAAGGCTGAGGCGGGTGGATCACTTGAGATCAGGAATTCAAGACCAGCCTGGCCAGCATGGTGAAACCCCATCTCTATTAAACATACAAAAATTAGCTGGGTGTGGTGGCAGGCGCCTGTAATTCCAGATACTCTGGAGGCTGAGGCAGAAGAATTGCTTGAACTTGATGGGGGGAGGTTGCCGTGAGCCGAGCTCGCACTACTGCACTCCAGCCTGGGTGACAGAGTGAGACTCTGTCTCAAAAAAAAAAAAAAAAAAAAAAAAAGTATAATATGTCAGTATTTTCGTGTGTCTTGGGAGGAAGAACTCGTGAATCTTTGTATTATGTTGCATGGGATCAGGTTAAATTTACTTATATTTAAAAAATTAATTTGACCCAGAGACCTAGAGAGATCATTAAGTAATGATGCAGAGAGGTCCAAATTCACAAAGCTAATATGCTTGTGGCTAAAATCTGGGAACCATTGCACACATTTTGGGGTTAAAAAAACCTTTGGATGGGAAAATAAATTCAAACTTACAGAAATACTGCAAGAAGTGTACAAAGAACTCCTGAATCCTGCCCCCTCGGCTTTCCCAGGCATTAACATGCTTCACCTGTGCTCCAGCACTTTCTTTCCCACCTCTCCATTTTTTCCTGAACTGTTTGAGAGGTAGTTGCAGACTTTATGCCCTTTTACTTTTAAATACTTCAGGATGCATTTCCTAAGAGCAAGGATGCTCTCATACACAATCACAGTACATTTATTCAATTCAAGAGATTTCACGTTGATTCACTACTCTTATCTATTGAATAGTCCACAATCAATATTCCCCAGTTACATAGAGTTTTTCAGATGTTTTTGAGAGCAGAAGAGTTGGCATGGAAAATCTCCCTAGAGAAGTAATTTTCACTGGGGAATTTCTCTAATTGTTCTTGTTAAGTATTTTTTTACCCCCATCTTGGTATACATTCCTGGCTGAAATGCTTATGTGAGTGTATTGCAGTTTCCCCCAGTGACTGGCTGTAGAATTATTTTGGCTGCCTAAGGCAGTTTTGGGGGTGATCTTTCCTGCTCCTGAAGGTAGTTGGTGACAATGGAGTTCTTAACATCCTGGCAGCATCGACTGTGCGGGGATCTTGAAGCTTAGAAATGCCGACATTGAGCTGCGGAAAGGCGAGACGGACATTGGAAGAAAGAACACGCGGGTGAGGCTGGTTTTCCGAGTTCACATCCCAGAGTCCAGTGGCAGAATCGTCTCTTTACAGACTGCATCTAACCCCATCGAGTGCTGTAAGTTGGGCCCTGGGGCCCGGTCTTTCTTCGGAAAGCGTAGGGCATGTGGGCTTCCCCCGGGAGCAGTGTATTCTGGGTGAGGTACCCGGGGTGGCCTGCGGGAATGTGTGGGACCCACAGGGTTACACCGGCCCAAGATGACCAGAGGAGCCAGAGACAGAGCACGTTGCAGTGTTCTCTTGCTGCTTCTATTGACTTCTGGAAGGTTTTGTGGCCTCACAGGAAATTTAAAAATAATAGGGCCAATAGGTAGCCTAAAGCTTCGTTCAGAAGACTTGAAATGTGTAAATATCGTTCTGGTCTTAAAGGATAGATGCATTTGGAGTGAGTTTGCTGTACATGGTGCCCTTTTTTCTTTTCCTTCTTTATTCTTTCAATAACAATAACAAACCACAGCAGCTCTCACTCCTTGAGCGTTGACTCTGCTGGTCACAGTGTTCAGTGCTCAGCATGAATATTCACAGCAATCCCTGGCACTAGCTGGTGTCAGTGTGCCCATTTTACAGATGAGGAGGTGGAGTCACAACGGGGTAAATTGTGCACACAACCAAAGAGTGGCAGGGTTAGGATTGGAACCGGGGCTTTTGCACGCGGGAGCCATGCCCTGTCCCCCACCCATAGCCCATCTCTGCATGTTGACTGAGGTCTATTTTGTATCCTTCACTATGCCAGGGGTTGGGGATCCATAGATGAGCAGGACACTTTCTCTGGCCTTAATGAGCTTACGGTCTGGAGAGGATAAGGACACCCAGACAGGTGGTTGTATCATTGCAGAAGATTTTCGGAATCTGATACGAAGTGACCAGGATCTGCCATTTGGAAGGACACTGAGCAGAAACCTGGCACATTTCTACCAGGTTTCAAAAGAAGAAGTAGCTTTGAGCTCATTCTTATGTACTTTATACCTAAGTTTAAAGTCTACCTATATGTTAACACAGTTTTGTAGTTAATCTCTGCAATTAGATGTGACAACACTTATTATCTGCTCAGTGTTTGAAAGTTTAGAAGTTACTTTAGAAAGCATAAAGAAGAGGCCAGGCGCAGTGGCTCACACCTGTAATCCCAGCACTTTGGTGGATCACTTGAGGTCAGGAGTTCAAGACCAGCCTGGCCAACAGGGTGAAACCCCATCTCTACTAAAAATACAAAATTAGCCGGGTGTGGTGGTGCGCGCCTGTAATTCCAACTACTTGGGAGGCTGAGGCAGGAGAATCACTTGAATCTGGGAGGTGGAGGTTGCGGTGAGCTGAGATCGCGCGACTGCACTCCAGCCTGGGCAACTGAGTGAGACCCTGTCTCAAAAAAAAAAAAAAAAAAAAAAAGCGTAAAGAAGAAAAAAATAAGCATTGTTCCAGAAACAAAAACTGTTTCTATTATTTTAAAGTCTCTTTCTTCTAAGAACATTTGGTTTTATGCTGTTATAATCATGTTCCATATTAAATTGTGGTTCAGGATTTTTTTTCCTTTTTGCTGGACGTTTTACCATAACTAGGTGTCACAATATCAACTTCCTACAGAGGCCAGGGAGGTTCTGAAAATGAATGGGGTAGTTTGGGTGGCAGACATCAGGGAATAGTGGAGATTGGGGACATTCGCCACCTAAATGCGCTGCTGCTACTCAACTGCAGCCAATATTTCCACGTGGGAATATAGACTCAATGTGATCAAATATTTTGGTTATTTTATTTTATTTTATTTTATTAAGAAGGAGTCTCACTCTCTGATCCAGGCCGGAGTGCTATGGTGCGATCTCAGCTCACTGTGACTTCTACCTCCTGGGTTCAAGTGGTTCTCCTGCCTCAGCCTCCAAGTAACTGGGATTACAGGCACCCACTACCATGCCCGGCTAATTGTTTGTATTTTTTAGTAGAGACGTGGTTTCGCCATGTTGGCTAGGCTGGTCTCGAACTCCTGACCTCAGATGATCCACCCACCTCAGCCTCCCAAAGTGCTGGGATCACAGGCGTGAGCCACCACACCTGGCCTATTTTATTTTAAGTTCCAGGGTACATGTGTAGGATGTGCAGGTTTGTCACACAAGTAAACATGTGCCATGGTGCTTTGCTGCATCTATCAACTGGCGCTGAAAATCTTCTGGTTTTTAAAAATAAAGCAAAAAAATCCTGATTTTAAAAAATGGTAAAAAAATCAAAATGCTCTGCTGTCAGAAAATATCTGCAGATAGCTTCTGTTAATCAGAGATAGTCTTAAGACTAACATACAAAGGGAAAGTGTATTTTCTGCAGAAGAGGTTGGGAAAGCCTAGCCTTCATAGTGAAAACTCAGGAAGGAGAGAGGATGGTTCCTTCTTTGGGAGAGCAGCCAGAACTTGGTCTTGGTTGGTCTTTGGAAATGAATGAAGAGTCACTCTAATTTCTTTCAGCCTTTTGAATCAAGACGTGGATCAGTCTGAATTGGTGGTGAGCTTGTATTCCGATCTTAGAAGAGAAAGACCCAATAGTAGATACCAAGGGAAAACATGTTGAAAACCCCATTACTAGAAATATTGGAATTCTGCTCAGCTCAGTAGACCCCACAAATGCTGGTCATGGTGGCTGCCCCACCAAGGTCTTGGTTTTGAACCTCTCAAGATGTTTTTGGAAGGAAACTTGCAGTGATTTGGGGGATTTTGAGCAGATAAGGTCTCCCCTTTCTGGCAAATGACTCACTTTCCAGGATGAGACTGGGGTTTGTAGCAAGGTGGGGACAGGAGCCCCTGATCCTCCTTCTCTTTGGGTTTCTCAAGGCAACTTATCTTATGTCGATCTAAGACTTTGAGGATCATCACTTAACCACATGTACCTCCAGCAAGATCTTCAGGGTGTTAGAAAGCTGTTTGAACATTGAAAATTGTTTTCTTTTCTTTTTAAAAAGGCATTTGCCTGATTCACCTGCCTTCTTTTGACAGAGAAGGAAACTGAGACTTCTTGGTAAGGTGATTCACCTGTTTTTACTTGGTAGGTAGGAAAGCCAGTCTCCAACTTTCTGGTTCTATGAAATCCCTTCTTCTTTTGGTTCCCATAACCCACCCTCTCTTGCAATACCAAGCTGAGCTACCAGTTGGCCACTCTAGTTCTCACTAATAATTTTCTGTCATTTTTATCTACTTCTTTGTTCTGTTTCCCTAGACCAGTGCCTAGTAGTTCCATAAATATTTATTGACTACTTACTGTATAATCCATTGGGAGGTGGTCATTAAATACATGTTAGCAATTAGTCAGTAACATGCGCTGGCAGAGTATTGTAAAATACGTTGTTACTAATGACAGTCCCTTACACAGTGTATACTGACTAAGTCAGAGTCTCCAATGACAGGGAGAGTGAGTTGGTGAGAAAAACACTTTGTGGGCTGGTACTTATTTGCAAGGCTAATTTATTTACTTTGGAGATGCCTTTTATGTACTGTCTTAGGGATCAAGGGTAAGTTCTCTGATGCTAGCAGAAACAACATTAACAAACTACCAGAGGCAGCTCTTTGGAAGGTGGAGTGATTTGCAAGGAGTGCAGGTGCCTTATGTTTATTTGCATGCCAGCTGGCCAGAGCTGCAATCTCACTTTTGCACAGACTGGCACTCTTGTGTTTCCAGTCTTCTATTTCCACTAGGGCTTCAGCATTGCCGAGGAGATCCTTCCAGCTTCCTCCACTGCTCCTTTCCTTATTCTCAGGAAGACTGACCTGACCCTTCTCCAGTCTCCCAGCCTCTGAATGCTGCCCCTGCCCCTTCCCACTCCATGTAGATAACCGCACCTCCCACTTCTCTGGAGTATGGAAGAGGTCAGAGGGATCACCCCCGTCTTCCCCAACAACAAGCCTACCCATGATAGACAGCAGCTGCAGGGGCCTGCCCTCCCTTCTCCACTTGGCACAGAGCAGTTCCCCTCTCCTCCTGCTCAGCCTCATTCCCGCCTGAGCCCAGCCTCCTCGGTGTTGTCAGCTTCAACTCCACTTTCCCTGCAGGGGTAGAGCTGGCGCCTGCTTCCCTCTTATGTTAGTTTCCTAGGCTGTCATAATCAATTACTGCAAACCAGGTGGCTTGAAACAACAGGAATGTATTCTCTCACTGTTCTGGAGGCCAGAAGTCTGAAATCAAGGTGTCAGCAGGGTTGGTTCCTGCTGGAGACTCAGGGCAGAAACCGCCAGTGCCATCCCCACCAGCTTTTGGTGCCTGCTGGTCTCTCTGGCCTTCCTTGGCTTGTGCTGCATTGTTCCAGTCTCTGCCTCTGTCTGCACATGGCCTTCTCTGGGTCTCTGTGTGTATCTTTTTCTGTTGCTTACGAGGATGCACTTAATGGGTTTAGAGCTAATCCAGGGTGATCTCATCTCCATTCTTACCTTAATTATATCTGTGAAGACCCTGGTTCCAAATAAGGTACGTTCTGAGGTTGGGTAGGTGGATGTGAAGTTTGCAGGGAGGAGGAGTCGGGTAGGGGGTACTATGTAACCCACTACACTTCCTCAACTGCATTTGTTGGCTTCCTTTCCTGTCTGCTCCTCAGTTCCCAAATGCATTGGGATCTTTCTCTGACATTTTGGCTTTTGCACACCGTCACCTCCACCCAGAACATCTCAAACTTGACTGTATGTTACAATTACCCAGGAGTTGTATTAAAAAATACTGATGCCCAGCCAAGCTCGGTGGCTCACGTCTATAATCTCAGCGCTTTGAGAGGCTGAGGCCGGACGATTGCTTGAGCTCAGGAGTTGGAGACCAGCCTGACCAACATGGTGAAAACCCACCTCTACAAAAACAATTAGCCAGGCATGCTGGTGCATGCCTGTAGTCTCAGCTACTTGGGGGCCTGAGGGTGGGCGGATTGCTTGGACCCAGGAAGTTGAGGCTGCAGTGAGCCGGGATTGCACCACTGCACTCCAGCTTGGGTGACAAAGTTAGATGCTGTTTCAGAAAACAAAACAAAACAAAAACTGATGTCCTGGTCCCATCCTGGAGACTCTGATTTGGTTGTCAGGATGTGGCCTGGGCATGGAGGCTTTCCGAGGTCTCCCGGTGATTCTGATGTGGGGTGGACTTTGAGAGGTGCATATCTGGAGCCCACCCCTCCCCGTCCTTCAGTGGCTTGGCTAACCGCTCCTCATCCAAGGCCCCTGTTTAGATGGCTCCTCAAGGAGGAAGCATTCCTTGACCCCACACGGTACGGGGTGCCCCCCTTTGTGCTCTGACAGCCCAATTTACTTGTCAGTCTCTGTCCTATAAAGACGGAACCAGGCAGTGTTTGCTGGGGCTTAGCACACGGTGACGGTCTCCAGGCTGTATTTCCACACTGCCCAGTAGGGAGAAAAAGGTTGCAGTGAGACAGGAGACGTCCACAGGCACACACCTGGTCCTGTGAGAACTTAACAGAACCTCTCCAGCCGTGTCTCCAGGCAGCTCTGCCCAAGCCACCGTGGCTTTCTCCCTGCCCAGCAGATGGGCCTCTCTGCTCAGTGTATTTCAGAAAACACGTAAAGCAATTTCACACAAAGCCCTGCCAGCTCAGGGCACAGAATGTAAATTCACTTTGCTCATTTTGCAGGGCTTGGGAGTGGGTATGGGGTGTGGGTTAGAAAATGGATTTTCTCACATGCTCTTTTCCCTCTCTGCCTCTCTTTGTGACATACATATATTTTTATGGAGGTATAATTAAGATAAAGTAGATTGCACAGATTGTAAGTGTTCAGTGATTTTTGACAATCGCGTATACCCACGTAACCACCACTCAAGACAGAGCACTTTCTTCACTCTTGAACGTTCCCCATGTCCCTTCAGCCAAGGCCGCCTCCTCAAGCCCACACACAGAGGCAGCGCTGTTCTGATTTCTATCACGGTTGATTAATCTTCCCTGTTCTAGAACTTTATAGAATGGAATTAATACAGTGTGTACCCTTCTGGGTCTGGCTGTTTTTGCTCAGCATGTTATTTTTGAGATCTGTCACTGCTGTGGTGTTATTCAGTAATGCATTCCTAATTGTTGCTGAGCACTACTATTCAATTGCATGAATATAACAATTGCTTATTTACCATTGATAGAAATTTGGTCTGTTCCCGGGGCTTAGGTTTATGGATAAGACTACTATGAACATTCCTACTCAAGTCCTTTTGTGAGCAAATGCTTTCATTTCTCTTGGGTATATGACCTAGGAATGGACTTGGTTGTGTATGTTTTTATTTATGTATTTTCAACATCATATTCCACTCTGAACAAGGATATATGAGAGTTCCAGTTACTCTACATCCTCACCAATATTTGGTATTGTCAGTCTTTTAAATTTTAACCCTTCTAATGAGAGTAAAATGGATCTCATTGTGGTTTTAGTGTGCATTTCCCTAATGACTAATGATTCAGGTGCTTGTTGGCTATCTATGTATCTTCTATTTTTTTATTTTTTTGAGACGGAGTCTCACTCTTGTCCCCCAGGCTGGAATGCAATGGTGTGATCTCGGCTCACTGCAACCTCTGTCTCCCAGCTTCAAGTGATTCTCCTGCCTTAGCCTCTGGAGTAGCTGGGATTACAGGCGCCCGCCACCATGCCCGGCTAATTTTTGTATTTTTAGTAGAGGCGAGGTTTCACCATGTTGGCCAGGCTGGTCTCGAACTCCTGACCTCAGTTGATCCACCTGCCTCCACCTCCCAAACTGTTGGGATTACAGGTGTGAGCCACCATGCCTGGCCTATGTATCTTCTTTGGTAAATTGTCTGTTCAAATATTTGCCCATTTTTAACTGGGTTATTCATATTTTTATTGTTAATATGCATCAGTTCTTTATATATTCTGGACATAAGTCCTTTGTCAGATTTGTGTATATTTTTCCCCTGTGTGGCTTACCTGTTTATTTTCAGGTGATGTCTTGTGTCTTTTTTTTTGAGACTAAGTCTCGCTCTTGTTGCTCAGGCTGGAGTGCAATGGCGCAATCTTGGCTCACTGTGACCTCCACCTCCCAGGTTGAAGCGATTCTCCTGCCTCAGCCTCCCGAGTAGCTGGGATTACAGGCGACTGCCACCATACCCAGCTAGTTCTTGTATTTTTAGTAGAGATAGAGTTTCACCGTGTTGATCAGGCTGGTCTTGAACTCCTGACCTCAGGTGATCCGTGCGCCTCGGCCTCCCAAAGTGCTAGGATTACACATGTGAGCCACTGCGCCCAGCCCAGGTAGTGTCTTTTTATGAACATTCATATTTTGATGAAGCCAAATTTGTCATTTTCTTTTCTTCTGGGATTAGTGCTTTTTGCATTCCTCCAGGAAATCTCTGCCTATCTGAAGGGAGCAAAGACATTCTGTTACATTTTCTTCTGGAAGCTTTTTGGTTCTGGTTTCATGTTTGGGGCTCTGATCCGTGCAGGTTGGTTTTTGTGTATCGTGTGGGGTAGGGTCCAGCTCCATTGTTTTCCCTATGGAAATTCAGCTTTTTCTGAAAGCAAAAGATTAGAAAACCTACGACCCCGATGCTTCTTGCACACCTTCCGTTTTATCCCTCACTTTACTCTCCTGGGTCTAGCTGGGGGTTGGGTGCTAATGCAGCACCGCTTCAGGAAACCCTTAGAATTAGGGAGGGAGGCCCGGGCCAGGTGTGGTGGCTCATGCCTGGAATCTCAGCACCTTGGGAGGCTGAAGTGGGCAGATCACTTGAGGTCAGGAGTTTGAGACCAGCCTGGCCAACATGGCGAAACCTCATCTCTACTAAAAATACAAAAGTTAGCCAGGTGTGGTGGTGCACGCCTGTAACCCCAGCTACTCTGGAGGTCTGAGGCATGAGAATCACTTGAACCCGGGAGGCGGAGGTTGCAGTGAGCCGAGATCACACCACTGCACTCCAGCCTGGGCGACAGAGTGAGACTCCATCTCAAAATAAACAAAAGGATTAGGGAGGCCTGAATGACATGTTGACTGTGCTTCGCTTTGTGAATCAGAAATGCTCATCTTGTTCAGCTGCTCCTGCCGGACGCTGAAATCACTCACATCATTATCATGGGCTTCCCAATATTTATTCTTTCAACTAAAAATACATTTGGCATGTGATATATACTGTTCTGGGCACTAGGGATACAGCACTGAACAAAACAAAGTCCTTGCCCTCACAAAGGTTACATTCTAGTGGGGAAGACAGACAGTAAACAAGCAAAGACAGCATTTGAGAGCCAAGCGTCATGATGAAAATAACAAGGACCACGGGTTGGTGGCTTGGGAGTGCGGGAACAGCAACATCACCATGTTGGCTAGGCTGGTTAAATATGTGTCTGTCATGCCGATCAGGGAAGGCCCCTGTGAGGATGGAGCTTGTTCACCAGGACCTGAGTGATTGGTCCACGAGGAAGTATAGCCGGTACAAAGGCCCTGAGGCAGGGATAAGCTCGGGGTCTCCAGGGAGGAGAAAGGTACCCCGGGAGACTGTGTGGAGTGTTACAGGTGGGGCGAGGGGTCGGAGGTGAGGTCTGAGCCCAAGCTGGGGAATTCAGATTTTATTCTAACTAGGATGGGAAGCCATGGGTTCCAAGTAGGAGGTTGACATGATGTGATTTCTATAGATATAGTTTTTTGAGATGGATTCTCACTCTGTTACCCAGGCTGGAGTGCAGTTGTGCGATCTTGGCTCACTGCAGCCTCTGTCTCCTGGGTTCAAGCGATTCTCGTTCCTCAACCTCCTGAGTAGCTGGGACTACAGGAGGCCACCACCATGCCCAGCTAATTTTTTTATTTTTAGTAGAGATGGGGTTTCACCATGTTGGCCAGGCTGGTCTCGAACTCCTGACCTCAGGTGATCCGCCTGCCTCGGCCTCCCAAAGTGCTGGGATTACAGGCCTGAGCCACCACGCCCAGCTGTGATTTCTATTTTAATATTCATTTAGCACACAGCCTAGCACATAGTGGATGCTAATCAATACTTGAAGGCAGAATGAAGGAAGAAAGAAGATGAGAGGGACAGGACAGGGAAGAGGTGTAGAGAAATGAACAGTTATTAATCACCCGCTGTGTGTCAGGTATGTTCTGTATTGTGGCTGAATCAGTATGAGAAGAGCCTGGAAAAACTGTAGCATGGAGAAGTGAACTTGCCTGCAGCCATCCAGCTAGTAAGGGGGCAAGTCAGTGGTGACATTGCATCCCACTGAGCCTTGGGGCATCAAGGCTTACCTACATATTGAGTGATAGATTAATTTGGGCCAGAAACCCAAAGGGTGGCATCATCTCATTATAAATCAGAGACCAGCTCAAGGGCCTCCAGGGGGCTGTGGGCACCTGCCCACCCCTCCCTTCATGCCCCCACCCCCCGGCACTAGATTGTCTCCTTCAAGATTCTGTAGTGGTAAATCTTGGATGAAACTGGAGCACTGGGCAGAGAGCAGGTTGGCCAGGCCTTTGTCAGCCTCTGCTCTCCTAGGCAAGTGACGAAGAAGCCCTATTTCAGAAGTGCCAGAAAGCCGCATGATGGAGAGAAGCAGTTTAGAGTGGTGGTTAGGAGCGTGGGCTCTGGAGCAGGTAGCTTGGGTTCAAATCCTGCCTCTGCCACTTACTGGCTGTTTAGTCCTGGGGAGATTACTTAAACACTCTGTGCCTCGCTTTCCCTATCTGTAAAATGGGAAGAATAATAGTACCTCCCTCGGGGGTGGCGGTTAAATGCGTGTGTGTCTCACACAGTAAGTGCCAGACGTGATCCCACAGGGAAACTCAAGTGCCTCCTTTGTGGTGGCCCAGCGTGGAAGGATCTCATTGCCTTGCCTGCAGCCCTCCCGTAGTTCTGTAAAGCAGGCTTTACATACCTCTGGCTGCCACCCTGTCACTGCAGGAGTCTGAAACCCAGGCAGCAGTAGGCCGGTGTGAGAGTCGAACAGACAGCCTGCAACATACCCTGCTGCTGGGAAGGAACCCCGATAGTTATCTGGCTCAGTGGGGTGGACCAGCTGATGAGTGAGTGGAGGAAAGTTGTTTTTTTTGGAGAGCCCCAGGATTGGGGTAGCTGATTGAAATAGTTACCTGCCCGGCCCTTTACTGGGCTAGTTATGAGGGAGCTGGGAAGGCAGAGTGCCCTTCTGAACACCTACGATGTGCCCACAGATGCACTGAGGTTAACTCATTTCCATCCTCTTCATAACCTCAGAATGCCCATCTTAAACGTTTGCTCAGTTCATTTGTTCAGAGGCATTTGATAATATGCCATTGATGGAGGCACAGAAAAGCACCCTTGCAGGGTGTGGGCGCCTGCAGGCTGAGGCTCCGAAGGATGAGTGACTTGCTGCAGTCCCACGGCTGGCAAGGCAGGGGCAGAGCTGGGGTTAAAGTAGTCCTCTTTTCTCTGTCCAGGCTGCGTGGTTTCCTCAGTGATCCAGAGCTCATCAGGTTTTGGGCTGATGAGCTCTGGATCACTGAGAATATTCCCACTGGATCTGGGAATATTCTGAAGAGGGTGCCTGTTAGTACATTGGAATGGTAGAGTAATGATCTGATCGGAGGAGAGACAGCAGCTCCTACTCTCCCTGATGTCCTGTGGAGTGGATGAGATAGGAAAGTCTCACAGGAGGGGCCCTACTTTTGCATTTCTCCATATGAGAAAGCTGAAGCCGAGGCCCCCTCACTGAGGCCCGCAGTTAGAACTTTGTCACTCACTGTGTGTCTCATGCATTTGCACACATCATACCCCACTCCCTTGCTGTGGACCTTAGTGGCTCCCTCAAAGAGGTGAGCCCCACACTAAGGGAGATTTTGGTTCCCCTCCACTCTCCCACTTCCCAGGGAAGACCCAGGGAACAGCCAGAGTGGAGGCTGAGGGGCCTGTCTGCTGGCCCTGCTCACAGCCTCTCCCGGGAGATGCCTGAGTCAGCAGCACATTCTGGGCCAAGCCAGGCCCAGCCAGACCAGGCTCACGGCCAAGGATGGGGCCTGATACAGAGACAAGAAGGGTTGACAGCAGCTGGAGCGCCGAGGCCAGGGTTGCTCAGTGCTTGGGCCAGAAGGATGACCAATGGGAGGAATCTTCTTGCCTGGGCTGGCCGGTGTCTTTCCCACGAAGTCCTCCATTTCACTGCAGAGGGGCCCATGGGGTAGTGGAATCCCACAGTGTAGGTCCAAATTCTGCCTGTCCATTCGCTGTGAGCTCCCAAGCTTATTCCTTCTCCTCTGGGAGGATCAATGTCTTCTACTCTAAAATGGGAGTGATTCCTGCTTTGTGGTCTCATGAAGTTTAGCAATAAAAATAAACACAACTAACATTCATTGAGTCATGATGGGATGCCACGCAGGCCTGTGGATTAGCTCATTTAATCTGCAGGCAGCCCAGTGAGGTTAGTGCTGTGATATTCCCATTTTATAGATGAAAAACAGAGGCAAAGAAATTGTGTCTTGCTCAAAGTCCCAAAATTAGAATGTTACTTTTACGTGTGAACCCTAAATTGCTTCTTGGTGTGGGTGTTTTATAATATTTTTAAAAATGTGTATATGATGTGCCTGCAATCTGTAGTCTTTATAGCATTTGTAATTGTCTGCTATTTATTTTTAGTTTTTTGAGACAGAGTCTCACTCTGTCATCCAGGCTGGAGTGCAGTGGCGCGATCTCGACTCACTGCAACCTCTGCCTCCCAGGTTCAAGCAGTTCTCCTGCCTCAGCCTCCCGAGTAGCTGGGATTACAGGTGCGTGCCACCATGCCCAGCTATTTTTTTTTTTTTTTTTGTATTATTAGCAGAGATGGGGTTTCATCATGTTGGCCAGGCTGGTCTCAAACTCCTGACCTCAGGTGATCTGCCAGCCTCAGCCTCCCAAAGTGCTGGGATTACAGGCATGAGTCACCCTGCCCAGCCTGTTATTTTTTAAATTTATTTTTATTGTTGAAACAGAGTCTTGCTCTGTCACCCAGGCTGGAGGGCAGTGGTGCAATCTTAACTCACTGCAACCGCCACCTCCCAGGTCAAGCAATTCTCTTGCCTCAGCCTCCTAAATAGCTGAGATTACAGGCACACACCACCACGCCCAGCTAACTTTTTTTGTAATTTTAGCAGGGATGGGGTTTCACCATGTTGGCCAGGCTGGTCTCAAACTTCTGACCTCAAGTGATCTGCCCACCTTGGCCTCCCAAAGTGCTGGGATTACAGGGGTGAGCCACCACGCCCAGCCTGTCCGCTGTTATTAACAGAACCTGCCCTCTCTGCAGGAGCGAATTTCTCTAACCAGTCTCTTCTGAGGTTCTTGGATAGATCATAATTCTTGGCCACCCGGCTTGACGGCGAATTTCAGGTAGTCAGGCAATAACATCCCATTTCCGGGCCCACTTGGGCTGATGTGGGGGAACCCTGTGCTGGTGTAAGTTTTCTTCGCTGAACCTTTGCAGTGGCTGCTGCTGTGCTGCGGGTGGGCACAGTTGCGAGACAAAGTAAACACCCAAACTGGTTAAACCAACAGCATCCTGTTGATTTAGAACTCGTAAAATACAAGAGCCCCCCTAGCCCCTTTATGACGTGCCAGAATCCAGGGGCAGCAGGGAAGCCTGGGGAAGTCACTTTGCAGAGGCCGCCTTGAAGCTTAAGCTGGAGCAGAGGTCAAGACTTCACCCGCAGGCCTGAGCCAGGCCCTCAAAGATGACTTTAAAAGCAAGGTGCCTGCTTTGCTTGGAAAACTGCAGGCTGTGCGATTTGGATTGTCTGCAATCTCAGAAATGAATGGGAGAAAGGGAGGCTGATGAGGAGAGTGGGTACAAGCCTGGGAGGCCCACTGGGCTTCCTTAGAGCTGTCCCACCCACCCTGGACCTGTCACCCCAATTAGCAGCCATAGGTGATGGAGGTTGCATCAGAGAGCAACAGAGAAGTAGAGCTCATCAGGGTGATTTGGGCTGCTGTGTGCTGGCTTCAGTTCCTCTTTCAAAAGCTAATTGCTTTGCCTCTGGGTTCTCTGAGGACTGGGGCCTGCCCTGGAGGAGTTCCCCGTCCTCAGGTGGCCTCTTAAGTGTGGAACTTGGGTCTTAAGCAAATGTGCGTGACAAGTCACCCGGAAAGATTGTTAAAATGTAAATGTCTGGCCTCTGCCCAAGAGATTGGGGCACAGAGGGTGAGGGATGTGGCCTTGGCGTCTGCATTTTTATCTGGCACCTTCTGACCCTGCGTTGCTGGGGGAAGATTCTGCTACAGGTGACCTGGGAGCCACACTTTGAGAAACACTGGCAACTGGGGTCAAGAAACCTGGGCCAGGCATAGTGGCTCATGCTTATGATCCCAGCACTTTGGGAGGGCGAGGCGTGTGGAGCGCCTGAGCTCAGGTGTTTGAGATCAGCCTAGGCAACATGGCAACATCCAGTCTCTGTTAAATAAAAAAAAAAAGAAACCTGGGTTATGGCTCCGGATTCACCGAGAACAGCAGTGACCACAGAGGTGACCTGTGTACACACATGCATACGTTTGGTACATATATGGTAAAATATATAAGACAACAATGTCTGTGGCTGGCACATAAAGCCTCTCAGAAGCTACAGCTTTTAGTGTTGCTAACCTTGCTAACCCATGTTTATTAAGCCAGACACGCTTTTGATGAACTTGTTTAATCCTCATAATGGCCTGTGAAGTGGGACTGTTAACAGCCCTGTTTTACAGTTGGGGAGACTGAGGCTCAGAGCTGTGAAAACTCCTACAAGGATCACCCGGGGGGGTGTTCAACACTATAGCCTTAACCAAGAGCAGGTGCTGCCCTTCACTGAAGCTGAGCTCAGCATCTGTCCTCTCCTCTCTAGATGGGAGTAATAGTGTCTTCCTTGCTGTAGGTCTATGATTTAAGGGTTTAAACAAATAAAGTGTTTTGAAAATAACTTAGCAAGAAAAAGAGGGACATTTTTGAAAGTCAGTGATAGCAAAGACTATCATGTCTTGAGCTGTTACTGTGTGCTAAGCATGGGCTGTTTTGCCTTATATAGGATATTTTCTCCTATTGTGGTAAAATACACATAAAATTTACCATTTTAGCTATTTTAAAGTATACAATTCAGTGCATGAAGTACATTCACAATATTGTGCAACTACCACTACTCTGTAGTTGCAGAACTTTTTTTTTTGTTGTTGTTGTTGTTGTTTTTTTGAGATGAAGTCTTGCTTTGTCGCCCAGCCTGGAGTGTAGTAGCGTGATCTCGGCTCACTGCAACCTCCGCCTCCTGGGTTCAAGCGATTCTCCCACCTCAGCCACCGGAGTAGCCGGGATTACAGGTACATGCTGCCAGGCCCAGCCAATTTTTGTATTTTTTAGTAGAGATGGGGTTTAACCATATTGGTCAGGCTGGTCTCGAACTTCCGACCTCAGGTGATCCACCTGCCTCGGCCTCCCAAAGTGCTGGGATTACAGGCCTGAGCCACTGCGCCCAGCCAAACTTTATCATTTTTGCTTATGAGGAAACTGAGGCACAGAGAGCTGCCACTTGAAGGCCACACAGCTAGTAAACTATGAAGACAGAACTTGAACATGGACAGAGTGACATCAGGCTGAGAAAACCCCATCTGGCCTGCAGAACTTTTTTTATCAACAGAAAAAGAAACGCCTCACATATTAGCAGGCACTGCCCAATTTCCACCCTCAGCGAGCCCCGGTCTGCTCTCCATCTCTCTGCGTTTGCCTGTTCTGGCCGATTGACATAAATGGGATCATATGCCATTTGTCCTTTTGTGTCTGGCTCCTTTCACTTCACTTAATGGTTTCAAGGTCCACCTATGTCATGGCATGGAACCAGCACTTCATTCCTTTTCATGACTGAGTAATATTCTGCATGGATAGACCATGCTTTGTTTATCTGTGTATCCATGCATGACCATTTGGGTTGATATTTGATATTTTACCATCTATGTACTGACCACGTCCATATATTCATATGCAGGGTCTTGTACCGCTTGAAGAAGACCCATGAGGGCAGGTACTGTTATGACTTTATAGAGGAGGCATCTGTGACTCAGGTGAAGTGACTTGCCCAAGGTCACAGAGCAGGGATGGCAGATGCAGGACTCAAAACCATGGCTTTCTGACCCTGGAGCCCAAGCAGCAGTTAATGATGTGTTCTCTTGCAGCTCCCAGGGCCCTGTATTACCCTGCAGTGATGGTACCACAGATAAAACCTGGCTGTGGCCTCTTGGAATCATTTGAAGATTTTTTTTTATTGTTTTTGAGAGGAGTCTCGCTCTGTCACCAGGCTGGAGTGCAGTGGCATGATCTCTGCTCACTGTAACCTCCACCTCCCCGGTTCAAGCAATTCTCCTGCCTCAGCCTCCTGAGTAGCTGGGACTACAGACGCATGCCACCACGCCCAGATAATTTCTTTTTTTTTTTTTTGGAGTTTTAGTAGAGACGGGGTTTCACCATGTTGGCCAGGATGGTCTTGATTTCCTGACCTTGTGATCTGCCTGCCTTGGCTTCCCAAAGTGCTAGGATTACAGGTGTAAGCCACCGCACCTGGCTTGAAGATTTTTTTTTTTTTTTTTTTTTAAGATAAAAACGATGCTGGGGTACTGATCCTCAGACCATTTAAGTCAGAATCTCTAGAACAGCTGTTCTCAACCAGGGATGATTTTGCACCCCTCTTCCCCAGGGGATATCCAGCCTTGTCTGGAGACAATCTTGGTTGTCACAACTCGGGGGTGGGGTGCTCCTGGCATCTGATAGGTAGAACCCAGGGATGCTGCTAAACATTGTACAATGCCCAGGACACCCCCTGCCTGCTGACAACAAAGAATTATCCAGCTCCAAATGGCAATAGTGTCAAGGTTGAGAAACCTTGCTTTAGAATTGGGCCCTGGGCTGGACACAGTGGCTCATGCCTATAATCCCAACACTTTGGGAGGCCGAGGCAGGCAGAGCGCTTGAGCCCAGGAGTTCAAGACAAGCCTGAGCAACATGGCAAAACCCTGTCTCTACAAAAATAAGCAGGATGTGGTGGCACATACCTGTAATGCCAGCTACTCGGGAGGCTGAGGTGGGAGGATCACTTGAGCCCAGGAGGCGGAGGCTGCAGTGAGCCATGATGCCACCACTGTATTCCTGCCTGGGTGACAGAGCGAGACCGTGTCTCAAAAAAAAAAAAAGGACGGGGAGGGCCTGGGTGTCAGTATTTTTAACTTCCCATTCTAATTGGCCAGGGCTAAACAGAGCTTCTCAAACTTGATAGTGCACAAGAATCACATGGGCTCCTTGTAAAACTGCAGATCTGGGCTGGGCTGGGCAGGTCTGGGGTGGGGCCTGAGGTGTACTGCATGTCTAACAAGCTCTCCAGTGATGCCAACGCCCCTGGCCCGCACTTGGAGTTGTGAGACTAGAATATAGCTAAAGGCATCCAGGCAGCTGGACTAGACTCTCACTGTTTTCTCTTTTTTCTGTCTCTTTAAATTTTCATTTAAAAAAAAAAAAGTTTTCCTTCAGGTAGGGAGGTAGGAAATGCAGACTTGGCAAAGGTTGAATCTGTTGGTTGCTGAGACTATGAGGCTTTGAAGGGAGAAGCAATGAGGCTGCCGCAGGAAAGAGAGGAGCTGTGTTCACAGCAGTGTGCAGTGATTCACAGCCCAACTGTCCGCGCCAGCCTCCCGCCCAGCACCGAGAGCTTGCAGCCACTTCCAGTCCCCAGCCCTCCTGGCCGCAAGCCTTGGGCTGGCTTGCCCAGTAGCGATGACTCAGGCTTTCCACCTGTAAAATGGGTGGGATGCTCTCGCCACTGCACCACCCATCCCCAGGGCCAAAAGCCCCCAGCTGCTTCCCAGTTTCATCAAAGGCAGATCTTCAAAGCCTGAACCTGCAGCTGCTGTTCTTGCTGCTAATAAATCTCATGTGTGGCAGCTCAATTAGGAAGTCATCACAAAACTTTGATATTGAAAGAAAGGATTAATAACCCAGCCCATGTGGGAGAGATTAGCAGCTTCTGCGGAGACGTCTTTGTAATCTATCCTTGTAGCCGGCAGCCCCTGGGGCAGCACTGGCAGGCGGGTCTCTGGGAACAGAGGGTGCCTGGGCTGAGCTGGGATTGGGAAAAGCCATCAGGGGATTGGTTTGAGTCGCTGCTGGGTGGCACTCTCAAGGTGGAGTGTCTGGAAGCCTCTGACTGGTGCACGGCGACTCCTGAAATGTTGCCAAGTGCATCGTTGCTCCATTGAGTGGCCCCAGCAGATGCAGGGGGATGCCAGTGGCCTGGAGGCCCAGGCAAGGCAGGAGGGAAGGGTTAGAATTGGGCCATGGGCCTCACGCGGTTGCTGCCCAGGCTCCCGGATGGGGAGGTCCGCAGGCTCCTGGCATGGAAGGGGCTGGCCCTCTGCCCAGTTCCCTGGGCTTGGGGAGGAATGCCAAGAGCTCAGACTGACTCACCCCAGGGGGCGGGCCTGGCCTCTTGGCCCACGCTGGAAGGAGAGAGGCCTGAGGAGGTGGGGCCCTGGCTGTGGCTGGGATCTGTTTCTCGCCTGCCCTGGGAAGGTGGCTGGAGCAGGTTTTCATTCTTTTCTGCAGCCTGGCTTCTGGAATAGGTGGCTGGCTAGTTAACCTAAGAGACTGGGCTCTGGAGCTGGAGGAAACTGCTTTTGAGGGTTCAAATCTAAGCTTCACCATGGATCCTTGGCCAAGCGGTGACTTTATTCCTCTTAGCTTTGGTTTTCTCCCCAGTCAAATGCGAATCATTTTAATACTTCCTTCCTCAGAGGGTTGCTATGGGCATTCAACGATAGCATTCTGGTTTAGTGCTCAGCAGAGGCCTGTCCTGTTCCTCCATTTTTCATTTATCAAAATATAGATGAGGACATAGATGTAAATAGATGTATTGAGAATACATATTGGGAGATACAGACATATTCATATCCATTCATCCACCCACCCATCCATCCACTCACCCACCCATCTGTCCATACACCCACCCACCCATCCACACACCCACACTTCCACCCATCCATCCACCCATCCATCCATCTGTCCACCCATCCACCCATCCATTCATCCATCCACCCACACACCCATCCACCCACCCATCCATCTACCCACCCACCCATCCACCCACCCACCCATCCATCCATCTACCCACCCACCCATCCATTCATCCATCCACCCACCCACCCACCCACTCATCCACTCATCCATCCATCCACCCATCTATCCACCTACCCACACACCCACCCACCCATCCACTCATCCATCCATCCATCCATCCATCCATCCACCCACCCACCCACCAACTAGTACGTTCTCCTCCTAGGTTCTCGGCACTATTCCTGGTCTAGGCTTACAGTGGTACACAAAGCGAAGCCCCTCCTTCCTGGGCTTATATGCTAGTAGGTTAAAGATGAAAGAAGATAAACCAATACAAGCTATGTATAATGTATCTGAAAGTGAAAAGCTCTATGGAGAAAAGCAAAGTAGGACAGAGAAAGCAAGGTGACAGAGAATGAGAGAGAGGGACCGGGCTGGGTACTGCTGTTTTAACTCTCGGGAGGGGATGGGGTGGGTTAAAGAAGCCTCCCGGAGGAGGTGACAGCTGAGTAGAGACCTGCAAGAAGTGGAGAAGGGAGACATGCAGGTTACTGGGGAGGACAGACACTAGAAAGTTCAGATGCTCAAAGGTAGGAGTGTGCTGAGTATATCTGAGAGACAGAATGTTCTAGAAGTGTGGCTGGAACAGAGTGAATGAGGGAGAGTTCTAGAAAAGGACATCATGGGGGTAGATCATGGCTGTCTTAACGACTATGTTAAAGATCATAAATGAATTCCAAAGTCAATATGTCCAAACCCTTCAGGTACTATATCCTAAGCTTAGCATACATGATGCCTTCATGTTTTGGCTGACATCAAATGTACAAAGAAAGGATATACTTTAACAAAGGAAACCTCTTATAAAGAAGTTTATTTGCCCATCCCTTTATAAAAGGATAAAGAAAACCAATTCTCATGTACCTGTCCTCCTTATGAGGACAACAGGCAGCCTCTGGCTTCCTGTAAGGAGAACAGGCCTCTGTCCCTTGATTCATGAAAACGAAATGTGTTGTTAGAGGGAAATTAGCTGAAATGACCTAGAGCACTTTCACAAGGCATAACATTTGTACAGTCATTGATTGTCAGGGGTGATGGTTCCACATTTTAGATAACAACAGGTGACACAGGTGGGCAGAGCATGTCATATCTCAGTACCATGAAATCGGACCTCCTCTTTTGAGCAGACATCTCCCCTCATCACAGTGACTTCTGTCTTTTTTGCCTGCAGCCCAGCGATCTGCTCACGAGTTGCCCATGGTTGAAAGACAAGACACGGACAGCTGCCTGGTCTATGGCGGCCAGCAAATGATCCTCACGGGGCAGAACTTTACGGCCGAGTCCAAAGTTGTGTTTACTGAGAAGACCACAGGTCAGTGGATTTTTGACTTCTTTCTCGTCCCCCAGAACCATGCAAAAGTGACCATCACTTTATTCTATACAACTTTGGTTTTGGGGGTAGATCCCACCGTGCAGTTTTATATCCTGCTCTTTTTACTCAGCATGTCTTCAGGGATTGTGATGGCCATACCATTCACCATTGCATGAATGTGCCATTCTACATTTTAACTCTTCTAGGTCATTTTGACAGAAAATGAGATTATCTCCCGCCCTCAACCCTTTTTTTAAAATTACTTTTTTACATAAGGAAGGAAATTCTTAAAACTTTTTGCTATTATCAAGAAGGGAGGCCAAACAGCACAGTGATAAAGCATGCATACTCTGGCCCTGGATATCTTGGGTTCAGATTCTGGGTTTGTTATCTGCTTGCTTTGTGATCCGAGGCATATTACCTAACCTTTAAAATTTCTTACCCCATAAAGTTGTCATGGAGGTTAAATGAGCTAATACATGTCACGTAATTATAATAGTGCCAAGTACAGCATAAGCCAATTAATATTGGCTACTTGTATTTTTATTATAAGTAGTTCTGTAGTTAATCAGCTTACACTTCTAGGATTAATTAATCTTGTACATGAATCTATATGTGTATCTTTTTAGTTTATTTAGGGTTTATTCCCAGCAATGGAATTTTGGATAGTCATTCTGAGGACTTTAAATACGTATTGCTAAATTACCTTCCAGAAATCTACAAATTGAAGTTGCCATCATGTCAGTCATAGTTTCACCCCCATCCCAGAAATGCCATTTTTTTTAATTAAAAAGAAATCATTGTGGAATTGGTACTTCTTTCTACTTTGCATTTCCTTGCTCTGAGAGGCATAACGTTTTGTTTATTCACCACGTGTATTCTTTCTTTGGTGTACTATCAGTGGCTTTTTCAGTGGGTATGTGGTAGAAAAGATGCTGATCTGAAGTAGGAAAATATCAGATTAAGCAATAATTAATGAAACAAATGTGTTGTTAGAAGGAAATTAGCTCAAATAACTCGGGACACTTATTTTGGATACTAGAACCAATTTTCTTTTTCCTTAACAGACGTGATTTCAGTAGGTTACTTCAAAGGGGTGTTGATGTTTGTCTATTTGTTTATTGTCCTTAGAACAATCCGAGAATATAACAGGTGAGTTGTCCAGTTGGAGGGATTCTGCACTGTACAAGGGCACCTCCTCTGAGGGCTGCCGTTCAAATTGGATACATCACCAGTTTACATATTAGTAAGACAACTTCTGGCAGGGGGAAGCAGACTGTCTTAGGCAAAGAGTGCTTCTTCCAGTCTCGCACAAATCATCCTTTTGGGATGGGCTGGACATGTGACCGGGGTGTGATAACTGCATTCTCACAGTTGGAAGCATAACAAGAGGCAGAATTTATTTTAAAAGGGTTTGATGACGCCTTTGTGAAAAATAACAAAAAAGGTATTAAGTAAGGCTGTGGCGGTGGGGAAGGGAGATGCAGGGATGGGTCGGGAGTGGTTTAGAAGGCAGATGTCACTGAGGTTTGATGGGATGTAGTGGTGTAGAGAGGCATTAAGAATGCAGGTGGCAGGGCCAGCCACCAGGCAGGCTGCATGCCACCCGGGCAGCTCTGCTGCTCACTGGCAGTGTCACCTGCGGAAACTCTCCATCATCTATCCCCTGAAAAGCAGGGACAGTGACAGTGCCTACCCGCAAAGGTAAGGTCTGAATGAATTAGAGCAAGCAGGCTTAGCACCAGAAGTGCTCGGTAAGGGGCAGGGGCTGCTGCTGTTTTTCTGGAGCTGCTGTGGATCAGGAAGGGGAAGAGGTTGAGTGTCGAGATTGTTTTGTTCACATGGCGCACTTGGCCAGCTGAGATTTGGCACACAGGAGAGGAGGTCTGTGTGGGGATGAGGTTGGGCAGGGAGGACGGGTTTCATTTTGGAAGTGGAAGTGTTGAGTCTCACGTACCCATGGGCCTTCTTGGATGAACCATGATCTCACCTCTGTGGAAAGGCAAGAGATTGGTGGGTATGTGGCCACGTGGTCTAGACTAAGAAACCAGATCCTGGCTGCAGATGTTGTCTTGGGAGCTGTCAGCAATGAGATCCGAGGTGAAGTCCTGGGAATTGGCTCTGACCTCCCAGGATGGCCTCCAGTGTGAGAAGGGGAGGCTTAGAAAACTGAGAGCCACATCCTTTAAAGGTGGCAGAGGAGGAGCTGTCACAGCAGGAGGAGAAGAACCAGGGGAGTCTGGTGCCCTGGAGACCAAGGGAAGGAGACGGGAAGGGTCAGCAGAGGCAGTGCTATGAAGGTCACAGAGCCCGAGGTCAGCCTGAGAGTCCAGTGAATGGGGGGCGTCTGGTGATTTGAATCACACGCACCCAGGTGGCGGTGAGTTGAGGAGTGAGCTGAGGAGTAGCGTTGCTTGAGGGATCGGAGATGATGAAGGTAAAGTCTGCTCCAGGCAAGAAGACTCTGCACCAGCAGTCCCCAACCTTTTTGGCACCAGGGACCAGTTGCATGGAAGACAGTTCTTTCCAAGGGTTGGGGAGATGGGCTGATGGTTTCAGGATGATTCAAGCACATTACATTTATTGTGCACTTTATTTTTATGATTATTACATTGTAATATACAATAAAATAATTATACAACTCACCATCATGTACAATCAGTGGGAGCCCTGAGCTTGTTTTCCTGCAACTAGGTAGTCCCATCTCGGGGTGACAGAAGACAGTAACGGATGATCAGGCATTCGATTCTCATAAGGCATGCACAACCTAGATCCCTCGCAAGCGCAGTTTACAATAGGGTTCATGCTCCTATGAGAATCTAATGGCAGGCTCATCTGACAGGAGGCAGCGCTCGGGTGGTAATGCAAGTGATGGGGAGTGGCTGTCAATACAGATGAAGCTTCATTCTTTCGCCCTCCACTCACTCACTACTGTGCGCCTAGTACTAGTTTGTGTTCCGGGATTGAAGACCCCTTGTCTATACCACATTTTTAGCCTCAGCATTATTGACAGTTTGGCCCAGATAATGACTCGGCAGGGGCGCTGTCCTGGGCACTGTAGGATGTTTAACAGCATCCCTGACCTCCACCCACATGGCGGCAGTAGTGCGGCCCAAGTTGTGACAACCAAAAATTGTCTCCAGACCTTGCCAAATTTGTCCTGGGGGGCAGTATTGCCGCTGGTCAACAACTGCTGGTCTACGGCTTAGAAATTTTCAGGAAAGACAAGGAAAGGAAAAAAGCATGAGGAAAAATCAGAATCAGGGTCACCTTAAGCCTTCCCCTGTGTGTCTCAGCAGTTCAGGCCCAGCGTCTGCTTGGCGGAATGCCTGCACAGCTCCCCCCGAGCTGTCCTGCAAAGTGGGGTGCAGGGAGGAGGCCTGGCCTCTGCCTGCTTTGCCTTGAGGGGCTGTTCCAGCCACACAGGGCTCTGTTGGCTGACTGGTCTCTGTTTACACTGAAATCTTTTTGTTGCAGAGAAGAGTTTGAGGCTGGATCCTACCAAGTTCCTTACAGAGTTAGGAACCAGCCAGCTTTTAAGCACTCTGGGAGTTTCATTATTCTGAAGCTATCCAAGGGCATCAGTTAAGCATTTGTGGAATGAGTGAATGGCATTTATTCTCTAGCTTCTATTCTCTTGGTTTCAGAAGAAATTTCATATTTACCTCTTGAAGGCAGGAAAACACAGAGCCTGTTTCAGCTGTGAAAAGTTGGCTGTTAAGAACAAGAGTAATAATCACAGCTCCTATTATTGGCCACTGTCTGCAGGCAGCCCTGTGCCTGCCACTTTCCGTGTGTGGTCTCATCTCAGCTGGCACCCGTGGGAGGCAGACAGTTTAGCTTGGAGAATCCAGGGGACTCGTCCACAGGTGATATTCAGCATTGACCTGTCATTCAACCTCTTTGGGCCTCAGCTTCCCTGTCTGTAAAATGAGATAGTGACAGTCTTTCTTTCCTAGAGTTAAATATGTAAATAAGCACCATGCACTTAGTGCTCATGGGATGTTCATTGTTATTTTTTGAAATGGGGTCTCACTATGTTGCCCAGGCTGGCCTTAAACTCTTGGGCAACATAGTGAGTTCAACATAGTGGACTCCAGTGATCCTCCTGCCTCAGCCTCCTATTTGGGATTACAGGCGTGTGCTTTTGTTATTATTTTTATGGTCTTGCAGTATTCATTACTCAGGACATAGTCATCATTCAGTTGATACATACTGCCCCAGGTGCTGGCCTAGGCTGGGAGAGATTTGGGCGGCTGTAACCCACAGCGGTCACCAGCACAGCTCTGAGGTCGGATGGCCTGAGTTCAAATCCCTGATCTGCATTTAGTAGCTGTGTTGTTCTGAGTAAGTTACTTTACCTATCTGGGCTGACATTTCCTCTTTTGTAAGATACAGAGGATGATTTACTTCTCTTGGGAGGCAAGATTAAATGAGATTATACAGGTTGGGTGCTTTGCATAGGGCTCAGAACATTGAACATGCTCATTAGATGTTAGCTTTTTTATCATCATCACTATATTTTGGCTGTAGAAAAACAAAGACAAGTAAGACTTTATCTCATGGAACCAAGAGACATTAAAAAATAGTAGTAAGTACTAATAATGAACATTATTAGTAATTTAGTAATTAGTAGGTCATTAATAATGAACTACATGCCAGGCCTTATTCTAAGCACTTTGTATGTGCTAACTAATCTGATCCCTCATAAGAACTCTACAAGATAGACTACTGTTTTCTCAATTTTACTGATGAGAAATTGAGCACAGAGAAGTTAAGTAACTTAGTGAAGATCACACAGCTGATAAAGGGCAGTGGTGGGATCTGAACTCAGGCACCCTGGCTGTAGACCCCACACCTTGGACTCTGCTGTTCTGTGCTTAAAAAGCTTAGAACCAGGTTAATTTTGCATGAAGACCCTTCAGCTGCTCTGAGCCACAGGCTTAACCATTTTGTGGTGATAGAAATCCTTGAATTAACCACTTCACCCCTCTGGGCAGCAGTTTGAATTCTCCAGTGTGTTTCTGGCATCAAGAGGATACATTTCTGACCCTTCCATGCCTAACTGAAGAATCCCAGGTGAATGTAGTTCCTGGATTAATGACAAGAGACAGTCGAGGGTGTTAGGGACACGGGGGGCTTCTCTGCGGGGGATGTCTGGCTCTGAGGGCTCTCTGCAGAGAGGGGGCTCGCCTTGCATTTGCTGGTCCTGCTCTTTTGACCCCAAGAGCTCACCTCCCAGCCCGGGCTGCCTTCTGCAGGGGGAATCCCTGTTGCTCAACTTCTTTTTTCCAAAACTCATCCCCGTTCCCATCTCCATGGACATTTGGCCAGCAAGGGCTCTGCGGGGCGGGGCGGAACAGTTGAAGTTTTCCAAGGAAGGGGAATCCCAGCTGTTTCTCACATTAAGGAAAGGTGACAGCCTCCTGGGCTAATCTTAGCCCCGAGTTTGGTCATCGGCACCACCAGCTCCAATGTTCTTTTTATAGCTGTCGACTAAAATGGAATTGGCAGTTTCCACTCCAGCAAGATGACAAATTGGAGAACAGTGGAAAAACAGTAGGAGAGGGGCAGCGTGGTGTTTCTTAAGTTAGAAAAGCTTGGTGTTTTGGAAAATGGCATCTTATTTATAGCAGCAATAATAATGATGATTATTATATTATTTGTATTACTATTTTCGATTATTTTTGTGACTTTCAAGAGCCTGTGTGATCTGGCCCCTGCCCATCTCTCTGACCTCAGCTTTTTTGACTCTCTCCCTGCCACTTGGCCATAGCAACACCTGGCTTCACTCTGTCCTCAAACACCCCAAGCCCATTTCTGTCTCAGGACCTTGGCTTTCTCCGTTTGCTCTTAGAATGTTCTTCCACCATTTCTTTTCTTTTCTTTTCTTTTCTTTTTTTTTTTTTTGAGATGGAGTTTCGCTCTGTCGCCCAGGCTGGAGTGGCGTGGCGTGAGTGCGCGATCTCGGCTCACTGCAAGCTCCATCTCCTGGGTTCATGCCATTCTCCTGCCCCAGCCTCCTGAGTAGCTGGGACTATAGGCACCCGCTACCACGCCTGGCTAATTTTTTATATTTTGTTTAGTAGAGACAGGGTTTCACCATGTTAGCCAGGATGGTCTCGATCTCCTGACCTCATGATCTGCCTGCCTCGGCCTCCCAAAGTGTTGAGATTACAGGCGCGAGCCGCTGCGCCCGGCCTCCTCCACCATTTCTTTTCAAGCCTGCCACCTCCTGTTCCTCCCAGTCTCAGCTCAAAGGTCACTTCCTCCACGGGGTCCTCCTTGACCGTCATTCTGAAGTTGTCCCGCTTCCCAGACACCTTGTTCACCTTCTGTGCCACTGCCCGGCTCTGTTTTCTTGGGGGCACTTAGCGCTGTTGAAATCACCTTGTCTGTCTGTTCATTTATCACCTGGTCTCTCATGCTGGACTCTTAGTTCCTTGACAGCAGAGTCTCAGTGTTTGCTGCTGTATCCTCAGCATCCAGAGTGGTCCCCGGCACATAGTAGGTGCTCATTTGTGTTGTTGAATGAACGCATCTCTTTTAGTTGTCATTCCAGCCCTGAGAAGCGGGCAGCATTATCCCCATTTTACAGATGAGGTAACTGAGGCTCACAGATGTCAAGTCATGCACCCCAGTTCAGCCCACAACTGGTGACAGAGGTGGAATCCCAAGGCAGCATTTGTCATCACCTCGAGTAATTTTTTCTAGTCATGTCAGAGAGGACAAAGAGAAACCAAACAGAACAATCAGGGTCTTTCCTATTTATCATTCTCAGTAATTGCTGAAAAGCCATTTGGATGTTCTCTGAAATTTAAAAAATGTGTAACCCTTCAGGCAAAGTTCACGCTGGGAAGTCCAGGCTGTTCCTGACTTCAGTGGGAACCTTGGCCCTTGGCCACAGCGCCTCAGGCGGAGTCGGGGGTCCCAGCAAAACATTGCAAAACAGGAAAAAATCTAAGGACACAAAAATAAAAGTGATGTGGCAGCGGGAACGGGGTTGCCATGGCTTTGAGCGACTCGCTGCGCCTGGGTGGGATCCAATGTTTTGGAAGGTTCCTTCACATGACACAGAGTTTTGGAATTTTTCGGCTGGTAAATCCTTCTTAATTCAGGCCCCCAGGCTTGGCCAACTAGCTCCCTGGCTCTGTGTGTCCCGCGGGGGCGTAGGTTGGAAACTGGCCTGCATCAGATTACTCAGCTTTGAAACTTAAATTGTTTGAAGAGAATTTTTTGTTTTGTTTTGCTGGACGATTTTCTTGGAACGGTCTGATGGCAGAGGCTCCCATCACCTGTCCAGAGGACAAATTGATTTTTTAGAAAGGACGCGTGGGTGGTGGAATTCCCTCTTTCCCACTGAGTCATCATATCCTGACATGAGTCATTTTATTACTTGGAGGTCCCCAAAGGTTGTATTTTGAGCTTTGTTTAATAAATATAAATGCATGTGCTTAAAATAAATTTTTTTTTTTTTTTTTTTGCTAAATTAAGTATTTTTCCATGAATTTGTGCCCTGAAACAATCGGAACCATCTTAGAGCAGACACCTGCTCTTCCCACCTGTTTCTCTCCCTGGGTTTGGTTGTACCCGGCGTGATGTTCTCTGAAACAATAGACCTGGTGTGGGAGTCTCTAGATGGGGCTTCCCTCTGGGAAATGTCAGACTCCAGACAGGGCTGGGGCATGACTAAGGCTCTCCGGACCTTTGCCCTCTGTGACTCATGTCCCTGGTGTCAGTGGCCCCCCGGGCTGGAGCCCATCGCTTAACCCACAGCTTTGCTGGCACACAAAGCTGCTCTCCAAAGATGCGATCCAGATTGCAACTCCGAAGCTGCCGTGGAGATAAAGAAAATGGTCTCATTTTCAGGGAGCTAAATATTTGCCTAAACTTGGTCCCCTGCATTGAAGAACAGGCTTTTAAGTCCAAGAATCCTGCAGTTCATTCCGTTTGCATCCATTTGAAGGAGGCCACAGAGAAATGAGTTTTTAGTTAGAACACTCGTTGTGTCTAAGCACTTCCACCATCAGAAATTGTTCCTGGTGCCAAAGGCCTTTGTGTAATTCCCACTTCAGAGGCTGAATTTTGAATCACCCGGCAGACTTGGCCTGAAGCCTGGATTGGCCTCACACTATGTACCTTGGGACTCAGTTTTCCCATCTCTAAGATGGGGTTGGTGGTGTGTTAGCAATAGAAGGAGATCAAGGAACTGAAAGTATCGGGCACATAGTAGGTGCTCAGAAAACATCAGCTGCCCTTCTACCTGCACTCTGGGAGCCTGGTTGACTTCACACAGGGTTCAGAGGGCAGAGCCATGTTGGTTTCTTGTCTGGGAGAAGAGTCCTTCTTGGCGAGGTGAATTTCTCTCCTGTCCTTACCCTGGAGCCATCAGACTCCTGGAGTCATAGCCTGGCAGCTAGAGGGAGCAGCTAATGGTCTGCTTCCTCCGCTTCCCCATTTTACAGATGGGGAAGCCAAGTCACACAATGTGGTCATTAGACTTCTTTGAGGTGACAGAGTTCATCAGTGGAGGGCTGGGCCTGAAACCCCAACTTCCTGGTTCCCAGAGTAGCTGGCTGTCTGAAATGTGTGGGGATCATCCACAGATGACAGCTTAGGGCCGAGAAGAGTCACGTCTAGGGTGGGACAGGGGAGGAGCTGAAATCCGGCCTCTGAGTAAGATTGACCTTGACTGAGCATCCAAGCGTGCCCTTTTAGGCTTGCTCCACTCACTCAGCGCCTGGTGCTTCCATGTTCATTTCCCAGGTGTTTATTGAGCACCTACTATGTGCAGTGCCGTGCCAGGCACAGGGGACACATGGCAGGTGAGGTCCCTGCCCTTGGGAGTGGACGGTCTGAAACTTGTTTATAAGCAGGACACTTTCAGGTGGGGAAAATGCTGTGAAGCCAGGGAAGCCAGGTCACAGGCCCAAGAGAGGAAAGGGTGTGGATTTAGGGGGGAAAATATAGGATGTGCAGTTAAATTTGAATCCCAAACAGTGAATTTCTTTAGTAAAAGTATGTTCTATACAATGGCAAGGAGTTTGGGACATACTTATAGTAAAAAGGTATTCGTTGTTTTCTGAAATCCAAGTTTAACTGAACATCCTGTATTTTTATTGGTTAAATCTGGTAACTCTGGATAGGGAAGAGTCAGGGAGGTCTTGCTGGAGGAGATGGCTGTGAGCAGACCCCTGAAGGTGGGAAAGAGAGAGCCACAAGGACTGCTGGGAGTGTCCCAGGCAAAAGGAACTGCCCAGTGCCAAGGCCCCAGCGTGGAGATGAGCTTAGGGCATTTGAGGAATAGGAAGCAGGCCTGGGCGGCTGGCGCATCGTGAGAGTGAGAGCCCAGCCTGGAGAGGTGCTGCGGGGGGCAGGCCCAGCTGGGCCCTGCAGACATGGCAAGGAGTTTGGATTGAATTCCCAAAGCAACAGGTAGTTGTTGGAGGTTTTTGAGCAGGGGAGTGGCATGGTCTGGTTGATGTTTAAGAGTGCTCTGGCCATCTGTATGAACAGTGGACTGGGTTGGGGGCAGCACTCGGAGAAGCTGGGAGGTGAGTGAGCAGCTGGATCAGTTGTCCCGGTGGGGGATGGTTGGGGCAAGCCCACCAAGGAAGTAGTGGGGCAGGAGACTCGGGAATCAAGGGACTTCCTTTCCAGATCTCAGTAAATCCATTTGAGCAGTGTTACCCTGTTGGGCGGCTGAAATCCTAAGCTAGGGGGGCCATTCCTGAACCTCCCCCACCCCACCCCCATCTGCTGGGCTCATTAAGCCCATGCTTCCAGGCAGGACACATTTTTCTGCTAGTTAGCAGTCATAAAGAGCAGACTGAAATGACTTCAACCGTTTTTATTTGGCTAATTTTTAAAAGCACGGCCAGGACTGGGAAGCATCACGTGCGGTTTCCTAACATGAGCTGACACTTTGATTTCCTCCGCATTCGCCTCAAGCCCAATGACATGGTCATAGCCCGGGTGAGGATGGATTTGCCTTCCTCCTCCCAAAAGCTTGCTCATTTCTCCTGGAGTGCTGACATGAGCCCGCAGCTCCTCCAGGCTGACTGCTAAGACTCCAGCCCCAACCCACGGCCAACCCTACTGCTTCCTGGCTGCTTTGTTCCATCACAGGGTTAAATAATTGCCTGCAAAGAGAAACCAGGAAACCAAAGAAAGTATAGGGGCCATACATCAGCAAACGGGCTGGTTAGCGATGCCCATTCTTCTTGCATCTAGTAGGGGTTTTCTTCTGGAGTTGACTCTGCAGTGAAGTTAAAGCAAAGGCTATAATGTCAGGTGGGTGTGGTGGCTCATGCCTGTAATCCCAGCACTTTGGGAGGCCAAGGGGGGCGGATCATCTGAGGTCAGGAGTTCAAGACCAGCCTGGCCAACATGGTGAAACTCCATCTCTACTTGAAATGCAAAAATTAGCTGGCTGTGTTGGCATGTGCCTGTAATCCCAGCTACTTGGGAGGCTGAGGCAGGAGAATCTCTTGAACCTGGGAGGTGGAGGTTGCAGTGAGCTGAGGTCGCGCCACGGACTCCTGCCTGGGCAATGGAGCGAGACCCTGTTTCAAAAACAAACACAAAACAAAGGCTATGATGTTACTTTAGCCATCCCCCCACCCCATGTTTGTTTTTTTTTTTTAACTTGCGGAGTTGTGCTAAGTCTTCTCTAGACCTAACCCTTTTGCCCAAAGTGGTTGGCTCCTTTCTCTTCCCCTCTGACTAAGACTTGGAAGGGCTGTTTTCACACCAGCTGCCAGTCCTTGTTAATTTTGGATGGGGGAATTTTGCCTGAACGTCTGCTCAAGAGACCGAAGTCCTTTATTTCATCTCAGCCCAGAGCAGTAGAAGCATACTTGGTCTTCTCAGTCCTGTTCCACGGGGGTAGGTCTGCCCAGCGTCCCAGACCCAAGTTGTGGGTTGGGAGGTGGATTATACGGAACTCCTGGTCAATGGCACTGGGAATGCCGTCTGGGCTGAGTTGCTCTGATTGTGTTTGATTCCTTGTCTGCACCCATATTCCCAGCTCCTTCGTCATCAGCTGATTCCCACAAAGGACCCAATAATAAGGGCTTGGTGGTTCCTCCTTGCAGGGTCCTACAGCTGAAGAGGTCAGTGGTCAGATGTTTCCTGGACTCTAGCTGTGGGGTGCACACTGGAGGATCCTGAGGTCAATTTGTTTGTTTATTCAGCCAATATTAATAGAGCAACTATTATGTGCCAGATGCTGTAGAGCTGAGGATAAAGCAGAGAGTGAGATAGCTATAGCCCTGCTCTGGGGGATCTCACAGCCTGGGGCTGGGCGGAGATAGCAAGCCAATAAGTTGCTAAAATGATGTCAGGCTGGAAGGGAGGAGTAGAAAGTTATAAGGGGATGGTGTGGGATGAAGGCGGGGGGGTCTCCCTGAGCTGCGCCTGTAGGATGGGAAGGGGATGGTCACAGAACAGCTGAAGAAAAGCATCTTGAGAGGTGGAAACAGCAAGTTCCAAGGCCTGGAGATAGGCAGGTGTGGCTGTTGGAGGGAGAGAGAAGGCCAGTGTGTCCAACGGAGTCAGGGGAGGAAAGCTGGGTGGAGAGGCTGGGTCCCCACCTCAGTAGACATAAGCAACCCTGAGTCCACGTCTCTCTTGAGCCTGGGTGGAATGTCCAGCCCTGCCTCCCTGTCTGGGGGCCCTGGAGGGCTGGAAGGCATACATGGTCCATCTCACGGCCTGGGGTACAGCTGTGCCGGAGCTGAGTCAGAGCTGATGGTCCCAGCCCAGCCTCCCTCTCAGGCTGTGGCCCCGGAGGGCTCCTGAGAGACAGGAAAGTCAACAGGCAGCTGCAATGTGCCTTTTTCTTAAGAAAAAAAACAAAAAACAAAAAACAACTTTATTTACAAATAATAAAAATATAAACAAATTAAAGTCACCATGATGTTACATGTTTCTTGAATCAGTGAAGAAAGGCATGAAGGTCTCACCTCACCCATTCAGGCCCAGCCCCAGAGGTACAACCATATGAGTAGCTTGGGGCACAGGCTTTCTAAGTTTAAGCAGACTTATGAATAGACTTACAAAGCGGCATCATGCTGTACATACAGGTCTGCAGCATTTTTTAAAAATCTGGTTTTTATTTTTTTTATTTTACTTTATTTTACTTTATTTTATTTTTTTGAGGCAGAGTCTCACTTTGTCGCCCAGGCTGGACTGCAGTGGCATGATCTCAGCTTATTGCAACCTCCACCTCCCGGATTCAAGCGATTCTCATGCCTCAGCCTCCTGAGTAGCTGGGATTACAGGCATGCGCCACCACACCCAGCTAATTTTTGTATTTTTAGTAGAGACGGGATTTCAGCATGTTGATCACGCTGGTCTCAAAATCCTGACCTCAAGTGATCCACCCACCTCGGCCTCCCAAAGTGCTGGGATTACAGGCGTGAGCCACCGTGCCCAGCAAAATCTGCTTTCTAATATAACAGGGTCATGTTTTCAGGTTAGAAAACACAAATCTACCTAAGGGCTGCCCAGTGCTCTTCTACTGATTTTCCATACTGATTACAGATGGCCCATAATTCATTCAACCAGTACCCTACCAATAAATACTTTCTATGACCATTTTATTTATTTGCAATGAGGAATTCAATGCAATGAAATGCAGCAAAAAACTTCAATACCCACCAAAGCACTTGGGTCAGGATGGCCCTTCAATTCTTTTTTACTGGAATCAGAACGATGCAAGACTCCAAATTCTAAAATCATAGTAATGACAGCAGTATTAACTATGCACTGGGAATTTTACTAAGCATTTCACATACACTGTCTGTTTTAATTCTCGCCACATCTTCTTAAGTTCAGTAATATTAACTTTATCTTTTTTTTTTTTTGAGACGGAGTTTTGCTCTTGTTGTCCAGGCTGGAGTGCAATGGTGTGATCTCGGCTCACTGCAACCTCCGCCTCCCGGGTTCAAGCGATTCTCCTGCCTCAGCCTCCCAAGTAGCTGGGATTACAGGCACCCGCCACCATGCCCAGCTAATTTTTTGTATTTTTAGTAGAGACAGGGTTTCACCATGTTGGTCAGGCGGGTCTCGAACTCCTGACCTGAGGTGGTCCACCTATCTCATCCTCCCAAAGTGCTGGGATTACAGGCATGAGCCACCAAACCTGGCCAAACTTTATCATTTTTGCTTATGAGGAAACTGAGGCAGAGAGAGCTGCCACTTGAAGGCCACACAGTGAGTAAACTTTGGGGACAGAACTTGAACCTGAGCAGAGTGGCATCAGGCTGAGAAAACTCCATCAGCATTTATTTTTTATTTTTGAGACGGATTCTTGCTCTGTCACCCAGGCTGGAGTGCAGTGGTGCGATCTCGGCTCACTGCAACCTCCGCCTGCTGGGTTCAAGCGATTCTCCTGCCTCAGCCTCCCGAGTAGCTGGAATTACAAGTGCCCACCGCCATGCCTCGCTAATTTTTGCATTTGTAGTAGAGATGGGGTTTCCCCATGTTGGCCAGGCTGATCTTGAACTCCTAACCTCAAGTGATCCACTCGCCTCGGCTTCCCAAAGTGCTGGGATTACAGGTGTGAGCCACCACACCTGGCCCCATCAGCATTTGTTTTGAATTCCACTGCCCCATGGGAGTGCAATTCAGAGGTTGGGATTAGTGGGTTCTCCAGGCAAAAGCCCAGGACTTGTGGACCCGTGGATGTGGGGTGGAGCGGGGAGGAGGAGCCTGGGAAAATGACCCCAAGGTACCTTGCAAACCGCACACTTCCCTTAGAGACCAGCCTCCTGGAGTGTGTCTTGCACGTGCTGCATAAAATCAAGAAAGACAACGGATGTGGTCTTTCACTTCCTGTTGGGGACTTGTTTGTCCAAAACCGAGTGCAGACCCTCCATGAGAGAGTACAGGTCAGGCCAGATTCCTGGGCTGCCCTTGGAGCTTCTGGTACCAAAAGGGTGCAAAAGAAAGAAGATGGACCCTTGGCTCATAGTTTAAGTTTTGATTTCTTATTCCTGTGAGGTCTTTTTCCTCTGTGTATGTTTTTAAAGTTAATGGTGAAAAGACCCACTTTGGAAAGCAAAGGAAAATCAGGCACCATGCTGCAGTCTCCCATAACAGACTTCGTCGCTTCATAAATTCCCTCCAGCCCAAACCTGTAGGCAGAAGTATTGCAATCAGAAAATGCACTTTGGAAAATGTTTATTATTTTCTGATTTTAAAATGCTTGTGTTTTTCTCAGTAGTAACACATTGTGGAATATATGCAACAAATGATAAAGAAGACAGTGTTGAAATAATCTGTTGCCACTAGCCATAATCATAACAGATATCTGTTGAACATTTTTTTTTTTTTTTTGAGATGGAGTTTCGCTCTTGTTGCCCAGGCTGGAGTGCAATGGCATGCTCTCAGCTCACTGCAACCTCCATCTCTGGGTTCAAGAGATCCTCCTGCCTCAGCTCCCCAAGTAGCTGGGATTACAAGTGCATGCCACCATGCTGACTAATTTTTTGTATTTTTAGTAGGGACGGGATTTTACCATGTTGGCCTGGCTAGTCCCAAACTCTTGACCTCAGGTGATCCGCCTGCCTTGGGCTCCCAAAGTGCTGGGATCACAGGCATGAGCCACCGCACCCGGCCCCAGACATTTATATAATACCCTGCTTGGGTCTGTTACCATATTTAATTTTCAGAACGACCCCATAAGGTGTGGGTACTATGATTATCTCCATATGTTGGATAAGAGGCAGGGAGAGAGGTCGTGTGATATCTAAGGTCTCACAAATCATTGGGGATAGTCAGGGATTTGAAGCTGGGTGTGTCTGCTCCAAAGTTTGGGGTACACAGGAGTAAAATGGCAGAGCGCTGGGGTGACAGAAGTTGGTTATGACTGCAGGGCATGGCCAGGAAGGCTCAGGGTTCCAGTCAGCGTGTTGTGGAAGGCCTGGCAGAGAACACTGGAGAGGGCAGGACTTTCCCCCTGTCCCCCATGGGCGTCTTTCCCTGTGACCCACACTTACCGGGCTCTAGGGAGGCTGAGGGATGTGGCGGCTCACCGCCTCACTTCGGGGCCTCCCGAGGAAGGGCTGGTTGCTGTGGCTGGAACTCAGAGGAGAGGAACTAGACGGAGGAGCTGCAAGGCACAGGGATCTGAAACTGCGTGAAGAGTGCTGACTCTGAGGCCAGGCTGCCTGGGTTCCAATCCGGCTTCCCCACAGGGTCTGGCTGGGTGACCTTGGCCTGCGCTCTTGCCTCTCTGTGCCTGGTGTCCTCCCCTATAAGATGGGGTGAGGAGACCTGCCTCCTATGGGTGCTGTACAGATGAGAAAAGCCCATGTATACGAGGTGCTTAGAGTGATGCTAGGCATGTAGTGAGTGCTCATAAGACTCAGGGGTAAGAGCAGTGCCTGGAGAGGCTGGAACGAGGGTAGGAGCCGGGTTGTGCTGGGCCTTGAGAGCCACAGTGAAGCTTCCATGGTATCTTGAGGGCACAGCAAAGCAGGGAAGGGCTTGAAATCTGCATCTGCATGAATCTTTGTGGTGAGTGACCCTACAAAGGTCCCATCCACATGAGATCTTTCTCCAGCCTCCCAGGAACCTTCTAGCCTCACAGTGATCTGGTAAGCTTCTCTTGTGTAACAACCTTGACGTGTCTTTGAAGCCATCTCTTTGTTATTAGATTATGTCAGTTGTTGCTTAAAGGCTGTGATTTAATAACTACTGTGGGTCTTTGCACAGCCCCCTTGCTTCTCTGGGCCTCAATTTCCTCGTCTGCCAGTGCAGGGCTGGCTAGTTTCTAAGGATACTCTCAAGAACCTGTGTGCTGGAATTCTATGGCTGTCAGTGGGAAGAGTTTTGTCTGCCATGCACACCCACCAGAGGTGGGAAAAGCTCTCTTGTTCGTGTTGGGTCCCTTGACCCGGAGAGGACAGTCCATGAGAACTCTCCTCCTGGTGACGCCCTTTTCGTTGGACCGCCATTTTGTATTTTCTGTTTCATCTGCCACTTATTGGTGTGAGCCTAGGAAGACAGCTGGGAATGGAAGCTTTATGGATCCTACTTAATACTTCCTGACCACATTTCCAGCTACTATTTTCTCCCTTTCCTCCCCATTATGAACTTCTGAAAATGACCCTTTTTTTTTTCAAAGCAAGCTCATGTAAGTGGAAAAAGAAATGATGCTGTTGGTGGCAGAATTCAAGAATTCAATTCAGGCAAGGAGAGGCTATGGGGGAGGGTGACAAACCAAACATCAACATGTTGCCATTTCCGCTGTTCATTTCTTACTCAGTCTTCAGGCTTCAAGCTCACTTTGCAGTTGTGGATGAGGACACACTTTTTGATGAAGACCCTAGCCTGGCCTGTACAGTCACGCTCCTGGTGGTGACCTCTACCTGAAAAGGGGACATGTTTCTCTGTTGGGTGGTCTTTGACTTGTCTTTGACAAAGAAATGAGGATTGTCCCTGACTAGTTCTGTACAGGACTTTGCACACTGAAAGGACTCAGGTCTTGATGACTTTGCTTCCAATTCCTCGATGTCCATCCAGTGATCTTCCCTTGCTTCCTTTTGGGCATCAGACATGCCTGCTCAGTTGTCTGAGAAAACAGGGGGTCGAGGTATTCTGTCCTTATCAAGGGGGCATGTGTGATGTTAGCCTTTGGCATTTTCTTGACCTCACCAGCAGCCTTTGGAGCCGCTGACACTTCTGTCTGTTCAGTCATGAGATGTTGATCAGGCATTTGCGTGTGTTGGGGAGATGGTGATGAATATGACTTGGTCCCTACAGCAGGGACCAAGGGACACTAGAGTAAGAGTCAGTACATGAACCACCTGCTCTCTTCCCTTTTAACATAGCCCATGCCTTGCTGAGTCATTTCAGGAATTGCGCTGTAAGGTCAGGACTTACAGACTTAATTGTTACAAAGGGCTCTAGCGTGTTCATTGCTTGTTCCTTGTTAAGATCATCTAGAGAGCAATCACAAGACTTTATGTTAATTTTTCATGGGGGAGGTAGGTGGGAGTATGTTTAAGTAATGCTTGAAACCCAGATTTCATTGGGTGAATCTTAAGAGCCAAGACTATATGGGTTCAAACCTAAGCAATCACAGAAGATGCGAATAGCTGTGCTTAAAAGTAGGGAGGGGTTCATTGGTCAAACCTTGGGAAGTGCTATGTACTCTAGCCCACCTCGGAGAGTTACTCTGCACAGCAGCATGTTAAAGCTTCTGAGAAGTCCTGCAGTGAAGAAAGCCATTTGACTTTGACTCAGCAGTTTCCAAATGCTTATTAGCATGTAGATTTTTTCCCCCTTCTCATAAAACTATTTAATATCCTTCAGAACCAATGTTCCACAAAACACCCTGGAAATACTTGTTGAAATTATTTGTTTCAGCTGAAAACTACTCAATGACCAGTATAGGTGGTCAGCAAGAGAAATCAATTATTTGCAAATGCAGAGTTTTTATTTTTTTTGGGGCCCAACTTCTTGGCCCCAAACTGGGGAAGTAGTGTTCTGCTTCTGGACAGGAGAGTTTACTGAGCAAAACCTCTTCATCAGTTGTTATGACTGACATGAGATCCAGGCTGTCTGCTGAGGAAAGGTGGAGGGTGAGCCCCCATCTTTCTGCTCTTCAGTGATTTGTGAGCCAGGACACCACTGAAGTCACTGGCTTCCCTCATGACTTGGGGCCGCATCTTTAAGCCTGTGTTCTCAGACCACCAAGGAGGCATGTCTGGGATAGTCAGGGATCTGTCATGTTGCTTCTCTAACAGCTTTGGCGTAGAATAAAGTGCAACATATAACAATGCTTTTTAAAATTATTTATTTATTTATTTGTTTGTTTTGAGAGAAAGTCTCACTCTGTTGCCCAGTCTGGAATGCAGTGGTGCAATCTTGGTTTGCTGTAACGTCTGCCTCCTGGGTTCAGGCAATTCTCATGCCTCAGCCTCCCAAGTAGCTGGGATTACAGGCACCTGCCACCACACCTGGCTAATTTTTGTATTTTCATTTTTAGTAGAGATGGGGTTTCACCATGCTGGCCAGGCTGGTCTCGAACTCCTAGCCTCAAGTGATCCATCTGCCTTGGCCTCCCAAAGTGCTTGGATTACAGGCATAAGCCACCATGACCAGCCCTTAATAATGCCTTTAAAAAAAAAAAAAAAAAAAGATATATAGACATTCAGACACAGGGGAAAAATGATGGTAGGATTGTGGACAGTTTCTATTTTTTTTCTTATTTTCTGTTGTCCTGTTTTCTTTCTTCTGGCTGTCAACATTATTTTATTTTTAAAAATTTTAAAATATAACTTCAACTTTTATTTTAGATTTGGGAAGTACATGTGGTTTGTTACATGGGTATATTACATGACACTGAGGTTTAGGTATGAATGAGCCTGTCACTCAGGCAGTGAGCATAGTACCCAATTGGTAGATCCCTGGTCGCTGTCTCCCACCTCCATTAGTCCTCAGTATCTGCTGTTCCCATCTTCATGTCCGTGTATACCCCATGCTTAGCTCCCACTTATAAATGAGAACATGTGGCATTGAGTTTTCTGTTCCTGCCTTAATTTGCTTAGGACAATGTTGCCTTGTTTTCTGTTGACACCATGTCTTCCTTTTGGAAAAAGGAAATATTTATATGTATAAATACATACGTACACACACTTGCACATATTGACACATACACACCTTACTGAAATGACATATATGTAAGCTAAGATAAACACAAGTTGGTGAGTTTTTGTCTTAAATCTTTGGTTTCTAATAGTTCCTTCAAAGTCTGTCATTTTTGAATTTTTCTAGATGGGCAGCAAATTTGGGAGATGGAAGCCACGGTGGATAAGGACAAGAGCCAGCCCGTAAGCATGTGACACACTGACTATCAGGCAGCTGAGTGTCTCTCAATCCCCCTCACGTTTCCCTCTTTCATGCTCTTTCCTTCTTTCCCTCCTTCCTTCATCAGTGTCCCCCAGAGCTTTGGACCTAACAGATACTCAATATGTGCATATTAATGAGTGAATTCAACATTTATTGGGCACCACACTCTGTGATTTGTAACTGTGACTTCTTATTATATTTTGATGGAGTATTATTTTTTGCTGCCGCTGACAAGTTAAATTCCCCTGAAATCGAACTTCCCCTGTAAACCAATGAAAGGCACATCAAAACACCCATAGACAGTGGGCTGCCTGGATGCGCTTAGGGTCTGGGTAGGAACTGAGACATGATTGCAGTTAAGTTCATGACAACTCCTTCCTTATAGAACATGCTTTTTGTTGAGATCCCTGAATATCGGAACAAGCACATCCGCACACCTGTAAAAGTGAACTTCTACGTCATCAATGGGAAGAGAAAACGAAGTCAGCCTCAGCACTTTACCTACCACCCAGGTAAGGAGTGTCTCTGACGACCCCTTTGGTATTGAGAGGCAGTACAGGCACAGGGCTCAGGACTCCTGAAGTCTGCTCCTAGCCGGGTAACTTTGGACAGATGACTCAACCTCTCTGAGCCTCAGTTGCATCGTCTGTGAGACAGCATCTTCCTTATAAGCGTTCTGGAAATTAAATGCACATAAATCCTTAGCACAGTGCAAAGTAAGCTGATGTCAGTGATATTAGCTCTTATTGCCTTAGTACCTTCCTTTAGGGGAAGGGGGAATAGAAGAAGGGTGTGTGTATGCATGTTCAACAGAAGGGTGCTATGTGGATGACTCCTGTCCCTGGCTTAGATTTGATCATGATAGAGGGGCTATGCCCTAAAACCTGCAGAATCTTTATGTGACCCCCCCGATTTGAGTCATCACCCCATGGCCTAGTGGAGTGACTGGTGAATAACTGGGTCAGGAAGTCTCATTCCCACAAAGTACAGCCCCAAGAAAGGTGATGAGTACCATTTTTTCATTCATTCATTTGTCCAGAAAATATCTGAGTGTCAGGCACTGTTCTTGGCTTGTGGACACGGCTGTGAACACTACAGGGTAAGAATCCCTGTCCATGTGGAACTGCCATTCTAACAGAGGGGATTAGGTCATAGATAATGTTGATATTATTGATATGTTGGATTACGATTGGGGCTGTAGAAAAGGTGGACAGGAACAGCCAGGGGAAGCATAATTTTAAATTAAAAAAATGCTTCTCTGAGCTCTCCCTTGGGAAATAGGCTATAGGCTTCCCAGGCTGAGAAAGACCTGCTAGCTATCTTCCAAGATTGGAAACCTATAATTCGAGAGAATCACCCAGGGTATAATTTCCATCCTATGACAGTTTCTCAGGGAGCCTCTGGGCTGCTAGAAGCATTAAACTGAGGGGTGCCCTGGCAGCCTTGCCTTGGTGAGCTTGACTTGTGCCCACAGTTTTGTGTTGACCCTTGTGAGGACACTGCTGTCTTGGGACAGACATGACACTCTTATCAGGGGCAGGGTTCAGGTCACCAGGACCCAAAACTGTGGGAGATCGCTGGGGTGGGGCTCTAGACTGCAGCTCAGGAATCCCTTTGAGCAGACATGCTCTCAGTTATGTTTCATGGTGCTGTCTCCTCTCATTTGTGGCCCGGCCTTGGCTCTTGTCTGGTTGAGCATGACTGGAGTGAGCTCTCATTTGTGGCCCGGCCTTGGCTCTTGTCTGGTTGAGCATGGCTGGAGTGAGCTCTCATTTGTGGCCCGGCCTTGGCTCTTGTCTGGTTGAGCATGGCTGGAGTGAGCTCTCAGTCTCCCAGATGGGCCAGGGAGTGAGGTGATGGCCTTTGAATGGCACCTCGAGGGACAATTTCTGTGGTTAGAGACAGCCTTGCCTAGTCTCCTTATCTCCTCCAATCCCCAATACTTGGAGGTCCCCCACCACACACACACACACACACACGCACGCGTGCACACACGCGTGCACACACACACGCACATGCACGCGTGCACACACACACATGCACGCACACTTGGTCACAGTCCTGTCACTGACTCATTCACTCCAGTAAAAAGAAAACTGATTCCTCAACTCCTGGGATTGGTAATGCTTTAGTATGGATGTTGGGAAGGAGCGATTTCAGTGATTGGTGCTGGGCGGGGAGAAAGGAATGGCCACAAGTAGTAGTCATGATGGATGATCATAGCAAGAGAATAGCAGCGACAGCAAGCATTGAGCACTTACTGTATGCCAGCCACTGTGCTCAGTGCTTTGCACACACATCTTATTTAATCCTCCCGATGATCTCGTGGGGGTAGGTATGATTGTTCCTGCCAGGTAACAGACGGGGAAACTGAGGCTTGAGACAGTAGTGCTCATTCCCCCAAAGCACTACAGAACGGAGGAAGGGAACAGTCACTATTTGCTGATTCCTTTGTCTAGAAAATATCTGAGTGCCCATTAAGTACCAGGTGCCGTTTTGGGCCATGAGAATCAAAAACCAGACAAAAGTCCTCTCTTTGAGGAGCTGACATTTGGAGGTGGGGTGTATTCAGGTAATAAATCAGCATGTAAAGCATCTATGACATTTCTGACGGGGATAAGCAGTAGAAAGGAAAGCAAGCGGAGACAGGAGCTGCTGGGATAGAAAGAGGGGGAGGCATCATCTGAAATCAAGCATTCTCCTCTGAGCTGTCACCTGGAGAGATAGGCTGTGAACATCCCAGGGCTGAGTCAGACCTCCCAGCCACCTTTCCAATACTGGAAAAATCTATAACCCAAGATGTTCATGGCCAGGGTAAAATTTCCTACCTAAGACAATTGCATGGGGAGCCTTTTGCCCAAGGCTGATAAGTGATGGGGACCAACTGTTTGTCCCACCCGTATGGACTCCCAAGGCCATGTTCCCAAGCACCGTCCACGAATCCTCCGTGCACATCCGTGGCTCACTGCCATGGGTGCCCCTATGTGCTCTTTTCTCCTCCCAGTCCCAGCCATCAAGACGGAGCCCACGGATGAATATGACCCCACTCTGATCTGCAGCCCCACCCACGGAGGCCTGGGGAGCCAGCCTTACTACCCCCAGCACCCGATGGTGGCCGAGTCCCCCTCCTGCCTCGTGGCCACCATGGCTCCCTGCCAGCAGTTCCGCACGGGGCTCTCATCCCCTGACGCCCGCTACCAGCAACAGAACCCAGCGGCCGTACTCTACCAGCGGAGCAAGAGCCTGAGCCCCAGCCTGCTGGGCTATCAGCAGCCGGCCCTCATGGCCGCCCCGCTGTCCCTTGCGGACGCTCACCGCTCTGTGCTGGTGCACGCTGGCTCCCAGGGCCAGAGCTCAGCCCTGCTCCACCCCTCTCCAACCAACCAGCAGGCCTCGCCTGTGATCCACTACTCACCCACCAACCAGCAGCTGCGCTGCGGAAGCCACCAGGAGTTCCAGCACATCATGTACTGCGAGAATTTCGCACCAGGCACCACCAGGCCTGGCCCGCCCCCGGTCAGTCAAGGTCAGAGGCTGAGCCCGGGTTCCTACCCCACAGTCATTCAGCAGCAGAATGCCACGAGCCAAAGAGCCGCCAAAAACGGACCCCCGGTCAGTGACCAAAAGGAAGTATTACCTGCGGGGGTGACCATTAAACAGGAGCAGAACTTGGACCAGACCTACTTGGATGATGGTAAGACGCTTGAGTTTTGTCACTGCCTGTAAGGATGGTGCCCTGAAGCATCTCTGCCCAGGAAGTTCACTGCATGGCCTACAGATTCCGTAACCTCTTTGGGCCTCAGTGTCCCCATTTTAATTTAAGGAGGTTGAATAATATGTCCCGAAAGCCACCCCTAGCTCTGTGCAAGAATTACCTCCCAGCAGTAGTTGCAGAGGGGAAGCAGTAACAATTTCAGATGCCCCCCTCCAGAATTGCCCCCATAGAACAAGCAAATGAGGGCAACCCGGCATCCCCTGGGTCATGAACTGGGTCCATTTAACTGCTTCCACACTCTTTCCAATTGCCAGATTTAGACTGAGGCCAAGAAAATAGAAAAGAAGGAAAGCTAACCTCTTTTCATTCCTGTACAGAAAAAAATCCCACTTTATAGCCCTCTTTTGTATATTTGAGGGAGGGAGAGGGAGGAAAAGGAAGAAGAAAGCTCATTGAAAAGTGGCTTTATCAGAACAGCTTGCAGGCAGGCTGCGGGCACTTCTCTACCCTGTGCTGGTGGAACAGAGATGCGCATTGATGGGAAGGAAGCAGTGGGCTTCCGCTGTGGTGAGCCCAGCTGATGGGTGGTTTGGGCCAAGGAAAAGATGCAGGGGAGGCTTTGTGTGAGTCTGTAGGTGCCCGTTTATGGGCAAGGGGTCTGGCCAGAGGGTAGTCTTGCGGAGCAGCTGTGATGAGGTGTTGGTCCAGGATCTCAGGGAAGAAGGACAAACCACATTGCTAAGACTCACCTGGGAGCTGCAAGGTGCATTGGGAGGTCGGAGAGGGTGGGATGAGCAGAGCAGCCTTGCCTTGGGGGCTCCAGACAGAAAAATAGGCTGTTGGACTTTCTTTACCTTCGTTTTTCTTTTAAAAATTTTTTGTGGATATATAGCAGGCATATATATTTATGGGGTACATGAGATGTTTGGAGACAGGCATGCAAAGTGAAATAAGCACATATAGAAAATGGGGTATCCATCCCCTCAAGCATTTATCCATTGAGTTGCAAATCCCATGACACTCTTTACGTTATTTAAAAATGTACAGTTAAGTGACTGGAGTTTTTTCTTAATAGAAGAAGGAAAAACCTAAATTGCTGGCTGTCATTCCCAGTTCCAGTCCTGTATTTTATAGGCAGTAGCATCTGATATATGCTGAAACCTCAATTATTTCAGAAAATTAACTCTCAGGAGCCCAGCCAAGGGGTAGGAAGTAAAGCAAAAGCTTTGAAACAGCCACAATAGTTACCATCAAGACCGGGTACTAAATTTCTTATACCGCAGTGCCAGAAATATCCTCTGCTGCATAGTCAGAGGCTGTTGATCTTTACGAAATGTCTTGACAAGCCAGGTTATCTGGGGGCTCTGTGACTTCTGGTATTCTCCATACCCGATCCCTAGGGAGACAGTCGATCAAAAACGTCCCTGAACTCACCAAGCAAAGACCTCTGGGGCCACTTCTTGTAGGGTCATCCTGCCCCACGTGCCTTACAAGGCTGACCTCTAGGTATTGCTCTGTTAATAATTGATCCGTTTGATCCTGAATAATCAAGCACAGGTTGAGTTAGGGTCATGGTGCTCTGTTTTGAAATGGACACCTGCATGCAATCCATCCTTGAACAATTTACATTCACAATGGTGAAAATAATGTTTTGGTGCTTATTTTCAAGGGGGCAGTCATGTAGAGAATTAACTAAGGCAGAACGTGGTGGATCAATGAAGCACGGTCGTAACCAGATCCCTCTCCATGTGAGGCCTTGGGGGATTGATTGTATTGGAGAGGAGGTGCTTTATAAATAAATGAGTGTCTGTGCAGGGCTGGATAATTTTCCCCAGCTGACTCTGCACCTAGGGCTGGTCTGGTCTCCAGAGCGAGAAACACACTGGCCTCTCCTACCCTGTCCATCCCTTGTTAAAGGCAAATGGTGAGTGCCTTGGATATTGGGGCACCCATGTCCAAGTGGCCTGAGGTGGTCATGACTGGCTATGGCAGCCCCAGATCCATAGATGTCCTTGCCGTTTCCACATAAGTTTATGTTAAAGAGAAAGCAGCTGAGCACCGAGACCCTTTTGGGCCTCCTGAGGCCCTTTCTGAATTCAGGCAGGTTCAAAGTCGTGGTGAGGGGGAGTCCCACTAGGTCCAAACCTGAGTCAGCTCTAAAGATGTCTCAGAGAACTGAGCGAGGTGAAATTTAGGTACGTGCTGTATGACCCCAGCCCATGGGATGTTAGGAGCTATTTTCTGAAGGAGGGTTCCATGGCTTTAAAAGATGAAAAAACTAGGTTAAACCAAGTTTTTTTGTTTTTGTTTTTGTTTAATTATTTGTTGTGGGACTTCTGAGAGGCTTTATCGTGCTAGCGGACATTATAAGTCTCTAGAACGAGGGGGCGTAGCACAAGGAGAGCGCATCGCACACTCCAGGTGGTGATGTCCACACTGGATTGTACTGTGTTCTGCAAGAATGGAGGCCTGGGAGTCGTGCTACACAGCTGACCTGGAAGCTCTTTTCCTAATACTTGGCAGAAATAACATAAAGGAAGCTCAAGAGCTCTGAAGCGCAGCACTGCCCTGTCCCCTGTGCCATAGTCCGGCTTCTCAATTTGGGGGCTGCAGATTCCTGAGGCCAGAGTAGGATGGGGCAGTGGAATGGTTTCCACCCGTGTGACCTCCAAAAGGCAGCAAGTGCCACTAGTTATGTTCAGTGCTCCACCGGCCTTGTCTCCAAGGCTCCGCCCAACCCAGGACCCTCCAATGGGCAGGTCCCCTGGTGGCTCGTACCCAGTGGCAAGCCCCAGACTGCATTTCCACTGTAGCCACCGAGAAGATGTTGGTGCAGTTTTGTCTCTCAACTGCCAGAATTTCAAATTCTCCTAGCCCATCTCCTAGCTAGTCTGTCTAGCCCATGCATCCGTGGAACATTCCAGATGTGCCACCATCAGCTCTATGGATATGAGATTTGGATGTCTTGGTTTGCTGTGTTGTGTTATTTCTGACAAGTAAACTGGAAAATCCCCTGGGTCATTCCTTGGGTGTCTGGCGGGGCAACTTCCTCGGTCTTTAGGTCCTTTTCTGTCCCTTTCGTTTATGATTTCAAGGGAGTCTGTCGCACATGGCGCATATTTGGCTGCACGGGGCCCGTGCTAAACCCCAGGGTGCTGTGCTGCCCGTGCATGGGCATTTCTGGTTTGTCATTTATTTCCCTTGGGATTTTGCCAAAGTGGGCTTTCCTTGGAAACTTTGTAAGAGCTGGGCTTATGCGTTTTGAGGGTTGAGGGAAGGTTCTGTGGCTGGAAAAGGAAGCAGTCACCAGTGGACACACAGGTCCTCCCTCCCCCGCACAAGTGCAAACAAACCATCTTTGAAGCTGATCCCGCCCCTGCCCTGGGGTCCAGGGAAGCCCCTGGCTCTGAGTTATCGTTTCCTGCACCTTGGCCAGTGATCCCAGCATCGCGTCTGGGCATCCCACCCCGCTCCCTCGTGGGGCATCTGTGCTTTATCTCAGCCCTTCCCGCCTGCATTCCTGCACACAGACGCCGGCTGGCTTGGCCCCGTTTGTTCTTGGAATGCCAAGGCGCTCCTTCTGCTTTCTCCACTCTGAGTACCTGAGACGTTTTCAAGAAGTCTCTTTGGAAAAGCAAAATAAGTAATATTCCAGGGCCAAAGGCATCCACTCCCCCGAGGCCCGTGTTTCTCCACCCACCCCAATTCAGGCACTTTCTTACAGTTCTTCAAAAACATATGGTTCATACACTGTCATTTGCGTTCTCTCTGCTGTCATCCCCCTTCCGTGACTAGTCCCTTGTTCTAAGGCCCCAAGTTGTACCTGGGGAACACCAGCAGCTCCTAGCAGTAGCTGCTTCTGGGACCTAATTCTTCCTTACCTTTCTCCCCTACTCCTCTCTCCTCTCCAACCCTCCCTGTCCTTAACCCTTCCTTCTTCCCTCTCTCCCTCCCTCTGTGTCCTTGACCCTTGACTTCTCTGTCCTTGACCCTCCTTCCCTCTCACCCACTAGTATTTTCTGGCTGTCTACTCTGTGCTGGGCACTGTTCTGGGACTTAGGGATCCACTAGTGAACAAGTGAAATGAAATCTTTGCTCTCACGGTGATTGTTTGGTAAGGGAGATAGACATTAGCATGGAAGGCAGTAAATAAGCAAGTGAAATTCAGACAGCGATGAAAGCGACAGGGGAAATTCCACGGGGTTAGGAGCGAGACGGTGGCTGCCTGGTTTGGGGGTGAGGTTGGACCCTGCAGATGAGTGTACAGAAAGGCCACTCTGAAGAGGCGGCCTTTGGGGATGGATGCAGACCTGGGGAGGTCTGAGGGAAGAGTGTTTCAGGGAGAGGGAACGCAGGTGGCGGAGGCCACGAACTCGGAGACGTGGGCTTGCTCCCGCAGGCTTTCAGCAGCAGTGCAGCATGGGTTGATTTACTGTTTGAAAAGATCACTCTGGCTGCCTTTGTAAAATGGACTATAGGGAGGCAAGGGTTGAAAAAACGGAGATGAGTGAAATTGAAAACGAATCCCGTGACAGGAGCGTGATGGAAGGCGGTGCATTTCACAGGGGGTGTGCCCCACAGGCCCTGTCGTGAGCGCGGTTACTTAAAAAGCAACTGGAATTGTCCAGATGTGATCAATACACGGGTAATTCTCAGCACTTCACTTGCATAAAATGAGGGGCGGCTGCACTTTTTACCGCTCAGGACGCAAGCAAGCAGGAGAGGCGCTGGGGAAAGTGGACTCAGAGGTGACTCTTACTAGCGCTCTTGTGGTGCATTCTAGGAGCTGTGCTGACTCCACAGCTGAACTGGGGGTGCAGAGGTCATCGGGTCATCTCACCACCAAACCCACCACAGGTTTTGAAGTAGAGAACTTACTACAGCTGCCCAGAGACTCAGCCACAGATGAGAGAACTTGGGGGCAGGGGTGTGGCCTGGGACTCAAAGGAGATGTTTTGCCCCATTCTGGAAACATCCAGAAAAGAAAGGATGTGGTCTCGGTGATGGCTGCAGCCCCTGCAGTGGCTTGTGAGGATAGCAGCTTGTGTGTGTGTGTGAGAGAGTATATTGATGTGTGCAGGAAGGGCACAAATCAGTCTGCTCAGTCTTAAATCTACTTCTGCCCTGTTCTTCATGTAAAGTACTTAATTATGTGCACATTCAGAAATCAGTAGTGCACTCTGTATATTTCACAAGCGGGCCACCCACAGAATTGCCACCTGGATTATGACCGTCTTTTCGGCACCCCAGAAGCCCCCAGGTGTCCCTTTCCCTTCTACAAAAGTGACCACCATCCTGTCTTCTAACTCCAGAGATTCATGTTGCCTTTTTGCACAAACAAAAGTCAGATTTCATGACTCTTTTGTGTCTTGAGTGTCAGCTCCATCACTGACTCTGACCTTGGGCAAGTTACTCACTGCCTTGTGCCTTCATGTCCCCATCTATAGAATGAGATGGTCATAGTTCCTCCCTTTGAAGGCTGTGCTGAGGATGATGAGTTAGTGCATGTCAATAAAAGGGATCTTCCATAAATGTGACCTGCTGTTTTATTTGTTTATGATTTTTTTCTTTTTTTTTTGAGACAAGGTCTTGCTCTGTTGCCCAGGCTGGAGTGCAGTGGCATGATCTTGGCTCACTGCAACCTCCGCCTCCCGGGTTCAAGCGATTCTTCTGCCTCAGCCTCCCAAGTAGCTGGGACTACAGGTGCCTGCCAGCATGCCTGGCTAATTTTTGTATTTTCAGTAGAGACATGGTTTCGCCATATTGGCCAGGCTGGTCTTGAACTCCTGACCTCAGGTGATCCATTCCCCTAGGCCTCCCAAAGTGCTGGGATTACAGCTGTGACCCACCATGCCCAGCCTTGTTTATGAATTTAATTGCCTTGATTTCTTGTAGGACATGGTTCAAATTTTAAAAATCTATTTGTGTAGGAGAAAAAATTTGGCTATACTGATCTTTGGAGATGGGCTTCCTCACCTTCATGCCCTGCTTCTTCCATGGGATAGATGAGTGAACACAGCCCCAGGGCACTGCCCAAGGCTCCCTCCCCCTGCTTCCTCCAGGGGACCTCAGGATGTGTATCTGCATGAGGGAGATGATGCCCTCGCCGGGGGCTGCTGAGAACTCCAATGAGTGTATCCCCTGCCATGGCTCCCTGGAGGAGTGTGGACCAGTGGCCCAGGTTTTGCTAGTTGTGCCTCTGGCAGAGGGGCCATGAGTGTGCTTTGAAAAGGCTCTACCCAGAAGCTGGGTGCACCAATGCGTGAGAAACAGGCAGGGGAGGAATGAACAGAGAGACCCACCCTCCAAAGCTCAGGAAGCAGGGAAAGGAACCCAGCGATGGAAAAGTGTTTTGTAACTGGCCTGCTTTGTTCAGCAGTTCAGGGATCTTTCACTGGGGCCCTTCAGTGCCCACGGCAAGCCTGGGACAAAGCGGCTCCTGTGTGGGGAGGCGTGCAAAGCCCACGCGGAGCCTGGTTGCCGCAGAGCCCTGCCGTGAGCCCGGCAGCCATGATGACCCCGGCAGGGCTGGGCCTCCTGGTGCCGACAGAGGGTGAGACACAGGAGTCTCTGTGCTGATGAGAACTGAGCCAGGCAGTTGCCTGGCCGAGTGGCCCAGAGGCTGTGGGCACCTGGAGAGCCCGGTCTGAGTATCTCAGTGTAGGCCTTGCTGGTACACCAGTAACCACCAGAAACCACCAGCACCAAGTTTAACTCACAAGGCCACCTGGAGCCGACACCAATAAAAGGTCAGGCCCCCGTTGGGAGGGCTTTTGCCAGCATCCTTTTTTTGCCTTCATTTAAAAATGTATCTTTATGTAGGCACTATGTTCCTACGTTTAGGAAAGATATATAAAAAAGACATCCAGCAGAAGATGTCTTCACCCTTCTGCTCTGCTCTCTAATACTGGTTTTTCCCTAGCCTCCTAGAACATTATTTCTCAACCTTTGTTTCATTATTACCAACCCCCCACCCCCAGCCAGGAGCCTTTTAAGACAATTTTTTTCCTAATCTCCATGCCATGAAATGTCAGTGCTATAGACACACTACGTCTGTTCATGTACCATAGCCCTTTGCAGAGTCACAAAGCATTGTCATATGGAAGATTTTTTCAACACCCCTCCCGCAGAGAACCAATTTTTACCCCCATGGAAGCAACATCATCCACCTTGAGGATGAATGCTTTAGGGTTTTTTTTTTTTTTTTATGTAATCCCGAGCATATGCAAATACACATGTATTCTTATTTTCCCCTTTTCTACAAAAGGTGGTAAAATGTACACACAGGTCCCCCATGGGTGGAAACTTCCATATCACTTGCTGTTTCACACAGTGCTGACGATTTGTCCTGTAACTGTCATTTGGTCAATGGGGACCCGTTCTCAGGAATCAGATGGTTGGTCTGAAGGCCTAGCCTCAGTTCTAGGACTTGTCTGGCAAAGAGTTGCTGTGGTTGTCCTGCCTAGCTCTCAGTCTGGCCTCATCACTGCCCTCTTTTGTAACTTTGGCCAAGTCACTTATAATGGTGCCCGACTCTCTGGGTTACTATAAGAATAAAAATGGGGGCGTCCTGTGAAGCTCTTTGCCCAGTACCTGACATGCACGGCGAGGGTTCAGTAGTTGCTGATCACTCTTCTTCCCCTAACCGCAGTGACATTTTCCTCCTCCTCTTCCTTGTCAGTTGTGAGCTATAGGGGCAGGGGCAGAGGAAGAGCCAGGAGGCTGACTCTTGGCCTGAATTCTCAAGTATGTGGTCAGGCTACCTCTGTAAATTCAGCAAAGGATAGTTCGAGCCTTGAAAATGTCAAAGTCCAGAAAAGTGTGGTTGCCTACAGAGAAGCCCACAGAATCTACAAGAATTGCTGTTGGAAGATCATTGAATTGAATTAGTAGCCGTTCTCTGACCCTCTCCTGAGTGCCTAAACGATATGCAGGTATCTGTCCCTGGGGTATCTCTTGTTTCCCTCTCTTGTTTCCCCTTCCTTTCTAAGAATGTCAGATTTCAAGCTGTGCCACTTAGCTGTCCTTTCATCCTGAATGATGTGGACTCTGTATTTCTGGCTTATGTAAGAGAGCTACGTTCCAGCCGACTCCAGACCCAGAAACGCTCAGTGATCTTTTTGAAATTCTGCAAAGCAAGTGTTTCCAAAGGAATGTGCACTTGCATTTGGAGGTCAGAAGCCACCAAACCACAAGAAAGTCCCTTCCCAGACTTGCTGTCCACGCAGCCCTCATTCCAGAGCAGCATCTGTCCTACCAAAAGCAGACAGCTCCTAAAAAAGAGGACCAAGTGAGAGGCAGCACCCAGTGTCATTCATGGGCTCCCAGTCATCTGCTAGAACCAGCTCTTTTAATTATTCTGAATTGTTTATGCTACATTTAATTTCCAAATGAGGCTATTCTCTTGTGATAACAGGTGAATATCCTTGTGAAAGAGTGAGGTGCTCATTTAAGCAAGATTTATGGGTAGGTCAGCATCATAACCAATTTTAAAGGCCCTCCTTTGTACTTTCATTCTTACTAGAACACAGGGCAGAAGGGCTAAGACTCACTTCCCTGCTCTGTGGGTGTGCTATGCTGGATGTACCAGCTACCTCACTCATTTCAGGGCAATGCCACCTCTCAGCTGATGGTTTTCAACAGCATAACTTGTGGGGCTGGAAACTGCAGTGGATTTTCCCTGATTCCAGCCACATTCCAAGATAATCTTTTATTTTATTTTATTTTATTTTATTTTTTTGAGAGAGGATCTCTCGCTCTGTCACCCAGGCTGCAGTGCAGTGGTGCCCTCATAGCTCACTGCAGCCTTAACCTCCCAGGCTCAAGCAATCTGCCTGCCTCAGCCTTCTCAGTAGCTGGGACTATAGGTGCATGCCACCATGCCTGGCTCAACTTTTTATTTTTTATAGAGACACAGGGTCTTGCTATGTTGCCCAGTCTGGTCTCGAACTCCTGGGCTCAAGTGATTCTCTCGCCTCAGCCTCCCAAAAAGCTGGGATTATAAGCGTGAGCCACTGTGCCCAGCCAGAATATTATAATGTTAAAAAATCTACATAACTTTCTAATATCAGTGCTAGCTGTAGTAGCGCTGTTTCTCTCCAGAAATGTAGAACTTGAAAAAGAATTTGGTTACTTTAGTCCATGAATTGGGTGGCAGTTACTCAACTCATTTTATGTACTAGATTATTCTCTGTGCTCCCTCCCTTCCCACCCTTGATAAACCCATTTTGGATCAAGGGCAAAGCTTTGTTTTCCCAGGGTAAACCCACAGAGAACAAACGAAAGCCCCCCTGCCCTGAAGTAGCCATGGTTACCAGTCATTCTTAGACTTGAGATTTGGGTGTGTTTTGGTGTGTGCTGCCTTCAAGTAACATTCTGGACTCTCTTTTTGCTCTGAACCAGTTCAACTTTATTTTAGCACTGATTTTCTTTTACATTCCACCCTTTCAGGAAAAAAAAAAAAAAAAGGGGGTTTTCTTCCTGGGGAATGATGAAACCATTTATTTGGCTCTTCTCTGCTGCATTTTTGACACCTCTTTAATTTTTTATGGATCCGGGGATCTGGTCAAGTTGTGCCTGTGAATAGAGGCAGGGCTGGGGCCTGTTTTGCCCATCCAGAGTGTTAAGAATCTTTCTCTAGATGAAGTCAAAGACAAACTGAGGGTTGAATTTGAAGGAGTCCATTCTGGTCCTCAGCAACAAATTCTGCTGCTCTCAGGTTTGGGGATGACATCTGTCTCATCCCTTTAAACAGTTATAAAATCAGATCTCTGGCAAGGCAGCCAAAGTGGAGAGTTCTCTGGTCATTTTACGGTGAGCCTTGAGCACCCCAACTTGGTTTTATGGCAGGACTGTCTGTTGCGAGCAGTTTGGACTTAAGTCCCAGGCTGTCCGCAAACCAACAAATAGGTTTCATCTGAAGCCTGTTAGTTCCACTATCCCAGGAAAGCTGAAAAGACACTCCCTGCTTGTTAATTTCCAAAACTCTGGGCAAAGTAGAGGTTCTGTTGCATAAGCTGACAACGTGGAGGACGCCTTTGAAATGCTGTGCGGCCGGTTCTTATAGATTTCTGGAAGTTGATGGTGTCTTTTGAATTCTCAACTTTATTAAATGCCCAAAAAAGAATTGACCCAAAATTGATGAAAGCACCCTTTCCCCTTCTTCCAGATGGATTGAGTTGTGGTCTGCTTCAGCACTTGGAAAAGGAGCGGCCAACTGGTGCTCCACGGGCTGCATTTCGCCCGCAGATATTTTGTTTGGCCCACACAGTATTTGAAAAAATATTTTGATTAGATGCCAGTGTTGAAAAACTGGGAATTGCACATAAAAATAGGGATTTCTGACTTTGCTTAGAAAATCCAAGGATCTAGCCACCCTGGGCCCCACCTCCTGCATGGCAGCTACTGAGAGTCAAAGCCAAGGCTAGCCCTGAGCAGAGGCTACTTCCTTTAGTTGGAACATCCACTTGGCCCGGTCCACAGCCCCCACCATTCCCTTTTGTCTTCCAACAATAGGTGGATTGTCCATTGTTATTTATCTTCACACTTGTTTTGTTGTTCCTCTTAGACTTCACCGATCTCACTCAGGGTTCCTATCTGGACCCATTAGGCATTTGAATTGTGCCCCCATTACGGAAGTGCCACACATATCCAAGGCTCACTAATCCAGGACCTGCATCCGGCCGGGGCCTTTGAAAGTGTTCCCTGCCTCTATCTTCCTTCCTTCCCCTCCTTGTGGCTGGGGAAGATTTTTAAATGGGGGTAAGATTTTAAAACTTTTAATTAAATATTTTGAACATATGTAACTATAGCATAGTACAAGGTACCCCTACATACCCACCACGAAGCTTCAGCTGTTATCAATGCATGGCCAATGGCCAATCTGATTTCTTCTACACCTTCATCCTGTTATATTCATTACCTGGTAATTTTGTTTTGGGGGTTTGTTATTAGTTTTTTTTTTTTTTTTTAAAGACATAGGGTCTTGCTATGTTGCCCAGGCTGGAGCATAGTGGCTATTCACAGGTGTAATCATGGTGCACTGCAGCCTTGATCTCCTGGGCTCAAACAATCTTCCTGCCTCAGCCTCCAGCATAGCTGGGACTGTAGGTGCATGCCATGGTGCCTAGCTACACAGCAATATTTTGAAGCAAATCCTAGACATCCTATAATTTCATGTATAAATAGCATGTGTCTCTAAGAAAAGGACTCTGAAAGTACAAGACCACTAGCACACATGGAAATTAATAATACTTCCTTAATATCATGAAATACCTAGTGTTTAAACTTCCGGTTATCTTATATAAATATCATAAAAGTGTTTTCTTCTTTGTTTTTATTATAGTTCATTTGTGTCAGGAGTCAGACCAAGCATTGCAAGCAGATGCCTTTGTTTTAAGTCTGTTTTAATGGAGAGGTTCTTCCCCTAGATTATATCTAGAGGTTCTTCCTCTAGATTAAATAATAAGATCATTTTTGGGTTTCATCATTAGTATTATATTGCAATTTATTTGTTGAAAAAATGAGGTTGTTTATCCTGTGAGATTTTTCAATCTGGCTTTTGCCAGTTATATCTCCGTGATGAGGTTTTTAGTGTATTCCTGTCTCCTCTGTATGTCCTGTAAGTTAGCAGTAAAACTGAGAGGCTTCATTCATTCAGATTCAATTGTTTTTGGCAAGATTGCTGCATGGGTGGTGACACATCCTTCTGACAGGAGGTACGTGGAGTTGGGTTGCCTGTCTTTTGGTGATTGATAGTCAGTGCCTTGCTCCATTAATTCAGTGGTGCATGAATTATAAAATGGTGATATTCTATTCTAATTCTGCCATCCCTTCCTCTACTGTTAGCTGGAAAACTTCTATAAAGAGAAACTTCCCTTCATTAACAATGATAGAATTCATATAGGAAAAGCAGGATGAATGCTTGATTCTTTCCCTTTATTTACCAGTTTTTAAAATAATGGGTTGGTTCATTAATATCCTACAGTGATGATCCATTACGGTTGTTTGTGTGTAGTTGCCTTTTTTTTTTTTTTTTTTTTTTGGATACCATTATGAACTCATGAATTTAAGCATAATTGGTGTTTTAAGATTTTAATGGGCTTTTTTTTGGTAGTTCCTTTTGTCCTTATCATTTGAAGGACTGAAATAATATGACTTCCTGTCCTTTCTTTCTCTGGCTTAGCAATGTACTCAGATATTCTGAAGCCTGAGGGAGGAAATAATCCTACATAGGAACTGAGGATCACATCTCCTACATGTGTGAAGGGGAAATCATGAAATCGCTCTCAAATGCCAGCTGCTGAGATACTCCTTGCGGTGTTATGGCATCTTTAAGCATGATTCCAAAGCAGTTAGAGCTTGCAAGGCAGGGGAGGTTATCGGGAGGATTATTAGAGGGTATTGATTAGGATGTAGAGGCTGCTGTAACCGAACCCAAAATAACAGTGATTTTAACAAGATAGATGATTTCTTCCTCTTGTAACAGCATGGGGATAAGCAGTCCATGGCTGGCATGCTGGCCCCACCGTACCAGGAACCCAGGCTTTTTCTGTCTTATCACTCTCCATTCTCGGGGTGGTACCCTCATCCGAGTCATCTAAGATGGCTCTTGGATGGGAAAAAAGAGGAAGGAGGGCACGCCCTTTCCTTTAAGGGCATAACCCAGAAATCACATTTATCCCTTCAGCTAATGCTTTATTGGTCAGAGTCTTGTCATGTAACCACACTGAGCCACGCAGGAGGCTGGGAAATATAATTTTTTATTTATATTACCCAGTCATGTGCACAGCTGAAACCTGCTACTGTGGAAGACAGGAGAATGGATTTGGGGTCTTTATACAGGATAGGTATGACCATAATGAGAAAACAGCTGCAAAAGGAGGTTGGATATTTTGTATGACTTGATATTCTTAGGAGTTTCTTTATTCCACAAATATTTATTGAATCCCTACTGTGTGCCAGTGAGAACACAGCAGTATGTGAAACAGAGTCTCTGCCTTCAGGGAGCGTACTTCTTAGTTGGTGAGACAAACAGTGAAATCAATATATATTATAATGTCAGGTGGTAAATACGTACTATAAAGAAAACCCAGGGCAGGGGTGGTGGCTCACGCCTATAATCCCAGCACTTTGGGAAGCCAAGGCAGGCAGATCACTTGAGGTCGGTAGTTCAAGACCAGCCTGGCCAACATGGTGAAACCTCGTCTCTACTTAAAATACAAAAATTAGCTGGGTGTGGTGGCATGCGCCTGTAATCCCAGCTACTAGGGAAGCTGAGGCAGGAGAATCCCTTGAACCCGGGAGGCAGAGGTTGCAGTGAGCCGCAAGCGTACCACTGCATTCCAGCCTGGGTGACAGAGTGAGACTCCGTCTAAAAAGAAACCCAAACAGACAACAAAAGAAAACCTAAAACAGAATGAGGTTGAGGCCTTAAATGTCTAGTTATTGCCAATTTTCCCCAAATTCAGGAAACTCCTCTCCTAACGGTCAGTCCAGGAATCTCAAAACATTTTCTTATTACCTTTTCTCCTGAAGCAAGTCTTTCAGCTTCAGCACTACTGACATTTAGGGCTGGATTCTCTGTTGTGAGGGGCTATCCTGTGCATGAAAGGATGTGTACCGGTGTTCCTGGCCTCAATGTACCGGATGCCAGTAGCACCCCAGATGTGACAATCAGAAATGTCTGCAGATACTGCCAAGTATCCCCTGGGGGGCAGAGTTGCCGCTGGTTAAGAACTACCATCTGAAGGATTTAGTGTCCAGCTCTGGTAGAAATAACAGCTTTATAATATTGAGTGCTGACCACACCATGTGTGTTTTGGGGAAGGAGTGTCCACTCTACAAAAAGATTGTTATTGGTGGACTGGAGCATTCCTAGCACTCTCTGAGTGTGGGAAGCCACCGGGAACTAGTGTCTCCCCATGGCACCGCCTGTTCCCTGGTGCAGCACCCAGGACAGGGGCCCCAGGGTCAGAAGATGTTGCTGAGTAGTTAGTGTCAAAGGAAGCTTGATTCTGAGCCTTCGTTCTTCCTTGCCCGTGGCCTTGGGCGAGGCATGTGTGAAAAGTAACTTACGGACTGCCCAGTGCCCCGCAGGTACCAGGGAGGGCTGATGCTGTGATGTGGATGCCGCCTCTTTTAGCATTCAGCTGGCGGGCTGGCTGCCTCGGGAACTGCTCAGGGGCCGTGTTGCTTGAGCATTTGCTTTTTTGGTTTGTTTCTTATCAACTGGTGTTCTTTCCTTCTTTGAACGGATATCCACTGAGTATGTAAAGTGAGCTGGGCTTGGTGCTAGGTGCTGGGACACAGAAGTGAACCAAATGGATGGGGCCTCCCTGCTGGCAGAGCTTGCTCTGCAAGGGGAAGGCTGTTCATCAAATGTCAACCAGAAAATGATGAGAATTTCAGATGTGGGGGTGGAGACTAAGTGCTGAGTTCAATAAAGTGACGATGGAGACGGGCATAAATTCGGACGGGGTGGTCAGGACCAGCCTCTTTGAGGAAATGACTTTGGATTTGAGACCGGGAGGAAGAGAGTGAGGCGAAGGAATTCCAGGCAGAGGGAAGAGCAAGCATGCAGGGCAGAGCTGGGTGGAAACGTGGTTTGTGTGGAGGACAGAGAGAGGTCTGGTGTGGCTGAGAGTAATGACGGTGACGTCATGGAAAGGGAGCATGGAGGGGACAGGCCTTGCGGGTTGAGAGCTATGGATTTTATTTTGGGAGGAAGGGGAAGCTACTGGCAGGTGGAAGGTTGAAGTTTTGGAGGGAGTATGTTTGCCAGACTGACAAGTACAGGAAATATTGTAATAATGCTAATGATCCCTCCCCCTTACTGGGTGCTGTGGAAGGCAGGGATGGTCATCTCTGCATCTTAGACGTGAAAGCAGGCTGAGAAAAGGGAGGGATTTGTCTGAGGTTACAAAGCCAGAGGCACAGGCAATGGGTGGTTAGAGGCACGTGTGTGTGAGAAGTGATTCTGAGTCCATGTATAAAGAGAATAGGGCATTTATCCTGGGCTGCTCCCTCTGCCTTTTCGCTCCCTCATCTGATGAGACTCCAGGAAACTGGCTTTTGCCCCAGACCCACTGATCTGACCTCCTCCTGGGCCCTCCATGTGGATTCCCTGCAGGAACCTCACATTCAACCAGTGCTAAAGTGAATTCCTGCTACTGCCCCTACCGTTCCTCTGGCCCCCATGCTCAGCTCCCATCTGTTGCCTAAGGAACTTGGGGATGTGGCCTTAGGTGAGTTACTGAATGTCTGTGACCTCAATTTCCCCATCTGCAAAATGGGGATATTAGCAGTGCTTGAGGTTTAAAGGAAATGATGTATGGGAAGTGAGTATAACCAGGTCAGCCACACAGCACTCCATAGAGAGCAGCTATCAGCTTCATCATCTTCTTAGCCTCAACTTTATCTGTCCAGGGCTGCAGAAATGTCTTCATCTCTGCACTTGGGATGTGCCAACCCTCCTTTAATATCTTCTCACCAGTTTTTGGTCCCCACATAGCCTCTCCCAGATTTGAATGGGCCCTTTATTCCAGACAGATGTGAAACTCCTTCATCACGGCTTCCTGTTTGAGGGAGCAGCCCCTTCAGCCAGACAGAGTGAGAAGCCAGGAGCTGGCACCCTGGGAGTCCCAGGTGGGTGCTGTGCCCTACCTAGGCAGAGCACGCAGGTCCTCTGAGTCCTGAGGGTCCTGGTCTGGTTCCTCTGTTTTCTCTGTGGACCATTTCAGAAGCAATTCCCTCAACTATCTCTGGGATTTTTTTTAATTTTGAGACAGAGTCTCTGTCTCTCAGACTGGAGTGCAGTGGTGTGATCTCAGTTCACTGCAACCTGTGCCTTCAGGGTTCAAGTGATTCTCCTGCCTCAGCCTCCACAACAGCCGGGATTACAGGAGTGTGCCACCATGTCCGGATAATTTTTGTATTTTTAGTAGAGACGGGGGTCTCGCTATGTTGGCCAGGCTGGTCTTGAACTCCTGACCTCAAGTGATCCACCCACCTCGGCCTCCCAAAGTGCTGGGATTACAGGCATGAGTCACCACACCTGGCAGCTATCTCTGGGATTTTTAAACCCCTACTGTTTTCTTTTTCCCTGGACTTCCTATTATCTGAACATCATTATCTGTATTTGGTGCAGGATTGTTCCAGACCAGGGTCAGTTTTTCCTCCTGTGAGATTGACAAATTGGCAAGAAAGAAAGGGAAAGAAGGAGGAGGAATGGAAGGAAGGGAGGCTGATAAAGTGTGGTGTTGGTGACAGGGTGTGAAACGTGTCCTCTCAGTCATTATTGGTGGGCATCTGCATGGGTAGAACCTCTTTTGAAGGGCAATTTGGTGAAATGAACCCAAATTTAGAATGCACACATCTTTTAATCCAGAATATCCCACTTCTAGAAATGTATCTTTAGAGGTGTGAGCCAGCTGTGAGCCAGGCTGGCTGTTGATTCCATGTCACTGGTCCCCAGCCCTGCACAGTGTTCTCTGGCATGAAGCTTGGTGACTTCAGGAGCTCCTGGTTTTCCTGGATCCCGAGACAGGTGGTGGCCAGCTACTCAGGGACCACAATAAGCCCCATCTGTCTTCAGGAAGCCGGGTCCATCCGGATACCTGCTGCATGTGGTGGGTGGGATGTTGACTCCAGCCTTGTCTGTAGTAGCAGGAGACTAGAAACAGGCTAAATGTCTGTTAATAAGATGCAGACACACAAGGAAATACTGAGCAAGAGTAGAAGGGAGACTTTCTCCTCATTGTGTTTTCTTTAGGATTTTTTTTTTTTTTTTGATACAGGGTCTTACTCTTGTCACTCAGGCTGGAGTGTCATGGTAGCATCATGGCTCACTGCAGCCTCAAACTCCCAGGCCCAGTGATCCTCCCACCTCAGGTCCCCAAGTAGCTGGGATTACCAACATGTGCCACCACACCCAGCTAATTATTTTTTGTAGAGATGGGGTCTCACTATGTTTCCCAGGCTGGTCTCAAAACTCCTGAGCTCAAGGAATCCACCAACTTTGGCCTCCCAAAGTGCTGGGATTACAGGCATTAGCAACCATGCCCAGCCCCTAGGAGAGAATTTTTAAAAAGAAAGGGGCAGATTTCAGGTCCTAGAAATGACCCCAGAGGCTGGAGTGAAAATGAGGATTTAGAAACAGAAACCTTTCTGTTCCGGTTGGGGCTGTGTTTCCGGCTGTGTGTATGCATGATCAGCCTCACCCACCCCTCAGCTGTGAGGGGAGGATGACTCGCGGCTGTGCGGAGGCTTTCTTGCCTCCAAACCTTTGCCCATGCCTTAACCACCGCCTGGAAATCCTGCTCTCCTGTGACTTTTTTTTTTTTCTTTTTCCTTTTTTTTTTTTTTTTTTTTTAAACAGAGTCTTGCTTTGTTGCCCAGGCTGGAGTGCAGTGGCACAATCTCTGCTCACTGCAACCTCTGCCTCCTGGGTTCAGTCGATTCTCCTGCCTCAGCCTCCCGAGTAGCTGGGATTATAGGTGTGCACCACCACACCTGGCTGATTTTTGCATTTTTAGTAGAGACAGAGTTTTGCCATGTTGGCCAGGCTGGTCTCGAACTCCTGACCTCGGCCTCCCAAAGTGCTGGGATTACAGGCGTGAGCCACCATGCCTGGCTCAGCGTTGAAATCTGCCCAGCGTTCCAAGGCTCTGACAATGTCTCCGCTCTGCACCTGGAGGGTTTCTCTCTTGCCTTGAAGTCCTGGAAATGAACACGGTCTCTTTCAGGTGTTTCCATTTATTTATTTATTTTTCTCCCTTGCTCAAGTTCGAGTCTCTGGGTAGTGAGGACAAATGCTGTGACTTGTCCGCACTGCTGACTGCCCCTGGGCTGGCTTTGCACATGGGAAGCCCTTGACAACATTTGCTGACGTCCACCCTTTGCTCAAAGACCTGGCTCAGCTTCCTGCATAAAAGGTGCTCACCCAACATTTGTGGTATCGAATGAATAACCAGGCATGAAACTGAGAACCGAGACTGCCTGGGTTTAAAATGATTTAAAACTATTTGTCACAAAAGAACAACAATAATAATAGCAGCTCATGCTTAAATGTTTACTGTTTACCAGACATTCTTCTAAGACTTTGCTGCATTAGCTTATTTAACCCTCATGGCAGCCGCAGAGGCATTTTATAGATGAGGAAACTGTAGCCCAGGGAGGTTAAGTAACTGGTCCAAGGTCCCATAGCAAGTGAGTACGTTTGTACATGTTCTTTAGTTTTGTTTTTAATTTTAAAATTTTTATTTAATATTTCTGGAGGGGACAGGGTCTTGCTCTGTCACCGAGGTTGGAGTGCACTGGTGCCATCATGGCTCACTGCAGCCTTGAACTCCTAGGCTCAAGCAATCCTCCCACCTCAGCCTCCTGGGTAGCTGGGACTATAGGCGTGTGCCACCACTCCTGGCTGTTTTTTCTTAATTTTGTAAAGACAGGGTTTCACTATGTTGCCCAGGCTGGTCTTGAACTCCTGGCCTGAAGCAGTCCTCCCAGCTCAGCCTCCCAAAGTGCTAGGATTACAGTATGAGCTGCCACACCCCGCCTCTTTAGGTTTTTTTGAAAAAAGATGCTATATGTTTCTTTGGGAGTTCAGGAGTGCAAATAAAATCCTCTAGCATCTGCTAACAAGATTTGCCAGTGAATAAACCCTGAGGAGACAGACTGTGTCCTGGTCCTAGAATCAGGCTGTTATCTCCTCTCAGCAGGATGGCTTTGGAACCCAGGGCCCTCTTAGTGCCATGCAGTTCAGCCTCAGAGGGCACAGTGGATCGACAGAGGCAGATGCTTGGGGGACTCCACAGGCCAGGCCGGGGCATGACCTCAAAAATGTGCTGGCCACTGGGCCCGTGAGAAAATCGATTTCTCACCTCCAGCCAGCAGTGCTGCCCAGCACCGGGTCATCCTGCAGTTGTTGTGACAGCAAACCCGAGTGCCATGGAAAGGATTGTGAAACCCAGGAGCTGGCTGCCTGGAGAGCAGGACACTGCACTCGGCTCCATGTGCTGGGGGGGCGGGGGGGGCCAGAGGGGATGGGGGGGCCGGGGTCGGTGGGGCAGGGGTGGGGTCGGTGGCCTCATCCTGCGCTTCTCCTCCTCCTGTGCTCCTTGTTGTTCTGTTGTGCTTGGCACCAGGTTGTTTTGGACACAGAAGTATTCCTTTTGCAGGGAGACCCACAAGATCGCACCCCCTTTGCATGCCAAATATCTGGCCCAGCTGGCATGCACCCCTGTTCTGAGGGCTGCGTTCCAACTCCCTACTCCTCCTGAAGATAGCATCCCCGTGGACCCAGCTGGCAGAGAGTATGAGGTGGCCAGGGACGCCCAGGAATCGGGCATGTGAGCCGGCCAGGGTTTCCCTCTCTAAACAGCAGCAGTGTTTGCATCCTGGCCTGGCCAGGGTGCTCCCGACCCGGCCAGTGGGGCCTCCCTCCTGCTGTGGTTACAGGCTGTTTCTGGGGGTGGAAAACAGAAACCAGCTCTGTGTTTTCCAGGCTGCCAGGGTTCTGAGAAATTCATGCCTCAGCCCAGGAACTGGAACTCCCTGCTCCTGCCCACCCCCTGGCCCGTTTGGAGAAGGGGGCAGCAGCTCTCAGCATGCTAGTTTCCTGTTCTGTTCCGATTAGGGAGAAGGTTCTGAGGATGGCCTTGTGACTCAGAATGCAGACGGCTTGGCTCCATCTAAGAGGGCCACCCCTTTTGGTCGCAGGCCCCTTCCCCAGTCCAATCACCCCAGCTGTGTGATGCCAGAGTGTGCCAGTCGTGGGGGCTCACCCCAAAATGGGCTCTGGCCAGGCCTATCCTGGAAAGAATTCCCTAAATTCAAACTCCAGATCTTACAGTCCTTGGTTTCTTATTATCAGAGTTCTTAGCTGTTCAGGGTCCCCTCTGTAAAGCTGGAAGGGGAGCTGGAAGGAAAGCAGTCAAGTAAATTCCTGCTGGGTGGGTGTGATAATGGGGTTAGGGCCCCCTCCTGTGGGGGCCTTGAATTTCAAAGAGGGGCTCACTCACCCTAATAGGGCTCTTAATAGTGATGTTTTCTCGCTGGGGTTGGGACCTCTGTTTTGGAAAGTTTGGCATCCTGGCCCAAATTTCTTGCACTTCGGTCAGTTCTACTCAACACATCTGCAGAGTGCCTACTGTGTGCCAGGAAGAAAACAAGTCAAAGAGCATTGCTTCAGGCCAGGTGCGGCGGCCCACACCTGGAATTTCGGTACTTTGGGAGGCCAAGGCAGGTGGATCACTTGAGGTCAGGAGTGCGAGACCAGGCTGGCCAACATGTTGAAACCTTGTCTCTACTAAAAATACAAAAATTAGCTGTGCGTGGTGGGGTACACCTGTAATCCCAGCTACTCAGGAGGCTGGGGCAGGAGAATCGCTTGAACCTGGGAGGCAGAGGTTGCAGTGAGCTGAGATTGTGCCACTGCACACCAGCCTGGGAGAAAGAGCAAGACTGTCTCAAAAAAAAAAAAAAAAAAAAGACATTGCGTTGCTTCAGGTCCTTGCACTATGGTTTGTAGTGTGGCCAGGTGTAGTTATACTGTGTGTGTGTATATGGGTGTGTGTGTGTGTGTGCATGGATAAAGAACACTGGGGCTAGTATGGGCAGGAGAAATAATTAGGTTTAATCAGGTCCTCCTTGAACTTCAGTGGTTAACTCAGGGTCACTTTAGGCCTGAAAAAAAGCTTCTGTCTTTACTATTAAATGAAATGTTATCGGCAAGGCAGGAATCCAGGGTAGGCCCTGGAACCAGAACTTCTGGATGTAAATCATTGCTCAGCCACGTGCTACCTGCGTAACTCTGATCGAGGCCCTTCGCCTCACTGAGCCTTGATTTACTGAACTGCAAAATGGGAGTTATCATTATAACACTTACCTCATGGGTCACTGTGAACATTGGGTGGGTTAGTACATGTAGATTGCTTAAAACAAGGCCTGGCACAGAGTAAATACCCAGTAGATACCAAATACTACCACTGCCACCACTATCATTATCACCATCACCATTGTCATCTATCAACACCTGCTCCCAGCCAGGTAAACTGGTAGGTGCTGGGTGAATGAAGTGAGGTTCCTGCTCTGTGGTTCTTACAGTCTAGTAAGGAGGAAAAAACGTCAGAAAGAAATAGATTTCAGCTGGTGACACATGCCATGAAGAAAAGAAACAGGGTGCTGGGGGAGAGAAGACTTCAGACAGGGTCATCAAGGAAGGCCTCTCTGAGAGGTGACATTCTCCTGCCCTACGTGTGTTAGAATGCTCTCGAGATGTGCCAGGATGTGCAAAAATACCAGCTCTTGTATGGTGGGTGCAAAGGAGACCTGTCTCCTTTTGTCTTCCTTCTCTCCAAATAATCCCTTCCCCACCGCCTTCCTTCCCTCTCTTCCTCCCTCCTTCATTACCTTCTTTCTTCTCTCTCCCTCCCTGTCTTTCTCTCCCTCTCTTCCTTTCCTTTAAAGAATAAATTGCTTTTATTAAATGCATATAAATATGTTTAAAATATATGTGACAACACAAACACATACTGTGTACTTACCCCTCCCCCTAAGCTTAAAGAACAATAGGATAGTCATTTCCTCTGAGCTCTTCTGTGTAGAAAATGTTTTCTGGCAAATCTTTCAGTTACATTTTTCTAAAAGATGACTTTAAACAAACAGTTTTCCCCTGATATTGTTATCACACTAAAAATGAAGAATTCTTTAATATTATCAAACTCGTGTTCAAATTCTCAATTGTCTCATAAATTTCCTAATATTTCGCTTTTTTTTTTTTTTTTTTGAGACAGTCTCTCTCTGTCGCCCAGGCTGGAGTGCAGTGGCATGATCTCGGCTCACTGCCAGCTCCGCCTCCTGGGTTCACGCCATTCTCCTGCCTCAGCCTCCCAGGTAGCTGGGACTACAGGCGCCTGCCACCATGCCTGGCTAATTTTTTGTATTTTTAGTAGAGACGGGGTTTCACCGTGTTAGCCAGGATGGTCTCGATCTCCTGACCTCGTGATCTGCCCACCTCAGCTTCCCAAAGTGCTGGGATTACAGGCGTGAGCCACCGTGCCCGGCCATATTTCTTTTTGTTAAAGTTTGTTTGACTCTGGACTCAAGGAGGGACCAGATATTGTGATTGTTTGAAATGTCTTTTCAGTTTCTTTTGTCTGCTCATACCCCACATTCATCTGTTCTCTTTGCCATCTTTGTACTGAAGAAACCAGTTCGTCCTGTAGAATTTTCTGTAGTCTGGGTTTTGCAGGTTGCAGTCCCATACTGTCGTCTCACACGTGTCTGTGTCCTCAGTATTTCCTATAAGTTGGCGGTCAGATCTGGAGGCTTGATCCAATTCAGCTTCGATGCTTTTGGCAAGACTGTCCCATCAGTGTGGCGTGTTCCTCCATCAGGAGGCAGGTGGGTCTGGTTGGCTCATCTCTGATGTTCACAGCCATGATGCTCAGTGATTCAGGATACAATTTCAAACACATCCTCTTCATTCACACCTTAGCATAATTGCTACCCTGAATTTTGTGTTTGCCACTTCCTTTTCATTTTCTTTGTAGATTTCACTCATTGTCTTTGCTTTAGCTGTAATTCTTTCCTTTTCTCTGCTGCATAATATTCCATTGTAAAGCCTATTTATCCGTTCTGCTGATGGTGGGCATTTGTTTCCAGATTTTTGCTCTTTCTGGTTACAGGCAGTGCTGTCTGGAATGTTCTTTCGCTGTCTCCTGGTGCTTGCACACAGAGGACTTTCTGTAGGGTTATACTGACAAGTGGAGTTGCATGGTCACAGGGTGTACACACTTGCAACTTTAGTAGACAATACCAAATTGTCTTCTGAAGCAGTTGTACCGGTTTACACTCCCATCAGCAACACATATGTAATTTATTGCTCTACAACCTCACAAAGTTTGATACTGTCAGACAAATTTTTTCACTTAGCTGGTACATGTAAAATGATACCTTTCGATGAACAGAAAATTTTCATGTAGTTAAATTTATTTTCTGAAAGGTGTGAGTTTTCTGGGTGTAGTTTAGGATGATGTGTCGTCAGGTCACTCTGGAGCTTGTTAGAAATGCAAATTCCCACCTCCACCCCAGTCCTGCTGAATTAGAAACTCTGCCGGCAGGGCCCACAGTCTGTGCTTTTACAAGCTTTCCAGCTGATTCGGAGGTTCCCGCCAGTTTAAAGCAGTAGGTCAGAAAATCTTTCTCTACCTTGATGTCACAAAGAGATTCTCCTATAGTGTCTTCCAAACTTGTTGCAGCCTTATTGTGTCCAGTATGAGGGAAGGTTCTAATTTCACTGTTTTTTTGTATGGATAACTAGTTATCACCCACCATTTGTTCAGAAGATGTAATCTGTTGGTGTTGTAAATATCTTTCCTATATAAGTGTGGGCCTCTTTCTGGGCTCTGGCTTTTTTTTTTTTTTTTTTTTTTTTTTTTTGAGAGAGTCTTGCTCAGTGGCCCAGGCTGGAGTGCAGTGGCGCGATCTCGGCTCACTGTGAGCTCCGCCTCCCAGGTTCACACCATTCTCCTGCCTCAGCCTCCTGAGTAGCTGGGACTACAGGCGCCCGTCACCACGCCTGGCTAATTTTTGTATTTTTAGTAGAGACGGGGTTTCACCGTGTTAGCCAGGATGGTCTCGATCTCCTGACCTCGTGATCCACCTGCCTCGGCCTCCCAAAGTGCTGGGATTACAGGCATGAGCCACCGCACCCAGCCTGGGCTCTGGCTTTGTTGCGTAAGTCAGCTTTTGTCTGTGTCTAGCCAATAACATGCTGTCTTTTTTTTTAATTGACAATAATTGGCTATATCTGTAGGGGTATGATACACACTGTCTTTATTGCAACAGCTCTGTAGAAATGCTTAATTTCTGGCAGGTCTAGTCCCAGCTTGTTGTCCCTCAGAAGCGTCTTGGCTGTTTGTGGCCTTTGCGTTTTCCATGTCCACGTTGGAGCCAGCTTGTCGGGTGCTACAGAGTCACGTTGAATTTTAAATCTTCTTTATATTCTTGAATCTGTAGCTCAATGAGGGGAAAATGGACATTGTACAGTATTGATTTTTTTTTTACTTTTATGAGACGGAGTCTCGCTCTGTCATGCAGGCTGGAGTGCAGTGGCATGATCTCAGCTCACTTCGACCTCCACCTCCTGGGTTCAAGTGATTCTCCTGTCTCAGCCTCCTGAGTAGTCCTCTACAGGTGCATGCCACCATGCCCAGCTAATTTTTTTTTTTTTTTTTCCTGGAGACAGTCTTACGCTGTTGCCTGGGCTGGAGTGCAATGGCGTGATCTTGGCTCACTGCAACCTCCACCTCCCGGGTTCATGGGATTCTCCTGCCTTAGCCTCCCGAGTAGCTGGGATTACAGGCACACACTACCACACCTGGCTAATTTTTGTATTTTTAGTAGAGATGGGATTTCACTATGTTGGCCAGGCTGGTCTCGAACTCCTGACCTCAAGTGATCTGTCCGCCTTGGCCTCCCAAAGTACTGGGATTACAGGCGTGAGCCACCACGCCTGGCCAGTATTGAATTTTTACGGTGTTTTTTCAAAGCCTGCTAAAAGTCGTCTTTCATACTAGAAATAAAGAGCCACTTCTCACGAGGCTCACTGTCCTTCCCAGCCACCGACCCTGCCACATGGGTGGGAAATGCTTGAGAAACTGGCTTTGGCCTTGTGGTCCACCTCTCCCTCCCCCAGATACTCAGTGGCCTGAACGGATGGATGCCCAGGGTTGGGCCACAGAGGACTTTAGTGGGAAGGCTGGCCCTCCTATCTCTAAACGGCTCAGGTTTTCTGAGGATCTGCGGCTCTTCAAACCTGCTTCCTGCTACAGTCTTTTCATGGGCAATTTCTAGCCACGTCCCAGTTGGCGTATGAAATAAGCTCAGGATGGAGATACAAACGGAGAAACAATTTCTCCTTCTTTAAGTTGGACTGAGTGGAAAAGGAAGGCTTAGGGTTCCAGACTCCACGGTTCTCGTCCTGACCCCATCTGCTCAGCAGTTGAATAAGCCTACCAAATGCCAGGCACGCGGTTGGGTGCCCTAAGGGCTGTGGGCCTCTGCAACTTTGGGATCAGGATTTCACTAGTTAGCAGGGAAGATGGGGTGCCAGGCAGGAGAGCAGCCTGAGCAAGAGCTCAGAGGCACTGTCTCCTCCTTTGTGACCACGAAGTGTGATTCCCAGTTTCCTTGGAATCTGCTCTACAGAGCTGAGGACTGCAGCACCCGATGTCTACAAGATGAAGTCAGCACTGGGTTGCCAATATCTGGAAGCCATAGTCGGTTCATTTATTTGTCCATTCTTTCGCTAAATCATTCATTCATCCAACAGCCATTTCTTGCTCACTGCTGGGGCTAACACAGTGAAGAGGCTCAAAGTCCCGGCCCTCCTACAGCTTGCAGTTTGAAAATATAAATGATAAAACTGGGGGCGCCAAGTGCTCTGTTGGAAGAGAAAAACAGGCTGGGGGATAGGGCATGATGTGGTGGCATGGAGGCCTGCTTGCCGTTCCAGTAAGGGGAGCACCTCAGGGGAGGTGGCATTTGAGAAGAGGTCTTATCAAGAGAGCCCTGCAAACGTCTAAGGCAAGAGCAGCAGTCCAGGTAGAGAGAACAGTAGGTGTCTAAGGCAAGAGCAGGAGTCCAGGTAGAGAGAACAGCAGGTGCAAAGGCCCTGGGGTGTGAGCAGGCTTGACGTGAATAGCGTATACTAAGGAAGACTGTGGACTAGGGGAGAGTGAGGGAGAGAAGCAGATCATTTTCAGTTTTAAAGGCCAAGTGGGATCCCTGGGTCCTGACAGTGGGTGGGTACTGGCAGGCAGCTAGGGAGAGTCGATCAAGATGGAATTCCGACGAGGTGGCCAGCAAGTGGTCATAACACCCAGGCTTCTGCTGTGGAAGCCATTGACTCCTGGCACCCTTGGAGGTGATCTGAATTTCCCTTTCAGACAGGCCCCGCTATGGAGCTAAGATGGCACACCCTCTCTAGACAGGATGGCTTATGTGGGCTGCAGATGCCCCCAGGCCCAAAGCCAGAGTCAGACTGATACCATAGGAAGGCCTGGGCTCCGTGAGGTCTAGAAACCCCGGTTGCTGGTGGGTTTGTGGGAATTGAGCCTACGTTTTTCCCCTTCTGCTGGAGAACATTGCCAATGGAAGCAAGCCGGGGTGCCTCCAAGTCATTCCTCTCCGCAGCCCAGGCCTTGGCTTTAACTCTTGTAATACACCAGCACCATTTCACCTTTTAGATGTGTACCAGGCTTGGCATAGTGGTCCCGAGGGGGCCAAGCCACTCTTTGCTTCTTAAATCTCAGTGTCTGCTCCCCGCCACAGGTTACCCAAAGCTAACAACGATGCCAACACTGTCACCCCCATTTTTCTTTGTGTACCATGTGGGTGATTTCTACTGCCCAGCCCTGATAAAAGCTAGGGTCTCCCAAGGACCAGTGTCTGTGCTGAGCTGCATTCAGAGAAGCGTATTCTTGTTGCCAGGTGGTAAGTGAAAACCAATTTCTATCTTCAAGTAGCCTGAGCCACACTGCTCTGCTATGTAATAGCTGCAGAGCCTGGGTTTGTTACTCTTTCAGAGACTTGGTTTCTTCAGCTGTGTAATGGGGGCAGTCAATACCTACACTTCATGGGATGACCGTGAGAATTAACAGCATATATATGTAGGCTGGGTGTGGTGGCTCACACCTGTCATCCCAGCACTTTGGGAGGCCCAGGCCAGCGGATCACATGAGGTCAGGGGTTTGAGACCAGCCTGGCCAACATGGTAAAATCCCATCTGTACTAAAAATACAAAATTTAGCCGGGCATGGTGGTGGATGCCTGTAATCCCAGCTACTCAGGAGGCTGAGGCAGGAGAATCGCTTGAACCTGGGAGGCGGAGATTGCTGTGCTCTGGGAGACAGTTGAAAGCCAGACCTGATTGGAAAAGTTCTGGGCAAGTCCTATCAATTAGGAGGTGGTAGTTATTCTTTCACCCAATCATTCCTCCTCGAGATTTTTACTGAGCACCTACTATGTGCCAGGCTCTGTCCTAAGTGCTGGGGATATAGCAGTAGATGAGAGAGATGAGGTCTGTGCCTTAATGAGGGTATTACCAACCAGTGAGGGGTTGGTGTTAAAATGTCACAGGTTTCAAGATACGGGGTTCTGTGATCTGATTCATGCTACTCCCTCCCGAAAAACCAGGGCCACAGGAGCCATGCACAGCTGAAAGGCAGTGCCTGCGAGGCTGTGACCTAGCTGATGCCAAGCTTCTACGAACATGGCACATGCAAACAGACCTGCTGGTGAGGCACAGTGAGATGACACGTGTGAGGTCATGGCGCCTGTACACCCGCAGTTCCTTAGGAACTCGAGGTGAATGTGATTGCCTGCCTCACGTCTTCCTGAGTGGTGTCTCCAGTACTGAAGAGCAGCCTCTGGTACTGCTCTGTTGGCCTCGCGTTGCATGTGGATCTGGGGTTTGAAAGGCATCATTGAAGTCTAGTGGTGGAGGGTGGGTTGGGGGAGGACAAGGAGGATGCCTTACAGCCCCTGGAAGCTAATTTGAGGGGCATGTCCTGTCTGGTGTTGCTTGGCTGGCGTCTGATGCATTTCTCTTCCAGGAGCTCAACTCGAAGCAGGTGGCTCCTCTTGCCATCTTGGGGCTTGGTGCCGTCCTGGCCACAAACTGATCTGCCAGTGACATGCTCTCCTCCCAGTGAGCCCCTTTTACTAGAAACCAGAGTCTCAGAATCACCATGTCTACTCATCCCAAGAGCTGGGGACAGTTTGGCACGTGGTGTGGCATCTTTCTCGTAAGCCCTAAGGTCTTGCTCATAAAATGGCTGGTGGCAGGGTGCTTGTGAGTCTGCTGTCTGGGCTGGTTTCCGGAGGCCTCTGGTTTGCAGAGAGCATCGGTGACTCACGCTGTTCTGCAGGTTGCCAGCCCAAAGCAGTCTGCGCACACTAGGGCGCAGTGCGGCTTGGGAGGGGCCCCTCTCAGCAGGATGTGAAAATGCATCTCTGAGAGCATGGCTGATCTCAGCCCTGCCCATTCTGAAAATGCAGAAATAGCTTCAAAGGTGAAAGTGCTTTGGTGGAAGAGGGTGGACTGGCCGTCGTCAATTCAGTCTGTTAACAAGCATCCTCTGTGTGAGGGCTGAGACACACTGCTGCTGCTAATAGAAATAGCTGCTACTTTTGGTTATTTCTTAGCTTGGCATAGTGCCATGTGTATGCATTCCCATATTACAGATGAGAAAAACTGAGGCTCAAGGACTTAAAAGATTGGCTCTGATTCCCAAAACAAGTAATGTGGTACAGACTTCTTATGATGTGCCTTGCACGTTTGAAGAACTTTGCATGCATTGACTCAGATTCTCTCTAAAAGCCTTAGAAGCTGGGAATAGTTTTTGCCCACCTTTAACAGAGGAGGCACAGAGAGGGTTAGGATTTGCCTCAAGTTCCATGAAAGGATGTGGCAGAGCTGGGATTTGGACCCCAGCCGTCTGTGTGTCCCTGTGACTCTGACCCCAGGGTGTGAGCCCCTTGCCAGGACAGCTGAGAAAGGGAGGAGCTGTTGGCTGGAAGAAACAGAAATTTGGGCCTGATCATGGGCAGACAAGCAGGATTCAGATGCAGAGAAAAAAGAGGGCCTCCTAGGCATCAGCCAAGCGACACAAAGGTGTGGTGGTGGGGGTATCAGGGTCTGCTCCTGGTTCAACCCCTGCCATGGACCAGCCATGTGATGCTGGACTAAAATAGAGGGATGTCTGCTTACCTGAACCTCAATGACTTCACTGGCCAGATGCCTACCTCATCAGCATAGACCGAGACTTTGGAGAGGAATGTACTTTGGGGACTGTATCAGTCAGCTCAGGCTGCATAACAAAATATCATAGACTGGGTGGCTTAAACAACAGAAATTTATCTTCTTACAATTCTAGAGGCTAGCAATCCAGACCAGGATTCTGGAGAATCCTGTCAAGATCAGGTTCTGGAGAGGACCTGCTTAGGTCCTGGCTTGCAGACAGTCACCTTTTCTCCCACTGTGTTCTCCTATGAGACAATGAGACTGACCTCTGGTGGCCCTTCTTCTTAGGCCACTAATTCCATCACGAGGGCCCCACCTTCATGACCTCACCAAGCCCTAATTATCTCCCAAAGGCCCCATCTCCAAATATCATCACAGAGGGGGTTAGGGTTTCAATATAGGAATTTGGCGAGTGTGGTGGGGGCATAACTCAGTGCATAGCAGGGACTGTATAGGTGAAAGGTTTGATCAAGGGGTGAATCAGGAGTGAAGGTTCTGTCTGCGTGTCCTGGGAGCTACTGTCTTTTAGGAACACCTGGTGCAGTGTCACCCATGAATACAGTCCTTGCTGGTCACTCCAGGTGGCCTTTGAGTTGATAGCAGTACGTGCAAGGGCCACGCCTGTGGATCTCACTTGGAGAAATTTAAGACAGAGCCTGGTCCCTACTCAGATCTTGAGAAATTTCTTTGCAGGCAGCCTAGTGGCTTCTCTTGCCTGTGAATCTGGAAAGTACGGAGGGAGTATGGTTGATATCTCTTATGGGAAATCCAGGACTTAAAATACAAAAGATAGATCCAAAGGTTTGTGGAAGAAACTGTGATATGGCCAGGGATGCCTCTGCTTCCAGGACGTGGGCTTGAGTTGGGCTTCGGGAGAATGTGGATGTGTTGGGGGGAGGGGTGTCCCATGTTGGGGCATCCCATGCTGGGGCTGTGCTGTGAGCTGGTCCTGGCATATGTGGGCAAACACAGAATGATCTGGAAGGTGAACTTATGGGAGGGTGAGATGGAGACTGGGCTGGAAGATTCAATAAATATCCAGTGAATTCTTTCTAAGAATCAGGGGCTATGTTGGTATTTGAAGAAAGAGCTTTATGAAGCTAGGCCCAGGGGGTTTGCACCTTCTCTCAGAAGAGGGGGAAGTTTTGCTTGATTCTGTGACGTGAGCAAAGCAAGTTAGGGTGGAAATCTTTCTTACTGCTCCCACCTGCTAATCCACCTGGGAGTGTCTGACCTGCTCACAATTCCATCTCTCTTGGATAAGCAAAGAGACATATACTCAGATGTCTTAAAACAAATGTTTGGTTAATTCCTCTAACCCCCAGAGGGGGTTTATGGTACATGTCTTCCCCAAAACTCAGGTATTTATTTTATTATCTCATTTGTGATCACAGGCTGATTTGTGGGTTTGAATTACTGTTTGTTTCCTGTGTCTCAATTCAATATAGTAACAAGTGCTTTTCTTTTGCCTTTTTTTTTTCCCAAAGGCAGCAAGTTATTTTGCAGGGCTTGTGCTGTTGGCTGATGTTTCTTAGCAGAGGGTTGGGGCCGAGGTGGTGATGAATTGGCTGAAGGACAAGGAAGTAAACTGTGGTTTGTTTAGAATGCTTTCCTGCCTGTGGTTGCTACTTTAGAAGCCGTGTGGTTGCTTGATAGGAGAGGTGCAGCTTAGTTGCGTGAAATCAGAAGAAATTCTGCTGAATTGGAGAATAGAAATGGGCAGTTCAGGTCTGAGTTTACACAGTTGGTTAGTCCTTCCTTGTCGGGCAGCTTAGTTGAGAAAGTCACCAATTGTTTCTCCGTAGATTGTAAGTTGATGTGCAATCATTGCAAAAAAGCAGACAATGGAGATGATGGTAGCATGTTCTACACTGGCTGAGGGGGGACAGCTGACTTGCCAAAAAAGCAGACAATGGAGATGATGGTAGCATGTTCTACACTGGCTAGGAGAAAACAGCTGACTTGCATTGTAGAAACACAAAACTGGACGTCCCTTAGACCAGTGCCTGTTTCCCATTGGCTCCACCACGGAGATGCACGCAGGGTTTCCCTTAAATTCCATCCCATTCTAGTGTGCATGCCTGTGAGCTCAGAAGTCTGGGAAGCTAGTTGTATATTTGTCAAGGAGACAGATTCTTGGGTCTGTACTTTTGTCTGTAATGGCTATTTGTTGACCTCTTGTGTTTTTATGAAAATTATCAGCATTGATTAAGCTCATCAGTGAACCACTTCTAATTTACATCCTAAATTATCATCTAGTCCATAGGACCAGTGGGATGACTCACCAGTTTGTGCCTGGGGGGTAAAAATGCAAGGCCACTGTACAGGTCTTAGGCTGTAACCTTGTATTAGGTTGGCACAAAAGTAATTGTGGTTTTTGAGGTACCCCTGTTTCTTTGGGAGGATTTGTAGATGATACTTAGGGACCATGTAGTAAGTCGAAATACTGCCTTTTCTCTTGACGCCCCATCTCCATATTACTGACAACTGACCAGCACATTCACACGGATCAATGGACTTACCTCCCATTTAAACATGTAGGGCAACAGAATGGTATCCTTGGTTATTGGAGTGGCCTCTTTTAGACTGGTCTTTGTCTCTTTCTCTTCCATCTTCTTTAGGGGACCATATTGTGGGCTTAATAAACACATGCCAATGAGCCAGCTATAGCATCTCATTTATTTTTATTTTTTTGAGACAGTCTCGCTCCGTTGCCTAGGTTGGGGTGCAGTGGCACCATCTCAGCTCACTGCAACCTCCGCCTCCCAGGTAGCTGAGGTTACAGGCACCTGCCGTCACACCCAGCTAATTTTTGTATTTTTAGTAGAGACGGGGTTTCACCATATTGGCCAGGCTGGTCTTAAACTCCTGACCTCAAGTGATCCGCCCACTTCGGCCTCCCAAAGTTCTGGGATTACAGGCGTGAGCCACCGTGCCTGGCCTATAGCATCTCATTTAATCCTCAGTGACTTTGCCAAGGAAGTGTTCTCATCCCCATCTCGTGGCTGAGGAAACTGAGGCTCAGGGAGACTGAGGCAGAGGCACTGTTGAAGTGCTTATGTTCCAAGAGCTTCTGATGTGAGTCTACATTTTAACAGAGGCCCCAGGGCAGCCAGAGGATCTTTCAAATTGGGGAAACCCTAGCCCAGGACTAGTACCCGTAGAGCTGGGGCCGCATCTGGTCTCTACCCAATGCTAGGAGGCTGTTCCTGGACAAGTCGCCCCATCTTTCTCTGCCTTACTAACTTGACCTGAGAAATGGAACTCTCACCACCACCCCGGGAGATGTCTGTGAGGATGAAGGAAGGCAGAGCGAGTAGCTACCTGCGGGGGAGGGTGTTTGGCGGTGGTCTGGTCCCGAGTTGATTTCAGGCCTCAGTTGAATGAAGACAGGCCCTGCCTCTGTCTTCCACAAAGAAGCTGACAAAGAGTGAAACTCTATGACTAAACAGGAAGCTGCACCTCCAAATGCTGCAGACGGAGCCATCATGTGATGCTTTCTATCTCTCTGAGAAGCTGACAGAACAGGGCTTGGTTTCTCGAGTCCCCTGAGATCGTGCCATTGTGCCCCCCACTCCCCATATGAACACTGGGCACCATGCGGTTTGGTGTTTGAAGGTTTGGAGAGAGAACTCGTGTTCTGGCTGGCTGGTCTGAAGAGCCTGGGCCCTGGGGTTCCAACTAGATTCCAACAAACTCCTCCAAGGGTGTGACTTCAGACCTGGGCCTGACACCTGAGATCCACTTAAGTGCTCCTTAAATGAGTAGATATGGATAAAGTGAAAACGTGTTGGTCATTACAGAACTTTAGAGCTGTCAACTGAGCAAAACAGGGAGTGGCGTGCTCTAACATAAGTTCCAACAGGATCACCCTGCTGTAGGGCCGGGGGTAGCAGCGGAGGTTGTTGGTTTCTGACTATCTTGGGTAAATCCAGAAGCATGTATGGGTGGGTGGGATGTGGGCTGTGAACAAGGAGTCAGGGAACACACAGGTTGGCCTGAACAACTGGAAGGAGAGAATGTGTGTTTCCCATCATGGGAACAGGTGAGACACGGGGAGGAGACAGGGAGCAGGGGTGAGGATCCAGAGATTGGTTTTGGCCGTGTGAAGTTTGAGATGACCTGTGGGCAGGTAGATATTGCAATCTGAAGTTCAGGAGTGATGGTCTGGGTTAAAAACATTAATGTGGCTGTCGTCAGGATAGAGGTGGTATTTTAAGGCCCTGAGGGAATTATCTGACAGTACCGTCTGCTCTTGGACTTGGAAGGAGTCAGTTTCAAGTGGAGACTGGGCAGTTTAGTGTGGGAGCTGCCTTAGGGCCACATCCACCTGGAAATGTTTGCTTTGGGAGATGGCCTGAGATGCATGGTCAGAAAAGGAGGAGAGATGAAGTGCTCCTTTTGCCCCAGGGCAGCAGTGGCCAACCCCAACTAGCCAATTCCTGTTGGAGCCCAACATTTGGAAATCCAGGCCTCTAACTGCATAAGCGCTGAAAGGATCTCATTTACTGAGCATTCTGTCTCCCTTGAAGATGAGATTTCAGGGAGCTTATGCCTCTATTTGAAAAAGCATCCTAGTTTACTTGACATTTCTAATAACGCTGCATTATTCCCTGTAAGAAATTGGACTCAGAAAACATTTCTAAATCAGGCATTTGGAATGGACTTGGGTATTCCAATTCGGCCAAAGGGGATTGGGAAGACAGGTGTTTTGAAAGCCACAGGCATTGTACAGATGTAGAGAGGAGTTTATTTACAATAGACTCCCCAGCTCTCATTCTCTTCAAGTGCCTTCGTTGTTCTGATAGGGCAGGAGCTTTTTTTTCCATTGTTGACAAAAAACAGGAAGAAAATGTGCAGTTTTATGAATTTCCCTGACCACTGAGGTGATATCACTAGTAAGAAGGAAACTGGGGCCCAGTTTAGTATCTGTAGATGCCTGAAGGAAGATAACAGTTGAGCAGATCTTTAATGAAATTCTGATTTTCCTTTGACTGCAGCAGAAACCAGCTTAATTTTCTCTTTGTAGTTGGCCATGATTTGTAAACCCCATCACATACCCACAGCAGCCCTTTTGTCCACCCTGAACACGCTCCCCTGATCCCGCACCCCACATAATGTAATGCACTTTGCACAGAGTCCCTCATCTCCATGATTATTACCCTAGTGTTGGGTTAATTCTGGCACAAATGCTAAGATGTTACAGAATTTTGGCTTAAACTAGAGCCAAAGGGTTAAGCTCTCTCCTGGGCTTGGATGATGTTGGAAGCATAAGAGAGAACAAAGGTGATTTTTTTTTTTCTTCTCAAAAATGATTTTGCAAATCTTTTTCAGAGCTGATAGACACACACCTTAGCTGGATACAAAACATATTATGAAACAGAATGACTGTGATCTTTGATCCGAGAAATCAAAGTTAAAGGTAATCGATATCTTCTGCTTCTCCTTTTGTTTTCCAGCTGTGTGTTTCCTTAACTTGAATTTTTTTTTTTTTAAGTATAAGAAAACTTGACAGGCTGAAGGCCCTCTCTTCTCATTCTCCTGCTCTTAAGGGCTAGACCCCTCCACTCCTGAAGTGGACACTCCTGGGGACCTCCCTGAGAATCTCAGGGTTGGGCGGGAGAAGGGGGGGATGAGGCCCCGTTAACTTGCATGCGCCCCGATTCCAGGGCTGGCCTGCATGGAAAAATGCAGCAACGTCTTTGGAGCCTGCTCCTTTTTGGTTTTGCACACTTTGTTGTGGGTGTCCAGTTAAATGAGGCTCTCCATCCGTGGCGGGTGTTCGGCACTGGGGAACAGCAGAGTGAGCAGGGAGGTCAGAAAACCTACCTAAGAAGCCACTGAGGAAGCCCCGCCCTGTGCTTAGGTCATTTCCAATCCTGATTCCCTCCACTCAAGGTTTCAGCTCCTCCCGGGGGGGCTTCCTTGTTGTGGCTTTTGAAGTCGCATGATTCTGCTACTTGGTTTCTGGATTTGAAATCAGCCCCTTGAACTGAGTTTCCCAGGGTGCTCGGCTAAGCCCCTCACCCAGCAGATCCACCTCGCCGGGCCTCCACAGAAGAGCCTGGCTGCTAAGAAGACCTTATCGTGCAGGTTTCAGGAGGCCCTGGGGTGTGAAGTCCAGATGAGACATTGAGGAAGGTTGCATTACCTCTCTGTGCCTCAGCTTCTTAGATGCTGTTGCTGTTATTTAATCTTCTCCATATTCTAATTGGAATAAACCAGCACACACAGTGCCCAGCCCATCTTAGAGCTTCTATTAGCACACCCAGGGGAGCTGACGCTTCAGAAGCATGATTGCCAGAGGATGGGGCCTGCTGAGATGAACCCCTACTTCCCTATGGCAGAAGGAAGCCCTGTGGGGAGGAGAGCACATTCTCCAGCCATCTGCCACTCTCCCTCCTCAGGACTTTGCATCCGAGGAATCAGGATAAAAATGCAAGTAAAATATCAGTGCTGAGGTTGTAAGCCCCTCAGGGAACTTGTCAAAGGGCGGTGCCTTTTTAATGTGTGTCTTGGGCTCAGGGACTTTGGCAAGCCAGTGGCTCAGGCCTGTGGCTGACTCTGACCAGCATGGCCTGGGAGGGGATTTACTGCTGCTGCATCACTCTTCAGACCCCACCCACAGCTTTGGGCTACAGTCCTATTGAGGGTTTTATGTTCTTTTCACTGAGCCTCACTCAAGTATGGCCAGGTTTCCCTGGAGAAGATGAACACTGGGAAGTTTCTTAGTAAGCGCAAAGCAGAGGTCTGGGAGAGCTCCGTTTCAAGTAACAGGCCTTTTCAGTTAGAAGTCAGAGGGGAAGGGCTGGGCATGGTGGCTCATGCCTGTAATCCCAGCATTTTGGGAGGCCGAGGCGAGGTCAGGAGTTCGAGACCAGCCTGGCCAACATGGTGAAACCCCGTCACTACTAAAAATACAAAAATTAGCCGGGCATGGTGGCAGGTTCCTGTAATCCCAGCTATGCTATGCAGGAGAATCGCTTGAAACTGGAGGCAGAGATGAGCCGAGATGGCGCCACTGCACTCCAGCCTGGGTGATGGAGACTCAAAAAAAAAAAAAAAAAAAAAAAAAAAAAAAAGAATCAGAGGGGAGGGCTCAAGACCAGCAGGCCCGGTTGCTTAGGAAACTTACCTCTTGGCCTTCAGAGTCGCTTCCCCTGATAACAGTTAGGACCAAAGGCAGACGGTCCCAGAGAGGACTTCATGTGCTTTCAGGTTCATGCATCCTGACCCAAGCATGCAGGGGTCGTGGGAGTGAATTCAGCAAGGCACTGCAAGGCAGAGGAAACAGTCAGTAGTGACTAGGGGGTGGTGCCTTGGGCCCCCTCTTGGCTCTCAGATTCTTTGATTTGGCCTGGAGAAAGCAGCCCTCTCGATTCCCATCCAAGCTTGAGGAGTGTCTTTCTGGCCATGGCTTTTGTGGCTGGGCCCAGGCTCTCGTGGGCACTCACGCAGTCTCACCAGATTTTAGAAAACATGCTTGAGGTTTGAGCGAGAAGCAGGACCCAGCCTATCCGCTCCTTCCTGTTGCTGCTTTCTCAGGGGATTCAGTTCCAAAGTCAGCAGTCAAAGGGAAAGGGCCTAGAGTAAAATTCACCCTTGAAAGTCCTTTAAATTGCACCTGAAGTATTAATACATGTGTGTTGTTTTCCCCATGTAATCCTGAGTAGCCATCCTGCTGCAAACTGAAGTCTGGGAACCTCTGAGCTCTGATAAAGGAAGGAGGAGAAAGTACATGCAGGTGTCTGGGCCTTTTAGCAAAACAGAAAATTCCTAGGACAGAATGGGATACTAACAGAAGTCAGTTTTAGCTTTTAGAAATCCAGTAAGAGGCACTGGCTTCCCCAGATTGCCACCCTCAAAAAGTAGGCAAAAAGAACACCCTGCTTTTTCTTCTTTGACATTGTCAGCTCCTAGTATATATATGCTAAACTACAGCTCTCGGGTCAATCCTGGCCCCAAGCCTGTTTTGGCAAATGAAGTTTTATTGGAACACATCTGTGCCCATTTGCTTACTGTCTACGGCAGCTTTTATGCTACACTGGCAGTGCTTAGTAAGTGAGAAGGAGCCCACAAAGCTGAAAATATTATCTGGCCCTTTCCAGGAGAAGTTTGTTGACCTCTGATATACCATCTTTTTGTGTCTGTAGCCATATCCTTCTTACTGAGTTGAAACACCTCTTTATATATAAATGACTTTGTCATGTATACTGAAAATGTTACACCATGTTTTGTGCGTAATTTTTGTATACTTAAGATCGGTTCACTTTTTCCTTTCCAGTTTCAGGCTTAGTAGTCACCCTGAGATCATTCTCCATCAGTCTTTTAGGGCACCTCTAAGGATGATCACAGGCCAAGAGCACCATGGCAGACTCACAACTGCTGGCCTCAATTCTGTTCTGAGAAAGGGACACTTTCTCCAGCAGAGCACTTGCCTTCGTCACACGGCCTCTCTTTGCTGGCTAAGCAGAGTCTGCTATAGCCGTCCCCTGACTTCACGCAAATGACACAGAGGATTCTGGGATCCCCAAAAGAAAGAGGATCAATACTGTACAAGTTAATCAAATGGGCCCTGAGTTCAAATCCCAATCCCCCGTCACCTGCTAGGGAGAGTATTGGTCTGCCTGTCTCTATTTCCCCATCTATAAAATGGGGATGATGATGTTACTAGGAGCAGTGTGAGAATTAAATAATAGTCCCTGGCACTGTATAGGGCCTGGCACACAGCTCTCAGGAAATGTGAATGGCTGGTATTCTTTCATAGAGAGAAAGACTCCAAACAAGTAACAGATCAGCAACCCATTTGTCAATCGAATAAAAAAGGAAAATCAGCTTCCTTAAACCAAGGGACCTAGACTGATGGTGCAGGGTCCTTGGGGTGGACTAATGCAGGCATTAAGCACCTGCTGTGTGCATGGTGCCATGCATGAGTGGGGCTACTTGAAAATTCAGTACTTGCTTTTGGAGGGAGTGAGGGCACCATGGCAGGAATGTGGGGCAGCTTCCAGGAAGGGGCAGAGCACTGCACATGGCCCCATTTGGGAACAGGTAGGAGGAGAGGTACAGTTGCTGGCCTAGGGTAGATTATTGGAGGAATAAAATGTTGATGGCAATAATACAGGAGAGTGGTTCAGCACCCAAACCTCAGAGGCTGACTTGGGGAGGACAATCTTTGCTGTGACCTGAAGTTTCCCAATCCCTTTCTAAGCTTCTGTGTTCTGTTCATAAATAAATGTTATTGAGTACTTCCCATGCATCAAGGCATCGTCTAAGGGATATGAGGGGAAGGAGAGCATCAGCACAGCAGGGGATAGTGAGGAGACAGGAGTGCAACTGGGCTGGGGGTGGCCACCAAGTGGAGCTTTGCCAGGGAGACTGTTTGAGCCTTAGGTGACATGAGCGAGAAGGAAAAGCGTTAGACTAGGGAAAGCATGATGCTACTCAGAGGAGCAGCGTGAGGAAGGTGAGACGAGGAGGAACAGTGCTGAGTGGGGGCTAGACATAGGGAAAGCATGATGCTACTCACAGGAGCAGCGGGAGGAAGGTGAGACGAGGAGGAACAGTGCTGAGTGGGGGATAGACAGAGACCAGGAGAAATGGCATGGTGAAAGGGTACTGGGGTTCCCCGGTACCCTGGAACTCGAGTCTGCAAATGTGGGACCTCCCTGTGGACCCTGCATGAAGTGGTTGAGCAGAGACCCCCCTCTCAGAACTTAAAGCCCAATGTGGCTCTACTCTGTCACCACCACCTAGCAGGCATTTCTGTTCTAGAACTTTCTCCTTGTTGGCAGTCAGGGGAACAAGTGCCGAGATTTCAGAAAGAGGAGGTTCCTACCCAGAGAGGTTTGGGCAGGAGTTGAACTCAGGGCCACTTCAGCACCCCCAGTAGCAAGAAGGTCTAAGTGCATAGGGTCACTGAATTTTCCAGATGCAACTCTTCACTTCTATCTGAAAGTAACTCCCAGAAAGCAGGACCGTTTCCATCCAAGGAGAGGGAAACATGCTTCTGCCTGTTTGAAAGGTTTCCCTACTTCCTATCCCCTGCCCCAGCCCTGTGTTCTGAGAAGGGAAACAGCCCTTCGAGAGGGCCTTGGTGCCAGCGTCTCTGCCTTCCAGCTAATTTTAGAAAGCTGAGGCTGTGGAAAGTTTTCATTAAGGATCCACTCCTCTCACTTCCTAGGTTGAGAAAACAGGAAGCCCTTTGGAATCTGGGCTTTGAAAAGCTTCACATGAAGCTGCCCCGACCCCACCTGCCCCGGGCATTTGGCTTTCGCTGCATAAGTCCTACACAGCACGGTCAGCTCATCACCCCTGCAGGGAGCACTGAAGGTCTGGGCTGACAGTCCTTATTCAGCTTCTGGTTTAGGGCCCCTGGGAGTCAGCTGTTACTCAGTACACAGTAGATGCCCAACTAGTGCTGGTTAGCTAAATATATGAATTCGTCCTCTACATTCCTATTAATGAATCCATTTCCACATGTTGGAAAAGTTATACATAATGTATATATTTCTAATACATATATACTGGTCTACAAACCAATACTGGCTGAACACTGGGCACTGTGATCTTTACTTGCATTATCTCATCCAAGCACCTCAGCAACCTGGGAGGTAATATTTTTAGATGCAATTTACAGATGAGGAAACTGAGGCACAGAGTGGTTATGTCACCAAGGCAAGGTTCACCAAGCAAGTGGCAGAGGTGGAATTCTAACCCTGGCTGGCTCTAGAACCTGACCTCTCATGTACGTGCTTGTGGCACGCCTGACGTTCTGGCACAAAACAAAGTCAATGGTTGCAAAGCACAGAATTCAGAGTCCAACATGAAGCGTGGGGATTTTACTAACCATCATAACCACCAGCTATTGAACACCAGGCACTGTGCTGGGCGCTATTACCTATGTGAATGCTTAGCATCCTCACAACAGCCTGAAAAGGTATGTGCTATGATTCCCACTTTACAGATGAGAAAACTGAGGCATGGAGAGGTAACGTCATACAGTCAGAGAAGGAGCTGAGAATCAAACCCGGTTCATTCAGCTCTTTGCGTTCCCCGACTCTCACTGTTATGGAGGTTGCAGACCATCTGGGCAGGGGTTTTCCAGGGAAAAGCACCCTGAACCTAGGAGGGCCCAGCTTTGACCATGGAGAAACTTCGGGCAACTCTGAACATTTAACCCTCACTGCCAATGTAACTTAAGGCTTAGGTGAGAAAAGGAAGTATGAGGAGGTGTGGGAAGAATTCAGTGTCAGAACCAGGAAACGGGAAATGAACCTGCCTTTGATGGGACTCCCAAAGGGGTCTACATCCTCATCCCTTCCACCCCATCACTAGTCAGTATGGTCCACCTGCAAAACTGAAGGCGTAGGCATACCTTAGGGAGCATGCCTCACGCATGGGCTGTCACCAATAGCACCTTCTTCTTTCCAAGAATGTTTTAGGGAACCTTTTTGCAGGATCCACTATCCTAAGATCTCACTGCCCTAATTCTAGTAATTAGTACCTTACCCAGTGGCCAAAGTGGGAGAAGGTAGCTTGCTTCTTGATGCCAGTGACTGTTACTGCTCTTGGTTCCCTGCTAGGAACTTCACACATACTTCTGGGGAGGGAGGTGATCAAACTTTCCCAAGCTGGCACATGATCCTTCACCTGGTTGTGCTGAAATGGAAACTATGTTTATGTTGATGGCTAGTCAGTCTTTGGGGGGCCCTCACTTGCTCTCTTTGTAAGGGTTCCTCTTTTGAGAAGCGTAAGTTTTATGGATCAAGAAAGAACCATGTTTTATCAGACCTAATCATGTAATAGGCATTTTCTAGATGTGGAAATAGTGGAAGTAGTTTGGTACACAATAGAAAGCCTCAAGCACGACATCAAATGCAGAAGAGGAGAAAGTTACTTCAAACATGCCCTATGGCTCAAATCCATTTTTGCCACAAAGATTTCCATTTCTGCCACAAAGATTTGAAAAAGTTACCATTTGAGCAATTTTCACTAACAGATCTTTAGCACAAAATATTGCCTGAAGAAAATATGATATAGGAAAGCATTCCTTATATTAAAAATTGTCAAATATACCATCACAAGGGACAATAAAAAAAGTATTTAAAAAAAAAATAGAGATGGGCAGAGTGGTTCATGCCTGTAATCCCAACATTTTGGGAGGCTCAGGTGAGAGGATCGCCTGAGCTCAGGAGTTTGAGACCAGCCTGGGCAACAGAGTGAGACCCTGTCCCTACTAAAAATTTAAAAATGTAGCCAGGTGTGGTGGCGTGCACCTGTAGTCCCAGCTACTCGGGAGGCTGCGGCTGCTAGGAGCCATGATCATGCCATTGCACTCCAGCCTGGGTGACAGAGCAAGACCTTGTCTCAAAAATCAATAGCCCGCTAGAGGTTCTAGAAAGTGAACCTGATGCGTGTTTTCGGTGCCCTCTCACTCGCCCCATTCTCTCTCTCTCCCCCCTCCTCTTTTCTTTTGTAGTTAATGAAATTATCAGGAAGGAGTTTTCAGGACCTCCTGCCAGAAATCAGACGTAAAAGAAGCCATTATAGCAAGACACCTTCTGTATCTGACCCCTCGGAGCCCTCCACAGCCCCTCACCTTCTGTCTCCTTTCATGTTCATCTCCCAGCCCGGAGTCCACACGCGGATCAATGCATGGGCACTAAGCAGACTCTCACTTAAGGAGCTCGCCACCTCCCTCTAAACACCAGAGAGAACTCTTCTTTTCGGTTTATGTTTTAAATCCCAGAGAGCATCCTGGTTGATCTTAATGGTGTTCCATCCAAATATTAAGCGCCTGCTGACCAAAAGCACATTCTGCACGAGACAGGACACTGGAACTCGCCTGAGAACAGAGTGACTGGAGCTTGGGGGGATGGGTGGGGGACAGAAGATGTGGGCGCTGTGATTAAACCCCAGCCCTTGCGTTCGTTTTTCCAGGTCGCAGATACAGCTCCTGTACCTTTTGAAGGAAAGGAGTTCTCAGAGCAACCAAAGGAACGTGACCCAAGCGCCCAGCTTACAGGCTGAAGAAACCCAAAACCCTCGATAGAGACAGAAACTGAACTGTCAGTCCTTAGAGCTCGCCCAGTCCATGCCACAACTGGGCCACAGCTAAAGCTTTATTTTTGAATTCTCATTCCAAAACCAAACTGTCTTGCCCAGACAAGATCACCTGTTAAGACTTCTTGGCGTTAAGTTATGACATGTATACGCGTTTGTTATTATTTTTTTTCTGCTTTAAAAGGCTGGCCAGGGCACCTAGCACTGGAGCTGTCTTGGCGAGCTGTTCTTTAACCCCTGCAGCACGCAGTCCTGCTAACACAATTTCCATAGACTTGGGGGGCTGACCCAGGCTGCAGAGAGCAAGCACCTGTCTGCTGCAGCTGTACAACCTGGATGCTTTGCAAGGTTCCGGCTTGCTTTCTTCCTAGCAGCCAGAGTGCTTTTCCGTAACGCAGTGAAGAATCTCAAGCATGTGCATTTAATTGAGGAATAGCAGAAGGGCTAAAGCAACCAAGAAAAGAAGTGCGGGTATTTTTGTTAAGGAAAACAACCCAAGTGCTTCTGGAGGTGGGTTTCTACCAAGATAGAGGAAAAGGGCTGAATTCCCTCTAACCTAAATTCAAAGTGGGACAGTCAAGCTCAGGATGTGCTTCCCAGCTTCACTGGTTAATTTGACCTGAACCTATTTAAAGATCTCTTCTGCCCCTGAAGACCTATCCGCACTAGAATTCTAACATGAAGAAATCTACTCGAATGCATCCTTTACTTTGAATGAGCTCTGTTCAGACCAGTTGCATGTTATATGTGATTTCCTTCCTCCCAACTGTTTCCACTGAGCGCACCCACAGTCTCCCCTAGTCTTCCTCTGTGGGTGTGATTTTTGTGATTTTTACAAACAAAACCCTTGAAGTTCTTGGCAGATGTGTTTCTGTTTGTTTGCATGTACTGCAGATACCCCAGGACAAGCGGGGGATTCATTTTTCAGCCATTCAGTTGTTTCCTCAATAATCCGCAACAAAGTGAAAATATTCTTAGCACTCAGACTGTACTTAGAGTGTTTCCTCAGTCCAGTCTGTACAGTCTGTAGGCAGAAGGCCTCAGAAGAAAGTCATGGCCACTCAGTACCCACTGTGGGCTTTGTAAGTCCTGGCTGTCCCGTCAAGGTTACCCAGAGGTAAAAGCTGCCTGGGAGTGGGGCCAGGTGTGTTTGGCACTCCAGATAGAAGACAAAATGCTCAAATTCGGGCCTGTGCACTTGTATGCAACCTGTCGGTCAATACCTAGCATTTATTTTTCCCTAACAATGAACGACCTTTCCCTCACCCACCCTGAGCTCAAAGAGTTTAGCAAAATTCTCTTTTAAATAAACAGAATGCCAGTAAGAGGTTGACCCCTACCATAGAACTTCTGGGATGCTAAATACTTCCTCACGAACAAAATAAGTTCCTTATACTAGCAACTTCCTCACAAACAAAATAAGTTCCTTATACTAGCAGCTTCACCTAAAGAATTTTCTCTCCAGCAATATTGACTTCACTGGGGAAAAGCCAGGAGTGTGTGGTGAGTGATTTGTTCTCACTTGACCTGGCTAGGACTGGCTAGGAGCCATTTTTTGTACATGAGGGAATTTGGGCTTTCCTCAGTTATCTGAATGTTTTACCCAAGTGCCTTCCTGCTATTGTAGCAAAGTAGCTCAGCTTCCTTGTCCACAGGGTGAAAAAGGACTAATGCATTTTCCATCAGTTTTCTAACTATGTTAGCAAAAAGGGCCTCCTGGTAGCTCAACCTCCTGTACGCATGTGTGTGTGTAATACACACACAAACCCCTCTGTTTTTCTAAGACATCTTAGCTGGATATTATAGGAAGCACTTTCATAAACAACTGTAACAAATCGCAAAGGAAAGAGAAACAAAAGCATTAGATTTGAGACATAAACAGGCAAGAGAAAGTGTATTAGGAACTGACAGCTATCAAGGAAGTTTTGTCAGTTACAAATGCTAGGAGGAAATTTTGCCAGGAAGGATGGCTCATGAAATATTTCCAGTATGGGAAGAGGCAATAAGATCCTCTAAGAGAATGAGAAAGTAGGGGTATCTAAATGGTAAAGATGGGTGTGTTGCACGTGTGTTAGAAGGATCTCAGTTAAGTGAAGGTTTGCACTGCTACATCTAAGTTAATGTAAATATGTAGCACTCTGACAGGTCTACCATGTTGCTGAATGTAGTATATTTCCAAAGTTTGCAAGTCTTCCTGTATTGTACAAAAATGCTGCTGCTTGATAATATGTATAGCAATCCAGATTAGTATGTTATTAAATTTTATTTTCTTACCTGTATTTTTATGCTTTTTACCTGTCCTCAAAATATTACACCCCTGTTGGAATTAGATTTATATTTATAAATGGTCAGAAATCTTTTTAAGTGTCTCTTTTTACACATAGGTTGATTTTTTTTTTTCTTAAGAGAAATGATGTATTCTTGAAACATTTGTTACTCATTCCAGGAAACAAAAACCCATATAATAAAACCCCCACTCAGAGCCTGTTAGTCACCTCTCTAGAAGATGGCATCTCAGGAGAAGGCATGGCTTCGTGGAAGAAGGAACCACCTTTTTCTTGCTCAAGAATTATGCTGACTTCAGCCCTGAGCCTGGATCTGGTCACTGAGAATCATCGAGTGTCGTCTAGATCCTCCCCCCAAAATAAGTAATCTAGTAGGTGATTTTGATTTTAAAAAATTGACACCAAAACCCTGCCTGCATTATAATGGAATTCGAAAAGAATTCATGTTCACAGAACCCAACGTTCAGGCTAATATTTACAGAGGGGACCAAATCTAAATCCTGGTAGATAACTCCTGTATGCTTTATCCAAAGGACATCCACAGTTTTCCAGCATAGCCATAACCAAGGATGAATTGATTCCTTCAAAGAACTGGGAGGCACAGATATTGCATTTTTTGTTTACATCCAGTAGCCAAGACGCCTCAGTGAGCCAGTCTTGGGCAGAGGCTGTCACATTTAGGCAGATTGGAAGTTGGCATGTTCTAATTCTCACTCTGGACTACAGTGAGGCTGAATTTATCATGTCAAAAAAAAAAAAAAAAAAAAGACCTTTCCACGTGCTTTCTATTGCTCAGAATTGAAAGAATGTTTTCATTTCAAGTTTACAAGAGGCATGGATGGAGTTGTGACGTTCTTGACAAGCTGGGCTAACCTTTCCCGAACTTGTTTCCCAGAGGCAAGGTGCTCGGTGACCCAGCGCATCTTAACCTTTGGTCTCCTAGGCTCGAGGCTAGGGCATTACGTTTCATGGAACCAAAACAGCCAATTGCATAGCAAGTATTTTCCTGCATTCCAATTAAATGCTTAAGAAAAAGCAGCATCCTATAAAATTGTGATCATAAACATCCATTTCCCTCAGCTTTTGTGAGTGCCTTGACTTACAGCCAACATCACTGTTTAACTCAGTCTGTTTAAAAACAAACTTTTCTGGTGGGTGATAACAGAGAGTTGCTCCCTGAGCCATCAGGGTCCTGGCAGCTGGAAGTGAAAGGGTTATTAACATTCTACTTTTATGCAGCTGTTGGCTGACTAGAATAAACTCCCTGCTGAGTTCAACCTTTGAGTGGAATGGATGCAAATGATGTTGTTTCCATTAGAGCAGGTGCTCACAGCATTCTGATTGGCCTGAGCAGACCGAGGCTATGGCTGTTGGGACAAGCTTAGCATCCTGGACATCTTGTCAAAGAACCTCACTCGCCCCCATGGCCTCTACAGCCCTCAGAGGAGAGAAAACCAGGACAATCCTCCAACAAACAAACAGAGGTCTCTCCAACATGGTGGTGCTGGCAGGCTTAGGTTTAGAAAATCCTGACTGTTAAAGGCGTTTGAATACATCACATTCCTATGCAAATGTTTTTAATCTCCAGTTTAATGTAGTTTATTTTTCCTATATGTAAAGTATTTTTATATGGCTTGTATCATGATAGTTTAGCAATAAAACAATTGGAAGCAACAGCTACTTTGGTGTATCTTTCTTTTCCAGAGAGGCTACTCAAATATCCCCTTTACATTTCGGGCTCCCTCAGCAAGGAACATTTTGTGTGTGCACATAAGTGTGTGCGTTTACTCCTCGTCTCAGCCCTAGGAAGTAGTCTCAGCCCTAGGAGGTAGGTACAGTCCCACTCTGCTTGTGACTCAGGCTCAGAAGCCACTTGTCGGAGGTGACAAAGCCACATGGTCAACCTGAATTTGTCTGATTCTCTCCAGCACAGCTCTGCTGTAATCTGTGCCTCTAGACTACTTTTGAGGTAGCATTCATAAAAGAGATTTATGATGCCCACCTTAGACCAGCTTTCCAGCCACTTGGAAGGCAAAAGCCATCATTTTTATTTGAGCATCTTGCAAAATATCAAGGTTAAAGAAAAAAATGCACCTTATACCTTCAAACCCACAAACATAAGTACTAGAACCTTCTAGCCAAGTTCCTCCTTAAAACAGCTTTTGCCACCCTGTAGCTAAAGCACCTAAGAGGTTTGGAAGTAGCTGCTATTTTTAATGTCTTAATGTGATTCGAACCTCCTCCCACCCTTTAACCCCAGGGAAATGGAATGGGATACCTGCCCCAGGCCCTGTGCTTCACTCCACCATAGCCCTGCTCTTGGAATGTCTTCCTGGGAATTTTCTAGCCACCCTATTCCAGTGCCTGTAACCAGCACCAGCACTACCAAATGGGCAGGTGTCCCAAGCTCAGACAGGGACCTGCATGGGTCCTGGCTGCTGGAAGTGCCTATCTTGAAATAGCGTTAGTCTCCCTCTGGTGGCTGGGACCAGCTGGCTCCCATTTCTCCCCTTCAGATGCCCCAAAGAGCTCTAGAACCTGCACCTACAGGGTCCAGGCCAGCTTCCAGAAGAGCAACCTGGTGAGCAGATTGCTCCTGATGGCTGGTGCAGTATTTTCATTGTGATTTTTGTGGGATGGTGTGAGACTGGATCACCAGAATGGTGCTGATTTAGGAATGGCTCAAATTGCATATGCAGACAGGAGCCCCACAAAAAATATCTGCCCAGGGCTACACCTAAGAGGCAACTGTGCCCCACTAAGATGATTGCTGCCGCTGCGGCCAACTGTTTTGCTTTAACTCACTTTCTGAAAACCTTACACCACTTCTCCTAAATCGAAAGTCAAAATCACTTAAGCAGAGGACAAGGCTAAAACTATACAGTCATTTTTAAAAAAGAAAAAAACAAAAAAAACAAGTCTGTGTTGTACATTTATATTTAAGCCACACTTAATAAACACAAATTTGGCCTGTGTCTCAGTTTCCCCAGATATAAAATGAGGACTCTAGTCCCTACCTCACAGGTGCTGCATGCTTAATCAATATTACCTATCAAGCCACCGTCCCATCATTTAACAAACAGATTTCAGATTCACCTAAGGCTTATCGTGGAGCCTTGAGCTCATCTTGAGACCTCATTTGACTAATATCTGGAAGAAAACATTTCGAGCTCTGACTATGGGATTTTAATTTTTCTAAATAGATCATTAGAGCCAGAAACTTGAGTTTATCCAATTTTCTAAACCTGAGATAACAAGGAAGTTCGTATTGGAGCATCTTGGGGTCACTTTGCCAGGAGTTTGCAAATCTGAACATGTTCCTTGCTGTATCCAACAGCACGGTGTAGTTTCGTACAAAGGAGCAGAAACAGAACAGTGGTTTCATGCCAAGTTGGAATTTAAGAAGTGGTAAGAATGACAGGAGAAAACAAATGCCGACTCCTACTCAGCCTCTTCATGTTCATACATTGGGAGGAAACTGGGTTCCTGGTAGGACCAGGTTGAGTATAAAATAATGCTGAGGACAGAGGCACAGAACCACAAGGACCTTTAAGAAATGAAAGTGAAGTCATTTCTTTTGTCTGTGGATCCCCAGTAGCTGTGATGGGGTATAGGGGACACACTTGCTATAAACCTCATGACATTTTGTGGTACAAAAAGATGGATGAGGTCGGACCAAACTTTCACCAAAAAGGGCTTCTCACTGTAAACCACCTCTTGCCCTGCCCTCCTGGTAAAATTCAGAAGTTGAGCTTTGTAAATGGCCCGATGAGGAGTTATCAAAGAAACGAAACCCCCTGCTGTACATCTGCCGTGTCCCAGGCCCTCTAGGAATCCCTGATTTACTAAAAACTTCAAGCTCTGAAACACTGCGCTGGACTCGAGACAGGAAGTACAGTGACAATTCACTCTGATTTCCAGGGGCTATACTTTTTACATCAGTGATCCCTAAATGTTTTGTTGAAATGGGGACACTTCATCCTTCTATGAAATACTGACAAAACTCCTTGAAAACATATTGCCAAGTTTCTGCTGCTGTGCAAAGTGTCAGAGGATATTTGATTCAGAACCCTCTGCCCTTAATACCATGAGAAAAAAGTATTCACAGGACAACCGTGGAGAGGGTTGTATTTACACCTTCACATACACACGTGCCAGACTCCTGTGTGGCCTCCCCCTCAATGTGCCTTCTTCTCTTCGACAGCCAGGAGGCATTTTGAGTTCAACATGCCACTAAATTTCCTGATTCCCAATCTCCTCTTCCTCCCTCCCTCTCCCAACACACACCCATCTTACTCATCAGTTTATGCCCACACCATCTACACAGTCGCTTAGTCAAAACCCTAGGAATACCCCGGATCCTTCACTGTCCCCACTGCCCACACATCAGCAAGTCCTGCTGGGTCCCTTCTGAAATCAACCCACCTCTATGCCTCATGCTCACCAGAACACCCTCATCTCCTACCTGGATGACACAACAGCCCTTCGCTGGTGTACTCCCGACCTCCCCGTCCACACAGCAGCCAGATTGAGGTTAAAGCAGCCTCAGATCCCATCACAGCCCTGTTTAAAGCCCTCCACAGCTTCCCTTTGCATTCAGGATGATCCGAATTCCAGGCAAGAGGCTCAGCCATCTTCCTTGGCCGCAAGTTCTCCAGCCTCCAGGCCTCTTTTCTGTTCCTTGCCCAGACCACACCATTCCCCACCTCTCTTTCTCTCCTCCTAAAACTTGAAACGCTTTGACCCCCGAGTTTCATGGACTGGCTCTTCCTCATTCTTCAACTTTCCAATCAAATTCTTGTCCTCAGAGGACTCCAGTGACCGCTGTTATGTGGGACCTACCCCATGCCCCGCCCACACATGCACTCAGCCTGGCGTGTCAAAAACGCTGTTTGGATGGCCGTGTGCATGTTTGCTGTCTCTTGCGCCTGTAAATTCCATGGCGGCGACGATTGTCTTGATTTGCTCAATGCCGTCTCTCTACACCCTGGCATGCGGTATGGTAGGCCCCCAGGAACCGGGTGTTAAATGAGCAAACGTGCCTTTTCCTGTACATGGAGAACAATGGGCTCATCTGGAATGTATGGAAAATTAATCATTTCCTAATATTTAACACATTTTATAAACCAAACAACTGACTCAAGGGAGACTTTCCTTCTGCCCCATATGGCTCGGTTTATTCATCTCTAATTACACAGCAGTGTATTCCAGCCTGTCTTCTAGAAAGAGCCAGTTCCCTTTGCTACAGAAAGCCATAAAGACCATGATTCCCTAGAATCCTGGAGCCTGCCAGGCCAGTTATCTGCTTTCTGGCAGCCTGCAGTCACCTGTGGCCCTCCTGCTTGTAAAATGCTCACTGCTGTGGCTCAACAGCTCCTTGGGGACAGGTAAGAGACGGGCCAGCCAGCCAGCTGCCGTTTACAAGCCAAATCTGAAACCGGCTTCTCGGGGGAGTCTGTTTGACAAGGTGAATAATGGATTGTTTGCAGCGGAGCGAGGTGCAGCCAGCGCCTGTAGCTTGCTATGTTAGATGGTGCTAACGCGCTCCGGCTGGGCGCCTCTCCATCTGGTCCTCCCCAGATACACCTGCAGCCGTGCAGTTCAGGAGCCCACGTTCTCATTTATCCTCCCCGTGGTGCAAATAAGCCAGGGCACCCTCTGTGTGCTGCTGGGGTCTTCGACACAGACCTTGGCCCCTGAGCTGGGCTCCAGGATCTGAAGGTGCAAGGGCAGGCTCTCCTAAAATCTGCCCTGTGGACACCCCCCTGGTTCCCAAGACCAGCACTGCCTAGAGTAGGTCCAGGGCTCCTCGGAGAGTCGGGCAGTGGGGGTCCCAGGTCCCGTGACTTCCATCTCCCAGGGCTCACGGCCTCCCCTCCAGGACGAGTCTCTTTTGCCATTTATCCCTGTTTACGTCACTCTCATCTCATTCCCTGCGTCTCACTCTGACCCCCATGAGGCTCAGACCCCACTTTCTGCCCCAAAGCCCCATGAAATGGTGCTGCCCATCCCTCTGCACCTCACTGCCCACCATAAACAAACCCCCACATCCTCAGTCTTCCCTCCCCCAGGGCCTGCGTGTTTTCGTCCTAGCTGAAACCCACCGCTCCTGAGCCCTGTCTCCTTGCCGGCCTCTGCAACAATTAGCACAAACTTAGTGGCGTAAAGCAACACAAATGCATCACCGCACAGTGCTGGAGGTCCAAGGTCCAAAGTAGGTCCCACGGGGCTAACATCCTGGTGTCAGGAGGGCTGCGCTTCTTCTGGGGGCTCTGGGGGAGAAGGTTCCCTCATCCCTTCCAGCTTCTTTGGAAATAAACACGGCTGCCCGCATTCCTTACCACTCAGCCCTCATCTGCTGGACCAGCCATCCCATCACTCTGATTCCACTCCCAGCCTCATGCCTCTTTCTCTAACAAACTCTCACATCTCTTTCTTTTGCCTCTAAAGACTCCTGTGATTACATGGGGCAAACCTGGGTAACCCAGGGTACTCTTCCTTTCTCACTGGTGATTAGCAATAGCACCTGCAAAGTCTCTTTTGCTGTAGAAGGTAACACATCCACAGGTGATGGGCATTAGAACATGGACGTCATTACAGGGCCCTTATCCTGCCTGCCATGCCAATGTGGCAGTGTTCAGAGGTGATGCCTTTAAGTGGTGACTGTGGATCCTGAGGGCTCTACCCTCGTGAGTGGATGAATCCATTCATGGATTAATGGGTGAATGGGTTATCATGAGAAGGAAACTGGCGGCTTTACAAGAAGAGGAAGAAAGACCTGAGCACAGCAGCACATTAGCACACTCAGCCCCTCCCCACGCGATGTCCTGTGCCACCAGGGGATGCTGCAGAGTCCCCGTGAGCAAGAAGGCGCTCACCAGATGTGGCCCTCGGCCTAGGACTTCTCAGTCTCTACAACTAGAAAGAAATTCTCTTTCAAAATGCCCAGTTTCAGGTATTCTGTTATAAGCAACAAAAAACGGATGAATACATTATTCAAGGCTCACGGACCACATCACTGAAGAACACAGACTAAGCAAAGTCTCCATCCACGTGAAGCGGACATCCCAGCAGGGTGCAGAGGGAGGGAGAAAGGCCTCAAAGAGACCTGGAGCTGATCATGTTTCAACCTGAACTCTTGCATTTCTCCTCCCTAGCGCCGTTCCACCCCAGCATTTATTTCATTTCGTGGGACACCGTCACCCCGGTCACTCAGGCTAGAAGTCCAGCACCATGCTTGGCCCTCTTCCTTCTCTGACACCCATCTCCCATCTGTCAGGAAATCCCATCAGTTCCCTCCTTCAATTTTATCCCGAAACTGACCCCATCTCAGCCTGGCACTCTTCTGAGTCTGGTGTTTGTTTCAGCGCCACCTCCTGCTAGGACTGATGTGGTAATCTCTCGGCTGGTCTCCCTGCCTTTCCCCTTCTGCCTGTCCTCATCACAGAGTGATCCTGCTAATCTTAGATCAGGTCCCTCCTCTGCTCAGGACCCTCAGTGTGAAAGACAAAGACCTTAAATGGCCACCAAAGCTTTCCACTGCCCACCTCCCTTCCTACCTCACCTCCCAGTACTCTCCCATCTTGCCCTCTGCTCCAGCCCCCTGATCTCTCACCCTCAAACACGCCACACTGCCTACATCTCAGGGCCTTCATCCAGCTGTTGCTTCTACCTGGCATCTCTTCCATTAGATGTAATAGCTCCAGATGTCAGCAGAGACACTGCCTAAGCTCCCATCCTAAAATCAGGCCCACTGTATTCTCCATGGCTACTTGGACCCAAACAGATGCTGCTATAGTTTGGTTTATCTGATGGTCCTCCCCTCACAACTGCCGCCATATCTCATGTTGAAATTCCATCCCCAGTGTTGGAGGTGGGGCTTAACAGAGGCGTTTGGGTTATGGGGTGGATCCCTCATGAGTAGGTGAATGCCCTCCCTGGTGGGGGGTGGGGGTAAGTGATTTTTCACTTCATTTGTTCCCATGAGAGCTGGCTGCTAAAAGGAGCCCGGCACCTCCCCTCTCTCGCTTCCTCTCTCGCCAGGTGACCTGCACACATGAGGTCCCCTGCCTCTTCCACCATGAGCGGAAGCAGCTTGAGGCCCTCACCAGAGGCAGATGCCCCATCTTGAATTTTCCAACCATCAGAACCATGAGCCAAATCAACCTCTTCTCTTCCTAAATTGCCAGCCTGAGGTATTCCTGTGTAGCAACACAAATGGACTAAGATGTCTAACACAATCTCTGAAGGCCTGAGTGCATCTGTTGGTAAATGGCCTTCAGCTGCATCTTGGTGGCATCCCGATGGGGGGAGGGGGTGGTAGGAATGATCCACCTGGTGCTGGCACTCAGGGGTTGCACTATCTACAGAGAATTTTAAAACAGTATTTCAACAATTGCTCTGATTTTTATTATCACTAGGTACTAGCTTTTTTATTTATTTATTTATTTATTTTTTTTGAGACAGGGTCTCACTCTGTCATCCAGGCTGGAGGGCAGTGGAACAATGACAGCTCACTGTGACCTCTGTCTTTTGGGCTCAAGCAATCCTCCCACCTCAGCCTTCCGAGTAGCTTGGACTCCTGGTAGCCACACCCTTGTGTGATCCCCTACCCTTGAGTGTGGGCTGGACCTAGTCACTCTGTTCTTAGATTACAAGAGGTAATGACTTCCATCTTGCGGGTGCTCTCTTTATCCGAGTCTTCTCATTTGCTCCCTCTGATGAAGCCAGCTGCACTGTCTGCGTGGAAAGAACCCAGGGCAGCTCCTGGTCACAGACAGTGGGGAACTGAGGCCTTCAGTCCCAGCCCACAAGGAACTGAATCCTGCCCACAACTGCTGATCTTGCTTGGAAGTGGATCCTGCCCCAGCAGAGCCTTGGGATGACCGTGGCCCCCACTGACTCCTGACTGCAGCCTGGGAGAGACCCTGAGCCTGGGGGCCCAGATAAGCTGAACCCAGATTCCGGGCCCATGGGAGCTGTCAGATAATGAAAATGTGTTGTTTTAAGCTGCTATATTTTGAGGTCATTTGTTACAGAGCAATGAAGAACTAACATATACAGAGAGGTCATGTAACCAGGCTGAGGCCACATAGTCTGTCAGGGGTTGGGGGAGGGTCAAGATTCAAGTCCAATTTGTCTCCTAGAGCTTGTGAGTTTTTTTGAGACAGGGCCTCACTCTGTCACCCAGGCTGGAGTCCAGTGGGACGATGAAGGCTCACTACAGCCTTGACCTCCTGGGCTCAAGCGATCCTCCTGCCTCAGCCTCCCGAGTAGTTGGGACCACAGGCACACATCACTGCACCTGGCTAATTTTTTAATTTTTCATAGAGATGGAGATCTTCCTATGTTGTCCAGGCTGGTCTCAAGCTCTTGGTCTTAGGCGATCCGCCCACCTCAGCCTCCCAAAGTGCTAGAATTACAGGCGTAAGTCATTGCGCCCGGCTGCTTGTGATTTTTATCTCAAAACACACCACAGAATTTTCTGTATCTGTGTTATAATAGGCATTTCCACCAGCATCTCCACGAAGCAGATGGGCGCCTGGTAAACTCCACATGGAACAGGCATGTGGCAGCCACCGGGCCACATGGACCAGCATGTCCGCCCCCTAACTGGTTTCCATACCTCCCCAGCCCATTCTCCACGCAGCTGCCAGATGATGGTTCTGAGGCTCCAGTGGGTCGCCATCACAATTAGGTTTAAAGCTCTGTAATGACCCCTTTCATGTAGCTTTTAGAGCCACAAGTGACCTGGCCTGGCCTACCCCTGGGCTGCCCAGAGCTGGTGCTCACACATCTGCCACACACAGGCCCCATCAGAGGGTTCCACATCACAGAGTCCCCGCAGCTGGGCCCTTCATCCGGTAAGGAAGAGCTGCCCCACCCTCCATCCCACCTCCACCACCTCCCCGCCGTCCCCCGAGGATTTGAGAGGAGCCGTCCCTGCCCACATGGACACCCTGGTTAATCCCTTTCCTTTATCTTCACCCTCCCTCTCTCCCAGCTCCCAACCATCAAGGTTCAAACATACTGGGTGTCCCCTGTCTAAATCAACCAGAAATAAAAATAGAAAAAAAATCATCCATCGAACCCACATCTGCCTCCAGCCACCAGCCTGGCTTTCCCCACACCTCCCAGCCAAGGGTCTAGAAGGAGTTGCTGCTGCCTCTCATCCCCTGCTCCCACTCATTCACTCCCCAGCCATTGTGCTGGGACTTCTGCACGCACCTCACTGCCAAACCACCAGCGCCCTCCCTTGTCATCGAATCAAATGGACTCTTCTCATTTCTTCTCTTCCTGGACTTCCCAGTGGCATTTGGCTCTGAGGTGTTCTCTCCACTTCTTCAAACTGTCCCCTTGCTCTTGGTTTTCAGGTCACCCATGCTACCTACTTCCCCCGGCTTCAGCCAATGGTCCCTCTTCCTCGATGCTAAAATCGCAGTGCCCAGACTCCACCCAAGATCTTGATCAACAATGAATGACCCTATGATTCCGCAGTGGAACACCTGGGAGTCTATCCTCTAGAAACACTCCCGATGCACCCAAAGACACACAAAGATACTCAGGCTGGTCTACTGAAGTAGCAGAAAAATATAAACAATCAGAACACCCATCCTCACAGCCCTGGTGACCTGATGCCTGGCGGATGCCCGTAGGGGGATCCAACGCAGCTTTGGAACAGAATAGGTGTGTGCATTCATTTCCTATGGTCACCTAACAAATTGCCATAAACTGGGCGACTTTGAACGACAGAAATTTATCCTCACATAATTCTTGAGGCCAGAATTCTGAAACCAAGTGCTGCAGGGCCGTGATGCCTCTGAAGGCCGTGGGGAGGACCCTTCCTGGCCCCTCCCAGCTTCTGGGGGTTCCTGGTGTTCCCTGGCTGTGGCTGCATCACTCCAATCTCTGCCTCCATCTTCACATGGGCTCCTCTTCTTATAAGGATACTTGGTTTTGGATTTAGGACCCACCTGGTTAATCCAGGATGGTTTCATGCCAAGACCCTTCACGTGGTGACATCTGCAGAGGCCTTTCTTCCAAGTAGAACCACACTCACAGGTACCGGGGTCCAGCACAAGAACACATCTTTTGAGGGGGCCACGATTCAACCCAGTACAGTGAGGAAAACCCCCTGTTTCCTCAGGTTCTGTTTAGAGTCAGCTCCTTTGTTGCTCTTTTGTGTCTCCTGGCCTCATCCTTCCTCATGGGCCTTCCCTCTGTCTAAACTGTTATCTACATGGTTTGTCTTGGCCGGGCGCCATGGCTCACGCCTGCAATCTCAGCACTTTGGGAGACCGAGGCAGGTGGATTGCTTGAGCCCAGGAGTTTGAGACCAGTCTGGGCAACATAGTGAGACCTCATCTCTACAAAAAGTACAAAAACAAAACAAAAAAGGACAGTTTGTCTTGCTCACTGCTGTGTTTCACCCCAGTGCCTGGAACAGTGGCTGGCAAGGGAAAAAGCAAAGTGCAGACCTGTACGTCCCATGTATGGGATGACCACACATACACACACACACACACACACACACACACACACACACACACAATGACATAAACTCATACACACACAATGACATAAATTCACACTGCATACACACATACTGCATACACATACTGCATACACACACATCCACAATGCAAACACACATACTGCATATACACATGCTGCATACACACACACATCTGCATATACATACATACTGCATACACGCACACTGTATACACACACATCTGCATACACATACATACTGCATACACGCACACCATATACACACATCTGCATACACACACATACTGCATACATGCACACCGTATACACACACACATCTGCATACACACACATACTGCATACATGCACACTGTATACACACACACATCTGCATACACATACATACTGCATACACGCACACTGTACACACACACACACACACACACACACACGTGCTTTTTCTGAAAGACATTTTGAAAGAGTCCAGGGCATGGGGGAGGGGACGAGAGGGGCTTTTCGCTCCATATCCATTTGTACTGCTTGAAGTCTGTAACCACACAATCTATTACCAAGAAAAAGTCTTAAAGGAACAACACATCATTACCTACACCCGGAACAAAGCCACTACAGGTGTGACCCCCTCACCTGCTGCAAGCCACTCAGTGCCACTCCTGCCCCTCAGTCCCTCCCCGGCCCGTCCTCCGATGCCTCCTGCCCCTCTCCCCTCTGTAAAGATGGAGCTGGGGGAAATAATATGGCTTGGATCCGTGTCCCTGCCCAGATCTCACATTAAATTGTAATACCCAGTGTTGGAGGTGGGGCCTGGTGGGAGGTGATTGGATCATGGTGGAGGTGGATCCACTGTTGCTGTTCTCGTCATAGTGAGTTCTCATGAGATCTGGTCGTGGAAAAGCGTGTAGCACTTCCCCACCCTTCTCTTGTTCCTGCTGCTCCGCCCATGTGATGTGCTGGCTTCCCCTTAGCCTTCCACCATGATTGTAAGTTTCCTGAGGCCTCTCTAGAAGCAAAAGCCACTATGCTTCCTGCACAGCCTGTGGAACTATCAGCCAATTAAACTTCTTTTCTTTGTAAATTACCCAGGTTCAAGTATTTCTTTACAGCAATGGGAGAACAGCCTAATGGGGAGGGCGGGGGGGGCGGAGGGCTACATCTTCCGTGTCTCTCCCTCTCCCTCCTGGTGTGTTCTGCACAGGGCTGCCATGGTGCAGCAGCCCTAATATTTTTTTCAAGGATCCAAGTTCTAAAGCTAGACAGCATGGTGACTGCAGGCACAGAGGCTACAGTGTCAGCTGCCCTGCGTTCAGGGACCTGGGCAGGGAGCTTGTTCCAGTGTCTTCCATTTGCCCTCCAGATTCACCCTCAGCTCTCTGGGCCTGGGAGGCAGACCATATGCCCAGCCTCTCCGGGGCACCTCTGGCTTTCAGAGGGTTCCTTCAATAGGAGGTGCCAGCAAGAGATGGAAGGTTGGGTGTTCATGCCGTGGGCTGGATATGTCCCTCAACAAAGGCCACTGTCTCTCCATGTGGCCCTCGCCATGGGGTGCCATCCCTCCCAGTCCCAGAAACTGCTCTCCTCCTTAACCTCTTCGGGCCTTGGGGCGGCAGAGGTGCCCCAATGCTGACAGCTCTGGGGGATTCATCTTGCATTACGTTTCCCCTCTCTCCTGTGCCTTTGTGAATAATCCATTAAAACTCTCCTCAATTTACTCCTTTGCCTGTGTAGCCTCCTTCTGGATTCCTGGTTTCTGGCCTGCTATTGTCTGTTACCTTCACAGAAGCCAGAGGGATCCTTTTCAATATGAGCCAGACGATAGCACCTTTTGCTAAAGCCCGCCAAAGGCCCTGGCCTCACTCAGAATAAAAGCCAGGCTCCTGCTATGATCTGGCCCCCAGCTACTCTCAGACCACCTCATCCCTCCAGCCACGCTGCCATCTTGCTGTTTCTTGAAGAAGCCAGACATGTTCCTGCCTCAGGGCCTTTGCACTTGCCAAGCCCGCTGCCTGGAACGCGCTTCCCCCATCCCCTGCAATGGCTCTTTGGGTCACGTTCCACCTCCTCAAAGAGGCCATCCACGGCCTCTCCGCCACCCTCCCTCGCAATACCTGGGGTCTTGTTTGGGTTGAGCGCCTATGATAGGTTCACTCTCCCACCTGTCTTCCCCCGAGAAGGTCAGTTCCTCGAGGGCAGAGTCAAGTCTGCCCAGTCCACAGTTGTGCCCACAGTGACCAGAAGTGCCAGGCATGTGGTAGGTGCTCTGATATTTGATGAATGAATGGGGACATTTCCCAAGCAGCTTTCTCTGGAATTCTTGGCTGCCGCCTGCCTTCTAACAAGTCCCTTGACTACAACCTGTATGATCCGGGGGCGATGGGGGACATTTGAGGAGACACAAGCTTTCTCCTGCAATTCATCCAACCAGAACCCCAAATTAGAACTAAATCACTCCTTTGGTGTCAAGGCTAGAGCAAGAGAGAGAGAGAGATAGACAGCGCCTGCTGGAGGAGCAGTGGAGCAGGGCCAGAATGGGCGGCATCATAAGAACAGTGTGGTCGGCTGAATTATGGCCCCAAAGAGGTCCCCGCCCTGATCCCTAGAACCTATGAATATGTTACCTCATAAGGCAAGAGGGATTTTGCAGATGTGATGATGTTAAGAACTCTGAGATAGGGAGATTATCCTGGATTATCCAGGTAGACCCAGTGGAATCACAAGGATCCCTATGGAATGGAGGCAGGACGGTCAGAGAAGATGTAATGATGGACAGAGAAATCAGAGTGATATGATCCAAGGAAGATGGATGGCCCCAGGAGCTGGAAAAGGCAGGAAACAGAATCTCCCCTAGAGCCTCCAGAAGGAAGGCAGCCCTGCCAATATTTTGATTTTAGGACCTCTGCCCTCCGGAACTGTAAGATGTTAAATTTGTGTTGCTTTAAGCCATTAACGTTTGTGGTAATTTGTTATGGCAACAAGAGAGAACTCATACAAAGAATAATATCTGCTCTTTCCTAACTGCTTATCAAGTGTGTGCCAGCCGCTGCAGGAGCCGTTCCCAGCACTCTGCAGAGCAAGGGCTCTTGTTATCTCCATTTCACTGATTAGGAAATGAGAGGTGATGTGGCTTCCCCGGGGTTGCATGGTGAGGGGCTGAGCCAGGCGGGAAGACAGGTCTCCTTGATCCCAGAGCCCACATTCTTCCCACTAAGACACCCTGCTTCCCCGGTGCACTCACACTTCTTTGGCCTTCAGTTTCCCCATTTGTCACCCATGGGCCACCTCTCACCTTGGAGTTTCACAGCCCCCGGCTGCTTTATGCAGAGGAACGGCTAAGACAGCCTCGCCCAGTGACCCCACCTCTCTGAGCCTTGGGGTTTTTCCAGGCCTCAGTCTTCCCTGCCTGGCCCCCGGGAGGATCCAACATGAGGGCGCCTGTGCAGAGAACCTGCAGGCCTTGTTGGGTGAGTCTGTATCAATGGCTGGCCACTGACCCATCCCTCTGAGCTGCACTTGGAGGCCAGAGGGTGGCGATTCTCCTGACTCCATTGTAAAGCCCAAGACAACCTCGAGATCTGATTGGGAAGGTGGATTTGCATCTGTTGCCTGCCTGGGCTGGGTGCTCTTGCACATTTGCTCAATCTATCCAAAGCCATCTTTGACACTTCTAATGCCATCATCCGCATTGCACAGCTGGGGAAACTGAGGCCCAGAGAACTGTAATACGAGCTCCAAAGCATTCATTTATGCACCCAACAGGTATTTTTTGATGCAGACCTTGTGCCTAGAACAGAGTGTTTTGGACACAGCAGTGGAGCTTGTGTCCCAGCAGGAAGGATAGACTGTATAAACCATAAGAACAGAAGAGTTCAGCAACGGGTGCTGCGGGAAAAATTAGCAGCAGGGAGGGTGCGGCTGGTGGTGCTTCTGGCAGGGGCTGTGATGTGCCTGGTGTTGTGCTATATATACTGGTTCCAGGATTTCTGTCCCCGAGCTCTGCAGCCACCCTGCAAGGTAGGGCTCTCCTCATTTCTCAGATGAGCTGGAGGCTCAGAGAGGGCGCAAGCTGGTGACCCTGCAGCTGTGCAGTGGCAGAGTGATGATTTGAACCCAGGTCTGTGTGCACCCAAAGTGGATATGCTTGCACCCCCTAACCTTGCCCCCAGCAGGGATTCTGTGGCCCTTAGAGGGTGCAGCCCGTGAGGCTCTGATCTCTGGGGGCTCTGATCTCTGGACCAAAATGCATCCAGGGACTTCCCTGTTTGCCAAGCAAGAACTAGGAGTAGGAGCAGGCAGGCGTGAACTGTCGAGGAGATTTATTTTGGGGAATCTAAAAGCCTGAGTCTGGCCAAGAACACTCCAGTGGAAATGCACGTTTTCTCCATGTGAACATTATGAGCCCCAGAAATCTGACTTCCCCCTGGCCGGGCTGGTGGGAGATGGCCTCTGTGTGGCCCGGAGCCCCCAGGTCCCCCCTAAGTAGGTACAGCTGTCGGGCTTCCGTGCTTGGAAACGTTCACATGCTACCGATACGAAATACTTTCCTTCCTAATAAACTTTCCCCCGCAAAAACAACTGGATGTGGAAAGATCCATCCTCTGCACCCAGCCAAGGCAACCTGCAGGCAGAAATTTCCCTTTAGGCTGAGCAGGGAGGCCCGTCCTAAGGTGAGAAGCATTTCCTGGCCACTGGGAAGACACTGGAAGGGACTCTCGGTGGAGCCCCACTGCCCTCTAGAGGTACAGATCCCCAAGCCCCACTGAGGATGCTCAGATCCAGGGCCTGGGGCTCTCCCGGGACTCTCCCGGGACCCCCTGCAAGAGTGGCTTCCACAGGCTTCCCTAAAACCTCCTCCAGCCCCTATCCCAGGTCAACGTTTCCCTGACCTCTGTCCATTTGCTGAGTTAAGAGAAGTAGGACACGTCCAGCCTCCAGCCAAGTCAGGTCCCTGGACCATAGGCTGTAGCTCAACGAACGCGGCTTGCTCTGTCCCAGACAATGGCACACATCCCTGGGAACTGCTGCCAGGCCTCTCCGGAGACTTTTAAAGCCACAAATCCTGAGGCGATCAGGATGCCCCATGCCCCCTAATTAACTCAAACCCAACATAATGCTGTACAGTAAGAGTAAGGAAGTCTAAGACACTTTGGAGTTTTGCGTGATGGCTACCTTGATGTCCTTTTTGTTTTCGAAAATAAACATCCTTCAAATTATTAACAAAAAAATGTTTGGGGCACTGCTCTGATTGAAATCACTTTTGCAACAATTGTAACAATGAGAAAGTTGTGACAGTGAAAGAGATCTGACCTAACCGACTCCATCTTGCTTCTCACCTCCAAGCCGCCCTTGTTCATTCCAGGGCATAGGTAACTTTGGGAGGAACTTAGTTTATAGTTTAACTTTGAAACAAAGATGATAACAGCCCATTCCCGAAACAAACCTTCTTCTTGCCTAGGGACCAGACTGCCTTTGTAAAACTAACAAATGAGCCACAAGATTAGAAGTTAACTGTTCAGGAGTCACGCAGCCAGAGCCCAAAATATCCCTAAACTTCCCAATTTCTCCTATAACACTGGTATTATAAAATCTAAGATTGGTGTTTGAGGGACTTTTCAGACTCTGCACTCAGCTGGGATCACCCAGATTGATCAACTGGCTCATCTAGTCCCGTGGCCTCCACGTAGGAACCAACTCAGTGCAAAAGGACAGCTTCGACCCCGATGATTTCATCTCCAACCCAACCAGTCAGCATTCCCCACTCCCTGGCCCCCTGCCCACCAAATTATCCTTTAAAAACCCCAGTCTCTGAATTTTTCAGGGAGACTGATTTGAGTGATAATGAAACTCTGGTCTCCCACTCAGCCGGCTCTGCGTGAATTAAACTCTTTCTCTATTGCAATTTCCGTCTTGATACATTGGCTCTATCTGGGCAGTGGCAAAATGAACCCACTGGCGGTTACATGCTGACATGTGAATGACATTGTTAACATGTAAATACTCTTTTACATGAATGTTGGCTCTCGCTTAGTGAGTGGGTACCATGTGCTCTGCGGCTCGGAGATCATTCACTGAGACCTCAGGACAAGCCTATGAAGTGGTACTGCTGTTGCTGTCATCATTTTACAGGTCACACAGCTGAGAAATGAAGTCTTGGAGGCTCGATTTGGGGCAGTCAAATCCTAACCATTAGGTCACCCTTCTTTTCTGCTGAATTGGGTCACCCAGCAAGGAAACCATCTCTGGCATCCAGAGCTTCCATCTCAGAGGGGAGTTGAAGCAAGGACACGCCATGGTTTCCACGCCTCCTTTGAGTCTCTGGACTGTCCTCATGTCTCTCCACATCTATGGGTGACACTCCAATCCCATCCTGTGGTCCAGTCCCTGTCCTCTCTCACCAGATGGCCACAACAGCCCCCTCCGGCCCCTTTGAGACAGTGATGCTTTCCAAGGGCACACATTAGCACGTTGCCTCCTGGAGTAAAGCTGAGTTGTCCAGTGCTTCCAGTGCCTTTAGGATAACTCAGATGCACCCTCAGAGCTCAGCCCTTGTCCCTTCCTCTGGGAAGCCCTTCTGGCCTTACCCATCACTCCCACAGCACTTCTCCTTTCAGAACCTGCTGAAGTTGTAACTTAACATGTGCTGTGTGATCATGTAACCCATCTCTCCACTGCTGGACTCTGAGTCCCCTGAAGATGAGGACTCTGCGTGGGCTCCCGCTGTGTCCCTTGAGCTGACTTCTGTGTCCTCAGTCCCCCACCTCCAACCCCCACGACACAGAGCAGGCACTCTAATATTTGCTGAGTGAATGAACACATAAATGAATGAATGAGGCTGGGCATGGTGGCTCACGCCTATAATCCCAGAATTTTGGGAGGCCGAGGCAGGCAGATCACCTGAGGTCGGGAGTTTGAGACCAGCCTGGCCAACATGGCAAAACCCCGTCTCTACTAAAAATACAAAAATGAGCTGGGCGTGGTGACGCATGCCTGTAATCCCAGGTACTTGGGAGGCTGAGGCAGGAGAATCACTTGAACCAGGGAGGTGGAGGTTGCAGTGAGCCGAGATCATGCCGTTGCACTCCAGCCTGAGCAACAGTGAGACTCCATCTCAAAATAAATAAACAAATTAATTAATTAATTAATTTAAAAAAATGAATGAATGAAAGCAAAGTGCAGTAGGTGCTCCCAGGAGCGAGAGATGCCATCTTGATGGTGGGTGGGAGGGGGACCAGGGAGACTGTGGAAAAAGTGGCACTAGAGTCAGAAAGTAGACATGCAGAGAAAGGGGAGAGGGCACTGTATGAGGAAAGGCACGGAGATCAGACACTGTGCCACATCTCCGGGGAACAGAACCCTTTTACCAAGGCTCCGAGATCCTTGCAATGTGGTCACAGTCGGCCATGTTTTGTGGTCACGCTCATACTACATTTCAGCTATAGCAAGCCGCTCACAGCTCTTCAACTGTCCCAGCTCAGGCCTTTCTGCTGCCGTCTCCTCTCCCTGCCGTGCCCTCTCCTTGAGTACTAGGCTGCTGCAGTCCAATCTGGCTTTCCACCCAAAGGCTGCAAACTGGTGACCCGCAGGCTGGACCTGGCTTGGGGATGTTTTTTGTTTCATCCACCCAGTGTTTTTTTTTTTTTCTTTTTTTAAGGCAGGGTCTTGCCCTGTCACCCAGGCTAGAGTGCAGTAGCGTGATCTCAGCTCACTGCAACCTCTGCCTCCTGAGTTCAAGTGACTCTCACTCCTCAGCCTCCCAAGTAGCTGAGATTGCAGGCACCTGCCACCATGCCCAGCTAATTTTTTTGTATTTTCAGTAGAGACGGGGTTTCTCCATGTTGGCCAGGCTGGTCTCGAACTCCCAACCTCAAGTGATCTGCCCACCTCAGCCTCCCAAAGTGCTGGGATTACAGACGTGAGCCACCGCGCCCGGCCTCTTTTTGCTTCTTTTAAAAAAGCACTTGAAATTCCGATGTCTTTACCAAAAAAAGTTTAGATTTGTACTTTCTTTTGAAGAACTAGATAATCTGGCCACACTCGCCCCACATCCTTTTTGGTGACCATGAGTCAGAGCTGAGTAGCAACCACCTCTTTGATGGGGGCACGTGTTGTCAACTGGCCACCATCCGCCCCTAACTGTGGCATTACCCTCCACCCACTTTGTTCATCCTTGTCACGCACCCAGGCCCTGCAGGACCTCTCCACACACATATGGAACTCGGGTAGCCCAGCCCATGGGATGTCTGGTGCACGTGCCCATGTCTTCTCTAAGCCTCTGTACTAGGCATTGCTGCAGAGGGGCCCTGCTCCTGAGGCTGGTCCTTCTCAGCATCCAGGGCTCAGCTTACCTGTTATACCTTCGGAGAGGCCCTCCCTGGCTACAGCGGGTCCACCCGCGCCATGGCAACACTGTTGTTCTTGCTCTCTGCTTGCTCCTTTACAGCTCTGCCTCCAATGTGTCATCCAGTTTCTGTGTTCGTGGAGTTGGCCTCCCCCAGTGCAAAGTCAGTTCTGTGACAGCAGGCATCAGATCTATTGGGATTGCGGCTGTATCCCCAGGGCCTTGCAGCGTGTCTGGAACACGGTAGGCATTGCATCAATATCTGTGGAACACAAGAATGAAGGAATGAAGGAAGGAAGGAATTAACACGCAATTGCGATTCTTCAGGAACTCCCACTTGGTAGCAGGGCAGGGAGTAGACCTTATAGACTAGCGGGTGTTAAATGGGGATGACTCCCTCCAACCCCCACCCCACAAAAGACAAATCCAGTAAAAAAAACCTGTGAATGTAACCTTATTTGGAAAAAGGGTCTTTGTGGATGGAATTAAGTTAATGATCTCAAGAAGAGATCATCCTGGATAATCTGGGTGGGCCCTAAACCTAATGACAAGTGTCTTTAAAGAAGAAAAGAGATCACCGACATGGAGGAGACGTTCAGGAGAAGATGGAGACAGAGGTTGGAATTCTACTATCACAAGCTAAGAACCCCCAGAGCCATCAGAAGCTGGAAGAAGCTAGCCAAGATTCCCCTGTGGAGCTTTCAGAGGGAGCACAGCCCTGCTGACACACGGATTTTGGACTTTTGGCTTCCAGAACTGCGAAAGGATTGTTTTGGGCCATCCAGTGTGTGGTAATCTGTCATGGCACCCCCAGAAAAGGAATACATTGACCAAGCACAGATGCCTAGACATTCATGCAACCTGCAAAGGGGCTTTCAAGATGCCAGGGCTGCAAGTCTCCATTCGATGAGCTGCTATTTTTTATTTTTATTTTTTTTGAGACAGAGTCATACTCTGTAGCCCGGGCTGGAGTGTAATGGTGTGATCTTGGCTCATTGCAACCTCTGCCTCCCAGCCTCCCGAATAGCTGGGACTACAGGGGTGTGCAACCATGCCCAGCTAGTTTTTGTATTTTCAGTAGAGACAGGGTTTCACCATGTTGGCCAGGCTGATCTCGAACTCCTGACCTCAAGTGATCCATCTGCCCCAGCCTCCCAAAGCACTGGAATTACAGGTGTGAGCCACTGCACCTGGCTGATGAGCTGCTTTTGCTGGAGCAGCAGCCAGCTTGGCTCTTCCTGCCTTGTGGAGCATCGGCCCGACACCCATTCAGAGGCATGAGACACCGCATCTCTCTTCACCATGCTACTCCTGTGATTAGAACTTCACAGACTTCTCAGCCTGCCATTTGGATTTTGTTTCCTGGAGTCCCCTTCCCACAGCTGCGCACTTGCCAAGTGGAGCAGCTTCCTCCCCTGCACACAGGTGCCCGGTCCTCTCTGTGTAGAGGTCTATCCCACCTCCCCCAGCTCCAAAGCCAGTATCCCCAGGGAGCTTTCTCTAATCCCCTGGTTGGATTCTTCTGCTTGGTTTCTGTGTCTGTCTCAAGGTGGAAAGTGTGATCTGCCTCCCAGCCTTATCTCTTCCAGTAGCCTGCAGGGGAAATGGACGTGCCGTGCCTGTCTGCACGCTTCCAGGCACACAGTAGAAAAAAAAAAAAAAGACAGCAAAACCCTCAGGAAAGCACAGCTTTCTGCCACCCTCCATCCTTGTGCAGCCAACAGCCCACCTCCTGGAGCCACTTCCCAGATACCACTGAACCTCTGACCTGACTCAGGTCCAGCTCACAACCTCTGACCTCCCTTTCCTACCCCACCAGGGTCATACCTGCTGCCTCAGGGCCAGGCAGACCTTGCCTTGGGAGCTTCACATTCATAATGAGACCCGTGATTCCACCCACTGGAGGGCCCTGCACCCAGTGGGTCAAGGGCATGACCCCACGCACCGACATTCCCAGCTCCTGAGTGGGACCTCAGATGGTGACACCACTCAGATGGCAAACACCAATGGTACCTGCCTGGCAGGGTGCTGTGAGAATGACGTGAGGTCACTTCATGTGACTCCCTTAGAAACCATGTGGGTTGGAATAAGCACTTGATAATAGTAGCTAGCGTTCACAATGATGACGATGGTGATGATGATGGTCATTGCCATCCACAGCGCTGGCCCCAGGTCAATACATAAGTGTATGGGGGCATGACAGGGCTGGCCTCCTACCTCTGACTCAGGCTGGCAACACCCCAGGGAGCTTGTGGGAAGGCCTTGTCCCCGGCAGAGGCAGAGCGTCCACGCCCCATCCTGGCCCCTGTCCACTCAGTGTCCTTTCTCCATCTGAGTCGATTTCTGTGGTGCTGGAAGATGCTTTCAAAATGATGTGAGCATATTTCTGAGGTCAACTTCTAATCAAAAACGACTCCCAGACGGTGCCCTGGTTTAAAAAGAAAAGAGAGAAGAAATGGAGTGAGTCACCGTCCAAACCATTTGAATGAAACAAAGACACAACAAACTCTCTGCTTTCCTCTTGAGCCAGAATGGATGACCTCAGCCCTATAGAGACACAGCTGGAGGGAATTAAGGGGGATCTCCGGTTCCCCGAGATAGCGAGGACGGCACAGCAGAGCCACCATGACTCACGGTGAGAACCACAGGGATGGAATCCAGGGGCCTGGAACCCCGGGGACCTGCAGCCAAGGCGAAAACCAACACTGGTCGGTGGGGAGGGGTGGCAGGAGGCTGAAGGATTGCAGGCCCTGGGAATAGTCGATGAGTGAGCTTGAAAAAGACCTCAAAGCTGGAGCAATGTGACCCCCACGATGTCTTCCGGGGACCTGGAGGACATTGCCAGGCCTAGACTTGGGCTTTTTAGTGCCCAGAGTGCCCCTGTTGGCAACTCTATTTCCAGTGTCTGGAATCCTTCCTCCCAATATTCCCAGGGCCCCAGGATCCGTCACCCTCACCCTCTGGGAGGAGAAGGGCAAACACAGTCATGGCCCAGGAATCTTAGAGCTTCATTTTGGAAGGCTGTGTCTCCCCAGGCTCTGAACTTGGAAGTCTCTTTGCCAGACAGACTTTTCCTGGGGATGGAGGGAGACTTGGCTGGACAGAGATGGGCAGGCCGAGTGGGAAATTATAGGTGGGCTCCATACTTCACCACAACTCTTAGGCCAATGTTCTCACCTTCCACTCAGGATTGTCAAGGTGACTCACTAAACTCACAGGATCAAATCTTTTTTGAAAATTCAACTGGTTTCTAAAGTGATAGCAATAATATATACCTAGGGTGAAACTTTTTTTTCAATAATAAAGAGAAGCATAACAAAGTTTTCTTCTGCCAGACTACTCCCAAGCCCATTTTTTCAGTGGTATTAATTCTTGGTTTTGGCTATTCTAGTTTTCTGATGGTAAAGTCTACCTTGAATAATGTCTACTTCTACTTCTTGACTTATCAATTTTAGATGGATTTAGATTCAAATTTAGATCAATTTCAATGGAAGATGATTCCTTCCATTGAAAGATAAGGAAATTAGTGCTATTATTCTGACCTTTGTATGTTCTTCCTCCTCTCCCATCCACGTTAGTTATAAAATTTTAAGTCATGGACCCTGAGATTAGTCTGAATTCAATTCCCACCTCTGCCACTTACTTGCTGTATAACTTCGGGCAAGTTACTTAACCTCTCTGTGTTCCAGTTTTCTCATGAGTAAAAATGCAGATAATGATACTAACTGCTTCATAAAGTTGTCATGAAGATGAAGAATTAAAACATGTAATGTTAATTCATGTTGAGTGCTTGGAACAGTACCTGATAAGTGATATCAATAACTGTTAGCTACTATTTCTCATTATTCTGTTCTAAAGTTTAGAACAGTATTCACCAAGGAACTAAGTGTGAATAGACTCATGGAAAAAATGTGATCTCGAGTCACAGAACTGTTACAGCACAAAGGAGAATTTTCCAAGTGTCAGATTTCATAGATAACTCTTTAAAGTGCCTTTCTAGTATCCTTTGCCTCTTCTGTATAATTGTCAACTGCCACTTTTAAACATCTTTATGCTGCTGGGCGCAGTGGCTCACGCCTGTAATCCTAGCACTTTGGGAGGCTGAGGCCGGCAGATCATGAGGCCAGGAGATCAAGACCATCCTGGCTAACATGGTGAAACCCTGTCTCTACTAAAAATACAAAAAATTAGCCGGGCATGGTGGCGGGCGCCTGTGGTTCCAGCTATTGGGGAGACTGAGGCAGGAGAATGGCATAAACCCAGGAGGCGGAGCTTGCAGTGAGCCGAAATTGCGCCATGGCACTCCAGCCTGGGTGACACAGTGAGACTCCACCTCAAAAAAAAAATCTTTATGCCATCCTCTTTCTTAGATTTCTTTTGGAGAGATGGCCATATATCTTTGGGTAATTTTTTCATATAGAGTATATGATTTGTAAGTTTTCAAAATCTTAAATATCTAAGAGTATCTTTGCTTATCTATATAAATAATCCTAGCTGAAAGTACTTTACCCTCAGAACATGGAAGACGTATCTTTATCATCTTCTGGCATCCAAATAGACAACAAATCTGGTGTTAATATGATTTTCCATCTTTTGTAATTGACCACTTTAAAAATTATTATTTCCAAAGGCCTGTAGTCTTTATTCTTAAAGTTTCAAAATTCTCTCTGATGTTTGTAAGTATGCATTGCAATTGGCACCAGATAGAACTATGTAAACTGAAGACTCAAGTCAAGATGTGCAATAAAATGTTGTCCTTTCTTTTACTGTTTCTTCCTCCTCCAATCTTTCTCTTCTCTTCTTTTGAAATGCTCATTTACAGAGGCTGGACCTCCTAGCTTTATCCTCTTCTATCTCAACTTTTCTAATTTCTAGTTTTGTCTAGTCATCCTACATTCTAGGAGATTTCTTCAATCCTGTCTTCCATATTACTAACTTTATCATCAGCCATGTCTATTTCATTTTTCATTCACTGAAATTTTCAAATGCAATTATATTTTTCATTATCAAGAACATTTCTTGTTCTCCAACTGCTCAGTTTTCACAATAATCTACTCTAGTTTTGTTGATGTGACAGTCTCTCAAATATTCCTCAAGACACAAACTGGAATGAAAACTTAAAAAAAATCTTTCCCTGGAAATATCTCATATCATTCCAGTATGAAGTATTCAGTTTATTTACTTTGATTCTTCCCTTTTTGTGAAATTTGTTTTCTGCAGATGTCTTTCGATGCCCTGAATGTGGTTTCACATTTACAAATAAAGGACCAAGTTGGTTAGTTTCTGTAAGTGACATGGGCTTCCTGGACAACTCTATGTGGTCTTGTTCCCTAGTCAGACTCTCCCTGAAATGGCAAGACACACCATGGGCTGTGTATACATGGACAGTAACACTGCCCAGCAAGTTTCCCTATAGGACAGTGGTCACCAACCCCTGGGCCATGGACTGGTACTGGTCTGTGGCCTGTTAGGAATCAGGCCGCACAGCAGGAGGTGAGTGGCAGGTGAGCAAGCATTACCACCTGAGCTCTGCCTCCTGTCAGATCGGCAGCTGCATTAGATTCTCATAGGAGAGCAAACCCTATTGTGAACTGTGCATTTGAGGGATCTAGGCTGTGTGCTCCTTATGAGAATCTAATGCCTGATGATCTGACGTGGAACAGTTTCATCCTGAAACTATCCCTGTTCCACCCCAGTTCATAGACACACTGTCTTCCATGAAACCAGTCCCTAGTGCCAAAAATACTGGGGACTGCTGCTATAGGGAACAAGGGCAGAGAGCATATAGGCAGGCCAGGGAGACACCAAATTGTCAAAACAAAGAGGATTAAACAAACAAGAGGTTACTTTTTTTTGGGTAGAAAGAAGTCTAAGGATAGACAATCACCAATGGTAGAGTGACTCAGAGATATCATTAAGCAATTGAGCTCTTCCTAGTTGCCCCCTGGTAGGACTTGAAAGATGGCTGCTGCCCCTGTGGCCTCACTCCTGAGCTTCTGGTGGGGAGAGGAAGCAAATGGGGTGGAGTGAAGGCACACACCAGGAATCCAAAGGCTAAACACCCAGCAGACTTCTCATATCTCATGATGGCATAGGAGACTGGGAGATGGAGCTTTTTGGCCAAGTGTTCTGTGACCTTGAACAAGCTAGAGTTTCTCTTAGAAAGGAAGAAGAAAAATAGATCTTGGGTAAGCCACCAACTATATGTGTGATGGGCATTTTTACCCTGAAGTATCCATCCCTGGGAGGAGCTGCTTATTCTCCCCCACCAGCCCCATGTCTATGGTGGAGACCTTGGTTCTCTCTCTAGCAGCCCTGTGGCAGAGATTGCTATTTGTCCCCAACACAAATTCTCTCCCTCCCTTTCAGTAGCAGAACTACTATTGCTCCTGGGCATGTGGCCACCTGGAATAGCCACATTTCCCAGCCTCCCTGGCCTCTGGGTGTGCCCATGTGACCGAGTTCTGGCCAATGGGGTAGTGGCAGAAGTGAAGGTCACTTGGGTGTGACTGTTGAGGGAAGGGAGTGTGCTCTGCCTGTCACCTTTCCCTTGGCCAGGCTGCAGAGGTGGAGGACGTGCTCTGCACACCCTGGGGATGGTGGAGCATCAGGGTAGAGGGGTAGGAACCTACGTGATGGACACCTCCTCAGGCCTGCAGACTGTGTGGAGCAGAGCAGAGCAGCCACCTCAGCCCAGTCTTGAAAGAGAGAGAGAGATTGTGAGAGATTGAGATTGAATCTTGTTTTAGCCACTATTATTTGGGCCTTTGTTGTATATATCTTAAAACAAAGAAGACCCAAACAGACACCCTAAGATGTCTTCTAAGCCCCTTTTTTTTTTTGAGACGGAATCTCACTCTGTCACCCAGGCTGGAGAGCAGTGGTGTGATCTCAGCTCATTGCAACCTCCACCTCCCGGGTTCAAGTGATTCTCCTGCCTCAGCCTCCCAAGTAACTGGGAGTCGTAGTAGGCATGCACCACCACGTCTGGCTAATTTTTGTATTTTTAGTAGAGATGGGGTTTTACCATGTTGGCCAGGCTGGTCTTGAACTCCTCACCTCAAGTGATCTGCCCACCTCGGCCTCCCAAAGTGCTGGGATTACAGGCATGAGCCACTGCACCCATCCAGCCCATTTTTAAAAATCATTTTTCCATCTTCCACAACACCAGTGGAAGGGTGGTATAATGGCTCCCAAAGATGTCCATATTCAGATCCCCAGAGCTTGTGAATATGGTTCTCTATATGACAAAAGGACTTTGCAGATGTGGCTAAGTGATGGATTCTGAGAAGGGGAGATTATCCTGGATTATCTGGGTGGGTTCAATGGAATCACAAGGGTTCTTAGAAGAGGGAGACAGGAGTATCAGTGTCAGAGAAGGAGACACGAGATGTGATCATGGAAGCAGAAGTGTGTGTGTGTGTGTGTGTGTGTGTGTGTAGGAGAGAGACAGAGAGATTAGTGTGTGTGTGTGGAAGAGAGAGAGACAGAGAGACTAGTGTGTGTGTTTGTGTGTGTATGTGTGTGTGTGAGAGAGAGAGACGGAGAGACTAGTGTGTGTGTTTGTGTGTGTATGTGTGTGTGTGAGAGAGAGAGACAGAGAGAGAGAGAGATTAGAAGATGATGTGCTGCTGGCTGGCTTGGTAGATGGAGGAAGGGGCTAGGATCCAAGAAATGTGGCCAGCCTCTAGAAGCTAGAAAAGCGGGAAACAGATTGTGCCCTGGAGCCTCCAGGAGGAACAGGCCTGCCACACCTTGACTCTGGGACTTCTGACCGCTACAGCTGTGAGATCCTGAATCTGCATTGTTTCAGGCCATTCATTTTGACGTGATTCATTACAGCAGCAGTAGGAAGCTCAGACACTGGTTAAAGATGTGCTCATCAACAGAGCGTTCCATTCACGCTGCGGGCTTGACTGCTGTGATCTCAGTCCTTACAATCCTGCCAGGGCATTACTCCTATTATTTCCATTTTACAGATGAGAAAGTTGAGGCCCAGAGAGGTTACATAAATCATCCAAGGTCACACAGCGAGTAAGTGGCAGAGCCAGGAGATGTTCCTACACATTACTCTTCTGCAAAAAATGTACAGGGTTCAAGAGGAGACTGAGAGGTGCAAGCCTGGCCCTCTGAGTCAACCTGGGAAGTGATGCCTTATTTTTTCTGACTTGTCAGGATATCCTCCTAACCCCCTAATTCGCCCTCTCTTGGTTAAAAATAGCCTTTGCTCTATTGCAGTTTGGCAGCTCAGTGACCCCTCATTTGTGGCTGCCCATAAGCACACCACAGACCTCTTTGCTTTGGGAAAACAGCTTTCCTGTGATGACAGAAGCCTGAGTCAGGGGTGCTGACGGCAGGGTGAGGGGGAGAGGGCGATTCCTGAGAGCAGCCAAGCTCAGGACACCTCTGGGGCGGGCATCGCAGCCAACTCTGCAAGGCGCCCCATCCCGTCTCATCACACGCTGGGGACCCTTTGGGCATCTGCTTTATAGAGGCCACTTTAAAAGGAGTTGGAGCAAGTTCTGACCCCCACCCCACAAGCCAGGGAATCCCCTGCTCCCTTGCAAGTTTGTTCTTTCTGCTTCTCTACCTGCAGTGATGCCTCTCCTGAGACCCCAGGCTGCTACTACCTGGCTGGCTGTCCAGGGGCAGGAGCTGTCCTTCTCTCTTCTGGCCCCAGCCTCATCTATAACTTGGGTGAAGGGATTGGAATATCTCATGTCAGAGGTTCCTGTGACCACCTGCTGGTCCTGGGTGGAGCCTGTCTTGGTCTGTACTTAATGTCTTAAACCCTTGTACTTCTGAAAGGACCTCTCGTGTAGGATGGTTTGAGGATTCAACCAGATACTGCAGGGAAAGGGAACAGCATAGTCTTGGTAGAGTGAGCTCACCATAGATTACTAAGCCTTTTCATTATTATTTTTTATTTTTAAATTTTTGAGACAGAGTCTCACTCTCTCGCCCAGGCTGGAGTGCAGCGGTGAAATCTCGGCTCACTGCAACCTCTGCCTCCTGGGTTCAAGCGATTCTTGTGTCTCAGCCTCCCAAGTAGCTGGGATTACAGGTGCCTGCCACCATCCCCAGCTAATTTTTGTATTTTAGTAGAGATGGGGTTTTGCCATGTTGGCCAGGCTGGTCTCTAACTCCTGAGCTCAAGCAATCTGCCCGCCTCAGCTGCCCAGAGTGCTGGGAGCCACTGTGCCCAGCCCCTTTTCATTATTATTACTGTTATAGAGTGATGCTCTCCTAACAAAACAGGTTTATTTCTTGCCCCCTCCTCCCAGGTCAGGTTTCTGAGTCTAAGCAGAGATTGCAAACAAGTGGTTCCACAAGTCATGCCCAGCCCATGGATGTGTTTACAAGGTGTTATTCTGCACAATTGTTTCACAACTTGAAGTAATTGCCACAGGTATGTAGGGTACAGTTTCAGCTGCTGACCTGGAGACCCCAAATAACAGCAAAGAGATAAGTTTGTAGTTCTCCCCTAGAGCAGTTTCAGGATAAGCAGGTGGATATGTGGCTCTGTGGGCGGGAACCCAGGCTCCCTTCCTCTTGTTGCTCTTCTTCCTTCCAGAATGTTCCCTACCAGAAGGTCCACAGTGTGCCTCACCATCAGGTCAGCCAGGTCTGGATTCAACTGGCAGGAAGAGCAGAGGGGAGGGTGTGACCCTCCTTCTCAGGGCCCAGCCTGGCTGTTGCCCACATCTGCTCACAGCTTATTGGCCCAAACTGATCACTTGGCCACATGTAGCTGCTGGAGATGTAGCTTATTCAGGGTGGCTGTGGCCCAGCTCAAACCCAGAGGTACCATTGCCAAGGAAGAAGGAGCTAATCAATCTGGGGGAGAAAGAGTGGTCTCTGACACACTGACTTTTAAAAAGCAGGAGATTTGAGGTGTGTGTTGAGATCCTGGTGCACGCGGAGGATGCTAAGTGCTGAGTGCCTCTATGTGTCAGGCCCACATGGAGTTTCCTCGTTTAATCCTGGAATCGGCCATATGCAGGAAGTTCTGTATCATCCCCAGCCACACGTGAGGAAACAGAGATTTAGCAGAGTCCTGCGACATGCCCCAAAACACAGCTAGAAAGTGGAAGAGTTGGTTCTGCCCCAGGCCTGACTCCAAAGCCTGTTTTCATCTCTGCGCTCGTTCTACATATTTGGCAGGTTGGGCTCCTGTATTTCCCAAGAAGCTGAATGTGAACTGCCATGGCCCTTTCCTTCGCATCTTCCTTTCTAGACACACTCCAGAAGTAAAATCACAGCAACAAACAATATTTCCTGAGTGTCACTAAGGTCCAGGCACTAACTATGCTGAGAAGTCAATGAATGCTATCACATGGTCATGCTACCCTACCAAGCTCATTATTACCATTTCACAGATGAAGAAACTGAGGTTCTTAGGGCCAAGTAGTCAGCATGCAGTGTTACACAGCTGCTCCAAAGAGCATAGAGCCAGCTGAAATTTTCCTTTCAGATGTCAACTGCTATCAGTGGGTCTCAACTTGTTTAGTCACCCCATCACATGTCATCATCTATTTATCCATCCACTCACCCATTCATCCACCCACCCACCAGTCCACCTGTCCACCCGTCCACCCATCCATCTACCTACCCATCCATCCACCTACCTATTCATCCATCCACCTACCCACCTACCCATCCATCCACCATTCCACCTGCCCACCCATCTACCCATCCACCCATCCATCCACCCACCCATCCATCTGCCTACCTATTCATCCATCTACCTACCCATCCACCCATCAACCCATCCATCCATCCACCTATTCATCCACCCATCCATCCACCCATTCATCCACCCATCCATCCACCCATCAACCCATCCACCATCCACCCATCCATCTACTCATCAACCCATCCATCCATCCACCCATCCATTCATCCATCCATCCACCCACTTATCCACCCACCCAGCCACTCATCACTCATTCACCCACCTGTCTATTCATCCACCCACCCACCTATTCATCCATCCAATCCATCCATCCATCCATCCATCCATCCATCCATTTATCCACCACTTCATCCACCCATCTATCCACCCACCCATTATCTATCTATCTATCTATCTATCTATCTATCTATCTATCTATCTATCTATCTACCTACCTACCTACCTACCTACCTACCTATCTATCCATCCATCCATTCAGTAAATATTTATGTGCCAGGTAACATTCTAGGAGCAGGGGAGACAGCAGCAAACAAGACAGATAAAAATCCCTGATCTGCTGGAGCTGACTTTCTAGAAGGAGACACAAATAAATATAAGTTAGGTCATGATAGGCGCTAAGAAGGATAAAGCGCTTTAGGGAAAGAGCAGGGGTTAGTGAAGTGGGGTCTCAGTGAGCAGATCCTGAACGAGAGAAAGGAAGGAGCCATGTGCACGCCTAGGAGAACTATTCTGGGCAGAGGCACTAGCAAGCACCAAGACCCAGGTGCGAATGTGCCAGGTTTGCTTGAGGTTTGCTCAGGGAGGCAGAGAGCAGGAGGGGATGAGGTCAGGCAGGCCATGGAGCAGGATCCTGCTGGGCTTGTGACCACGCGGCATTTCTCCGGGTATTTCTCCAAGCCAGTGAGGAGCCATGGAGGGTTTTGACATCCCGACTGTCCCTTTAACATGCCACCCTCCCCTTGGAGCTCAGGCAGTGTCCCCATCACCCCACCTTTCACACTTGCCCCTGCCGAGAAAAACCAGGCAGCTGGATGGGGAGTTTTCCTCCCTGGCTCCTCAGGTTCTGGGAGGGATGCCACTGGCTGATGGGGGAACAAGAGCCTCACTCACCATTGCGGGCTGCCAGGGCGGCTGTGATTCTCTAATACAAGCCCAGCTGCAGGCCGGGCACGATGGGCTCATGCCTGTAATCCTGGTACTTTGGGAGCCTGAGGCAGGAGGATCACTTTAGCTCAGGAGTTCAAGACCAGCCTGGGCAACATAGCAAGATCTCATCTCTATTTAAAAAAATAAAACAAATTAGCCAGGCATGGTGGCACATACCTGTAGTCCCAGCTACTCAGGAGGCTGAGGCTGGAGGTTTGCTTGAGCTTGGTAGGTGGAGGTTGCAGTGAGCCATGATCACACCACTACACACCAGCCTGTGTGACAGAGCAAGAGAGTGAGACCCTGTCTCAAAAAAAACCAAAAACCAAAAAAAAACCCCCACAAAACCAAACCCAGTCGCAGGCTGTCTGTGTGCCCAAGATGACTCAACCATGTTAGCAGAGGACTCACAGAGGTCTTCACTTGTAACCAGCAAGGTAAGTCAGAAGCAGATTCCATCCCTAGCCTGAAGGTCCCTGCCCCGCTTCCCACCCCTTCCCTTCTAAGGCTGAGACTAGGGATGGCCTCAGGACTAGGGGTGGGGAGGGGGCAGAGATAAGGCTCAACATCTCCTTTAATTCTCACAACAAACCTTGCAGAAAGCTCCAGTGTCATCCCCATTTTACAGGTGGGGAAACTGAGGCTTGAGGTTTAGCTGGTGAGGTATCATGCCCAACACCAGCTGTGGAGTAAGTGATGAAGGTGGGATTTGCAAGCAGGGGCGGCAGCTACATGACCAAGAGTCTCATCAAGGCAACGGAAGGGGAATCACCCCCAATCACTCCCCACCATTGAACACCGGCTGGATCCAACACAGTGCTCACCCCTGCAAGCCATCTCATTTGATCCTTACTACAAGCCCATGAGGTAGGTGAGCTACCATCATTCCCACTTTACAGGTGAGGAAACTGAGATCCTGAGGGGCTAAAAGAACTTGCTCAACATCACCCAGCTGGCCGGTAGCAGCTCCAGCACTTGCACGCCCATGGGGTCTCGGAGCTCATGATCTACTCCGGTGCAAGATTTGCTCTCTGTGGCTTTGTATTTCACATGCATTTTACTTCCTACTTAAGTTTGGCTGAGGGAAGCACACGGTACATTTCCACTGATGGGAAAGGCTGGGATGGACCCTTAATTTCGAAGAGGGCTTCCTCAATCGGATGTCAGTGTCAGCTTCCTGACATGCAGCTCCCCAGACAAGGCTGTGATGTGAACACAAGACAGCGAACCCTCCAGGACAGGGACCATGACCTTTTTATGGCCCCTAATCAGTAAACCAATAAATGAAATTTAATATTGATCAAATGCCTACTCTGTGCTAGGAACTCTGCCAGACATTGGGGATGCGGAGATGAATGAATTGAACCTAGCTTCTAACCCCATGGCGGGCCCACTGGGCAAAAAGACGACTGGGCACATGGAGACCATGCAGGCGATGAAGGGAACATGTAAGGTGAGACAGTGGCTCATCGAGATTGTTCCACCCAGGAAGCCCCTCTGGGGAGGGGACATTTGAAGATGAGACCTGAGTAACAAGAGGACACAGACCAGGCTTCTTTCTTTTTGCATCTCCAATGCTAAGCACACGCCTGGCCCCAAGTGGGTCACCATCAACATCACCACCTCCATCACAGCTCCCATGCTGGTGGCCAGTGGGCGCCTTCTATCTATTTGCTTGTTCAGAGTATTTATGTCCATTTTACACAGAGAGAAAACTGAGGCTCTGGGAGGCACTATGTGTCACCCACGGTCACTGGAAGAGCTGGTGTTTAAACTCATATCCAAGTGATGCCGAAGCCAAGCTCCTCCCCCAACACATCCTGCTCATCTGCTGAATGATCACACTAGAGACAGCAAATTCCACAAGCCCCACCCCACCTGTCACCAGAGGGTGACATCATCCTACTACGGGTCTAGGCAGGTGGCAAGGTTACCTCTCTCATTTCGTTCCTGATCACTGAGGGCCACCAGGCACCGGGCTGCCCTCCAGGGCACGGTCCTCCCACGTTGTCCTCAGGCTTGGGCACTAGGAGGTGCTGGAATGTTCTGTTGGCACCAGCCCTCACCCAGGCCCTGGAAAGGCCACCAGCTACCCCTTGCCCTAGCTCCCTACCCCGCACCTCCAGCTCCACAGCTGAGGAGTCTTTGGGCTGTCCCTGCGGTGGGGGGGGGGGTGGGGTGGATCACCCCAGGGCCACCTGGTGCAGGGTGCCCCACGCCACGGCTCCCGAGTGTTCCAACAGGAAAACCAGCCATGCGTTCCTCCCCTGTGGGTCATAAATGTCACCCCTGGAGATTAGCTGGGCTCCATGCTCCTGAACTCGGCCTCTTTAAGGAGCACGAGGAAGGACTGAGTCACGGCCCCCAGCCCTTTCTAAATTGGACTCAAAATAAAAAAATAAAATAAATGAGAGAAGGAAAGGGCATGATTGTTTTTGAGAGCAGAAAAATGAGCTTTCTTCGTGCTTGCACGCCTCCAGAGTGACCCAAGGGAGTGAGCTCAAAGCAGCCCCATGCAAAACCCTGTCAACTTCACCTTTAAGGTAAAGACGGGAGCCAAAGGAAATATTGTGGTAGAGTCTAAGGTACTGCTGATGCCCGCCTGGCGACTTGATTCACTGAACTGAGTGCAAACAAATCTCACAGCTCCTTCCTCTCTGCATATGTGGGTGTGGGAGGCAGGGCCTGGGCTCAGAGTCACCCCCGCTCCTGCCAAGCACAGCTCCGTGTCCCTGCTCATTGCGTCTCTTGTTTCTTTCTGTAGAGCACACAGGACTCGCTCCGGAACTTGCATGGCCCACTGTGAAAGGAAAATGCAGGGCCCCTGTGTGCAATGCAGGGCCCCTGTTTGCAAAGCAGGACAAAAAGTGCCACTAAAGATACTAACGTAAACGTTTTTCTTTTTGCTTTCTTCTGTGGGCCCTCTCTTGAGATGGTGTTTTCGTGCTTTTAAAAATTTGCTATTTATTATTGTTTGAAGCAAAAACAAAAAACATTTAAAATATTTTAAATTACTAGCATGATTTTTATATTATGCAATCCTAATTTCAAATAGAAGCCTATGAGCATGGAGCCCATCGGCAGCATCACTGAAACTTTAGCATTCGTGTTTTGGAGCTTGCATATGGGTATATATGTTGTTCTTACCAGGGTAGTGGAAACATCGCGCAAAACTCTCTCAATTGTTTCTATTTCACTCCTTGAGACATGCACATTTATACCTACATTGCCTCTGGCTTACTGATGAATAAAGAAGGGTTGAAAGGAGAAGGAACCCTGGTCACCCTGTCTTTCCCCTTCTGGAAAAGTCATCATGTATAGCAATAAATGGTTGACGACTACAGGGAAGTCCCACATGGAAGAAAAGGTTCCTGGGCCATGCGTGTTTTTTTCTGCCTTGACAGCAAGTGAGTGGTTCTGAGAGAGAACATGGCTTTCAGAGCTGCCAGCGTCTCTTCCTACTCAGTCACACATGGGACGCTCACCTTGTATTTGCTCTAAGTCTCACTGAACTCACACAGAACTCTGAAATCGTGGGGCACAGTGAAAACAGTGTCCTGGGCTGGGCGTGGTGGCTCACGCCTGTAATCCCAGCACTTTGGGAGGCTGAGGTGGGCGAATCACAAGGTCAAGAGATCGAGACCATCCTGCCCAACATGGCGAAACCCCGTCTCTACTACAAATACAAAAATTATCTGGGCGGGGTGGCGTGTGCCTGTAATCCCAGCTACTTGAGAGGCTGAGGCAGGAGAATTGCTTGAACCCAGGAGGCGGAGATTGCAGTGAGCTGAGATCAAGCCTCTGCCCTCCAGCCTGGAGACAGAGCGAGACTCTGTCTCAAAAGAAAAATTAAAAACAAAAACAAAAACAAAAAAACACACAAAAAAACAGTGTCCTGTGCCTGTCTTCTCTGCTCAGGCACACGCTCCCTTGTCCTGTCAGACTCCACTCATAAAACCTAAGTTCAAAGATAAAATCATTAAGAATTTTAGGATAGCAAAAGCACAGTATGAAGCTAAGTTCAAAGTCCTTCTGAGCACGAGGACTGTGCAGTCACACAAGTTGCAAACCCATAAATCTGATCCTGATACAAACATATATATTTTTCTTACTCAAATAAAGTATGTATATTATAGAAAAATTAGGATGCACAAAAGTGACAGTTACCACCGAGCCGTGACTACCATTAACATTGGCTCTTGGATGGGGGCGGTGGCTCACGCCTGTAATTCCAGCACTCTGGGAGGCCGAGGCGGGTAAATCACTTGAGCCCAGGAGTTCGAAACCAGCCTGGCCAATATGGTGAAACCCCATCTCTACAAAAAAATACAAAAAATTAGCCAGCCGTGGTGGTGGTGGGTGCCTGTAATCCCAGCTACTCAGGAGGCTGAGGCACGAGAATGGCTTGAACCAGGGAGGCAGAGGTTGTGGTGAGTCAAGATCCTGCCACTGCACTCCAGCCTAGACGACAGAGTGAGACTCTGTCTCAAAAAAAAAAAAAAGAAAAGAAAAGAAAAAAAGAAAAACATCGGCTGTGTAACTTTCGCGATGGTTCTTGAGGCCTCTGTCACAAGATCACTTCTCAAAATCCTTGACTGAATTCTCCAGTGGCTTCCTCAAATGCTCCTTACTGAGGGAACAGGCCCTGGTGATCCCCATCCCATCCACGCCACCCTCCGTCCCCAACCCTTGTTCATCCTGCCCTAGGCACCAGGCTTTTCCTGATTCCATCTCTGTGTTTTTTTTTTTTTTTTGAGACATAGTCTCATTTTGTCACCCAGGCTGGAGTGCAGTGGCGTGATCTCAGCTCACTGCAACCTCCAGCTCCCAGGTTCAGGCAATTCTCTTGCCTCAGCTTTCCAAGTAGCTGGAATTACAGGTGTGCACCACCACGCCCATGTAATTTTTGTATTTTTAGTAGAGATGGGGCTTCAACATGTTGGCCAGGCTTGTCTCACACTCCTGACCTCAAGTGATCCACCTGCCTCTGCCTCCCAAAGTGCTGGGATTATAGGTGGGAGCCACTGCATCTGGCTCCTGATTCCGTCTTCGTATCTGCAGTTCCCCATGCCTGGGATCCTCATCCACAAGCTCTTCCTATAACTGCCTCTTCAGCTGCAGGCCCCAGCTCAAACGTCACCAACTCTGGGAGCCTTTTCTGACCCATCATTGCCTCCCTGCTATTCTTCTTCATCTGTGGGACCAATAACTCTCCCCAGGGCTGTGCCTGCTGCTGGTGGGCTTCAGATCGGGTTTCTGAACCAATTATTGATGGGGGATTGGGTTATCATGAATGGCTTATACTGGAGTGGGCAAACTCCTGCCTGCCTGCTGGCCGAATCTGGCCCAAGGCCTGGTTTTGTAAGTAAAGTTTTACTGGAATCATTTTTGTATATAACCAATGGCTGCTTGTCTGCCTCAACAGCAGATGATTCATTGTAAGAGATACTGCATGGCCCACAAAGCCTAAAATATTTACTATCTGGCCTTTTATATAAAAAGCATCCTAGCTGGGTGCGGTGGCTCATGCCTGTCATCCCAGCACTTTGGGAGGCCGAGGTGGGTGGATTGCTTGAGCTCAGGAGTTGGAGACCAGCCTGGGCAACAGGGAAAAAACCTGTCTATACCAAAAATACAAAAAATTAGCCCAGCGTGGTGGCTCATGCCTGTGGTCCTCAGGAGGCTGAGGTGGAAGGATCACTTCAACTCAGGAGGCAGAAGTTGCAGTGAGCTGAGATTGCACCACTCCAGCCTGGGCGACAAAGTGAGACCCCCATCTCAAAAAGAAAAAAAAAGTGTGCTGACTCGTGGCTTAGACTAGCTAGAGCCTACCCTCAGAGCAGAGGATGGGGTCAGCTGCTCTTGAGTCTCATGGCCGCCTCAGAAAGGCGTAGAAATCCAAAGAAAACTGGGTGTCCTGAGGAAGGAGGAAGAGGGAGTGAATGCTGACCAGTCAACCAACAGTCACAAGAAACACGAGTGTACAATCAACATAAAGCCAGCTCCATTTTAAGGCAGTGCTATGACTTACTTAGCAAATCCCGTAAGATTTAACATCTAGATTGCTTCTAAATTTTTGCCATTGTAAATACAGTTGGCCTTTCGTATCCACAGGTTCTACAACCACAGATTCAACCAACCAATATCTGGTTGGTTTCAACTAACGTTTGAAAATGGAAAAAAAAAAATACAGCAATAAAAAATAAGACAAATAAAAAACAATACAGTATAACTATGTACATAGCATTTACATTATATTAGGTATTATAAGTAATCTAGAGATGATTTAAACTATTCAGGAGGATGTGCATAGGTTATATGTAAATTTTATATCAGGAAATTGAGCATCCTCAGATTTGGTATCCATGGGAGTCCTGGAACCAATCTGCCTCGGATACCAAGAGATGACGGCACTCCTGTAATATACATCTTATGCACACATCTCTGGAACTGGCCATTTCCTTAGGACCCACCCAATTTTTTTTTTTTTTTTCACTTGGGGGCCTGAGCTGTTCCTCCACAGCACTGACCTCGCATCATTTTCCAGGGTAGGTAGGGAGATGAAGTCTTGCCTTATTTTTCAAGATGAGTGCGAGGGTGCCTGTTGAGATGCTACGGGGACAGGCTACAAGGAAGCCTGACATTCATGGAAGGGCCCTTGTGTTGGCTGTGGCAGCTTCACCTCGCACTTGAAAGGCTAGCTTTATTGCTGCACTTTTGCACCAAGGAAATGGAGGCTCAGAGATATCTGGTCATTTGCCCGAGGTCACAGAGCCAGCCAGTGGCAGAGCAGGGCATAGAATCCAATGTGCGCTTCCCCACACTGTCATTCATCCTGGGCTGTGGGGGAGGGACACTGTTGCATTGCTGGGTTGTCTGGGAGCTTCTGGGATAATTTCAGAGGGTTAAAAACATTCTGGACACAAAACTCCTCATGCACATACTGGATGGTGCCGTGAGCTTCTTAACCAGGAGTTACTTTCAACCTGCACTTGGAAAGAAAACTTTGTGCCTTTCCCAGGGAGAAGGAATCCGCTTCTTAAATCAAACTCATTCCTGCTAAGATACAAAGGACAGGTCAGAGCTGTTCTCCCAAAGGCTGCCCCAGAAAGGCAGCAGAGGGAAGGAACTGGGGAGAGCCCAAAGGCACTGGGGTGGGACAGAGACAGCCAGGTCCCAAAGACGCACGATCCCCTCTCCCCAGCGCAGTCTACAGGCCTCTGATAAGTTCTTTCTCCATCCATCTCCTGCTGGCCGGAGACTCTTTAATGAGTGGCCCTGGCAAAGCCACTTCAACTGCTGCCTCAGTTTCTCCTCCTTACAAATCCACTTTAAAAATTTGGTGGTACTCCCCACAGGATCTACAGGGCTGTGTTGGGGACCCAGCCTTGCCTACAGAGCTTGCCAAATGAAAATCATCCAGGCTGCCTTCAGGGTTTAGTCTACATCCGCGTATCAGCTTTACTATGACTTATTTCTTTTCACTTACATAAACGTCCTTTAAAGGAAACTTAAAAATCATTACCATCAATAATAAATTAATCCACGTGCCTCGGCCTCCCAGAGTGCTGGGATTACAGGCATGAGTCACCGCGCTACTTGGGAGGCTGAGGCAGGAGAATTGCTTGAACCTAGGAAGCGGAGTTTACAGTGAGCTGAGATCACGCCTCTGCACTCCAGCCTGGGTGACAGAGCTAAACTCCATCTAAAAATAAATAAATAAAAATAATAAATTAGCACCATTTTGAAAATAAAGAAGGCACCCATAAAAACATGTAACTATTATACTAAATGCTTTTCTCATGTACCCTTGCTGTCCGGTGTGGTCATGTGTCTAATTCTGGCATCTCCCTGTGCCTTGAAGGGCCACTCCCCATTTCCTGACTATAGCTTGCAGTGGGCAGGGCCATGCCTTTCTTCTAGGCTGCTTTACCAGGATGAGGCTGGTTTTTGGATCACCGACTGTTTTTTGTGTCTATATCTCACCAGGTTCAAAGCTTGAAGGATAGCGCGTTTCAAATTGCAACCACAAATAACATCGTCTTCCACCATGACAAGCCAACACCCCATGAAGGCAGCAGTCCTTACTCAGCCTAATTTTTTTTGTTGTTGGAGACAGAGTCTCGCTCTGTTGCTGAGGCTGGAATGCAGTGCTGTGATATCGGCTCACTGAAACCTCCATCTCCCAGGTTCAAGCAATTCTCCTGCCTCAGCCTCCCAAGTAGCTGGGACTACAGGCGCCCACCACCATGCCCGGCTAATTTTTGGTATTTTAGTAGAGACAACAGGGTTTCGTCATGTTGCCCAGGGTGGTCTTGAACTCCTGAGCTCAGGCAATCAGCCCACTTCGGCCTTCCAAATTGCTGGGATAACAGGTGTGAGCCACCGTGCCCGGCCCCGACTCAGCCTAATATTAATAACATGAAAACAATTGATATTTATTTCTTGATTACTCCCTAATCCCTGGCTGATCACTTCCCATGCATGGTTTAGTTTAATCCTGAGAAGCAGTCATTAGTAACTCCATGCTGCAGATGAAGAAAATCAGGCACAGAGAGGTTAAGTAAGTTGCCCAAAGTCACACAGTTAGCAAGATTCAACTCAAGATTATCTGAGACCAACACTCTTCACAATGATGATATTTTGCCTTCCCAAAATAGCAACAGCTATCATTTATGGGAAAGGACACAGATTCGGGGAGGTGAGATGATAGGTACCTGCTTCTCCAAGATGCAAAACTATCAAGGGGCAGCTCTCACCAGCTCATGAACCTTCCAACATGCTGACCTCTGAATCCAACTGTTATCCTCACCCCCAGGGCCATGGCTTACTCATGAGGCCATAGAAAAATGGCCACATTTGTCCAATTCCTGATCCTGGCAGACCCACTTCCAGGGGCAGAGGCTTCTGTCTTTGGGAGAAGTGGTCAGGCTAAGGAGATAGCTTCGTATTCTCCAACTTGGCAGGGACCTTTGGGATGGTCTGCTAGTCCCCATGCTCTCATAACATCTCAAATTCCATCACTGACTGGGGTCTGGGCCCTAAGGCTGTTTATCTAATTTGGGTGTCAGCCAATGACCATCCAGGAGCCAAATCTGGTCCACTGCAGGTTTTTGTACCACCCATGAACTAAAAATGTTTTTTACATTTTTAAGTAGTTGAAAAAAATAAAAAGAAGAGTAATATTTTATGACAGAAGCACATTATATGAATTCTTGACTCTCTGCTAATAGAATGCGGCAGAAGTGCCAGAGTGATGTCTGAGGCTGCACAGCTGCTGCAGGTTTCTTTTGGGACACATGTCTTTGAACCCCTGAGCTGTGATATCAAAAACCCAGCCACCCTTAAACCACCATGCTGCACAGACAATGAAGAGAAATCACTCAGAGATGAAAAGAAATGCCTGAGGAGCTCCGGCTGTTTGAGCTCAGAGCCAGCATCATCATCAAAACCTGCCTCAGCATCTGCATCAGCACCAATACCTGCTTCAGCACCTGCATCAGCATCAACACCCGCTTCAACATCTGTATCAACATCTGCACCAGCATCACCACCAGCATCAGCATCACTACCAGCATCAGCATCTGCACTTGCACCAACACATTTTTCAGCACCTGCATCAACACCTGCTTCAACATCTGCATCAACATCTGCACGAGCATCACTACCAGCATCAGCATCACTACCAGCATCAGCATCTGCACCTGCACCAACACCTTTTTCAGCACCTGCATCAACACCTGCTTCAGGATCAGTACCTGCATCAGCATCAACACCCGCTTTAACATCAGCAGCTGCATCAGATCAGTATCTGCATCAACAACTGCTTCAGCATTTGCACCTGCATCTGCCTCAGTATCTGCCTCAGCATCAGCACCAGCACCTGTATCAGCATCTGCATCAGCATCTGCATCATTATCTGTATCAGCACCTGCCTCAGCATCAGCACCTGCATCAGCACCTGCATCACCATCTGCATCACCATCGTCATTTGTATTGGCATCGGCATCATCTGTGAGTGAGCCTTTGGGGATTTTAGTTGCCAGCTTTTCTGCAAGCCACCCTAGCTGACACCACATAAAGTCAGACATAAGCTGTTCCTGCCAAGCCTTGCCCAGACTGCATATTTGTGAGATGAATAAACAATGGCTGTTTTTTAAGCCCCTAAAGGTTAAATGATGTGTTCAAGGTTGCTAGCTCATAAGTGTCAGAGCTCTTCCTTGAACTCCAGCTCTGTCTGATTCCAAAACTCCAGCTCTGATTCCAAAGCCTCTGGCGTTGCAGGACAAGGCTTAATGAGATGATGAGTGCCGAGTGCTCAATGAATGGGGCTGTAGTTACTGCCGTGGTCATTATTAATATTGTAATAAGTTAGCCCAGGCCCCCCAACAATTTAGCGGTGAGTGAGTCTTCCATCTGGGCCCCCTGATTCTCAGCCCAGTGCTCTTCCCTCTCACTCCATTACCGAAGAAAAGCGAGAGGAGATGATTGCGGGCACTTCAGGCAGGGGCTGGCACATGGACAGCTCCATTGACGTCAGCTGCCATTACGGCTTGGCATGAGTTAACACAGAGACAGGGGCCTACCTGCCTCCTGGCCCTCTGACTTCTGCTTCTACCTGGCCTTGTCTCCACACGCCAACAAGACTTATTCTCATAGATGGATCCAGTGACTACTGGTTGCCACAAACCTAGGACCAGCCAAGACCCAGTTGGCAGCCCAGGGTCTTCCCCAAGAAGTAGACCTCACCCCAGCAAGGTCAGCTCACAGGATGAGATGCCTCTTTGCATTTGGTGGAGGCAGCCGACATCTACCAAGTACATGTTTCACTCCTAGGACAGAACACTCTGGGACTCAGAGGCTGGAAGCTCTGCCAGCAGGAACCAGGCCCTGGAGCCTCTGTGACTCATCCTTTCCCCAAGGTCAATCATTATTTTGAAGGTCAACTGTCCCCAGAGCTCTGGAAGCCATGCCTTTCGTGGGTCAAGTTTGCAAGTATGCCTCCCGGTTCCCTTTCCTTGTCTGCACCCCTCCATGGCCTTTATCTGAACTTCCCCCTAGTGTGTCTTATGCTTTTACAAATAGTCCTGAGATGTTTCGTTTTAAATTCTGGAGAAGTCAGCCCTCATCTCTTCCCCACCCAGAGATGCCCTCGGGGCCATGGGTTAGTCACAGGCATCTGGAGTTACATAACCCAGGGCTGGTACCAAAGTGGGCGTCTGGCCGGGAAGCTCCTTCCCGGCCCGTTCTAGTGTTGTGTGAGTCAGGCCTGTGCAGAAACACCCTGTGTCAATCTGCAGCACTGCCCCCAAAGAGTCAGGCTTCAGAGAAGGGTCTGAAGCTGCATGTGAGTCCAAACTCTGGACCCTTAAGCTAGAAGAGTGATGCCAATCATCAGGCCACCACGCCTCCAGCAGGTAGGAGCCTCCGAGGAGGGCAGTGTTTCAATAGCAATTCTGGACTCCATGCCATATTCCCTGAGTGGGTTGGGATGATAGTGTATCATGAAGTGTGGCCCCCTCCAGGCCACTGGCGTCAGAACCCAGTGGAGATCTTGTTAAAAAATGCACGTTTCCAAGTCCAAACCCAGACTTAGTAAATCCGGCTCTGAGGATTGTGCATTTTCAGTAAGTGGCCCTGGTGATTCTTAAGCAGTAAGTGTCAGAGCCAGAGGTCTAGGATGCTGAAGGTCCGGTGCAGCCACTAAGCACCTCCTAAGTGCCCCTCAGTGAACACTTCTTAGGGGCCTACCATGGGCAAGGCACTGCCCAGACCCTTGGGGAGTTAAAAAAGAAAACAAAACTTAAAAAATAAAACAACAAAAAATCAAATAAAAGCAGAGAAAGCCCTACCTTCGTGCAAATTTAGAGATTGTGAGACGTTCTTGGTGTTGGGAAAACAGATGACCAAAAGCAATCAAAGAATATGATTATTTCAGAGAAGATTAAGTGCTGGGAGGAAAATGAAGCAGGATGATGGGGCACCGTGGGTGGCATGGGGACGTTTTAGACAATGGGGAAGGCAGGCCTATCTGAGGAAGGGGCGGGGACAGAGACCTGAACCTAGCAGTTAGGTGCAGGAAGAGGCAGGGGAAGGTCAGGCATGGGAGATGCTTCATCCACAGTGCCTCCTTGACCCTCACATCCTGCACAGGAGTTATAGGGATTCCCCCATCCCCTTTGCACAAACTGCCTCCTCCTCCTATAGCCTCCGTCTCAATTGGTGGCAACTCCGTCTTTCCAGCTTGTATCTGTTTTCTAATTAGGGCTGCAGGAACAAGGAACAACCTGGGTGGCTTAAAACAACAGAGATGCATCCTTTTCCAGTCCTGGAGGCCCAAGTCTGGTATCAATATGTGGGCAGAGTGGGTCCCTCCTGGGGGCTCTGAGGGAGAACCTGTTCCTTGCCTCTCTCCAGCATGCCTTGTTGCCAGCAGCTCCTGGGGTTCCTTGGCTTGTAGCCGCATCACTCCAATCTCTGCCTCCATCTTCTCTTGGCCTTCCCCTCCATGTGTCTCTGTGTCCTCTCCTTTTCTTATAAGGACACCTATCATTGGATTTCAGGCCTCCCCACACCTAGGATAATCTTATCTTGAATCCTTAACTTAATTACATCTGCAAAGGTCCCTTTTCCAAAGCAGGTTGCCTTTGCAGCTTCCAGGTGTTGTGACTTGGGCATATCTCTGGGGGGGGGGCTGCTAGCCAGCCCACTCTACCATTTCTCAGGCCAAAACACTTGGAGTCACCTCTGACGCCATTCTCTCTCATCCTCCACCTCTAATCTATCAGTGTAATGGTCCGTTTTCACGCTGCTGACAAAGGCATACCTGAGACTGGGCAATTTACAAAAGAGGTTTAATTGGACTTACAGTTCCACGTGGCTGGGGAGGCTTCATAATCATAGTGGAAAGCAAGGAGGAGCAAGTCACATCTTACATGGATGGTGGCAGGCAAAGAGAGAGATTGGGCAGGAAAACTCCTGTTTTAAAGCCGTCAGATGTCATGAGACTTATTCACTATCACGAGAACAGCACAGGAAAGACTCACCACCGTGATTCAGTCGTTTCCCACTGGGTCCCTCCCATAATACATGGGAATTATGAGAGCTACAGGATGAGATTTGGGTAGGGACACAGCACTAAACCATATAAATCAGCAAATCCTATTGGCCCAGCTTCAAAATATACCAAAAATCCAATCACTGCTCCCCTTCTCTGCCATAATCCACTACCATCCTCTCCCACCTGGGCTATTGGAGTGCCCTGCTCCGTGGGCTCCCTGCCTCCACCCTGGACCCCCACAGTCCATTCTCCACCCAACAGCAGAGGGACCCTATTAAAACCAAGTCAGGTCATGTCTCTCCTCTGTTCAAACTTTCAATAGCTTCTCATTTCAGTAGAGTAGAACCCAAGAACCAGAAGGGTCTGGTCTGTCCCCCAACCCCACGACTCCTTCTTCCTCCTCACCCTGCTCCAGCCACACTGGCCTCCTTGCTGGCCTTTGAACATACCAGACCTTCTCCCTCCAGGCATTTATGCTTACTGCCTTTATGTTTCTGCCTTCAGGCCTTTATGCTTACTGTTACCTCTGCCTAGATTGTTCTCCCTGGAAGCATCCAAATGGTTTTTTCTCTCACTTCCTTCAATCCCTTCTCAATGAGGCCCAAAACACAAAAAATCTGGGTGAGGAAAGGCATGGTCCAAATCTCCAACAATCTAAAATGTGGCATGGTTAAGAGCAGTTAAGGGAAGGTAAGATAAAGCATCCACTTGGCCGGTTGTTTGGACCATCCTCCTTCAAACGGCTTGGGTTTGGCAAATTGGACTTGTGTTTGCTTCTCTCTGGGGCAGCCTCACCTCTTGGTTCTGCATGGAACACTATTTGCATAACCACAGGAGATTTCTGTTTTTTGTTTCTCAACTTTAGAATCAACCTTTGCTTTCCTTTTAGTGGCGGTACAGGGTCTGAATATTATAATTCTCAGCATGGAAATTTCTCATATATATTAGTATTTCTCTTATTCAATCCGGTTTTGCAAACTTGAGAGAGCACAATGTGCCTGGCGTTGTATAAAACACTTTATAGGGATTATCTCATCCAAACCCCAGAAAACCCCAGAGGTAGGTATCAATGCTGCAGGTATGCAGACAGGCTAAAGAGGTTAGGGGACTTTCACAAAGCCAGATAATTGCCAAGTGGCAGAGCTGGGATTTCAACCCAAGCCTTTGACCTCAGAGCACACAATCTTAACTACTGAGCTACACCATCACTGTTCCCTTTAAGCCAGGGCATCTCAGCCTTGACACTGTTGATATTTTGGGCCAGATAATTCTTTGTTGTAGGGGCCTGTCCTCTACACTGTAGGACAGGGGTGTCCAATCATTTGGCTTCCCTGGGCCACACTGGAAGAAGAAGAATTGTCTTGGGCCACATGTAAAATACACTAACACTAAGGATAGCTGATGAGTAAAAAAGAAATCACGAAAAAAGTCACATACATTTTTTTTTTTTTTTTTTGAGATGGATTTTCCCTCTTGTTGCCCAGGCTGGAGGGCAATGGTGTGATCTCAGCTCACCGCAACCTCCGCCTCCAGGTTCAAGCGATTCTCCTGCCTCAGCACCCCCGACTAGCTGGGATTACAGACGTGCACCACCACACCCGGCTAATTTCGTATTTTTTTAGTGGAGACGGGGTTTCTCCACGTTGGTCAGGCTGGTCTCGAACTCCCGACCTTAGGTGATCTGCTCACCTTGGCCTCCCAAAGTGCTGGGATTACAGGTGTGAGCCACCATGCCCAGCACGTTTTAAGAAAGTTAACAAATTTGTGTTGGGCCACATTCAAAGCTGTCCTGTGCCACATGTGGCCCATGGGCTGTAGGTTGGACAACTTTGCAATGGATGTTTAGCACCATTCCTGGCTTCTACCCACTAGATACCAGTAACATTCACACCCCCATCCCAGCTGTGACAACCAAAAATGTATCCAGATATTGCCTAATATCCCCGGGGTGGGAGCAGGGGGGTGGGGAATAGGCTCCAGTTGAAAAGCACTGCTTTGACCCAGGTTCTTTCCTCTGGGAAAGTCCCACTGATGCCTTCTTTCCTATTGTTTATTAGGAAAGAGCTGCTGATCAACTCCACTATCTATACCTCTCCGCCATGGGATGAACCCAACCATGAGAACAGCCAAGGCTGGGCTCCCGTGGGAGGAGACCCTACTTCCTCTGAGCCACTCTGCCCTGTAGCCGACCTCTAGTCTTGTAGAAAGAGCGGTGGGGGTTGGGATTAAGATGAGAGAAGGCAGGCAAGTTGGATGGTGGAATGGCTGACAGGACGCTGATGCCACCTGTTTCAAAGCAGAGCCTTGAGAAACTTTTCGATGGTGCAGGTGTGGTCAAGTTGAGCAGGTTGTGAGTGAGAAGGACAGAGGATGGAAAGGGTGTCCCCTGGATTCTCAACTTCAAAGTGTCACGAGGGTGCAGCTGGATCTGGGGCAGAGCTTGGAGAAACACTCCTGGGAACACAGGCAGATTGGTCCTTTGGCCTTGCCCAACCTCATTTATGACAGGTTGAGTATCCCTTATGTGCGATGCTTTGGATCAGAAGAGTTTCAGATTTCAGATATTTTTGGATTTTGGAATATCTGCATATACATAATGAGATATCTTGGTAATGGCTCCCAAGTCAAAACAGAAAATTCATTTATGTTTCATATATGCCTTATACACATAGCAGAGGTAATTGCATATTTCTACTAATTAATATTCTAATAATTATATATTTTTAATAATACACATAGCAGAGGTAATTTTATATTAGCAGAGGTAATTGTGTATTTCTAATAATTTTGTGCATGGAACAAAGTTTGTGTTAAGTACTCATGTGGAATTTTTCACTTGAGGCATCATGTCAGCACTCAAAAAAGTTTCAGATTTTGAAGCATTTTCAATTTTTCAAATTTTCAGATTAGGGATTCTCAGCCTGTGCCTAAAACCAGTAAGTCACTTCTATCCCTAGGTCGCAGTCCCTTTGGAAGAAGGGAGTTAGTCCCAAGTAATGAGTCAGCGTCAGTGAATGATGGGAAAATCACCAGGGGACTCCTTGATGCCTAACACTGTGCTGGGTGCTCAGAACTCCTTCCTTCTAATTACACAGCATCTCTAAGGGTGATTGATACCACAGTGTCAGCCAATGTCCAAAGACTACATTTCCCAGCATCCCTTGCAGGAAGGCATGGCCATGTGCCTTTGGTTTGGTCTAAGCTACTGACCCTGAGTCTTCGTTTCTTGGGACTAACTCCCTTTCTTCCAGAGAGGCTGTGATCTAGGGATATAAGTACCTTATTGGTATTAGGTACAGACTGAGCATCTCTACCCTGAAAATTTGAAAAATTGAAAATTCTCTAAAACTTTAATGAGGTATGAGAGGAAGGCTCTGTAAAAAGGAGGCTAGGAGGGTCCTTTGGCTCCTCAGTTTATTCTGGCTGCTGGCCTAGAATGTGGATGAGATAGCCGGAGCTGTAGCAGCTACCCTGAATTGTGAGATAGTCTTGAGAATAGAGGTCATGTACTGAGGTTAGCAGAACAGAAGGATAGTTGTCTAGATCTCTGATGACAGTTTTATGTGAGAGAATAGTAAACTTCGATCTTATTTAGGCCATATTTTTTTCTATTCTATTTAGTGAAACCTAATTCTAACAGATGTGACTGGGTATAAATTGAAATCCGAAATGGTACTCTTCCTCTGAAATTTTTTACGAAGGCAGTCCTACAAATTTTGATATTTAGACCTCACTGAAGGTCAAAGCTGCCCTAATGGCACACTTGGGATGCAGCAAAGGAAACAGGCTTTGTATTGCTGTGTAGATAACACTAATTGCAGCAATTGTGAGTGACAAAGGAAATTGCTTCTTGGCTGGGGGTGGGAATGGGGAAAAAGTGGGGGTGGTGTGAGCTTGAAATGTATCCCACAGGCACGGACAAAACTTGTGTTTATGTTATTAGCACAGTTAGATGTGGGTCAGTGTCCACAGCTTGAGTTTGTAAATAGCCTTTTGAGTAACTGTACGTTTTTTCTGGCTTGATCAAAATGAAACATCATTTAAAAAAGCTCCATTGCCAACTGTCAGCTCTGCCAGGGCTGGGGAGGCACCCTCGGTCACATCAGGCTAGATATAATTGGCTTTGAAGTTTGTATATGTGAAGTGTCTTGAGGATCATAGGCTATAGAACTTGGGTGGAGGTATAGAAACTGACAGAGCTCATTGTTTACGAATATGGGTTCTGAGCCTTCACTGTAAAATCTTCAAGCAGCCGTGAAACAGCTTTTGCTGAATGAACCTGAAAACAGGAGACTCAAGAGGTGTGGCTCCTCCTTGTGCCATCTAGAAAGAGTGAGGTCTTCTTAAGAGGAGATGATTGAGAACCATATCCTTTTAGGCCTTATGGGTCAGTGGTTAGGATCGATTATGTGCTAGATGAGCCAGCTTCAAATCCCTGCTCTATCATTGACCAGCCAGGTTGCCCCAGCTAAGTTACTTCACTTCTCTGTGCCTCAGTGTCCTCATCTATAAAATGGGTACAATATTAGTACCTTGCTCATACTGATAAAGTGCTAAGAACAATGCCTGGCTCACAGATGTGCAACATACGTGCGCTACCATTCCTACCATCAAAGGCGTTTGCACCAGAGTGACACCGGGTAAAATAAGGCTGAGACCTACTAGGCTGCATTCCCAGGAGGTTAGGCATTCTTAGTCACAGGATGAGATAGGAGGTCAGCAGGATTGGTATCACAAGACAGGTCACAAAGACTCTGCCGATAAAACAGGATGCGGTAAAGAAGCCAGCCAAAACCCACCCAAGCCAAGATGGCAGCCAAAACCCACCTAAACCAAGATGGTGATGAAAGTGACCTCTGGTTGTTCTCACCGCTCGCTATATGCTAATTATAATACATTAGCATACTAAAAGACATTCCCACCAGCTCCATGACAGTTTACAAATGTCATAGCAACACCCGGAAGTTGCCTTCTATGGTCTAAAACTGGGAAGAACCCTCAGTTCCAAGAAATCCACCCCGCCTTCCAGAAAACTCATGAATAATCTACCCCTTGTTTAGTGTATAATCAAGAAATAACTATAAGTATACTCAGTCAACCAGCCTGAGCTGCTGCTCTGCCTATGGAGTAGCCATTCTTTATTCCTTTACTTTCCTAATACATTTGTTTTCACTTTACTCTCTGGATTCACCCCGAATTCTTTCTTGCACAAGGTCCGAGGACTCTCTCATGGGGTCTGGATCAGGACCCCTTTCCAGAAACATCACTGTTACTACTATTATTCCACAGTTTCTATTTGAAGTTAATCTTCCAGAAAAGAGCTGTTTTAAATTTCATGACATTTAGTTTGCTTTTGTTATATTTATTCCATTAAAAATTGAACGAGAAGGAAGTTTAGAAAGTTATTTTCACTTCCGGTTCTTATTTTACAGCAGATAACATTAGAAGAAGCTTAGAAGTATCCAACAAAATGGATTTAAATTATTTAAACAACTCAACAAAACAGTGGCAGGCTTATCCACACTTCTCACTTAAAAAAGAAATAGATTGTTTATAGGCAGGTTCTATCCTGAGTATGCTTTATTATTAAACCAGTTTCAGGAGTTTGTCCCCAAATTTAGGTACGTTTTATTTGGAGAGAGGGGATCCCAGGGGGTATTTTGCTCTATGGAAAGGCCAAAAAGTCACGGCAAGGGAGACCTTTTTCTCTCAGCCATTAGAGATGAGGGGGTGGGAGGTGGTGTCTGTGGTTAATATCCAGGACGCAGTGGGTATTGAGGAGGTTCCTGGGCCTGGCCGGGCACTACCATCCCTGAAGCCTTCTATCCTTTGGCAATGCCCCTTGTACAGGAGTTCCCCATGCTGACACCTGCTCATCAAAAAATGCTGGCTGGCTGACAGCATCAAAAACAAACATTCGGTTAAATTGGAAGGAGTTGGAGGACTTTAGCTCTTGGGTTTTATGCTCAAAAAGAAGGGCTAGGGGGCCTCTGATGTTTGGGCTGTTACTTCTGGTAAATTGCTCTGATTTTCTTTTGTGGGGACACTCCTCCTCCGTTCTCACCCTAGATTGTTTCCATGAGGTTGCCCCTGTTCCAGACCAGAGGACAGGCACACGACCAAGGCCCTGGCCAATCAAAACACCACTTTCCCTTGTCTACAGGGATTTGTTCAGGAATGGGCACATGACCCGAGATGGGCCAACCAGAGTTGACCTCAGGATTTCTGCTGGAACTCTTGGGAAAGAGATGCTCTCTTTCAGCTGAGGTTCTAGACTTGCCAAATGTGAGTCCAGAGTTGTCACTGGGGGTAGGGTGGGGAGGTTTAGCCAGTGCTTGGAAAGAGCTCACCAAAGGATGTAGCCAAGGTAGAGGAAATTAGCGTGTAAGATCAAGGGAGAGAGATTCCTGGAAACATCACTTCCTGAATCCAGCCACACCCTGACTTTCTGTGGCACGTGCCAGTTCATTTCCTTTTCTTGGCTTAGTCCCATTTCAATAGGTTTTCTCTTTCTTGTGACTAAAAGGTTCTTGACTCACCCAGGTGGAAAGCTGAGGCCTTAGCCACATTTCTGTACCTGGGAACTGGCCATAGTTAAGAAGAATTGACATCAGAAGGAAAGAAAACCATACAAGCAGTCAAAGGCAACAGGGGACTTATGGAAGCCACCAATGTGCCTGAACACACCCACCATGCAGGTTCATCATGAGAGCCCTGAAGGGCCTGCTGTGGGGCCTGGAGCTGCATTTGTGTCCTCCCCAGTGCCGGAATGGGCTATTCCCAATTGTGCCCATTTTCTATACAAGTCCTTTTGTCACTATCCTTCCAATTCCTTCTAGAAGGTCTATTGCACTGTGCTAGACACCAGAAAATAACAAGAGCTGGCACAGGTGGCAGAGATGGAACCAAGGCTGTTTCTGTGGACTCATGGTGAGGGAGGGAAGAGTGAATGAATGAATGAATGAATGTCACTAACATTTACTGAGCACTTACTGTTCCAGGGGCTGTATACCTGTCCCCTTATCAGATCCTCATCATTCTACAAGGTGGTTCTTATGAAAACATCCATTTCACATATGAAGAAACTGAGGCACAGAGAGATGACCTTGTCCAAGGGCACATACTTGGCCAACAGCAGATCTGAATACTTGTAACCACCCCCAAACTGGTGTAAACTCACAAAGCCCCAACTCCATGCCAGCGCTGTGCCAGATATAAGGAAAATAATTCCGTGCATAAACAGACACTGTCTCTGTCCTCATAGCACTTTTCATCATCTGAAATTATCTTAGGAAATATTTCTTATTTGTATACCGATATTCAAAATCTGCCTTCTCTACCAGAATGTTAGTTCCACGAGGGGAGGAACCTCACCAGTCTCATTCACAGTTTTATCTTTACGGCCTAACAGAATCTGGCACATAGATGCTCAAAATTTACTCCATAAACAAATGAGTTAATCTAAAACAGAGTTTCTCAACCTCAGTACTATTTATTTATTTATTTTTGAGACAGAGTTTTGCTCTTGTCACCCAGGCTGGAGTGCAGTGGCATGATCTTGGCTCACTGCAACCTCCACCTCCCAGGTTCAAAAGATTCTCCCATCTCAGCCTCCTGAGTAGCTGGGATTACAGGCACCCACCACCACATCCAACTAATTTTTTTTTTGTATTTTCACTAAAGACGAGGTTTTGCCATTTTGGCCAGGCTGGTCTTGAACTCCTGACCTCAGGTGATCCACCCGCCTCGGCCTCCCAAAGTGCTGGGATTACAGGCATGAGCCACCGTGCCCAGGCAACCTCAGCACCGTTGATACTGATCTTTGTTTTGTGGCTACCCTGTGCACTATAGGAGCATCCCTACCCTGTAGATGACAGTGCCACCCCCAAACCTCCCCCAGTTGTAACAGCTGGAAGGGACAAATCACTCCCAGTTGAGAATCACTGGTCTGATGTGTTAGAATGACACTGTGGATAATTCACATCACCCCCGGGGATTCAGGAGCTTAACAAGCTTAACAACATCGAAGTGCCTGACATAGCACATATTTGACACATAGAATTGTCAGTACCTATGTCAAGATCCTGAAATATCTGTGATGTGAATGACTGCGATTAGGCCTGGAAACTAAGAAATGACTCCAGCCCACAAATATGTTACGGTTCCCCCCATCAGCACTCAAAACCCTGAAATCTATACATCCGTAGTGGCGAGACAGAACATTTAGACCCTGAATGATGTCAAGACGCAACTGGGCCTGAATCATCCTGAGAAGCATCCGATTTCAGAGGTTCTGCTGGTTTGAGCAGAGGCCATTTCTCAGGAGGGCGCCATTTGCAGTTGGCAGCAAAAACATAATGCAATTTGTCTTTGCCACAACTGGCAAAAGTGATTTTTCAGTGAGATGGTTCTTATTTCCTTTGAGTGGCTTATTTCTTCCCACAGATAGAACTAGAAAAAAAATTTCTAAAAGTGATCACTTCTCCTGGTGGTCCCAGAGCCCCCAGACTGCATCTTCCCCAATGTTTTAATATAAAAAATCACATATGTGAAAATCACATCTAGCATCTGTGGCATGTATTACATATAAATCACAGATATTAATTGTGCCCATGGGTGTATAAATCTTTTTTCTTGTTCCAAGTGTCTTTATGCATTATCTAGTTTAATTTTTGCAATAGCCCTGCTAGGCGGGTTTTACTAACCGTACTTCACAGATGAGGAGACTAAGGCATAGAGACGCGAAGTGACTTGCTCAGAGTGTCCACTGTTCCTCATGTTTTCCATCACCAAAAGCAGCACCACCATCCACGTGGTCACCCCGACCACAAATGGAGCTGTCCCTTGACATCCCCACTCCCTCAGCCCTCATGTCCTGTCCATGGGCAGGCCCTGTGGCTCTGCCTCTGATAGACCACTCAGGTCTGGTCACATGTCTCCTCTCTCCCATGGCCATCCTGGTCCTGGCCATCTGTCACTGGCAGAACAGTCTCCTCCTCTGGTTTTGCCTCTTGTCTCTGGCTCCTCTGTCCAGGCCATGCTCGCGAGTAGCCTGTCCTTCTGTCCTCCTGCTGAAATGCGAACTGAGGCTCTGTAGCCCCAGGACCAAGTCCAGGCTCCATGAGGAGGCCCGCAGCCTTGCCCAGCTGCCCTGAGCTCTCTTTTCAAGATCCTCCCGTTGCCACTCACCTCCCTTGACCACACGTTTCATACACATTTATTGGGCACCTACTGCATGCCCACCCTTCACATTCTAGGCACTGGGGATATGGCAGTTGGCGAATAAGGCCGTGTTTCTGCCCTTACAGAGTGGTATTTGCAGCTTGTGCTCTAACCCAGCTAGATCCCTGTGGTTCGGCTGGGGGCCCATTCTCAGTTCCTTCTGGGCCTCTGCACAGCTGTTCTCAAGTCCAGCATGGCCTCTCCTCCTTCCTTTTCTTCCCTCCTGAAACATGACTAATCCCTACCCTTCCATATTCGTTATCTGTTGCTGTGTAACACATCTCTCCAAATGTAGTGCCTTACAACCACATTTATTATCGCACCGCATCGATAGGTCAGGACTCTGGGAGCAGCTTCACTGAGTCCTCTGGCTCCAGGTGTCTCCAGGGTCATAGGCATCTCAAGGCTTGACTGAGAAGGGCCCCAGTTCGCTGTTGACAGTGGGCTGTTGGCAGGAGTCAGTTCCTCGTGGGTCCTTGGACTGAAGGTCCTTGGACTGAGGACCTCGGTTCCTCCCAAGTTATCAGCTGGAAGTCTTCCTTAGCTCCCGCCACGTGGCCCCTCCATGGTACTATCTAATGACATGGCAGACAGCAGAGCACGCAAGCTAGAGGGTTAAGAGAGAGGGCAGCAAGGCAAAGTCACAAGGTTTGGAACCTAATCTTGGAAGTGATAGCCCATTATTTTGCTGTATTTTATTCTTCAGAAGCAAGTCACCAGGTGCAGGCCACACACTAAGGTGGTGGTTACACAAGAGTGTGAGCCCCACAAGGTGGGCAGGGACCACTAGGGGCCATGGCTGAAGCAGCCCTACCATACCTTCTTTCAGTATTAAGTATCAGTGTCTCCTCCTCCAGGAAGCCTTCCCTAGCTCCTGGGAAGGAGCTCCTTTATGAGCTCACACAGCTTGGGAATCCTCCTGTCAACACTAGGGCCATTACTGCGTGTGGGTCCTGTTGGCAAGACCATTTACCTCACCAGACCAGAGCTCTATGAGGCCAGGGGCCCTGCCTTATTGGTTTATTCTTCATCATATTCCCAGTCCCTACCAGCCCTGAGCACACAAGGGTCCTTGATATTTAATTGAATATTTTGTCATTAGCTGAAAAGTAGTGACATATATTGGTTCCATATTCTTTATTTTACAGACATGTAGAATATTAGACCGTGCAGAATTTAAAACAAGAATAATCCTTACAGATAATCTAAGACTGAGACTGAATTTATTTTAACAACAGAATCCTGCCTGAATTCAAATTCCTGTTCCCTCCCCATACTGGCGGTGGAACCTTAGGCAGGTTACTTCTCCCATCCACCCAGTTTCCTCATCTGCATAATAGGGATTATAGCTGACATTTATTGAGCACTTACTGTGTGCCAGGTATGAACCTAAGCACTTTATGTCTATAATGTCCTTTAATCTTCTAAACCACCTGATGAGAGGGACACCACTGCTGCTGTTCCCATTTCAGAAAGAAGGACAGTGGGCACAGGGAGGCAAGGATTCGAATCCAAGTACCCGGGTACAGAGCCCCCTGCCTTATCAGGTCATTGTAAGGGTTAAGTGTGATGGCGTGAACACAGTTCTTAGCTCAGCAATCAGCATATGGGAAAGACTCAGTGAACATTGCTATGTAAGTTTAACTTCCGCTGAATACAAAAGAAACCCAAATACAGCTTTAAAAATGAGGGGGCAGGGGCCAGGCACAGTGGCTCACACCTGTAATCCCAGAACTTTGGGAGGCCGAGGTGGGTGGATCATCTGAAGCCAGGAGTTCGAGCCCAGCCTGGCCAACATGGTGAAATCCTGTCTCTACTAAAATACAAAATTAGCCGAGCGTGGTGGTGGGTGCCTGTAATCCCAGCTACCTGGGGGGCTGAGGCAGGAGAATCACTTGAACCTGGGAGGCAGAGGTTGCAGCAGAGAGCCAACATTGCGCCATTGCACTCCAGCCTGGGCAACAAGAGTGAAACTCCATCTCAAAAAAAAAAAAAAAAAAAAAAAAAGAGGGGCTACATCAATGACAGACTGGATAAAGAAAATCTGGTACATATACACCATGGAATACTATGCAGCCATAAAAGGGAACGAGATCATGTCCTTTGCAGGGACATGGATGGAGCTGCAAGACATTATCTTCAGCAAACTAACACAGGAGCAGAAAACCAAATACCTCATGTTCTCACTTATAAGTGGGAGCTGAACAATGAGAACGTATGGATACAGGGAGGGGAATAACACTCACTGGGGCCTGATGGGGGATAGTGGGGGTGGGAGAGCATTAAGGAAAAGAGCTAATACATGCTGGGCTTAGTATCTAGGTGATGGGTTGATGGGTGCAGCAAACCACCATGGCACATGTTTACCTATGTAACAAACCTGCACCTCCTGAACAGGTATCCTGGAACTTATAAAACAAAATAAAATAAAATAACCAAATTATTCTCTCACAGCCTCAGTTTTCCCACTTGGAAAATGGAAAGAATAATGGCACCCCTAAAAGATTATCAGTAAGATTACATGTGACTGTATTGGTCCAGCACCCGGCACTCAGAACGTATTCAATAAGAATCACCTAGTATTGCTCTCATAACCTGTAGAGAAAAAGCAGTAACATCTAACATCTGGGCCTCGGACATCTCAAAAAGTGCTCCATTGACTTTTTCTTTTAAACCAATGTACCGAATCCCACTCGGTTGGCAGGAGGCCACAGGCGGATTTGGGGCGGCACAGAGCACAGCCGAGTGCCAGGGTGTATCCCGCCGCAGCATTTTTCCAGGGCTCTGCCTGGCTGGCCCTGCTCACAGTGGGAGCTGTGGTCCCCGCAGAACGGCGCGTCCTGGACAGGCTGCGCGCGGGTGATTCATGCATTCATGCATGTCTGTGGGAAGCTGGGAACCAAGCTGGTGAGCTCGGCTGCCAAGTAGGCCTTGCTGGCCCTGCTTTCCCCTGGGGCTGGGCAACCCCAGGCTCCTTCGTGATTCCTCAGAATCTCGGACACCCCCTGAATTCCACCCTGGTGGGCCATTTGTGGTCTGTGCCCCATCCAGGGCCTGAAAGAGGTGCACCAACCTCCTGCATGGATTCCACAGATCCTGATTCAGACAGCAAGCACCCCGGACTATAACAATACCTGGGGGAAACAGACAGAGTCTGCGCACCACTGAATTCCAGCTGGTGGACTTCAGACCCGGGTTTGAAGCCTGGCTGTGCCACATCCTGATCATGTGGCCTTAGGTAAGAAATATAAGCTCTGTGAGCCTCAGTTTCCTCATCTGGCAAGTGAAGAGGGCCACAGTGTCTACCCTGTTTGGCGAGGACTGAAGATGGCAGTGCCTGGGAGAGGCCGTGCCTGGCATCAAGATGTGTCCGGGACCATAAGCCACTGTGACCAGCATCTCATCACAGGGTTTCTGTATCTCAGGGTCCAGCCCCTTATCTCTCTGGCCTCATCTTTTGCCGTCTGTGTCCTTCACCTGTCCTGGCCACACCAGCCTCTTTGCTGATCCCTTGACACACTCAAGCTCCTGCCTCCCAGCCTCTGATCTGCTCATCCCTCTACCTGGAAGACCCTTCCACACGGTTCACTCATCTCCTTCCAGTCTTTAATCGCCTGTCACCTTCTCAGCGAGATCTTCCCCGACCACCTTACTTAAAGTTGCAATCCCCTCCTTTACCAGCCCCCTTCCCTGTTTGGTTTTCCTCCAGAGCTCTTATCCACCACCTGGCAGGCTGTATATTTTGCTCATTTTTGGCCCATCACTCCCCAGGTATTAGTTTTCTTTTGCTGCATAATGAGTTGCTCTAAAAACGTAGTAACTTAGAACAACAAATATTGATTACCTTACAGTTTCTGGGAGTCAGGAGTTTGGGAATCAGCTGGGATTGAGTCATCTGAGGGCTCAACTGGGCCTGGAGGGGCTGGTTGCAAGACGACTGCCTCATAGGGCTGCTGTGCGAGGCCTCAGTTCCTCACTACGTGAACTTTGCCATAAGATTGCTTGAGGCTTCACAGCATGGCAGCAGGCCTCCCCCAGAGTGACTGATTCAGTTTTACCACTTGGAAAATGGGAATAAGAAAGGCACCCCATAAGACTGTCATGAAGATTAAATGTGACAAAACAATGTAACATTGGTATAGTACCTGGCACTCAATACATGTCCTCGAGAGAGCAAGGTGGAAGGCATGATGTGTGTATGACCTTGCTGCGGAAGTCACTGCCATGCCGTCATCTATCTATCACCTATCTAATCAATCAATCTATCCATCCATCCGTCTATACATCTATCCACCATCTATCTACTATCTACCTATCATCTATCTACCAACTGACCTATCATCTGTCATTTATTTATTATCTATTATCTACTATCTATCTATCTATTTATCTATCTAGCTATCTATCATCTATCTAATCAATCCATCCATCTATCCATCCATTTACCCATCTGTCTATACATCTATCCACCATCTATCTATTATCTACCTATCATCTATCTACCTATCATCTGTCTATCATCTATTTATCATCTGTCTATTATTTATCTACCATCTGTCTATCATCTGTCTACCCATCTGTCATTTATTTATCTATTTATCTATCTATCCATCCATCATCTACCTATCATTTATCTACTTATCATCTGTCTATCATCTATCTATTCATCTATCTATATATCCATCCACCCACCGACCCACCTATCCAGGCATCCAGCCATCCAGCCATCCATTTTGGGTGACACAAGTCATCCCTATTCAGTATGGTTGTGAGTACCAGGAGGCAGGGATCCCTGGGGCCCTCTTGGAAGCTCACTGCCACAGCCAACCAGAATATAAGTTTCATGGGAATAGGGCTATGTCTGTTTTGTTCACTGCTGTATCCTCAGCTTCTAGAACAATGCTGAGTACATAATAGATTCTTAATCTAGTCTGTTGAATGAATGAACCAGACAAGGTGAAACTTATGCAGTGAAAGCAGCATATGCAGGTCTCTCTGAAGACAGAGCACAACCTCTTCAACAGAGGTTCTATGAAGAACTCCAAGCATTTGCTACAATATCAGGATAATGGGGAAATGAAAGAAGAGGGAGCAGCTTCTGTACACAAAGCCACTTCTTCATAGTAGTCCCAGAATGTTCTGGTATGCGGGAGAGATGTGGCAGTTTGTATTGGAAAGGACAATGGATTTGAAGGTGGGCACAGAGCACACGGCTGCAGTGCACCCACGTGGACACCCTTCTGCAGGCTCACCTGGTTGGCATGGGCATGAGAAGATCAAGCACCTAGCCCTGGCTTGGCACTTAAATCAATAAAGTTTAGTTTGTTATACTTAAGCAGGCGTGATCACACCCACTCTGCCTAGTACCCAGGAATATAGTAAATTCATTAATTCACATCACTCATTTACTCATAACTCTTGACTTCATGGAGTTCACAAGTTAGTGAAAGACTCAAATGGATTGATACATTCTGAAAATAGTGCCACACAATATGTTGCGCTGTTGTTATGTGCCTTGATGAATTGCTGTTTCATTTATTGAGGACCTACTGTGTGCGGCCACTGTGCTAAATCTTATATGTATTAGCTGTATGCAGTAGGTGTTCTTAATCCTCTTTTTACAAGTGAAGGCTATGCAATCTCAGAGAGGTTAAGCGACTTGTCCTAGGCCACCCAGCTAGTAATTTGGATCTAGGTTTTGTGACCTCGGAGCCTTTCCTACTATGTGGTAACTTTTTTCTTAAGGACGTTTTAAATATCTACATTTAAACTGACAGTGGGAGTAATATTTCTAATAAAAGCCCTAGTCAATTCATTTACTGCCATTTGCTTTTTAAGTAATAATTGTGGTGGATTTGGATCATGTCAACTCAGCTAAGTTGGAATTCTCAGAATTCCCTTCCCTGCATTGTTTCCGGTTAGCATAGACCAAGAGACGTTTCGAGTGAGACCCGGAAGGGGGAAGTGAAGCGGCAGGTAGACTGCTGCCGTGCTTGGAAGGTAGGCATGGAGCACACGGCTGCAGTGCACCCACGTGGACACCCTTCTGCGGGCTCGCCTGGTTGGTGTGGGCAGCAGCTAAGCCTGCAGCTTCCAGCCCCTGTGGATCCTCCTTAGTGTCTCTGAATCCTGGCAGAGGCCTGTTTAGTTCCAGGATGAAGAATGCCACCTTTTCCTGCAGATCACCTGAGTGAGTAATCACAGATGGCTGCTTGGAGGTGGCAAAAGATGGACGGGGGGTTTCCAGTCTGTCATCCTGGGTTTTAGCTTGTCCTGGTGACTCCAGTTTGTCATTACTCCCTCCCACTTCCCATCCATCCTTCCTTCTTGGTGGACGCCCTGCTGACTTGAGGATCCAGCATCAAATTCAAAGAAGCAGCCCCATGTAGGCGGGTGAACCAGCTCCCCAAGTTGCATAAGGTCAAATCTCTACGATAAATCCCTCCAGTTGATTCTGCTGTGGTCAAACCCTGATACAACAATTTAAGCCTGAATCTCATTTCGTGTACTTTAATATATAATAACTAAAGCCTGTGTTCATTCCTCCATTGTTTTCAAATATTTAAATCAAATACCTATGAGTGTGTGAGGGATACCTACGTCTGCCACACATCATGGTTAAAACTCTGTTTGAAGATTTTAGAAAGCACCTTGGCAATGCCTGGCAGGTCTGTCTGGAAAGGAGCAGAGAGGCCAGGATGGGAGGGAATCTCCCTGCCTTCGACCCAGACATCTTGGTTCTCCCAAATCACTTGATGGATTTTCCCCAGACCTGTCCCTGAGGCCCTGGACTTGGCTGTGGCTTTGACGGCGGGAACGCCTCCGAGCTGGCCGCTGGGGAACACGGACTGTCTAGTGGAAAATCCTGGTGCCAACTAGAGCTCTGTGTCGTAGGCACATGGCTAGACTAGAGGGACGCGCCCACACGATAGGAAGTGATGTGTCTTGCTGGACAATGCCAGCAGATACTATTTGATATTTATAAACTTTTCCAGACTCTCAGAGCAGAAGATGAGCAGCTTCATTTTTACAACCACAAATAGTACATTCCTAAGCTTTTACGTGTGTGTATACATATATGCATTAGAACAACTGAGTATAACTCACAAAAGATGAAAAAAACAATGAAGCAAATCCATGACTGAGTTTCCATTGGCCTAAAGGAGAATACAATAATTCATAAATGCCTCTCCATTTATACAAAGGAAGAAACGCGGTCAGGCATGGTGGCTCAGGCCCCTAACCCCAGCACTTTGGGAGTGCCGAGGTGGGAGGATCACTCGAGCCCAGGAGTTCATGACCAGCCTGGGCAACATAGCAAGACCCCATCTCTACAAAAATTTTAAAAATCAGCCAGGCATGGTGGTGTGCGCCTGTAGTCTCACCTATTTGGGAGGCTGAGGTGGGAGGATAGCTGCCTGGGAGGTCGAGGTTGCAGTGGGCCATGATCAAGCCTCTGCATGCCAGCCTGGGTGACAGAGTGAGATCTTGTCTCAAAATAAAATAATAAAATAAAATAAAATAGAATAAACAGCAATGAACAAATGGAGGTCTGTGAACTTCCATTTATCCAAAGGAAGAAAGAACATTTCACAGAACCAGAAACATTCACAAAATCTTCTCTTTTACAAAGGTGGAAAGACTAGCCTCAACTGTTTACCCCAGGAGGTCAGAAAACTATGACACACAACTGGCTGTTTTGGTAAATAAAGCTGTATTGGAACACAACCATGGTCACTCTCTTACTTACTGTCTATGCTGCTTTCATGCTACAACAGCCAAGTTCATTAGCTGAGACAGGGAGGTATGGCCCACAAAGCCTCAAATATTTATTATGCAGCCCTTTAGTAAAAGTTTGTGGACTTCTGGTTTATTCCATAACCTTTGGGACCACTGAAGTGTCCTCCCTATTGCTTTCACATTTTCTTGAATAAATTGAGCCCCTTATACCTTCAGCAGCAGGAAGTCTAATACTTCCTCTTGAGCACCTCACTTTCTCACCACTCCCATTATCCAAGAATCCTGGGATTTACATGGTCCAAAGAGGATCAGTCCTATTTCTAAACAACAGAACCCTACACTAAAGCCATTGGGTCTCACTGCCACCAGGGGTCACTGTTAAGCACAGGCTGCCCTCTGAGCTCAAGATCCACTGCTCCCCAACACAATGCTGGGACTGCTGGGGCCTGACAAGATTCCAGCTCAGCCAGTAGCCCTGTTAGAAGCAGTCCCCTGTGAACCTCATTAAGGCTCGCAAGCTTTGGCCAAGTGCTCCCACCCTCTTGATGATTTCTTGTTCTGGATCAGTCCCCAGCCACGTGGGTTTCCTGTCTTTCTCCAGTAGATGTTAGGTGAGAGCCCCAGAGTCCACTCTGATGGCTTTTCCCAACTTCAGGTCATGGGGAGCAATGATGGATATCTCAGTTCCTTCCTTCCCTAGAGAACCTGGCTCCACATGCAAACGGATGCAGCTCCCCCCACCCCATCCCCAGCAGCTAGGTCTTTCTGGTGAGAGACGTGCTTTGGTCAGGTTACAGGAGTTCTTTTACAACCACCCTCAAGAAATGTCCCCTGTTCACGTTAACTAAGAAAGACCATTTCATTCCTAAACAAAGAAGATTTATTGTAAGGAGAGGCATGGGCAGGTGCAGATACCTAAAGAAGATAACCTGGATCCAATGTAGCTGGGTCTTTGTTCACACCTCATAGCTTCTTCCCTGGTGGTTCAGGCAGCTTCTGAGATGGCCTCCGTGATCTTCACTTTCTTATATTTATGCCCTTGGGTAATCCCTTCTCCTTGGGTCATTTCCATCAAACCAACAGAATACCTCAATATTGGGGGAATGCCACATCTGTGATTAGATTACAAAACAGTTGGGCTTCCATCTTGCTAGCAGACCCTCTCCCTTGCCAGCTGTGAGGAAGCAGCCTGCCAGGTTGGAAGGCTTACATGGTCAATAGTCAGCTCATGCTGAAATCTGCCCTGTGGGGAGCAGGGAGCCAGTGTGGCAATGAACTGACAGAGTTCTCCATCCAACAGCCAGTGAGGAGCTGAGGCCCTGAATCGAAGAGCCCACACATGACAGAATCCTCCCAACAACCACATGTGTGAACTTGGAAATAGAGCTGACACCAGTTGAGCCTTCAGATGAGATCCTAGCCCTGGTCAAGACCTTGATCGCAGCCTTGGAAGAGACACTGAAGGAGGGGACCCAGCTAAGCTGTGCCTGGATTCCTGCCCCACAGATACTGTGAGATAGTTTTAACTGTTTGTTGTTCTAAGCTACGAGGTTTGTGGATGATTTGTTATGCCACAGTAACTAATATACCTGTCCACAGACTATTCAGCACTAAACACACAGGAAACTGTCAGGCTTCACAAAGGTATTGACCTTTAAAATGCCTACATTTTGCAGCAGAGAGTGGTAGATAAATAGAAGTACTTCTCAGAAAGATAAAATGTATAACCTAAACAGGTGAACATTTAGGATTACCTGACAAAGGTCAAGGAGAGTAACAAATAGCTGACCCTTCCTCCCAGGTCCAGAGACTGGCCGGCTTTTGATGTGAGGGGTGGAGCATGCATCCAGCTCTCGGAGGCTATGGAGGGTGCCTGTCCACCTCTCCCCACCTACTCCACCTACTACCACTTCCAGTTAGCAGTACACTCTCCTGGGCCAGTCTCCGCAAATCAGTAAGCCCCATCTTCTATTCTGCCTGGCCTGGATTCACAACCTACTAAGCTGCTCTGAAAGGGAAATCTGGGGAATGACATTTATGAATGTAATTGACCAAGAGGAGCTGGCATTTCCACAACTACCTCTGCTACTCAGAAAGGGCATCTAGGAGCCAGCTGGAAGCACCTTCTCATATCACAGCTCACTTAATCCTCACAGACTCTTGTTTTGATGGAAGCACTAATATCCCCAATTTCCAGATGGGAAAATGGAGGCAATTACACAGTAAGAACCCTGACCCAGGTCCTAAGCTAGTGAAGGGACAATCTGACCCAGGCAATGGCCCCAGAGTCTATGCTTTTAACAAGGGCCCCATATCACTATTCACCCACCAAGGATTCCCCATCTCCCCTCTATGTTGAATGGCCCCTCGGCTCTCCTAGAGGACCATTGCTCCCCAGTTCTCAGCTCAAATAGTGATGGTGGGAAGGACTGTCCCATTGTTTTTCTGTGTGTGCACACTCACACACACACTCACACACCCTCTTATAGTCACGTGTGCACTTGCACACACTCACCTGCACAAGCGCTCTGAAGCTCCAGGCCAGAGCCTGTAACACGGGCCTGACGCATCACCACACTCCACAGCTCTGACCGCGCCAAGGGTTTCCTGCTCACACCCAAGCCAAGCTGGGCCAAATCAACCCTAGGAGGTTTGAGAAAAGGGGTGCTCTTTTTCCAGGGCCTCACTGAGCTGTAGGATGCAAGCCTGAAACTACTGGTGATGAAAAGAAATGCAGAAAGAGAAAGCGCGATCCCTGAACACGTTTCTTAAGCCCCAAGATTCAGCCAGGCACAAAGGTTCATCAAGGTCTGTTTAGGTTCATGAGTCAGGATGGCCCCTGAATCGCTGGAGCCAGTCTGAGGTTGGTTTCTGTCACTTGAAACCAAGAAAACCTGAGCATTTCAGCAGCGAAAGGGGTATCTGCAGGGCTGCTAAGAGATTGCTGCTCCCAAGGCTTTAGACCTGCCCAAGGCAGCTCGTACCAGGCATATCACGCCTGAGCTGTCTGCTACACTGCCAGCTGGCATCCACCTTCCGACCCCTCCCTCTGCCACACACAAGGCCCAAGTCCATGGGGTCCCTATTCCTCTATCCTAAAGTCACACTACACACGTATCGACTCTGAGCCTTGCCTTCTTAACACCCAACTGGATTTGTCTTTCTTGTTTTCAACGCAAGCTAACAAGGTTTCCCAGGAGCTAAATTGAGAAGGTATAAGGGAGAAAGACTAGATTAAAGAAAAACTCCAGCTGACTTCCAACCCCACAATGTAAGGACCCAGGCAGTGATAGAATGTGAAAGCTGGGAAGAACTGAATTTGAGTTCCTCATTTTACACATGAAGCAACCCGGGGCCAGAGAGGTGAAGTGACTTGCCCCAGTTGTACACCAAGTTACCTATGCATGGGTACCTCACACAACAAAAGTTTTTAAAAGCTAAAATGTATTGCAGGCATACTGTGTGCCAGTCATGGGCTCAATGTTTTCGCTGTATTATCTAATTAGATCCACCCCCAATCTTCTGTAAGTGGTTACCGTTATTAGCTAATTTTCAGATGTTAAAACAGACTCAGAGAGGATGTGTGACTTACCCAGGCTCACACAGCAAGGAAGGAGCAAGGCGGGCTGTCAACCCAGGCAGCTAGATTCTAGAGCTCTCCCTCTTCACACTTCTCCCCTGCTTTGGACAAGTTTCATAAAACGTTACCTCCCTTGGAAGGCAACACAATTGATTCAGGCTCTTCATGAAGTCTTCCCCGAATGAATTCTCCAACCCAAAGTGAACAGGCCTTTGTCTGCACGCAGCTTTCTGCTCTAATCTGGATCCCACCAACCAGCCCAGAGTGAATGACGACGTTGATTTCTCCTGTAATTGTGTGTTGTGTGTTCAACACTCATCCACACCTTTGCCCTCTCTTAACTGAGCATCTGCAGTGCCAGGCCCTGTTCTAGGCATGAGGATACAACACTGAACGAGGCAGACAAAAGCCCCTAGCCTCACAGAACTGATGTTTTAGTGCGGGAGACAGGTAATAGGTAAATAACCAAACATACAGCATCAGGCCAGGTAGTTACAAATGCTATGGGGGGAGAAACAGGGTAGGAGGGACAGAATAAAGTATTGGGGATAGTATTAATATTTTAGATAGAGTGATCATGGAGGGCTTCCCTGAGGAGGTGACAGATGGGCAGAGACCTGAGAAGAGCATTCCCGGCAGAGGGCACAGCAGGAGCAAACATGTAGGGGTTGGATGGTGGAAGAAGCCTGGGATATATCTGAGAAGCTCCAGGAGGGATTTGGAGGCTGAAGCAGCAAGGAAGGCAGTGGGGGAAGGTAGGCAGGCACACATGACATAAGGCCTCATGGGAATCTGGGTTTTCATGATTGCTTTTTGGGGGGTGAGGGGGGTCCTACTACCCTCCTCACACCTGGCCAGACGGAAGGATCTGGGTCCCTTAAAGTGGGCACAGGAGCTGCTTCTCTGCAGCGGGAACACGCTGCCTTCACTCAGAACAATAGCAGCTTGAGAGAGCTGACTTGGGGAGGGGTCGCAGAGGTGGAAAAAGTGACTCATTGCCAGCCCTGGCAGGGGACCCTGCAATGGCCATATCTGCTTTCTGTGTGAGTGTGGAAACCTGCACTGCACACGGCGCCCCACGGGGCTCAAGTCCAAACTGCAGACGGTGCTGGGGACCCAGGCTGATCCAGTCACGTGCTGTTCATCTTTCCCTTTCCTCCCTGTCCATGTGTGTCTCCGTGTGTGCCTATGTATGTGCATGTGTGTCCGTGTACATGTATCCACGTATCTCTGTGTGTGCATGTATGATGCATGTGTGTCCGTGTGTGTATCCATGTATCTCTGTATGTGTGTCTCCATGTGCATGCTGTACATGTGTGTCTGTGTGTATGCATGTATGATGTGTGTGTGTGCATGTCCATGTGTGCATGTGTGTGTATCTGTGTGTGTGTGTGTGTGGCATTAGGCCTTGGCAAATGCGAAACCTAAGTTGTCCCAGGTCACTGCCATGCAGGTCTTGCTTCTGCCCCTCCCGGGGCCACCACTAGCATTTAGGCTCCCTGTGCTTCTAGCTCTAGAAATGTTTATTTTACATCTGCCAGTTTGCAAGGCAATCATTGGCAACCAAATCCCCAGCCCAAGAAATCTGACTTCATCAGGACATCGCACACCAGGACAGGGAGACACTTCTGGGCCCCAGTCTGACCACAGACACCACGGAGGAAGTTCCATGCTGTGGCATTGGGTGACATCACTTCAGCTTGTGTCCCAGACCTGAGGGCAACTCCTGAGGATGTCAGAGCCCGGGTATCTTTTGGAGGTTCCCCTCTGTCTGCCCACCATGGCCTGGGTGCCTCTACTTCTGGCACCCAGTGAAATGGAGGGATTAGCTGTTGACAGACTCGCCATAAGTGGAGGTTAATTTCCAATTTTATGGATTTCTGAGTGGAGGGAGTTTAAAGTTAAAGATTCATAAATGAGTAAAATATAACTGCTAAAATGATTTAGCAGAACATTCTCTAGCATCCTAGAGTATGTAGTCAAGGAAACGCCAGAAAAATTTCCAGACTCCTCTGAGCAAACAGTATTTCACCTCTGTTCTACACACACACACACACACAGCACAGCCAGTCCTTTGAAACCTTTATAAAGTAATACAGCTTTCAACACAGGCACAAAAGCTAAGACACAGAGATAAGACCCTGAAACCTTAAAGTCTATTTCCTGGGTGCGTCCACTGCCTAAGATACAAAATGAATTAGCAAGGATTTCAATGTCCTAATTGGCCCAAAATTGTGGTGATAGTGACTCAAGGTGGTTTAGAACTGCAGGCATTATTGTACAGTAGGTCGGCAGCTGGCCATAGAGTCAGAGAGCTGAGTTCGAATCCTGCTTCCACTCCATCTTATTTGAGTAATGCTGTGCTGGTTTCTTAATCGGACTTCATTTTATTTCTGTCTGGAAAATGGAAATAACAACAGTCTATCTTTCACCTGAGTTTCTGGGAGGACTGAATGATGTGATATGTCTAAGTAGGTTCAGTAAAGTATAGCAGTTATGAGTATTGTACATCAGCTGATCTCAAAGCGTCTTCAAACTGCTTCTGCCTCATCTAATGCCCGGGTGCTCAGGCACCTTGTCATTCTCCCAACATCCAGGCACCGGAGACTCTGAGCCTGAGAGATGGTGTCTGCAGAGATGGCTTTGACCTCAAGTCTTGGGCCTGAGTTCAAGTTTCTCAGTGGCAGGATCTGCAGCAACAGGCTCCCCTCTCTGAGCCCCTGTTTCCTCATCTGTCATGTAGACAGGGATGATGCTCACCCCAGCCAGTGACTGCTGCAAGTATGAACTAAGGCAAAACCTGAGAAGCCGTTTGGTAATGACATGGTTTGGCTCTTTGTCCCCACCCAAATCTCATCTCCAATTGTAATCTCCATGTTTCAGGGAGGGACCTGATGGGAGGTGACTGGACCATGGAGGTGGGTTCCCCCATGCTGTTCTCATGATAGTGAGGGACTTCTCACAAGATCTGATGGTTTATATATAAGTAGCAGTTTCCCCTGCACTTGCTTCTCTCTCTTGCTGCCTTGTGAAGAAAGTACTTGCTTCTCCTTTGTCTTTCGCCATGATTGTAAGTTTCCTGTAGCCTCCCCAGCCACGCAGAACTGTGAGTCAATGAAACCTCTTTCCTTCATAAGTTACCCAGTCTCAGGTATGTCTTTATAGCAGTGTGAAAATGGACTAATACAGGCAACTACAAAGTATCAGGGCAAAGTGAGGAGATTGTATCTTTTTCCCACTCAAAACCCTAGGTCTTCATCCCATTGGCTCCTCAAGTTACTTCCTCCCTTGCCTGTGCTTGCCAATACGCTGTTTCTAACTAAAGTGTTACTGACTGCCATGAGCATTTGTCATTCTTGTCTGGCCTACATTCGTTATCTATTTTTCTGGTTACAGTACCCCCATTTCCCACTGGGGCCACCCTCTCTCTCTCTCTCAGATCATGTGGCCCTGTGGTGTGGGCTCCCCCCCAGCTCCCAGGAAGAGCAAGTGACCCAGAGTTGGCCAATCACAGGATCACATTGCCCTGACCACAGGAGAGGAAGGGACATGAGTATATCAGAGCCAACAAGAAGAATCCTTGGGGCTTTCCAGAGCTGTCGGCAGAAAGCCATGCCTTCCATTCCCCTGGATCTGACCCTGCAAGTACCGATACATCCAGCCCAGGTCTACAGAAAGACCTGCCTGAGAGTGGCCCATGGGGCTGTAGGCAAAGCCAAGGGGCACTGGGGCTTCAGGAAGGGGGTGCGAGCCACAGACTCGGACTTTCCAAATATGTCAGCCAAAACAAACAAACAAACAAAAACAACAACAACAAAAACTCCTCAAGCAACCCTTTTTGCAGTCATCAACCTTGAGTTCATTTTCTGGTATCCAAAAGACCCCTAACAAATACAGAGAATAACAGCATCAGACCTTAACACTCCCAGGTGAGATGACAGCATTTCAGGAGAATTTACTTGTAAACACCACCTTCACCGTAAGGAATGTGTCCCTTATTCCATGTTTCAAACCAGGTCACTTCCTTCTTTGTCCATGGCCCTGACCTGCCACTGGCCACGTGCTCTTAGCAGCATCATTTGGCTGTCGTGTGTGCCCTCCCCCACCCGCCTCTGCCGTCATTCGTGCACTCTGCAGCCTGCAGAGCCTTTTTTTTTTTTTTTTTTTTTTTAAAAAGCAATTCAGTCGCTTGAACCTGGGAGTTGGAGGTTGCAGTGAGCCAAGATCGCGCCACTGCACTCCAGCCTGGCGACAGAGCAAGACTCTGTCTCAAAAAAAAAAAAAAAAAAAAAAAAAAGCAATTCAGATCATACCCCTTTCCTTCTTCCTTATACCTTAGGCAGATGGGAAATTGCAACTCATCCGTCGGCCCCCAGCACCCACCCCTGTCCTGAGCTTCAGTCACCGGGGCCTGCCTGCTCGTCCTTAAATGCACCGAGTTTGTTCCTGCCCCAGGGCCTTTGTTTGTGCAGTTTTCTCTGCCTGGAACGTTCTCTCCTCCCATGCTCTTTGCCTGGCTGATGCCAAGTCATTTTTGAAGGCGCAGCTGAAGTGCCACTCCCTCAGAGAGGCTGTGCTTGTGACTATGTAACACATTACCCTAAATACCAGCAGCATGAAACAAGGGTTTCTTCTGCTTAGCGACCCAGTGGGCCGGGACTTTGGGCAGGATTCAGTGGGCACAGCTTGTCTCTGTTCTGGGATGTCGCGGGCCTCAGCTGGAGGACGTGAGGCCTGGGCTGGAGTTGTCTGAAGGTGCGCGCATTCAGGGGCCTGGCTGGTGATGCCGGCTCTTGGGTGGGGCTGCTGTTCTCCTCCAGGGGGCGCTGTTGTGGGTTTCCTCACAACGCGGTGGCTGGGATCTAAGGGTGAGTGTCCCCAGAGAGGCAACAAAGCAGAAGGAAGCTATGGCACCTGCCTTGGTAGTCACACAGCCTCACTTCTGCCACGAACGAGGCATTAGAAGTGAGTCACTAAGACTGGGCCATATTCTAGGATAAGGGACACAGAACCCACTTCTCAGCAGGAAGCGCACCTACATCACACGGGAAGAGTGTGTGGGAGGGACGCCACCCCCGAGGCCGTCCTCGGAAATGAAATCTACCAGCAAAGCCGCCTTTCATTCCCTGACTAGGACAGACCCCGTTACAGGTGGAGAGAGACAGGAAAGGGGAAAGAAAGAGAGAGGGGCCTAGCAAGAGAATTAAAAACAAAGCCACCGTCTGCGAATCTGCTTCCTTCCTAACGCTTGACGCACTGTAATTACATGTTCATTTAGGTGTGGGGTTATTTACTATCTGTCCCCAGCTAGGCTGCAAGCTCTGCACACACACCTGGGCAGGCCTGAGTTTCTTTGTTTCTTTTCCCCTCCACTCCCTTCCCTTCCTTTTGCCACTCTGCATAGTGTCAGGCACATGTGTGACCCACAGAAGACGCTCAATGACTATTTTTGGAGGAAAGGAAGGAATTTTTCTACTTTATGCGAGAAAGAAATTATGTCCTGCGCCCAACACCAACTGGCAGGCCCTGGAGTTGCAGAGATTGCCACTTTTCTCCAGTGTCCATTCTCTCCTCTCCTCTCCTGGAAATACAACCCCTGGTTCTGAACCAGGCACCTGGTGGCTCAGCTAAAGACTGTAACTGCCCAGCTCCTGGGCAAGAGGAGACACTGACTAAGCTCAGGCCGATGCAAGGTGAACAGAAGTGCTGCTTGTCATTTCTGTGTCTTGGGCTAAAAGCGAGGGGCACCCCCTTTCTGATTTCTCCCCATCCCCATGGGCTGGAAGGTGCATGTGACTCACACATTTTGTCTCAGGTGGACAAGGACATTACTCAAGGGGTGGTAGAGTGTGGAACGCAGTTTTAGAAACCGTCCTCAGTGATTTTCCCCTCCTGGTATTCACATGGTATGTAACTCCCAGCCCCCGAGTGTGGCTGGACCTAGGGACCTGCTTCTAATGAGTAGAATGTGGCAAATGGAATGGAACGTCACTAACAAGATTATTCAAGAGACTGGCTTCTGTCGTGGTTGCATTCTCTTGCTAGGTCGATCTCTCTCCCTCTCTCTCTTTCTCTGTCACCTTCTTGGCTTGCATGCTTTGACGAAGCAAGCCACCATTCTGGAAAGGCCCAGGTTGAAAGGAACTAAGGGCCATCAACAACCCCCAGTCAATGCCCTACAAGAAACTGCATTCTGCCTGGGAGAGCCTGGAAGCAGAGCTCTCTCCAGTGAAGCCTTGAGACAAGATGGCAACCAAGGCCAACACCTCAACTGCAGCCTATGGGAGACCATGAAGCTGAGGACCCAGCCTCATCACACTGGATTCCGAACCCACAGAAATTGTGAGATGATAAATGTGGCTGCTGCGCTCACCCACCAAGTTCTGCAGTAATGTGTGAAGCAGTGATGGATAACTAACACACAGGACAAGGAAGAAGGAGGCAGAGCCCTCAAGACCTCACACAGCAGAGCTGCTACACCAGTGAGGGAATGCCCATAAGAGAAAAGAACTTTCCTGCCTTGTCCCCACCCCTCTGCTTTGAGGATTTGCCCTTATGGCAGCCAAACTGTGTTCTAACACACACACACCCAGTTAGGGCCAAATCCCTTAGTGCAGCTCATGCAGTCCTCAACAGCATGGCCCATCTTATGCACAGATTTGCTTCCTGCTGTCCCCTCAGCTCCCTTCCTCATCTGCCATGCCCAATGCCTGTCTGAACTTGTCATTGATTTCCTAGCCCTGTGACCTTTGCCTGCCCACCTCCCTCTCTTGGAAAGTCCCTTCCTTTCTTTTCTACCTAGCAAGCGGCTCCCCCTCCTTCCATACCCAGCTGATATAGTCCCTTGCAGACAGTGTCCATCTCAGGAGAGTGAGCACTTCCTACTTGTGCCTCACTCTCCATACCCAATCCTGCAATTCTAATACTTATTACATGTGTTTATCTGCATATCTGTCTCCCTCAGAAGACTGTCAACCACTGACAGATCCTTATTTATGTATTTATTTATTGAGATGGAGTCTCACTCTGTCACCCAGGCTGGGGTGCAGTGGCGTGATCTTGGCTCACTGGAACCTCTGCCTCCCAGGTTCAAACCATTCTCCTGCCTCAGCCCCCTGAGTAGCTGGGATTACAGGCACCTGCCACCATGCCTGGCTAATTTTTTTTTTTAATGTATTTTTAGTAAAGACAGGGTTTTACCATGTTGGCCAGGCTGGTTTTGAACTCCTGACCTCAAGTGATCCACCTGCCTCGGCCTCCCAAAGTGCTAGGATTACAGGTGTGAGCCACCATGCCTGGCCCCTCTGAGGGATCCTTATGCAATCATGAACAGTCTTAGGTGCATTTATTCCATTCCAGGCACCATGCTGAGTGCTTTATTTACATTCTCATTTAGTGCTCACAATTATTAGTGTCCATATTTCACAGATAACAAGACTGAGGCACAGCAAAGTTAGGTAACTCATCCACATACAGAGCAGAGCTGGCTGCAGAATCCCAGCCTTTCTGATTTTAAACTCTATGCTCTGAACCACTAAAATGCAGCCTTCTCATTCACCTCTTCATCCTCAGTAGGCCTAGGCTCATGGACAAACTTGTCTCACCTGCCTATTTATCCCCTCCCTGGCCATGGCAGACATCACTAATCAATCACAGCATCTTCTCCAATCAGCCAAATGCAGCCTCACAATTTGTCTTGGTAAAAGCATCTGGGTAAGCTGCCACCATCAGTAGGAGTTGGCATGCCTGATGAAACCTCTAGGCTGTGCTAGTAGTGGGTGCCCATAAATAATGCACTGAATTGAGACTATTGTGACTGATTTGAGAAGGTGAAACATGGCCACCATCTACTGATGCTATTCATTACCCTCTACTGAGACATTGCTATGGTCACTGCTTAATTCCTGTGGGAACAGTAGCCACTCCAGACCCACCACTCTCCATCCTACTGACTTCCATGCTGATAGTCATGTGCGGAGACAGAGCCATCTCCACTCAGGAAAGACCACTCCCAAAGCCCTTCCTACACATGTGTGAAGCATAAATGGCAGCCGGGGTCATGCCAATAGGTCATGCAAGCCAGTCACAGAGATGGGGAGGTGTCACCACCCAAGGAGAAGCTTGCACTTGTTGGACATGAGCCCTTTTGGACAAGAAGCCGCAACAGAGTCAACACAGAAATCCTGGGCCAAATGCCCAGAGGGCCGCTGTATTGGAGAGTTATAGGAAAGTGGTTCTGGAACTATGGCCTCGAAGGCAGAGCCCAAGAAAAGCAGGGGACAGAGTCCTAGAACCTGGCTCCAGGCGGATGACATCCCTCCAGCTGGCCCCAAAAGCACCCCTGTCATCTGCTGCAGTGGCAAGTAAGCTGTTGCTGAAGTAAGTCATGGTGTTGATGGGGCTCTTGGCACAGATCCGACTATTCTTTAGGACTTTGAAGCCCCTGCAATAGGCAGGATTCTAAAAATGGTACCAAAAGATGTTCTCCCTTAACCCCAGAAGCTGCATCTGTGAGTTGGATGCAATAGTCCCATGATCATGTTATGTGGCACAGCTGACCTTAAGACAGGGAGGGAGATTTTCTGGATGACCCTGATCTATCACACAGCCGTGAAAAGCAGAAAACTGTCTCTGGCTGATGGCGGAAGAGGAAGCCAGAGAGATCCAAAGCATGGATGGACTCAGCGTATATTTGCCGGCTGTGCAGATACGTGAGGCCCCTGGGAGCAGAGTGTGGCCCCCGGCAGCCAACCAGCAAAGACACAGGGACCTCAGTCCTAAAACCACCAAGAACCGGACTCTGCCAACAACCCAAATGCTTGGAAGTGAATTCTTCCCCTGAGTTTCCAGATGTGAGTGCAGCCCGGCCAATACATTCACATCAGCCTGGTGAGACCCTGCGCAGAGAACCCAGCCAAGCCCACCTGGGAATGGGGACAGCCTGTGGGGCTATACACATGATAATGTTAAATGAACCTGAAGGGTAAGCTACGGCTCCAGCGCAGGCTAAACTCACATTTGCAAAATTAGTAATCAAATGGATGAGGATGCCAACGCTGGAGCATGTCCACATATGCCCTTGTTAGGGTCCTAGATTGCCTTGAACACCAGCCCCTGAGCTCTTGGTGACCAATTCAGGCTGAAAGAGCCATCTCTTGCCCCCAGGCTCCCATACCTGGCAGGCCCTGGTCATAAGAGTGGGTTGGGCAGGTGTCCTCTGCAGACAGAGCTCCAGAGAAGCTGCCCTTTAGAAGATACTTCTAATCCCTGATGGGCCGTTTGCATGTCCTGGATGGGATGTCAGCTCCTCCAGGAGGTTTTTCTCCCCTAGGTCCCCTGTAAAGGGCCTCCACCTTGGCACTATTGACATTTTGGACCAGATAATTTTTTGCTAGAGGGCCTGTCCTCTAGCAAATTGGAACTCCTGACCTCAAGTGATTGAACAATGATGTAGAACAATCATGTAGATTGTTCAGCTGCATCCCTGGGCTCTACCCACTAGATGCCAGTAGCATCTCCTGAATTCTAACCATCAAACATATATCTCCAGAGTTTGCCAAATGACTGCTGGGGGTAAAAAAATTACCCCTGGTTGACAACAAGTACTCCAGCACTTGCTTGTGGGCCCTCTCACTTTTCCTCCTGACAAGCTCAGAGAACGAACCTCCCCCCTCACGCTGATGCATCATCGTATTTCAATCAATGCATCGCATCCATCAAAGCCAGCAGGATGCTGTGTGTGTATGTGTGAGTGTGTGTTCCACTATTCCAGCCCATGTCAGTTCCATCAGCAGGAAGGAAGTGCTGGGGGAAGGAATATGCTTCCTGGTCAGGCCATCCTGCAAATCATGCTGATGAATCATCGTATTTCAATCAATGCATCACATCCATCAAACCCAGCGAGATGCTGTGTGCGTACGTGTGTGTATGTGTGAGTGTGTGTTCCACTATTCCAGCCCATGTCAATTCCATCAGCAGGAAGGAAGTGCTGGGGGAAGGAACATACTTCCTGGTCAGGCCATCGTGCAAATCCCTGATGCTGCTGACTTAGCAGAAGCTTCCCACACACTGGCTTCTCCAACACCATCACATACGGTTGTTCTCAGCCCTCTGCTCCTTGCAAAGGGCTAGAGCTCCCTTTCCTGGAGGGCCTGTGAACAGCCAGCGTTGAGCCATGAGGCTGACATTATCCTCCCCATTTGAAAGATGAAGAAACAGGCTCAGAAAGGTAATGCGAAGAGCTGAAGACAGCAGATCTAACTTATTCTGAAGCCTGTTTTTATTATAGATTTCCCATCATAAAGCAACCTTCTAGATACGCAGCCTGGTCACTGTGAACAATAAACCTTTAGTGGTCTCACTTTGCAGCCAGGCCACTGCCGAGCATTTATAGATTCATTGGATTTCATTATTGAGTATTTTAAGCCTACAATAAAGAGCAGAGGATAATGCAGGTTGAGTATCCTTTATCCAAAATGATTGGGACCAGAAGTGTTTCAGATTTCAGAGTTTTTCAGATTTCAGAGTTTTTCAGATTTGGGGATACTTGTATTACACTGAGCAGCTGAACGTCCCAAATCTGAACATTTGAAATGTTCATTGTAGCATTCCTTTGAGTACAGCATCAGCACTCAAACCGTTTTGAGTTTTGGAGCATTTTGTATTTCAGATTTTCAGATTCTGGATGCTCAACCTGTGTACCAGAAAGGCTGACATCTACTACCCAGCTTGGTCCAAATTTGTTTTATGACTGAAGTTATTTAATACATGTGATAGAGACAGGAGACAGCCAAGGGTGCCCCCACAAAACTCCACCTTCAAGCCTAAAATGGCCTGAAGGCTGAAAAACCCGTACTGCAGGTCCTGGAGAATCTCTGACCCGCCTGAGCACTGGGAGGATGGGGTGGAGTCTCAAGAAGTTTTTGCCGTTTGCAAGGGAAAGGAGCCTGGCCTCTACTTTTCCTGGGTAGTAACCTGGGATTCAAACTATGAGGTGGGAAGCCTTCTAGCAGGACTCTCTCCCGCTTTACTGAGATTTATTTTTCCTTTTTGCCTAATAAATTCCATTTCCCCTCACCCTTCAAAGTGTCTGCAGGCCTAATCTTTCCTGGTCACGTGACAAGAACCCCTTTTTTTTTTTTTTTTTTTTTTTCCTACAACACATGTATTAGGGCATTCTTGCATTGCTATAAAGAAATACCTGAGACTGGGTAATTTATAAGAAGAGAGAGAGGGAGAGGAGGCGCCACACATTTTTAAATGACCAGATCACGCATGTAAAGCAAAAATAAAATTCTAAGCCCCACAACCTGCTGATAAACCCTCCCCTTGGCCAACAGCATTCTAAAATTAACCGGAAAGACGAGTTCAGGTTATCATGGGAAGTGAAAGTCAGACATGCCTTCTTATACCCTCCTCCCCCTCCCTTTGGAATTCAAGCACAGTTGACCAACATTAACATTAAAACAGATCTTAAGACAGATAGAACAGACTGATAAGAAACATTCACAATCTATTTTCTGTGAAGCCTGCTTTGGGAGGCTTCATCTGCATGATAAAAACTGGGTCTCTACAACCTATTATCTTAATCATTCCGTCTGTGATTCCAGGTCTTTAAATAATAACTCTTTAAACCAACTGCCAATCAGAAAATCTTTGACTCCGCCTATCACCTGGAACCCCACCTCCTCCAGTTCTCCAGTTGTCCCGCCTTGCCAGATGAAACCAACGTGTATCTTACATGCATTGGTTGACATGTCTCTCAAAAATGTATAATATCAAGCTGTATCCCAAGTACCTTGGGCACATATTCTCAGGATTTCCTGGGGCTGTGTCATAGGGCCATTGGTCCCTCATACTTGGCTCAGGATAAACCTCTTTGAATATTTTGCAGAGTTTGACACTCTTCATTGACACTCACTATTGCAAAGACAGCACCAAGCTATTAGGAATCCACCTCCTTGACCCAAACACCTCCCACCAGGCCCCATCTCCAGCATTAGGGATTACAATTTGACATGAGATTGGAGCAGGGACAAATATCCAAATTATATCAATAGGTTTGTATTGAAAAATTAAGCCACATGCAGTGGCTCATGCCTGTAACCCCAAAACTTTGGGAGACTGAGGCAAGATGATTGCTTGAGGCCAGAAGTTCAACACTAGCCTGGGCAACATAATGAAAGCCTGTATCTACAAACAATTTTTTTTTAATAGCCAGGCATGGAGATGTGTGCTTGTAGTTCCAGCTACTCAGGAGGCTGAGGAGGGAGGATCACCTGAGCCCAGGAGTTGGAGGCTGCTGTGGCTATGATCATACCACTGCACTCCAGCCTGGGTGACAGAGCAAGACTCTGTCTCAAAAAAAGAAAAAAGAAAAATTACACATGTGCAGAGAACTGTACATATCATAAATGATTGACTCAATGAATTTTCCTAAATTGGAACCAGCCCCCAGATTAAGAAATCTTCTATTACCCTAGGGAGCCCCTCATGTGCCCATGGTTGATTTTTTTAGGAACCAAAGCATGGCAGACAAAATTGGTCCCTGTGAATAACCTGCCCACTCCATTCTTCTCTCTCTCATCCCAGAGGTTCCATAATCCTAAATACAATGTTTGTTATTCCCATATTTGCCTTTACATTTATAGAACATGTGCACATATACCCCTGTGCAATAGATGCTTTTGCTTTCATGCTTGAAACTTTATATGATACTATGCTTTTCTCATTCTAAAATGATGTTCTGAGGTTTGTCCATTGCCGTGGGTTGCGACTCTCTGGGGTTGGTGTTGTATAGGTGGTGAAAAGAACTTACCAAGATAGCTGTAGGTAAAGAAAGGCAGATTTGTTAGAGAAAGTGTTGCAAGGAAGCAATGGGCAGGTCAGCAAGAGGGGAGTTGACTGCAAAGTGACAAAGCTTGCTGGAGATTTTATAGGCTGGTGCTTGGGCTGGAGAGGGCTACGTGCTGTACTGATAACACCAAGGTTGCAGGGAGCTAACTTGCATTTTTCTATCAGCCAAGGGTCTGGTAATAGCTGGGCACAGGAAGACTGTGAGTTATATTGTGCAAGAGGTCCATGGTCCTGCATTGTGTCCTAGAAAGGCAGACTTACAGCTTATCTGCTTTCTCTTTTTGCTTTCCCTTTGTCCCACCAGCCTGACTCCTCCTCCCTAATGAGAACTCCACATCCATGTACATCAATGAAGCTGTAGTTGTTTTTGCTGCAAATATGTCACAAGGCATTTCTCCACTCTCCCATTGATGGACACTTTAATGGTTCCTAATATTTCTCTGTTACACACAGATGCTGTTATGGGTCTCCTTGAGTATGGCTCTGGCATGCTGGAATGGGAGATTGTCCAGAGTAAAGATATGTAGGGGTGGAACTGGTGTATCATAGGATGTGGGTGTGTACAGTTTTGCTCTCCACAGGGGTTGTATCAGACTCATAGGAATTTTAAACTGGGGACAGTATCAATGACTTCTGTCCAAAAGCCACAAACCATAAGCCCATGGAGCTAAAAAAGCTTGAATAATATTTGAATCACCAATGCTAACATTTACAAATGGGAAGAATTCATACAAAATCCATATTTGTAGCTTTTTGTGAAACGTTGGGTAATTCTGGGCCCAGACAGCTGCAGAGGTGCTTCTTGAGGCAGAAAGAGAGGGGGAGAAATACCCCAGCCTCCCTCCCGCCCTCTGAACTCTGCCTCCCGTGGCCAAACCCAGCTGGCTCAGAGGCCTGCAGGGGTCAGCCCTCCTGGGGATGACCTCATCCCTTTTCTGTGCCGTTTAAACATCGCACAATGTTCTCACCAACTTGAATTCAAGCTTCTTAAGGGCAGGCAGAAGTTACTGGGCATCTCTCTGTCTCCAGAGCCAGGCTGATAGCCTGATCCTAGCAGGAGCTAGATCGGCTTAACAGATGTGACTTTACGTTGCTGGAAGATATGCAGACAGTGACCCTTAGCCAGTCTCTCTAACCAGTCTCTCACACGTTCCAGGCAATTAATTAAAATGTTGAATTATAAATGGACAGAGAGTCAATATTTTAAGTCTATGGACCATATGGTCTCTGTCATAACCATTCAACTCTGGAGTTGTACAGCATCAGGAGCCATATACAATAAGCGAGTGAATGGCTGTGGCTGTGTTGCAATAAAACTGTATTTGCAAAAACAGGCAGTGGGCCACATTTGGTGGTGGGTTGCAGTTTGTGGACCCCTGCTATGGACCATGATGTAATTGGTACAACCTGGGTTTACATTTGCACAGCTGTTAGCAGTGACCCTGGGAGTCAGGCCACCAAAAGAGTGCTGAACTGCTCTGTGCTAGAAGTAAAGAGGAATTTGGAAGAGGGAACACTGCAAACAGAAGATGGGAGAGGAGAGGGGATGAGGAGGGGAGGAGAGGAAAGATGAGCTGGACAATAGGGCCAGGGGCTGGAGCCAGATGGTGAACATAGCCAGGAACCTTTTGAAGATGAGGGAGATACAGCTTTCAATTGTAAGATGTCTTTGGTTACTGATCCAAACCTTCAGTAAAGTCTGCTCTGTCCCCAATTGCCTTTGTGAGTGGTTTGTGTGTGTGTATGAGAGTTAACAGAATGTTCTGTCTTCCCAAGCACCGGGCAGCTCCCCAGCACTCAGCCCCGCTCAGTGCAGGCTGAGTGAACCTCACTGATTCCTACAACTACCTAGAAAGGTAGCAAAGAATCTGAAGGTCAGAGAGGTTAACCCAAAGTCACACAGTCAAAGAGGAGCAGAAACAGAAACCAAATTCCAAAGCCCTGAATATTTCCTTGGATTGCCCAAACAGCTGGAAACTCAAAATCAGTTTTTCTGTTTCCTGGAATGAGCTTTGGTGTATCCCTTTGAATGTGGGTTGGATTCCTGGGGATTTAGCCTCAAACCAAACCCTGACTCAGAGTAATGTGAATTAAACCTGGGGAGGTGCAAGGGAGGTTACCTTATGCTCCTTCTTCCCTCCCCTGGACCTGGCCCCTGCCTTAGGTACTTCCCCACTACCCTGAGGCACCTGCTTCTGGTGGGGGCGGGGGTGGGGGTGGGCAGCAAGGGAAGGGGTGACCTGGGCTCTCTCTCTGCTTCTCTGGGAATTAGAAAGGGGGTGGGGTGTTTTGTCATCTCTGAAGCCAGCACCTGGGTTGACATCATCCAGCTACCTGGCACCTTTTATGGCAGAAGGATAATTTGGCCTGGCCATTTATTCACACAATCCTCCAGTTTAGACTTTTGACATTATCTATAAACAAACTTAGATGTATCATCATTGAATCTTATGCAAAAAGCATTACTTTGTTAAACATAAACACTTATATTTTACCACAATTTTGACATCCCTTTTTGCCTTAAACTTTTTAAAAAATATGAGATGGCTTTGGCTTTCCTCAGCCTCTGAGAGACTCTCATTAGGTGTCAAACCCAAAAGCTAAACAAAAGCTGATTTATGCCAAATGTAAGCTTATCACAAGTCAATTAGGGCTCAGACAGGCTTTTGTGACAAGACTTTCTAATCAATTCCATCCGGCCCCCTCCGAGAGTCTATGAAAGAATAAACACAACATTAAAACCGGCAGTGGGGCTCTTCACCTTCTTGGGGTTCCCATGCCTTTGCCCTCTGACAGCTGCTCTAGGCCTTTACCCAAGGAAATGTACAGACATGAATGCAGCATTTTGTTTCCAATTTCAGGGATGTCTAAACTACATCCACAGACTCCTTAAGTCCCCACATGAAGAAATTTTGGGGCTGGGTACGGTGGCTCACGCCTGTAATCCCAGCACTTTGGGAGGCCAAGGCAGGCAGATCACGAGGTCAAGAGATCGAGAACAGCCTGGCCAACATGGTGAAACCCCATCTCTACTAAAAATGCAAAAATTAGCTGGGTGTGGTGGTGCATGCCGGTAGTCCCAGCTACTCAGGAGGCTGAGGCAGGAGAATTGCTTGGGCCCGGGAGGCAGAGGTTGCAGTGAGCCGAGATCGTACCACTGTAGTCCAGCCTGGGCAACAGAGCAAGACTCTGTCTCAAAAAAAAAAAAAGAAAAAAAAAAAAAAGAAGAAAGAAATTTTGGTGGAGCCTTTTTAAATACACAAATTAAAAACAGTAAAGAAATATAATTCATGATCGGTGCAATTGTCCCCCAGGTGTAGTCTTTAAGCACACATTCTACAGCTCCCAAATTCAGGAGCTGGAAGCACAGCCTTGCTGTGAGGTGGATTTAGCTTCAATCTCTGCCCGGATGATATTGGGCAAATGGCCCAATCATTAAAACGGACACATGAATGGGACCAACCCGGCCGAGTTAAGAGGATTGAATTAATATTTGCGAAGTGCACAGAAGGGCGCCTGGCATACCAGAGGTGCCCAATCAAGGTTAGCTCTCACCAGCATCGTTGGTTCTCCTCCCCTTCCAGGCCTGCGCAGAGCTAGGGAGGAGGGATCACCCCTGCCTGCTTGAGACCTCCTGCTGCCACATCGCTGGGAGGACGCCGGGCTGCCCCAGAGCGGCCACAAGAGGGAGCACTTGCCTTTCCTAATGCCGAGGTCCACCTGCGCCCAGCCTTCCACTTAGGCAGGGGCCAGACCACGTGGGCTCCCTAGACCTCGGATCCTAACCCAGAACCTTCTCTCCCCACCACAGCTGGAGGTGGGGTGGGGTAGGGTGAGAGGGGCCCTGCTCGCAGCTGTTCTCTGTGCACTTGGGACAGGGCTCTAATTTATACCTGAGCACCGTGGCCTGAGGTTTCTTCTCTGCCAGCCTCAAGGGCTGGTCCTCACTTCGTCTTGCCCTTAGCACCCCAATTCCTTGCAGCGGGTCCACATGCCCTGCTGTGAGATATGTTAGTACTGGCAAGGCCGTATCCCTTGCTGGGTGCTTGATCCCTTGGCCTCCCCACAGCTGGGTGTCCGCACGGCCAGTGGCGTGGATGCGGGAGCTCGCTGGGGTTTCTGGAAAAGGCCGTAATTTCTTGTCTATTCTGTGGGTGCAGCAGATGGGCCTCCAGCCCCATGCTCCTGCCTCAAATGCAGCAGCTGTGGTGGTCATCCTGAGACTGGAAGGTGACAAATATAAACCAAAAACAAAATTCTAAGACCCCAGCTAACTGAATGGACCCTTCCTCTTGGCCAAGGGTATCCTAAAGTTAACCTGAAACACGAGTTCAGGCCATAATGGGAATGTGGGTCAAACAGGCCTCATTATACCTCCGCCCTTTGGAATTTAGGCACGGCTGACCAGCATGAACATTAAAACAGAGACCTTAACACTGACAAAGCCGACTCTGCCAATAAGATGCCAACGTGACGGATAGCAGGCTCTGAACGAAATTGAAGTATTTTACCCCAAAATATATTTCTTTGACATATTTTGAAATGGCCTTGCAAAGCTGTCACTTGTGGGGAAAAATCTACATTCTGTAGAGAATCCTCTTCCCTTTCCAGGCCTTTTTTCCTGATCCAGGAGAGAATTAACTAAGTCTGGCACCTTTTTAAGCCTGATAAGAAACATTTACAATCTATTCTCTCTATCTGGAGGCTTCATCTGCATAATAATAACCTTGGTCTCCACAACTCCTTAACCCAGACACTCCCTTCTATTGATTCCAGGTCTTTAGATAAACTCTTTCAACCAGTCACCAATCAGGAATTCAGGAACTCTTTGAATTCACCTATGACCTGGAAGCTCCCCTCCCTGCTGTTCCTGCTCCCCACCCCCACCTTTGTGTTATCTCTGCCTTTCCAGAGGGGACATTTTCCTTTAGCACATGTAAGACACATAATATACATCAACCTCAGGACCCCAAAATAACTAAGGCAAAGGGAAAAGTAAAGCTGGGAACTGCTTAGGGCACACCTGCCTCCCATTCTATTCTATAGCTACTAGGGTAAAAACGCTACATACCTCCCTCACAATTTGTCCACGAGGAAATTCCTTGCAGACAAAGGACAGACAGAACTCAAAGTCATCTCTCTGTGCTGAGATAAATGCATATCTGATGGCTTTCTTTGGAAAGGCTAATCAGAAACTTGAAAGAATGCAACTGTTTGTCTCTTATCTACTTACGACATGGAAGCCCCTCTGTGCTTTGAGTTGTCCCACCTTTCCAGACAGAATCAATGTACATCTTACACACACTGATCGATGTCTCATGTCTCCCTAAAATGTATAAAACTAAATTGCCCCGAGCACCTTGGCCACATGTCGTCAGGACCCCCTGAGGCTGTGTCACGGGCGCATCCTTAGCCTTGGCAAAATTAACTTTCTAAGTTGATTGAGACCTGTCTTATATATTTGGGGTTCAGACATGTATTGACTGATGTCTTATGCCTCCCTAAAATGTATAAAATGAAGCTGTAACCCGGCACATATTCTCAGGATCTCCTGGTGCTGTGTGACAGGCCATGGTCACTCATATTTGGCTCAGAATAAACCTCCTCAAATATTTTACAGAGTTTGACTCCTTTTGTCAACACAAGCCAAAGGCACAGAAAAACAAGCTGGGGAGCAGAAAGCCAGCCTGACCCACCCAGGCCTCCTGTCCCTCCTGGGGATACCCTAACATGCATGGGCCACTTTGCCCCTCCAAAGGCTGTCTGTGGCTCTTATCAGAAAATCCAGATGGTGGCCTCAAGGCCCTGCTCCAGCCTGGTCTCCCAAGTCTCCTGCTTGCTAACTTCCACCTGCTGCTGCAGCCTTCTCTTCTGCTGCTGCACCATGCAAAGTCCTGCCTCAGAGCACTTGTACTTGCTATTCCCTGCTATTCCCTCTGTCTGGAAAGTCTTCACCCAAATTTTCAAACAGGGTGGCTCCATCATTCACACAGCTCAGCTGTTACCTCCCCAGAGGCGCTTCCCTTGACCTCCTCCTCTTTCATGCCTCCTCTGTTGTGCATTACTGTGTTTCAAACTCTTCACAGCACCTTGTGCTATCTGTGACAGTGGCAAGAGGCAGACAGGGGTGGGTCCCTGGTGAAACGCCACCTTCAAGCCAAAACAGCCTGAAGGCTGAAAGACCGGACTGCTGGTTCCAGATGAAACCCATGACCCAGAACAGAAGAGTGAGAATTTCTGTTCCTGTTTCCCCATCCTTTCCTGATTCTTTCTGAATGCTTTTTAACCAATCAAATGTGGCCTTTTTCAATAGTATCTATGGCCTGCCCCTCCCCCATCCTGTGCCTATGAAAACCCCAGACTCAACCACACTGAGAGAGATGACCTGACTTAGGGTGAGAGACCACCTGCCCATCCCCTCTCCACTGATAGTTGTTTTATCACTCAATAAAATTCTCTGCCCTCATCACCTTTCAATTGTCAGCATGACCTCATTCTTCTTGGATGTGGGACAAGAACTCGGGACCCACCAAATGTGGGTACTCAGAGGGCTGTAACACTGTGGTTCTCAGCCCTCTGCTGGCAGAGGGCAGCCACCCCATGTGACAGGAAGCAGTAAGGGGACCGAGCTTCCCCCGGAGCTGTGGGCTGGAGTGGGGCAAGGGGCTGACCAAGCTGTTAACACACCACCATCCATTGGACTGTGGACGGGAGTACTGAAAGAGTTAATTAGCACATTTAACACCCCTTCTGGGGCTTTGGGGTTGTGGGCACCCCTGGCTGGGTGCCACCACATTCCCCCTCGGGGTGACATGCCTGGTCCAGCCACAAGCCCAGCATGGAGCCTACCCCTGTGCCAGCTTTTGGAACGGCTGGCTGGACCCCACACTTGCTTGCTCACACACCCCTTCCCACCAGGGGCTAAGCATGCAGTTGTGGTGTCCATGGGATCCACGGAGTGCAAGCCAGACACAGCCTGGTGGGCCAAGTAGATGGAGCACCTCCTGCTGCAAGCCAAGCAAAGGGGCCCGAGAAAAACCCTGTCATCTGCAATTACCTTGTTTATTCCCAGTAAATTTCCAGAGGGCACAGTGTGTGGCCCAGAGTACATAGGTAAGTATGTTTACTAAATGAATGAACGTATTTTCCTTTTTTGCATAAGGAAACATATTTTCCTCTTTTGAGTAGGTTCTTTGCAACCATGAAACTCCTGAGGAAGGTAATGGGACAGAGAAATTAACTAAAGCCAAGCCCCATAATAAACTGATTCTGCTATGGCTGCTGCAGGGTGAGCTCTCATCTCTCCTTCCCATCTGTTCCCCTCCTGGCAACAGCACACCATCCCCCCTTGCCCCAGAAGTCACCCATTCACCTTACGTTTGGACATCATTCCTGGCATTAAGACGTCTCTCCTCAGGAGGGGTCTTCTACTGAGGTAAGCAGTTGGCATCAGCATCCCTCCCCTATTGACAAAATGGATGAGGGTGATGGCCACCCGCCACGTGCTCTCAGGTGAACCTGAATTGCCCCCCAGATGGCTTCTGGGAGAGGATATTAACTGTAAACTTTTGCAGAGCCATGTGCTGAAATGTGTCAAAGGTGTGCTTTTAAGAGAAGGCTCGCAGAGGAAATGTGAATCGTTGCCCCATCCTGCAGTTTTGTGAATTTGGAATGTGTTCACTAGGGTCTCTGGAAGCTCATGGTAGCAAGCATGTTCACAAATAAGGCCGAGCAGCCAGTTACAATGTCCCCACCCTGCACTGTGGCTGAGAGGCCAAGCCCTGCAGCCGCACAGACCTGGGTGTGAGAACAGCTACGCTGACCGTGTATTAGCTGCATGATACTGGGCCACTAAGACACTCTGTGTTTCACTTTCCTCATCTGTAAGTGCACATTACAATTGGAACGACCTGATGCACTCCTACAGAAGAAATTAAAATTACGTATGGAATGCAGGCACATCTTGAATGCAATAAATGTTCACTTTTATTGAGGTCAGGAGGAGCACTGACCACCAGAGGAGGAACCCAAGTGGCTGTGTGGAAATGCTCCTAGCTGTCACACCCAGGAACCTGGGCTCTGATGAACACCACCTTTGCCCTCCTCTTCCAAGCCCCACAGTCCACTGGGTTGCTTTTCATGCTCACAGACTCTGCACATGCATGCTGTCGCCAAGTGTTGTTTTTTTTTTGTTTGTTTGTTTTTATTATTATTATACTTTAAGTTTTAGGGCACATGTGCACAACGTGCAGGTTTGTTACATATGTATACATGTGCCAAGTTGGTGTGCTGCACCCATTAACTCGTCATTTAGCATTAGGTATATCTCCTAATGCTATCCTTCCCCCCTTCCCCCACCCCACAACAGTTCCCGGTGTGTGATGTTCCCCTTCCTGTGTCCATGTGTTCTCATTGTTCAATTCCCACCTATGAGTGAGAACGTGCAGTGTTTGGTTTTTAGTCTTTGCGATAGTTTGCTGAGAATGATGGTTTCCAGTTTCATCCACGTCCCTACAAACCAAGTGTTTACTTGGTGTTTACTGAGCACCCTCTGGGGGCTAGACACTAGGCCTCAGTAGGTGGGTGGCTTAGTAAACACTAATGCTTGTGTTTATTGAACACCTCTGGGGACTAGACACTATGTCAAGTGCAGCAGAGTCTAGGAGTTAATAGCAGAGTCTGGAAAAATCCAGCCTAGATTTGAATGTTAGCTCATAACTCACTAGCTATGGTACCTTAGGAAGACACTGAGCCTCTCTGTGTCTCTGTTCCCTCTTTTTTCAAATTGGGATAGTACTTACCTCTTGGGGCGGTTTTGAGGATTAAATGAATTGCTCTATATACAGGAGATGGGCCAGTGCTCAGGACATGGTGCATCCCACCCAATTATTAGTTATTAATGTCTACTTTAAAAGTATGCTTGACCTTCTTGAGGACTACATATTAAGACACTGAGGATAACTTAATTCCTTCAGAATTGAAACAGCACTAGTTAATATGGATTGAGCCCTTTTTCTATGCCCACATGCTTTACATCAGAGTTAATACACTTTTTCTTAAAGGGCCAGGTAGTAAAGAATCAAGATTTCCCAGGCCAGAGGCAAAAAGAGGCTATTATGTAGGTACTTACATAACCATTTAAAATGTAACCATTTTAAAATGAGAAGGAAGAAAACATTCTTAGCTCACGAGCTTTAAGAAAAACTAGTAGCTGGATAGATTTGGTCTGCAGGCTGGAGTCTACCTATCTCTGCTTTATATCATTCAATCCTTATAACAACACAAGTAGCATTATTATCTCCACTTTAAGACCTGGAAGCTTTGTCTCAGAGAGGTTGAGTGACTTATATTGTCGTCAGTCTCTCCCTTCTGTTCCGTTAATATCTGCTTTATATATTTAGATGCCTTGATGTTGGTCCTGGCAGATGTCCACTCCTTAATGGATTTTTCTTGGATGCCTGAATGATGAAATTAGGACATGAGGCATCCAGGTGTCTGACTTCCTAAAGAGCATTTTGATGAGAAAGAAGAGTTCCACAATTTGGGGGCTTGATACATGGAGATATAGAGTAGGATATAGAGTAGGAGGTCTCTTGAGAATAAGAGGGAGCTCTTCAGACTACAAGATAAGCAAGGCTCCTCCAGGGCCCCTGCTGAGCTCCCTGTGAGGCCAAGATAATAATTCAATGACCATAATGAATGAGCTAACTGTTGAGTGCTTTAAAATAGCTCAAAAACACAGCCATTTCACATAGCCACTTTTGGCTTTATATCCCCTATTCCATCAGCTTGTGTTCCAGAAGAGGCCTGTGACAGAGCAGGAGCATTACCATCTTGAACAAGTCCCTCATTCTAAAGTTCACCTTAATAAAAAAAAATTGCCTAAATCCAAAGGGCATCAGCCTGATGGCTAAGGTCAGCACGACCATAAACCACAAATAACATCTCCAACCAGAAACATTCCAAACTCTTCCCAGACCAGAGACATGCTAGCCCCAAGATAAGCCCCCTCCGACTGGGAAGATCCCAACCTTGAGATAACCCCCTCCAGCCGGAGAGATATCTGACCCAAGTAATCTCTCCTCCTCCCAGAGACATTCCAACCTCACTGTAAAACTTCTCTCTCACACAAAAACATTCCAAGCGTGTAATAAGCCCCTCACCCTAAAACCAATATATACTCTTAGCCTGTGAGAGAAAGTGCTCCTGACTGAAATCGGCCAGAAGCCCCTCTCAGGTTGTATCTAAAGTAAACCTGTCTTTAATTGCCAAGCCATGTTTCATGTTTCTTTCCTCTTTAACTCTTACAGCCTGCAGCATCATTTCTGTCCTAGAGGGATGTTCTCATCTTAGTGGGCTGGCAAGCCACACACGACTGACCTCACAAGGGGCCCAGAGAGCCACACAGAATAAGCACTTGTGTGATGCCCACTGGCTGACCTGACACACCCAGCTCCAAGGCCTTTGCACTTGTGGTTCCCTTTGTGTAGAGTAGAAGTCAGCAGACTTTTCCTACAAAGGACCAGAGAGCATATACTTTAGGCTTTGTTGGCCTTATGGTCTGTTGAAACTACTTAATTCTGCTATAGTAATAGGAAAGCAGCCATAGATAAGATAATGCATAATGGCAGGGTGTGGTGGTTCACGCCTGTAATCCCAGCACTTTGGGAGGCCAAGATGGGCAGATCACCTGAGGTCAGGAGTTTGAGACCAACCTGGACAAAATGGTGAAACCCCATCTCTACTAAAAATACAAGAATTAGCCAGGCGTGGTGGCAGGCACCTGTAATCCCAGCTACTCTGAAGGCTGAGGCAGGAGAATCACTTGTACCTGAGAGACAGAGGTTGCAGTAAGAAGAGATTGTGCCACTGCACTTCAGCCTAGGCAATAAAGCAAGACTCTGTCCCCCCTCAAAAAAGAAAAGATAATAATGCATAATGAAAGTGCATGACTGTGGTTGTGTTCCAATAAAACTTTATTTATAAAAACAGGTGGTAGGGCAGATTTGGCCTGTGGCCCTTAGTTTGCCAACTCCTGACCTAGAATATTCCCCCAACAGGAAGCTGAAAGGCTCCCTCTTTCACTGCTTCCAGCCATCTGTGTAGCTACCACCCTATCTAAACAGCCACACCCCTGCCACCCTGTTCCTCAACCTTCCTTCACTTCCCCACAAAGTCCTTACTATTATGTGAAATTACATTATATATTAATTTATCAGTTTATCATCTGGTACCCTCCTTTGGGAATGTAAAATCAATGAGAGGTACCCAGAGCTTGTAGAAGTGTTTGGTATATAGTAGACACACAATAAATATTTGTGGAATGAATAAATCTCAAAGAACAATAACCATAAATACAAATAATAGCAAATACTTTCTGCACATGTATGAATATATTCCTGGCACTCTGATACACATATGCAAAATACTGAATTCTTTCAATAGCCCTATAATGCAGGATCTTTTATTAAGCCCATTTTACAGAAGAAGCTGGGGCTCGGAGAGGTAAATTACTTGCCCAAATGGTGATGTTTGCCATCACAGGAAAACATCACAGAACATTAGAGCTGGCTAGGACCTTCAAGATCAATCTTATTCCAACCCTGGCATTATACAAATGCAGAAACTGCGACTTGGCAAGAGGAAGCCACATGCCAAAGGTCACATAGCAAGAAAGGGACAAGGTAGATTAAAGACCAGTGTCCTTGCCTTCCTGGCTGTAGGATGCACCACCTCCAGCAGCACTCTGAGTAGTGTCAGTTCCCTGCGTGATCTGTCACTGGGGGGACTGTGACCTGCTTGTGGCCTGTGAGCAGTGGAACCAGAGCTTTCTCTCTTGTCCCATTGGTTACTTCAGGGACGAACTGCATGCCAGGCTTCCTTCCTGAATCATCCAATGCAGGTGAAGCCAGGTTATCTCAGCACCTGCACCCCCAAGAGGCTGCAGATGCGAAGCCTCTATAAAGAAGGTAATAAAGACTGCCAGGCAGCCATCCCAGGAATACTAACCAAGATCTCTCTCCGCCCTGGTGCTGGGCACTATCCCCACACATAACAGTCTGCTCTAGGGGAGAGAGAGGCTGTCTGTGTTTTATAAGTGCTCTTAGTCACGTGTTTTTTGTTTTTTTTTAATGGAAAAAAAATTACTAGAACCAGTTTCCTCTTTCCTAAATTAATCCCAGTGTTTCTATTTTCAAAGAGCATTTAAGGGCCAAAGGACAGAGCCCTCAAAACCGGCATATACCTCCAGCTTGTGTGGGGCTGGGCATAGCTCCAGAGGGCCTGGCTGTGCCCATGACAGAGGTTTCCTGCCCAGACAGAAGGGGACATATTAGTCGGCTAGGGATGTCACAACAAAGTACCACAGAATATGTGGCTTAAACAACAAGAACTTATTATCTCACAGTTCTAGAAGCTAGAAGTTCAAGAGCAAGGAGTCGGCAGGGCTGCTTTTTTCTTTTTTAATTGTTATTTATTTATTTATTTATTTTTTGAGACGGAGTCTCTCTCTGTCACCCAGGCTGGAGGACAGTGATGCAATCTCTGCTCACTGCAAACTCTGCCTCCCGGTTCAAGCAATTCTCCTGCCACAGCCTCCCAAGTAGGCGGGATTACAAGTGTGCGCCACCGCGCATGGCTAATTTATTTATTATTATTATTATTTTTTAGCAGAGATGGGGTTTTACCATGTCGGGCAGGCTGGTCTTGAACTCCTGATCTCAGGTGATCCACCTGTCCCGGCCTCCCAAAGTACTGGGATTACAGGTGTGAGCCACTGCACCCTCCCAGGGTTGCTTTTCTGAGGCCTCTCTTCTTGGATTGCAGGTGGCCACCTTCTGCCTGGCCTCACATGGTCTTGCCTCTGTGCATATCTGAGTCCTAATCTCTTCTGCCAAGCAGACCAATCATATTGGATTTGGGTCTACCCCAATGACCTCATTTAACCTTAATTACCTCTTTAAAAGCCATATCTCCAAATGCAGTCACCTTCTAAGGTACTGGGACTCAGGACTTCAATATATAAATTTGGGGGCAAGGAAATAATTCAGCCCCTAACAGTGGGCTTATTTGCAACTGCTCCTTGGCTGGTGACGTTCAGCCCCTAGCAAACCCCCACCCAGCCATAGCTGCCTGACATTGGGGCAATGCTGTCCAACACACTGTGGGGCATTTAGCGTCTAGGCAACCCCTACCCCAACAACATCACCAGAGCTCTGGAGTCAGGACTCAAATCCAGCGCTACCCATTACTAGCTGTGTGTGTGGCCTTGGGCCAGGCATGCCCTCTCTGCCCTCAGCTTAGCGTGCAATGTAGGGTTGTCCCAGTGACTGTTTATTACATAATAAAGTGTTTTCCAAAGGGTAGCTTGTGTGCTCCCGAAAGGAGATGATTTCGGGGAGAACGACGACCAATGCCTTCTATTTCATTTGTGTGTATAATAATGTATTAGAAAATATAATTAGCCCAAGTGAAGGATTTCTCTATAAGTGTTTCTTCTAAAAGTAAATTGATTTAAAACGCATAATTAGCAAACAGAAGGCATGATGGCAAACACAATGAAAGCGGCACAAGAATGACTGGCGTGGAGAAACAGGAAATTGACACGGGGCGCCATCTGCACAGCCCTGGGCTTGTTGGCCATGCTTAGCACAGAGAGGCCACACCGGTCACAGTCCCTGCAGGAAGTCAAGAGCACCCTCACCCTGAGTGATCTGAAGAGCATTTCATAAGAGAGGTCTCTGGCATGATTGTTGTAGAATGAACCAGCCGTGCCTCGCCCATCCTTGCTCCTCCTGAGGTGTCAGGCCCCTATGACCTGCCCCTGCAGAGTCCCCGGCTTCCTCCCTCACCACTCTCCAACCCAGAATGCATGCCTCAGCCATGTGGGCCTTTTTCATTCCTCCCATAAGCTGTGCCTTCTCTTGTCTCCGTGCGTTTGCATGTGGAATCCTAATTCATGTGGCTGATGTCAGGATCCCCCAGTTATTAGACATGTCTGAGAATCCAGCTGCTCATCTGTTCGCTGGGGGACAGGGCCAGCTGCAGATGCACCACCTCCTTCAGGAAGGGCTCCGGCCCCCGAAATACATCACAGATGTGCACTGACAGCTCACCGTGTGTTGCACTCTGCATGAATGAATATATGCTCATTGCCTTATTTAATCTTCAGGATTACCCATTTTACAGATTTCTTTGATCTTCATGCCCCCATTTTACAGACGAGGAAGCTGAGACTGGGAGAAGTGAGATGCCCCTTACAAACCCAGCAGATAGCCACCTGCACACAGGGCCGCTGACTCAAAACCACCTCGTACAAGACAGTTCCCCATAACCCTCCACCTCCCTTCTCCAGGACGAGGGCCCGGCAACTCGACCAGAATCTTTTCTCCCAAAGACTCAGGGGAGGGACCAGTTTGAGGATGCTCAACATAAACCCAAGTGCAGCCCATCAGTCCTCAAGCTCATGAGATCCACTTCAGCAGCACACGGAGTGGTAGCTGCAATGTCTCTTGTGGGCACCAATGCCTGAGCTTGTTACCTTCTGGGAAATCATCTGGGCACTGCGGCTACCCAGGGAGCTATGAACAGGCTTCAATGCTCTTCTTTCAAGAAGGTTTCTACCAGTAGCAGGCAAAGGCCAGACAACTCTGGTGGGGCGGTGTGTGTGTGTGTGCGCGCGTGCGTGCACGTGCGTGTGCGTGTGTGTGTGTGTGTCAAGGTCTAGCTTTGTCACCCAGGCGGGAGTGCAGTGGCGTGATCTCAGCTCACTGCAACCTCCCACCTCAGCCTCCCGAGTAGCTGGGATTACAGGTGCACACCAGCATGCCCAGCTAATTTTTGTATTTTTTGTAGAGATAGGGTCTCACTATGTTGCCCAGGCTGATCTTGAACTCCTGGGCTCAAGCACTCCTCCCACTTTGGCATCTCAAAGTTTAGGATTATAGGCGTGAGCCACTGCACCTGGAAATATTTTTTAAAGTACTGATTTGTCTCACTTTTGGACAGCTGAGCTTTTTTTCTAGATTCAGGGCCTCCAAGAATAAACCACAGAGTAGAAAACAGGAAAAATGGGAAAGGAATCAATCTATGGCTTTTTTTTTTAAAGAATTATCTATTTTACCTTGTTTTTATTGTGGTAAAACACATATAACATAAAATCTACCATTAGCGACATTTACGGCATTCACAATGTTGTGCAGCCTTTATCACTATCTAGTTCCAAAACATTTTTATCACCCCCAAAGGATGATATCACTAAATGTAACTCCTCATTCCCCCTCACCCCAGCCTCTGACCACCACTAATCTACTTTCTGTCTCTCTAGATTTGCCTATTGTGGACATTTTATATAAATGGAACCATAGACTCAGTGTCCTTTGGGACTGATTTCTTTCACTTAACATAGTGACTTCAAGTTCCTTCATGTCGTAGTGTGTATCAGCATTTCATTCCTTCTTGTGGATGAATAATACTCTGTTTTATGGAGAAATCAGACTTTGCAATCCATTAATCAGTTGAAGGATTGTAGGCTGTTCCTATCTTTTGCCTCTCATAAGGAATGCTGCTATGAATTATCACATACGAGATTCTGCTTGAATACTTGCTTTCAATTCTTTTGGGTATATATCCAGGAGGATAATTTCTGGGTCTTATGGTATCTCTATGTTTAATGTATTAAAGACTCAATCACTGCCTTTTGGGTTTCAAATAGCCATCATTTTTGGAAAAAGGAAGGCCTTTCAGTTACAATCAATGCATTTGGGATCACGCTGATGAGTGAGGAAGGATGGGTCCCCTGCAGCCCAGGAGAGAAAGCCTTCCCTGGGCCAGGGTTGGAACAAAGAGGGAGAGATGAGTTGAGTGAGGCAGGTGAGCGGGGCCCCAAGCCCAGGGCTGGAGCAGGAGGAACCAGCCAGGCTCCTGCTCCACCTGCAAATCAGAGAAAAATTTCCATCAGCTCAGAAGAAAAATGAACCAAGGCTACGAATGGGCAATTAGAGAAGAAACTCACATAGCTAAAAATATGTAAAAAGTCAAGAAGGCACACTCATCATTCAAAAATGCAAATTCTGACATTGAGTTACCAGTCTCCAAGAAAATCTAACAAACTGGCTAAAACATCAAAGATGGAGCATATTCCATGTTTGTTAAGGAACTGCTAAATGACGACCCAGATACTCCACTGGTGGAAGTACAAAATGGTACAGCCATTTTTGAGAGTGATTTGACAGAATTCATTTAAATGAAGCCCATTTTATCCCCCAAATTTCACTATTAGGAAATCTACAGAAATAAAGGCCCAAGTAAGTGAAGATTTATGTTCAAGGATGTTCATGTAACATCATGTGCAATGTGTGTTACATGCACACACACATTTACACACAAAAACAACATAACGTCCATCAATAGGGGGTTGGGTTAAATAAGTTATGATGCCTAAAGGAACCAGAAAAGTATAAAGTCATGAAATGAACAATGTCACTCTCTTTGCAAGACTCAAGTGAGAGATGCAAGTTTTAGGAGAATTTAGGATAATGTGATGACATAATTCCATTTGTGTGTGTGTTTTTTAAACTCTGTGTGACATGTTTATAAATACCTGTTGTTTAGGCCTATGCTATCCAGGCTCCATGTCCTTGATCCTAGGAGGCAGAGGTGGTGGTGTCCCTGCACGGAATGGCCACATGCCACCCACTTGGCCAGACAAATATTTGGGTCTACTGGTCTCCTCCAGCACTTGCTGCTGATAGGAGGTGGGGTGGGTGGGTGGAGGGGAATTGTGCTCCATCAGTGATGCTCTTCAAACAATATTCTAACAATATTCTATTGTTTCTTTGCCACAGATCCAGATGACAGAATCCAAAGCTTACTGAGTCCATGAGGGAGATGGGGATTTTGGAGCTGCTTCCCCTTCAGGGGCTCCATGGGCTGGCACGGGACTTGACTTCTAGAGTCTTTGGAGCCCTCAGGGCTACACCCTGGACCCTCTTCCTGGTGTCACTTTTCTTCCTCAGTGGTTTGCTTTCCCTCTGCCCTTCTCCTGGGTTTCAACCCCCCTTTTTCTGGCTGCCATTGTGGGTTGCTGTTGGCTCTCTGCTTTCTGTTCTAGTCTAGCCTAGCGGATGGAATGGGGGAGCCTTGAATTTTGAAGGTGGAGAAGAGAAAAGAAGGAAAAGCCCATGATGATCAGGATTGAGGATGGAGGAATCTAAGAAGAGCTGATATCTCACTGCTAAGGCTTGGCTCTGTGGCCCCACCCAAATCTCATCTAGAAATGTCATCCCCATAATCCCCACATGTTGAGGGCAGGACCTGGTAGGAGGTGACTGGATCATGGGGGCAGTTTCCTCCATCTTGTTCTCATGGTAGTGAGTGAGTTCTTATGAGATCTGATGGTTTTATGAGTCTGGCATTTCCCTTGCTTGCACTTCTCCCTCCTGTTGCCATGTGAAGAAGGTCCTTGCTTCCCCTTCACCTTCCGCCATGATTGTGTTTCCTGAGGCCTCCCCAGCCTTGTAGAACTTTGAGTCACTTAAACCTCTTTCCTTTATAAATTACCCAGTCTCCGGCAGTTCTTTACAGCAGTGTGAGAATGGACTAATACACTTACAGAGAGTGACATGTTGATCAGTTGTGAGCAAGGGAGACAGCACCTTACTATGCCAACAGAAAGAAGTCTTTCCTCCATCTCCTTCCAGCTTTGAGCTCTATTACTTTTGTCCTGGGAAACTCCAGACTCCAGGGAAAAGGAAAGGCTAATGGAAAGGAGGAAAAGATGAATCCCACAGCGTAGGCTGATGTTAGGAAGGAACATGCTGTGCAGTTGATGACTCGAGGGGGGACCAGATTTGAGCAGGAGGGCAATGGGTTGAGGTGATGGGTGATAAGGATGTCTCTCCAATGTCTCATCACTCCAGTTTTGGAGACTTCGTGTTCTAAACCAAGATCCTGATTTGGTCCTTGTAACTTCTGTTTCCTATTGATGGGTTTTGTTTTAAGGGACAGGGTCTCACTCTGTTGCCCAGGCTGGATTGCAGTGGCATGATCAAAGCTCACTGCAGCCTCGGCCTCCTGGGCTCAAGCAGTCCTCCTGCCTCAGCCTCCCCAATAGCTGAGACTACAGGCAGGTACCACCAGGCCTGGCTATTTTATAGAAAACTCTTCTGTAGAGACAGGGGTCTCCCTGTGTTGCCCAGGATGGTCTTGAAATCCTGGGCTCAAGTGATCCTCCTGCTGTGGCCTCCCAAAGTACTGGGATTACAGGTGTAAGCCACTGCATGCAGCCTGTTTTTGGTTTATAATTGCTAAAGGTGTCAAAGAAAAGAGTGTAACAAAATGAATCCTGCTGGGGCCAGAAGGTAGTTGTGATTCTGAGCTTGAGGCCTGGTTATCAGACTCCCCAACATGAGAGGGAACCGAGTCATCCACAGGACCTTTCACCAGTGTAGACCAAGGGCTGGCAAACTTTTCCTGCAAAGGGCCAGACAGTGAATATTTCAGGCTCTGTGAGCCAAGAGGCAAAATTGAAAATATTATACAAGTAGTTACAAGATAAAAACCAAATTTCCACACTTTTTTTTATTGATGAAATTCAAAATATAATAGTAATAACCAAGAGTGGTCTTTGAAAAAGTAATACAGGTTTACTAATTAGAGGAATGGAATTTTTGGGGAGGATAATACTTGCTTAATTGGGGGTCAAAGTTAGTGTTCTCTATCATTGAAATCAATTGCAATTGTCTGATTATATTTTTTCAACCACATAAAAATGTGAAAACCATTCTTAGCTTTTGGGGAGTATAAAAGCAAATGGGAGGCTGGATTTGGCACTTGGGGTGTAGTCTGCAGACTCCTGGAGTAGAGCCCCCTGGGGCCCTCATGGACATCCAAGGAGACCTGTCGATTTTTCTGACGATCCAGGTGGACTTTCTGGAAGGTTCCCAACACTGTGGAAGTGTATGAAGGAAAGCAACTACTCCAAGGACTTTCTGTTGGCAGAAAATGAAATTCAAAGTGAATAGAGTTCATGGCTGTGGTTTGAAGAAAGTGTCCCAAATTGGAGGCCTGCTGCCTTTGAAAGGGGGACTGTTCTCCTTTCTGTAAAGTGCAGCCCATCCTCACCTGCTGGGTGTCTCTGGGTGAGTCCCTGAACCTCTCTGGGTTCTTGGTTTCTTCACTCGAAAAAGTGAGAGTAATTGATATCTGATGCAACACATTCCCAAGTGCTGAGAAGATAATTGATCACGGGTATCCTATTTTTTAAAATATCAAATGTTATAAACCAAGCTTGTCCAACCCACAGCCTGCAGGCCACATGTGGCTGATGATGGCTTTGAATGTGGCCCAACACAAATTCATAAACTTTCTGAAAACATTATGGTCGGGCGTGGTGGCTCATGCCTATAATCCCAGCACTTTGGGAGGCCAAGGCAGGCGGATCATGAGGTCAGGAGTTTGGGAGCAGCCTGGCCAATATGGTGAAACCCCATCGCTACTAAAGATGCAAAAATTAGCTGGGCGTGGTGGTGCGTGCCTGTAATCCCAGCTACTTGGGAGGCTGAGGCAGGAGAATTACTTGAACCAGGGAATTGGAGGTTGCAGTGAGCTGAGATCACACCACTGCACTCCAGCCTGGTGGTAGAGCGAGACTCCATCTCAGAAAAGAAACAAAAACAACAACAACAAAAAATTGAATTTTTTTATGATTTTTTTTTTTTTTTTAGATCATCATGTATCATTAGTGTTAGTGTATTTTATGTGTGGTCCAAGAAAATTTTTCTTATTCCAGTGTGGCCCAGGGGAAGCCAAAAGATTGGACAACCATGTTATAAACACTCTTTTGTCATTAAAATTGTTTTATGATGGTTAAACCCAAAAATCCTAAGTGGTCAATGAGAGAAATAAATGTTTATTTACATGCTCATTCAGGATGAATATGATGTAGACCAAAAAAAAAAAAAAAAGTGACATTTCAAGAAATATCTAATGACTTGGAAAAGTGCTCACAGAATTTTATGCGGCTAAAACAAGATAGAAATTTACTTCCCAATTTTGTTTCTATATATGTGTGCCTGTGTGTGCATGTGTCAAACTGAGAGAAAACATTGAAAAGTAGCTCTGGCTGCCTTGGGGTGGTGTTATTTGTGATTGTTATTTTCTTTATAAAAGTGCATGGCCTGCATTTACTATAATATTCATATATTACTTTTATTATCTACAAAAAAAAGATAACTATAATTCTAAGAGAGAGAGAACAGGTCAAGGTGCTTGGTCTATGAAGAGCTGAGTGAGGAATTAAATAGTGATTCAAAAGAGAGAACAGGGTCACTGGGCAAGGGCTGCGGTGAACAGTGGGACTATGAGGCTAGGGGGAAGGAACACGGGGCCGTGCAAAGGCAGGCAGCTGCTCCTGTCACTGCTGCCTTGAACCTGGAGGGCTAATGATGCACCCTGGTGTGGGCATTGATGATGATGAGCCTCCATCTCCTCCCACCTGGGACTTCCATCCCACCCAGTCCTGCTGTGAGGTCCAGTGGGGTGGGAAAAAGAGAGCAACAGACCTGAGTTCTAGGTGAGGCTCAGTCCCTTACCTCTCTGGGAGGACCTTAAGCTGGACGCTTCCCCTACATGTCTGCCTTCCCCCCACATAAAGTGGGGGGCTGTATGAGGGAACATTGCCCTGAGCCCAGCGTGTGCCTGGAAAGAGAGGATGGTGTGTCTCACAGATAGGCATTGGAGTACACTTGATTCTGTTATTCATTGTAGTTATGTCCCATAAAGTCATTGTGAACACTGAATTAGCAAATATTGAACAACAGCTCCTATGGGAAATACAGGGTTAGGTTCCTGAGAGCCCTGGTCACATTTTCACCAACCAATCAACATGTTGCCTTATTTGATGAGTATTTCTGATTGAAGATGCCTTATTCAACAGATATTGTTGATTCCTTAACACTGAGCTCCCAACCAATGGCTCTACAACTCAGGCCTGAAGGAAGCTCATCTGAGACATGGATATTCTCTGTACTAAATCTGACAAATGTATCTAACACCCATGTACTTATCTAACACATGCATTTTCTCTGACACTAAATAGACCATGAAAAGGACACTTGCTCATATTACGAGGCTGAAACAAGAAGGCAAAGCGTCACCATGTTCCACCAGTTAGATACATGCATGTCAGGTGACTCAAAAGTTTTCACTGCTCTGTGCATGTCTGCAAACAATCTGGAAAGTGTTGTGAGTACTAATTTGGGGCTTACAAATAAATTTTAATTGAGTAAATAAATCCCCAAATTCTCAAATAATGAGACTCAACTGTACCTTGAATCACAGTGACAAAGGGATGCTCTTCATCCTCTTTACATCCCCCTGATTATGTTAAGGGATGTGTTCATTGGTTCAAATAGGTTTTTAACACCCCTGCAACACTCCACACAACCTGGTTAACACAGAACAAGGAGATTCAGTCTCAAGGCCTTGGCAGACATCGGGTCCACCCTCAAGTAGAAGCAAGGTTGCATTTTCACTGTGTATTGTCAGATTTGTGGCAAGTCATGGATATAATATAAATGAGGGCTAGAAATATACTTGGATTTTTTAAGTGAGTTAATTTAAAGAAAAATATCAAATAAATAAGTAAGGGAACAAGGAGGACAATATGGCCAAAAGTGGAACATTAAGTTCTGAGAACCACAGACCTATATGAAAAATAGGGTCCTCCCAACTCAACTGAACTAAGAGACAATGTCCACGGTCATGGATGTGACCTCCTGGCTGACTTTCCTTTCCGCATCTTGAAAACTGAAGTTCAGTTCCAGAAAGCAGCAGAAGGTAGGAGGCACCCCAATGCCCTCCCCAGCCCCCATCAACCCTGCCTGCCTCATCATCCCCAAGTTCAGCCAGCCCACCTACCAGCTACAGGAAGCCAGGGAGGGGCCATAGAGGCCCTTCAAGGGCTGAAAGCGGGTCAATGCTAGGACCACGGGCAGGGGACAACCCAGGCCAGTGTGCAAAACAATCACCAGGGAGATGGCGAAATGCAGATTCTGGATCCATTCCCAAGAGTCTGACTCTAGGGTCAGCGACAGGGCCCAGGAGTCTGAATTTTAACAAGTACCACCTTCCCCTATCTAAGCAATTCTGTGATAGGTGGCCCAAGGGGAAACACTAGATGGAGGGAAAGTGAGATGAGATGAGATAGGACAGGAAATGTCAAAGTCCTGCATAATTAACAGCAGCAGCTGTGATCACAGGCCACCACTGGGCACTGACTGCCTTCCTGGTACTGCCTGTCTCAGGGAGTGTCCACTCCAGCAGCCCCGAGCCAGGATCTGTCACCCACACACATCAGCATGCAAAGATGAAGGGACTGGCCCAAAGTCACCAGCCAGCAAATGGTGCAGCTGGCATGACAGCAAGATGACCTCACTCCGGAGCCCACTCTCTTTACATCTAAAGCTTATTCTTAAGTGGTTCCTGGTGACAAGTGATTCATAGAGCCATTCTCAAAGCTTAACTGTTTAGCAACACTCAGCAAAAAAACCTCACAAAATCAAGGTATTGAGAAACTACTGTGTCTCAAGCACTTTAGGCACAACATCTCGTCATTCTCACCATAGCCTGCAGGCCAGGGATGATCATACCCATTCATCACAGGAAGAGACCACAGAGGAAGCACAGAGGTTAAGCAGCCTGCCTAAGATGCAAACTATTAAGTACAAAATCCTATCAGGGTCAAACCACATTTGATCTGATCATATCTCAGGGTTCTTACTCCAATTCCACTCATGCTCGTTGCTATCACAGTTTTCCTGAACCTCACAAAGCCTTCACCTTGTATCTGTCAGCTTTTGCTATGTAAGAGACCATCCCAGAACTCAGTGGCATACAATAAGCATTTATACTCATTGATATGGTTTGGCTGTGTCCCCACCCAAATCTTACCTTGAATTGTACTAATCCCCATGTGGCAAGGGCAGGGCCAGGTGGAGATCATTGAATCGTGGGGGCAGTTTCCTCCATACCATTCTCATGGTAGTGGGTAAGTCTCACGAGATCTGATGGTCTTATAAATGGGAGTTCCCCTGCACAAGCTCTCTCTTGCCTGCTGCCATGTAAGATGTGTCTTGCTTCCCCTTCACTTTCCGCCATGATTATGAGGTCTCCCCAACCATGTGGAACTGTGAGTCAATTAAACCTCCTTCCTTTATAAATAATTACCCAGTCCCAGGTATGTCTTCATTAGCAGCATGAGAACAAACTAATACACTCATCCTCAAACTAATACACTATACCTCAGAGGTATATGGGAAAACAGCTTTTCTCCATGTGTTTTTCTGGGGTTCAGGATGAAAGGGCAGCAACTACCCAGGAGTATGTTATTCTTATGGGTAAAGTCAGAAGTTATCAGAAGAACAAGTGGAAATCTGCAATCCTCTTAAGGCCTAGGTTCAGAATTGCACACTCTTGCTTTCTTCCACATTCCATTGACCAAAACAAATCACAAGGCCAAGCCCAGCATCAATGGGGCAGAGGATGTACTCCTTCAATAGGGGGTGGAGGAAGGAGGAAGAAGGCGAACATTTGCTAACAATAAACCAGTGTTTACCTCCTCTTTTTGCTATAATAGAACTGCTGTTTCCCTGAGGGTAGGCAGCCACTCTCAGTCTATGGGGTTTGGGTGGGGCTAGCCCCACCCTGAGGTCCTAGGCCAATCAGAACTGAAGGTACCACCCCTAAAATCTGAGCTGCACCCATGGCTACTGAGCTTGTGGGGTATAGGTCTGGAATTGTAGACAGTCTCCTTGTCATTCTATGTGAAGAGCTTGCCTGAAATCTAAGCTAGCAGAGAGGAAGGCAGAGCCCAGATATAAATGATTTCTTGATAAAATAATATAAACACCTGGATTCAATCATGCCTGAAGCCAAACATACCCTTGACTTTTCATTGAACTATAAACTCCTTTCTTGTTAGGTCAGTTTGAGTTGATTGGTTGAGCTGATGGACCCCCCCGCTCCCCTGTCTGGCTTTCAGATGTACTGATACCAGAATGCAAAAAGCTTAGCCTCAATGCAAAGGAAGAAAGAGATATTACTCATGCAATAGCAAGTCAGGTAATAGAAATGAGTAAAGTAGACAGGATGTCAAACAATAGGGAGTGGTGGGGACCGTGGCAAACTGGTGAGCACAGATGCTGGGCAGGTGGCAGCTGCTCCCCAGCCCCTGCAGACTGTTGGTAGAAGGGTAACCTCACCACCAACTCGCCATCCTTGCCATCTTGGTCCTGTCTCCCAAGCATCCTACCTGCCCTCATAGGAAAGGTGAGATTCTCAGGAGCAGTGTTCTAGAAGAAGGTGGCTGCAGTTCTTGCTGTTTTGCACACAGAGACTTTCTCAATACTGCTGGGTGTCTAACCCAAATTCCTTATTACGCCTTGCTGGGTTCTTCCCCAGGAAATGGGAATGAGTTCTTTCCTCCCCCAGAAGCCTTTACTGTGGGGAGGGACTGAGATACAAACCCATTCATTATTAGTGCACAGATAGGTCTGATCAAAGAGATTCGAATGATAACTAATGGGCCTGGCAGTTCAGCAAGATTGCTTTGAGGAGGAAGGGGAGGAGGCATGAGTACAATGTAGCCAATGATGAAACAGGCTTGAGCAGAAGTAACTGACTGGAGAACCAGGGCTACAGAGGACCTAAGAGCCAGTTGCCTTGGAGGCTTGTGCTGGCCTGGGGACATCAGGAAGGATCTCTGGCCAAAGTCGGGCTCTGTCCCAAGCTTGGCCCTCCACCACTGGAGCGACGGTCCTTAAGATTAGCCACCGCCCACTTGCAGTAGAGTCTGTGCCGTTTGCATATTTAACACTCAGTCCTCTTTTTATAATTGAAACAGCACCTCAACATTTTGGGAGGTACCATCCTTCCCAACTGTCCTTGCGTATGATCCAGTGAGGAGTACATCCACAGCTCAGTTTGCCTTTCAGAGGGGAGGTGTCCTCTCCACTAGCTTGTTGGAAGAGGCTTCAGGGGTCACCTCTGCCACCTGAAGGGGCACCTGCTTGAGAATGCAGCCAGCACTGGGAACGCAGTCCCAGCACCAGGCCAGGCCCCCTGTGATAGTCTGAGCAAAAAAAAATCAGCCAGAATAATCCTGTTTTTATTTGCAAACATAATATTTTGCCTCATGGATATTTGCCATGGATCCTTTTTGCATTAATTTTGATTTTTTAAAATAGTGCATTCAAATATAATTTATCTTGATGACTGGACTTTTAGGCACCCCTTACATTTTGCAGGTGGGGCTGGTGCCTCACTTTCCTCCCCCTGGGGCCGGCCCTGGTAGTTGCCATTGGAAGACTGGGCTCCAGTCCTGGCTCTGCTATGACAGATCTATGCAGCCTTGAGCAAACTGTGTGGCCTTTGCAAAGCCAGTTAATTCATCTGAACAATAGGGATGACAGTACCAGCTGGGCCGGATTAGATGAGCTGATGTCTGTAAAGCCTTGTAAGTAGTGCCTGCGTGAATACAACGCACTTTCGTGGCTGAACATGCAAGTCCTAGTCCTCCCAACAGCAGAGATGAGAAGCTCCCTTAGGGTGGGGCACTGGGCTAAGGGGTGAACATGCATATTCTAATTGAATCCTCTCTACAGCACCCTGAGATTTTAACCCTGGGAAATAAAACCTATTGTTACAGGTATGCCAGTTTTACAGATGGGGAAATAGGCATAGACCTCTACGTCTCTTGGCAAGGGCCACTCAACAGTAGCTGCAAGATCTGGGCAGAAGGTACCGGATTCTGACTTAGGTGAAGAAGAAAGCAGCAAGCTGCAATCATCACCCATTACCAAGCACCCGACACGAGATCAAACTCCAGAGCTGAGCTCACCTTACCAACATCCCTGATCATGAGATTTTGAGGCTGTTGAATTTTCATTGCTTGTGCTGCTTTGGGCCAGCTTTTACACCTGATATGACTGTAAAATCAACATCACTGATGTGTGCTTAGTCATGTTGACATTCTATGCAAATGGGGCAATGAGACCTTGGGACCTCTCTGGCCAAACCCAGAGCAGAAGAAGCATGGAAACAAAGATGTTCTCAACACACATCCAGGCTGGTGTGTGTCACCAAGCAGAGTCTGTCAGCTGCAGGAAGGACAGCTGAAACCTCCTGGGACTAATCATTTGTTGATGAATCACTAGGACTTTCTCACCTTTTTAAATTCTCTTCTGTAGAGAAATCACATTTTTTTTTCCCCCACCCAGTGTTTGTCCCTCCTTTTTTGCTATAACAGAATTGCAGTTTCCCTGCAGGTAGGCAACCACTCTCAGTCTATGGGGTCTGGATGGGGCTGACCCCACCCTTAGGTCCTGGTGATTGCAGGACCAGCCCATCAGAACTGAAGGTACCACCTGAGCTGTGCAACCTGAGCTGTGCCCATTGCTACTGAGCTTGTGGGATGTAGGTCTAGAATTGTGGACAGCGTCCTTGTCACTTGATGAGAAGAGCTTGCCTGAAAACTAAGCTAGCAGAGAGGAAGGCAGAGCCCAGAGATGAATCTTTTTTTTTTTTATGAAATCATATAAATACCTGGATCCAGCCATGCCTGAAGCCAAATGTACCCTGGCTTTTCATTTACGTGAAAAGTAATAAACTCCTTTCTTCTTAGGTCAGTTTGAGTAGAGTTTCTATCCCCTTGCACGGGAGACAGTCCTAATAAAACTGTCTCCTTGACTGGAGGACTTGAAGGTGGTGGATGTTTCTTACACTTTTTTGAATCCCTTAGGAGGCCTAACACAGGGTTTGACTCCCAAGAGGTGATCAGTAAATGTTTGCTGGTATGGCAGGCAAGGTTCATTGTCTGCCCTGTAATCATTCTCCCTCCATCCTTGCTAACAGTACCCTCACTTTGTCAGGGAGACAATGTGCTTAGCCATCCCCATCCCCAAAATAGGTTGTGATTAATTTAAGCCAGTTGTGACAGTCATGCCCCCTAAACTTCTCAGATTCCCTTGCAGTTAGGGTTGGTCCCATGACTTACTTCTGACCAAGAAGACCAAGGGGAAGTCTGTTGTGGGGCCTTCTGGGAAAGGCTTTGCCCTTGTAATGGAAAAGGTAGGTATGCTAAGGCTGCCTTTTCTTCTTTTCTCCTTCTTGCTTTGAGCATAGGTGTGAGGTCTGGAGCTACAGGAGCCATTTTGTGATCATGAGGCAAAGAGGCAAAAAGCCAAAATGCTAAAGAAGGCAAAGTAGAAAGACATAAAAAAGAAAATGCCTAGGTTCCTCACATCCTATTCGAGCAGCTGAATTAAAACCAGTACTGCTCACCTCTGGACATCTTATGTGAAACAACAAATCTGTCCCCAACTCCAACATACATCTATTTGTTTAAGCCACTATTAAGTCAGGCTTCTGCTGTATGTAGCCAAACACAGTTTGTTTTTTTTTGTTGTTTTTTGGTTTTTTTTTTCACTGTGTTTAATTCAGTGGCTTGAGCAAAGTTTTTGTTAGAGTTTCCAGTCATTAGTCAATGGAAATATATCTGTATATACATTCATTAATTCATTCATTTTTGAGACAGAGTCTCACTCTGTCACCTAGGCTGGAGTGCAGTGACATGATCATGGCTCGCCATAGCCTCATCCTCCCAGTCTCAAGTGATCCTCTTGCCTCAGCTTCCCACATAGCTGGGACTACAGGGGCATGCCACTGTGCCTGGCTAATTTTTATTTATTTTTTGACCAGATGAGGTTGGGGTGTTGGCGGGGGTCCCGCTATGTTGCCCAGGTTGGTCTCAAACTCCTGGTTAGGTGATCCTCCTGTCTCAGCATCCCAAAATGCTGAGATTACCAGGGTGAGCCACCACACCCTGTCTGCATATACATTAAATATGCATCAAATGTACAGACTAACTTTTGAAACTAATACCCTTATAGTCTGTCCAACAGACACTTCCATGAACATGTGCTAAGGTCACAGAAACTTAATATTAAAACAGAACACAGAAAACTTCCTGAAAGGAGGAGCAAATCTTATTTGTGTGTATCTGACTGGCCCAACCTCAGTAACATCTTGAGGCCCAGCAGCAAGAGGCTCTGGGACATGTAGTTGGTCACTTTCTTGCCTCTACCGATGGGAAGACCGGCTAGGATGAAGGTGAAATGGATGGTGTATGCCAGCTCACCACACCTGCCATGCCACCTTATTGTACCAACCCCAGCAAAAGATGGACTTCGTTGTATTTCAAAACTCTTTTAAAATTTAATCCTGGGGGTCAGGTGCAGTGGGTGGCTCACGCCTATAATCCCAGCACTTTGGGAAGCCGAGGTGGGAGGATCACTTGAGGCTCAGAGTTTGAGACCAGCCTGGTCAACATGGTGAAATCTCATCTCTGCTAAAAAATACAAAAATTAGTTGGGTGTGGTGGCACACACCTGTAATCCCAGCTACTTGGGAGGCTGAGACATGAGAATCGTTTGAACCCAAGAGGCAGAGGTTGCAGTGAGCTGAGATCACATCACTGTACTTCAGCCTGGGCAACAGAGTGAGACTCTGTCTAAAAAAAAATTTTTTTAATCCAATGCTTATTTGTCAGCGTTCTCCAGAGAAACAAAACCAAGAGGATATGTATAGATATATAAGAGGAGATTTCTTATGGGAATTGGCTCACATGATTACAGAGGCCAAGAAGTCCTGCGATCTGCTGTCTGCAAGCTGGAGCACCAGGAAAACAATTACTGGTGTAGTTCAGTGTGATTCCTAAGGCCTGAGATCCAGGGGAGCCAGTGGCGTAATTTCCAGTGTGATTCTTGAGGCCTGACAATGAGGAGGTCCAAAGTTCAAAGGCAGAAGACAGGTGTTCCTGTCTTCAGGAAGCGAGAGCCAATTTGCCCTTTCTCTACCTTTTTGTTCTATCTGGGCCCTCAAGGAATCGAATGAGGCCCATTACATAGTGAGGGTGGGCCTGGTGTGGCGGCTCATGCCTGTAATCCCAGCACTTTGGAAGGCTGAGGCAGGCCGATTACTTGAGGTTAGGAGTTGGAGACCAGCCTGGCCAATATAGTGAAACCCTGTCTCTACTAAAAATACAAAAAATTAGTTGGGCGTGGTGGCACATGTCTGTAATCCCAGCCACTTGGGAGGCTGAGGCAGGAGAATCGCTTGAACCTGGGAGTCAGAGTTTGCAGTGAGCTGAGATCACACCAGTGTACTCCAGCCTGGGTGACACAGTGAGACTCTATCTCAACACCCAAACAAAAGCATAACGAGGGTGATTTTCTTTCCTGGGTCTACCTATTCAAATGCTAATCTCTTCCTGAGACACCTCGCAGATACACATGGAAATAATGTTTTGCCAGCTATATCTAGGCATCCCTTAGTCTAGTTAGGTTGATGCATAAAATTAACCATCACAAGTACCTGCACAGAAAATAAAATAAAGAAATGAATAACAACAACAACAACAAAATCCTGCCATAAAACAGAAATTAAAAACTCCACACTAAAAATCAGAGGCTCACATAGCTCAGATATATATTTGTAAACCTTATTCCAAACTTCAAACAATTGCCAAAAACTATAAACAGTGCCATAAATTCCCTAGTTGATCTTCAAGTTGAAGACAACAGCATAATAACCAACAAGGTGAATGGCCTTATATTGAGTGGAATGATCCATTCAGATACATGGCTATGGAGAAGGGAGCAAGCTTGGAAAGCTTGAATCAACAGAGGGTAGCACAGACACAACTCTGGGAGGTTAGAAAAGAGTGGGATCTCATAACCCTGGTCTAATTATAAGAAAAACAGACAACATCAGATTGGGGAACATCCTCCAGACACCTGGCAGGTACTCTTCAAAACTGTCAGGGTCGTGAGAAACAAGAAAAGACCAAGAAACTGCCACCGACCAGAGAGACAGGGGGACGTGATGACCAAATGCAATGTGGCACCCTGCTTGTCCTAGAACAAACTGAGAAAATTAATGGGAAAACTGGTGAAATCTAAAGAAAGTCTGCAGTTTTCATTTATAGTAAGGTACTATATTCATTCATTGTTGCTGCTGTAACAAACTGTCAAGGACTTAATGGCTTAAAACAACACAAATGTATTGTTATAGTTTTGGAGGCTTGATATGGTTTGGATTTGTGTCCCGGCCCAAATCTCATGTCAAATTGTAATCCCCATTGTTGGAGGAGAGGCCTCGTGGGAGGTGATTGGATCATGTGGGAGGACTTCCCTCTTGCTGTTCTCATGAGCGTGAGTTCTCACGAGAGCGGATGGTCTAACAGTGTGTAGCACCTCCCACTTCTCTCTCTCTCCTGCTCTGCCATGTAAAGATGTGCCTGCTTCCCCTTTGCTTTCCACCATGATTGTAAGATTCCTATGGCTTCCCCAGCCATGCTTTCTGTACAGCCTGTGGAATTGTCAATTAAACCTCTTTTCTTCATAAATTATCCAGGCTCAGGTAGTTCTTTATAGCAATACAAGTATGGACTAACACAAGGCTGAAACGGGTCTCACTGGCTAAAGTCAAGGTGTCAGCAGGGCCAGTTCCTTCTGGAGGCTCCAGAAGAGAGGCCATCTCCTTGCCTTTTTTATAATAGCTTGTGTAGACCACCTACATTCCTTGGCTTGTGGCCCCTTCCTCCATCTTCAAAGCCAGCAGCTGAACATCTCTCCTCTCTGACCTGTTTCATTTCCATCTCTACTTCTTCTCTCTCTGACCCTAAGTCTGTGGTCTCCCTCTTACAAGGACCCTGGTGATTATTCTGGGCCCACCCAGGTCATCCAGGGTAATCTCCTCATCTCAAGATCTTTAGCTTAATCACATCTGCAAAGTCCCTTTGCTACATAGGGGGACGCATTTGTAGCTTCCAGGGATTAGGACATAGACATCTTTGGGCTGCCTAATTATTCAGCTGACCTCATGTAGCAATGTTTGTTTCTTAGTTGTGACAAATGTACCACAGTGATATAGATGTCAAAAGGGAAAACTGGGTGAAGGTTATGTGGGGACTGTTTGTACTATCTTTGCAACTTTTCCATACATCTAAAATTATTCTGAACGCTTATTTTTTTTGAAAAAAGGCATTTACTGTATGATCTTGGGCAAGTCACTTAAATTCTCAGCTGTTTTGTTCTTTTATCTCTAAAATAGGTGCCATAATATTCATTCGACTTACTACCTGCGGTTTCTGTGAAGACAAACTGGGATACTGCAAGGGAGAACATTTGGTAAGATGTACAGGGGCACAGAAAGATAAATGTCTGCTATGATTCCAGGAGAACTTGGAGGATCAGTCCTGTAGCTAAGAATTGGGATAAGTATTTGGGGAGGAAAAAAAGAGAAAATAAGACAACAGTTGATCAAGGCAAAACATGCCCAGATATGGCAGACTGGCTGAGAAAGATGAGGCTAATTTGGGGACAGATGATGTCAGCATTTAGAGCTTCTGGTAAACAACCCATCATTCTATAAGACATATGTGATGTGTCTCAAATCACGGTCCTGGGAAGCCACGGACCGGAGCGGAATGTGGTGCTTTGGTGTTTAGTCCGCTCCCACATACCCCAGGCTCTGCCCCTCACTTCTAGACTGTCACCTCTGCCCGGTTTTGGACCTCACTACCATTTGTCCCAGTGCACCAACACATCTCCCCCTCCCTTCCCCTCCAATCTTCCTACAAAACAATGTCTAGGAGGACTCCTAAAGCGCAAATCTAATCATGCTGCTCCCTTATTAGAAAATCCTCTAGTAGGGCTGGGTGCGGTGGCTCACGCCTATAATCCCAGCACTTTGGGAGGCCGAGGTGGGCAGATCACAAGGTCAGGAGATCGAGACCATCCTGGCCAACACGGTGAAACCCCATCTCTACTAAATATACAAAAAATTAGCTGGGTGTGGTGGCACATGCCTGTAGTCCCAGCTACTCAGGAGGCTGAGGCAGGAAAATCGCCTGAACCCAGAAGGTGGAGGCTGCGGTTAGCTGAGACTGCACCATTGCACTTCCAGCCCGGGCGACAGAGCGAGACTCTGTCTCAAAAAAAAAAAAAAAAAAAAGTAAAAAAAAAAGGAAAGAAAATCCTCTAGTGGATCCCACTGCCCTCAGGATCCACCCCAGACTCTTCCCATCCTATTTCCCGGCCAGTCTCTCCAATCTCACCCTCTCATGCTCATTCCGTCGTATCCCACTGTCCAGTAACAACATCGGGCACAGTTCCTGTTCATGCCATGGCTCTAAGTATTTATCCCTGCTATGCTGCTAAACATATACATCTCACTCTGCAAAGCATCTTCCCTGTTTGTGCCAACTCCTATTCAATCCTCAAGACTTAGCTCAGCAGTCACCTCCTCCAGGAAGCCTTCCCTGAATATCACTCTGTGGTCAGACACCTCTCCTTCTGGGCTCCTAGAACTGCTTGGACTTGTGGCTTCTGCTCACTTATCATCAACTATACAACAGAGAAGTCTTCTGTGCATATAACTCTCCCCCTTTAAAACTCAAGCCATCTTCCCCCCAAAAAACCACACACACACAAGAGGACTGGGATTCATCCACCTCTGAAATAGTAATGCCGGTGAATGCTCATGGTTGCTTACTGTGTGCCAGACCCAGGGCTGAGCACTGAGTCCTCCTGACAACCCCTGGAAACAGACTATATTGTTATTCCCATTCTACAGATGAGGACTTGAAAGCTCCAAGAGGTTAGGGACTGTACTCAACACCACACAGTTACTAAGGGGCAAAGATGGAGTATTCAGACCCAAGCCTGCCAACTCCCAGTGCCCAGCACAGTTCTCAATCAACATTTGCTGAGTCAAAGTGCAATTCTGGGAGTGGATTAGCAGAGTGACAGTGCTTGTAAGAGCCCCCTGATATAAGCAACCTGGGAGGACTGAGGACCCTGTGTTAAAGCAGGGGAGGGGGCCACTGGAGGCCTCTTCACTCTGTGGCTTCCAGAATCCAGCCCCTCCTCCCCAATTGCCAACTTTGTCCCAGAAGGTTGCTCTAAATTTTATACTTTGAATATCCTTCTCAGGGATCCCCAGAGAGCAGATGAACCTCCAAGAGAGGGCCCCCACGGAGTCTGCATGGGTGGGAGGGAATGATGTCTGTCTTGATCACAGCCTTCCTTCTTGCTATGAGCTATACCTTTGCAGCAACACGTGAGGGAGTGGAACTAGCAACAAGGTTGCTTTATGCAGCCAGGATCATGCCAATACACATTAGTCAATACCCTTGCCATCAAACCAAATTTATGAACCCATAGAATCATCAGGTCCAATCATCCAGCTTCAGGAATGACTGAATCCAGGTGCTCAAGTGATACCATCAGAACCCATCTTTCCCTCACTCTCCTCTAAGTCTCAGCTCTGCTTTCCTCTGTGTCAGCCTCATTAAAAAGCAGGCTCTCCCCTAGGACACTGGCCACCAGTAGTTCCTGGTTTCCATCTTAATCATTCAACCACTTCCTGGTAGGACAAACTTTTCTCTCCTAGTAATTTTCATAAAAGGCTCCAAATCAAATCTTGCTGGCCTGGCTGGGATTTCTTCTTCACATGTGAATCATCAAGGTGGTTCAGGGAAAGAATACATTGACTGGCCAGACCTGGTTAATTTGCCCACTCCTAAAAATTGGGGGAAGGGGTGAATTTCCTCCCTGCCCAAAATGCGTGAACCAAGGGTAGAGGCGGCAGCAACACCTCACGGGAATTGAGATTCTATTTTCAGAAGCAACTGGACAGGAAAAATCAACAGACATTCACTACAAAATATCCAGGTGAAATAGAAACTCTTCCGCATGAAATCTCTCAAGCTTGAGCTGATTTCAGAAACCTGTGTCCAATCCTAGAATTAGGGACTCCCTTGAAGGGGCCCTCAAATTTCCCATCATGCAGGACACATGAGGCGCTTGTGATGGCAATCTTCCACTTCCCCTTGCACGTGTCTGGCTCAGATGGCATCAGGATTCAAAGATGCGGGAGAGAGCAAGCTGTAAAAATAATCTGCTATTAAGCCCTCTGCCGGTCCCGACTGTGGTGGCATTTGGAAGATGAAAGCATCACGGTTCCTTTGGAGATAGCAGCCACTTTCCAATCGCACTGATAAAAAAAGGAAGGCATGGAGTAAAGTGACATTTACATGCTAGGAAAAGCATACCTTCTCTCCTGCTTCGAAACCATTTCAGGAGCTGGGGAAGTGGGGTACCTTGGCGTGTGCTCCCCCCTCTCCACCTTCTAGGCCGAGGGTAGGGGAACCTGGCCTTGGGGGCTCAGCCAGCTTCGGCAGGCAGGTGGGTCCAGCCTCCATGGTTCGTGCTCTGAGGGGCCAAGGCTGCCCCACCCCCACCCCCCATCTGCTACTGGCAAGTTTAAATACCAGCCTGTTTCAGCTCAGAAATGTGGAAATTAAGAAAGGAAACGAATGGCAGTGGGAAGGAAAGAGAAGCTATGAATCACTTTTGGACCGCTGCCTCATTCGAACGCCGCGTGGGGTTTATTTTGGTCGTCACCATCGCTTGGTGAGAGGCAGTTCAGTGTAGGAGGAAGAGTTTGGGAGTTGCAAAGACCTGAGTTCAAATACGAGCTCCACTACAGGCTGGCAAGAGGCCTTGGGCCTCTCATGTCTCTGAGCCTTGGTTTCTTCATCTGTCAAATGGGGACTGTACCCCTCCGTGGGTCATTCTGGAAGGGAAGGGCACATATACACCACGGTACATGGCAGCTGGTCCAGAGTTGGCACTGAAGGTCTTTAGTTCTCCTCCTTCTCCTCGGTGAGGATGGGCCCCATATCCTCCCCACCCATCATCCAGACCAGGAGGCAGCAATGATCAGTCCCAGCCGGTGGCCCTGAAACTGACTCTCACCACTGTGCCACTGCTCAGCCCTACTCCAGGCTCCAGCACCTTCCCCATCCCCAGGTTCCACCCATGTGGGCTGGGGCCAGTCTCTTGAGTACCCAGGCACTTTCCTAGCTTAAGGCCACCAGCTCACTGTCCCTCCCTCCCCCACACAGGATCTTCCAGGGCTGGCTCCTCCTCATCAGTCTCTACTCAAATGTTACCTCCTCGAAGCCCTCCCTGACCACGCTAGTGAATGCACTGACCATACGTGAGTCACTGCTAGCTCATCTCTCTAAAATAGTCTCATTTATTTGTTTGTGTGCTTATTATCTAGCTCCCCCAGGAATATCAGCACTAAGAGGCAGGGAACGTTTCCATCTGGTTCATTTCTGTGTCCCTGGTGGTGAATGGTGTACCTGGCACAGAACAGGCACTCAGATATTTGGGGAGAGAGAGAAGAAAAAGAAAGGAGGAAGGGAGGGAAGGAGAGGAGAGGGATGGGAGAGGGAGGTGGGGTCCCCTCCACCCCCCGCCCTCGCCCCCAGGTTCTGGATCCTCTATTCCCTGCACCCCAGCCCCCTCCCACCCACAAGCCCTGCTGGTCTAACTGTGCAGCCGGCTTCCTTGTTTGTGACATTCCACATAAGCTTCTTCATATGTGACTTCCTACTTTTGTGTGTCATGAGAACCAGTCCAGTTCACAGGTGACATTTGCACATCATGATTCTCAGAGGCACCAGGCATAACATCTGTCTGTTATTTCTGCCTGCCCATCACACCACTCCTGGTAACACAACCCTAATGCCGCCTCTAGAGAGCCACACCTCCCCCATACGCAGTCCCTGATGTTCAGATGGAGTTGCCCCCACCCCCAGTGAGAACGCAGCATTTTGTTGGCCATAGGGATTGGTCAGCAATGGCCATGTGACTCCAGCTGGGGCCATGGACATTGAATCCCAGGACTTTTGTGGCAAGTTAATTAGCAGAGATGCTGTCTTTCTGTTAGCAACACCAAGCGAGGTAGATATAAGCCAGGAGGTGACAGCCATCTCCTCACAGCATGGGGACAGCCTGCCTGAGAATGAAGCCAGCACAGATGACAGCAGAACTCAGAGACAGATCTCTAATGGTCTGGATCCAGCTTTACCTGAAGTACCCACTACCTCTGAAATGTTCAAAGACCCAAGCCAATAAGTTCCCTTTTGTGCCCTCTGACTTGTAGAGCAAGCATTAGTCAGTAGCTGATTAATGGAGACCTGTAAAGAGGCAGCCAGCTGGGGAGAAGGGGTGGAGAGTGCCCTCTGTAGAGAGAGGGGCACCTTTCCCCAACTTTCCAACTCTGCTGAGGACAGAGCCTAACAGCCCCACCACCATCTTTTCCCACACTGTCCCATGGCAGATAAAAGCAACATTCTCCACCAGAAAGAGGAGAGCCCATAGAACTCCAGGGTAGACTAGACCAGAGGGCCAGCAGGGCTTTCTCCAGAAAAACCAGCATCTTCCCAGATGGGGGAGTTCTCTCTGGAGGTACCCACCTGCTTTGAGAACCCTGCTTCCATTCACCCCAAGAATCAGGCAGCCTTAAAAATCTTTCAAGGCAAAAAATAAACCTAAGCTACTAGTCATATCTCTGGAGGAAAAAGAAGACTTCCTTAGCCTTCTCAAAGGCGCAAAACACTTCCAGCGTGCGGGATGCCTCCCACTTGCCATCCGTCCCCAGGCCTGCACCAGGCCCGCCTCCTGGATGCTGCAAACACCTAAAATGGTACCCAGGGGCCAGATGGGGCCTGCTCCTGTACTCTCCACTGTCAAGTGCTCACCTGAGCCCACAAAAAGAAACAGCATCAGAAAAATGGCCCTGTGGGGGTGCAGCCCAGCTCCCCAGGGCCACCTTCAGAGCAGAAACACAGCTGAGGATGTAAGGCATCAAAAAAGGCCTCATCCACATGACAGGTGTCAACTTCTCGGGAAGAGTGGCAGCTCCAGCTCTCCTGGGATCTTTGACTTGAGACAGGCTCTCCCTGCTGCTGAGGCCTGGGGTAGGGCCTGGCTGTTTGTAGGCTGAGTTGGAATTTGCTTGGCTCTCAACTCCCCTCTGGCTACAGCTCAAGAGATACTCAAGAGATGCTCAAGAGATGGCCAAGAGATGCTCAAGAGATGGTCTCAAGAGGACATGAGGGCAAGCACCAGACGAGAGCTGCCAGAATGTGGGTTTCCAAAAAACAGAGCCCAGCTCTGAATCTCAGCCTAGGTGTTCAGCTTATCCTGGGGACATCTCTCTGCTGGAGAATCCTCAATCTCCACCTTCCTATGCACACCTGTCCCTCCAAACCCACAGGCCCCACTTCCTCCTGCTGTACATCCCTGCAGAGACATCCTACAGACACCTCCAACTCAACACCTCCCTCACTAAACTCCCTGCTCCCCACACAAGCTCCTGCTCCTCCTCCTCTTCCTCCTCCTCCTGCTCCTGTGTTTCCTAGCTCAGTAACTGACATTTCTAATCACCCCCAAGTTTAGATAATTTCCCTGATTCCCCTCTCCTCACCTCTGAGTAGCAGTCATTAACTGCTGACTCTCCTTCCTAAATCTCCCATCCCACTGTGACCTCCAGCCCAGCCTTCTCTTGCCTGAATTGTTTCAACAGGCTCCTCACGGGTTTCCCTGACTCCACGCAGGCTTGCTCTCTGAAATCCTCCACTCAGTGGCTACACTGGATGTCCTGAAACACAGATCTCCTCCTGTGCCTCCTCTGTGCAAACCCCTGCAGCTGCAATCCTCTGCCAGCAGAACAAGTCTCACATCCTCACCATGGCTTGCAAGGCCTTTCCTGATCTGCTTTCTAGCCCGACAAAGAGAAGGTATTCAAACATTCCTTCTAAATCAGGCAAACTTTTTCTGTAAAGGCCCAGATCATAAATATTTTAGGCTCTGTGGGCCATACGGTCTCTGTCGAAACTACTCAACTCTGCTGTTATAGTGAGAAAGCAGCTGTAGATGTTATGTAAGTGAATGGCTGTGGCTGTGTGCCAATAAAACTTTATTTATAGAAACAAGTAGTGGGCTGAATTTGACCCACAGGCTGTAGTTTGCCAACCCATGCTCTAAAGGAATGAGCCAATGACTCACCTTCTCCACATCTCAGTTGCCTCGTCTAGAAAATGGGATAATGTTACCCCCATTGAAGAGTTGCTGGAGGATTTGAAAGAACACATCAAGTGCCTGGCAAAAGTCCAGCAAAGAGTCGGTGCTTACAGGGGATCACTATAATTAACACTATTATCATTGCTCTCCCTTCTGTATGTATAAAAATCCGTCAGCCCTGACTCCATAGAAAGGAGGATGGAAGGGTAGAGACTGTCTCTTCTCTGCAGTCTGATGGTTCACAATGTGTTTAAGGAGGATAACCAAACAGCTGAGCATCTCCTATATGCCGGGCACTGGGCTTCATGATGGAGAATGATCAAAATAAATCCTAAGGCAATAGTAACCCCCGGAAGTCAAGTCTTAGAAGTCTAAGGAAGTGGGAAAAAATTGCAAGAATTTGTTCAATCACCACTGCATGCCTGCTATGCGCCAGGCCTTGCGCAGGAACTAGGCCGCCCAGTGGAACACAAAGCAAGCTCTGTCTTTAAAAAGGTGTTGCCTAGAGAAACTATTTTCTCTTGCTTCTAAATTTCTGCCTGTCCCTGTCCCAGAAGCCACATTTTCATCTCAGAGAGGAAACAGAGGCTCAGTGCCCCTTGGGTTCCTCCAGAGCTCTCTGGGGAAGGCCTGAGTTACCCCCATCTTTTTTTTTTTAACTTTTAAAAAGCAGTTGTGTTATATAGGTAAACTTATGTCATGGTTTATATAGGTAAACTTATATAGGTAATTTTATATATAGGTTTATATATAGGTAAACTTTTGTTACACATATTATTTCATCACCCAGGTATTAAGCCTAGTAACCATTAGAAATTTTTCCTGATCCTCTCCCTCCCCCCACCCTTCAACCTCTGACCGGCCCCAGTGTCTGTTGTTCCCCTCTATGTGTCCATGTGTTCTCATCATTTAGCTCCCACTTATAAGTGAGAAAATGTGGTATTTGTTTTTCTGTTCCTGCATTAGTTTGCTAAGGATAATGGCCTCCAGCTCCATCCATATTTCTGCAAAGGACATGACCACATTCTTTTTTATGGCTATATAGTATTCCATGGTGTATCTGTCCTACATTCTCTTTATCTAGTCTACCAGTTTAGGGCATTTAGGTTGAGTCTGTGTCTTTACTGTTGTGAATAGTGCTGCAGTGAACATTCGTGTGCATGTATCTTTATGGTAGAATGATTTAGATTCCTCTGGGTATATACCCAGTAGTGGGATTGCTGGACCAAATAGTAGTTCTGTCTTTAGGTCTTTGGAGAATCACCACACTACTTTCCACAATGGATGAACTAATTTACCCTCCCACCAACAGTGTATAAGCATTCTTTTTTTCTACAACCTCACCCCCCAATCTCCTTGATGGGAGGTAGGGTCTGACACTGAATGAAGCTAGCTCTCTCTCTTACCCAGGCAGGGCCTTTGCAGGGTCATGAAGCTGAAGGGCAAGAAGGGTGGGGATCCTGGGGTCCTGGGTCCCGGGTCCCAGTAGCCCCTGACAGAAAGGCAGAGACGATGTTGGCTTGGGAATGAGAACCTTCCCCATTGCTTTCCTCTTGCTGAGGGACCACTCTCTGAGCCAATCCCAGCTCCCTTTTTGTCTGCTTTCTTTCCCCCCATAAGGCAGTGCTCTAGCTGTGGGCACAGACTGCTAATTGTGCCCCTATATACATTCTCTACTTGTCCCTCAACAGAGTCCCCTGTGTTTGCTGGAGCACAGACACTCAAATGAAAGTCACACTGGCCAGCCTCCTTGGCAGCCAGGCCTCATGTGACTAAGTTCTGCCAGTGGGATGGCTTTGAGGGGAAATAATGCACCTCTTTACCATCTCCCTTTCCACTCTGGAGCATGGACATGTGGGATGCCATCTTGAGCCATTCAGATGACAGAAGTACCCCAGGCAGCATGGAGCCACAACTGGGAAGGAGTCTGGGCCCCTGACGCCATCAAGCCATTGTTTGAGCTCCAGACTGTCTCATCCAGACTCTCAGGTGACAGAGAAATAATCAACTGATTCAGCTACTGTTTTTCTGGTTTCTTTGTAACAACGACTGCATTTAAATCCTAACTAATGTTAAGTATCAAGCAGGGTAGCCTTGTTCACCAGCCCAACAGAGGGTCCCATCCATTGCACTGTGCAAACTGCACAATACTTTACGGTTTCATGAAACTATTGCTCACTGAGCACCTCCTACATGCTGGGCACTAAGTCAGATGGTCAGGAAGCTACTGATAAATCAAAGTCTTGCTTCCCAGTTAGGAAGGACGGAAAGAAGAATAACAGTGAAGATATACAGAGTATTTCACTATGCACACACACACACACACACACACACACACAGGCTTATGGGATACAGTCTATAAATATTCCCATTGGACAGATGTGAAAACTGAGGCCTAGAAAGGTTAAGGTGTCCAATAGCTAATAAGTGGCAGACTATAAATTCAAAACCAGACAGTCTGACTCTAATTGCTTCCCCGTCAATCCTCCAGTAACTATGTAAAGAAACATGTGTTGAGCCCTCACTTGGAACCTGGTGCTATGCTCAGTGTTTTCCACGCATTGCAACTTTTCTCCCCATCTATAGCTCTGGGAGACCAGAGCCATTATAATCCTGATGTGAAAGATAGCAAAACCAATGCAGAGATTACAAGAAGCTGGCCCAAGTTTACCAAGCAAGTTCGTGCCTGACTGTCATAAGGGCTGGAGGGATTTTTGTCTTCCTGCTTTTTATATCTGTAGACTAGGGGCTAGGGCACACCAGAGACCCAGCCCAGCTCTGTGCCTCATCCTTATTCCAGGTCAAACAGGAATAAAGCTCATACCTGTCCCCTGGGCTGAGCACTTCTTAAAGACGGGCCCCATCTATCGTGTGTCCCTGTGTTCCCAGCACAGGGCCTTCCCCAGCATGTGCTGTGAGAATGGGGTAACCTATTTGCTTCCACTCTTCCCATCCATGGCCAAGTGCAGTGGACACCTCTGTGTGCTATAGACAACTCTTGCTTTTGTCCCAGCAGCCCCTCACCTTTCTTCTGGTGACAGTGTCTTCAGTGTCTTAGCAAATCAACAATTGGGCTCAACCAAAGAGATAAAGCAGACCAGGTGTGGTGGTTCACGCCTGTAATCGCAGCACTTTGGGAGGCTGAGGTGGGTGGATCACCTGAGGTCAAGAGTTTGAGACCAGCCTGGCCAACATGGCGAAACCCTGTCTCTACTAAAAATACAAAAAATTAGCCAGGCATGGTGGTGGGCACCTGCAATCCCAGCTATTCAGGAGGCTGAGGCAGGAGAATTGCTAGAACCTCGGAGGTGGAGGTTGTAGTGAGCCAAGATCGCACCACTGCACTCCAGCCTGGGCAACAAGAGCGAAACTCCCTCTGGAAAACAAACAAATATGATCAAAACCCAAACTAATCAAAACATAACATCCCCCTTGGCCACAGCGGTTGGTTCTGAGATTGGCCACTTAAGCCAATGACATAGAAGGACCCCGCAGGTCGTTCTCACTTACTGGGAACCTACAAGGATGTGCAGGTGGGGGTTGCTGTCCTCATCTTTCTCCCAGGCAGAGCAAGGGATGGAAGCCAACCTGGAGAAAGGCAGGGCAGAGGGATGGTGAGAAGCCGCTCTTCTGTTCACATCATTTGTGTCCCTGAAGAACATACCCTTGGGGGTTTTCATGCATGTAAAGCAATCAATTCTTTTTTTTTTTTTTTTTTTTTTTTTGGCATATGCAATTTTGCAACCACTTTTCTGTCCCATTTGAACCAAACATGTTCCAATGGATACTCTGTTTGGAGCCCGTCTCCTGCTTTCAATAATGATTGCCAACTTACCTTTTAAGGAAAAAAGCTTCCCCTCCTCCCTATGACTCTTGTATACCAAAGCCCAGTTGGGCCTATGAATGGTTTGTCATCCGCTATTTTGACCTGTTCATTCACAGCCACATTGCTTCAAGGAGGAGGATTAAGTATGACAACATTGCCTGGAGAACTAGCGTTGGGGTTTAATCACAGCTGGCCTCACATCTTATTCAGATTCATATCCACGCATCTCATTTTTCAATGAGATTGAAGGTTCTATGAGGTAAGAGTCATGTCTTATAAATTCGACAAACAATGATTAAGTGCCTGAGGTGTCCTAGACACTGACTGGAAGCTGGGAACACAGAGGATAATAAAAGAGGTCATTGTCCTCTCTAAGGTAGATATGAAAGCAGATCATTGCAGATAGAAATGCATCGTGACAGGAAGTTTTGAGTTGCAAGTGGCAGAGAAATGCAACTTAAACTGGCTGGGGCAATGTAGAAGATCTGTTTCATGCAAATAGAAAGTGCAGGTAAGATCCAGCTTCCGGGCTGGGTGACCCAATGGCTTAACAATGTCATCTGTGATTTCAATGCCAACGGTGACCATCTCTCAGCACAGCCATCTGAGCAGCCTCCTCAGCAGGGCCAGCTGCATCCCAGGGGCGACACCTTTCCCCATCTACATCCCGGGAAATGGGGGTCCAAACTAGATGCACCCTGATTGGACCTTCAAGGTCACACGCTTGCTCATGAAACGGTGACTGGGCAGAAAAACGAACTGTGTGGATACCTGTAAACCAATCAGGGCCTACCAAGGAAGCAAGGGGTGGAGTCAGCTTTCTCCAAAGCAAGTAGGTTACGTAAGCCCACTGTCTACCCTTAGAGACAAAAATGGTACCAGATTCCCCTGAGCTGACACCAGAAGCCTCTCCTGTGTCCATCACTAGGCTGCACTGGTGGTGCGTGCTGTCACTTCATAGTCACAATAATATCGGCAGAAGCAGCACCTAATGTTTATGAAATGCTTCCCAGTGCCAGATTCTAGTGTTCCACATTCGCAATCTTATTTCACCAGAGTTAGGGAGCATGATTACCTCCCATTTTGCAGGTTAGGAAACTGAGCCCTGGAGAGGGAAAGCGGCTGGCCAAAGTTATTGGCCTGAAATTTTTTTTTTTTTTTTGAGACAGAGTTTCGCTCTTGTTGCCCAGGCTGGAGTGCAATGGCACGATCTCGGCTCACCGCAACCTCTGCCTCCCAGGTTCAAGCAATTCTCCTGCCTCAGCCCCCCGAGTAGCTGGGATTACAGGCATGCACCACCATGCTCGGCTAATTTTGTATTTTTAGTAGATACGGGGTCTCTCCATGTTGAGGCTGGTCTCGAACTCCTGACCTCCAGGTGATCTGCCCGCCTCAGCCTCCCAAAGTGCTGGGATTACAGGCGTGAGCCACCACGCCCGGCCGGCCTGAATTTAAAAATCAAAGTGGCACCCTGTTGTCCTCGGTTCCCTAGTGTTTGAAAGGGTCTAGTCACATCCTTGTGCTGGGTGCTTGGCTGGGTGGATGGGGCTTTAAGGGAGACAGAAAACAGAAACCGCCTCTCCACTGCGCATCACATTTGCTGTTAAAAGAATTCCGCATGCTTCACAAGGGCTGCCTCCAGAGTCCTTTGCAAATCCCCAAATTGGCAATTCCTGCTACTGTATTTAATTTCCCTCTAAACTGCAGAAAAATTTAACAGAAAAACTTCAGTGTCCCCTTCAGACTGCACGATGCTCTAAATGAACATTAATTCTGCCGCAAAAATAAGCTCAACACCACCTTACATTTCATTGTTTGCATGAGAACACTGAACATTACTTTCTAGAATCTACACAGTCAACTCTAGCTGTTGACTTTCTCCAGGGGTGAGGGAGAGGTATGTTTCACCAACGATGTCACTTTAGGGCAGGTACAGCGTGCACGACTGCATGGCCCACAGAAGCAGGACCCAACAATGACAATGGCTCAGTGGATCCAGGAGCAGTCCTCTGGCCACGTGGCCTTCTCTCTTGCTTCCCTATTGAAACCTGCACGTGCCCATGTGTTAGAGACACGAGTTTGCAACTCTGGGCTTGGATAAATTCTTAGCGTCTGCAACCTCAGCTGGGTCTACATCTTTTCTGGGACAAAAATTCCAAGGAGTCCCTATTCCCTCAGTAAATACCTCCCTCTGATGGATGGGGGCTAGGGTTGGACAAAGGTAGGTTTGGGGGAGAGTGAGGAAGAAGTTCCACAGGACAGGTTTCCACCTAACGGAGCAGGGCACTTTGTATTGGAAGGTCATGGAAGCTGAGGCTGGAGGTTCGCTTGCTCTCCTCTTTCTGGACTCGAATGGGTTGTCATTTGCCTCGCTGGAAGCAGTTGGTCTCACTTTCTGCTGAATTCCTGGACTCATTTATCGGCCTTGCCTCCTGGAGTGTTTTATTTTCTTCGTAAACTGCCTTTACTTTATTAAGATTCATCTCTAATTAATCTTTTCTGTACAGAGCCTACCCATGAGAAGCTGCTCAGCAGAGCCAATAAATAAAGGCAGGAGGAACATGAGTTGGGATATCAGTAGCACCCAGCAAGTGGCCACCATTATTATGACCTTGTGTATATTTTTAAATCTCTGTGCCTCAGTTTCCTCACCTGTAAAGTGAGGATAGCAACAATGCATGATCTCATAGGGTGAGGCTTAAATAAGCTGTTGTAGGAAAAACACTTAAAACAATGGCTGCCCCATAGAAAAGACCCAGGAATGTTAGCTATCAAATAATTCAATATTGAAATAATGGAATAATGAAGTATGGCATGATGAAAACAACATGGTCTGTAATTTCATATAATCCATGTCTAGGTTTTACCACTTATTAGCTCTCAGCAGAAAAGTTCTCCACATTTTGAGCCTTAGTTTCATTTTCTCCAAATGGGGAATAATGATTGTACTGCTTCCTGGGGTTGCTGAGAAGGTTCATTAACTTTAAATGTCTCACTGTGCAAAAACCAGTCACCACAGCAGGCCTGACTGCAAGGCTTGGCCTGGGGCTGGCATCTGGGAAGGTGGATTTCAAGAGAGTTCCCACCACTTCCTGACAAGAGTAGTTCACTGTGACTAAACCATTTGCACAAACAGCATGGTTTATGCTGGACACCTGCTTTCCTTCTGGGAATGTTGTCACATCCCAGGCAGATGGTGTCTATGTGACCAGCCCCCAATAAAAACCCTGGACACTGAGCCTCTAATGAGCAGTTCACAGGTGTTGTTGCAATTCATTGCTAAGGAAATCCTGTGTGTCCTGGGAAGCTCTAGTGGGAGAGAGCTCTGTAAGCTTCCACCTAGCTTCGTCTGTACTTAGTTCTCGGTGCCTTTTCCATGTGCTGATTTTGCTCGGTATCCTTTCACTATAAAAGTCATAGCCACGTGCAAAACTATATGCTGAGTCTTATGAGCACTCCTGGAAAATAATAGAATCTGGGAGGGTTCTTATGGACCCCCCGACACTCACCTGTGCCATACTTGTCCCATGATGAGTCCTTGGTAAGTGGAAGCATTAAATAGAAGTGTCTACGGTGGTCACTGACTGATTGTCCTTACCTGTGAGGCTCAAATAAGAGATGTCTCCTCTAAAAGCAACTTAATTTTTGTTTTTTTAAAAACTGCAAAAAGAAATTTACTTGCACGGACCCAGAACATAAGGGTGACAAGGATGAAGATATGCAAGAGAGTATTTATAGCCTCTTTTATCTTAAATACCAAAGAAAATCCTACCAGCTTTGTCTTTTCTCTCATCTTCCAACCTCTGAGAAGGAATCCTGTCTGATAGATTACTGGACCTTTTCTTTATCGATTGAGATAGTCAATAAGGGAGACAAGATGAGGAGGGACTCGTGGGAGTTACAGTAGAAAAGGAGAAAACTAAAAACTACTAGGGAGAGAGAAGAATAGATTTAGGGAAATAAGAAAGAGGAATCAAAAATGAAAGAGCCCACGAAGGTTGGATTAGAGATAGGTTTTTATTTGTTTGTTTCATATTGTTTAAATGTGGAAATGAAAAACAGAAAATAACTTTGTGGCAGCTATTGTGTATTGAAGAAAGAAGAATTGGAAAAGAACTTTTAAAAAGAGATTTTATTATATATTATGGATGGGTTCCTTCTTTGATATGCTATTCAGAAGGCTCCAATAAAGATTCAAATTACTCTAAATTAGTTTGGGGTTGCTAAACTATTTGTTTTTTTATAGACTGTGTATCAGGCTGGACCACAGGGCAAACAGGCTTTATATGCATTGCAGAATCCATAGTTATATGACAGCTATCAGTCACATTCTCAATCTCTCACTCTCTCTCTCTCTCTCTCTCTCACACACACACACACACACACACACACACACAGAGTAAGTGATATGGTTTGGCTGTGTTCTCACCCAAATCTCATCTTGAATTGTAACTCCCATAATCCCCATGTTTCGCATGTTTCGTGGGAGGGACCCAGTGGGAGGTAACTCAGTCATGGGGGTGGGTTTTCCTGTGCTGTTCTCTTGATAGTGAATAAGTCTCATGAGATCTGATGGTTTTATAAAGGGCAGTGCTCCTGCACATGTTTTCTTGCTGCCCCCATGTAAGATGTGCCTTTGCTCCTCCTTCACCTTCTGCCGTGATTGTGAGGCCTCCCCATACATGTGGAACTCAGTCCATTAAACTTCTTTTTCTTTATAAATTACCCAGTCTGAGGTATTTCTTCATAGCAGTATGAAAATGGACTAATACAGTAAGCTATTTCAGAATCTGCCAAATTATATTTACTATTACTAATTAATTTTCTTCGTTCAGCCAGATTCATTCTCAACCTGTCCCATTTGAAAATTTTCTCTCCTCTGACTAATATAACTTACCATTATTCATTGAGGATCTTCAGGACCCAGAGCAAGAAGAGAGGGAAGATAGAGGAACGAGGTTACTTTCACACCTAGACTCAGATGCCTGGGCTGGTTCAGTTATGTCAAGTTCAAGTTCAGTGACGGCCTGTTCAGTGATGTCCTCAGTGTATATCCTCAAGCCCTCATTATCTGAGGCTCAGAAAGGCTCCCACCTCCTAAACTCTATGAAACCCTGATTTCTGAAAGTTTAGGCCTCTTGGATCTCTGAATTTCAAAACAGTTAGTGACACATGCAAGGACAAGATCAAAATTTCTTAAGGGGAAAAAGAACCTGAAACAGACGTTGAGAGGGCAAACATCTCACACTGGATTATGGAATTAAAGAAAAAGTAGTAACATATGCACAACATCGTCCCTTAAAAGCTCCTGAGTTTAGATAAGAAAGAAGACCAAACGCTTCAAATGAGACTGCCAGATTTATGTTCAAGGCAGAATGGAATTTATGCGAGTTAAAGGTATCAAAAGTTATTGGAACAGGCGCTTCACAAAGACGATACCCTAAATAGCTGTAAATATACGAAAAACTGCTCAGCTTCATTATTTATCAGGGAAATGCAAATTAAAACCATAAAATGATACAAGTACACATCCACCTGAAAGGTTAAGGTGAAAACATCACACATTAAGGAAGTGAAGCAACTGGAACATGCATCCACTGCTGGTCATGGGGAGGGAGTGATTCAACTGGTACCACCAGTTTGCACTGTTTGTAGTATCTTCTAAAGCTGAACAGATGTATAAGTTTCAACCCAGCAATCCTACCTCTTGGAACATACCCAACAGAAACGTGGACACATTCACCAAACACACGTACAAGAATGTTCACAGCAGCACTATGCATAAGTAGTCCCAAACTAAAGCCTATGTTGACGTTCACCAGTAGATGAGATGAACAAATGGTGGTATATTCACACAATGGAATACTGTAGAGCAGGGAGTTGGCAAACTATGTTTGTAATCCAGGCTGCCAATTTCTGTAGATAAAGTTTCATTCATCGAAACTTTATTTACAAAATAAAGTTATTCAATGAATGAAACTTACAAAATTTTATTTACAAAAATTCAGCTCTATTCATTGATTTCAGTATTGCCTATGGCTGCTTTCATGTCATAACAGAAAAACTGAGCTGTGACAGAGATCAAAGGACCAGAGATGCTTCAAATATTTACTGTCGCTCTTTACAAAAAAAGTTTGCTGACCCCTGCCTTATAGCAATGAGAGCAAACGACGTACAGCTACATGTGTTGTGTTGATAAGGACGCATCTCACAGTGTTGAATGAGAGAAACCAGGCACTAGAGAGCACGAGTTATTTGGTTCCGTTTCCATGAAGTTAAAAGTAGGCAAAATTACGCCCTGAAGTGGGTGTGACAAGTCAGGATAGACATTGCCCTGGGAAGCATGGTGACTGGAAAGGGACCTGAAGGTTCATGGGTTCCTGGTTGTGTTCTGTTTCTGGATCCATATGTGTGTGACCTGGATGTGTTCTCTTGGTGAGAATTCATCGAGCTTTGTACTTATGCCATGCACACTTGTCTCTACATTTATGATATTTTAGTGGAAAATCTTTAAAAAATGCTATTGGACTCCCTGCACTCTACCTTAAAACTCCAAGCCATTTCCCCTGCTCTCTCATTTGTGTCTTCCTTCACACAAGCTGATATTCCCCTGAAATGCACTCCTCCTGCTCCCTTTGATAAAATGTGATGGAGCAAGTGAGGGAAGAGAGAGACCCTCTCATATTGTTTTATATTGTTTTATACTCAGTACCTGTTGTAAGAAAAAAACAAGGAAGTGAAATCAAAGACAGGCAGCCCGGCGCCAGACCCAAAACCGGACCTAGGCCTGCCTGGCCTAAACCTAGTAGTTAAAAATTAACTCATGACTTAGAAACCGATGTTATCCATAGAGGCCCGACATTGTATAAAAGAACATTGTGATACTCCCTGCCCTGTTCTGTTTCACTCTGACTACCAGTGCATGAAACCCCTGTCACGTATCCCCTAGATTGCTCAATCAATCAATCACTGCCCTTTCATGTGAAATCTGTAGTGTTGTGAGCCCTTAAAAGGGACAGAAATTGTGCACTTGAGGAGCTCGGATTTTAAGACAGTAGCTTGCCCATGCTCCCAGCTGAATAAAGCCCTTCCTTCTACAACTCAGTGTCTAAGAGGTTTTGTCTGTGGCTCGTCCTGCTACACAAGGACCCCTCTTAGGAGCTCACTTGGCCTCCCCAGGCAGGGAATGAAAGGAAAATCTTGAGTTCCTTCAAGGGAAATTCCAGGCACCTCACTAGCTTTGAAAATTAAATGAGCAACCTGGTAAGTGAGAAGGTAATAATAGCTTAAAATAATAGCCCAGGAAGTTAGAGCCACAAAATGTTCGGCTTCCTATAGAACCTAAAGATAACATCTTCATATATGTCCCTGAATTATTTTTCAGAAACCCAGACCCCTATCACATGGAAGATGGCATCTGCTGGCACAGAGACCTCAGGTAGGAAGGAACCAAGGACTGAATGGTGACCCTCCCATTCTTTGTTCTAAATATCTGCCTGAGAGGCCTGGAGGAAGTCATACTCAGAGCCCAGAGCTTAACATTCCTTTCTGTTGACCCCAACTTTTTAGAAAACTTTTGCTTCCTTAATCAAACACCAATGAAAGAATCTTTGAATTCACCTTTGACTTGCAGGCCCTGCTGGAGATGCTTTGCTTTTGTAAGTTAAACCAATGTGCAACTTCCATGTGTCAATTTATGACTTTGCCTGTAATTCTGTCTCCTCACCTTGAAAAACACTTACAATGTAAGCCATGGGGAATGTTCAGGTCTTAGGCATTAGCTGCCTCATTCCCCTTGCCTGGAGCCCTGCAATAAATGCCTCACTTTCTCTCGCTGCAAATCCTGATGTCAGGGTTTGGCTTTGCTACACCAAGGTGGGTAGACCCAAGCTTGGTTCGGTAACAAGAATAATGCAGACTCATCCTTCAAATCTCAGTGCAGCTGTCTCCTGCTCAGGTCACCTTCCCGCCATGCCCCAGGGCTCATAGATAATCCAGGGAAGCAGGCAGAGAGATCTCCAAGAGGGTGACACTGGATCTTAAGTGAATTTGGAGAAATAAAAGAGGTGTCACTGGTTGAATTTTGAGTGTCTGTCACACAAGAGAGCCTAGGTTGGCCACTCTGGAGAAATTCAGCTGTTTGTAGCTTAGTTTAATCCAGGCTTAAGTCATCTGTGGGGGGTAGCTTAGTTTGGTGGGCAGAACATTGGGCAAATCTGGAAAAAAGAGCTGCGTAGCAGCCAGGACATAGTGAAATTAAAGGGACTAAGGTGCCACCTCTAATTGGCTGCAGAAAAGTGAGGAATTCATCGTTTGGCATAACTGAGAAACCCAGGGGGAGGTGATTGTAATCATAATAGGTTCATTGCCCTACGCTCACAACCAGTCCATACACCAAGACACTGGCTTGCAGCAGAGAAAGAAGTTTCATCACAGGGTCATTGAATGAGGTGATGGGAGAAAACCTCAACTCCATCTCCCCTAGGAATCTGGGGTTCAGGTTTTGGAGTGGGCCAAAGTACAGATATCATTGATCGGTCGAGGAGTACAGAGTGAAGTCATGGGTGAGGGAGAGGAAGAAGCTGTATTCTCATGTGGATCCCTTTCTGTAACCACCCAATGGGTTCACCTTGCCTGCTGCCTAGACAGAACCGATTTATCAAGACAGGGGAATTGCAATGGTGAGAGAGTAATTCACACAGAGCTGGCTGTGCAAGAGACCAGAGCCTTGTTATTACTCAAATCAGTCTCCCTAAGCATTTGGGGATCAGAGTTTTTAAAGATAATTTGGCAGTTAGAGGCTTGGGAAGTGGGGAGAGCTGATTAGTCAGGTTGGAGATGGAATCAGAGGGGGTCGAAGGAGGTTTTCTTGCTGTCTTCTGTTCCTGGGTGGGATGGCAGAACTGGTTGAGCAAGTTCAGCTGATCCATCCAGTGCAGGGTCTGCAAAATATCTCAAGCACTGATCTTAGATTTTACAATAGTGATGTTTTCTCCAGGAGCAATTTGGGGAAATTAAGACTCTTAGAGCCAGAGGCTGCATGAGCCCTAAACTGTAATTTCTAATCTTGTAGCTAATTTGTTAGTCCTGGAAAGGCAAACTAGACCCCAGGCAAGAAGGGGTTTTTTTCAGGAAAAGGCTGTTACCAATTTTGTTGCAGAGTCAAACCATGAAGTGAATTCCTTCCCAAAGTTAGTTTAGCCTACGCCCAGGAATGAACAAGGACAGCTTAAAGGTTAGAAGCAAGATGAAGTCAATCAGGTCTTATTTCTTTCACTGTCATAATTTCCTCAGTTATAATTTTGCAAAGCCGGTTTTGTTTCTTCTCTGGGGGTCTTCAAATTGGTTGCTGGAATTCGGGTCTGAAATACATCTGAATTAAATAAAAGCCTTATGATTCTAATGTCCAGGATCTTGTCTATAGGAACAATGGGTATGCAAATGGTCAGTATCTAGTGCTAAGTGACTTTTAGTAACAAGGAAGTGGGCCAAAGGGCAGCCTGATGAATGCTTAATTATGATTATTTCTGTCCAGAACCCAGGATGCAACTGTCAACCCTGTGGAGACAGTTTCACAATGGTTTCAGCTGGGGTTGGATCCAGCATTGTGAACAATGTCATCAAGAATTCCAGGAATCAGTCTTTTCTCTTTGTGGCTCTGCCTGCCCCAGGTTTCATTCTCTGACAGGAGTTGACTATGGTAACTCCAGCAGCCCCATGCTTATGTCTTTAAGTCCAATGGAAAGAATGGGTTTTCTCTTTCCTAAAAGTTCAAGAGAAGAGGCAGAACCAGGCTTCCTTTGTTTGGATCACATGCTACCCAGCACTCCCCGCCATGGAATCTTTGTAATCAGGGGATGGAATGCAGTGCTTGTCCAGGCCTGAGTCAAGCCTTGCCTTGCCCTGAAGCAGGTGATGAGAAGAGTCAGACCCATCAACCACTGTTTCCTGGTACACAACTCCCCAAATCCTCGGAATCTCCAAGAGGATGAGTGGCTTTCTGTATGCTAATGAGTTGACTGATGGCAGGGGGATCCTGGACAGACTATGGATGGGGGCTGGTTGCCAGGGGTACCAACCATGTGATTAGATGGTTGACAGTTTCAGCTCCACCCAACTGGACCTCTGGGGAGGGCTGGGGAGGGGGCTGAATGTTGAGTTGAGTTGATCACCAAGGCCAAGAAGGTAGTGAATCGTGCTTCCATAGTGAAGCTTCCGTAAAACCCCACAAGGACTGGGTTCAGGGAGCTTCAGACAGCTGAACACATGGAGGTTCCTGGAGGGTGGTGCCTGGAGAGGACATGAGAGCTCCACACCCCTTCCTTATACTCCACCCTCTGCATCTCATTATCTGTATCCCTTGTAATATCGTTGTAATACACTGGTAATGTTAGCGGTGGAAAAGATTCGAGTTACCCCAAGATACTGGTGGCCAATCTGTAGGGGTCTGCAGCAACTTCAGTCCTTGCCTCTTCAGAAGAAAGAATTTGACTGACGTGCATAAAGCAGAAAAAGAGACCAAGGCAAGTTTCAGAGCAGGAGGGGAAGTCTGTTTAAAAAGGCTTTAGAACAAGAAAGCAGGAAAGTTCACTTAGAAGAGATCCAAGAGGGCACCTGAAGGTCAAAGAGAGAAGAGAGCATTTAACTTCCATCCTAGCACTTTCTTTTTTTTCTGAGATGGAGTCTCATTCTGTCGCCCAGGCTGGAGTGCAGTGGCGCAATCTTGGCTCACTGCAAGAGCCACCTCCCAGGTTCACACTATTCTCCTGCCTCAGCCTCTCGAGTAGCTCAGACTACAGGTGCCTGCCACCACGCCTGGCTGATTTTTTGTATTTTTAGTAGAGACGGGGTTTCACCGTGTTCACCAGGATGGTCTCATCTCCTGACCTCATGATCCGCCTGCCTCGGTCTCCCAAAGTGTTAGGATTACAGGCGTGAGCCACCACTCCTGGCCCATCCTAGCACTTTCTAGGCTTGCCTCCTTCCCATGATTCTTTCCTTAGGGTGGGCTACCCGCATGCGTGCAGTGTTCTCTCTACCCTTGGGAACTGAGCATGTGCAGTGTGTTTAGGAAGTTGTATGCGTGCCCATCTGAGGTTTTCTTCCCTTTCCCAGTGGTAAGCTCCTGGAACGTCATACTTTGCCATCTTGTCTTGTAGTGAGCATGCCCAGGAAGTTTCTTCTCCCTGGTGTCTATATTCAGTTAACACTTTCAATGCCAATAGCTGTGGATCATCAGGAGATTGTCTCTCCCTGGGGCTGCAAATGATCATTTTTAGAGATAAAATGATAATCATCAGACCATCACCTGATATTCCTAGTGGGTACGGGGAGAGCCCTCTAATGCCTCACTCATGCCTATCTAACTACCTGTAACAGTAAACATAAGTAAGTGTTTCCCTGAGATGTGTGAGCTACTCTAGCAAATTAATCGAATCTAAGGGGGAGGGGAATCTCAATTTATAGCCAGTGATCACAAGCAAAGGTAAAACAACCAGGGGCTTGCAATTGGTATTGAAGTGAGGCAGGCACAGTCTTGTGGGACTCAGCCCTCAACCTGTGCAATCTGACACTATCTCCAGGTAGTATGGGAATTGAACTGAGTTAGAGGACACATAGCTGGTGTCCACTGCAGAACTGGTTATTTGCTTGCTGTGTCAGGGTAAACCCACATACATTTGGTGTCAGAAGCCTTTTGTGTTGTAAGAGCCAAGGACAGGAGAAACTGAGTTTGTTTTTTACTATATTCTCAGAGTCCAAGCAGGTCAAAACTACAGCCCCACCTTGCACTGCTTGTTAACTGTTGAAACCGACTTTGCAAAACTTTTAACAGTGAGAAAATTATCATCCAGAAGAGATCTGACCTAACCAACTCCATCTTGCGTTTAACCTCCAAGCCACCCTTGGTTGTTCCTAGGTGTGGGCCAAGCTAACTTTGGGAGAAGTTGAGTTTATAGTTTAAATGATAATAGCCCTTCCCAAAAAACTAACCCCCCTTTATAACACTAATGAAAGACCACCAAGGTTAGGAGGATGAGAAGGGCCTGAATTTGTGGTTAAGTGATGACCAGTCATTATTCCAGCCATTGCAAGATTTGTTACTTCCCCAATTACTCCTGCAGATAACATCATCATTGTAAAACTAAGATTGGCCTTTAGAGATGTCTTCTCAGGCTTTTGCATTTCTGAGGACCAGATGGCCCCACTAGGACCAGCAACTCTTGACTCAACATGACCTGTGGCCCCCACCCAGAAGTGGACTTAGCCTCAAGGACTGTCTTCCACACCCCTATGATTGCATGCCCAACCAATCAGCAGCATCCATTCCCTAGCCCCTGCCTACCCAAACTGTCTTTGAAACACCCTAGTCCCCAAATTTTCAAAGAGGCTGATGTGAGTAATAATAGAACTCTGATCTCCCATTTACCCAGCTCTTCATGTATTAAACTCTTTCCCCTGTTTTAATAAATCAGCTTCGTCTGGGCAACGGGCAAGAAGAACTTGTTGGGCAGTTACACTGTGACCTTCAAGAACAAAGTTTCTTGATCTGTACAAGGGTGATGGGTGTCCTAACTGCAAGGGGATATTGCAAGATGGCATGTATCTCCCAGGGACCAAGTACCCGGGCTTTATGTGTGCCCGATGAATGGTGGAGCCCTCTATACCATTCTGCTTTTCAGGAAGGAAAAAAGTCCTCTGTTTAGGCTCTGGGCCAGGGATGAGGATCAGGAGCGTGGGCCACCCACTCTGCAGACTCTACGGAGCCACTGTGTGGGTGCAGGGCCCTGTCAATCACAGCCACTTTATCTGACAGACCCCAAGGGAGAATCATCATCATTGTTTTAATCACACCATTGAAACAAACAAGAATCAGGGCTTCAATTAATTCAGCACACAAGTGGAACACATTTTATAATTTGCAAGTCAGATACAGAGCTGCAGACCGCACTGTCGCCCCAGTGACAAGTCACATCCTCAGAGGGTTAGGTGGGGAGGAACAAGGTAGGGGATAGGGATCTGGCTTTGGGTTGTGGTTCTGACACTGACAATTAGTGTGACCTCCAACAAATGCTGAAATACTCTGGGCCTGAGTTTTCTCACCTGTAAGAAGGAATCAGTGTTGTTGTAAAGATTATAGGCATGATCTAAGTCACCTAGGTTCACTTACAAGAACAAAGAGCTGTTGCTTTACTTATTCTAGAAAGGAAAGAAATCAGCATAAGGCATCAAGTGCTTACAAAAGCCACTGGAAGTTCATGAGGAGCAGGCTCTGGATTGGGTCTGTGCAAAAACATGGCAGAACTGGCATCCCAGGAATCTGGCACATCTGCCTCCATCAGGAAAGCAGAGACCCAGAGGCGGCTGAAAGTGTTAGCTTCCAGAACATGCAGCAGAAGCTGTGACCCCGCAATCCAGAAGCCCTCACCAACGCAGAGACCCCTTGTCTCCCACAAAGCTAATGGCTAGTCACTGCAGTGCAGAATGGAAAAGCTCCATGCAGCACAGGGACGACCTTGGCCTCCCCACCCTCAGCTGGAGGAGCAGAATTGCATCTCAAATATCCTAGGTGCAAAGGAATTGGGGAAATTGCTTTTTCTGGGAGGGGGGCTGCTCTGCAGTGCAGGAAGATGCAGAAGAAGGCACAACCAGATGGCAACAGCTGAGAAAAAGGCAACATAGGATGAGGCGCTGAAGGGTTTGGGATCCAATGGCCGGTCCTAGGAGCAGCTGGACTCATGTGCCCACAGCCTCCCTTCTAAGCCAGTCTTCTGAGCACCAAAGTGTCCTGAAGTCACCTGGTCCGTGGCTCTGCCCCAGCCCAACCAGAGCCAACAATCACCTGACCTCTCCATGGGGCCTTCTGGTTCCAGACCCAGGATGGGGAGAAGCAGCTCGGGGTTCATGATGAAGCATTGTCCCTGAGCCCTACACCCACCCTTCTGTGCTCTGTCCTGTGATGCTGAGACCGGGATTCTGAAAACCATGTTTCTGTTAAAATAGCTGACATGGCTCTGTCTCAAGATGAGACTTGAAGTCACATGTAGGGGCTTCAGAGTCAGATATAGACCTATCTTCCCTGTTCAGGGACTGTGAGACCCGGGCAAGCAGCTTAATCTTTCTCAGCCACGATTTCTTCCTCTCTAAAAGAATAGTCTCTCCCCACAAAGTTGATGTGACAGTGCATGTCTGTGTGTGTAAAACGCCCAGCACAGGGCCTGACAAATGGTAAGCTCCAGCCAGTGTCAGCGGATAGCGTCCTGCGGGGGGCCCACAGCCTTCCACTTCCTACAGGTGTAAAGGTCTCTAGGAAGGTGCCTGGACCCTCCTCTGATAGCCATCAAGGCAGATGCTGTGGAGCACATACGCTACAGCCATCTCCTCCTCCTTGCCTGCTGCCGCCTTCTGGAAAAGCAGAAGATTGCTGACACTCCATTCCAGAATGTTCCCTCTGCTTGGCACACTGGCTCTCCCAGGCTCAGCTCACTCTCAGGTCTTTCAGGCTTCAACTTCAGCCCCAGGTCTTCAGGGGAGCCTTCTGTGATTGTGCAAAGCATCTCCCCTGGGCTCCCCAGCCTCTGTTGGGCTTACCTACAAGCTGGCTTGTCTATTTCCCTACCCCACTCAGTGAACTCCTTGGTGGGGTGGGGGATGAAGGGAGGTGGGCTCACTGCTGAATTCCCAAAGCTTACATAAAACTTGGCACAAACACACTCCCGATGACTGGCTGTGGAAATGAATGGGTGAGTTCCTGATTTAGGAGGGATAAAACAGAGGCTCAGAGACGCTGAACAGCCTTGCTTAGGATGAGGCTCATACTCGACCCCAGGTCCCACTACACCAAGCTGCTTCAAAGCAAGTTCAGAATCCAGAGCACCCTTCCCCCTCAGCCTTAGAGCTGTTACTTGGCAGGAAGGAGAGATTTGTGCAGAAGTCCACAGAGGGTCTGTCTGCAAACCTCCCTCACTGAAGTCACAATAAGGAGCTTGTGAAAAACCTAACCTCTCAGCCCCAACCCAGAGCCACAGAGTCAAAAGCTATGAGGTGAGGCCTGTTAATGGTCATTTCTCACCAACTTTCCACATGGCTCTGAAGTTCACTAATACTGAGAAGCCCTGGGGCGCCTGAGAACATGACTGGGAAGTTTTGCTGCTGGTTCTTCCTACCCTGTTTTCCAAGTCTCTCCTAACACTGCCCTGGGATGAAGGGGCCAGGTCATTGGAGTCCCAGCCCTCTGAATATTCCTTGCTTTACTTTTTTGAATATATTAACTTTTTAAAAAGTAACAATAAAACCACATCGCCCATGGGAATTTCAGCTTGAAAGATACTTTAAGCAGTTACTATAAAAGGGGGTCAAAATGCACGCCCTTTAGTGGCAGAGAGAGAATTGAAAAGATCCCTGAGCCCAGGCTTCTTGGGGTTTCCAGGATGGAGGTCCTAAATCTGAGATATGCCCTGATAGACAGGTCCAAACTTGACTCTGCTACTGCCTCTCTGTGGGGTCTTCAAGTTCCTTCAAGTTGCCTATGAAACAGAAATAATAGCAGCTCTGCTACCTCATGAGAAGAGTATGTGAGTATGCAAAGCCCCTGGCACCCAGAGGGGAGACAGCAATATATCAGTTATTTTCATTCATTATTCCTATTACATTCAACATGAGATAGACTGTTGGGTGTTTCTTAACACTCATATGAGCCTCCCAAAATAACCTAAGGAATAGCTTTCTCTGAAATTGTCTTTTATTTCGCAGCAGGGTAAAATCCTTGTTCCACCTTTTCCTCTGCACTGGTACTGTAGCCAGGGTATGTATGTCTATTAATCTCTGTGTTTGATAATTTCTAAGAAGTTGCTTTTGTCAAGGGTAGCGAGGATCCAGAGCCAGTGTCACGGGAGGTAAAGGAATTTACCAAGGCAGTTATAGGTAAAGATTTATTAGAGAAAGTATGAAAAAACGTTGCAAGATTGCAATGGGAAGCACAGCAGCAAAGGAGCTGTCTGCAAAGAGGGAGGGGCTGGAAGGAAGTTTTATAGGGTGGAGCTGGAAGGGGCTACATGCAGAAGGAGGTCATTGTACCCTTGGGTTGTTTGTGATTAGCATCTCAGGTGTCCTTTCCCACCTGAGGTCCTCCTCAACCTGGGGCCCCTTCCTCATTGTTGCTTACTTATCAGGACTCCACAGCTTTTGCCCAGATATTCTTTCTACTATTTGGGGCACAAACTGAACATTCTGCCTCTGAAAATAGAGGCCACAGCAACCAATGTCAAAAGGAAGGATTCTTAGGTTGACGGTCTCAAAATATAGGCTTTAGAGTTTCAACTGAGATAATAATGTATCAAGAGGAAGGGCAGAAGCCAATGTTTATGTCCTAAACAATAATATGCCATACACATCAACAATATATAAACATAAATAACATTTAGGAAGGGTGAATGATGATTTAAGAGGCAGTATATTTCAATACAGGAAAAATAACCTTTCAGATTCATGTTATAGAGCTTAAAATGACATGGTTCCACAGGCTAAGTGGATAAAGGGGATTTGGAAAGAAAAACAAGGTTGTCAGTTGAGGGGACATTTCCCCTACCCTTCCTCTCTCAACCAAGACCTGGTGGTGAGGGAGAGAACACCACTTGATGAGTTTATGGACATGATCACAAGTGACCAGCAAGGCCCTGGAGGTTTCCTTCCCTACCAATATGGCGGCACCAACAGACCTGTGAGCTGCTATTTCTGTGGCCCCAGAGAGACCCAGGGGGCATCTGAAAGTTTCCCAAGCCCTTGAGGAAAGCAAGGAAGTACCATAAGGGTGGGTCAGTCTAAGACAAGGCTGTGGGGGGAGGGAGAATGCATTAACCAGGGTCCAGTGGGACTCACACATCGGTTGCTGGAGCCAGCCGGCAGGAATGCCAAGGGCAGAAAACAGACACTCCCTCCTTCCTGTCTCCAGCTAACATTGCTGTAGGACTTTCTCTTTAGCTAAAAATGGGGTCCTTGTCACACGACCATGAAAAATTAGGCTTGCAGACACTTTGAAGGGTGAGACGGGCAGGGTTTACTGGGCGAAAAGGAAAAAACGGGAAACAGGGACTCTCTGCAAAGTCAGAGTCCTGCTAGTGGGATTCCCGCCTCTCAGGCTGAATCCCAGGCTCCAGCCCGGAACAGGAGAGGACAGCTCCTCCCCCTGCCAAGGGCGTGAACTCCAGTGACTCCACTCCACTCTCCCAGTGTGCAGGCCAGAGTTTCTCCGGGGATCCCTTCATACTTGGCTGTCTCAACATGAGCCCTTCCAAACATAGGTGTCACCCTGGGGTGGGGGTGAGGGAATCTAAAATGGTGAGCTTAAACCTGAAATGACCAAGAAAAAAAACTAGAAATGACTCTGTTGACTTGATTAAAATTTCCATCTTTGGGTAGAATGAGAGATAGAAGTCAAGTGTAGGGAAAAAAATGTCAGTTTTTTACATATCTGAATTTGTGTTTTGAAAAATGGTACTTTCTACATGAGCATCCGAATTAATGCAGTTGATGGGAGTTGATTCTGCCAGTGATGAGTACTGTCTTGTGGCTGAGTCTCAGCTTAGTGTCTTTCCATTTCTTCATCAGTAAAAGGGGGACGTTCACCACTCTGCCTGTGTTTCAAGACTTATTGGAAGGGTCAGGAAATGTGGTCCACTCCTGAAATCAAAGCATTTTGGGAGGCTGAGGATCATTTGGGAGGATCATTTGAGACCAGAAGTTTGAGGCCTACCTGGGCAACATGTCAAGATATTCTCTGTACAAAAAGAGGACAAAAATTAGTTGGGCATGGTGGTGTGGACCTGTAGCTCCTAGCTACTTGGGAGGTGAGGCAAGAGGATTGCTTGAGCCCAGGAGTTTGAGGCTACAGTGAGCCATAATTGTACTGCTGCATTCCAGCCTGGGCAACGGAGCCAGACACTGTCTCTAAAAAATATATGATAATAAAAAAGACTTATTGAGAGGCTTGAACAAGGTAACGTGGTAAAATACTCTGAAAATATAAAGTGTCATAGATGAGCAACATGATGATGACTATTGCAGCAACAACAGTGATGACAATAATGTCATGGTGAGACATATGCTTAAAAAACCAGGGAGGACACAGTGCCTGCCTTCAAGATGCATAACATTTAAGGAATGTGCAGAAGAGCTGGAAGAGTTAAACATATTCTTAAAAAGATTCAGGCAGGCGGATCATGAGGTCAGGAGTTCGAGACCAGCCTGACGAACATGGTGAAACCTCGTGTCTACTAAAAATACAAAACTTAGCCAGGTGTGGTGGCACACACCTATAATCCCAGCTACTCAGGAGGCTGAGGCAGGAGAATCGCTTGAACCCGGGAGGTGGAGGTTGCAGTGAGCCGAGATCACACCACTGCACTCCAGCCTGGGTGACAGAGCAAGACTCTGTCTTAAAAAAAAAGAGTCCCAGTAAGCTGTAAAAATACAGCCACAGCATAAAAGGAAAAACAAATTATCATTTGACAGACAAGTTTTGTTAGAATGACAGCTTGAAAACAATTCAGTAACCCTTTGAAATCACACAATGATGGCATTTGGCTTTGACAGCTGTGTCAGGATACAAAACTCACCAAGAATGTGAAAATGTGGCCTCATCCCCAGAGCTCATGAGCTGCTGCGGTTGCTGGGGACTGGGGACACAGGAAAGAGCAGGCCTTCAGAGGTAACTGCCTCCTGATGGTGAGAGCCGAGTGCTGTGCATCGGGATTGTAGGACATTGAAGCAGAAGGCCAGCACGCATGCCTGTGCTCACTTAACAACTGGTGTCTTCTGCGATTTACTATGTCAGGCAGTGGGAACACAAAAATAAAGTGAGTTGGGCCTCAGCCTTCAAAAAATTAGAGTTCAAATTGAAGACTCATGGGAATTGGGAGGAACTGGAATTCTCCTATGTGGCTGGGAGAGTGAGAACTGGTACTACTACTTTGGAAAATGTTGTGGCAGAACCCATGAAGCTAAACCTATGCACACCCTATGACCTAGTGATTCCCTCCTAGGTACCTACATGGCAGAAACGCATGGCTAGATTCCCCCAAAAGACTTGCACAAGGAAGGTCATCGCAGTATCGCCCATCGTAATCCCACAGTGGAAAGGAGTCAAACAGCCATCTGCAGTAGACTGGGGAGTGCGTTCTGGCGGCCTCACATACTGAGGTCATCTAATGCTGCAGTTCCCAGCCAGAGGGATTTTCCCTCATCCTATCCTGCCTTAATATTTGACAATGTCTGGAGATATTTGGGGTTGTCAGGGCTAGGGGGTGCTACTAGCATCTAATGGATCGAGGTCACTAAACCTCCTCCAATGCACAGGGGAGCCCCTACAAGGAGGAAGGATCCCATCCAAAATGCCACTCAACATGAATGAGGTGGAGAATCCTGTCCTGCGGCAGTGGGAAGGAAAGAGCTACCCACACACAAACCATATGGATAAATTCAAACCTAAGACTGAGCATGTTTGTAGAAGTAAAGTTTTCTTAGAAAGTCAATGTTTGGGAAAGAAAGGATCACCTGCTGATTGGCTCTGGAGAGTTTGGTGATAATACCCTGCTGTGCGACCAAATACAAATCCTTGGCCCTCTCTGGGCCCATGTGCTTAAACACTGAGCGTCAACCCTGTACAAACACCTCCGCGGGCTCTGGAAACCACGACTCTGAAAACCTCTCCCCTCCCAACCTCAGCTTTATCATCTATAAAACGGGCACACCATACTGCCTCCTCCATAGGGTTTCGGGAGATGAGATGATGTGTGTGAAAGGGTACCAGGAACTGTGAAAAACACTGCCCAGAATTGAGTTCTTTTCATTACTCAAGATCACACAGTACAGAGGTGGCAAAACGAATTTCCCAGGAGAAAACACCATCACCCCTAAAAAAGCAACCTTTCCTGGGTGCTCTGAAAGGGAACCAGAAGTGATAAAACAGCTTCCAAACAGAAGCTTAAAAGAGAGAGAGAGAAAGCCACTGCACATCTAAGCTTTGTGTATCCAAGCTTTGTGTATTGAGCCACCGTTCTTGTTTGGAGGGGCAGGTGAGGGTGGGGAAGGAATGGGAGAATGAGTTGCAGGGGTGATGCTGAAACGCGCTGCCTGTGTAGGGAGGCTGCCAGCTCTGCTGTGTGTTCAAATGAGTGGGCCAGAATCACTCCCTTTGTGTCCTGGAAAAATGTCAGAGAGTCCTCAGATACGTGACCATCGGGCAGCTTTCTGTCCCCAGGCTGGCCCTTCAGGACATGAGGGTGAGGGAGGTGGGAGGCAAAGCTTTTCTGCAGCATCTTAGGACTCAGATAGACTTTTAGACCTGGAGACACCACACCCTTACTCTACCCCTAGGCCCCTCCATTTTGCAAACAGGAGACCATGTAGGGCAGGAAGAGGAGCCTGGGCTTGAACTCCGGGTCCTGCTCTTTCTAGCTGTGTGTCCTGGGACAAATTGCTCGTGTTCCTCAGCTGGTGAAATGGGGCTACCGCGACCTGCCTTTCTACCCAGCAGTGCAGATGGAACGGATGGGGTGCAAGTGTGGAGAGCAGGGCCTCTTGCACACGAGGCGGGCAACGCAGGGTAACTGTTTTATTAGGAACGTCCATCGCCCCAGTGCCAGGTGGGAGTCTGCATGGTAACCTCGCTGCTAAGCATGGTGCTAAACCTTATGTATGTCAACAAACTTATTTAATTTTCTTTGCATTATTATCATCATCACTCAATAGGGAGGCTTGTGAGGTCAAAGAGCTTGCCCAAGTCACCCAGCGGAAATGGCAGTGCTGGGACCCCAATGCAGGCTTCAGCCTCCAGACTCCCCTCCTTTGGTCACTCTGCTCTCATGCCCCAACAATGGCTCTGGCAGCTGGTGTTGTCAGGTAGAGGTGCATCCTCAAGGAAGTGCCACCAGCGAGAAGGGCAGGGATGAAATGACTGGTCTGTCACCTACAATTTTCATCAAGGCTCCCGGACCAATAACAGGAACTGCGGCTTCTATTTCTTGTCCAGAGGATTGCAAACTCAAAAGTTTTCATGAAATCTTCAAATTTATCAATGTTGGCAACCAGTTTAAGTATTTTTTCTTTTCTTTTTTTTTGGCGGGGGGGCGAGGGTAGTGGGTGACAGGGTCTCACTTTGTGGCCCAGGCTGAAGTGCAGTGATACGGTCATGGCTCACTGCAGCCTTGACCTCCTGGGCTCAAGCAATCCTCCCATCTCAGCCTCCTGAGTAGCTAGGACCACAGGCATGTGTGACTACACCCAGCTAATTTTTTTAAAAAAAGTTTTTGTAGAGACACGGTCTCCTTGTGTTGCCCAGGCTGGTCTCAAACTCCCGGGTTCGAGTGATCCTTCTGCCTCAGCCTCTCAAAGTGCTGGGATTACAAACATGAGTTTCTTTTATAATCTGTGAAAAATGTCAGTGTGTGGCCGGGTGCGGTGGTTCATGCCTGTAATCCCAGCACTTTGGGAGGCCAAAGCGGGGCAGTGGATCACTTGAGGTCAGGAGTTCGAGACCAGCCTGGCCAACATGGTGAAACCCCATCTCTACTAAAAATACAAAAATTAGCCGGGCGTGGTGGGTCATGCCTGTAGTCCCAGCTACTGGGCATGAGAATCACTTGAACCTGGGAGGCAGAGGTTTCAGTGAGCTGAGATTGCGCCACAGCACTCCAGCCTAGGCAACAGAGCAAGGCTCTGTCTCAAAAAAAGAAAAGTCTGTGTGATGTGGCTCATGGACCACCAGTTGTCACCCCTCTCCCACAAGGCTGTAAGCCCTGTAAGAAATTTATGTGATCAAGACTCCACTGCAAAATAGGAGTATCATAGCCTGGTTTAGGATTAGAAGAGATTAAAGAAAGTGAACGCCAAGTATCTAATACAGAGTAAGGCACACGTCTTAATCTGCTTGGCTGCTATAACAAAATACCACAGACTGAGTGGCTTAAACAGCTGAAATTTATTTCTCACAGTTCTGGAGGCCGAGAAGTCCAAGATCAAGGTGCCAGCCAAACTCAAGGAGCCAGCCAATTCAGTTCCTGATGAGGGCCCACGTTCTGGCTCAAAGACAGCTGCCTCCTTCCTCCCTGTGTCCTCATGTGGCCTTTCTCTGTGCTCATGTGGGGGGGGTGGAGGGGCACAGGTGAGAGCCCTGACCTCTCTTTCTTTTAAGGACCCCAATTCTATCGGATTAGTTCCCCACCTTTAAGACCTCATTTAACCTTAAATGCCTCCTGAAGATCCTGTCTCCAAATATAGTCACACTGGACATCAGGGCTCTAATATTGAATATGTGAATTTTGTAGGGGACACAACTTAGTCCATAGCAGCACTTTAGTCTGTAGCAGTCAGAGGCACTTGACAGATGGGAGCTTTAATAACAACTCCCTAAACGATTGTAAGAACCCCAAACCAAAAAAACTTCACTTTCCCTTAATTATTAGCAATAACACTTGCAAGTTAGGAATTCTTTACATTTTTACTCAAATGAGGAAAGTGAGATTAATTAATACCCTTTTGGCATTAGAAGAATTACATGGCAAGATTCCAACCCACACCCGCTTGACGCTGAAAACACAGCATGTTATCACTCGACGCCACTAGTGTGATGGATTTGTACCCACACCCCACTTAACACACACCAACAGCAGACACGAGTGAGAGGCAGGGAGGAAGGGAGGAGGGTGGTCTGTTGGACACGTGGTGGGGATTTCAGTAAAGACAGAGGGCTCGCTTTTCACCTTTTCCTAATTAGGGTTGCCAGATCAAATCCAGGAAGCCTAGGTAAGTCTGAATTTGAGATAAATAATGAATCATGTTTTTAGCGTATGTCCCATGCAGTATTTGAAACTAAAATATAACAGGGCATCCTGTGTTGTTTTGTTTCGCTTTGTTTTCCTAAGTCTGTTGACCCAAGAATGCGCCATTGTCTTCGTCTGCTTGGGATGCTATGACAAATTATCATAGACTGGGTGGTTTAGATGGCAGAAATTGGTATCTCATAGTGCTGGAGGCTGGGAAGTCCAAGATCAGGGTGCCAGCCAACTCAGTTCCTGGTGAAGGACCTGCTTTCTGGCCTGTAAACAGCTGCCTTCTCATTGTGTCCTCGCGTAGTGGAGAGAAAAATCATCTCTCTTGTGTCTCCTAAGGGCACTAATCCCATCCCATTCATAAGGGCTCTATCCTCAAGACCTCATTGCCTCTCAGAGGCCCCACCTCTGAATACCCTCACATCAGGAGTCGCTTCAACATGTAAATTTCTGGGGAACACAAACATTCAGTCCATAACAGCCAGGCTCTGCTTACCCCCACCCTGGCTTCTTCCCCCAACCACCTATGGGATTCAGCTAAAGTCCTTTTCTTTCCCTCCAGTTCCTGGTGGCACTTCTACAGGACCAGGGTCTTTACTATTGGAGGATTCACACCCCAGGCCCCGCAGTCACAAGCTTGTTAGACACAGAAGCTACAGTAGCCCTGTCCTGAAAACACTCATCACCCAAATTCTGTCCTCCTCAGGCCCCCTGCCCACTTCATTCAGGGTCCACCCCCAGCCACCTGTCAGTGGCTCTCCTGGTCAATGTTTCACCAAGACTGTCTTATGTACACCTTAAGAAAGAATCATTTAAATATCAAAGGATTCAGACAGGCCCTTGTAAGAAGTGGTGAATATTTTTGCAGAAATGACCTCTTTAAGCTTATGCTGTCAAGGTGAAGTGTGGAGGTGAGAACCTTGGGCTGTCAGGTCATGCTCGCCTCCCCCTCTGAGGGACCAGGGTGCAGACAGGCAGAGCCAGCAGCCGACTCCTCCCCTTAGCATGTGGTGGTGCGCGTCGCTCCAACTTTCACATTCCAGAAGAAAATGATGTTCCACATTTTCAGAATTTCATTTTTGAGATTTTTTCCTCCTTACCTAACACTTTTCGTTGTCAGTCTTTCTGACTCCAGTGCCCATGTTTAACCTGTACTAGTCCTAAGTGCGTCCTTAGCTGGAAATGAAATCATTGCTAACTTGATCAGCAGAATGTTGGAGGTGGTAGATTCCTGGGTTTTCTGTTAAAACTATCATGAGAAATTATCTCACAGGAATTGTATTTACACTTGTTGAAATCAAGTCTCCTTTCCAAAGGAGAATAAGCATATTAGAAAAGGACCTCACCAATAAATGAAGACAGGCTCCCTCCTGGACAGGCCTGATTCCTTCGGACCAGTTTTGCCAGTGAGGCCTTCCTTGCATTCATTTCAGCCACTGTTATACTAACAGAAAAAAATCACACAGGGCTGGCTGCAAATGCTGATCCTGCCCCTGGCTGAGGAATCTTGGGCCTCTCATTTAATAGAGCTAAGTTTTCACTTTATCACCTGTAAAACGGGAATAACTGCACCTACATTGCTAAGAGGATTAGAGACAATGTGTGGAAAGAGCTTAAAAGAGCTTCTATTGCGTAACGAGTGCTCTATAAACAGCAGCATCATTATCATTGTTGTATAATGAGAAGACAAAGCGACACAGCACATGACCCTGCACGAAGTTCTGGGGTAAGGACTGTGAGCCGAGTATAGTTCGTAGGCAGGCAAAGGCCTTGTAGTGTTATGATCTATACTGATTTTCGTCCAGCGTTCCCGGATGATAGAGTTTGCGTATTTGTCTCCACCCAAATCGTATGTTGAATTGTAATCCCCATTGTTGGAGGTGAGGCCTGGTGGGAGGTGATTGGATCATGAGGGTGGATTCTTCATGAATGATTTTGCACCGTCCCTTGGTGCTGTCCCCATAACAGTGAGTCCTCATGAGATCTGGTCATTTAAAAATGCGCAGCACCTCGCCTCCCACCTCTTGCCCCTGCTTTCTCATGTGACACGCTTGGTTCCCCTTCACCTTCTGCCATGATCGGGAGTTTCCTGAGGGCTCCCTAGAAGCCAAGGAGATGCCAGCACCATGCTTCCCATAAAGGTTGTGTAACTGTGAGCCAATTAAACCTCTTTTCTTATAACTTACCCAGTCTCAGGTATTTCTTTATAGCAACGCAAGAACGGCCTAATACAGGCTTCACAAAGGAAATGCGGGGCAGATGGAGCTCTGGAGGACCAGCAGACTGTGTAGGTAGCAAAGAGGAAGGAAAACCTGGAGAACAGATAGCTTTCCTGAAGAACAGAAGGTGCTAGAATTGAAATAAGAAGAAATAACTCGAAGAGACCATTTTTTCCCCTTAATTAACATGGTAGGACTTCTGCTTCCAGCTACAACGAAGTGATTCTAGCAGACCCATGCACTCACCAATAACAATTAGAAAAGCCAGATGAAATTTAAAACAACAGCAACATCTTTTCGGAGGCTTTAAAAAATGACTGAGGAGCCAGCGCTTGACCTCAGAACGAAGGGTGGTTTGTTGAGGTGAGTCCAACTTTCTGTGTTGTGTTTTCTCCTGAGAACAGTTGTGGAGGTAGAAAGGCTGAGAAGCCACGCAGAGGGCAGCTGCTGTGGGCAGTGAAGCCAGCAGAGCTTCCCGCAGTCTCACAGAGCTAAGAGTCAAAAGGGGAGTTCCGAGCTGCCAGAGCATTGAGGCAAGATCCCCACAACAAGGAAGGTGCAGAGAAATGAGCCCAATACTATGCAGTTTCTCCTTGAGGCATTTCTGAGACCTTAAACTGCCCATGGCAGGAGTCCTAAGAAACAGCCTGAAAAACAGGGAATGATTTGGGGCAGCCTTATAGTATTGAAAGGGCAAATCGTTGAGTTCAGGACCTGCCAAGAAGGATGGGTTCTGGACAGCATCACAGGGTGGGTGCCTGGAGGATGACACCCTAGAGGTGGAGGTACAGTGGAGTCAGTTCAGTCTCTGATTGCATTGAAGTGACCATTCTAGACTAGCTTCCCACCAAAGGAGAGGGTCAATCACCTCTGGAGGAAAATGCAGTCCAGAGACTCTGTAATTTTTTGTACACTATGTCCCACATTCAATCAAAAGTTACCAAGCTGACCAAAAAACAAGGGAAAAAACAGAATATATAAAGAGACTCACAAATGACCCAGATAATAAACTTAGCAGACATGGATTTTAAAATAACTTGGAAAGGATGTTCAAGAAAATTTTAAAATGGTATTTAAAGACTTCTCTTCTCCCTCCTCAAAAGCCCTACACCCAGATGGTTTTGTAGGTGAGTTCTACCAAAACCAAACATTTAAGGAAGAGTTAATCCCTGTTTCATACAAGAAATTAGACAAAGTAAAGATTCTTCTGCTTCACTCCCCAAATTAGACAGAATGAAGAGTTGCAAGCTTATTCTATGAGGCTAGAGAAGGAAAAGGTGGCAGATGGAAAAAGTGATGAACCAAGTTCAAGATGAGCACATACTGGAGTAAGGACCACAGAGACGGTTAAATTAGAAAGAAAGGAAGAGACAGGTAGGAGAGGGCTGGATTAGAGTGGCCTTCAAGACCAAGCTGAAGACTTTACAGACGTGACACTGTGAGTGATGGGAGCTGATTTCAGCTCCTGACTGAGGGAATAACACAGCTTAGCTCAGTTCAGCTCTGGCATTTCTGCCCCATTGCATGGAAAAGGCTCTACCCTTCTTCAGAAGCCTCATTCATGCCAGGTGACCCCAGTACACCATGCCTGCAAGAGACCCAGTCAGAATCTCTCAACTGGGAGCTGGACTAAGAGATTAAAAAAAACCAAAAAACAAAAAAACAAAAAACCTGTAGATTTTGGGATTTTGAAGCTGTACATTCATTTATTCAACAGATACTTACTGAGTACTTGTTATGCACCAAGCAGCCTTTTGAGGACTGCTTCACTATGATGAATAAGGCTGACATGATCCCTACCTCTACAGCCCACAGTCCAGGGGTGGTAGAGAATAAATAAATAGAAAATAGACAGAATCATTCCCTTTAGTGGCAATAATTCCCATTTGTCTATCCTTAATTTACTTACTATTATAAACAGAGTAGTAATATTTCCTTATTTGTGATAGCAAGTGGGGTGGTCACTTTTATTTAGGTGATCATAGACAGCATCTCAGAAGAAAAGGTATTTGAGTAAATATTTGAAAAAAAAAAAAAAAAGAAGGATGAGCCTGCCACACGGAGAGACGAGGGAAGAGTGTTTTCGGCAGAAGGAACAAGGGCGAAGGCCTGGAGATGGGAACAATCTTAGCACATTCAACAAATAGAAGAGCAGTTGGGCCCAGGTGAGGTGGCTCATGCCTGTAATCCCAACACTTTGGGAGGCCAAGGCAGGCAGATCACCTGAGGTCAGGAGTTCAAGACCAGCCTGGCCAACATGGTGAAACCCCGTCTCTACTAAAAATACAAAAAATTAGCTGGGCATGGTGGCGGGCACCTGTAACCCCAGCTACTCAGGAGGCTGAGGCAGGAGAATCACTTGAACCTGGGAGGCGGAGGTTGCAATGAGCCAAGATCACACCATTGCACTCCAGCCTGGGTGACAGGGCGAGATTTTGTCTCAAAAAAAAAAGAGTAGTGTGGCAGGAGCACAGTGACCAAGAGGCAGGTGGCAGGAGGTGGCAGCCACTTGTCAGGCACAGCCTTGCAGGTCACGGTAAAGAGCTCAAATTTTATTCTAAGTTCTTCTGAGAAGATTCTGGAGGGTTTTAAACAAGGGCCATTTCATGATCAGACTTATAGTTTAAAATGCAAAATTGAGGTACACTGAGGAGAGGAGACTATGGTGAAAAAACAATAGAAGTGGAGAGAAACTTCTGAGGCTACTGTGGCTGCCTTGGTAGAGATGGTGGCTTCAGCTATCAGAGCAGAGGAGAGATGATGAGCATGGAATGAACTTGAGAAATATTTTGGAGGCAGAACTTCAGAACATGAGAGCAAGGGACAGAGTTTTGGGCTTAGCACCTAGAGGTGGAAGTTAGGGTCATTTTCACATGGAGCCTGAAGTTTGGGGGAGGAGAAGCTAGGAGACTTTCTGAAGAGGCCATTACTCAGAGAGCAGATTGCAGACAGACACTGTCTGACCACTTTCCAAGAGGGCAATGCCACCTCCATGCACTGGGTTCTGTAGGACTTCCCTGTACCCTTACAATCAATTTCATTTTCATTTGAGAGAAATTCATTGGGTTTCTGTTGCTCATAACCATGTCTATGACAGCTGAAGAGTTTAGGAAGATTCATGCATTGGGCATCTACTTTCAAAGGCACAAAACATTTTCTTTATATTTTTCATTTGTTATTTTCAAAGCTTTCGGGAGAAACCGTTCTTCCCCATTTCTGATATTTCCTTCCAGATGAAGGGGACTCAGTGAGGATGAGACTCCTGCCCTCTGTCTGATGCTTTCCATCCCACCCCAGGGAGAGGAATATCTGACTGCAAGTTTTAGAAAACCAAAGTGGGTGTGGTTGGCTCACACATTGCTCACACATTGCTTTTACCCTGTGGCAGGTCAGCCTGCCCACGGGAAGCCATGAGTCCCCTACTCCCACGTGCAGCGTCCCTCATCCTCGCAAGGGCCACTCCAGGGCCAGCACATGACGGGGAGGCTAGAGGCCAACCCCAGACCAGCACCACCTTCACCAAGTGTTTAATTCTGCCCAACTCTAGGGTATGGTTTTAGGAAGTCACATTGACTGTCATCTGGGCTACAACTTCCAACTGAGCATTTATTTGTAAGAAGTCAGAGGTAGTAGAGTGCGGAAGTTTCGCGTGCTGTTTCCAGAGCCACAGGGTTAAAATTCAGGCTGGCCATGTACCCGCTGCGTGGCCTCAGCAAGTTCATGTAACCTCTTTGTGACTCAACTTCTCTATCCATCCAATGAGATAACAATGGTAACTGCTTGTCAGGGTTGTTATGAGAACTAAATGTATTAACACATACAAAACACTTAAAGTAATGCCTGGCCACATATTAAATAAATACTCTGTATGCATTAGCTGGTGCAGTATTTTGGTTTCCATCTGTTACTCTTATTCTTGATTTTTAATCTGTTTAGACGAGCGCTGCCCAATAGAACATTCCGTGATGAGGAAGCGTTCTGCGTCTGTGCTGCCCAGCACGGCAGCTGGTAGCCTCGGGCACCTGGTAGCCTCAGGCGGCTGGTAGCCTTGTGGGCTCAGTGGGTACTTGAAATGTGGCTACTGAGATAGAGGAACTGCATTTTAAAATTGGTTTCCTTTTAATTTGTTAAAATGTACTTTTAAATAGCCATATGTGGCACGTGACTCCTACATCGGACAAAACAGGTCTCGAACCGAGTGGAGAAGAGGGGTACCACTAGTTGGTGTTTCTCAGAGACCCCCACCAGAAGGAATTATTGCTGGAAATCCTGCATAGTTACAAGACCTGTGACAAGTGAACACAGAAACTGGCATTTACAGACCTGCTGCGGCTGCTGCTTCCTGTCCTGATGTTTCTGACTGTCTCACCCAGGGGTCCCTTCCTCTGCGCTGTTTGGCTGGGTGCTCAATGATGTCTACGGAAGGTGGGTTTTGGAGATAAAGATACCGAGGTTTATCCAGGGGCATGCCTGCCTCTGGGCTCCACAGCCCATTAGTGATTGCAGCACAGTGATTGGGAGACTAGAAACGGATTCACAAGCCAGCAGATGACTGACACAGGCCACCTAAGGTGGCCAAGCTTTTACAAGCTCCTCCTCAGAGAATAGCAGTTAAGTGTGTGGGTTCTGGGGTCAGACTGCCTGGGTTCAATTCCCAGCTATGCCGCATTCCTGCTGTGTGACTGTGGACAGGTGACTTGCCTTCTCTGTGCTTTAGTTGCTGAATCCATTGCACAGATTCTTTACCACTCATAACTGTCTGGCTAGAGAGAATCATTACTCTCAGCAAGGCTTCCTAACTTGCCTGAGCTCACTTGCCCGGTAAGTCAGTCATGGTATGGCAGGCAAGGTCTCACTAACGCAGACCTCGGTAACAACTGTTTCAGTGCTGTCTGAGTGGTGAAGTTAAATATTAAAAGCTGAGAGAGCCAATGCCCTCATACAAAGGCTGGAATGTAACAAAAGCCCACCCAGAGTTTTGCCTAGGCTCTTCCTGGGCCTTAAAGTATGGCAAAATAACGAAGGAATTCTTAACAGGACTTGTTTAGGATTAAACAAGTTTTACTGGGGGTCTGAAGAACCTTCCCAGGCCTTCACAAACAAGTTTACTGGGGCTCTGAAGGAACTCTCCAAACCTCCATGATCTAGCAGGGGACAAGATAAGGGTAATCACCCCAGCACCTGGACACACTGAAATTAAGTAAATTTACTGAGGCTCCAGAGGAAGGTCTTCAGGACTCGGGCCTTCGTTGTAGATTAAAAGAAGTTAATCACTTATGTCTTTAGATGAACGCACACTTACACGTAGACATATAGCTTAGAAGGTATATAAGCTCTGGCAAACTATCATTTTGAGTTGTTCAGGGGATCATTTCCAGGCCTTCTCCCTTTAACCGGTTACAGAAATAAAAACTCTCTTCCTCCCCAGTTCATTTGCATCTCGTTTTTGGGCGGCCAGAAATTGCAGCCCAGCCCTCAGTTTGGTCCGGGAACAATGGGGCTGGACTTTGGAGTCAGGATCCCCAGACTCCGGACTCCTTGCCAGTCTCCCAGACAGCTGCTGCTTCCTGCCCTGGCGTTCCCAGCAAGTCAAAGGGAAGGTAGCCTGGCTCGGTGCTGCCTGCAAAACTCCCTTCCCCATTTCACAAGACCTAGTTTTCTCTTCTAGTAAAGCTCAGCTTTGGTTTAAAAAACAAATCCATTTCCAAAGCAACCTGAGGCTCTGACGCCATGCTCACAGGGAGGGCGGCTTGGACCCTGCCTACTGGGAATCGCTCCTGCACCAGAGAACATTGTTAGGAGTTTGGGGATGGCTGGGTTTTGTTGACTTTTTTCCCCTCTCAGAATCCGGACCACAAAAGGTTCCAGCTTTCAAGTGCCTATTTCCCCCCATCAAGATGCTTGGACATGCCCCAGCTTTGGGCAGTTTTAAAGACTCCCAGGGCATCTTCCCCTCCACTGCCCAACTCGCCCCTGCCCATCTGCTGCAGTCCCCTCTCTGCTGCAGCCACCTTCCTCATCGTGGCTGGAGGAATGTAGAAAAGGCGGCCACAGGCCCCACAGTGTCTGCACTGAAAACCCTGGCAGGGGGTGGGGAGAGGAAGCAGGAGGAAGCAATGCTTAGCCCTAAGGGCTCTCATGGTGACTTCAGGCAGCAGCAGGACTCAAACTTGGGAGCTCAAAGAGTTCTGGAACATTCTTCCACTCCTCTAGCCTAACAGACTCCTCTTTAGAGGATTGGCATAATCCTTAGACGTTTCTTTCTTTTTCCTATTGAGATAATATAACACTCTTCATAATTCACAGAATAGTAGAAAAGAACCTTCTTCCAAAAGACTCCCCCAACTTCTGAGCAGGCAGCTCCCTCCTCTTTATTATGCATGTTCCAGAAAGCCCTTAGTAGGTGGATCTCCAAGCTCCCCCAGCTCCTCCAGAAGATCCTAACATTGCAACAGGATGGGCTCAGTTCCTCCTCCATCTCGGGGAAGATGATGGGAAGGGAATGAAAGGGAAGCCCCCAGACTGCCCTCCTGGACCAGGCTCCCAACTTCTCCCCCAGACTCTTGCAGGAGCCTCCCTCTTCCCCAGTCCTCCTGTCCTCACCTTCGTACAGCCAGAGTGACCCTGCAAATTGCAGGGTCAGGTCATGTCCCTCCTCTGCTCAGAGCCCTCCAGTGACTTTCCCAGCATACTTAAATAAAGTCCAGCTCCTCACCAGGGCGTGCAAGGCCTCACTCAGCCTGGCCTTGCTGCCTCCCAAGGGCCCCATATAGCCCAAGAGAGATAGGTCCTGCAAGAAAGCATTGGCAGGGATCACTAGAGCTCTGTGCATTCTCTGGGCTATCAAACACATGAACAATTCTGTATGCAAACAACCTCAAACAAGAGCAAAGCATCCTGGCTTCAGACAGCAGCACAAATGCTGCACCACCAACAGGCTAAATTAGACTTAGAAATAATGTGTTGGTTTGGGTCTGCCTGTACTAGGCTGGGAATAGGATTTTAGAAGCATGGTTAAGAGCTGAATCATGATTCAAGCACAACATAAAAGTTCAGCAGCACTGTGATAGGAAGAATAAGAAATCAAGCAAAATGAGGTGCGGTAGGCTCTCCGTGGTAAAAATAATAATAATAATAATAAAATTAGTTTGCAATCATTCCTTACCTGAGAATTATTCATATGTTGAGGAGGCAAGAAAGTCGCCCGAAGTCAAACTTTCTATCAGCCTGACAGATTGGGGATGGGATCTGCTGCCCTCACGGCCCCTCCCTGCCAGGGGGCTCCCACCTGAAATCTGCACCCATAGGAGCCAATCCACAGCACCCAGGCTCTGGGAAATAGGCCACGTGGGAGACAGGGGCCAGCAGTTTAGTTTAGAGTCCCTCCAATCAGCTGGCGAAAACTCCACTGGCCCTCACAACTCCCAGCATGGAGGCCTCACTCCTGCTGTGGCCCACGAGGTCTTAGCAGTAGCCCCTGCCCACCCCCTGACTGCATCTCATAGGCCCCTCCCCTCCTCAGACACCTGTTCCCAGTTCTGTGAATATGTCCAGCTCCTTCTAGCTCTTTTACCCTCACACACGCTGATGCCTCAGCCTAAAGCATTCTCCCCTCTTTGCTTAACGAACTCCTATCATTTCTCACCTGCCTCCCCGCTTTCACCTTGCTCTCCCTCCATCCCCAACAGTCTATTCTCCCACAGCAGAATCGTCATTTCAGAATGTAAGCTGACCACGGTGCTTCCCTCCTTTGTTCTAAGTCCTCCAGGTAGCTACTCTCACCTTATCTTACAGTGAGTGCCAGTGGAATATATAACTATTCCCCTATCTGCCCCTTTTCTCCTACAACACGTGGATTCAGTTATGTGACATTACCCTCCCTCCTTCCCCTCCAGCCTCCTTGTCCCCTTTATATATTAAAGTCCTCAAAATCATCTTTGGAGAAAGGCACAGACCACAGACTGTTTCTGTGATTTTGTGTTTCTTCCAAGTGTGTCCTTAACCTTGGCAAAACAAACTTCTAAGTTGATTGAGACCTGTCTCAGATACTATTTAATTAAGTTTACACATACTAGATTTCAAAGACTTAATACAAAAAGAAGTAAAGCATCTCAATCATAAAGTTTAGATCGATTGCACGTTGAAATGATATTTTTGATATGTTGGATTAAATAAAATGTATTGGTAAGATTAATCTGTTTGTTGGCCGCATAAATGTCTTCTTTTGAGAAGTGTCTGTTCATATCCTTTGCCCACTTTTTAATGGTTTTTTTTTCTGGTAAGTTTGTTTAAGGTTCTTGTAGATTCTGGATATTAGACTTTTGTCAGATGGGTAGATTGCAAAAATTTTCTCCCATTCTGTAGACTGCCTATTCACTCTGATGATAGTTTCTTTTACTGTGCAGAAGTTCTTTAGTTTAATTAGATCCCATCTGTCAATTTTGGCTTTTGTTGCAATTGCTTTTGCTGTTTCAGTCATAAGGTCTTTGCCCATGCCTATGTCCTAAATGGTATTGCCTTACAATAGGAAAGACTTGGAACCAACGCAAATGTCCATCAATGATAGACTGCATAAAGAAAATGTGGCACATATACACCATGGAATACTATGCAGCTATACAAAAGAATGAGTTCATGTCCTTTGCAGGGACATGGATGAAGCTGGAAGCCATTATTCTCAGCAAACTCACACAGGAACAGAAAACCAAACACTGCGGCTGGGCGCAGTAGCTCACGCCTGTAATCCCAGTATTTTGGGAGGCCAAGGTGGGTGGATCACCTGAGGTCAGGAGTTCGAGACCAGCCTGGCCAACATGGTGAAACCCCATCTCTACTAAAAATACAAAAAATTAGCTGGGTGTGGTGGCACATGCCTGTAATCCCAGCTACTCAGGAGGCTGAGGCAGGAGAATCACTTGAACCCGGGAGGCGGAGGTTGCAGTGAGCCGAGATTGCACCATTGCACTCCAGCCTGGGCAGCAAGAGTTAAACTCCATCCAAAAAAAAAAAAAAAAAAGAAAAAACCAAACACCGCATGTTCTCACTCATAAGCGGGAGTTGAACAATGAGAACACATGGACACAGAGAGGGGAACATTACATACTGGGGCCTGTCGGGGGGTGAGGGGCAAGAGAAGAGAGAGCATTAGGACAAATACCTAATGCATGTGGGGCTTAAAACCTAGTTGATGGATTGACAGGTGCAGCAAACCACCATGGCACATGTATATCTGTGTAACAAACCTGCATGTTCTGCACACGTATCCCAGAACTTAAAGTAAAAAAAAAAAAAAAAAAGATTAATCTCACTTTTAAACTTTTTCCCTGTGCCTACTAGAAAATGTAAAGTTATATCTATGGCAACATTTACTCTTGTATTATATTTTCATTGGGCAGCACCGTTCTAGAGTTGCTGGTAAATAATACATAAATCATCAAATAAAATTAGTTAAGGTCATTTTAGAAAGTAATAGAGGTTCTGAAGCAGATAAAATAGGATGTGGCTAAAGAGTGATAAGGCAGAATGTTTGGGGAGGGAGGGCTTTCGATAGAATGGTCAGTATTGTGAGCCAAGTTGTACCCTTCCAAAATTCATGTGTTGAAGTCCTAACCCCCAGGACCCCAGAATGTGACTGTATTTGGAGACTGGGCCTTTAAAGAGATAATTAGATTAAAATAGGGTCACTAGGATGGGCCCCTAATCGAATAAGACTGTTGTTCTTATAAGGAGAGGAGATCAGGACACAGACACTCACAGAGGCAAGACCACGCAAAGACACAGAGAGAAGACGGCACCTCTCTCCGTTGAATGAGACCTCAGAAGAAACCAACCCTGCCAGCACCTTGAACCTGGACTTCCAGCCTCCAGAGCTGTGAGCAATACATTTCTGTTACTTAAGCCACTCTGTGGCCCCTACCAAACTCTATAGTCAGAAAGGGCTTTTCTCAGGAGGTGACATTGCAATTGAATGATAAGAATGGCCCAGCCTCCTGGAGGTCTCTGGGAAGATTCTTCTAGGTTACAGGAAACAGCAAGGGCAGAGGCCTGAGGGTGTAGGCAGAGAAAGAGCTCAGTGCAGCTGGTTCATGGTGGAGGAGGGGTGGGGTGGGAGACAAGGGCATGGGGTATACAGGGTCAGAGCATACTTGCAAGACAACAAACTTTCCTCACCACCCCTCTTACCACATACCATACATTTAAAGCTTCACCTTGGGAAGATTCTCCAGGGTGTCTTTAGGAAGGTCTGTATCCTGGAATCCACTTACAGCACCTTTCACTTTGAATCTGTCAAACTGCTGCAAGCCAAATGCATCCAGACAGTCATGTTCCCTAAGAACAGCTGGTGAGTCACTGCGGCAGAAGGCCCCAGGGCCTCTGGGAACTGAGGTCCTCGAATGAGGACGCTAACAGGTATTTTTAACATCACCTGTCCTGGGGACCAGAAAAAGATTTTGAGAGGTGAACAAAGAGAGTGTGAGAGCTGGAAGAATAATGCAGGTCACAGCCATGGCGACCACTAGCAGGCAAGGGTTGAGGGTATGGGAAGATTTGCCAGGTGGCTGTGCAGCACCCTAGACTCCCACCAGGGTGGGCTGAAGTAAGAATCAGCAGTGGGGACCAGCAAAGGCTGTGCCCCAAAAGAGGACTGCTCCCTGCCGTAGGAAAGAGCATCTAACCCACAGCCACTTCCTCCCCTCCAGTCATTTTAAAAATTACCTGCTATATTAATTCATACTCCTTTAAAATAATAATCAGTTGTACCCTCCTCCCTAGATAAGCACTGTTATTGTTTGTATGTATTTGCTTATTTGGGGGGGAAAAAAAGGAAGAATAGGTACAATAACCATAGACTAAGGAAGCTGGTTACTTGTAGAGGGTGGGTGAGAACATGGCAGAGGAGAGAGCGGAGGGGTGGCACCTTACTGGGTCTATTGTTTTACATATCTTAGTCTTCTGGAATCTTGTCAATGTTTTAGGCATTCAACAAATAAAATTATGTCAACAACAATATAGAAAAAAGCCTAAAATTGAATAAAAACAAAAACAAAGAAACCTAACTGTATTTCAAATGAATTACATAACCACACAGGTGTTTTAGAGGTTACTAACTCAAACAACTTCTAAGCCTAGTAGTTGGGCTATCAACCCTCAGTTTGATGACAGAAAAAGAACTGTAACTTTGGGAGGCCGAGGCAGGCAGATCAAGAGGTCAGGAGATCAAGACCATCCTGGTTAACACGGTGAAACCCCGTCTCTACTAAAAATACAAAAAATTAGCTGGGTGTGGTGGCGGGCGCCTGTAGTCCCAGCTACTCAGGAGGCTGAGGCAGGAGAATAGTGTGAACCTGGGAGGTGGAGCTTGCAGTGAGCCGAGATTGCACCACTGCACTCCAGCCTGAGCAACAGAGTGGGACTCCATCTCAAAAAAAAAAATGCAAAGGAATCCTGAATTCTGTTTCGTAGACTTATCATTGCAGTGGTTAGGATATAGCAATTCTAAAATTATTTTGTATGTGGTATAGGAATAAACAAATGAATACATGTTTTGATTGTGTTGAGAGCCTGGGTTCCAACACCCAGGATTTCTTTTGCCTTATATGGCAGAAGGAGGGAAATACCAATGGGGAATGTGGAAAGGGAAGAAAGAGCCCTGTGGTATTAGGTCAGAATTCCATACATCAGCGTAAACTCATATTATGGTCTACGTAGACACACACAAACACACAAACATGTACGTATGTTCTGTTCACTGAGAGGCTAAGAAGCATGAACATTCTAGCAGTAATGAGCACACCTAGCACTCCAGCTTGGTTTCTAAATACCACTCCCCACTGAAAGGAACCAGGGCTCCTTCAGAAATGACCAATTCCCAGGGCTGGGCAGGGAAATGACAACATGAGCCTAAAACAGCTTGCTGTGCAGAAAGTGACGAATTGCTCAAAACATGATGGGATCCTATTAAAAGGACCCAGATGAAAGACAGAGGGAGTTCATTTCAGTGCTGGTGCCCAGACAACACCATCAGGCAGTCTTGCTATCAAGAGTCTCCTTGGACCTGTGAGACCCGATTTTTTTTTCCAATCCTCTGAGCACCTTCATCTGTTCCCATTCTTTATGCTTAGAGTGATTTCTGTTGCACACAGCCAAAGAACCCTGGGTGAAACATGGAGTCTCCTTTCCTCCATTCAGAAACTCTTCCAGTCTTATAAGAAGTGCAGAAGGCCCAGTAAGGACTTTCCTGGCATTCCCTAGCCAGCCTCTCTCTCCTCTGCCTCCCGTACTGGGAGAATCAGGTAGATCACATTCCCAAAGCGTGTTGAGGAACAGTCTTATGAGAAACCACCTCCCCAGCATCTAGAAGTCATTGCCAGCAGCTCCACCCTCCAGAATTGCTCAGGTACGCTCAGGGGAGAGACTGTGTCATTGTGTTTCAATGGAGTGTTGGTTTCCATAAGCAGGAATGGGGTTTAATTTGCCCAGGGGACTCCAAACAACACGTGTGCCTCTCTGGAACTGTTCCATTACAATCAGGAGATGGGCAAAGTTTTAGACTCCCACTCCCCCAAATTGCTTGTAAAACAACAAGGAAAGATGGAAGCCATTTCATCATGCTGTATAATGAGCACAAGCATCATACAGGGCTCAGGGAGCGAAGTATGTGTCTTCCGTACTTATTGTGAGGGTGACATGGGACAAGCCACTTGTCCTCTTTGTGCTTCTGTTCCTCATCCAAACCTGCCCAATCCACTGTAAAAGCAAAAGCAGGAATAAAGCTCAGGCACACATTCCAGAAGCAACACACGCAGTGCGAACACCAGGGAGGAGACACACACACGTGTTTATCTCCCTGCTTGCTCTCTCTGAACTCCCCCAGCACCTAGAAAACATGCACGTCCTGGGAAGGCTGTTGACAAGCCCAGGCTGATTTCACAGGAGATGGAGAGGCATGGCTCATAGCACACAGCTTTTCAGAGAATGTGCCTCAGCTGAGGTCTACAGGCTGTTGCTTTTCTGCTAGCACATGCTGAACATTGACTCAGAGTGCCAGGCACCAGGCTACGTGCCCTGCACACATTAGCTGATCAAATCATCACGACTCCATGAACTAGTTTCTTAATTCCATTTTAATGCCACTGAGATGGATTTAAACTGGTAGAGCGATTTGCCTGAGGTCAGACAACCAGAAATCATCAGAATTGGGATTTGAACCCAAGTCTGACTGTCCCGAAGGCCTTTCCCTTCGTCTTTGGTTGGCTGAAAGGTGGTCCCCGAAGGATATGTCTATGCCCTAATCTCTGAAACCTATACGCTTCCTATGGCAGAAGAGTGAATACTCCTTATAGAACAAACGATGCAATTAAATTAAAGATCTGGAGAGGAGGCGCTGGTCCTAGATTATCCAGGTGGGTCATAAAAGAAATCCCAGGTGTCCTTAGAAGAGTGAGGCAGAGGGAGGCAGACACGTGGAGGATGGACGGGAAGAAGAGGAGGCTGTCTGCCCACAGAGGCAGAGATTGGAGCACTGTGGCCACAGTGGAGGAACCCGGGAGCCACCAGAAGCTGGAATGGACTCTCCACTAGAGCCTGGAGAGAGAGAGCAGCCCCAGTGACACCTCCGTTTTAGGCTTCTGGCTTCTAGAACTGTGGGAGTAGAATTTTCTGTGGTTCTAAGCCACACAGATCATAGTCTTTTGTTATAGCAGCCTCAGGACACTCATCCACCTCTTATGCCATCCAACTCCCCAGTGGGGTGTGGCAGTTCAGGGGACAGGCACACAGTGGGTGCCAGTCCTCTGGGCAGATCATGAGCCATGCCACGACACAGATGCATCCTGGTTCTTTCACCTTTGGGTCTGCAGAGGGACTGAGCACCAAGGCTTGGAGGTCTGGGAGGAGAAGCATTGTGCCCACGATAGGATTTTTTTTTTTCTTTTTTAGACGGAATCTCACTCTGTCACACCAGGCTGAAGTGCAATGGTGTGGGTGCAGCCTCCGCCTCCCGGGTTCAAGCCATTCTCCCACCTCAGCCTCCCAAGTAGCTGGGACTACAGGCACGTGCCACCACACCCAGCTAATTTCTGTATTTTTAGTAGAGACGGGGTTTCACTATGTTGGCAGGCTTGTCTTGAACTCCTGACCTCGTGATCCACCTGCCTTGGCCTCCCAAATTGCTGGGATTACAGGCGTGAGCCACCATGCCTGGCCCACATGATAGGATTTTAATATTCTCTTCAGCCCTTTGCCCTCTGTTTGTCAGCAAAGATGACTGAGCACAGCCGTGATGCACTGTGCCCTGGGAGCTACAGAAGTAGCATGCAAACCCAGAGACCTGAAGGGACACGGAGGAGGGGGAATGAGAGAGCTGGGTAGGGCGGAACAGTGACAGTGACAAGTGGGAGGGCATGTGTCCCATCTAAAAGGGCAAAAAAGGCACAATGCAGAATTGCAAAGATATGGAACCAACCTAAGTGCCCATCAGCCAATGCGTGGATAAGAAAATGTGGTATATATACACCATGGAATACTACCCAGCCATAAAAAAGAATGAAAGAATGTCTTTTGCAGAAATGTGGATGAGCTAGAGGCCATTATTCTAAGTGAAGTAACTCAGGAATTAAAAAAAAACAAATTCCATATGCTCTCAATTATAGGTGGGAGCTAAGCTATGAATACACAAAGGCATACAAAGTGGTATAATGAACTTTAGAGACTCAGAGGGGGAGAGTAGGAGCGGGTGAAGGATAAAAAAGCTACATATTGGGTACAATGTACACTACACAAGTGATGGGTGTACTCAAATCTCAGACATCACCATTACACAATTCACCACTATACACACACACACACAATTTATACATAAATATATTTTATATAATATATAATTAATATATATGTGTTAGTAATATATAACACACATTTATATATTATGATAGATGTTATATATTATATATTATTACTAATTTATATATTATATATTATGTAATATGTAATAAATTATTACATTATATTAATACACTAATATCACATATCAATATAGTCTATATTATATATAATTAATATAGTATTACATATTAATTATATGTAAATATGTTACTATATATTATATATAACACATATATGTATATATATTATTACATGTTATATATTATATAAATACAATATAGATATAATTATATATTATATATTATATAAATTCATATTGTGTATTATGAATATATTATATATTAATATATCATTATTTATATATAATCTATATTATATAGAAAATTTATATATTATATATAATAGATATTAATATATTATATATTATATATGTATATTATATATTAATTATAATTTATATATTATAACTTATATATAATATATAAAAATTGTATCTATCATGTATCTATTTTCATATTTTATATTTTAATATAAATGTATACATATATATTACATATAATAAAATTTTAAAAATAAAAGAGCGTGGAGGCTCACTGTGACTCATCAAGTTCTGGTGGGAACCAGGCCTGGTGCGACCAGAGCTCTCTATGTTTGCAAAAGCCAGGACAAGCATCTTCTTGTGAATCTGCCTATTTCAAAACACTGACAACTGACTCAGAACTTTCAAATCACCTTATGAGCCTAATGAAACCTTTGTGTGGGCCACGCAACCATCAGATCCCTCCTCTAGATGAGGCCAGCTCACCAAGGGTTCCTACCTTTTCCTCCCAGGGGAGAATGTTGTGCTGAGCCCCCATCCACTCTAATGGGGATGGCACCAGGTTCAAGAGACCAAAGAAGAGACCCAGAGCCAGCAAAGGAGCCGTGGAGTTTCACTGGGGGCTTATGTACAGGGGAGAGAGTCTAGTCGTGGTGGGCTGGACAGCAGAACCCCCAGTCCAGGGTTTTCAGCCTGGGCAGAAAAACCGCAACTGCTTGCAAAAGGCATGTGGTTGATACAGCATTTTCACTTAGCATCCTCCTCCTAACAACCTCCACTTGGCAATCGTCATTCAACCCAAAACACAGGGCCTCTATCCACGTTCCAATGGATGGGACAGAGGAGCTCAGATGTTCCTCATAGACGAGGAATGGATCTCCAGGTTGGCCACACCTGGATTCCTTAGCTGGTAACTCAGAACACATATCCAGGTGCGCCATTCTCAGAGCATGCCTAAGGGATTGCTGTCAGGTGCATCTGCCATAGAGAGGGATACTGTCCGAGGACTGCTTCAAACTCTTTGTTTAAACTGCATTTCATTCCCTGATTTTTCACTCACCTTTGCCTTTCCAACTCCTGAAGTCATGGGAGGTAGGGGGAGGAGTGGAAAAGGAATTTGAATAGAACCTTCCTTTCCCACGTCACAGCCAACGTCACACGAATGCAAGTCGATGGAGATCATCTCAGCCCCCTACCAGGGACCCACCTGCACTGCAGGTGATGCACCAGAGATGAACAAAAACAAGGTCTACTGACCAAGCCTGCGGTGCTCTCTTAAGAAGCTTCCTGTAGGTTTGTCATGTGGGCACGTGGCCTGCCTGCTGCTCCTGCGCACTCACACCTGGAAGGAAATGGATTCTGAGAACTTTCTCTGTGGCCTCAGAACCACCTGGAGAGCTGGCTGCCATGGCCAAGGGTGTGGGGTGAGACAGCAGACACAGGACTACAGGGATGGATGTGTGTGCATGTGTGCGTGTGCATGAGTGTACATGGCTGCATGCAACACACAGATACAGAGCCAAAGACTTGGAGACAGTGGCCAAGAGGCTTATGCAATCTTCCACAGGGCCAGCACTTTCCTTCTTCTCTTGCTTTACAAAAGAATAGCAGGATTTGGCCCAGAGACATGTTCTGTTTGGACCACATGCTGTTTCTTCCAATAATAACTTCCCAGTAACAGAATCCATAATATCAACTAGAATTCATTGAGTTCTTACTGTGGATCAGGCACTGTTCTAAACTACTGACATGCTTTTCCATCTAATTCTTAAAGCCACCATATCCCTTCCAGGCCGTTAATATCTATTAGAACACCAATACTATTTTAAAAGAAGATTTCTCATACTAAGTTCCCTTTTCTCCGGCCCATGCCTAGACTACTGCTTGCAATACATAGGTGTTCAGTAAGTATTTTGAGGCAGGAGAAAAGGGTCTGGAGGCAGGGAACCTAAGGCCATTTCACGCTGACTTCCTAGAACTAAATAGAAAGGAAAACCCTAACTTTCCATGCCTAATAACAAAAGGACCAGAGGCAACCCCCTTGGCAAACCCCCACTTTTTTTTTTTTTTTTTTTTTTAAGACGGAGTCTCGCTCTGTCGCCCAGGCTGGAGTCCAGTGGCTCAATCTCGGCTCACTGCAAGCTCCACCTACCCGGTACAAGCGATTCTTCCGAGTAGCTGAGACTACAGGCACGTGCCACCACGCCCAGCTAATTTTGTATTTTTTAGTAGAGATGAGGTTTCACCATATTTGCCAGGCTGGTCTCGAACTCCTGACCTCATGATCTGCCCACCTCAGTCTCCCAAAGTGCTGGGATTACAGGCGTGAGCCACCACACCCGCCCAACCCTCACCTTTTCTGTGAGGCAGATGGGAAACTGAAAATACCTCTGATTGGTTGCTTTTTGCAACCAATCAGATGTTTGCACAGGAGTGTAACTTTGTAACTTCACTTAAGCCTTTAATTGGTTGTTGTCTACAACCAATCAGACTGATTGTGGGGCACTGGGAGCCAAGTCTTCGTTTGCATAGAAGTGCAGGTTTGTAACTTCACTTTAGCCTCTGATTGGTTGCTTTCCGCAACCAATCAGATGTTTGCATAGGAGCGTGGCCTTTGTAACTTCACTTCAGCCTCTGATTGGTTGCTTTCTGCAATCAGACAGATTGTGAGCCACCACTTCATTTACATGGGGTGAGCACCAAGTGGCCAATGGGAAACCTCTAGGGGGTACTTGGACCCGAGAAAATTTGGTATCTTGGCCCTTGAGCTGCTGCTTGGCCCACTGCCACCCTGTGGAGTGTACTTCTGTTTTCAATAAATCTCTGCTTTTGTTGCTTCATTCTTTTCTTGCTTTGTTTGTGCATTTTGTCCAATTCTATGTTCAAAACACCAAGAACCTGGACACCCTCCGCTGGTAACAATTTGATGAATGAATGGATCATGTGGCCTGATGAAGGACAGGTCAGTCACACAAATAAATGATCATGCCCAGCCTCGGTAGGGCCATGGTACAACCAGGGGACAGAATATATTCTGGGGTGGAGGTGGTGTCAGGAAGGCTGTCCTGACTAGGAGAGCTTAATTCTGAAAGGCAGATGGGGTGGGGTATCAGTGCTGGGAACAATAGCCAGGGACAGTGTGGGGGAAAGCACAGTGGGGAGAAAATGGGAAAGAACTGGAAACTGCCAGGCCAGGCGTGGTGGCTCATGCCTGTAATCTCATCATTTTGGGAGGCCAAGGTGGGCAGATCACCTGAGGTCAGGAGTTCAAGACCAGCCTGGCCAACATGGTGAAACCCTATCTCTACTAAAAATACAAAATTAGCTGGGCATGGTGGTGCATGCCTATAATCCCAGCTACTCGGGAGGCTGTGGTAGGAGAATGGCCTGAACCCAGGGGCGGAGGTTACAGTGAGCTGAGGTCATGCCACTGCACTGCAGCCTGGGCGACAAGAGTGAAACTCCGTCTCAAAAAAAAAAAAAAGAACTGGAAACTGCCAGAAATCCATCCATTTTGGCTGACGCATAAAACTGAGAAGGGAATGGGACAAAATGGGACCAGAGAGATTTAGGCCTAAATCACTGGATTCATTTCTTAAGGCCATCATAACAAACTTGCAGTGATTTAAAATATCAGAAATTTCATTTACTCTCTCACAGCTCTGAAGGCTAGACATCTGCAATCAAGGTGCCAGCAGGGCCACACTCCCTCCAGACTCCAGAGGAGGATCCTTCCTTGCCCCTTCCAGCTCCTGGTGGCTTTCAGCAATCCTTGGCTTGCGGCAGCCTCTCTCCAGGCTCTGCCTCCGTCTTCACACAGCTTCTGCCCTGTGTTTCTCTCTCTGTATCCTCTTGTCTTCTTATTAAGGATGCCGGTCACTAGATTTAGGGCCCACCCTAACTCCAGGAAGTATTAGTCTGTTTCCACACTGCTGATAAAGACATACCCAAGACTGGGTAATTTATAAAGAATAAGAGGTTTAATGGACTTGCAGCTCCACATGGCTAGGGAGGCCTCACAATCATGGTGAAAGGCATGTCGTATATGGTGGCAGGCAAGATAGAGCTTGTGCAGGGGAACTCCCCTTTATAAAACCATCAGATCTCGTGAGACTTACCCTCATGAGAATAGCATGGGAAAGACCCACCCCCATGATTTAATTACCTCCTACCAGTCCTCCCACAACATGTGGGAATTATGGGAGCTATAATTTGAGACTTAGGTGAGTACATGGCCAAACCATATCAGACATTATCTCAGTCCTTACCATAATTACCTCTGCAAAGACCCTGTTTCCATGGAGGTCACATTCACAGAGGCCTGGGGTTAGGACTTGGATATATCTTTCGGAGGGACACTATTCGACCCACTACCAATATTTTCCCAGTGTTTCCGAAACTAACCTGTTTTGGAGGCTGAGGGCCCTGGGAAGTCCTCTGTTGGCAACACACTTGAGCAAACACATGGTAACAACAAAGGGCTGGTCCAGGCTCTAGAAACATCACCTGATGTATTAAACAGGCTCCATCCTGTGGCTGGGTGCCATGTAGAAGACCACTAGGCCAGCAGGAATGTCACTCAGACAAGGGCTCCAAACCCATATGTTGCCCCTCACAACTTTTCTTAGTTGTGTTTCCATTGATGAACACTACAGCCAAAATCAGGATCCCAAAATAAAAACCCCAAAAGGATCTAGAATATTTAGGAAAATCATCTTTGAGTTAGAAAACATCCTCCGTGTTTGGTCTCGATCTGTCTTTTGTTAGGTCCGTCCTCCTTGCCACTTAACACTTTCCTTTGCACCTCTTCCTGACACCAACAGACACCATGCAAGTCCCCAGTGAGGGGGCCTTCCTCAGTCAGCCTGGGGGAAGCATGAATTAGCTGAGAAAAGGACTCGCCTCTTCTGAATGGCATGCTAAATCACTCATCTTTTTCCAGTCTATGCTACATTTAGACTGACTTTTCTTTCTGTCTTCTAAAGGGCCATGCATTATGGATGAGAACTATTTCTTATTCAGCAGCCGAGAATCACTCTTCTATCAAAAACATCTCTTTCACTGCATTCTCAGATATCAAAGCCCGTCTCTGAACTCAGCGTTTCCTGGCCTTGTTCCCTGAAGGGGTCTGTTGGACAATGATCTTGAGTGACAAATGTTTGAAATGTAAAATACACAGGCGAACACACTCCGGCTGTGAATCCACACCACATTCTTGCTGAAGATGGTGAACTCCATGCATCATGGGACCCCTGGAGTTATGGTCATTCTCACCTGAGAGAAGGCGGTCATTTCAAACCTTAGAACAAGTCATTTCTGTCCCGGGTGGATTGGAATGTATTGAAATTTCTGCTCCTGACTCTGCTTGGCATGTTCGTTTATACACTTGCCCCCTCCTCTTTCTTTATTCTCCTAACCCTGCTCTAAAATAAGGGGGAATGAAATAAAAGAGAACTACTGCTGGAAAGAAATGGTCCCAAGATAGCAACAGTAATTACCTAGGGTAATTTTCTTCTTCTATTTCTAAATTTCTATGATTAACATATATTAGCTAGTTTTACTAGTGAGCTACTTTTTTAAAAACCTCCTTTAAAACTCTGCTCATGGAGACATGAAGGCAGGGAAGCATGCACAAATTGTTAATTACTGCATTGTGAGTTTTTCCTCGTTATGATGAAAAAAATCACAATACTAATACTGATCATTAATATTTACTGAACACTATGTCCCAGACACTGCTTTATATCCCTTGAACGTATTATCTGTATGAATTCCCTATAAGATAGGTGCTATGACAATCCCCACTTTACAGATGAGAGAACTGAGGCACAGAGAGGTTGAGGGACTTTTTCAAGATCACACAGCTGCACCTGCTGGAGCTGGGATTTGAAACCGAAGGCTCTTAGTCGACATCCCTGGCAATAGTCAGCACCAACCTGTCTGCCAGATTTTGACAGCAGACCCTCTCTTCCCCAGAAAAGCCTCCCTGGCTGATGCTGTGAGGACAGAGATGAGCCTTCCCCCATGGAACCTGGCCCAAATGGCCTATTTGTAAGCCAAGTAAATGACGGTTGCTATTTAAGCCACTAAATTTTGGAGTGGTTTGTTAATGGGCCATGGATCATGGGAGCAATGGCTAGACTCAGGCAGCCCAGGAAATCTTCCTGGGCCTCCTGAGGGCAGGGGAGGCTCTGTGCCCTGGGCAAGGGTGCTCTCTCAGCACAGGGGCCAAGCAGTCTCTTGCTGCAAGCGACCAGGGCAGCAAAGATTGCTGATCTCATTCACAGCAGGACAGTGTGGGGAGGCAGGATTCATGACAGGTGTGTCCACAGTGCAGCTGGGAGGGTGGAGAAACAGGTTGTCCCGTGAGGGTTGGAAGTCACAACCTCGCTGCAAGACACTTCCTGGGTGAAGCAATCATTGACGGGATTGCCTCAACTATTGTTTCTTTTCCCTCTCTCCATCTGGTTAACTCTCTTTAAGTCGGCATTAGTAGTGTCCTCACCTCCTCCCCCGGCTCTCTCTCTCTTTCCCTTCCTCTCCAAATTGGAACCAGCAGTAAATCCTATCAGCACTCCCTTCAAAATGTATTCACCACCTTCCTCCCTGGTCCCAACCACCGTCCTGTGTCACCTAGATTGTTGCGGTCACCTCCTCACGGGTCTCTCTGCTCCTGCCTTGAAGTTTATCCTCCACAAGCAGCCAGGGACATCCTATTGGAACGTAGGTCAGATTATATCAGAGCCCCACAGTGGCTCTCTCTCACTCAATGTCCTTCTGGTGCCCCAAGACCCTGTGAGACCCAGCCCCCTTTTCCCCTCCCATCCCTTGTTCCCTCTGCTCCCGCCACCCAGGCATCCTCGCTGTTTCTTGCACGTTCAGGTGCCCTCCACTGCAGGACCCTTGCACTTGCTACCTCCCTTTTCTGAAATGAGCTTCCCCTAAATATCTCACAGCTCTCTCCTTCCTTCACATTGTTACTTCAGCCAACTTCTCAGTAAGTTTGTCCTTCCCACCCACTCCAAAACTTCACCTCATCTCAACACTTCATGTTCTACTTATGTTTTCTCTCTTGCATCATTTGACACTCTATAGATTTTGCTTATCTTCTTTAAATAAAGAGTAAATACTGTCTCCCCCTCTAATAAATCAAGCCCATGAGGGCAGTGATTTTTATCTGTTTTGTTCACTGCTGCATCCCTAGCACCTGGGACAGAGCCCGGCACTTAATAAGTGCTCAATAAATATTTGTTGCACACATGATTGGAGTCTTTCAAGACTCAGCCTAGGCCTCCATTGCTCTAGAAAGCCATTCTTATGAATACGCACCCCTGCTTCCATCCTGGGGTGGGCATTCATCAGAATTAAAGTCATCGTCACCCTCATTATTGTCCCTGGCACTTACTGTGACCTCAGGCCATGCCCTGTGTTAAGCTCCTTATGTTCAAATTGCCAGATTAAATACACGGTACCCAGGTAAATTTGAATTTCATACAATAATTCGTAATTTTTTTTAGAGTAAGTATGTCCCATGCAATATTTGGGACATACACTTTAAAAAATCGTTGTTTATCAGACACCTTAAACCCAGGTGTCCTGTATTTTGATTTGCCGAGTCTGGCAACCTTACTTATTGTAGACATTATCTTGTTTGGGCATCATGAGGTATGGATTATGATTGCCATTTTATAGTCGAGGGCAGGCGGTGTCATGGGGCAGCAGGGCTGGTGGTGGGAGAGAGAAACTGGGAGAGCTTTGTAACGCAGCCAGAGAGTGTTCTGTAAAACCTCGGAACACAAAAACAAAAAGTCGGAACTGTCTGCAATTTCAAATGAAGCAATAAAAAAGAAGTGACAAGAGTGTCTTAAATCCAAGGAAGGAGAAATGAGCCTCCGCTCCTGAAAAACAGATGAAATAGAGACTTCGGGAAAAACGGATCTTCTCTTGTTGAAGATGAAATGCATCTTCCACAAGAACTACCTAGGCTTTGGGTGGGGGTTGGGGGAGGTGAGTCCATGCCACCAAGAGGACCCCAAGGAGAAAAGCGGAATGGGCTTTCAGAGCCCCAGGCAGGCCCCCAATGAGGCAGCCTGCTTCACCTTCCGGAGAGGCTGCCGTGCACGGGCTCAGGCGCGCCACCTGCAGGACGGATGGAGCATGGCCCTCCTGCGTTGTCAGTCACACCCTCGCTAAACCTTGTACCCTCCTGCTAACCAGCAATGACAATCCATACTTTTTAATTAAAAGCAAAAAGTCCATCCACAGCCCGAGCACCCTCCCTGCACTGGAAGTTCCCTAAGATGTAAGTTTCCTCTTTTTTGGCAGTTTTCACACCACCTGGAATACACGTTGTATTTCCCTATTTGATTAACGTCTCTCGGTCCCCTCACCTCCCATAGGACACTCCACAGTGGCAGGGATTTTTGTAAGTCCTGTTCATTGTCACATCCCCAGTATCTAAAACAGTTTCTAGCATGTGAAAAATACCCCATGAATATATGTTGAATGAATGAATGAGTACAGCTTCCTGCCGTGTCCTTAAAGGAAAGAGGCAAGCCCTCTTTTTCCCCCCTTTCCCCATCCCACTGGCTGGAGTTTCTGACTTGGCAATGGTGTCTGGGTCCATACAGATAAGGGCAACCCCTAGGAATGGTGGAGCAATGGACTAGCAAGTGCCTGCTTCCTTGTCACTAGGGACTCCAGACCAGCCCTGGACTACTTACTCCTGTGATTTGAGAGAAAATGAATGTACCTAGCTCAAGCCATTGCTGTTTGGAGCATCTGACCTTAAAAAAGTTATTGCAACATCCCGCGAGAGGTGCCATGTTGTATACACCCAGAAGAGTGAGTGCTGGATTCTGCATGGGGTGGGCATCAGAGAAAGTACCCCAGATAAGAATGTGATGACTGGATCTTGATAAATGGGCAAAGGAAGTGATGGCATCCCCAGCAGAGGACACAAACCATGCAAAGGTCTCAAAGCATGTGAGGCCACCTTCTGTCCAGGGACTAGCAAGCCAATCTATGGATTGCTGGGGCCAAGGTAGATAGGTGAGATACACAGCTGGCTGCAGGCAGGGTCTCATTTGAAGCCTTGAGCAGGCTCAGCTTCAGGAAGTGTGATTTCTGGCTCCAGATGTGCTGGCCTGGGTGAAAGTTCTGTGGGCTCCTTCTTGCATGGAAACTGATAAACCCTGAGATTTGGGTTTGAGGAGAAGGTGGCCCTTTGGGTATCTGGTCCCTCGCATTTCACCTGGCAACTGAGTTACCAGAGAGGAACTGGAAACCAAAGCCACTTGATCCCTCCACTAGCAGGGCTTTGTTCCCTGCCTCTCTCAAAGAGGTCACATACCTGGAGAGGACCTGGGGACTCAGAAGTAACCTGGCCATCCCACCACCAGCAATCATTTCTGTCTCCCTCTTATTTCCAAATCCACCTTTGTCAGTCTCCAACCTCACACTGCCTTCTGGATGTGTAAGGGGCATGCAGATTCTCAGCTAACCACATGCCCTGACTTTTTGTTCAGGAAATACAATTATTCTACCTATAATCTCCAGAAAGAAATTTTAATGTTCTTATAGTGGTTTGAGTCCAAAGAGCTCAGGAAGAACTTATACTTAGCCCGCTAAAAACAAGTGACCAAAATGGCCTGGGAGATGTCACATGATAGCCCTACCCAAGAGCATCTTTTGTTCTTTAAAATGTGCTTTTCAATGTACATTCTGGGGGAGAATTGGCCTGGTTCCTGAAACCCTGCTCTAATTATATATAATTTTTATAAGTATAGTAATTACAACTCACTATGCCTTGCAGTTTAAATTGAATTGGATTTTTATGGAAGCAGGAGAATTAGGAGGAAAGCATTCTAGCATCTTTGAATTTATTGACCTCACTCCTCATAAGGAAATTGGCTGTTAGCATCTCAAAGACATATCCAGAAACCACTGCCCCTTTGGTGGCCACTTGGGCGTAGAAAAAAAAGTTCTGCAAACCTCAGAAATCCAAACTTAGAGAACAGACATTATAGGGTGGTGGCTGGCCTATAGTTCATTTCCTACCTGTCAATGGATTTTGTTTGTTCAACATTTTAAAGTTAGAAAATTTCACATAAAAATCTGAATTTTTAGCCTCTATTGACATCTCAAAGTCCAGGTTATGCTGAGCCTGTGTTCCCATCTGATATGAGTAGTTCTTTATACCAGTGTGAGAACAGACTAATAGCAGTGTGAGAAGGGATTAATACAGAAGATTGGTACCAGGAGTGGTGTAGTCATCAGATTTCATCTTGATAGTCCAGGTCAATTACCCCAGCCAACACTGTAAGTCCCGTCTTAGCCTGTTGACTTAGAGGCAGGAAGAGCCCAAAGTGGCTAGGCAGCAATCTTAACTTCCAGTTTAATGGAATCATTGTTGTGTCTCCTGGTGGCAGCATTCCTCCCTCTGGAACTAAGACCTCTAGGCCAGCAGAACATAACGTCGTGGTAACAAACTGCAAAAATTTTGCTAGTGGGTTCCTTGGGGTGATGGTGAGTGGGGCCACTTCCATTTCTACCCCCTTGATTCCTGGACCCATGAATCCTGGCTATGGGAGAAAAGTATCATATAAGATGCTGAATGTTAACAGCCAAGACAATAGGGGAAATGCCTCCAGGGCATGTCGGAGACCTTTGAGGCAGTCCCTCCCATCACAAGCTTGGAGGCCTGGGGGAAGACATGGTTTCCTGGGGCAGGACCAGGGCCCTGCTACTGTGGGTAACCTCAGGACATGGTATCCTCCATCAAAGCCACTTCAGCTCCAGCCATGGCTAAAAGGAGCCAAGGTACAGCTCAAGCTGCTGCTCCAGAGGCTACAAGCCCTAAGCCTTTGCAACTTCCATGTGGTGTTAGGCCTGTGAGTGTGCAGAGGGCAAGAGTTGAGGCTTGGGAGCCTCCACGTAGATTTCAGAGGATGTATGGAAATGCCTAGATGTCCAGGCAGAAGTCTGCTGCAGGGGTGTAGCCCTCATGAGAACTTCTACTAGGGCAATGAGGAATGGAAATGTGGGGTTGGAGTCCTCACACAGAGTTCCCACTGGGGAACTGCCTAGTGGAGCTGTGAGATGATGTAAGACATGTAGTCAAAGTCCCTTCCACCTTGCCTTGTCTCAGTCTCAGATGAGACGCTGGACTTGGACTTTTGAGTTAATGCTGAACTGAGTTAAGTCTTTGGGGAACTTTTGGGAAGGCATACTTGTGCTTTGAAATGTGAGAAGGACATGAGATATGGGAGGAGCCAGGGGTGGAATGATATGGTTTGACTCTCTGTCCCCACCCACATCTCATGTTGAATTGTAATCCCGCATATTGGAGGTAGGGTCTGGTAGATGATTGGATCATAGAGATGGTTTCTAATAGTTTAGCCCTATCTCCTAGTACTGTCTCAGGATACAGTTTTCACAAGATCTGGTTATTTAAAAGTGTATAGCACTTCCCCTCTCACTCTCTCTTCCTCCTGCTCCTGCCATGGAGATGTGCCTGCTTCCCCTTCACCTTCTGCCCTGATTGTAAGTTTCCTGTGGCCTCTCAGTCATGCTTTCTGTGCAGCCTGTGAAACTGCAAGTCAATTAAACATCTTTTATTTATAAATTACCCAGTTTTAGGGAGTTCTTTATAGCAGTGTGAGAATGGACTAATATACCATCTGACAAGAATGGACTGAAATCAAGGGATAGCTGTACCTTTCAGACAAGGTGTTTTGGTTTCTGCTTTGCCACCCCTCTTGCTACTCCTTATTGCCTCTCTAGCTCTGCCCATTGTCAATACTCTTAGTATTCTTAAGGTAGAGAGGTCATTCTCTGCATCCATGTCTTCATCAGAAGTGGGAAAATGTACGATTAAGGGCCAAATATTTTCAGAAAATGGGGCACATTTTATAAGTCTCGTGATTGTGATAAACATGCCTGTATTTTTATGAACTCAAAATATCTCTGCATCAATATTATCCAGCATCTTTACTTGTGTATCATGCTTTGCTTGGTCCTGGTAGGCATGAGAATGTGTTATGCCTTCTTTTGTAGATTACATTATGGTTCTCAGTTCATCACCATTCCCTCTGTCCATGTGACTTTGCTGTCCCTCCACTTGAAGAGGAGGGTATTTTCCCACCCTTTGACCTTGGGCTTAGCCATATGCCCTGTTTCAGCCAGTAGGACTTGGGCAGATGGAACACAGGCAGAGGCCAGTGCAGTTAGCCTTCTGTTTCTGGATTTTTGCCATTGCTGTGACATACACACTTCCAAGTAGCTGCTGGTTCAAAAAGAAAGCAGCTTGGAGCCAAGGCCAAAAGAACATAGCCTTGATCAGGCAACCCACAGACACCTGAGCAAGAATAAATATTCATTCCTATAAGTCACCAAATTTTGGAAGGGTTTATTATGCGGTAGCATTGTGACAATAGTTGACTTAGTTATTTGCTATAATAGAATCTCATAATACCCCATTAAGTTAGTGACCTAGACCTTTGAGGCCCCAAAATAAAAGATTTCTTTTCCTTTTTGAAATCTTACAATGTTGCAGGCTCATGAAATTAAGATAGACAGCATTTCCTCCCCACGAGGTATGAAACAAAACAAGTTAATTATGGGCTTTTCATGCCAGCCAGTGCCCAGTGACCCCAGCCACTGCTCCCTCTGGCATCTCAATTTGGAAGAACTCCAACTGAGTCCCAGTCCATCAGCTTCTTACTCAGTATTTCTGAATGTCGTCAGGGCTGGGGAAACAAATGGCACGCACAGATTGGCTTTATCTTGTTTTCAAATACAATGCAAAAATGCTAAATGTTATCAACATGCAACTCTAGACAGCCAATCAACCAATACACATTGAGCCCTTACCATCTGCCAGGAGAATACACTGGCCCTTGACAAGCCACAATGATGTATTCATCACAGACCTGCATCCAAGACTTTACCACTGAATCAGGAGATGTGATGTATATAAATGGCAGTGGGGAGGACCAGTGGGCTCTCTCACCCTGCCTGACCTCTAGATGCCAGCATTCTATAGGGCCTCAGGGCTGCCTTCTTCTTCTAGCCCTCTGTACCCTCTTTCCAGGAAACCTCATCCATTCCTAAAGCTTCACGTTGGGTCTCTATATCTATGTCTATATCTACTTTCTAAGCCCAGACTCACAAATCCAAGTACATTTTGGACATTTCTACTTTGATCTCTTACAGGCATCTCAAACTTAATATGTCCAAGGTTGATTTATTGACATTTCTGCCCATACCTGATTTTCCTTCAGTCTTCCCCATAGCAATAAATGGGGTCACCCAGTTATGCCAGGTAGAACCTGAAAGGTATCCATGACATCTCTAGGTGCTACTTCCAGGATCTATGTATTCTCCCTAATCCTCTGTGGTTCCTATCCTAGTTCCAGCCATCATTACATCTCACCTCAATGACTATGGCAGCCCAATGGCCCCCACCTCTATTTTTGTTCTCTACCCCCATCCACTCCCCATCCATAGCATGAATGAGCATTCTGGAAACCTAGAAAGGTATCAAATACCAAATTGTGGGGAAACTCTACTGGTGATTGGGGTGACAAGGATGTTATATGGCCTGCAGTAGGCAATAAAGCATTGTCCCAAGTCCCATACAAGTCTACAACGTTGCACCTGACATTCATGTAGGTGAAAAACCTGTTTGAAATTAACTGCTAGAACTTAACTCTGGTTTATATATTGTAAAAAGTATTTTTTGCAAGACTTGAACAAATCCTGGATTTTCCAGGGCTGTAACTACCATGTAAATATAAATTCAGGGGACTGCATTTCTCTGTTTTAAACTTTTAAGAAGCACTATTCACCATTTTGCAGAATCCCATCACCTAGAGAAATGCCAGTGGTGCTGAGTGGCCACTGCTACACATCTGGATCTTTCTGCATTCATAGCTGTTGTCTTGTTTTTCCAGTGTTATGGATGGGTGTCAGCAGGAGTACTGCTTTTTATCTTCTATCAGAGTTTTACGGGAATATTTGTTCAGTGACATATATATTTTACCAGAGGCCAGGTGCAGTGGCTCATGCCTGTAATCCCAGCACTTTGGGAGGCTGAGGCGGGTGGATCACCTGAGGTCAGCAGTTCGAGACCAGCCTGGCCAACATGGTGAAACCCCGTCCCCACTAAAAATACAAAAACTTAGCCAGGCATGGTGGCAGGTGCCTGTAATCCCAGCTACTCAGGAGGGTGAGGCAGGAGAATCGCTTGAACCCGGGAGGTGGAGGTTGCAGTGAGCCAAGATCGCACCACTGCACTCCAGCCTGGGCAACAAGGGCAAGACTCTGTTTCAAAATTTATATATGTAAAACTAGAAATCCATCTCGTTTTATTTCTCCTGTACATTACACTCAGGGCAAATGTACACACATACACTTCCCTGAAATTGTATGTATAGATAGGTCTTATTAGCTGTTAATTCTATCACGATGATAAAACATACATTATGAAATATGTTATAAAGGTGAGCACTGGGCCTACTATGATGGGAACCATAAATTTAGATGAAAATATCTCTGAGAAGACGTACAGGAGGAAAGTAGGCTTTCTAGTTATGGGGAGAAATAGACACTGTGGAAAATTAACAGGTCACTTGCAGCAGGAAGGTATTTAAAGATAAGGCAATGGGAAAAATCTTTTAAAAACCTTTAGACACTGAAATGATTTTTGTTCAGAAAACTGAGAAGAAAAGACTTCCCTTATGGTCACAGGACTTTGTTTTTCATCTACATTTTCAAAAGAGAGTTAATGATCCTAGGCTGCCTCCTTGAGATGTCAGTGTCCCCGACTCAGCCTCTAGGTCTGTTTGGGTTTCCCAGCCTGCCTGCTTCTCTTGGGGTTCAGAAAGAGAAACAAAGAAACAAACCAATTTTTAATGTTTCATCAGAGAATCAGGATAACCTGGTCACGACTTCCACGAGGGGCTGGGTGAGCTGGGAGCCTGTGTTTCAGGAAGGCAGTTTTATAGAGAAGCCCATTCAGAGGCTTAAATGTTCCTTTTTTCTTTTTCTTTTGCCTAAGGACTAATATCTGTTAAAACCAGCTGTTTTGTTGCATGAAAAATACACTGAAAACGTATGAAAACAGAAATGTCTCAACTAATTACCCCTTTATCCAAGACTATCGTAGATATCAGAGCACTGGGGTTGCTGAGAAGTGGGGATACCAAAATCCCCCACCTCACCCCAAACAGGCCAATCAGTCAAGGAATAAATTGCATCCTGAAGGTGGGGAGGCATATAGGAAAATGATCAACAACTTAGATATAAGGCGATTTCTGTTTGCTCTTTCAAAATCATACAAGAACAATTCTGCCTAAGGATTACCCACTGCTCTGGGACGGTGGTTTTCAAAGTGTGGTCCCTGTACCAACAGCATCAGCATCCCCTGGGAATTTGCTGGAAATGCAAATTCTTGGGCCTCATCTCAGACCTACTTAATCAGAAATTCTGTAGGAGAGGCCCAACAAACTGTTTAACAAGCCTTTCAGGGGTTCTGATGCTCCCTGAAATTTGAGAACCACAGCTCCGGGAGAAAAGTAGCTTTGACTTCCTGCTTTTTCTTGATTGAAGCCAAGGTTCTGAAAAGTTCGAATATAGATAAGTTTGCAAATAACTTTTATCCATAGTGACACATATGATTTCTGCCCAGTAGGAAAGATAACCTAAACATTATGGTTTAGTGTCTATAGGACATTAATCAGGTATCTATTGGACAATAGCAAGTATTTAACTTTGCAATTTTATTCCAATATTTTTTCACTGACTATATATACACACTTCATTCTCTCACATCCTGATTTAAGCCAGTGAGTCTGCTAGTTCATTAATGAGTCAAATAAATCTGACACATAATCACTATATATTTGCATAAAAAATATATCTTAAGCTTTTTGAAAATTAAACTTTGATTAAGAGGACTCTAAGTCATCTTACTTCTCTTTTTTCCCCTCAGTGTCATCTTGGACCATATTCTTTTATACTTACAGGCTGGTAATAATAATAATAATGATAGGGCTAACATTTATTTATACTGCTAAGCTCTCTACCTGTGTTATCACTGCTTTAGTCTTCATAATCACCCTAGGAGGTAAGCTGTATTATTTCCCCCGCTTTACAGATGAAGAAACTGAGGCATAGGAAGTTGGAGAAGTTGTTACTAGTCGTGCAGCTACTAAATGGTAAAATCAAGTTTGGGCCCCAGCTCCGAGGCCCCACAGCTCAGAATCTAGCAACTAGCTATTCCCTTCTACCACCAGAGGAAAATGGGAGTTTCTTAGGGAAGGCACTGATTGCATTTGGGACAGGACAGACTTTTGCCACACAGGGCTGCTTCTTTCAAGGTAGCCTGTTCAGTGTCCCTAATCCCTGCCTCTAAATGCCAGCAGCATCTCCCTCATTGTAACAAGCAAAAATAACCTCCCTCCTTCTCCCACTCTCAACAAACACACAATTGCCCTAAGGGGTTAAGAACAGCTGTTTTATAAACTGCTTCAAACACCTGTGTTCGTGATAGCACAGGCTATCCTTTGAAAAGGTGTTTACACTTTAAGAGCTCAGAGAGGCTGGGCTAATCCAAAGGAAAGAATCTCCTGTGCTATGAAGCTAAATTAGGGAGCAGGAAGTCGGAGGACCCTCCCAGTGCCCCTTAAAATAATAGTTCGGGGCCTGATGAAGCCACTCGGAAGACCTAACACTGACAAACTGTGATACACCTTCCTCAATATGTGTCAGCTTAAGAACACTAAATAAAGCATAAAACACAGACATGCCTCTCCTCTCCAGGTTATAAAATTCCAGGTAAGTTCATTAAGGTGAACTTTTTATTTTATTTTGGTGGGTAATTAGCATATTTTAGACAGCTGTTGGGTGATTTGAGACTGTCATATTCAATTTATCTGCAAAACCACTGAGGTTTGATAGGAAAATACAGTTTCCCAAGACCTAACCTCTAAGGGAATCCAAGTTTATAGGTCCTAGGAAGAGTCCAGGAACTTGTAACCGTAAAAAGCTCTGCATGTGGCAACAGGAATTATCATATGACTGCTGAGCTATAAACAGGTACATCTGCTCTGGGCAACTGTTTAACAATAGATGTGAAAGCTGAGCATGGGCCGGGCGTGGTGGCTTATGCCTGTAATCCCAGCACTTTGGGAGGCTGAGGTGGGAGGATCACTTGAGCTCACAAGTTCAAGGCCAGCCTGGGTAACATGGCAAAATCCTGTCTGTACAATAAAATACAAAAAAAAAAGTAGCCAGGTGTGGTGGTGTCTGCCTGTAATCCCAGCTACTCAGGAGGCTGAGGTGGTAGAATCACCTGAGCCCAAGGAGGTTGAAGCTGCAGTGAGCCGTGATTGCACTGCTGCACTCCAGCTTGGGCAACAGAGCAAGATTATATATATATATAAAATAGATAATTTTTATATTATATATAATTTATATATAATATATAATTTTTATATTATATATAATTTATATATAATTAATTTTTATATTATATATAATTTATATAAAATATATAATTTTTATATTATATATAATTTATATATAATTAATTTTTATATTATATATAATTTATATAAAATATATAATTTTTATATTATATATAATTTATATATAATTAATTTTTATATTATATATAATTTATATAAAATATATAATTTTTATATTATATATAATTTATATAAAATATATAATTTTTATATTATATATAATTTATATAAAATATATAATTTTTATATTATATATAATTTATACAAAATATATGATTTTTATATTATATAATTTATATAAAATATATATTTTATATCATATATAATTTATATAAAATATATAATTTTTATATTATATATAATTTATATATAATATTTAATTTTTATATCATATAATTTATATATATTTAATTTTTATATATAATTCATATATAATATATAATTTTTATATTATATATAATTTATATATATTTAATTTTTATATATAATTTATATATAATATATAATTTTTATATTATATATAATTTATATATAATATATAATTTTTATATAATATATAATTTTTATATTATATATAATTTATATATAATATATAATTTATATATTATATATAATTTATATATTATATATAATTTATATATAATATATAATTTATATATAATATATAATTTATATATAATATATAATTTATATATTATATATAATTTATATATTATATATAATTTTTATATTATATATAATTTTTATATAATATATAATTTTTATATTGTATATAATTTATATATAATATATAATTTTTATATTGTATATAATTTATATATAATATATAATTTTTATATTGTATATAATTTATATATAATATATAATTTTTATATTGTATATAATTTATATATAATATATAATTTTTATATTGTATATAATTTATATATAATATATAATTTTTATATTGTATATAATTTATATATATTATATAATTTTTATATTGTATATAATTTATATATAATATATAATTTTTATATTGTATATAATTTATATATAATATATAATTTTTATATTGTATATAATTTATATATAATATATAATTTTTATATTGTATATAATTTATATATAATATATAATTTTTATATTGTATATAATTTATATATAATATATAATTTTTATATTGTATATAATTTATATATAATATATAATTTTTATATTGTATATAATTTATATATAATATATAATTTTTATATTGTATATAATTTATATATAATATATAATTTTTATATTATATATAATTTATATATAATATATAATTTTTATATTATATATAATTTATATATAATATATAATTTTTATATTATATATAATTTATATATAATATATAATTTTTATATTATATATAATTTATATATAATATATAATTTTTATATTATATATAATAAAGGAAAGAGGTTTAATGGACTCACAGTTCAGCATGGCTGGGAGGCCTCAGGAAACTTACAATCATGGTGGAAGGGGAAGGAAGCACATTCTTCTTCACATGGCGGCAGCAAGGAGAAGTGCAGAGCGAAGCAGGGGTAAAAGCCCCTTATAAAACCATCAGATCTCGTGAGAACTCACTCACTATCATGAGAACAGCATGAGGTTAACCACCCCCATGATTCAGTTATCTCCTACCGGGTCCCTCCCACAACATGTGGGGATTATGGTAACTATAATTCACAATGAGATTTGGGTGGGGACACAGCCAAACCATATCATTCATATATATACATATATATATACACACACACACACACACACACACACATACCCTGTGTATATATATATGAAGGGAGGGAATGAAGGAAGGAAAGAAGGAGGAAGACAGAAAGAAAGAAAGCTCAGCATAAACAAACCCTATGATCCAGGACTTCCATTCCTAGACATGTACTCAACAGAAATACATACTTAAGTTCACCAAAACACGTAAAATAATGTTCTTAGCAACACTATTTGTAATAGCATGAAACTGTAAACAACCCAAATGTCCAACTACAGAGGAATAGACAGTGTTATATTTGCATAGAGTGGAATATTACACAAACTATGCTATAACATGCAACCACATGGGTGAATCACAGAAACGTGGTGGATGAAAAAAGCCAGAAATGAAAAAATATTTACTGTATGATTTTGTTATATGAAATGCAAGAACAGAAAAAAAATTAGTCTATGCAATAGAAGTCAGAGAGAGGCTACCCTCTGGGGAGGTATTATTGACTAGGAAGGGACATGAAGGAGCTTTCAGGAGTGCTAAAATGTTCTGTATCTTGATCTATATAGATGTATATATATGTAAAAATCATTAATACACTTAAGATTTATGTACTTACAAAGTAAAAAACAAAAATAAAGCTCCACAGGTGATTCTGATGCCCCACCAACATTGGAAAAAGGGACCTATTTTACCCACAGCAAAAAAAAAGTTAATATCGCTAATTAAGAGCTAAAGCTTCCAACAGCTCAATCTGCTTTGTTCTGAAATTATAATCGGCAAAAAATTGAGCTTGTAAAATGGGTAAATTAGTTGGTGATTATTTGCTTTGCAGAAGTGTTCACCATGGGGTTTCTTTAAATGACGGACTCCCTTAAGTACATTTAAAAAATAAGATCTAAGTTGCCAAAGGCTATTTATTCACAAATGTTAACAGACGTATAAAGTGATCCTGACTGTTTCAGTGTTTGGGTGGGTGGGGAGTGGATGGAATCTTAATACTCCAGACAGAAGTCAGAGCTTCTCAAAGCTATAAGAAAGTGCCATCCTGAAACTGCTCTGTTTTGAGTATTGTTTTATATGGGTGGAGGGAACACACTCAAAGAATGTTAGAAAAGGACCACAGAAAATCCAATTGTCTCAAAAATGTAATGGGCTCAATGTGGAAGGATGAAGGTGGCATAACACAGTACATTTCAAACTGCAACATGCATTGGAATCACCTGTGATCTCGCTGCCATGCAGATGCTGAGAAGGAATGGGATTCTGCATTTCTGACAAGCTCCAGGGTGAAGCTAATGCAGCTGGTCTATGCACCACATTTTGAGTAGGAAGGACACAAGGGAGCTAACTCACATGGATTAGCTTACTTAATCCTCACAACCATGCTCTAATTATAGGCTATTATCCCCATTTTATAGATAAGGAAGCTGAGACAGAGAATGGCTAAGTCACTCAGCTAAGGTGGGATTTGAATTCAGGCCTGTCTGACCCTTCTTTTTGCTGCCAACACACCAAGGGACAGAGCAGAGCTTGAGCTGACAAAGCCTTTCTTCTCCACCCTGTCCTCCCAACCCTCACCCCTCTTCCTCCTATCACCCCACAGCTCTGAAGGTAGACAGTCAGCTAGCTTTCAGCCAGCCAGCTTGACTGTCTCTGATTATATTCAATTAGAATCAGAAGGCTATTCTTGGTGATCAAATATAGATGAGTACCTTGGTAACGTCCTCTCCCCTCCCTGTAGCCCTCTACACCCTTGTTGAGGCTCAAACTCCAGAAGAATACCAATAATTATGAGACGGCCAGATGCCGAGATGCAGAATTTACCCTCACTCCTTCAGGAATGACTTTGGTCCCAATTGCCTGCATAAGTCCTTCTTGCAATGTTGCAGGTCCTTCATGCATCTGTTAACATTTGAATCTTGCAATGTTTCCCTTTCCCCTCCAGCCCATCCCACAATTACACAGCAGTGGAGAGTATAAAAGTGTTTCTTTTTAAAACATTGCATTTACAGCTAAATTCTCTACTTTTCCTCTTGCGCACGCACCACATGCCATGTTAAAAGGTGAGTTCCCAGGGTGTCAAATGGTCTCCATGGTGAGAAGAGGTTGTAAACATAGAGTGATTAAACTTCCAAGGTACAACAGCATCCAAAACTGTGGTGGCCACCCACCACTCCTGTCTCACTCTGAGAACTCTAACCACAGACATAACAGTGCCTGCAGGTAGCTGTGGATCTCAAACAGGTGCTGGTTCCACCAGCAGTGCTGGGCTTCACTGGAGGCTCTCATTCCAGGTTCGCATATTGCAATGCACAAGGTTCTGAGTTGACACCACTGCAAAGGCATTGGCTGTATAATGTTTAGAAAAAGAGATTCCTCCCTCTGCTTCCCCTGGGCCTTCTTGGTAGGTATATACATCGAGGGTACAAGAAACATACCAACCAAAAACAAAAACAAAAAACCTGGAGTAACTATATTAATTTCATACAACACTGACCTTAGAACAAAGTTTCATGGAGAGAAATAAATTAAATGCCTTTGCATAACAGCAGAGGTGTCAATTTTCTAAGAAGGCATAACACTTCTAAACATGTATGTACCCAGTAACAGAGCATCAAACTACACAAGACAAAAAGTAATAGAGTTGAAAGGAGAAATAGACATATCCACATATAGTTGGACACGCCAGCATTCTTCTCTTAATGATTGATTCAACAAATAGGCAGAAAATCAGTATTGACGTAGAAGACAAACAATATCACCAACCAACTGGATCTAATTAACATTTGTAGAACACTCTATCCAACAACAGAAGAATGCACATTTGCCTCAAGTGTGTGTGAAACACCCACCAAGATACACGCACTCATCATAATCTGGTCCATAAAGCAAACCTTAACAAATGTAAGAGAATTGTAATCATAATAATTATGTTCCAGAATTATAACAAAACTGGTCTAGAAACCAATAAGAGAAAGACAGCTGGAAAATCCCCCAAATATTTGAAAATTAAACAACACACTTCTAAATAACTCATTGAAACTCAAGAGAAAATGGCAAGGGAAATTAAAATATATTTGGATGGAATGAAAATGAAAATAAAACATCAAGATTTGTGGAATGCAGCTAAAGCCATGGTTAGATGGAGATTCACAGCATTAAAATGTTTATATTTGAAAAGAAGAAAAAGCTAAAAACAGTAACCAAAGCTTTTACTTCAATAAACTAGAGAAAGAAAAGTAAATTTAAACTCAAAGGAAGCAGAAGGAAAGAAATAACAAAGAGAAAAGCAGAAATCAATAAAATTGAAAACAGAAAAGAATGAAGACAAATAATAAAACCAAAGCTCATTCTTAGAGAAGACGGATAAAACTGATAAATCTCTAGCAAGAGTGACCAAGAAGAGACAAAGGAAACAAATTAGCAATATCTGAAATTAAAGAAGGCACATCACTTCTGAAGCCACAGACCTAAAGGGATAATAAAGGAATACTGTGACCAACTCCACTTCCTTAAATTCAACAACTTAGATGAAATGAAACAATTCCTCAAAAGATACCAAATATCAAAACTCACTCAAGAAGAAACGGATAACCTGAATTGTCCTATGTCTATTAAAGAAATTGAGGCCAGGCACCGTGGCTCATGCCTATAATCCCAGCACTTTGGGAGGCCGAGGCAGGCGGATCACGAGGTCAAGAGATCGAGACCATCCTGGCCAACATGGTGAAACCTCACCTCTACTAAAAATACAAAAATTAGCCGGGCGTGGTGGTGCACGCCTATAGTCCCACCTACTCGGGAGGCTGAGGCAGGAGAATTGCTCGAACCCGGGAGGCGGAGGTTGCAGTGAGCCGAGATCGCACCACTGCACTCCAGCCTGGTGACAGAATGAGTCTCCATCTCAAAAAAGAAAAGAAAAAAGAAATTGAATATGGAGTTTAAAACCTTCCAGAAAAAAAGAAAAGAAAAAAAAAATACTCCAGGCCCAGATGGTTTTACTGACAAATTCTTCCAAAAATTTAAAGAAAAAAAATACCAATTCTATAAAATCTCCTCCAGAAAACAGAAGAGAATATTTCCCAACTCATTTGATAAGGCCAGCATTACCCTAATACCAAACCCGACAAAGACATTATAAGAATACAGACAAAAAAAACAAAACAAAACATCATTCTCTCAGCAAGGCATGTTCTCTCAGCATTCCTTGTAGCTGGGGCCTCATCATGTGACACAGACTCCACCAATCAGATAGCACCATGTGATATTTCAATTGAGAAGTGAGCAAATGGCCCGGCACAGTGGCTCACACCTGTAATCCCAGCACTTTGGAAGGCCCAGATGGGTGGATTGCTTGAGCACAGGAGTTCAAGTGCAGGAGTTGCCCGGGCAATGTGATGAAACCCCGTCTCTACAAAAAATAAAAATATTAGCTGGGCATGGTGGTGGCACTTACCTGTAGTCCCAGCTACTCGGGAGGCTGAGATAGGGGCATCTCTTGAGACCAAGAGGCAGAGGTTACAGTGAGCTGAGATGGTGCCACTGCATTCCAGCCTGGACAACAGAGTGAGACCCTGTCTCAAAAAAAAAAAAAAAAAAAAAAGTGAGCAAATGAAGACATTGGTGTCCAGAGAATCTAATTCCTATGGAGGATGTATGGCTTTCAGGGGCAGCAGAGGCTGTGGTATTCAGTGAAACTGTAGCTTTATTCTTGGTTGCATAGTTCCCAGGCTGATTCTGGCACTCCTGGAGATGCTGTGAGCTACGTAATCTCCTTTAGTTCTGCTCCTGCTTAAGTGCTAGAGTAGATTCTGTTATTTGCAACTAAGAAGCCAGACTGACAAGAGGGGAAAGACAGTGAAACAGAAAACTATGAAACAGTGTGATAAGGAATTTAAGAAGGGGATGTTCAGGCTATAGATGAAGAGAATGGTCCCCTGTGAGTCACTGCAGCAGACTGGTCATGAGCACTGTTCTTAAGGTCAAAGTTCTGGATTCAAACTCTGGCTCTGCTATTACTTAGCTGTGTGGTATTAGCTCAGTTGCTCAACCTCTCTGAACATTAGTTTCCTTTTCTAAAATGGGACAATGATACCAAACTCAGAGGAGGATTGTAATAATAGAATAACCTTTGTAAGGCAAAGGCTTATTAAACATGGTTAAAAACTCATTAAATAGCAGTTATTAAATAGCATTATCACCAACCCAGTTAGCAATGCTGGGGAAAAGTCAGGGAAGGAATGTCAGAGGAGAGCACATTTAAGCCAGTTATTGAAGAATCAGCCTAGGAACTTAGCACATGACTGACAAGTCTATGGCATTGGATTATCTGGGAAAAGAAGATTGGTATATGGATGCAACAGAACTAAATCTTATCTTAAAAACAACATGAGTCACAAAAGCATTTATGGGGAATGAAAGACGCCAGATACAGAAGAGTACATTCTGTATGATTACATTTATATGAAACCCTAAAACAGGCAAAATAGATTTATATTGATAGAGCATGGTAGTTGCCTAAGGCAGTTTGCAGGGGGTGACACAGAGCAAGAGGACTCTTTATGGAGTGACAGACAAGCTTCACATCTTGATCATGGTGGTGGTTACATGGGTGTATGCATTTGTCAAAATTCAGCCTGTGCAAGTAAATGGGCACATTGTATTGTATGAAAATTATACTAAAAACCCAGAATCCTCTCACCTCTATCCCTTGACAACCCCTACCAACGGCAGTTACATTTTCACTTCTGCCCTCTCTACTTGCAAATTGATAGCTCCAAGCTACACAGTTCCCAGCGCATCATTACAGCTTGTTAACTTGGAGTCACCCAGACAAATTTCTCTCCCTCCCATTCAATTTTGAATTAAGTCAGAAAAAGACAGATTAGCAAAACATAACCAGAGATAGAATTTATGACAAGCAGCTAATTTTTCCAGGACTTTCACTAACACTCCCCCTGGAGATGACGCAATAGAAGCACTCACCCCCTGGCTGCCTGCCCCCAACGTCTTCCCCGACCGCATCAATCATAGTTTCACTCCATAAATGCTTTGTAGAGCACCTACTATGTGCCAGACACTAGAGTCTGGGGATGCAGTGGTGATTAGTGGGTGTTTGGGGTACAGTGGGGCACACGGACAAGTTAAAACTGAGATTATAGGACAGCATGGGAAATGCTGTGTTAGCGAACAGATCAAAGCATCGAAGGAATGCAGAGAAGTAGGGGGAAAAGAAATCAAGGAAGCCATCTGGAGGAGGTGACCCTTGAGGTAAGTTTTGAAGGAGGAGTAGGAGCTGGATAGGTCCTGCTTTTTGAGAGACTATGAATAACTATTCTTTGGGGAGTTCCTACAATGTGCCAAATTCTGGGCTGGGCTCTTTACATAGCTTATCTCATTTCAATGATTACAACTACTCTCCCCATCTTCCAGATGAAGAAACTAATTCTCAAAGGAAAAATGGTTTGTTCAAGGTTACTCAGATGATGAAGATTAGTACTTACAGCTAACAATTTCAAACTACTTTCTCTTTGCCAGGTCCTGGCTGGGCACAGTGGCTCACGCTTGTAATCCCAGCACTTTGGGAGGCCAAGGTGAGTGGATCACTTGAGGTCAGGAGTTCAAGACCAGCCTGGCCAACACGGTGAAGGCTTTTCTCTACTAAATATACAAAAAATTAGCCGGGTGTGGTGGTGCATGCCTGTAGTCCCAGCTACTCAGTAAACTGAGGTGGGAGAATCATTTGAACTTGAGAGGTGGAGGTTGCAGTGAGCCAAGATCATGCCACTGCACTCCAGCCTGGGCAACAGAGGGAGATTCTGTCTCAAAATAAAAATAAAATAAAATAAAACTAGTTAGAAATGTTTGCCAGTTCCCAATCTGAGTTATTGCACCAAATGCTTTTGACAGTCCTACAAGGTAGATATTATTATTAGAGTCTTTTTATATGTGAAGAAACTGAGGCTCAGAAAGGTTAAGTGATTTACCCTAGGTTCTGTGGCTAAAAGCAATGGGTCTGGGGCACAAACTCAGGTAGTCTAGCTCCAAAGCACACATTCTCAAGCATGACACTACACTGCCAGACTTACTCCAGGGGTCTGTGTTCTCAGCCATGAAAATAAATCTCTTAGGAAGGTGATGTACAGGTTAAATGAGGTAGACCCTGTAAAGCTCTTAGCATGCGTGTGGCACCCCACAAGCACCCTGTCCTCCTGGCTGCTGTTACTAAGGATTGATACTCAGCCCCTAAAAGTGACCCATCCATCCAACACGTGCTTACCGAATGCCTGCCACGTGCCAGGCACCATGCTAGGTACTGCAGGTGCAGCGGTGGAGAAGAGTCCAAGAGCCCAGGGAGCTTGCAGTCCACAGAGTGTGTGCAACCCCATTCAAGACTGCTTCCATCCTAAGGATGAACCAACACTCACTGCAGGAGGTACAACTGGATTCCTACTCTGGTCTCAAGATACATTTTTTCAAAAAAGCTCAGCAGAGAAAAAAGTCTGGAAAAGAAATACTGCAAAATGCTAATAACGATTGCCTTTGGGTGGCAGGACGATGGATGAGTTTTTTTTCCCTTTAACACTTTCCTGCATTTTACAATTTTTCTCCAAGGGAAAAAATGTCAAAAAGGTGAGAAATGAGGATAGTCTAGGAGCAAGGACAAAAGGGCCTGTGGGCATGTCCCTGATTGCCTATCTGACCTACTCTGTCCTCGCAACCCTGCTACTGGGATCAGTTCTTGGAGGAGCTGAGGCCACCTCCCCACCCAAGCCCCCTTCTCTGGTCTTCTGCAGTACAAGTGACACACTTGCCTCATGTTCCATCTCCACATCTCCCCCTTCCCTTTAGTTTTCTCCCTTTCTTGACATTCAATTTCATCCAGAAAAATAACGAGACACAGGTTTCTAAATTGGAATGAATAAATGACATTCCTATTCATTATTTAATCTGCTCTCAGACTTGAATGAACACTTCCAGGGGTAATTACCGCAAGACTCCAAATTCATTTCTAGGAAGCAGTTGCCGGCGGCCTGCGCAGAAGGTACCGACGCCATTCAATATTTATGAAGCAACATTCCCCAAGAATATCGGGCCAGGAAGGCAACTGTAGAAACATCACCCAGTGAATATGAAAACCGTTTGCTTGGGGATTTTTTTCCCCCCTAGTGTTTCGGCAAAGAAAAGGACTTAGTTCTCTCCTCCTCTCTCCCCATGGCAAACACACGAACACACTGATTTGGGCTCTTCATCAGCCTGGCTCCTAGTGTGTTAGGGGACCAGAGTTAGGAGCAGCCATACAACATGGATCCCAAATACCAAAGAGAGTCCAGAGAGGTCATCTCTTCATAGGCTGTTGCACCATAACTACTCTGATGGAATTCAACCACTCAAATATTTCCTGATTATCTACATAGCAGGTGCATAGTATGTTTTAAAAACATGACATAAAAGCACCAACCATAAAAGAAGAAATGGATAAGTTGATCTTAATGAAAATTAGAACCTTCTGTTCATCAAAAGTTCCCATGAAGAAAATAAGAAGGCAAGCCACAAACTGGGAGAAAACATTCACAATACATTTATCTGACAAAAGACTTGTATCCTGAATATCTAATGAAGTCTTACAACTCAGTGAGAAGACAAAATACCAATAGCAGAATAAACAAAACATTTGAACAGACGCTTCAAAAAAGAAAGTGTACAGATGGCCAATAAACACATTGAAAAGATGCTCAGTATCTTCAGTCATCAGGGAAACGCAAGCTAAAACTGCAATGAAATGCTACTATATATCATTAGAATAGCAAAAGTTTTAAAGATACCTGACAATACCAAGTGTTGGTGAAGATGTGGGGCAACTGGAACTTCCATACATTGTAGGTGGAAATGTAAAATGGTAAATCTACTTTGGAAAACAGTTTAGCATTTACTGTAAAGGTAAATATATACTTACCATACAACCAAGCAATTTCACTTTTAAGTATTTATACTAGAGAATGAAAATATATGTCCACAAAAAGGCTTGTCCGTGAATGTTCATAGCAGCTTCACTCATAATAGCCAATAACTGGAAACAATAGATAGAAATCAACAGTTTGAGATATACTCATAAGATGGAATATGACTTAGTAATAATAAGGAACAAACTACCAGTATAAGCAGTAACATGAATTATGCATGAAACATAATGCTGAACGAAAGAAGCCAGATAGAAAGAGCCCAAGTGGTAAGATTCCGTACATATAAACTTTAAGAACAGGCAAAACTAACATACAATGATAGAAAATGGATTCGTGGTCACGTGTGGTGGCTTATGCCAGCACTTTGGGAGGCTGAGGCAGGAGGATTGCCTGAGCCCAGGAGTTCGAGACCAGCCTGGGCAACATAATGAGACCCTGTCTCTCTTTTTAAAAAAAGAAAATGGATTGGTGGGTGCCTGGAGTAAGGTGGGGGATGTGGGTTGTCCACCAAGGGATACTAGGGAATTTTTCTGGAATGATGGAAATGTTCTACATCTTGATTGAGATGATGGTTACAAGAGGGTTGACATTCGTTAAAATTTATCAAACTCATATTTAAAGTGTGTGCCTTTTATGATATATGCATCATACCTAATAAAGTCAATTAAATTTCAAAAAGAAAAGCCATTTCCTCCAGTTCTAAGATTTAATAATTTTTTTTTTTTTTTTTTTGAGATGGAGCCTCACTCTGTCACCCAAGCTGGAAAGCAGAGGCACAATCTCGGCTCACTGCAACCTCTGCCTCCCGGGTTCAAGAGATTCTCATGCCTCAGCCTCCTGAGTAACTGGGGTTACAGGCAGGTGCCACTACACCCGGCTAATTTTTGTACTTTTAGTAGAGACAGGGTTTCACCATGTTGGCCAGGATGGTCTGGAATTCCTGACCTCCAGTGATCTGCCCACCTCAGCCTCCCAAAGTGCTGGGATTACAGGCATGAGCCACCACACCCGGTCAGATTTAATAAATTCTAAGAGTTATCCAGTATTCTTATAAGAAAATGAAGTGGGCTGTACACACAGACCAATACTTTCCAAGCATGCCCAAGCCCAAAATCTATACCTCAATACTCTAGAGCTTTTGTTAAATCCTAACTGTGTGTTGCGTGTCAGGAAGCAATGCAGCAAAACAGTGAAGAGCACAGGTTTGGGAGCAGATAATTCTGCATCCAATTCCTGCTTTTAACAATACCGGTGGGCAAAGAACATTGAGATTATAGGAGTCCCTTGCTGGTATGCAGTAGTTGTTTTGCCTTCTTCTATGGTAACAGACCACTCAACTTTGGCTGGGAATATGGCTTCCTAGAATGAAGACTACATTTCCCAGGCTTCCTTGCACCTCAGCGTGGCCCTGCACTATTGGCCAGAATTAGTGAGAAGTAGAGTTATATCAGGCCTCTTCCAGAAGCCTCTTTAAGAGATGGTGTGCATGTCCCCTTGGTCCTCGCCATTCCTTTCTCTGTCTCGTGGGCCTGGAATTCACATGCTTCCATATTGGGTCAAGAGGCCACACACAGCAGGGCAAGAGTCAAGGTGTCTATGGCATTAACTCTAAGAATCGCCAGACCTCCCAGCCCTGGGTTCCTGCACTCGGATAATTGCAGCAGAGAAATAAGCATCCCTTTTCCTTGTTTTGAATTTCTGTCAACTTGAGCTCAACCCAATCATAACTGAAATGCCTGTGTCTCTGAAAATTTGTATGTGTAAGATCTGGGTTTATAAAGGCATGAAAGGGCTTAACAAGCTGTTTAAAGAGTTGAAAGCAGCTCAACCTGTCTGGAATATGGCATTTGAGGGAGGAAGTAGGGAGGATAAGGGGAGAAAGGCAACCAGGGAGATTGGCACAGACAATCCACCCAGGGCCCTGCGGGCAGGTTAACGGTTAGATCTTGATCCGAAAAGCAATGAAAAACAGCAGCTGACTAATCAGCATTTTTAGACCAATCCCTCTATCTGCTCCATGGAAAACCAACTGTAGGGAGCGATGCAAGGAGGCAGGGAGGCACGGAGTCTAGGCAGGAGGCTCCTCCAGGGCCCAGGTGGCCTTGGCCAGGCTGCCCTCTTGTCTTCCATGCAGTGTGGCAGCTAATGAAAGACCTCATTTACCATTCCTTAGGGAGGCAGATGTCTCAAACCCACACGCCCACAGAGGCCCTGTAGAGGAAGCAGGTAGGAGGCAGGACAAGGTTGAGGATCTGGGAGCATTAGTTGCTGGACAGCCTGCACCCCTGACAAGACAGCCCCCCTGGCTCCCTCCCACCCATCAGTTGTTGCCCTGCAGAAGACAGTCCTGGAGTCCCTGAGGCTGCCAGTTTTTCAGAGAAGCTCAAAAGATGGATTATTATGGGAACCTAATTTTTTTTTTTTTAAGGCAGGCAGACCTTTCCTGTGAGTAGCAAAACAAATTTGTCCTCGGGCAGAAGCTGACCAGCAGGCTGCCCGTTTGAGGCCTCAAACTACCTTCCCTTCTCTTTCTGCTTCTCCCAAGCCCACCTCCGAAATTTCAATGGGAAACTCTAAAACTTGCCGCAGGGGCAGTAAATGCAGATAACACTTTCTTTGAGATCAACAACTCCAGGGTTCAAATCAGTGTCCTGGATAACTTCTTTTTTGGGAAATTAACACAAGGGAGAAATTGATATTTCCCTCTGAAATTCCAAAGATGCTCAGAAACCCTGTGAATGTGCTATCTGCTAGACAGGAGGCTCACCCCCAGGAACAGGGACGCCGGCCCTGCCTAACCCACACTCTCCACCTGAGATCTCTCTGCTCCCTTCCTCTCTCACTAAACGGGCCCCTGAAGGCAGCTGGCTGAGGACAGAGGTGATGCTTTGTCGATACATCATAATCTCCTGCAACTGCCTGTGGGAACTCCCTGCGCCAGACAGTCTGATAACCCTCTTTTTCAGATGTATTGCGACAAAACTGAAAACATGGGCCTCTAGGGAGACTCTAATCCAGCTGAGCAGATGGAGAAGTAGCACACAGACATTCCATGGGTATAGACCCGGGATCAGGCCACAGGCCAAACCTGACCTACTACCTGATTTTGCAAATAAAGTTTTATTGGCACACAGCGGCACCTTTGTTACATGTCATCCATGGCTGCTTTCCTGCAACAACGGCAGAGTTGAGAAGTGGCAAGAGAGGCTGGCAATATATTCCCCAAAGCCTAAGATATTTGTTATCTGGTCCTTTATAGAACATGTTTACCCTGGAACAGAGCAAAGAACAGCAGGTATTCAGGGTGGACTGTGTACCCATTGCTATTAGGGATAGCACACATTGGATCATTTAACCCTCAAACAATTCTTTAGAGGGAAGGTTTATTATTCCCCCCATTTTACTTATTTTTATTTTATTTGTTTTTAGAGATGGGGTCTTGCTCTGTCACCCAGGCTGTAGTGCAGTGGTGCTATTGCAGTTCACTATAACCTCAGACTCCTGGGCCCAAGCGATCCTCTTGTCTCAGCCCCAGAGTAGCTGGGACTACAGGCATGCACCACCACCCTTGTTCATTTTTAAATTTTAATTTTGTAGACCTGGGATCTTACTCTGTTGCCCAGGCTAGTATCATGCTATCTTCCTACATCAGCCTCTCAAAGTGCTGAGGTTATATATGTGAGCCACCATGCCTGGCATATCCCACCATGTTAGAGAGAAGAGGTTCAGTGAGGCTAGCTGACTCAAGGATGCCACAGGGTATCAGTGGAGGGTTCATACTAAACCCAGCCTTTCCACTACACCAGTGGGCATCAACAGAAATGGAACTGCCCCCAACAGGGCATTTTGAAAATTCACAGGAGCATTTTAGGGGCACCATTGGCATTTAGAGGGTGAGCGCGAGGGCTATCGACTGCCCTGCCATGCACGGCACAGTCCTGCAGGAAAAGAGAATTGTCCCAAGTCCCCCATACTCCACAAGTAAGACACATGTTTAGAAGTATCTGAGGCCAAGTCTGATTCCGTTCTGCGTAAAGTATTTTGGGCACGGTTTCTATCCACACGATTCTCCCAGGAATGCAACTCCCATTACCATGTAAACAAGGGAGTATTGTACTTTCTTTTGCTCAGAATTTTACCAAAATTTACTCACCATTTCATCAAATCATGTCCCTGTCAGCAACATCGCTTGTGATATTTGAGCCACAGAACACACCTGTGTTAAAGCAACATTTCTAAGCTGATTCTAATTTGGTAGACCTGGCGTCTGGCTTGGGGGTTTATTATTACTGTTTTAGTGGCCCTCTACTCCTGAGTGATTCTGGTGCTGCTGGACAATGGACCACACTTTGAAAAAAATGCTGTTTTAAGGATGCCAAACCAGTGTTTTGATCGTTTTGGTTCTGCTGGAATGTCAGGATCTCTCTGGGTTAAGAAAAGAAGGGAATGTCACACACAGAAAGAGCTACCTGAGTGACAGGGAGAGGGTCTTTAGCTAGGTTAGGATTTCTGTCAAGGCCACCATGGTCCATGCTTGTTATCCTGGAGGGTCAAAGCGGAAGGAGCAATGCCAGCCTGTCCAAGAAACCTGCTGAGTAAAAGCCATCCTTGAAATTTGCCCCTCGTGTTTGGTGGAGATTATTCAACACCAGTGCCATCAGACAGGCTCTTTGCCACCATGAGCTGGAGAGAACTAGGATCCCTGGGACCAGAACTCAGTGTCCAGAACAAGCACATCTCACTAAGACTTCACAAAACGACTTTCCATGACCCTTGCTTGTACCCAGGAGCCACAGACCATTTGGAACTTCTCTGAGGATAAACTCAGGCTTAATGATCCATTTTCCTGTGCCCTTGGAAAATGGTCTCAAGGCACACAAGAGTCAATTAAAATCAGAGTCCACCAACTTGAATGAAATAGCCCTGGGCCACCAAGACAAGTCTCAAGCCTGGCTCCTACCCCAGGCAGAGCAAGCAGTAGCCTCGGGAGAAAAGCAATTATTTAGGGTTGCAGCAAGGACATGCGCTACTATCGAGGAGCCTCTAAGTTCCCTCCCCATCCCAGCAGCCTCTGCAAACATCCAAGCTCCCGGATACTGAATGCCCAGGTGGGAGACAGTTAAACCATGTTCCCCATGCTGGCCTCAGCTTTGAAGAACAGTCCACAATCACACTAACACCCAAGGTCCAGCCAGGACATAAGCTGGTCTGCTCAACCCCGACTCTCTCCCTGCGACAGGAACTGACATTTAGTGAAACCCCAGATGCACCAGCTCCACACACACCATCTCATTGAACTCTCAGGACAATCGTTTCAAGTGGGTGCTGCACTGTCCCCATTTTATGGATGGTCACACTGAGGCTCAGACAGGTTAAACAATATTTCCAGGGTCATAGGGCTCACAAATGACTAAGCCTGGGCTCTTCAACAGCCTGCTATATTGCTTATTTCAGTGGACAAGGGCATGAGATCTGGAGCCAGGATGCCCGCACTCAAAACTGTGGCACTTATGTTGGCTCTGTAACCCTGGGCAAACACTACTTTCCTTCTCTGTGCCCCAGTGACCTCAATCATAAAGTGGGAATCATCTTACACACCTCGTAAGTATCACATTGATTGACTAACCCACATATACTGCTTGGTACAGAGCCCAGCACTTTCTAAGGACATAATAAATATGAATTGGATATAGTTTGGGTGTGTGTCCTCTGCAAACCTCATGTTGAAATGTGATCCCCGACGTTGGAGGTGGAGCTTGGTGGGAGGTGTTTTGGTCACGGGGGTGGATTCTCTCATGAATGACTTGGCGTCCTCCCTGCGGTAATGAGTCAGTTCTCACTCTATTAATTCACATGACAGCTGCTGTTTAAAGAGCCTGGCACCTCCTCCCTTTTCTTTTGCTCCCTCTCTCACCATGCTACACACCTGCTCCCCGTTCACCGTCCACTGTGATTATAAGCTTCCTGAGGCTCTCCCCAGAAGCAGATGCTGGTGCCATGCTTCCTGTACAGCCTGCAGAACAGTGAGCCAAATAAACCTCTCTTCTTTGTAAATTACCCAGCCTCAGGTATTGCTTCATAGCAATGCAAAACAGACGGATGCAGTTCTTGTGATAACAGGGGTTCGATTGCTAGAACCCGTTTATGCCAAATGCAGCTCTGACTCAGAAGAGGAAGGCCTGGAAGTGGCCAGTGCCATCAACACAGAGCCATTCCTCTCATCTCACCAGACCAACTAGGCAACAACCACGAAGTGTTCCCAACTCTATGAAGGAGAGGAAGTGCACATGGCACATTCCTGGATGTGCACACGATACGCTGGTTGCAGTCATTTAATTAAACAGTGCTACAAGGGAGCACTTTGTTTGATGGGGCAAGCTGTCCTAGGGGAAACATTTTTAAGAAAATGGCAGGAGGGCTTTTATTTTAAAAAGTCATCCTCCCTCTCCTTCTATGTAAACATATATCCAAAAGAACTGAAAGTAGGGACTGGAACAGATATTTGTCCACCCAGCACTTTGAAAGGCTGAAGTGGGCAGATTACTTGAGCCCAGGAGTTCGAGACCAGCCTAGACAACATGGTGAGACCCCATCTCTACAAAATTTATACAAAATTAATAAAAAATTAGCCAGTGCGGTGATGCATGCACTTAGAGTCCCAGCTATTCAGAGGCTGAGGTGGGAGGATCACCTGAGCCTGGGAGGTGGAGGTTGCAGTGAGCTGAGATCGCACCACTGCCCTCCAGCCTGGGCAACAATAGTAACAACAACCAAGTTAAGATGGTAAATTTGATGTTATATGTATTTTACTACATTAAAAAAATACAAACAAAAAACACACTTGATAAGTAAAGAAGCCAGTCACAAAGACTACGATTCCATTTATGTGAGATGTCCAGATAGGCCAATCCATAGATACAGAAAGCGGATTGTGGTTGCCACGGGTCGAGGGAGTTGGCGCAATGGGGAGTGACTGCCAATGGGCACACGGTTTCTTTTTTGGGATACTGAAAAATGTTCTGAAATTAATAGTGGCTATGTCTATGCTACTGTGAATGTACTAACAACTCCTGAATTCTGTACTTTAAAGGAGGGAATCTTACGGCATGTGAATTATATCTTAATATAATTGGCTATAAAAAGGAAAGTTGCTGTCAGGAAAAAAAATCATCCTCTCCTCTGCTCACTTTTCCCCCAGTGGTCCCTGAGCTCTTGGCTTGAGGCCCTTGCAAACGCCGTTCTCTCTGCCTGGAGCGCCTTTCACTCCCAGTCCACACCTACACCATGCATGGTTCATACTTTCTCATCCTTCAAGCGTAAGCTTCATTTCCAGGAACATCCCTGTCTCCATGGGACCTGGAGTGCCCGGAACTCCCCTCCAAAGACTCACAGGCTCATATGTGTTCCCTCCTCCCTGCGGCAACACACTCCACAGATGAATGACTGCACCTCTCAGCAATTACGGGGCTGGAGGGCAAGTTACAGGATTCCCTGGCCTCGTTCTTCCTCACCTGTAAGATGGAGCTAACACTGCTTTTCTCATGGAAGTTTATGACTGGTGGCCAGTTGCGGTGGCTTGCGCCCGTAATCCCAGCACTTTGGGAAGCCGAGGCAGGTGGATCACTTGAGGTCAGGAGTTTGAGATCAGTCTGGCCAACATGGTGAAATCCCATCTCTAATAAAAATACAAAAATTCGCCGGGCATAATAGCCCATGCCTGTAATTCCAGTTATCTCAGGAGGCTGAGGCAGGAGAATCACTTGTACCTGGGAAGCGGAGGTTTCAGTGAGCCGAGATCACGCCACTGCACTCCTGCCTGGGTGACACAGTGAGACTCTGTCTCAAAAAAACAAAAAACAAAAAACAGTGGAGCCCTTCTGAAGTATCCACAGTTGGTGACTTCATAAATAGCAGGAAAAGGGCCCCATCTGGTGATGAACCCGAGAGGAAATAAGCAACGTGTAAGTCAGTCAAGGCTGAATTCCAGGGTCAAGTGGGGCTGAATGTGCGTTTTAAATTCAACTCGTCTTTCAAGGATTATCTATTGAGCAAACATTATGTGCCAGACACGGTCTCAGGTACTGGGGGCACAGTAGTGAACAAAACAGACAGGACAGATTGCACAGGGGTGCAGTGACAGGCGAGGGCAAGGGACATTCATCCACTCAACAATACTGCTGAGCTCCCACTTGGTTGGGGCCCTGCTCTAGGCACTGGGGAGCTGGCAGTGGCCAAGAGAGGGAAGAGCTCCTGCCCTGCAGAGCTGGCACCCAGTGGGAGGACAGATGACACAGCAGCAAGTCCACTTCAAATTGTGGCAAATTCCATGAAGCAAGTGAACAAAATGACAGGCAGAAAATAAACCGGAGCAGTGGAATAGCTTGCAAAGAAACAGCCTTTTGGAGGAGTGTCACTGAAGCTAAAGTAAGACCCGGGCATGTGAAGAGATGGGACAGAGAATTCCAAGACAAAGAAACAGCCAGTGCAGAGGTCCTGAGGCAGGAACTGCTTACTTTGATGGGGGCAGGGGATGCTGTTGGAAAAGTGGGCAGAGTGCAGATGCCATGCAGCCTGGAAAGACGTGGTGAGGAATTTGAGTTTTATCCCAAGAGCAATGGGAACACATTTAAAAAGTTAAAATGAAAAAAACTCCGGGTGTTCCGAGAACAACAAGATCTGCCTTCTCTGAGACAGCATATGTCCTGGGGAAATGAAGTGAACTGAGGCCGGGTCATTTATATTTTATGCTTGCAGAACCAGACACTAGTGTATTTTAACAGCATGAGCAATGCCGGATTTCAACATTACTAAGGCAGGAGATGAATAGAGGCAGGGAGAGACTGGAGTCAGGGAGGCTGGGGAGGCACTTCTATTAGATCAACTGAGAATTGATGGAGACCTGGATGAGGAGGGGTGGTGGGTAGGCTGGAGGGGAAGGGAGGGAGCAAAGCCTGGACTAAGGGATTAAAGAATTGGGAAGAACTGAAGATGGAAGCCAGGGACAGGTTTGGTCACCAGCAGAGGAAAAAGCCCCAGATACCCCCAGCGTCCTGGGGAGAGCGTGCAGGACCGGACTCATCTGGAAAGAGAGACTCTCATGTCTCCTTTTACTATCAAAACACATGCACAGACCAAAATGCACAGATGCATGGGACATACTGGGCTGAAATAAAGATTCTGTGAATCTCTCAATTATTTAAAAGTATTTAAATTATTTAATTATTCCTTAGCAACAGGGGAAGCCTAGATGGAAATGTGTACTAACACACTGTGATATGTTATTTAAAATCCCAGGCAGTCCTTTCCTTTCCATCTGTGACCAAATCAAGCAACGCCGGATGCTTTCTGTAGGTCATATCTTCTTATCTTCACAGTAACCAAAAATTAGGTCTTAGCGGCTATTTCTGCTCCCCTTCCTCTCCAGCCCAACTCCGCATTCTCACTTCCAGCTGAAAGCTTTGCCTGCCATTTAAAAAATCCTTGCCAGACCCATGTGAACCCCCAGCTGCCATCCTACTTCTCTGATCCCATTGATAGATGAACACCTTATCACAGCAGACTCTATTTTCTGCCTCCTGGTCGCCTCCCCACATTGTGTCTTGGGCCCACTCCCATCGGGCATTCTTCCCCATTCACAAGGAGACAGCCTTAGTTAAGGTCACCAGTGACTTCCATGTTGCCAATCCAATGGTTCCTTCTCAATGATAAGAGGGGGGTAGTCGATGGTTCAATTAACAGAGTTGTCCCGGGCCAGGTGCGGTGGCTCATGCCTATAGTCCCAGAATTTTGGGAGGCCAAGGTGGGAGGATCACTCAGGCCCAGGAGTTTGAGACCAGCCTGGGCAACATAATGAGACCCTACGTCTATTTAAAAAAAAAAAAAAAAAAAAGAGAGAGAGAGAGACAAGAGAGTTGTCCTTTGTGTTGAGCACATGAACAGTGACAGTTATGCCCATTTGACCAATGAGGAAACAGAGGTGACACAGAGATAAGAAGGCATTTGCCTGAGATTGGACGTCGAATGAGTTCTAGGCACCAAGGGAAGCAGGGAAGGGTGTGATACCCAATTCACGAGGTGCAGACCTGCCCCCAAGGAAGTTTCCAGCAACCTTGCTGCAGGACAGGCAGGCCATAACCCCATACAGATTCCCCAGTAGCGTTCAAATCACACCACAGGCCCAACCCGTGCTATAGCAGAAAAAGCAGGAGGCAGAAGACTGTGGCTTAAGTCCCAGGACCACTCATGTCACTGCCTCTTGATGTGGGGACTTGGAGCAGGTCACCTGGCATCTGAGTCTCGGTTCTGGAATTCGCAAAATGAGATGTGAATTCTGGCCCTGCCTTCCTCACGAAGGGGCTGTGACAGTCCAGGGAGATGACGCGAGTGATGAGTGTTTGGCACACTAGGAAGTGGCGGAATATGACTATTTCCGCACCGGCCCCATCTGCCGCTCTGCTCAGCACCCACAGCGGCAGATATGTAACATGACGTTTCCATGAATTCTTGCCATTAGGAATTCCCAACACCCACGCTTTTTCCCTTCTGAAAGTTCTGCTGCATAAAAGAGACAGAGAACAAGCCACCCCCTCCTCCGCTTCTCTGGATAATTCTACACCACTCCCCCCTGCCCATCAAGTGTCTGTGGAATTCCAGCTTCAAGCCACCCCCTCCTCTGCTTCTCTGGATAATTCTACACCTCTCCTCCCCGCCCATCAATCATCTGTGGAATTCCAGCTTCTCAAACATACAAACAGTTCATACCGGAGATGACCAGCGGTTTGGAACAGCCAGATCATTTGCCATTTCTCCTTTTTAAAAGGTCTTTGGGGACATGATTAACAAAAGCTAAGATGGGAGGAAAGGACAGAAATGAGAGCCCCAAGGTTTTTTGGGTTTTTTTTTAATGTTTTCAACGAGCTGACTGTGACTTGAAACAAGAGGCCAGACCTGGGCAGCCAGCAAGCTATGATGAATAACGCTGCCAATGAGGGTGCTTTTTTTGTTCATTAACATCCCGCTTGTGCCCTAAGACCAGGGTGTGATGTATGGCAATTGTATCAATGTTTCCCACAGGGCAGGACACCACATGGTTTAGTAAGTGGCTAGAGCCATCCCACCCAAGCTGGCCATTTGCTCCTGTGTGCAGACTGCAACTCTGAACAGGCCTCAGTGCCTCTCAACCACCTCCATGACAAGAGCCGATATTAATGGAGCACCTCCGAGGTGCCAGGCGCGGTTAGAGGTACCTACCACGTGTTAGTGTATTTAATAAATCTTTACCAATCTCTCTTTCAGGCTGGAATAGCGCTCCCATTTTATTGCTGGAGAAACTGAAGTTTGGAGAGGGGCAGCCACAGGCACCAGGGTCATGGGGTTACCATCAGTCAAGGCTGGGACTTAAACCCAGGTCATGTGCCTCCCAAAACCACGCTGCTGTCAAATACTCCACCAAGGGAATTCAGACTGCAGTGCTCTCTGCAACAGGCAGGTAAAGTGAAGTCAGGCCAGGTGGGGACTGTAGTGAACTGACTACACACACCCATCTAAGGGGAAACGCAGCCACTCTGAGGCAACCACAGTGATTTGCATGAATCTCACGTGCATTCAGCCACAGGTGAAAGAAGGCATCTTGCAAAAGCAAAACTATAGGAACCAAAAACAGATGAAGTGGCTGCTAGGAGCTGAGGGTCGGGGAGAGCTTGACCACAAAGAGGCAGCAGGAGGGAATTTGGGGGATGGTGAAAACACTCTGCACCTTGGTGGTGGTTGCACAACGGGATGTTCACCAAAGATGCTATGACCAAAAGCTAAAAAGCCTGAAATTAACCACATGTAAAGTAGATCTTAAACAAAATGGGACGAAACAGCAAATCTGTGGACTGGGTCCAAGCTGTGGGCTGCTGTTTTGTAATCTCTGCCCCACCTTCCACATCATTAACACCTGTCACACACAGCGATGAACATGCAGGGCTGGTGGGTGTGACTGATAGGGGAAGAGGTGAGGGGAAGGTGCTGACTCGCCGGGACTTGAACCCTTCCTAGTTCTATCACTTACTGGTGGGGTGACCCTGGGCAAATAGCTTTCTCTCTCTAAGCCTCAGTCCTCTCTGTTTCAAAGAGGGGTGAGGACACTTTTCTTTGCATTCCTGTTGTCAAAATTAGATGAGATCCTAGAGATAATGCTCCCAGCACACGGCAGATGCTCAATAAATTCTCCTGTCCTTGGAAATGTCCATGGCCTCCCAGGAGTCACGTGGGCCCAGCAATCATCCCCTTTTATGATCAGATTTCTCAGGGGCCCCTCCTAGGTCATCTTAGCCCACCTAGAAGCTGGGGAAAAGCCAACCAGGCCCAGGACTTGCTCTTTCTCCTGCTAGCTCCCCTGGGGAGTCCCTAGCGTAGCCACCCACAGAGACCAGGTGGGATACGTAGCTGCCCACCCCCGGCCCACATTGCTACAGGTGAGTTCATCGGACCAGCTGGCTGTGGGACTTAACAGGCAGGCAGAACAGCAAGTTAAAGAGTGGGGGCTCCGGAGGCAAACAGACCTAGTGGGTTCAAGTCTTTTTTTGTTTTGTTTTTTGGATATAGAGTCTTGCTCTGTCGCCCAGGCTGGAGTGCAGTGGCGCGATCTCGGCTCGTTGCAACCTCTACCTCCCAGGTTCAAGCAATTCTCATGCCTCACCCTCCCGAGTAGCTGGGATTACAGGCATAAGTCACCACACTCGGCTCATTTTTCCATTTTTAGTAGAGATGGAGTTTCGCCATGATGGCCAGGCTGGTCTCCAACTCCTGGCCTCAAGTGATCCGCCCACCTCAGCCTTCCAAAGTGCTGGAATTACAGGTGTGAGCCACGGCACCTTGCTGGGTTCAGGTCTCAACTCTGCCACTTGTTAGCCAAAAGACATTGAACAAATGACTTATGCTCCCTGAACTTTGATTTTCCATCTGTAAAACAAGGATGCAAGGAGCACCCAGTTCTCAGACCTGTGGAGAGGATAAGTGTGATGATGCTGCCATGTCCAGGCACACCATAGAGCCCAGACGACTTACCCGGATCTTCCAGATCAAATGCTGCTGAGTATTACTCTGCCCAGGAATCCCTCTGTGGATGAGTATTTACAAGGTTTACATAAGACAAAGTTCCCAGTGAGGTATGTGACACTTAGTAGATGCTTGATAAATTGCAGCTATTTTTCTGATGATCTTGGTTGCTACTAGTGAAAGATCATGCCCCAGAGGCATCAGAGCAGGCACAGGCCATGTCCAAATGGGATAGCTGGCCAGGCATGGTGGTTCACATGTGTAATTCCAGCACTTTGGGAGGCCAAGGTGGCAGATCATGAGGTTAGGAGTTCGAGACCAGCCTGGCCAACATGGCAAAAACCCATCCCTACTAAAAATACAAAAATTAGCTGGGCGTGGTGGTGGGCACCTGTAGTCCCCACTACTCGGAGGCTGAGGCAGGAGAATTGCTTGAACCTGGGAGGTGGAGGTTGCGGTGAGCCGAGACTGCACCACTGCATTCCAGCCTGGGCAACACAGTGAGACTCCATCTCAAAAAAAAAAAAAAAAAAAAAAAAAAAGGGATAGCTGGATTCTTGAATCCAAAAATCCAAAATGCCAGAAACACAATTAGTACAGAAACAAAAAGTACCTGGGCCTTATCACAGTCCCAGACATGAATCAAAAGAGACCTGGGGCCTCCAAATATCCAGCAGACACTAAGCATTGATCTATCCAAGAGTAAAAGGACAATATTCTGGAAACAGACCCGCCTTACAGGAGGTCACCGAGCGAGTCAGAAACAAAACCAACAAAAGGAGAGAGCCTCAGTTTCTTGACTGAGGCACAGAGTACAGCCAGCCCCTCCCAGATTGTCACAAGCAGGCCACCCCCGCCCTCATGGAGGGAATCCATAATCATAGTAGGTAGGATAATTAGGCAGTCGCAGAAAGGAAGCCTGGGAGAAAAAAATCAGATTATCAGCTGCACCGACTGCCAGGAAGGAAATCTTTCTCCCCCATCTTGGGTCGTTAACCAGCTGTGTGTGTTCAACTCGACACTCAGCAGAAGCCCATCTGGGCAATAGTATCACTGTATGTTCTTTTCTAACTCAAACAATATTATGTAAACTTGAGTAGAGGTCTCTAGGCTCACGCGTGCATTAGGACGATGGATGGATTTGGGTTTTACTACTCAGATTTTGTTGGCTGAGCATTCTTCTCCTGGACCAAGGGAGGGAAGGGTCTAACACTCTTCCTTCTTCCTTGCTGAAGTTATTTCTACCTCTGCAATCAACGCACCCCTGGGCTGCACCCTTCCCACCCCCAATACACACACACCAGCTGGGAGGGAACAGGCGGGAACAATAAGGAAGGCTGCTCAACCCACAGGGACTCTGTCCAGTGCCTCCCTTACTTGTCACAAGTCAGGTGGGGAAGATGAGGGAATATTTGGTTTTAAGCCACTATGCTCTCTGACCATCTAAAAATATTCCTTTTTCTTATTTGCCAGTCTCCTGGGCAACCCTGGGATAAGCCAAACTCTCTCTGGCTGTCTTTTCTGCTCAGTCTAGTGCTCATCATTCAAGCCTGTCCAAAAACCTCCTCCTCCAAGAAGTCCTTCTTGACTCTTTCACTACGGATCTCATCTTTCCTTCAAAAATATTTTTTTCAAGATTTTCTAAAAACCATTGTACAAGTGTCAAGAGCTCTGTGTATAGGAATGAACAAGACACTTTCCTGCCCAGGAGGTGCTTTCTGAAAACTGGGTCCCATGTGACTCAGCCTCTGGTTCCATCCCATCTTATGGTGTCTCCATCTGGTACAGGTGGTGTGGGTGAGCAGGAGAGTCAGGAAGATCCAAGGTTCAAGTATTAGCTCTGCTTCCTCCTTCCTGTGTGACTTTAAGCAAGCCTCTGAGCCTCTCTGACTCTCTCTCCCTCCCTTGGAAAAATGTGGATAATAGTAATTACCACTTAGGATTGTTGTAACCAATGGGTTAATGCAGGTCAAGGGCTTAAAATACTGCCTGGTACATGATAAGTGCTGAGTAAGTATTATCCTGCTATCCTTACAACAGGTGCTTGATACATTGTTAATATTTTTACTAGTAAATTTCAATTTAATAGTAAATGATTCCCTTCAACTGTCTTGTCAATTCCTTATCAGCAGTAAGGGCCCTCTGTCCCCTACAATGCCTGCCAGCAGAAAACAGAGCCATTTGGAGTTTAATATTTGTTGATGGTGAATGAGCTTTTGCTCCAGTTTAAAGATTAATAGCTGCAAGTGTTTTCCTAATAACAGCCAGTCTTTGTTAACATGCGCTGGCTTAGCATGTGGTTTGTTATTTACAGACATCATGTCACGGAGCCCTCGAGGTGGTCCTAGGAAGTTTGTTCCTGGACTCCAGGTCCGAGGCCACAGGGACACTTCCTCCCTTGCACTCCCACAACCTTTCCTGCCTGGGCCTCTCAGTCTTCTGGAATTTTTATGTCCCCCTTTCCCAACTCCTTACCTGGATAAGACCACAGGTTCTGGAGTCAGGCAGACCTGGTTGGAATCCAGCTCTAAGCATCTTTCAAAGGGAGCTATCCAAATGCTTTCTCTAAAAAGGTAGCTAAAGATGATATGACTTAACATATCAGTGAAGCCTGGTACATAGTAAACGCAATAAATGTTAACTGTCATTATTGGTGTCATTGCCCTAATTGGTGGTATCATAGTATTTACAGAATTAAGGCCAAGGACTGTGTCTTGTTTCTCTATAAGACAAGGCATTATAGACTTTTCTCTATAACCCATGTCTGCATGTTGACACGGTCCCCAGGTGATTCATGTGCGTGTTCAAGTTTAAGAAGCACGGATACAGAAGGCCAAAGTTGCAAACTCGTATGTCTGCAGCGGCTAGAAGCAGCAGGAATAAATTAGTGAAGTGATCCCTGAGGGCTTTGAGCAGATTAAGCAATGTGACTCTTCACAGCTCCTTCAGATTGGACTAAAGGTAGGCACCAGACTCAAAGCCAGAAAATCCATTGGCTGGCCTGGAGCCAATCAGATTGAGTCTCTTGTTCAACTCTGGGAGAGGAGGAGAGGGATGTTGTTGGTCAGACCCAGGTGGGCCTGAGATTGAGATGAGTAGGCTTGGGCCCTGGGCATTCTCACGGTCTGGGGAAATCAAGCCAGAGACAGGAGCAGGCCTGCAGGTAAGAGCAGAAGTGGGCCATCATGTGGCCCCCTGGAAAGACAGATAACAGGCTCTGCTGACCTTCATTCCTGAGATGGAGCACCTGATTCCTAGGAGTGTCCCTTTGTCCCATTCAACCAATCTCTCCAAGCACTTCAAAATACCCTTCAGGCATGAGAAGGTGGGAATTAAATAAATCCCTTAAATAGAAAATTATTCAGTGGTTAAAAATAATCCTCGCATACTGGCACACAAAGATCTTAAAGGCTTTATTTAAAAGCAAAAAGTTGGCCCCCCATAGTGGCTCACTCCTGTAATCCCAGCACTTTGGGAGGCTGAGGTGGGCGGATCACCTGAGGTCAGGAGTTCAAGACCAGCCTGACCAACATGGCGAAATCCCATCTCTACTAAAAATACAAAAATTAGCCAGGCATGGTGGCAGGAGCCTGTAGTCCCAGCTACTCAGGAGGCTGAGGCAGGAGAATTGCTTGAACCCAGGAAATGGAAGGTTGCAGTGAGCTGAGATTGCGCCACTGTACTCCAGCCTGGGCAACAGCAAGACTCTGTCTCAAAAAAAAAAAAAAAAGAAAGAAAGAAAAAAGAAGAAAAATACTTTATTTGCTTTATAACCTCAGGGGCTGACAGTTGAGGTAAACACATTCAACAAAGTATTAAATATATGTGTTAATATATGCATTAAAAATATTTTTTAAATTGGCTTCAGTGATTGAGTTACTCCAACTTCTTCAAACTCCTTTCTCCTCCACGGGAACCATTTTCAATCTCTTTAGTCATCTTGGCCACACCTCCCTGGGCCCCTATCCATGTCTTTGCATGTTTTTTTTTTTAAACAAGTGACCAAAGCGGGGTTTGGAATTCCACTGAAGGCCTGCCTGGTGCAGGGTATGGCTTTATTCATCACGATCTTTGGAACACACCCCCAGAATCTTGCTGACTCCATTCAGGGACAGACACCAATGACCATCACCCCCAATTTCAATTTGGGGGGATTTTGTCTGATCCATCCGCTTTTATCCTGCCTCTGGATTGCATGAGCTTTGTTGTGGCTCTTTTCTGGGCGCTTGGGGATATTATTAAAATTAAGTGACATTTTTCGAGTCCCTTCTATGTGCAAGAACTGTGCCACACCCTTCACGTATATAAACTCGTTTGGTCCTTCCAGCAACAGCTCTGTAGGGGGTAACATTATCTTTGTTTCCTAGGTGAAGAAACTGGGGCTCAGTGAGCTGTGATGTGTCATTTGTCACACAGCTGGGGAGGGGCAGAGCTGGGGTTTGAACCCATGTTCTTCCCACTCCACATGGAAACCACTGTTTTTGTTCATAAAACAGTATAAATTCATCTCATTCTGTTTTTAGAATATCATTTTCCTCAGTTGTTCAAAGCCCTTTGAATTCTATTTCTGTCTTTCAGGATATTAACGCTGCCTCTTAAATATCATCTACATGTTTAATGAAGCAAATTCGCAAATACTTCATCCAGGTTGTCAGCAAGAACATTAAGCGGAAGAGTTCCCAGGAGTTTTTGGAGAGTCAATTACTATTTGGTTGAGATTCTCAAACCACTTGTTCACTAACCTATCAATCACTTTGTCATCTTTATTGACCACTTCCTGTGCCTCTGCTAGGAGGTGTCAGGAGTAGCCCTGAGCTACAAGAATCTCACAGTCTAATTGCACAATGCAGTGTGGTTAGGACCACATTTGCCCACAGGGCCAATACAAATGACAGGGAAAAATGTTCACTGTAACATTATCTATAATAGTAAGCTCTCTAAATATCAAATTAGTAAACTATGGTATGCCTATTTCATGGAAGGTTAGACAGTCATTATGATATTTTTGTAAGCATATGAAACATGGAGAAAAAAATAATGTTAAGGCTACAGTATTATTTACATGGTATGTTTGCAGGCCCCTCCTGTAATACTGAGCAATGGTCAAAAGTAAAATCCCAGGGTTAAAATATTAGATTATGAAAGTAAAATACATAAAGTAATTAAATACCTTTACAAACTTTAAGCATATAAAACCCAACAAGATGTAAAAGCTGTGTGCTAGATAAAACTTTGGTGAGATGGTGTTTAGGTGAGCTGAGCTGAGACTTAATATATCAATTCAATGAAATGTGGACTAAAGATATCCTTTCTGCCAGTTTCCCTAAAGCGAGCAGAAGCATTCATCAATGTTCCGGAGAATTTCCGTTTGCATTCAAAATTAGTGTCAGCTGTCTCTAAAATTATCCTGACCAGTCAAGCCACATTTTGAGTAGCAAGTTTCCCTATAAGGCACATAACCTTGGCCTTAATGTTGTAATAACAACATCACCAATTAGAATGATAACGAGGTCTTCTCTGATCGCACTTTTAAAATTGCAATCCCCCAAATGCTTCCCCTTGTCTCTGCATTGTGTTTCCCCAAAGCGCTTACCACCTCTGTCACATCACCATTTTTCATTGTCTCTTGAGATGCCCTTTGCTGTGAGACACACCATTATTTTATGTACCACTAACAGTGAAAACAAAAATGCCATTTAAATGACATGAAGCCTTAACAACACAATCCAAATGAATCAGTTCCATCAGTCTCTCAATGTGTTAAAAGTTTTTTCATCTTTCCAAGGGATTTGATCATTTCCCTTGTCTTTACTCATGCTGATGGGCTCATGGTAAGCGAGCATTCTGCACTACTTATCTCAATAATCAAATGCAACACAGTTGCATCTTCCTTGAGTACCTTCCTTGCTTATGTCATACAAAGTACATGGGTGTTGGTTTACAAGAAAAAAATAATGGAATTATGATCGGCACTCCAATGATAAACATTGGCTTCACTAACATCAGACAAATGCCCTGCTGTCTGTTCCCTTGCCCTTCTGCACACATAGTACCAATGCTGAGTCAGATGGGTATAGTGTTAAGATATCTTAAATGGAAATTAAAATTCCCACACATAATAATTCCAACAGTGCATTCAGCCCAACAAAAGCAACAGCCATCTGAATGACCTTAATGATGATTTCACAGGAACATACTATGACAACCATATCTTGACTATTGCCCCCACCAGGAGCAGGCATGAGACAGCAGCAGTTCCATCGACTGCAAAATTATCCCAGTTTCAAAGATATTACAATGGGGGATGGGGCTGCATTTCAGGATTTATTAAATCCGCCATTTATGTTATTTGTTTTCATTCCCTGCCCCAATTTAGAACGGAAGCTCTTTGAGGCAAGGGATTTTCATGTCTTCTATTCTCTGCTATATTTTCAAACCCAAGAACAGCAACAGGGACAGAGCAGTCAATATCTGCTGAATGAATGGCTCAATTTTGCTCTCGATCTGGCCCACTATCAGAACTGTGTCTGTTCAGATTGTATTCTATGGACAGTCCTACCTTCATGCTTTGCTCCCTACTGTGCAAATCTTATTTATAATAATTTGGCACAGATACTTCATGCATCAGATGTCACATGTAAGATTATGCCAACATAAAACTTTTACATACAAATAAAATTTGAAGTTTATTTTACAAGGTTTGCATTTTGACCTCAAACACAATCATTGACCAACATTTGTTGAATGTGGTTGTTACATTCAGGATGCAATACTACATTTTCAGGGTACAAGAAGGCACAAGCAAGTGAGAGAGTCAAAGCGTGTTTGTAAAAATACACAGACTGGCACAACTCCTGTTCTGTGCTGACCCAAGCCAGCACTGGCCACACCTGTTGTCCTTGCTGTTCTCCCTAGCCTCATACCCTCAAAAGAGGACCTTGAAATCCCCCCTCCAAACAGCCACTGCCCCTGTGCCAATTGCAGGAGGAGGATGTGGAGGGTGAAGGCCAATGCTGAGCAGACCCGGCTGTCATTTCTAGAACCATCTTCTGCTTTTCAAAATGTCAAGTCTGTTCTACTGGAATAGAGTCACAGCCTTTTCCATTCCCCACACGACATTTCCCCTAAACCCAATCTGCATTTTATAATTACAAAAACAATGCATGCTTGGGAGTCTATAATTATTTCAAAATTAAAAAGTGACACATGCTCATTGAATTAAAATTATAAAAATTAAACAAGCAGACAAATATGAAGGGAAAGTTTCCCATCCATCTCTCAGAGGCAAACCCTGTTTCATTTGTTAAATGTCCTTCCAAACTTCTATGTGTACCCAATTTGTGTAAGTTCTCCTGTTGTGAAAGTGGAACCATTCTATACACACTATTGTGGAATAAACTCTCACCATTTATTGAGGGCATCACATCCATATTCATATCCATGTCTATAGTACAGATATATCTGTACTATATCCGTATCTATACTATAGCTATCTATATCTACAGCCATAGCTACAGCTATCTCATGTTTTTCCTTTATAAATCCTTCACTGGGAAGCTTTGTAAAACTTGTATTTCTATTGTATGCCTGTACCCCAAGTTTATTCAAGCAAGTCTTCTTTATGGATCATTTCCACAGGAGGCGATAAATCACATATACACATATAAATTTTGCCTTTTGTATTTCTGTAGAATACATTTCTAGAAGTAATTTCTGACATGCATTTTTCAATTGATGATACTGATAAATCACCCTTCAAAAAAACTGCACTATGAGGTCCCTTTTTTTTTTTTTTTGAGATGGAGTCTTGCTGTCACCCAGGCTGGAGTGCAGTGGCGTGATCTTGGCTCATTGCAACCTCCGCCTCCCAAGCTCAAGCAATTCTCCTGGCTCAGCCTCCCGAGTTACTGGGATTATAGGCACATGCCACCACGCCCAGCTAATTTTTGTATTTTCAGTAGAGACAGGGTTTCACCATGTTGGCCAAGCTGGTCTCAAACTCCTGATCTCAAGTGATCTGCTAAAATGCCTCCTAAGTGCTGGGATCCAGGCATGAGCCACTGTGCCCAGCCTAGATCCCCATTCTTTTCATGTGCATTGAAATACCAATTGAGTACCTTCTATGTGCCAGATTCTTTTCCAGGTGCTGGGGAAAGCAGCTGCGAACAAAAGGAAGTCCCTGCCCTGGTGGAGCTTGTCGTCTAGAGAAGGGAGCTGGACAGTGAACAAATACAGAAGCTATGGGTCACATGATGATAGAAGTTATGGAAAAAAAGCAGAGTAAGGGATGGGGAGTAGCTGGGAGAGTGGGGGCCATTCAAATGAAAGAGCCAGGTTACCTCCTTGAGAAGTGAAGGAACTGGAGCTGGAGAGATACAGGTATCTGGGGGAAGAACATTCCAGACAAATGGAAAGCATGCCCACCAAACAAGCCAAGGCTCTCTACCAAAACTCTCACCAACGTGGCCATAGTCGTGACTTCTCTATCTTCAGAAATTGGAGGTAAAATAGATACATATGATTTGAAGTAAAACATTTTTTTCCTGATTTTGTGAACATTTATAATCTGTTTTTGGGAATTGCCTGTTCTGTGACCTTTGCCATTTTTCTCTAGCAGTGTCTGACTTTCCCTCACAGATTTCTAAGAGTGCTTTCTACTTGAAGGATATTAAGACTTTGTCAATTAGTGTGCAAATATTTCCCAAATCTGCGATTTTTCTTCTGACTTGATCCTCATGTCTTTTTCCACAGGGAAATTGAAAAGTTTTATGTAAATAAATTTGCCAATCTTGGATTATTTGGGATTTTGTGTCTTTTTAAATGGCCTTTCCCAGCCCAGAATTATATGAATACTTTCCAAAAATTTGAGTCCTTTTGTATTAAAATACAAAAGGATTAAACTCACCACAGGTAGTTGTAATGTGTGTTAGTATGTTTAAGACTGGAATTTTTTGTGGCGGTTGGTAGAAGTATATGGTATGAGGTGGGAAATTTCACTTTTTTTCAGTGGATATGCCAATTATTCTAACCTTGCTTATCAAACAATAACTGGGTGGTTCGAACTCTGAGGCTGGGTTATCTCAGCTAGAAAATAGCTCCACCCTTCACCAGCTTTGGGACCTCAAAGGTGTCCCTTCACCTCTGTATCCCAGAACTCTCTTCTGTAAAGTGGGTTAATACCAGTATCTGCTCCTTAGGTTGTACCTACCTACAATGGACCTACGATAACATGGGACTTCAGTGAGGCTCAAAGTGAGCAGAAGGTGAGTCTTGCAACTTGCATGAGTGCAGGACACATGCCCTGTTGAAGTCAGAACTTGCTTCAGACTCAGAAAGCAATGCCGTTCTAAGAAACATGAACAATAAAAGCTGTGTTAATCTCCTGTATTAGCCAACAATTTATGCTGAAAATGATGCCATAGAAGGGAAGGGAAAGAGAGGGCACTCCAGGGTTCCTTTTCCTCTCAGTCCTTCCTTAATCATCAGCAAGCCGAAGATGGGGAGTTGGTAACACGTGAGCATAGTAAGAAGTGAAATAAAGGCAGTTAGTTTGGGGCAAGTTTTAACTCTTCTGCTAAGAATGAAATATATATCCATGTACAGACTACAAAATAGGAATTGTGTATTTTCAATGATTCCATATATGAGTTAACTGCTTCTATATTTGCATTCTTAACAAGCATATAATATAAAGATGAACACTAAAATTCATGCTAAACATTTTTATTTTTTCTTTACTTGGAAGGACACTAAATAACAAAAAACACTACGATGAGAGAGACTGTGAAAGAAAAAGAAACAATGTTTTCATACCTTTAGTGATACTTTTTTTGCTTTTTGATTGAGTCTTACATTTTTATTTCACACTGGCTCCTGCTAATTCTATAGCCAGCTCCATCCTGGCACATAGCAGGCACTCCATAAATGTCTGAATAAATCAATGAACGCCCCTGCAGTAAATACTGATAAAGCCCAGGGGAATGGGGGAAGTAGCTGGCACAAGTAAGGTGAATGTGTGCATCTCTGCCAGCTCTCAGACAGCAGCACAACCATTAACCCAGCTCCATGCTCTGTTATCAGCAGAAGTCCACGTGGGGCAGGAACTTCTCTAAGGAGAGACTTTTCTTTTTATTTATTTATTTATTTATTTATTTATTTATTTATTTATTTGAGACAGAGTTTCACTCTGTTTCCCAGGCTGGAGTGGAGTGGCGCAATCTCAGTTTACTGTAATCTCCGCCTCCCAGGTTCAAGCAATTCTTCTGCCTCAGCCTCCTGAGTAGCTGGGACTACAGGCCCATGCCACCACACCAGGCTAATTTTTGTACTTTTAGTAGAGACGGAGTTTCACCATGTTGGTCAGGCTGGTCTCGAACTCCTGACTTCAGGTGATCCACCCACCTCCCGAAGTGCTGAGATTACAGGTGTGAGCCACCGCATCCGGCCCAAGGCCTTTTCTATCCATTGCCATTCTCCTTGCAAATCCCCATAGGCCAACAGGAGCTACTTACAGAGCTCCTGTGAAGCTCTGTGAAGGTGAAGAACACCTTCCTGGTAAGATGGTCCCCAAGATTTGTCCCCATCTCTGAACTCCCTGTGCCCCGTGGCTGTTCACTGCAGCCTTCAATTCCCAGACCCGCCACTCTGCAGACTGCTTGCTATCTGCTCCTCTGAGTCAAGGACTGCTCTTGTGTGTTGTCTAAAAGTAAAGCCTAAAAGCCACATGATGGCCCAGGCACGGTGGCTCACGCCTGTAATCCCAGCACTTTGGGAGGCCGAGGTAGATAGATGGCTTGAGCCCAGGAGTTTAAGACCAGCTTGAGCAACACGATGAAAGCTCAACTGTACAAAATTATATATATTTTGTATGTGTATGTATGTGTGTGTGTATGTGTATATATATGTATATATATATGTATGTGTATATATATGTATATATATATGTATGTGTATATATATACACACATACACACTCAAAAATTAGCCAGGCATGGTGGTGCAGGCCTGTAGTCCTAGCTACTTAAAAAGCTGAGTGGGGAGGATCACCTGAGTCCAGGGAGGCAGAGGCTGCAGTGAGCAGTGATCGTGCTGTTGCACTCCAGCCAGAGGAGTGACAGAGCAAGACTCTGCCTCAAAAAAAAAAAAAAAAAAGTGAAAGCCACACGATGATCTGCCCAATTCATTGAGGAACCTGGAGACGCCATGGACTTCGTGCTTTCAACCTCCTGCATCTTTAACCAGATCCCATTATCAGCCGGCCGTCTAGCTGGGAAGTGCTCCAGCCAGCTATTTGTGGCTTATCTTTGCTGAAAAGACTAAAGGAAAGAAAATAGACTCCTTCAGACTCTTCACACAGTGGTTTCCCCTTCCAGACACAGAGGAGCAGTCTTTCCTCCCACCTCCCTCTATTCTTCCACCCAGCATCGTGGAAAAATGTGCTTTTGTGTTCTTTCTGTCCTTTGCAGGTTGTAGCTTTGGCCTTTCTAATTTACCCTCCCAGAGGAGTGCTATTTAGTTAGGAGCATTTCTGACAAAAGCCAGGTTTCTGTCCACTTCCCCTGGCATTCTGGTTTGCCCTTGAACTCAGCATCAAGTTCTGGGGTTAGCCAGTGTGGCATCTTGCTCCCCTCCTACTGATCTTGCACCACCATAGTGAGGACCACATGTGCACAGGCACGCGCAGAGAGATCCTATCAGTCGCAGCAACCGTGGGCTGAGCCTACTGAGTGCCTGGCTGTTTACACGCATCATCTCATTGTTTTCTCAGAACAACCCCTATGAGGGGAAAGATTATAATCCCCATTTCACAGAAGAACGAACCAAAGCTCAGAGTCATTAGGAAACTGCTCCTGAGTGATGGGTGGGAAACAAACCCAGGACACTGAATCTCAAGTCCATGCCCCTCCACTCCCCACGCTGTTCCATCCACACCTGGGCACATGCACGCCTGAACATCCCCAGTGGCCAAGCACGAGGTCTCCCTTAACAGCAGCTCCTCCTGGCCCCAAAATCATTCTGCATTCTTCCCAGTATCCCTTCGTTCTCCTTTACCTAGTGACATTCACTAGGTGCAAATTTAAGAATTCCTCTTCCTCTTGTTAGATTTTCCCTTCCATCCCATAGATCTGTTTGAATCCAACCCTCTCCAGCACTTTCCCAGATCAGGAAGTGCCTCAGAGCACACAGGGAACCCCATCACACCCCAATACGGGTCCCTGGAGCCCCAGATCCACTGAGTGGGGACCTCGAGGTGAGCCCAGGAATCTGCATTTTAACTCACATCAAGGACTCTGCCCCAGCAGGTGCACATACCCTGGCGTTTGGGAACCACTGAGTCCTTTACCTCATTGGTGCTACACAGGAATCACCTGGAGTTCTTACTGAAATGCAGATTCTGGTTCAGCAGGGCTGGGGCTGGGCCTGAGATTCTGTTGATGCAGCAGATTCCGGGGCCACACATTAAGTAGTGAGGGTTTAAGGTCAGTGGTTCTCAGCCCTGACTAAATATTGGTATCACCTGGGGAGCACTTAGATCTAAGCTGCCTGGGCCCTGCCCCCAGGAATCACACAATTGTTGTAGAATCAAACCAGTGTCCCCCTGCTCAATGTATTGAATCTGACTTATGCTGGCTTGGGAAAGCCTAATGTTACATTTTTAGGAATTGTGTGAACCAGTTGATAAACAGAACCACTATTAACCATCAAATTATATAAACAGAATTAAACTAATTATATTTAAAAGAAAGACAGTACATAATTACAACCCAGCACTTCCTAATCATTTTACTACATTTCACTCCTTCTATGCTCTTAAGATTATTTGTGTCTATTTGATTATTTACGTACCTGTGTGGTGGAAGGGCTACTTCGTCTTTCTTCCCAACTCTGCACCCAGTCAGCGACATCAGCCTTGGTGGGAGTGTTTCTGCCTCGGAAAACTGCAAATGCTACAGATCAGGGTTTACTTCCCCAGAAAGCTGGTTGTTAGACATTTACCAGTGCACCTGCAGCCCTCATCACCCACAGACACCACAATCACCTGCGGTGCTTGATAAAAGTGCAGACAGCTGGCGTCTACCTAAGATTCCCGAATCCAACTCTCTGGTCATGGGAACTGGGGATCTGCGAAGTTTTTAGAATAAGTGACCCAGGTGATTTCTTATCTACAGTGAAGTTACTTTAGAATAATGATCAAATCTTCCTAATTAGCAAAACTCAAGTTGGATTAAGATACTCACTGCGCACCCACTTGTTTTGGCTCTGAGAAATCATTTCCAAGGCCTTTTGAAAAGGCTTTTTATCTGAAATCCTTATTCCATCAAAATTCTGGGCAGAGCACTTTTTTCTCCCCCAGACGTGAGCAGGATGTTGTATCAGGAAGCTCAGTGGAGGCCTTGTCACCTGGTTGTCCTTGCATCTGACCTCACACCCAAAAGCATCGGCCTCTCATTTTTCCCTAATAAAGATAGTGTGTTGGCCAGAATTTTCCATGCTCCAATGTCTCATCAGGCTTGTGTCCAAGCTCAGACCCTTTTGAAATGGTTAGAAAGAACCGAGTCAAGAAACTAGGCTATTAAATAAAAGTTCTGCCAGCCAGGTGTGGTGGTGGAGGTCTGTAATTGCAGATCCTCAGGAGGCTGAAGTAGGAGGATTGCTTGAGCCCGGGGTTTAAGGCTGTGCTGTGATGCTCCCTGTGAATAGCCACTGCGCTCTGGCCTGTGCAATACAGCGAGATCCCATCTTTAAAAGAAAAAGAAGTTTTGCCAAGTTGTATACTGTAAATCTTAATTGAAATTTGTCAAGGTTTGCCCATCCCTGGGATAGTGAAACTGGGGAAAAGTGGTGGGAATGATCCTATAACCCTTGTGTTCTAACCAACAGTTATTAAGCCCAATATTTCCCTCACTTTAGATAAGAATTTACATTTATTTCCTCACTTTTTCCTCCAGCAAACTGACAAATGAGTATCACCATGTTACAAATGAGGAAATGGTTTAAGAAATTTGCCAGGTAAGTGACATTCCTCAAGTCTTAACCTTTAAGATATATATCAGTTTTCTATTGCTACATAACAAATTACCACAAACTCAACAACTTAGAACAACACACATTTATTATCTTATAGTTTCCACAGGTCTTGGGTCCAGGAAAAAGGGTTAATTGGATCCTCTGCTCTGGGGCTTCCCAGGCTGAAATCAAGGTGTTGGCTGAAGTTGCAATTCCCATCTGAGTTTCTGCTAAAGCCAAGTACCACTTAGATTATTTACTTAAATTTTTCATTAATAAACTCACTTTTTATAAAACTCAGTCTTGCCCTAAGCAATAATATCCATTAAATTGCCAAGTTTGATTGTCAAATTTTCCTTTTTTCTTAATATGCTCAAATAAACATATCACTATTTTTAAAGTTTTAAGTGTTGCCTCTAAAATTGTGTGCACTGATTGTACCCACACCACACTTTACAATTATTTCCCGTACCACACCTGGATTTCATGACACTACATCCTACACTAGCAGCCTCAGGTACCTTACAAATGATTTCTGTTGCCAACCAGCTACAGAGAATCTACAAGGTCCAGGACCCAGGTAGGTGGGGAGCCTGCAGACAGGTGCATGTTTTTTCATAGAGACCTCCATACATTTGATACACACATTATCAGCATCGGAAATTAATTTTCACAACGTGTCCTCAAGTGTATGCAGATACTTTGAGAAGCTTAGAAGGTATCTTCCAATATGCCATGTCATTTAATCTTCACAAATTGTGAGGTAGACACCATCATCCCCACCTCATAGGTAAGGAAATTGAGACTTGAGAAAGTTATAGGACAGACTGAAATGCAAACTTATAGGTTCTCTGATTCCATTCAGCAATGTTTTCCATAGCATCATCACTCTTTCCAAACAACCTGCTAGTTCTCCACCAGCGACCATTTTTCTTTCTCTCTTAGTGACAGAGCTCACATTCCCAGCAGCTATGCATTGTGGCTGAGCACATGGCCACTAGGAATAAAGACTGAATTTCCCAGCTTTCTTTGCAGCTAGGAGTGGTCATGTGACTCAATGCTGGCCAATAGGGATGTGAGTGGAAGAGATGCCTACAACTTCTGGGAAGAGTCCTTCAAGTGAGTGATCTGTCTTTGTCCTTTCTCCTTCCTGATGGCTGGATGCAGCCATGATGGCAGGAGCTGTAACAGCCCCCTTGGACAATGAGGTGACCTTGGGAAGTGGAAGATATACACAGGGAAGCAACAGGCCACCTGGAGACTTTGTGGAGCAGACTGCCCTGCCAGCCCTACACTGCCTCCCTCGTACTGTTACAAGAGAGTGAGATAAACTTCTACCTTGTTTCAGCTACTGTTACTTGGGTCTCTGTTATTCACAGCCAGACCTTTTCATAACAAATATAAAGTCATAATGAGGAAGGAAAATGCCAAAGTTTCAATGTCCCCATTTTACAGAACAAGTCCCTTTTTTCTTGGAAACAGAACACCTGCCCCACAGTGGGACTGTGGGAGAAGAGAGGTGACTTGAGTCAGGACCCCCAGATGGCACCCGGTAAACATTTACCCACTCAGGTAGAGCCTGGACCCAAGGCTTCAGGACCTGACACTTACAAGCAATCTGGGGCCACAAAGCAGTTTGTTCTGACAGCTCCTCTTAATGATGTGTTTCCTGCAAGCCAGCTCCTCACCAGGAACTCAGAAACACAAAATCAAAGCAGCCCTACCAGGTGCTGGCAAATATCGATCAAAGCCAGCAAGGCTGGCAGAATTCTGATACCTCCTTCCCTGAGCTTGCCCGAGAATTTGGGAAATATTATATGACAATAATAAAGAGCAATTGAAACTTCGTTAGGGGATGGATGGAAAATGAGCCCAAGCCAAATAATGCCCAGCCAGAGATGGCAGGGAGACAGGGAGTCATTTTTGGCAGGAACATGTTGGACAGGCATGGAAGGTGATGTTGGATAGAGGAAGGAAAGAACGGATGTTTCTTGAAGCATCTTCAACGTTAACTCAACTTTATTGGGTCTATAGAGCTGGTCCAGCCCCTGGAGTTCTACTGTGGCATTTTCTCACTTCTCAAATTGTTATTTCGCACATCAACAACAACTGGATGTGGAATCCTTCCCAATAGCGGCCACCTCCAGTCCCAGATCCCCACTGGATTCCTCCCAGGCAGCTTTCCATGATGCTGCCAATATGTGATTTCTATATTATTGATTCTCACTGCCATTTTCCATTAGCTCCAACAAGGGAGATGAGACTGGTGACCTGGTAGAAAGAAAAGCAATCTATTGGATGTCAGTATTCAGAACTGGGGAAATACCGATGCTGTTTGACTTAGGATGGGGTTACATCGTGATAAACCCACTGTAAGTTGAAAATACTGTAAGTCTAAAATGCATTTAACACACCTAACCTACCGAACATCATAGCTTAGCCTAGCCTGTCTTAAATGTGCTGAGAACACTTACATTAGCCTACAGTTGGGCAAAGTCATCTAACACAAAGCCTATTTTATAACAACATCTTGAATATCTCATGCAATTTATCAAATACTGTACTGAAAGTGAAAAACGGAATCGTTGTATGGGTATGGTTTCTTTGGAATGTAAATTGCTTTTGAAACATCATAAAGTCATAAGTCAAATGGTCATAAATCAGGGGCCATCTGTAATGGTAATCATTACATTACTATTTATTTATTGCTCACGATGTGTCAGTCATTGTGTTGGGTAATTGATATCTTTATTGGCTAATGTTTATGAAGTATTTACTATATGCCAGACCCTACGTTAAACACACATTTTGCATGTATTAACTCATTTAATCCTCTCAACAGCCCTAAAAGGTAGGTACTATTCTTGTCCCTATGTTACTGATGAGGAAACTGGGGCCTAGCAGTGGGGGAATTTCTCAATCGCAAAGCTAGGAGGTGGATAAAGTCAAGACTGACCCATACAAAGCACTTCCTGCCACCTGAGGGGCGTAAAACATGAACAAGTACAGAATTGTTCATTCAGTGAAAAATTAGCTTGGGGCTGAGCAAGTAAGACATAGAAACATTTGCACACCCATGACTACATCCTCTTACCCAGCCTTATCTTTCTCAGAACTTACCACTATAATATGAATTGTTCACGGTCACGATTCTACCTTCACATATCAACTCCATGAAGGAAATAGGAAATATTTTTTTTCCTGTTTTCTTTCTTTCTTTCTTTTTTTTTTTTGACAGAGTCTTGCTCTGACACCTAGGCTGGAATGCAGTGGCGCAATCTCAGCTAACTGCAACCTCCACCTCCCAGGCTCAAGTGAGTCTCATGCCTCAGCCTCCCAGGTGGCTGGGATTGCTGGGGTTCAGTGGCATGATCTCGGCTCACTGCAACCTCCACCTCCCAGGCTCAAGTAAGTCTCGTGCCTCAGCCTCCCAAACAGCTGGGATTACAGGCATGCACCACCATGCCCAGCTAATTGTTGTATTTTTAGTAGAGATGGGATTTCATCATGTTGGCCAGGCTGGTCTCGAACTCCTGGCCTCAAGCAATCAGCCCACTTTGGCCTCCCAAAGTGCTGGGATTATAGGTGTGAGCCACTTTGCCCGGCCTTTTTTTTTCCTGTTTTCTTCAGTGCTATTTCCTTAGCTCCTAGGATGGTGCTAAGCACGTAACAGAGCACACTGAAGTGCTCAGTTAATATTGGAGGAAGGAGAAAGAAAGAGGGTTGGAGGAAGGGGAGAAAATGTCAAAGAATGTTTAAGAGCATGAAGAAAAAGAAGCTCTGAGGACAGACAGCATTATAGGGGAAAGGGGATAGGCAAGCAGGTCACAGAATAAGCCACTGGGCCCACGCTTGAGTGGGAGTACAAGGAAAAACTCTGAAATAGGCTTTGATTGGAAACAATGGCCCATAAAACCGCATTGAAAATGATACAAAGAAATTGACAGTTGGCCTTAGCTAGGGTAGACAACAGGGCGTGGTGGGGACAGCATCAAACTGGAAAAGCCATGCTTTTTCTGGTGGGGTGATGCTGGGGGAGGCCAGGGGGCTGTGTTTGATTCCAATCAATTTGTCACATTGGAAAAATTTGATTTTTTTGCAGCCCCCAAATCATATTTTTGTGAAATATTTCAACTTTTTATGTTGGCCTCAAATTCCAAGTTATTGTAAAATGCTATAGGAATGAGATGGGAGTCAAGGGGTTGGCCTAACCCACACACACATAATTATAAAATCTGGGCCACATATTTTTAAAAACAACTACTTGAAGGCTCTGGAGAACAACCAGAAACAGAGAAACAGAGGAGACTCTACCCTTAAAGACAGGAAGCTAAGTGTGGGATTTGCATATTAGTGACTTTTTGCCTGAGGGTACTCGCCAATCCACAAGCAGCTAAGAGTGACAAAAAGCTGCAGTTTACTGGCTGGAGGTGTCAAAGGTAGAGCACTGGAAAGCAGCTGGAATGTTAGGTGGTCAATCCTGGGAGAGGAGGAACTGCCACTGGAATTAGCTGTGACATCTCTATATAAAATGCACCCAAATTCTTAGCTGACTACAAAACTACACTTGTCAGGGAAAACCTAGGAACTGCAGTGAAAAAGCAGCAGCAAGAAACTAAAGAACTGAGTCAGAGTTCCTGCTGACGTTGAGGGAGGCAGAGTGTGGAGGATGAGCCTATCCAAATTAACTGCCTGCTAGAAAAAAATAATAACTCTTCAAAGGAGCACAACAGAACCCAGAATCTCTACAACATATCATTCATGATGTCTAGTAGTGAATCGTAAGTCACTAAACATACAAAGAAGCAGGAAAAGGTGGGTCATCATCAAGAAAAAAAAGCATTTAATGGAAAATGATCCCAGATGTTGCAATAATTTCAGGCGAGAAATTTAAGGCAGCTATTATAAACAAGTTCAGGGACTTAATGTCACCTAATATAAATGTAACTGGAGTCTCAGAAGAAGAGGAGAGAGTGCATGGGCAGGAAAAAATTTGAAGAATTAATGGCCAAACACTTCCCAAATTTGGTAAGAGACATCAACTTACAAGTCCAAGAAGTTCAGCAAACCTTAAATAAGATAAATACGATAAAAGCTCTACAGAGGCACATTATAGTCAAATTCCTGAAATCCAAATATAAAGAAAAAAACCTTGAAAGTAGTCAGAGAAAAGCAGCATATTACATACTGGAAGATAATGATAAGAATTATGGCTGACTTCTCATTAGAACCAATGAAGGCCAGAAGAGGAGGGAGTAACAACTTTATGATGTTCAAAGAAAAAAAACAAGAATCCATAGTTCTTTATCAGATGAAACTATCCTTCAAAAATGAAAACAAGGCTGGGCACAGTGGTTCATGCCTGTAATCCCAACACTCTGGAAGGCCAAGGCAGGAGAATCACTTGAGCCCAGCAGTTTGAGACCAGCCTTGGCAATGTAGGGAGACCCTGTCTCTATAAAAATAAATAAATAAATAAAAATTAGCTGGGCATGGTGGTACATGCCTGCAGTCCTATCTTCTTGGGAGGCTGAAGCAGGAGTATCGCTTGAGGCCAGAAGTTAGAGGTTATAGCAAGCTGTGATTGTGCCACTGCACTCCAGCCTAGGTGACAGGGCAAGACCCTGTCTCAAAAGAAAGAGAAAGGAAAGAAAGAAAGAAAGAAAGAAAGAAAGAAAGAAAGAGAGAGAGAGAGAGAGAGAGAGAGAGAAAGAAAGAAAGAAAGAAAGAAAGAAAGAAAGAAAGAAAGAAAGAAAGAAAGAAAGAAAGAAAGAAAGAAAGGAAGGAAAGAAAGAAAGGAAAGAAAGAAAGAGAAAGAAATAAAGAAAAGAAAGAAAAGAGAAAGGAAGGAAGGAAGGAGAAAAGAGAAAGGAAAAGAAAAGAGAAAGCAAAATAAAGATATTTCAAATAAAAAAAGATGGAGCAAATTCATCACCATAATCTTCTACTATAAGAACAGCTATAGAAAGCTTTTCATTCTGAAGAGAAATGATATCAAATGGTAATTAACCTACAGGAAGAAATGACAATCACCAAAAACAGCATATGTTTCAAACTGCTCCATCATCTCATGAAATATGTGAAAGAGAAACCAGATAAAAGAGGCACGTATGTGAAATCTTGTCCCTCAAACAGTAGAGCTTTAAACATCTCTGATGTCTGCCTCCCAGGCGTGAAGGCAGTGGCGTGCTCCAGGACAGGGGAGAGAATCCTATGAGGGTCTTTTCCTCTTCCTTCACTTTTTGGTCCCTGCAGAAAAGTTTTGAGGGGCAAACCCTGAGGTTTTGTAATCTAGGCCATACTGAAGACTCACCTGGTATGTCCATAGCCCCTGAGCATGGGGGGGTGAGGCTGGCTTGGGAAGTTTCACAGATCCTGCTGCCTCTGTGCTTACAAGCAGGTCGAACGTCTCAGCTGGGCACAGTAGCTCACATCTGTAATCCCAGCACTTTGGGAAGCTGAGGCGGGTGGATGACTTGAGCCTAGGAGTTCAAGATCAGCCTGGACAACATGGTGAAACCCCATCTCTACAAAAAATACAAAAAGTAGCCAGGCATGGTGGTGCAGTGGCGGCTTATGCCTGTAATCCCAGCACTTTGGGAGGCTGAGGTGGGAGGATCACTTGAGTCCAAGAGATTGAGGCTACAGTGAACCAAGATTATGCCACTGCACTCCAGCCTGGGCAACAGAGCAATACCCTGTCTTAAAAAAAAAAGGAAAAAAGAAAAAATAGTCTCCTGAGTCCAAGCCCAAGGCAACACAACTGGGAACAGGGAACGCATAGGTGGCAAACTGCTTGCTCTAGGAAAAGGCTCGAGGAGGTCAGGAGACCTGAGTTCTAGTTTGGAATCTTCCACACTCACTGAGCTGTTCTTCAGCCTCTCTTTCTCAAAAAGGAGAGATTGATTGAGAGAAAAAAAAAGTGGTCTCAACCTTTTCTACCTTGCTGTACTGTTGTGAAGTTCAAACATGCATCAGCTCACTGGAAATGTTTGAAGATCTTTAGAAATACAAAGAATTGTTATGAAGAAGGGTCCCTCCCATACATACGCTATACTGTTTTCAGTGTATAAAAATCCAAAGGACAGCTGGGTTATAAACACTTTGGACTGGTGAAGATGTGAAGAAATTGCAACCCTTATGCACTGCTGATGGGAATGTAGAATGGTGCACCCACTGTGGAAAACAGTACAGTGGTTTCTCAAAAAACTAAGCATAGAGTTACCATATGACCCAGCAATTCTGATGCTAGGTATCCACCCAACAGAACTGAAAGCAGGGCCTCAAACAGATACGTAGACACTAGTGTTAATAGCAGCATTATTCACAATAGTCAAAAGGCAGAAGCAGCCCAAATGCCCATCAAGAGATGAATGTATAAACAAAATGTGCTACATCTATACAATGGAATATTATGCAGCCTTAAAAAAGGAAGGAAATTGTAACACATGCTACAATATGGATAAACCTTAAGGACATTATGCTAAGTAAAATAAGGCAGACACAAAAGGACACATATTGCATAATTCCATTTATATGGAGTACTGAAAATAGTCAAATTCATAGAGACAGAAAGCGGAATGGTGGTTTCCAGGGACTGAGAGGAGGGAGTTCATGGGTACAGAGTTTCAGTTTGGGAAAATGAAAAGGCTGTAGAGATGGATAGTGGTAATGGTTGCACAACAATACAATTATACTTAATGCATTGTACATTTAAAATGGTTAATTTTGTGTTATGCACAAGGGTGAGGGTGTGAATGTACTTAATGAATTATACACTTAAAGGGATCAATTTTGTGTATATTTCACCATAATTTTTTTAACTTTTAAAAAATCACCTGGAAGCCCCTGGGACACAATGGATTTTTTAAACTGAAATTTCCCTGGAGTGTAGACTCCGGTGTTCCAGGTATGGAGGCCAGTCCAATGTCACTCACAAGCCTTGGAGCAGTAGGGACAGCAATTGCGCCCAGGGTCTAGAAAGAAGAGAGGCATAGCCAGGCACATGTGGTCAATTCGTCCTTCCAGAGCCTCCCTCTCACTCAATGTTCCTCCAAGGCACAATTTCATTTTGGTAGTTTCCAAGGTAACCTTTCCCTCCTACAACAGACTGGCCATGTGTAACATTAAAAGTAATGGCAGAAACAGCAATTACTTTTGCACTGACAAAATAATATTTATTAATAAAGCCATTTATTGGGTGAACTCATTTAGTCCTTACAACCCCAAGAGGTAGGTACTGCCATTGCCTTCATGATACAGTTGAGGAAACTGAGACACAGAAGTGTTCAGTCATCTGCCCAAGGTCACTTACACATGCAGTGGGGGACAGAGATGAGACACAAAAGCAGGGGGGCTGGCTCTATAGCCACCCCCTCAATCTTAACTCTTGCCGCCATTCTAAGACAAGCTGCATGTCTCGCTCAGGAGTGAAGGGTATTCCAAAGGCAGGTGAGTTTCTGCTGTTGATTTGTTTGAATTTTTTTGAAGTCAGTCCTCATCAGAGAAGCCATGGGCTATGAGGATGCCAAAATCAATAGCAGCTTTCTTGTATTGAATCTTTCCATGTCCCAAACACCATTTCCTCTAACCCTCACACCAATGCTGCCAGATGGGAAGGTATTGGCCCGATTTCACAGATGGAGATGGAGAGGCTCATGGTCATTAGCTAACTTGCCTGAGTCTATGCCTAATCTGGGATTAAAAGCCAGGTCTGGCTGATTTCAGAGCCTCTACACCTAAATCCAATGATGGTCCACAGGGCCAATTTTGCACTTAGCTCTTGGCAATATCCAGAGACATTTTTGGTTGTCCTATGGGGGGTGCCACTGGCATCTGGTGGGTGGAGGTCAGGGATGCTGCTAAACATCCCACAGTGCACCGGACATTGCCACGACAGAGAACCATCCAGCTCAGAATGTCAGCCGTGCTGAGGCTGAGACACCCTGCCAAAGCCCTAGGCTGTGATCGAAGGCAGTGCAGAGAATCTCAGTTTTAAGTTTTTAAAATTTCCCTCAAGGCCTTAAAATACACACCACAGCACGTCAGCCGTGACTATCTCTGGGTGGTGAGAGTGCTGGTGAGTTTTATTTTTTTCTTTTGGCAAAATTGCATTTTCTAAATTATCTTCAATGAATATGCATTAGTCTCGTAATCAAATAAGTTTCAGCTTTTCCAAGAAGTCCATGGGCTCTGGGAGTTGGAGAACCCTTCTGGGTTGGCATTTCATGATCTGATGTGAAGTTTCAGGAAGGTGAATCTCAGCATAGGGGCCAGGGGCAAGGTCTGGCTCAGCCGGTTACTGGATGCCCACCCTTGGACTTTGCCCCTAGAAGCCTGGTTCCTTGTTGGTAACATGGAGATGATATCTCTTGGGTTGTGTCACCATAGTTTTTCTTGGTGCCTGACCAGGTGCCAGGCACTATGGAGCTAAGCATTTTATCCACATCTGCTCATTTCAACTCCCCACAAGCCCATGAGATTGGCCACTGAACCCAGGAGGGAGAAGCAGCTTGCCCAAGGTCATGCACATGGTAGGTGGCAAAACTGAGACTCAAACCAAAAGACATTTGACTCCCAAAAGCCTGCCATAAGATACAGACCCAAACAATGGTAGTGTTTGCTATTCCTGCCCATGGAGGGGGCGCTTTGCAAAGAGTGCCCTCGTAAGGCAGTTGAAGAATCTCACGCGCAGCTGGCATCCTTCAGCTCCCAGGGCACAAAGAGCTGTGTCTTATCTGTTCAGCATCTGAACTGACTCAAGGAAGCTGCCTGGCTTAAGTCCTCCCAGGCAGGGGAGAAAGACCCTGGTCAGCTGGAAAAGAGGAAAGAGGTAAACCTGGGGGCCCGAGGAGGCTGGCAGAGCTCCTCTGTCTTCTCTCTGACTCATCTTGCAAAGAAAACATCCCTAGTGTTAGCCCTGTCCTCATCCGGCTGTGGGCTGAGCTCAGGTGAACACTCTGAAGTAACTGACACTCCACCAAATGCTGCCCGTCAGCTCTGGGATGCGACCCCATAGAGGTAGGCTGACCAGGGTTAGCAGGTGTTTTATATAAGCATGTCTTGTGTAATATTTGGGACAGCCTCATACTAAAAAATTATTTGTTGTTTATTTGAAGTCCAAATCTAACTGGGTGTCCTGTATCTTATATGGCAACCCTTCCAATGGGCCCTGGATATCTGAGAGTGAGGGAGGAAAAGGGCTAAGGGCTGCAGTTTTGGCCTTTATCAGGACAACTCTATTAGGACTAGGCCGGGATGACACCCTTCACATCTGTGCTGGGATCTGGGATCTGGGATCCTCTCTGATTCAGCCTTCACATCTTTTTTTTTTTTAATTTTTATTTTTTAAGACGCTGTCTTGCTCTATTGCCCAGGCTGGAGTGCAATGGTGTGATCATAGCTCACTGCAGCCTTGACCTCCTGGCTCAAGTGATCCTGCTGCTTCAGCCTCCCAAGTAGCTGGGAGTACAGGCATGCACCACCACACCTGGCTAATTATTATTATTATTATTATTTGTAGAGATGGTGGGGGGTGGGGTCTCACAATATTTCCCAGGCTGGTCTTGAACTTCTGGTCTCAAGCAATCCTTCCACCTTGGCCTCCCAAAGTGCGGGAATTACAGGCATGATCATGCCTGGCCCTCCGCATCTTTCTCAAAGGCATATTTTTTCCTTTTATTCCCTGCATAATATCCCCACCTTGGCTCCCCATTACCCTGAGCTAAGCCCTTAGCTGAGTCCTGTGCACTAGTGTCCCCCCAGGGCCTGGATGTAGAAGGTGCTCGGTAAACCTCTGTTGAAAGAACACGTAAGAAGATGGTCCCAGCCATCTGCAGCCTTGGTGCTTATTCCTGCTGTCTCGTGCATCCCGCGGGGGCCATGCAGAGCTTCTTTCTTTCTCCACCATCACCTGCCTCCAGCCCACCCCCACCCCTGTGCCTTCCCCCAACTCATCCTTATCTCAGCTTTCCCTTGTCTTCCACCTGGGGGGTTGGCAGTGAAAAGAATGCCTAACCCCTCTGGCAATGCAGAGTGGTATTGCTCCACTGTGTTCAGTCCATCCTCCCGACAACGGGTGAGGTGGGTAATTCCTGGTGCCAGTCCCCTTTTTACAGCTAGTAAGGGGGAGGCGAGAATTCTGAGCCAAGCCAGTCTGGCTCCTGGGCCCACACTTGTGCTGGCTCCCTCTTAATCCCCTGCATGTAGAACTTTCTACCCGGGCTTTGATTGCTCATTTACCTCTCCTGCTCCTCTGCTCCCCGTGTGCTCCATGGGGGGAGGAACCACTCCATCCTCCACACCTGTCATTAGCATCTGATAATAACAAGAATCATATCAACCAACATTTATTGAGCACTTATTATATTCCAAGGACTTTCTAAATGTTTGATGTGTTTAACACAATTCCCACAACAACCCCGCGAGTCATAAGTACTGTTGGTATCCCCATTTTACAGATGAAGAAACTGAGGCACAGAAAGGCTGGGTTAGCAGCTCCAGCCACACAGCCAGTGGCACAGCTGGGAGTCCAACTCTAGCAACCCAGCGCCAGAGCTACCCTCACAGCCTCCACAGCAAACATTCAGGAGTACTGGTGGTGTGCTTGAGTAAAGAAAGGAGATTTTGTAGTTACTTCACAGGACCTTGAGAACAAGCTTGTGAAATAAAGAGAGGGTCATTGTGGAGGTAAAGGAATGGAGGGCCCCCCACCAGCTGGCTGTGGAATCAGAACGCACTCCCATCTCTAAATGCCAGCACAAGCTGCATTCTTTAAAGGATTCTTTAAGCCCCAATACTAATATGGCTTGATCATTAGAAATAATAAACCATCATACCAATAGCTGATGCTCACTGAGAGCATGCAGTCTACCTGCCAGGTGCTGGGGGCTTCACATGCCCTCTTCGATAAGACTTCGAAGCAGATACTATTATCATCCCCAACTGATCAGCAAGGTTCAAAATGGGGAAGTGACTCTCCCAGGGTCCTGTGGCTTCCTGGTGACAGGGCTGGCCTTGGAGTCTCAGCCTGTGTTACTCTAAAGGACAGGCAGGGACGCAGCTTTCTTCTCTGTCCTCAGGAAACAGCCTGAGGAACAGCCATGTCATCAGGAAGCTACGTTTTTTTTACAGACGGATCTCTAATGAAACTTATTTACCTCTCTTCATTCCATATTTTCCAAGATAAGGATTTAAACCAACTGAAATAAACATTTATTCACTGTTTTTTTTTTTTTTTTTTTTAATCAACTGATGGTCATTGGGCTCCTACTCTGTGTGAGACACTGCCCTGGATGCTGGGCATACACGGTTAACAGCACCAAGGCATACCTTGTGGGCTAGTGCAGGAGAGCCAAGGAAACAGATAGATAAAATACCGGGTGATGAGGCATCAATGGTGTACATGGAGGGGGTGAGGGGAGCCCACCGAAGATACCCAATCCCCTGAACGGAAAGGAAAACACAGAACCCAAGATGAGCTATCAAGTGTTTGAGTTGGCGTTCACCAGAGAAATGGAGCCAACAGGATATAGAGAGATTTATAAGAGGAGATTCATTATGAGAATTTGCTCACATGATTCTGAAGGCCACGAAGTCCCGTGATGTGCCCTCTGCAAGCTGGAGATCCAGGAAAGCCAGTGATATAATTCAGTTTAAGTTCATAGCCTGGGGTGCAATTCCCAGTCTGAGTCTGGAGGCCCGAGGACCAGGAGCACCAGTGCCTGAGAGTGGGAGAACATGGAGGTCCCACCTCCTATAGAGGAAGCAGATTCATGCTTCTTCCACCTTTTTGTTCTACTGGGGCTCTCAGCGGACTGGATGATGCATGCCTACATTGAGGAGGGCAGTCTCCTTTACTCAGTCTATGGATTCCAATGCTCAGCTCTTCCGGAAACCCCCTCACAGATACACCTAGAAATCATGTTTAACCAGCAATCTGGGCTTCCCTTAGCCCAGTCAAGTTGACACATAAATAACCATGACATGAAGAATGAGCAGGAATCACCCAGGAGAAGGGGAAGGGACAGAGGGTCAGCACGTGTGAAGGCAAGGAGCGAAGCTTGCGGAAAGCCTGCTGTGAGTACTAAAGTGCCTCTGTGTCCCTGAACCATGGGCTGTGCAGTGGGGAGTGGGGAAGCCTGAGAGGTTGGGGTGAGGACTTGACCTTGAGGGTGGCGGGGAGCCGCACAAGGCAGGTGTGGAGCCACAGTTCCCACTCCCGTCCATCCATGCACTCCTCCTCGTGGGCTGGTCCCTTGGAGTTAGGTGGGGCCGTGTAACTACTTCTGGCCAATGGGCTGTGAGCAGAAGGGAGCTGTGTCCCTTCCGGGCTGAAGCATTTAAGAGCCAGTGCATAAGCCTATGGGTCTCCTCCCCCACCACAGGGACCCTGGAGCCACGTGTAGCTATAGGATGGAAGCCCTTGGAGACTGGAGCCACCCATCCGCAGGGAGCTTCCATGGAGAGGCTCTAGATCCACAGTAGCCTCTGTGTGCGTGAAAAGTAAACATCCAGGTTAAGCCACAGAGATTCTGAAATTTGTTGACAGCAGTGTTGTCTAGCCTGACTAGATCCAAGGGTGGAAAGCAGGTCAAGTTTGGTGACTCATGCCTGGGGAGATGCTTTGGTTAGACAGGCTTAATGGGTATCAAATATTTAAGTTTGGAGACAGCATCTGCAAATTAGTTCATTCCCACTGGGATTCAATTCCAGCCTCTGCTCCACAAACTGAAACCTCTGTCTTGTACTTTGTGGGTACGTGGTGAGCAAGTGGTCAAACCAAGAGAAGAATCGGGGACTGGACAATCTGTAAGCCAACCTCAGACTCAGCCCCCAGTGGAGAAACGTATGGGAGGCCCCTCCAAGGGCTTATGTTCATCCCTGTTGTGCCTTGGTCCACCATCAACCACCTGGTCAGCCCCTTTCTCCTCTGCCTCTGTGCACTAACACTTATCCCAGGCTCTTTACAGCCTCGAGTGGGATGTATCCCTCCATTCTGGCTGATGAGTTGTATAAGCAGTAGCAAAGGCTACTAGAAAGTGAATCTTTCAGATCAAAAGGCTTCGGCTTACAAAGACAGCCTCTCGCTTATGCCCTGCCTCCTCCCTAGGATGCAGAAGAGGATCACAGACACAACACCTGGAGCTGTGGCAACCATCTTGGGTTGGAGATAACAAATTCAAGGACAGAGGGTCAACCCAGAAAGGAGACTGGGAAAGGGCCTAATTCCCCGATGACATTTTTATGACGTGCGGTATCTTGGTACTTCTGCCCAGACATCTTGTTAAGACAGGAGTGAATATTCTTATCCTTTTAGCTGCTGTTACTCAGGGGTTTTGGAGCCAAACAGACCCTAACAAATACGCTTTTCACCTTTAGAAATCAATCAGTCAATCAATAGTGTAAATGGTTATCTCAGCTCAGGAGGATCGGTTCCACCAGAGATTCAGGGGAAAAAGCCAGTTGCCTCTGTAGGCTTGTTGTCATATCCTCCTCTGACATGTCTGGAGTCTGAGAGTCAGAGGAGACTGAGCTGGATGTTTTTGCATCTCCTTAGTTTAGAACATTGGCCACTGTTCCTGTGGGTCACGGGCATTCAAGGCCTGTGTTAAAAGCTTCAATCCCCACGCCACTATCTGGGGCTGATCTGATGCCAACTGCTCTTACTTTTCTCATCTCCTTCCCTGCGCTCCGGGTACAGCCCACAGCCATCTGTGAAGGGCACTTTGCAGGCATCATCCTTATCAATGTTTTACGCATCTGCAGGAGGCAACAGAACCCATGGCCAGGCTACTGCAGCCTCCCATACACAAATCCCGGCTCCTCCTTCCAGTCAGGTCCTAGGCCCTTCTCATTTCTGCATCAACAAGCAGAAAATGCTGAGGCTAGAAGAGGGCACATCAATGTTTTCTTGGTTTCTCATTATTTTGTCTCCAGCCATCCCACAGATACTAATCTTAAATTCCTAGTATATAACAGTGAAAGGGACTGGATGCAGGGGCTCATGCCTGTAATCTCAGCACTTTGGGAGGCCGAGTCGAGCAGATCACCTGAGGTCAGGAGTTCAAGACCAGCCTAGCCAACATGGGGAAACCCCATCTCTACTAAAAATACAAAAAATTAGCTGGGTGTGGTGGTACGTGCCTGTAATCCCAGCTGCTCAGGAGGCTGAGGCAGGAGAATAGCTTGAACCCAGGAGGCGGAGGTTGCAGTGAGCCAAGATGGTGCCACTGTACTCCAACCTGGGCAACAAGAGCGAAACTCTGTCTCAAAAAAAAAAAAGAGTGAAAGGGACTTGGCTTTAGGGAGCAGAGAGCCCAGGGCATTCACTTCACAGATGGGAAGACTGAGGCCCAGGGAGGAAGTGGTGGTGGCCCATGTTCACGCTATGACTTAGAGTCAGAGCCAGAACTAAAATCCAGCTCTCCATGAGTATAGGATAATCTCTTAAACATAGAATAATCTCTTAAATGTAAACAGATGTACATACCTATATGCACATGCAAGTATAACAATCAAGTAGAAGGCTATTCCTTCTTGTTTTTTTCAGTGAGCTCATAAACTGCTTGTGGTCAAGTTTGCATATGGTAGAAACTCTATTCAAATGGGGTTGATTATTTAAAGGGGCTTACTGCCTCTCATAAGTGAAAACTCTAGGGACACATCTAACTGGATCCAGTAGGCTAAGAGATCCCCTCTGGATGTTGCATCTCCAAGCTCTGCTGCCTTCCACACAAGCTGACCCACCCCGGAACTGCTAACCTTGGTCAGAGGACGCGGTGCTCAGCCCCTCTTCAGCCACCTGAACTGGAGTGGGTACGTCCTCCAAAAGAGCACCAGTGCTGTTATCAGAAGAGGTGGGAAAGAGGGATTTACAACATCAGATGCCCACCACAGTAAGTAATGTACCTTAGCATCCTTTCATTTCCCCTATAGGTCCCTATAAACCCTAAAAACAAAACATCCCTGACTCACACATATGAATGAATGAATGAGTGTGTGTTGAATAAGCACTCACTGAATTGCTTATTATTAGCACTGGTGCTGTACACTTATGCTGCCATCCCCAAGGACTGCCCTGTGTCTCTTCATCTTTCCCCACTCCCACCCCATGCTCTCTGCAAGATACTGGAGCAGCCCACGGGTAGGAAAGGCAGCAAGTTACCCATTTGGATTGCTCTAGTGAGTCAAGAAATGCCCCTGTCGAATGCTGACCAAAAGCTGCTCTCCCAAGCGCTCTCTGCTGTGTGGGAAGGCTAACTTTAGCTGCACAAAGGGCTATTGCACTGTTGGTAAGGCCACAGGTTGAATCTGAAAGACCTGGGTTCGAGTTCCAGCTCTGCACCTCATTAGCTGAGGGTCCTTCTGCACATTCCCTCCCTCTCTGAGCCTCAGTGTCCTTATCAATAAGGTGAGCATAATACCAGACCCTACCTGGGAGGAATCGCGTGAGGGTCACATGGCTGTATGGCAAGCCTATGGTTCAGTGCTTGAAACATATCACAGATGATCATTATTAGCTATCTTTGGTTTCACAAGGATGCTCTTAACCCATCAGCACCCAACATGCTTATTAGATGAGCGCTCACTTTGCAAGGAGCAGACCACTCCTGCCCTGGGGTGACTGGGCCACAGACCCACCTTAGTAATAAGGGAGACAGGGAGGGGTACCAAGTAGAAGATAAAGCAAATCCATGGGGCTATCACAGTTGATAAAGGACTTCTGCAAACATTAGCTCATTTAATCCTCACAATCATCCTGTGAGAGAGAGCCTGCTATTGTTTCCTTTATGCAGATGAGAAAAACAGGCTCAGAAACACTAAGTCATTTGCCTAATTTACCCAGCTAGTAAGTGACTCCAGGACCATTGCTCTTTGTGGAGCTGGAGGTGTGAGCTGAGAAAGGGACAGAGGTCATCTGCCATTCTTTCCCCCTGTCATTGCTGAGTGGAACCCATTTCTGAGTTTGTGCAACTGTGAGTGACTCAACCCACCCTCTCTGTCAGAGAGGTGGCATATGTCCCATGTCCATCCAATCACCAATCAGAGTGCCCCATCTCCCAGCCACAGAGACTGGGGCATGGACAGGTACATGGCCCAGACAGGACCAATCCAAACCTCCCAGGAACTTCATGGAACTGAACCCTCAAACTTCCCACTCAATAAGCCCCACTTCTCCCCTGGAGAGGAACCTCCATGATTCCCTGGAAGAGAATTAAGGCATCTGTGAAACAGGACACAGATACACATGTAGCCAGATGCTGAGCTGCCTTTTACAGCCTCCTCTTCACTGTTGTAAGAGCACCACTCTGCCACTTCCTGCTGTGATCTGGGACGAGTGCCTAAGCCACTCTGTGCACCCCCTTCTTCTCTGCAGAGTGAGGCTAGCACTAGTGCCTTCCCCGTAGGCTGCTGCAAGGGGTAAATGAGACGATGCCTGCAGAGGGTTCAGCACAGAGCAGGGTGTGCAGGAAGCATCAATAGCTGTCAGCTGCTGTGATCTTTTTATCTTACCCAGGCCTGCCTGCATCTTGTCACTTGTCACCCAGGTTATAATCAGCACCTAACAGCTTCTGTTCTCTCAGCATGTATCTGTCGCTTTACTGTTGGACCAGCTGGGGAAAGGGCTGCAATCATTGAGTCCCCAAAGGCTCGCTTCCCTAGCTCCTCTCCATTCCAAAGGGGATGGATAAAAACTTAAAATGATCCCAGCTGCCACCCTTTGAGGAGCGCCTTCTTGGCTTCCTTTCTCCAAAGCATTCTCAGCAAATGGCACCTCTCAGAGGGCCCCGAGCTGAGGCAGCAACCACGGCTTTCAGTGATCATTCACAAAAGTCCTCCCGGAACTGGGACCGTTCCCTGCTGATTCTAAGTCATCGGAGATATTGTTTACATTGTCACCTTCCTCGGACTATGTGTTCTGGAGCCCTGAAAATAAAGCCTTTTTGGCATTCCATCAGTAAGGATTTCTCAATAGCCATGAACAGAAGCCAATTCTGGAAAACGTAAGAGAAAAAAAAACGTACTGAGAGAACGTGAGCCTAGCAGCACTATTCACAACAGCCAAAAGGTGGAAACAACCCAAATGGCCGTCAGCTGATGAATGGTTACGTAAAATATGGTCTATCCATACAAGGGAATATTCTCCAGCCTTAGAAAGGAATGAGGCATTAACACAGGCTACAATGCAAGTGACCCTCAAACACCATTTGTTAACTAAAAGAAGCCAGTTGCAAAAATTCATGCATTGTTTGATTCCATTTACATGTAATATCCAGAATAGGTACATCCAAAGACAGAAAGCAGTTTTGTGGTTGCCAGAGGCTGAGGAGAGGCAGGAAGAGGAAGCGATTGTTTCACGGGTAGGGGGTTTCCTTTCCGGGTGATGATAATGTTTTGGAACGGGATAGAAGTGCTGGTTGCACAGCATTGTGAATATACTAAATGCCACTGAATTGTACGCTTTACAATGGTTAGTGTGATGTGAATTTTACCATAATTTTTCACAAAAAGAAAGATCAAAGTGTTAAGATTTAAAAAAAAAAATAAAAGGAATATGGGCTGGCCCAAAAGATAAAAGGAAAGCTAAAAAGCCGGGTTTGGGAAACGGCAGGAACCAGGGCAACCCCGTGGGTCTGGGTAGCGTGGGTGGAAATTCTGCTAGGCGTCATCCTGTCCCAGGCAGCACCCGCCATTTTTAATCCTTGAGTCAAAGACCCACACAAACCTCAGTCCCAGGCCCAGCTCTTGACAGGAGAGGGAAGGAAGCCTGGACCAACGGTCTCTCCAAGCTGCACAAGAGAAGAGAGATGGGAAAATTCATATTTTGTTGTCAAAAGAAGGGAGACAGCGGCTGGGAAGACAAAAATATACGAATTTGTGGGGAAGGAAGCTGGAGATGTGAACTGAGGCAGGGATAGAGGTCATCCGCCCTCCTTTCCCCTGTCATTGCTCAGAGGAACCCATTTCTGAAAAACCTATCATTCGATAGCTGCCCTGTTGCCCTCGTGCTACTGTGAGTGACTCAACGCACCCTCTCCATCAGAAAGGTGGCATATGGCCCCCGTCCATCCAATCACCAATCAGAGTGCCCCATCTCGAAGCCACAGAAACTGGGTCATGGATGGGCACATAGCCCAGGCGGGACCAATCCAATCCTCGCAGGAACTTCATGGGAAGACCCCTCTTTCTGCAGGAGGCCCCCACCTACCATCTGCAGTGCAGTGGAGCAGGAGAGTGGTGTCAGATCCGTCTGAGCCAAGTGGACTAAGAGTGAGGAAGGGGAGGTTCCCCACACACACACCAAAAAAACAAAACAACAACAACAAAAAAAAAAACAAGGTGCTGCTTCCAGAAGAAGGAATGTGAGCTAGGTTGGTCGAAACAACAGATGGTCATCACAGACATTGCCATCAGGAGGTTCACAGGACTGTGCTGACCTGCTGACAATATCAGATCATGGGTCCCCTGGTGGTCCCAAATTACCCAGACCACTTAACCCTCAATTCCCAGCTTCTGGAAGGCGGGAGTCCAGGTCAGCAGGTGATTCAAGGATCCCCAGTTGAAGCATACAGTATTTGAATTAGCCCCCCAGGTTGAATGCAGCACTCGGATTATTTAAATTTTATTTGCAACTCACGGCTGTCTTGCTGACACTGTAATTATTTTGTCAGGATGCTTCTTTAGTGCCAGGCTTTGCTTTCCCCCAGCAGCCTCCCTAGGGCTTGGTTCTGAACAGAAGGTTGGATGTAGATTAGCCAGAAGCAGCGGGACTGCAACGGTGCAGCAGCCGAAACTGCTGTGTGGTGAATGCAAGATGAGGCTTGAGGGTCTCTCTCGGCTGGGTCACCTCCGTCACCTGCTCACCTCCAGCAAATCTTGTTGGAAATGACCTGCTATTGCGCAAGTATTGACAGTCAGCCCCACCACCTCTCAAGCCAACCCAGCACCTGGTCCTGTCTATTCTTCTTCCTAAACCTTTCTCAAACTCCATCTTTTTCTCACCCATTCTTTTCTCTGCTACCATTCCTTTGCCTCCTCTGAGCATCCATCTCACCCTTCTCTGTTCCTCCACCCTTGACCATCCAGAATCCATCCTTATCTCTTCAAGGATCAAATCTGACCCTATTATCCACTCCCTTCACCCATTAATACCCTTTGACAGCTCCCTATTGCCCTCAGAAAAAAAACTCCAGCCTCCCAGCCTTCTTGGCATTGTTTAGAGGAACCTTCATGATTCAGCCACTACCTAATTCTTTTACCTTTCTGTTACTCTCTCACAATGAACTTCTTTGGGTTCTTAAAAAGTGATGTATGTTCTTTTACCTCTATGGAGCCTTTGTGTATGCTATTCCCTCTGCCTGGAATACTGTTCCCTCACTTCCTTTACCTGCTTAACTCTCCTTTTTTTCCTATTTCTTTTTCAGCTACTGCAGATCAATACCTATTCAACTCTTAGTCATCCTTCAGTTCCCATCAGAGAAACCACTGCCTGCAGAAATGTCAGGTGCCCTTTCCACAGGCTCCCATAGTGCCCTGCTCTTTCCCAGTCAAGAGTAAATTATAATTCTTGATTTGCTGCAGAACACACGCACATACATGGGGTAAGCACCTTATGGGAAGGAACCTTGACCAACTTGTTCACTGCTTCCTTAGCATAGTGCTTGGCACATCACAGCCATCCGCTAAATGTTTGCTAAATGAAATTACTTTTCCAAATATTTATTATTTCTAGTTTGCACTTTTAAACTTTTTGTTGATGCATAATGCACATAGAGAAAAGTGTGGAAGTCCTAAGTGTGCAGCTCACTGAATGATCACAAAGCAAGCTCACCTGTGCAACCCCAACCCGGGTCAAAACTAGAACATCAAAGGATCCCAAAAGACCTGCTAGGCCTCCTAGCAATCATTCTTTCCTGCTTCCTCTTCCAAAGGTAATCACATTATTGACTTCTAAGACAACAATTGTTTTCTCTGTTTTAAAACTTTATATTAATAACTTCAAATTTATATGTTTATATATTAACATTATATGAATGCAATAGGACTCTTTCACATCTGGCTTTGTTCATTTAACATTGTTTCTGAGATTTATTTATATTGTTGCGGTAGTTGTAAGTTGTTCTTTTTTTGGCTGTACAATATTTCACTGTGGGAATATACTATGATTTTTAATCCATTATACTATTGCTGGCCATTTGGATACATTCTAGTTTGAGGATATTTATGTCTTTGGTGTGCAGATATACACAATTCTGTTGAATATGTACTAGGAAAAGAAACAATGGGCCAGAAAATATGTGTATGTTTATCTTTAGCAGTTACTTTAGCCAGTTTTCAAAAGTGGTTGTTTAGACTCCCAACTGCAGTGGGTGAGAGTTCCAGCTGTTTCACATCATTAGTATTGTTGGTCCTTTTAATTTCAGCCATTCTGGTGGATCTGTAGTAGCATCTCATTGCAAATTTCATTTGCATTTCCCTGACAAACATTGAGGCTGAGCATTAGTTCATTGAATATCTTCTTTTATGAAGTTTGTTTAGATTTTTTTCCTATTCCTTTTCTTACTGCTTTGTAAAAATTCATGACGTATTGTGAATATGACCCTTTTTTCAGTAATTTGTATTGCAAACACCTCACTCATTCTGATTGTCATTTTCTTAATGTGACTTGATGAACAAAAGTTCTTAATTTTAATGTAATCCAATATATAGGTCTTTCATTTATGGTAAATGCTACTCGTGCCTTACTTAAGAAATCTTTTCTTGCCCCAAAGTCGTAAAGATATTCTCTTATCTTCCAGTGGCTTTATTGTTTTACCTTTCATATTTAGATTTAAAATCCTCCTGGGGCTGGGCACGGTGGCTCACGCCTGTAATCCCAGCACTTTGGGAGGCCAAAGCGGGTGGATCACAAGGTCCAGAGATCGAGACCACCTGGCCAACATGGTAAAACCCCATCTCTACTAAAAATACAAAAATTAGCTGGACGTGGTGGCAGGTGCCAGTAGTCCCAGCTACTCAGGAGGCGGAGGTTGCAGTGAGCTGAGATCATGCCACTGCACTACAGCCTGGCGACAGAGTAAGACTCTCTCAAAAAAAAAAAAAGAAAAAGAAAAAGAAAAAGAAATCCACCTGGAACTGATTATTCTCACGTAGGAGTCAAGTTTCACCACTTTTCCTTATGGATAGCTGATTGACCCAGCTATACCTGTTGAAAAGACCACTCTTTCCCCATTACTCAGAAAGGCCACCTTTGTCATAAATCATGTTATTTTATATTTGTGGGTCTGTTTCTAGAAACTGCTATTCTTTTTTGCTGGTCTGCTTGTGTATCCTTGCACAAATATTACACTCTCCTCGTTATTGTCATCTGTTAGTAAGTCTTTCCTCCAACTTTGTTCTTTCTGTGGTTGTCTTGATTGTCCCTGGACTTTTACATTTTTGTATAAATTTAAGAATCAGCTTATCAATTTCCAAACACAAAAAAGAAACCTGTTGAGATTGTGAGGATTGCACTGTACCTGTAGATTTGGTGAGAACTGATAGCTTTACAATATCGAACCTTCCAGTTCATGAATATAGTATCTCTCTCCATTTATTTATGTCTTTTAACATTTCTCTCCCTAATATTTTAGAGTTTTCTGCAGAGACTCTTACATATCTTTCAGTGGATTCATTCCTATTTGATTTTTGATACGACAGTAAATAGTATTGCTTTTAAAACCTCATTCTGTAATTGTTTCCCTTTGTTATATAGAAATGAGATCAACTTTTTTAATGTTAAACTTGTATCTAGGGACTTTGATTAAATTAATTTATTATTCCAATAATTTATTGGCATTCTTCCAGATGTTCTAATTACTCAAATATGTCATCTGTTGATCATTTTATTTCTTCCTTTCTAACCTTTATACATTTTTTGTCTGTTTTATTGCACTGACTAGGACCTTCAGTACAACATTGTGTACCAGTCATGATTAGCAGGCATCCATTCTTTCAACATTTTACCAAGGTTTTTATAGATACACCCTATTAGACTAAGAAAGTTCCCCTCTACTCCTGGTTTGCTAAGAAAGTTCCCCTTCTACTCCCTCCCAGTTTGCTAAGAATTTTTGTACTAACGAATGTTGGAATTTATCAAAAGCTTTTTCTGTTTATATTGAGATAATCAAATAATTTTATGCCTTTATTATATTAATATGGGAAATTGCATTGATGAATTTTAAATGTTAAACTATCTTTGCATTTCTAAAATATATCCAACTGGTCAGGATGTATTACTTTTTTTTCTTAATTTCTTGCACAAATTAACATATTACTCTTAATATATACCAGATTTTAAAGTGTGCTAATATGTTTAGAATATTTGTGCCTATACTTAAAAGAGAGATTGGTCTAAAATTTTCCTTTCTTATAATGTTCCTGTCAGATGTTGTTATCGGGGTTATAATAGCTTCCTAAAATGAGTTAGAAAGGAATCTTTATTATCCTCTGGAAGGATTTGTCTATTTGTATAATTTCTTCCATAGATGTTTAAAAATTTTTTGCCAGAGAAGCCATCTAGACCTGCTTGAAGTTTTCTTTGTTAAATGGTTTTAAATTAGATTCAATTTTCTTAATAGATAAAGGACTCTATATTTTTACTTTTTTCTTATATCCGATTTATTATTTTTTAAGGAATTTGTTCATTTTATCTAAATTTACTGTCATAAAGTTGTTCATAATATCCTCTTATTAGATTTTTTCATGTTCATTTGACCTATAGTGATGCCCTTTTTAAATTCCTGATCCTGATCATTTTAGGCCTTCTCTGTTTTTCCTGATCAGTTGCTAAGGATCAAAAATTAATAAAAATGTTATTAGTCTTTTCAACAAGCTTTGGGCTTTGTGAGCCTTTCCTTCATATATTTGTTTTCAATTTCTTTATTTGCTATTCATAACATTATTATTTCCTTCTTTTTATTTTCTTTGTGTTTAATTTGCTGCACTTTCTCAACTTTATGAAAACATGCTTTGATCTGATTTCTGCTTTTTATTATTTTCTTAATATATGTATTTAAAGCTATACATTTCCTTCTAAGTACAGCTTTAGATATCTCCAATAAGACTTTTCTCCATTTTTTTTTTTTTTTTTTGAGATGGAGTTTTGCTCTTGTTGCCCAGGCTGGAATGCAGTGGCACAATCTTGGCTCACTGCAACCTCTGCCTCTCGGGCTCAAGCGATTCTCCTGCCTCAGCCTCCTGAGTAGTTGGGATTACAGGAATGCGCCACCATGCCCAGCTAATTTTGTATTTTTTTTTTAGTTGAGGGGAGGGGTTCTCCATGTTGATCAGGCTAGTCTTGAACTCCTGACCTCAAGTGATCCGCCCATCTCGGCCTCCCAGAGTGCTGGGATTACAGGCATGAGCCACCACGCCCGGACTTTTTCCCATTTTTTATGAAGGTATAATCTACATAAAATAATTCCACTTTTTAGTGTTCAGCTCCAAGTTCTGACAGATGTATACAGTTGTGTAACTATCACCTTGGTGAAGACAGAGAAGAGCTCTGTCACTTCCCAAAAATAACCTTATGCCCCTATATACAAGGCAAAAATTTTCTCTTCAGCTGCATCTAAGTGGCTATCAAACCCATCCACTGAGTTCTCATTTTGGTGCACTTGTTTCTGTTATAGAAATTTAATTATTCATATAATCACCATTATATGTGATCATATATGTTGTTTCATTTGTTTTTCTATTTTTTAGTAGTTTAAAGCAGAAGGGTAAATCCAGCCCCTGTACTTCATCTTGATCAGAGTAAAAATTCCAACAAGTTTTTATAGGTAATCTTTTCATTATCATTTGGTTGAAAATATTTTCTAGTTTCCACTGTAATTTCTTCTTTGACTCATCAGTTATTTAAAAGTGTATGGTTTATTTTCCAAACACATGGGAAATTTTCTAGTTATCTTTGGATTAATTTCTCGCTTATATCTACTATAGCCAGATAACATATTCTGTGTGATTTCAGTTCTTTGAAATTTGTTGAGACTTGCCTTATGGCCCAACATATGGTCTGCTTTGTTAAATGTTCCATAAGCTCTTGAAAATAATGTGTATTCTGTAGTTGTTGGGTGCAATGTTGTAGGTATGTCAATTAGGCCAACTTATTAATCATGTTGATCAAATATTATAAATCTTTACCTTTTTATTTCATCAGATCATAATAAAATCCCTTAATGTGATTGTGGGCTTATCCATTTTCTTTTTAGTTTTGTTGACTTTGAGATTACATTATTTGATATAAATGAATTTTAAATTTCCAAATCTTCCTTATGAATTATACTTTTTATCATTATGAAATATCTCTTTTACCAGGCGCTGTGGCTCATGCCTGTAATCCCAGCACTTTGGGAGGCCGAGGTGGGCAGATCACCCGAGGTCGGGAGTTCCAGACCAGCCTGGCCAACATGGAGAAACCCCATCTCTACTAAAAATACAAAAAATTAGCTGGGTGTGGTGGCACATACCTGTAATCCAGCTACTCAGGAGGCTGAGGCAGGAGAATCCCTTGAACCTGGGAAGTGGAGGTTGCGGTGAGCCAAGATCATGCCATTGCACTCTAGGCTGGGCAACAAGAGCAAAACTCCATCTCAAAAAAAAAATTAAAAAAGAAATATCCCTCTTTATCTCTAGTAATATTTTTGCCTGAAAGTATACTTTGTCTGATATTAGCAAAGCTATTTCAGCTTTCTTTTCATCTATCTTTTTCTATCCATTTATTTTCAATCTATCCTCTTGTTTATGATAGTTCCTTGTAAGCAGCATATTGTTGGCTTTGTTTTTCTAAACAGTCTAATAATCTTCAACTCTTAATTAAAATATGCAATTTATTTGATTTTAAATATATTATCATCTTGTTACCTTTCTTTTGCATCATCTAGTATAGGCTCCCTTTTTCCCATCTTCATTATTTTCTTTCTGAAAATATTCAATATGTATTATTAGATAACACTCTCAATTATCTTATTAACTGTCTTATGGATTTACCTAGAGATTGCAACATACATCCCTGATGTACCAGAAAAAATAAATCTAGCCTGGGCAATATGTGAGATCCTGTCTCTACAAAAAAATGTTAAAATTTGATGGATGTGGTGGCATGCATCTGTGGTCCCAGCTACTTAGGAGGCTGAGTTGGAAGAAGCACTGTTTGAGCCCAAGAGGCCGAGGCTGCAGCAAGCCATGTTTGTGCCACTGCACTCCAGCCTGGGCAACAGAGCAAGACCCTATCTCAAAAAATAGTATACACACACACACACACCCCTACACACATTTATTTCATTCTGAATCCCTAAGTTTCCATCTACACACACACATACACACGCACATATGCATATATATGTGCGTGTGTGTGTGCTTTTACCATTTGTCAGAAAACAAAAGATCCTTGGAACACTTTAACTCCATTTACTACCTCCTAATTTAAATGTTTTTATTGTCATGTGTTTCAATTCTCTGTATAGTTGACCCTTGAACAATGTGGGTTTGAACTGCATAGGTCTACTTATACAAAGATTTTCTTTCACTTCTGCCACCACTGAGACAGCCAAGACCAACCCCTCCTCTTCCTCTTGCTCCTCAGCCTACTCAGTATGAAGACGGCAAGGATGAAGACTTTTATGATGATCCACACACCACTTAACAGATAGTAAATATATTTTCTCTTCCTTATGATTTTTTTTAATTTTATTATTATTATACTTTAAGTTTTAGGGTACATGTGCACAACATGCATGTTCCCTAGCTTACTTTATTGTAAGAATATGGCATACAATCCATGTAACTTGTAAAATATGTGTTAACTATTTGTGTTTTCAGTAAGGCTTCTGATCGGCAATAGACTATTAGTAGTTAAGTTTTTGAGGAGTCAAAAGTTATACATGGATTTTTGGCCAGGTGCAGTAGCTCATACCTGTAATCCCAGCAGTTTTGGAGGCTGAGGTGGGTTGATTGCTTGAGCCCATGAGTTTGAGACCAGCCTGGGCAACATGGCAAAACCTATCTTTTAAATTTAAAGAATTTTAATTAAAAATAAATCAATAAAAAGTTATACATGGATTTTTAACTGTACAGCAGGTCACCACCACTAACCCCAGTGTTATTTAAGAGTCAACTGTATTTTATCTTAATGTAATAATTATCAACATATTACCACAATAATAAACCTATTATTATAAACCTATCATATAAAAAGATAAACATATTAATTTATGCAATCAGTGTTCATTTACATCTATCCATTTATTTATCCTCTACATTGTTCTTTATTTCATCCTGAATTCCTAAATTGCCATCAAGGATCACTTTTCTTCTCCCTGGAGAATACTACTTATTATTTTCTTTAGCATTAATCTTCTGGTGAAAAATTCTCTTGGCTTTTGTCAAAGAATGTCTCCATTTTTCCTTAATTTTTAAAAGTAGTATTCTGGATAGAGAATCTAGGTTGACACCTTTTTTTTTCCTGCACTTTGAAGCTATCATTTTATTGCCTTTTGGCTTCCATTATGTTTAGCTGTTATCTTTGTTTCTTTGAAAGTAACGTATCTTCTTTCTGGATGCTTTATAAGGTTTTCTCTTTGTCTTTAGCTTTAAGCAGTTTGACTATGATATGACTAGGGATGATTTTCTTCGTATTTACTGCATAAGGTTCTTATAGCTTCTTTAATATATGGATGAATGTCTTTTATCATTTTTGAATAATTCTCATCAAATATCTTTAATTGTATTTCTTCCATATTCTCTCTCTCCTCTGTGATTCCAATTCCATATTTTAGACTGTTGCATCTTATTGTGTGTCTCATGTTCTTTCATTTTCCACCTTTTATCTTTCTTTCCTTCATTTACATATGTTCTTCTGATTTATTTTTCAGATTACTAATTTTCTTTTCAGCTGCATCTAATCTACTATTGAAAACACATCCACTGAGCTCTCATTTTCAAACGTTTCTCAGTTGTAGAAATTTTATTTGATTCTCTCCTACAGTTTGTTATTCTCTGCCAAAATTCCTCATCCTGTCACCTAGTGCTTTGAATGTTTTAATAATTATTATTTTAAAGTCCCTGTCAAATAATGCCAATATCTGAATTCCCTGTAGTTCTATTTCTGTTTAATGTATTTTTTCTTGGTTTTTGTTCTAATCTTGCCTTTTTGTCTTCCCAGCATTTTTGTAATTGTATGCTAGACCTTGTAGATTAAAAGTGTAGAATATTTTAACCCCCTATATTGTATTAGTCTTAGCCTGGATTCCCCCAGAAAGGAGAACCTGAGACCTTGATTTGTGTGCAGATTCATTTTGTTAGTAATCCAAGCACACTGGAGTGGGATTCTGAGAAGAATGTGACAGGGAAAGAGAGAAAGCCAATTCATGAGTACACTCTTGAATCAGTCATTACTGGGGGTAACTGGGGGTTGATCCAAGCTAAGACCTCCTAAACAACAACAACAAAAATCTAATTGCATCTCAAAATGTCCTGCCTAAAGAATGGAAGAAAGAAGCATTTATTCCCCAGCTCACATTCCCCATTGGTCAAGGGTTGCTTATGGGTGGTTAATTCCGTTTCAGTTCCAGGATGCATGTGCGTGATGGAAAGGTAGATTCCCATGGACAGAGGCGTCAGAGCAGCCCTGACATGAGAAGTTAGAGATGGCAAAGGCTGAGGCAGGTGATGTTGAGTTAAACCTGCACAAAGTTAGTTGCAGCAACAGTGGCTGGAATAAAATACAGAGCAGTAAAATATGAGGAGGGATGGGAAAAAGCTTCCAGTCTCTTTCCAAAGAGGATGTATTTTGCTTCTAACAGGCAGTTAGGTTAGGAAAAGATGAACCTGATTCAATCATGGATTTTAATGGCTCAGAGCCGAGCTTCAGTCCTGCTGAAGGATGGTCTGTTTCTCGCTCTCCCTTACTGCTAAGGAGCAGCTCTCCAGGGTCCTAAATCAATCCTAGGGTGTTTACCAGGGCCCTCCTTCTGTGGCTGGCTCTGAATGCCCATATTTGTTGCCCCAGCTCCATAAATCTGCCTTCAAATCAATGAATGCCTTAGGGGGAAAAGTGGTTTGAAAGATCAGACTCAGCGTTAATGGTTTCTTTTCTTTCTGGGATCTTGGCCCCTTGAAGCCTGGTTGCCTTTGGTAGCTTTCCAAAGCCTTTGATCAGATTTTATTTTTTGTGCCCAGGTTTTCTAGTTGTTCTCAGCAGGGAGATTTGTCCAAAACAAGTTAGCTGCCATTGCCGAAAGTAAAACATTCCCATTTGTTTACGAAAAGTTTTTGGAGGTAGACATGTACCTTCAAGTGTTAAAAATAGCCTTAAAAAAACAATCGCCTCAAAGTCTGGGTTGAGCTTTGCATCCACACTCTCCTCCTCTTTCTAGGACCCCTGCCCCTGGCCCTGCCATAGCTGTCACAATGTCTGGCACTTGGCACACACTTAATATGTGTTACGTGAATGCACACCCTGCAGAGTTGCTTGCTCTGTCCACAGAGGATGCTGTGAGGGTTGGGAAGACCATCCTTTTCCTTCAAAGTCCCCATGGGGCTGACAAGAAGCTACAGTGGGGATGAGAGGTCCCACAGACTTTAACACTCATAAGACCCCCTGGGAGAAGATGATGTGAGCTCATTTCTAGATCCCATCCTGGAGTTTTAATTTAACTCTAAGGCCAACGTCTACTGGGAAAATCTGTACTAAGCAACAGTGGCTCCAGCACAAATAATTGCCCAAGACTGGAATTCTTAGTTCAAGGATGACCCAATTTGGGGACCCCTTATAGAGGATCTCCAGGCCAGAACAAGCTGGGCCTGAAGATACAATATCTACTGGAATGGTGTTTCCCAAAGCGTGTGACCCCAAGTGACTTTGGATGGTAGAGGGGCCACCGCTTGAAACAGCATTGAATCCCAGAGTAAGTAACTCTTTTTCTATCCTCATTCAGTCCATTCAATTAAATCAAGGAAAAAGGCTCAGGATGGTGCTAGGAGGTCCTTAACCCTTCTCCAACACATGTCCATCTTCCTTTTTAACAAAAGACGGGCAGGTCTCAGGTTAAGAGCTTTCTCAGGCACAACTATCAGCTAGCAGACAATAACATGATTTTCACTGTATTTCTGTTTACTTGTGAAGTCTATTTATAGAACATTATATTGGCTTTCCATTTACCTTAGTGACATAAGTTTAAGTAAACTTTTATGTCAACAAAAATATTAAGTTAATAGTAGCTTTAATTGTACATAGCTGGAGCAAAAACCATAAAGGTCGTATGCAAAGAAGTGAAATTTGAGAAACAGTGCCCTGAAGCAGTTCTCCTTCACTGGGAACAGACAGATGATGATGAGAACAAAAGATGTGACCCCAGGGAACCTAGGAAGCCAGAAACCCACACCAAGGGGCCCGGCCTTTTAGTTCCTACCACCCAACCAGGAAGGAATGAGAGTCAGTCGGGAGCAGACGGGTACCAGCCTGCCCGACCTCCGCCAGAGATAAGTTCCTTGGGGTCAGGACCAGCCATTTCCTAGTGATGCTTGTTTCTAACATAAGCACTCCTTTAAGGAATCAGCATTTTTTCTAATACCTCTTGCGACTGAAAGAGACACATGTGAGAGTCTGAAAGAGAAGGTGAGAAGCAAGTGGGGGCAGTGAGAACTTTCACATGGGAGTCAAGAGAAGTGGAAAGAAGTTTGTAAAAGGAGCCAGGTGCGTTTAAGCATTCACAAGACGTTTTCTATGGGCTCTGTTTTTTTTTCTCAATCTGTGTGTGTGTGTGTTTGTGTGTGTGTTGTGAGACAGAGTCTCACTCTGCTGCCAGGCTGCAGTGCAGTGGTGTGATCTTGGCTCTACTGCAACCTCCACCTCCCCGGTTCAAGAGATTCTCCTGCCTCAGCCTTCCACGTAGCTGGGACTACAGGCGCCCACCACCATACCCAGCTAATTTTTGTGTTTTTAGTAGAGATGGGGTCTTGCTATGTTGTCCAGGCTGGTCTTGAATTCCTAACCTCAAGTGATCTGCCCACCTCGGCCTCCCAAAGTGCTGGGATTACAGGCATGAGCCACCGCGCCTGGCCAGCATGGGCTCTTGAACCTTCCTAAAGGGATATCTAATACTCACCAACAGTGGGGCAAATAGTCCCACTTCCAAAACCTTCCTAGGTTGCCTGACATGAAGGCCACTGATTGGTTCATTACAAATTTGCTGCAAAAACGTAAGGCCTGCATAGGCCACCACCATGGGAAGGCAGCCCAGAGGTGACGGAAAGCCAATGGTCCTGCCTGTCACATTTGCCTGAGATGAATGGCTTTCATTTCCCCAAGCCACCAAGACATCATCACCCACAGCACCTCTGCCCGAGTTCAATTTCACATCATGCAGCTTTCACAAATGAGTGACTGGGGGCAGTGTTTATCAAGGGAATCTTTTTGTAGCCACCAAACCTGTGGAACCATTTTCTCCTTTAATTTCCGTCCTGTACTTCCTGCAGAAACAAATAAGATTGAGTGAGGGAGCCGCTCTGGGAAGGCAGGAAATAATGTATGTATCCAAACCAAGAAACATCCCATCCATTATGTAACTGAGAGGGGCTGAGAAGAGTGAGGAAAAAGTTGTAAAATGGCAGCCCGAGGGCCCACACTTGTTGGCAAAGGTGTTTTGTTTGGACCACGCAGTGTTTTGTTGTTTTGTTTTTTAATGTTAAAAATATATAAAAATTCAGAGATTTAACATAAAAATCCAGCTGTCAGGCTTCTCCTGGAAAAATCAGATCTGAACACACTGGGCCGACAATATGGCAACAACCAGATGGAACCAAATGACCAGGGCACAGGCTCCCCAGTTTGCCTCAATCCCTACCCCCGCTTTGCTCATGTGTGTTTCCCATGGAGTAACCAACTCATCTTGGGTTGGCCCCAGGTGGTTCTGGCCTTAACACTGAAAGTCTCATGTCCTGGGAGCCCTCTCAGTCCCAGATGAACTGAGACGGTCAGTTATCTTGGGTACCAACCTGGCCCCGATAAACATAGTGGACAATATTCATACTGTATGCATCTCCTGCTAAGCACAGCTCTAAGCATTGTAAGTGGGTTAACTTATTTAATCCTTGCAGCAACTCTATGAGGCAGGTACTATATCATCCCAGTTTACAGGTGAGAAACTGAGGCACAGTCAGCTGAAGCGTATGCAGCCTAGAGGACTCAGCTATGAGTTGGGACTTCAGTCTCTTTCCCTGGGTGGGGTCTCTCTAATCCAGGGAGTCAGGGCATCTTATTTTAGGTCCATGCAAGAGGAGGAAATTGACTGATCTTCTAATCCGCTTATCACCATGGCCCTCTTGGTGACAGAGGAGGTTCCTAACCACCCAACATGTGTTCCCTCCTCTTCTTGCTTAAGATTACAGGGCCTTGATTTTGTGCAGGGCCCATCATGTACAGGGAAGGTGAGCCCCTTCCCAACCTAACCCAAAAGAATGACACTAGATGGTCCCCAGCATGGTCATTTTACTCCGCTTAGCTTGGTTTGATTGGTTCAAGGTTTATGGCCCTGTTCTGAACAAGGAGACATTAAGAGGAGATGTGGTGAGGTTTTCGTTCCTTGGAAGTTTTCACTCCCTGATAAAAGTAGCAATAGGGACGAGACCTTTTCCTATATTCTGCCTTGAATGAGGTTGTGTAAGGGTGGGATGCTCGGAGCTGTGGCAGCCGTTCTGTGACCAAGGCACAAACCTAAGCATGAAAAGTCAACAGTCAGCAGGGTGGGCCCGAGAGACAGAAAGAACCTTGGTCCTTGGTGACACAGCGAAGCCACCAAGCCAACCCTGGAGTAACCCACCTCCAAACTCCTTTACTGTTGCTTAGGTCACTGTTAGTTCATTACATTGTAACTTGCAGCTAAACATATCCTAACTGATATGCCATGGGACCCTTGAGAACACCTTTGCTTCTCCCATAAAGTCTAGAGCAGCCCATGCCCTATTTTCCTTCTGTCTGAGCCCTCCCTTGATCCTGTAGCGACTTCCAAGGTTTAGGAGGCACCTCCCAAGCATGAGGCACACGCAGGCCCAGTCTCACCATGTCGGCCACATGGAAGTGAACAAAACAGAGAAATATCAATTGGCTGAGGAGCCAGAAGCTCACTGTGTGGAAAAGAGCGGGGTCAAGAGAAGGGGCGTGTTTCTCCCAATGTATTCGGCAAGTCATGGAGTGAGCGTTAGTGAGGGTGAGACCTGTCCCTGCGACGGTTCCTTCCCATCTCCTCCAAGTGCTCTCCCCCATCATAGCCTCTGCAGGGCCTGGCTTTGACATTCATTCACCATGTGACTTTAATGGGGTCCTTTGCCTTTCTGTGCCTCAGTTTTCCCATCTTTAAAATGGAGATAATAATAATCTCATCCTCGTAGTGTTGTGTGGTAATTGAACAAAATGATAACTGTAACATTTTCTCCAAGGTACCTGCCACATAGGTGCATTCTGTAAATGTTTGTGATTATCTTTATTATGGAGGTGGGGAGATGGAGTAAGTGAGAAGGAGTTAGGCATCAGCATTCCCATTTTGTGGGTAAGAAACCTAAAACTTTGAGAGGTTAAAACGGATTGTCCTCAAGTCACCCAAATAATAGGTAAATAACTAAATTTGAATTTAAACCTGGATCTATCCTATTCCAAAATCTGTTCTAGAAAGCAGAGTATTATTTTGAAACAGGTACTAAAGCCAAGGAAAAAACCAAAAATTTCTGTTCACATTTGGGATTCTTTCAATAAAGAAAAGCAAAGAGGTTTTCTGGATGGCAGGCTAACCTATTTTTACTGAGACCTTTAATTAAAGACAATTACCCTTGGTGATAGAATGGCTGATCTCAGCTCTCAGGAAAATTACCCCAAATGGCAAATGGAATTAAGTATCCACTCAGTTATTGGCAGATGCTCTCCGAAGCAATAGAACCATAGGACTTGATTACAATGACAAGAATAGGATCTGGGCCCCAGATTGGAGGAGAACAAAATCCACTTTCAAACAATTCTCCAATGATTTCAATTAACTGTGGGCTAAACCAGGCAGTTAGTTGTGTAAGCATAGATCTCTTTGTGGTTCAAATTAAATTTCGTCTAGTACAAATGCTGCTTTGAGATTTTCGGAGAGAAAACACAATACTCAGGAAATGAATTTGGATCTCGTCTGCGTGTGTTGTATAATTAGAGATTAGGTGGGCTCTCCCTATTCCCCAGGGCATGTTTAAGTTATTTTGTTTGATGATAATTATTTATAATTATTTTTAGCAACATCCTCATAATACTCTCACTCCTACTTACCTGTCCAATTCCCATCTACAATAAAAGAATCAACAAACTCTAGGCTCTGAGCCAAATCCGGCCAATGCTCGTTTTTTTGTAAATACATTTTTTAGAGCACTGCCATATTCATTCCATTTACATATTGCCTCGGGCTGCTTTCCTGCTGCAAGGGTAGAGCTGAATCGTGGGGTAAGTTTTGCAACAGAAACTGTAGGTGGCCAGCTAAGGTGAAAATTTCTTTCAGGCCCTTTAAGAAAACATGGCTCATACCTGTAATCCCAGCACTTTGGGAGGCCGAGGCAGGCAGATCATCTGAGGTCAGGAATTTGAGACCAGCCTGGCCAACATGGTGAAACCCTGTCTCCACTAACAATACAAAAATTTGCCGGGCGTGGTGGCATGGGCCTGTAATCCCAGCTGCTGAGGAGGCTGAGGCAGGAGAATTGCTTGAACCAGGGAGGCGGAGATTGCAGTCAGCTGAGATTGCGCCACTGCACTCCAGCCTGGGTAACAGAGTGAGACCCCATCTCAAAAAAAAAAAAAAAAAAAAAGTACAAACCCCTGCAGAGACGGTAGAGAGGAAGATTTTCTGACGGAAAGTCCACGCTCAGAAGTTGAGACTTTGCCCAGAAGGTGATAGGGAGCCCCTGGAAGGTTAGAAGGAGGGGAAACACGGCCCCTGCAGCAGATGCCATCAGTGTCTCATCCTGTCCTCTGGTCATCTCCTCTGCGAGGATAAGGTCACTTACTGCAAACACCTGTGGGCATGCAAGCCCTCCCCTGTCCATGCTCACATTAGTGATCCAGGGGCTCTAACGTCCGGAGAGCCCAGGCTCAGGAGTCAGCTAGACCTGTATTCAAATTCCAGCTTCTCACATGTCCTACTGAGTGACCTTAAGCAAGTTGCTAAACTTTTCTGTGGCTAGAGAGATGGGCAGGCCAACTTTTCAGGGCCTTGGGGGACATGTGAGGAGAAATAGGCGGCACAGATGTTAAGTTAGATTTGTGCTTGTTTAAAAGACAAGGAGGAAGACAGGTGCAGTGGCTCACATTCAAAATCCCAGAACTTTGGGAGGCCAAGGCAGGAGGATTGCTTGAGTCCAGGAGTTCAGGACAAACCTGGGCAATGTAGTGAGATCCTGTCTCTACAAAAAATTAACAATTAGCTGGGCATGGTGATGTGTGCCTGTGGTCCCAGCTACTTGGGAGGCTGAAGCAGGAGGATCACAGCTGCAGTGAGCTGTGATCATGCCACTGCACTCCAGCTAGCCTGGGTGACAGAACCAGAAGCTTTCTTTTTCTTTTTTTTTTTTTTTTGAGACAGAGTCTCGCTCTGTTGCCCAGGCGGGAGTGCAGTGGCACGATCTCAGCTTACTGCAAGCTCCGCCTCCCAGGTTCATTCCATTCTTCTGCCTCAGCCTCCCAAGTAGCTGGGACTACAGGCACCCGCCACCACGCCTGGCTAATTTTTTGAATTTTTAGTAGAGACGGGGTTTCACCGCGTTAGCCAGGATGGTCTCGATCTCCTGACCTTGTGATCCGCCCGCCTCGGCCTCCCAAAGTGCTGGGATTACAGGCGTGAGCCACTGCGCCCGGCCAGACACTTTCTTGAATCAGAAGCAGAAGAAAGAAGAAAAAGAAAGGAGGAGGAGGAAAGAAAAACAATAAGGGAAAAAAAAACTGTTGTAAAAAACCAGTATGACTCCTGATAGTGTCCCCCGTCCAACACAATGGCCACAGCTCAGAGAACGGAAGTCTGTGTCTCATCTTTCCTCTGGGATTTGAATAAAGTCAGTTCCACCTGCTTAAGATCCTAGAAAATGGGGGCCATTTTTATTATGCCTTGATTTCAGCAAATTACCACTTTCCTCAGGAAAGTCCACCAAAATAATGGACAGGAAGTTGTAGAAATTCAGGAGAGAGACCCATTTTGCTCGAATGACAGCAAACCACATTTGAACTTGAGCTAATTTAATTCTCTGCTCCAGTTCAATATTTCCAGCGAAGATTTTGAGAAACAAAATTAGATTTTCAGTAATGAAGATGCATTTCAATACATGCCACAGCTGGGCAGATTCAACTTGTTGCACCAAAGGCGCTATTTCCTGGCCACATTGAAGAGTAAAATCTGAAACTCACAGTTTAAATGAAGCCAGGAAAGAAAATAGACCCGTTAGCACTAGGCAGGATGGAGAAGGTTTTAGCCAGGCCCTTGAACTACTTCATTCACAGGATCTTACTGTGCTGGAAGAAATAATGACCCAGCTCTCAGGAATATAGACAGTTTGAGCTGGAACAGTTTTTAGACGTTACCTAGAGCAACTAAGCTTCCATAAAACAAGAATCATAAGATGTTTTTTTCTTTTTTTTTTTTTTATAAAACACGGCCAGGTGCGGTGGCTCACACCTGTAATCCCAGCACTTTGGGAGGCCAAGGTGGGCAGATCACAAGGTCAGGAGATCGAGACCAACCTGGCCAACATAGTGAAACCCTGTCTCTACCAAAAATACAAAAATTAGCTGGGCGTAGGGGCACGTGCCTGTAATCCCAGCTACTCAGGAGGCTGAGCCATGAGAATTGCTAGAATCAGGGAGTCGGAGGTTGCAGTGAGCCGAGATGGTGCCACTGCACTCCAGCCTGGCAACAGAGCGAGACTCTGTCTCAAAAAAAAACCCAAAGAAACAATATTTTGCTCTGTTGCCGAGGCTGGAGTGCAGTGGTGGTGGTGCAGTCATAACTCACTGCAGCCTTGACCTCCTGTCCTCAAGTGATCATCTTGCCTCAGCCTCCCGAGTAGCCGAGATTATAGGCACACACCACCATGCTCAGCTAACTTTTCAATTTTTAGTAGAGACAAGTTCTCGCTATATTACGCAGGCTGGTCTCGAGCTCCTGGGCTCAAGTGATCCTCCAGCCTCAGCCTCCTAAAGTGCTGGGATTATAGGCATGAGCCACCATGCCCAGCCCACCATGAGATGTTTCTAAGAGTACAAGAGCCCAGCAATTAGTAACAAAATCTTTAAATCCACCTATCGAGAAAGATATTCCCTTTTCAATTCATCTTTCCCATTACATCAATGAAGGAGCCTCTGTTTGGTGTTACTAGTTCTTTAACACTTCCTTTTGAAACAATAGGCCTTAGGTCAGTGGCCACACTGCCCGGCTAGAATTTTCCTTATAGATCAGGAGTCAGCAAATAGTTCCTGCAAAGGGCCAGAGAGAGACTATTTCAGACTCTGTATGCCGCATGGTCTCTGTCACAATCAAAGGCAAAGGCAGCCATAGATAAAAAGTCATAAAGTTTATAGACAAAAATTCATAAAGTTTATAGACAAAATGTCATAAAGTATGAGTGTGGTTGTGTTGCCATACACCTTTATTTATGGGTACTAAAATTTGAAGTATTCTTCACATATCATGAAATATTCTTCTTCCTTTGATTTTTTTCCTAACCATTGAAAAATGAAAACATCTTTCTTACCTTGGGAACAGCACAGAAACAGGTGGCCAGCTGGATCTGGCCATGGCCATAATTTGTAGACTCTGTTGTAGAGTAGGGTGGTGACCAGAGAAGAGGAGCTCACTGTGCTCGTCACCAGCTTGGACTCTGGAATTCCAGCTCCTCAGTTTATCATTTCTGGGACTCCAGAGAGTTGCTTTGCTTCTTTGAGCGTCAGCCTTCCCCTCTGTAAAGTGGGAATAATAACAGCACCTACCTCAGCAGGTTGTTATGAGCATGAAGTGAGTGCTTAGAACATTACATGGATGCAGTGTTAAATCGATATTAGCTCTTGTTATTGTTTATTTTTACTTTTACTTTCTCTTTAGAGCAAGCGATACTGATTTTTCAACCATGGTGATAATATAGTTTCCTTTTTACCTAAACTTATTTAGGTAAAAAGTCAATTTAAAGGGAAATATCATTTGAATGCATATAATCTTATGCAAATAGGGCAAAAATTATAAAAGGGACATTCAATTGACCAAAGGTTCAGAAATACTTTGCCAGTTCCTTATCTTCACTATACAAGGTTGAGAAATAAATATTAACGATCAGACAGAGCCTTCATATAAAAAGAGAATTAGCCCAGGTGCGGTGGCTCACACCTGTCATCTCAGCCCTTTGAGAGGCCAAGGCAGGCGGATCGCCTAAGCTCAGGAGTTCGAGACCACCCTGGGAAACATCGTGAAACCCCACCTCTACTAAAATACAAAAAATTAGCCAGGCGTGATGGTGGACACCTGTAATCCCAGAGGCTGAGGCAGGAGAATTGCTTGAGCCCTGGAGGCAGAGGTTGCAGTGAGCCGAGATGGTGCCACTGTACTCCAGCTTGGGCTACAGAGTGAGACTCTGTCTCAAAAAAAAATTTTTTTAATAAAATAAATAAATTTAAAAAATAAATAAAAGAGAATTCGAGTACATTCCCTTGTCTGTGACTTTTAACTGTTAGAGTCACGTGTGTACATTGTCTTCCTGCCTCTGCTGTACCGCGAGACCCTAGAGGAAAGGGACACGTGGCTTCTGAACCCCTAATCCTCAGATGTGGAACATAGCCCACAGACAGTGACCGCTGATCATTGTTTTTTGAATTGAGGTAAGATGGATTATTCCATCTCAACTGAGAACTAAAAATAAAATCCTAAGCCCCCCGACCAACAGAATGGACCCCCCTCTTGGCCAAGAGAACCTCAGAGAAACCATAAAAACTGAGTTCTGGGCCATCACGGGACAGGAGGTCAGACTCACCCTGTTATAAACCCCTTCCCCTTTGTGGCTCAGACACAATAACTGACTAATATTAATATGAGCATAGAGATCGTAAGACTGATAGAATGGACTCTTTGTGGCAATAAGATACCAAATTATAAACAGGATCTAAGGCCATGCCAAGCAAGGGTTAAGTCACACATCCCCATCCTTAAAGAAACTACTGTAGTCAGGTAACGACTACAAGGTTTCTCTTTTTCTCTGGCATCTAAACAAGCACTGACCTCAAGATCAGCAACACTAAACAACTGCAACTCACGCCATATGCTGACTAACTGCCCCCCTGTTCCACAAGCCACAACTTCAGCTTTGATGGGACAGAGACTGATTTCAGTAACTTCCTCCCGATAAGAGACCGCCAGCTGTAAACACGTTCTGGCCGGTTTATAGAGGCTGCACACTGAGTGCCTTCACGGCCCTGCTTCACCTTTTGACCTATAGGGCCTAACTAGAATGCATTGAAACAATGTCTCCTTCCCAAAGAGAACATAGGCCACACATAATACATGTTCGTTCGTGCATACATCAGAACCCCTTTCATGAATATTCATAGCCCCTCCTGTAACCTGTTGAATATGTCTACTTGGCCAACCCATTCATGAATTCCTGTCTTGTCTTTCCCTCCCTCAAAGTGCCTACTAACGGCCTCTTCCCGAGGTGACGCTTCCCATGCTGGCAGAATGGCCACCTTCCAGGCTATAATCCTTTATAAGAAATAGTCTCCTTTCTAAATTTATAAATTTGTGATTTTTTTTCAGTTGACACAACACATATGAACCTTCAAGTTGCTTCTAGCCTCGCAAAAGACCAGGAGTCCAATTTCTTGATTCATTCATTTCACAAACACTTAAGAACCCCAACCAGGAGCAAGCTCTGCTCCAAGAACCCTGAGAAAAGGAATAAATAGCCATTGCTCCTTGTCTTTGATGGTTGGCTCTGAATTCTTTGATCATGCATTCCTAACTTTAAAAACTGCTAAACGCTCACCTTTAATATGTATCAATTATTAATATGTATTCATTATTATTTATTGTTATGGTATTATATAATTATTGTGTTATTATATAGTCATAACTTTTTCCTTTTTTTTTTTTTTTTTGGAGACAGTCTCACTCTGTCGCCCAGGCTGGAGTGCAGTGGCATGATCTTGGCTCACTGCAACCTCCACCTCCAGGGTTCAAGCAATTCTCCTGGCTCAGTCTCCTGAGTAGCTGGAATTACAGGGATCTACCACCACACCCAGCTAATTTTTGTATTTTTAATAGAGATGGGGTTTCACCATCTTGGCCAAGCTGGTCTTGAACTCCTGACCTCAAAGTGACCCCACCTCAGCCTCCCAAAATGCTGGGATTACAGGTGTGAGCCACTGCGCCCAGCCATATAGTCATAATTACACATAATAATATATTTTATTACAAGATATAAAATATAATTATAAAATATAACATCTGTTATTATAATTAACAACATGCTATTTATTAATTAGGAATAAAAAGGAAGAAATGACCATAGCTCCTGAGCTGCCCCTGGTGTGATGAAACAGGAGCAGCTCAGAAGCAATGATCATTCCTTTTTATTCCTAATTAATAATTGAATTATTAATTATATATGTATTTATTTATAAATTGCATGTGAATATCACCTTTTTTTTCTTGAGACAGAGTCTCTCTCTGAAGCCCAGGCTGGAGTGCAATGGCACAATCTCGGCTCACTGCAACCTCTGCCTCCCAGGTTCAAGCGATTCTCCTGCCTCAGCCTCCCAAGTAGCTAGGATTACAGGTGCCTGCCACCAAGCTTAGCTAATTTTTGTATTTTTAGTAGAGACGGGGTTTCACCATGTTGGCCAGCTGCTCTTGAACTCTTGACCTCAAGTGATCCACTTGCCTCAGCCTCCCAAAGTGCTAGAATTACAGGCGAGAGCCACTGCTCCCGGCTGTGGATACCACTTTTCCAGTCTATCCCGCACATTATAAAACAGGCAAAAGACTGTGAAACCAAAGTTCTAAGGTCCCCAGCACTGCTACTGTCTTTCCACACACCCCAATTTGAAGAGGACCCTGGGTGTGGCGGAGGCCAAGCTGACACCTGCACACAGTCATAACGCAGGGGTAAGCCCCTGGTCCAAGTGTGACTGTGTTTGCTGGATGGGGAAAATGGGCCAAGGTTGGGGACATCTGTGACAGAGACCTGAAGCTGAGCTGGAGCTGAGATGGAAGTAGACTTAGGGAGGTAGAAAGTCCAGAAGGAACAGTCCTTCCCAAGCCGGGTCCCCATGGTTCCAAGCTGTCTTCCTCCTGCCACCTTCACAGCTCGGGAATGGGGGGTAGGAGGGAAGAGGCAGGGAGAGCTGAGATGCCCTTTATCCCGGTACATTATCTTAGCATGGCCAGAATAACTCCCCCCATCATGAAATTGGCCATGGGGGCTTTCTTATTTCCCTCCTTGTGTTCAAGGAAGCATGCACATTGCAGCAAAACTTCCTGCTGTCTTTCTGGCAAGGAGCCCAGCTTCATCATCACTGAGCACTGCCCTTTGGTGCCTGTGCAGAACACGACAATACAGCCTGACAGTGGGATTAGGATTTTGCAGACCCTTGACAGCAGGTCTGTGGGACTTGGGAGCCTTCCAGGGGCCCTGCCTGTTACAGAAGCTGGGCATGCTGCTCCGTAGATATTTGTCTAGTGAATGAATGCAGGCACAGATGAACGAATGGAGGACTATTTGCTCAAGTCACAGCTCCACTATTTTCAGAACAAAAACACTAATAGAGTAGGAGCTAGACTGCATTATTTCCAATTCTTACAACTGCACAGCAGAAATTATTTTAGCCCTGTGAATACTGGGACTGAGAGGAGAGAGGTCTCCCAGCATCCCACCTGCTAGGAAAGGGTCAGAGCTGCTGTGAGGCCCCAGGTTGCCTGACCCTGAGCCAACTTCTCATCCCCTTTGCCAATGGCTTCAATGTGGGGACTGAAGGGGATGCCACTGGCTAGGTCAACCCAATCATCTGACTCTCAACTATCACCTCCCATACCTCTGCCATCTGTTTACCCACAAGCTACTGGAATACCTCCAGGGACGGGGTCCCATTTTTACCTTTGGAAAGCTAGGAGATTCTTCTTAATTTGGAGTGGACATTGGTCTCCCTGTGATGCTGTCTATGGAGTCCATCCTTGGGGGTTTTAGAAAACAAGTCTACTCGCTTTCCCTGCTACCCACAGAGGGGTCCATACAGTGTTGTTCTGGATTCCTGTCATAACTTAAAGGGAAACTTTCACAATGTCCACAGCCCTTGATGTCCTGCAAATGAAAGAGGAGGATGTCCTTAAGTTCCTTGCAGCAGGAACCCACTTAGCTGGCACCAACCTTGACTTCTGAATGGAACAGCACATCTGTAAGAGGAAAAGTGGCGGCATCTACATCATAAATCTAAAGAGGAGCTGGGAGAAGCTTCTGCTGGTGGCTCGCGCCATTGTTGCCGTTGAAAACCCTGCTGATGTCAGTGTCATATCCTCCAGTAGCACTGGCCAGAGGGCCATGCTGAAGTGTGCTGCTGCCACTGGAGCCACTCCTATTGCTGGCCACTTCACTCCTGGGACCTTCACTAACCAGATCCAGGCAACATTCCCGAATCCATGGGTTCTTGTGGTTACTGATTGCAGGACCAGCCACCAGCCTCTCACAGAGGCATCTTATGTTATAACCTATCTACCATTGCTCTGTGTCACACACATTCTCCTCTGCACCATGTGGACATTGCCATCCCATGCAACAAGAAGCTCACTCAGTGGACTTGATGTGGATGCTGGCCCGGGAAATTCTGCCTGTGCAGCAGCACAATTGCCCGCAAACACCGGTGGGAGGTCATGCCTGATCTCTACTTCTACAGCGATCCTGAAGAGATTGAAAAAGAAGAGCAGGCTGCTGCTGAAAAGGCTGTGACCAACGAGGAATTTCAGGGTGAATGAACACTGCTCCAGCTCCTGAGCTCACTGCTACTTGGCCTGAGGTTGCAGACTGGTGTGACGGCGTGCAGGTGCCCTCTGTGCCTATTCAGCAGTTCCCTACCCAAGACTGGAGTGCTCAGCCTTCCACGGAAGACTGGTTTGCAGCTCCCCCCGCTCAGCCCACCGAGTGGGTAAGACCAACCACTGAATAGCCTTACACTGTTCTTGCACAGGCTCTTAAGCAACATGGAAATAAGGTTGACAGAAAATAAACATCGGTTTCTAAAAATTTTTTTAAAAAGAAAAGGAAAACCAGTCCACTCTTTTAGATATGTGGACTAATGTGTGTGTGTGTTTAGAGAGGTAGATAATGCTAGCATTCAGTATTGATAGAATATTTATATATAATTAAGATTTATTGAGTGCTTATAATGTGCCAAGTACTTTACAGAAATTATCCCACTTAATCCTCACGACACAACAGTGAAGTAGATATCATCAGACCCCCCTTCTTCAGATGAGGACACCAAGGTTCAGAGAGCTTGCACCACCTGCCCAGAGCCCCACAGACAATTCCTGTCTGAGCAGAAGCTACACCCAGGCCCACAGTAACCCCAGCACCCTCCTTTCAGCTGCCATGTCACCCTCTTGCAGGCCTTACTAGCCTGGTCCCTCGCCTCTAAAGACAGTCCATTTGTGTTATTCAAGTAATCACTTTCCCTTTTAAAAATGTTAGAAAGCACAGGATTCATCCATAACCCCATCACCCAAAGATAACTATTGTTAATATTTCCATGCATTTTTCACATCTAGATATAGATAATTTGGGTTTTTTTTTTACAAAAATGAGCTCATACTATACATATTATTTTGTAACCTATATTTTCTACTCAATTATATATCTGGAACATCCTTCCATAACAACACGTAAAAGCCAGCATCATTTTATGACTGCCTGGAATTTCATTCTATGGATATACCAAAATATATTTAACTACTCACCTCTTATTGCGCATTTAATTTCCTCCAAATATAAATCCTCCAACACATACCCTGGCACATGGATCTTTGTGCATATATCCCACTATTTCGTAGGTTATTGCCTGTAAGGAAAATTGTTTGAGTCCAAGGCTATGCCCACTCAAAGGTGTTGCTACAGAATCCTGACACCCCTCATCAGTGTAGAAGAGGGATTGCCTCTCCACCCTCTAGCCCACAGAGCTGTCATCTTTCTTAATCTTGGCCAATCTAAAATTATAATAAAATGGCCAGGGAAAATTATAATAAAATGACATCTTGTTTTCATGCACTTATCTTTTATTACCAGTGAGGCTGAATTTATTCCAATATCAGACAGTTTCAGTCCATCTTAGGCATATTACATCAATTACTATGGTGTCCCTAAGAGCACAAAATACCCCGGGGGGGTTCAAACCAGCATAGATTTCAGAGGCATCTGCCCAACGGGTCTCAGCCAAGTGGTTAACCGTCCCCACAGGGTGCTGCCCAGCCACCAGGGCCTAAAATGTGCTCAGACTCCAGACGTGGAACAAGACTGTCTGGTTAATAACACACGTGGCCCAGCCACCCCAGTGTGGCATTTACAGCTCTCTGGTTTCTGTCAATGTTGCCCCTGCTAAACTACGTGGCTGTCTAGTCTGCACTAAGTGCAAAGCTGGCTCCTGTGCTGGGCACCTCACCCACACCCACAGGAAAGGCTGCCTTGATTTGAACCTCTCCTTGGGGCCTGCAGGGAGGAGTGCCTGTGTGTAAACACACTTGTGGCTTTTTGTTCTCCTTCCTGCTGATTATTTTAAAGCTAGGAGTTAAGTAAGATTCAGCTTGGCGATTAATTCACTCATGATGCTGCCTAACCTGTTGCTGTTTTATAAACTCAGGAAATTCTTCTCATTGATGGGTCTCAGTGTTGAGGGTGTAACAGGCCAGCCCCCTCCCACGATGCTGTGCATGCCTGGAGGAGGGGATGCGGTGTGGCAACCTCGGCTGTGTCCCGATGACCAGCATCCCTCCCCCTTTCTCAGGGGAACAGCACCTCTGTTCTTCTTGCCCAAGTCCATCCACGACCCGCTTCCTATGCCCCACCTCCAGCCTACGGAACAGGCAGAGTTCCAGACCCCAGTTCAAGTTCCCCACTGCCAGATGCCAGATGAGTTATCTTCTCAGAGCCTCAGTTTGCTCATCAGTAAAACGTGGACAATAGTAATACCTACCTCCTAATGTGGTGTGAAGGTAAAACAAGAGTACCTCCATTAACATCATCTTGGAAATGACAACGTGTAGAGCTGACTTCGTTTTTATTTTACAAATACTGATTGAATGGCCAGTTGGATTCCATTGTAATCATGCTTCAAATATAAGCGAGGCATAGGAAAACTTACAGAGAAATTATAATTATTGGATCTGGCTGCCCCCCAGGCCTTTCTGTGGCTTCGGATATGGGCCCTGATGCAAGATGCATGATCACTAATATTTGTTGACTTGAATTGAGCTAAGGTGGTCAAAGACAGTGTTTATGAACCACTGAGTTCCTTTCAGCTCGCAATAGCTCAGTGGTGCATGACTCAGCGGCTGCAGCACATCTTTTATTCGCTCATTCAGGAAGCACTGATGAGCTCAGATGTCAAGTCCTGTGCTGGGGAAGGCCGAAAAAGAGCAAAAAGGGGCCCTGTTGTCGAGCTGTTTATCATCCAAAGGAGAACAAACACCCACACATACTACTGTCCAAAGCCAGTGGCCAGAACATATATGATGATACACTCTGACCAGCACCCTCTGCAGCAGTCAGCCCAAGATGGTTAGGATTTGGCCGATGACTGCCAGCTTCCCAAATCAACCCTTGGGTTCCCTTTCACAGTCCTCTCATAGCACATGCTTCCATAAAGGTATCACCGCTAATGGTGAGATCGTGAGGCAAATCCAGAGGAGATGCTCTAACCACTGAGCTATGCTGCCTGGCCTGGGAGGAATGAAGAAAGAGAAGAAGGAAAATGAAAGGAGAGAAGAAGAAACCTAAGTCCTAAACACAGAGTGACACATTCTCTCCCACAAAGGTTATGAACAAGCCACATCTTCCTTACACTAAAATTAACTCATTCTAGCCTGTCAAGCTTCGGTGTGTTTGAATCACCTAGGAGGCTCGTTAAACACTTGGATCCTGGGACCCACCCTTAGAGGTCCTGAAACCGACAGTCTGGGCTGGGGCCTGGGAATCTGCAATTTTACCCTAAGTTCTCAAAGTCCTTGAACCTCAAAGCATGGTCTTCAAACAGCATCTTGGCTATCACCTGCTATAGCTCTGCACCTGCCAATGCAGACTCCCAGGCCCGCCCTTCAACCTATTAAATCGGAATGTGTACTTAAACAAGATCTCTAGGTGTTTTATGTGCACATTAAAGTTTGAGAAGCCCTGCTTTTGGTGATTCTCATTTAAGAAGTCCAAATACCACTTGGAGCGTGATAAATAATACTAACAATGAACTAGGCAGTGTTTGGAGTGCTTAACGCGTAATAATTCATTTATGAGTCAAAAGAATCCTATGAGGTAGAGTCTATTATTATCCCAGTTTACAGATGAGGAAAATAAGGCACAGAAAGCTGAAGTAACTTGCCAAAGTCTCAAAGCTGGCAGGTATGAAGGATGAGGTTGAAACCCAAGCCAACCAGCACCTGCCGCTCCCACTTGCCTGCTGAATTCACCTGGAAATTGACAAGCCCTGCATCATCCTGGCTGCCTTCCTGGGCCCTGACTTCTCAAACAAGGTGATCAGCAGCTCTGCAAAATCAACAAGAGGTGCACTGCTCTAGGATGTCCTGTGGCCAAATAACACATGAAAATTACATTGATTCTCTGGGAAGAAAATGGCTGTGTGGGTCTGGGCAAAGTTATTACATTTTTAAACTCAACCAGTTTAGAAAAAAAAAAATTGTGCATACACAAAGACATGCTAGGGGCTCAAATGAGCCCTACAATTAAATCAATTCATTGCCTCAAATCTGCACTGAATATTAGGTTGGTGCAAAATAATGGCAGGAAGAAAAGCTAGGGAAGAAACTTAAGAAAACTGCAAGGAAGAGAACATATATTTACTATTCGTCAAATGGAAGTGGATCATTAAAAACATCTTTACCCTCTCTTCATGTTGAACAGGCTGACTAGGAGAAGAAAAGGGAAGGGTTGGTCCTGCTGTCTGAGCAGTGGCAGAGGCAGAGGAGGTAGAAGGAAGGCAGATGAGGCAGGCACACTGAGTGTAACTTGTGTTGAAAAATATCCTTGTATAAGTGGACCCATGCAGTGACTTAACATATTCCATAAGATTCTGGGGCAAAAATGATGGCAAAGCAGGTGAAGAGCCACTCGTAGTGTCTTCCACCCAGAAGAACTTGTTTGGAGACTTTTGTGCCCTCTGTCCTCTGGACTAAAACTATTTTATAAAACCAAGCTATGTTCTCTGAACTTAAAATGTCAAAACATTAAGAAAACCTGTACAGCAGGACTGATTGCTTCAGTGTGCCTCGCCTCTGCCTGTAAGCACCCTTCTCTCCAGGACGTTGCTTGTATTTGGTGGCTGTGTTCTCCCACCACTGCTGCAACTGAGTTATTGGGTAGTCATGTTCCCAAGTGAGATCAGGCAAGGCTGGAAAAGGCAAACTCAGCAGCGGAAGCTTCGGGGTTTTCTGATGGATTTTTAAGGATATGAGGACTTCAGAACCTTGGAAGGTTTTTGGTTTGGTTTGGTTTTTCCAGTTCCATGAAACAAGAAAGACAACGACAATCAACGGAGATGGCACACATGCAGCCAGGAACAGAACGGACTGAGTCCCAACGCTAGAAAAGGATCTCCCCTTGATCAAAAAGGATTCTGTGTTTGTACATTTCAGCAGAGAGCCAGCTCCGCTTCCAAAAGACAGAGAGTGACAAAATGGGCCTCTGAGCAGCCCTGGGCCTACCCATCAAGGCCGAAATCCATTTGTCTTGGGTTTTGGCAAGGCACTCTGGCAAAAGCAGCGGCCAGGCAGCCAGAAACACAAACCAGAAGACCGTGCTTTGAGACAGGCTTCAGAGGGGCCAACTGAGCTCTAGCGCAATGTTTAATAAAAGATAAAGAGCTCATTGCAGTACTATTTATAATAGCAACAAAAACTTGGATGATCAGCATAAGATTGGCTAAATACATTTGTCTATATCTGTACAGTGAAAATTAGATTTTCAAAGAATATCTAACAACTTAGAGAAATACTTATTCAGTTGACACTTGAACCATGCAGGAGTTAGAGGCACTGATCCCCATACAGTCAAAAATTTTCACGGAACTCTGGACTTCCCCAAAACATTAACTAATAGCCTAATACTGACTAACACCTTACTAATAGCCGAGTAATACATATTTTTGTATGTTGTGTGTGTTATATGCTGTATTCTTATAATAAAGTAAGCTAGAGAAAAGAAACTGTTATTAAGAAAATCATGAGGAAGAGAAAATATATTTACTATTCATCAAATGGAAGTGGATCACTATAAAGATCTGTATCCTCTTTTCATGTCGAACAGGCTGACAAGGAGGAGAAAAGGGAGAGGTTGGTCTTGCTGTCTTCGGAGTGGCAGAGGCAGAAGATGGGGAGGAGGTGGAAGGGAAAGCAGGCAAGGCAGGCAACGCTGGGTGTCACTTGTACTGAAAAAACTCCTTCTATAAGTGGATCCGCGCACTTCAAACCCATGTTATTCAAAGGTCAACTGTCATATAATGTTAAGTGAAAAAAAAAAAAAAAGCAGGACCCACAGCACAAAACTAACTATTCTGTACAGAGATAGATAGATACATAGATATAGATATAGATTTTTTTTTTTTTTTTTTTTTGAGACGGAGTTTCACTCTTGTTGCCCAGGCTGGAGTGCAATGGCGCGATCTTGGCTCACCGCAACCTCTGCCTCCCAGGTTCAAGCGATTCTCCTGCCTGAGCCTCCCGAGTAGCTGGGATTACAGGCATGTGCCACAACGCCCAGCCAATTTTGTATTTTTAGTAGAGATGGGGTTCCTCCATGTTGGTCAGGCTGGTATCGAACTCCTGACCTCAGGTGATCTGCCTGCCTCTGCCTGTCAAAGTGCTGGAATTACAGGCATGAGCCACCATGCCTGGCCGGATACAGATATATTTTTAAGGAAAAATACTGGAAAAGTAATCACCAAATGTTAAAAATGTGAGTAGATTTTCTTTCTTTCTCATAACTATCTGCATTTTCTAATTTTCCATAATATACATACATTCTTCTTATAGACAGAAAAAAGGAATTTATAATTCTTATCATTATAAACCAAAAATACATTGCTGATATTGTTTCCTGATACAGTAAATATAATAACAGTTACCATTTATCGAGCACTTAGTATGTACTTTAGACAGATGATTTTATTTTACAGTTACAATAACCACAAGAAACAGGTACTATTATTATCTGTATTGCTTATGGGAAAAGAAGCATTTACCATTCAAAAGTTAAATGTCTTGCCTGCAGCTCAGTTACCACTTAAGGGACAGAGCTGGGTTCCAAGGAGGATGTCTGTGGTGTTGATGTCTGTGGTGTTAATGTCCATGCTATTAACTCTGAAGTAGCCCCAGAAAGTGAGACCCAGGTAGGGTTGCCAGATAAACTGCAGAACACTCAGGTAAATTTGCATTTCAGGTACACAATAAGTAATTTTTTTTTTACTGTATCATGCAATGTTTTTCATTGTGTAGCTACATTTCTAATTTAACTAGGCATCCTGTTGGTTACTTGGTTGGTTTTTTAATTAGAGAAATGACTTTTTTCACAAATTGCTATAGGAAGGGGTTGAAAGTAACATAGCAGACCAACAGTTTTAGGAGAAGTCAGGTTCAGGCCCCAAAGCTATTTATTTATTTATTTATTTGAGACAGAGTTTCACTCTTGTTGTCCAGGCTGGAATGCAATGGCATGATCTCGACTCACTGCAACTTCCACCTCCCAAGTTCAAGTGATTCTATTGCCTCAGCCTCCCAAGTAGCTGGGATTACAGATATGCACTACCATGCCCAGCTAATTTTGTATTTTTAGTAGAGATGAGGTTTCTCCATGTTGGCCAGGCTGGTCTCGAACTCCCAACCTCAGGTGATCCGCCTGCCTCAGCCTCCCAAGGTGCTGGGATTACAGACGTAAGCCACTACGCCTGGCCTCTTTCAATAAGATCTGGGAACAGTCAGCCCCCAGACAAGCACAGAGAAAATCTCTATATGTCTTGGGTTCCCTTTTGTTACACCCGCCTATGAAGGAGAGGGAGCTTTCGCTAATACATATTGGATGCCTGGAGCAGACAGCCCCATAAAAGTGAGGGATGCTTGTGATTTGAAGACTCCACCAAGCAATATTGCTGAGCACTTGAAAGCCACACTTCAGGCATACCCACACTAGGTGGTAACAGATCTCCGAGTCTCCTCTATGAAGTGACTTGTCTGGCTTTGCTGTCAGCAGTCAGAACAAGAAGTGACTCACAGCCCCCATCCTCAAGTCCTAGCCCCAGTCCTGGGGCTCATTGTGACACAGTCTTTCACATCCAAACTTAGACCATTTGGCTAGTCTATTAGGATCATCTAGGGAGTTTTAAAAAATACTGACACCTGGGCCTTTTCCCAAAAATTCTGATTTATTTGGCTGGCCAGTGGTGGGAAGTGTGGGTATTTTACAGCAACTCCCCAAGTAATTCTAATACCCAGGCAAGGGTTAAAACTGCACTGAATCAACCACAATAAACCAGGTGCTGGGATACCCATGACAGGGGAGAATGTCACATTCATCTGTCAAACTGAAATACGAAAGTAAACCTCACTGGGTTGCTAAAAGGATTAAATGAGCAGCTCAGTACATGCCTTGCACAGAAAATACTTGGCAAGTGTTATTTCTTTCCCAGAATCAAACACACTCACTGACATTTATTGAGCCTTTTTTTCACCCAGACTTATGTTATCTCATTTAGTCCTCAAAACAGTTCTATAAGGTAGAGATCATCATTGTCTCATTTGTAAGATGACAAAACTGAGTCAAACAAAGGTGACCTCATTCTCCAGGTCATCAGCTAATCATAGTGGAGCCAGGACTTGAACCCAGGCCCTTTGACTCAGAACCCCACGCTCTCACTCCGTTCCCTGCATTGTCTTCTTGCTGACAGAGCCCTCTAGGGCAGATGAAGCCATCTACACACCACCTCCCAGCCTTTGCCCTGGCCATTCCTTTGCCTTGAATGGCAATCTCTTCTCTGCCTCTGCAAATTATAACCTGCCGAGGAAACATCCCGGTCCTTCTGGGCTCTTGTAGACCTCACAGTGAGTGCTCGGTCATCCATTCATTTATTCTTTCTCTGACTAAGCAAACATCTATTGAGCACCTACTGTGTGCCAGACACTGTGCTAGACACTGGATATAAACACTAGAGAGTCTTGGTTGGGCCTGCCGTTCCAGGATGGAGACCAAAAATAAACAAAACAAACAAATGTATAACTGCACATTGCAGAGATCGCTCTAAAGGGAACTGGGAGCTTTAGCCTGACCGTGAGCACAGAAAACCACGGGGTGGTTTTAAGCAGAGGGTTGGTGTGACCAAACTTGTTTTTCTGGCTGCTGTATGGAGGATGGATTGGCTCAGGGGTGAGGGTAGAGGCAGGGAGGCCAGAGAGGAGGCTAAAAGAGGAATCCAGGTGAGACGGGAAGAGGACTGGCTCAGTGTGGAGGTGGCCTGAGGAAGAGGATGGACATCTTCCAGAGAAGCAGCTTGCTGCCGATCAGATGGGGTGGTGGGGGGGTCATTGCCGCTTGCTCTGGCCCTTATGACAGACATTCTGCAGCATTTTTTACTGTGGCCTGTTTCATGACTGTATACATTGCCTCTGGAGTAATGTTCTAAATATTTAACCATTGGTGTCACGGGGGAGAGGCAAGTATTGACTAAATCAGAACAAACTGTGACTCCAGCTTTGGGCAGCATCCCCTGCTGGGCTAGGCATTAACCCTTTAGTTGCTGGACATCAGTGAGGTCCAAGGGATCCCAGGTGAACAGCCTGGGTGGAGGCAGAGGACTCGGGGGGTTTAGGATGACACTATTTGTTAGCAATATTAAAAGCAAACAGCACATGCCCCCTCAGGATGCCTCCGTACTCGATTTTAAACTTCTAGGAAGCAAGGCTAGACTTAAGAAAATCAATTAGCTAGAAATTTGTCCAACAGGTATCCCATCCCTTGCAAAGACCTGGACTTCCCTGGGAAGATGTCCAGGCTGACATTTCAATTTTACATTTCTGCGAAGAGGTGCAGAGTCCTCCAGAATCAATCCCTGAGCCTATGAGGGCTACATGTTCTGTGAGCCCAGAACTCGGGAAGAGAACATGTTATCTGCGGGGGATTGCTGCTGGCAGCCCTGGAGAGACTGTTCTGTGCTAGGGCACACCGCCTCAAGGATGCGGGGATCTTGGCAGACAGTCCCGGGGAGCCCGGCCAGGAGGACACAGCGGGAGGCAGAGGGAGCCGAGCCACTCCTCCCCAGGGTTTGTCCTGAACTTTGTCATGTTGAAATTCTGACATTTTTAACGGTGGAAAGAAATTTTAAAAGATTATGATTAAGAACAAAGAAGCAAAGAAATCTATGTGAGTGAGCACAGTTTGTTCTGGAAGGCTTTCCCTTTGCACATTCAGGTTCTCAGTTCTCCACCTGCAAAGGGGGTAGATTTGCTTTTTGTGCTCTTTGTACTTTAGAAGGATGTTATGAAGATTGATGAGGGCCTATTAATAGCCACCATGTTAATGGTTCCCTCCCTTCTTCCTCGCCTTCCCTCACTTCCTTCCAGAGATGTTCTACTGATTTAGATAATGGAACATGCAGGCACATTGTGGAGTCTGAACTCTTCTAGTAGCCTCATTATTATCTCCCTTCATCCTGACATCCTGGGGTGGGGCTGTTATTGTCATCTTACGGGGGCTGAGAGAGGAGTATGACCAGCTGTGGCCATGCTGCTGGTGAGAGACAGATCTGGAAATGGAACCCAGACCTCTCTGACTCCCCAGTTCAAGTTTTGGGCTGGCTATAGATTGTCCCTAGCACCCCCTCCCATGGGAAAGTCCATTTTAAAAAGGAAGATGCCCTAGAATTTAAAACCATGGTCAGTCTAAACTGCTTAGAAATGAAGCATGGAAGGAAAGCAAGCCTGAAGTCTGGACATGCACCAGCCTGGTTTTGAATCCCCTTTTTCTACTCACCAGCTGGGTGACCTCAGGCAGAGTGTTTAACCTCTCTGGTCTCAATGCCTATTGAAGGAACAAGGATGCTCTGGCTTTGAAGGCCATAGAAAGACAGCCCCACAGCCTAAAGGTTTCAGAAAAACAGAAAAGCCCAGTGGCTGACGTGAAGAAACTGCAACAGCTTTGGTCAGTCCCGGAGTCCAGCCTAGTTTGGTAGCCTAGTAGCTGTGGGGCTTTGGACAAGGTGCAGAACCACTCTGTGCCTGTTTCCTCGTCTGTAAAATGGGGACAATCACAGCCCTTGCTGTAAAGCGTGGGCATGAGAATCAAATGTGATCATTCACACCAAATCCCAGCATTAGGCTCGTTCTGGGTATCCATCCTCAAGGATGAAATAAGGTCTAGGCTGCCTGCAAAGGCCTCCAAGCATTTTGGCCAGTGCAGCAAACTCATATTGCCACAGCCATCAGGACACCAGACAGTGGCACCCTTGGTCCCTGACCTTGAGCGGTGGTTAAGAGCAAGGAGTTAGAGCCAGATGTTCAGTTCCAACTCTGGCTCTGCTGCCTTCTGGCCCATGACCTTGGGCAAGTAATTAGCTTCTCTGTGCCTTAGTTTTCCCAGCCATAATATTAGTACATACCTCCCAGGGTTGCTGTCAGAAGTAAACAAATGAGTATATGTAAATGCCTTGGAACAGTGCCTGGCATATAAAAAAATTCCATCAAGGTCTTTCCTGGTATTATTATTTTTCTCCTCACTTCACATGTTGGTAATCTCCAAAAGAACCAGCTATCTCTGCCGTGGGAAGATGCTCTCTGGACCACCTGACATTGCCATTAATGACTGAGGACCCCAGCTGGATCTGAAATATCCATCTCTTCTCACCCCTCAGAGCCACTGCAAGCTTGGACTGTAACCTGCTGGGTTCCAGAGAAGGCAAGCCTTCCTCCAGTAGGAGTCCGTGGCTCCATGTCACCGGTTCTAAGAGGTTTCTTCCAAAGGCTACATTTCTTCTCATAACTATCCCACTGTGGGCTCTCCAGGCCTGCCTGTTATATATAAATACACTTAACTTTTATGGGGTATGCGGTGCTCTCGGCATAAACCGTCTCCTGTGTCCCACAGGACTGGGGAAGGGCTGGAACATGGAGCATGTGCACATGTGACAACACCAGGACAGATTCTGAGACCCAGATGATTGGAACCTCCACCACAAGGTACCACCCTAGAGACATAAAACATCACTGAAGTCTTTCAATATCCCCCACTGCGTGTGTGCAATTTGGACGTGATCCTCCCAGCATGGATCGGCGCATCCCATCTCTCTCATCCTCCTCCGCCACCACTGTGCTTATCAGACCACCGGGGAGGCCTCCTGGCTCCCGGTCCTGCTTCTGTTCTGGCACCTCCTTAACTCTGTGCTGCATACAAGCTGAGTGGGTGATATGGTACAGCAGAACCCCACTGGTCACGGCCTTGCCCCAAAGGCTCCTGAGGCCCTTAGAGCTGCTCTTACAGCCAGCCCGGCAGGGCCCTCCTAGGCGTCTGACTCTCTCTTTCAATCTTAATGGGTAACTTGATCTCAGTCATCAATGGTTAGATGCATGTATTTTGTTTCTGGTTTGCAGATGAAGTAGCAACTAAAGCCATCAGTTCATTCATTCATTGATTCATTCAGTCAACAAATATTCATTGAGGGCCCACTATGCATCAGGCTGTGTCCCCGATGTTCAGGGGACAGTGGTCAGCAAGACAAAGTCCCTGGCCAGGGCCAGTTGCAAGGCCGTAGGGACGTGCAGAAGCACAGCAGCCGGGCCTCAAGAGGGCCTGAGCTTGCTTTAAGGCTCTGCTGTGGCTGTCTGGAAACTCTTAACCGTTTTTAGACAAGGGCCCTGATTTTCATCCTGCACTGGGTCCCACAAATTGTATAGCTGCTCTGTCCCTGCCCTCAGGGAGCTCACATTCTACTGGGAGACAATGGATACTCAGTGAATCTTAAACGTCAAGCCCCAGAGGAGAAGTGCTGTGAAGAAAGTGAACCAAGGCGGTGTGTGCCAACCAGTGAGGGTGGCCTGGCCAAGGCTGTCAGGGAAGGCTTCCCTGAGCGGGTGCCTAGAGGGAGCCAGGCAGCCAGACAGTGGTGGGAGGTGGGTGGGGAGAACCTTCCAGGCAGGAGGAGAAGAGCAAGGGCTGAGTCCCTAGGGCAGGAGGAGAAGAGCAAGGGCTGAGTCCCTAGGGCAGGAGGATGTTTGCTAAGCTGAAGGGACAGGGAGGAGTCGGTGTGGCTGCAGCTTGGGGAGTGAGTGAGAAGGCACTGACCTAAGCAAAGCAGGGGGCCATTCAGTGCAGCTCGAGGGGAGGATCCAGAACCCCTACCCACCAGCTCATGGTCTGACCTTGCCCAGATTCACTGCAAGGCCTGAGGCTGGTCCTGAAACCCAGATCCTCCCCAACAGGATCTCTGCAATGAGAAGGGCTGGCTGGACAATGTTCACCATCCCTTCCAGCTGCAGCCAAGTTGGGACAGCCCTGGGGGGTTTCTCTCGTCCGCATACTATGGATACAATGCTGGGGTGGAGGGGGCAGCCACCATATCTTCCCATGCTGGGGTTGAGGGGTTCCCAGCTCCCCAGCACAGCCCTCAGGTTTCACGGAGCTTGGCTACTCTTTCTGAGAATCTGCTACCACTTTTTGCAGACCCCAAATGTGAGTTCCAGTCACATCGTTCCCCCCACTTCTCTCATTCAAGAACCATGTTCTTGAATCTGCTACAACTTTTTGCAGACCCCAAATGTGAGTTCCAGCCACATCATTCCCCCCACTTCTCTCATTCAAGAACCATGTTCCTGATACTGCCTTATCCTTACACTATCGTGCTGTTATTTACTTCACGGTCAGGAATTGGATTAGGACTTTTTCTTAAATGATCTTATTTTAAAGGGAAACATTGTATCATTGCTATGTAATACTTGCCATAAATAGAAAGTAACCATGAAATAAACATTTTGCAATATCCATGTTATCAAATTCTAGCTAAATACCATCCTAGCCTCAGGCGTGCTCTGTCTTTGTTTAAATGGAAGCGTGCAAGTGCTAGAAATGGCTTAAAGGAGCTAAGGACTCTAGAAGCAAACAGAGATTTTCTCCTAAACAAGCAGAAAGTCTGAGAGAGAATGAAAAAAGGACCATTTCACCCTGTGACTCAATTTTGTTTAACACCATGTATGAGTATATCTTAAAATTATCTTCCTAACAAAACCAAACAAAACCTAAACCCAAACAAAATGAAACTAAGCCCAAGCCTGTCTGACTTAAGGAAAGACAAGAGGCTGTAAAGAAGTGAACGGGGAGCTCACCGAGATTCCTGGAGGGCCAGAGACTCAGGGGCGGGGCTCAAAGCATCCTGCAGAACTGGCCCAGGGAAGGTTCCTGGAAGCTCATGCTGGGCACAGGTGTCACCACCACCATCAGGACTGCTCACCAGCCTCTGACAGCAGAACTGCTGCCATTGCCACCAACCCTAGAACTAGAATGTAGCTGCTGCAACCCCTCACTACAAGTGTGCTCCCAACTTCTTTTTTTTTTTTTTTTTTTTTTTAAGACAATTGTCTTGATTTGTTGCCCAGGCTGGAGTGCAGTGATGTAATCATGGCTCACTGCAGCCTGGATCTCCTGTGCTCAATGAATCCTCCCACCTCAGCTTCCCAAGTAGCTGGGACTACAGGCGTGAGCCATCACTCGGGCTAATCATTGTGTTTTCTATAGAGACAGGGTTTTGCCATGTTGCCCAGGCTCCACCTTCTTTATGTTACTAGCTTCTAATTCAAAATCTGAGTGCTTCATCTGACTGGCAGGACTGGGGTCATGTGACTGTCCTCTAGCTGCAAAGCTGGCTGGGAAAATGAGTGACATTTTCAGCTTCTATCATGAGAGGTAGATTTTTGTCTCAAAATATGGGAGATTACCCAGGCATGGGAAGGGAGGTTGAATACCCAAATGTCAGAAAAAGAATGAGAGATGACCATTACATGTACCACCTGTGCCAAAGAGAGTTAGCACAGCAAACCCAGCCACCATCCTTTGGAAGGCAAGAAAAAGTCCCTATGAGGTTGACCCTTGGCTAGAGTCTGGGAACTCAGATTTCATGAGGGTCCTACCCACCGTTAACTGGTTAAGAGTGGCTTCTGTGCCTAAAATACCTATACAAAGAATAGTGTTTGTGCTGAACACCTGAGCTCCTTCTGGGAGTCTGGAATTTTGGTACCTGCCAGGCCGAGGTTGCCACATGATCTGCCTCCAATAAAAATCCCAGGCCCCAAGTCTCTAGTGAGCTTCCTTGGTGGACAACATCTCACATGTGTGGTCACAACTCATTGATGGGGGAATTAGGTATCCTGTGTGATGCAGTGGGAGAGACTCTTGGAAGCTTGTGCCTGGTTTCTGCCTTCACCTACGAGCCTCTTCCTTTGCTGATTTCACTTGTTGTCTTTTCATCATAAGTCACAGCCAGGAGGATGACCGTATGCTGAGGCCTGGTGAGGCTTCCTACTGAACTGTCAATCCTGAGGGTGGTCTTGGGGCCCCTCCAGCATACCACCAATGTGACAGCCTTAGAAAAAACACCCACTCAGCCTCACTCAGCAGCTCTCAGAGAGGAGGAAAGTCTAGACACTCTTGGGATTTGTAACTTCTAAACAGTGACAATGACCCTTCAAGGCATGTTTGTGAACTGGGTAAGGCAAGTCTGGATAGCCCTGTTCACAGAGGGGGAAACTGAGGCTCAAAGAGCAGAGTGGCCTGCCCAAGACCGCAGGTCCAGTAAGCTGAGAGTGGAAACGAGAGCCTGAGTGGTTCAGACTCCTAACCCAGGGCACCTGCACTGGGTCACTTCCCCAAAGGTCTCTCCAACTTTATGAAGCCTACGTAGGATTCATCCCGCCAGTTGAGGGCTCCATATTGTACAAGATCATTCCAGGCAACCGGAGCTTTATTTGTTTCTTTGTTTGTACAACCGGAGCTGGAGTGCAGTGGCACAGTCATGGCTCACTGAAACCTTGACCTCTCAGGCTTAAGCGATCCTCCTACCTCAGCCTCCCAAGTAGCTGGGGCTACAGGCACATGTCACCATGCTTGGCTAATTTTTGTTTGTTTTGTTTTGTTTTTGAGATGGAGTCTCACCCTGTTGCCCAGGCTGGAGTACAGTGAACACAATCTTGGCTCACTGCAACCTCTGCCTCCCAGGTTCAAGCGATTTTCCTGCCTCAGCCTCCCGAGCAGCTGGGATTACAGGTGCCTGCCACCACGCCCAGCTAAGTTTTGTATTTTTAGTAGAGACAGGGTTTCACCATGTTGGTCAGGCTGGTCTCGAACTCCTGACCTCAAGTGATCTGCCCACCTCAGCCTCCCAAAGTACTGAGATTACAGGCATGAGCCACCATGCCCAGCCTAATTTTTGTATTTTTTGTAGAGACGGGGTTTTACCATGTGCCCTGACTGGTCTCTAACTCCTGGGCTCAAGTGATCCCCCACCTCAGCCTCCCAAAGTGCTGGGATTACAGGTGTGACCCACCACACCTGGCCAACCTGAGCCTTCTTGCAAATGTATATGTAGTTATTTCAATTATGTCTGCCTCAAATGGAGTATGAGGCCAGAATTTTTTTCCACCACCACCGTCTAGTAATTAAACATGCATCACCCACCCCCTAACATCAGCATTTCTCCACCTGTCGTTCTCAGACCACCTGCATCTGAAGCAGAATCACCTGGTGTGCTTGTTTAAAATGCAGATTTCTGGCTGGGCGCGGTGGCTCACGCCTGTAATCCTAGCACTTTGGGAGGCCAAGGCGGGCGGATCACATGATGTCAGGAGTTCGAGACCAGCCTGACCAACATGGGGAAACCCCGTCTCTACTAAAAATACAAAAATTAGCCGGGTGTGGTAGCGGGCGCCTGTGTAATCCCAGCTACTTGGGAGGCTGAGGCAGAGGAATCGCTTGAACCCGGGAGGCAGAGGTTGCAGTGAGCCGAGATTGCGCCACTGCATTCCAGCCTCAGCGACAGAGTGAGACCCCGTCTCAGAAAAATTAAAATAAAATAAAATGAAATAAAATAAAAATAAAAAAATAAATAAAATAAAATACAGATTTCTGGGCCTCTCCCAGACACGTCGTTAGAATTCCCAGGAGGCACCTGAGAGCGTGCACTTAACAAGCTCCCCAGGGAACGTTTATGTTTAGCAGTGTCCGCCAGAGTCCTCAGTAAACCAAAACAGGACCAGAGAAAGTGCAGGCTGGGGGGACTTCAGAGTTAGGCATCCGTATTTCAGCCTGCGTTGCAGGGTCCCCAGTGGCATGTTCAGGTCTCATTCTACATATTTATTTAGAGCCCAAATTGTCAGCAGTGTCTAACATAACTGGATACTGTGCTTGCAAGTTCAACTCAAAACAGAGGCCAAGTTTTGCCTTTTATTGTCGCTTTTAGTGTCCAGAACCTGGCACATCTTCCTCAGCCATAATAGTGGACTGGCTGGTGGCCCCAAAAAGATATGCCTATGTCCTAATCCCTGGTACCTGTCAAAATTACCTTGTATAGTAAAGAGTGGATATTACCTTATATGGTAAAATATGTGATTAATTTAAGGATTTTCAGTGGAGGTGCTTATCCTGCATTATCTGGGTGGGTCCTATATCCAATGTCCTTATATCCAGTGTCCTTATTAGAGTGAGGCAGGCAGGCTGGGTGCAGTAACTCATCCCTATAATCCCAGCACTTTGGAAGGTCAAGGTGGGATGACTGCTTGAGGCCAGGAATTCAAGACCAGCCTGGGTGAGACTCTCATCTCTACAAAAAATAAAAAAAATTAGCCAGGGGCTGGGCACGGTGGCTCATGCCTGTAATTCCAGCACTTTGGGAGGCCGAGGCAGGAGGATCACCTGAGGTCAGGAGTTCAAGATCAGCCTGGCCAACATGGTGAAACCCTGTCTCTACTAAAAATACAAAAATTAGCTGGGTATTTTAGTGGGTCCCTGTAATCCCAGCTACTCGGGAGGCTGAGGAGGAGAATCGCTTGAATATGCCAGGAGGCAGAGGTTGCAGTGAGCCGAGATCACACCATTGCTCTCCAGCCTGGGCAACGAGAGCGAAGCTCCATCTCAGAAAAATAAAATAAAATTAGCCAGGCATGGTGGCTCATGCCTGTAATCCCAGCATTTTTGGTAGCTGAGGCAGAAGGATCACTTGAGCCCAGGAGTTCAAGACCAGACTAGGCAAGACTCTCATCTCTACAAAAAATAAAAAAGTAACTGGGCATGGTGGTGGCACGCCTGCAGTTCCAGCTACTCGGGAGGCTGAAGTAGTAGGATCACTTGAGCCCAGGGCTTCGAGGCTGTAGTGAGCTATGACTGCATCATTGCACTCCAGTCTGGGTGACAGAGTGAGACCCTGTATCCAAAAAAGAAAAGAAAAAAGAGGAGAGAGAAAGGGAGAAAGGGAGAAAGGAAGGAACAAAGGAAGGGAGGAAGGAAGGGAGGGAGGGAGGGAAGGAGGCAGGCGGGCAGAGGGAGACTGACAGAGAGGGGGTGAGCTTGGAGTGATAGCAGCCACCAGAGGTGGAAGAGGCAGAGAATGAGAATGGACCCTCCCCTGGAGCTTCCAGGGGGACCATGGCCCTGCTGATGCCTTAATTTCAGACCCTGGCCTGCAGGGCTGCAAGAGAAGAAATTCCTGTTGTTGCAAGGCACCCTATTTGCGGCCATCTGCTACAGCAGCAGCAGTTTTCAGGGAAACTAATATAACCCTGAAAAGTACTCCATGCTTTGAGAAGGAAAAGTAAGGCATTAAACTTGCCTGACCCCAGGGCCCTTGCACAGGCTGATGGTTCAGCCCGCGTGCCAGCTTGCCGCATGCCCAGCTCGCCACATGCCCAGCTCCTCACAGGCGCTTTCCTTGACAGCCCCACCCACCATAGAAGGAGCTGCCAATCACTCTCTAGCCCCTTACCCTGTGTTAGCGTTTCCTTTGCTCTCACCGTGACATGAAACGGTCTGTTCATTGGTTTGCTTGTTAGTTGTCTCCATGAGAGTGGAAACCTTGTCTTATTCATTGCTGCCTTTCCAGTGCCAGGCACTGAGTGGGAGCTAAAGAAACATGTGTTGAGTGAAAGTAATTGCCATTATGTTATACTAAAACATCGAGAAATTCAAACTCTGTCTGATAAAGCTTAATATCCCAAAGGATTTTTCAGCTACAAAGGATCTTTTGGCTGCACCCAGCCTCCAAGGTATACTGTTACTCCCTTCTGCCATAAATTCACTTAAATGGGAAACTGAGCACCTGACCTTTGCCCTCTTCCTGCTAGTCATGGCTCTGCGACCTTGGGCTTATGTCCTTCTCTGAGCCTCAATGGCCTCATTAGTAAAATGAGGACTTTGATTTACTGTTAGCGATGGGTTTCTACTTAGGGAGCAGTTTCCACCTGCTCCACCCTGTGCTAAACCCTTTACAGGTGGACTTCCATGGGGTCCTCATGACAATCCTATGATATAGGAATTATTATTGACCCCACTTGACAGATGAGGAGACTGAGGAACAAGAAAGTGTCATCACTTGCCCAGAGTTGCATAGCTAACAAGACAGAATACATGCGAGGCTGCTACGCCACTCAAGATGCCCTCCGCTCTCAAGCCTGCCACTCAGTTTGAACAGCAGGCCAAGGGTGACCTAAATTGGTAACAAATTTATATGTACATAACTGCACACTTGCTGGTCTTTAATCACAGTGGATGTCTGAGGAAACTGTTTTCTTCTCTCACTTTAAAAAATATGTAACCGGCCAGGTGCGGGGGCTCACACCTGTAATCCTGGCACTTTGGGAGGCCGAGGTGGGCGGATCACTTGAGGTCAGGAGTTCGAGACCAGCCTGGCCAACATAGTGAAACCCCATCTCTACTAAAAATACAAAAATTAGCCAGGCATGGTGGTACGCACCTGTAGTCCAGCTGCTCGGAAGGCTGAGGCACGAGAATCACTTGAACCCGGGAGGCAGAGGTTGCAGTGAGCCAAGATTGTGCCACTGCACACCAGCCTGGGTGACAGAGCAAGACTCCTGTCTCAAAATATATATATATATGTAACAAAAGCCAGCATGCTGAAAGTCTGACCAGCTGGGCACCCAAATCAAAGAACAATTGCAAATGATGTTGCCCACTGCACTCTGTAAACATGCATAGGGGAGAAGGTTCTGGTTGTAATGGCCCTCACATTCATTCATGTAAGACTCCTGCTTCTCTCCCCACACAGGGAGATATATTGCTGTATCGGTGGGAGGGATGCCAAGAGCCCTTGAATTATTTACTATTAAAAGGCACTGAGCTGCCGGCGCCCTCTCTGAATTATTTAGCTGCCGGCGCCCTCTCTGAAATGGGAGTGATGAGACTTTCCTCGTGGCACAGAGCTGAAGAGCAGGTGAGTTTCAGGCAGAATCCGTACATGCTTATCTATCTACACCTAACACAGCATAGGCACCAATAAGTGTGTGGGGGATCTGGAAAATGAATGAATGTGAAGAAAGGCAGTTGGTGTCCGATTGGATAAAAGGAGACAGAAGAACCTGCCGTGATTGGGTCCTGGACAGCAGTGATATTGGGGGAGCTGGGAACCAACTTTCCTTCCTACTTTATCCTTTTTTATCTTAAATTTTAATTGTTATGGGTATGTAGAAGGAATATTTATGGGATACATGAGATACTTTGATACAGGCATGCAATGTGTAATCATCACATCAAGTAAAAGGGCGTGTTTGACCCCTCACTTCATTCTTGCAGGTCCCAAGTCCTTCTGCTGTGCTAAGGACTGCAACATGTGTGGGATGCAGAGATGGCATTTAATAAACATTTATTGAGCATGTACTATGTGCTGGGCACTGTTTAAGCTGTGGGAATATATTCATGAATTAAAAACCAGGCCAAAATACCCATCTACTCTAGTATAAAGAAAATAGAGTTGCTGTCCTCAAGGAGCTTAGAAAGAGAGATGGGTAAATGAATCATAGCATAAGTGTCACAGGTGCAAGGAGCAGAGAAGGAAAAAGGCAACAGGCATGGTGATAGGTGGGCGGGGTTTCAAGAGAAGCGTCATAAAGGAGGTCGCATCTAAGCTGAAGTGAGGGGCTGTCAAATCCTCACCTGCACTATACACAGAGATGCTTGGGAAAGATGCTGGGCTTTGGCTAATAGTGGAATTCTCAATTCATAAAAGGGCAGTTTCAAAGTTGGGGCCTTGTGCTGCCATAATAGATGAATTTCTGTGTTAACTTGAGGAGATAATAAAAATTTTAATTAAACATCTGCTGGGTTACAAAAGGCAGCCTCATGAAAAAGTAATCTCTGTCATTTCCTCTTGAAAACGTCTAGTGGAAAGTAAATGGGGAAAGGAGCCTGATAAAATACAAGGCGGCAGCATCTCACCCAGGCTGGAGATCTAGCATGGAAAATTGGGAGAGCTTTTTCTTCTCCTTTCTCTCCAACCTCTTCTTGAAGGTATCTATTTTCTTAGGGGCTGCCTGTAAAAGAACCTGCAGTCAGCCCATTAACAGGATTCAGGCAAATCCCAGCACTTCTGGTGGGCGGGAGGAGAAGAGGTTGAATGGAGCTTCAGTGTCAAGGTCAGCCTTGCGGCTCATTTGGTTGCCAATGATGGAAACTCAATCTGTCTTCAGGCATGGATGGATCCAGATACTCATGATGCAATCAGGAATTTGTCTCTGACCATCTCTGGTCTCTGTCTTCCTCTGCATTGGCTTCATTCTTAGAAGGCATCCCCCATGTCCTAGCAAAATGGCCTCTGTAGTCTCAGGCGTACATCCTACCAGCTGAGCACCCACAGCAGAAAGATCATCTCTCATTTAATAATGCCCACAAAAGTCCTGAGATTGGCTGTGAGTGGCCCGACTTGGGTCACATGCCCATCCCTAAAGCACTGTGACCAGAGGAGTACGCATACGCATTCTCCTATGTGAGGCAAGGGTCACACATCCCCTGTCAGCACCAAGGGTCTGGAGTCAGCCCTTCTTGAACCACAGGGTCTGAGAGCAGAGAACTGCTAACCCATCAAAGTCAAACTAAGGCTCAGTTATCAAAATAAGGGGGGAAGGGATGCCGGTCAGATCAGAACCACCATCACCCAGTAGAGGCTCCTGGGAGAGTTTATCTCAAGGAGAGATGACTTAATGCTGCCACTGCGTAAGCCTGGGATCTCAAGGGAAGGCGTGATTCTCAGTATACATTGGTGTCTAAACCCTGAGCCCCACCTTAACCAGGTGACCTTGACCATGTGTGCTCACCCCAAGGAGGAGCAGGCTGTGGGTATAGTGTATAGAGCCTAATCCCCAAGCACTGTACCACATCAGGGTCCCGGCAGCCCACTGCAGTAGCCCTCCATGAAAGCATATGGCAAAAGTCAGGAACCATCCCCTCCTTAGATGCTGTGCCGATCGGTTACCATGAGCTTAGGAAGCGCTGGTGGCTGGGTGACCAAAAGGACCTGCTCCCCAGCACAGGCAGAGCAGCAGGACTTAAAGGCTTGTCTCAGGGGAGGCATCAGAAACTGTGGCCACGGAAGCCACATGTGGTTGGGGCTGATATGTGTGCACATGTGAAACCCCTGGATACAATCAGAAGTGTCTGATGAGTGAGCAGATCCAGGCAGGAGTAACAATAACAACAATAAGCCACCTCGTACCAGGCAGGCACTGTACTGAGCACCTGAGGACATCATTTTTTTTCATCCTAACAGCAACCCCAGGAAATAAGAATCACAGCCCTTCTTTTATAGATGAGGAAACTGAAGTTGAAAGAGATTATTTCACTTGCCCAAAGTCACACAACAGTAAGTGACAGAGCTGGGATTTGAACCCAGGACTCCTGTACCATATAGGTCCTGCTATTCTCACTTCAATATGGAGCCCCCCCCATATACACACACACACACACACACACACACACACACACACAATATGGAACCCCTCCACACACACACACATACACACACACAGAGCAGGTAAACACTTTGCACACATCCAGAGTGAGGTACCAGATCATGCAGGTTACAGAGAAAATGAAGAATCATCCATGGTCCAGAAGTAGACATTTTAGTGCTGGGGGCTGGGTTCGGGTCCTGATTGCAACCGTTTTAAGCTGCTGGCCTCTTGCAAGTCACTTAAGTCTCTCCTAGCTGTTTTATCCCCTGTAAAAAGGGAATAATAGTATCCTGACCACCCCAAGAATTCCATAGGATCATGCACGTGGATGTGTTTGAAAACCGTGAAGTGCAGCATAGATATAAATAATCATAATAATATTCTGCAAAGAGGAGGCCAATTAATGTATTAAATATTTTTGAAGGAGAAAATGGTTTGTGTTGATACCACAACAGTTTCTCAGCACGAACAATACCATCTGCCTGCAAATATTGTGATGTGGGAAGAAAGAAACAATCTTTACCCAATTATCTTCCTTATAAAGATATACTGAAGTACAATTAATTCTCTAACTCTTCTATAATATTCTCTTAATTAGTGGTAAAAATAGGCATTTCTTTCCAAAGCTTCTGCTGTTATATACTAAACGCTGTTTCCTTATTCGTAATATGCTAATTTACCAGTAATTAAGAGCTTTGAGATTCTGTTTAATGACTGCGTTTGGTTTGTTGAGGATAATTGCATCTCCTACCCACTATTCTGGAGTTCCCAGGCAGAATCCAGGAGCATAAATGGGCACAAAAGGAATAAGGGGAGCCCCTCCCCTCTCTGGGTGGTGGCCCCTTCCAGACCTGTCTCCTCTAGACTCTGAGGGGCACGAGCTTGAGCACTTTCCCTCCTCCTTCCTGCAAAGCACAGTGTTCTCATGGCACGCGCATTTCCTCCTGTCCCTGCCTTTGGACTTGACATCTCACTCCCTCCAGACTTCACACCTGCAGCCTGCAGCCTGAAGATACCACCTAGCACAGGCTTCTCAGCCTCAGCCCTGCTGACATCTGGGTTGGGAAAATCCTCTGTCGTGGGGGCCGTCCCCTGCACCATAGGACGTTCAGCAGCATCCCTGGCCTCCGCCTACTAGTGAGTAGCATCCCACCTCCCAGGTATAACAATCAAAAATCTCCCCAGGCACTGCCAAATATCTCCTGGGGCAGGCGGGGTGCGAAATCAGCTCCAGTTGAGAACTGCTGACCTGGTGTAAAAAGATTAAGAACAATGGAAAAGTCTATTCATGGAGGGTCAATTAAATAAATCATGGCACATTTCTCCAGTGAAATTTCTTCAGCAGTTAAAAAGAGTAAGTCGGCCCTATACAAACCGACGTAGAAAATCCTTCAAGCAAAAAAGTCAAGGAGCAGAACAGCATCTATAGGAAGCTGATTTTTATGTTCACTGTATTTGCATTCAGGAGAAAGACACAAGAAGATTGTAACAGTTGTCACCTCCTTGGAGGACACTTGAGTCTGTTCTGACTACTATAACAAACTACCATTGACTGGGTGGCTTGTAAACAACAGAAATTTATTCCTTACAGCTCTGGAGACTGGAGAGTCCAAGGTCAAGGTGCCTGATAGATTTGGTGTCTGGTTGATATGGTTTGGCTCTGTTCCCACCCAAATCTCATCTTGAATGTAGCTCCCATAATTCCCGTGTGTTATAGGAGGGACCCAGTGGGAGGTAATTAAATCATGGGGGTGGTTTCCCCCATACTGTTCTCGTGGTAGCAAATAAGTCTCACGAGATCTGATGGTTTTATACAGGGAAACCTCTTGTGCTTGGCCCTCATTCTGTCTTGTCTGCCGCCATGTAAGAGGTGCCTTTCACCTTCTGCCATGATCGTGAGGCCTCCCCAGCCATGTGAAATGGTGAGTCCCTTGAACCTCTTTTTCTTTATAAATTACCCAGTCTCAGGTATGTCTTTTTCAGCAGCATGAAAATGGACTAATACGCCAGTGAGGGCCTGTTTCCTGGTTCATGGATGGCCATCCTTTTGCTGCATCCTCACATGGCAGAATGGGAAAGGGTACACTCTCAGGCCTCATTTATAAGGGCACTAATCCCATTCATGAGCTCTCATGACCTAATTACCTCCCAAAGGCCCCACCTCCCAATTTCAACATGAATTGGAAAGGAACACAAACATTCCATCCATAGCAGAGGGTAACCAGATAGCTGGACATCAACACAGAAGAAAGCCTTGACATGTCTCAATTTTTGTATGAATTTTGTTCCACGGAAATGCATTACTTAAAGAGTAAATATAATTTAAAAAAACAAACAAACAAACAAAACACCTAACACATTGTTTGACTTGGAACAGCCTCAAATTCTACTTTTGTTCACTCCTCAGGGAGCCTCTTAGACAGGATTTTTTTAATGTCACATTCTGTCATCTTGAACATAATCAACAACTCACATCTTGAAAGCAGTTTCCAAGCCAGGCAGACTGACATGTTCTGTGTGAGGCCAGGCCATTGCTAGGTTTTCAGAGAGAGAAACTGGGGTCTAAGGCTTGGGAAGGTCAGGTCCCTGATTCTGAGATGACCTCGAGTCCTCTGTGACATTTCACAGCCAGGGTTGATAAGAAAGCTGAAATATAAAATCCAGAGATACAAAGGATCACCCTGGAGGGGGAAGTTTGATTCATTGCTTTATGAAAAGAATTTAAATGGGACTGCTTCAAATAGTGAGCCCCTTTGGCAGAAGAAAAATACATCTTGCCTGAAAAGAAGTGTGATTTATTTCACCCGCTTTAGGACTGTCTCTGATGATAGACATTTAAGTCCTGCCTCATACATGGGTCAGATTATGGGTAATGAACATGGCATAAGAGACTTTAAAAGCCATTTAATCTTTCTGGTATCAGTCTCCTCATTTGTCAACCACTCAAGTCATTGAGCCAGACCAATATTTTCCAGTGTGTTTGCTACAACTCTGCAGAAAAGTATGAGTTGTTATGCAAGAGACAAGGCCTCAAGAATAACTAAGCTTGAGAAAAACTGGCTTAAAGGAAGTTAGGCAAGTTGCTTTTTGCAGGACTTCTCAGAGCCTTTATTGGGAGAGACAATATTTTTTCTTGAAAAATTAATGTGTGAGGTTTCTTTCCTTCCTACATTTTCCAGGGTCTTTTTCCTAGAAGGCATGGAGACCTATCTCTGCTTCCCAGCCCTGGGAACTATTGCAGCATAGTCAGAGAAGCCGCCTCAAATCAAAGTTTCTTTCTGCCTTTAATAAGTCAGGTGAAATAGCATGGGAATGTGACATGTCTTCCAGCAGCAGAAAAATGGTGATGAGTTTCAAAGGCAAGGAGAGAGATAAAAGAATCTGCAACACTAGCGACAGAAGATATTCTCGGGCTTCAGTGCCCTGCAAAGTGGTACTCTCCACCCCCCTCCCCCCGTCACAGGCCCCCACCAACAAAGTAGATAACAAGACCCAGAGAAGTCACTGGCAAAGAAGTCCATTTGTCAGAGGCAGCAAAGCTTCCAAACAAAAAGAGCGATCACTCAGAGGATGCTTGATAACTGGAGGAGCCCCCCCACCACCCCATGCCTTGTTGCATTCTGAGATGTCCCTCCCGAGACTTTGTACAACACCAGGTGAGGAAAAGCCTGTGATGACCAAGGCTGAATCTTCCAGTAGCCCAGGGGGAGAGCAGCTCAGAGAAGCATGAGTGGGTTGAAAATGTATTTTTTTAAAAATCAATGACAACAACAAAATGCAGGATTTGGGACGCACCTGAAGTTTGCCAGCTGAGATTCATGTCTACAACAAGGGCTAAAGGGCAGAATGCATCTCTAAGAGGGAACACATGCCTTCCTAAACTTCTCTATTTGTGGGTCATAGACGTCGTGATGAGTCAATAAGGATGATAAAGAAACAACATAAATTGCCGAGACTAATGGAACACACAATGCGTTCTACCAGATGTCCTATAGTTCTACCAACTAATAGAGCACCCCAGCCCTTCAGGGCTCAGAGGAGGACTCAATGGAGGAGACAAAGAGAAGATACTAGGGAGCAAAATTAAGCTGCTTAGATGGTGCCCAGAAACTGAAGGGTAATTTAGCATTTCTATCAAGAGCCTCAAAAAAAGTGTGTGCCTTTTGGTCTAGTAATTCTTCTTCTGGGAAACTGTGATAAGGATTTAATATAGAATGCTAGGGGGATCTTTAGGTTAAAAAAAATAAGTTATTCATAATTGGGGATGCAAGGGAAGGAAATAAATTGAAGTCCAAGAATTGGAGAATGAACAAGTAAATTATAGCACCTCCATCTGATGAACTATTACACAGCCATTAACATTGAGGCTTATGGAAAGACGTTACGGATATGAAAATATTTAATGTAAGGGAGCAAAGCAGGATATAAGTTGGTACATTTTGCACATCTCAACTGGGAATAAAATGCACAGAAAAAAACCCTGAAAAGAAACGAACCAAAATGTTAACTGGAGCAGGCAAGCAGGGAAGGGTGGAAAAACCAGAGGAAATGGTTTTATAGCAACTGAGGGCAGCGTGTAAGGTACAGGTAGGAATTCGCTCTATGTCACGATGTCAGGCTGCAAGAGCCCACCTGGAAAGGAGAGATGGGCTAGTCAGAGGAGGGCAGGGCACAATGAGAAGATGGCACAGCATAGGTCCTCTCCCAGATTCTGAAATAGGGCCCTGTATTAGTTTTTTACGCCTGCCATAACAAAAATGCCACAAACTCAGCAGCTCAAAACAACACAAATGTATTGTCTTACTGTTACTGTAGGTCAGAAGTCCAGGAGAGCCTGACTGGGTCCACTGCTTAGGGTCCACAAAGCCAAAGTCAAGGTGTCAGCAGGGCTGTGTTCCTTCCTGGAGGCTCTAGGGGAAAATCCACTTCCAAGCTCATTCATGCTCTGGTTCAATTTCGTTTTCTGTGGTTGTTGGACTGAGGTTCCCATTCCTTGCTGGCTGTCATCCAAGGCTGGTCTTTGCTCCAAACAGCTGCCTGCATTCCTTCTCGGGTTTTCCACGAGACACTCTCTACTTCCGATCCCTCTGACTTCACCTTCTGTCCCATCTCTCTGCCTCTGGCTAGACAAATTTCTCTGCTTTTAGGGGCTCCAGTAATTAGACTGGGCCCACTCAGATAATCCAGGAGAACCTCCCTATTTTAGGGTCCATAACTTAACATCTGCAAAGTCCCCTTTTCCATGTGACATATGGTATTGGCAGGTTCCAGAGATTAGGGTGTGGACATCTTTGTGGGCCACTCTGACAACTACAGATCTCACCTCTCTTGCCGCCTCATTTCAAGAACACCTGACCTCCCTTTCAATCACCCGACACCACATATCAGACTAGGCCTGCCATCCTGCAGGCAGTCTAAATGAACCACAGCTGTCTGTCTCCAAATGTGTGCCCAGAGCTGGAACACATCTAGCAACTCCAGCAACCTGAACAGGGCACCACACAGCCATGATTGGTTGTCTTCTCCTCAAGAGCCTCGAGAGATTGTTATGTAGCCAACACCAACCAGGCTGCACCTACTCACATCAAACATTTATCAGATGGCTGTAAAAAAAATGTGAGAGAGGGCTAGGCATGGTGGCTCATGCCTGTAATCCCAGCACTTTGGGAGGCTGAGGCAGGCGGATCACTTGAGGCCAAGAGTTCAAGGCCAGCCTGGCCAACATGGTGAGACCCTGTCTCTACTAAAAATACAAAAAATTAGCTGAACATGGTGGTGCCTGCCTATAATCCCAGCTACCTGAGAGGCTGAGGCACGAGAATCACTTGAACCCAGGAGGTGGAGGTTGCAGTGAGCTGAGATCTCACCACTGCACTCCAGCCTGGGTGATACAGTGAGACTCTGTCTCAAAAAAAAATGTGAGAGAGAAGGAGGAATGACAGTTCCTGTGCTGCCCTCATCACTCTGCCAAACTCTCCCAGCCTCGGCTGAATGCTCCTCAGAGTCGCCTGGGGAGCCGTCCCTGAGAGAGGCTGGTTCCTGAGCCCCCCTTCTCAGACCAGCTGAATCAGACCTTCTGGACAGCGAGGCCCTGGAATCTGCATTTTCAATGAGTCCTCACTCTCCCCCGGTAATTCCTATGCACACTGTTTAAAGGGGTGTCTCTAACTTGAAATCTGGAAGCTAGTAAATGAGAAAGGTACATGCCTTGAGTGAGAGACAATCAGAGGGCGGTTGGACTCTTCTCTGAACTCTGAAATTAATGCAGCATCAAGGGGAAGCCTTTTGGGAAACAGGGAAGAAAAAGACAGACTGGCACTGCAAAGCCAGACAATGGGGTTCTGCTGAGGAGAGTTCACGGTACAGGGCATGTAGGAAGATGGACAAGCCAGCCTGAGTGGTGGTGATCTGGGCAGCTGGGTTGGAGGATGAGCCTCAAGTAGAGCTAAGCTGAAAAGGTGGCACAGCACCACTGCAGTGCCCAGGTCTCGGGGCCAGGCGGGTCACCAAGTTCCCCAGCTGTCTTATGCTAGGAAATCGCTCATTCTCTCTTAGATTGCTTCTTTATCTGTGAAATGGGTATAATGATAGTCCTTTCTGGATAGGGCTTTCAGGGATGTGGTTCCCTTAAAGCTGTTTTGCTTGTATCAGTGAAGAATGCGCTTGGCTGCAAGTAATAGAAAACCAATGACAGAAGTCCCAGAGGTTGGTTCTTATTGGCAAGGGTTCTTCAGCAGCTCCACAAGATCAGGACAGAGGTCTCTGGCTCTGCAGGCAGGGCCTCCCAAATGTACACACAGATCACCTGGAGACCCAGGTGCAAATTTGAGTGCAGTAGGTCTGGAGTGGGGTCCACATTTCTAACAATCTGGCCCGCAGACCACACTCTGAGTAACTTTTTTGAGACAGAGTCTTGCACTGTTGCCCAGGCTGGAGTGCAGTGGCGTGATCTCGACTCACTGCAACCTCCGCCTCCCAGGTTCAAGAGATTCTCCTGCCTCAGCCTCCCAAGTAGCTGGGATTACAGGCACCCGCCACCACACCCAGCTAATTTTTTTTTTTTTTTTTTTTTTTTTTAGTAGAGACAGGGTTTTACCATGTTGGCCAGGCTAGTCTCGAACTCCTGATCTCGTGATCCGCCCGCCTCAGCCTCCCAAAGTGCTGGGATTACAGGCGTGAGCCACCGTGCCCAGCCTGGAGTCTTTCTTTCATGGCTACAAAACTGCTGCTTTGCTCAAGCCATCACATTTTCAGGCAAGGCACAAAGAGGCACAAAGGGGCTATGCCAGCCATATCTGCTCCTGTTATCTAGAAAAAAAAAATGGAGCTTTCTCATGAGCTACCAGAGCAGACATCCTCGTGGGTTTTGTTGGTCTAAAATGGGCCTTGCAGCTAGGCACAGCTACACAGGAAGCTGAGAAAATGAAAAACAGTATTGTTAGGATGGGCTTAAAGTTTAAACCTTAAATCAATCACAGTTTACCCAGAGCTGGGCACTCTGCCTCCCAGTGTAAAAGCAGGTTTGTTTGGCAAGAAGGAAAGGATGGATGCTGGGGAGCAAACAGCAGCATGCTAGCCACACTCCACTGCTTGTTTCATGAATAAAGCACTTCACATAAATTCTCAATAAATGGTAGCATTTCATCAGCATCATCTCATTAACATGTATTAAGAGGACTAAATGCCAGTTGCCTTCCACACTCCCGAATAACCTCATGCAGAACAGGGGAGGGGGTATGAGGCCTCCTGGACTGCACAGAGCATACAGGGTCATGGGAACCACCTTGAGCAGCCCAAGGAAAGTGTCTCCACAAGTCAATATCTAAGCTCCCTGGGATCATAGGTTACAGAGGTAAATCCCGGAGCACATGGCCAGGTTTCCTCCCCTTCTCTGTAGCTCACACTTCCCCAAGGGGCGATTTCCAACTCCACCCTTGCCCTCTTCCTGAATCACAGCCTGAGATTCATAAAAAGAAAAGGCAGGGCCTTTCCTGAGGTTGTATCAAAGTAAAGCTGCTGCCTTCTTTTGAGTTGCAAGGAGGGAAACATGAATCCGACCCACCTCGTGAATTCAGCCAACAGGAGAAAGTATCTTCATGGAGAGTCTTCAGTCTGCTTCTGTTTCCAGGGTCAGAAAAGAGGGAACCCCAGAGAACCTGGAAGCCCTGGAGACAAAGCTTCAGCTGCCGGCTTCCTATTGGAATGTACAGGGTTAGAGCTCCCCTCCAGCTGGAAGCCATCTGACCTTCCAGGGCCCAGTGGACAGGGACCTGGTTAATTCTAACCTCCCTGCAACTTATCCCCTAGGTTTTGTTTTTAACTGAATTTCTGCCATGAGCAATGTTACATCATGGTTGTTGTTGGAGTCCATTTTACAGACAGAGAAAAAAGCAAAGAACCAGAAAGGTGAGCTCTGAAAACTCAGTCTGAAGTTGTCTAACCTTGAAGGATGTTGTGCTTAGATCTCGTTAACAAGCTATCACTGGTGTTAGAGTTTTTACAAATGAAAAGGGCCCTTCATTTTTCATTTGTAAGGAAGGAGTTATGGGCATAAAGAAAATTCAACGAGATTTGGAGTCCAAAAGCCTGAGTTTAGATCCTGGTTTTTTCCACTTAGCAGTTCTTTGATGAAACTGAGCCAGTTTCACTGAACTTCATCTATATGGATATTGGTAATAAGAATGGAGATATTAATATAATCATTATAACACTTGAGAGGATGCTTAGTGGCACTGTTCTAATTGCTTTACATGTATTCACTCATTCTGCCACAATACTGAAGTCGATCTGGGTTATAATCATCCCCATTTTTCAAATGGGGAAACGGAGGAACAGAGAGATTAAGTAACTTGCCCGAGGACACACAACTGATAAGCAGCAAAGCTATGACTCTAACCCAGGCTTATTTCCACTCTACACCACTGCTGTTTGCAGCCTTGAAAATGCTAGACCACATGGGGTACGATTCTGATACTCAGGTATCATTATCCCCATCTTATACAGAAAGAATATGTGACTTGCCCAAAGACACAGAGGCCACCCACCTCCAGAGGCCCGGGGAGACACAAGAAGGTAGCTTCTCTGTGGGTTCCCTCCTCCCTCCCCTTCTGCAGCCCAAGTCCCCACAAATGGCCCCCCTGATGGAGCCTCATCCTCAGTCCTCACAGTCCCCACCCACGCTGAGCACAGCCCCGCAGCCCGTGGCCTCAAATCAAGAGCACCAGCCCCCTATTCATCCCACTGGCAGGAAAACCAGTTAAGCATTTTGCTATTTTTGTTTCTGCCAAAGCCATCGGGTGATGCAAAGAACAATTTCTTTTCCTTTTTCTCTTTTTTTTTGTCTTTATTAATACATAATTACCCTTCCTCCATCATTCTACAGAATGTGTGCTTTTCTGTCTAACATTGAGTCTATTTAAAAGCTGGGGTGAGACGTATTTTCAATGCCCAGAAAAAAAAACTTGTTTGGTCCCTGGAGGGGAGAATGAGCAGAGATGAATATAATGTTTGTGTTACTGACTGTTGTTCCTCATGAAAGGCTGTAACGAATAAGAAATAAAAGGCAGGGGGTGGAGGGAGGGGCAGAAAGATGGAGCTGTGTAACTGCAGGCTCCTGGGCCTTTCTGAAGCCACTGGCCTGGCTAAGAATCAGCCTTGAGTCCCCACATTACTCCATCGTGGTGGGTACAGGGTACAGGGTATTCCATGCCAAAACTCCACTGCTCTTGACCAATGAGTTCATTGCTATTCAGGTCTTCCTTTGAAAATGATGAAAGTGTACCAAATCCATGGAAAGAGAAAAAAGCACACAAAACAAATATTCCCAGTGGTATTAGCACAGCAGATCTGACAGGGGCTGGCCTGTGCAGTTGAATCTCAATTGAAGGAGATTAGTGGGAAGGGGAGGCATCAATAGGGGATTTATAAAGATGAAGAGAGAAGCTTGCCTACACAGTGTATGTTATATATAGATTGATAAGATTAACGATACAGAAACCTATGTAGGAACTATACTAGAAGCATCAAAACAATGATGGTGAGGAGTAAGTCAGAAAATGCACATACCAGGCCAGGCACTGTGGCTTTCACCTGTAATCCCAGCATTTGGGGAGGCCAAGGCGGGAGGCTCACTTGAGGCCAGGAGTTCAAGACAAGCCTGGGCAACATAGTAAGACTCCAACTCTATAAAAATTTAAAAATTAGCTGGGTGTGATAGCACATGCCTGTGGTCCCAGCTACCCAGGAGGCTGAGGTGATAGGATTGCTTGAGCCCAGGAGGTCGAGGTTGCAATGAGCTGTGATCACGCCACCACACTCAAGCCTGGGTGACAGAGCAAGAACCTGTCTCTAAAAAAAAAGAAAAAGAAAAAAGAAAATGTACATACCGCAGTGCATACGCCTGGCTACATGTCAACTATCAGCCACCACGACGCAACTAGCTTGCTGATATGAATGGTTATGATGTCACTGTGTAATAGAGTCATTATAACCACACCTCACATTTACTGGAGAGTTACACTGTTCTGAGTGCTCCACTGCCCACAACAGCCCCTAGAGATAGGTACTCTTATTGTCTCCATTTCGCCAATGAGGAAACTGAGGCACAGAGAAGTACATTACTCAGGTCACTCACTAGAAAATGACAGAAAATAATTCAAAGACTCTGGCTCCAGAGTCCATGGTTTCAGTAACCATCAGAACAGCAGGGCTTTAGCACAGTGGCTAAAAGAAGACTTTAGACTCAGACTGACCTGGGTTGAAAAGACAGATCTGTGACTCTTATTTCCCCTACAGAATCACAGCACTTTTAAACCCTGGAGAATCATGAAGATGGCAGATTGAAACTCCTTGATTTGCTAGGGAGCACAGAAACTTGGGAGCACAAGAGAAACCTCTCCCCAAGCTCATGCAGCTGGACCTTTGACGGCCTGCTCTGGACTGGGCCATCATCATTTCTGACTTACCTGTCTGGGAGATGACCAATGGGGACCCCTCTGCACCACCCCAATGCAACCTGTGCCTCAGCTCTGGGGTTCTGCAGCCTGCTTCCTCCAGACCCAGAGAGGGGAGTTGAGAGTGCAGGGGCCTGAGGACTCCCTGAATGTCATAGCCACCATCGAGGATCCAAGGAATCTGCCATCATCTGGTGTCTCCCAAAAAGCCTCCCAAGAGTGAACCCCAAGTGCTCCTCCCCAGATGGACACTTCCTTGCGCTTTGATACTGGGTTTGATGAAAACCTACTGAGACGCCAAGGAGGGAACCGTAAATCAAAGTTACATACAGCTCCAAGGAGGCTACTCACAAATGCGTTACAAGATTGATCTTTTCATTTTAAAACATCAACACTTATTCTTTTCCTCTGCAGGTTCCCCATTGGTGAAAGGGAGACAATAATAGTACCCAGCTCTGGGGTTGCTATGGACATGAAATGAGCAAAGACACAGCGCTCAGAACAGTGTCAGTATCCGGGAAATGTTAGGTGTGGTTCTAATGACTCCATCACACAATAACATCAGAACCGTTCATATTAGCATGCTGGTGCCTAGAAAGGCTGAAATGATTAACATGTAGGCAGGCGTCGGTAAAGTGTGCTCTGTAGGAGGCCCTGGCTTTATGATCACGGCTGATATTATAGAGTGCTGGTGCCACGCCGGGAATCCTTCTAAGGGATCTAATGAATAGATCGTAACCCTCACAGCACACCTATGGGGAAATTTAACTCTTTCTTCCCATTTCCTCCTCATTTGGCGGCTGTGGGAACTGAAGCACAGCCAGGTTAAGTCACTTGCCTGAGGCCAAACAGTAAGAAGCTGCAGAGACAGCATTTGAACCCAGGCAGCCTGACTCCCGAGTCCCAGTGTGTAACCACTACACCACACTACCTCTCAGATCCACAAAGGAATTTATGTTTCAGGAAACAGTCACCAGTGACATCCCTTCAGCCATGCCCACACCCCAGCCATGGCCACCACACTCATTGCTGGCTCCATACCAAACTGATTTTTTTTCCCCTCTTTGTTTTCATTGTTCTATCTGTTTTTCTGATTTTTTAAAGGAGAAAAAAATTAATCCTGAATGAAACCAACTTTCATTGCAAATGAAACTGAATTGTCCACAACTGAAAGCATATAATTAGAGAATGTTAATCTCCTGGCGATTCTTCTCCCCACCCCACCCCAAACCAAAAATACATGAACATTTGCAAAAAAGAATTCATCTTTACCTAAAACTATAATTAAACGACTGCTGGCGGTTACCTTGGTGACATTTAAAAAAAAAAAAAAAATCCTTCACTACAGCTCCCCACTCTGGATAATACAAACTTGGCAGCCAAGTAAGTCAACAGGTTGCCCAGGAAACTGTTTCCTTGACAACCATGAAGATGGAAGGGGACGAAAGAGTTAGGGAAATGTCAGGGTAACAATGCTATATTAAAGAAGAAAGAGCCCCTTTGGCATGCTGAGAAGCTTCCCAACTTGTACTGAGCAGCAGAGCAGAGAACACAAATGACTCTGAACATGACGAAGGCAGCTGGAAGAATGGCAAACCCCAATTCTCCCTTCAGTGGCTCACCCACCGGGTGGAGTTCCAGTGGTGGGCATGGAGCAGCTGTGCATTGAGCACCTACTACATGCCAGCATCGTCCATGTGCCCTGACTCTAGTCTTGGATGGTTCTCTCCACTTTGGAAACTTGGCCAGGTGGGCCTGGATGCTGGGGATGACAAATAAACTGCAGGACTCTTTTTTGAAATGTTAGTGTCTGGAGTTCTCCCTGTGTGTTCACTTTCCCGTCTTCTCTTTTAGCCAGGCTAACTCTGTGCTTTCTGGCCTGGCCTGGAGGGGAGAGAGTGTTTGTAGGATTGGGAAAGCTGAAACTTTGTTTTCAAAGGCTACATAGCTCATGGGTGGGATTGGTCACGCGTCCTAAAATGCCAGGAGAGCAGACATGAGCGTCCCTGAGGAATACAAGAAGGGAGAGGGAGGGGTGACCCCAGAGCATACAAGGATTCCTCAAGCTGGGATCCTGGGCCCTGATCCTTGGCCATGCTGCAGGTGGATGGGGGAGTGTCATGCCCTTGGAAGGGAATATGGCCACAGGGTCTCAGTCTGACCAAGACTGGCCAGGAAGGAAGCAGCCAACCTGGGACATTATATGAGCTGGGACAATATATGTCTCCAGAGTGATCCATGTGGACAGATGACCATCAGCGCCAGGCATTTGGGGCTATGTAAGGTTCCAAATCTTTCTGCACCCAACCAAGAACAAGTGAGGGAGGCTTGAAGTCAATTTAAAGAAAATAAAGGAATGTTCTATTTCTTGTCTCCCTAAGTGTGTGGACAGAGAGCCACACTTGCCAGGTATAATTTTCAGCTGTGTTTTCCAAACAACTTGAGAAAGTCCTGTGGCTGAATTCTGCAAAGACAGGAGAGAGGAGAGATGATGCAGAGGCTTCTAGAACTGAAAATTCCAAACTATTTTCTCTTCCACAAAACTGTCACCTCTGGCTGGCCCCGCTATTGCCGTTGCTTTGCACCTTGTCCAAACAGGCTTTTAATCAAATTATTCTCTGACCATAAGTGAGAATGCAATGACATACGCTAATCCTCACAGAGCATATGGTAAACTCAGGACTGTCTCTTGTCATAGGTGAATCTGACACTGGCAAAAGGAAAAATTGATCTGACACTACACACGTCAGTAGCATACACAAAAAAACTTGCACTGTTATAGCACTTTCACAAAAGACAATTTCTTTGCTCTTTTCAACAAACCCTGTGTGGCAGGTGCTCATCTTACATGATGAAACCAAGGCACGGGAAAGGTGAAGTCTTGCCCAGGGTCCCCTAGCCAAGTCAGCCACAGGGCCCAGGACCAAGGCCAGGTCTAGTCAGTCAAACTCCGCCCATGTCTGTTTCCCTCTGTGCTACACTTCTTTTCTCCCTGCCTGATTCTTTCCTGTTTTCCTTTCCTTTCCCTGGGTTTTTTTCTTTCCTTTTTTTTTTTTTTTTTTTTTTGAGGTGGAGTCACTCTGTCACCCAGGCTAGAGTGCAGTGGTGCAATTTCGGCTCACTGCAACCTCCACCTCCCAGGTTCAAGCGATTCTCCTGCCTCAGCCTCCTGAGTAGCTAGGATTACAGGCACCTGCCACCACATCTGGCTTTTTTTTTTTTTTTTTTTTGTATTTTTAGTACAGATGGGGTTTCACCATCTTGGCCAGGCTGGTCTCGAACTCTTGACCTCATGATCCACCCATCTTGGGCCTCCCAAAGTGCTGCGATTACAGACGTGAGCCACCGTGCTCGGCCTCCCTGATGTTATTATTTCCGGAAAGGGGTCCCGATGCAGACGCGAAGAGAGGGTTCTTGGACCTCGTGCAAGAAAGAATTCAGGGCAAGTCCATAGAGTACAGTGCAAGCAAGTTTATTAGGAACGTAAAGGAATAAAGAATGGCTACTCCATAGGCAGAGCGGCGGCATGGGCTGCTCAGCTGCTTATACTTATAGTTATTTTTTTAATTATATGCTAAACAAGGGGTGGATTATTCATGAGTTTTCCAGGAAAGGTGGGGGCAATTGCTGGAAGTGAGGGTTCCTCCCCTTTTCAAACGGTATAGGGCAACTTCCGGGTGTTGCCATGGCATTTGTAAACTGTCATGGTGCTGGTGGGAGCCTCTCCTAGCATGCTGATACTTTATAATTAGTGTATAACGAGCAGGGAGGCTGACCAGAGGTCACTTTTGTCACCCTCCTGGTTTTGGTAGGTTTTGGCCGGCTTTTTTACTGCAGGCTGTTTTATCAGCAAGGTCTTTGAGACCTGTATCTTGAGACCTATCTCATCCTGTGACTAAGAACGCCTTAACCTCCTGGGAATGCAGCCCAGTAGTTCTCCGCTTCATTTTACCCCACCCCTATTCAAGATGGAGTCGCTCTAGTTCGAATGCCTCTGACATTTTCAGTCTACTATTTTTTCCTTTTGCCTCCCCAAATACTCCAGTGGTTCTTAACTGGGGGGGTGACCCCCTCCATCCTTGCCCAGGGTCCATTCGGCAATGTCTGAAGAAATTTGAGGTTGTCATACAGAGAGGGGGATGCTCGTGGGTAGAGGAGAGACCAATGATTCAGCTCATCATCTTGTAATATTCAGGAAAGCCCTGCACAGCAAAGAATTGCCAAGTGCCCCACATATCAACAGCCAAGGCTGAGAAACCCTGCTCTCAGAGGGGGATAAGAGGCTGCACATGGGAAGCACCCGGCCAGGACCTGCCAGGAACTGCGCCATCTTAGTGATTGCCAATGATGCCATTCAAGCGCTATCGCAATTGGGAAGTCCGGCTTATTCATAAGGAAAGAAGAAGAAGTACACTGAGCACTCGTGGGCTTTGGTTCTGAAGTTTATTCCTTTAGTAAGAATTCATCGACTTCCTTCCATGGGAAAGGCCCTGGGGTCCACAAAGGAATAAAACGTCTTGTCTTGTGGACAACGTCACACAGTGGCCTTTAAGCCTAAATGTACAACCCAAGACGTAAACCCCAAGAGCAGTGGGGATGAAGGTCCCAGAAAGTCTATTGCCACTGGCTCTCTCTGTAACCCTGGGATCGACTGGAATGTTGCTAAATTCTTTCTTCCCAAATGCCAATAGGCATTTACTAGAGGGTGAGAAAAGGCATTCGGGAAATGCAAACACGAGCCACTGCTTACACATCGGAGAACCTCAAGCCTCAAAAACAGCCAAAGATAAATTATTTTGCCCAACCACTTTTCTCCCTTACACCCACCACCACTGAACAAAGAAAAAGCCTGGAAGGTAAGGGAGAAGAATGCGGTTTGCATATCTAACAGCCCCTTGGAAGGTGAAACTAACAGAATCAGAGATGATCAGCCTGAAAGGTGTAACAAGGTCGGGGGGGCGGGGGGGGGGGGAGGTGGCAAACTGTTCAGCTTCTAAAAACATGAGCTAAAAATACCCTGCACATGTCATTTACAAATTCACGGGGCTGTTTAGACAATACTGTGATCAGACTGCAATTGATACATGTTTTCCCCTCAGTGATTAAACACAGCCTGATTTTTAAGTACCAAACAGCTGCCTCCAGGTTTGTCTTGAAAAACCAATCTTTCATTTGTGTTTGATTGGCACACCAGGAGGTCCCAATCACAGCTCCTTTATCCCCAGCGCCTAAAATCAGATGATATTCAACTTCAGGAAGGGGCAGCTGAAAGGAGGCAAAGGGGAAAAAGGGCGGAAGCAAAAGCTCCAATGAGAGAGGCTTCTAATCACAGGCAAGGAAGATACCAGCACCTTCTACCCAGCAGCTTTCTCCCAAAACCATGAAGGGCGGTAGGGGTGGATATCAAGGAGGTAAAATGACAACAGCCTGTGTCTCTGGAAATAATTAAATATTCCCCCTTCACACTGAGAGGGAGGGCAATAAATAGTTCAATATAATCAGGCAAAGCTTTTTAGGGACCTGGAGATTTTCAGTGAATGTGAGCAAAATGATTCTGCTGAAGAGCCTCCCTCCCCTCCTACCTGTAGGGGCAGTGGGCTGAGCTGAAGGTGGTTTCTGCAGAAGCTGAGAGATGGATGTGTCCAGAGCCTCTGCATTTCTTTGAGAAGAGGGGGCGTCTGGGTTTTCTTTTGGGGTTGATGGAAAGGTTCTAAAGTTAGATAGCGGCGATGGTTGCACAATTTGGGGAATGTACTAAAATCCACAGAATTTCCCACTTTTGAAAGATGAATTTTATGTATGTAAATTACATTTCAATAAGGCTATTTTAAAAAGAAAATAGATAAAATCAAGAACTTACTCTACATAATTGTTTTTTTCTTTCGAAAAGGGTGGGGGGGGTGGGTGGTTTAGACACAAAGACTCTGGATTTGAATCCTGTCTCTCCTAACTTGTAGCCGTGGGATTCTGGGGACCTACTCAGCCTCCCTCAAACCCAATTGTTCCATCTGTAAAGTGGGGATGTTAAAAATGTCCTTTCCTCGTAGGGCTGCTGTGAGGACGAGTGTGATGCTGTTTGTAGGAGCCTGACACAAGGGAAGTGCTCACTGAGCTCTGCAGAATGAGATGAATGGATGGTTTGTAGGAGGCTGGAAAAGCTCCACTCACAGGTGCTTAGGTGGAAAAATGGGCTGGAAATAGAGTGAACCAACAACTTTCAGACGACAGGACTAGGGAACCCTGTGGTGACAGCGTAGTCTCCTCAGACCCTTGCATGATCACTTGCCCTAGAGATGTAGCACCCGTAACAGCTGGCACTCATCGAGCACTTACTGTATGTGAGGTACCTCATATGCACCTCATCTCATTGGATCTTTATTTCAACCCTAGGAGGCAGGTACTATTAGATCCCCTTATTACCAACAGACACAGTCTAGTCACTTACACAAAATCACCGTAACAGTAAGAGGCGGGGCCAGTTCAAACCCAAGCAGGCAGGCACCTGAGCTAAGTCAGGGGAACTAGAACTGGCTCCTACCAGCTTGAGAAAGCAAGTTGTTAAATATTCAGGCGTTCTAGTGATTAAATATGGGAAAATGGAGGGTCTGACATGCCTCATCATACCCTGTAGCTGTAGCTGTGGGACCTGTAGCTGTGGGACTCTGGGCACATCCTCAGCCTCCCTCCCTGAATCTCAGTTGTTCCATCTGTAAAGTGAGAATGTCAAAAGTGTACCTCCTTCATACAGCTGCTGTAAGGTCAAGTATGATGCTGTTTGTAGAATTCTACAAGTAGGTTGTTAAATCATTGGTAGCAACCTTGGTAGAAATCAGCCATGATGTGAGTATTTACACCAAGGAAATCAGCAATCGCTCTAATCCTGGGCTCTTCCCCAGCCCTCCCCACATCCAGTTTCCCAGCACATCATTGATGACCATGCTGGGAGAGAACTTTTGGCTTCTCCTTTCTACTTGTAATAAGAAACGCTGACGTGCTCATGGCTCTTTAGGGTTTACAATATGCTTCTAAATCCACCTAAACCAAACCAACAAAACTGTGAGGGAAAGATTATTTGCATCCCCACTTATTTGTGGGATCTAAAAATCTAAACAACTGAACTCAAGAAAATAGAGAGTAGAGGGATGGTTACCAGAGGCTGGGAAAGGCAGTGGGAAAGTGGGGAGGTAGGGATGGTTAATGGGCACAAAAAAATAGAATAAAACCTAGTATTTGATAGCACAACAGGGTGACTATAGTCAATAATTGTACATTTTAAAATAACTCAATTATTTAATGATTTAAATTATTTATTTTATTTAAATAATTATTTTAATTAAATAATTTTAAATTGAGTTATTTTAAAATGTACAATTATTGTGCATTTTAAATTAAATGTACGATTTAATTGTACATTTTAAAATAAAACAGTATAACTGGATTATTTGTAACACAAAGGATAAGTGCTTGAGGGGATGGATACCCCATTTTCCACGTCGTGATTATGACAGATTTCATGCCTGTATCAAAACATCTCATATATCCCATAAATACATATACCTACTATATACCCACAAAAATTGTTTTTAAAAATTTTAATTATTTGCATTGATGATGATCAAAACAGATCAACCCAGGGGCCTAAGAGGACCGCAGACCTTCTGAGTTCTAGCCAGGCCCTTTCATCTTGAAAGGCAGCCGCCCCAGAAGTGGGTAGCAGGTAGGGTCTGTTTAAAGCTATCCAGCATCTCCATGGCAACGGGCAGTAGCTGCCCCGTGGGCGTTGGGGAGGGGACCCTCTGCCTCATTCCACAGACTGATTCCACAGGTCCCACGGGCCCCGCTGAGGAGTCAGCAAAAGCTTTCTGCAGTTTCCACATGGAGACGATCTGGAGGTGGAAGTTAAGTGGGTGTAGATCTCAAGGCAAGTAAAACTCCGAAGTCAAGTCTGACTGAGCCCAGTGCTTTGCATAAGAGAAAAATAATAAATGTTTCATGAATGAACGAATGAATAAGTGAATGAATGAAAAGTCTTGTCTATACTCAGAGATTTACAAACTCAGTCTCAAGCATTAAGAGAGGGGCTTGTTCACTGGTGAATTTCACTAATGGCTTCCCTGCATTCATGTTCTTTGCTTCAGCTTTCTGGTCCCACACTCCCTGACTCTGGGGGTTCAGGCATATGACTTGCTTTGGCCACTGGGGTATGTTAGCCCATCTGATGCCAGCAGAGCTTGAAAAGCCTGAGGGTATTCCCACTTGTCCTCCTGCGTGATTGGGATACTATAGCTCTCTCTGGGACAACTGCCACCACCATGGGAACGTGTCAGACTGTGACGAATGTGGTGGTAGGTGGAAGAGCCAAGTGTCCCAGCAAAGACCATGCTAGACCACCAGCCCCCAGCGGAACCACCAGCTGACCACAGACAAATCAATGGGACCAACTGGGATCAGCACAACTACCCAGCCTACACATCAACTCAAGAGAAATAATCATGATAATAAAAGGTTATTGGGGCTTTTTCATTTTAAAAAAAGATTTATGTTTTAAAAATAAATGTTATTGTGTATATTTGAGGTTTACAACAAGATGTTATGGGATACATATGGATAGTATAATGGTTTAAAAATTATTCTTTGAAAGGACATCAAGATGGAAATAATAGGCACTGGGGACTCCAAAAAGGGGAAGGGTGAGATGAGAGTGAGGTTGAAAAACCACTTATTGGGTAGAACGTTCACTATTTGGGTGATGGGTCCACTAGAAGCCCAAACTTCACCATTACACAATATATCCATGTAATAAACTTGCACAGGTACCCCCTGAATCCATAATAAAAAATATTCTTAAAAAGGTTATTTGTTTGAAGCCACTAAGTTTTGGGGTTATTTGTTATACGTCAGTAGCTACCTGATACAGGCTGCCTGCTTTGCAATTCTCCAAAAAGCTCAGAAGGGCCTGCTTCTTTCTTCTCTCCGAGTCTGCTTCCTCATTGAGAATTCTGATGAAAGGCTTCAGTGTAGCTGCTTCTTCTCTGAAGACTCAGGTACAAGATCATCTCCCAATGAGGGAAACAGGGAAATCTGCCTTCAGCTAAATGAACAAGGACATCACCGAATAGCACCACTCCCTTGGGAAATATATTTTAATAGTCCCTGTAGCTGAGAAAGACGCAAAGAAATTCTGAAGAGACAATAGGCTTCATTTTCATTTCTGCTTTAGAAGAAAAGTTTTGCCTGAATCACTGCTGATCTGTCTCCCCCACAACCACCATTTACCTGCAGCCAGATTCCCTGCCAGGATTGGAGGACATGAGCTAGTCTAGAACTGATGACTTAAAAGGTGTTTGGGCTTTACCCTTCTTAGGGGATCCCTTTTTCAGGGATGACATAAAGTCCCAAGATACACCAGAATCAGCGCTGCTAAGGACTGGCAGGATCCAAAATGTGATTTTCAATCTCTTCCCAGTGGAGGCGAAATGAAGTGGTCTGCATGCTCTCTACTCCACGTGTGGTCCAGGAACCAGCAGCATGGGGATTGGATTATCTGGGAGTTTGTCACAAACACCAAATCCCAGGCTCCAACCCTAACCTCCTGCATCAGAACCTGTGCTTGAACAAGATGCCAGGTGATACAACTATACATTTTTTGTGGGAAACTCTGCTCGACAGCACCCGTCTCTGCTCGTGGAAGTTCATGTAAGTTACAGGGGTTTTAAACTGGAACATCACCTTCATTCTCAGTGTTATAAAGGACACCCTCCGCTAACAGAACACAAATTTCCCAACCCCCAATGCATGCAATGCGCGCGCACACACACACAGGCATGCACACACTTCCCTCAACCAGGCTGGTCAAAGTCCCTCACTTGTGAGTCCTGCTTGAAAGATTATGTCTTCTGAAGCACAACGCTTTGTACCTTAAAGGGCCTCTCAAACGTCCCACTGAGACCCAGGGGTTCATTCACCAGAAGCACTTAGTCTTGCTAAGAGATTAAAGGTTTCAAATGATTCCTTTCTGATCCCAACAGGATAGCTGCTTGCCTAAAATACAAGAGCCTCATTGAAAGTAATCTCCATGGAAATCATTAACCCAGTTTATTAACAAGGAAAAAATTCCTAAGGATATTTTAAACTTTTAAAATATCTTTGCAAGCTAATGGCAATGAAAACAAAGCATTTTTAAGGCAAAAGAGTCCCTATAGCAGAAGTTAAAGTAAAACGCTCTCTGAATTTTAGCAATTCTATTTTAGGCTCTTAAATAAGCCCTGGAAATCCTGTTAATTTAAATTACTGACCACACACCAACACCTTCCCTGAAATAATTCGCACCTTAATCATTTCACGAAATATTTTTTTCAAGAAGAAAACATATGGACCGGGCACGGTGGCTCATGCCTGTAATCCCAGCACTTTGGGAGGCAGACGCAGGCAGATCACAAGGTCAAGAGATCGAGACCATCCTGGCCAACATGGTGAAACCCCGTCTCTACTAAAATACAAAAATTAGCTGGGTGTGGTGGTGCATACCTGTAGTCCCAGCTACTCGGGAGGCTGAGGCAGGAGAATCTCTTGAACCTGGGAGGCAGAGGTTACAGTGAGCCGAGATGGCGCCCCTGCACTCCAGCCTGCGACAGCAGGACTCCATCTCAAAAAATAAAAAATAAAAAAAAAGTATATGAGGTTACTTATATGCTGCTAACATATTATTTTCTCGAACTCTCTGAACTATGGGATGAAAAGACAATTGAAAAACAGACCTGGGCTATGTTTTCAAATGATTTTTCATCCTCTGTTCACGATAACGTTTTCAAGAGAGAGCTGGCGAGGCTGAAGGTGGCTATAATTATATAGCTACCAGCCCTGAAAAGACAAGGTTGTTCAGTGGTACTGATAAGACACGGGTTCAGAATGTTTTAGGCAGCATGCAAATGTATTCTGATTTTTTTCAGCTCCCTTCAGAAGGGGGAAAAAATCTCGTTTGAAGTATATGCTTGAGGTGGAGCTGGTAACAGATTAATTAGAAAAATGAAGTGATTGGAAAGGGAAGCCCTAACTGGTCAGCTCCCTCTCGCTGTCCAGCTGGGATAAAGCAAGCTTTTAAGGACCAGCCCCCTAATTTCAGAATATGGTCAAATGGGTCCTCTTCAGCCATTTGGAATCAGTCACTGGAATGACCAACTGGTGCCTGGATCACATCCATCCCCCTTTTAGCTGCCTCCACCTTCTGATTCTCCACTTTAGAAACGTTCCTCCGTCTCTTAGTCTGTGGGGACTGGGAGATACTGAACTCACTTCTGACTCCAAAGGGAAACACCTGACCCAGGTCTGGCCAATCAGCTCATCTCCTCTCTTCCCAGTCCCCAGTGATTGGTTCAGGGGTGGGCATGTGACCTAAGTCAATCCACTTAGAACTTTTCCTACAACTTTTCCGGGAACTATTGGAAAAGTGGTCCTCTCTTTCCACTGGAAGCTGCAGGGGGTAGGACTGGAGCTTCTGGAGCCTCCTAAGAAGAGCCTGCCTGGGAATGAAGCCAGCAGAGTGGAAAGCAGAGCTGAGGGAGGGAAAAGCTACTTTCTCCATAAGCCCTGGATCCAGCCATACCTGAAACCTCTCGACTTCTAAAATCTGAGAATTAACAAATTCCCCTCTTTTGTTTGTTTGTTTAATAGTTTTGAGTTGAGCTTCTCTGCTTACAACCAAAGCTGTCTACCTTGTTCTATTCAAAACCCCCTCAGGATTTTCACAGCAACGTCAAGAAAAACAGCATATTCCTGTGCCAAAAAAACAAAACCCCTCAAGAGATCATCTAGTCTATCCCTTGTATTTGAGTATGCAAATAATCTAAACTTTTTAAAATTTTGTATTCTTAGTCAACATCCCAAGGGACTGAGACTCTGCAACCTCCATCCAAAACCAATTTGAGAAAACACTAGGAGATGAAATTTTGAGCTTAAAGATGCAACATACGTCTGTAGGTGGCTTGGGAAATATTCTTCTGGCTGACAAAAAAAAAAAAAAAAAAAAAAACCACCAACAAAACCAAAATCCTAATATTAGATTTCATGTGCTACCAAGTAAACTTTTTCTCATATAGAACAAATTGTTTCTATAGAAATGAATGCTTTTCTAGCAACCCAATCTCTATTAGGGTTGCTATGGGAACAGATTGAGAAAATTGGGGAAATGTAGAAAAAGGTAAATGACTGCTCAGTTTCTTTCTTTTCCTTTCCTGGAAACCCACAGAGGGCAAAGGCCTTTTTACTTCTGAGTACCTTAATACTTGGGGCTGACTCCAGGAACACTTAAGAATATAATTTTAACTCTGTTGAATTTTCATTCCCCAGCAAGGGTTTCATCAAGTCTTTAAAATTTAATTCAGAATATGGCAAGTTTTAGTAAAAACCACCCTCCAAAGTTTGCTTTTAAGGACCAAGGGTGGGCAGGACTGTGGAATAAGAAGCTACAAAGCTATGAACGTAAACGTATAATAATAGGTGCTAATGACCACACACGTGCTACAGATATCGTCTTTTGGAGAGCAACCCTTCATTTGGAGAAACATAAGTACACATGCTTTATGAAAGCTTCATTGTACACAGTAAAATCAGCAGGTTGCCCGGCTCTTATACTGCAAATGAGGAATACACTGGTGAATGTTTTCCATTCTTTACCTAGGAGTGGAAGGGAGTGCAAACCCAAGTTAGATGGTCTCTTCACCATTACTCTGTTTCTGAAATCATCTATTTACAAGTAGGGTAATATATCTGTCTGATAAAGGAAGAGAATTCTCTCTCAACTCTCACTAGCTGTAAGGCTGGTAGGATGGAGTGGAGACACATTAAAAACCAGAAAGCCACAATCACCAGTTTAGAACCTCATGACCTTGGGGTAGTCATTTCATTGCTCTGAGCCAATTAAGTTACTCTCATCTGTGAAATGGGATTAACAAGATCTGTGAAACGGAGATCTCAGCTGGTACAGAGTGAGGTTATCAGCCCTGCTTCATACGAACCTCGCATGTCTTCTGGAGCCAGACAGATAATATAAATGTGTGAAACCGGAAGTGTTTGGAAAACAATAGAGAATAGTGAGGTCTGTGGCAAAACCAGAAAGCAGCATGCTCCTATACAGTTCAAAACAAGTTTAACACCTTGCCTGCAGGTTAGATTCACCTTGGAGCCTGCCAGCTGAAACCCCCACATCTGCATCCACTGTGCAATATGGGTAATGTGACAGAGATGTGATACCACTGATGAAATAGAGCCTACCCCCACGGAAACTTGACTGCTGAGGGAGGGAGATACATGGGGCCACCAGGAATGCCTTCAGGGTGAGAAGAGAAGAGTCCATCCTGTGAAAGTACAGCTCCTTACCTCCTCCTCTGCCTCCACCCTGATCCAAGCTATGGTCACCTCTCACCTGGGAGAGGCAGTAGCTTCCTCACTGGAGTCCCTGCTTCTACTCCTGCCCCTACAACCAGTGCTCAACACACAGCAGAAGGAATCCTCTATAACAAAAGTCAAATTGCACCCCCTTCTCTGCCTCTGACCCTCTGAGGGCTCCCCACATCCTTCAAAATAAAAACTGCACCTCTGGCGGTGACCCTATGTGACCATATTATTTCCCACTCTCTGCCAGCCACACTGGCCCCCTTGCTGTTCTTTAGGCATATTAGGCATGCTTCTGCCTCAGGGACTTTGCACCTGCCGTTCCCTGTGCTTAGACATGTTTCCTCTGGACGTCGACACGGCTGGCTCCCCCAGCCCCTGCAGGCTTTTGCTCCACTGTTACTGCTTCTTAGCCAAGCCTTCCTTTGGCCATTCTATATAAAATGAAGACACCCAACCCCAGAACTCAGCCCTTCCCTGCTTCAGTTTTCTTTACACCTCATATCACCAGCTAGCCTCTTTACTTGTCTCCCTCCTCTGCTGGAGATAAACTCCATGTAAGCAGGGATTCTTGTCTGCATTTATCACTGAATTCCCAATGCCCAGAAGAGCACCTAGCACAAGGAGGCTCTCAGCCCCCTTTGCTGAAACACCGTGAATGAAGCAGGAGAGCTGAAGAGCGGGAGTAAGGTGCCACAGCCCATGCTGGTCTAGCCTCCCCAGGGCCGGGGGGAGATGTTTCTGCATCAGGGCCACTCTTTCAGCAAGTGTGAGCCCCCGCCACAGGCCAGGCAAGAGGTGCTGGAGACAGGATGCCGTGATGAACGGGATAGGTACATCCCTGCCTCCCAGAGAGCTTACAGCCTAGCAGGCCAGGCAGACAATACATGAATCCACAGAATCGCAGGCAGTGAAATGTGCTATAAAGAAAAAAATAACACAAAGTGAGGAGTCAGGGAGTGGGAAAGGAGGCTTGATGTTGAGGTTGGGGGGTCAGGGGTGGCTTTCCTGAGCAGGGTATACTCGGGCGGCAGCCTGATGGATTGAGGAACCCAGAGGATGGGGCACGGAGATCATGCCTCTGCCTGATCCCTCCACTCTCCCCCTCCCAACCCTCTGACTCGACGGGAGCCCCATCTGTGCCTATTTGTCCTTCCCCCTTTTAGAACTGATGGAGCCTCACACCACAGGTGAGAGGCCTGGCTGGAGAACTTTGTCAGCTCACTCCGTCTCCCTCTTCCTGTCTGTCAAGGGGCTTGCCAGAGAGAGCTAATATCTCCTTCTTTCTGGGTTGTGTGATCTGGCCTTGTTCTCACCTTCTTTTGTATAAACCCACCTTGTATCTGGAAAGGCAATGTGCCTGGCTAAAACATTACATGTCCCGGCCCCCTTACAGCTAAGCTGCAGCTTTGTGACCAAGTTCAGTGTTGTGGGGCAGAATGTTCCTTAAAGAGAGGTGCCCCAGCTGGGAAGTGGGCTCCTTTTGCCTGTTGCCCCTTTTTCCTTTCTGATGCCCAGAATGCAGACACAATGGCTAAAGCTCTAGCAGCCATTTTGGTCCATGAGGCAAACTTGAGGGAGGTGGTGTGAAAAAATAGGACCTTAGAGACCAAGGAGTGGCCAGACCTGTCTCAAACTGCCTGCCTACTTCTGAACTTACTTTGTGCGATTAAAAAATATATCCTCCCATTTGATACACTCCAAGGCTGTATTATGACTTTCATGAGCCCTAGGTACATTTGCCTTCATGGGCTCCTCCCTCTATATAAAATTATATTATAAAATTTTTTTAATTATATAATATATAATTATAATCTAATTATATAATATATAATTATAATTAAAAATATTTTGTGACTATGTTGGTATAAAAGACAAATATAATCTAGGCTGGATTCATTATTATGCATTCATTATTACTATATTCATTTTTTTCTTCTGATCTTAAAAGAATGTTTTTTTTTTTGAGACAGTCTCACTCTGTTACCCAGGCTGGAGTGCAGTGGTGCAGCCTCGGCTCACTGCAACCTCCACCTCCTGGGTTCAAGCAATTCTCCTGCCTCAGCCCCACAAGTAGCCAGGACTACAGGTACCTGCCACCACACCCAGCTGATTTTTTTTTTTTTTTTAAGTAGAGATGGGGTTTCATTATGTTGGCCAGGCTAGTCTCGAACTCCTGACCTCAGGTGATCCACCCGCCTCGGCCTCCCAAAGTGCTGGGATTATAGGTGTGAGCCACTGCACCCAGCCAAAGAAATTAAAACGGAAACTTTTTTGTGGGCCCCTGAAAATATCACGGGCCCTAGACCCTGTGCCACCAATGCCTGAACAAGTGCGTCCCACTCCATACGCCTTACCGTGCTGTAAGGCCTTTACAACCTGATGACGTAGGTCCTTTAATTCGTCCCATTTTTTCAGATCAAGAAACTGAGGCCAGACCGGGTAGAACATCTTGCACATATTTGAATCCTGGTCCATTCAGCTGCAAAGTCTAAGTTCTTCACTTTTTTGTTTGTTTGTTTGTTTTTGAGATGGAGTCTCACTCTGTCACCCAGGCTGGAGTGCAGTAGCACAGTGCTGGCTCACTATAACCTCCGCCTCCTGGGCTCAAGTGATTCTCCTGCTTCAGCCCCCTCAGTAACTGGGACGACCGGTGCCTGCCACCATGCCCGGCTACTTTTTGTATTTTTAGTAGAGACAGGGTTTCACCATGTTGGCCAGGCTGGTCTTGAACTCCTGACCTCAAGTGATCTGCCCACCTCGGTCTCCCAAAGTGCTAGGATTACAGGTGTGAGCCACTGCGCCTGGCCTACATTCTTAACTTCTGATGCTAGAAAAGGAGCTGATTCTTGATAAAGCTATTATTATGAATGCAAACAGCTCTGACAACTTAAGAAAATAGACTTGATAGATGGTAACAAAGTGTATTGGACACACAGACCTTCTGGTAACTCCCTTTTATTTTAATCTATAAGATAAACCCAGCTATGAGCTCCCTGCAGGAAATGTTTTAAATCCTCATTTTTTTAGGACTGGATTTACTCATCCAACTCCACAAAGAAAATAACTCCATTTAGCTTGACAGACTCCACAATGAAACAAATTATTTTTCTGGAAATGATCCTAAAAATAGCATGGAATGGGTCTGCTTACAGATACCAGAGGCAGTGAGACTGAATATGTTAGCTTTAAGGGTGCAAATGTGTTTTGAAACAGACTCTTCTGTGGTCCCAAGAAGAAAAAATTGATTTTCCAGATAGCACAATAAATCATTCAGGGAAACAACTTTGGAGCAAAAACAGCGTGAACTTTGAGAGGATGGCACAGAACTCAATTCATCTTCTATGCCTCCCCTAGTCAGAGCCAAGAAAAAGGCTTTCCCCACCTCATCACTATGTTTATTTCCTTTCACGTCCTTTTACCACAAATTAAAAGGCAACGAAATGTTGATGAAACAAAGACCAAAGTATTGCTTATGCTCTGCAAAGGCACTGCCGCACAGGAGAGATGAGCAATGGTTGGTTTCTTGAAAATAACTGCATCCTACAGAGCTTTTTTCTCTCCAAGCTATGATCTAAGTAAACAACTTGACCCTCAAACAATGCTTTTTGTTTAATCATCCATCCATTCAGCATTTATTAGATGCTTCCTGGATGGTCTGCACCATATCAGATACCAGAGAGCCACCTATGAGACTCTGCCTTTGGAGAGCAAAGCTAACATCTAGATGAGGGCAGAGACGATACGCAGAGGAATCAAGTGCCTGACACTGTCCCAGACTAGAGGTTAAGAATAGGAATGCTGGGGTCACGGGTCCGAATCCTGCCATTACTACTTACCAGCTGTATTAGTCCATTCTCACGCTGCTAATAAAGACATACGTGAGACTGGGTAAGTTATAAAGGAAAAAGGTTTAATTGATTCACAGTTTAGCATGGCTGGGAAGCCTCAGGAAACTTTTACAATCATGGCAGAAGGGAAAACAAACACGTCCTTCTCCACATGGCAGCAGCAAGAGGTGCTGAGCAAAAGGGGGAAAAGCCCCTTATAAAACCATCAGATCTCATGAGAACTCACTCACTAGCACAAAATTGGGGAGGTAATCGCCCCATGATTCAATTACCTCCCACTGGGTCCCTCTCATGACACATGGAGATTATGGGAACTACAATTCAAGATGAGATTTGGGTAGGGACACAGCCAAACCATATCACCAGCAGAAAAAGTTTGGGCAAGCTGATTAATCCAGGTCTCAGTTTCTTCATCTGTAAAATGGGAACAATAAGAATACCTTCCTCTTAGAGTTGATAGGATGATTAAATGAGATCATGCATGAAAAGCGCTTAGCACACAGTAAATATTCCTGCAATATTTGCTGCATTCTATATGCAAAGTCCATGGAGAAAGGAAGAATTTGGAAGTTTTTTTGTTTTTTGTTTGTTTGTTTGTTTGTTTGAGACGGAGTCTCACTCTGTTGCCAGGCTGGAGTGCAGTGATGCGATCTTGGCTCACTGCAAGTTCCACCTCCCAAGTAGCTGGGTTTACAGGTACCCGCCACCACACCCGGCTAATTTTTGTATTTTTAGTAGAAATGAGGTTTCACCATGTTTGCCAGGATGGTCTCTATCTCGTGACCTCGTGATCCACCTGCCTCGGCCTCCCAAAGTGCTGGGATTATAGGCATGAGCCACAGCACCCAACCTGGAAAGGGCTTTTTAGTTTTAGGGGGCTTGTGGGTGCTGGAATGTTCTATTTCTTACTCTGGGCACTGGTTACATGGATGTGTTCACTTTGTGAAAATTCATCAAGCCGTGCATTTATGACTTACTTTCTGTATGTCCTCGAATAGAAAGTTTACATATAACAACAGTAGAATGCCTAATATTTGATTGAAAATTGTTGGAATCTCAGCCACATAAACTATTTCTTTATCTTCTCCTAAATTTTCTGTAAAGCCCATTTCACGCATCAATGCCTGGTGTGAGTCGGGGTTATTCTGTGAGGAACAGAGGAAAAGGTCTGAGTCAACATTGTGTGGCACAGAGAAAGTCAGCCAGAAAAGTCAAAGGTCAGCCCAGAGCAACAGAGACGAAAACCCCCAGGGGCTTCTCAGAAACTTGAGCTAAATTCTCAAGCTGAAAACTTGAACTGTAATTCTCACCTGCACAAGAGGAGTCAGTATCCCTCATCTTACAGATGGAGCAACTGAGACTTAAAGGTGTGAGACTTGCAAAAGGTCATCTATGGGGTAAACCACAGAACCAGCCAACCTTCCACTGGTGTAAAATGGGGTTGGAGACAAACTCTAACTAGACCTGAAGAGGCGAGGACACTGCAGCCAAGGGATGGGGATGCTGAAGGCAAGGGCTGAGGACTGCGCTCCTCTGCTCTCCACAAAACAGCGTGAGTGCAGAGCAGGTTCTTCCTAGAGCTGGGTTGACTTGTGGGGGAAAGGACAGCATGATCTGCCAGCGCAACGCACAGGCTCAGATTTCAGGTAGACCCTGGGTCTAATACTGATTCTGCAATTTACCTCAAAGATGACCTTGTGCAATCTCCTATCACCTTTAAGCCTCAGTCGCTCCATCTGTAAAACGGAGGATACCAACTCCTCCTGTGCAGGTGAGAATTACAGAAAGTACTTAGAACACAGGAAATACCCCAAGGAAAGGCAGCTGTTGTTATTGAACTGAATTGAATCTGGCAGAAGACAGCTCCTTGGCAGCACGGAGAGGTTGGAGCCTGTTAAAACAACTTTGCTCTTTTTCCATATTTCTGGTAGAAATGTCCACAAGTAAAGACATGACCTTTAAGCTGATCGTCGGAGAAGAGCTGTTATTCCCATGCGCACAGCTCTGTCTTCGAGAAGTGGGCTGTGGCAAAGGGGATGTACCAAATGCAGGGCCGTGGGTTGCAGGGGCTGGAGCCCAATGGGGTGCATAATGGAGCCACAGATATAATTAAGAGGTGGTTCATTTGCAATAATGATGCACTGGTTTGTTAATTCTTTCAAGATGCTAAACAGCCCTTTCCTGGGGCCGCAGTAATTGACTCTGTCAATGGCGATGCATACTGCTGTCTGGAGACATCTGCTTGAACGACCTGCCGACTCATTTCAACACACGCACAGCATACTCGCTCACTTTCTTTGCTCATTGACTGACAGGTCTGAGCAGAAGTGCCAGGGTGGAGAGTCTGCTGTGGAGTGATGAGGAAGAGAGGGCTGGGGAAAGATTTAAATGGAAAGAAGTGCTGTCTAAACAGAGAAAGAGGAGGCAAGATGGGTGCTCTCACACTGAACTCAGATGGCCTGGTTGCAAACCTGCTTTTACCCTCACCAGCTGTGTATGCTCAAACAAGTCCCTCCAGCTTTTGGAGCCTCAATTCTGCATCTGCAGAAATGGGATAAATGCCCTCACCTCAAATGGGTTGTTGCAAGGATTTAGAATAACATAATGAACAGTGCCTGGCACCGTGAGGTGTTGAATAAACATTGGCTATTATACTTGCAGAGGGACGTAAACCGAGCAGTGAAAACATATCTGGGACAAAATTAGAAAAGTTTGCAGCTAGTCCAGAAGAAGCAGTATAGGCTTTGCCTGCTGCACTGGGAATTTGCTGTGTGACCTGGGGCAAAGTCCTTAACCTCTCTGTGCTTGCTTTCTTCTATTAAAAATTGGAATAATAATACTTCCCTGGGAGGATTGCATGAGGATTAAGTAAGACGGTGCCGGGCATATAACAGATCCTAAAGAAACCGTGGATCTATGTCTTTCTGCACCTTCAAATCTGGCTCTGCCCAAAAGCCAGCTCTCCTGACACCAGTGGGCAGGCAGCTGTTTACTGTGGATTTCACAGGTACTTAAACTACCAGCTGATCTGCCAGAGAGCAACAACCTGCTTTGAATGCTGAATAAACTCCATTGATTGCCTTTCCTGGCTCCATCCCAAACTTCTCCCAACCTGGCTCTACCCTGAGCAGCTCGACAGGCTTGCAGCACATCAGGCAGGATGAGCCACTGCATCTGGGGGAGCAGAGGGGAGATTTCCACCCTAATGAGCCCATCTGGTCACGTGGATGACAGCTAGGGTGATGGGGAAGCCCTCTCACCAATCCACACTGGCACTGGATGGCCTGCCTCGGGTTATCCTTCGTGATGGAGAAAGGATTAACACATTGGTGGGTGCCGCCATCCAGCTTCCTGCCCCAGGAATTGGGAGGAAGGATGGAAATTCGCTTCCAGTCATATCACAATGAGCATTAACATCCTTCCAGCCCCGCCTCCTCTGCTGACTCCACCCCCTCCAGTCCACCACCCCTAGAGTCTTTTTTTTTTTTTTTTGAGATGGAGTCTCGCTCTGTCACCCAGGCTGGAGTGCAGTGGTGCCATCTTGGCTCACCGCAGCCTCCACCTCCCAGGTTCAAGCAATTCTCCTGCCTCAGCCTCCCAAGTAGCCAGAATAACAGACATGCACCACCATGCCTGGCTAATTTTTGTATTTTTAGTACAGACAGGGTTTCGCCATGTTGGTCAGGCTTGTCTCAAACTGCTGACCTCAAGTGGTCTGCCTGCCTCGGCCTCCCAAAGTGCTGGGATTACAGGCATGAGGTACCATGCTCAGCCTCAGAGTCCTCTTTCCACAACACAAATGTCACCGTCTCATCCATCTGCTCACAAACATCCAGTGGCTTCCCATTCCCCTCAGGGAGAAGATCACAGTCAAGCACAGCTTATGAGATCCTTTTATGCTGAACTCTTCCAATCCCTTTGGATTTATCTGACACCACTCCCTGTTCCTGCTCCTAACTTATTTCTCCCAGACTTGCTACACAACTTATTATACAAGCATATTGTTCTCTTCCACACCTTTGTGCATTTCCACCTGCTGTTCACTCTCCCTGAAATACCCACCCTCTTTCTCCATCTGGAAAATTCCTACTCATCCTTTAGTATCCAACTGACATCAGCTCCCTGCATGAAACTTACCTACACCTCCCCAAACGCATAGCTACTCCCTTGACATTTCCATTGTGTTTTGAAAATCTTCATTCATTCTTCCTATAATGATTATAGGTGATATATAATAATGAGCCTCTGCTGTGCACCAGACACTGGGCTAGATCCTGAGGTCAGAGTGCAACAAAACAGGCCAGCTCCTGTGTCATTAAGCCTATGGTCCAGCTTCTAGGCTCTAACAGAAAAGACAAGCATGTCAAGAAGCCTTTGGGTTATGTGGTGATGATGGAGAAAGACAGGGTGTGAGGAAAGCCTGAGAAGAGGGTCTCAGCCTAGTCTGGGGAACAAAATAAATCCCTCCTGGGGATGTGCTGTTTTAACTAGAATGCACAAAATGAAAAGCACTAGGCAGCGGGAGAAGGCGGCGGGGAGGAGAGAGAGTTCAGAGCTGAAAGAAAATCGCAGTCAAAGCCCTGAGGCAAGAGACAGCCTGCCTGGGCCCTTTTGGGAAGAGTAGGGGGAAAGATGGGGGAAATGGGGTGGGAGGGAAGGCTGAAGCTGCCTGGTGAGTGGCAGGAGGCATCTTGGGCCAAGAAGAGAATCCTATCCTAAAGGCAAAGGGAAGCCAAGAGGGTTTTTTAATGCAGAGAAAAGAGAAGCTCAATGCTGTCATTTATAAAGGTCACTCTGGCTGCAGCGGGAAAACCAGACCAGGTTGGGGAAGGTGGGGGTGGGTGACAGGTGGTGAGGCACAGTTAAAAGACCATCCCGGCTCCCTCTCCTCCCTCTCCCTCTCCCCTTTCTTCGGTCTCCCTCTCCTTCTTTTTTCGGTCTCCCTCTGTTGCTGAAGCTGGACTGTACTGCTGTGATCTCGGCTCGCTGCAACCTCCCTGCCTCGGGCTCCTGTGACTCTCCTGCCTCGGCCTGCCGAGTGCCTGGGATTGCAGGCGCGCGCCGCCACGCCTGAATGGTTTTTGTATTTTTGGTGGAGACAGGGTTTTGCCATGTTGACCGGGCTGGTCTCCAGCTCCTGGCCTCGAGTGATCTGCCTGCCTCGGCCTCCCGAGGTGCTGGGATTGCAGACTGAGTCTCGCTCACTCAATGCTCAATGGTGCTCAGGCTGGAGTGCAGTGGCGTGATCTCGGCTCGCTACAACCTCCACCTACCAGCCTCCTGCCTTGGCCTCTTAAAGTGCTAAGATTACAGCCTCTGCCCCACCACCACCTCGTCTAGGAAGTGAGGAGCGTCTCTGCCTGGCCGCCCATCGTCTGGGATGTGAGGAGCCCCTCTGCCTGGCCGCCCCATTTGGGAAGTGAGGAGCGCCTCTGCCCGGCCGCCATCCTGTATAGGAAGTGAAGAACGTCTCTGCCCGGCTGCCCATCGTCTGGGATGTGAGGAGCGCCGCTGCCCAGCTGACCCGTCTGGGAAGTGAGGAGCGCCTCTGCCCAGTCGCCCAACGTCTGGGAATTGAGGAGCGCCTCTGCCCGGCCGCCCCGTCTGGGAGGTGAGGAGAGCCTCTGCCCAGCCGCCCCGTCTGGGAAGTGAGGAGCACCTCTGCCCGGCCGCCCCGTCTGGGAGGTGAGGAGTGCCTCTGCCCAGCTGCCACCCCGTCTGGGAGGAAGTGAGGAGCGCCTCTGCCCGGCCGCCCCATCTAGGAGGTGAGGAGCGCCTCTGCCCGGCTGCCACCCCGTCTGGGAGGAAGTGAGGAGCACCTCTGCCCGGCTGCCCCGTCTGGGAGATGAGGAGCACCTCTGCCCGGCCGCCCCATCTGGGAAGTGAGGAGCGCCTCTGCCCGGCCGCCACCCCATATGGGAAGTGAGGAGAGCCTCTGCCCGGCCGCCCCGTCTGGGAAGTGAGGAGCACCTCTGCCTGGCCACCCCGTCTGGGAAGTGAGGAGCGCCTCTGCCCGGCCGCCCCGTCTGGGAGGTGAGGAGCGCCTCTGCCCGGCTGCCACCCCATCTGGGAGGAAGTGAGGAGCACCTCTGCCTGGCTGCCCCGTCTGGGAGATGAGGAGCACCTCTGCCCGGCCGCCCCGTCCAGGAGGTGAGGAGCGCCTCTGCCTGGCCGCCACCCCGTCTGGGAGGAAGTGAGGAGCGCCTCTGCCCGGCCGCCCCATCTGGGAAGTGAGGAGCGCCTCTGCCCGGCCACCGCGTCTGGGAGGTGAGGAGCGCCTCTGCCCGGCCGCCCCGTCTGGGAAGTGAGGAGCACCTCTGCCCGGCCACCCCGTCTGGGAAGTGAGGAGCGCCTCTGCCCAGCCGCCCCGTCTGGGAGGTGAGGAGCGCCTCTGCCCAGCTGCCACCCCATCTGGGAGGAAGTGAGGAGCACCTCTGCCTGGCTGCCCCATCTGGGAGATGAGGAGCACCTCTGCCCGGCCGCCCCGTCTGGGAGGTGAGGAGCGCCTCTGCCTGGCCGCCACCCCGTCTGGGAGGAAGTGAGGAGCGCCTCTGCCCGGCTGCCCCATCTGGGAAGTGAGGAGCGCCTCTGCCCGGCCGCCACCCCATATGGGAAGTGAGGAGCGCCTCTGCCCAGCTGCCCCATCTGGGAAGTGAGGAGCACCTCTGCCCGGCCACCCCGTCTGGGAAGTGAGGAGTGCCTCTGCCTGGCCGCCACCCCGTCTGGGAGGAAGTGAGGAGAGCCTCTGCCTGGCTGCCCCATCTGGGAAGTGAGGAGCGCCTCTGCCCAGCCGCCACACCGTCTGGGAAGTGAGGAGCGCCTCTGCCTGGCCACCCCATCTGGGAGGTGAGGAGCGCCTCTGCCCGGCCGCCACCCCGTCTGGGAGGAAGTGAGGAGCGCCTCTGCCCGGCTGCCCCATCTGGGAAGTGAGGAGCGCCTCTGCCCGGCCGCCACCCCATATGGGAAGTGAGAAGCGCCTCTGCCTGGCCACCCCGTCTGGGAGGTGAGGAGCGCCTCTGCCCGGCCGCCCCGTCTGGGAGGTGAGGAGTGCCTCTGCCCGGCCGCCACCCCGTCTGGGAGGAAGTGAGGAACACCTCTGCCCAGCTGCCCCATCTGGGAGATGAGGAGCACCTCTGCCCGGCCGCCCCGTCTGGGAGGTGAGGAGCGCCTCTGCCCGGCCGCCACCCCGTCTGGGAGGAAATGAGGAGCGCCTCTGCCCGGCTGCCCCATCTGGGAAGTGAGGAGCGCCTCTGCCCGGCCGCCACCCCATATGGGAAGTGAGGAGCGCCTCTGCCCGGCTGCCCCGTCTGGGAAGTGAGGAGCGCCTCTGCCCGGCCACCACCCCGTCTGGGAGGAAGTGAGGAGCGCCTCTGCCTGGCCGCCCCGTCTGGGAAGTGAGGAGCGCCTCTGCCTGGCCGCTACCCCGTCTGGGAGGAAGTGAGGAGCGCCTCTGCCTGGCCGCCCCGTCTGGGAAGTGAGGAGCGCCTCTGCCCGGCCACCCCGTCTGGGAAGTGAGGAGTGCCTCTGCCTGGCCGCCACCCCGTCTGGGAGGAAGTGAGGAGAGCCTCTGCCTGGCTGCCCCATCTGGGAAGTGAGGAGCGCCTCTGCCCAGCCGCCACACCGTCTGGGAAGTGAGGAGCGCCTCTGCCTGGCCACCCCATCTGGGAGGTGAGGAGCGCCTCTGCCCGGCCGCCCATCGTCTGGGAGGTGAGGAGCGCCTCTGCCCAGCCGCCCTGTCTGGGAGGTGAGGAGCGCCTCTGCCCGGCCGCCCTGTCTGGGAGGTGTACCCAACAGCTCCGAAGAGACAGCGACCATCGGGAGCGGGCCATGAGGACGATGGCAGTTTTGCTGAAAAGAAGGGGGGGAAGTGTGGGAAAAAGAAAGGAGAGATCAGATTGTTGCTGTGTCTGTGTAGAAAGAGGTGGGCATAGGAGACTCCATTTTGTTCTGACTAGGAGAAGTTCTTCTGCCTTGGGATGCTGTTGATCTATGGCCTTTCCCCCAGCCCCATGCTCTCTGAAACATATGCTGTGTCAACTCAGGGTTAAATGGATTAAGGGCGGTGCAAGATGTGCTTTGTTAAACAGATGCTTGAAGGCAGCATGCTCTTTAAGAGTCATCACCACTCCCTAATCTCAAGTACCCAGGGGCACAAACACTGCAGAAGGCGGCAGGGACCTCTGCCTAGGAAAACCAGAGACCTTTGTTCATGTGTTTATCTCCTGACCTTCTCTCCACTATTATCCTATGACCCTGCCATATCCCCCTCTCCGAGAAACACCCAAGAATCATCAATAAATACTTCATAAATTAAAAAAAAAAAAAAAAAAAAAAAAAAAAGACCATCCCAGTCATCCAGGAGGCTTGGAGGAGGGTGCTGGCTTCCGAGGTGGAAAAAAGTAGATGGAGCTGATCTAGAGAAGAGAAAGGATCCCATGAGGGAAGAGGAGAGGTGGAAATTGAGTAGGACACACAGGTTTTATTCTGGCTGTTGGATGAATGGTGATATTCTAGTTCACTGAGATGGGGAGATGAGGTGGGGAGCAGGCTGGGTAGAGGCAGGGAGCTAGGCCCTGGGTTCCGTTTTGTACACTTTGCCTCTGCTGTGCCTGTGGATATCCAAGGGGCATCCCAGAAGCCTCTGGGTGTAGGAGTATTTGTAGGTATTTATCCTGCATTCAGCACCTGCCTCGGATGCCCACAGGCCAGTGAGGGCGGCCCTCAGTGATGCTCGACATTTTCTGCTTTCTTCTCAAGCACACCTGCTGCTTCTTGTCCCTTGGCACTCCGTGGACGTGCCAGGTGCCACTCCTGTGTCCCACACAGTATAAAGGAAGAAAGCCCCTCAACGCACTATTGAACTATGACACTAGAGGCCCAAGGTGGCACTCTCAAACCCCAAGTCTACCCAAAAAGCCCCTTCAGCTGCTACCACTAACTTCTCTCTTCCAAAGAGACGCTCAGGCCCGCTGGAAAGCAGACAGCATTGGTTGCCTACCTGACAGCCATTTCTCCTTCCTCTTTGGTAACTGAATCTCAGTTATGTTCAGGTAGCAATGTGCCCAGCACCAGGGGTGAGGCAACGAGAATCTAAGCCAGCCACAGTAATCCTTTTCCATTTTGCCAACAAATGGTCATCGCCAGGCACATGACCTGCTTTTAGCCAATGAGCTGCAAAGGAAAGTTTGTGAAGGGCTTCTGGGCTCCCTGATAAAAGGGAGAGTCACAGGAGGAGGAAGGCCCCTTGTTTCCCTTTTTGCCTTCCTTCATGGGTCATGATCATGGGCAGAGGAGATGTCAGGAGCTGCAGCAGCCATTGTGTGCTCATGAGGCAACAAGCCTAAATGAAATCCAACCCACTGAGGAAACTACAGCTGAAGGATGGATGTATTCAGGGTCATCAGTGCATCCCTGAGTGCAAATCCTAAGGCTATTTATTCTTCTTGTTAAAAAAATAATAACTGACTTTACAGTTTAAGCTACTGTTGATTGAATTTTCTCTTACTTGCAGCCGAAAGCCATACATCCAAGTCTGGATATAAATGTATTCATTTAGGCCGGGCACTGTGGCTCACACCTGTAATCCCAGCACTCTGGGAGGCCGAGGTGGGCAGATCACTTGAGGTCAGGAGTTTGAGACCAGCCTGACTAACATGGTAAAACCCCGTCTCTACTAAAAATACAAAAATTAGCCGGGCGTAGTTGTGGGCGCCTGTAATCCCAGCTACTCAGAGGCTGAGGCAAGAGAATCACTTGAACCTGGGAAGCAGAGTTGGCAGTGAGCAGAGATTGCACCACTGCACCCCAGCCTAGGTGACAGAGTGAGACTGTCTCAAAAATAATAATAAAAATAAATTTATTCATTTATATCCATACATCTCCATAACCCTATTTACTTATCTGTCATGTCACAAACTAGAATGCCAGATACATGAGAAAAGACTTTTGTCTGTTGTGTCCCCAGCTGTGTCCTTAGAGCCTGGAACAGTACCTGGCATGCAACGGCACTCAACAAGTGTTCAATCAATGAATGACTCTGCACCTGTTTCTAATTACCAGTCTCTTACCACATTCATTCAGAAAACCAACTCCATGAGCACATCAACTACTAGTACTACAACAAAACCTGCTATCTCCTGAGTGCTTAGCCCATGTTAGTCCAAACCTTTTATATGTGTGATCTCATTTAATCCTCCTGTTATCTTCCCTTTCATAGATAGGGAAACTGAGACTCAGAGAGGACAGGTGACTTGCCCAAAGGCAACCAGATGGAAGAGCCGGGATTCAAACCCAGGTTGTTCACTCTGAATCATGGGCACTCAACTGCCATGCTATCCAGCCTGCTAAATAGGTGACAGCCCCCACACCCATGAGCCACTTGGGGCAGCTGGGCCAGTGTCAAGAGAGACAGAACAGGGCAAGGTCCAGAGGTGTGGAAAGAATGTAGTCACTAGAAGGAGGTGGTCACCATCATTAATTCAAAGACAGCTGAACATTAAGAGAAAAAGACAAGAACTAGAGCTAGAAGGTTATCGCAGGGTGCAGGAGAAATGGAGAGAGCCAGGGAAGACCCCATGGCACAGATTCGGTGAGCTCCATCTTCCTTACCTTGCTTCCTCCCACCCAGGCCAGGCCCCTGCCCTGTTACCCAGGAGGTCTTCAGTGGAAGAGCATACTGTGGTTACTGTGACATATGAAGCACCCCCTCCTTTACCCACCCTCTGGACAGGTTTCAATCCATGGTCCTGGCCAGCAGAGGGTAGCCCGGCTTCCTTTACTCCTCCATCAGGCTCCAGGTAAGTCCATGGAGCCAGCAAGAAGAGGTACCAATCTCTGCCAGTCCACCAATGTGTCTCCCTTTCTCCCCTACTATATGTTTCTCTGTAGCATCTATCACACTCTGAGATGCAATATGTTTGCTTCTTATTTACTATTTTTGTCTACCCTTCCCCCTCTCAAACCCAGAAGGCTGAGGTACAAGGTCAAGGAATTTCATCAATGTTCTTCTCTGCTGTATCCCAGCCTCTAGAACAAGATATGGTGCTTTGCAGAGGCTCAGCTAGTACTTGCTGAATGAAAGATGAGTACATCTGCATGTGCATCTTCCTAGGAAGAGGATTTTCATCAAGTTCTCCAAGAAACTTGTAACCTAAAACAGATCATGAACCACTGACCTAACTAACCAATCTTCTAGATCCCTTCCCAACTCCAGCTTCTGGGAACCCAGCCACGAGGAAAGTGTACTTTGCTGGAGAGTGAGGGATGTTCAGTACAAGTCCCAGGAGACAGACTGGCCCATTCAAGATGGCAGACCCAATTCACCTGACCAATGGAACCACTGCCAGTGCACAGAGACTGTTACTGTCTTTGTGTGGAGCAGCTCCTTGGAGGAACTTGATATATTGAATTGAGTCCTAATTTGAACAAATACAGTTTTCACAGCAATCAGCTATAAAGATTTGCACATAATTGACCTCTCAGAGGTCTGAATAAAAGTAGATTCACAGACCTACCATGAGCCCAGACTGATGCTTATAGTTAGGAGAGGAAGATGAGGGGCATGAGGGGGAGCAAGACCCTTTTTACAATGGAGTGGCGCATATGGACATGACCAGTAAGGGGGTGAAAGCTTCATAAATGGGCCTGTGTAACCAGCCCAGCACAAAGCTGGAGTAAAATAAACAATGTCCCAAGTATTTTAAAAACTGATTTCATAAAGCGATGCATGGCACATTGCAGAGACGGCGCATCGCAGCCTGGGTGGCATCCAAAAGAGATAGAGTTTATCAGCCAAAATTTTCAAGCCAACTAGATTTATATCATGCAATCAGAAAAGCACACCAAGGTATGCAAGAATCTGGTGAACATGGAATCACTACAAATGATGAAGTCTGCATACCAGCCTTCTTGGCTGCGAAGCTTACTGACATCTGAATTACTTAACAAGGAAAGAGGTGACACAAAGTGTTATGGTGCCACTAGGAAATCATTCACTGGAGGTTTCCTGAGGCCACTTGCAAGGTCACACTTAATTCCAAAGGAACAGCAGAAAAGCCAACTTGCCCCTACTCCTTCCCCACTCTTTGGGTAATATTCTTCAAAACAAACATCCACTCCCGGGCCCCATCGGTTCCTTCTGGGTAACCTCACAGTGCCTCAGAAAATAAATGAAGATGCTTCCACATCGCAGTTCCCACTGTTTCAATTTACTCTTCCAGTTGAGATGCATCAAAGGAGAAAAGCATTCCAATGAAATGTGAATCTGAGCAGCCTGCTTTCTGACCCTGGGCCTCTGGGCTCCTCACTTGGGCTTTCCTCGGCTGGTTTTATCTCTTCTGACCTTGCTGCAGTGAGATCCATTCTCGGCCGTCAAAGACCCTTGCTTCCCCACAAAGGAGCCCTGTTTCATCAGACATTCCGCAGCCCGCACTCCAGCGATGGCTTTTATCTTCTAGCAGAGAAAACGCCTTCTTCACAGAGGAAGGGAAAGAAGGGACCCACCATGGGTTGAGGAAGCAGTCACACTGACATACATTCTCATTTAATAATCACAGTCGCCCCCAGGGGCAGACAACGGCATTCCACTCTTACAGACATGAAAACTGAGGTTCAGAGAAGTGAATTATTTAACTGAGATATAAATTCAGGTTTGCATTCTAGCATCTGAATGCATTCTCTTTCTCATCCACCAAGCCACCTCTTAAGACCATGATCTGAGCACTTTGCCCACCGAAAGTCTTCTTGGGATTAACGGAGCACAGATAAGAATCTTCTATTAGGAATTTAACACTGAGGAGAGATAGAACACTGCTAGTGGCTGGAGTACAATGCCAGGGGAAAAAGACAAGTTTTGTTTGTTTGTTTGTTTGTTCGTTTTGAGATGGAGTCTCGCTCTGTCACGCAGGCTGGAGTGCAGTGGTGCCATCTCAGCTCACTGCAAACTCTACCTCCCAGGTTCAAGCAATTCTCTGCCTCATCCTCCCAAGTAGCTGGGATTACAGGCACCCACCACCACACCGGGCTAACTTTTGTGTTTTTAGTAGAGATGGGGTTTCACCATCTTGGCCAGGCTGGTCTTGAACTCCTGACCTCATGATCCATCCACCTCAGCCTCCCAAAGTGACAATTATCAGCATTTTAGTATCTAATACTGCCCTTTTATCAAAAAGTGCACAGCATTCATGAAATAGTCCTACATCACTGAAACTAATCACAATGTATTTTGAAGACATAGATTTATAAACATTACAAAATATTAAGCACTACAATGAGTATACAAAATATGTAGTACATTTTATATGTTTAATACAAATTAGTAGCCGATAAACTAATAAAGCATTACAAAAATAACCAACTCAACATGGAATTAAAATATAGGGATAGTCCAGCATGGTGACTCACACCTGTAATCCCAGCACTAAGGGAGGCCAAGGCAGGCAGATTACTTGAGGTTAGGAGTTCAAGACCAGCCTGGCCAACATGATGAAAGCCCACCTCTACTAAAAATACAAAAATTAGCCAGTCATGGTGGCGCACCCCTGTAATCCCAGCTACTCAGGAGGCTGAAGCAGGAGAATCACTTGAACCCAGGAGGCAGAGGTTACAGTTGGCCAAGATCATGCCACTGTACTCCAGCCTGAGTGACAGAATGAGAATCCATCTCAAAAATAAATAAATAAATTATAGGAAATTTTAAATAAGAAATTTTAAAAATAAAATATTATTTGATTCTTTAATTGTAATCACTAAAAATAAAAGTATGTATCAATGATGTCACAGATGAGTTCCAAGCATTTTTTTGCTCAAATTTTTCCAGCTGTTAAACAATGTTTGTGTCCCCATATTAGTCAGAGGAATGAAGAGGAGAGAGTTATTTACCAACCCAAACATTTTCCTCTGGAATCCCCATTTTCAAATAACTTCGAGACTCTTTGGAAGAACTTATTTCTTTATAGAGACTCCAATATTGTTCCTGACAGGAACCTGGAGTTTGTTTTAAGGCTGTTGTCACCAGTTCAGCTTCGAGTTTTGCATGTCACCATTTATAGTTACAGAATCACTTGCCTATTGCTGTTGCAAGGTAATCTGTATCAGTTTCAAAACTGCCATGTTCATATACCATTTATAGGGAATTCTTATTAGGATAATCTTTGCAATACAAGTTTTGTTTCATCAAATATATATATTTTTATTTCTCTTTAGGATAATGGAAACGGAAAAGATGTTTTCTAAATAGGGATCTTTTGTTCAATTAGAATTTTTAATGCAGCATAAAATGCTCTTGGAATGTCTCAAGATATAAATGATTCAGATTTCAGACTTCTTAGAATACCAAAATAGCAGTATTACATTTTTTAAAATACAGTATTTTGATACTTAAAAATAGCGTTGTACACTGGAATACCAAAAAAAAAATTATTTTTTACTGCAATCATTAGCCCAGTTGCTAGGAAACCTGTGAACAAGCCAAAAGCTAGAGTATAGGTAGGTAAAAGGACACTTCTTTGAGCAAAATAAGGAAAACCAGCATCAATTTTAGCAACCGTCAGTAATAAAGAATGAAAGGTAACAAGATAATACTTAATTGTATTTAGGAGTTTGTATTTTTTTAGAACATGCTCTTAATTGCATCCGTCACTAAGTATGCAAATACTAATCATTAGAAATAATTAGGACAGGCACAGTGGCTCACGCCTGTAATACCAGCATTTTGGGAGTCTGAAGTGGGTGGATCGCTTGAACCCAGGAGTTTGAGACCAGTCTGGGCTACATGGCAAAACCCCATCTCTACCAACAAAAATACAAAAATTAGCCAAGCGTGGTGACACGCACCTATAGTCCCAGCTACTTGGGAAGCTGAGGTAAGAGGATGGCTTGAGCCCAGGAGACCGAGGTTTCAGTGAGCCGAGATCATGCCACTGCACTCCAGCCTGGGTGATAGAGCCAGACCCTGTCTCAAAATAATAATAATAATAATAATGTAGACATGGTGCTTGTTATTCTTCCAAATACTATATTTATTTTCAGACAGCACATGAATATTTTCATTTTCTATGGTTAAATGAAGACTATGTTGTTGGGTCTCAACCCTATGTAAAGGCACCACAGATTAGAAAACGGGAACCCGAACCGTTTTGAGTATTTTAAAGTTCTAGCCTTGCGCATCCTGACCAATAAAATACGACAAGTAAAAGAGGAGCTGGTTCTTGACAAAAAAGGGAAAAGAGAAAAGCGTTTTTAAAAGATGAATTGGAGTTCTGCTCTTTGCTGAGTGAGCTCCTATTGGACTGACCCTCCCACAAGTAACAACGATAAACTCGGGGGTGAGGGGCAAAACTACATGAAGGTACTGGAAAGCCAACAAAAGCAGGCAAGCTCTAACGAGGAGCTGATACTTGGAAGAAAGGAATGGCAAGAGGTTAGTTTCCTGAATGTTTGTGGCTTTTAGCCAGAGGTCAGGCCACAGTCAGTGCTGCATGAGCAGCTACAATTCTGATAGAGAACCCATAGTCTTTCCAGCCTGACCAACCAGTGGACAGAGTTCAAAGTAACCACAAAGTGAGGGAAAACCTGGAGGAGAGAGATCCAAGATGGCGGGGAGTGGGATTCTGTGTATAAACGTTGTGTCCAAATCTCGGTCTAACCCCTGAACTGCATGGGGCAGATTCCAAGCAGCCTAAATAAAGGTTAAAAAAATAGTTGAACTGAGATATTAGCTGTTTCATTAGAGACAGACTTTGAAGTTTTCGTTCAACCAACTCAATTATCTGCTTAAAAAAATAATCCACACTCTTTGGCAAATAAGAATCTAAAGTCTCCACGACATAATATTCAAAATAGGAAACCTCAGCAGGAAAAGAAAAATATAACTAGAAACCAAATGGAAATTCTAGAACTGAAAAATACACTATATGAAATTTAAAATTAGGGGACAAGTTTAACAGCAGAATGTAAATGACGTGGGGAAAACTTATTCACCTTAAAGATAGGTCCATGTAAATTATCCAATCTGAAGAAAAGAGCAAGAAAATATGTTTTGGATTTTTTTGGTTTTTGAGACAGGGTCTCATTCTGTCACCCAGGGTGGAGTGCAGTGGTGCGATCATGGCTCACTACCTCCTGGGCTCAGGTGATCCTCCCACCTCAGCCCCCTGAGTAGCTGGGACTACAGGTGTGCACCACCATGCCCAGCTAATTTTTGTATTTTTTGTAGAGATGAGGTTTCACCACGTTACCCAGGCTGGTCTTGAACTCCTGGGCTGCAGCGATCTGCCCGCCTCGGCCTCCCAAAGTTCTCGGATTATAGGCGTGAGGCACCATACCCAGCCTCTCAGGTTCTGTTAAAAATGAACAGAAAATACAAAAAATAGAAAAATTATCCAGGCATGGTAGCACATGCCTGTAGTCCCACCTACTCAGGAGGCTTAGGTGGGAGGATTGCTTGAGCTTGGGAGGCAGAGGTTGCAGTGAGCCAAGATCGGGCCACTGCACTTCAGCCTAGGTGTCAGAGAGAAACCCTGTCTCAAAAAAAGAAAAAAATAAAAAACAGAACCTCAGAAACTTGCAGGACAATATCAACAGGACTAAGAAGATCATTCGGGTAGCAAAGGGTCAAAAAACCTGGGACCAGGAGAATGAAACTCATAGCAATGTGGGCAGAATGGCCAGGATGTTAGCCATGAATCTGTGGAAAGAAAAATCTCAGATTCAAGAAATATTAGGAAAAAGAAAACATCAGATCTTGGTAATTAGTTGACTATAGGCATGCAAAAGAAAGAAATCTCAAAACTGTCTCCAGAGTTTCTAAACTACAAAACCATGAATTAAAATGAGGGATTATGACTACATTAACAAAGTTAAGCAAACTCAGAAGACAAGTGAGAAAACAGGTGAATGTATTTGCAATTAATTTTCTAGCTAATAATATATTACACATAGATAAAGAGAGTGAGAGGGATGTATCTACATCTATTTATATCTGTATTTATACTTACATATAGATACAGGCTAATCTCTCTACTTTATTAAAAACCCTTAAAAATAGAGGGGAGAGGCCGGGCGCAGTGGCTCACGTCTGTAATCCCAGCACTTTGGGAGGCCAAGGTGGGCAGATTGCCTGAGGTCAGGAGTTCGAGACCAGTCGAGCCAACATGGTAAAACCCTGTCTCTACTAAAAATACAAAAACAATTAGCTGGGCATGGTGGCGTGCGCCTGTAATCCCAGCTACTCGGGAGGCTGAGGCAGGGGAATTGCTTGAACCAGGGAGGTGGAGGTTGCAGTGAGCCAAGATTGCACCACTGCACTCCAGCCTGGACAACAGAGTGACACTCCATCTCAAAAAAAAAAAAAAAAAAAAAATAGAGGGGGGAAAAGACCAAAAACATATTAGAAAAATTGATAAATGGTACTTAAACATAGGAAAGATGCTGAACATCATTCATAAGAAAAGAAATGAAAATTAAAACTACCTGGATATGAACTACTATTTGACCCAGCAATCCCATTACTGAGTATATACTCAAAGGAGTATAAGTCATTCTACCATAAAGACACATGCACACGAATGTTCATTGCAGCACTATTCACAAAGCAAAGACGTGGAAGCAGTCTAAATGCCCACCAATGACAGACTGAATAAAGAAAATGTGGTACATATACACCATGGAATACTATGCAGCCATAAAAAAGAACGAGATCATATCTTTTCCAGGAACATGAATGAAGCTGGAGGCCATTAGCTTTAGCAAACTAACACAAGAACAGAAAACCAATACCACTTGTTCTCACTTGTAAGTGGGAGCTGAATTATAAGAACTTATGAACACAAAAAAAGAAAACAGCAGACACTGGGGTTTACTTGAGGGTGGAGGGTGGGAGGAGGGAGAGGATTAGAAAAAGTAACTATTGGGTACTAGGCTTAGTACTGAGGTGATGAAATAATCTGTACAACAAACCCTCATGATGTGACATGAGCTCACTTATGTAACAAACCTTTACGTGTACCCCTGAACACAAATGTTTAAAAAAACCACCCTGATATATCATTTCTCCTTTATCATATTGGCAAATTCAAAAGCTTGCCACTGGCCAGGCACAGTGGCTCATGCCTGTAATCCCAGCACTTTAGAAGCCGAAGCAGGCGGATCATTTGAGGTCAGGAGTTCAAGACCAGCCTGACCAACATGCTGAAACCCCATCTTTACTAAAAATACAAAAAAATTAGCCAGGTGTGGTGGCACATGCCTGTAGTCCCAGCTACTTAGGAGGCTGAGGCAGGAGAATCGTTTGATCCTGGGAGACGGAGGTTGTAGTGAGCCGAGATCATGCCATTGCACTCCAGCCTGAGGGACAGACTGAGACTCCATGTCAAAAAAAAAAAAAAGCTTACCACCCAACTCTGCTGACCAGGCAGTGGGGAGAAAGACTCTTCACACATTGTTGGTAGGAGTGCGTAATGGGTTAATCCCTAAGGAGGGAAATTTGGCCAGATCTATCAAAATCACATACGTATTTACTCTTTGACCCACCAATCCAACTTTTAGCAAATTATCCTGCGTATCAATTGCTAAACAATTATGAAAAAAGGATGTACACAGATTATTCATTGCAGCAGCATTGATAATAACAAAAGACAGGAAGCAATCTAAATGTCCATCCATGACAGACTGATTGAATGAAATATGGTACCTCCACACCAGAAACTAATGAAATTATTTGCTATAGTGTATGGATAAGAATAGGGTGAAAGGGAAAGAGATGGGAGGGGGACTTCTCCAAGCATATTTTTATGTAGTTTTGCTTTTGAAGCATGTAAATTATATCAAAAGGGGTAGAATGAAGCTATTCCTAGAATTGAATGCAAGCAGAAACAAATAATTCTAACAGTACAGCAAATATAAATAATGTACTCCACAGGGAAAATAATTGATTCAAGTAACTAAAGCTTACTTCTAGATCTTTGGGGTGGAGAACTAGGTGGAGGACACACCAAGATAATGGTAAGGAGTGTGTGTGTGTGTGTGTGTGTGTGTGTGTGTGTATGTATATAAAAAAACCTATATATATACCTATATATATATATACACACACGTGTAGTTACTAAACTTGATTTAGTAGATTTATTGTTGATAGTGGTAACAGTACAGTAATTCTGGAAGTATCTTGTGTGTTGCATGATAGAACAAATGAGTCAATATACTAATTTTACTAAAATGAGGATTTCCACTGTGGGTGAATGAAGATATAAATATGGAATGGGGGAGATGGGCAAGAATTACCCACTCTGAAGAATGAAGGGGAAAAAAATGATTCTTAGAAAATGAACAGAAACTCTGGCTGGGCGCAGTGGCTCACGCCTGTAATCCAGCACTTTGGGAGGCCGAGGCGGGTGGATCACAAGGTCAGGAGATTGAGACCATCCTGGCTAACACAGTGAAACCCCGTCTCTACTAAAAAATACAAAAAAAAAATTAGCCGGGCGTGGTGGCGGGCACCTGTAATCCCAGCTACTCAGGAGGCTGAGGCAGGAGAATGGCATGAACCCAGGAGGCAGAGCTTGCAGTGAGCCAAGATCGTGCCACTGCACTCCAGCCTGGGTGACAGAGCGAGATTGCGTCTCAAAAAAAAAAAAAGAAAAAAGAAAATGAACAGAAACTCAGTGTTACTCAGAAACAAATAGTGGTCTCACTATGAGGTCATGGTTTAAACAGACATATACCCTGGCTCTCCAACCGGAAGAACTAAAAGTAATGACACTCCAATGTCATGAAAGCTTACCCAGCACCCAGATCTGGGTTTCTAAATACTATGTACCCCTTAAAAGGAGACATAATTGATTCCATTTTTGGGCAACACCTTGTGCCAGAATGTAAGGAAGTGCTCCAAAACTGATGGAGGCATGTCACAAGGTCAAAGAAGCCAGCTCAAAGGGACTACCACTGGCCAAATCTTGGGGAAGTGGGGAGAGTCCATAAGACCAGTGATGCTAAAACTAAGAAATTTTAAAGTGAAGAGGAGGGATGGGGCAGCGTGGGGGGTAAATGAAGTGCTTCTTTGTACAATACCAGCTAATAAGTGTAAAATGAATGACATAACTAGAAAATTGTTATCACCAAGACAATAATTATTCAGGCAAGGATCATCAGTGGATGCTAAAACCACTGGGGAAAGGCAGTTGGGAACAAAATAGAAACATAGCCTCACTTATTACTTACAAAAGGAAAAAAGTACCTTTGCAGTTGAGAAATCCCACAGATTTCTTTAAAAAGTGCTCAAATGTAGCATCGCCAATAATGGATCATTACTGACATTATATGCCTCCCAACGTGATGAAATGGGGAGAAAAAAACTTCTCTGTGTATTACACCTGCCAAAAAATGTTTATCCTAAATCTAATCACAAGAAGTAATCAGACAAATCCAAATTATTGAACATTCCAGAAGAGAAATGGCCAGTTCTTCAAAAATGTCCATGTTGCCAGCTGTGGTGGCTCACATCTGTAATCCCAGCAATTTGGGAGGCTGAAGTGGGAAGATCACCTGAGCCCAGGAGTTCGAGACCAGCCTGGGTAACATGGTGCAATCATATCTCTACAAGAAATCCAAAAATCAGCTGGGTGGCGGCATGCGCCTTATGGTCCCAGCTACTCAGGAGGCTGAGGTAGGAGGATCACTTGAGTCTAAGAGGCAGAGGCTTCAGTGAGCTGTGACCATGCCACTGCACTCCAGCCTGGACGATAGAGCAAGATCTTGTCTCAGAAAACAAACCAGAAGAATGTCAATGTCATGAGGGACGGAAAGAAAAAAGGCAAGGGGAGGGAAGTGTGGGCAACATTCTAGATTAAAGAACTCTAAGAGACATGACGACTAAATTCAATGGTGATCCTTGATTCGTACTGGATCAAGGCAGAAAGTGTATTTTCAAAGACTGATAATGAATGAGATAATTGGGGAAATTTGAATATGGACTTTACATTAGGTAAAATTGCTGTATCAGTATTAACTTGTTGGGTGTGATAATGGTACTGTGGCCATGTAGGAGAATGTCCTTGTTCTCAGGAGGTGCAGGATGAAGGTTTTAGAGGTAAAAGTTCATTGGGTCTGCAACCTACTTTCAAATAGTATATTAGTCTGTTCTCACACTTCAGTGAAGAAATACCCAAGACTGAGTAATTCATAAAGAAAAGAGGTTTAATTGACTCACAGTTCAGCATGGCGGGGGAAGGCCTCAGGAAACTTACAATCATGGTGGACATAATTCATAAAGAAAAGAGGTTTAATTGACTCACAGTTCAGCATGGCAGGGGAAGGCCTCAGGAAACTTACAATCATGGTGGACAGCATCTCTTCACAGGGTGGCAGGAGAGAGAATGAGAGCTGAGCGAAGGGGGAAGCCCCTTATAAAACCATCAGATCTCCTGAGAACTCACTCACTATCACGAGAACAGCACGAGGGAACCGCCCCCATGATTCAAGTATCTCCACCTGGTCCCAACCTTGACACATGGGGATTATTACAATTCAAAGTGAGATTTGGGTTGGGGCACAAAGCCAAACCATTTCCAATAGTTTGGGAAAAAATTTTTTGAATTTTAATGTGGAAAAAATGTCAAATGCCAACAAATGATGAGTATAAAGGAAGGATGTAAGGGCGGTTATTGTACTATTGTTTTACCTTTTATATAGGTTTGAAATGTTTCAAAATGAAAGTTGGGGAAAATGATGAATCGGGCATGAAAGCGAAATTTTGTATGTGGATAAAGGGGGCCCTCGTTCATCAATAGGCGTGAACTTCGTTAAAATAACAACAGGTACATTGTGAATGGTTCTGTTGTGAAAAACTAGTTACTACTTAGCCACATCAGCGGAAAATACCATTAATTTATATTCAGGATTGGAAAAGCAGGAAAGAAAACCATTTATAACTAAGTGATGCAGATGAATGAAACTCCAGCTGTCTCTACTCAGACAGAAAGTGAACAATTAGATCTTACTGATGTTTGATTTCTATGAAGCCACTTGGCAGAACTTTTCAAAGCCTGTGGCTGTGATTATCTGCACTCACTCAGGTTCTTGGAAGATGCATGGGACACCTGAAGCTTGCCTTAGCTGGCACAGAAATGCCATCTGTGTCTTTAAGGCATGCTGAGAACAAGACACAGCATAGAAGGTAGAGGTTGCTACCGTGTGTACACAGGTATGCTTGTGTGTTCACAAAATATTTCTGGAAGGAACTAAAAGAAACTAACAACTGTTTCTCTCTAGGGAGAAAAACAAAGTGACTAAGATCTAGGACTTACTTTTTATCCTTTTCTTCTATTTGAATTTTTCCATATGAATTAATTATTTTTTAATGTTTTAAATTAATGGTAAGGAATGGATGGGTGGGTGGGTGGGTGGGTGGGTGGATAGATGAATGGCTGGATGGGCGGGTAAGTGGATGGATGGATGGATGAATGGGTGGGTGGATGGATGGATGAGTGGGTGGGTGGATGGATGGATGGATGGATGGATGGATGGATGGATGGATGGATGGGTGGGTGGGTGATGGGTGAGTGGATAGAAAAATGAGTTTAAACACAGCCTCCATTGCAGACATTTGCTCCACTGTGCCTCACTCCTCCATGCCCCAATTATAAGGATCAGCTGCTTTCAAGCTACTTCCCCTCATTTGAAGATTGCTGGCTGTGTGCCCTGATTGGGTCTTTAACTCCTAAGACACAGCTTCTCTCAGGTCTGCATCTCCTCTGATTCCAGGGTCCCTCTTCCTCCCATCCCAGCCCCGAGACACTCTTCTATCTTATTGCCATCGCATCCCTAGCCAAAGAGACTGCATCTGTCAAACTCTAACATCCACTTTATCTGCAAGGACAGAACCGAATTATAACAAATCTCCTGAATTGAAAATGCTCAACCTCCAGCACAGAGCCGCATTCTGTTCACACCCCTGGGAAGTCTTCTGATGGGCTGCGAAGACCCCACACTTCTCTGGGGACTGCCTGGTGATATCCTTTTCTCTGTCCCCATGGCAATGTGCTTTTTACAGTGATTTCTCGCACGACTGCTAGGATCTCATCTCTTTGGCCTCTGCGCGGGCAGTGTTTCTGGCTGCTTTCATTTCTGGCAAAGGACAGAAAGGACTATGCAAAGGGCTGAGACATCTTCTCATTTCCGCTGCCTGATGCTGCCAGGGCTGTAGAAATGAAGAAAATTCAACTCTGGGTAAACGATACCACTTGACGCCTGAGGTAAGTGAGCCATATGCCAAGCCACTGCCCCCATCACAGGCCAGGAGCCCATGTAAGTTTGCCTAGAAACAGCAAACACCATGATGTCTCAGTCTTCCAGGAATAAAGAAGTGTGAGGGTTCTGTTCATGCCCCATCCAGATCCTGTTCACCAGGCAGGTGCCCATCCCTAGCTCCAGTGGGTGTGGAAGCATTGGCTTCTAAAAGCTCTTCACTGCCCTCTTCTCCAATAAATTGCCTTCTTCCAAAAGGGAGGCCCCATTTCCATGCCAGGAAGCAGCCCATGATCAATGACCTAGGGGTCAAACCACTTCTGTGCAATTTACACTGCAGACCCCACCCACCACCCACTCATTCCATGGGCTAAGTCTGAAGCTCAACACTAGCTGAAACCACAGCCTTATTCTGCTCCTTCCCCTGCTCCATCCTGCTTCTCTCATTCCACTGATCCTGAGAGCATGCTCTCAACACCTCCCAAGTGCTGGGGTCCCCGTTGCAGGGACTTTGAGGAGCTCCTCAAAGAGACAGTTATCCTCCCACCATCAGCATCATTGCTGTTTACTGAGCTCCCACTTATGTATCTGCCACTTTGCCAAAGCTCTTGAGACCCATCAGATAAAACCCCCACAAAAATCATATGAGATGGGGATGATTATTAGTCCCATTTTACAGATGATGAAATAAAGGCTAAGACAGGTGAATCCACTTGCCCAACATCATAGAGCCTATAGGTGTGGAATCAACACAGCTGCTTGAGCTGGAATGGGGCTATACACCTGAGAGAACAGGACAGAACATCCTGGAGTCTCATACAGTGTCCAGATTCCCACTACAGAACTCTCCATCATATCTCACCTGTTAGCCTCTGGTCAGAATTATCTCTTTAAGGACAAACAAAATAAAAATCTCACATTCAGAAACACACACACACACGTGTGCACATCAGGATGGATCTTTCATTTCAAACCACCCAAGAGAAATACAAACCAGTCTAGTTTCCTTACTCCCCAACCATAGGTTCCTGGACAATATCACACACACTTGAATGACCTTATTACTATCAATTATTGTCCCTCATAGAAAACAAGCAAGACAAAAACATTCTGATTTTAGGGAAGGCCCAAGATCTGGTGTTCTTAGGAGGAAGTCCAGCCTTTGGGGTGAGCAGAGTGAGATTAGTGGGCATGATCTTCAGGGATTACAGGGTTTACTCTATCTCATCCTGCCCAGCTACTCTCCCCCACAGTCTCCACTTGCATCAGTATTTTGCTAAGGTTTTTGGAGTGCTTTGTGTATGCCAGGCCCTATGTCAAGTGCTTTATCTGAGATATCTCTTCTAATCCAGGCTGGGCGTGGTGGCTCACAACCTGTAATCCCAGCATTTTGGGAGGCCAAGGCAAGAGAATAGCTTGAGCCCAGCAGTTCCAGACTAGCCTGGGCAACATGGTAAAACCCCATCTCTACAAAAAGTACAAAAATTAGCCAGGTGTAGTGGCATATACCTGTGGTCCCAGCTACTTGGGAGGCTGAGGTGGGAGGATCTCTTGAGCCCAGAAGGTTGAGGCTGCAGTGAGCTGTGATTGAGTCACTGTACTGCAGCCTGGGCAACAGAGCAAGACCCTCTCTCAGGAAAAAAAAAACAAAACTCTTTTAATCCTTACAACCACCTGCATGATGCACACTACCATCTGACAGGTCAGGAAACTGAGGCTCAGAAAAGTCCAGTAACTTACCCAGGTTCACACCGCTAGAAAATGCTAGAACCATTGCTGGCATCTAGGCCTGAGTCCAAAGTCCCATCTCTTGCACTCTAGTGATCACTCCAGGGCCTTGCAGAACCCCTCAGCAACTGACCTTAGATCTTATGTAACACAATGGCCACAGGAAGCCAAAGAGATGGAGAGGACCTAGAATTTGGGTCCATGCAAAAACATGAAACTAAACCAAAAATCTTAGCCTGAGAAGTGTGTCCTCTGCATCCCCGTTGCAGAAATACAGAGAAGAAATCAACAGAGCTGGGACTCACAAACCAGCCAGCTATTTCCATATGAAGAGAAGAGACTGATGGGACCGAGGCTTTTTTAATTTTTTTTTTTCTTTTTCTGGAAGGCCATTGGTGGGTGTTTCCACCCTTGCTGGTGATAAAGTGTTCCTTTAATTATCAGTGTCGGGCTGAGTCCAGAAAGCTATTTTCCTCTGCTATTGTCACAAGGAAATGAAAGGCGTGAGACTCCCAGGCGGCTCTTATTTGGGGGCCGCGGGTGGCCACAGAGAGGCTGCCTGTGGGGGAGAGGGGGGTATGTGTCGTGATCGAGCCACTGCAGTGACTATCCAAGCTCAGATATTCCCCTCGGGTCTCTGTTACTATCACCAGAAAACAGTCGGCACCCTGACACAGCCCCCTCCCTCTCCTTGCCCGCCCCCTGAAGATGCATTCCTCTTCAAAAAACCCTGGTGGAAGGAAAGCAAGAGGGTATATTTTTTTCTGCCTCTGACCTTCAGTTCAAGTCCTCAGAACACTCCAAGGTCTTAGCCTCATGATTCTGATGTCCCTGCCCCGAGGCTGGCCCCCACTGGCTGCAGCCTAGAAGTTTGGTGCAGGAAGACACGGGCTTTTCTCTTATCCCACATCATCCCTGTAAACCTTCATTGACTTCCTACTGCTGTCTCAAAAGGAGCTACACATATGTGTTAAGCATTTTTTTTTTTCTTTGAGACAGGGTCTCTCTCTGCCGCCCAGGCTGGAGTGCAGTGGTGCAATCTCGGCTCACTGCAACCTCTGCCTCCTGGGTTCAAGCAATTCTCGTGCCTCAGCCTCCGGGGTAGCTGGGATTATAGGCATGTGACACTATACCTGGCTGATTTTTGTAATTTCAGTAGAGATGGGTTTTCATCACATTGGCCAGGCTGGTCTCGAACTCCTGACATCAGGTGATTCGCTCACCTCAGTCTCCCAATGTGCCAGGATTACAGGCGTGAGCCACCACACCCAGGCTGCATCAAGCCTTTAAGGCCACTGTGATCAAGACCCTAGAGGCACAAAGGGTGGTGCTAAAGAGACTTGAGCTGGGAATCAGCACACCTGGCTTGAAATCTTAACTATGTAACCTCAGAGGCTCTCCACCTCTCTGAGCCTCTCTGTTTCTGTATTAGTTCTCGATTGCTGCATTTTAAAATCACCTCAAAAGTTAAAGGCTTAAAACAACACACAGTTACTATCTTACCATGTCTGTGGGTCAGGAATCCAGGCATGGCTTCCCTGAGTCCTTGGCCCAGGTTCTGTCACTAGGCTGCAATCAAGGTGTCAGCCTGGGACATGGTCTTATCTGAAGGCTCAACTGGGAAAGGGATCCACATCAAAGCTCACTCCTGTGGTTTTTGGCAGGATTCGGGACCCAGGATTTGGGTCCCTTTGGGTCCCTGTTGGACTAAGGGCCTCGCTTTCTTGCTGACGGTTGGCAGGACAAGCCCTCAGTTCCTTCCCACATGGGTCTCTCCTGCTTGCTTTGTCGGAGCAGCCACAGCAGAAAAGCCAGAGAGACTGTGCCAGAGGAGCGTCACTTACATCATCAGGTTATAAAGGAAATCAGTCTTTATGACTTTATCATAGAAGTGACATCTCATAACTTCTGCCATCTTCAATTTGTTAGGAGCAAGTCACCAGGCCCAGGCCACACTCAAGCAAAGGGAATTATATAAGGCACACACAATGAGAAGGGGTCATTCAGGGCCATGTCAGAAGAAGCTGCCCACCCATTTCCTTCTCCTTCAAACACAGACAATACAAAGGTTGTTACAGAATTGCATGAGGTGGCATACGTACACTGCTTAACACAGTGCCCGTGTGTTATAAATATTCAATAAATGGTTCTCTGACTTCTCTAGAGCGGTGTTTTACTCAACCTTCTTTCATGATCACCCCCACCCTAAAACGCCTTTTAGATGGGTTTTGTCAATTGACCCTCTCTCCGTCATGAAATCTTTTTTAAAATTTTTTATTTTAATTTTTGGTGGGTCCATAGTAGGCATATATATTTAGGGGGTACATGAGCTGTTTTGATACAGGCATGCAATGCACTAGAAACACATCATGGAGAATGGACTATCCAGCCCCTCAAGTATTTATCCTTTGTGTTACAACAATCCAATTATACTCTTTGAGTTATTTTTTGTATACAATTACTTTATTACTGACTATTATTGACTGCTGTGTTAGCAAATACGAGGTCTTATTTTTTCTATTTTCTAACTTTCTAACTATGTATGCAGAATTGCGTATGTGCGCACACACAAGCACACCACACGCAACAAACATGCACACACGCACAACCCACATAGCCACACTGTCTTCCCCTGATGCCACGTGCTTTCTTCTATGTCTGGGCTCCCTCTGGCTGGCTTCTTTCCACCCAGAACCACTTATTATCCTTACTTATCTGATGAACTCCTGGTCATGCATAAAAACTCAGTTGAGGCCAGGCACAATGGCTCACGCCTATAATCCCAGCACTTTGGGAGGCCGAGGCGGGTGGATCACGAGGTCAGGAGATTGAGACCATCCTGGCTAACATGGTGAAACCCCATCTCTAGTAAAAATACAAAAAATATATATATATTAGCCGGGTGTGGTGGCGGGCACCTGCAGTCCTAGCTGGTCGGGAGGCTAAGGCAGGAGAATAGCGTGAACCCGGGAGGCGGAGCTTACAGTGAGCAGAGATCACGCCACTGCACTCCAGCCTGGGCAACAGAGCAAAACTCTGACTCAAAAAAAAAAAAAAAACAAACAAACAAAAAAAAACTCAGTTGAAGAATCAGGGTAGCAGGTAGCTCTAGGATGTCCCTCAATGGTCCTTGCCCTGCTAGCATTCACACTTTTGTGCAAGTCCCACCCCTTGAGTGTGAGCTGGACCTACCAACTCACTTCTAACAAATAGAATATAGTGAAAGCGATGGGATGTCTGTTTGAAGTAAGGTTACCTAACTACGCTGGGTCCATGTTGCTCACCCCATCTTGCTCTCTCTATCTCACTTGGTTTGTTGGAAGCTGGTGCCCACAAAGAACTGAATCCTGACAATAACCACGAGAAAGTTTGGAACTGGATCCTCCTCTGCCAGCCAGGCTTTCAGATGAGACCTCAGCCTTCACTGCAGACTTTTGAGGGGTGAAGTAGGGTATTCAAGGAAGCCCGGAATCTTGACCCACAGAAACCGTGAAATGACAAATATGTGTTGTTTTAAGTCGCTAAGTTTTGAGTAATTTATTACACAGCAACAGATAATACAATCGGCTTCTTTAGGAAGACCCTCCTGATAAAACCATTTAGGTACAGACACAGGCAAGCACACATTCATCTAAACACACACGCTCACATGCATGCACTCACGTATATACACACACACGCTCACATGCATGCACTCACGTATATACACACACACACAAGCATCAAGCACCCTCACTCTGTCATGACTTGACCTTGGAAAGAATCACACTTTCTCATCGCTGCATTTCATCTCCCAGTCTCCCCACTGTGATTCCTTGAGGTTGGGGACCGTGTCATTGTCCACATCATTGGATACGTGATCCTTACAGGTATCAAAACATTTTCAATACATGAACATTCATCAAGCTCTCCTTTAGAAATGAGGATCGAGGACTCGTTCTGCCTCTTGGGTTGGCTGTGTCTCCTTGCCTCTTTTTCACAAACAGAGAGATTGCCTTTACAACACCCTTTTTCCATCGCCGCTTCTGATGACAGGAAATTACTTACCTTTCATTCCTGGAAAACAGCCTGCAGGTTTCCTCACAGAGAGTAATGAGACCAAGAAGTCAAGAGCATTTGCTGGGCACCAGATGCGTGCCTAGAACACCAGGAAGGGAAAGAGCGCAGCTCTTGAAAAGGGTATCGACCTCGCTGGGAGTTACAGGCACTGCCAGGCGGTTTATGATGGTGTGACAAAGCGAACGGTTCGGACAGCCAAAAAGGCAAACGCAGGACGCTCGGAGCCTGACTGCGTGAGCTTGGAACCAGTGCTGCCACTTGACAGCAAGGTGACCTGGGGAAAGTTACTCAACCTCTCTGTGTCTGTTTCTTCTGCTGTAAAATATGAAAAACCATAGCATGTGCCTCTCAGGGCTTCTGTGAGGATTCAAAAAGGAGCACATGTACATCTCTCAAATAGGACTCAATAAAGAGTAACTATTATTTATTATTATTGTCATGATTAAGTCCAGAAAAGAAAGAGAAAAGAATTGGTGATAGTAAGCAGGGAAGGCATCCTGGAAGAGGTGGAACTGAGGCAAGAATAACTGGATGAGTGGCATTGATTAAGCAGACACTAATGAGGGCGATGCCTCTGGTGGCAGAAACTGCACAAACTGTTTGAATGGAAGAAAGAGCATCAGGTTGCCGATACTAACGACTCAAGGAGGCAACAGTGGAGCTTGAGTGTTATTCTCGCAAGACAGCTCAGGACAGACAAAGAAAGCTGGAGCCCAGCTCAGCTGTGGGGTCCGTGATCCTGCCTCTCGATGGGTAGGAAGTGGGAATGTGAGGGGAAGTTGTTCCCCCCTGTTCTGGGGAGAGCCACTGGGGTGCACCAAAAGCAATGGAAGACTGAGATCGTGGGAGATGGTGGACTTGGCACCGAAGACTAAACCCCTTGTAAAGTGAAATTAAACGTAGTAATCCAGACTACCGTTGACCCAATAGCATTGATGTGGTCATTGTTTACCTTAGAGAAATACTCACCTGTGTGCACATGGAGACAAGTCCAAAGACGGTCACTGCAGCATTGGTTGTAAGTAAAGCCAAGTGAAATGAAATACTGTACAGTATCAGACAGCAATATAAAATGAATGAGGTAAGGAAAACAATACGGCATCTCCCCAGCAGACTAAACATAGAATTACTATGTGTTCCAGCAACCCCACTTTTATGTCTATACCCAAAATATTCGGAAGCAGGGTCTCAGATATTCGTACACATGTTCACAGCAGTATTATTCACAATAGCTAAAAAGTGGAAGCAACCTGCCAATGAATGAATGGATAAACAAAATATGGAAAATACTTAGAATGGAATATTATTCAGCCTCAAAAAGGAAGGGAATTCCGACACCTGCTATGACATGGTTGAAACTTGAGGACATTATGCTAAGTGAAATAAGCCAGTCACAAAAAGACAAATATGGTACGATTCCACTTCTACAAGGTTTCTAGAGTAGTCAACATCAGAGACAGAAAGTAGAAGCATGGTTGCCAGGGCCTGGGGGGAGGGAAGATAGAAAGTTGTTGATTAATTGGTACGAAGTTTCAGTTTAAGGAGATGAAAAAGCTCTGGATATGGATGGTGAGATGGTTGCATAACAATGTGAATGTTCTTAATGCCAGTGATCTGTGCACTTAAAAATGATGAAAATGGGCCAGGCACGGTGGCTCACGCCTGGAATCCCAGCACTTTGGGAAGCCTAGTGGGCCGGATCACCTGAGGTCAGAAGTTTGAGAACAGCCTGGGCAACATGGTGAAACCTTGTCTCTACTAATATGCAAAAATTAGCTGGGCATGGTGGCTGGTGCCTGTAGCCTCAGCTGCTCGGGAGGCTGAGACTGGAGAATTGCTTGAACCTGGGTGGCAAAAGTTGCAGTGAGCCGAGATTGCGCCATTGCACTCCAGCCTGGGTGACAGAGCAAGTCTAAAAAAAAACAAGATCAAAATGGTAAATGTTATGTTATGTATAGTTCACCACCAGCACCACCACAACAAAAAGAATATATGGGTCTGCATGTATTAACATAGTTTTTTTAAAAAGAGGGCTGGGCACAGCAGCTCACACCTGTGATCCCAGTGCTTTGGGAGGCCAAGGCAGGAGAATCCCTTTCCTCATCTCTAAAAAGGGAATAATAACACAGCTATCTCATGAGCTGCTGGGAATGTTAAATGAGTTCAAACCCATAAAGGCTTCAAAACTGTGCCAGGCACATAATCCCTTAGTAAATATTAGCTATTATTGTTATTATTAGCCTGAGTCCTAAATAATTGGAAGAATTTTAAAAATGTTTCTGGAGATGGGGTTTGCTTGGAACAGAGGCAGGCAATGTAGGTCCCCAAATGCCAGGCTTGCAGAGGAAGTCCAAGTGAATTGTGACTGGCGGGCTTATGCCTCTGGGGTAGCAGGAAGACCCTTTTCTAAACAGTGTTATGCTGGATTCAGATCCCTAACTCATTTCACCTCTCTTCCCAGGACAACTGACAATGAGAACGTCTATTTCTTCAGATCTTACTCCTACCCACCTCAGCTTCAACTGACAGTCACAAAGTAATCCAAAGTTGATATGTTTCCCAAAGTCTGAGTAATTCAGGTTTATGTTTATTCAAGGGCAAGTTATTATACATATATTCTTGAGTTCCTTCTCTCCAACCTAATTCATCATCCTCACATACTGGCACTTCATTCACCCCCAAGACCCTCTAATGGGGCTTAATTGTGTTTACCTTGCCTTTCCCCAGCTTCTTATCTGCAAGGCTCCTTGCTTCCCTCAATGTATCAACAAGCTTGATGAATCCAGCTGGACTAAGGCACGCTCTGAAAAAGAGGCCAAGGTGGGGCTAAATCAACACAAATAGGAAACAGGATGGAACAATATGGCTTCACATCCTGTCTCAGTCCCTAGCCAGCATGACGGCTGTTCATTCAACAATGGATTTTGGGAGTACATATCAGGCCAGGTGTCAACACCATCAAACTGGAGACCAGGTGCCCATTCAGAGAGGTCTCACACAAAACTCCAGATCTCAGGCTTCTCTTGGAGAAACATGGGCTGCGGCAATGCGGAATTCTCCCCTGACAACAATTGGCTGAGCCTAGTGGCAGCTTCTTCCCTCCCCTTTTGTTCATTGGAAGCATGACCTCTCTAGCTACCCATAGCTCCCTACTGTATCTTAGCCAGACCCCTTTCCTGCTCTTTTTCCCTATCATCATTCCAACTAATCACCCCTGTAATCACAAGATATGCAGAAGTAAATCACAAGTGCTATCTATACCCGGGAAGCTTGGAGACTAGCTGGAGAAACTCTCAGAGATCCACTAATGATAACTGCACAGGGTAGCAGGTGAAAAGATTCATCAAAAACAGGACAAGAATGAGGAGTCCAGGAGTCTTCCTGCAGGTCATGACTATTAAGCTCAACCTTGAAGGACCAGTAAGATTGACAGAGGAGTATCCCAGGGGAAGAAATGACAAGGACAAAGGCAAAAAATAAGAAAGTGGGGCTGTGTTCAGAAAACAGTGTACATGTTCAATCAGCAGCCAGGTGCAAAAGGTATGAGGAAAGAAGGTCAGAAACATATTGTGGATAACCTCAAATACAAAACTGAGTTCAGACTTTTTTTCAAAAGGAAATACTAGCGACGGAGTCTGTGTTGCAATTTAAGGAGAAGGATCTGACAACATCGTGCAGAATGCATTTGGTTCAGGGTGGGAGGCACCGTCTGGGAAGCAATTGCAATAATCCAGGCAGCACATTCAGGGGAAGCTATAGTAACAGAGAGAAACAACCCCCAAATCCCAGGCAAATCTTCTAAACCAGGCCACCGTGCCAAAGTCAGCCAACAATGAACAGGGAGGCCCCCCTCACCCTCCAAAGGAGACGGTGCCTCCAGCCCTGATTCCATGGGGGAAGGAGCCTTCTAGCTTCAAAGTCTTCTGAAATCCAATTATCTAGCTCCTCCAGGCATTGGAGAAACAGCTGGCCCACTGCTGGATGAACACGTCTGCACCAGCCCTGGCCCCCACAGGTCCAACGAGAGCTCTTCCATCAAAATTTCCCTGGGAAGACTCTTTCCTTTATGGTAACCAACACGTTTCTAGTCTGTAACCGTAAAGCAAAGTCATATTTTCTTCAATATTTGAAGTGCAGTGGCCCTAAGCCATCAGCTGCCCATATTAGGAGGGAGTTCAGTAATTTCCCAGGGGACCCTTTCCATATTCTTTTCTTTTCCCTTGTGATAAATACATATCACATAACATTTACCATCTGACCCATTTGTAAGTGTACAGTTCACTACTGCTAAGCATAGTCACATTGTTGTCACCACCATCTATGTCTAAAATTCTTTTCATCTTGCAAAACTGGAACTCTATAACCATTAAACAACTCCCCATACCTCCCTCCACCCAACCCCTGGCAACCACCTTTCTACTTTCTGTGTCTATGAATTTGACTACTCTGGGTGCTTATATAAGTAGAATCATACAATATTTGTTGTCTTTTCCTTATTTCACTTAGCATAATATCCTCAAGCTTCATCCACATTGTGGCATGTGTCAGGATTTCTTTCTTTCTTAAGGCTGAATAATATTCCATTGTATGTATATGTCACATTTTGTTTATTCTTTCATCGATCAATGGACATTTGAGTTGCTTCCACCCTTTGACTATTGAGAATAATGCTGCTATGAACATTAGTGTATTAGTATCTGTTCAAATTCCTGATTTTATTTCTTTTAGGTGTATATCCAGAAGTGGGAATGTTGGGTCATATAATTCTATGTGTAATTTTTTTAGCAACCACCAAGGTAGTTCCAGCATTTTAAATTTCCACCAACATTGCACAAGGGTTCCAATTTCTCCACATCCTCACCAACACTTGTTATTATTGTTTTTTAATAGTAGCCATCCTAATGGATAGTGGTGGTATCTCATTGTGGTTTTGATTTTCATTTCCCTGAGGATTAGTGACATAGAGCATCTTTTTATGTGCTTGTTGGCCATTCGTGTATCCTCTTGGCAGAAATGTCTATTCAAGTCCTTTGTCCATTATTTAAACCAGGTTGGTTGTTCGTTTGTCGTTGAGTGGTAGAAGTTATTTATATAGTCAGGCTACTAATCCCTTATCAGATGATTTGCAAATATTGTCTTCCATTCTATAGTTGCCTGACCCCTCACATTCTTAAGGACTACCACCTCCAAATTGTTTATATTGATTCGTAAATCTTACCTATCATCAAACTACCCTTTTCTAAACAGTGTCATCCTGGATTCAGCCCCCTAACTCATTTCACCTCTCTTCCCAGGACAACTGACAATGAGAATGTCTATTTCTTCAGAACTTACTCCTACCCATCACAGCTTCAACTGACAGTCACAAAATAATCAAACTTGATATGCTTCCCAAAGTCTGAGTAATTCAGGTTTACATTTATTCAAGGGTAAGTTATTATACATCTGTTCTTGAAATTGTAACTGTGTGTTGGATATGAAGCAGGGAGGGTGAACCTTTTGTCAGTGATTTAAAAGTGTTGAAATCTTCACTGATTTTTGCAAGAAAGTGACCATTAAGAGTTTTCCAGAACAAGAAAAAGAAAACAGTTTATGGCTGGATGTGGTGGCTCATGCCTGTAATCCCAACAGTTTGGGAGGCAGAGGCAGGCAGGATCCCCGAGATCAGGAGTTCAAGACCAGCCTGACCAACATGGCAAAACCTCGTCTCTACTAAATACCAAAAATTAGCCAGGTGTGGTGAAACACACCTGTAGTCCTAGCTACTCAAGAGGCTGAGGCATGAGAATCACTTGAGCCCAGGAGGTGGAGGTTGCAGTGAGCCGAGATTGCGCCACTGCACTCCAGAAACAGTTTATAACTTTGCACATAAACAGGTTGTTTCAGTCACATTTATTTTTCGGTAAGTCCACAACCTACAAAAGTTAAGTAAATATGAATGCCAATTGCAGAGTAAATCACTGTTGAAAGGCATTATTGGATTCCTATGCTCACAGTGAAATATCTTGGGGATTATGATAGAGAAATGTTTCATAAACTTAAGGAGGGGAAACATATTGTTAACCAGAAACCCACGGTATATTTCATAGTAATTTTCCTCTAAATATGATGAAATGTTGAGGAATAATTGGATATAATTTACACATTATTTATGTCAAACTTCTCTCTCTTTAGACCCATTGTGGCGTTTATGAATCTTAGCAGGTTTTCCAACTTTAAATTTTTTTACTAAGTATTATTATTCTCTTTAGAGTTTCTGTAAGTGCAGTATAGATACAACCTGTGATGTGCAAGATGATTTTAGATCGTACACAATGAATATTTTGTTTTAATCTAATGACATTCAAGTCTTTGATTGCATTTATGTTTTGGCTATTTTTATTTACACCAAATGATACTGCTTTTTTGTTTACCATAATGATACCAACTTTCTTTTTAAAGTAAATCTATTAACCAAAAAAAGTAAGTTGGTTTAAAGAAAAACTAAGTCAAGAATAGTACAGGTGGGCCGGGCGCAGTGGCTCACGCCTGTAATCCTAGCACTTTGGGAGGTCAAGGCAGGCGGATCACCTGAGGTCAGGAGTTCAAGACCAGCCTGGCCAACATGGTAAAACCCCATCTCTACTAAAAATACAAAAATTAGCCAGGCCTGGTGGCCCACGCCTACAGTCCCAGCTATTTGGGAGGCTTAGTCAGGAGAATCACTTGAACCCAGGAGGTGGAGGTTGCAGTGAGCCAAGATTGTGCCATTGCACTCCAGCCTGGGCAACAAGAGCAAAACTACATCTCAAAAAAAAAAAACCAACAACAACAACAAAAAAAAGAATACTACAGGTATTTGTAGGACGAAAGTAGCACCATCTTGGAAGCTAATCCACCATGTTGGCTTCTGATGAACTCCAGTTCTGAGAAGGCCTCTAAGATTTCCAGTTGATTTATTGTTCCTTGTATAAGAGCAGGTACTTACCGTAAATCCTGCCCTTAAGTCAACAACCTTGATGTTATCTTACTTCAACTATCCCACACATTCCTTCTGAACCACCCCTCCTCTGTAGCACAAGAAGCCCTGTGTCTGGGGAGTAATGGTGTGGGGATCCACCATCGTGTTTCACTGCTGCCCAGCACACCAGCATGGCTTCTGTTTGTAGGTCCTTTTTAAATGTTTCTTTCTAAGTAACTGGATTTGTCACCCTCTTTCTTCGGCCTCCCAGCTTCTTCAGACTTTGAGATAGGTTTGCATAGGCCTGCTCACTGTAAAACAGTACTGTACAATGGCTTGGACTTGGTAAATAACTACCATAAGTATAAAGACAGATGTAGACAACTGAAATTTGCAAAATACTTCTCGTAAATAGAAGAAAAATTTTATGGGACCTAATAGACAACTTCCTGTTAAAATTCGAGGGTATTGTTTCCCTCTAATTTTATTCTTTTAAAATAATTCCCTCTCATTTCCAGTATCTTAGTATGGCAGTCTCTAATACACATTTGTTGAATAATTGAGTGAATAATCAATCAGTAGAAGAAACTTACCATAAGACCCACATTATTATTCCTAATTAATTCAGTTCATGGGGCAGTACAAAAGCATCTACAATACATCATTGAATATTTCTTATATGCCAAGCTCTTGGTCAAGTGTTTTTCATATATCATATCATTAAATGTCCACAACTTTATGCAAGAGTAAGACAGAGAGATTAAGTTACCTGCCTAGGTGTGTTAAGTAATGGTCTAAAGACATGTGTGGCTTATTTATTTAACGAGAGGCCTGGAGGTGGATGGTTACAGGGCTCATTCAGTGGCTCATCGAGGTCAGGCATGTCTACAGCTGCAATTCTTCTGATTTACCTCTTGGTCTCAAGGTGGCTGCCACAACCCCACACACCACATCCTCACGTAAGTGCCTCCGGTAAGAAGGCTATAGGACTTGACACCAGCCAGCTCTCCTCTCCAGAACACCTCAGCCAGGGAACAGTCTCTTTCCTAGAAGACCCTGAAACATTTCCCCTGACATCTCACTCGCCAGAGCTGCATCAGGTGGCAACTCCTAGCTGCAAAGAAGCTGGTGGAGCCAGTGTCTAGCACAAGGGTGTGGCATGATTGGCTTAGACCAGGTAGCTTTCATCTCTGAGGCTGGTGAAAGACCAACCCCTTTGAAGGGTGCCTCACCCTTCATCACAAGAATGGAAAGAGAACATTACATATAGGAAAACGTGAAGAGAGAGGTTCCCAGACTATAAAGCAGTCAGAAGTCAAAAGGCTGGGAAAATAGAGGCTTGGGAATTGCTAAGGGCAGGGCTTCCCAGCCTTGGCACTCTTGACATTTGGAGCAAGATAATTCTTTGTTTTATCGGGGGCTGTCCTATGCATTACAGGATGTTGAGCAGCATCCCTGACCTCCACCCACTAGGTGTCAGGAACACTTCTATCTAGTTGTGACAACCAAAAATATCTCCGGAAAAATGTCCTGGGGGACAAAATCGCCCCCAGTTGAGGACGACTGGCCTTGGGTGATACCGTGGGATGCCCAGCCTCAGAGAACATCCTGTACCCTGAACATGGAACAGGAGCCAGGGCTTTCCTAGTGCTTTGGTATTGCTGGGACCCTGGCACACCCCTGGCAGTTGTGGAGGAAGATAGAGAGCCTTGTTAATGACTGAGATTGAACTGGCCACCATTGTGAAATGGAAGAAAGTAAAGAAATGTGCTCCTTCTTTTTTCCGGCATGCCCAACTGATATGCTTTAGCTGTGTCCCCACCCAAATCTCACCTTGAATTGTAATAATCCCCATGTGTCAAGGGAGGGGCCAGGTGGAGAGCATTGAATAATGGGGGTTGTTTGCCCCATGCTGTTCTCGTGGTCGTAAATAAGTCTCACGAGATCTGATGGTTCTATAAATGGGAGTTCCCCTGTACAAACTTTCTTGCCCACTGCCATGTGAGAAGTCCCTTTGCTCTTCCTTCTGCCATAATTGTGAGGCCTCCCTAGCCACGTGGAACTGTGGGTTCATTAAACCTCTTTCCTTTATAAATTACCCAGTCTCGGGTATGTTTTTATTAGCAGCATGAGAACATACTAACACACTAACTTATACAGACTAAGATTTATACCTGCTACAGAGACCCCTGAGAAGTCAATGTGAGATGAACATTCACTAAGCCAATTGCAGGGACACCGCAATATACCACTCGATGCCTTGATGTTTCCCAGCCAGGCTGTTTACAGTCTTTGACAACCACAGATGTCCCATGCGCAAAGCTGGTCACATCAACGCATGGTTCCTCTGCCTGCCTGTCAGATTGGCCCAAGCAGCTCTGCTCACTTGGATTACAAGGACCAGTGTCCAGGACCCAAATTATGAATCTGGGTTCAAGCAGTATGGCTGGACACAGAACTGTGTGAGGACAAGTTTGGGCTGGGCCCATCACATTGCAGCATGACATTTATAATAATGTAAGTAAGTAATGTTGCATGTGTGTATTGGATGGGGGAGTGGGTTGAATTCTTCCTTTTTGTCAATGATTTGAGAAGCATTAAAATCTTGAGCTGAATTTTGCAGGAAACTACAGCAGTAAGAGTTTTCCAGAACAAGAAGGAGGCCAGGCGCAGTGGCTCATACCTGTACGCCCAGCACTTTGGGAGGCTGAGGTGGGAGGCTCGCTTAAGCCTAGGAGTTCGAGACCAGCCTGGGCAACTTGGCAAAACCCTGTCTCTACAAAAATTAGTCAGGCATGGTGATGCATACCCGTAGTCCCAGCTACTGGGGAGGCTGGGGCGGGAGAATTAGTTGACCCCAGGAGTTTGAGGCTACAGTGAACTGTGATCATGCCACTGCACTTCAGCCTGGGTGACAGAGCAAGACCCTGTCTCAAACAGGAGGGAAAAAAAAAAGAAGAAGAAGGAGAAAACAGTTTATAACTTTGGATACAAACAGGTTAGTTCAGGAGCATTTATTTTCAGGAAATGCACAACATGCAAAAGTTAAGTACAATCATATGTCACTTAACAAAGGGGATACATTTTGAGAAACGCGTCATTAGGCAATTTTATCGTTGTGTGAACATCATAGTGTACTTTCACAAACCTGGATGGCATAGCCTACTAAACACCTAGGCTATATGGTATAGCTCAATGCTCCTAGGCGACAAACCTGTACAGCATGTTACTGTACTGAATACCATCGGCAATTGTAGCACAATGGTAAGTATTTGTGTATATAAACACAAATTACAGTAAAAATATGGTATAAAAGATTTTTAAAATTGTTAATCTGGGCCGGGCATGGTGGCTCACACCTGTAATCTAATCCCAGCACTTAGGGAGGCCGAGGCGGGTGGATCACGAGGTCAGGAGTTCAAGACCAGCTGGCCAACATGATGAAACCCAGTCTCTACTAAAAATACAAAAATTAGCTGGGTGTGGTGGCAGGCGCCTGTAGTCCCAGCTACTCAGGAGGCTGAGGCAGGAGAATTGCTTGAACCTAGGAGGCAGAGGTTGCAATGAGCTGAGATGGCACCGCTGCACTCCAGCCTGGGTGACAGAGCGAGACTCCATCTCAAAAAAAAAAAAAAGGTTAATCTGTGTGGGACACTTAACCATGAATGGAGTTTGCAGAACTGGAAGTTGCTCTGGATGAGTCAATGAGTGAGTGGTGAGTGAACGTGAAGGCCTAGGACGTGACTGTACTCTACTGTAGACTTCATTAATGCTGTACATTTAGGCTACTTTAAATTTATATGAAGTTTTTGTGCTATGACATTAGAACAGCTACGATGTCACTGGGTGATAGGAATTTTTCAGCTCTATTATAATCTTATGGGACCACCATTGTATATATGGTCCATCACTGACAGAAACATCCCTAGGCAGCACATGACTATAAATATAAATGCCAAAAGTATAGTATATGATGGCTGAAAGGCATTATTATTATATATGACATACAGTTAATGTCATTTTTTTTTTTTTTTTTTTGAGATGGTGTTTCACTCTTGTTGCCCAGGCTGGAATGCAATGATGCAATCTTGGCTCACTGCAACCTCTGCCTCCCGGGTTCAAGTGATTCTCCTGCCTCAGCCTCCCAAGTAGCTGGGATTACAGGGGTATGCCACCACCACACCTGGCTAATTTTGTATTTTTAGTAGAGATGGGGTTTCACCGTGTTGGTCAGCTGGTCTTGAACTCCTGACCTCAGGTGATCTGCCCGCCTCGACCTCTCAAAGTGCTAGGATTATAGGTGTGAGCCACTGTGCCTGGCCTATTATTATTATTTATTATGTTGTAATACTAGAAAAGGAACATGAGGATCCTGGTTTATGGAGCATTTCCTTAATCTCGCCTGGGCTGGTTGGGGTTCTGGGCCAGCCTGAGCCACACGGAATTATTCCAGGTGTATCCAGTTATGTTCTTTGTGGAGAAGAGTGCAGCCGGGAAAATTTCCAGCTTCATTTTCGGGGCCTGTTAGCAGATCTCAGGGTCTCCCTTGGGTCTTCAGAGGATTTAGGAGGCTGGCAAAGCATTCAGAGGAAGCCCAGGAGCAAGCCCAGGACACCAGCCAGCCTTGAGTCTGCTGAGAGGTGCAGCCCATTCCAGACCACCAGGGCCAGCTTCAGGGACAGGCAGCCTGTGCAGTCACACGGATCCCCGGGCTCAGAAGGGCCCTGTGCTTGCTTGAATGCTCTGCTGTTGCCACCTTGAAATTCTTAATATTTTTTGAACAAGGGGCCCCACATTTTCATTTTGCACTGGGCCCTGCAAACTACACAGCTGGTCCTGACCACCACTCACCACAAGGGGCAATGTCCTTTGAGAGGCAAGGCCCCATACACGGGCCTCCAGGTGAAATCAGGGATGTGGTCTCCAGAGTCACCAGCAGACAGCAAGGCAGGGGAGCATCTGGCTTGGGAGGCAATTTGCCTGGGCTCATTTTCTGCCTCTGCCACTCCGTAGTTCCATGGCTTTAAGCCATTACCTACCCTCTGTGCCTCAGTTTCCTTCTCTCTTTTTTTTTTTTTTTTTTTTGGAGAGAAGGAAGGTCTCACTCTGTTGCTCAAGCAGGAGTGCAGTGGTGTGATCATAGCTCACTGCAGCCTTGAACCCCCTGGGCTTATCCTCCCATCTCAGCCTCCTGAGTAGCTGGGACTACAGGAATGTGCCACTACGCTCGGTTAATTTTTAAATGTTTTTATAGAGACGGGGTCTTGCTATGTTGCTCAGGCTGGTCTCAAACTCCTGGGCTCAAGCAATCCCCAAAGAGCTCAGATGAGATCAGGAAATGCTCCACGGGCAGGATGAGTAGCTGGGATTACAGGCATGAGCACCCGGCTCCACTGAATGATTTTAAGCAGGCAGATGACGTGGTCTGACTCAGGCTTTCAAAAGATCCCTTCCAGCTGCAGGGAGGAGAATGACTTGTTAGAGACAAGAGTGGCAGCAGGGAGCCCAGGTGAAATGCTGCTACATTCCTCCAGGCAGGACATGATGGTGCCTGGATCAGGGAGAGGGAGCAGTGGAGCGGTGAGAAGTCAGATTCAGGATTTATTCTGAAGGGAGCCCCAGTGACTGGCTGATGGACTGGATGGAACAGGGCAGGGGACACAGGATAATTGAAGGATGAGTCCTAGAATTTTAGGCTGAAAATATTAGGGTGAGAAAGAGGTGAGGAAGGTGAGGCAAGTGTGGTCTGGGGAGGGCAGTGGGCAGTCAGTGGCACTTTGTGATATCTGCATGGAGTTCTTGAATAGGTAGTTAGTACAGAGTGTACTATAGAGTTAGTACAAAGGAGAATTGATGTCATAGGTGTAAATTTAGGATTCACCCAAATATAGATGGTATTTCTAAGACTTGGGACTGAATGTGATCAAGCACAGGCTCTATGTGGACAGGGGAGAGGAGAGGGCCAAAGACTGAGCCCTGGTTTACTCCGACATTCAGAAGTCAGGAGGGAGAGGAGGGGCCAGCAACAACAGCTGAGTAGTGAGCAGGGATGTAGGCGGAAAGCCAGGAGGATCTGCCATCCCCAGAATCAAGAAGAATGCACTCCAGTGACATGATCGATGGTCTCAAATGCTGCCGAGAGTTTGGATACATGGATGAGTGAAGATGGACCGCTGGATTTAGCAAGATGGAGATTGTGATGATTGTCTTGGGCAGATTCAGTGGTGTGGTTCAAAAGACAGCTGTGAAGGAACCGGAAACACAGATGTGTGCAACTCAAGAGACGGGGCAGTCAGGAGAAGCACAGAACCAGCACGGTGGTTAGAGGGGGAAGGGATGCTGGCAGAGGTTTTCCTTTTAATGTTGATGGGGGAAAATACACAATACAGAAAGTGGAGAAGAGACAAATGCAGGAATAAAGTCCCCAAGGAGAAGGGATGAAGGCCAGTGCACAGGGAAGTTGGACTTAGGTGGAGGAGGGAGGAAAGGTGGAGTCTGTGGCACAGATACAGGTCTGCTGAGGAGGGGCAGGGACTTCTCTTCCGACTTCTCCTTTTCTCAGCGAAATAAGGAGCAAGTCATCAGCTGAGAGTAAGGAGGGAGAGAGTGTATTGAAGATCAACGAAAGACGAGAAAATGCAAGATAGCAATCCCTGGGTGGAAAGAAAATTGGGGGAAGGAGGAAGTGGAGGGGGACTGTCGGCAGCGCTGAGGGTCCACTTGAATTGTGCGGGCCCAAATTTAAAAAGAGACCCGTTGGCACGGTTGTGTGTTCTGCAGACACTGTTCAGCTTAGGCACAGCTATAAACAGCTGGATTTCATCAAGGTTTGGGTTTTGCTGGAAGAACTCAGAAAAAGGAGAAGGCGGCAGGAGAGTTGGTGCACTTAAGGGCATGGCTGTGGGTATGGAACTAGCGTTGAAGATGGGCCCGCTTGGTACAGGCATCTCTGCCCTGGGGTTGTTACATCAGAAGCTGGGCTTACTTATTTCAAAGACTCATGAAAGCAGAAGGAATTGATCTCACTTCCCCTGACCGGGACTAGTTCATCAGACCTGGCCCGTGTACTGGATTGAACAGAGTCCCCCAAAGAGATAGATTTCAATGCCTTTGAATGTGACCTTATTGGAAACAAGGTCTTTGCAGATTTAACCAAGGTAAGAGAAGGATTAGGGTGGGCCCTAACTCTAGTGTCTTTGTGAGAGAAAGGGGAGGGAGGTTTGGATACAGAGATACAGACACAGAGGGGAGGCTATGTGAAGAAGGACGCAGAGATGGGAGCGGTGCTAACGCAAGCCAAGGAGTCCCAGGAGCCCCCAGGAGCTGGAAAAAGCGAGGCAGGATTCTCTGCTAGAGACCTGGGAGGGAGCACAGCCTGCTGACCCCTCATTTTTGAACCTCTGGCCCCCAGGGCTATGAGAGAATGTATGTCTATTGTTTTCTTGTTTTTGTTTTTTGAGACGGAGTCTAGCTCTGTCACCCAGGCTAGAGTGCAGTGGTGTGATCTCGGTTCACTGCAACCTCCGCCTCCCGAGTTCAAGTGATTCTCCTGCGTCAGCCTCCCGAGTAGCTGGTATTACAGGCACACGCCACCACGCCCGGCTAATTTTTGTATTTTTTAGTACAGACAGGATTTCATTGTGTCGGCCAGGCTGGTCTGGAACTCCTGACCTCGTGATAAGCCTGCTTCCACCTCCCAAAGTGCTGAGATTACAAGCATGAGCCCACCGTGTCCGGCCCTGTATATCTATTGTTTTACGCCACCCAATTTGTGGTGCTTTTTTTACTGTAGCCACAGGAAACTAATACAGCCTTCTAACAAGATTATCTGTTACTCAATAAATCCAACAAGTTTAGGAATTCAAAAGATTTTTTCCTGCATGGCATCTATTCTGAGGCTAAAGGAAAAATCATTCTAGTCATATCTCTAGATACGTTACTTAATCCTTAATATGCTCTGGGTATATTCCTCAATAGTTGGTGCGTTAACTTTCTTTATTTTTACTTTTATTTTTATTTTTAAAGATAGAGACAGGGTCTCACTATGTTGCCCAGGCTGGTCTCGAACTCCTGGACTCAAGGAACCCTTCTGCCTTGACCTCCCAAAGTGCTGGGATTACAGGCATGAGTCACCATGCCCAGCCTGCATGAACTTTCTTTTTTTTTTGAGACAGAGTCTCGCTCTGTTGCCCAGGCTGGAGTGCAGTGGCTCCATCTTGGCTCACTGCAAGCTCTGCCTCCCGGGTTCACACCATTCTCCTGCCTCAGCCTCCAGAGTAGCTGGAGCTACAGGCGCCTGCCACCATGCCCGGCTATTTTTTTTTTTTTTTTTTTTTAGTAGAGACGGGGTTTCACCTTATTAGTCAGGATGGTCTCGATCTCCTGACCACGTGATCTGCCCACCTCAGCCTCCCAAAGTGCTGGGATTACAGGCATGAGCCACCATGCCCAGCCTACATGAACTTTCAAAATTGTTGAATAGGAAAATTAATTAGCCACTGTGAAGTTACTCTATCATGTTGTGTTTTTAAAGGTGATATGTGAAATTATCTTATTCCTTTCTGCGGTTACATGAATATTGTCCCCCTCTCCCCCTGCCCCCTCTAGACTTAGAGCTTTGTGTGGGCAGGGACATGTCTGTCTTGCTTAATTGTATATTCCCAGGGTCTGGCACATAGTAGATGGTCAATACGTGTGTCGAATAACTAAGAACCATGACGATAAAGGCGGTAATTTACACTCCAGAGTAACATTCAAAGGAAATGTTTCCCATAGCCTACAAAATTTTCAGCCTATACCCTAGAACAATAGTTCCTAACCAGGGGCAATTTTGCTCCCCCAGGGAATTTTCTTTTTTACTTTTTTTTTTTTTTTGAGACGAGGTCTCATTGACACCAGGCTGGAGTGCAGTAACACGATCTCGGCTCACTACAGCCTCAACCTCCTGGGCTTAAGCGATCCTCCCACCTCAGCCTCCCGAGTAGCTGGGACTACAGGTGCACGCCACCACTCCCGGCTAATTTTTTTTATTTTTTATAGATATAAGGCCTCTCTATGTTGCCTAGGCTGGTCTCGAACTCCTGGCTTCAAGCAATCCTCTCACCTTAGCCTCCCAGTGTGCTGGGATTACAGGTGTGAGCTACCGCACCCAGTCTTATTTTTTATTGGAGTCATATTTGTTTGTCACTACTTGTGAGGTGAGTGCCATAGACATCTAATAGGTAGAGGCCAGGGATGCTACTAAGCCCCCTGCAATGCACAGGACAGCCCCTCAAGAGAATTATTCTCCCTCAAATGTTCAAAGTACCGAGGTTTAGAAAACCCTGTCCTAAAAACACAAGGTGTTTGAATGGAAAGAAGCCTCAAGCATGGCAGCACAAGACTCATTTTACTAATGCATATGCCAAGGCAGAGAGAAGGAAGGAACCTGTCCAAAGATATGGAACAGGGGATTGTGGGAGCTGAGACGAAGACTCAGGCCTCCTTTGCCCAGGTTGGAGTGCTGGCCGCTGACCGTGGGACCCCCCCAGGCCAGAAATGAGGATGGATTCAAAACTGCCCAGTGGAGAAAAAGAGGGCCTCTTTCCCCACCCCCAATAACAAACAGGATTCTTGACTTGGTATCAAAGCCAGAGAGTGACAGCAGGCAAAGGCGGCTGGCTGAGAACCGCCTCTAACCCCTGAGCTTGGTACAATGCGCTGTACTCCGCATATGAGTGCCAAATCACAGCAATTAGCCAGCGTTGTGCCCACCAGCCAACTTCACACTGGGCTAGTGGCCCAGATTGCTAAAGAGACATGCCCGCTGCAGCTAAATGCCTTGGCAACCACAGGCAGTGTTCTCTGCTCTCCTTGGAGCCGGGACTACCGGGCTCCGGCTGCGGGGTATCGCGTACCCGCTATAGAACGGCGTATGAGCTCCCAACAAAGAAAAGAGGGCCTGCAGTTTCCCCCACACTCTTCCTACAGCTTCTCAGGAAGCATTCAGCACTGCCCACCACCCACCCATCTGTCCTCCCTCGCCCCAGGAGAGGTGCTCCCTTTGGCTGGAGTAAGGAAGGGAGGAGGAAGGAGAACCAATCGCCACTTGAAGCATTTAATAAGCTGGAATCAAGATCTTGTCTACAGCCCCCCAGCAGACACTGGGTGTCTTACATATGGATGGGTAACAGAACTGCTACCCACACCTGGGATCTTAAAGGAGTTTATGGATTTTTCCATCGAGGACCAATTTAAGTGGATGGGTTGGGCTGAAAACATCTTTCATTCGCAGGTCCTCATGGCGACCAGTAACCTATTTTGCATCTAGACTTGGAATTTCTAAATCAACAATGGAAATGGGAGCTGGCAGCTGATTTAAAAAACCAATTTTGTCCAAGACTCAGCTGTTTACACAGCACTTCTACATCCTGAACCTCATCGACTCTTCACAACCATCTGGAGAGGGAGGCAGAGCAGGGATTTTTAGCTTCACGGAACAGATGAGTGTCTGGGCTCAGAGGGCACGGTGACTTGTCCAAAGTCATACAGCTGGTAAGCAGCAGAGCTGAAATTCAAAGTCAGGCCTTGTACATTGTGGAAATGTTGGTGGAGTGATCAAAGTCCAGCCCAGTGCATCCTTGCAAGACTGCAAAACTCTTTAATAAATCCCTAGGGCTCCAAAGAATACTGTTTGGAGACCCTCCCCTCCACAGCCCTTTCTCCATTCTTCTCTGTGCTCTTGGACGCTGACTTGTACATGGCTCATCTCTTCATTGGGCTTGGCCAATGTGGAGGCTCAGCAAGATCAGAGAGAGGGAGGAGAATGGGGTTACATCAGGCTGCATGGGGCCCTCACCTGAAGGTCATTGGTCCTCTCAAGACAGCTCTGTCTCACAGTATTCTCCCCTAGATGCCTGCCCTTGAAGATCTTCTCATCCCATCTGACCTAAGGGTAGTGGCCACTAATTAAAACATGCAGTACAACAAGTGATAATAAAAAGCCAAGGAGACAAAGAAAATGGGGATGGAAAATGCAGATGTCTACGTGCAGCAGTGGGTTTGTCGCAATTTTAAATAGGGTGACCAGGAAAGACTCACCACGAAGGAAACATTTGAGCAAAAACCCATAAATAAGTGAATGACAGAGCCATGCAGGTATCTTGGGGAATAACTTTCCAGATAGAGGAAATGGCACATGCAAAGCCCTGATCTGAGAGGGAGCCTGGTGTGTTGGAACAGCAGCAAGGGGTAGCCCAGGGCACAGGTGGATGGAAGGCCCCGGGGATGGACTAGACTCCCGGGAATGCGAGTGGGGCAGGAGCCAAAGGAACAGGGTGAGAATGAGGATGGCTCAGCACAGCAAATCCCTGACTAGTGGAAAAAGAACATAAGGGACATGCTGCATAGAGAAAAGATCCGTAACTCAACTCTGTGCCTTCAAGAAGTAACCATTGAGTTGAGTGTCCTTAGCCAGGGACATCATTATCCCACATGAGCATGAAATAGCTGCCCCTGTCACTCTCTAACCCTCACCTACTTCACTTTTCCTTTCTTTGTTTATCATTGTCTGTCATTACATGCACACTTGTTCTCTTGTTTATTGCCTCTCTCACACACAAATACTTATGGTGTAAGAAAGCAGCGACTTTACCTGTCATGGTCAAAGTCATAGCCCCAAGATCCCAAGCCCCAGCTGAAAGCATGGCACACAGTAGGTGCTCAGTTAATGTTTGTTTAAAGATGAATACATGAGTAGATCAACGAATGTACAAATGACTACTATTTCTAATAACTATATTTTTCTCCAAAAGATTATTTATTACAATCCACACGAAAGGAAATGCAAGAGCTACCTATGTTACCACTAAGAGTAAAGCATATCTTTTAAGCAGTCAGGGTTCACGAGTCAAGAAAGCATTTGGCACACAATAGGTGCTGAATAAATATTCACTGGACGGACTAGGGATATAACTTGACATGCTCAGAAAAGCATTAGCCTGGGAGTTCAAATTCTGCCCCCCCAACCCCCATTTCTACATGTCACAACGAGCTGTCTTGAAATGTGAGGCTTTATGCTTTCGTTGTCTTCTCTCCCTAGCCTTCCTGTGTCACTATTTCCTGGTAAGTCAGAGGGATCTACATTGTGTACAAAAGAATTAAAATTGTTTCAGCAGAAATGAAAGTAGAAATTGATTAGGTTCTTTTTTTATCTTTTTCCCACTTCAAAAGGCAGCTCTTGAAAACAAACAGGGACAGCCCCAAGGGGAGCAAGGCATAAAGTTTACGCCATAATGAGGATATGAAAACAGAACATAGAAATTGCCAGAGACCCCCATTCCCAGGGCGCTGGGGGAGACTCAGCTAGGAGGGGACCGGACTTGAGGGACAAAGTGGATGGGATCTGAGTCAGCATCCAGAAAGCCCCAGAAGCCAGAGGCAGAGGTTGCAGTGAGCCAAGATCGCTCCACTGCACTCTAGCCTGGGCGACAGAGTGAGACTCTGTCTCAAAAAAAAAAAAAAAGCTTAGGGTTTAAGCCAAGCCCTGCAGACCACCCACTGCCAATTAAGTATCCCCCTCTGCTCTTCAGAGCCAGACAAGGGCCTTCTATAGGCAGCTGCTCAGAGGTCTTCAAGGATCACCCAATGGGACGGTGCCCACCTAAAACCAGGACTGGATTAAGCGCTCACTGAACCAAACCACTGCAGGCCAACCCTCTTGTCAACAGCCTGAGATCCTTCTAAGTTTCATCTCCTGGTGCCAGAGGGCTGCTGGTAGTATATGGGGTAGAAGCCCCAGAGCCTGGACCCATCTGAGACTAGACAGCAAGTGGCGAAACCCAGGCCTGTTTTGTGAAGCCTTGACCTCTATAAGCCTCCGTGTCCTCTTCTGTAAGATGACTAGAGTGACCCTTGATCATCACAAGCAAACAGCTGGCAGATGGAGAGAAGTGGGACTTTCCTCTCCCTTGAAGTGCTCTCAGCAGCATTTGTGTAGGAGAAGCATGGGGGAGGGGGTGGTGAGGAAGACTAGAGCCAGCCTGGCACAAAAGAGAGATGACTCCTCGGGAGCTTGCTTCCAAATAGCTGTGACGGCAAGCCAGACCATCTGTTCCAGAAGTTCTCTTCTTGAGGAAGCAATGGTGGGATCAAGACAACAAGCAGTCATTCATCCATCCATCCATCTACCCAGTCATTCATTCTACAAAGATTTATTGAGCATTTTCTATGTGCCAGGCACTGGGAATAAAACTGCAAACAAGAAAGCTCAGGGTTGGCCGGGCGTGGTGTCTCATGCCTGTAATCCCAGCACTTTAGGAGGCCGAGGCGGGCAGATCACCTGAGGTCAGCAGTTCAAGACGAACCTGGCCAACATGGTGAAATCCCATCTCTACTAAAAATACAAAAATTAGCTGGACATGGCAGTGGGTGCCCGTAATCCCAGGTATTCAGGAGGCTGAGGCAGGGAGAATTGCTTGAACCAGGGAGGTGGAGGTTGCAGTGAGCTGAGATCGCTCCACTGTACTCCAGCCTGGGCGACAGAGTGAGACTCTGTCTCAAAAAAAAAAAAAAAAAGCTTAGGGTTTCATGAAGCAGACAAGTATTTAAAGATACTTAAAGACAAGTGTTTACCTACGGTTGTCAAAAGCGCTCCAAGGAAAATGTACAGAAATCATGATCGTTTACTGCAAAGAGTCTGAGATTTACCCTATTTGCAAGTTAGCAAGTTTCGTGGATGCTGGCAGAAGATGCAAGACTCCTGGGTCAAAGACAAAGGACAGTTGATTACTCACAGCAACAGCAGTAGCCAGATTACTGCTACTTGCATCACTTCCTCAAGTCCCAATTCCCACAGGGCAGTGCAAAGCCATGAGGAGAGCTGCGTTATAGGAGAGGAACCATGAGCTTAGCAAACCCAAAACTGCATTTGTGTCTGTGGCAAAAAACAAACAAACAAACAAACAAACAAAAAACACATAACATAAAATTACCACCTCAACCATTTCTAAGTGGACGGTTCAGTAGTCTTAAGTATTCACCTTGTTGTGTAGCAGATCTCCAGAATATTTTCATCTTGCATAACAGAAACTCTGTATCTACTGAACAACTCCCCATTTTCCCCTCCCTGAACCCCTGGCAACCACTATTATACTTTCTGTGTCTATGAATTTGAAAACTCTACGTACTCATGTAAGTGGAATCATATAGTATTTGTCTTTTTGTGTCTGGCTCATGTCACTTACCATAATGACCTCAATTTTCATCCATGTGGTAGTGTGTGCCAAAATTTCCTTTCTTTTTAAGGCTGAATCATATTAAGAAACCCAAATCTTTTATAACAGATAGTAAACATACCTTCTCTTTGCTCTGAAGAAAGACACCATCTCTATCTTTCAAGGCTGTTTACTATGTGAACATTCTCTAAATGTAATCTGGAACAAAGGCAGTCAGGACATTTGCTTGCAAGACACGCAGAAACACAAGACACCCATGGAGAATTATCTCCCAACAGCTATCAATCCAAAAGAGACTCGTTCCTCCACTCATCCATTCATTCAATTCACATTCATCCTTGCTGAGAACAGGACAGCAGTGAAACACAGTGCTACAAATAATAATCGGCTTGTCCTCACATAGTTTACAGACAGAAGACTCTAGTACAAGCAGGTAGCATAACACTGTGATTGAAGACATGTAAATTTTCTTTTTTTTTTTTTTTTTTTTGGAGACAGGGGTCTCACTCTGTCACCCAGGCTGGAGTGCAGTGGCACAATTATGGCTCACTGCAGCCTCAAACACCCAGGCTCAAATCATCTTCCTGCCTCAGCCTCCTGAGTAACTGGGACTACAGGTGTGCACTACCATGCCTGGCTAATTTTTTTTATTTTTTAATAGAAACCAGGTCTCACTATATTGCCCAGGCTGGTCTCAAACTCCTGAGCTCAAACAATCCTCCCGCCTTGGGGATTACAGGCATGTGATTACAGGCATGAGTCACTGTTGGGATTACAGGTGTGAGTGACTCTTGGGATTGCAGGCGTGAACCACTATTGGGATTACAGGCGTGAGCCACTGTTGGGATTACAGGCGTGAGTGACTGTTGGGATTACAGGCGTGAGCCACTGTTGGGATTACAGGCGTGAGTGACTGTTGGGATTGCAGGCATAAACCACTGTTGGGATTACAGGCGTGAGTGACTGTTGGGATTGCAGGCATAAACCACTGTTGGAATTACAGACGTGAGTGACTGTTGGGATTGCAGGCATAAACCACTGTTGGGATTACAGGCATGAGTGACTGTTGGGATTGCAGGCGTGAACCACTGTTGGGATTGCAGGCATGAGCCACTGTTGGGATTACAGGCAGGAGCCACTGTTGGGATTACAGGTGTCAGTGACTGTGGGGATTGCAGGCATGAACCACTGTTGGGATTACAGGAGTGAGCCACTGTTGGGATTACAGGCGTGAGCCACTGTTGGGATTACAGGTGTCAGTGACTGTGGGGATTGCAGGCGTAAACCACTGTTGTGATTACAGATGTGAGTGACTGTTGGGATTACAGGCATGAGCCACTGTTGGGATTACAGGCGTGAGCCACTGTTGGGATTACAGGCGTGAGTGACTGTTGGGATTGCAGGTGTGAGCCACTGTTGTGATTACAGGTGTGAGTGACTGTTGGGATTACAGGCGTGAGCCACTGTTGGGATTACAGGAGTGAGTGACAGTTGGGATTGCAGGCATGAACCACTGTTGGGATTACAGGCATGAGTGACAGTGGGGATTGCAGGCATGAACCACTGTTGGGATTACAGGTGTGAGTGACTGTTGGGATTGCAGGTGTGAACCACTGTTGGGATTACAGGTGTGAGCGACTGTTGGGATTACAGGCGTGAGTGACTGTTGGGATTACAGGCGTGAGTGACAGTTGGGATTGCAGGCGTGAACCACTGTTGAGATTACAGGCATGAGCCACTGTTGGGATTACAGGCGTGAGTGACTGTGGGGATTGCAGGCGTGAGCCACTGTGCCCAGCCGACATGTGATTTTCACCCAGTGAGTTCACTCCTAAGAATTTATCCAAGGGAAATGAGTGCACTTGTCCACGTGTTCTCTGAGGAAGCAACACTTGAGCTGAGCCCCAAAGGAGGGCTAGAGGAAGAGCATTCCAGGAAGTTGGGGCATAGGGAGGCTCCCCTGAGGCTTGGCCTTCTGAGATTCTAAAGAGGCAACCTAATATAACACAAAAGGGATGGGCCTAGGACCCAGGAACCTGTCAGTCCTGCCTCTTCCAGTCACTTGCTGTGCAACCCCCACAAGTTCTTCACCCTCTCTGAACACAGAGAACCTTTGACAAAACAACCTCTAGGAGCTGTTCCAGCTATGACGATCCAGGGGCATTTGACAGGACAATTGCAAAGCACAGACCACGCTCTCTCAAGGTTTTGAGACCAAAAGGACAAATGACCGAGGGACCAAGTCCACCCAGGCAGTGTTCTGGACAAAACAAATTGCATCTCAGGCCAAAGGGGATGACAGCTGAGGCTCCAAGGCTCTGACAGCCTTTGCTGCTGCAAAATGAAGATGTTCTCCTGTCTCCCTTCGCATCTGCAGGAACAAAACAGGGTGGCAAAATCCCAGAGCATTCCACTCAGCTGTCAACAGCCCTGCGACTGGCTACAGCCTCGGAAATAAATGGTCCCGTCAGCTGCTACGGAGGGTGAGCTCAGGATTTCAGATGAAAATGAAATAAGAGGGAACGCAGCCCAGAAGCAATGCAAAGTAACGGCAAGGGGACGAAAAATCTTCCACTGCAGCAAGACGGACGCTAGAATGGTGCAATGGGACGCTGACCTCAGATCTGGGGACATGGGGAATGAGCTCATCCTGGGGGATCTGGCTGGTTGGCCCTGTGCTTCTGGGATCCAGGGTCTGTCTGAGGGGACCTGGTCCTGGCTGGCAGGACCACTGCTTTCTTCTCTTCCCCACCCCCACCCTTCCCTCCTCTTGCGAAAGCCATATACTTCTGCATGTGTCCAGATCAAACAGCCTACAGTAATACACCTGAGAGGCTGGCTAGCTTCAACCCCCTGCTAAGGAAGAAAGCCTCAAGCCTGACAGGCTCCTCGCAGGAGGGAGACAAATTACAATCCCAAGAGATGGGACAACACAGCAATAGCTCTCTAATCTAGGGGAGGAAAGATGACAACAATAACAAAATCCAGCATCTACCAGCACCTCGGATCCTGCTATAAAATCCAGCTTCAGGTTCAGATGTGTGTGTTGCCATCACAGCTTCTCGTGTTCTGGCTGTGTAATCCTGGACAAGTCATTCACCCGTGTCTCATTTCCCCCATCCGAGAAACAGGGAAAATCATGTTACCCACTATGTGGGGTTATTGTGAGAATGAAATACAAAAACTTTAGAACAGTATCTGGCACACAGCACATGCTCTCAGAAGTCAGATTCATTTTGGTTTTTATAACTGTATTGTTTTGTATTCACATGAAATATAGCTCTACCTGTACACATAACCCACATCACATCAGCCAGGTTCAAACACCCATCTGAGTTCCTTGATACTAAGTATCTATGGACTGGATTCATAGTAAGCACCCTCCTGCCTGACTCTCCCCAACCCCCAACCACTCAACAGTCTTGGGTGCTCACACACCCCCTTTTCTACGCCCACCCTCCCTTTGAGCTATCTAAGCATCTGCCAGTATGCAGTGCTCTGATGAGCTGTCTCTCTTCCTAAGAAAGAGAAAAGTTGAACCAGGACTTAAAATCTCAGATGCCTATGGGGACCAGACAGGTAGACAGGTAAAGGGTTCTAGACTTTAAGGAGTGGTGAGGAGTGTGACAAACTGGAGAACCCATGCCCCAGCTAAAGGAAAATGTTGCTACCAGCCCTAGCCAATTTTTGCCAGGCAGGAAAGCAGGTTCAGAATCGGCACATCTTCTAAGTTTTCAAGGGAAGCCAGAAATCTGGATTCGTATGCGAAAATCTCCTAATTTTCAAATATTGGCACATACTTCATTATTTTTAAAACATGGAAGTCCTGGGAAGGTACATCAGTTTGCACCCTCTGAGTAGAGGGGAATGAGCCCTCCAGCTATTACCAACTATCAGGCAGTGCCCTCTCCCTGCAAGAACCAGAATCTCGTGGCTGGGCTGAACTCTAGACAGATCTTAATTGCCAGGGAGAGTGCCTATTAGTTGATAAAGGCTTAGGATGAGGGTAGGGGGAAGAGTCCCCTGAGGGCCGGAGCAGTGGAGGAAAGCTGAACGCAGGAGGTGGACTTGGAAATGGGCTTTGAAAGTTATCAGGAGGCGGAAAAACTGAGGGACAAACCACAACCCAGAGGAGGGATGGAGGGAGATGGGGTTAGAGACAACTGGAAGCTTTAACTTGGAGCTTCGTCCCTTCGAGTGTGGATCCAAAATGTAACACTGCAGCACTCTCTTGAGGAGGATTCTATTAGGAAGGTGCTATACGCTGCTCGGGGCTAATGGCATCTGGAGACAGCACCGAGGATGCAGACTTCCTCCCAGGAGAAAAGACGGTGCACAGTTTCCTCGAAGTGGCCTCATCCTCCCTGGAAGTCCTCCACTGCTGCAGGCTTCTCGCGGCCCCCGAATCTGCTCATGGGCAGTCTCCTGCAGTGGAAGGTGAGCTCCTCCAGGGCTGCAAATATGTCTTTTGCATCCCAAGTGCTTGCTCAGTGCTTGGCATATAGAAGGTCCTTAAACAATGTTTATCCAGTGATCCGGGGAATGAAACCAAAAAACAAAAAAGCGGGACATCAAAGAATAAGGTACAGAACCACACTTCCAAAATAGAAATTTCCTCCAGGACAGGAAAAAGGCATGAAGGCACTGAGGCTCATTGCATACAGCTGCCGTGAAGATTTTGTGTTTGCACAGAGGAACACCTCGAGTGTAGAGCCAAGAAAGAAACAGTGAGTGACACCCCATAATGGCCAGGGTCAGCAAGGCCTCAAATGGCTCCAAAGCCCCCAGGAGACAGACACAATGCACCACCAGTCAGAGTTCTAGCAGATGTCTTAGATCATTCTGGAATAGAGTTAGCTATAACCCTTTCCCTGAATAGATGGTACAGCTGAGGCTCAGGATGCAGGGGGATTGTGTCCAACCACACAGCTAGTCTAGTAACACAAGCTGGACCAGAACCCAGGTCCCCTGATTCTCAGCCCAGGGCTCTTGCCAAAGAACCCTGGACTAGGAGCAGGGCAGGAGCTGGGATGAGGCAGGCAGGGTGCAAAATGTAAGAGGGAGCCGGATGTGGTGGTTCACACCTGTAATCCCAGCACTTTGGGAGGCTGAGGAGGGCAGATCACCTGGGGTCAGGAGTTCAAGACCAGCCTGGCCAACATGGTCAAATCTCGTCTCTACAAAAAATAGAAAAATTAGCCAGGTGAGGTGGCAGGGTGTCGGTAATCCCAGCTACTCAGGAGCCTGAGGCAAGAGAATTGCTTGAATCCGGGAGGCAGAGGTTGCAGTGAGCCAAGGTCGTGCTACTGCACTTCAGTCAGGGCAACAAGAGCGAAACTCCATCTCAAAAAAAATAAAAAAAGAAAAGAAAAAAAAAGTAAGGGGGAGCCCAAAACCTCAGTCATCAAGGTAAATAACATTTTGAAACAATATTTTTTAAAAATCAAAATTAGTCCACAAAAATCCACAAGAAGCAAAATATCATATTTTAAAAGAAAGACTTCAATAAAGTCATGCCCTTGCATTCCTCAATCTCACCTACTGCAACCTAACCCCAGCCCAGACCAGGAATCCCAAGGTGACAATGGGCTGACACCTGCAGGAAGTGGCTATATGGAAATCTGCGGGAAGGTGACAGGATTTGGGGAATTAGAGGAACAGAAAGGGAAAGTGCCTGGGGCAGAGTGTCTGTGGAGAGAGAGCAGAAGAATGCCCCCATCCCAATCCCTGCCTTGACTCAAAGACCAGCCTTCACCCCACAGACACCCAGTGGGATCCCCTGCCCAAAGAGCTAACTCCAAACCAAGAAAATCCCACACCACCCACCACTCTCAACAGATTCCTCCCAAACTCCAACCAAATCCAAGCCTTTTCATCTCAAGGAGGAGATGGGTTTAAAAAAAAAAAAAATGGACAGCTCTGGATAACTTTTCCTGCCCTGGAAAAACAGCCCAGAACTTTATGGCTTACTGACAGCTGGTTATGAATGGGAAGGAAGGCATATTCTTAAACTGCTGACAGTAACTCCCTTTTAAGGTATTTCCTCAGGGCCAGCAATGTCACATTCTCCTCCTGCCCGAAAAATTAACAGCAGTTTTTATTTCAGTGACAAGCTTGGGCTTTTGGGTTAGGCAGGCCTGGGTTCCGATCTGGCTCTGCCATTTACCGCGCGACCCTAGACAATCTGCCAAGATGAAAATTCACCAACTCTTGCTTCCAGGGGCCTGGCAGTAACCGAGACGGCACGATGTGGGTAGGGGGCACACCGCAGGGAGCAGAAGCCACTGCCCAGTGCCAGCACACTGCGTGGGTAAAGGATGTTGGCCAGATCTCCCAGTGTTTCAAAAGAAAAAATTTTACATGAAATCTCCCAGTTTTTAAAGGTCAGCAACTAATTTTAAATTAATTTTTAAAAATTTTAACTCAGTAGGGACAAATAAAACAGGTCTCTGTGCCAGAGTCCACCTCCGGGCCCAGTTGTGGCTCTGATGTCTTCAAATCACCCAGCAACCACCTGGCACCTCGTAGGTGCCCAGCAAGCACCGATGGTTCCCATTTTCTCAGGAAGCTTCCATGGGCATCATCAACATCTCTTTCCACACAACAGCTTGGGGAAGGATGCTTTTCAAGAGGAAAATGAAGATATGAGGAGAAGAGTGAAAAATCTGGAAGGCTCTAAGGGAGGGAGGAACTGCAAAGAGGGAATTCCTTAAAAGGACTTAAAAGGATTTTATTGGACATTGTTTAGCACAGTCAGGGATAAGATCAGGCAGTAATTTAACTCCTGGGTACAGCAAGTGAGTGTGTATGTTGCAGGTAGGCAGGACCAGGCGGAAGTCATTGTTCTCACTGACGGTCTCCACACAGTGTACCAGGTCTTCTGTCTGCAGGTCACTGTGAAATTTGACTCAAGTGCATAGTGTTCTAATAAGCCCAGTCCCATCTCTAGAGGTGGCCATTAGTTCCTATGGATCCTACATGAGAAGAAGCTGGCTTGAGTCTGTCCCGGGACCTCATGAGGGCTCTGAAGTCAGACCCAGCTGGGTGGGGGTTCAAGTCTTCAATATCAGTGGTTCTCAAAGTGGGATCCCCAGACCTGATGCATGAGCATCAGCAGGGAACTCCTCAGAAGGACCCTACGCCAGACCCACTGAATCAGCCACTCCAGGGTGGGGGCCAGCCATCTGGGTTTTAACAAGCCCTCAGGGGGATTCAGATGCACAGTAAAGTCTGAGAGCCCCTGCTCTGCATCCTTACCCTGTGATCATCAGTGAGGAGTCTGACTCTCTGAGGCAGTCACGTCTATTCCAGAAAACTGTCCTGAATTCTCCCAGGAATCACTTCCAGGAATCATTTAAGAAGCCTGCTCTGTATGTGCCTAGCAGAGTGGGGGCTGCTGGAGAGGGGAGAGACAGCACACAGTCCTTGCCCTGATGGAGCTTCATCCCCAGTGGGGACACAGATAATACGCAAGTAAAAAAGATAGAAACATGGCCAGGTGCAGTGGCTCACATCTGTAATCCCAGCACTTTGGGAGGCCTAGGTGGGTGGATGTCTTGAGCCTAGGAGTTCCAGACCAGCCTGTCTCTGCAAAAAATATATTTTGTTTTAAATTGGTGGTGCATGGTGGTGCGTGGTAGTCCCAGCTACTCGGAAGTCTGAGGCAGGAGGATCCCTAGAGCCCAGGAGTTAGAGGTTACAGTGAGCTATGATTGCACCACTGCATTCCAGCAGGTGACAGAGCCAGACCCTGTCTCAAAAACAAGATAGAGAGCAATTTTCTGGCTGGGTGCCGTGGCTCATGCCTGTAATTCCAGCATTTTGAGAGGCTGAGGCTGGCAGATCACTTGAGGTTGCGAGTTCAAAACTAGCCTGGCTAACATGGTGAAACTCCGTCTCTACTAAAAATACAAAAATTAGCTGGGCATGGTGGCACACACCTGTAGTCCCAGCTACTCAGAAGGCTGAGGCAGGAAAATCGCTTGAACCCAGGGGGATGGAAGTTGCAGTGAGCTGAGATCACGCCACTGCACTCCAGCCTGGGAGACACAGAGAGACTATGTTTCAAAAAAAAAAAAAAAAAGACAACAATTTTCAGATGGGAGAGGAAGGCAGAAGCCTGATCCACCAGAAGAGGAGTGTTTCTCAATATGTAATCCAGGGACCCTCTGACAACAAAAGCCCACCCCCACCCCACTCGGGCCCCTTCCCCACACTGCTGGTTGGTCTCTTTGCTGTTTCTCAGACATGCCTCCCTCTCTCCTGCTTGAAGGCCAGTGCCTTTGATGTTCTGTCCACCTAGAAAGCTCTCTTCCCACCTTGCGAGATGGGCTCCTTCTCCTGGCTCAGGGCTCCATGTAACCATCACCTCCACAGGAGCCCTCCCCCATTATTCTATCTAAAGTGGCCTCTCTGGCTTCATTCTGCAATCACGTATTTCAGCAGTTTCCCAGTTCTGCCAAGCCCCCAGTAGAAGGTGAGCTGTTGGAAACTGGTCCTTAGGCAGATCCTTGTCTGTCCAGGCGTCCACCTCACCAGTAAGCCAGTGTTTTTATTCTTGTTGTTTTAGAGGCTGGATCTCGCTCAGTCACTCAGGCTGGAGTGCAGTGGTGCCATCACAGCGCACTATAACCTGGAACTCCTATGCTCCACCCAGCTGGGACTGCCGCGCAGGCTAGTGTGCCCTGCGCTCATTTCTTAGGGTTAACCCTAACCCACTTAATGAGCACCCGCGACTCCCCAACTCGCGCCCCACTCTTAAGCAGAAGGCCTCAGGCTGGTCGGCAGCAGGGTTTCTTCATGTCCTTTCTTGGTTCTCTGATGATAGGCAAAGGCAGTAGAGACAGAAAGGAAAAGAGGAACGGAGTGCAAGGCAAGCGACCCTAAGAGGCCAGCCCTGCCAACAGCACAGATCCCTCCAACTCAATAGATGCCTCCAACCCAATAGATCCCTCCAACCCAATCTCCAGCATCTGTGCAGCATCCTACCAACTCCGAGGCTAGGCGGCCACACTGGGCGCAAGACCCCAAGACCCCAAGACCCCAGGACCTGGTCCAAGTGCCTTGCACCGGCCAGGGGAGTGGACGACGAAGTGCGGGTCTGCTGGCCCGGGAGGGCTCTGGGGCCTCGGCCCCGCGGGACTGGAAGGGAAAACACCTGGCACGGTACGTACTGGTCCTAGGAAGTTGGCACAGCAAGGTGCTGGCAGTCCCTAGGTGCCGGTGGCAGGAAGGGCCCAAGGGCAACATTGGTCTAGGAGGTCGAGAAAAGGCGCGCGATATGTGGCCCCCAGGATGTGGAAGCTTGCTTGGAGCGTTCGGCTCCAGGGCAGCAGCGCGTGGAGGGTCTTAAGGATGCAGTACTTGCCCGGGGTAGGGGGGCGAGGGACCCAGAGGCAGCGGTGCACTTGGACTTCCAGGACTTCCAGGGAAAGGCAGGAGACATGGCGCATGTGGTTCCCAGGATGTGGAAGCGCGTGGAGCGCGGCCCCGGGGCAGCGGAGAGTGAGGCTTTAATATCTGGCACATGTAGACCCTGGGGCGGTGTTGCTAGGGGCCCGGACCCGGGACCACCGGCGCACTTGCACCGCGGGGAAAGCTGACAGGGGGCGCGACCCTAGGAGGCTGCCGCGCCGCCTGGTGCGTGAAGCTCCAGGGCAGCGGAGCGCGGGGACCTTGAAGGCTGGTGCGTGCAGGCGAAGGGGCCGCAGGGTGGTCGCTCCTGAGACAGCAGACGGGGAAGAAGGCAAGGGGAGGGAGGGCGTAGCCCGAGCAGTCCCGGACGCGGGCTCGGGAACTGGCCGCGAGGAGCGCAATCCAGCAGGCGCGCCAGGGCCCCCGGATCCAAGGTGCGGGGTCCCGATTGGGCGCGTGGACGCCCAGTGACGGTGGCGCCGCTGCCACTGTCCCGAAGCGGGGCGAGGCCAGGCGCTGCGCTCTCGGCTGCCCGCCCCTTCTCCCCGCCCCGCGCTCAGTCCCCTCCCTCCGTCCCGCCTCCTGCCTCGCTCCCTCCCTCGGCGGTTGCTGCGCCGCGCTCCCGGCGCACTCGGAGCCCGGCGGGGACCGGGAGGCAGAGACGGGGCGGCCGTGGCTCCGAGGGCGGGAGCTGAGCCAGGCCCCGGGACCGAAGTTTGGCGGCGGCTCCGGGAGGCAGAGCGGGCGCCCCGGGCGGCTTCTAGGCCCCTCTCGCGTCCTCGCCCCGGACCCGTGGGCAGCCGGAGGGGACGGAAGCCGCGGCCGGGCCAACTCCGAGGCGGGGACGCCGCGACGGGAACTTGAGGTGGGAACTTTGCGCGCTGCAGCCTCGCCGGGCGCCACCGAAGCGCGAACCGGACCCCGAGCCTGCAAACTGGGGCTCGGGGGCGGCTGCACGTGGCCGTGGCCCCGAACTCCCTGCGGGGGCCTCAAAACCCGCCTGCGGGGAGGCCAGGGCGACAGAGGACTCGGGAGACACCGCTGGTGCGTGGCGGCGTGGAGCGCGCTTGCTACGGCCAAGGTGCGGGTCCGGCTTCGGTTCATCCCAAGGGGTCCCCGGGATGCGAAGTCTGGGACGTTCGCCGCCGCGGTGACCCCGGCGGGGGCGCATCCCGGCTGTGGGCCGAGGTTTCTCCCCGGATCCCGGGAGGAAGGAGAGTTAGGGATTGGGGTGGGGGAGTGTGTGTCACTTGCTCATTCACTGTATCCTTAGGTACAGTATGGAGCCCCCCTTCACCCCCACCGTGGGCCTGATTGAGTCATTCATTATGAACACAGCAAGCGTTTATTGAGCGCCTACTGTGTGCTAGGCGCTGGGGATACTGAGACAGTTCACTGGGCACCCCAGGAACTGGTAGGAAGGTGGTGGTCTCAGCCTTAGGGTTTCCATGTGGGAGAGAGGCTCAGCCCGGAGGTATGGAAGGAAAAGTTCATTCATTCATTCATAGATTGGACAAAGATTGGTTGAGCACCTATTATAAGCAGCTCATCATACCAAGCGCTCAACAGTCATTCATCCAGTTCACAAACATTTATGGAGGCGCTATGCTGGGGAGAAGTGAAGAGGGATGGGATGGGGGTAGGATAGAATGGGGGCACCCTTCATGCAGCTTAGAGAGAAGTAAGGATTAAGACCCAGGCCCCCCCTTGGGAGGCCGCAGACTTCCGGGGCGGCCAACTGTAGCAGCCCATGTATATAGGCAGAAGTCTTGGTTCATCTAATGCATTCCTTCTCAAGGTGGGAGGTGTGGAAGCTGGAATTGGTTCTAGAATAGGAAGAAAAGATCTTTTCAAGGCTCCTTAGGGGCGGGTGATGGGGTAGGGTGGGGAGGAGTTGGGAAACACTGATCCGACATTACTGAGGAATGCAGGTTCCCACCAATGGGGTTTATGAGTTAAGTTGTCCATTCAGCAGGCATTTTCTTAAGCACTTGCTGTTATTAAGCACTTAAAGGGTGCCAGGCACCAAAGTTACCCAGGTAAATGACAGACACATAGAAGAGGGAGACAGACACATACGCCCCCACCCCCTTTGCTGACTCCCTGAGATAAGTACAGGGGGAAGTGAGAGGAGGGAGCAGGAACTGGTCTGATTCATTGTGGGGTGGGGGAACTTCCTGCCCTATGAATCTGAGCAGAGGTTTATTCATTAGTGTGTGTTTGATACCCCCACACCCATGACGGCAGAGTCCCTATGGAGAGCCTCACCGGCAGCACACCTCCAAGAAAAGTTTGGCACTGCTGATTGGGGCCATGCAGTGGGCACTGTGGCTAGGGCATGCTGTCCTTCTTTGGGGGATTTTTCAGGCTCTGCCAGACCTGAGCTCTACTTGTGCCTCCCCCGGCTTTTGGAGCCCTGCAGAGTCACCTGCTAGGAGGGGAAGGAGGGAAGGTATGTTTGAAAAACAGGCAAGCACTGGCCCCTGGGGATCACCCTCCTCAGTCATTCTCCATTCTCGAAGCCAGCCCGTTCCAGGGGAAAGATGTCTGTCGTGGGACACACTCCTAACCTGCGCGGAACTGCAAGCACACTGGAAAGGAGGCAACCTAGGTTCTTCTCCTGAGACTTGAGAGCCCAGGCCCACAGCCTACAGCCTGGGTTGTCAAGCCTTGGGAGTAAAAAAATCAACAAAACCCCTAGTTTTGCCAAACTCTGGGTTGCCTTTTTGGCCTCTGGGAGGGAGATGTGACAATGGAGGCAGAGGTTACTTGCTTCTCCCCATCCCCAAAGACTTTCCCGAAGCTTGTCCTGGAGCCTGATTGGGGCAGATCTGAGCACCACTTTGAATTCTCTGCACCAGACGCACAGCTGGGCTCTGGCAAGAGGTGAGGGAGGTGCCTCAGGAAACAGAAGAACAAAGAGATGTGTGCTGGATGCAGGGCTAAGTGACGCAAACCAGCTCCAAGGAACTCACCTCCTGGAGCCTCAGTAGGTACCTTGGCTTGGCTGTCCTTTCTCCACCCTGCTTTCCAATGTTGATGAAGAGTCAACATTGCCTGTTGCCAGAGGTCTAGTGGTACAGGAATCTACCCTTGGTTGATGCATTAAGCCCAGAAATGGAGCCCGTGGGTGGAAAATGGCAGCTGGCAAAGCCCCTCTAAATAGAATTAATAAAAAGGGAGAGGCGAAGAACCTAGCTGAAGCACTCCATCGCTGTGGACCGTTTTTATCATCCAGCAGACTGTATTTGATTAACGAAATCAGAAATGAAGTGACTTTGCTACAAATAGGATCTGAATTGTGCCTAAGACTGTCCCTTGCCCTGAGGTGAGTCTTCAGTCTCACACCCACACCTCCCTGGGCAGGTCCGATCATGCTCTCCCTCCAGAGGACTCTGGTAAGCAGGTGTCTCCCTTCCTGCCGTCCTGAGGTCCCCACTGCTCCCCCGAGCCTGCTTCTCTGCTTAATTTTGAGCTACAAGGAGGCAAAGAGAAAAGGATATTCTGGCTCCAGTCCCCAAACACCTCCCCGTAGAAGAAGGCAAACGCGAACGTGCATTTGGTGTTATTTTGCTTGCCTGCAGCACAGCAGGGAGGCTCCCGAGGCAGCCTGTCTTTTTTATAGGGGAGAGGGACACTGGCACTTTTTCTTATTTGGGGGCAAGTGAGGGATGGAGGGAAGAGCCCAGCTCCCAGCGCATAATCTCCCCAGGAACTTGGGCCCCAGCTTTCAGGAGGCTGGGCCAAGGCCCAGGGTGGTGGGACTGTGGCGAGAACGGATGGCAGGTGGCTAAGAAAGATATATTCTCCACCAGGGCACAGCAGCTCTTGGAAATCTAACATGCCAGGACCCGGGCCAGGCTAATGGTTGGATCCATTTTGATTAACGTTTTAATTGGGGATTAATGCAGCCTGACCCGCCTCTGAGTCAGCTCGGCCAGGAGCCCTAATCCTGACAGATGAAGCTATGCTGGCAGTGAAACGCCACAGGGCCTGGGAAAGAGTGGCATGGAGAGAGATGGACGGGTCCCCGAGACGTCCACTAGGAGTGAGGGAATGGCACAGGTTGAGAGGCATGGTACCAGAGAGAGAAACCAAAGCCTGCAGAGTGCAGGAGAGAAATGCTTTCCTCTGGAAAGTTGCCTTGGAAGCTGTGTTAATTTCCTCCTTTCACATACTTGCACACATTTAGTGGCTTAAAGCAATATAAATTTTGTATTATTATTATTATTATTTTTGGAAGACAGGGTCTTGCTCTATCACCCAGCTGGAGTGTAGTGTCACTCTCATGGCCCACCACAGCCTTGACCTCCTGGGCTCAAGTGATCCTCCCACCTCAGCCTCCTGAGTCACTGGGACTAGAGGTATACACCACCACACTCAGCTGATTTTTTTTTAATTGTAGAAACAGGGTCTCACTATGTTGCCCAGGCTGGCCTTGAACTCTGGAACTCAAGCAGTTCTCTCACCTTGGCCTCCCAAAGTGCTAGGATTCCAGGCGTAAGCCACTGTGCCCAGCCTGCATTTATTATCTCATAGTTTCTGGAGATCAGAAGACCAAATGAGACTCATTGGGCCAAAATCAAGGTTATCAGCAGGGCTTCCGGAGATGACTCCACCCTCTGCCTCCATTGTCAACATCTCCTTCCCAGAGGCCAAAATGGCAATGCTGAGTTCGGCAAAACTAGGGGTTTTGTCGATTTTTTTAACTCTGCTCTCTTGCAAATATAAAATAGTGATAAATATGTTTCCCCAGCCATGGACAATTGCCTGCCTCTCCCCATCCTCAGAAACATTCCAAAATCTTGTCCATATGAAATAGAGACTAGAAACCCAGTCCCTGACTCACTGCAAGGGATGGAGACACCACACCAGCTCCCCGAAAGGAAGAAGTGGTTCAAGGAGGCAGTAAAAGGTAGGGGTAAAAGAGGTTTGGCCTGGAGTCCCACAGATCTAGTTTAATTCTGGCTTCATCGCTTATTGCCAGATGTAAGTTTTCACTTCTCAGAGCCTCAGTTTCTTCATTTGTAAAATGGGGGTAGTAGTGATAATGCCCGCCTTTTTAGGAAAGGATGGAGACTCGGGCAATTAAGGCTCCTAGCACAGCACCTGGCACTTAGTGAGTTTGCAGTGGAGGAAGGCTGTGGTTGCTGCTATTTATAACACTTTGTGCAGTTAGCACTCTCTCTACATTCCCTGCTGCCACTCGGAAGAGGGACGGAGAGTATTAGACAGAAAGAACAGGGTCCAGAGAGGCCCGCAGCTTGTTGGAACCCCGGAGACAGACCTGAAAGCAGTTGGGGTCAGCCCAGGACCATCTGTAGAACCATTTCATGCCCCTGATGGAATGTAGCCATGGGGACAGGAGGCCCAGTGACACTGCTCATCCCTGCAGCAAACCTCCGTTCACCAGATCCCCATAATAGCCCCGTGAGGTCGGCAATCTTATCCCCATCTTCTAGAGGAGGAGGCAAGCTCAGAGAGGCCAGCGGTTCAGTGGGTGTGATGACCTGCTCAGGCCACAGCGTTATTAGCAGGAGCAGCAGGGACGACTAGCCACGCCTGGCTTGGACCTTCACTCCATCCCATTCCGCCCTCTCAAATCCCACCCCACAGGTCCTGCACCTGTACCCTCAGTCATGTGCTGACTTCAGGGTGGTCACATGAGAACTGCCACTCAGAACGCCTTATGGTCTCAATGATCATTTATCTTTGGAAGTATGTTCTCAGCCCTCAGCCATAGCTTATAAGCATCACCTTTTTCCTCAAAGGAAGGATAGAAAAATTGCAAGGAGAGTGTCAGTGGATCTCTGAGCTCCTGAATGGAAATGTAATCAAGGCAGCCCCAGTGCAGAAGATTTTTCCCACGAACCAGAAGGGATTCCATTTCTCCAATGAAGCGGGACTCACAGAGCCTTCCAGAGCCTCTAGGAGATTGACACATTGGGCAGGGGAGTCCTGGTGAAAGCCCAGAGCAGCTCCTGTGCCTCCAGCCCCTGGGAGAGCTCCAGGCATTCCCGGTCCCCTCCCTCACACAGAATCTCCAGGAGAGCCTGTGAAAATGCTCATTCCTGGGCCTCCCCTTCAGGTATTCCGACTGGGAAGGGAGGGTCCCAGGAATCTGTATCTCCACCGAGCACCCCGAGCAATTCAGAAGGTTCTGTTGTTTTTGTGCTCTTCATTTTTCTTTTTAAACCTGGGTTAAAACCCGGAGTTGTACAAACCAGCACGCCTCCTCATTGGCCTGTGCCAGGCTGTCTCATCGTACTCATTTTTCTTCTTTGTTCCAATCCCCGTGCTTCTTCCCCTTCCTTTGCCCTTCCAGGCACCCTCCATGTGGTTGATATAGATCCTCACATGTGCTTGAGACCTTGTAAAATATGTAATGTGTGTGTGTTCATTTACATAAATAGCACAGTGCTAGAAACTTCTGTTTCTTTTTCCACTCGGCACACTGTTTCTAAGACCTAAATGTGTTGCTAAATCTCCACCCAGTCCATTGCTTCTGATTCCTGGGCAATCTGCAGGATTCCAAAATCTGCCTCTACGAAGACTTGCCTGTCCACTCCCCTGGGGATGGATGCTAGGGGACCTCCTGGTACCATAAACAACAGAGAACACACATTCTTGTACCTTGTTTGTTACTCTCTTCCATCTGGTTCCCCAGAAGCAAACCCTGAGTGAAGGATTTGAGTGCAAATAATTTATTACTGACAATGTCTGCCACAGCCCTTTGTGGTCCCAGGTCTGGGAAATAGACCCAGAAGTGGGATTCCTGGGTCACAGGGCAGCAGCATCTTCATTTCCCTCATTACCGCCCAGTGGCTTTCCCAGAGTGCTAGGCCAGCCCGCATACCCTCCAGCAACTGGATCCGGGGGTCAGATGATGCTGGATCCAAATCCCAGTGGGTCAGATCAGAAAAGAAGATTCTCTTGGGAAGCAGGGAGGGGGGCAGCCGACTCTTCTCATAGCTTGTGAGAATTCCGAGGCGACTATTGAGGGTTCACTGAGCGTCAGGCATGGAGCCAAGCGCATCACCTATGCCGTCTGCTTTTGTCCTCACCATAACTCAAGGAGGCAGGAGCTGTTTGTAGCCTCATTATAGAGATAAAGAAACTGAGTCTCAGGGGTAGGGCACAACTTGCCTAAAGTCACAGAGCAACTGGCCTTGAACCCAGGTCTCCTGATTTTAAAGCCTGTGCACCCTTCTGCCTCCTCAGCTTAGGGTGGTTGGCACATTGTCCCCCGAGCTGGAGGAGAACCAGAACCAGAACCAGCTTTTTTTTTCAACATCCCCCCATTTTTTTTTTTTTTTTCAAGACAGAGTCTCACTCTGTCGCCCAGGCTGGAGTGAAGTGGCGCCATCTCCGCTCACTGCAACCTCTGCCTCCCAGGTTCAAGCGATTCTCCTGCCTCAGTCTTCCCAGTAGCTGGAATTACCGGCGCCCGCCACCATGCCCGGCTTAATTTTGTATTTTTAGTAGAGATGGGGTTTCACCATGTTGGCCAGGCTGGACTCAAACTCCTGGCCTCAAGTGATCCGCCCGCCTCGGCCTCCCAAAGTGCTGGGATTACAGGCGTGAGCCACCATGCCTGGCCTCAGCATCCCACTTCCTATTGCAACTGTCACAAATTGCCACAAACTGAGTGGCTTAAGACAGCCCAACTGTATTATCTTACAGGTCTGGAGGTCAGAGGTTGGAAATGGGTCTGGCTGGGCTAATATCGAGTGTTGGCAAGGCCGTGCTCCTTTCTGCAGGCTCCAGGGAGCTCATTTCCTGGCCTCCAGCCTTTGGAGGCCACCTACATTCCTTGACTCATGGCCCCTTCCTCCATCTTCAAAGCCAGCAGTGGCCAGTGGAGTCATTCTCATGCCACAGCGCTCTGCCGCTCCATCTCCTGCTTTCTTTTTCCACAAATAAGGACTCTGTTGATTACACTGGGCCCACCCAGATCATCCAAGATAATTTCCCATCTCAGGTCAGCTGTGGCAGCCTGAATTCCATCTGTAACCTTCATTCCTCCTTGCCATGCAGTCTAACATAGTCACAGCTTCCAGGGATTAGGATTAGGACATGGGCATCTAGGGGAATGTGGGGACATTTTTCTGCCTACCGTATGCCCTGCACTGACCACTCTGGCCTGATGTGATGCAGCTTCAGTGGCTACCGGGCACAGGGCACAGGTGAGGCCCCTGCCTCTGACTTCACCATAGCTTTACTACCCCTGCCAGCCTAGCCAGGTCAAAGCTGCCAGGTGACACCCTCACCCCCCGCAAACACACACCCATCAGCTCAGCATTGATGGTCTGGCCCCATCCTGTGGAGACACCCATCTCCACCCTCTCTCCTGGATTTTGCCTGCTTCTTCTTCTGTCCATAATCCCACAGCCAGGAATGGCTTCCTCTGACTCAGCTCACCATAGCGCCACCTATCTGTCGCCTCGGTAAATGGCACCCCTGGAATCCTGATTCTTCTCTTTTCCCCCTCCCCCAGGCCCTATTCCTCAGCCAGTCCTGAGGGCTCTTCCTCCAAAGTTCATCCCAAATCCCTCCTGTTCTCTGGGACTTCCACCACTGCAAACCTTAGTCATTTCCAGAATGACTTCCATAGCCTCCAGCCTGGGCTCCCCAGCCCACCCGTTGTCCACTGACCTGACAGGCACACATGGACTCCTTGTCCCTTGCAGAATAAGCCCCAGCTCCTTATTGTCAGCCCCTTGGCCCTGCTGCACCTGGCCCCTGCCCCTCTCCTCTTCTCCCAGCTTCCCCTCGCTCTGTGCTCGGCATTCTCTGGTCTTTGATCATCCAAGCCCACCCCCAAGCCAGGGAGCAAATTCTTGCCACTCCCTCTGCCAGGTCCTCACAGGACTGGATCCATCCATGCGGCTCAACCCCATGACCCCTCCTCCAAGAAGCCCTCCTTCACCCCTCCAGCCAATATTGCCCCACACCCCACAATAGTCATTCTCCATCTCTCACTTTGCTCTGTCAACAACACTGTAGTCGCTGCAGCCTGAAATGACTTGTGTGCTCATTTAGAAACAGTCTTCCCCACCAGAAGGTCACCTCCATGAGGACAGGGCCTGGGTCTGTCTTGTTCTCTGCCGTGTCTCCGGCTCTAATACAGAGTCTGACACGTGGTGAGTGTTCAGTAACTATTGAATAAACAAACAAATGAGTGAATGAATGACACCTGCCTCCGGACTTCACCTCATCTCCCCCATCGCAGCCTCTGCCTCAAACAGCTTCCTCTCCCCAAGCATCCACAGACCCTCAGAGGCAAAATCACTTAAACCCACCATGCTGTAGAACTAACAGAACTAACACCACGGAGAAATAAAAAATTTCTTGTGAGGATATCAGGCTGCGCGGAAAGCAGTATTATTTTTCAGAAGCCCAGGCTTTGGGGCCTCTTTGATTTATGAACTTTAGTGTAGGGTATAGAGGTGCTGAGCCATCCATCTCACATCAGACCAGGTATCTGCAAAACCAAAGGCCATGGAGAAATATGCCCGTTCTTCCTTTGGCAAGTTCTGGCCTCAGCATTTCCCCAGGGGACTCTGGCTTTAAGAACAAGGTCGTTACTCTGTTTATTACCCTCCTGTTTATTACCCTCCGAGTAGCATCAGCCTCTCCATACTCACCGTGCTCGTGCTGCCAAGACAGGATCACTTTCCACACAGGAAACTCACGTGGGGGCAGGGCGTGAAGGAAATAAATCACTAATTGGGGGAGTTTTCTGCTGGAGGGAAAACTGGGAGGGTTGAAAGAAGAAATTCCTAAAAAGAAGAGGTGATTACAGCCACGGGGATTCACAAGAGCCCTCCAGGGCTTGTGTGAGGCATTTTCCCTTTACCTCCATCACCATTCTTGCCAAACAGAATGTCACTTTTTCTCTTTTCTGTGGTAGCAAAGATGAAACAGCAGAGCTGAAAAGAGAGATCACCAAGGAAAGTGCCTGAAAGGGATTATTCCCACGCCTCCAAAGGATCCTGGCAGGCTGTGCCTGAGGAGATGGGTTCCAATTTTAGGTGAAGTTAAAAACACTCTAACCGTCTAAAATCAAATCACTTTTCTTTCAAACACAGGTGTACCCTAGTTTTCCAAACCCTGATCTATGCAATTGTAGCCTTCCCCAAAGATCAGTGAGTAGTAGAGGGATGATGTGCTTTTGTAAAGCAATTCCTCTTAGGAAGGAGCCCCTTTTAAGTGTGAAACACCCTCCCTCCCCTTCCAGCACCTATTAAAACACTTTCTCATTCATACATACATGTGTTTGTGTATGTGTGTGTTTGTGAGCGAGTGTTTTCCTGAACATGTCCACAGCACCGACCCATATTTAAGTGTTGGAAATGGGTTTCCATTTGGAATTGATAGACTTTTACCACTTGATTCCATCGGGGATTTGTCTAGGGAGAGGGCTGGTGATTTTGTGTTTTTGATTTGTTTCGTTTTGTTTTTTTTAGACAGAGTCTTGCTCTGTCACCAGGCTGCAGTGCAGTGGCACCATCTCAGCTCACTGCAACCTCCACCTCCTGGGTTCAAAGGATTCTCCTGCCTCAGCCTCCCGAGTAGCTGGGATTTCAGGCGCGTGCCACCACACCTGGCTAATTTTTGTATTTTTAGTAGAGATGGAGTTTCACCTTGTTGGCCAGGATGGTCTCGATCTTATGACCTCGTGATCCACCCACCTCGGCCTCCCAAAGTGCTGGGATTACAGGCCTGAGCCACCGCACCCAGCCAAGGGCTGGTGATTTTTAAAAGCAGAGTATTTGACTCCTAGTAACTTTTCTATGCATCGGCTTAATTCCAGAGAGCTCTATAGCTATAATGTAAGGGTCTCAAACTCAAATGCCTATAGGGCCGGGAAGGAAACACACATGAGTGGAATAGAGTGGGTGTTAGGAAGACAATAGTTGGGGATGGGGACTGTGGTGGATTGGAGCATGTGCTGCCTAAAGGAGTAGCCATTTCTCAGTTGGCGTTTGGGCCAAGTGTTGCCAGATATCCTGATTTTTTAAGAGAAGCCAAGGATATGGATTTTTACATGAAATTTCTCAACTTTCAAAAACTTCTCCAAGCCAAGCAAAATATTTGTGAACCAAATTCAGCCCATGAGCTGGTAATGAATAAGCAATCTTGTTCCAGTAGCAGAAACCCTTAGCTTTGAGGGTTGGGAAGGAAGGAGTCCATGCAAGTTGATATTTTGACCTCAGTTCCCCAGAAGTCGCCTTATCATGTTGGTCTCATCAACAGGAAATGTACTCATTTAGCAAGCACTTCTTTGAGCCTTTACAGTGCTGAGCATAGCGATTCAGAGACGACTAAAGCACGTTTCTTCCCCCAGGGAGCAGGCTGCCTAATGAAGGAGCCAGGCTTGCACACAGACAGTTCTAGAACTGGTGGTAAGTGCCGTGAAGACGGATGCACCAGTTGTAAGGGGAGGGGTGCTCAATTTAGCTGGAAGAGCCAAGGAAGGCTTCCCGGATGAACATGGCTGTCCAGTTCACCCCTGCATCCTCAAGGTGATGTTTGCCAACCCCTGAGCAAACATGGCATTGCTTTCATAGTTGTGCATTTCTTTGTCCATTGCTTCTGATTTATGGCAAGTGGTATCTGTTTTCCATTAATGGAAACAATATAAGTTGTCCCTTTAAGATAAATAATAGTAGTCTGGGCACAGTAGCTCACACCTGTAATCCCAGCACTTTGGGAGACCAAGGTGGGCAGATCACCTGAGGTCAGGAGTTCAAGACCAGCCTTGCCAACATGGCAAAACCACGTCTACTAAAAATACAAAAATTAACCAGGTGTGGTGGCACATCTGTAGTCCCAGCTATTCGGGAGGCTGAGGCATGAGAATTGCTTGAACCTGTGGCACGGAGGTTGCAATGAGCCAAGATCGTGCCACTGCACTCCAGCCTAGGCAAAAGAGCGAGGATCTGCCTCAAAAATAATAATAATAATAATAATAGACAATAATTACTGAATACCTACTATGTGCCAGGCACTGCATTAAATGCTCCTATGTACATAATTCACTTAGACCTCCCAGTAATCTTATCAAGTAGGTCACGTGGCTATACCCATTTTACAGACAAGGAAATTGAGACACATCAAGGTTGAGTCACTTGCCCAGGCTGTGTGGCTCCAAAGTCTACGTTCATAACCATTAACCAGGCTTCTCCACCTCAGCATTAAGGACACTTGGGACCAGATAAGTGTCTGTTGTGGGGACTGTCCTGTGCATTGTAGGACATGCAACAGCATTCCCTGGCCTCTACCTACTAATTGCCAATAGCAACCCCAGTCACGACCAGCAGAAATGCTCCCAGGCATTGCCACATGTCTTTTGGGGGACTAAATCAGCCCTATGAGAACTGTAGATCTACACTAAATTGTTTTTTCCAAGCCAAATAAATACCAAAAAACAAAAAAGGTTAATTTAAAATAAAATGTTAAGTAAATAACAGTACATGTGTCACCTGAAAATCCACTAGGATGTCAGCAGCCTGAGATCAGAGACCCCTTGACATTCTGCACACGGCTGCATCCCCAGTGCATAGATGGATATGGGAGAATTGTGAAGGCTGGGAGATGCTGAACAATGTTGTTGCTATTTCACTATTAGGTGAATGTCTTTGTCAGCTCAGGCTGATGTAACCAAATATTAATACCACAGACTGGGTGGCTTCAGCAACACTTATTTCTCCCAGTTCTGTCGGCTGCAAGTCTGAGAGCAGGGCGCCAGCAGCACTCCTCCGGGTTTCACACTTAGATGCCTCCCTGAGTGCTCACATGGCAGAGAGAAAGCCCTAGTGTCTCTTCCTCTTCTTCTTCTTTTTTGTTTTGTTTTGTTTTGTTTTTATTTTTTGAGATGGAGTCTCGCTCTGTCACCCAGGATGGAGTGCAGTGGCACCATCTCGGCTCACTGCAACCTTCGCCTCCCAGGTTCAAGCTATTCTCGTGCCTCAGCCTCCCTAGTAGTTAGGATTACAGGTGCACGCCACCATGCCTGGCTAGTTTTTGTATTTTTAGTAGAGACAGGGTTTCACCATGTTGGCCAGGCCGATCTCAAACTCCTGACCTCAGGTGATCCACCCGCCTCAGCCCCCCAAATTGCTGGGATTACAGGCGTGAGCTACTGCGCCCAGCCTGTCTTCCTCCTCTTATAAGAACAGGAATCCCATCGTGGAGGCTTTGCTCTCATAACCACATCTGAACTAAATGACATCTCAAAGGTCCCACCTCCTAATACCATCCCATTGAGGACTAGGGCCTGCAACCTATGGATGTGGGGGACAAAGATTCCATCCCTAACAGTGAATACCTGCGGAATCTGCATTCTCAGCAAGGTGAAGCTAGGGGTGGCCACTGAGGGTCTTTCCTCCCTTCTCCCCACAGGCCCGAGAGGGATGTGAAGGCCCAAAATGACCCTCTTACCGGGAGACAATTCTGACTACGACTACAGCGCGCTGAGCTGCACCTCGGACGCCTCCTTCCACCCGGCCTTCCTCCCGCAGCGCCAGGCCATCAAGGGCGCGTTCTACCGCCGGGCGCAGCGGCTGCGGCCTCAGGATGAGCCCCGCCAGGGCTGTCAGCCCGAGGACCGCCGCCGTCGGATCATCATCAACGTGGGCGGCATCAAGTACTCGCTGCCCTGGACCACGCTGGATGAGTTCCCGCTGACGCGCCTGGGCCAGCTCAAGGCCTGCACCAACTTCGACGACATCCTCAACGTGTGCGATGACTACGACGTCACCTGCAACGAGTTCTTCTTCGACCGCAACCCGGGGGCCTTCGGCACTATCCTGACCTTCCTGCGCGCAGGCAAGCTGCGGCTGCTACGCGAGATGTGCGCACTGTCCTTCCAGGAGGAGCTGCTGTACTGGGGCATCGCGGAGGACCACCTGGACGGCTGCTGCAAGCGCCGCTACCTGCAGAAGATTGAGGAGTTCGCGGAGATGGTGGAGCGAGAGGAAGAGGACGACGCGCTGGACAGCGAGGGCCGCGACAGTGAGGGCCCAGCCGAGGGCGAGGGCCGCCTGGGGCGCTGCATGCGGCGACTGCGCGACATGGTGGAGAGGCCGCACTCGGGGCTGCCTGGCAAGGTGTTCGCCTGCCTGTCGGTGCTCTTCGTGACCGTCACCGCCGTCAACCTCTCCGTCAGCACCTTGCCCAGCCTGAGGGAGGAGGAGGAGCAGGTAAGAGCCCACGCCCCGCGGGGAAACGCGCCACCACGAGGGAAGGGACTCTGAGCATTGTCACCTCCTCCAGGAAGCCTCTGCTGATTGCACACTGGCTGACTAGCATCCCTGGTCCCTCCTGACATCAGGAATGTTTGTGTGCATGATCTGCCTCCCTGTTAATATGTGAGCATCATGGGGGTCCACGCCTGTGCCTGTCTTGGCCTCCACTGTGCCTGCCGCTGCCCTCCCCCTTGCCAGTGTCTAGAACAGTGTCCAGCACAAACAGGCACTCAACCACTCTTTGTTGAATGAACAAATGAGTGAATAAATGGATGGCGTGAGTTTTGACGTGCCTGGCCTTGCGCGAAGCACATTACATATATCATCAAATTTATCTCAACCACTCCGCCCTTTCTCAACCTTCCTAATCATTTGCATCATAGTAGCCCAGACACATTTTCTGGGTCCTGAAGATAATTTTTATTGATGGGTACATGTGTGTCTACAAATGGTGAGCATTTCTTTTTGTTACATAAGAGAATGGATGGAAAGTTTAGTTACTCCAGGGCCTGACACGGGGTGTGTGCTACAGTCTAAGGGCTCCCACTCATCTGGGAGTTCACGGGAGCCGGAGCTCGGCTGCATGTGCCACCTACATCTTATCTCCCCAGGGAATGCTCCGGCAACCCTGTGGGGGAAGTGTTTTCACACCCACTCGGTATTTGAGGACACTGCTCAACCCCAGTTCTAAGTCCAGTCTGTGTTTGTAAGCATGGAAATACGGTTCCCATGTGGCAGCGTGGGGACCTAATGTAGCCCCACAGGACTATGTGATTGGCCCACACAAGGTTTCCCAAATATTTGACTTGGTTGCCAATATTAAAAGTGAAGTTTTTTCACATAAAAATTTAAAATCTCAGCTTCTTTTAAAAAATCATAAGATCAGGCCAGGTGTGGTGGCTCACACCTATAATTCCAACACTTTGGGAGCTGGAGGCAGAAGGATCGCTTGAGCCCAGGAGTTCAAAATCAGCCTGTGCAATGTAGTGAGACCCCATCTTTATGGAAAAAAAAAAAAATTTAATTAGCCAGGTGTGGTGGCTTGTACCTGTAGTCCTAGCTACTTGGGAGGCTGAGGCAGGAGGATTGCTTGAGCCTCGGAGGTGAGGCTGCAGTGAGCCATGATCACGCCACTGCACTCCTGCCTGGGCAACAGAGTGAGACTCCATCTCTAAAAAACAAAATTTTTAAAAAAATTTTAAGGTTGGGTCCCTCCCCTCCCCCTGCCCCGCCACCAACATACACACCAGCCTGCAGTCCTACACGGCAGCTCCTGGGGACAGCCAAGTCCACAGGGGCCCAGTTCAGTCTCCTTGTGTATGAGACCATGGGCCTTTGAGTTGGTGACTCCTTCCCTGTATATGGGGATTCTGGAAGATTCAAGAAAGACCGAAAGGTCTCAGAGGTACAAATTGTACAGGCAGTGGAGAAATAGGTATGGCAGTGTGAACTGAACGTAAATATCATGCCAGCCAATATTTATTGAGCACTGACTGTGTACCCTGCATGTGCTAAGTGCTTTACGTGCACTCTCGAATTTAACATTAGAAGTACTCACCATGTCAGGAAGTAGCAATAGCTGTTGCATTAATAATCCACAGAGGCTTGCTGGTACTTTTTGTATACATTGAGTTTATTTATTTCTTTTTAAGAGACGGGGTCTTGCTTTGCTGCCCAGGCTGGCCTCAAAGTCCTGGCTTCAAGTGATCCTCCCACCTCTGCCTCCCAAAGTGCTAAGATTACACTGTACTGGAGTACAGTGGTGCGATATTGGCTCACTGCAACCTCCACCTCCCAGATTGAAGCGATTCTCATGTCTTATTTACATGCACTCTCGAATTTAACATTAGAAGTACTCACCGTGTCACGATTTTTCCACTTATGTATGTGAAGAAAGTGGGCCCCCATGCCTGGCTTACAAGTTGAATTTTTAAATGGGTATTAAGAAAATAGCATTCAACTAGTAAGGTTAACTTTTTAAACTTTTTTAAATGAAAAAAACAATTTTAGGCCACGTGTGGTGGCTCACGCCTGTAATCCCAGCACTTTGGGAGGCTGAGGCAGGTGGATCACTTCAGGTCAGGAGTTCAAGACCAGCCTGGCCAACATGGCAAAACCCCATCTCTGCTAAAAATACAAAAATTCGCTGGGCGTGTTGGCACTCGCTTGTAATCCTAGCTACTTGGGAGGCTGAGACATCAGAATTGTTTCAATCTGGGAGGTGGAGGTTGCAGTGAGCCAAGATTGCACCACTGTACTCAAGTCTGGGCAACAGAGTGAGACCCTGTCTCAAAAAAAAAAAAAAATTAGAGATGGAGTGTTGCTATGTTGCCGAGGTTGGACTCGAACTCTTGGACTCAAGCATTCCTCCTGCCTCAGCCTCCTGAATAGCTGGGACTAAAGGCACATGCCATCACACCCAACTGGTAAAATTAACTTTCAATAAGCATGAAGAGTAGTGATGAAGAGGTCAGGGCTAGAGCCAGATGGCCTGAATTTAAATCCTGCTTTCTCCTCTCTAGCTGTGTAGTAGCTGTGGGCAAGTTATTTAAACTCTTTGAGCCTCTGATTTCTCACCTGTCCAGGGCGGATATGAACAGGCCCACCTAACAGTGTTGCAAGGATTCAGTGAGTTCACATGAAGTGATTAGAAGTGATTGGGGCCAGGTGCGGTGGCTTACGCCTGTAATCTCAGAACTTTGGGAGGCCGAGGCAGGAAGATCACTTGAGGTCGGGAGTTCGAGACCAGCCTGACCAACATGGAGAAACCCCGTCTCCACTAAAAATACAAAATTAGGCAGACGTGGTAGCACATGCCTGTAATCCCAGCTACTCGGGAGGCTGAGGCAGGAGAATCGCTTGAACCTGGGAAGCAGAGGTTGCAGTGAGCCGAGATTGCGCCATTGCACTCCAGCCTGGGCAACAAGAGCAAAAAAAAAGAAGTGATTGGGCTGACTGAGTCCACACCACATGAAGGGATTAGAAGTGATGCATAGTGGATGTGCAGAAAGTCCTCTCTTAAGGATTAGGGTCAAGAAGAAAAAGAAAGGAAAGGGAAAATGCTCACCATTTGAGACCTGTCTGGAAATTGCTGTACTTACTATAAATTTCTTCTCAGCTCCAACATCTTTGATCGTGATTTTATCAGGAAAATACTAATAAAGCCACTGTTTTGTTCAACTTCTGACACTTGCTTTTTGAAAAAATAATAATACCTTTGCCTTTTTAAGGATTCAGTGAAAATGCTGTTCTTCAACTTCATTTTGGGGTGCAGTGGGATTCACTGCTTCACATGCTCCTTGTGCACACATTTGAGTGCCTACTGTATGCAGGCACTACAGGGGAGACAGGGTGACCAGGACAAGTCTTCCGACCTCAAGAAGCTTCAAGTCTATTGGGGTTGGGATGGAGTAGTGACACCGCCCACCCCCCCCATCACCATAAGTGTGAGACACAAGCCAAGGAGGCTCTGTGTGGGAGGCCCACTGACACTGCTGGAGCTACTTAGTGGGGCACGCTCCAGGAAGGCTTCCCAGAGGAAGGGGCTTCCCATCCCAGAGGTCTAAGACCTTAAAGCCCCACCAGGTATTAGCTCATATCTCCAGCCTCTAACATATTCCTAGAGACAGAATTGTTCAAGTGGGACTTGTAGAACTCAGCTGTGCCCCAGAACCTCCAAGATGCCCCAGGTTGGAACCACGCTGGCCTCTCCTCTCTGCCAAAGGCCCCTTCAAGGATGAGGCCCAAATCCACTAAAGGACTGTTTACCACCCAGTTATATTCCAGACCAGAGAGGCAAGCTGGCAGCCTGCATGCCAAACCCAACAAAAATACGTGTTTTAGTGGCCCATAGAGTATTTCTTTGCACTGAATTATCACCAGGACTTAAATCAACATTTTATCTATTTAACCAACATTATCACCAACATTTGTCACCAGGAGAGTTCATGTAAAACTGCACATTTCCAGCCTCTTTTGAAAGCTTCGGTGAGGCAGCCTTAGCCTAAATTTGCCCGGGGCAGTGATGGGGGCACTGAACAAGACTATTCCTCAGAGTCCATCGGGAGCCATGGAGGGTGCTAAGCAGAGGAGGAACAGGATCCCTCTGGCTATGTGTGGAAAATGGACTGCAGGGATGAGGGAGCCCAGCGGGGAGGTGACTGCAACCGTCCAGGCAAGAAAGGATGGTAGCCAGACCAGGTGGGAGCAGTGCGGCAGTGGGTTTGGTTCTCTCGCTGTTTTAAATGAAGAGACTTCCTGGGGGTTATACACAAGGTGGTAAGGATGATGCCAGGTCTCCTGTCCTGAGCCATTGGAAAGATGGGATTGCCAAAGGCTAGGGAGGGAAACCACCAGTGGGCAGAGGAAACCAGGATCCCATGGGGAGTTCGAGATGCCCCTCAGACACCCAGGTGGGAGCGTCAGGGAGGCAACCTGTTGGGGGTCTGGAGTTCAGGGCCGAGGTGGGGGCTGGAGAGAGAGATGAGGAGCGGCCAGTGTAGAGATGGTGCTTAGTGCCCCAGGCCTCAGAGTTGGCACAACTAGGGAGAGGGCCCGGGGCCACTCAACCTGGAGAGGTCACCGTCCGCCTGAGAAGCCCAGCAGGGCACAGGGCAGAGCTTCTGTGCTCCTTCCCTGGTGGGCCCGCTGACCTCTCCGGCGTCCCTTCCCCTCTCTCCCAGGGCCACTGTTCCCAGATGTGCCACAACGTCTTCATCGTGGAGTCGGTGTGCGTGGGCTGGTTCTCCCTGGAGTTCCTCCTGCGGCTCATTCAGGCGCCCAGCAAGTTCGCCTTCCTGCGGAGCCCGCTGACGCTGATCGACCTGGTGGCCATCCTGCCGTACTATATCACGCTGCTGGTGGACGGCGCCGCCGCGGGCCGCCGCAAGCCCGGCGCGGGCAACAGCTACCTGGACAAGGTGGGGCTGGTGCTGCGCGTGCTGCGGGCGCTGCGCATCCTGTACGTGATGCGCCTGGCGCGCCACTCCCTGGGGCTGCAGACGCTGGGGCTCACGGCCCGCCGCTGCACCCGCGAGTTCGGGCTCCTGCTGCTCTTCCTCTGCGTGGCCATCGCCCTCTTCGCGCCCCTGCTCTACGTCATCGAGAACGAGATGGCCGACAGCCCCGAGTTCACCAGCATCCCTGCCTGCTACTGGTGGGCCGTCATCACCATGACGACAGTGGGCTATGGCGACATGGTCCCCAGGAGCACCCCGGGCCAGGTAGTGGCCCTGAGCAGCATCCTGAGCGGCATCCTGCTCATGGCCTTCCCAGTCACCTCCATCTTCCACACCTTCTCCCGCTCCTACCTGGAGCTCAAGCAGGAGCAGGAGAGGGTGATGTTCCGGAGGGCGCAGTTCCTCATCAAAACCAAGTCGCAGCTGAGCGTGTCCCAGGACAGTGACATCTTGTTCGGAAGTGCCTCCTCGGACACCAGAGACAATAACTGAGCGCGGAGGACACGCCTGCCCTGCCTGCCATCTGTGGCCCGAAGCCATTGCCATCCACTGCAGACGCCTGGAGAGGGACAGGCCGCTTCCGAGTGCAGTCCTGGCGCAGCACCGACTCCCACGCACCCGGGGAAGGACACCCTCACTCCCACACCCCGGGAAGGACACCCGCACATCAGCAGAGGGGCCCTACCCCTCTGCCTGCAGCCGTGAAAGGAAGCTGGGTCATCAGCCCAGCCCCGCCCACCCCAGCCCTTATGTGTGTTTCCCTCAATAAGGAGATGCCTTGTTCTTTTCACCATGCAAATAACATGCCCAGCAAAAACTTGCTTTATGGGTCTGCCTGGAGAAAAAAATACAAACAGCAGCAACAGCATGTCTGTCTCTAATGTGGATCATGTCCAGGGAAAAGAAATTGATGAAAAAGAGAGAATGCCTTCCATGGGGCTCTTTTAAAAGAGGGAGCTGGGTTTCCCAGCAAAGCCAGCGTGTGGGGACTGGAAGTAAAGGGCCCTGTGTGCTTGGGTTGCTCAGGCCCGGTGGGGCCCTACTGGGGTTGTAGAAAAAGAGAGAGAACAGACACTTTTAGGAAAATGACCTGTGAATACTGTGCTCACTCCCTCGTTTCTCTTTGACGACCCCCCCCTCCGCCGCGCGCCTTTCTTTCTCCCTTTTCCCTTTTATCCTTTTTTCCTTCTCTTCCATCCTCTATTCACCTCTTTCACCCCTTAGGGCTGGTTTTTCAAACTTTCACACAAAGGCACCCCTGACAGTTGACAGGTCATCAGGGGGCCTGTCAGCGTTGTTGACTATGAGGTGAAATCAGTTCATTTTATCTTTAAAAAATCATGTGGGGTTTTTATTCTACTCTGCATTTATTTTAATCTGTGAAAAAAAAATACTTTACATCATATACCTGCATATAAATCTAAACCTAGAGCGGGGACAGATGTTTTTGAAAGGGGGTTTACAGTTCCCTGGGCAGACTGAGAAGCACAATCTGCAGCCCCCACAGGCCTCCCTGTGCCCCCAAAGACCTGCAGAGCACCCACCCGACCTGCGACCTTCAGAGTACCCACCCCACCCGCAACAGGTCCCCGACTTCATATAGCATATGTGACCCACAGTAGAGACAGCGCCCAGGCCAGTCCAGCAGATTCTACTCCAGCTGGCAGGACATAGAGCCCCTCAGTGCCAGGCGTGGGGAGGGGGCTTCCCACTCAGGTCACAGTCACAAGCTTGTCCTAACCCTCAAGGACACAGCCACATCATTCTCATCCCAGCACCTTCACACCTGCTCATCCCTCTGCCAGGGATGCCCTTCCTGCGGAACACTGCATGGCTGGCTCCTTCCCAGAAAGGCCTTCCCTGACCACCTCTCAAAGAATCCACATCAGCACCACCACCACCACTCTCCTCTTAGCCGGCTTGGTCTTCTATATCCACTCATCAACCTCTGAAATTGACTCATGTATTCCTCTTCTTAGTTACAGGACTCAGCAATATGGCTCACCATTGACCCCCAGCACCTCGCACAGGGCCTGCACCTAGTAGGTGCTCAATAAACATTTATTGAAGGAATGTTAGCCAGGTGTGGTGTAGTCCCAGCTACTTGGGAGGCTGAGGCAGGAGAATCCCTTGAATCCAGGAGCTGGAGGCTGCAGTGAGCTGTTATTACACCTGAGAATAGCCGCTACATTCCAGCCTCAGCAACAGAGCAAGACCCTGACTTTAAGTAAAATTAGTAAATTAATTTAAAAAAGAAGGAAGGGAAACAGGAAAGAGGGCCAAAAAGCAGAAGGCATTTATTTTTAACACTGGATACTGAGTTCTCCAAGCACCTCTCTCTCTCTCTCTCTTTCTCTCACCCCTCGCTACTCTTTGTCCTCCTCTCTCTCCCTCTCTGTCTTTCTCTTCTCCTCTCTCTCCCTCTCTGTCTTTCTCTTCTCTTCCTCTCTCTCTCTCTCCTCTGCCCTCTGTCTCTGGTGGCGAGGCCACCGCGATCTCAGTACGATATACACACAGTGATGCAGAGTGGAAATATCAGCTGAGTCACGAGGGCCTCGTTAAAGGCTCCCTTGACACCTGCTTCCAATGACTCACGCCTGAAAAGTAAGTTTTCTGACTAATTAGCGCTACCTTCCCCAGCCCGGTGGGTGTCAAGCAATCGTGCACTGCCGTCATCTTTAATAATGCCTGAGATTTATGGAATGACTTTTTATTCCCCTTGAAAGGGGCTATGAGAGGCAGGAGGCCACTGATAATGCTAAACAGACAGAAATATGGTACCGAAAGAAATATAAAACGGAGCCCTTTAAAATTCAGGGGAGCAGGGAAGTAAAGCCATGTGGGGTTGGGGAGGGATCCCTGAACGGAACAGCACTGGGAGGGAGGAGGAACAGAGGCTGGGGTTGTGCAGGGAAGCCGGGGCCCCTGAGTGGTCAAAGTTTCTGGCATCATCTTGCAGGTTCTGACCTGTCCTGGTGGCTGAGGCAGAGGCACGAACTTGGGCACCTCTCAAGACCTCACTTGAGAGAGGGACAAAGGTACTCCCGATCCTGACCCTCATGCCTGGAGCGGGCCTTAGGGGCTCTTGGCCCTAAGTCCAAAGCTAGGAGGCTTCTGGACACCTAACAATCTGCTTCCAGGACTGCTACTCTAAGATTGTGACTTTTCTACCTCTTTTTAGCAATGGAACCTATCTTTTGCATGGAATCTGATGCAGAAAGCCCAGATATAAATCATATGGATTAAGAGCTGTTCTGATCAAAGTGTGGGGACACAGTTCCTTATGGGAGGTCCCTAATGGGACTCCCTTTTGACCCTGGTACAGACAACTAATTCCATACATGCAGGGGACCATCACTCCTCTGGGGGAAACAGCAAAACAGACCTTTCCAAATGTGTTTTATTTTGTAGGTCATATGGTTTATCCCCTGATTAGCTCAGTGCTTCTCTGGGACTCACAGTTGAGGTCGGAAAGGCTGATTTAAGAATACAGATTCTCAGGTCCCACCTCTGAGCGGGGCCGGGAATAGTGAGGCTCTTGCCTTTGCCCCAAAATGCAAGGGAAAGCCCAAGAAATCAGTAGTGGAGATCAATCATACTTTAATGTAATATTTTTAAAAATCAAAATTACTGCCAAAAAATTCACAATGCATAACATTTCAAAATTGCAAAGGATCTGTCTTTCCACTTACCTTTGTTCTGGTCTTGTCCCGACGCCCCTGGTGTGTCCTAGCAAGACAGCTCTAATCAGTCGTTCTCCAAAGAAGTACAGGTGGGGGTCTTTGGCACTGAATACCACAGCTGCTGGGGCACAGGCGTCCCATCGCATTGATAGGCATCAGGGTGGGTACCGGTGACACCCCCTCCAATGCTGCAGTGAGCATCGGAGACCAGGCCCTTGCCTTCGTGGGGTCCACACAGGGATGGCAAGAGAGACAGACAGTGAACCTGTGACCAGAAGAAAACAATTTCTGATGTTGGTGAACACAAGGGTGACCTGGCAAAGAGTAAGCAGGTGGGGCACAGCCACTTCCGATGGTGCAATGAAGGAAGGACCTGCTGAGGAGGTGGCATTTAAATGGAGACCTGGAGGAGAGGGAGAGGCAGCAGTCCAGGCAGAGGAGACAGACAGTGCAAAGGCCCAGAGGTGGAGAAGACTGGGACATTCCACCAGCCGTCGAGGGAACACGTGGTCAGAGACACAGCCCTCTGCTGGGATGCGCCCAGGGAGAAGTCTCAGAGGTGCATTTCCAGAGTCCCTACTGTGAACCAGGCCCTGTCACAGCAGCAGGGACAAAACTGGACTCCAGTTCTGGGGCCAGAACTGGACTCAGTCCCTGCCCTGGAGTTGCTGGTAATTTGGTGGAGGGAGGAAACTGAGTGAATAAAATATTTCCGCACATGTGGGATGACAGAGGGATGAGGCCACAGAAGCCTAGAAAGACATCAGCTAAAGAAAGCAGGATTTTCACTCAGATTCTACCATTTGCTAAAATGGCCTCACATCTGTTTTCATTCTGAAAAAAGAAATAGGATTCCCACTAATACTTATCTCTCACTCTCGTCCCTCACCCCCTCCCCATCCAGTCCTGTTACCCTATATCCAGAATCCTACCACTCTCCTTCTCCTCCTGTCCTCTCCCTCCTGGATGGCGGCAGGAGCGACTCCTGGTCTCCCTGCTCCCCTGCCTCTCCCCTACAGCAGCAGGAGGACCCTGTTAGAACCTCAGTCTGATCACACTCCACCTCTGCTCAGAGTCCCACCCCTGCACCTCCCCAACCCCAACCCTGACAGTCTATCTTGCTCACAGTCCAAGCCAGAGTCTCTCTCAGCCCCAGCCCCCGACCTGGTCTCCTTGCCTCCCCTTCGCCTCTCCTTTCTGGCTACACTGACCTCTTTTCTATGCATTGAACAAACCAAGCACTATCCTACCTCAGGGCCTTTGCACTTGCTGTTCCCTCTGTCTGGAGGACACTTCCCGAAGATAGACATGCATCACTCACTCACTCTCCTCACTCAGGTCTCTGCGCCAATGTCACCTAAACAGTGAGGCCTTATCTGGCTCCTTCTCCCAGCTCTGTATAAAAGGCCACACTCCCACCATGTCCCCAGTGTATTAAACATGTCTTTTTTTCTGTATTCTGATGCTCTCTCGTCTGGGACCTTGCTGACCCTGGAGGGACTGCCCCTTCCAGAGTTGGCCAATTCCTAGAGATAGTAAACAACTTGCCTGGAATGCACCTTTCCTATGCAAGCCGCACACCCCAGCCAACCTCCTTTACCCTTTACTGAACTCTCAGACTCCAGGCCACTGTCCACCTGACCTAAGCACTCCAGGGCCGGGTACCAGACAGCTAAAGGAAGCCCTCCTGCCCAGAACCTGCTGAAATTAGTCAAATCAGCCAACCCTAAACCTGCTCACCCTGTCCCGTGCCCATTCCTCTCCACAGAAACCACTGTAAACACTCTTGCCCATACTCTCCCCACCTCCTAACTGGCCTGGGTGTGTCCCTGTGTGTCTCGGCTCCACGGTGTGACATGCCACCCTCCTCTTGGGAACTGTGAGTAGCAAACTATCTTTTCAATAGCAGTCCTCACCAGATATGTTAGCCTCACCAAACCTGAATGAAATCAAACCTATATTTTAAAACACCCAGCCCCCTTACCCTACTTTATCCTTTTCTAAAATCCATATTATCAACTGACACATTAAATACATATTTGCGGCCGGGGCAGTGGCTCACGCCTGTAATCCCAGCACTTTGGGAGTCCGAGGCGGGCAGATCACTCGAGGCCAGGAGTTCAAGACCAGCCTGGCCAATATGGTGAAACCCCATCTCTACTAAAAATACAAAAATTAGCTGGGCATGGTGAGGCGCACCTGTAGTCCCAGCTACTTGGGAGGCGGAGGCAGGAGAATTGCTTGAACCTGGGAGGCAGAAGTCGTAGTAAGCAGAGATTGCACCACTACACTCCAGCCTGGGTGACAGAGCGAGACTCCATCTCAAAATGTAAATACACAAAATAAATAAATAAATAAATACCTATTTGTTCTTGGTTTCCTCTCCTCAATTGATGATCAGCTCCATGGTCGGCACGTAGTAGGTGCTCAATAAATATTTGCAGGATAAGTGAATCTGTGAATCCCTTACTTCTGTCCAGAGCACTCCAAAATACTTACATGCATCAGCCATATTTGTTCACATATATGGTGGCATGAATTTTATTAATATCCATGCTTATTTACAGACGCCACAATAATGGCAGGCAAACAACTCCTCCCCCAACAGATCACCTAATGATTTCTGCTGGGAAACAGCCTCCAACATGTGAGGTTAGTACTCCATCAACATCCTTGTATTTTGAATCAAATGTATGAAAAGATACAGTGGGACTTGTGTTTGCAACCACAAAACACAGCCTGAAAGATTTTTTCTTTCTTTTCAGAAAGGAGTGTGCCTTTCACCCAAATGACCTGTAACAGTCCAAGCTCAATTTGTTGAAATAAATGTAAAACCACCAACTGGTCTTGTTTAAAAAAAAAAAAAAAAAAAAAAAAAAAGCAAAAATGCCAGGACTATCTCCTGGGTCTGTGTTATTTGGTAGCTGTCGTTATTCTACTACATTTGTAATTGTATAGGCTTGAGACTCAACAAAGTAGTAACAAGTCCATTTAACAGGGGGCCAGAATGGCTGCTAAATGTACAGAGGCTGCTTCTCCATCAAGATGATTAAATGGGAAATGCCTCACCTTAGAAGCTCAGGGGTCTTTTGCAATTGCCATAAAAATTACTCAGCAGTGGCACTCAACCAACCTGTCTGGAGACTGTCTTGGGGAAGGGAGGGGAGGCAGAGGAAATAAAGCGAGACCTTTATTCTGTTGCCCTCTGCTATTGAATCTCATCCCATCCAAGCTGCTGGGCTGTGGTTGGCTTTCAACAGAGACTAAATTGGGAGGTTCAGCTGAAAGCAAATCTCCGATTGATAGTCTTCCAGGAAAGACTTGGAGTAGACCTCTCAGCCTCCTCCACAAGCCCAAAGCAACAGCTGGTGTTTGCCCAGAATCTCGGGGCAGGGTCTGGGAGAGCGATGAGTGTGTCTCTGCAGGAGGACCTGCCCGTCTCTCTACGCAATTCTCACATACTCACCTGCAGGGACCAGGGAAAGATCTAGAGGGGAAACAAGTAAAACCCCTTGTGTCTGCAGAATTGTTATCTGCACTTGGACTTCTGGATACCCTGGTGCTTGGAGGGCAGACTCTGCTGGCTGCCTGCAAGAAAGCTGTTCACCCTTCTTCCCCACCAACAGGCCCTTTGTTTGTCCCAGGTTTCAGTGTGCACAGTCCCAGGGTTTATGCCAACCAAGATAATCCCATTCCCTTTACCAGTGAGTCATCAGGGATGAGAAGTGACCCAGTCTTGGCCAATAAGACCTTAGAGGAAGCTGGCCTGAGATCACTAGGTGCTGGGGAAACTTCCCTTCTGTAAAGAGCAAGCCTTTGCACCCCTTTCTGCCTTGGGTGCTGTTGAGAGAGGACAGGGGTTGAAGAAGCTGTGGGGACCCCGCCCAGTACACCCAGCAGCCCCCTTCTGTGTCGTCATAACTCCCAGCAGCCTCTTCTCTGACAGGAACCAAAGCATGCAGAGATGCCTGGGTAGTCACGCCCCCACCCCACCAGGGCAGCTAATGGCAATAACTGATGGTCACGGGGGGGCAAGTCTTCAGACCCCACCTCAAGGTGGAGCTTAGTCTGCAACTCTGTTCACACTCGGCGCTCCCTGGGGATCAGGCTGCAGCAAAGCTCCCGCTGAGACCACATCTTTGCTTAACTTCTTCCCCTGCCCCATCCTTCCTCCCTCCTCCTTTACAGGATTCTCCTAAGAGCACTCCCTCAATTCATAGCGTTCACTTGAATCCTCACCTAACATGCACATGAAACCCCACCCCACCCAAATTCCCAGCTAGGGGATTTGCAGAGAGTCTGATCCAAGATGACAGGAGCTGTATCTGGATAGTCACACTTGTGACTGGAATCAGCCAGTGGGAGGAAGGAAACCTAACCTGCTAAGGGTGGTGGATCTGAGGATGCAAAGAGCCTACTGGGTCCATGAAGATAACAATGAGCAGCTGAACTCACCCAGATACTGCCCACCTCCAGACAATGCTTGTCTCTAGGATTTTAGCTACTGCTAGTGAGGGAGACCAACTATCTTAGTTTGCCCGGGACTAAGAGAGTTTCTCAGGATGCTTCATCTCACATTTAATATTTCACGTGAAAATTAGAAAAGGCAAAGGAAAACCAGGACGGGTTGCTCACCCTACTGCTAGTCAGGCATTCTCTGCTTGCAGCCAGAGGCATAGCCAGATGTTGTGAGTATGACCCCCATTTTATAGCTGGAGAAAGGCAGACACAAGAAGCCAAGTGAGCTGAGCACCAAGGATTGTGGTGGCTCCCACCCGTAATCCCAGCTCTTTGGGAGGTGGAGGCAGGCGGATCGCTTGATGCCTGGAGTTTGAGACCAGCCTGGACAACATGGCAAAACCCTGTCTCTACAAAAAATATAAAAAGGAGCCAGGTGTGGTGGTGTGCACCTGTAGTCTCAGCTCTTGGGGAGGCTGAGGCAGGAGGATCACCTGAGCCCAGGGAGGTCGAGGCTGCAGTGAGCCTTATTGCACCACTGCACTCTAGCCTGGACAAGAGTGAGACACTGTCTCAAAAAAAAAAAAAAAAAAAAGAAGAAGCAAAGTGTTGTTATGCAACTACATAGCCAGTTAAAGGCTGGAATTCGTAATCCAATCTTTTGACAATCCAGGGCTCTTTGTACAACACTCATTTCATGAAGGAGGAGCTATCAGGCCCAGGCACAACACTGACTACCAACTTTAGTGGGTGCTGTAGTTGCTCTCCCCAGCATCCATTCCCTGAGTATCTGGTGATGGCCACTGTGACGGAAACTCCAGTGGCCCATCCAACCATCCACTTTCCCCTTCCTCCTTAGTAACAGAGCATCAGTTTTATCCAGGCACACTGCCACTGGGAATAAAGACTGTACTTTCCAGTCTCCTTTACAGCAAGGTGTGGGACAGAAGAATAAGTCCTGGCCAGGAATTTGTAAGCAAAGTCTCGTAGGGAACTTTGAGAAGCCTACTTAAAAGAGAGGAGATGGCCCTTTTTTTTCTTCCTGTTACTAGAACATAGATGTGATTGCTGGATCTGCAGTAGCCCTCTTGGACCATTCATTAGGTGACCACAAGGATAAAAGACAAGGACTGAGGGTGGGAGAGCAGAAAGATGGGAGCCTGGGTCCTTGAGGACACTTTAGAGCTACCAGTCTTGGACTCCTTCCTCAAAATGGGTGTGGGGATTTTTATAGGCCGGAACAGCAAAGACTCTCTCTCTCTTCCTCTGGGAATATCAACCTGAGTAGTTTAGAGATGAGATCCTGAGAATGCAGGATTTTTCACAAAAGAAACAGAGTCAAGGAATAGAGAGAAAAAAACTAGGTTCTAATGACAATCCCTAGATCCAGCAGTTCCCAAAGCCATCCCTTTTCTTGAACTGTTTAGTCATGTTATCTGATAAATTCTCTTTTTACTTAAATTAGTGGGGTTGGGTTTCTGTAATTTTTACTGGCTGATACATACCCGAATCCAAATTAGAAGTCCAGAAAGGGTCCTGCGAACTTCAGCATTTTTCCTTTTGGCCTATCAAGACACCCTTTACAATAACAGTGTCTTAAACCTAGACTTAGCAGTCTCATCGGCCAAGCACATGGGTCTTTAGGCCAAGACAATCCACAAAATTTTCTTAATTTTGTGGTTTCCTTTCAAGAGAGAATAAATTGAGAGGTCCAGCAGTCACATCCGTGTTCCAGTAACAGGAAGAACCAGAGAAAGGCCCTCTCTCCCACTTGAAGGAGCTACACTGAACAGCCACATACTATTATGTGAGTGGGACAAGCTAGAGCAGCAGAAAGTATGACAAGTGCTGGGACACACAGAAGGAACGTGGGCTTTGGAGCCAGAGAACTTCAAATTTGATTCCTTGACAAGCCACTGCCTTGCTGTGTGACCCTGGGCAAGTTACTGAACCTCCCTGAACTTCTAGTTCATCCTCTTTAAAAAGGAAACAATAACATCCTCCCTATTGGAGTGATGTGAAGATTACATGAAACAAAGCAGTACAGAAAGCACCAAGTATCTGGGCCATAGTAAGTGCTCAATAAATAGTAGCTATTGTTAATAACATCACAAGAACTCAACAGCAACAATGAAAAGGGTCTGTTCAATTAACAGCATACATAAGATAATGGAATATGCTTTAGCCTTATTTTGTATAACATTTCAAGGGACTTTCACACATTCCTCATTTGCCTGCAAGGCGCGGCTAATTACAAATGCATTCTCACACTTCGCTACAACAGACTTGGCAGCACCACAATTCGGAGATCTTTTCATTAGCAGTTAGGTAATGAATGTGGGGGAACTGCACTGTTGTACAATTACCCGGCATACAGATTACATCCCTGCGTTCTCCCACCGTGGCTGCCAGAATCCCTGAGCCAGGTGGACGAGTGGCTTCCACGCTGCTGCCAGCCAGCACGGAGCGGTATGATGCACTAGAGCCCGTGCCTGGATCCTGCTTCTACCACACACTAGCTGGGTGGTGTGGCCTTGAGCTAGTTACCTAACTTCTCTGAGTATTGTTTTTCTCATCTGGAAAATGGAGATGATCACTTTCCTCTGAGGGCTGCGTGAGGATGGAGAGAGGAGTAAATGAGATATGTAGTAAGGTGCCTGGCAAAGAAGTTAAATACAGCAACTTTTTTTTGTTTTGTTTTTTTCTTTCCTAAAGCCATTATATTCAGCAGAACTATGTTTCCAAATAGCAGAAAATCCAACTGGCTTCTGCACCAAAAAAACACTGGTGAGGGGGGTGGTTGGAGAGAGGTTATCTACAGGTTCACATAGCTGAAAAGCCCAAAGGTCCTGCCAGCTTCAGGGGCAGCTACACTGTGTCGTGAGAAGTCGGTTTCTCTCCATCTCACAACTTCTGCCATGTTGGCTCCACCCTTGTGTTCCCTGTGGTGATTCTTGGCAGTTCAAGACTCTCGCCTCATGCTGACAACAGGGCTGCAGCAACCCAGCCTCTCATCTTCTCAAGTTCAAGTTCAATGGGAAAGCACAAGGTATCATTTGAGCAGCTCCTACCTAAGTCCTGGGACTCACTGTGATTGGAGCCGCTTAGACCGTGTGCCCATCCCTGAGCCAATCAGTGAGGCTATGAGAAGGCAGTGCTCTGATTGGCCAGGCCTTGGCCTATTGTCTGAAAGTGGATGCGGGATGAAAACAGTAGAGACCGGGGGTGTTCCTCTAGCGCCCTCTACTGAGAAAACTTAACACTGCACTCACTGTAAAGGAATGACGCTTAAAAGGAACTCCGCCCATTACGCAAAGCAGATATTGAAGGGTGACTTTGGAGCTGAGAGGCAATAAATTGATAGCTGACACACACCGTCAAGCCTGGCACTGTTGAGGCATCTGCCTGGCCAGGAGCTGCAGTCAGAGAGAAACTCACAGCTGCAGCCCAGAGCAGGGAGAGAACAGGGAGTAAATTCCCCAGCACCCATCTGCTGCTGGTACCTCCCGTTGCAAACTGAACCATAGAAGGCCGTAGGCAGGGCCGAAGCCGGAAGGCAGGGCCCTTGAGTGATGCAATCCCTAAAGTCGGTCTCTCAGGGTAGAGAATGGGTCTGGGGAACAAACAGGTAATATCCAGCTCTGTAGGTACAATCATTATTCCTGTTTCAGAGGCGGCCCAGATAGGATGAGAAACTTGCCAAAGACACAACTGACCCAGTTCCACCATGGCTGAGCCGCCGAGTCCTGGAGCCATCCTTCCTAAGCAGCAGCGGGAGGGAGCAGGCCTGGAGGCAGTGCTCCTGCTCTCCAAAAGAACATTCCTAGAAGCTCAAATGCCAATATTGTCCCTTCTGGCAATTTCGACAAACCTGCCTCTACTTGCTCAGGAGAGAATGGGGTGGGGAGAAGGGAAGTGAGTTTTTATTTCAATCTCTTTCCAGGGACTGTCTTTCATTTGCACATTGACCAGGTTGCTGCGAGGTGAAAAGAAAGTGAAATAAAAGGAGAAGCAAAAAATGCAAAATGCAAACACATGGTACCCAAGCAGGAGGGACCAAGCAATTGAAAAACAAACTAAATAGCACCTGTGATGGGTGCTGTCTGCATGTGGTGTGTGTGGATTTTTTTTAATTTTTTTTAATAACTAGTGTGGGAGAATGTGTGTGGATTTTAAACAAAAATACATTCATCAGTTGATTTTCACTACAAGCCTGAGTCCTGGACAGTTCAGTGGAGGGAAAGCTGGCTTGTGTTTGCCTTAGGAAATACAGATATGCTTTTGGGGTGGTCACAACTTCTCTCTCCTAGTTATGGCCGGAAGTAGCTGGTTTGCAATGAGCCCGAGGGTGCTGTCAACTCTTGCTACTCAAATTGTGACTGTGGACCAGCGACACCTATGCTACCTGGAAGCTTATTAAAAATGCAGATTCGGCTAAACACAGTGGCTCACGCCTGTAATCTCAGCACTTTGGGAGACCAAGGTAGGAGGATGACTTGAGGCCAGGAGTTTGAGACCAGCCTGGGCAACAGAGCGAAACCCTGTCTCTAAAATAACAATAATTAATTAACTAATTTAGTTTAAAGACAGACATGCGGCCGGGCACGGTGGCTCACACCTGTAATCCCAGCACTTTGGGAGGCCAAGGCGGGCGGATCACAAAGTCAGGAGATCTAGACCATCCTGGTTAATACGGTGAAACCCCATCTCTACTAAAAAAATAAAAATACAAAAAATTAGCCAGGCGTGGCGGCGTGCGCCTGTAGTCCCAGCTACTCCGGAGGCTGAGGCAGGAGGATGCCCTGTACCCGGGAGGCAGAGCTTGTAGTGAGCCGAGATCGTGTCGCTGCACTCCAGCCTAGGCGACAGAGCGAGACTCTGTCTCAAAAAAAAAAAAACAAAAACAAAAACAGAAATGCAGACTCTCTTAGTCCCCACCCCAGACCTGAGGGATGAGAGTCTGCATTTCCATAAGAATCCAGGTGATCGGTGCACACAGTGACATTTGAAAAGCTGGTATAAATCCACACTGGTGGGACCAGGAGCTGGCTGAGAGTAAGGTAAGGGAAGCTGAGTTTTTACTAGGATGACCAACCATTCTGGTTTTCCCAGGACATTCTCAGTTTAGCACTCAACATCCTGTGCAAACCAGGATGATTGGTCATCCCTGCTACTGCCCCAACCACCTCTGCCAGCTTCTGGGGCCCTGGTGCCTAAAATTCCCAGTGAGAAGACCCTGGCTCCCCGACTGACTAAGGCCTAACAGTCGGCTGGGTGTGGTGGCTCACACCTGTAATCCCAACACTTTGGGAGGCTGAGGTGGGAGGATTGCTATGTTAGGGAAGTAAGAGCATAGCAGGGCCAGAGTAACGCCATTTTAAGTTCCACTCCATTTGAGACTAGCAAAGCACATTCCTTGCTGGTCACCACCCACAGTCATGGGATGTTTATAGTAGAGGGAACAACTAAAGGTGCCTGCAAGGACAAGCCCCTGCAACAACAGAGAATCCAAATGTCCCAATACCCATAACAATATATGTTTTCTAAATAATAATAGTTATGCTTTGCTGTACTCACACAAAAATGTCAAGGATAGTTTCGTTTAAATCAATAGAATAATAAATTTTGTCATGCTGTCTGCTCACCCGCATGCAGGCATAGCTTAGTTTAGTCTTTGCATAAACAAGACCTCTATATAAGCAAAGCTTAGGCCGGGCATGGTGGCTCATGCTTGTAATCCCAGCACTCTGGGAGGCTGAGGCAGGACGATCGCCTGAGGTCAGGAGTTCGAGACCAACACGGGGAAATCCCGTCTCTACTAAAAATACAAAAATTAGCCAGACATGGTGGCATGCACCTGTAATCCCAGCACTTTGGGAGGCCTAGGCGGGTGGATCACAAGGTCAGGAGATCGAGACCATCCTGGCTAACACTGTGAAACCCTGTCTCTACTAAAAATACAAAAATTAGCCAGGCGTGGTGGCACACACCTCTAATCTCAGCTACTTGGGAGGCTGAGGCAGGAGAATGGTGTGAACCTGGGAGGTGGAGCTTGCAGTGAGCCGAGATCGCGCTACTGCACTCCAGCCTGGGTGATAGAGTGAGACTCCGTCTCAAAAAAAAAAAAAGAAAAAAGGGGGGGGGGGAGGGAGAGAGAGAGAGAGAGAAAGAAAGAGAAAGAAAAAGAAGAAAAGAAGGAAAGAGAAAGAAGAAAGAAGGAAGGAAGGAGAGAGAGAGAAAGAAAGACACAGACAGAAAGAAAGGAAGGAAGGAAGGAAAGAAAAAGAAAGAAAGGAAGGAAGGAAGGAGAGAGAGAGAAAGAAAGAAAGAAAGAAAGAAAGAAAAAAGAAAGAAAGAAAGACACAGAAAGAAAGAAAGAAAGGAAGGAAGGAAAGAAAAAGAAAGGAAGGAAGGAAGGAGAGAGAGAGAGAAAGAAAGAAAGAAAGAGAGAAAGGAAGGAAGGAAAGAAGGAAGGAAGGAAGGAAAGGAAGGAAAGAAAGAAAGAAAGAAAGAAAGAAAGAAAGAAAGAAAGAAAGAAAGGAAAAGAAAGAAAGAGTAAAGCAAAGATGATGCATTCCTCTGCTTGCTTTCTGAGGATACCCTACTCTGTAACAGAGTAGCTTTCAGTAAACTCTTCCTCTCACTGCGCTCTCCGACTCCCCTTGAATTCCTTCCTGTGCAAGATCCAAGAACCCTTCGTTGGGGTCTGGATCAAGACTTCTTTGTCCAGTAACAGCTTGAGCCTAGGAGTTTGAGACCATCCTGGGCAACATAATGAAAACTCCTCTCTACAAATAATAAAAACAATTAGTCGGGCGTGGTGACATCTGTGGTCCCAGCTACTCAAGAGGCTGAAGTAGGAGGATGGCTTGATCCCAGGAGGTCGAGGTTGCAGTGAGCCATGGTCACACCCCTGCACTTCAGCCTGACCCTGTCTCAAAAAAATAAAAATAAAAAACATAAAGTCTAAGAGGTGAAGGGAGGCCTTGAGTTCTCTGTGGCTTGGTCCCAGCTCCCACCCCCAGCCTCCTCCTTCTCTGCCTCTCCCTTCTCTCTTGGAAGCTCCAGGCACACAGTGGGCTTGCAATCAGCACATGAGCATGCTGAGGCAGGGAGGCCCAATCCGGAGAAGCTGCTGCTGATGGTATCGTGGTTCATGTCTAAACCCTCCACTCCCTACTGTGCTGGCAAACCCACTCTGCACTACCGCCGCTCTCCTGGTGCCCTTGTGCCTTGCTCAGTACACACTTGCAAAGATGCACAGCCAATCTAGTGAGTGAGCAGCATGCAATCAGAGGACTCATCAAACTCAGCTGCCCTAAGACTTTCTTAAGCTCCCCAGTGGTTCTCAGCCCTGCTCAGGCTAGAATTTTCTGAGGGCTTTTAAAATTTATGAATGCCTGGGCCCTGATACCAGAGATTCTAGTCAAGAACCACTGAGCAGAACCCTTTGAATCCACCAGGCATTTCTCACCCACCCCACATTGACCCCAAAGGTCTCAGGGAACTGGGGCAGTGCCGGGGGAGGGGGATGGTTCGGAAACTCAAATGTAAAGCCACTGGGCCCAGGCTGGCAAACCGCATGTGTGAATCGAAGGCTATCAGGAAAGAGAGCTGCCGGGGCTGGAGCCCAAAGGTTGTCAACATGGCAGCCCAAGCAATGTATGTTCAAAGGACAGCAATGCAGGTGGCTAAGAAAAAGCTGCATCACCTTTCAGAGCCTCAGTTTCCTCCTCTGTAAAATGGGCATGCAAATGATAATACTAACCTCAGCCTAGTGCGGTGGCTCACGCTTGTAATCCCAGCACTTTGGGAGGCCAAGGCGGGTGGGTCACCTAAGGCCAGGAGTTTGAGACCAGCCTGGCCAACATGCCAAAACCCTGTCTCCACTAAAAAAAAAACAAATTAGCTGTCTGTGGTGGTGCACACCCATAGTCCGAACTACTCAGGAGGCTGAGACAGGAGAATCGCTTGAACCCAGGAAGTGGAGGTCTCAGTAAGCAGAGACTACGCCACTGTATTCCAGCCTGGATGACAGAGCAAGACTCCGTCTCAAAAAAAAAAGAGAATACCCACCTCATAGTTGTTATAAAGTAAGTCATTGCATGTAAAGCACTTAGAGTATCACTTGGCACATAGCATTCAATTAATATTGCTATAAATACTATTATCTAACAACCACAGTGGTTTATTTGGACGACGCATTGTATTCTAAGTTGCCAACATTTTAAAACCTGAAGCTTTTACGTGAAAATCTAGATTTCTGGTTTCTCTGTAAAACTTGAACCTCTAGGCTGGGTGCAGTGGCTCATGTCTATAATCCTAGAACTTTGGGAGGCCAAGGCAGGCAGATCACTTGAGCTCAGGGGTTCAAGACCAGCCTGGGCAACACAGCAAAACCCTGTCTCTACAAAAAAAAAAAAAAAAAAAAAATAGCTAGTATGGTGGCACATACCTGTAGTCCCAGCTACTCAGGAGGCTGAGGTAGGAGGATTGCTTGAGCCCAGGAAGTCAAGGCTACAGTGAGCTGAGATCATACCACTGCACTCCAGCTTGGGTGACAGAACGAGATTTTGTCTCAAAAAAAAAAAAAAGTAACGCCGGGCGCGGTGGCTCATGCCTGTAATCCCAGCACTTTGGGAGGCCGAGGCGGATGGATCACCTGAGGTCAAGAGTTCGAGACCAGCCTGACCAACATGGAGAAACCCCGTCTCCACTAAAGATACAAAATTAGCCAGGCGTGGTCACACATGCTGTAATCCCAACTACTCAGGAGGCTGGGGCAGGAGAATCACTTGAACCCAGGAGTCGGAGGTTGCAGTGAGCCAAGATCATGCCATTGCAGTCCAGCCTGGGCAACAAGAGTGAAACTCCAACTCAAAAAAAAAAAAAAAAGTGAACCCCTCGCAGCACCAGGCCTGTATTCCCACTGGCTCAGCTGATGGGCACGGGCTACCCCTTGACTCACTGTCCCAGCAGCTAGGGGCAGTCCCCATCACTGCCTGCTCTCCAGCCAGTGTGTCTTTTGTAGCTGCTTAGGGCTGTGATCCTTCTTACAGTAGAAAAATATTCCTCTATTCTTATGGTTTTAACCCAAAGTGAGAAAATGAAAGTCATTGGAGAGAGCATGTGTTTCTTTACCCCACACCTTCTTAATTCATTTACATTCCCTGTGTGACCCCTGGTTTATATGATAGTAGGAAAGAGGAGTTTCCTTGTAAATGCAAAAAAAAAAAAAAAAAAAAAGCCTTAGAGTTCCTTGGGCCACAACACGTGCTATATGCATGTTCATTCACTTCCCTGCTTTAGAGCTCATGTGTACCCAGACTGGTTAATGTGCCAGAAACAAGCATTCCTATACTCCTAACTAGACTCAGGAAGCGGCTGGCTGCACCTAGATTGCAATGGCCTGGATGGCTTCGCAGAGGTAGTGTCTGTTCCTTGTCCTTCACTTCCACCTACTGGTCCTTTCAAGAACTACAATCTTGGGTCAAAACCAAGCTCTCCCCTCTGACGCTGTTTGTAAATATCCACGTTTGTACATTTCTATAAAGGAAAAAGGAAATGTTCTTTTGGACCGTCCGTATCGGCAGGAGAAAATCATTCAGGCCACCTCTAACAGCTGATGTATGCCATCCTTAGGCCCTTGGTGGGATCTCTTCACAATAGTTTTATGGTTTCAACCTCGAATCAGAAGTCAATCCCAGCCGGACACAGTAGCTCATGCCTGTAATCCCAGCACTCTGGGAGGCCGAGATGGGCAGATCACATGAGGTCAGGAGTTCGAGACCAGCCTGACCAACATGGTGAAACCACATCTCTACTAAAAATACAAAAATTAGCCAGGCTTGAGGGCACATGCCTGTAATCCCAGCTACTTGGGAGGCTGAGGCAGGAGAATTGCTTGAACCCGGGAGGCGGAGGTTGCAGTGAGCCGAGATCACGCCATTGCACTCCAGCCTGAGTGACAGAGCGAGACTCTGTCTCAAAAAAAAAAAAAAAAGAACTCAATCCCAAAACCTGGATCATGCAAGCATGAGAAGAATACAGCCTTTTCTCAGGTCTTCACGTCCCTGCCTGTTTCTCATTCTTCTTCAACTCAAATGTCACCTCCGCGGTAGGTTTTACCCTGGCCACCTTTTTAAAGAAGCCATCACCAGCTACCTACCCAGTCCCTCCTTACCACATCACCGGGACTGACTTCATTTGTAGCTAAAATTATTGTTTATGTATTTTCTACCTGTTCATCACCTATTGACCCCAATAGAAAGTAAGCATCCTTCTATTTTTGGTCTAATTACATCCTCACTACCACTCTTCAGGACTAGTATTATCTTTCCAAATACCCACCCCCTTTTCAATGTAAATGAAATGCTTTCTTATGGCAGAAAATTGAGAGTATACATGAAAATAGTGGGGTTTTTTTTTAAGTGAAAATAACCTGCAATTCCACCAACAAAAGAATAACATTTACTGATGGGAACACTTTTAAACTTATAAAACATCACTCATAAAACAAGAATGCAGTAAAAACCTACAGTGAAAGACAATTTTTCACCTATCAGAATGGGAGAATTCACAAAGCTTTATACTTCATTGTCACCAGGGAGTAGAGAAAGAGGTCCTCTCCTGCACAATTGACACAAACTTTTTGGGACAATTTGGCAAAATTGATCCAAACATAACATGCATATGATTTCTGCCCCAGTAATTACATTTCTAGAAAATTATCCTATAGAAACAAGTGGATATATGTACAAAAATGTTTGTTGCAGCAGTTTGTAGTAGAAAAAAGCCTAGAAACTGGTTGAGATTCTTTATCTCAGGGCCACAGACTCTCAGAGGATTCATGGATAGGATTGTATTTCCGCACAGTGGTTGGTTTCCCTTGCATTGTTACATATTTTACTTTATGGATTTAAAAACATCTTCCTGCCAGTCACAGTGGCTCACAGCACTTTGGGAGGCTGAGGCGTGAGGATCACTTGAGCCCAGGAGTTTGAGACCAGCCTGGGCAACATAGCGAGATGCTCATCTCTACAAAAAAATTTAAAAATTAGCCAGGTGTAGTGGTGTACCCCTGTGGTCCCAGCTACATGGGAGGCTGAAGTGGGAGGATCAATTGAGCCCAGGAGTTCAAGGCTGCGGTGAGCTATGATCTGGCCATTTCACTCCAGACTGAGGAACAGAGTGAAACCCTGTCTTTAAAAGAAAAAAGAGGCGGGCGCAGTGGCTCACGCCTGTAATCCCAGCACTTTGGGAGGCCGAGGCGGGTGGATCACGAGGTCAAGAGATCAAGACCATCCTGGCCAGCATGGTGAAACCCCATCTCTACTAAAAATACCAAAAAAAATTAGCTGGGCATGGTGGCATGTGCCTTTAGTCCCCGTTACTTGGGAGGCTGAGGCAGAAGAATCGCTTGAACCCAGGAGGTGGAAGCTGCAGTGAGCCAAGATCGCACCACTGCACTCCAGCCTGGCAACAAAAAATAAATAAATAAATAGTTTTAATACAATTAAAAAATAAAAATATTTTTGGCCAGGCGCAGTGGCTCACACCTGTAATCCCAGCACTTTGGGAGGCTGAGGCAGGCAGATCACCTGTGGTCGGGAGTTCGAGACTAGCCTGGCCAATATGGTGGAACCCCATCTCTGCTAAAAATACAAAAGTTAGCCAGGCATGGTGGCGGGCACCTGTAGTCCCAGCTACTCAGGAGGCTGAGGCAAGAGAATTGCTTGAACGCGGGAGGTGGAGGTTGCAGTGAGCCGAGATCGCGCTCCTGCACTCTAGCCTGGGCGACAGAGCAAGACTTCATCTCAAAAAACAAACAAACAAACAAAAACCTTTTCTGAGCAAAGGTCCATAGGTTTCACCAGACTGCCAAAAAGGAACTAGGGCACAAAAACAGATGAAGGGCCCATTTATTAAAAGGCACTGGTTAATCTGGTTACAGTGCGTGCAGACGGTGGGAGGTTAACTGAGCTGTTAAAAATGAATTCGGTTTATCTACATGCTACTGATCTGGACAATCTCAAAAGTACATTGTTAGCCAGGTGCAGTGGCTCAAGCCTGTAATCCCAACACTTTGGGAGACTGAGGCAGGCAGATCACTTGAGGCCAGGAGTTCAGGACCAGCCTGGCCAACATGATGAAACCTTGTCTCTACTAAAAATACAAAAAAAATGAGCTGAGTGTGGTGGCACATGCCTGTAATCCCAGCTACTTGGGAGGCTGAGGCATGAGAATCACTTGAACCAGGGAGGCGGAGGTTGCAGTGAGCAGAGATTGCACCACTGCACTCCCGCCTGGGTGACAGAGCAAGACCCTGTCTCAAAAAAAAAAAAAGGTACACTGTTAAATGAAAAAAGCAAGGCGTAGAACGGTGTGTGGAACAGTGTGCGATGTATGCTCACATTCGTATTGAAGAGAGGGATATTTGCATATCTCTGCTTGTGTAGGCACACACCATCTCAGAAAGGAGACACAGGACTCTAGTAACCATGGCTGCTCTGGGGAAGCAAGCTGGGGGTCTAGGAGTTGGGATAGGAGGGATACTTAGTTTTTGTTTGTTTCTCACCTTATCTTATGGTACTGAGATACTTTTTACTTCTTATCTTTCTGTATTGTTTGGATTTTTTTTAACATGTACAGACATTTCTTTAAAGTTCAACTTGGTATGTCTTAAACAACTAAAAAATAGAAATAGAAAAAATAAAGTTCAACTTGGAAAGTTTAAATAAATCTGAAGTGTAATCCTTGAAGCCACAACATTTAGTAGACTCTCATTACATTTGTTGAAGGAAAAATAAATACATGACAAATAAAGTGACTACATAATTGCTTTTTAAAAAAAGTTATACTAGGTCAAGTTCAGAGTCCTCCCTGCTCAGAATTCCCTCCCAGGTAGACAGAGCACTGCCAGTCTCTGCGCTGTCCTGTGGACACCCACTGTGGATTCCACAACACACGCCTTCTTCCTGTCGGCCTTGAACCTTTGTGTTGCACTATCTAAATAGCTGGACCTCTAATAAGAAAAAATGTGATCCTGTCTACTTTTTTTAAAAAGTTAGCCTCATGTGGTGCACACCTATAATCCCAGCTACTGGAGTCTGGCATGGGAAGATCACTTAAACCCAGGAGTTTGAGGCTGCAGTGAGCTACAATCAGACCACTGCACTCCAGCCTGGGCAACAGGCTGTCTCTTAAAAAAAACATGGTGGGGAGTATTTGCCGTGCATGGTGGCTCACACCTGTAATCCCAGCACTTTGGGAGGCCAAGGCAGATGGATCACCTGAGGTCAGGAGTTCAAAACCAGCCTGGCCAACATGGTGAAACCCCATCTCTACTAAAAATACAAAAATTAGCTGGGTGTTGGCCGCCACACTGTCTGGGAAGTGAGGAGAGCCTCTGCCCTGCCCCCACCGCCAACAATCTGGGAAGTGAGGAGCGCCTCTGCCGAGCTGTGCAACCCTCCAAGTGTGAACTGACAGCCGTGTGTGTGATCTTTCTGCCCTCCTCAAGTTTGCATTTTTCACATTAAAGTTTACTTTCTAATTAAAAAAAAAAATTGCTGGGCATGGTGGCAGGTGCCTGTAATCCCAGCTACTTGGGAGGCTGACGCAGAAGAATCAGTTGAACCCGGAAGGCAGAGGTTGCAGTGAGCCAAGATTGCACCACTGCACTCCCAGCCTGGCAACAAGAGTGAAACTCCATCAAAAAAAAAAAAAAAAGTTTTTATCTGTAGTTTAAAAAAATGACCAAAAAATTTACCATCTTAACCATTTTTAAGTGTGCAGTTCAGTAGTGTCTGTACACTCACATTGTTGTGCCACCCATCTCCAGGACTCTTCATCTTGTGTAACTGAAACTCTGTATCCATTAAACGCTAACTCTCCCCCCTTCCCCTAATCCCTGCAACCACCATTGTACTTTCTATCTCTGTGAATTTGACTACTCTAGGTGCCTTATGTAAGTGGAATCATTCAGTGTTTGTCCTTCTGTGACTGGATTATTTCACTTAGCATAATGTCCTCCGGGTTCATCCATGTTGTAGCCTATGTCAGAATTTCCTGTATTTTTAAGGTTGAACAATATTCCATTATGCATATATTATATATTTTGTTTATCTATTCAGCTGTCAATGGATACCTGGGTTGCTTCCACTTTTTGGAAACTGCAAATAATACTTCTATAAACATGAGTGTGCAAATATCTCTCCATAATCCTATTTTCTGTCATTGTGATATATACCCAGAAGTGGACTTGCTGGAACATATGGCAATTTTACTTTGAATTTGCTGGGGAACCACCATGCTGTTTTCCATAGCAGCCACGCATTTTACATTCCCACCAGTGATGCAGCCACGCATTTTACATTCCCACCAGCGATGCAGCCACGCATTTTACATTCCCACCAGCAATGCACATGGGTTCCAATGCCTTCACATCCTCACCTGTTATTTTCTGTTGCTTTGATAGTATCTATCCTTATGAGTGTATAATCCTGTCTACTTTTGATAGATGGGGGCATCTGAAATCTCCAAGCCTGAGGCAGCCAAATTTCGAGAAAGCATCAATAATTCAGGCTCCTCTCTGAGAAAAAGAGAAGTGAATCCCTTGTGAGGATAACTCAAAAAATAATAGTATCAAAGCTGGGAGAGAACTTACAGGTCTTCCAATTCAAGCCCTTCATTTTACAGATGGAAAAACTGAGGCCAGAGAGGAGGGGTGTTTAGCTCTGAGCACAATTTGAGCTGGGAACAAAGTGACAGCTTCCATTCCACCTCACAACACTGTGGCCCGGGTCCAAGATAAATTTGCCTCAGTATTTGACAAGAAGGTTGTTCTTTCTGTCTGAAGGCAGAGTGCCCATGCGACTAAAGACAGTATTTACAGTTGTCAGGGCAGCGGCAGTGATGCAGCTGACGCCTCCAGGGCTGGGTGGGGCTCCATGGTTTCAGTCAGGGTGGGGCTCTTGCTCACCCTGGTCCCTGGCTGGGGCAACACTGGGGTGGGGATGGGTGGGGGGTCTCTGTCTGAAAGTTGCTGGCACATTCAGAGCCCTGAGCGAGGACTGGTTCCAATTCCCACCTCACTGCTGTCTGTGCACTGCTGGATAGAGATCCACCTTCTTCCCCCGGAGCCGATGCCCCTCAGCAGAGAGAGGGCTACCAGGTCTTACTTATCTAAGAATCTCTGGCCCCTTGCCCCAATCCCAGCCCCAGGTCCAGGCTCTAGACATGACAGCACCTAAGAGATGCCAGGTGCATACAGCTAAGCTTAGAAAAGGCTGGTTGCACACACCTGGGGACCACAAGCCCCTCTGCTCCTCAATCCTTAGAGAGGCAACAGAGCCGAACCCTGATTCTAGAGCCTGGATTCCAATCCCTCCTCTGACACCTGCCACAGCAGGGACCCAGGCCAAGCCCAGTAACCTCTGCCTCAGTTTCTTCATCTGTAAAGCAGGGATAATAATAGTACTCACCTCATAAGCTGATCTTGTGAATTAAATGAGTTAATATTTATGCAGCTGTTAGAACTGGCTCGCAGTTCACAACAATTGCTATGGTTGCGGTGGTTGGGATGTATTTATTTTAATGTCCATTAAGGGAAAAACTAAACCAGTACAGAAAATCTAAGACTTCATAGCCATTATGCTATAAAACAAAACAGACTAAAGTTGTTTAACAACAAAAAAAACGGATTTAAAGAATGTGCCTTTTTAAAGCACAAGTGTACAGAATGACAAATGTTTTAAAGTGATCTGGCGCCCCCTCCTGGTAATGGACCGTAGCTGTCCTGCCAATCCCCCCATTCTGAAGCTGCTGAGGTCAGCGCTGTCACTCACCTCCCTCCGGGGACTGACTTAGGAGAAGAGTTGGTCCCATGGGAAGATGGGATTCTCCACATGGCCAGACCTGAGAAATGCATCCCTGCCGTGCTGAAGGAGCTCACCGGTGAGCCCACCCACCTCACCGCCGCTGTTCAATAGTTAAGGAAGTGCTCAAAGCTGGAAGGCGACCCAAACTTGGCCAGCCCCCCACTGTGCCCACGCTGAAATCCCTCTCCAGTTTCCCAGCCCTGCACAGCCCTGTAACAGGCTGGTTTTCTCCCAGGAACGTCTGCAGGATTGAGGAAGCCACAGGGCCCACCGAGGAGGCCCTCCTGCTCCGGCAGGGGTGTCCTGTTGAACCCTGCTGGCCCAGTCCCAACAGAAGGAAGGAGTCTCCTTGGCTGGACCCCTGGGTTTTACAGACCGCGCCGCCCAGTCCTCGGGAAGTCCGCAGAACACAGCCCACACTTCTCACAGTGGCCTGGCCCTGCGTCCTCTAACCCTGACTTTAGCCTGTCCCCTCTCTCTCCTTTCCCGACTCCAGCCACACTGGCCCTGCCTCTTCCTCAAACGCACGGAGCTCTGTCTCACCTCAGAGCCTTTGCCTTTGCCGGTGCCTCCACCTGCCTGGGCTGCCTCCACCCAGACCCGCAGGGCTCGCTCCCACCTGCACGTCTGTGCCTGCTCCCATCTCCCTCGAGGGTCCTGTTGGTGCCAGCCCCCACCTCCCTGTGCCACCATCCTTTCTCATTTCCTTCACACCCGTCCCAACAGTGCAATTGTTGTCTGTCTTTCCTGAAGTCTCGTCTATTTCTCCCACCAGCTGTGAGCTCCAAGGAAACAGGTGCCACACCTGCCCGGCTCACTCCACATCTCCAACCCACATTGTTCCACAAATGTGTGTCGAAGAGATGAACACTAGCCTCACTTTGCACACAAGGTAACTCAGAGAAGTGGAGTGACTTGCTTAAGGACAGACAGAAGTGTCTCCAAAGGTCACGCCCTTGACCTGTGCCACACAGCCCAAGTTCAGCATGGCCTCTGAGTAGGGTAGGTCATCCCCCAGTGAAGTCGCTTTTCCCATTTGAGGGGGTCACGCTGGCCTATGAACCCTCCCACATCACTGACTCTGGTGACATCACACAGGCGAGATTCAGCTGCATATGGTGCAATCCCTCAGCCCGTGATTCATTCATTCCGACTGACATTTGCAAAGAATGTGTAGACACAATATAAGTGGAACGTTTCGCTCACAGGGAAGAGGAACGGGTTACTCATTCCTTCAGCCACTAAACTGGCAAGTGAATTTTTACTGCCTCCGAGAGCTGGAGACAAAGGAGGGGCCTATTCTAGATGTGCTTCTAGGCATACTCAAAAACTCAGACACATCACACGGGTGTTTTTAAAAGAGTCATCGAATATTCCAAACCTTATTCAGACTATAAGATGGTTGCCAGAGTGATTCAATCAATCATTCCACAAATAAACAAGGAAAGCATATACTATGTCAGATGGTGACGGAGCCATGGAGAGAAACAAAGCGGGGAAGCCCAAGAGGAGATGCGATTGTAATTGGCATGTTTTAATTTTAAATTATTTAAGTTGACCTGGCACAGTGGCTCATGCCTGTGATCCTAGCACTTTGGGAGGCCGAAGCCAGAGGATTGCTCGAGGCCAGGAGTTCAAGACCAACTTGGCCAACACAGTGTGCCCCACCTCAAATTTAATAATAATAAAAAATAAAATAAATGAATACATGATTTAAGTTAAGTAATGAATGAAGGCCTCCCTGAGAAAGCAACATTTGGGCAAAGTGGAAGGAACAGCCCATGCAAAGGCCCAGAGGACCATGCCTGATGTGTTGGAGGCACAGACATAAGGTGGTGGGGGCAGGGCAAGCAGGGTGGTGAGGCTGGAGAGGAAGAGGGCAGATCGGAGTCCTCTGGGCAATGTGACTTTTACCCTGAGTGAGATGAGAGCCAGCGTAGGGTGGTTTTCTGTTTGATTTTTTTTCTAGAGACAAGGTCTTGCTCCATTTTCAGGCAGAGTGCAGTGACATGCTCAGAGATCACTGCAGCCTCCAACTCCCAGACTCAAGCAATCCTCTGGCATCAGCCTCCTGAGCAGCTGAGGCCACAGGCATGCACTACCATGCCTCAGTAATCATGTGTGTGTGTTTGTGTGTGTGTGTGTAGAGATGGGGTCTCGCTATGTTCCACAGGCTGGTCTCAAACTCCTGGCCTCAAGCGGAAGTCACAGGCATGAGCCACTGCAGCAGGCCAGAAGGGGGGCATTTTGAGCACAGGCGTAAAAAGACACCCCTGAGGTGTTAAGACATTCGCTCTGGGAACAAGAGACCAGAAAGGAGGTGACTTTAACAGTTCAGCTGAGAGGTGATGGTATGTGGACCAGGTGAGTGATGAGAAGCAGGAAGATTCTGCATGTGTTGAAGGTACAGCCCATAGGGTGTTGATGGCAAATGGAATGTGGGAATAAGAAAAAGAGAGGGGCCAGGAGCAGTGGCTCATGCCTGTAATCCCAGCACTTTGGGAGGCCGAGGCGGGCAGATCACCTGAGGTCAGGAGTTCAAGACCAGCCTGGCCAACATGGTGAAACCCTGTCTCTACCAAAAATATAAAAAATTAGCCGGGGGTGGTGGTGGGTGCCTGTAATCCCAGCTACTTGGAAGGCTGAGGCAGGAGAATTGCTTGAACCTGTGAGACAGAGGTTGCAGCAAGCCAAGATCACGCTATTGCACACCAGCCTGGGCAACAGAGCAAGAGTGAAGAGGAAGAAGAAGAAGAGGAAGAGGAAGAAGATGAAGAGGAAGAGGAAAAGGAAGAAGAGGAAGAGGAAGAATAAGAAGAGGAGGAGGAGGAGGAAAGGAAGGAAGGAAAAGAAAAGAAAAAAGAAAAAGAGAGGGGTCAAGAACAATTCCAAGATTTGTGGCCTCGGCACCTGAGAGGATGGAGGCTCCACTTTCAGAGCAGGGGATGGCCGTAGGAAGAGAGGGTTTGGCAAGGTGGGCTCAGGGGAAGTTTAGTGTATCAAACCAAAATTCTGTGGACTCGTAAAGATCAAGATGATCCCAAAATGATTATTCACAGAAACCCAAACATCAGCCCAGCACCAGGAGAAACTGCTTAAGCAGTCTGAGAGCAGAAAGGGAAAAATGTTAAATGGGTGCAGAAACTCATGCTGGAACGAAAGAAGAGATAAAAACAAGCTGCTAGAGAAGAGAAAAGAATGTGCCCCAAGGACCAGAGCATTGCGGGAGGAAGGTAGCGCAGGGAGCCCTCCCTCCCCGCACACAGTCCGAGACCAAGCACAAAACCTCCTTGATTAATCAGTTCCCACTTCTGGTGCCATTAAACCACAAAACCAGAAAGGAGGCGTCTTCTACTCTGCAGCTTCTAATGAATGCCCAGCTCCCTTGGGAAGGATCCCAATCAATAAGGAGTTGAGAACAAAAAGGGCAAAGTCCCTTAAACAGCCCAGAGTGTCTCAAAGCCTGACAATCTCCTCTCGGCAGAAACAGTCTAAATGGCAGCTGCCTTGAATGGACGTCTCTCACATCATACAGTGCCCGGCCCTGTAAGGTGACTAACGGTCCTGTTAACGCCTGAGGACAAACATCTCACATTTTTCAGATTAGCCCCCGCTCCTTGCGACAGCAGGCACAGTTTCTGGACAGTTTTAAATAAAAACAAGAGGGCCTGGTGCCAGGAGAAGTGAGAATTGCAATCCCTGTCAACTGTCACTTTTCCCGACAGTGATGTGGAATGAATGGGTGGCAGCAGATGCAGCTCCTCAGACCCAGTGACCTGGGGCACAGAAGCCCAGAGAGGACCTGGACATATCATCAGAGGTTCCAAGATGGGACTAATCAGGAGGTGTGTGGGTGCCGTAAATCCCAAGGACAAAGAAAGATGGTCCTTCTGGGAGTATGAAGATAAATACGGGCAAAGTTAGCAGAGTCCTCCCTTGGGGCCAGAAGCCTCTAGAATTGCATTTCTGTAGGGGACATCTTTTGTTTCTAGCTGCACAGAGTCTGCCTTGACTTCTGCACATAAAGCCTGGATTTTAATGTGGAGAACTATGTTAATCATGTCTTTTTATTATATATTTTTGCTGCTTTGACATCTTGGGACCTTGCTGACCCAGAAAGGACATTTCCTCCCAGGGTTAGCCAGTTCCTAGAGATAGTAAACAATTGGACTGTGAGCATGTCTTTCAAATACAAACCAACCAATCCAGAGCCCGCACCCGAAGCACCTCCTCTACTGGGCTGTCACACTCCTAGCCACTGTGCGCCTGCCCTAAGGCCACTAACACCCCAAGCCACCAGACAACAAGGGACCAACCCCACCACCCCGCTGAGCTCACTGAAATTATTCAGATGAGCCGATCCTAAGCCTGCCTACCCTGGGTCGCCTATTCCTTCCCACAGCCACAGCGGGAAGCTTTCTGCCCCTGTTTTTCCCTGGAAACCTCTGCCTCGCAACCAACCATGGTACTTCCAAGTGTGGCTTCTCCATGGTGTGTCATGCCCCTTCCTCTTGGGATCTGTGTATACAACAATCTTTTCTTTCTTTCTTTTTTCTTTTCTTTCTTTTTTTTTTTTTTTTTTTTTTGGATACAGGGTCTCACTTTGTTGCCCAGGCTGGAGTGCAGTGCGGTGGTGCAATCACAGCTCACTGCAGCCTCAACCTCCCAGGCTTAAGTGATCCTCCTACCTCAGCCTCCCAAGTATCTGGGACTCCAGGTGTGCACCACCACACCTGGCCGATTTTTTTTAAGAGGCAGGGTCTTGCTACATCATCCAGGCTGCTCTCGAACTCTTGGTCTCAAGCAATCTTCCCACCTTGGCCACAATCTTTTCTTTTTTTTGAGACGAAGTCTTGCTCTTGTCCCCCAGTCTGGAGTGCAATGGTGCAATCTCCGCTCACTGCAACCTCTGCCTCCCAGGTTCAAGTGATTCTCCTGCCTCAGCCTCCCGAGTAGCTGGGATTACAGGTGCATACCACAACACCCAGCTAATTTTTTGTATTTTAAGTAGAGATGGGGTTTCACTATGTTGGCCAGGCTGGTCTCGAACTCCTGACCGCAGGTGATCCGCCCACCTCGGCCTCCCAAAGTCCTGGGATTACAGGCATGAGCCACCATGCCTGGCAGCCACAATCTTTTCAATAACAGGGCGTCTCCTGATCTGTTGGTCTCCTCATTTCTAAATAATAATAAAACCTACATTTTAAAACAAGAACTCCCCTCCCCAACTTGCAGGCCATGGGACTGGATGGTGCTGACCCCATTTACCCAACACCCAGTCCAGATCCAGGGATGGGCCTATGGCTGAGGCCTGGCCAATCAGAATACCCCAGCCTTGCTCACTACAGTTTTCCCAGTGAGAACTCATCCTGGGCCCATAGTTAGACCAGCTGGGAAAGGGTGGCTGCCAAGATGGTCTCCACTCTGCCCTGCTCTCGGCTTCAGTCTCAAGCAGGTGCTCCCGGGGGGCAGCCCACAGGCCCGCTTGACTGAACAGCAACACAGTCAACTGATGTTGTTTCTCCTGCTGTGCTGAGCTGCACAGGTGCAGGAATAGACTGGGAAGCTGGATTTCATCAAGTCTGGGGTTTTGCCGAGAAACAAGGGCACAGAGTGAGCAAGGAAGGGATTCTAGAGGTGGGTGATGAAATCTCAGCTGGAATAGAGGAAAGTGAAAACATGGGCAGGGTGCAGTGTGCAGGCGGTGGGATGGGGGATTGTATGGCCCCGCGGGTCAAGACGTTGCTGGAATTAAAGCTATGGAGGGAATTCGTTGAAAGGCTAGGGGCTGGGCACAGTGGCTCACACCTGTAATCCCAGCATTTTGGGAAACCAAGGTGGGTGGATCACCTGAAGCCAGAAGTTCGAGACCAGCCTGGCCACCACGGTGAAACCCTGTCCCTACTAACAATACAAAAATTAGCCAGACATGGTGGTGGGCACTTGTAATCCCAGCTACTTGGGAGGCTGAGGCAGGAGAATCACTTGAACCCTGGAGGCAGAAGTTGCAGTGAGCAGAGATTGGGCTATTGTACTCCAGCCTGGGAGACAAGAGCGAAACTCCGGTTCAAATAAAAAGGAAAAAAAAAAGGGCTAGGGACAGGTAGATCCAGGCTTGGGGACCCTGAAGCTTAATACTGCAAAGACCCCCTCTGGGAAAAAGGTTACAAAATTATGAATATAAGAGTGAGGGAGGCTGAGGCAGGAAGATCATTTCAGCCAGGAGTTAGAGGCTCCAACCTGGATGACAGAGCAAGACCCTGTCTTAAGAAAAAAACCTCAGTCCTGAATGTGATCCTGCTGCTAGATCTAATTACCAGTTTACAGGAAATACAGAGGACAGAAGAACATGTTAAGCTACACAATGGAGCTGCAAAATCTGGACTGTGGGAAACACTACAGGACAGACAGCCCCATTTCTTCAACAAACATACTGTCAAGGGAAAAGAAAAAATGGAAGGGAAAGTCTAGAGATTAAAAGATACATAAAAGACAAAAAAAGTTTAAAAAAATACAAATATACAAAAGACATGTCAATCAATTGGAATGTGTGACTTTAAATACTCATTCAAACAAACCAGGGGTTTTTTTATCCTAATATGGAGTCTATTGGAAATTTGAGCACTGATAGGATATTTAATGTCATTAAAGAATTATTGTAGGCCAGGATTAGTGGCTCACACCTGTAATTCCAGCACTTTCGGAGGCCAAGGTGGGAGGACTACTTTAGCCCAGGAGTTTGAGACCAGCCTGGGGAACATGGCGAGACCCCTTCTCTATAAGAAATACAAAAATTAGCCAGGTGTGATGGCATGTACCAGCTACTTAGCAGGCTGAGGCAGGAGGATCTCTTGAGCTGCAGAGGTTGCGGCTGCAGTGAGCCGTGTTCACACCACTGCACTCCAGAGTGGGCAATAGAGAGAGAAGCTGTCTCAAAAAATAATAAGTATTATTGTTCATTTTTAAGGTGGGTGCAGGAATTGTTTTGTGATAGTTGCTTTTTTTTTTTTTTTTTAAAGAGATTCTTGCTCTGTAGGCCAGTCTAGAGTGCAGTGATGTTGTCACGGCTCACTGCAGCCTCAGCGTCCTGGACTCAAGCAATTCTCCTGCCTCAGCCTCCCAAGTAACTGGGACCACAGGTGTGCACCACCATGCTCAGCTAATTTTTAAAATTTTTTTAGGGGAAAGGTCTTGCTATGTTGCCCAGGCTGGTCTCCAAATCCTGGGCTCAAGCAGTCCTTCCACCTCAGCTGCCTAATATGCTGGGATTGTAGATAAGCCATGGCACCTGTAGATAGTTGCTTTTTAAAAAAAAAATCCTGACCAGGTGCAGTGGCTCACGCCTGTAATCCCAGCACTTTGGGAAGCTGAGGCGGGCAGATCACCTGAGGTCAGGAGTTCAAGACCAGCCTGGCCAAAATGGTGAAAATCTGTCTCTACTAAAAATACAAAAAATTAGCCAGGTGTGGTGCTAGATGCCTGTAATCCCAGCTACTCAGGAGGCTGAGGCAGGAGAATCACTTGAACCTGGGAGGCGGAGGTTGCAGTGAGCTGAGACTGGCCACTGCACTCCAACCTGGGCAAAAAGAGTGAAACTCCATCTCAAAAGAACAAAAAAACCTTAAGTTTTAGAAATATTTATGGATAAAATTATGTGGCAGTCAGAATTTTAAGATGATTTCCAATTGCCCATGCCCTTGTGTAGGTGAGAATAAATAAATAAATAAAAGAAGGGCAGTAGAAAGGCTGATTAAACCAAAGATGAATTAAAATCTTTCCCTAGGAAAAATATCAACATCTTAGAAGATAGCTGGACCAATATGAAAGGCAAATAAGAGCTAAAATACCAAAACCTTAAAGGACAACAGGCTACACCCAGGTTTCTTGGCTCCTATAGGGTTATCTGAAAAAGGGAGAACACCTGACTGCTACTAGGATCCAAAGAAATCCTCCAGAGGAGAAAAGGTCAGATCTTGGCAGACTGGAGCAGCCTCTGAAGATGGAGGCAAGATATGGAAAACTCTAAAAGCTGCAGAGAGAGAGAGCCCAAATAAAGAGCCAGAAGAGAACTGTCCCCTGAAGCTAGCTTGGTTCTGATTGGAGAGGAGAATATCACAGTAAAATATCAAAATTATTATTGGATGATTTCCAGGTAATGATTTTTCAGATGAGGACACAGGACTTGCCTGTGTCCAAAGAGAATAGGCTTGAAAACCTTATGCAATCCCAGCTCTAATGATAGGTTCAGTAAAGATAAGACAAATCAAAGAGGAACCACAGACTGAGTCCAAGCCTGGTTCAGAAGTGGGTCTGATGGGCCAGGCACAGTGGCTCACACCTGTATTCCCAGCACATTAGGAGGCCAAGGCGAGCAGATCACTGGAGCTCAAGAGTTCAAGACAAGCCTGAACAACGTGGCAAAAGCCCATCTCTACAAAAAACACAAAAATCAGTCGAGTGTTGTGACACAAGCCTGTGGTTCCATCTACTCAGGAGGCTGAGGCAGGAGGATCCCTTGAGCCTAGGAGGTTGAGGCTGCAGCGAGCTGATTATGCCATTGCACTCCAAATGGCAAGACAGAATGAGACCCTGTCTCTAAAGAAATTTATTTATTTATTTATTTTAATTTTTTTTTTTTGAGACGGAGTCTCACTCTGTCACCCAGCCTGGAGTGCAGAGGCGCAATCTCAGCTCACTGCGAGCTCCGCCTCCTGGGTTCATGCCATTCTCCTGCCTCAGCCTCCCGAGTAGCTGGGACTACAGGCACCCGCCACCACGCCGGGCTAATTTTTTGTATTTTTAATAGAGACGGGGTTTCACCATGTTAGCCAGGATGGTCTCGATCTCCTGACCTCGTGATCCGCCCACCTCGGCCTCCCAAAGTGCTGGGATTACGGGCGTAAGCTACTGTGCCCAGCCAAGAAATTATAAAAATTTAAAAAGTAAACTTTTCGTGGGAGATGTCTCCCAATTCAGGGGTCAGGCAATTACAGGCCACCACCCATTTTTGAAAATAAAGTTTTATTGGAAATACAGCCATGCCCATTTGTCTAAGTATCGTCTATGGCCGTTTTCACAGTGTAGCAGTTGAGTTGTGTCATTGCAGCAGAGATCATATGGCTCACAAAGTTGAAAATATTTTTATTCTGGCCCTTTACAGAACAAGCATGCTGACCCCTGTTCCAACTGGATTTACATTCATGGATTATGGACATGTGGACACAAAACGCAGACTGCCTTGCATCCTGATGAAGCTGGAACCAGTATTATTTTCTGCTTTTATCTTCAGCAATAATAACATGGGCCTGGATTATACCAGGAGGTGGGTTGTGGGTGTATAATTTTGCTTGTGTTTGGGGAACAGGGTCTGCTCAGGGCTGAAACTGGCTTCTTTAGAAAAAGTCATGGGCACAGGGCTAGGGCTGCTATTTCCTTCTTGTGTGTTCTCTCTTTCAGCCCTTTAAGAAGGCTCCTGGAGATTCATTCAGCTTTTGAGATGCTAAAGGAATCACACCTAGTTAGGGTAAACAGCTCAGGTTGCAGCTACTGAAGGGTCCTCTACCTGACCATCATAATGAGACTCCACATGGCTGAGACTGAACAGATAAGAAATTAGGGAAGATGAATTTGGACTCTAATTGTTTCGGTCTTACAGCTCATAAGGGTAAGGGGGGCCGGGTATGGTGGCTCACTCCTGTAACCCCAGCACTTTGGGAGGCCGAGGCGGGTGGATCACATGAGGTCAGGAGTTCAAGACCAACTTGGCCAACATGGTAAAAACCCTGTCTCTACTAAAAATACAAAAAAAAATTAGCCAGGCAAGGTGGCACATGCCTGTAATCCCAATACTTGGGAGGCTGAGGTAGGAGAATCACTTGAACCCAGGGGGCAGAGGTTGCAGTGAGCTGAGATTGTGCCATTGCACTCCAGCTTGGGCAACAAGAGCAAAACTCCATCTCAAAAAAAAGCGGGGGTGGGCAAGGATATTTGAGTTCAGCCTTTAATTCCTTTGGACTTCAATTGTACCTTCAGTTACAAGGAATCTTTGGATATTAATTTGTCCCAGGGAATATAATGAAGACTTTATATTCAAATATGAAATATACTGTTGGCTTTTATTATGAGAGTATATTTAATCTCATTACCAAACCTCTGATGAGCCACACTGGACAACAAAGCTGCACATAATTTGAGATGGGAAAGAAATAGGGAATTAATTGTCAGTGAAGAGTAGCCTTTGGGTTGATTTAATGAGCATGCCTTTCCAAGCCCACTGCTGGGCCACTCTGTCTAGGAGGTTCCACGAGGAGCACTGGCTGGTATTGGAGTTCAAGAAGGCAAAGCAGGAATGGCTTCAGAGACCACTATCGCCCCATGGAGGCAACCCACCCCTTGGATGTCCATAGGCCTAATAGTTATACGTAATGGGTCAAGAGAACCAACGCTGGAAGGGAGAGTGTGGAAGGAGGACACCTATTTCCCATTCTTTCTGTTTCCTTGGAGAGGCACTTCCATTAAAACAGTAGCACTCAACTCCAATGTGGCTGCACACTGGGCTCATCTGGAATCATGCGGTCACCTGATTTAGCAACACTAAACATAAGACACCCAGTAAAATGTGCATTTCAGGTAAACAGCAAATACATTTTTAATGTAAGTATCTCCCATGCAATCTTTGGGACATACTTGCATCGAGAAAAAAAAAAGGTGTTGTTTATCTGAAATGCACATTTAACTGGGCATTCTGTAGTTTATCTGACAACCTTGGGAGGGGGAACTCTTTAAAAAAAATAATACTACCAATGAGGCTAGCCACAGTGGCTGGCTCATACCTGTCACCCCAGCACTTTGGGAGGCCGAGGTGGGAGGATGGCTTCAGCCTAGGAGTTCGAGACCAGTTTGGGCAATATAGTGAGACCTCGTCTCTACAAAACACAATTTTTAGAAATCAGCTGAGTGTGGTAGGAGGTGCCTGTAGTCTCAGCTACTCAGGAGGCTGCAGAGGGAGAACTGCTTGAACCCAGGAGGTCGAGGCTGCAGTGAGCTATGATTGTGCCACTGCACTCCAGCATTGGCAACAGAGGGAGACGGTGTCTCAAAGAATAAAAAATAAATAAATAAATTTTTAAATACCAATGCCTTGACCCCTGAGATTCTGGCTTCATTGGGCTGGAATGCTGCCTGAGCAACAGGACTATTCAAAGCACCCCAAGCGGCGGGGCACGGTGGCTCACGCCTGTAATCCCAGCAGGCTGAGGTGGGTGGATCACCAGAGGTCACGAGTTTGAGACCAGCCTGGCCAACATGGTGAAGCCCCGTCTCTACTAAAAAGACAAAAATTGGCTGAGGATGGTGGTGCAGGCCTGTAATCCCAGCTACTTGGGAGGCTGAGGCAGGAGAATTGCTTGAACCCAGGAGGTGGAGGTTGCAGTGAGCCAAGATCGTACTACTGCACTCCAGCCTGGGCGACAAAAGTGAAACTCTATCTCAAAAAAAAAAAAAAGTGCCCCAAGCCATTTTACTCTGCAGCTGAGGTGGAGTGCAGAGCGCTGCCCCAGAGTAACTCCTGGTGTCTCTCTGCCTTGCTCTACCTTCCCACACCCATCCAGGAAGGGTGACTGATGTGGCCAGCTGGAGAGTTTGAGAGAAGGAACTGGGCATGTGTGCCCTGCCTTGCCTCTTGCCTTTTTTTAAGATTGGCCTGGGGGTGGGGGGTTGTCTGCTGAGCAGCAGGGCGGCTCTGTCCCTCTGGTGGACCTGCAGGCTGGGACAGTATGTGTGTGGGAAAGGGTGGGACAGCATGTTAGCAAGACTGGCCATACCTAAGCATAGTCCCCAAATATTAGGTTGGTGCAAAAGTAATCGTGGTTCTTTCCATTACTTGTTTTTTTGTTCTGTTTTGTTTTGTTTTGTTTGTTTGTTTTTGACACAGAGTCTCACTCTGTCACCTAGGCTGGAGTGCAGTGGTGCCATCTCAGCTCACTGCAACCTCCACCTCCTGGGTTGCAGAGATTCTCCTGCTTCAGCCTCTTGAGTATCTGGGATTGTAGGCACCTACCACCACACCCCAACTAATTTTTGTATTTTTAGTAGAGACAGGGTTTCACCATGTTGGCTAGGCTGGTCTTGAACTCCTGGCCTCAAGTGATCCACTCACCTTCGCCTCCCAAAGTGCTGGGATTACAGGCATGAGCTGCCGCACCTGGCCCATGTTTTTGCCATTACTTTTAATGACAAAACCACAATTACTTTTGCACCAACCTAATAGCTTTCTTACTCATAAAGGTGGAATTTTCATCATTGTCTTCCTAACTCAAGCATCTCTTTCTCACTTGGTTCTGAACCTCAGTATGAAAGAAAAGGATGCGAAGCATTGGCCCTCTAAAATCCCAACATCTGCTACCTCCTTTTCCTTTTTTTGGTTTGGCTAATTCGCTCACATTCTTCACGTCTCAGCTCAAAGGTCCTTTTCTCCAAGAGGCCTTCCCCAGACAAAGAAAGTCCCCTGGCAGTATGTATGCTTTCATAAAACCCTCAGAATTTCTTTTTTCTTTCTGGCCTACATTGAAACTGTCATTGACAAAAGCAGAATATCTCAACCTCGACACAATTGACGTTGGGGGTCCAGATGATTCTTTGTGGTGGGGGCTGTCCTGGACATTGTAGGATGTTTATCAGCATCCCTGGCCTCTCCCTGCTGGATGCCAGTAGCACCTCCCCTCCCCCTGCAGTTGTGACAATCAAAATGTCTCCAGACATGGCGGAGTGCCCTACACTATATTATTGTGTTCAAGGCCAGCTGCATGAGTGCATGGTGTGTGCAGCCACAGGGCCCCATGCTCAGAGGGCCTTGTGCTTGGTTGAATGCTCTGCTGTCATCATGATACTCTTTTTGTTTGGTTGGTTTTGGTGCAAATTTAATTTTATTAAAGCAGCCTTGATGACAGCTTGATTTTAGGACTTCGACTTTCAGAACTGTAAGACAATAAATGAGTGTTGTGGCATATCATTTTCAATTGTGTGACAATTCATTGGCTGGCAATGAAATTATTAATAGTTTTTGAACAGGGAACCTACAAATTATGTTGCTAGTTCTCACTGTGTACCTCATTTTTTAACGCTACTCTCCTCATTTCAAAGCAACGATGGGGGCTTTGGAGGAGCAAAGAATGTGTCTACCTTATTCACAGTGCTGTCTTCCCGGTGCTGGTGAAGAGAAGGTGCTCAAAAATATTTGAGGAAGGCAGGGAGTGACGGAGAAGCTCAATTTAGGCCCTGCAGCCACCCCTGGCTGAGAAACAGAGGGAAAGAATCACCTCGGTCCACTGGCGTAAGCTGCTGTATTCATCAGCTAAGCCTTCCTTCCCGAGGCTGCAGGAACATTCTTCCAAACTCTTCAAGCGTGTCAAACGGCAAGTGTCCCCTGTGTGGTCTGTGGGTCTCTCCCTCAGCTCTCCATATGCCATGTCAGCTGGGCCAAGCAGAAATCCCCAGATGTAATAAGATAAGGCCGAGTGACAGCCTTAACACTGAATTTCTGAGCTCGGCTCATTCAAGGCAGCCTTTCACTTTGCATTAATTCTGGCCAATTTAGCTTGTCCTCCCATCTGAAAATCAGTCTACCAGGATGCAATTCTCATAGCCAGGGGAGCTAAGGTCAGCTAGGCAAGTATCTCTAGCAGCAGGAAAATGCCATTTATAGTAAGGCCACTTAAAGTGGGGACCCAAATTTCAAACTAAATAATGAAGGGGAAAAAAATGTTTGATTGGGGCTGCATCTTGAAAACTGATAGTAACATTTCTAAGAATAAGCTTATTTCCTTTCACGGCTTTCTTTCGTAGGTTCCCAGTTTGCAGGGCCTCCCGGGCGGTGGGGTGGGGGATGGGAAAGAGCACGAGGAAGGCTCTGGGTTCCCCTACCATTATGTTTCTTGGTCTGGGAGGGAGATGGTGACAAGAGTGTGTTCAAGTTATGAAAATTAATCAAGCAGTACACTTAGAATTTGTGCATTTTTCTTTTTTAAAACTAGAGGCAGGGTCTCACTATGTTGCTCAGGCTGGTCTCGAACTCCTGGGCTCAAGTGATCCCCTCATCTTGGCCTCCCAAAGTGCTGGGATTACAGGTGTGAGCCACCACACCCAGCCAGGATTTGTGCATTTTTCTATATATAATTTGTTCAATTAAAGATTTTTTATAATGGTTCCAAATTTCAGGAATCTCGAATTACTCGCTTAGTAGGATACTAAGCCTACAAAATATAAAGTAATACTTTACCGTATACTTAAGTCTATGGAGTTGCTGTCTCCTGTCTGTAGGAGTAGAAGACAATTACTTCTTGGCTTGGGTTGGTTTGCCCCTGGTAAGGAGGTTTCTCGTGGCACCAGGAAGGTTTCATGATTCTCCATAAAGAACAGATTTGGCATGTCTTGCTTGGTGCTTCTCTCATTGTGTGTCTAATGATTCCATGGACATAAAAGAATACTGTATACTGAAGGAGAAAGTATGTTTCTTACTTACTGTCCTCAGTCCTCCCCTGAGTGGCTCTCATCAGTATCCTCATCCCAGTAAATAACACAAACATCCACCCAGTCCATCCAGGTGCTCAAGCCCAACCCTGAGGCATCTTGACTTCCCCCCTCCCTCCTCTGATCCTTCAAAGATGTCCACCTCCAAGTCACAGCGCCAATCTGTCTACTTCCCTCCTCTCCACCACCCATTCTAGTCCTAGTGTGGCCGGTTGAATAACAGCCCCCAAAGATGTCAAGCCTGAAACCCTGAAGCCTGTAAATATGTTACTTCCATGGTAAAAGGGACTTTGCAGGTGTAATTTAAGTTAGGAAGTCTGATCCTTTGAGCTGGAGCTGCAAGGTTAAAAAAAAAAAAAAAATCCTGTGATGGGGAGTGTAGCTTGGATTAGCCAGGTGGGCCCTATATAATCACAAGCCCTTAGAAGAGGCAGACAAGGCCGGATGCGGTGGCTCACGCCTATGATCCCAGCACTTTGGGAGCCTGAGGCGGGTGGATCACCTGAGGTCAGGAGTTCGAGACCAGCCTGGCCAACATGGTGAAACCCTGTCTCTACTAAAAATACAAAAATTAGCCAGGCGTGGTGGCACATGCCTGTAGTCCCAGCTACTCGGGAGGCTGAGGCAGGAGAATCACTTGAACCCAGGAGGCGGAGGTCGCAGTGAGCGGAGATGGAGTCACTGTACTCCAGCCTGGGTGGCAGAGCCATACTCTGTCTCAAAAAAAAAAAAAAAAGGGGGGGAGAATGACAGAGTTTGTGAGGGAGAGTTGGACTGAGGGCATCACGATGGAGTTAGGGGTTGAAATTGATATACCATTGGCTTCGATGATGGAGGAAGGGTGGAGAGCCGATGAAGGCAGGCAGCCTCTAGAAGCTGGAAAAGGCCAGGAACAAATCCTCTCCCAGAGCTTCCAGAAAAAAAGCAGCCCTGATCACACCTTGATTTTAGGACTTCTGACTGCCAGGAAGGTAAGAGAATAAACCTGTGTCAAGCCACTTCGTTTGTGGTAACTTGTCACAGCAGCAATAGGAAACTGACATTCTTAGGTGCCATCACTTTTCACCTGTGCCTAACTGAGCCCCTGCCTCTGTCCTTGCCCCATAATCTCCCTTTTTCACAGAGGGGCCAGAAGAATCTTGGTAATATAGAAACAGGGTCTCTGCACACCAGCACATTCTCCTTTTTTTTTTTTTTTTTTTTTTGAGACGGAGTTTCAACCTTTTGCCCAGGCTGGAGTGAAGTGGTGCAATCTCGGCTCACTGCAACCTCGCCCCCCGGGTTCAAGCAATTCTCCTGCCTCAGCCTCCTGAATAGCTGGAATTACAGGCGTGCACCACTACTGCCCGGCTAATTTTTTTATTTTTAGTAGAGACGGAGTTTCGCCATGTTGGCCAGGCTGGTCTCAAACTCCTGACCTCAGGTGATCCACCCACCTCGGCCTCCCAAAGTGCTAGGATTACAGGCGTGAGCCACCGCACCTGGCCACATCCTCCTCCTTAAAACCTCCCATGGGTTTCCATGATCCTTAGAATAAGATCCAGCCTCCTCACCATAGCCCACGATGCCTTGTACCATGCACCACCTGGCCCCGGCCTTCCTCTTCCCATTCATTGTGCTCTGGCCTTAGCTGGCTTCTATGTGTCTCCCAACTCGAGATGCTCTTTCCAGCCTCAGAACCCTTGCACTTGCTGTTCCCCTTGCCTGAATGCTCTTCCCAGCTCACCTCGTGGCTCCTGCCATCTCCTTCAAGCTTCTTGGCTGAAATGGCCCCTTGCCAGGGGTCTTCTCTGGCTACCACCCCAGCCCCCAGCCATTATTGCTTCTTACAAATCACAATCTATGACTGTATAACTGGTTATCTGTCCTCTCTCTCTTCTACTAGGATGTAAGGTTGTATGGACAGACGCCCAGTCTGTCTTGTTCGTGGTTGTGTCCCTCTGTGTCAGGCATCAGTACCTGACCATTTGTAATGAGCATTAAATATTTCTTAAATGAACCCGTTGTGTTTCCTTGGCATGACCTAAATGACTTCCCCATTGCATGTCCTCTACTTATAATAAGCACTCAGGTTCTAGTTCTGATAGAATAGAAGCAAATAAATAGGAAACTTGGGCCTTTGTGCAAGGTCAGGGTTGTCAAGCCTACAGACATGGGCAGACGTTTCTCTACAGGGCAATGGGCATGAGGATAAAATACATAGCAGCTGTTGATTAATTAAATAGTCCTAAGCTGAGGTTGCAGTGAGCCAAGATCATGCCAATGCACTCCAGCCTGGGAGAGAGAGACTCTGTCCCCACCCAAAAAAAAAGGCAGCAGCAGAAAAAAACACCTAGATAATTCACAACTGTTGTTTTTTAAATCGTGAATAATTGAACTAAAGATTGGAAACCAGAGTCAGTGTCAATCCACAGTACTTCATAATAAACTATCCTATTTTTCACCCAAATTCTGGGCTTGGTTTTTGTTTGTTTGAGACAGAATTTCACTCTTGTTGCCCAGGCTGGAGTGCAATGGCACGATCCCAGCTCACTGCAACCTCTGCCTCCCAGGTTCAAGTGATTCTCCTGCCTCAGCCTCCCAAGTAGCTGGGATTACAGGCGCACACCACCACGCTCGGCAAATTTTGTATTTTTAGTAGAGACGGGGTTTCTCCATGTTGGCCAGGCTGGTCTCGAACTCCTGACCTCAAGTGACCCACCCACCTCGGGACACTGCCTGTGTAATACACCAGTGTCACACAGAGGATTCCCCAAGATTTCACTCTGGAGTTCCACATCTAGAGAGAAGGAGGCATACCAAATGTCTCAGAGTACATTTCTATTGTATCTGGAATACACTTCCGTGATTGTCAGGACATAGATTGCTTTCTATGTCCTGACAGGGCATGAACACATATGAAGCAATGACAAAGTTTTGCTTAGAGTCAGTATAGCATGACACTTAGGGAATGGGCTCTTCAACCAGAGCATCTGGATTCAAATCCCAAATAACACAGTAAGTGCTCAAAATATTAGCTATTATTGTATTTAGAATAAAAACCAAACTACTATGGTCTACAAAGTTTATGATGTTCCCTGCTTCTCAAACCTCACCCTGTCCCACTCTCCCTAATTGTTTGCAACCCAACTTGCCTCTGCAGTTTCTTGAACGGAACATTCCAAGTTTATTTACCTTGAGGTCTTTACAGTTATTTTTCTCCCAGTATAGAATTTTCCTCAGATCTTCTGTAACTGGCTGTCTCTCACCTTTCAGGTTTTGGGTTTAATGTCATCTCTGAGGCCTTCCATAATTAAGCTATTCAAAACAGATCCCCCCCCCCCCACCCTAATATGTCACAGTTTCATTTCTTTTATGGCACTTATCAGTAATTTACTTATCACCATTTAAATATAAACTCCTCTACAACAGGAAACCTCTTGCTCATTTTTATTCCAAAACCTAGAAAAACGAGTACACTGAAGGCACTTGATGTTTGTTATGAAAAGGAAACAAAAAAAAAACCAAGTTCAGGCTGGGCGTGGTGCCTCACACCTGTAATCCCAAGCACTTTGGGAGGCTAAGGCAGGAGGGATGCTTGAGCCCAGGAGTTTGAGATCAGCCTAGGCCACATATTCAGACCCCATTGCTACAAAAAATTTTTTAAATTAAAAAATGGCTAGGCATGGTGGCACACAACTGTAATTCAAGCTACTTGAGAGGCTGAGGTGGGAGGATCACTTGAACCCAGGAGGTTGAGGCTGCAGTGAGCTGTGATCACAACACTACACTCCAGCCTGGGCAATGAAGCAAGACTTTGTTTCAAAAAACAAATTATGTTCAAATCCTATCTTACCATAAAAACCTAGCTACAATCCCCAGAGAAAACCAAATTTCACATACTAACATATGCCAGGTGCAGTGACTCATGCCTGTAATCCTAGCACTTTGGGAGGCTGAGGTGCACAGATCACCTGAGGTCAGGAGTTCAAGACCAGCCAGGCCAACATGGCGAAACCCCATCGCTACTAAAAATAGAAAAATTAGCCAGGTGTGGTGGCAGGTGCCTGTAATCCCAGCTACTCAGGAGGCTGAGGCATGAGAATCACTTGAACATGGGAGGTGGAGGTTGCAGTGAGCCAAGATTGTGCCACTGCACTCCAGCCTGGGGGAAAGAGCGAGACTCTGTCTCCAAAACAACAACAAAAAACAAATACTGAAATAGATCTGGGTTGTGTACTGGGTACCTGTTATATTTTTAACAGCCCATCTTTTGAAAAATATTTCACTATTTGGGAAAATCCCACATCACGAGTTCTGTCTTCCTATTGTAGATATCAAAATAGAAATTCCCAGCCTCTCTTGCAGCTAAGATGTAGGCATGTAATTAGACTCTGCCTACCAGGCACCCTCATAAGGCTTGACTCAGAAAAGAATAATGTAGTGACTCTGTTTCTCGACACATGGACTATGGCTGAAGTGTTGGGCTTTCTGGGAGAGCGGGGGGGCCATGTCAAGTGAAACTGGTGAGACTATAGTGGCGTTTCCTCTGGTACTTGATAGGGCAGCACAACATAGACACTGTTCTCCTAAGGCCAGTTTTATGCATGATTTCGGGCATCATTCCTAGAAGTATAGCCTTGAATCTGTCCCCAAAATTCTCAAAAGCACCTCCTATCACTTTAGTAAAACCCTTTTAACACTTAGCTAGTCAGCTTCTCTTGCCTGTCCCCAGTGACAACCAGGTTTATAGGAACTACAACTGTCTATAACTTTAGGACGTCAGTCTTTAGAATATGAAATTGTTCCTGTGTCTCGCTATTTGTTTCCTGCTATGTATCAGAATCAGTTGTCCCTGGAAGAAGGAGATGAAAAACACAGGCCAGCCATCTTTGTTCTTCACTCCAGGTCACAGTCATTTACTTCCATAACTCGTTGAGAGGAACAGTCATAAGAGACCTGCTTCATCTTTATAACAGAAGGGTATACCATACTTTAAGTATACCTGTTCAAAGAATTAGTTACAATGTTTCACAGTTAAAAAGTGATGACTAATTTTGAATTTGTTAAATACCACCTTCTTATAATAAAACAAGATTCTATATCACAAATTGCAAACTCGTAAGTGAATCTGGTCTACAAAGGGTTTTTTCTGGCTTATGATACATTTAAGCTTTAAAAAAAATGGTTAACAGAGATACAAAGATTTTGTAGTTATATCTGTGATTTCTGCCATTCTTAAAAAACAATAACAGCGGCAATTGATGATTATAAGCCTGCACGCAGCAAGTAGTGAGGGAACAGGCCCCCTTTTGACAAGCCATTAGTTCATCCGGCCACTGATAGGCACTCACAAATCAAATTTTTACTTATAATGTTGTTGTCTATATTGGAAGTTGGTGAGACTACCTACTATTTTATGAAAATGTTAAGTAAACAAACATAAAAACATTTTACATTAGTATAAAATGCTGGAATAAAAAAACATTAAATCAAAAGAGAAAAGGCAAATTAAAGGGGGAGAGGCAAAGGGTTGGGACTTTGACTTGAAAATTCCAAAGCAAGTCAAACCATAGTATGCAATTTAAACAATGTTATATGTGTGCAACATAAGGTGGACCCTGAAGTTAACTTTAAGAAAACAGCAGCAATTTATGAGACACTGACAGACTACAAAGGTGGTTTCCTTTATTTTGGTAAACTTTAAAGATCTCGGGAGGGTGTGGTGGCTCACGCCTGTAATCCCAGCACTTTGGGAGGTCGAGGCAGGCGGATCACGAGGTCAGGAGTTCGAGACCAGCCTGACAAACATGGTAAAACCCCCTCTGTACTAAAAATACAAAAATTAGCCGGGCGTGGTGGCCTGCGCCTGTAATCCCAGCTACTCAGGAGGCTGAGGCAGGAGAATCGCTTGAACCTGGGAGGCAGAGGTTGCGGTGAGCTGAGATTGCACCACCGCACTCCAGCCTGGGCAACAGAGCGAGACTCCATCTCAAAAAAAAAAAAAAATCTCATTTTGATACTAATTCAAAATGCCAAATAGAATGACCCTCTTTCTGAATAATTAAAACAATTTACATTTTAAACATGTATTTATTTCTGTAGGATGTATTCTATCATCTGAAATATTAATAAGATCCAAGAATTTCTTAACTGAACAGTAAACAGATCCTAAGTATATAATCTATGAAAATGATTTAGAAAGCATTTTAACAGGAGGAGGTGGAAAATAAGGACAGGTAAATGATCTGCAGTTTAAAATACAAAATCCTGTCACGTTACATCTCACATGTCCAAGACACCCTCCGTGTGCTGAAAAAAAAAAATGATGGTTCTCAGAAACAGTATAATCCATTAATAAGTCATCCAATACATAACAATTTTTAAAACTCCTTATAAAAAAGGAGTCCATGTATTCACAGATACTGTAGAATCCCCAGCTCCTATGTATATTACTGAAAAATGCAAACAAGTGTATCTTTGAGGTATTATGGCAATCCACATCTTTCTCATCAGACTATACCAGTCACCTTAGTACTGTGGAAATGTTCCATCGATTTTGGTAGCCCAGGCCATGAGGCCCCCCACAACATCCCGAACTGTTAAAGGGTCTAACTCTTGAGCTGCTGATAAGGACTGGAGGATCTTCACGGCTTTCTGTGAGTCATTTCCCAGTTTGCAAATCACATAAATGGGGACAGCAGCCCCTTCTTGTGTGCCCTGCTTCTCTTCCCAGATTGCTTCTTTTAAGAGTTTCAGGCTCTCCGCATCCCTGCGTTCCAAATGTTTCAGAGGGATGTGTAGGGCATGAGGCAAACGACAAATGTCCACCTCCACCTGAGGCCTGACGTCCAGCAACAGGTGGAATGCCCCAGAATCCAGAAGTCGCTTATAGTCGGTGACAGAAACACGCTCCTCTGGGCTCAGTAATTGCAGGGAGCGGCATTTATCAGTGGCTGAGGAGCCACAGAAGGCTTCATAGTCCAGCAGATCAGTCACAGTGGGCCGTTCCCCGCAAGCTGCACAGTCGAGCCTGCGGCTCCGCAGCCGAATAGAGCGGAAATGCCCTCTCAGGGCATCAAAGAGCAACAAGCTGCCACTGTAAGACGGGCCCAGACCCGCAGCGATTTTCAGCACTTCCAAGGCCTGCAGGCAGCCCAGGACCCCAGTTACGACACCGAGCACCCCGCCGTCCGCGCAGTTGGTCACTGTCTCCGCTGGGGGTGGTTGGGGGAATATGCAGCGATAGCAAGGCCCACCGTCATAATGGTAGACTGTGATTTGGCCCTCGAAGCGCAAGGCACTGGCAGACACGAGGGGCCGACCCGCCAGCACACATGCGTCATTAACCAGGTAGCGAGTGGGCACGTTGTCCGAGCAGTCAGCCACCACATCATATCGGCGGACCAGGTCTAGGGCAGTGGCTGGCGTAAGGGCCTGAGTGTACGGCACGCATTCCACTGCCGAATTGAGGCGGCGCAGCGAGGCGGCGGCCGAAAAGGCCTTGGCCTGGCCAGCCAGTGCCTCGCCATGCAGCACCTGGCGGGCCAGGTTGCTCATCTCTACCACGTCATAGTCCACAAGGCCAAGGCGGCCCACGCCGGCCGCTGCCAAGTACTGCGCTAGTGGACAGCCAAGCCCACCGCAGCCCACGATTAGCACGGACGCGGTCCCCAGGCGCAGCTGTCCGTGCACGCCCAGCTCGGGCAGCACTAGCTGCCGGCTATAGCGCAGAATCTCATCTCGGGACAGAGCGGCCTTCGGCGGCAGCGGCGACACCTGAACCAGCCGTTCTGGCTGCGGTTCCTGCTCAGCCAAAAGGGCCGACGCCAGCTTCTGCTTCAGCGAATTCAATTCCTCCTCACGTTGGGCAACTTCAGCCCGTAAGGCGAGTACCTCCTCCCGGGAAGCCATGGCGACCTCTTCCGGAAGTTGTCGTGAAAGGCATTTCCGCTTCCGGCTCCTGTCTCCTAGCGACTGGGATAAACTAAAAAACTTTATGGAGTTTGGGAAAAGGTGATGAATAGATATTTACTTCCTGAAGAAACCTTCAGATTAAAATTTAAAGATGTATAAATCCAGGATATTTCTAATTGAACCACGCAATGGCCCTAGAAGAACTAGCGATCAATCACACAGATCATCCCCCGCTTCCGAATTTGGTACGGTCCAACCCGTCCTTTTCCGCGCCGCATTACGTAATTCCGCTTCCGGCATCTGGCTCAGTTCCGCCATGGCCTCCTTGGAAGTCAGTCGTAGTCCTCGCAGGTCTCGGCGGGAGCTGGAAGTGCGCAGTCCACGACAGAACAAATATTCGGTGCTTTTACCCACCTACAACGAACGCGAGAACCTGCCGCTCATCGTGTGGCTGCTGGTGAAAAGCTTCTCCGAGAGGTAGCGCACCAGGTCTCCCTCCCCGAAGAATGAGATGAGCTGGCTTCCCCGGCCCGGGTGTCGGCAGCTGGCTGCGCGTAGCGGCCCTGTCCAGCCTACTTTGCCTCACGCAGGAAGGCCCGGGGAGGGGGCCACCCTGCGAGGGAAGCAGAGGCGGATGCTTGTTGGGTTTTGTTCGTGTCCTGGGTTCTCATTCCTGCCCTTGGGTTTTGTGAGACTTTCGATTATCTTTATTATGAAGTACTCCCGTCCCCCGCCTTTCCGTAGAAAGGTTGGCCACTCTTTTACTTGGAAGCGAGGCTGAAAGCGTGATCCCACTCCTCCCTCTGGGCGGTCAGGATCTGCGGCAAGAGCCGGGAGTCCAAGCGAGAGCTCTCACTCTCCACTCCGGTGCCGAGTGCTTATATAAGCATGAGGTTTGGTGTGTGTGGGTTAGGGAGCTATTGCTGGGCACGATAACCTTTCTGGAAAGGAGAAAGCAGAAGGGCATCTTCGCTGATCACTGGTGGATGTTTGGTGTGATTGTTAGAAGCGGGATGGGGGGTGGGTGGAGTTCGAATTTGGAAGTGTTAATGCAGTCTTTTTAAAAACTGCAAAAAATCCTGGAGTCAGTACGAAGTAACTTGTTTCACGATTGCACAAATGGGATCATGCTGCGAAATCTTTGAAGACTTTTTCTCCTATTAACATGTACAAACATAGCAAATTAATTTGGAAGTTAGGTAACATTCCATATGGCTGTGTTATTTATTTAATCAGGTCATGGCAATGAACTGGATTATTTCCAGCGCCTTTTGGTTGTTTCTGTTTTTTGGCTTTTGCTTTGCAAATGAGAACAAGGACTTTGTTCACACCATATTTTCCAGCTAAATTTAGAAAAGTGCTTGACACATGGCGGTGCTCCTTTATTGCATCAGTGTTGGCAGCAGACACGTTCATACTTTTACTTGTGTGCTGGGGATAAATTCTTCGAGGTAGGATTGCTGGGTCGACAGAAATGTGCTTAAAATGGACAGTTACTGCCAAATTGCTCTAAAGAAAAAAAAGGTTGTACAAGTTTGGACTCTCCATTCTTCAGAGTGCCTGTTTTCCCATCAACCAGCCCGCCTGAGCATTAAACTTGACATTGTTGGAAGTCCTCATTTGTGAAAACCATTGCTGTTTTGATTGTATTTTCTTGAATAACTGCCTTCATATGCCTTGCCCCTCAGAGTTTTACAATTTTTATTTTTCCTGTTTAATCTTTTAATTTTGATTTCTATAAGCTCTAAATTAAAGAAATTAACTGTCATACAACCGATCTCGTTCAGAGCTTGTATTCTAATTTTGCAAATTTTTTTTGCTGTTTTAATTTTTTTGTGTAGTACAATTTATGTTTCCTTTTAATGGTTTGTGAATGAATCTTTTAAGATCAAAATTAAGTTTGATAAAGGAAACAAAACTTTTCAGATGCAATCAAATTACCTGAAGTCAGCCCAGCTTGGTACCTTTAAGCTGCCTCACCCTCAGGTGGTGTAGCTGCTTTGAAGTGGTAGGGGACAGTAATTTGCTTTTAACGACCCCATTTTGGTTATGGAATTTCTCTTTCAGCACGTTAAAATCACCGTACATATTTTGGCATGTAAAGGCACCAGTGCCCAAATTTAAGGCACAGTGGGAAGCCAAAGTCATTGTTCTACTCTTGGAGAATAGATAACACGGGGGTTTGCTTTCTTGTCTTCAAAGTTTGCCGGGGCTGACTTGTTAAAGCCTTTAACAGTGGAATATGTTTTCTGGTTGATTTTCTTGTATTTGTTTCTTTTTTCTTTTTTTTTTTTTTGGAGACGGAGTCTTGCTCTGTTGCCCAGGCTGGAGTGCAGTGGCGCGGTCTTGGCTCACTGCAAGCTCCGCCTCCCGGGTTCTTTTTAGTAGAGACGGGGTTTCACTGTGTTAGCCAGGATGGTCTCGATATCCTGACCTCGTGATCCGCCCGCCTCGGCCTCCCAAAGTGCTGGGATTACAGGTGTGAGCCACCGCGCCCGGCCTCTTGTATTTGTTTCTTAAAGCAGGACCAAGAGAAAACGGAATGTTATGTCGTAGGTATTATTTATCCACCAAGTATTGTGTTGGTTTGTTTTTAGACTAGAAACTACCACCTGAGATTAATGGAAAGTAACAGATGTTAGTTCTGAAGCACAGTGGAATCTTTTGTAATGCTACTCTGCTTTTGTTTTTTTAATTTGATGATGTGAGGTAATAGGCACAACTATTTGAAATTGTGGTTTAAGATTGTGTCACCATTCTAAAAGGTTTTTTTAAAGGTGAAATTAAATCAGATTTATACTTGATTATTCTATTTGGATTAGATTAACAAGAATAATCACTCAGAGTTACTCAGTTTGGTTTGAGTTACCATGTAAAGTACTTTTGAAATATTTTATGTAACTAAGATTTGCTATTAAGGTTCAGAATATTATTTCCAAATAGGTAATAAAATTTCATATGGCTGGGCACGGAGGCTCATGCCTGTAATCCCAGCATTTTGGGAGGCTGAGGCGGGCAGATCACGAGGTCAGGAGATTGAGACCAGGCTGTCTAACACAGTGAAACCCCGTCTCTACTAAAAATACAAAAAATTAGCCGGGCGTGGTGGTGGGCGCCTGTAGTCCCAGCTACTCGGGAGGCTGAGGCAGGAGAATCGCTTGAGGCCAGGAGGCAGAGGTAAGCCGAGACTGCGCCACTGCACTCCAGCCTGGCAACAGAGCAAGACTCCATCTCAAAACAAAAAAAAATTCATATGATACATAGGTCATTACGTGATTTTCTTTTGAACTAAAAAGTATGTTCTCTGTGTAGGAATTCTTTATTATCTCAGGACATTAGCATGTTTCAGCAACATACTGGGTTTGGAGGTAAAGTACTAAATGTTTGACATTTATTTCATTTGATAATTGAAGTTTTCCTCAACGATTAATATAGCAATACATATCCATTTATACTTTTAAGGAATTAGTAATTTTTAAATTACTTTTAAATTTGAGAACACTGTCATCAATCATTAATACAAATTTAATTTTTTTAGTGGAATCAACTATGAAATTATAATCATAGATGATGGAAGCCCAGATGGAACAAGGGATGTTGCTGAACAGTTGGAGAAGATCTATGGGTCAGACAGAATTGTAAGTTATAAGAACATTTTTCTGTGATATGAATTGTGATTATGTAGGGGAAAGATGAGACATGAACAGTGCTTAAATTCAATCTATTTGTTTAGAAACTGAAAAGATAAAGAGCAACTTACGCATTTGGGATTTAAATGCATTTTCATTGTCCATAAAATTTTACATATCTTTGGTATGTTGGGTCAGTGGTCATTTTACAGCAAAGAGTGAGCTTTTGGATGAACTCTGTTTATAACTAATTCTGCAGATAAATTTTCTTGAAGGGGAAAAATTAAAGCATGATACTGAATTGACAAGGAATATTATATAATTGGGTTGTAATTGGTAGTGTGTGTGTGTCTTAATCTTTCTTGCTCCCTTTCGTTAAGTATTCTCATACTTTCATTAGAGAATACTGCCTGAAATTAAGAGCGTGTAGGTAGAAAAAGTTATTGTTTTCTTGTGAAACATTAATGACTTCTCAGAGTACTTGGCATTTTTAGTCTATAGAATAGTCTTGTGGAAGTAGATTGTATTAGTCCTAAACGTTAGATTTACCCACTGCACCTTGAAACTTGTTATTCTAATATAGAAGTTGCCTAGGCAAATATAGAGTTTATTTTATAATGGCTTCATGAATTTTATTTTTGGTCACTGGTTTGGATTTACAAATGTTTATGTATACTTGTGAGCTCTTTTATAATTTATATTCACAAATTATTGCGGACCAGAGTTTTTCAGTCTTGGCACTATTGATGTGTGGACAGATTAATTCTTTACTGTGGGGGTTGTCGTGTTTATTGTAGGATGTTCAGCACCACATCTGGACTCTTCTCACTAGATGCCACTAGAAACCCCCCTCCCCACTTGGCAACTGCAAATGTTTGGATATTGAGATATTTCCTTAGGGGAAAAATTACCCTTTGCCTCCAGTAGAGAACCATTGGTATAGAGAAAGAAGTCCCTTTGAGAACGTTTATTATTATTTATAGTTCAAGAAATGGTGAATTAATCATTTAAAAAAAAACAGTCACTCAGTCTAAATATTTTTGATAAATCTCAGTAATAGAAATACTTTCTACTTAGAGGTGAGTGTCAGTTGTATGAGGTCTTGGTGGCAAGTTTAAAAGAACTGTGTTACTCACTACATGGTAAATGTAGTTCTAGGAATTCTTTCAGTCTGTCTCACAGATGAGTAACTCAGGTCTGTCATGCCTCAAGTCTTCTCTGAAAACCTTCTAATGGATAGGAATACAGAAAGAGGTAAAAAGTTGACAAATTTTCAGGCTTCTAGCAGAGACTTTCAGTAATGCTAGGTTTGAATTTTTGGCCAGTAGTTCCCCAAGTTTTCTTTTAGAAGCCCAGGGTGAAGGCCACTGATTCACAACACTCTTTGAGTTATGTGCTGCCATTTAATCTCGGACCATCAACCAGACAATATTTTGAATACTTTTGTCATAAAACCTCAGCCTTAGGATGTGATTGATTGATTTTAGGGAATGGTTACTAAACTGACCTTTCAAATTTTGAAACAACATTTTCTTCAAAGACATTTTTCCTATCAACCCAATAAAATTCAAAACGAGAAAAAAAGTTGCATTCACTGTTATGATTTCCCTCTACTACCAGATAAAATTCCTTATTCATTCATTATTTTATGACATTTAAATAAGTTAAACTAGAAAATGACTTTGAAAAAAAAGACAGTATTAATCCATGCTAGGGATGACACTTGCTTTTAGTGACATATGTATGTTTCGTTGGGAAAATGAGGGATTATTGAAACCATGTTAGAATACCTCAGATGAAGTATTCACCACAGATGCTTTGTCAGCCTTTCAAACTGGCTGAAATGAGTCTTTCAGAAAAGAAGCCAAAGAAGATATTTTTAAAAATTCTGTAGGTGACACAACTGAAGCAAGAGGTTAGGTCATTTTTAATGACCTAACTAGGTAGGACCATAGAGAAATTGGGGGCACTTACTCTGAACTATTCACAGTGCTTACAAGGCAGAGATCTGAAATTGTGAAGGACTTCAACTGCTGTGTGTTGAATGCTTCTATTATGTTTGGTTTATGTAGTTTGTTTCATCTCCCAACTTGAGATCAGATAAAGTCATTTATATTTTGTCACATTTTCTTCCAGCTTTATTGAGGTATAATTGACAAAGTTATATATATTTAAAGTATACAATGCGATGGTTTGATACACATATACATTCTGAAATGAATACCACATTTGGGGAATGAACCTGTCCATCACCTCATGTAGTTACCCTTGGGGGCAAGTTGACAGTGATGAGGACAGTTAAGATCTGCTCTCTGTAAATTTCAAGTATATAATATGATACTATTAACTATAGTCACCGTGCTGTGTAGTAGATTCTTAGAACTTTGTCTTACATTTTTTCATTATTTTAGTTTAGTATTTTAAAAACTTACTCTGATAATAAAATGTAACACGTTTATTATTCTTAAAACATCAAATGTAAGATAAAAAGGTTTGACTACTTGAAAATATTAAACTTCTGTCCATTCCCAAATACCAAAATATTTCTAACAAGATCAGTACCCCAACCAACCAGATAATTCATAAGACCAAAACTAGAAATGGCCAGTAAACAAGAAAAAAATACTGAGCCTCACTGATAAATGAAGATTTACAAAACAGGAGGAGAGTACATATTAGCCTTATTAGCTGAAGATTTATTTTTATTTTCTCCTTTCTTTTTAAACCCAGTGTTTCTGAGAGTATTATAGAACAAGTCCACTCAAATACTGTTGATCCTAGTATAAATTGATACTGTTTTTCTGAAGGATCATCTGGCAGTAATCTCATGACCCTCAAAAATCGTTAATACCTTTGTAATAAGTATAAAGCAGTTTATGAAACTGTATATGTAGTATAGTCTCAATTCTGTTTTTAAGTAACTTTTTTCAAGATTGTCTGTGATAAGTTTTACAAAGGTTCTTGTCAAACAAATTTATAGTTTCCCATAAAAGTATTTTATAAGCAGTTGTGGCAAACATACTTCAAAAAGTATATGCCTGGCATTCTTGCAAGCACTTTATGTGAATCCACTTGCTTGTTCCTCATGAAAGCAAGTGAGAGAGGGGGCTTTGTCGTGTCTCTTTATATTCTCAAGATCACATGGCAAATGAGCAGTGGCCAGGATTCAAACCCAGGCATTGTGGTTCCAGGGTTCATCTTCCTGTCTGTAATGCTATCCTGCCTCACATAGAAAGGGGCCATCAGATTGATATGAAGAGGCAAAAAAGGATCAGGGGAGGGTGGAGAGGTGGAATTAAGAGTCTGAAAGTAAAGCATACCAAATAGAAACAGTTTGGATTTCCTACATAAGAAATAAACAAGCACATCTTTGTAAAGTATAAATGTTACCAGTAAAACCGAAGTTGCCTTTGATGACCATTTTCTTTATTTTTATTTTTTTCGAGATTGGAGTCTCGCTCTGTCACCCAGGCTGGAGTGCAATGGCAAGATCTCAGCTCACTGCACACTCTGCCTCCTCGGTTCAAGCAGTTCTGCCCCAGCCTCCCGAGTAGCTGGGATTACAGACCTGCACCACCATGCCAGCTAATTTTAGTATTTTTAGTAGAGACTGGGCTTCACCATGTTGGTCAGGCTCTTCTTGAACTCCTAACCTCAGGTGATCTGCCCACCTCAGCCCCACAAAGTGCTGGGATTACAGGCGTGAGCCACCACGCCCAACCTGATGAACATTTTCTATTAGGCATCCCATTCCCTTGCACAGGGGAGACCTGGGTCAACAGTTTGGTGCGTTTTTTTGTGCATATATGTGTGTATGTGCATTTGCAGAACTAGGTAGTGTGGTGGTCTTGTTTTTTAAAACATAACTGCCATCTTCCTGTATCATCACTTCTAATTCTGTCTTGGCGATCTTTTGTCACCAGCTCACCTCATTTCTGTTAATGGCTCCATAGTACTCTAATATTTTATATAAACCTTTGAAGATTCTGAAAATTATAAGTATCATAGTCTCCTTGTCCATGGTTTTGCTTTCCATGATTTGTTACCTGCAGTCTGAAAAGAGGTAAGTACAGTACAAGAAGATTTTTTGAGTTAGACCAAGTTCACATAACTTTTATTACAATATATTGTTGTAATTGTTTTATTTTATTATTGGGTATTGTTAATCTCTTACTGTGCTTAATTTATAAATTAAACTGTGATAGGTGTGTATGTATAAGAAAAAGTATATATAAGGTTTGGTACTATTGGAGATTTCAGGCATCTCCTGGGGGTCTTAGAAAGTATCACTTGGGGTTAAGGGAGTGTGCAACTGTAACAAAGTTATCTTTGTTTGTTTGTTTGTTTTTTTGAGACAGAGTCTCACTCTGTCACTGAGGCTGGAGTGCTGTGGTGTGATCTCAGCTCATGCAACCTGTACTTCCCGGGTTCAAGCAATTCTTCTACCTCAGCCTCCTGAGTAGCTGGGATTACAGGCACGTGCCACTGCGCCTGGCTAATTTTTGTATTTTTAGTAGAGATGAGGTCTCACCACGTTGGCCAAGCTGGTCTCTTAACTCCTGACCTCAAATGATTCACCTGCCTCAGCCTTCCAAAGTGCTGGGATTACAGGTGTGAACCACTGCATCTGGCCAAAGTTATCTTTTCTTAAAAGAAAGATTTTCCAGCTAAAACAGAGTTGTAGAAAATCTCAGATGAGCTTTAAAAAATTTGCTTTTTCAGGGCAGATAACAGATGGGGATCAGTAGTTTGTCAGAAATTATTCACAAAATCAAATAAAATCTAGCTGTGATCTGATATATCCTGTTTGATTTTGTTCAGTGACTTGCAGTTATCATAGATGCTTATTTGAACGTCTTTCCTTCCTGTAAGCTCTTACCAGACAGCAGTGTATTTTATCCATCTTTATGCAAGATGTACTTTGCTATAGATACAAATTGTGACTTAAAAATTTTTAAATGTGGGGATAGTGGAGTAAAAGTATAGAGGATTTCTTTTTAGCAGTTAGATTGTTATCAGCTTAAAATAGCCTGTTATCACTATAAGATGGGTTTTGTAAGTCTCATGGTAATCATAAAGGAAAAGCCTAAAGTAGATTCACAAAAGATAAAAAGTAAGGAATCAAAGCATAATAGTACAGAAAATAATCATAAAGGAAAGGAGAAAGAGAAAGAAGCAAAAGATCTACAAAACAACTAGAAGCAATTAACAAAATGGCAGTAGGAAGTTCTTAAATTACATGTTGGTAATTACCATGGATATAAAGGGATTAAATTCTCCAAAGACCTGGAGTGACTGAATGGATTTTTTAAAAAAGAGCCAACTATATGCTTCCCACAAAAGACTTGACTTGTAAGGATACACATAGACTCAAAGTGAAGGGATGGAAAAAGACATTCCATGCAAATAGAAACCTCCAGCAGATTGCGTATGGCGAAAAAAAAAAATTCATCCTGCTTTAATTGAAAATGCTTTGTTGAGAGATTTGCAGTCAGAGGCAACCTGCTTATATACTGGCAAGTGTAGAAGGGGACAAGATAGACAAGACATGCTCACTAATGAGTCTCCCTGAACCCCATACCTCAGAAACGTAGAGCACAGTGAGAACTTTGGCATTTGACTTTTTAAGTGTCCAGCCAAAAGGAAAAACTAAACAAATAAAAGTCAGGCTCCAACTATTAAGCAAAAAGATTTAGGAGGACTAAGTGATTGACCAATAGTAAGAAAAGAGAAAGAATTTAATTAGGAATATGACATGTCCTTGGACCAGTAGAGGAGATGAGGTCATCCAAGCATAAGGTCAAGATAAGTTAATAGAGGAAGAGTGATATTAGTATTCAAAACCCAAAGGGAATCAAGAGAACAAACATCAGATTTCCCAAGAAGGTGTGAAATAATGAGGTAAGTCCTACATTTTTCTAGGAAGGAATCAATAGGTTTAAAAGGAAAATCAAGTGTAGATGTAAAGACAAATTATTTAAAATAGAGTGAGTGACACCAGAAAAAAAAAGTTTAAAATTTTGATTGTAGGGTCAGGGTTAAAGAATGTTGCTTTGCCGGATGGGCGCAGTCGCTCATGCCTGTAATCCCAGTAATCCCAGTGCTTTGGGAGGCCGAGGTGGGCGGATCACGAGGTCAGGAGATCGAGACCATCCTGGCTAACACAGTGGAACCCTGTCTCTACTAAAAATACAAAAATTAGCCAGGCATGGTGGTGCATGCCTGTAATCCCAGCTAGTCTGGAGGCTGAGGCAGGAGAATCACTTGAACCCAGGAGGCGGAGGTTGCAGTGAGCCGAGATCACGCCACTGTACTCCAGCCTAGGCAACAGAGCGAGACTGCATCTCAAAAAAAAAAAAAAAAAAAAAAGAATGTTAGCTATGTTAAACTATTTGGTTTGTTACCAACTGCTTTTTTTTTTCTTTTGGCAAAAAAATATTAAGGATACTTTGCTTTAAGTTCTAACAAGTGCAACTATATTTCTATTAAAGTGAGTATGCACTTTTGAATAAAATAAAATTTAACATGATAAGATTTCTGTTTCTTTGTGTAAAATGCTATTTCTTATTCCTACAGCTTCTAAGACCACGAGAGAAAAAGTTGGGACTAGGTAAGTCGTGTAACCTCTAACCCCTCACCCCTGCTGCTTGCATGGTGACATGAACCAGTGTGTATTGTCCCAGTTTGGAATAGGGCCAAAGTACAGTAACTTCCTATGATGGTTTTTAATGATCTTAATGACATTTAAATGGTATAACTTGGGTCGCCTGTATAAGTCAAGGCCCACTCAGGAAAATAGAAACCACTGTAAGTCTTTCAGTGTAGGGAATTTAATACTGAGTCTCTGGTTACACCCCTGAAGGAGTTCCTGAGAAACCAAATGGAGCAGTGAGGCTACTAAGATTAGTAACAGCTGGAGGTCACTGCCACCCCTAGGGATGGAGCAACAGCAGGAAGAGATGTTGTTACAGCCCAAGAACCTGGGCTGCCCAGAGGGAGCTAGAATGATGGGGCGGGGGCTGCCTAGCAGGAGCTAGAACTGTGGGAAATTCCCAGTCAGAGGTAGGAGGGAGAGTAACAGAGGGAGGACCACGTAGACTTTTCCCTTTTCCCCTCCCTGCAGTCTTCTACCTGTACCTCCCAAAACTGTTTGGCAGCCAGTTGACAAGAGAATCTGGAATATGTAGTTCACTACAATATAGCACAGAGTAGGGAAGGGCCAGAGAATGGGTCTGAGGGCAAATATCTTCGACCAGCATGCTGCAAACCTTGGAACATTCTTTAAGTTACAAGTTTAAAAAGTTACTCTTTTATTTAAGGCTGGGCGCAGTGGCTCACAAATGTAATCTTAGGACTTTGGGAGGCCGAGGCGGGCGGATCACGAGGTCAAGAGATCGAGACCATCCTGGCCAACATGGTAAAACCCCATCCCTACTAAAAATACAAAAATTAGCTGGGCGTCGTGATGCGCATCTATAATCCCAGCTACTCGGGAGGCTGAGGCAGGAGAATCGCTTGAACTCAGGAGGCAGAGGTTGCAGTGAGCCGAGATCACACCACTGCGCTCCAGGCTAGCGACAAAAACAGTTATTCTTTATTTTTAAAAAAGGAAGCTTTTCCAGCTTTTAAACATACAGCATTATTGAAAAGCTCGTATGAGCTCAGTAATTCTGAGAGGAAACTCTGCCTTTATTTGTGCCAAAACTTAACATGAAGAAAGCACAATGCTTAACTGGAGTCTGCTATCTTGAAGACCATCAATTCCCAAGCATCAAATGTTCTCAGTATCTGAACCCAGAAGATTCTTTGGGATTCAAAAAAATCTGGAAACTGCCATGAAACCAAAAAGTGTAAATATTCACTCCTTTATCTTTTCGAGACAGTCTTGCTCTGATCCCCAGGCTGGAGTGCAGTGGCACAATCTCGGCTCACTGCAACCCCTGCCTCCTGGGTTTGAGCTATTCTTGTGCCTCAGCCTCCCGAGTAGCTGGGATTACAGGCGTGTACCACTATGCCCGGCTAATTTTTGTTTGTTTGAGACGGAGTTTCGCTCTTGTTGCCCAGGCTGGAGTGCAGTGACACGATCTCGGCTCACTGCGATCTCTGCCTCCTGGGTTCAAGCAGTTCTCCTGCCTCAGCCTCCCAGGTAGCTGGGATTATAGGCATGCACCACCACGCCCAGCTAATTTTGTATTTTTAGTAGAGACGGGGTTTCTCCATGTTATTAAGGCTGGTCTCGAATTCCTGACCTCAGATGATCCGCCTGCCTCAGCCTCCCAAAGTGCTGGGATTATAAGCGTGAGCCACCGCGCCTGGCCAATTTTTTGTATTTTTAGTAGAGATGAGGTTTCGCCATGTTGGTTAGGCTGGTCTCAAACTCCCTGACCTCCAATGATCCACCCGTCTCAGCCTCCCAAAGTGCTGGGATTACAGGCATGAGCCACCACACCCAGCCAATATTCACTTCTTAACAAAATAAGTTAGAAGAGTTCAGCCTTGCTCATAAGACACTTGTGAGGGGTCTGGACTAGAGAATGCAGGAATCCCCAAGTCCTGCTCCTGACAAGTTACCCTAGCCTGCCAAGTCCCTGTGGGACTTTGAGGCATGGAGCTGGCTAAGTAATTGTCATCTAGGCCTTTGGCCCCAAATACCAGAGCAAGGGTCTAGTGTACCAGGCTTATGGTGTAAAAGGCACTCCGTGTGTAGCTTTTGTGGAAATGGACTTAGAGCTGGGAAGAGCAAAAGCAGGGAGCCTTGTTAGGTGGTCATCTAAGCATCAGAAGGTAGTACCTGGAACTAAGTGAAGGTGGAGAAGAAAAAGGGAATTGAAATGTTTTGGATGGAGAATCAATAGGACTTAATTACAGTTGAGAAGTTATGGTTAAAGGCAGGAAATCAAGAATCATCTCTAGACCTGTGGATGGAGCAGTTGGATAGTTGGTGCCTTTCCTGGAGAGGTGGCCTGTAAGAGAGAGGTAGAAAATTGGAAGATGATTTTGCAATGTTATCTTTGAGATTTCTGAAATACCCAAGTGGAGATATTAAGTAGGAAGCTGATTTGTAAATGTGGAGCTCATCAGTGTCTTAGGGGGATGCCAAGGAAACACCAGATAGGTTTTTAAAGCATGAGAATGTGATAATTTTTACATAATCTCAGACTTTTGAACTTATTAAACTATTTCTTTGCTAAACTGAAATAGAGGTATGATCTATTCTATTAAATTGACATCTGAATGGGGGTGTGTGGCCAGCTACCTTCTTGATTATATATGTAATATACATGAACTTATGTACTTAAGGTGAAAAATACCAATTTATTAATATGACTTCTGGAGGACTAATGTGTGCTCTTCAGGTGCTAAACAATTTCCTTCATGTTCAAATGCATATGTAAAGATTTCCGTTGATTTTCTTGAATGGATATACTTTCATTTTTAGGAACTGCATATATTCATGGAATGAAACATGCCACAGGAAACTACATAATTATTATGGATGCTGATCTCTCACACCATGTAAGTGGTATGTTTCTTTATTAGCTATTTATGGTAGTCTTAGCCTATTTTACTGACTTACTGTTTATTCTTTCCAAATTTCAGCCAAAATTTATTCCTGAATTTATTAGGTAGGTACTATTTCTAATATTTGAAAGAAATATGACTGGAACCATTTATCTTACTGGTTTTGGGCTTATTTTCATTTTTTATTAATCAAAAATACACATACTATTTTTTCTATCAAAAATATAAACAAAGTTTGGGAAGTCAAGGTAGGAGGGTTGCTTGAAGTCAGCAGTTTGAGACCAGCCTGGGCAACAAAACAAGTACTTGTCTCTACAAAAAAAAAATAAGAAAAATTAGCCAGGCACAATGGCATGCGCCTGTAGTCCCAGCTACTCAGGAGGCTCAGGTGGGAGGATCACATGAGCCCAGGACTTTAAGGCTGCAGTGAGCTATGATCATGCCTCTGCATTCTAGTCTTGGTGACCCTGAGACAGAGTGAGACCTTGTCTCTAAAATATTTATCTGTATAGGTAGTAGACACACACACACACACAACACACATTTGAGACTAAATGATGTATTTTAGGAGTCCTGAGGAGCAAATCAACAGGTAGTTCGTTATCTGAATTCTTTCAGACCACAGAAAAAGGTGGAAGGTGGCTTCTCTGATAAATGGAATTAAGCCTTGAGTTATTAGAGTAAAACACCATGAACAAAAGAGTTTATTCCAGGAATGCCAGAATGGCTTATTATTGGTAATCACTTATAATTCATTCATTATGTTAACAATGTAGTGTGGTTAAGTCTGTAGATGCTAAAGGAGATATTATTTACTACTATTTTCTAGTTAAAACTTTAAGAATAGAAGGAAACCTCTTAAGCATAATCAAAATAACCCAGTCCTAATACAAATATCACACCAAATAGTGAAATGCTGAATCATTTCCAATACATGCATTAATACAGGCATGCTAGCTATCATTAAACATGGAAATGTTAATACAGTAAGACAAGAATTTAGTTAAATGTTAGTAAAACATACACAATTATATTTGTTTGTAGGCAATATAATTAAATTCTTAGCCCAAAAGATCACAAAACCTCTGTGAATAAGATTTGGGAAGCTGTCCTGAGTTTAAGCTAGATACACAAAACCAGAATCAGATTATTGTCCCTCCAGTTCAGGGAGTTCAGGGAGTTCCCACTAACATCTAGGGAAAAATCCAAGTTCCTTCCCTTGTCCCTCAAGCCCCTATGTGTTTGTTGGCCCCTGCCTCCCTTTCTGACCTCTGCCTTGTGCTCTTTCCTTTTTGCTTTCCATGCCATAAGCATGCTTCTGAGTTCACAGAGTTCTATTTTCCTTTGCCTGAAATGCTGTTTCCATGCTCCTTGATGACCATCTGCTGCTCATCCTTCAATCTCTGCGTAAAGTCACCTTAGACCTTTTTTGCTTATATCTCCAGTATACAAAAGCCTCTTTAACCTGTAGAGTAGAAAATGGGCAAAAAGATACAAACAGACCATCTGTAGAAGAAATCCAAATGGCTAATAAAAGAAGACGTTCTTCCTGGGATGTAGTCAAGGAAATAAACACAAAATAACTGTGTGTGACCATTTTATTATCCATTAGTTTAACAAAGTTAAAAACTTTTAGAGCAGTAATATCCAGTACCAATAAGATGGTAAAAAATGGACACACAAATATTGCTGAAGGAAGTATAAGTTGCTATAACCCTTTTGGAAAATATGTGTTCAAATTTGGGAAAATATGTGTTAGAATTAAAAATACTCAGGCTTGGCCGGGTGCGGTGGCTCACGCCTGTAATCCCAGCACTTTGGGAGGCTGAGGCGGGTGGATCACGAGGTCAGGAGATCGAGACCATCCTGGTGAACACAGTGAAACCCTGTCTCTACTGAAAATACAAAAAAGTTAGCCAGGCGTGGTGGTGTGCACCTGTAGTCCCAGCTACTCGGGAGGCTGAGGCAGGAGAATGGCGTGAACCTGGGAGGCGGAGCTTGCAGTGAGCCGAGATTGCGCCACTGCACTCCAGCCTGGGCGACAGAGTGATACTCTGTCTCAAAAAAAAAAAAAAAAAATACTCAGGCTTCATTTGGGCAATTCCAGTATATTCCATTTTGGGGAGTCTAAGCAGTAATACATTTATAAAAACGTTTATTGTGGCCAGGCACAGTGGCTCATGCCTGTAATCCCACGCTTTGGGAGGCCGAGGCAGGCAGATCATGAGGTCAAGAGATTGAGAGCATCCTGGCCAACATGGTGAAACCTCGTCTCTACTAGAAATACAAAAAATTAGCCGGGCATGATGGCACTCGCCTGTAGTCCCAGCTACTTGGGAGGCTGAGGCAGGAGAATCACTTGAACCCGGGAGGTGGAGGTTGCAGTGAGCCGAGATCGCGCCATTGCACTCCACCCTGGCAACAGAGCGAGACTCCATCTCAAAACAAAACAAAATAAAACAAAAAAGTTTATTGTAGCACTGTTTATTGTGGTTGAGAGGGTAGGGCACCATGGAAACAACCCCAGAGGTGTGTGAGTTGAATATTCTATGAAGTAGTTTTGCAGTTATTAAAAAGAATGGGAAAGAGCTCTCTTGACCTGTAGGGATGTCTGTGATTCCATGATTTGCATTGTTTTTGTTTTGAGATGGAATCTCACTCTGTCATGCAGGCTGGAGTGCAGTGGCGCAATCTCAGTCACTGCAACCTCCACGTCCCAAGTTCAAGCAGTTCTCCTGCCTCAGCCTCCAGAGGAGCTGGGAATACAGGCACGTGCCACTACACCTGGCTAATTTTTGTATTTTTAGTAGAGACAGAGTTTCACTATGTTGGCCAGGCTAGTCACGAACTCCTGACCTCAAGTGATCCACCCGCCTCGGCCTCCCAAAGTGCTGGGATTACAGGCATGAGCCACCACATCTGACCCTATATTATGTATTGTTAACTGACAAAAACCAGGTCAGATGTACTTTTTTTGCATCCCAATTTTGTAAATGCAACCAAAAATCCTAGGGGTGTATGTGTGTCTTTATCTTTCTCTAGGCAAAGAAAAGTGTGGCAGGACATCAGGCTGTTTTTAGTATTATTTGCTTCAAAGAAGGCAAGAACAGAATGGAAGGGTATTAGGAAAATTAATTATTTTGAGAGACAAGGTCTTCCATTGTCACCCAGGCTGGAGGTACAGTGGCACAATCACAGATCACTGCAGCCTGAACCTCCCTGGCTCAAGCCATCCTCCTGTTGCAGCCTCCCAAATAGCTGAGACTAAAGGCATGTGCCACCGTGCCCGACTAATTTTTTTTTTTTTTTTTCTGAGATGGAGTCTCACTCTTGTTGCCCAGGCTAGAGTGCGGTGGCGTGATCTCGGTTCACTGCAGCCTGCCTCCTGGGTTCAAGTGATTCTCTGCCTCAGCCTCCTGAGTAGCTGGAATTACAGGCACCCGCCACCATGCCAGGCTAACTTTTATATTTTTAGTAGAGATGGGGTTTCACCATCTTGGCCAGGCTGGTCTTGAACTCCTGACCTCGTGATCCACCCGCCTCGGCCTCCCAAAGTGCTGGGATTACAGGCGTGAGCCACTGCACCCAGCCTGTGTCGACTTCTCTTAAAAGTTTTGTTTGTGTAGCTCATGAAAATGACTGTTGAAAGCTCAGTGGCTTTTTCTAATTGACAGCTAATTTATTCTACAGGAAGCAAAAGGAGGGCAATTTTGATATTGTCTCTGGAACTCGCTACAAAGGAAATGGAGGTGTATATGGCTGGGATTTGAAAAGAAAAATAATCAGGTAGGTACGGTGTTACAACTTCTTTATTAGTATAACTACTGGAAATGTATTCATAGCAAGTATTTGGATTAGCTATCATGCTGCCTGGGATTTGTGGGATCAGGTTATAACTTCCAGTAAATATTCCCAGATTCTTACAGTTTTTCTTGTGATTAGAGCCTGGATGTTTTTTATTAAGGAAAAATCAGCATAAACCTTTGGACCTTTGGTAGAAATGGTCTCATTCAGCAAAAGTTACTGTACTGGACCTTCAGTTTTATGTGACCTGTTCCATACTTTTGGACTACATATGTAGGGTTTCTCCCCATAATTATAGTGTAATTTTAATTAAGATTGATTTCAGACAGACCTGGGTTAAAGTGTTAGCTCACTGCAACCTCTGCCTCCCGGGCTCAAGCAATTCTCCTGTCTCAGCCTCCCGAGTAGCTGGGACTGTGGACATGCGCCACCATGCCTGGCTAATTTTTGTTTTCGTAGCAATGGGGTTTCACCATGTTGCCCAGGTTGCCCTCGAACTCCTGAGCTCAGGTGGTCTGCCTGCCTCAGCTTCCCAGTAGCTGGGACTGTAGGCACGTACCACCACGCCCAGCTAATATATATATATATATGTATATATACACACACACACATATACATATATACACACACACACATATATATACACACACACATATATACACACATATATATGTATGTGTGTATATATATATGTATGTGTGTGTGTATATATATATTTTCACATTTTTTTTTTTGTAGTGATGGGGTTTTGCCATATTGCCCAGGCTGGTCACTCCTGGGCTCAAGTAGTGATCCACCCATCTTGGCCTCCTGGGATTACAGGTGTGAGCCACCGCGCCTAGCCAGGTCTTCTTTCATTGACTAAAAATTTCTCTTTTGTTCTAGATAAATAACATTTTTATGAAATTAATGTTACATTTATGAAATTAGCATTTTAACACTGTTCTTCGATGTGTTTCTCTTGTTTATAAATTGTATTTTGTAAAGAAAATCTGATTGTTTTATTTGGCAGCCGTGGGGCCAATTTTTTAACTCAGATCTTGCTGAGACCAGGAGCATCTGATTTAACAGGAAGTTTCAGGTACAGTGAAAATTTCCACTATTTTTATATAACTTCTTGGCTTACTTTCTTTCTTTACAATGGATATTTTAAAGAGACACTTTACATTTCCACCTTGTTTTTATTCTGGGATACTAAAAAGGCAGACTAAAATTCCTAGAAGTTGCTAATGAAGCCTAAACATCTCAAGGAGACATGCGCTTTTCCTTTAAAGAGCTGAAGGCAGTTAGGTTTGTGTGCTTGTTAACATGAGTATTAAGGCTCAACTGCTCTTTGGAATGTTGCTATTACTGATAATCTCTTCCAAAGAATAGCACGTACTTAATTTTCTGTATTTCATATGAATACTTACAGCATTGTCTACAGAAAAGGTTAAACTCTTTAATATTTATATAGAGCTCTCTCAGTTACCTTGTTCTCCATATGTTTAAGGAAATTTTTGTTGTTCAATTTGGTCAAAGCTTCGGTCCCTCTGAGTTTTGTGTGTCTGTTTCTGGGTGTATGGGGTGGTGTTCTAGATTTGCTGTAGTAGATGTGAGCTGCTTTGTGTGACTGACCATGGCAAATGACAAAACTTGCCAGATTTTTTTTTTTTTAATCTCTGAAACTATAAAATGCCCCTGCATCTACTTTAGTGACCCCAAGCCCCCCAAACATTACTTAATAATTTCTACTAGTTGATACTTTTTTCCACTAAATAATGTTGATTCTTGGGTCCTTTGCTTAATGCAGGAAAATCTAGGTCCTTAAATGTGAGAATTGACACACACACACACAAATTAGGACCTGGCTGTTGACAGTCAAAAAGAAAAATGAAGCCTCTCTAGAATTAAAAAGCAAATAGACTGGAGAGCTGAACTTGGGGATAAAAGAGAGGGGAGGCTATACCTAAGGCTAAAGAGTCATTTGTGATATGATTAAGATCTCTGATTACGGATGGGCGGTGGCTGGTGGATGGGCAGTGGCTTCTGCCTATAATCCCAGCACTTTGGGAGGCCAAGGCATGTGGATCACTTGAGGTCAGGAGTTTAACACCAGCCTGGGCAACATGGCAAAACCCTGTCTCTACTAAAAATACAAAAATTAGCCAGGTATGCTGGTGTGCGCTTGTAATCCCAGCTACTCAGGAGGTTGAGGCAGGAGAATCACTTGAGACCCAGAGGCAGAGGTTGCAGTGAGCCAAGATTGTGCCACTGCATCCAGCCTGGGCAATAGAGTGGGACTCTGTCTGGAAAAAAAAAAAAAAAACAAAAAAGATCTCTGATTGCCATGTGGCAACAATGCAAAGAATAGTGGCACTCACAAAATCTCCGTACAGAGGGAAGGGCCAGTGTGGATTTCACAGGCCACAGTTTTGATGGTTTTGAATAAAAACGTAGGGTAACTGGTAACTGGTTGTGAAGATAGAGGCTGTGAAGAAAAACACAGCAGGGAGAGGAATGGGGTGAGGGTGGTTTGCTGCATCAGAACCATACAAGGATTAGTGGAGGGGATGGGGGTTGAAGGATGGCCTGGGAGTTCTGGATTTTCATGTATTGACAGCAGTGATTAGCTGTGTTCTGTATAAGTGGCAGAGCAGCCAAACAGACAAAAGTGAACCTGTTAATTGCACAATTTTTTTTTTCTTTTTTCTGAGTTTTGCTCTTGTTGCCCAGGCCGGAGTGCAATGGTGCGATCTTGGCTCACCACAACCTCTGCCTCCCAGGTTCAAGAGATTCTCCTGCCTCAGCCTCCCGAGTAGCTGGGATTACAGGCATGCACCACCATGCCTGGCTAATTTTGTATTTTTAGTAGAGATGGGGTTTCTCCACGTTGGTCAGGCTGGTCTTGAACTCCCGACCTGAGGTGATCCTCCTGCCTCAGCCTCCGCAAGTGCTGGGATTACAGGCGTGAGCCACCGCACCCAGCCCAAAAAATTTTTTAAATAGGCTGGGCGCAGTGGCTCATGCCTGTAATCCCAGCACTTGGGGAGGCCGAGGCAGGTGGATCACGAGGTCAGGAGATCGAGACCATCCTGGCTAACATGGTGATACCCCGTCTACTAAAAATACAAAAAATTAGCCAGGCGTGGTCACGGCGGGCGCCTGTAGTCCCAGCTACTCGGGAGGGTGAGGCAGGAGAATGGCGTGAACCCGGGAGGCGGAGCTTGCACGAGCCCAGGTTGCACTGCACTTTAGCCTGGGCGACAGAGTGAGACTCTGTCTCAAAAAAACAAAAAATTTTTTTTAATAGTTAAATCTCATTGTCTTCTCATAAGAGTGGTGGTTTCTTAAATACATGCAATAAAGTTCACTTGTCGCTAGACAAAGCCCATTTTTGCATTAAATCCCTAGATTTAGGAAGCAGGTGCTTTTTACAAAATAAGAAAAGGAATCCTGGAAAGGCTACAGTCAATATAAAGCCATTTAATAGCATAGACCACCTGGATCCTAATCGCATTTATGGGATTATATGGCTTCATGTAACATTTTATTTTACTAGCCACAGTGTTAAAGTTATCATGTGGGTGGGGAGGAAGGAGGTGGCAGTGGAAAGAAATATCTTAGAAAATGATTCTTAAGGGGAATAAAGCAACTCTTAAAGAGAGGAAATATTTCATGGCCTAATCCCAATTTTAAAGGTAATGCTGGCTGGATGTGGTGGCTCACACCTATAATCCCAGCACTTTTGGGAGGCCAATGATGGAGGATATCTTGAGCCCAGGAGTTTAAGACCCCAGCTCTGGCAACATAGTGAGTCTCTCCGTCTCTACAAAAACTAAAAAAAAAAAAAAAAAAAAAAAAAAAATTCTAAGTTATTTAGCAAATATTTAATGGCCTTTCTTGCTTAGCCTGGCATGGTGGCACATGCCTGTAGTCTCAGCTATTTGGGAGGCTAAGGTAGGAGGATCTTTTGAGCCTGGAAAGTTGAGGCTGCAGTGAGCCATGGTTGTGCCACTGTACTCTGGGCAACAGAGTGAGACCCTGTCTCCAAAAATACAAATATATAAATAAAGGTAATGCAGAAACATAGTCCCATCGGTATCATAGTTCTTCCCACCCCACAATCCCAGTGCTCCCTCCCCTAACAGCATCTGACATATTATATATCTTTATTGAGTTTTTAAGTTCACTCCTTAACCCCAAAACATAAAAAAAAAAACCTGAAACCCAGTACATTGGTCAATAAATATTTATTATTGAATAAATATTGCTACCATCAGATTCTCCTCTCTCCATATTTATTCCAAATTGATTCCTTTGAATCCTTAAGGAAACTATGTGGATAAAAGAGTGCACACACTAAGCTGTCAGGTTCTTCTAAGGGCTGTGCTGTCCTATACCCACTTCATAGTCAAAAGATAAGGTCGCCTTAGAAGTCTAAGGGAAAAAAAATGTGGATTCAGGGTGAAACCCTGAGGCACAGTAGGTCCAGATGGCCTTAACTTCGAAGAGAACAAAGTTACACCAAACTGCCTCTTCTTGCTTTCTCCCCTCTCCCCACAAAAAAAGGTAGAAATTGCTGCCTCCCTACGAACTGAGACACTGATCTTTAAAAAAAAATAAAATAAAAATAAAGTAAAGTGTGACTCTGAAAATAGGGAGCTCCCTGCTATTTAGTTACTGAAGAAAGTGCTTGGGTTTACCCACTGGACCGCCCAACTCTGCTGTCTTTGTAAATCTGGTGTTTGGCCTGCAGTCCATCTAAAGTTAGGCTGCACATTCACCCACTGTTAAGTGTCTAACTGTGACCTCAATTGGTGATAGGTGAATCCCACCAGGATTGTTTCTATCCTTTGATGCCTCGTTCCTGTTTTAACCTAGCTTCCCTAGCTCATCCTAGAGCAACTTAGTTTATCCTGGGGAATTTATAAAGGAAATCATGAGAAATCAAAACTCATCATAAACATTTATTGGGAAATGACTGTGAATTATGAGGTTCTTTCTTGTCATCTAATATATATTGTTGCTTCATGATCATCTGTCCACCCTGTTGTTTCAATATTTGGAACAGTTTCTTTCAACTTTAAATTTTAGGGAAATCTTAAATAATGGATGGTTCTGCATGAAATGATTCATTTTACTGTATTTTACTAATTTCTGATAGTATGGTGGGAAAATAATTCTATAAAAGATACTGAGAATTCATTTTCAAAATTATTCTAAGTGATTTAGCAAATATTTAATGGCCTTTCTTGCTTAGGACAAAAATGTATCATAATCATCAAGTGTGGGAGCTTTTCTGTTTACCAGTGGCCAGTGAAAGTTTTAGGCTTTGTACATACCAGTGAACTCTTTGAAAGGTCAGGATACATAGGCATGTGTATTTATCCAGAAGTTGATACATATTTTTGATTTCTTACAGATTATACCGAAAAGAAGTTCTAGAGAAATTAATAGAAAAATGTGTTTCTAAAGGCTACGTCTTCCAGATGGAGATGATTGTTCGGGCAAGACAGTTGAATTATACTATTGGCGAGGTATGCAACTGATGCTAAATAGTGTGTCATGTTCCTGGTAAAGGAGCAGTAAGGTTTAGAATTTTTATAATAAAAAGTTTAACTTTCATAACTGCTAAATTGTGGAGGTCTTCTAGTTGTTTAGAATATTCACGCACAAAGGGTAAAAATTCACACTAGTACATTTGAACAGTAAGATTTAAAACATTAACAGTCAGCATTCTCTTTTAAATAATTAAAAGTTCCTGGTACTTTTTCAATCCTAGCCCTTCTAACTAATCAGCATTATGGACTGAGTCTCTTTGCTTCTTTTCCTTTTGTCACCGCCAATGGCCACCATACTTTAAAATGAATGATGAGTTCCATATGTCCATTTCCTGTTAGTAAGTGAAGACCAGGAATTACAGAGCAAGGAGGTGGTGATCTGTAATATTAAGGGCTAGTTAGTGAGCTCTTAGGGTAGGGAAGACTCTCCTCATTTAATAGTAAAACTCTTATTCAGAGCAAGAAAATAGCTATGGAATGTCACTTCTCTTGTGGAAGTTACAAGCTATTTTACTTAATGCTTAAACCATTGTAGCTAAATTTGACAAGTGAAAAATCTACGCAAAAGGCCATTTTACTTTTGGAGTATAATTTTTCCTTGAAATGCAAACTGAAACTTGAGTAAACCAAGGTAATACCTAGAATCAGTGCTTTTTAAACAGTTGCAGATTTGGTTCATGTGACCTATCTTTAGATAATGCATGTTTAATTTTAAAGACTTGGAGATACACACAGTTGCTTTAATAATCCCCTAATTTTATACTTACTTTAAGGACCTCTGTTGTAGGACTAATCTTTTTTTTGTTGTGTTGGTAATGTGGTATACCGGCTAAGCTGCCTAATTGTTTTTAAAGACTAACGTTAATTTTTTTTTTTTTTTAAACTAGGTTCCAATATCATTTGTGGATCGTGTTTATGGTGAATCCAAGTTGGGAGGAAATGAAATAGTATCTTTCTTGAAAGGATTATTGACTCTTTTTGCTACTACATAAAAGAAAGATACTCATTTATACTTAACGTTCATTTCAGTTTAAACATGAAAGAAGCCTGGTTACTGATTTGTATAAAATGTACTCTTAAAGTATAAAATATAAGGTAAGGTAAATTTCATGCATCTTTTTATGAAGACCACCTATTTTATATTTCAAATTAAATAATTTTAAAGTTGCTGGCCTAATGAGCAATGTTCTCAATTTTCGTTTACATTTTGCTGTATTGAGACCTATAAATAAATGTATTTTTTTTTTGCATAAAGTATTGCTGCCTTCATTAGAGTATGTGAATGTAGAATTTTTTACATGGGGAATAATTTGAAATAGTCTTTATAAAAACTGGAATCATAGATCTTTATACCTAATAGATCTCAGAAGTAAGATAATGTTAACTGATGAAATGTTTATGGCTGTGTCTGTATGAATTGAAAAAGAAATACACACCTCTGCCCTTTCCTTAAAAATGTATCTCAAATTTCTTAAACTAGAAAATACATTTAGAGCAGGCATTTACAGTTCGGTTCTTTTCAGCTGTTGAATTGATGAAACATTTCATCTATCAAAGCAGGTCTATTTAAAATGCATATTGTGAATTGGGAAACAATTTGACAGCAGTTGATTACATAGCCGTTTTTTTCTCTTTTGAGCAATAACCTCTATCAGTAAGGAAATATATTAATGACACTGAGGCAGAAACTTAGCTGCTACAGTAATTTTTAAACATCTTACTGAATTATATAACAATTTTTTTCTCAAAAGACTTGTTTTCATATTATTTAAAGACCCTCAGCAAAGCTCACATCCCTACTAATTTGAAAAATCTCTGCCTTAAGCTCTTCTCTCCATTTAGAAAAGTGTTCTGCCAGTTAAAATTTGGGCTAAGCTATCCAATAAAGCCAGGGCAAATATTATGTTTACCCACTTTCTCTAAAGTAGGTATTTCAGAAGAGATCAGTTAATTTCTAACTGTAGCATAGGTTATGGTCATGTAGTATCTTTTAAAATTTGAGTAAGGGCATGCTTTGAGCAAGTAAGTTTAAGTTGACTTTCTTCTGGAAATAAAAGTAAGAGGTGTCTCAAAATTATTTATTGAACAGTATTCCTAATTACTCCATTTTCCTGGCTTAAATTGGCTGCTGAAGAAATTGAGGCCAGGCACAATGGCCCATGTCTATAATCCCAACACTTTGGGAGGCCAAGGCAAGAGGATGGCTTGAGCACAGGCATTTGAGACCAGCCTAGGGAACACAGGGAGATCCTGTCTCTACAAAAATATAAAAAAATAAGCTGGGTGTGATGGCACTCACCTGTGGTCCCAGCTACTTGGGAGGCTGAGGTGGGAGGTTCACTTGAGTCTGGGAGGTCAAGGCTGCAGTGAGCTGTGATCATGCCTGGACAACAGAGTGAGACCCTGTCTTTTTTAAAAGAAAAAAAAAATTGAAAATCTGATTTTTCATTTGCATTTCTCTCTGACAGTTTCTACCAGAAATGAATCCCAGACTATAAAACCTGTGGTGTCATTTCAAACATTAAAACCACCCCCTCCCACACTTCTATAGTTGAACCCATAGTACACATTCCAATAAGGGCCACTCTTGTTCTGTTTCCCTTATGTCTAGAACTGTCCAGCTGGCCAGTGAGGGAACTGCTTTCCTTGGGGAAGAGACTTCTCTCATTCATAACAAGAAAATTCATCAGTGCTTGATGTGAAATTAGTTTTAAGCTAAGATAATAGAAATGTAATATTCTCAGTTTTTTTGGAGTGGTTAGAATTTATTTTTTCTTAACCTAAACTCAAAGTTGAGTTCTCAGTGCCAAGTATGTGGAGCAGAAATTAACAACCTTAGAGAACCTAATATAGAGATAGTACTGCCTTCTCAGATACTCACTAGAGTAGATAATGTTTGCCCTTTAAATCTTTTTAGTTATTCGCACAATCATTATCACAACACTGTCACTCTTGGAATTTACCATAGAGAGAGTATTTGAGCAGTGAAGACTCATAGCATTTGGAAGTCATTTAGAAAAGAATCTGGAATATTTAGATGCATTTTTGTAGTAAATCTGGTGCTTAAACACTGTAAAATTAAATATTTACATCTGAATCCAGCATCCCATTTTGCTTTGTAAATGAGGCCAAAGATGAAATCCAGATGTTTTCCCTTTGTATTTGTATTATCACTATATGGAATCTAAGTATATCTAAGGAAAACTAAACTTAAACTTACTTTGCTTATTTCATATTAGTTTTTATCTGTCTTCTGCAGTGTGCAATTAGATTCTTTAGTTCTCTGAATCAAATGCTTTGCCCCAACCCCTTTTTCCACGACTGTTTTCAGCTGTTTTCCCTTGAAATACTGACTTGGTTTTTAAAGATACATTTTATCACAATTGCAGAAATGTGTTGTATAAAAGTTTGTTAAACAGGGCTAACTGAAGTCTTAGATGTTGAACAGCTATGTGTAACCATAATTTATACTACTTGCAGCGAACTCAGATTATTTTCGGATGTTAAGTGCGGCTTGAAACTATGTTAATTTGAAATCTAAAGAAACAGCAAAAGACAGGTGTATTTACGTAAAGATCACATATTAAGGAAACAGGCTTGGTTAATTCCTCACTATTGACATCTATTACTTGTCAATACATTTAACCAACCAATGATACTTTAAATCATAATGTTACTTTGACCAACCTACTTTAAAAGGTTGGTTCAAAAATGTTGAGGAGATAATGTATTGGTTGGGATTGACCTAAATTTACAAAGCAACCATGTGCTGTCTTATGCTACCCAGATTGTGGGAGCACCAAAAGCTATGTCCCTAGGACTACAAAGTGTGTTGTTCAAGGATCTTGCAGAGAGCCAGTGCCCCTATTGGTAACATCACTTCTCATCCTTAAGTTTCACCAGTTGGGTGGCCTCAAGGCACTAGGATTCCCATTTTTTTTTTTTATTCAGGTCAAAGAGAAGAGTCCATCACTGTGACTGGGAAGAATGTCAAGTCACAGGGTAACGGCGGACCTTAATAAAATCTTGGCCTGTCTGCACCGAATACCCCACCAGGAAGGGCTAAGGCATCCATGGGGTTGTGTCTCATCTCAAGTCGCTGTGTGAAGCACGAGGCCCTCACACCTCATTTAAGGCAGGAGGCGTCAGTGGCGACCGGCCAGGTGTCCCGGCGCCTTCCCGCCGCTTCTCAGCCGTGGAAGCGCGGGCATCTGAGCACGTGGAGCCGCCCCAGGCCGCCCCGCACACCCCCTCCCGCCAGATGTAGTCCAGGCCCAGCTGGGCCCGCGCAGGGATCCCCAGCACGGCCACCTGACTGAGTGCTGGGCGTGCTGCGGCCCGCTGCTTCTGCCTCCGCCGCCGGCGCTGCGGCCAGAGGAAGGCGCCCGCCGAGCACACGGGCCCCGGGAGCGCACTGCGGCCATTATTCGCGGCGCCTCCTAGTGGGTCAATGGCAAATCCGCCTGGTTCTCGCGAGAGCTCCCCCCTCAGTGGGGATTATATAATTTCCCTCAGGCGGGGGTGGGGGTGCTGAGAGCACCCTCCCTCAGGAAAAGTTAGGTGCAAGCAGGGGTGGGAGTAAGAGGAACCCCCCTGGGGAAAAGGGGGTTGGGGTGCTGTCCCCACTGCCCCCCCATTTAGCTGGACAATGAGTCCTCTTATGCTAATGAGGCACTTACGTCACTTCCGCTCTTTCTCGGCCGCCATTTTGGCTAGGGCAGGTTCGGGGACTCGGTCCGAGGCGCTTGTATTGTCTGCTGAGGGGAGACGCGGGATCAGCCCCCTCCCCCGCCCGTTGCCGCCGCCACCTCCGCCGGCCCGGTCTCCCCTCCGCCGCCAGCCGGGATCCATGAGCTGAACTCCCGCCCCCCCGGCCGCCGCCATCTTGTGCCCCCTCCCCCTCCCGCAGGCAGCGCTAAGGGGGATTTTGGCGTCTTCTCAGACACAGCTCCCTCTCTCGGTCCCCGCTGCTGAGGAGCGAGAGGAGCGCGGCCGCCGCCGCCCGCGCCGGTGAAGCCGCCTCTCCCACACCCTCCGTCTCCTCCCTCCGCCCCTCCTTTGTCTGCACCGCTCGACGACGCCGCCGCCGCCCGCCGCTCTGCTGCGCCCGCCGCGCCCCCCGGCAGCACCCGCGGCCGCGGCGCGAGCCGGAGTCCGCCGAGCCGGAGCGCGACGAGGCCCCGGGCGCGCCCTCCCTGCTGCCGCCACCGCCGTGCCGCCGCCATCCGCCCGCCGCCGCCTCCGCCGCCGCTGTCCGGCCCCCGAGCACGCCGGCCCCGCGCGCGCCTCGAGGCCGAGTCAAGGTAAGCCCGGCGCCGCCGCGCGCGGACTCGCGGCCCTGCCCTGCCTCGCCTCGCCTCCCGAGCCCGGCCCGCGCGGCCCCCAGTCCAGCCCGGCCCCGGGCGCGGGCGCATTGTTGTTCGCATCGCCGCCCTCCAGCCGCACACACGCTCCTTTGCACACCCCGGCGCCGACGGGTCCCCCGTCCCGGCACGGACCGCTACCCGACTCTGCTCTGGAGGTCCAGGCGCCTCCTCCTGCAGCCCGACCATCTTCTCCGCCCCGTGAGCCCACCGAGGCCAGCAGCCTTTGCAGCTAAGGGCATCGCCCCCACCCCGCCCCCAGCCAGCACCGAGCTTCTCCCATCCCTGGAACTAATCCCGTCCGCCCCCCACCCCCAAAAGGAGCCCCCCCCACGCACACCCCCATGCCTGGAACCAGTCTTCTGCCAGGTCTGCCCACCTTTACCTGGGGGAGGGGGGACGGGGTTTGGGGGGGCGGGGAGCATGCATGGCATGGAGTGAAAGTCTTTGCCTCCCCTGTGCAATCCTTCCTCCCCAACCTGCCAGCTTCCCTCCTATCCTGACCACAGTTCACCACCATCCCTTTTCCCCAGTCTCAGCTGCCTGGTCAGCACCACTTTCGAACATTCTGAGCCCCAACTTTGCAGTAAGGTGGTAGAAAATGGAAACCCAGAGAGCTGCAAAAAGATTTTCTTTTAATGTAATGAATGGGGAGTAGTTTTGTGAACACCCTCGTATTCACCTCTTCTTTCCTCTGGGCGGCCTGCCTGCCTTCCCCTCCCCCCCAACCTTGATTCCTGTCTGCTGGAAAAGGCGCGATTGCTTCTCTTCCTCTTCTGCCCAAGACCAAGACTCTAGGTCTGATATCCTTTTTAGCCACACACACACCCCCCACACACGAAGTCTTCTTAATCTTCTTGCATTTACCAGTTCCTCTGGACACTTCTTGCCATAACCCCATTTCGCAGACAAAGGCTTAGGAGGGAAAAAGAACCAAACTGTTTCTGTGTTTGTCATGTTAATGATGTCCATCTCCACACACCCAGTTCCCATCCCTGATGCTTCTTGTGTCTGTATCTTGAACCTTCAGAATGAAAAGAAAAAAATCTCTTGGATAGCTTGATACAGTTTCTTTAGAAATCTGCATTGTTGCTTCTGGTTTATGGCCATGGAGAAAATACCAGCCCCCACCCAAAATGCACCGCAGCCAAGTCGGCTAAAGGCGATGAGTGTTGGAGTCAGTAGGGGGCGCATTCTCTGCACTGGGTAAGGCTGCAGAGGGGGGAAGGGCCCCCGAGCTAGAACAGGATGTGCTTCACAGCGCCTTCTACAGACCATGGGAAAATGGGCCCAGCAAGACATACTCGCACTCTTAGTTGGTGAGCTGACAGCAACATGGCGAAGGATTAAGTGAGTCAAGAGCAGTGATTTTACTTCTTTTAAAGAGCCCACCCTGCATTTTAGAAGTTTTCTCCTTTTACTTTTTCAAAACTGTTGGCCCCCAGTCCACATTTGTTCTTGACGAATCACCTTGACATATCCTTGGTTCGGATTCCCTTCCTCTGGAGTTCTTCCACCTCAAGTTTTGAATGTGTCACCATATCTTTCCGAAGTCTGGTGGTAAAGGAGGTTTGAAACCTGAAAGTAACAGGTTTGGGGGCATAGCTGGTTAACTCCTTTCTTCATAGGCCAAATCTTTCCAATTCTTTGAGAGTTAAAAATCATTCTTGAGAGATGTTGGATTAAGTGTGTAGATGGGTGTCATGATTTGCAAAGCCTTGTTGGTAAACATCAAGCCCATGTTGGGTTCTTCATTGTCGAACTCAAGTGTTGATTGTAAAAATTTCGTTTCCCTCCAAATTTGGACTTGTAATTGCCATTCATTATCCCAGCAGCCAACCACCTTTACAAAAATGTTGATACCAGTCTTCTGTGAGCACCCACCTTCTTAGGGTGTGTTGATTTCTATAGATTTTACTCCTCTTGTTATTTCCATAGGTGTGAGATGCACAATGCGAAACCTAGGCCCCAGCTTTTACACCATGATGCGCAGGGTTGTACTTTTTGTACTGAACTGATAGGTGGCCTAGTGGTTATGCCCTGTACTACCATTTTGAGGATCTGGACTCCGTTTCCTGCCTTGCTCTTTGGACCACATTGTCAATTCACACCGGTGGGTATATTCATTTTGGAGGGTGGGAACTGCAGCAACAGGGAAGCCAGAGACTTCCTCCTCCTTGATCACCACCAAAACCAACACTTCCAAAATTTCAGCCTAGCCACATTCCTCAAGGAACCGGTTAGAGCTGGTTGCAGTAGTGGGTTCTGAACACTTATAAGAAATTACTTACAGCTTTTTTAAGAGAAATTTTTACAGATGCTAATATTGTAATCATTTGCATTCTACACCCCTTTGTATAAAGTATTCAGTTACTATTACTTTGATAACCCAATCTCTAGAGTTGCTAAGCTTCTAAAAGCCTTAAATGTCGGATGAAAACATGCTTTTCCATGAACTTGTTCTTGCTACCAAAGATTGACACTGGTTGATGTTTGTGGGTACCTTTAAGACTTTGTTACAAGTATGTTACATAAATACACCAAGATAAGTTTATGGGGAACTGAATGGGTGTATTCTTTGATACCTAGTTAACCAGTTGGTGCTTAACAGGAGAATTTTTCATTGGAGAATTGCTACCAAGTAACATTTTGGTGAGTGAAAAGGAGGCCCTTTGGTACAGGTATTTGACTAGAGACATTGCTTCTACAATTTCTTAGTCATTGTGAAAAATCACATATTTAAATGGGATTATTTAAATTTTTAGATACTGTATAGTATTTGTAGGCAGGTATAGTTTTTATCTTTGTTTGATGTTTTATATGCAGTTATTTAAGTTCTGAAAATGAGCATATAATTTGAAGACAACTTATTTAAGGGAATGTTTGAAATGAAGTTTGTCGAGGGGCTTTTGTTTGATTTAGCAAATGAGATACAGTGTTGAATGATGTCCTAAGTGGTAACTGCCATTTTCCCTTAAAGGAAAACTTGCTGTGAGCTCTTAGAAAGCATGTATTCTACAGTTTCAAAGGTTTCTTGGTTTTAACACTCAAAAAATAAGGTGAGGGCAGGCGAGGTGGCTTATGCCTGTAATCCCAAAACTTTGGGAGGCTGAGGCAGAAGGATCACTTGAGGCCAGGAGTTCAAGACCAGCTTGGGCAACATAATGAGATCCTGTCTCTACTAAAAAAAAAAAAAAAAAAAAAGTGAAACAATTGGGCTTGAAGACTGGAATTTATAGTAGGTAAACTATATACTTCATTAAAGTATAGTAAAAGGCTCAGTTAACTAGAGTGTGGGGAATGGGTATTCTGTTTAACTGAACTTTAAGTAGAAATTTCTTTTTTATCTTGGCCTTTGTTGTTGAAAAATTTCCTGAGACTAGCTTATTAGGAGCTATATATTGAAACTAACCTCTTTGATTTTGGTTATTATAGTCCCTGTATAGAAAATATAGGAGATTGGGCTGAAAATCTCTTAATGACCCTTGGCCCTTCCAACCTTGGAAGTCATTGATTTTATACATGCCCACTGTGAATTTGCTTTGCTTTGCTTAAGTTTATCTTTTTCTCCTTATACCAGAGTGCAGGAAGAGTTTTAATACTATTTATATTAAAATAAGAACTTCACGACCTTGAACAGATTGTTTTGGTACCACTTGCAAGTAACCAACCAGTAGGCTTTTATCAGGCAAAAATGGCTTATTATTTATATTTGATTATTAAAAGCATGGGTATATAAGGCATACCATGTGAAGTTGTTGCTTTCCTTGTAACTACTTACAAGTTTTGAAAGTATTAAAAAGTTAGTATTTTGAAAACTAAAATACTCAGCAGTTTATTGGTTACATAAGATGATGTTGGCTACAAATTTTATTTTGAAAATTGCAACTTAATAAGGAAGATAGAGCTGTTTTATAAAGGAGAAAGTAGAGATTGATACTTCATAGGGGAAAGCAAAGAAAAACTTCAGCATTTGTGTTTCTTCTTTTGAGAATCACATATAAGTAACAAAATTGCATAAATTTTAATAGACCTAGGCCAGTTGATTTCATAATTGGGGTGTGTGTATGTATGTATACATACACATAAAATACATGTGGGTTTTCTAGAGCTGGAAATGATTGTCATATTATTAAATACAGATGAAAAGTTCAAGTATCACGTGCAGTTTGGGGAAAGTACATTTAGTTTTGAGATGTAGTTTGGGGACATTACATCTAAGTGTAGTTAAAAAAATAACAGAATTAAACTTTATATGCGTATTTTTTCCAAGTAACCTATTTAAATCTTAGTGAAATAAAGATTTTTAAAGTGATATGAAAGAAAAAAATTGGAAGTTTTTATTTTACAACATTAGAAGCATTATTGTGGTTTACACCAAAGTACCCATGACTGTTGTGTAAATAAGCTACTTGTTCAACCTGGAGTTCCAAGGGACTTTTTAAAAGAGCATCATAAAGTCTGTTATGTCTTACATAAGGTAAAATAACTTTCGGTGAGAGTTTAACCTTCATTCTCTTGCCTGAGAGGCATGTACATTAAGAGAAACATTGCTCCCCTATGTGTAAATAATTTAATTATAGTTGGATTCACAGAGCTTGACTTGTTAATTAGCATCGTATAAACTTAAAGTTTTTCCTCTCCTAGTTTTTCTGTGTTGTTTGTTTGTTTGTTTGAGACAGAGTCTTGCTCTGTCTCCCAGGCTGGGGTGCGGTGGCCCAATGTCAGCTCACTGCAACCTCTGCTTCCTGGGTTCAAGCGATTTTCCTGCCTCAGCCTCTGAGTGGCTGGGATTACAGGTGCCTGCCACAACGCTTGGTTAATTTTTGTATTTTTAGTAGAGATGGGGTTTCGCCACGTTGGCCAGGCTGGTCTTGAACTCCTGACCTCAGGTGATCCATCTGCCTTGGCCTCCCCAAGTGCTGGGATTACAGGTGTGAGCCACCGCACCCAGCCCCTCTCCTAGTTTTGTAAGAGCTTGTGATAGTAACTGGAGTAAATGCCGTATTTTGCTGATGTACATTACTGCCAGTTAATACCTTTTATGTTGTTAGTTTGGAAACTCGGTGTTTGAAACTAGTATAAACCAAAGCCCCATGCTAATTAACTGAATTGATACTTTGAATGTAAAAGCTGTTTCTTGTTTTTACATTGGCACTTTCCACCTTGATTGTTGAGATACTTTATTAGATAAAACCATCCATGCTTTGCCCATTGTGGGTGGCCATTGTGACTTCATGGTTTTTTGTTGTTTGTCTGATCCTGTTTATTAGAAAGTGAGGAGAGGATGATTATGTTCCTTCATCCTCTCAGTGTCTTAGTACTCCCTACACCTGCGTTACGTTATGACCTACCTTTGCAATCTGCCAGTTTTGGGGTCAGCTTAAGTGAGAATTCATATTCTGCTTCACTGGAATGAGAAGGCTCTCCTCATGTATTATCATGCTTCTCAAGTTGGTATATATAAGCCAACTTGATTAGTGTGTGTGTGTGTGTGTGTGTGTGTGTGTGTAGGAAGTCACAGATAAAAATTTAGCCAGCTGTGGAAAGTGACAGTTTTGATTGCAGGGCACACGTTTTTATTCTAATCAATGAAAAATGCAAAATTCATATTACTGTTTTAGTCCTGGGTCCTGTCATCTCTGTGTATTAATTCAGTCCTCTGCCTTAAGGAGTTCCCTGAGATTTCACTTACAAGCTTTGGTATTATTGATCCCTACCTTGGTTCCAAGACAGCAGCTACAGAAAGCCTGGAACCTCTCAAGAATTTCAGCAGTGTTCTAGAAATAAAGATTTAGAAAATAAGAGGAAAGCATGGACAACGTTGGATAGAGTTTACAAAGGGAAGGCTGCTCTGAATATACGCCACAGTTTTAGATTTAAGTTAAAGATTTAATTTAAAAGCATACACGTAATCTAAAAGAGTTATGCATTATTTGACCAGCTGTTAGAATTAAAAATGAATCTGCATATCCTAATACCCTCTTCAGTAAGGGTATAGATTTGTAATTGAGTCACTTAGCTGTGGGTTGTGTTTATATGTCACTTCTCATGTGACTGTGATGACTTTAATAAGGATGTGCTGTTTAAGTGTAAAGGCCCCCTTGCTGGCCTTTATGGTATTATAGTATTGATGGCTTGTCTGTTTTATTTTCCAAGCACTTTATAAACTATTCCCAATTTTCTCAGGACTATCTTTGTTTCACAAGTAGGGAAATCAAGGCACTACCACATACAATGATGAAATGGGCCACAGAGTATGTCTGGGCTGGTTCCCAGGCCTGTGCTTGCAACACAGGCCTTTATGGTGCTCTTGTAAGCTGTTTGGCTAATGGGGGCTCACATGAATGCTTCCCATTTCACAGTGAGGTTTTATGCTTCCATGTGAGCTTAAACCCAAGGATCCCAATGGCGTCTACATGTAAAGAAGCTAGCCACACCCCCAGCAGGGAGAGTATGGGTGTAAATTGTGCAGGTGGCAGTTAATTGGAGTAGCATATTTCTGCTTTGAAGTTAACTGTATACGAATCTAAAAAGAAACTTTGTTTATGTTCCCTTTTCTTTTCCCAGTTGTTTAGTTTAAGACAGTCTCCTGAGCAGTTATTTTTTTCTTAGATAATTGCTGGCTTTTACCCTTTCTTTTTCTGAATCCTTCATGCTCCATTTAAGAGCTTGTGGAAACCTGTGCTTCAGTTGACATTCTGTAAAGCTCTGCTCTTCTGGTGGAAGCTCGTGACTTGGGAACCTTTTGAGTGGTCTCTTTTGAGAAACTCCTGTCTAGTGGAAATCTGGTGGAATTTATTAAAATTTTAAATTCGAATTTTAGGTTGACAGAATCTTTGCTCTTGTGAAAGAAGTGAGCTGAGACTGGGAGTATCCAAATGCAAGAAGTGCTCAGAATTCTGCTTCAAGATCAGTTACACTTGAAAACAGCAACAAGAGGTTGGGTGCGGTGGCTCACACCTGTAATCCCAGCACTTTGGGAAGCCAAGGCTGGCGGGTCACCTGAGGTCAGGAGTTCGAGACCAGCCTGGCCAACATGGCGAAACCCCGTCTCTACTAAAAATACAAAAAATTATCCTGGTGTGGTGGCACTCACATGTAGTCTCAGCTACTTGGGAGGCTGAGACAGGAGAATCACTTGAACCCGGGAGGCGGAGGTTGCAGTGAGCCAAGATGGCACCACTGCACTCCAGCCTGGGTGACAGAGAGAGACTCCATCTCAAAAAACATAAAAATAAAAAACAGCAACAAAAAATGCAAATAAAACTTCTCTGAGGAAAGTGTAAAATATTGAGCCATCAAGTGGCAAAACCTGGTACAAGAATGCTTTTGAAAAGCTACCTTTGGTGAAGCCTTGATCCTGGGAAATGGCTTAGAAAAACTTGAGAACATAGTTTAAATAAATTATTCTGTTACTCAAGAATAGTGAAAGGAATGTATTTCCTATTGTGGGAAATTATTTCTGAGTAGTTTTGGTAGAGCATAAAAATGTATTATTAGGGGATCAAAATAACGTTTTATGTCATTTAGATACAAAGACTTGGCATGCTTCTGAAATAATTTATAAATGGACATATCTGTGTGTCCTCTTGTGGTGCTGTGATACATAGTGGTTTTCGTCCACCATGGTTCCTGGCTCATAACACCCATAACCCCATTACCGTGTTTTGTTATAATATAGGGTATGTTAGGTCTCAGAAAATAATCTCTGACCTTCTCCTGCTCTCCTTACACGTGTCCCAAGGCAAGATTCTAATCTTTACCCAGCTTTCTGATTGTAGGTCTTGAGATCCTCCCTAGAGAGAGGGTGTTGGCCCTATACCCCGGGGAAGGGAAGTAAGGTTTCCTATATGAAGCTTTTATAAAAACCCAGGAGGACCAGGCGCGGTGGCTCACGCCTGTAATCCCAGCACTTTGGGAGGCTGGGGGCGAGCGAATCACAAGTTCAGGAGTTTGAGACCAGCCTGGCCATCGTGGTGAAACCCCATCTCTACTAAAAATACAAAAAAACTTAGCTGGGCTTAGTGGTGGGGGCCTATAATCCCAGCTACTCAGGAGGCTGAGACAGGAGAATTGTGTGAACCTGGGAGGCAGAGGTTGCAGTGAGCCGAGATTGCACTGCACCACTGCACTCCAGCCTGGGAGACAGAGCGAGACTCCGTCTTAAAACAAACAAACAAAAACAACACAGGAGGACTGGGTTCAGAGAGCTTCCAGATAGTTCAACACACCTGGAGGGTGGCGCCCCCAGAGAGGGTATGGAAGCCCAGTGCCCTTATGCATTTCTTTATCTGTATTTTTTATAATAAACCGGTAAACATAAGTGTTTCCCTAAGTTTTGTGAGATGCTCCAGCAAATTAATAGAACTCAAGGAGGGGGTCTTGGGAACCCCAGCTTGAAGCGTCAGTCAGAAGTTCTGGAGGCCCAGACTTAAAGCTGGAGTCTGAAGAAGGAGAGAGCAGTCTTGGGGACTGAGCCCCCATCTTGTGGAATATGACACTATATCCAGGTAGACAGTGTCAGAACCAAATTAGAGGATACTCAGCCGGTGTCCGCAGCTTGGGAGAAAAACCCATACGTTTGGTCACAGAAGACCACTTCACGACTTCTGTGTGGTTGTGAGGGCAGAGGAAAAACACAGTTTGAGAGTTTTCCCCTGAAGCACCCCTTAAGGGCTACTAGTGAATTATTTCCCTTTTTCACATTGATCTTAAGCCAGATTTTCCTCTTACAGTGACAGCAAGTGGCTGTATGCCTGTGGAGTTCTTATGTAGGCAGTGGAGTGCTAGAATCACTCTTTATGCTGTGTCCCTGCCTTGCTGCAATACCTGTTTAGAGTGAAGTAAACTGGGATGTGCTCCTCACCTCACAGTCTCCCTAAATCTAAATTGGTATATTATAAAGTATCCTCAGTCTGTTTTTCTTGTTTAAGTACTGAGGCATCTTCTTCCGCTTTCAAATACAATTTTAGGTGAACTCTTAAATTGATGAAGGGTCAGGGGGCCAGACCTCTGGCTGCCCAGCTTTCATCTTATCCCTCAGGCATCATCTTCCCTCTCTTTGTATACATAACTTAAACTCTTAGAGGAGTTCAGCCTGAAAACAACTGGTTCTACTGGTGTGCTGGAAATTCTGGTGGTCACTGCTAGAATTCTTTCCTGAAATCTGAATACGGAAGGTATCAGGATAAGCAGCAACACAGTAGCAGTTTTCCGGTTGTGGGCACCAGTCTTGTAGTCTGAAAATCTTCCTAAAAGACCAGTGACTCCACATATTTTTTAAAACATAAGATATGCAAAATCTAGATGACACCTTTATGTTTCTACATAACTGTAAGTCACCTGGGTTTATTTAAGATAGTTGCAGATGTTCAGTTGCCTAAATATTTTAAGTGTCACTGAGCTTGTAAAGTTAAGAATGTGCTAACCTGAGTATGAATGGCTCACACAGATGTAAAATATTGTATAAAAACATTACTGTGCATGATACATTGTAATGTGTACAGGAACAGATGTTGTTATGGCAACCACATCTGATTCTCAGTCATAATAGTTTGAGCTTTTTGGAGAGGTTATGCCCTGGTGTGAACTCAGAATTTTCAAAGTGATTATTTTAGTATCTCATCTGGTTTAAGGTAATAATGGTAACTGACTTAAGCATTAACTTGCATCATCTCATTTAATCCTTCTGACATTAAAACAATGAGATAGCGTCCTTCTGCTTATGCCATAAGAAAACAGACCTCTAGAGGTTAAATAACATGTTTAGGATCACAAAGCTAGTAAGTGGCAGAGCAAGAATTTAAATACAGATCTGTCCAACTGTAGGGTGGACCACTGCATCTTTATTTTCTAGCAAAGAAAAGCTTTACTGTGCTATGTCACCCTACCTCTTGTTAAGGAGGTTTGAAATTATAAGGTACAAATTTTTTACATATGGCCGATAGGTAAGTTTTTGTCCAGGAAAATAGTAGTATTAGCACAAATTTTGACTTAGGCTATAAGCTTCACCTGTGAACCTTTTCTTTTCGCCTCGTTTTACTATCACCCCAGTATCCTATTATCTCACTACCTAAGGCAGTGATGGTTTCTCAGACCTCTTAGATTGAGAAGATGTGGCATGGGTGTAAGCTCCCTCAGGTAATTCTGAGGGTTGGGTAGGTCTGGTATCTACTCTTTTACCTAGTTGACTTCCTCCAGGCCTTTTTTTTTTTTAAATGGAGTCCAGGCTGGAGTGCAGTGGCGCGATCTCAACCTCTGCCTCCTGGGCTCAAGAAATTCTCCCGCCTCAGCCTCCCGAGTAGCTGGGATTACAGGCGCCGGCCACCACACCCAGCTAATTTTTTGTATTTTTAGTAGAGATGGGTTTCACCATGTTGGTCAGGCTTGTCTCAAACTCCTGACCTCAAGTGATCTGCCTGCCTTGGCCTCCCAAATTGCTGGGATTACAGGCGTGAGCCACCGCGCCTGGCCCTCTGGACCTTTCTTAATGGGACCTGCTGAATACAACCAGATTGATGCTTTTTTTTTCTTTTTTTTTTTTTTGGAGGTGGAGTGTCGCTCTGTTGCCCAGGCTGGAGTGCAGTGACTGCAACCTCCGCCTCCCGGATTCAAGCAATTTTTCTGCCTCAGCGTCCTGAGTAGCTGGGATTACAGGCACACACCACCACGCCTGGCTAATTTTTGTATTTTTAGTAGAGACGGGGTTTCACCATATTCGCCAGGCTGGTCTTGAGCTCCTGACTTCGTGATCTGCCCATCTTGGCCTCCCAAAGTGCTGGGATTTCAGGCGTGAACCACCACGCCCGGCCTGGATTAATCCTCTTAAAGTGCCATTAGAATCATGTCCCTTCTGTACTTCGTTATCTGCAGCATCTCCTCGGTGCCTACGAGACATGGCAGCAGACTCCAGCTTCACATTCAAGATCCCCATCCTATCCTCACGCTGCCTTTCCAGTCATGTCGTTCCTTGTTACTCAGAAGCTTGACATAGCAACCATTCTGACTCAGTGGAGTTGAGCAAGGAGTTCCTAGAACACCTTGCTTTCCGGCCTCTGGAACTGCGCCAGAAGTCTTCTGCAGTAAATGCAGATTCTCCGCCTAAGTTAATGGCCCCAACTCAGCAGCTGTTGCCACCCTCCCTGCTGAGAATGAACTAAACATGAAGCCTCCTAGGATTTAGTTTATGACACATCTGATACATCGCCTCTTTTACTGCAAATATTTATTGGATGTCATATCTGTAAGCTTTTTCTAGGCAGAGATTCATTCATTCAGTCTGCATTTATTGAGTGCCTGCTTTGTTCTAGCCATTGACATAGATGTTAGAGATACAGCAGGGAAAAAAACCAAAGTTCCAGGGTCTCCCTTTGTAACGCAGGCTGGAGTATAGTGGCACCATCATAGCTCACTGCAACTCAAGCCATTCTTCCACCTCAGCCTCCCAAGTAGCTGGGACTATAGGCATGCACCACCACACCTGGCTTTATATATATATATATATACACACACACACACACACGTATATGTATATACACATATACGTATATATATATGTATTTAACATAGTTGCAGATGTTCAGTTGCCTAAATATTTTAAGTGTCACTGAGCTTGTAAAGTTAAGAATATGCTAACCTGAGTATGAGTGGCTCACACAGATGTAAAATATTGTATAAAAACGTATTGTATAAAATACGTGTATATATATATACGTATATGCGTATATACGTATATGTGTATATACACATATACATATATATATGTATTTTTTGCAGGCTGGTCTTGAACTACTGGGCTCAAGCAATCCTCCCACCTCAGCCTTCCAGAGTGCTGGGAGCTGGGAGCCACACCTATGAGATGGCACCCTTGTCTTGCTGCATATTTTAAGAGTTCTGTTTAGTCCATCAATTGAGGTCAGAAAAGTGAATGTGCTGAAAGATAATATGTAATGATAATTTGTAGACATAAATGCCAGCCGTGTCAACTATTTCAGGTGATATTTTACTAAATCTCTGAGATCACCTGTGATGAACTTTTAAAATAAATAAAACTTTTAAGTCACAGTGTGGTTATAATTTTTGTATAATTGGTAGGTAATGTGATGAACCAGGCTGTTTATTTACCATTAGGTTGTTGGTTTGCTATTAATGAACTACACCAGCATGAGAGAAAACAAAACTTCCTTAAAGTGCTAAAATTAAATTTTTCATTATTCTGTTACCTTTCAAAAGCTTTCCATTTCATTTTTCCCAGGACCTCTCCTCTTGTTTTTCTACTTTTGTAGCGGAAACTTAAGGTAATTTGAAATTTTAACATATGGGAATTCTCTGAAGATCTTTTCTCTACTGCCACATGCTCAAGTTTGCAAAACAAAGTAGTTGAACGTCTCACTGAAGTAACCCAGCTGTATTAAATCTATTAGTTAAGGCAGAGTGAATCAGGGCCTTCATTGCCAAAAGTAATATAATATCCTGTTCCTGGCCTCTTGGAGTGGAGCAGATTTGCCAATAACGTGAACTCTCTACCATTTTTTTTTCTTTAAGTACTTAAAGGTTTTGGGGCCACCTAGGTTCCATTAATGTATTACCACTCATATTAAATGATTATAGTGTTAAAAATGGTCTGGAAATTTGTATAGACCTTCACAATGCTGTGTTACATCCACGGTTTGTTCTAGAGGTTCTGTCCTTTTCTGGGTAATATTAACAAATGCTTAATATTCACATTTTGGTAAAGAGATCTATCAGTGATAAATGCCCCTGATTTTGAACCCAGACTACCCTGCTGTTGAGATTATAAGCAGACTTTGTCTGCTTCCCTAATCAATACTGCTGCCTTAAATTTCCCAGTAGCCACTTTAAAAAAAAAGAATGTGTTTATTTTTAATTGTTGTAAAGTATACATAAACTTTACCATTTTAGCCTTTTTTAATCTTGCAGAACTGAAACGCTATACCTGTTAAACAATAACTCCTCTTTTCTTCCTTTACCCAGCCGCTGGCAACCACCATTTTACTTTTCTGTTCCTATGAATCTGTTTATTCTAAGTACCTCATGAGTGGAATCATACAATATTTGGCCTTTTGTGATTGATTTTATTCACTTAGTATAATGTTTTCAAGGTTCATGTTGGAACATGTATCGGTACTTTATTCCTTTTCATGGCTGAATCATATCCCATTATGTGGATAGGACCACATTTCATTTATCATCAGTTGATTTCAGTTGTTCCTATTTTGGGGGTATTACGAATAATACTGCTGAGAACATTGATACACGAGTTTATATGTGGTCCTGTGTTCCCGCTTCCCAATTGCTTATGTAACTTTTTGGACTTTTACTGTTCTCCCAGTTTGACTGGAGCCTGGAGATAGTTGAGAACAGACCAGCCTCCTACCAACTCCCTCCTTTCAAAAGGAAGCCTCTAGTTTCCCAAGGGACTTTCAGAAGACCATGCTTAGAGTATTCACAATGGGAAGATAATAAAGGGGAGACATAGGATATATCTGTTTTTTGAAAAGCTGGACTGTTATTTAAGGATACCAAGGTTGTGGTTTTCATTTTACAAGATATTACTATTATGATTTGGATAGAAAGAGATTCTTCAAATGTGACTATCTAGTGACTGTTGGCCTCCATGGTGATGGTAAGAGTGATTTAAGACAAGTGTCTTTAGAGTTGAATTCTTCTCTGGATGTGATGGAATCATCTGACTGACTTGAGATACGTACAGATTCTTAATCTCTGTGTTACTGCTTCAGCTGGTTTGGCTGAGCCTTTTAATTTTTGAAGACCATTTCAACCTCGGGTATTGAAGTTCTGGCACTTTTCAGATGTATGTAGGGAACATGTTGCTGTTTGTTTTTAGTGAATGCCAGAGATAGGGTTTGGTCTGCATGGGTAGTGAGAGGAGTGCTGCATCTCAGGTCTGGAGGGTGGCCTCGAGACTCAGCTCGCTCATGGGCAAGCAGTTGCTTCACCTCAGCTGCTAATTTGTAAGATGAGAAGAGTTTAGATTAGGCAGCTCCTAGGTTCTTTCAGTGATTCAGAGTGCTGCTTTTTCATAACAGATTTCAGTTGATGGTGTGATTTGGAAGATGAATCTCAATCTTTTGACTTTCCTAAGGCCTGTACTGGACATTTGTTTTTTAGTTTTTGGTTTGGTTTTGTTTTTCCCCCTCAATTCAGAAACAGAATGCTTGTGTTCCTGCAGTTGAGGAGACACTGAAGACTGGTGATTGTTACTTAGATTCCATCCAAACTATCTTTTTCCTCATCAGCTGAACAAGCTAATTCTGAAAAGGCACTGCATATTTTTTAAAAATTTTTTATGTTATATGTATGAAGTGGATGCCACTGACACAAATGTATTTTTCAGGAGCATTAATTGAAAAATAATGTCCAGAATTAGAGTAGTGTTGTCTCACTCGACCATCTCCTGAATATGTCACATCTGAATAACAGTTTATCCAGGGAACTAGGGAGATTGACAAGCTGGAGCTTATCCTTTGGAGAGTGGCCTATGAGATCAACGGAAGGAATGGTGAGAAGAACTGATCTGGTTACTGGGAGAAGAGGGGCGTGTCTTAAAATTTTGAAAGGCTGTCATGTGACTAGGGAATTTATAGCCTAACTGAGAGCTATGGGCAGGTTACACAGCGTTGTAAAGCATAAACTTGTGAACAGAAGTTGTCCAGTGTGGAATGAGCTGCCTGGTGGGATTTTGTGCCCCCTCTTACTTGAGGTGATCAGGCAACAATCTTTTAGAGCATCTTTTTTTTGTAGAAAGGATTCACACATGTTGATGGAAGGTGACAAAAAACATTACTTTGACTAAACGTTTTTGTAAAGAATGCTATATTTAGATAAATACCATCTTTCGCCTTGCATAAATTTATACTCCCAACTAAAGAAATAGTTATAAAAATATAAAGAATAATTGATAACAGTTAAAAACTTGAAGAAAATCAATGTTTATTTTTGGAGGCAGTTTTGTATTTGGTTATCTTTTATTATCAAACTGAGAGAATAGTAAAAGTCCAATGAAGTTAGTAAGAATAGAAGAATACAGAAACTGGTTACATTTCCTGCCTGCTTGTTATCTTTATTAAGAGTGTTATAATATGATTATCCTAGGCAATATAATTGATGTTCATTATTCAGATTTAGCTTTCAGTACATACGTGTCATCATTTGCAAAGTAGTTTTCTTTCTAATCTTCCTGGTTCTCTAACTCCCTCACCCCCCTTTTTAGCCTCAGTACTACTGTACATTTTCCAGTAAGCTTAAGGAAAGAGGATACTAAACTTTATTTTCTTACCTCTCTCTTGCTGCACAGTTTTATCTGCTAATCCAGAAGAACATTCTGCCCCTGGATAGTCAGAATTACGTGTTTTATGGATTGGGGAGGGAGGGGAGGAAAAGGAGGAGGCATCAGAGCTGCCTTTCTATGAAGAGTTTCCGGCATCTGGAAGCTCTTTTGCCCAGGCTTATAGGAGAATGGAAATCAGCTACCTCTGTTCAGGGCGGTGTATTTTAGAAAAAGATTGAGTGGGGTGATTGTTTCCAGACTGGCTGTAGGCTCTCAATCTTAAAGCTGTATAAGATTAATTTTTTAAAATGCAAATATATAAACGTTTTTGCAACTGGTTTGATTTAAATGTAGGGCTTAGTGGCACATGTAAAGCAAATAAAGTATGTTCACTACTTCAGATGCAAATCCTAAAATAGGAACAGTAAGGGCTCATTGGCTATAAGAAGAAATAGGGTTTTACCGTGACCACAGTTTTTGACTCAATGAGTGATATAGACAGGTATTAAATATGTTGCTAAGGTAAAGGCAGGAAGGAAAGAAAATGCATAAATACAAAAATGATTTTTTTTCTTTCAACATTTTGTTTTTTAGTTTCTGAAATAGAAATCAATACATTTTGTTCCATAATCATTTTAACAAGCTTGACCTTTTTTCAGTATAAGCTGACTCGATATAGGTGCTTTAAAACTTCCTTTTTAAAAAACCATACGTTTTATCTTGGCAAATAGCTCATCAAAAAAAATACATGTGTACATGGGAAGTTGTTTTTCATTATTTTCGAGCACAACCCCCAACTTAAAATTTGGTCCACTGAAATATGTAAATATTCCTCCATATCACAAAAATAAAATCTCATGGTTGGGAAAAAAAAACAAATGTTTGGCATAGGCCTGAGTAAGCTTGAAAAACAAGTTAGGACGTTTAACTGTATGGAGGAACATCACGGAGTCCACCTAGAACCATCTAGCAGAATGACTAGCCTGTTGCTATTGGAGCTCTTGTATTTCAGAGACTGATACAAGGTGCATGCTCGGAGGTTGCTGAAGATTAACAGCAGCCACAGAATCACTTACTCAGAATTAGCCGAAATTCAGTATACAAGAATATGTGACAAGAGTAGAACAGTCAACAGTTACTCAGTGCCCGGAAAGCAAGCTGTAAGTTTAGAACAAGAACCTCAGCAGGAACAACAGTCAACATGTTCATGAGACTTTGAAGGTGAGAAAACATTTGTAGATGATGTCCTGTGCCCAAGTATGTTAGTTTCCAGGACACTGGGGACAGTATCACAACATAGAAAGTAAGAAGAAATCCAAGCTGTTTAACCTTCTACCATTCTCTTGAGTATTAAACCCAGGCCACATTTGGCCACTTGCGGGGTTTCTTTTCTTTATTCTCTATGTAAATATTGCTCCTTGGGACACCAGCAGTTTTGCTTCTTCCACTCTTATCACAGGCTAAGTGTGGAGGAGTGTTACCCTCAGTGTCTTGGATGTTTGTGGATGCTTTGTAATACAGAAGGATATGAATCATCTTGAAGTTACCCTTGGCTGTGGCCTGGTGCTTTGCTGTAGCCTCATAATGATCCTTACCATCTGGATTAGCCCCACCTTCTAGTAACAGGAGAGCAATCTTATGCCTGTTTTTGGAAGCTGCATGATGTAGGGGAGTAGAGCCATTTTGATTGACAGCATTCACTTGAGCACCTTTTCCCAGAAGGGCTTTTACAGTCTCATTCTGGCCAGCACAAACAGCAATCTGAAGAGGAGACCAATCTCGCATAGTCTTTATCATTTACTGGCACTCCAAGTTGAAACAAAAATTCAACAATTTATGTATGTCTGGCTGAGCATGCCCAATGCAATGCACTTCTGTCCTGGCCAGTTCTCATAGCCAGGGGTTTTATTGGGCAGAATCCTCTCCTTCACCTCCTCCAGCTTCCCTCTGTAGGTCAAGTTGCAGACCATAAGTTTAGACACACACCCCTCTGTTTTGCTTTCCCAGGATTGATGTTTTCTTTCTGATTAGTTTCTATCTTAACAGGTACTAAATGTTTCCACACAGACATAACAAAATCTGTTCTTTAAATAAATAAAATTATCGTCACAGGTAGCAGTTAACTGATGCTTTGATTTTGTTCATGAGAATCAAATGCTTGTCCCTCTTAGAAAATTGCCAGCATAACTTAACATTTTTTAGTTAGATCATTGGTTTAAGGAAACTTCAAAAATCTTACTCTTAAACCCCAGTGGGGGTTATAAGATAAATATAAAATTTCTTGCATCAGCATCAATTGGAGTAATTTAAATATCAAGGATCTGAAATTCTTACATAGTAACTTGGGTTGATGTTATCAAAAAGTGAAATTGTTTATATTGTAGTAGCCTGATTGTCTTCCTAATTTTTATTAACTTAGAAAATACAGCTACCTTTTTTTTTTTTTTTTTTTTTTTTTTTTTTTTTTGTTGAGACGGAGTCTCACTCTGTTGCCCAGGCTGGAGTGCAGTGGCGTGATCTCTGCTCACTGCAACTCCCACCTCCTGGGTTCAAACGATTCTCAGGCCTCAGCCTCCCAAATAGCTGGGATTACAGGCATGTGCCACCATGCCCAGCTAATTTTATTATATTTTTAGTAGAGATGGGGTTTCGCCATGTTGGCCAGGCTGGTCGCAAACTCCTGGCCTCAAGTGATCGCCCGCCTTGGCCTCTCAAAGTGCTGGGATTACAGACATAAGCCATGGCGCCCATCCTGACAGCTGCCGTTTTCTTCACTAGTAATAGCGTCATTCCTAGCCCTTGATTCCACACTCTTCTATTCTTCCAACCCCAGGTAAAAGATAATCCCAGAGAGACTGTGTTTTTCTTTACAACTTTAGGGTAGAAATGTTTTTTAAAAAATCACAGTGTGAACTTTATTTTCTGATCCTTTAGGTTTACTGTGGATTCCCTATCACTTCATACTTTGATCAGACTAATAATATTTGGTGAAGATTTTCAGTAAACTGTCAGAATTCTGCTATAGCCATCAAACTTCATGCTTTGGTTTGATTGCCCACTAGGCCCGGATTCTACATTTCAGTAACCTGCCGCTTTTGCGTAAATTTGCATCATGGGCTTAGTTTAGATTAGTGACTATTTCGTGGAGGTACTTGGGGGCAGGGAATCTTTTTTTTCTCTCTTTCAACCTGAGCACCTCTAGTTTTTATCTTTTTTATATTTCACCTAGGATTCCTTTGGAAACGGGTTTCACAGCTTTTAAAAAATAAAAAGTTTGAAGCTAGGTGCAGTGGCTCACACCTGTAATCCCAGCACTTTGGGAGGCCAAGGCAGGCAGATCACTTGAGGTCAGGAGTTCGAGACCAGCCTGGCCAACATGCTGAAACCCCATCTCTGCTAAAAATATTTTAAAAAATTAGCCCAGCCTGGTGGCGCGTGCCTGTAATCCCAGCTACTCGAGAGGCTGAGGTGGGAGAATCGCTAGAACCTTGGGAGGCAGGGGTTGCAGTGAACTGAGATTATGCCACTGCACTGCAGCGTGGGTAACAGAGGGAGACTCCCGTCTCAAAAAAATGAGGTCTGAAAATCACTAGTTTAGGCTAAGTTATGTTTAGGTGTTAACCAGGAAGAAGTAATGATCCTTGTGTAGCTCTCAGTGCAATATTAGATATGCTTTTCTTAGTGGAAATGAAAGTTTTGCATTCACTAGTGTAACTGATACATTAGTCATCACTTTGGGTTATGTTCAGGTTTTGGTTCCCGAACATTATAAAGTGGCAAAGTTACACCTGCAGTTGAAGGAAAGTAGGACACACTATGACACACTAGATCCTCACTTGGAGTAGTTTAAAATGTAATCTGGACAAGTTGGACTTAGAGGCTAGCTTTTTTCTTCTGGCTTATCTGTGCCTGTTCAGAGGTAGCTGGGTTGTCTTTTGCTTATCTAAAACAGGCTTATCTTTTTGTTTTGTCTTTCTTTCAGATGATACTAGTAAATGCTTTTCTGCTTTTTTTCTGCCCCTAAAAATACAGACTATATGGTGCCATCCTTGATGTGGTAGCTCTGCAGAACTACCATAGACAAGCTCCACTAATTCTTGGTGTGCCAGATCCTGCAGACCTTACCTTGAGCCTGCTAAACTGGGACTGTCATCTGTTGGGTGATGCCATTGCACTACAGCCTGGGCAACAAGAGTGAAATTGTCTCAAAAAAAAAAAAGAAGAAAAGAAATGAAATCTGGGCTTTTAGTGTATCCATCACCCAAATAATGTACAAGGACACCTTTTTCAGTTAGTGTTGCTAGGAAAATTGGATTGCCATAGTGCAGAAGAATGAAACTAGACCCCTATCTCTCACGGTATACGGAAGTCAACTCAAGATAGAAAAAAGACTCAAAGTGAGACCTGAAACTAGGGAAACCTGGGGAAAACTCTCATGGACATTGGTCTAGGCAAAGAATTCATGACTAAGACCTCAAAAGCACAAGCAACAAAACCAAAAATAGATGGGACTTAAACTGAAAAAGTTTCTGCACAGATACATATATCATGCGCATATGGTTTTAATTTATCTGTAGCCTAGGGCCTAGATGAATCTCAGATTTTCATTCCAGCTGTCTGACTCTTGCTTTGTAAGAAAGCACATGAATAGGATATGGGCCTGGATTAGTAAAACATTAATGTTTGGGCCCTAATCAGTAGATGTGGGTATAATTTGCAAAGACTAATAGGAATGAGTATGGCTAGTTCGCTCAACAGTGTTAGTCTCCAAAATTGAACGTTGGCTGGGCACGGTGGCCCATACCTGTAATCCCAACACTTTGCGGGGCCGAGGTGGGAAGATCACTTGAGCTCAAGAGTTGGAGACCAGCCTGGGCAGCATAGGGAAGACCCCTATTAAATTTTTTTTAAAAATTAGCTGAATGTGGTGGTGCATACCTCTAGTCTCATCTACTTGCGAGGCTGAGGCAGAAGGGTTGCTTGAGCCCGGAGAATTGAGGCTGCAGTCAGCTGTGATCATACCACTGCACTCCAGCGTGGGTAACACAGAGTGAGACCCTTTCTCAAAAATAATAATAATTGAATGTTTACATGTAGTTCATCAGATGGCATGTGCTTACCAAAAAGCTAGTTACTCTCTATTTATTTATTTAGAGGCAGGGCCTTACTCTGTCACCCAGGCAGTGGCATGATCATTGCTCACTGCAGTCTTGAACTCCTGGGCTCAAGTGATCCTCCCACCTCAGCCCCCTGTATATCTAGGACCACAGGTCCACACCCATGCTTTCTTGTAGAAACATAGGTCTTGCTGTGTTGCTCAGTCTGGTCTCAAACTCGGCCCCCTAACATGCTGGGATTATGGGTATGAGACATTGCACCCACACCTAGTTACTTTCAGTCATAAATCACTTGCAAATGTTAATTTTGTTATTAATAGTTCATTGAGCTTTCTCTGAATTCTTCTAGAATTTAGGGTGTTTAACTCTTTTCATATAGTGTGTTTTGTTTTTTTTACTTGATGAAATCAGAGCCAAAGCATTTTTTGCAGTAACTTTCATCTTACAAACTCCTGTTCTTTCTACTAGACCCAGTTCACAAGTGTAATTATTTTGCATAAATGCCCTGTCTTCCCTCTTAATTATTCACTTTCTCTTCTGTGTCCGCCTGCCCAGTGGGTCTGTCAAGACTTTTGGTTGTGAGTGACATGAACTTAGCTTAGGCAGAAACGATAATGTGTTTGTTTATATATTGGGAAAGGCTGGCATAGGGAAGTGCTGTTCTTCGGGCACAGCTGGATTGAGGACCTTAAACAATATCAATAGAAATTGTTCCCTTTGCTTCCTTCATGTGATGGCAGGTCCCAACTCTCCTTTTCAGCGTCACTGTCACCGCTGTTTGGGGGACATGTCCAACTCTACTGGTCATTATCTTACATAGATGAAATATTCTTAACTAGTCAAACTGAGTCATGTATACTCTGCTTTGCTGGAAAAGTGACTTTCTGTCTTCCATCAATCGTGGCAGAGGCGTTTCCAAGAGGAGGCTGGGCAGGCAAAAACAAGTGTCTAAACCCTACTGATTGAGGGCTGGCTATGTGTATTCTAGGCTGGAAGAAATCGACTGTTGAAGGGGAAGAAGAACCATGTCTTACTCATCTCTCTATTCCTAGCACAGTTGAGTGGCTAAGTGCAAGTGCTCTGAAAATGACTGTCTAACAGATGAACAATATATGAGTTTGTTAAATTGGATATTTTTCCTTTTTTATGTCGTGAGCTGAAAGGTTTGGCTGAAGGGAGCTAGTTCTCCTTGGTATTGGAATAATGATGCTCATCTGATTTCTTTTTTTTTTTTTTTTCTTTTTCTTTTTGAGACAGAGTTTTACTCTTGTCTCCCACAGGCTGGAGTGCAATGGTGCAATTTCGGCTCACCGCAACCTCCGCCTCTGGAGTTCAAGTGATTCTCCTGCCTCAGCCTCCCTAGTAGCTAGGATTACAGACATGCGCCACCATGCCCAGCTAATTTTGTATTTTTAGCAGAGACAGGGTTTCTCTATGTTGGTCAGGCTACTCTCCTGACCTCAGGTGATCCGCCCGCCTCGGCCTCCCAAAGTGCTGGGATTATAGGCGTGAGCCACCATGCCCGGCAATTTTTTTTTTTTTTTTAATGGCCATCCTAATAAGGAGGCAAAAGAGAAAGGATTAGCTATCCTTCTGCATGTCAAAACCCATCTCTGGGACAATTTTTAGCATTAGTGTTAAGGTTTCTTTCTCCCTAAGAGTAATAATTACCTATATTTTAGTTTTTAGCTCTCTTTGCATTCAAAAGTGAGGAAAGGGCCCTGAATTTCAGGCAGAGACAATTTCTTATCTATTCTGTTCCCACCCCTCAGTTACTTAAGTATGGATCCCTTGTCCACATTTATAAAGGAGAATCAAATAGATAACCTTTTTTTTTCTTTTTTTGGAGACAGAGTCTTGCTCTGTTGCCCAGGCTAGAGTGCAGTGGCTCGATCTCGGCTCACTGCAAGCTCTGCCTCCTGGGCTCACGCCATTCTCCTATCTCAACCTCCCGAGTAGCTGGGAGTACAGGTGCCCACCACCACGCCCAGCTAATTTTTTGTATTTTTAGTAGAGATGGGGTTTCACCATGTTAGCCAGGTTGGTCTCGATCTCCTGACCTCGTGATTCGCCCGCCTTGGCCTCCCAAAGTGCTGGGATTACAGGCGTGAGCCACTGCGCCCAGCCTAGATAACATTAATGAACACTAGAGCCAGCTATTGATTTGAACTTAGGTTTCTTAACAGCAAGCAGTAGACGCAAAGAAACATAGGGTCCTTCTCTTCTTTTTCTTATCACCCATAATGATTGACTGATAGAGTTTGGTTGAAACTTTTTTCCAAAGAATTGTTTGGCTTCTTATAGTTCAAAAAGCTCACAAGAAAGGGTAACAGTGACCCCTTCTGGGATGGGGAGCTGCGTGGCTGGAGGGATAAGAGTGAGAAGGAAGCCTTCTTTGCTTATATTTCTGAATTGTGTGCTTGTTTGATCTACTGAGAAACGTATTTAAAGCAAAAAAAAAAAAAAAACAACAAAAATCTTTGCAAATGCTTTTGAAGGTGCCAATGCATATGACTGTTATTTCAGCTGCAAATGGACAAAATCTTAGAGAAATGATCTCCATGAACAAATGCAGGGAGGGCACACTTTGTTCTGGAGAAAGGGAGATTATGGAATTTCCAAGGTTATTAGGAATGTCAGAAATATGCATATGAAGAGCATTATAATCTTTACACTGAAAGATGTAGAATGTTCTGAGTTAACATGAACATAGATTCCTGGCCAAGCATGGTGGCGCACACCTGTAATCCCAGTACTTTGGGAGGCCAAAGCCAGCAGATCGCTTGAGCTCAGGAGTTCAGGACCAGCTTGGGCAACATGGCAACACCCCATCTCTACTACAAAAAAAACACACACACACACACACAAAATATAGCCAGGCATCTAGGTAGTGTACACCTGTAGTCCCAGCTGCCTGGTGGGGCTGAGGTGGGAAGATCACTTGTGCCCAGGAAGTCGAGGCTGCAGTGAGCTATGATTGCACCACTACACTCCAGCCTGGATGAAAAGTGGAACTCTGGCCAGGCGCAGTGGCTCATGCCTGTAATCCCAGCACTTTGGGAGGCTGAGGCAGGTGGATCACCTGAGGTCAGGAGTTTGAGACCAGCCTGGCCAACATGGTGAAACCCTGTCTCTATTAAAAATACAAAAATTAGCACGATGTGGTGGTACGCGCCTGTAGTCCCAGCTACTCAGGAGGCTGAGGAAAGAGAATTGCTTGAGCCTGGGAGGTGGAGGTTGCAGTGAGCCAAGATTGTGCCGTTGCACTCCAGCGTGGGCAACAAGAGGAAAACTCCGTCTCAAAAAAAAAATTGCCGGGCGCGGTGGCTGTAATCCCAGCACTTTGGGAGGCTGAGGTGGGCGGATCACGAGGTCAGGAGATCAAGACCATCCTGGCTAAACGGTGAAACCCCCATCTCTACTAAAAATACAAAACATTAGCCGCTCATGGTGGTGGCGCCTGTAGTCCTAGCTACTCGGGAGGCTGAGGCAGAAGTATGGTGTGAACCTGGGAGGCAGAGCTTGTGGTGAGCCAAGATCGTGACACTGCACTCCAGCCTGGGTGACAGAGCGAGACTGTCTCAAAAAAAAAAAAAAAAAAAAAGTGGAACCCTGTCTCAAAAAGAAAATACAGATTTCTCCTAGTTGCCAAGCCTACAGCAAAATAACATTTTTTGGTACAGCATTTCCCAATAAGCAGTGTCACTGCTTTATTTATAAGCCTTTTAAATTCAAAATAGATAAGTAAACCCAACACCAACTCTGTGGCTGAAATACCGCTTTTTATAAATTACAAGTTTCTTACAACTAAGTTCCCTTATGGGCATACTCACTTTTTCAGAAAAAAATACTTACCAGGCAGTGAGATGCTTCATCTTAATGTCTTAAACCGACTTTTTAAGCTGTGGGTAGGCACTTAGAAGAATGGGTTTTTCTTTCCCCCAAGCTGCCGCTTGATTCTTTTTTATGTTTTCTATAGACTAATGACCCCAGTGGTGGCCACATTTCCAAATCTTTTATGTCTTTGTTTTTCTGAGATTGTTGAGCCACTCATCTAGGAGGCAGGGAAACCATTAATGGCTGGCTTCTGGACACATCTGTTATGAAGTGTGAAGCAGAGTTAACTCAGGAAGTTCCCAAAGAACTAAATTTTGGCCCATAGAGAGTTTATGAAATGAACAGAGAAACAAGATGTCTCTTCCCAGTCTTAGGTATCTGTGGGCATCCATTTTAATACCTGGTTTCTTCAGAATTAGCCTGTGACACTTTTCTGTATTTCTGAAATATTTTTCTAGCATGTGCTTCTCTCTGAAAGACCTGGTTTGTAGTAATTGTGTTTGTTTTTTGTTTGTCTGTTTTTGAGACGGAATCTCACTCCATCGCCAGGCTGGAGTGCAGTGGTGCGATCTTGGCTCACTGCAACCTCTGCCTCCCAGGTTCAAGCGATTCTCCTGCCTCAGCCTGCCAAATAGCTGGGATTACAGGCACGTGCCACTACATCCAGCTAATTTTTGTATTTTTAGTAGAGTCGGGGTTTCACCATGTTGGCCAGGCTGGTCTCGATCTCTTGACCTCGTAATCTGCCCTCCTCGGCCTCCCAAAGTGTTGGGATTACAGGCGCGAGCCACCACGCACAGCATGTAGTAACTGTTTTAAATTAAGCAAGTGATAAAGAATTTGCTGGTTTTAAGCCACCACAAAAGATGGTTTAAAACAATTTAGCAATAAAATTTGGACAAAAAATAATTGATTTGGTCTTAATTTATATCAGAAGTGACTTCTAAGTCTGTAGTTGGCTTCACAATATGCAGATTATTAGCATAGCAGAGAGGGCAGGGGACACCATAGTCATTGCTTCATAGTGAGCGGCAATTCTATCTTCAGTATAAGGCCCAGAAGGTTTTTTTGAAATACTTTTCATTTTTGGCCCCAATTAGACTTTGGTATTTCATATAGAATATTTTGAGACTTCTAAGTTAGGGTAACATACCCAGTTTCAAAATTTCTAGGGGTTACTCTTTGATTTTGGTAGATTTCACTCTTTATCCTTTTATTTTCCATTTTTTATAGTTAACGTTGATTTTGGATTAGAATAATAAATGAGGCAGCATTTTATTACATTTGGATTAGTTGACTTGCCATTTACAGATGATATTGCTATTACAGAGTAACAGCCTTTATTAATTAGAAAACTGGATTTGCATATATTAAATTTTAATTTCTGGTGCTTTGCCTTTTGTTTTTGCTGTTTTGGGTTTTAGAACTACTTTATATCCTGCGAAATTGTGTTAGATTTGCATTATTAAAAATTGATAAATTTTTACCATATTATGGGAAGCATTTATGATCTCATTAGAAACCATACATATTCTCAACTGCCCAAGTTTTACTAATTTTATTTTCTCATTAAAGACAAACTTTTGTTTTAAGGAACTTGGGAAAGTTGATATGAATTTCTAATTTAATGTATTAGGTCATTAAAATAATTCTTGAGTTCCCTTACACACATACAGGCTTTTCATTTTTTCAAAAGTATCCTCCTTAAAGTCTGTAACAGTTAACATTTTTGGGTACCTTTGCCCAGGTATGTCGCAGGCAGGGGTGGAGTGGGGGCATGCATTGGTCGAGTCACATATCATTACTGTATTTAGTTTGGGGAGTATACAGAAACTTAAGGTTTTTGGTTTTTGTTTGTTTGGTTTGGTTTGTTTTGTTTTGTTTTAAGAATACCGTAGCAGTAGGCAGGACAGTTCCAATTCAACAAAAACCTCTTTACCCTGGCACTCAAAACTGTAATGATGATGAACTGGTAAGCATTTTTCTGTTTTCAGATGTTCAACATCAAAATGAGAAAAGCACTAACACTTGATTTAAAAATAATTGATTGCTAGTATTTCTCTGATTTTCAACTTGAAGTTCATTACTGAACTGTTTTTTTTAAGTCTTATCAGAAGTGTGCCAGATTAGACTCATAGTCAAAATGTCCTGTTAAAAACTGGGAAAATCAGAGAGTACTTATTTTGCCTGCCTGCTTTAAGTATTCAAAATACAGTAGATATGTGCCCGGCTCAGTGGCTCACGCCTATAATCCCAGCACTTTGGGATGCCAAGGCAGGAGGATGGCTTGAGTCCGGGAGTTTGTGACCAGCCTTGGCAACATAGTGAGATCTAGTCTCTACAAAAAATTTTAAAAATTAGTTGGGCATAGTGGCATACTCCTGGAGTCCCTTCCTCTTGGGAAGCTGAGGTGAGAGGATCACTTGAGCCCAGAAGGTTGAGGCTATGGTGAATCATGAGTGCACTGCAGTCAATGAACCATGAGTGCACTGCACTCCAGCCTGCGCGACAGAGCAAGACTCTGTCTTAAAAAAAGGAAGGAAGGATGGATGGATGGATACATCAAGCCATATGCACATGAAAGCAGGTGTGTGTCTGTGTGTGTACACACTAGATGAGGATATCTATGCACCTTTTTTGTCAGATGGGTAGGGTTTATGATCCTATCATCAGTGGAACTAGTAAATATTACAAGTTGTACGTGTTTTGACTTTGACTTAAATTTTTTTTTCCAATAGAAACTATGTTCCAACTTCCTGTCAACAATCTTGGCAGTTTAAGAAAAGCCCGGAAAACTGTGAAAAAAATACTTAGTGACATTGGGTTGGAATACTGTAAAGAACATATAGAAGTAAGTAGCATGTCATTTTTAAATTTTAACATGACTCAGCTTCTGATCCATTACTTTGTGTCAGTGGCCAAGATGGCTAAATCTTAGATGTGATTCTGAATTTCAGCCACAGTAGTAGCTTCACGAAAGCATTCTTAATAGCATTAACTTGTGCCTTTCTCCCTAAAATGGGCTTTTTCATTTTTGCATCCTGAAGCAAAAGGCTACCATTGAGGACTTAAGCATGTCAGACATTGAACTAGGTGCCGTAAAGTTGTCTATACATTTAATCCTTAGAACAACCATGGAGGCGGGAGGCAGTGTAGCAATTCTTATCTCCACTTCACAGATGAAGAACAAATAAATAGGCCCAGCCTTGCAGCTGAGAAAGTGGCAGTGTCTGTGGGACTCAAAGCCTGTTCTCATTCTGATACGCCTGAATGTTCTGGTTGACCTTCTTCTAATTGTTGAGGCATGCTTGTGTGGGTGCTTGTTGTCTCTTTCCTTAGGATTTGAGCATTTGTTGCCCCTTTTGACCCATCATAGACTATTACTTTCCCCCTTGTATAACAGTTTGGGCTTTATGAACTGTTTTTCAAGCTGTTTTATTCTATGAGCTTTATAACAGCTCTGTGGGATAGCCATGCAGTGGTCTCCTCCTTTTCAGCATCTCACTGTTCCAGGTCTTATGGTTTGTTGGTCAGAGCCCCTGATTGAAAAGAAATGTTTGAAGCTGTTTCCCCCACTAACCTTTAAGTTCTAGGTGGCTAGGGAACATAGCTACCTTGTTTATCCATTTAGCCCCAGCACCTAGCACAGTGTTTTGCACATAATAGGTGATCAGTAAGTGTTTGAAGGGAATTGGAAGTAAAAAAGCAAATTCATTCATACAACAGGTTTTCTTATTTTGAGTTCCACTAATAATACTTGAAGAGTATGTCATGGAAACTGAAGCTGCTCAAAAGTTGACTTCTCTAGTTATGTTGTTCCAAGTGTGGAAGTAGCGCTTCTCCAACCCCAAAGTTCAGGTAGATCTGCCCAAATGAAACAGTCCATTCACTTTGCACTCTGTGGGGTCATCTTCATAGAAATAATTAATGCCAACATCACAGTACATTTTCTATCATGCATTTGATTTGTTCCTCCTATGATTATTTATGTGTAGACTTCATTTTCCACCTTGAACTGTGAACTTTTTAGGAACAAGTGGGATTTTACCCTAAGACTTTTAATCTTCCTAGTGTGGAGGGAAGTGGACCATTAAATTTTTACAGGAGAGTATAAATTTAACATCATACTGCTTAACTTTCTTTGAATAGCTTTCTTTCTGCCTTTTTGGGTTTGAAATTTGAGTTTTCTTCCTGATCTGATCTCCTGCCCCCTCCCCTCGAAAAAAATCTTCTTTTTTTTTTTTTTTTTTTTTTTGCACAGAACCAGAAATCATATTTGCAGTGCTATAAGCAAACATTGTTAGACACCATTCCAGTACTGTAACTGATGAGTTAGAGTACAGTACTCTAATGAAAAGTGCTTTGATATTAGTGTGTGGCTGAATTTTTTACTTAATTAGAACTTCCAGCAATTTCCTTGGAAACCTGACTGACCATCAGGAAAGTGGTTGGTTGATAGAAAATGTAGACTGCAACTTCCATATGCCTTTTTATATTTAAGAGCCTTATCACTCCTAGTTTAAGTCCTTGTTGACGTTGGTTTTCCTGTGCCTCTCCCCATCTTAGTTAAGAGGTGGGATTTACATGTAAGATTGGGTTAGCGTTTATACCACTATGTTTTTGTAAACTTATTTCACTGTTTTCTAGGATTTTAAACAATTTGAACCTAATGACTTTTATTTGAAAAACACTACATGGGAGGATGTAGGACTGTGGGACCCTTCACTTACGAAAAACCAGGTAAGTGGCACAGGAGACTTCCTCAGACGGCAGCATGCTTGGTATACTCCCTTTTCAGCTCTAGGCCTTTTATAGCAGTGCAGTGATTGTGGGCAAGTGCCAAACATCGAAAGTGTCAAAATTCATTTCATATTTTCCCGACCAGTGGGAAGACTAAGAAAAACTTTTTGTCCTTTTTTGTCATTGGACTAAAACTTGAGGTGTAAGAAGAAACAAAATTTTGTTACTTAAAAGTTACGAAGCCTGCTGTATCCCACCATTTCCCTTAAAAGTGCTCTGGCTCTGTTTTTCTGCATCTGTGTTGCCATTCTTGTTTTTTCTGCACAGAAAAAGACAAGACCCTTCCTTACATTTAAGCTTTTCTTATTTCCCTATGTTGATGGCACCCAACTTCTGTGGGAGGCCTGGGGAAGTGACTCTGTAGGATGTCAGTGACAGAGAGAGAAAACTTTTTACAAATTGGCATTAAAAACAATATTAGCAGTGCCAGCAAGTATCAATAGATGATGATGATGATGATGTCATATAGGTGATATTTCCTTCTGCATAGAGAGAGATAATTGTCAATTTAATTTTTACCATTACCTATTTTAGGAGTGATTCTCATTCTGCGTTAATGATCTGTTCATCTATTGGAACATACTTTTCAGGAAATTAGTACTCAGATATTTGACTTTTTTTTTTTTTTTTTTTTTTTTAAATACCCCAGGCAAAGGTACTAACCAGCAGTCTTAGAATGAGAATGCTTTCCAGTGGGACACGTCATTTATTTAATTCAGTTTTATCAATCTGAAAGCCTCATAGCTGAATACTAAAGAAGAGTTGAGCTTTGAGGAGAAGCAGAGTATTTCATCTTGGTTCAAACCAGTATCTGAAACAAGTAGGTTTCTAGGGAGAAAAGATAATCTCTTGCCAAGCATGTCAGTTCACCTGCCTTCATCAAAGGACTGACTGCATAAGTGTTCAACATTCATAATTCTGAAAGTTGCTCTTTGATACCAGTATATTCTATAATGTATTATTGGCTTTTAAATACCACACCCTCCTCACAGTCTGTAGGACATTTTTATTTAACTTCTTGATTTGAATCAAAGCAGCTATTACTTCATTAGCTCTTTTGAAGTGTTCTTGGTTGAGAAGGAACAGCAAGGCTTATAGAAGAAAGCCAGCTTTTCAAATCAGTCTTTCTTTTGATCAGCGCTGAATCTGATACTACACTGTACTTTAATCAGAGGAAAAAATGGAGATTTGCCTTTTTTCTATGAAAATTTATCCATAATGGGGAAAGGAATAAAAGATATAGCTTTATCTCTTGTAATTGTCTAATTGCACTAAAACATTCTGGGCCCTGAATTTTACCGCAGTCATTCACCACATAACATTTTGGTCAGTGACGGACTACATCTACAACAGTGGTCCCATAAGAATATAATTGAGCTGAAAAAACTTGCTACCTGATGACATCATAGCGCAACATATGACTCATGTTTGTAGTGATGCTAATGTAAACACACTTGTGCTGCCAGTCATATAGAAGTATAGCACATACAGTTATTTACAGCATATAATACCATCATGCATTGCTTAATGATGGGATGCATTCTGAGAAATGCCTTGTTAGGTGATGTCATTGTCGTACAAACATCATAAAGGGTACTTAACACAGACCTAGGTGGTATAGCCTCCTATACCCCTACGCTATATGGTATGGCCTGTTGCTCCTATGCTACAAACTTGTATGGCATGTTACTATAAGAGAATACTATATACTGAATACTAGAAGAGTGATTAACACAATGGTATTTGTGTTTCTAAACATAGTGAAGCGTAGAAAAGGTACAGTAAAAATACAATATAAAAGAAAAATTGGTACACCTGTATTGGGCACTTGTGGAACTGGAAGTTGCTCTGAGTGGTGACTGAATATGAAGGGACATTATTGTACATCACTGTAGACTTTATAAACACACTTAGGCTACATAAAAAATAAAACTTTAAAATTCTTAACTTTTGAATCTTTTGTAATAACACTTAGCTTAAAACATAAACACGGCAACCTGCTCGGGTCCCCTTCCACACTGCGGAAGCTTTGTCATTTCACTCTTCATAATGAACCTTGCTCCCCGCTCAAAAAAAAAAAAAATTGTACAACTGTATAGAAATATTTTGTCTTCATATACTCACAAGCTTTTTCCTAGTCTTAAACTTTTTTTTTTAACTTTTTAAACTGTTAAAAACTAAGACACAGACATAATTAGCCTAGGTCTACACAGGGTCAAGATCAATGGTATTACCATTGCCACCTTCACAGCTTGTCTCACTGAAGGTTTTCAGGAGTAGTAACACACATGGAGCCATCATTTCCTGTGATGGCAGTGTCGTCTTCTAGATACCTCCTGAAGGATCTGGCTGAAGCTGTTTTAGAGTTAACTTTTTTTAAAAAAAATATAGAAGTAAGTGGTACACTCAAATAATGATTAAAAACTCATTACTGGCCGGGCACGGGGCTCATGCCTATAAATCCCAGCACTTTGGGAGGCTGAGGCGGGTGGATCGCCTGAGGTCAGGAGTTGGAGACCAGCCTGGCCAACATGATGAAACCCCCCCCTCTACTAAAAAATAAAAAAATTCGCCAGGTGTGGTGGCAGGTGCCTGTAATCCCAGCTACTCGAGGTTGGAAGTGGGAGCAGGGGAGGCAGGAGAATCGCTTGAACTCAGGGAGGTGCAGGTTGCAGTGAGCTGAGATCGTGCCATCGCACTCCAGCCTGGGGGACAAAAGCAAGACTTCATCTCAAAAAAAAAAAAAAAAAACCTCATTACCAAAATCCTTGCATACTTAAGTCCCACAGTTGGCCCTGGAGAACCTGCATATATCAGAAGCTAGCCCTCTGTATAAGAAGTTTGAACGTCCCAAGAATACTGTATCTTTGATCTACATTTGTTTGGGAAAAATCCACATATAAGCAGTTCAAACCTATATGTTGAAGGGTCAACTATATAGTAAATACTAGGTGACAGAAATTTTTCAGCCCCGTTATAATCTTGGGGGAACATAGTCGCATATGCAGTCTGTACTAGACAGAAACATCAGCACATGACTTCCTGATAATGACAATTAACTGTATTACCAGTTTGTGTATTTACTATATATACTTTTTATTTTAGAGTGTACTCCTACTTTTTAAAACAGCTTTTCATGGTAACTGGTAGCAGCCTCATACAGCTTGTGTTCACTGTGTCTCTTGATTGCATCATATTCTTGTGCATGGTTTAATCTCATGGCATTTTGTTCATCATGGCCCCTAAGCATACAAAATCCATAATGTTGCCAGTAAGGGGCCATGTTGAGTGATTGACTTGGAAACCATTAGAAGTGATTAAGGGCTACGAAGGTGGAGAATCAGTGATGGTTATTTCTTGCCAGTCAGGCTTGTCCCATTTTACCATACCTATGATCTTGAAGAACAAGAACAAAGTGACAGAAGCTGTTAAAGCATCTGCTTCATTGAAGGCAATGAGACTAACAAAAATTCAAGAAGGGCCTTTATCAGACACACGGAAGCTTCTGATGACCTGGACTGAAGAGCAGACACAGGTGCACACGGTGCTGTGTACCTCTCAGCACCATAATGATCCCAAAGCAAAAAGTGTGTTTGAGGTGTTGAAAGAAAAGGCTGGACCTGGCTGTGATGTTGAATTTACTGCTAGTTCTGGGTGGTTTAAACAATTCAAGAATCATTACTCATTACATAATGGGAAAGTGGTGAGTTTGTGAGTGCTGATGTAAAGGCAGCTGAAGAATTTTGGGAAATTCTAGATAAGCTGAGTCTGGAGGAAAATCACTTGCCAGAACAAATTTTCAATATGGATGAAACCTTTCTGTTCTGGAAACAGATGCCTGAAAGGACTTTGATCCATGAGGAGACCAAAGCAATGCCAGGCTTCAAGGCTTTTAAGGGGATGACAGTCTTGCTTGGGGGCAGTGTTGCAGGCCACAAATAGAAAGCCTTTGTGATTTGGCACGGTGAGAACCCTAAGGGCTTCAAGCATATCAATACACACACACTTGGCCAGTGCACTGCAGGAGACATAAGTAGTTGTGGGTGACCCAGCTCCTCTTTCAAGATGCCCTCCTGAATAGATATGCCTGCAAAATGGAGAAGTAGTATTGAGAGAATAACATACCCTTCAAGCTTTTGCTTATTGTCAGTGATAAGCAAATGCCTCCTTTAAGTGGTGTTTTTCATCCCAGTATCAAACACCACCTCTTTGATCCAACTGATGGAGTTACAGCAGCTTTTAGGGCGTACTATCTGAGAAAGGCCTTTATCCTGTCATCGCAGCTGAGGGAGACACTGAGAAGATTCTGATACAATTCTGGAAGGATTGCAATATCTGTGATTGCATTAAGAATCTTGCTTGGGCTTGGGTTGATGTCATCAAGGAGTGTATGAATGACATCTGGAAGAATACACTCAAGAAGTTTGTCCATGACTTAAAAGGATTTGCATAAATCACCAAGTCTGTGGTTGAGATGGCAAACAACTTTAACCTGGGTGTGGATGAGGACAACAGAGGAGCTCCTAGAGGTGATTCCTGAGAATTGACTGGTGAGGAGCTGTGGGAACTAGAACAAGAACGCATAGGTGAAGAGGAAAGAGAAAAGGAAACTGCAGGAAAAGCAAAAGAAGAACCTTCAAGAAAATTCACAGTGAAGGATTTAACAGTGCAGACCTCAGCAAGTTCCTTAAGTTTGAAAACACGTGGCCAGGCTTGGTGGCTCACGCCTGTAATCCCATCATTTTGGGAGGCCGAGGCGGGTGGATCATCTGAGGTCAGGAGTTCGAGACCAGCCTGGCCGACATGGTGAAACCCTGTCTCTACTAAAAATACAAAAAAATTAGCCGGGTGTGGTGGTGGGCGCCTGTAATGCCAGCCACTGGGGAGGCTGAGGCAGGAGAATCGCTTGAACCCGGGAGGCGGAGGTTGCAGTGAGCCGAGATTGTGTCATTGCACTCCAGCTTGGGTGACAAGAGCAAAAAAACTCCGTCTTAACAACAACAAAAAAGTTTGAAAACATGGATCTCAATACCAAAAGGTTTTTATTAATAGAGAAGAATATTCATGGTTCGTTATCTGCTTACAATCAAATCTATGATGAAAAAAGGAAACAAAGCACCGTGGACTTATTCTTGATAAGTGTGACACCTCCTCAAGAAGAGCCTAAGGCGGGTCCTTCCACTGTTATCCAAAAGAAGGCATTGTTACCGTGGGAGATGGCAGTTCCATGTGTGTTACTGTTCCTGAAGACCCTCCAGTGGGACAAGATGTAAAGGTGGAAGAGAGTGATACTGTTGATCCTGACTCTGTAGGCCTAGACTAATGTATGCGTTTGTGTCTTAGCTTTTAAGAAAAAAAAATGTTTTTAAAGTTTTTGGTTTTTTTTTTTTTTTGAGACGGGGTCTTGCTCTTGTCGCCCAGGCTGGAATGCAATGGCACGATCTCAGCTCACTGCAACCTCACTCTCCTGAGTAGCTGGAATTAGAGGCGCCCACCACCACGTCCGGTTAATTTTTTGTATTTTTAGTAGAGATGAGGTTTCACCATGTTGGCCAGGCTGGTGTCGAACTCCTGCCCTTGTGATCCACCTGCCTTGGCTTCCCAAAGTGCTGGGAAAGTTTTTAAAAAAAATTTTTTTTCAAAGCTTATAGAATAGGCATATGAAGATAGAAAATATTTTTGTACAGCTGTACAATGTGTTTGGGGGGGGTGGTTTGTTTGTTTGTTTGTTTGTTTTTGAGCCAGAGTCTCTCTATGTTGCCCAGGCTAGAGTGCTGTGCTGTGATCTTGGCTCACTGCAACCTCTACCTCCTGGGTTCAAGTGATTCTCCTGCCTCAGCCTCCCGAGTAGCTGGGATTACAGGTGCCTGCCACCATACGCAGCTATTTTTTTTATTTTCAGTAAAGGTAGGGTTTCAGTAAAGGTTTCCACATGGTTTCACCATGTTGGTCAGGCTGGTCTCAAGCTCTTGACCTCAGGTGATCCACCCGCCTGGGCGTCCCAAAGTGCTGGGATTACAGGCGTGAGCCACTGTGCCCGGCCAGTCTGTTTGTGTTTTAAGCTAAGTATTACTACAAAAGAGTCAAAAAGTTAAAAATTTAGAAGTGTATAAACCACAGCAAGCTGAGGTTATTATTGAAGAAAGAATATTTTTTAGGGCTGGGCACAGTGCCTTGCAATCCCAGCACTTTGGGAAGCCAAAGCAGGAGGATTGCTCGAGCCCAGGAGTTCAAGGCCAGCCTGGGCAACAGAGGGAGACCCTGTCTCTACAAAATTTACCCTAGTGTGGTAGCACATACCTGTAGTCCCCAGGACTGAGGCGGAGGTGGGAGGATCGCATGAGCCCAAGAGGTTGAGGCTGCAGTGAGCCGATTGTGCCACTGCACTCCAGCCTGAGCAACAGAGTGAGACTTTGTCTCCAAAAAAAAAAAAAAAAAAAAAAAAATTTTTTTTTTGTTTAGTAAAATTTGTGTCGCCTAAGTGTTCATAAAGTCTACAGTAGTGTACAGTAATGTCCCAGGCTTTCATATTGACTCACCCAGAGTAACTTCCAGTCCTGTAAGCTTTGTTCATGGTATCATTTATCTTTTACATTGTATTTTTACCATACCTTTTCTGTGCTCAGCTATGTTTAAACATACAAATATTTGCCATTGTGTTAATCATTGCCTGTGGTATTCAGTACAGAAACATGCTGTACAGGTTTGTAGCCTAAGAGCAATAAGCTATGCCATGTAGCCTAGGCGTGTAGTAGGTTCTACCATCTAGGTCTGTGTGAATACACTCGAGGATTTCACACCATGATACATTTTTCAGAATGCATCCCTGTGGTTTAGCAACACATGACTGTGTAGTAAACCTGAAGTCTTTAGCAACTTCCTTCATTTAGGTTATTCTTGTTATTTCTAGCTGCAAAATGTTTATCTTGAAGTCATTTGTCTTTGGTTTAGCTAAAATGTGACTTTTTTCCCCTAAACATTGAGAAAGAACTTAGCATTGACTTTTTAATTTACACTGAAAAAAATATTTGGTTTAAGATAGCTTTTTTTTTTGAGTTTCTATTTTATAGTTACTAAACAAAAGGAAAAAAACATACTAAAATCAGTGCTTTTTTTTTTTTTTGAGACAGTTTTGCTCTTGTCACCTAGGCTGGAGTGCAATGGCACGATCTCGGCTCATTGCAACCTCCACCTCCCAGCTTCAAGCAATTCTCCTGCCTCACCCTCCTGAAGTAGCTGGGATTACAGGCGCCCACCACCACGCTCAGCTTATTTTTTTGTATTTTTAGTTGAGATGGGGTTTCACCATGTTGGCCAGGTTGCTCTTGAACTCCTGACCTTAGGTGATCCACCCACCTCGGCCTCCCAAAGTGCTGGGATTACAGGCGTGAGCCACCGCATTATTAATCAGTGCATTATTAAGAGTGCCCTGGGGGGGATCTGGAATCTGTTAACTGCCTATCTGAAGTGGCATTCTAATTCTAGTTTTTGTGTTTACTTTAGGACTATCGGACAAAACCTTTCTGCTGCAGCGCTTGTCCATTTTCCTCAAAATTCTTCTCTGCCTACAAAAGTCATTTCCGAAATGTCCATAGTGAAGACTTTGAAAATAGGATTCTCCTTAATTGCCCCTACTGTACCTTCAATGCAGACAAAAAGACTTTGGAAACACACATTAAAATATTTCATGCTCCGAACGCCAGCGCACCAAGTAGCAGCCTCAGCACTTTCAAAGATAAAAACAAAAATGATGGCCTTAAACCTAAGCAGGCTGACAGTGTAGAGCAAGCTGTTTATTACTGTAAGAAGTGCACTTACCGAGATCCTCTTTACGAAATAGTTAGGAAGCACATTTACAGGGAACATTTTCAGCATGTGGCAGCACCTTACATAGCAAAGGCAGGAGAAAAATCACTCAATGGGGCAGTCCCCTTAGGCTCAAATGCCCGAGAAGAGAGTAGTATTCACTGCAAGCGATGCCTTTTCATGCCAAAGTCCTATGAAGCTTTGGTACAGCATGTCATCGAAGACCATGAACGTATAGGCTATCAGGTCACTGCCATGATTGGGCACACAAATGTAGTGGTTCCCCGATCCAAACCCTTGATGCTAATTGCTCCCAAACCTCAAGACAAGAAGAGCATGGGACTCCCACCAAGAATCGGTTCCCTTGCTTCTGGAAATGTCCGGTCTTTACCATCACAGCAGATGGTGAATCGACTCTCAATACCAAAGCCTAACTTAAATTCTACAGGAGTCAACATGATGTCCAGTGTTCATCTGCAGCAGAACAACTATGGGGTCAAATCTGTAGGCCAGGGTTACAGTGTTGGTCAGTCAATGAGACTGGGTCTAGGTGGCAACGCACCAGTTTCCATTCCTCAGCAATCTCAGTCTGTAAAGCAATTACTTCCAAGTGGAAATGGAAGGTCTTATGGGCTTGGGTCAGAGCAGAGGTCCCAGGCACCAGCAAGATACTCCCTGCAGTCTGCTAATGCCTCTTCTCTCTCATCGGGCCAGTTAAAGTCTCCTTCCCTCTCTCAGTCACAGGCATCCAGAGTGTTAGGTCAGTCCAGTTCCAAACCTGCTGCAGCTGCCACAGGCCCTCCCCCAGGTAACACTTCCTCAACTCAAAAGTGGAAAATATGTACAATCTGTAATGAGCTTTTTCCTGAAAATGTCTATAGTGTGCACTTCGAAAAAGAACATAAAGCTGAGAAAGTCCCAGCAGTAGCCAACTACATTATGAAAATACACAATTTTACTAGCAAATGCCTCTACTGTAATCGCTATTTACCCACAGATACCCTGCTCAACCATATGTTAATTCATGGTCTGTCTTGTCCATATTGCCGTTCAACTTTCAATGATGTGGAAAAGATGGCCGCACACATGCGGATGGTTCACATTGATGAAGAGATGGGACCTAAAACAGATTCTACTTTGAGTTTTGATTTGACATTGCAGCAGGGTAGTCACACTAACATCCATCTCCTGGTAACTACATACAATCTGAGGGATGCCCCAGCTGAATCTGTTGCTTATCATGCCCAAAATAACCCTCCAGTTCCTCCAAAGCCACAGCCAAAAGTTCAGGAAAAGGCAGATATCCCTGTTAAAAGTTCACCTCAAGCTGCAGTGCCCTATAAAAAAGATGTTGGGAAAACCCTTTGCCCTCTTTGCTTTTCAATCCTAAAAGGACCCATATCTGATGCACTTGCACATCACTTACGAGAGAGGCACCAAGTTATTCAGACGGTTCATCCAGTTGAGAAAAAGCTCACCTACAAATGTATCCATTGCCTTGGTGTGTATACCAGCAACATGACCGCCTCGACTATCACTCTGCATCTAGTTCACTGCAGGGGTGTTGGAAAGACCCAAAATGGCCAGGATAAGACAAATGCACCCTCTCGGCTTAATCAGTCTCCAAGTCTGGCACCTGTGAAGCGCACTTACGAGCAAATGGAATTTCCCTTACTGAAAAAACGAAAGTTAGAGGATGATAGTGATTCACCCAGCTTCTTTGAAGAGAAGCCTGAAGAGCCTGTTGTTTTAGCTTTAGACCCCAAGGGTCATGAAGATGATTCCTATGAAGCCAGGAAAAGCTTTCTAACAAAGTATTTCAACAAACAGCCCTATCCCACCAGGAGAGAAATTGAGAAGCTAGCAGCCAGTTTATGGTTATGGAAGAGTGACATCGCTTCCCATTTTAGTAACAAAAGGAAGAAGTGTGTCCGTGATTGTGAAAAGTACAAGCCTGGCGTGTTGCTGGGGTTTAACATGAAAGAATTAAATAAAGTCAAGCATGAGATGGATTTTGATGCCGAGTGGCTATTTGAAAATCATGATGAGAAGGATTCCAGAGTCAATGCTAGTAAGACTGCTGACAAAAAGCTGAACCTTGGGAAGGAAGATGACAGTTCCTCAGACAGTTTTGAAAATTTGGAAGAAGAATCCAATGAAAGTGGTAGCCCTTTTGACCCTGTTTTTGAAGTTGAACCTAAAATCTCTAACGATAACCCAGAGGAACATGTACTGAAGGTAATTCCTGAGGATGCTTTAGAATCTGAGGAGAAGCTAGACCAAAAAGAGGATGGTTCGAAATACGAAACTATTCATTTGACTGAAGAACCAACCAAACTAATGCACAATGCATCTGATAGTGAGGTTGACCAAGACGATGTTGTTGAGTGGAAAGACGGTGCTTCTCCATCTGAGAGTGGGCCTGGATCCCAACAAGTGTCAGACTTTGAGGACAATACCTGCGAAATGAAACCAGGAACCTGGTCTGACGAGTCTTCCCAAAGCGAAGATGCAAGGAGCAGTAAGCCAGCTGCCAAAAAAAAGGCTACCATGCAAGGTGACAGAGAGCAGTTGAAATGGAAGAATAGTTCCTATGGAAAAGTTGAAGGGTTTTGGTCTAAGGACCAGTCACAGTGGAAGAATGCATCTGAGAATGATGAGCGCTTATCTAACCCCCAGATTGAGTGGCAGAATAGCACAATTGACAGTGAGGATGGGGAACAGTTTGACAACATGACTGATGGAGTAGCTGAGCCCATGCATGGCAGCTTAGCCGGAGTTAAACTGAGCAGCCAACAGGCCTAAGTGCCAGGTTCCCTGGCATTGGTGACATGCTGCAGCCTGGAACTGATCTCCAGTGTGACTGCAAAGCTGTCTTCTCACTGGTACTGCCTTGTGAGTACTGGTTGGACTGCGGGGCATGTGGCCGCTGCAGTTCCAGTGGTTATTTCTAAGTCTATGACACGACAGGCTGATCTTGCTTCAGAACCTTCTCTGACAGACGTGGTAACTAAATGTGAAAAACCAATAAGCTGGTGACTCATGAATACACACGAGGAAAAGCAGAGGTTTATTTTATCTGCCTTTTCAACATTTCTTTCCCTCTGTGAAATGATTGGTCAGATGTCTTTGAGAAGCGTTAAACTAATTCACATGGTAGTGTAGGGCCAACATACAAGCTACCAGTCTAATGTGTATAGTAGACTTTGGGAAAAGCGATTTTTTTTCATGTATTCATTCTGAATAGTTGAAATGTATATTTGTACAGTCTTTTAGACCTATTCAAGTGATGCTCATGATCCTGTTACTGTGTGCCCATCATAGATTTCTTTTTTTAGTGTTGCCCTTGCTGTGTAATAAACGCTCTATCTAGTTTACCTAGCAAAAGCTCAAAACTGCGCTAGTATGGACTTTTTGGACAGACTTAGTTTTTGCACATAACCTTGTACAATCTTGCAACAGAGGCCAGCCACGTAAGATATATATCTGGACTCTCTTGTATTATAGGATTTTTCTTGTTCTGAATATCCTTGACATTACAGCTGTCAAAAACAAAAACTGGTATTTCAGATCTGTTTTCTGAAATCTTTTAAGCTAAAATTACATGCAAGAATTGACTTTGCAGCTACTAATTTTGACACCTTTTAGATCTGTATAAAAGTGTGTTGTGTTGAAGCAGCAAACCAATGAGTGCTGCATTTTGGATATTTAGTTTTATCTTTAGTTCAGCACCATCAAGGTGGATTCATTTATACCATCTAATATATGACACACTGTTGTAGTATGTATAATTTTGTGATCTTTATTTCCCTTTGTATTCATTTTAAGCATCTAAATAAATTGCTGTATTGTGCTTAATGTAAATATTTGCTTTATTACACATGACAGTCCTGTGTGTCCATTATATCTTTTGCCATTTAATGCCATAACTCTTTCATCAGAGACGGCCGCCACAGTCACAGAGGAAACTTGTGGAAAACGCAAGATCTGCCATCTGCAAATAGAATGCTCTCTCTTGAGGCACCTGGTACAAAATCTGTTTTTCGTTTTTTTTTGTTTTTTGTTTTTTGTTTTTTTTAAACCGAAAAACACCCTTGAGTTTTTCAGTTCACCTTTTGTTAAGGAGCAGAGCCTGCATATATATGTAAATGTCTCAATGATTAAAAAAAAAAAATGTAAACATGGATTGGCATTAATTTGCAAGCAGAATCTTAATAGCCTGATGGGTTTTTTGTTTGTTTTTTTCTTCTAGATGAAGTTAAGCGTTCGTTTTCACCTTACGATGGGAACAACTGTAGCGCAGGCAGCTCTGTGCCTCTATGGCCACTCTTGGCCCTCTTGCTATTAAGGGAAAGGCTTTGAAGAGCACAACATTTACAGGGCTGTAAAGATGGAAGGAGCTGGTATTTTTACCATGCGTAGATTCCCAAGAGAACTTGTGCTAAAAAGCAGAAAGTTACAAGGAAGCAGAATTAGGCCAACATTTCCAGCAATTAAAACGATGGGAAACTCCAATCCGTGAAGAGGCTGGTCAGTCACCTCAAGGATACTGGCCTAAAGAAGTCTGAAGTGGCTGATGTCCATAACTTCTGAGTCCGTTTCCAAAAGACTCTTGTTAATGCTGTTACCAGAGAGTAGAGATTTGACCAGCGTCTCCCTAAAATGGTACGCTTCTCAACAACAGTACAGGAAGAAGTGCAAGAATAGACTAGAACCTTTAAGGAATTTGGGGCTGGAACAGAGCTATGTTGCATCTGTTGTTATACAGGTAGATTATAAATTCTACATGCACCAGCCAAAACTTAGGACAGGATGCCCCCAAATTAAGATATTACAGATTACCAAATCAGAAATAACCAGCTGGATTTAGGCCAGCTCACATTTATTTGGAAATTACCTTCCCTGATTAACAGGCTTCTGAGTTGTACGTGGAGGACTAATGAGACTTGTACAAGACACCACAGGGCTTGGGGTCCAGGTCCCAGTTGGATGTCGGAACAGAGACAGATAAGTGTTTCCTCATTAAGGTGGTGGGAGTGTGCCTTTTGGCATTCAGAAAAGGGTTTAGCCACCCTAAGAGTTGGAAATAAAGATTCCCAACTGGAAATGTTGCAGAATCCCTACAAGTGTCTCAATAAAAGCCATTTTAAAAGAATATTGTTGCTACTGTTTGCTTTTCGAATAATCTGGAGATCGTTGGCTATGGCAACGTGCTGCCACCTAATTAGAGAATGCCTGTAAATGTAGGCTGAACAATTCTAACATGAGAAAACCTAAGTATCCTACAGAGGTTTGGTGTGTTTTGTTTTGTTTTTGTGGGGGTCGGGGGGGTGGGGAGGTGTGTTTTTGGCCCTGCAGGTTTTCTTGTGGGAATGAGTTCTAGTCAGACAAGCTAGGACTGTGGCTTCTCTCCCTGTTCATCACATAGAGCATTTTCTCATCCTATCTTTGGTTCCTTGTCATTGTATAGGGAGAGAAGAATCTTTATCAAACAGCTTCATTCCCTCTTGAAATTCAAGCAGAAAGGGTATCTACGCCTCATATTGCTCTAGAGTTGTACGTCAGTTTGATCCCAATGCCTGCTGCCCCTTTGTAACAACATCCATTTCTAGCATGAACAAAATGAGTGCCAAATTTGAAAACCGGGATGTATTAAAGACGGGAGTTTCCCATCTGAGATGCTTCACGCTAGAAACAATTAAACCTGCTTATTGCCAAATAAGTACTGCCATACAGAAGTGTAGTTCCTTTACTACTTAGACCTCAGACTTAGCACTGAGTCCTCGAGATGAGGCTCAAGAATTATCACTAGGTGGTTCGTTTTTTCTTTGTTTTTGAGATGGAGTCTTGCTCTGCTGCCCAGGCTGGAGTGCAGTGGCATCATCTGAGCTCACTGCAACCTCCACCTCCTGGGTTCAAGCGATTCTCCTGCCTCAGCTTCCCAAGTAGCTGGGACTACAGGCACGTGCCCCCATGCCTGGATAATTTTTTTTTTGTATTTTTAGTAGAGAGAGGGTTTCACCGTCTTAGCCAGAATGGTCTCCATCTCCTGACCTTGTGATCCGCCCACCTCAGCCTTCCAAAGTGCTGGGATTACAGGCGTGAACCACCATGCCCATCCATCTCTACGTGGTTCTATGCCACTAACATTTGAGAACCATTTAGCTTGATGGAAATTTTCTTTCCCTAATGAAATTAAGTAGAACATGTTGAACACATGGATTTTGCAGAGTATCAGGTAGTGGTTTTTTTTTTTTTTTCTGCCTGTTGTGACCCTTACTTCCAGCCCCCCTGCTGAGCAATAATTAGGTGCCAGTTGAGGCACGTTTCACCAAAATGTCATGGAGGAACATCTCAAAAGCTTCCAGAAGACTAGAAATGAAGAGGCTGCTCCCACCATTAGGAAATGGCATTCCAACATACCAATTATCAGTGGTCACCATGAGGTAATCTAGAAGAAAAACATCTTAGCTGATACAAACTTGACAGGCAGGTTTGAAAATAAAAGGCATTTCTCCCAGCTGCTGGAAAGTTGGCTTGAAAACTTGACCAAAGGAAGGTCCCCATTTGCTAATTCTTTGCATCCTGCTTCCCACCAACTTGTGCCACTTCAGTAACAAACTACTCGCTGTAACTTGGATGTAGTGGAGCTACAGTATAGGTGGGGTTGTGTTTTAAAGTCAGCACATAAGATTTGCATATAGTCAAAATCACCCCCTGAAAATTCTTGTCATTATTTCAAAGTGTCCAACCAAGAGGAGGGGATGTGGGAAGGAAGGTCCCTAGTCATTTCCAGGACAAATCTTCCACGCTATTTAATGAGTCTGGCTGCATGTGTGTGTTTTCAGCATACAGCGTCAATGCATCTGTGATGCAAACCCCTTCCCCATCCAGGACACCATCTAGCCTTAAGGTGTAAGACCATTTAAACCTGAACTGGTTTTTGCAATTAAAAATCCTTATTTTGGTCAGGCGCGGTGGCTCATGCCTGTAATCCCAGAACGTTGGGAGGCTGAGGCGGGTGGATCACCTGAGGTCAGGAGTTTGAGACCAGCCTGGCCAACATGGTGAAACCCTGTCTCTACTAAAAATACAAAAATTAGCCGGGCATGGTGGTGGGCGCCTGTAATCCCAGCTACTCGGGGCTAAGCCAGGAGAATCACTTGAACCCGGGAGGCGGAGGTTGCAGTGAGCCAAGATCACGCCACTGCACTCCAGCCTGGGTGACAAGAATGAAACTCTGCCTTAAAAAAAAAAAAAGAAAAAAGTCCTTATTTTATTTATGTACCTTTAATACTGTCTTATTACTATAAGTGAAGCAAAATGGATACTCTAATAAGCAGAGCAGGCACCTTTTAGGAACCATAAAGCAGAAGTAAAAGGGCTTTTCCAATATACTTGATGTGAGTGCTGTACTGGCTGCCATCCTAGACTGCAGTGGGACGTGACAGCTGTGTACATGAAGTAGCCATCTGCAAGTCTAGGAATCAAAAGTAGAGATCCCGCCTTGGAGAGACGGAGGAAGAGACAGTGGCATGACTTAGCCATTGCCACTCCGTCTGCCAGCAAAGTTGGATCAGCATCCCCTGGGGAAGCTCAACTAGAACCCTCCCCCCCAAGGACAGGACTCTGGACAAGGGGCTCCGCTACACCCTACAAGGACAATGTTGTTCCTAAAAACACCTGAATCTCAGGCATCGTGAATACACAGCTACCCAACGGGTATTTTCAGAACGGATGTGTAGTTCCTGGGACTAATTGTAGAGCACTGGAATCCAAGATATTTGAGTCCTCAAAACAGTCCAACCCTAATCCTCTGCACTCTCCTCCAAAAACCCCCAAACCTTGTATTGGGAGTAGGAACTCCAGGTTTCAGGTGCTGACATGGAGGTGCAGAGAAGCTAACTTGTCCTGACATCTCAGCTGGCAAAGGTGAAGCTGCTGACTAGGACATGGGATATCTTGAGTCCACAGCCACCGGTATTTCCGGCCACACTATGCACCTGGGCCTAGGACAGAGACTGGCCTTGGAAGAAAGGTGGCTGCTGCTATGAATGAAAAGATATGTGAGCCCCACTCTCACAGTGTTCAGTCCCTGGCTCAGCGTTCCCCAAACTGACTCACACTCCACCACCACTGTCAGTTGTGCCACATCTGCCTCACAACTGCTTTATGTTCTTAGTATGTCTCAACTCCCGCCACACTTTTTTGGGGGGACAGGGTCTCCTTTGTCACACAGGCTGGAGTGCAGTGGCATGATTACGGCTCTGCAGCCTCAACCTCCTGGGCTCAGGCAATCCTGCCTCAGCCTCCCAACTACTGGGATTACAGGTGTGAGCCACCATGCCTCACCCTCACTCCCCCTTTTAAAGGAAAACGATGTCACCAAAAAGCAAAATCAGCATAATTTGCCACAAATTCAGATGACCATAAAAGTGACTATGAAAGTAAATACAAGACAAACAGATTTTTGCTACCTGTTATCGCATGCTGAGGCTGCAAGCCTGAGACTTGCGCTATTAAAAAGGAAAATCAGGCCGGGTGTGGTAGCTCATGCCTGTAATGCCAGCACTTTGGGAGGCTGAGGCAGGTGGATCACCTGAGGTCAGGAGTTTGAGACCAGCCTGACCAACATGGAGTAACTCCGTCTCTACTAAAAATACAAAAAAAATTAGCCGGGCATGGTGGCACATATCTGTAATCCCAGCTACTCAGGAGGCTAAGGCAGAAGAATCGCTTGAACCCGGGAGGCAGAGGTTGTGGTGAGCCGAGATCGCATCATTGCACTCTAGCCTGGGCAACGAGAGCGAAATTCCGTCTCAAAAAAACAAAAAGGAAAATCAGAGCAGGGTCCCAGGTCCATGAGCACCAAAATGAGCCTCAGCCCAGACCCGCCTTATCCCAGGATGACTCTGCTACCTCTAGCATGCTGGATAGTGCTGAGCTAGGGGCTGACAGATGGGCTTCAAGCCCAGCCTGGGCTCTGGCTCCAAGAGCTTCCCAGGGAACTCTGCTTCCTTTAGCAGTGACTACTCACTTTGCTTTACCCAACCTCAAACCCTTTTATATTAATTAGGACTCTCACTGGCAGGTAACGGGAAATCCAGCTCAGACTGTGCTTAATAAAGGTGACAAGGGGGCAACTGGCTGTGTCTGGGGAGGGCAAGCTGCTCAGGGACATCACCAAGGATTCAGGTTTTCTGTCTCCATCCTGCCACCCACAGGGACACTTCATCCTAGGCAGCCACCCCAGTATTCATAGGGTGCCTTCCACTTACCTAACCTGAGAGGTTTCCCCTTCATTCAGTATTGAGAAAGAATCCTGAATTCTGAGCCAACTGGACCATTCCAGAACATCCGACTAAGCTGATGGGCTTAGTCCAAAGCTACCTGGTCAGTCACTGAGCTAGCATTACCCTGGTTGGCTTAGACTAGTTCAGGACCCATCTCTGAAGCTCAGGTGAAAGCAATTCAACCCAAAACTGGAAACCAATACAAACCCAATTCCATGCTACACTCAGAAGGTGCAGAGGGATGCTGAGGACCAGCACTTCAAAGGAAGCCTCGTGCCGTATGAAAACCAGATAAAAGGTGCAATTGCTCCAACTCAGAAGACGAAGCAAATCCTGAAAAATCTCTTGACTGGTATTCTTTGGAAACAGTGATTCCCAGCCCTGGCTACATACTGAAATCACCTGGGGAGGTTTAAAGACAGGTGATGCTAAGTTTCCCCCTCCCCTGCTTGGAGATTCTGATGTAATTGGTTTGAGGTGTGGCCCAGCTGATTCCCAGATAGAACTGATGGTTTAAAGGGATGTGCAGTGAACGTGGGCTACAAGTTTGAGCCTTCCCCTGAATAGCATGTCTGCTCCAGGCAGTTTCCTTTGAGACCACTTATTCTTTTTCCCCGCCACTCAACAAACACCTGCCAGCAGCCTAAGAAGAACCTGTACACTTAGAGATGCAACCTGTGTGTAGAAAACCATTTCAAGAGTGTAGACTTGCCCCAGCATCTCCTCAATTCATCCCGGCAACAAGGAGACTGTGGCCTAAGCTGGAATCCTTACCTTCTGGATAGAGTCCTCACTGCAGCAGCACCAGGCTCGGGGATGCCAACAGAAGACCCACTCCTCCAGGTCTCCTCCCTTTCATTCACCTCGGCCTGGCTCCTCCAGATGAAACTCTGCCCATTACGTCTACAACGGAGCATCTCCGTGGAAGGCCCAGTGAGAAACCCCTCCTGGTTGAAAAGTCTGGCCTCGGGTGCTCAGGCTTCACTGGTTTGGTTTTTAAGGGGAACCATATGTTCATTCTGACCAAATATAATGCATGTGTCTCCCGCAGTCCTCTCCTTAACTGCTTCTCCAAACCCAGCATCATGAGCAGTCCTTAAAGCACACTCTGCCAGAAGGCCCAGCAAAGACTGCAGAGGCCAGCCTCAGACCTGCTGCCCTCCACTCCCTCCTACTGCTGCAAGCCTGAAATGCATCAAGCTGATGATCACCTGTAAGAATTTCCAGGCTTTTGAGCCCATAGCGAGCCCAGGGAACTCAGAGAGGAGATTCTGTGACAGCTGCTTGAAATTAGAACTACTTGGAACTCCTTCCAAAGATGTTTGCACTCTTCACCATAATGCAAAGTGGGATTTAGCTTTAAGATGGAGAGGAAGGTTCTTGGAAACCTGTAGCTGCCTGGGTCAACTAAACATCTCCAGGGAGTTGGTAAACCCTGTAAGCAGACATTGTGGGGTACATGTCTAGCTTCTAACCTTCCCAAGAACTCCCCTTTTTACCCCAAGAAGGAGAGTTTTTATCATAAGTAGGTGTTGGATTTTGTCAAATGCTTATTTTCTGCATCTATTGAGATGATCATGTGGTTTCTGTCCTTTATTAATATGGTGTGGTACACTGATTTTCAGATGTTAAACCAACCTTGCATTCCTGGAAGAAATCCTGCTTGGTTATGGCATATAATCCTTTTTTATATGTTGCTGGATTCTGTTTCCTGATATTTTCTTGATTTTGCATTTGTATTCATGTGGAATATTGGTGTAGCTTTCTTACAATGTCTGACCTGGTATCAGTCACCTCCCAAAGGAGAGCCCTGGACAGCATACACTTCTCTAGTGGGACCCCATGCCTCATCCTCAGGGAGTTTGGAATTGGGGTACAGAGGTGCTAGCTAGACTGCCAATTGCTTGAACTGCAGTGACCATCCAGCTGCCATCCTCCACCACATTAAGCTGAGACCAAGATGCATTTCTTCACACACTCCATATCCTTGGAATAAATAAATTTCCCATTGTCCGAGTCTCTGGTTCTACGGATCTCAAATGCAAACGCCCACAGGGGCTAGGCAGGTGAAACAAATTAGTGAAATAATTTGAGTATAAGAAAAGCCTGGAGACCAGGACCCCCCCAAAGCAACTTGACTTTATGTAGCTCATTGTTTAAAATTAGAATATCTGGCACTAAAAATGGTGGGCTCACATTCTTAAGGCAACAAGCAAACAGGAAATTCAGTTCTTTATATGCATTCTCCTAATTTTTAATTGGTGGCAACTGATTTTAACCATTTTTTGAATAGGCAAACACCAAAATATCAAAACTTTTAAAGAACAGTGAAAAGGATACCTCTCACCCCAGATATCCACCATTCTCAAATTTGTGTTTATCCTTCCAGAGAATAGTAATGCCTTTTTCACATAGATAATAGCATACCACATACATTTTTCTGCATTTAGCTTTCATATCTTGGTGATGTTTCCACACCAATTCATAAAGAACTCTTAACCCATTCTTACAACATTATAGTATTCCATCATATGATTGGGCTATAAAGGAATGAAACCCAGATCAATAAACACTTGGGTTCTTTCTAATCTTTTGCTATCTCACTGTGCAGTGACTAACCTTGTACATTTATCTTTTCTTTCTTGTGTGTGTAAGCTGGATTCCTAGGGGTGGAATTACTGGGTCCAAGGACATTTCCCCCCAACCCCCTTTTTTTTTTTTTTTTTAAGAGATGGGGTTTTGCTTTGTCATCCAGGCTGGAGTGCAGTGGCATGATCACGGCTTACTGCAGCCTCAACCTCCTGGGCTCAAGCGATCCTCCTGCCTCAGCCTACTGAGTAGCTAGGACCATTTCTAATTTTGTTAGGTATGCCAAATGCCCCCCCATGAGAATGATGTCCCACCATCAATGTAAAAGAATATGTTTCTTCAAAATATCACCAGCAAGACCAGGCACAGTGGCTCATGCCTGTAATCCCAGCACTTTAGGAGGCTGAGGCAGGTGGATCACTTGAGGCCAGGAGTTTGAGACCAGCCTGGCCAACATGGCAAAACCCCATCTTTACTAAAAACACAAAAATTAGCTGGGCATCATGGTGCGCACCTGTAATCCCAGCTACTTGGGTGCCTGAGGTGGGAGGATCATTTGAGCCCAGGAGGCAGGGGTTGCAGTGAGCTGAGATCACACCACTGCACTCCAGCCTGGGCAACAGAGCAGACTCTGTCTCAAAAAAAAAAAAAAAAAAAAAAAAAAAATTCAGTATTGTCATCAAAAATTTTAATCCTTGCCCGACTGAAATGTGAAAAATCTCAGGGTATTTTTCCATACTTATTGGCATACATTAAGGTTGAGTATCTTTTCATGTTTGCATTTTCTGTGAAACTCCTGTTCATAGCCTTTGCCTGTTTTGCTACTGTTTCCCTTTTTTTGTAGGTGACATTTATTAGGGAGATTATCCCTTTGTAGCATGAGATGCAAATATATTTTCCCAATTTGTCATCTATCTTTTGAATTTGCTTAGGATTTTGTTGTTTTCGGATTTTTTGGTTTTCTGTTGGTTTTGCCATGCAAAAGTTTAGAAATTTTATATATATATAATCAAATTGACCTTTTTATGACTTCTCGATTTTGTACACTTCTCCAATGTTTTTAACGTATTTCTTCAATAGATTCGTTTTATTTTACTTTTTAAGACAGGATAACACTTTGTCACCCAGGCTGGAGTGCAGTGGCACAATCTCAGCTCACTGCAGCCTCAAGTTCCCTGGCTTGAGCAATCTTCCCGCCTCCCACCAAGTAGCTGGGTCTATAGGCAAGCACCACCGTGCCTGGCTAATTTTTGTATTTTTTACAGAGAAGGGGTTTTGCTATGTTGCCCCTGCTGGTCTTGAACTCCTGAGCTCGAGCGATCCACCCACCTTGGTCTCCCAAAATGGTAGGATTCAGGTGTGAGCCACTGCACCTGGCCAATAGATTCATTTTATACATTAAACTCCTGATCGATTTGCAACTTTGGAATTGTTCCAGGTGTGCTGAGTGAGGTATGGAGTTCTATTTTTTCCAGAAGTTCACCCAATTGTCACAACATGAAAACACCTTAAAACAATTCAGGGCAAACCACACATTTCTGCCAATCAGATACAACCCCATGGGCTGCTATCTTGAAACCTCTTGCTTTGGTGAGCACGAAGTTCACATCCGCTGGGAAAGGGGGAAAGGGGGTTGACCGAAGAGCCTTTCTCTTGGGAAAAAATCTGCAGTGGCCTTTCTACTGGTGCCCCTATCCAACATCGGCCACAAAAGAAAAAGACCGGCAGGCCTCGGTGGCTCACGACTGTAATCCCAACACTTTGGGTGGCCAAGGTAGGAGGATCGCTTGAGCCCAGGAGGTTGAGACTAGCCTGGACAACACAGCAAAACCCCATCTCTGTTTAAAAAAGAAAAAAGAAAAAGATCAGATCACCCTTTCCTAGGCTGCAGTTACCCTTACCAAGGGGTTAGAGGCCATCGATAGTCAGCAATTGAGGACATCATTGACTGGACAATGGAAATGTCAGGCACTTTGCTTTAATGAGGACGCACACGACGTCACCTGGCACAAGGACAGTGGAGCCGCTCAGAGGACTGAGGTTGGGGGTTGGTGGCAGGGCGCAGTGTCCCGGCCTTCCTTCTCCCCAGGTGTTTCCAAGTGTCCCTTAAAGCTCATTGTTTGGCAGTGCAAATCCTAGGAACTTTGGAATGGCTACTTCCAGTTCACTTGTCACCTTTTCCCCATAGATTTCCCTGTGCAACCTCACCCCTCCTAACAGGACAGGGAAACCCAGAGAGAGCAGCCTCCACTCTCCCATGACTTCTAACTCTGACATGTAAGGGCAGTCCCTGAGTCACTCGCTGTTCAGGCCCTCGGGTGCCGCTGGTCAACTGAGAAACGCAGGACAATCAACCCTTTCCCCATCACAGCCCGGGCCCTGCAACAGCAGCCTCCCATTACAGACAGCCCCTCGCCAGTGTGCCCAGCATGCACACAGCTCACCTCATGTCACCCTCACCACAACCCATCAGGCCAGAGCCATCCTCATGTCTTACCGCAGGGGCAGCTGGACTCAGAGCAAGTGAAAAGCCCGGCTCACACAGCTAAGAGGCATGGGAGCAGACAGTGCCGCCAGGCAGGCTAACCTCAGGGCCATGCTCCTAGCGCGGGGCCTGTGGGTCCCTGCTTTAGGACACTCAACGTTGCTGTGGCTTAATCACACGGGATTTCCTTCCAACTCCCCCTGGCCCCTGTTTCAGGCGCTGGGAGGAGAAAGAAGCCTGGGAGTGCCCAACACTCAGCAGATACTCACCCTTCTGGAAATGAGTGTCCTCAACTGCTTGTCTAAAAAAATAACATTAGCTTTCTCCTTTTTCTTCTTTTTTGAGATACGGTCTCGCTCTGTTGCCCAGGCTGGAGTGCAGTGGCACGATCTTGGCTTGCTGCAACCTCCACCTCCCAGATTCAAGCGATTCTCCTGCCTCAGCCTCCCGAGTAGGTGGGATTACAGGGGTGCACCACAGCACCTGGCTAATTTTTGTATTTTTAGTAGAGATGAGGTTTCACTATGCTTGCCAGGCTGGTCTCGAATTCCTGACCTCAAGTGATCTGCCCACCTTGGCCTCCCAAAGTGCTGGGATTACAGGCGTGAGCCACCGCGCCCGGCCAACTTTCCATCCAATGCGTGCTCTCCCTGAGCACACTGGGGCAGAGTATCCAAGCTCCCTTTGATAAAAACAGTCCTAGCCAATACAACACAACCATGAGAATGATCTACAGTGACACAGCAACAGTGACACGTCCCAAGGTAACATCAAGCCAGTGAGGCCAGAGACAAGAGATGACACATTGTAGGTACACATCCCATGCGTCCTCTCTTTATACAGAGCACAGAAACAAGAAACTCCAGTCCATATGGTTAGATGTCAGTACGCTGTCAGCCTGGGGTGGGGGTAGGCATGGGCATGGACCAGAAGGGGGCATGAGGGGGCTGCTCAGTGCTGATAATGTTGGCTGATCAGTCTGGTGAGGCTTAAATAGATACATTCAGTTTGTGAAAAATTTAGTGAACCACTTAGGCACCCCTTTCTGTAATGTAAATTATACTTCAATAGAAGTTTGTGCCAACACTACATTTTGGGAGGCTGAAACAGGAGGGTCCCCTGAGCCCAGAAGTTCAAGACCAGCCTGAACAACATAGGGAGACCCTGTCTCTACAAAAAATAAAACAAATTTGAAAAGTTGCCAGGCATGGTGGTACATGTTTGTGGTCCCAGCTACTTGGGAGGCTGAGGCAGGAGGATCACTTGAGCCCAGGAGTTTGAGGTTTCAGGGAGCCATGATCACACCACTGCACTCCAGGCTGGGTGACAGGTGTCTCATTTAAAGAAAAAAAAATTGTAAAAGTTACCTCAATAAAAAAATGCTGGCCAGGCACGGTGGCTCACACCTGTAATCCCAGCACCTTGGGAGGCCAAAGTAGGAGGATCACCTGAGGTCAGGAGTTCGAGACCAGCCTGGCCAACATGGCGAAACCCCGTCTCTACTAAAAATACAAAAATTAGCCGGGCGTGGTGGTGTGCTCCCATAATCCCAGCTCCCTGGGAGGCTGAGGCAGGAAAATAGCTTGAACTCGGGAGGCGGAGGTTGCAGTGAGCTGAGATCGCGCCACTGCACTATAGCCTGGGTGACAGAGTGAGACTCCATCTCAAAAAAAAAAAAGAAAAGAAAAATGCTGACTTTTCCAGAAACAAGGGGTCTACCTATATCTCTGAATTCCAAAAATTGTCCTCAACTATTTCCCTGCTTTTCTGTTTTTAGTTTTTAAAAACATTTTTAGCCAAGATCTTGCTCGGTTACCCAGGCTAGAGTGCAGTGGCACAACCATGGCTCACTGCAGCTTCAACCTCCCAGGCTCAAACAATCCTCCCACCTCAGCCTCCCAAGTAGCTGGGACCACAGATGTGCACCAGCACGCCCAGCTAATTTTTGTATTTTTGGTAGAGATATGGTCTCATTATGTTGCCCAGGCTGGTCTCAAACTCCTGGGCTTAAGCGATCTGCCCACCTCGGCCTCCCAAAGTGCTGGGATCACAGGCATGAGCCGCTGCAACTGGCCTCTACTCTATCTTGCCAGATTCATTATTTTAGGCTTCCTTGAAAAACTTTTTTGGGGTGTGGGGGACAGGGTCTTGCTCTGTTGCACATGCTAGGGTGCAGTAGAACAATCACGGCTCACTGCAGTCTTGACCCTCTGTGCATAAGCGACCCTCCTGCCTCAGCCTCCCAAAGTGCTGGGATTACAGGCATGAGTCACCTTGCCCAGGCAGATTATCTTGAAATTCTAATGCAGGTCTACAGTTCAGTCCTGTATGTGCATAGGGGAATTATGTGTGTGTTCTTGGCTCTTCGAGGAATTCCAGAAATACCCATTGCAGGTTGAAGCCACAGTGAGAAATCCGGAGTGTTAGGACAACAGCAGGAAACTCATCTGCATGGGAAGAAATGTGGGTAAACAAGCCTTTGAAGAACCTGGGGGTCCTAATGACCTCTGCACTCTTGCTGGGAATCCAAAGGCCGGGACTATCCCCTCCCCCAGCTGGAGCCACATCAACAGGTGCCCAGGATCAGGCCCTCACAGGTGAGGCAAAGGAGGAACCTTCTAGAAAACATTGCACAGGTGAAAAGGAAACTATCACTCCCCGTCATTCTCACACCAGACCAGGGCTGAGCTCTTGACACCTTTATTGGAAGGATCCTCAAGGCTGTGGGCACCGAGGTCTGGAGGCAACAGAACCAGCATCCACCCACCCACCACAGTGGCAGAGCGCACCCCGTGCAAAAACCCATCACGGAGAGAAGGACCATGGAGCCCCTGCAAAGCCATCATGGAGAGAAGGAAAGTCCCCACTGTCCATCAGCCCCGGCCAGGCCTGGCCCCTCAACCCCTGTAGAATCAGAATCCCAGGCAGGCCAGCGTGGGAGACATCACCACACGTGGATTCCAACTGCTTCTCCAAACCCTGTGGTCTCACATGAGGCAGGGAGGAATCTGAAAATGGCAGCAGCCTGGGCACGGAGGCTCCTGCCCGTAATCCCACCATTTTGGAAGGCCAAGGGGGGTGGATCACTTGAGCCCAGGAGTTTGAGATCAGTCTGGACAGCATAGTGAGACCCCATCTCGACATTTTTAAAAATATTTTTAAAATATAAAATGAACAGCAATACAAAGAAAAAACCCCCAAGTTGCAGCATGTACACAATGTCACTTTCCAGTGTTCCTGATGGGAAGACCACAAAGCTCACAAAGGCCGAGGGCAGGTGCGGGGGTGGTGCTGTGCCTCCCCGGCGTCCACAGGAAAATAGTCCTCCGTCCTATACAGTGTGGGCAGCTTGTACATCACAGGCACCGGTGCAGATGACTTCTGGAATGACAAGAAATGGTGCTCTATCAGCGATTTGAATCCACTTGTTCCATGACCCAGGAATTCCCAGTCTACAAGTTCATCCTGCAGGACTCACACATATGACTAAAGACTCTGAGCTCCTCTGACAGCACTGCCTGTGACAGCCAAAGCCGGCCACCCAAAGGGACCAAGGCATCCATGTCAGGCCCTCTCCACAACAGAATACTCTGTAGGCATCAAGAAGAGCCAGGCAGCCCAGGCGCAGTGGTTCATGAGCGTAATCCCAGCACTTTGGGAGGCCAAGGCAGGCGGATCACTTGAGGTCGGGAGTTTGAGGCCAGCCTGGCCAACATAGTCAAAGCCCATCTCTACTAAAAATACAGAAATTAGCCGGGCATGGTAGCGCGCACCTGTAATCCCAGCTACTTGGGAGGCGGAGGCAGGAGAATCACTTGAACCTAGGAGGCGGAGGTTGCAGTGAGCCGGGATTGTGCCACTGCACTCCACCTGGAAAACAGAGTAAGACAATGTCTCGGGGGAAAAAAAAAAAAAAAAAAGCCAGGCAGATCAATACGTTCTGGCAGAGAAGGACTAAGAAAGCAAGGTGAGAAGGGTAGACATGTGACAAAGGGACCTATACCAACATGTGACAGCTCTGCAGGGCCATCCCAGAGCCTGGGTACAGTGGCTGTGGCTGGTGGCATGACTGATGTTTTTTTTTTCTTTTGAGATGGAGTCTCGCTCTGTCACCCAGCCTGGAGTACAGTGGTGCCATCTTGGCTCACTGCAACATTCACCTCCTGGGTTCAAGCGATTCTTCTGCCTCAGTCTCCCGAGTTAGCCGGGATTATAGGCATGCGCCACCACGCCCGGCTAATTTTTTTTTTTTTTTTTTTTTTTTTTTTTTTTTAGTAGAGATGAGGTTTCGCCATGTTGGTCAGGCTAGTCTCAAATTCCTGGCCTCCGGTGACTCGCCCGCCTCAGCCTCCCAAAGTGCTAGGATGACAGGCGTGAGCCACCGCGCCTGGCCAGGACTGACTTTTCTTCCACTGTGTACCCATCTGTGCTGCCTGGAGTTCCTGCCATATGCATGTGCTACTCTTTCAAAAAACAAAACCATTTTAAGAAGTGCTTCCTCGTTTCTGGTGAGGATTTTTGTGGAGGGAGGCGGAGAAGGGGAGATTTCCCATCGAGCCGCTCACTGTGCGCTGGCTGGCGGGCTCCAGCAGGCTGCTGAGCATCTCCAGGAAAAACCAGGTCACCAAGAAGCACCTGGAATGATGGCTGTCAAACTTGGCCATGCGCTGGAATCTCCTGGGAGTTTTATGAAATACTGATGCCCGGGGCCCATGCCAGGGAGTCGGATGTCTCTAGTGAGGGGCGTGGCCTGGGTGTGGGACATTTCACAGCTCCTGGGTGATTCTCATGCAGAGTCCAGGCTGCAAGGACCACGGCCTGCACCAGAAGAAGGACAGGGCTCCTGGGCTACTGCTCCTGGTTGGAGCCGGTGGAGATGAGCAAGGATGCAGGGTCAAGGTGGACAGAGGGAGGGGACCTTCTCACCACACCCTAACCCTGTCCCCCAGCTCCCTGCACAGTCTCATCTCCTGGCCACCCCTGCCCACTCTGGCTGAGACCCAGTTCTGGCTACAGCTGACAGCTGGGTGTCAGTACAGGGATGTGGGCTCCAGACCGTGGCCAATGACAGCTTCCCCACTGCCAGACACCTCTGCAGGCCCCTCCCCATGCTGCCTGCTCCCCTTCCCTCTCCTCCCCCTGCACTTGACACCATGACCCCAGTGCAGAGGGGGAGATCAAGACTCAGGAGGTGCCCTGCCCCAAGTCACACATCCTCCAAGCATCTGTCCACCAGCCGCCAACTCACAGTGCACCAGGCCAGCCCTGTCCTGTGCACTGAGGACACAGCTGTGAACAAGACAACCATCCCAGCCTTCATGGGGCATGGCACTTAGTGGGGACACAAATGACCCAGGAGAAACAATGCCACCCTATGATGCGGGCTGATGGCAGGACGGGCACAAAGGCCTGGGGAAGCCAGATGGGGCCTCAGCTCATCCTAGAGGGTTGGGGGAGTTTCCAGGGGCTGAGCCGTCTAGGACCTTCACAGCCTCAGCAGCAACCGGCCAGGAGTCAGGAGAACGGGTAGAGAGGTACCAAGGGCCGGTGTTCCAGGCCGAGGGAACAGCCTGTGCTGAGTGGGTGGAGTGTGGGGGCTGCGGGGATCAGCGCGTAGACAGGGAGGAAGCCAGACAAAGGGCTGGGGTCCACTTGGGATCTTGTAAGCCAAGCTATGACCTTGATTCCATGAGCACTGGGGGCCTTTGCAGCTCGTAAGCGGGAGGCTGTGTGTGTGATGAGGTCTGCGCTTCAGGAAGAGCAGGAGAGAGAATACACTCTAGGGGCGACAGTGGAGACAGCAGGAGGCTGTTTCATGTGTCCCCCAAAAGTGAGAGTGGCCAGGTAATCACGTCTGGGCTCCAGAGCCTTGACTTACCACCACACCACACCGAGCCTGTTGCAGAAGGGAACCATCAAAGGATCTTAAATAGGGTAGAACATGCTCTGACGTCTAGGGACCTCGTACCAGCCTGCGTCACCACCTCCACATCTGGAAAACCAGGACAAGTGACGCACCTGGCCAAGGGTGAACCTCACACACGGTGAATGGAACGTTCTGCCCAGCCAATCCTCAGTCAGCCACTCTTGGCTCAGCCTGCTCAGGGGATGACTCGGGAGATGAGGTCTATTCCCGCGTGCCCCTCTTCTCCTAGCACGTTCCCCAGCTGCCCCTGCCTCTGTGGGTCAGTGGACACACGTCCCCCTGATGGCACTGCAATCAGAACACAAACAGGAGCTGAGCCACAAGATACATCTCCAGCCAGAGGGCTGCGGCTGGTGGGTAACCCACGGGTGTGGAATTTCACCTTCTTTCTTTTTAATGACGGCCTGAGAACTGGCTGTCATAGTATCTAGAAAATGCAACATTCAAGTGAATCATGGGAGTTCAAAGCCCGCCCCTCTCATCCTGACACATGACTAGGGGCCAAAGAGTGTTCTGTGATCTGAAAAGACACGGCCCTTCTTCTCCTGGTCCTGAGGACCCAGGCAAGGGTCAGTGACCAGGCCAGGCCAGAGCCAGCATCCGGCCCAGCCAGGCGGCCTCTCCTAGGCCAGCTGGGCCTCATCCCAACCCACTGTTCCTTTTTGAAATGGTTCTATGAAGAGGGATGGAGTTTCTGTCTCCTCCCTCAAGGAGATGGATTCTAAAAATGGAGGAAAAATCAATATCATTATGAAGAAGCCAAGGAGAGGGAGTGGCGAGAGGCCGCTGGCAGCTCTAGATGTGATCGTGTCTTTAGGCCTGGAGAGAACTAATGCAAGAAACTCCCAACAATCGCATCCTTCCTGGTCACAGAGGGGAAAGGTCATCCCTGCATTTGGACAAGGGGGTCGCAGGGAGACAAGCTCTGTCGGTGTCTGGCCAAACGTCACAATAGATTATTGAACAGCTGCTTCCTGTGCACTCAGAAAGGAAGTCAATCACTAGGAGCCCCCAGGGGCTCCATGGAGAACAAGCATGCTTTCATTTTTCAGGAGGGCCACTGGCCTGGAAGACCAGACAGAAGGCTGCAGAGGCTGGTGCTGCTCCACATCCACTCAGGCCCAAGCCTGACACCTTGGAGGACACGCTGGAGACACGTGGGTGAGTAACCCACAGCTCTTTGGAGAACTGGGCTGAAGTCAGCCAGGCAGGGGCAGAGGGGCAGGAGCCAGGAAGCTCAGGTGTTTCCTCTTCAGACCAAAACACAGTCTTGGAGAGCAGCGGGCATGGGTGGGTGCTATTTCAGCCTGTCTGTCCACTTCCCCTTGGGGTGCTAGCATCTTGATTTTTTTTTTTTTTTTTTTTGAGATGGAGTCTCGCTCTGTCGCCCAGGCTGGAGTGCAGTGGCGCGATCTCGGCTCACTGCAAGCTCCGCCTCCTGGGTTCACGCCATTCTCCTGCCTCAGCCTCCAGAGTAGCTGGGACTACAGGCACCCGCCACCACGCCCAGCTAATTTTTTTGTATTTTTAGTAGAGATGGGGTTTCACTGTGTTAGCCAGGATGGTCTCGATCTCCTGACCTCGTGATCCACCCACCTCAGCCTCCCAAAGTGCTGGGATTACAGGCGTGAGCCACCATGCCCGGCCCCTCTTTTTTTTTTTTTTTTTTTTTTTTGAGACAGAGTCTCGCTCTGTTGCCCAGGCTGGAATACAATGGTGCAATCTTGGCTCACTGAAGCCTCCGCCTTCCGGGTTCAAGCGAGTCTCCTGCCTCAGCCTCCCGAGTAGCTGGGATTACTAAAGGCGCCCGCCACCACACCCGGCTAAGTTTTTTGTATTTTTGTAGAGACGGGGTTTCACCATGTTGGCCAGGCTGGTCTGGAACTCCTGACCTCAAGTGATCTGTCCGCCCTGGCCTCCCAAAGTGTTGGGATTACAGGCATGAGCCACCATGCCTGGCTGCATCTTGATTTTTCTAAGGGATCCCCGTGTGCCCAACTCCCCATCCGAGCAGCTCCCCACCTCTTCCACAGCTCAGGCTGGGGCCAAGAGCAGGCCTAGCCCATGTGAGCAGCTCACCCTCCACCTACAGAGATTAGTCCAGGAGTAAGCATGTGGCAGGGCCACTGCGATTCTTGCTACTGGGACAGGGATGCTCTCCCCAGAGGTTCCTGGGAGTTCAGGCGACAGGCCACTCCTGCCACCCCACCAGGGGCCCGCCTGAGAATGAACCCCACACAGAGGGATGCAGAGTTAGAAGACGCGGCAAGACAGAGTCCTGCCAATATCACTTTGAGCGCGTGAACCCTATTTTGCTGAAGGCTGGAGTTACCCTGGGGCTTTTCCTGTTCATGAGCCTCAAAATTCTCTTCTTTCTTTAAGCCACACTGACCACAGTTGCTTGTAACTAAGAGTCCTGCCTGAAATAGATAATAAACCCCCAGGGGTGGCAGCAAGTGCTTTGAAACCAGCCGCCTGAATCAGCAGGTAAGGGCTGGTGTGTGAGGCTGAAAACAACCAGATGCCTGCAGGGCTGTCCGGCTGCAGACGCCCTGGCAAGTGGACAGGACCACGCCCTGGAGGCAGACCCCCTCACCGGCACACCCGCATGCCACGGAAACCACTTTCACACCCATTCTCTCTTGGATTCTCATGGCAGCCTGCAAGAGAGGAGTTGCCGATGTCTCAGAGGTCCCAGGAGGGAGGGAGCACTGGAGCTGGGGTCCACTCGGGCCTGTCCAGCTCCAAGACCAGCCCTTGCCCATCGCCCCCTAGGGCTCCTTGAGGATGGAGCAGCAAACTCAAACCCTAGGGTTTTCACCCTTGAAAATCTCAGAGAAGACTTCAGAGCTCTCCACCTCCCACCCCTCGCCCTCCGGCTGGGAATGAGTCCCCGCTGGGGTCCAGGAGGTACGTCCAACCCTTTGGAATCTGGCTCCCCACCCCCTCCTCCCAGGCCACAGGCAGGAATGTTCTCTGCCCTGGGATAGGATAGGTCAAGACAAAGAAACCTGACACGGCTGTGAGCTCCTCCACAGCCTACCCCCAGCCCAAGGCCTGCCTCTGCCACAGGGAGTGCTGGGGCGCAGGGCCTGGCTGCTTTCAGAGTCTCCCCATACCCCCGCAGCTCCCTGTGTCCACCCTGCACACCTGAGTTCCCAGACTTGCAGGGCACAGGCAAATGCACGTGTGCTGGGGGGGCTTTGTGATTTTGTAAAAATGGAATTAACTGCAAACATGTAAAAATCAGATTTCCCGTGAAAAGCAGACTGCCGGTTTCTCTTGGAAAATCAGACCACTGGGCAGCTCCGGGCCCACAGTCCCTCATGGCTGAAGGTGGCTGAGCTGAGGAGCACCAGCCTGAGATCCCCACGGTTCCTGTGACCTGCTGTGTCTGGCTGAAGCCTCAGAGTTGGCCCCGGCAATCCACAACACCCAGCAGCTCCGTTTCCCACAAAGACCCCAAATGGCTGTCACAGCACGTGACAGGGTGAAGCCTCAGGCCCCGGCTGGGTTCACAGCCTCTCTTCTGAAGCCCCCCAGTCAGAACAAGCTCTGCTCTAAAGCCAAGCCCACCACCTCAGGGCCTCTGTTTGCCCTGTGCTGCCCTGTTTCTACAAACCCTCCGCAGCCCCTCGCCAGTCTTGGCCCACCCGCATCTCCCTCTTGGGAAGCCCTAATCACACATCCCTGACCCTGCATGGTTTTCAGGTCAGGGTCAGCAAATGTTTTCCGTAAAGAGCTAGACAGTAAATATTTTAGGCTTTGCAAACCACACAGTCTCTGTCACAACCACTCAACTCTGCCCAGGTAGTATAAATGCAGCCATAGACAATACGTAAACAGAAGGCATGGCTGTGTGCCAATAAAACTTTATTTACAAAAGCAATGGCAGGCTGGGTGTGATGGCTCATGCCTATAATCCCAGCACTTTGGGAAGCTGAGGCAGGCAGATCACCTGAGGTCAGGAGTTCGAGACCAGCCTGGCCAACATGGTGAAATCCCATCTCTACTAAAAATACAAAAATTAGCTGGGTGTGGTGGCAGGTGCCTGTAATCCCAGCTACTCGGGAGGCTGAGGCAGGAGAATCACTTATACCAGGAGGCAGAGGTTGCAGTGAGCTGAGATCATGCCACTGCACTCCAGCCTGGGCAACAGAGTGAGGCTCCATCTCAAAAAAAAAAAAAAAAAAAGGCAGTGGCAGGCCAGATTTGATCCTTAGACCATAGTTTGCCTCTGAATTCAATCTGTCCTCCCAAATAGAACAGGAACAACAAACCCTTCCCTATATCTCCCTTCCAAGTGAGCACTGAATAGTAGGTCATCAGACATGGCTACCTAGTTGCAGGGCCAGGCCCACCTCAGTGACTGTCCTCGGGCCTGACTTTCATGTGGCTGGCTGTTCTTGGGTGACCACTGCAGCCCCAGCCAGTCCTGGCTCGCCCAGAACAGGCAAGAGGCACAGGTCAACAGGGCTGCTGGGCCCAGCATCCTCCACCCTAAAAGGAGGGGCGGACACACTGTACCCCTACTCGCAGGCTGGGATCCGAGGTTGTCCAGGGTCTGCCCCAGCCACCCACAGCCCCACCAGAGCCTGGGCCAGCCCCTGGGAGCCTGAAGCCTCAGGCCAGCCAAGTGGAGGAGCTCAGATGCCTGCTGCCAGAGGCCCACCTTCATCCCTCAGGGCACTGGGCACCCCCAGTGCCAGGTAGCTTGAGAGAGGCCCATCCTACTGTGAAAACAACCATGCCTACTACACACCAGGTGACCCTACTTCTAACCTCACAGCACTCTTTAAGGCAGGGTTTCTCATCCTCCTCAGCCTCACTTTCTTCCTCTACAAAACGGGGATAACGCCGTCAGCTTCACTGAGTCCTGCCTGGAGCACGGCAGTGAGGCCGGAGGTGCTGCAGCTACCTTGAAACCAGGAAGACAAAATCCACATGCTACGGATGGCAGAACAGCAGCCAGGAGAAGCCTGGGTCCCTGACTACTTCCTTGAGACGCCCTGTCAGCTCAACGGGCCACCTCAGTACTTCTTGTCACAGGTAGGAAAAAACACCAACCTATTTGCTCAAAGCACCAGGTGCAGCCTGATGTACACATCCTCTTGTTCTCGTGATCCCTCCGTTAATAGTGAGTCACGCAGGTCACACAGAGAGTAAATGCGCTGAGCTAGGACTCAAGCCCGGGTTGTTTAAATAATGAAATGAAAGGATCAGGCTGAGCATGGCAGCCTGTAATCCTAGCCTTTGGGAGGCCAAGGTGGGAGGATCGCTTGAGTCCAAGAGTTCAAGGCCAGCCTAGGCAATAGAACGAGACCCCCACCTCTATAAAAACAAAAACATTAGCTGGTCATTGTGGCACACACCTGTAGTCCCAGCTACTCAGGAGGCCGAGGTGAGAGGATCGCTTGGGCCCTGGAGGTCGAGGCTGCAGTGAGCCGTGATTGTGCCACTGCACTATAGGCTGGGCAATAGAGCAAGACTCTGACTCAAAAAAAGAAAGAAAGAAAGGATCACCCAAGAAGTGACAACTGCTAGATGCAAAAGCAAGCAGACAAGGAGAAGATGCAAATCTCAAAATTGTTCCAAAACAATTCCAAATTGTTTGTCTGCATCTGCCCCTCCTCTCTTGAGTAGGGCTGCACTTAGTGACCTGCTTCCAAAGAGCAGGGTATGGAAAGTGGAGAAAGAAACTGCACAGTGAAGAAACCTGGCAAACATCACTTCGGCCAGGTGACCCACGTCCAGCAGCATCAGTGCCGAGCAATGTTGAGTATCTTTGCTATGATGTGAAGGGCGCCTTACCTCTGCGGTCTTCTTCCCCCAAACCCACAGCCCTGGTCTAAGCATGAGAAAAACATCAGATAGGCCCTAATTAAAGGATATTGTTCAAAATACCTACCCGATATTCTCAAAACTGTCAAGGTCATCAAAAACAAGGAAAGTCTGAGGCTGGGCGTGGCGGCTCATGCCTGTATTCCCATCACTTTGTGTGGGTGTTTTTGTTTGTTTGTTTTTGAGATGGAGTCTCTCTCTGTCATCCAGGCTAGGGTGCAGTGGCGTGATCTTGGCTTGCTGCAACCTCTGCCTCCCGGGTTCAAACGATTCTCATGCCTCAGTTTCCCCAGTAGCTGGGATTACACGCGTGCGCCACCACACCTGGCTAATTTTTGAATTTTTAGTAGAGATGGGGTTTCACCATGTTGGCCAGGCTGATCTCAAACTCCTGACCTCAAGTGATCTGCCCACCTTGGCCTCCCAAAGTGCTGGGGTTACAGGAGTGAGCCACCATGCCTGGCCAATCGCAGCAACTTGGGAGGCCAAGGCAGGAGGATCCCTTGAGTGCAGAGTTTCAAGACCAGCCTGGGCAACACAGGGAGACCCCATCTCTACAGACAAAATCCAAAAAACAAAAAAATTAGCTGGGCATGGTGGCATGCACTTGTAGTCCTAGGTACTTGAGAGGCTGAGGTGGGAGGATCGCTTGAGCTCTGGAGGTCGAGGCTGCAGTGAGCCATGATCTTGCCACTGCACTCCAGCCTGGGCAACAGAACGAGACCCTCTCTCAAACACAACAACAACAACAAAAACCCAAGACCAAAAACACCAAACCAAACCAAAACAAAACAGGAAGGTCTGAGAAACTGTCATAGGCCAGAGGAGGCTGGGGAGACATGATGACTGAATGTAGTATGGGATCCCGGAACAGAAAAAGACTTTAGGGAAACAGAAGCAACTGTGGACTTGAGTTGATAATGTGTCAGTGTTGGTTCCTTAGCTGTGACAATGCACACAGTAAAATGTTAACAACAGAAGAAGCTGGCCGAGGGGTACAAAGAGAGTCTCTGTACTATCATAGCAACTTCGCTCTAATTCTATAATTTTTTTTTAAAGCCAACCGAAGAAACAGATCAGTCTCACTCCATAAACCAAGCCCCAGCCTCTCTTAATTCAACCTCAGTGACCAAGAACGGAGCATTTACAGAGTGCCCAGCCCGCGATGGGACCTGAAAGGTCACAGAGCATTCATCCCCACAGCGGCTGAGAGAGGCAGGGATCCTCCATCTCACTTTGCAAAAGGGGAAACTGAGGCTCAGCAAGTCACTTGGCCATAATCACTCAGCTGGGAATTGGCAGAGCTGGGGTTCGACCCCAGGCCTACCCAGCTCCAGCATCTGCACTGTCCCAGCACACAGGCACCCCCGGAGCTGTGTGGGGCTGGGGGTGAGCTCTCAGTCAGGAACCAGGATGTCCCTTCAGCATCTGCCCTCCAACCTCAGGACCCTCAGGGGTTGCCTGATCTGGCCCACTCAGAGAGCACAAACGGGTCACCTTTGGTCAGCATCCGGCTTGCAGACAAATTTAAAAATGAGTTCATTGCCAACAGTGAAGAACTGGGATGTTCAAATAAACACTGAGTGCCTATTTCTCTAGAAAAACTGAGCTATCTGGCCACCGCGGGCCCACATTCCCACAGGGTGCAGTGAGCTGCCCCATCAGCCAGGACACACGCTGTCTGGTTTGCCACTGTCCCCGCCTGGCCTGCAGGACCTGTGGAGCCCTGTAGGCATCCAAGCTGGCAGTGACTCCAGGTTCACAACACCAGGCCAAGGCTCCGTAAGGCTGAAGAGGATGCCGGTGGAGAGGCCTCTGCTTACCCTGAGCCCTACAGGTAAGGGACTGCTGACCTGGGGCCCCCACCATGGCCAGTGGCTGCTGTCCCTCCCCTACTGTCTCCTCCAGCGCTTACAAGAGCCGTGAGTGAGCACCTGTGATGACGCCCACTGTACAGATGAGAAAGCGGGCTTGGAGAGAACAGGGTTAGGCCACGTGCCCAGGGTCCCAGCTGGTCAAAGGCTGAGGAGAGACTCAACTGGGCTCTTCTGAGCTCTTGGTGGCAGCCCCCACTACTGCTGGCCCCCAGGGCCTGTCCCCTAGGTCCCAGGTGCCCTGCTATGTCCTGGCTCCGGGCTTTCTGTACCTCAGCCTGTCCTGCCTGCAATGTTTGTGTCTGCTCCAGGGCCCTGAGTCTTCCAGAACACTCTGACAGCTGTCAGCAGAACCCCTCCCATTTCTCTGTAGGCAGCCCCTGCGTGTCCAGTCCTGCCCTCGGGGTTGGGCTGGACAGCCTTGCAGAGCTTGTGCGGGCACCGGCCCCTTCCCATCTGAATCCTCCTGCCCAGTCCAGCCCAGCCCTGACCCCAGCCTCTGCCGACCCAGTGACCACAGCAGCTGGTGGACATGGGAGGCTGCCGAGGCCCTAGTGACAGAAGCACAGGGCTTGGGGCTGCTAGAGCTGGCAGCCGGTGTCCAGGGTGAGCCAGCAGCAGGGACAAGCTGGTGCAATCTTGTTAAGGTGATGCTGACCCTAGGGGGCAGCTCTGGAAGGTTCCTGGATTCCCACAGATTCTGCTTTTAGCTGGAGGAAAAGCGTTAACATGGAAACCAGCAGAGGAGTGGCCCCAGAAGTCTTGCCAAGCTGCTGGCTACTAAATCTAAGCTCACACACAGGGACAGCAGGTGGGGGGAGTCGGTGTCACGGCACCCTCCAAAACCGGGGCTCCGTGGGGCACCAGCTCCTGATCGGGTCTGGTCCCTCCAAACTTGGCCAACAAACTCTGCTGTCCATGGGCCAAGTCCCCTCTTTCCTCCTGCCCCTCCCCATCCCTCTGTCCTAGAGTCCTGACTCCCTCCTTCAATTGATGGTTTGTGCCGGAGTCATCCTACTTGAGCACCAAGGCGCATGGGCTTTGCTCCTGTCACATGGCCATTGACTGTAAGTGTCTCATCACCATAGACACACAAGTATATCTTTATTTATTTTTATTTATTTATTTTGAGATAGAGTCTTGCTCTGTCGCCCAGGCTGGAGTGCAGTGGTGCGATCTTGGCTCACTGCAACTTCCGCCTCCAGGGTTCAAGCAATTCTGCTGCCTCAGCCTCCGGAGTAGCTGGGATTACAGGCATGCGCCACCATGCCTGGCTAGTTTTATATTTTTAGTAGAGATGGGGTTTTACCATGTTGGCTAGGCTGGTCTCAAACTCCTGACCTCAAGTGATCTGCTTGCCTCAGCCTCCCAAAGTGCTGGAATTACAGGCATGAGCCACTGCGCCCGGCCAAAAGGTCATTTAAATATAAATAAAGCACACAGAAGGCGGCAGATGCAAAGTGCTGGGGGAATAACACAGATAACAATTGCTGTTAAATGGTATCAATAATGCTACTTTGAGAGGCCGAGGCAGGCAGATCACCTGAGGCCAGGAGTTAGAGATCAGCCTGGCCAACATGGTGAAACCCTGTCTCTACTAAAAATACAAAAAAAATTAGCCAGGTGTGGTGGCGTGCACCTGTAGTCCCAGTTACCCAGGAGGCTGAGGTAGGAAAATCTCTTGGACCTGGGAGGTGGAGGTTGCAGTGAGCTGAGATCACACCACTGCACTCCGGCCTGGGTGACAGAGCGAGACTGTCTCAAAAAAAAAAAAAAAAAATCAATCAATCATGATCAATAGTAAGGACAATAGCAGCTCCCCCTTACCCTATCTCGATGATCGCACACAACAATCCTCTGCAAGGATATGAATGGTGATCCCATTTTATAGCCACGGAAACTAAGACTCAGTGGGGTTTAGGAACTCACTCCCCGGCGTGATGCTTGTACAACAGACCAGGCTGGCCTCTGGAGTGTGCAAACCCATGCAATCAGGCCCCGGGCGTGGGCTACCGCTCTGCTATCCCTGTCTTGAAGTTCTTAATAAGTTTGACAAAGGGGCCCTGCCTTGGCACTTCAAATTGTCACCTGAGATCTGTGTGTCCCCAGGATGGTGTTCTTCATCCTGTACTATCAGTCAAAAGGATGACTCCAGGAAGGCGCCACAGATGAGCCCTGGGCACGGAACAAGGGACAGCATGGTGCCGGCGCTCCCGGCTGAGAAAACACCGAGGGGCAAAGGGCAGAAGTGGGAATGGTGGTAGAACTTGGGGGGGCACATGAGCAGATGGATTTGACTGGAGCTGGGATTGACCCACTTGCAGGACAGAGCAGCAAATGGAAGAGTCCTTCGTAGCCCAGGGCAACAAACCAACAGCTGTGCCCAGTGGCCTTGCTGGGTTCAGGGGTCCCCCATCACACTGAGATCCACCTCCCCAAGGGAGGCAGCTTTAGGCCCAGACGCCTGCAGTCCAACCTCCAGATCACTCCCCTTATCCCATACCGACAGCTGGCTACAGTCTGGCCACCAACTGCTGTCACATCAGAGTCATACATTTCTCACTTTGATGCTGAATTATCAATAGAATCCTTGAAGGTTTTGTTGGCCGGCCTGGAAGGTGGTTGGCTCCACAAAAAAGTATTGAAAATAGCACCAACTAGGCCGAGTGTGATGGCTCATGAATATAATCCCAGCACTTTAGGAGGCAGAGGCAGGTGTATCGCTTGAGGTCAGGAGTTCAAGACCAGCCTGGCCAACATGGCGAAACCCCATCTCTACTAAAAATACAAAAAAATAGCCAGGCATAGTGGCACGCACCTGTAATCCCAGCTACTGGGGAGGCTAAGGCAGGAGAATCGCTTGAACCCTGGAGGCAGAGGTTGTAGTGAGCCAAGACTGCGCCACTGCACTCCAGCCTGGGTGACAGAGTGAGACTCTGTCTCAAAAAAAAACACACCAATTAGCTCTGGGAAGCAAACTTGACCTACCATGTTGTCAGGTTGCACAAATATTACTCTGAGGAGCCCAGTTCCTGATGCAGGCAGCTGTTATCCATTCAAGAAACAAGCCCTGGCCAGGCGTGGTGGCTCACGCCTGTAATCCCAGCACTTTGGGAGGCGAGGCGGGCAGATCACTTGAGCTCAGGAGTTCGAGACCAGCCTGGCCAACATGGAAAAACTCCATCTCTACTAAAAATACAAAAATTAGCCTGGAGTGGTGGCATGCGCCTGTAATTCTAGCTACTCAGGAGACTGAGGCACAAGAACCCGGGAGGTAGAAGTTGCAGTGAGCTGAGATCGTGCCACTGCACTCTAGCCTGGGTGACAGAGTGAGACTCTGCCTCAAAAACAAACAAACAAAAAAAGCCCTGAGTGCAAAACGAGAGGCAGCCTGGAACCAGCAGGTGCTCAGATGCCTCCTCCAGGCCCCTTCCAGGCCTGGAGAAACTCCTTCCCTAGAGCTATGCCCCCTCCCTACAGAGAAGCATAGCCCAAGTGCAGCTGAAAGACCTGCTTCAGAGACAAGGCCTGGACTGTCTCCTGTGCCCCTTTTCCCCTATTCCAGGCCTCCAGGGAGCCTTGGCAGCCTCTTCTCAATCTCCCCCTTTCCTCAGACATGAGGTGTCCTTGGAGGTCTGGCTGTGCCCATGCATCTCAGCCCAGGCCCGTCCTTCTCCCCGGCAGCACTGACGGGCCTGCACATGCACCTGCGACCCCTCTCCTGTGCTGTCCTTGCCTGATGAAGACATTTTCTTCCATCCAGGCCCCTGAGAGTGAAAAGGGATGGATGGTTTTCAAGGTCTGGGGAATAATTTTTAAGAGGGGGAGAAAGGAAAAGAGGGAGAGACGGAGACAGCACAGTAGAAACAGAGATGAACATCACGAGAGACAGGAGGAGACACAAAGGGAAACAGAAGAAGGCTTGAGAAAAACGTAAAAGAGAGCAAGCGCCAAAAACAAGAGGGCAGGATCTAGAGAGCGGGAACAGATGGAAAGGAGGGGAAGATGGGGGGAAGCGGGGAAGAGAGAAGGAAAACTAGAGGGATAAGGAGGAAAGAATGAGGCAAAAAGAGAGAGAGAGGCCGAGGCGGGAGGATAGCTTAAGCTCAGGAATTCAAGACTCCAGCTGGGCAACATAGCAAGACTCCCATGTGTAGTAAAAATAAAAAATAAAATAAATTAGCCAAGCATGGTGGCATGTGCCTGTGGTCCCAGCTATTTGGGAGGCTGAGGCAGGAGTATCGTTTGAGTCTGGGAGGTGGAGGCTGCAGTGAGCCATGATTATGTCACTCCACTCCAGTCTGGGCAACAGAGCAAGAACCCGTATCAAAAAAAAAAAAAAAAAAAAAAGTAGAAGAAGAAGAAAGAAAACAAAGAAAAAGAAAAGAAAATACGAAGGAACAGCCTAGTGGCCCTGATGCAAACATGAAGCAGCCACATAGTGAGCGGGAAGCAGGGATGAGAGGCCAGGCTGGGGAAAGGGGCTGGAGCAGGGGAGATGGGAAAGGGAGCTGGGGGAGTCACTCCAAGGGTTCCAGGCCTCTCTGCACCCAAGCCAAGGGGCGGGCAGGTCACCTGCCCCTGGCATGGACACACAAAACAACTGCACCCCCCTCACCTGCCAACCCCATCCCTCTGTCAAAGCTATGATATTCTAAATGTATAAAGGACATCTCAGAAGACAGGCCGTCCGTGCTGGACAGAGGCCATCTCCCCTTCAGGGAAACACTGCACTCTTGTCATTTCACTCACAACTCCTGCAAAGCTCCGGTCCAGCCCCTCCACCCCAGGGCCACACTGTGGGCTCCACATGGTGCAGGCTCTGGAGCCCTCCACAGCTGCAAAGAGAGAAACGATAAGGGAACGAGATCCCGAGACTGCTTCCTAGTCCATACCCGCACCGACGCTGCAGCTAGTCAGCCCCTCGCCATGCAGGGAACTCGTCTGCCCCATTCGCTGCTGAACTCTTGGCCCAGGACAGCATCTGCCGCACAGGAGACGCCTAATCCATGTGAACTCAGACCTCCCACCTCTGGGCCTCCTGCTCCCAGGTGACTTCATTTGGCCTCGTGGAGACACAATACTGGATGCCTCCAGCGCTGAACTCCATGCTCAAATCTCTAACAACTGCTGCTTGACCACCCCAGCAAATCCTGTTGGCTCCGCCTGCAAACGTATCCAGATTTTACGATCACGGCTCACTACAGCCTCGACCTCCTGGGCTCAAGTGACACACTCTTTGTCTTTTTCTTTATTTATTTTTTTGAGATGGAGTCTCACTGTGTCACCAGGCTGGAATTCAGTGGCATGATCTTGGCTCCCTGCAACCTTCGCCACGGGTTCAAGCAATTCTCCTGCCTCAGCCTCCTGAGTAGCTGGGATTGCAGGCGTGTGCCTTCACACCTGGCTAATTTTTGTATTTTTAGTAGAGATGGGGTTTCACCATGTTGGCCAAGCTGGTCTTGAACTCCTGACCTCAGGTGACCCACCCTCCTGGGCCTCTCAAAGTGCTGGGATTATAGGTATGAGCCACCACGCCCAGCCCAGACTCTTAATTCATGTAGCAACTTGGACAAATCTCCAGGGAAGTGTGTGAGTGAAAACAGCCAATTCAAAGGGTCACAGACTGCACCATTCCATTTACAGAACATTTTTGAAATGGCAAAATCTTAAAAACGGAGGGCACGTGAGTGGTAGCCAGGGGTTGGGCAGGGAGTTGGGGGACAGGAAGGGTGAGGGTGATTATAAAGGACAGCACAGGGGACCTGGCGGGACCCTGCTCAGTGTCTTGGCTGATACAAGTAAATTGTATGGAATGAGTACAAACCTACAGGACTGACGCCACATGCAAATGAGTCCAAGTCGGACTGGGGAGATCTGCATCGGATCAACAGGTCAGATTCATGTTGCTATCCTGGTTGGGATATTGTGCTATGGTTTTGAAACATGTTACCACTGGGGACAACTGGGCACAGAAAGGGATCTTTCTGTGTTCTTTTTCGAGGCAGGATCTCACTCTGTCGCCCAGGCTATAGTGCAGTGGTACAATCACAGCTCACTGCAGCCTCAACCTCCCAGGCCCAAGCAATCGTCCTACCTCAGCTTCCCAAGTACCTGGAACTCCAGACACATGCTACTATGCCCAACTAAGTTTTTTTTTTTTGAGATGGGGGTCTCCCTATGTTGCCCATGCTGGTCTCGAAATCCTGGGTTCAAACGATCCTCCCGCCTCAGCCTCCCAAAGTATTGGGATTACAGGCATGAGCCACTGCGTCCGGCCTCTCCATGTTATTTCTTGTAACCGAATGTGAATCTACAATGTTCTCAAAAGAAAATTTCAATTAACACGCACTCACAGCCAGAGTTGGCTACACCTCCCCACCTCCGCCTGCCCCCCATAACCCGCTCCAGGCCACCAGCACGTCTCCTGGACCATTCCAGCGGCTCTAACCCCCCTAAGCTCCACACCACACACCCGGCATCTTCCCTCCACATGCAGCAGAGCGGTCCCAGTAAAACAAGGGCTGAGCAGGTCTCAGAGCCTCCAGGCTGAGCCTCCCACTAGCCCCAGGGCCTACTCCCTCCACTGCCTGAACTCCTTGTTCCCAGGCCCTCTTCGTCCCTCCCCCAGGGTGCCAGCCACCTGGCTCTCAAGTCACCTCCCCAGAGGCTCTCCCTGGCCCCCTGTCTCCTCCTCCTCAGACACCTCTCCTTTCCCTTCCTTACAGGGCTCTCCCTGGGGCATATCACACACTAGGCCATCGCCAGGGCCAGGAGCAGGCGGCCTCTGCTCCTTCCACACCAAGGGTCTGAACAATACCTGGCTCACACAGGTGGTTCAAAGGTAAGTGCAGTCGGTCCTCCACATCCGTGGGTTCCACATCCATGCGTTCAACCAACATGAATCAAAAATATTCAAAAACGAGGCTAGGCGTGGTCGCTCAAGCCTGTAATCCCAGCCCTTTGGGAGGCCAAGGCGGAAGGATCACTTGAGCCCAGGAGTTCAGACCAGCCTGGGCAACATAGCAAGACGCTGTCTCTACATTAATAATAATAATAATAAATGAGCCGGGCATGGTGGCACATATCTCTAGTCTCTCAGCTACTTGCGGGGGGCTGAGGTGGGAGGATTGCTTGAGCCCAGGAGGCCAAGGCTGCAGTGAGTTGAGATCTCACCACTGCACTCCAGCCTGGGTGACAGGGCAAGATTCTGTGTCACACAATAATAACAACAATAATAATAATAAGAGCAAGAGCCTCTCTCTCCAAAAAATACAAAAGTTAGCCAGGCGTGGTGGCACATCCCTGTAGTCCCAGCTACTCAGGAGGCTGAGGTTGTAGGATTGCTTGAGCCCAGAAGTTTGAGGCTGCAGTGAGCTATGATCTGTGTCACTGCACTCCAGCCTGGGTGAAAGAGTGACTGACTGTCTCACCAAAAAAAAAAAAAAAAACTCAACAACAACAAAAAAAGAATGGTTGTATCTGTACTGAACATGTTCTGATTTTTGGTCATTATTCCCCAAACAATACAGTATAACAGCTATCTATATAGCATTTACTTTGATTTTTTTGTTTTTGTTTTTGAGACAGAGTCTTGCTCAGTCACCCAGGCTGGAGCACAATGGCGCGATCTTGGCTTACTGCAACCTCTGGCTCTTGGTTTCGAGTGATTCTCCTGCCTCACCCTCCCAGGTAGCTGGGATTACAGGCGCTTGCCACCATGCCCAGCTAATTTTTCTATTTTTAGTGCAGACAGGGTTTCACCATGTTGGCCAGGCTGGTCTCAAACTCTTGACCTCAGGTGATCCACCCACCTCGGCCTCCCAAAGTGCTGGGATTACAGGTGTGAGCCACCATGCCCGGCCAGCATTTACTTTGTATTAGGTATTATAAGTAATCTAGAGATGATTTAGAGTATACGGAAGGATGTATGTAAGTTATACGCAAATTCTCTCTATATATTCTCTGTATTAGAGACTCAAGCACCCATGGATTTTTGATAACTGAGAGGGGTTCCTGGAACCAAGCCCCATGGATACCAGGGACGACTGTATTAACATGAATGAATGAATGAAGGAAGGAAGGAAGGAAGGAAGGAAGGAAGGAAGGAAGGAAGGAAGGAAGGAAGATGGGGTGGAGGTTTGGCAGCAGAGTTAAGCCTGGCCCAGGGGCTGGAGTCGCTAGTTCTTGGCAGCTCCCGGAGCAGACAAGCAGGCTAAGAGGGGACTGTGCGGGGATGGGACGGGCATGGAGGTGGATGGAAGGAAGCTCCAGGCAGCAACACTGGGGGGTGGTCTCCAGGCTCAAGAGCCCTAGAGGCAGAGGGAAAGAGGAGAACATCCTGCTGGCCGAGCCGCCCACCCTCACCCCCACCATGAACATTCTCAACAGAACCAGAAACGGGGGACTTCTGGTGGGGAATAACTCACTTCTCCGGGCACAAAGCCTTAGGGGCTTCCCACTACCTGCCCATTCCCTCAGTGAGACTCATGTTGCTTATGGGAATAAGGGTGGGAGTGGAGGTGGGGGTCACAGAAAACCTCGAATTTGCACTTTGACATCCCCCACCAAAGCCCCAGAGCTGCTAGCATTGAGAGCAGTGTCCCTTCATCCAACACAGTAAACTGTCCCAGTTCCAAATCCCTCAGATGGCAGCGGTCCCCCTTTCTAGCTGTGTGACCTTGGCCAAGTTACTAACCTCTCTGTGCCTCTGTTTTCTCATCTAAAAATGGGGGCTAATAATTGCTCCTACCTCATAGGGCATTATGCTCATATAATGGAAAGTGCTTAGAAAATAGCATTCAGCTGGGTGAGGTGGCTCAAGCCTGTAATCCCAGCACTTTGGGAGGCTGAGGCAGGCGGATCACCTGAGGTCCGGAGTTCAAGACCAGTCTGACCAGCATGGAGAAACCCCGTCTCCACTAAAAATACAAAATTAGCCAGGTGTGGTGGTGCACGCCTGTAATCCCAGCTACTCGGGAGGCTGGGGCAGGAGAATTGCTTGAACCCAGGAAGCGGAGGGTGTGGTGAGCTGAGATCGTGCCATTGCACTCCAGCCTGGGCAACAAGAGCAAAACTCTGTCTCAAAAAAAGGAAGAAAATACTGCTCAAAGAATGAAGGCTCATTTCATTCTGAACAGGGCTCCCTGAATTCATATGCTTCTAAAATGCCATCATTAGCTTGTGAACAGCCCAAACATACAATGTTATAATGTTGCATTTTTAGTAATTAAATGCATTCATTTTCAAAATATGAACATTTAAACTAAATCACAGTTATGGGAGCCAGTTCACTTCTGATACTGCTTCAATGTTTAACTCACAAGGAGGCTTGAAAATTACAAGTGCCAGAACATCTCTCAGCCGCTAAGTGATGTGACTCATCAATCAATCAATCAGAGGGCCTGGCACACAGTAGGTGCTCAATAAATGACTGCTGGCCAGAGAGTGAGAGGTTATAGGAGGCCACATGTCAGGCACGGAGATGCTGGCAGGCAGCCCTGCAAGCAGCGCCCCCCTCCCCCCCCCCCGCCCCGTGTCTCTCCAAGCACTGACCACTGTCATCTGAGCCCCTCCTGCTCCGTACCAATGCACACACTTCCAGGGGCACTGCCCAAGGCCTCTGGAGCCAGGTCCAGGCCAGCAAAGAGCTACCAGACACAAAAGGGACAAGGAGGCTGGAAGACTGTGATCACCAATCCTGGTCAGGATGGCACCTCGAAATTGGCGCTTGGGGATGCCCAGCCCCGAAACAGCCACCTCCCTGCTCCAGCTTCTCACTCCATTTAAAAACCAGCATCTCCCTCTCCAGCTGAGGTTCCCAGGTTAATTATTAGGATTCCCTAAGTAACAGGAACTTTGACCTTGACTTTGGGCCTGGCAGCATGACAAGGTATGATGTTATCATCCCGAACAGGCATCGGGATGAACTCACTGCCTAATGAGACACGGTTTATTTTCCCAGCAGAAAGTTGACCAGGAACAGAGCCAAGTACTTCCCAGGCTCCGTAGGCATCAAAGGCATTGCACCTTTTCCAGACCCAATGCACAGCTGCAGGCAGCAGGCAGGAGTCTGCATTGACAAACAACTCACCTCTGCACATTGCTTGATTCCAGAACCTGCGTTCCAACACCAACCACACCTGCCATCCCCTGCCGGGCCCAACCTCGCTCGGGAATGCCTGCGACCCAGCAGCCTGTCATGGGCTGTGCTGCGAATGCCACACATAGGCCAGGCTCTTCCCTCCCGCAGGCCTTTCCCAGCCTATGCTCTCCAGCTTCCCTTCAGCTCTTTCCTCTTTTTTTCTGTGAGGCATGGAAGTCAGATGCATGCAGCCCACCTTGTTATTATCTGCTGTAGTTTCTGCCTGTGAGTTTTATTCTCCAGAGAGACCCTAAGCCCAGGCGGGGACCCAGGTCCATCATTTATTCATCCTCAGGTTCACGGCTGTTGTTACTAACAGTTCCCACGTACCAAGTGTTGCTCTCTAGTGACGCAGTAAAAAGTGTCCCTGGGGGGCCCTCCTGTGGGTGCACTTATGCCCTGATGTGGACATCAGGGCTCAGAGAAGGGTAGTGGGTGCCCACGGCCCAGCCCGGGCCAGCCAGGCTGGTGGACGGCAGACAGACTCAGACCTGTCCTATCCCCGCCGGCCCACACCCTTCCCCTTCCAGTCTGAGGAGGAAGGGGTCCCAGGAAGGTCTCTTGGAGTAGCCAGAGATGCAGGTGGGGGTGGGGCGTGAAGGGGATGAAAGGATTGTGGCCTGGGGGACAGGGGGCACAGTGAAGGTTTGTGACTGTGTAGGTGACACACGGAGAGACATGGGACAGAGACACAGGCAGGAGAGACAAGGAGACAGAGTGGCACAGATAGGGATGCAGAGACACATGGAGAGAGGCAGAGACAAGCAAGATGAACGCAAGAGACATGGATCCAGGCAGTGACACAAAGACAGAGACAGACCAGAATACCAACAGAGATGGAGACGGGAAGAGAGCTAGCAGGAAACAGAACCATTGAGGATGCAGAGCCAGAGGCCGAAATCTCCACCAAGCAGGGCTGGGGGTGAGGGTGGGGCCTTGCCTGGGCCCCTCCCCCAGTGGTCAAGATGGAATGGGGGGCTGAAGTCGGGAGGAAGTGGGAGAGGTGGAACCCAGAGAGGGACCCAAGACACCCCCGGCGGGTGTGCCCAGGTGGGCGTGGCTAGCCCAACCCCTCATGACCCAGCATCGCTTGAGACATACCACGAACCCGGCCACCCCTGAGCACCGGCGTGCTCCTGGCATGAGCAGTGTGGAGGGGCTGACCCAGATGGGCAGCAGCTCAGAGGCGAGTGAGCCACTCCATTCAATTCCTGCAGGCGAGATCCCTGGTGGCCGACATCAGCACGTGGCAGGAAGCGGGCGACAGGTTATTCTGTAAACGGCAGCTTCAGGACTCGGCTTTGGCAGCCTTGAAGATGTCAGAGACACACCTAGGGTGCCACATGGTGGGGGGGGGGGGGTTGGAACAATCAGCCCCTCCAGAGAGAGCTGTCTACAAAAGCAAGCCTCGCAGCCCACCCTAACTGAGCACCTACTATGTGCTAGCGCTGTGCCGAGTGCATAAGTGAATCCCTTCAGGCAGCCTGGAGCTCAGGACTGCAGGCTCTGGAGCCAGGCGGCCTGGGGACACCTCTTCTACCTCCTCCCGCTGACTGTGGGGAGAAGCTCCACCTCCTGCTGCCTCAGTTGCTCTTTATAAAATTAGGCCAATGATAGCAACTTGCCTCACTACACAGCAGCTGAGCAGGTGAGTAATCAGGTCAGCACAGAGCATCCGGGTGCCTGCCTCACGTGAATACTCAACAAAGCACGCCACTCTCCACAACTTATGCACCTCAGCTGCTAGAACAGCGCCCACATCAGAATACTGCTATATAGAAGCTGCCAAATGAAGAGCAAATCATGCACGTTCAAATCCTCGACCTGAGGCCATGAGGCTGGAGAACTGCCACCCATTTCACAGAGGGGGAGGTTGAGACTCTCCCAAGGCCATGGAGCTGGCCAGCAGCACCACCAAGATACAAAACCCAGGACTGTTTGGCTCCAGAATTCATGCTGTCATATATTTTTTAACCTTGTATTCTTTTCCGTATTTATAAGGAAACTTTTTCATATTTATAGGAAACATATAAAAGCAATGAGGGGACTATGATGAGTCCCCATGTACCATCACCCAGTCTTGACAGCTGTCATTCTTCTGGCCAGGGGTCCTTAAGTCGGGCAGTTTTGCCCCCAGGGGACAGCTGGCAATTTATGGACTCCTTTTTGGTTGTTACACTGTGGGGAGGGTGCATCTAGCGAGTGAGGCCAGAGATGCGGCAAAACACCCACCAGTGCACAAAACATCCCGCAATTCACAAAACACCCCCCACTACACAAAACATCCAGAGTGCACAAAACATCCCCGAGTACACAAAACATCCACAGTGCACAAAACACCCCCCAGTACACAAAACACCCCCCAGTACACAAAACACCCCCCAGTACACAAAACAGCCCCAGTACACAAAACACCCCCCAGTACACAAAACACCCCCCAGTACACAAAACATCCAGTGCACAAAACACCCCCCAGTACACAAAACACCCCCCAATACACAAAACAGCCCCAGTACACAAAACAGCCCCCAGTACACAAAACAGCCCCAGTACACAAAACATCTACAGTGCACAAAACACCCCCCCAGTACACAAAACACCCCCCAGTACACAAAACAGCCCCCAGTACACAAAACAGCCCCAGTACACAAAACACCCCCCAGTACACAAAACACCCCCCAGTACACGAAACAGCCCCAGTACACGAAACACCCCCCAGTACACAAAACACCCCCCAGTACACAAAACACCCCCCAGTACACAAAACAGCTCCGGTACACAAAACACCCCCCAGTACACAAAACATCCCCGAGTACACAAAACACTCCCCAGTACACAAAACACCCCCAGTATACAAAACATCCCCTAGTACACAAAACATCCCCCAGTGCACAAAACACCCCCCGGTACACAAAATGGTCCCCACAGCAAAGAAGGACCTGGCCCCAAATGTCCACAGTGCTGAGGTTGCGAGGCCTGGTCTGCATCCTTGTTCTTGATTATCCCCCTCCAAATGCTACAGGAACTGGATCAGCAATCTTAAGGGCGAATGGGGTTTGCATTATGATATGAGGAGCTGCGAGGGACAGAGTTTCTCTATGATGAGTGACCCTGAAGGTGACATTCCGATTAGAAAGGGGGGTGTTGGCTGGGTGAGGTGGCTTACACCTGTAATCCTTTTGGGAGGCCGAGGCAGGCAGATAACTTGAGGTCAAGAGTTCAAGACCAGCCTGGCTAACATGGTGAAACCCTGTCTCTACTAAAATTACAAAAATTAGCTGGGCGTGGTGGTATGTGCCTGTAATCCCAGCTACTCGGGAGGCTGAGGCAGGAGAATTGTGTGAACCCAGGAGGCAGAGGTTGCAGTGAGCTGAGATCATACCACTACACTCCAGCCAGGGTGACAGAGCAAGACTCTGACTCAAAAATAAAAATAAAAAATAAAAAAAATGAAAGGGGATGTTGTTAGCTGCATTCATTGACACTTCATATAAGACTAAGAAAACATCATCTGTTTGGCTCAAAAAGTAGGAGTGCCAGGAGGAAAGAATGTGGGGGATGTAGAGGGATCCCACCAACAGCCTCCCTTGGCACTCACCCAGAACCCCTTTTGCAAAGTGAACCCAGACCAGCCGTGGGCCCTGGCACCCCTCACATCCTTGATGATGTCCCCCACTGAGGAGACTCAAATGCCAGGCTGGGCAGGGAGAGGTGGGTACCCACCCACGGGTTCATGTCCTGGGTCCTCTGGGTGCTGCCCGGTCACTGCAGATCATTGCCAAGGCCCAGATGCAGGTCCCTGAACCAAGGACCCTGAGGAGATTTATTTGAGCCTCTCAGATCTGTTTTCAAAATCAGCTGATTTCACAGAAAATCTGCATTCGCTCTTTTAAAATGTGCAAGGCCTCAGCCGGGTGCGGTGCCTCACACCTGTAATCCTAGCACTTTGGGAAACCAAGGTGGGTGGATCACTTGGGGTCAGGAGTTCAAGACTGGCCTGGCTAACACGGCAAAACCTCATCTTGACTAAAAATATAAAAATTAGCCAGTCGTGGTGGCGGGCGCCTGTAGTCTCAGCTACTCGGGAGGCTGAGGCAGGAGAACTGCTTGAGCCTGGGGAGAAGAGGTTGCAGTGAGCTAAGATCAGGCCACCGCACTCCAGCCTGGGCAACAGAGTGTAACTATAAAAAAGAAAAAAGAAAACACACACACACACACACACACACACACACACACACACACACACACAAAGCCACAAAAAGCGCAAGGCCTGACCACTCTGGTCTCTGTTCCAGGCTGCAGCTGAGGGCCCCGCCTCCCCTGCCGGTCACAGCCCCAACCTGGCCTCTTTGCGTCACTCAGGGCCTTGCCTGGTCTCAGTGAGTGTTTGAATTTCGATTCCTGGGGTGTGAAGACTGTGGGACTCTGGAATCAAATGGGCCAGGCCCTGGCTTTGTTAAAATGTTCTAACTTTTCTGGTCCTCGGTTTCCTCACCTGAAGAGTGGGGATGCAGACAGTTACTCTGTACCAGGTGGCCTGGGGATGAACCAAGTAGGGCAGGTAAGTGCTGCTTGTGGCGGCCCAAAGACAGCCCAGAACACTCCAGCAGCATCAGAACTCTCATCACCATGGCAAAGACAAGACACAGGCCCCGCCCTTGAGCAGCTCTCAGGCTAGGGGAACAACAGGAGAAAATGCAGATGAGGCCATGTGCCAGCCAGGGAATGAACGAGGGTTTGGGTTAGGGGATCCCAGAGGAAGACTGGCTGGGGGAACCCAGGCGGCTTCCCAGGGGTGGGACCATGTGACTGGGGCTTTGAACAATAATGAACATTGGCAGGTGGGGAGCGGGAAGGGTTCTCCAGGGAGGGGGACTGGCATGTGCAAAGGCCGCCAACGATGTCCAACAACCCCAGGATGGTAGCTGGGCCCAGGGCACTGCTGCCACAGGGGATGCCCCTGAAGGTGGTGCTGCGTTGGGAGAAGGGCATGTTGAGGGTCCCATCAACCAGGGCAAAGTTGGGGTGCTTCCACATAGGGCCCAACAAACAGCACCCCCCGCAACAAATGAAAACTTCTTGTCGGAAGGAACTTCCTCCCCTCTCATCCTCAAAATCTCAACAAGAATGAAATGCCCGAAAAACACAATTTGATTCCCAAACCAGCCTGCCAGGAACCCTCCGTCCCCCTGTAGCACTCCACCAAAGACCTTGAAGGAAACAAACCCGGGAGGTTGCTGGGAGCCGTGGGGAGGGGGCTGGTAGGTGGGGGCTGGGACCCGGCACCCCTCAGCCCTCCACAGTTGTGGTCCTCATATTTGCCATCTGCTCCTGCTGCATTTTTACCGCAAGGGCTGATGGGGGCAGCAGGAGAAGCAGCAGCTGGTTCAGGGCCGGGAGAAGGCGCCTCACAATTTCCTCTCCCTTCTCGTTTGTGTCTTACCCAGCCTCCACCACCAGATAAAGCCGAGCCCGTCGGCCTCCTCCCCGAGTCAGCCCCTGCAACGGGATTCTGCAGGGGAGAGACCCAGCACCCCCCCCCCGCCCCCCCCACCGCCACTTGCAGGGCTGGGCAGGAAGGGGAGAGGAGGAGAGGGGCGGGAGCTGGGGGGGTCGCTGGGGGAGGGGAGCACGCTGAGCCTGGCACTGACGACTCCTACAGGCAGCCCGGGCAGGGCAGCTCCGCCCACGGCCTCATTACCTCCCTTACAGCCTTGAAAATCCTCTCCAGCCTTCCAGTGCCTGGACACGCCCCCTAAGAAATCTGGGAGGCAGGCAAGAAGCCTTCAGAACATCCGCTGATGACTATTTATTGAACACCTACTATGTGCTCTACCAGGGGAGGAAACTCAAACACACCAGCAGGCACCAAGAGTGAGCACGGTAGGCCAGATGCTGGCTGGGCAGGGACGCCGCTCAGGGGCCCACTTGAACCTCTGCTTCTTCATGAGAAGCCACAAGGGCAAAGTCGGGGTGCTTCCAGATAGGCCTCAACAAACAGCACCCCCCCAAATAAAAACTACTTGTTGTCAGAAGGAACTTCCTCCCCTCTCATCCTCAAAATCTCACATGAAATTTGCTTTTTGGCAACTAACTCAAGTTAAATATATCCATATAGCACGCTGGCCGAAGAGCAAGTGTGGTTGAGGCAGAACTAGCCCAAAGATCTCAAGTTTACAGCCTTGGCAGTTGAAGTTTTAGTCCCTGCCCTTGGGAAGCCCACAGAAGGAGGTAGAGACACACCTGACCAGCTGACCAAGGTCAAAGCTGGATCAAATTCCAGCTCTGCCAGTTATACTGTGTGACTCTGAGCAAGTGAACAGACCTCTCTGAGCCTCAGGTCCTTTCTTTGTAAACCGGAATAATAGCATCTGCCTCTGGCATTGTTACAGGAAATTGAGATGAGGCACAGAAAGCCCTTCGTATACATAGGGGTTCCATACGACTATCGGCTGTTAGTCATGTTGCTGTTTAGAGTTGAAGAGTTCCAACCAGGGCTGGTGCATAAAAGTGGAGAAGATGCCGCTCTACTCCTCCCTGGTCTCAAATCTTCCACAGTGGAGGGGACAAAGAGGTACAGGTCATCAGCCTAAAGTCCAGAGCTGGGGCTATGCTGGGTGCAGCCCACAGTACAACACAGTTTTATTATTTTTAATTTTTTAGACTAGAGACAGGGTCTCACTATGTTGCCCAGGCTGGTCTCGAACTCCTGGGCTCAAGTGATCCTCCTGCCTTGGCCTTCCAAAGTGCTGGAATTACAGGTGTGAGCCACTGCTCCAGCCACAACACGTTTTTCCACACAGTATTCAACAGTTAGAAAAATACTGACTTTTTGACATGGGAAGATTCATAAAAAAAACAAAAAACAAAAAACCCTCCAAATGTCCAGCTTTCTCCCCCATATAGGAAAACCTGGTGACCGCTGGCCGCCATTTATGCGAGGCTGGCGCCAGGCAAGCTCCACTCCTGTACATGAGGCATGGGGTCTGCAATTCGCCACAGTCCCCACCCCTCCCTCCTGTCTCATGCCCAGAAGACTCACTCATTGCTGTTACCAGGTCACCCTGGGAGCGCTGCAACTGTGGGACGAGGTGACATCTCACACCCTGCCTGTCCTGGCTCTGCTTTGCTCCAAAGCCACCCTGGCTCCCCTCCAGCCCCTCTGTCCATCTTTCTTTCTGGGAAGGTCTCAGCAAGCACGGTCTCCCCACGCCTCTGCTGCCCTGGTGGGGGCAGGGGTGAACAGGTGGGCCAGGCAGCCCCAAGTCCCAGCCAAGCTTCCCTCCCCCAGGGCAGCACCGCTCTGTGCAGGAGTCAGGAGTTGGCCCAGTCAGCTTTGCTGTCAGCCAAAGAGCTTCCCTGGGAAGCACCACATTCTTCTCCATCAGAAAAATTAATCAAAATGACACCTCGTGAACAAGATGTTTTGGCGGCAGAAAACAAACAGTGGTTTACAACAAATTAGTGAGGCTGCTCTGTGCGTCTGGGTACGTGAGCCAGGAGGAGGGCCGGCCTGGCACGGTCAGCAGGAAGCTGGCCTGGGCCAAGGGGACACCTGCTGTGGCCTCTGTGCACTTCCGAGGTCCGCAGCCCGCAGGGCTCCAGCCCCATTTCACTCTTTCACTTCCGCACAGGCCTGAAACCATCTCTAGATGTGAGGGGCCCTCCGCAGGCAGGCGCTGGGCTGATGGCCGCCCCCTCCAGTGGGGTCTCAGGGACATTCGTCTGGAGACCTGGGCCCCTTTCTGGAGCCTCTTTTCTTTCCTCTGATTGGACAAGGGCCCTGAGACCTGGCAAGGGGAGGATTCCAGAGAGCTCAGGGCACAGCATGAGATATTTCCGGGGGAGGAAACATTCCAAACAACCGAACCTGCAGCGTGGAGGGCACCCACGTGCCCTGCTCAGCTCTGGTGTTCAAGTCCTAAGACGTCACAGACCCTGAATGCCAGCCTGAGCTCAGAGCAGAGAACGAGCCCTGGTTTCTCGCCAAGTGAAACAAATTTGGCCAAGTCACTCCCCTGCTACAAGAATCGCCCTTAGAATAGTGTTAAATTCCTCTGTGTGGCCTTGAGACCCTGCACAATCTGGTCCCTGCTACCTCCCAGACCTTCTCTCTCTCCACTCTGCCCTGGCTCATGCAGGCAGCCCACGCTGGACTAGCAATTTCTCAAGCACCAAGCTCAGGTGCATTGCAGAGATTTTGCAATCGCAGTTCCCTTGGCCGGGAACGCTCTTTCTTCTGACTCCACACCGACACTTACTCATCATCTAGCTCTCAGCTTCCATGGCCCCTCCTTAGAGGCCCCTCCTGACCCCTCAGACCTGGGATCCCTTTTAATTTTTTGTACATTTTATTTTGCAGAGACAGGGTCTCCCTCTGTCACCCAGGCTGGAGTGCAGTGGTGCAATCTCAACTCACTGCAGCCTTGAACTCCTGGGCTCAAGCAATCTTCCCACCCCAGCCTCCCAAGTAGCTGGGACCACAGGCACACACTACCATGCCTGGCTAAAGGGTCCCCTTTAGAAACAGCCATCTAACTGAATTTTCTGTTTGTTGTTGCTGTTGTTGTTGTTGTTGAGAGAGTCTTGCTGTTTCCCAGGATGGAGTGCAGTGGTACGATTACAGCTCACTGCAGCCTTGACCTCCTGTGCTCAAGTGATCCTTCCACCTCCTGAGTAGCTGGGAATACAGGCATGCACCACCACCCCTGGCAAAGTTTTGTATTTTTTTTTTTTTTTTTGGTAGAGATGGGGTTTCGCATATTGCCCAGGCTGGTCTGGAACTCCTGGGCTCAAGTGACCCACCCACCTAGGCCTCCCAAAGTGCTGGGATTATAGACGTGAGTCACCGTGTGCCACCTGTAACTGAATTTTCTTTGAATTTGGTCATTGTCTGTATTCTTGCACCAGACACAAGCTCCCTGAAGAGATCACAGCTCTCTACCAAGGCAATATGTGATGGAAAGAAGAACGTGGATTCATATCCTCATGTCCAACTGTGTGATCCTGGGTAAGTTACTTACCCTCTCTGTGCCTCAGTTTCCTCACCTGTAAGATGGAGATAGAAATAGCACCTCCCTCGTGGGATGTTATGAGGACTGACAAGCTGAAAACAGTGCCTGGCACAGCAGGGCTGGCTCTGTCAGCTGCCCCGTGATTCCCGCTCACTGCTGAGCACTAAGTGTTGAGTCTGTCCTGGACCACTCCATTACTCACAAGCAACGCTGGCTTTTCAGCTGGGCGTGGTGGCTCACGCCTATAATCCCAACACTTTGGGAGGCCGAGGTGGGTGGATCACTTGAGGTCAGGAGTTCGAGACCAACTTGGCCAATGTGTCGAAACTCCGTCTCTACTAAAAATACAAAAATTAGCCAGGCATGGTGGTGCGCGCCTGTAATCCCAGCTACTCAGGAGGATGAGGCAGGAGAATCGCTTGACCCCAGGAAGCGGAGGTTGCAGTGAGCTGAGATCACTCTACTGGCTGGCTTTTCAGGTGGCCGACGCTCTTCCACTCCATGCTCGGAATCCCTCCTGAGAGTTCCGGAGCTTTCCTCCTCTGCTTTAGCGTGGGCCCTCATCATTTTCCATCAAATCCAAACAGTTTTCTAGCAAGCAAAGCCTCTCATGAACCTGCCCGTGCCAGCTCACTGACTCAGTCAGACTCTCTGAAGCTTAATTTTTTTTGAACTTTAAAGATACTATTTTAAGCTGGGTGTGGTGGGTCACGCCTGTAATCCCAGCACTTTGGGACGCCGAGGTGGGCAGATCACCTGAAGTCAGGAGTTCGAGACCAGCCTGGCCAACATGGCAAAACCCTGTCTCTACTAAAAATACAAAAATTAGCCTGGCGTGGTGGTGGGTGCATGTAATCCCAGCTACTCAGGAGGCTGAGGCAGGAGAATCGCTTGAACCCGAGAGGCGGAGGTTGCAGTGAGCCGAGATTGCACCACTGCACTCCAGCCTGTGCGACAGAGTGAGACTGTCTCAAAAAAAAAAAAAGAGAGAGAGACTGAACGTGACCAGATCATGCAGCCTCTTGCAGGCCATGACAAGGAGTTTGGATTTTATTCTGAGGTCACTGAGAAGCCATCTCAGAACAATTCAAAATAACTTTAAGATCTCAAAAAGGTATTATATTAATAATATCTAGTAAATTAGAAACGTGGTCTCCCTAGGTAGTTCCCAGCTCAAGTGATCCTCCCAGCCCGGCCTCCCAAAGTGCTGGGATTATGGGTGGAAGCCACTGTGCCTGGCTGTCTCTGAGGCTTACAGAGGCTAAGAGACTTGCCCATGGTCACACAGCTAAGACATGTCACGGAAGGGGCTTAGCTACAATAAAAGAGAGGTGCAATTCTTATTAAAACCTCACAATGTTGTAACGATCAATATAAAAGCATAACTGAAAACTTTTCATTTATATAGTGCAGCATGAAAATGTGGACTTTTGTGCTATGAAATACATGTGTCGTAGCATGGTCATGCGTACATTTTTGTGGCTGGGCGCCAAGGGCCTGGGGCATAGGCTGCCTCCGTCTGTGGAGCAAATGCCTCTTTCTCAGGCGGCTCAAAGGCAGGGCTGAGAGGCCAGGATCCAGTCGGAGAGGGGGCTGAGGTGGATTACCAGTATCCCCAGGTCATTTCCTGCACCGGACCCCTCGGGCCAGCCCAGGCCACAGGCAATGTCCACACCAGCACCAAGTCACCTGGGCAGCAGGCAGCCCGCCCTCTCTGGGGGCTGGGCCTCTGGCGAGTGGTGTGGCTCCTCCCACAGGGGCAGAACCCCATGCCAGCATTCCCGTGGGGCCACCCAATATCCCTGTCCCACCTCAGCCCTCTCCACTCCATGGACCCTTTGGAGGCAGCGCGGGTGGGTGAGGAACAGACAGCCCAGGGGCGCCACATGGCCAGGTCACCCTGACTGGCTGCTGCGTCTGGATGGTCACTGTTCGGGCCAGCCTGGGGTCAGGGGAGGCCTCAAACACCCGCCTCAGGGGAGCAGTGGGGTCCTGGGGGAGAGACCAAGAGAGAAACCCAAGCTCTCGAGCCCCCCAGCTGCCTGGGCCCCTCAGACCTACACCGGGCATTGGAACAGGCCCCGGGAGAAGGGCTTGGTGGAGATCCAAGCCCTTGGTGGAGACTGGAACGTCAGCCTCTGAGGGTGATGGCCCTTCAGGGTCACAGAAAGGAGGTGTCCACCCTGGGGGAGGAGGCGCTGAGGGGAACTGACTACAGATGGCACAAAATCCCAGCTGTGAAAGAATCAAGAAGGAAGACACTGAGAACGCCTGGGCACCCTGCGAGGACTCCCACCTCCCAGAGAGCAGGTCTGGCGGTCAGGGAGGGTACAGAATCAACCAATGGGGTGCAGGGCACCAGCTCTGGGCCCAGACATCACAAGTTCAAATCCCAGCTCCACCATTTTCCGGGTGGGCAAGCAACTTAACCCCTCAGTGACTCGGTTCCCTCATCTGTAAAACAGGAACAATGACCACACCCTCTTCACAGGGTGGGGTGTGAGGCGACTACAGAGTCGGCCCCAACACCAGTGGTGATGATCATCATTCTGGAAGGGCCCCTCCAGCTCATACCCTGGAGCAGCCACAGCCCTGGAGCCTTCAGGTCTGCACACACATGCGTATACACTCGGCTGCACCGCCTCCCCCAGACAAAGCCCTCGTGGGGCCAAGAACAACACACCGGGGTTGCTGAATGACTCACCCACCCCTGGCCAGGACGCGCTTCCTGGAACAAGTCACTGCAGGTAGGTCTAGGGGGCTCTCCAAGGCTTAGCAAGGCCCAGTGTGGTGGAGAGGAGAGGGTGCAGGTCCCAGCATGCCCCAGCCACACCCTGGGGGGATGCCACATCCCTGCAGCAGGAGTACTGGGGGGACCTCAGTTTCACATCCCACAGGTCTGGATTCCAAACCCAGTAGTGACTCTGCATAGGTGATTCTCCATCTCCAAGCCTCAGTCTCTGCCTCTGTAAATGGGAACACTAGCACTAACCTCATCGGGATGACTGTGCAGAGTGTAAGAAGTGTATTAAATGACAGGCAGGACCCACTGTTAGGATACTTGGGTTCTAACAGGACATGGGCAGCCAAGGTCCTGTGTCCTTTCTGCCCCTGATGTGTCTTAAATTTTTTTTTTTTTTAAATTTTCAGAGATAGGGTCTTGTTCTGTTGTCCAGGCTAGAGTGTAGTGGCATGATCATGGTTCATTGCAGCCTCAAACTCCTAGGCTCAAGTGATCCTCCTACCTCAGCCTCCTGAGTAGCTAGGGCCACAGGTGCATGCCATCACACTTGGATACTTTTTTGTAGAGACAAGGTCTTGCTTTGTTGCCCAGGCTGGTCTTGAACCCAAGCAGTCCTTCCACCGTGGCCCCCCAAAGTGGTGGGATTATAGCCATGAGCTACCACATCTGGCCCCTAATGTGCTTTTTTTTGTGAGACAGGGTCTCACTCTGTTACCTAGGATGAGTGCAGTCATGCGATCTCGGCTCACCGAAACCTCCACCTCCCAGGCTAGGCTCAAGTGATCCACCCACCTCAGCCTCCTGAGTAACTGAGACCACAGGGATGCGCCACCATGCCCAGCTAACTTTTCTATTTTTTGTAGAAATGGGGTTTTCCCATGTTGCCCAGGCTGGTCTCGAACTCCTGGGCTCAAGTGATCCACATGCCTTGGCCTCCCAAAGTGCTGGTATTACAGGCATAAGCCACCGTGCCTGGCCCCAAATGTGCTTTTAAAGCCATCGGTGGGAAATGTCACTCGGGAATGGTCACCATAAGTTGAGGGAGAGGACAAAGGATGCAGCTCATGACTTCATTGTCTTTGGAAAGCAAAGAGATGGAGGTTGTCTGAAGAGAGGCAATCCCAGAGGGCTTCTCACAGGAGGTGTCTTTAACTTGGTCTCTGAAGGATCAAGAGTAGTTCCTAGACCATGAGATCTGCGAGGCCACTGTCCAGCTGTTACAAGCTTGGGCAAACCACTCACCTGGAAGCAGACAGGTGAAAAGCATGTGCCTCAAGCAGGTACAATGAGGCCAGGAGCCTATGACTGGAAAGCACATGCCCTATCAGGCATTTCAAGTCGCACCATTTAAATACATTGCCTGGCCAAATAGAATGAGTTGACATGGGCCAAATTCTGCCCACAGGCAGAACCCCTGACACTTTCTGAATTTTCATTTCCACCCCTGTTAAATGGAGATACTGTTAGTACCCAGCACACAAGATGGCTGGGAAAGATAAAAGAATCACTGCATATAAAATGCCTAACGCAGAGCCTGGAACCTTGTAAGCACTCAATAAGGCCAGGCATGGTAGCTCATGCTTGTAATCTCAGCACTTTGGGAAGTCAAGGCAGGAGGATCGCTGAAGTCCAAGAGATGGAGACCAGCCTGGGCAGCAAAGCGAGCCTCTGTCTCTACAAAAAGAAAAATTAGCCAGGTGTGGTGGTGCGTGCCTGCAGTCCCAACCACTTGGGAGGCTAAGGTGGAAGGATCACTTGAGCCCAGGAGTTCCAGGCTGCGATGAGTTAGGATCACGCCTGCATTCCAGCCTGGACAACAGAGTGAGATCCTATCTCAAAAACAAAAAGCACTCACTAAATGGGCTGCTATGATAAAGTGGAGATAAGGTGTGGACAGGCAGAACAGTGGAGACAGGGCAGTAGAGGGGGTACCTGCAGGCAGAGCCCAAGGAGCCACAAGAGGCCCTGCTAGGTGGCACCTTTCCTGTGAAGGGCAAGTCACCAGAAACTGGCGCTCCAGGCCCGTGGCCTCAGACAAGTCCCCTTATCTCCTTCCCTGAGCCTCCGTCTTCTCACCTATAAAATGAGGGTGATTAGCCAGGCACGGTGGCTCATGCCTGTAATCCCAGCACTTTGGGAGGCCAAGGCAGGTGGATCACTTGAGGTCAGGACTTCGAGACCAGCCTGGCCAACATGGTGAAACCCCATCTCTACTAAAAATACAAAAATTAGCTGCGCATGGTGACACACACCTGTAATCCCAGCTACTTGGGAGGCCGAGGTAGGAGAATCACTTGAACCCGGGAGGCGAAGGTTGCAGTAAGCCGAGATCACACCACTGCACTCCAGCCTGGGTGACAGAGTGAGACCCCATTTCAAAACAAAACAAAAAGGACACATGATCCTTCCTTCCTTACGGGGCCATGGAGAGGATCCCAGGAAGACAGAGGAGAGATGAGGAAGAGAACAGCCTTTGCAGGCCACAAAGAGCCATACGCAGGAGGGATGCCCGTCCCCCTTCCCCAGCTCCTCGGGCCAGCTCGAGGCTGACTCCTGCCTCAGGAAGGGCAACATGGCCAGAATTCTGGATGTCATCCTGGGCACTGTCCCTAAGTTTGCAGCGATGGGAAGGAGAGCGGGAGCTGTTTCTGCTCATCACAGTAACCTCAGATGGCACTCAGCAAACAGTAGGCGCCCAATAAATAGTAGATGAGCACACGAACTGTCACAGCCGAGGCTCACGGGGGACAGAGAAAGGCTGAGGTGCCTGGCCGCCCGTACCCGTTTCCTGTCTGCAGAAGTGAAATGTGCCCCCCTAAACTCTGCTTCCTGTGCGCTCCTCCCCACGCTGGGGTCTGCAGAGGGAAGGGGGAGAGGCCCTCCCCTCACTTCTCGGGGCAGGATACTCACGTTCCTGAAGGAGAGGAGCCCTGCAGATCCCAGCCACCTCCGCAGGGCCTGCGGGAAGGCCCCATGGTCCTGCTCAGCCTGAAGCACGTCTGCTTCCAGGAAGGCGACGTGGTGTCCAACCATCTTGACGAAGGCCTGAGGGACACGGAGAAGCCATGATGCCGCATCTGTGCAGGCTGGAGCCCATTCCTGGCCACACTCCCTGGGCTGGTGGGGACTCCAGGCCTTTCATCACTGCGACCAGCCTCCCTCCAACGAGGCTCCCCGCAAGGCAGCAGGGCTTGCTTAGCTGGAGGGGCACCTGCAGAAACCCTGACAACGGTCACAGCTCCCGCTGGTGGCCTCTTGCTTTCTCCCCATAGGGACCCTGCTCTTAGCCTCCATTTTACAGAGGAGGGAAATCAAGGCTCAGAGAGGCTGGGTCACCTGCTCAAAGTCACAAAGCCAGGAAGTGGTGGGGGCGGGGGCAGGGGGTCTCAGGGCACATTCATCAGATTTCAAAGCCTTTTTTGTTAAAAGTTGATTTTACAGAAATAGCCCAAATGCGTATTTATTTATTTGTATTTTTCATCTATGTTAAGGACACACAATCGCTCATTTTAATAGCAGATGTGCTGTATATTCGAACTCAGAAGCCACCAAGGGCCTGGCAGGAAACAAGCAGGTAAAGGGGGCCTAATGGGAAGCAGGGTCAACCAGAAAGCTGAGTCCAGGCCCACAGGGACCACTCAGCTCCAGGCCTCAAGTGCAGAATTGCCAGTTTCAAGAAGAAAAAAGGGCATGGTGGCTCACACCTATAATCCCAGCACTTTGGGAGGCTGAGGCGGGTAGATCACCTGAGGTCAGGAGTTCAAGACCAGCCTGGCCAACATGGTGAAACCCCATCTCTGCTAAAAATACAAAAAGTAGCCAGACATGGTGGCACATGCCTGTAATCCCAGCTACTCGGGAGGCTGAGACAGGAAAATCACTTGAACCCAGGAGGCGGAGGTTGCAGTGAGCCGAGATCGCGCCATTGCACTCCAGCCTGCGCAACAAGAGTGAAACTCCGTCTCAAAAAAATAAATAAAATTGGACAACTCAGTGGTGGCCACTGCACAGACCAGACTTCGCTCGTTCTCGCGTGCCTCGCTCCGCTTTTCCTCCGCAACCATGTCTGACAAATACGATATGGCTGAGATCAAGAAATTCGATAAGTCGAAACTGAAGAAGACAGAGATGCAAGAGAAAAATCCACTGCCTTCCAAAGAAACGATTGAACCGGAGAAGCAAGCAGGCGAATCATAATGAGGTGTGCGCCGCCAATATGCACTGTACGTTCCACAAGCATTGCCTTCTTATTTTACTTCTTTTAGCTGTTTAACTTTGTAAGATGAAAAGAGGTTGGATCAAGTTTAAATGACTGTGCTGCCCCTTTCACATCAAAGAACTACCGACAACGAAGGCCGCGCTTGCCTCTCCCATCTGTCTATCTGGCTGGCAGAGAAGGAAAGAACTTGCATGCTGGTGATGGAAGAAGTGGGGTGGAAGAAGTGGGATGGGACGACAGTGAAATCTAGAGTAAAACCAGGCCAGCCCAAGGTGTCCTGCAGGCTGTAATGCAGTTTAATCAGAGTGCCATTTTTTGTTGTTGTTGTTCAAATGATTTTAATTATTGGAATGCACAGTTTTTTTAATACGCAAATAAAAAGTTTAAAAACTTAAAAATAAATAAAATTAAAATAAATAAAAAAAGAATTCTGGCTGGGCATGGTACCTCATGCCTGTAATCTCAATACTTTGGGAGGCTGAAGCCAGGGAGGGTCACTTGAGGCCAGGAATTTAAGACCAGCCTGGGCAATATGGTAAAACCCCATCTCTACAAAAAATTGAAAAATTAGCCAGGCATGGTGGCATGTGCCTGTAGTTCCAGCTACTCAGGACGCTGGGGCAGGAGGATCACTTGAGCCCAGGAGTTCAAGGCTGCAGTGAGCTATGATCAGACTCTCTGGATTAGAATCCAAATTCTACCTCTCAATAGTTATGTGCCTTTCAGCAAGTTACTTAACTTCTATTAGCCTCCATTTTTTTATCTGAAAAATGAGGATTAAAAACAATATCAACCTTGGCCAGGTGGAGTAGCTCTCATGCCTATAATCCCAGCACTTTGGGAGGCCAAGGCAGGATGATCGCTTGAGGCCAGGAGTTTGAGACCAGCCTGGCCGGCATGGTGAAACCCCAACTCTATTAAAAATACAAAAAAAATTAGCCGAGTGTGGTGGTGCATGCCTGTATTCCCAGCTACTCGGGAGGCTATGGCATGAGAATTACTTGAACCCGGGAGGCAGAGGTTGCAGTGAGCTGAGATCACAACACTGCATTACTGCCTGGGGGACAGGGCAAGCTCCATTTCAAAAAACAAAAACAAAAACACTAACCTTATTCAACAAGTAGAGTGCTTAGCACATATTAAGAGCCCATCAAATCTCAGACACTATCATTTTTAAAAGGACACTCAGATTTTATGAAAAATCTCCAGTTTTATTCAATGTTAGCAATAAATCTACACTTTAAAAAAAAATACTGTTCAGGCCCAGTAAAATGTAACTCACCCATTTGTGACCTCTGGTGTGTGTCTTTTCATACTGTCTGTGTGCTCAGTACATGTATGGGCATGTGTTAGTGTGCGTATGCATGTGTGTACATGGCTAAAGGCAGCAGAGGTGGGGACTACGGTGCCACCTCAGACCAGGCAGCACCTCTGTGGCCTGCTTTGTTCCATTAGTAAAATAGAAAAGATTTTTCTCATACCAGGAACAGGAATGAGGACACCTCAGTGCTGGCTGCTTCTGGGAAAGCCTCTCCTTCAAGAATACCACGAAATGCAGTCCTCCCAAGACCTGCCAGGCCTCCCGCCATCTAGCCCTACCTTCCCTCCTCCCTCCACGCGCTTCCCTTTGGTTCCTTTAAAGTGCCCAGCCTCACCCCACAGGGCCTCTGCACCTGCACTCCCTGCCTATAGCGCCCTGCTCTCCTTTCTCCATGGGGTGTGGCCCTGCTTGTGGGTGTGTGTGTATGTGTTTTTTTTTAAGATGGAGTCTCACTCTGTCACCCAGGCTGGAGTGCAATAGCGTGATCTTGGCTCACTGCAACCTCTGCCTCCCAGGTTCAAGCAATTCTCCTGCCTTAGCCTCCTGAGTAGCTAGCATTACAGGCAAGCACCACCATGTCCAGCTAATTTTGTATTTTTAGTAGAGACGGGGTTTCTCCATGTTGGTCAGGCTGGCCTGGAACTCCCAATCTCAGGTGACCCACCCGCCTTGGCCTCCCAAAGTGCTGGGATTACAGGCGTGAGGCACTGCACCCAGTCTAACTTTGTATTTTTAATAAAGACGGCGTTTCACCATGTTGGCCAGGCTGGTCTCGAACTCCTGACCCCAGGTGTTCCACCTGACTCAGCCTCCAAAAGTGCTGGGATTACAGGCGTGAGCCACCACGCCCAGTCTGTCTTTCAGGCTTCCATCTAACTGTCCCTGAGCACCTGATCTCATACAGCCCCGGCAGGCACTCTGGAGCCACTCAGATTCGTGGTCTTCACAGCCCTCATTGCCCTCTGAAATTCTTATCTATTCACGGTCCACACCCTTTAGAATGTGGGTTCTAAAACAGAAGCTGCTGAGTCAGCACTGCTCACAGATCAAGACCAGAGCCTGGTCCAGGAGACAGGGCCCATATGGATGGTGGATGCATAAATGCACACGTGCATGAATGAATGAATGAGCGAATGAGTGAGTGAGTGTATCCTTAGCAAAACGACACTGGGTGAACCCAAGATGGAGGCTTCTCTCGTGCTGCTGCCGCCCTGGGGTTCTGGCTGCAGCAGGGCTGAAAGGCTGAATCAGCCACGTCGTGTGTGTGCGTGTGTGTGTGCAGATGTGTGCATGTGTGTGTGCATGTGTATGTGTGTGTGTAGAGGTGGGTGGGTGGGAAATGGGCCAGGAAGCATATGCCAAGGGCTCTAGCCTCAGAGGCCTGGCTCAGCCAGCACATATGGTTGTAAAACTCAGACTAAAGTGCCGACTCCCCTTCCTCCAGCCGATTCCAATTTTACGCTCCCTGCGTTAATACCAATCTGGTGGAGAGTGTGAGGCGAAGCTGAGGAATGTGCACTCGCGATGTTTGAACCGTCTCCAAAATGCCTGCCAGTGAGGCCAGCCCAGCCAAGCCGCAGCCAGAGAGGCTGAAACCTGGGCCAGGGCAGCCCCAACTCCAGGGAGAGGAGACGCACACATCCACCCACACAGCCAGGATGTGGTGGCTACAGGTGAGCAAGAGGGCCCACCGCTAATCTTAGCCACCCTGAGGGCTGGGTGCAGGGAGCATGATTGATTTCTGCATATTTTCCTCTTCAATAAAGATATACTACTTTTATAATCAGCTGAGAGGGAGGGAAGGAAAGCCTTATTGTTTAAAAATATATTGGCAAGTACTGAGGAATTTGAACACTTCATTCCCCCCTGGGCACAGGGGTCTTGCCATGTTGCCCAGGCTGATCTTGAACTCCTGGGCTCAAGTGATCCTCCTACTTTGGCCTCCCAAAGTGCTGGGATTACAGGCCGAGCTGCTATGCCTGGAGAATTTGAACACTTCCACCAAAGAATTCCCAGCTTCAGAGCATGGGTCCTGTCCAGAAAGGTGTGTTGACATCCAGGAGGGGGAAAACATAAACTTTGCAACCCAGTTCTACCACTTTCCACCTGTGTGAACTCAGGAGAGTCACTTCTCATCTCTGTGCCTCAGCGGCTTTTTCTGTAAAATGAGACTAGTAGCAGGACCTTGCTCCTGGGGTTGTTGTGGAGTTGAAGTGAGTTCTTATGTGTAAAGCACTCATAGTCCCTGGCTTGTAGTAGGCACTCAAAAATATTAGTTTTTGTTGGCTGGGCATGGTGGCTCATGCCTGTAATCTTGGCACTTTGAGAGGCCAAAGTGGGCAGACTGCTTGATGAGCCTGAGCAACATGGCAAAACTCCATCTCTACAGAAAATATAAAAAATTAGCTGGGCGTGGTGGCACACACCTGTAGTCCCAGCTATTCGGGAGGCTGAGGTGGGAGGATCGGTTGGGGCCAGGAAGTGTGATTGCACCACTGCACTCCAGCCTGGATGACAGAGTGAGAACTTGTCTCAAAAGAAAAGTTAGTTTTTATTAATACAACTGATAAAGGGTCAAGTTCTGGCCTGAGAGGTCGTCTCGTGGTTTCCAAGCTCTCATCTGGCAGGTCACACTGATTCTGAGGGCAGGGTGGACTTGCACTCTGTGGAAGCTACTGACACCCTAGTCACCCCAGGACCCCCGGCTGGCAGGGCAGAGCAGCCATTATCCATCCTGGACAAATTATCCCTCTCTCAGCCTTGTGGACAACTACAACCACCATAATAGTTTGTCCTTGCTGAGCATCTGCAAGATGGCAGGTGCTGGTCTCATTTAATCCTCACAATGACTCTGAGGGGTGGATGGCACATTCTCTTCCTGGAGATGGGGGTCTTCCTTGACACTGACTCCAAGGGGGTTGGTGAATTACCAAAGGGGCAGATCAGAGCCCCAGCTCTCTGGCTCTGGAGTCCACCTGCCCCATACAATGTCAGGTTCTCAGCAGGTCCCTCAGTTTTATTGTTTGATGTCACACACTTGAGCTAATAGGAAATACATCACCAGCCAGGTGCAGTGGCTCACACCTGTAATCCCACCACTCTGGGAGGCTGAAGCGGGCAGATCATGAGATCAGGAGTTCAGGACCAGCCTGACTAACATGGTGAAACCCCGTCTCTACTAAAACTACAAAAGTTAGCCATGTGTGGTGGCAAGCGCCTGTAATCCCAGCTACTCAGGAGGCTGAGGCAGGAGAATCACTTGAACGTGGGAGGCAGAGGTTGCAGTGAGCTGAGATCGCACCATTGCACTCCAGCCTGGGCGACAGAGCGAGACTCTGTCTCCAAAAAAAGAAAAGAAATACATCATCTCCCACTTGATCTTAAAATCCATGGCCCTCTTGGAACCTCACTTAGGACTCCCCCCTTTTAATGGAGCATCAGTTACAGAGAAATCTCTCTCTACTCTAAGGAAAGCAGACGTGCAGGGGTGTTGACAGGAGGTGAGTGCCACTCAGCCTCAATGTTGGTGAGACTCTAGGGCAGAGTAAGGTCTGTGACAGCCGGGAGATTCACGCCCCATGGTGGTGACAGTTGCTTCTTAGCTCCAGCTGTTCCCAGAAAGGAATGGGGAGAGCTTGGGGTTGGTCTTCTAACACCTGGTCCCTCAGCAGTCCTGGCTCCTGTTGGCATCTGAGTTTGCAATCTCTATCTAAAACTTACAATAGGCCAGGCATGGTGGCTCACGCCTGTAATCCCAGCACTTTAGGAGGCCGAGGCGGGTGGATCACAACGTCAAGAGATTGAGACCATCCTGGCCAACATGGTGAAACCCCGTCACTAATAAAAATACAAAAAATTAGCCGGGCGTGGTGGCAGGCGCCTGTAGTCCCAGCTACTTGGGAGGCTGAGGCAGGAGAATCACTTGAACCCGGGAGGCAGAGGTTGCAGTGAGCCGAGACTGCACCACTGCACTCCAGCCTGGAGACAGAGCGAGACTCCGTCTCAAAAAAAAAAAAAAAATTATAGTCGTTGCGGGTGGGAGTTCAAAATGGTGTAGTCACTTTGGAAAACTGTTGGAAATGTCCTAAAACGAGTTGAGTTCAAAATGGTGTAGTCACTTTGGAAAATTGTTAGAAATTTCCTAAAACGAGTTTCCATAGCTCTCCTAAAAAGATCTGCCAATAATTCCACTTCTAGGTATCTACCCAAAATAAATGAAAACATATGTTACACAAAAACTTGTATGCAAACGTTCATAGCAGCATTGTTCACGACAGCCGTAAAGTGGAAAGCACCCAACTGTGCACGAGCTAATGCATGGACAAATGAAGTATGGTCCAGCCATATACCAAAAGATGACTCAACCACAGAAGGAATGAGGTCCTGGCACATGCTACAACATAGGTGAACCTTGAAACCATTATGGCAAGTGAAAGAAGCCAAACACAGAAGGCCATATATGGTATGATTCCATTAGCATGAAATGTCCAGCATAGGCAAATCCAGAGACAGAAAGTAGATGAGTGGTTGCCAGAGCCAGGGACTGGGGAATGGTTGCTAATAGACATGCGGTATCTTTTGGGAAAATGTTCAGGAATGAGATAGTGCTTATTGTTGTATCACCTAGTAAATATACCCCACACCTCCAAATGGTATACTTTAAGAACAATCTGCTGGGCGTGGTGGCTCATGCCTGTAATCTCAGCACTTTGGGAGGCCAAGGCGGGTAGATCACTTGAGGTCAGGAGTTCGAGACCAGCCTGGCCAACATGGTGAAACCCCATCTCTATTAAAAATACAAAAATTAGCCAGGTGTGGTGGGCATTCCTGTAATCCTAGCTACTCAGGAGGCTGAGGCAGAAGAATCGCTCGAACCTGGGAGGAAGGGGTTGCAGTGAGCCAGGATCCCACCACAGCACTCCAGCCTGGGCAACAGAGTGAGACTCCATCTCAAAAAAAAAAAAAAAAAAAGTTCGAGACCAGCCTGGGAAGCAACTTAGTGAGCCCCGGTCTCTACAAAGAATGAATGAGTGAATGAATGAATGAATGAATGAAAAAAATAATAATCAATGTCGACTTTCTTGGTGGGAAACGGGGGTTACAGTAGCTGCAATCCCTCTGACGGGTCCTGTCATTCTAAGAACAGGGTCCAAACTCCAGGCCTCGGCCCTACCCTATGGGCTACACCCCTTACTCCATCTCATGCCTGACCTTGAGCTCCTCCCGGGCCCCAGGTGCCTGAGAAGCTGCCTTTTCCCACCTCTGGACCTTTCTTTGCACAAGCTGCTTCCTCCCCAGGTTTCCTGCACCAGATCTCAGGCCTTAGGATCCAGGTCACACACTTGGGAAGCCCCCTCTGTTCCAGCTCTGGCCAGGACCCCTTGGTGTGTGCTCTTGCGGCCGACCCACCCCACCTGGCCTGCTTCCCTGTCTAATGCTCCTCCAGGACCACCTGCAGGGAAGCCGACATCTCCCCTCGGCCGTATGCCCAGCACCCATCTCAGGGCAGCCCACAGTGCAGCAAATGTTTGTTGAATACGACAAGGATTTGGGTACAAGAACCTCACCACGGTTAACTTCCATTTTATAGGGAAATGAGGCTCGGAATTTTCTGGGGGCCACACACTAGGAGGCAGCAGCACTAGGACTTGAACCCAGGCTATGCAGCTCTAGATCAGCGCTTCGAAACAGCGGCGATCTTGCCCACCAGGGGACATTTGGCAACATGTTTGGTTGTCATGCTGGGGAGTGGGGTTGGAGGAATGCTAATAGTATCTTGTGAGTGGAGGCCAGAGAGGCTGCTAAGCAACTTACAATGCCCAGAACAAGCACCACAACAGAGAATTTTCCAGGTCAGTAGCACTGGGGCTGAGAAACCCTGCTCTGGGGTGTGCGCCCCTAACCACTAGGCTGTCCTGACTCTTCGGCGGCTTCCTCCTCCTCAGGATAAAGGGCAAAGTCCTGACCTCGGATGTCAAGGGTTGGACAACCTGGCTGCTGCTGCCAGTTTCTTCGGCCCCACTGGGGTCCGAGTCCCCTTTGCCTCCAATACCTGGCCTCCCAGGATCCTTCCAACATCCCAATCTCCTCCTTGCTCAGAGCCAAGATCCCACCTGGAGCCCCTGCCTGAGCTGCACCCACCTAACACAGTTCCCACAGTTCCCCCACCCACCTAACACAGTTCCTTCCACTCGTTCTCCAGGGTCCTGTAGATCCCATACCTCCGTCGCTACTTCCCTTCACAACATTTGCCTAATGAAAGCAAATCCTGGCTAAGTGTGGGCAGCAGAACAACGGCTCCCAGAGACATCCATGTCCTAGTCCCAGAACCTGTGAATATGTCATCTTCCTTGGCAAAAGGGATCCTGTAGGTGTGATTAAGTTAAGGATCTTGGAATGGGAGGTCACCGTGAATCATCCAGGTAGGCCCAACGTAATCTCAAGGGTCCTTACAGGAGGGAGGCAGGAGGGCCAGCGACAGAGACAGGAAGATGTTACTCCGTGGGCTTTGAAAGGGGAGGCAGGGGCCACGAGCTGAGGAATGCAGGCAGTGCTAGAATCTGGAAAAGGCAGGAAAAAAGGCAAAGGAAGGCAAAGATTCTCCCCAGAGCCTCTGCAACGGGCCAACCTGCCACCACCTTGACTTTAGCCCCATAAGGCACATTTTGAGCTTCTGACTTCCAGAACTATAAGATAATAAATGTGTGTTGTGGATGAGTGTGGTGGCTCATGCCTGTAATCCCAGCACTTTGGGAGGCTGAGGCGGGCAGATCTCTTGAGGTCGGGAGTTCGAGAGCAACCTAGCCAACATGGCAAAACCCTGTCTCTACTAAAAATACAAAAATTAGCCAGACGTGGTGGCAGGCGCCTGTAATCCCAGCTACTTGGGAGGCTGAGGCAGGAGAATCCCTTGAACCCAGGAGGCGGAGGTTGCAGAGAGCTGAGATCATGCCACTGCACTCTAGCCTGGGCGACAGAGCGAGGGTCCGTCTTAAAAAAAAAAAAAAAAAAAAAAAAAAAAAAGTGTGTTGTTTTCTTTTCTTTTTTTTTTTTAAATTGGGCAGTGTCCTGAGCCAGAGTAGGCTCAGAGAGGCTCATGTGTTGTTTTAAGCCACTGAATTTGTGGTAATTTCTCCCAGCAGTGATAGGAGGCCGATATGGTAATACCCTGCGGAGGGTCTCTCCTGGCCCTCAGTCAACATCAGTGGACTGAATGCTCAGAAAGGAACGGGCCTGACAGCTGGGCTGGCCCAGGCCAGGTGAGAACCAGGCTGCAAGTCTTCACATTTTCTTTCCTCTTTCAAACGTGTGGAATAAAATTCAAATGAATCAGCTATTCCAAGGGCAAAGTTTTAATTATATTCCTGCTTCATTCTCTGCTGACAAGAATGTTAATTCTCTGCTAACTCAGTGCTGACAGCCACGCCTGCTCCCTCCCTCTGCAGCTTGGGAGTGGCTCACGTTCCCTCTGGCCAGGTGACTATGACACAACCGCAAGCTCCTCTCAGCCTCCGGGTCCCCTGCTGTGTAGGGAGCCAGGGTCCCAAGCCCAGGGCCCCAGGTGGATGAAGAGTGTCTGCACCGGCACCTATGAGCTGGAGTCCTGGCTTGATGTAACTAGTAGTGTGACCCCAGAGAAGTGGCTGACCTTGCAAAGCTTATGCTCCTCTTCCAGCAGGCGGGGGCAGTGAGGGGACTGATTCTGCAGTGCAGCAAGGAGGAAATGAGATGCCATGCATCTTAGCCAGGTGAGTAAAAGATGGGTGAGCTACGTTAGCGGTAAGGCAACAGGGCATGGTGGGGACTGTGGAAAACTGGAGAGCCCGCGCCCTTCTGAGCAGCAGCAGCCACCAGCTCCATCCATTTTTTTTTTTTTTTTTTTTTGAGACAGAGTCTTGCTCTGTTGCCCAGGCTAGAGTGCAGTGGTGTGACGTTGGTTCACTGCAACCTCTGCCTCCCAGGTTCAAGTGATCCTTGTGCCTCAGCCTCCTCAGTGTGTGTCACCACGCCCAGCTGATTTTCATATTTTTAGTAGGGACGGGGTTTCACCAGGTTGGCCAGGGTGGTTTCGAACTCTTGGCCTCAATTGATCCCCCCGCCTCAGCCTCCCAAAGTGCTGGGATTACAGGTGTGAGCCACCGCGCCCAGCCTCCAGCCATTCTTGCAAGAACACTGCAAGAATGCAACCCAGGGGCTGGAAATGTTCTCTCTCTCAATTTGGGTCATCATCACATGACGTCGATATATGTAAAAATTCACTAAATTACATACTTAGGCGTGTATACATTATATATTTATGCCTTGAAACATAAACAGATTAAAGTATTTAAGGAAATGTGGGCCCAGGGTTATCAAAGCTTCTGAATTTTCAAAAGCTTAAAATGCAGATTTTTATATAAAGTACCCTGATTTTTAAATGTTGGAAACAAATTCTTTTTTTTCTTTTTGAGACAGGATCTTGCTCTGTTGCCCAGGCTGGAGTACAGTGGCACAATCAAGGCTCCCGATAGCCACGACCTCCTGGACTCAAGCCATCCTCCTACCTCAGCCTCCCAAGTAGCTGGGACTAGAGGCATGCACCACAACACTCGACTAGTTTTTGTATTTTTTGTAGAGATGGAGTTTTGCCATGTTGCCCAGGCTGGTCTCAAACTCCTGGGCTCAAGTGATCCTCCCACATTGGCTTCCCAAAATGCTGGGATTACAGGCACGAGCCACTGCACCTGGCCTGGAAACAAATTCTTACTTGTGATATTTCTGAAATATCACTTGAGTGCAGACTCCCCAACTCCCACCACCAACCCCCTGCATTGGGCATAATGCCTGACATGCTCAAGGCCAGATCAGCGTCTTTGAGGAAAAGGCAAAAGCAAGATCAAGTCCACAGTCTCAGAACCTTCGTTTTACTAGACGTACCTCTAGCCGGTCCACTTTGGCATAGATGCCACGCATTTCTGTCAGTTTGGCTTTAAGGACTGGGATGTTTTCCTCCAGGATCTGTGAAGTATCACTCCTGATCTGCAAGGAACAAAACAGCTCATCAGGCCTTCTGCCCCGTCACTGTGTCCTCCTGCCTGCCTCAGTGGTCGGCCAGGGTCTACACAGACCCCACTGATGGCTGAGGTGCCAGGTGGCATCCTGCACAATACAGGCCCAAGAACAACCCAGAGCCCCAGGGGAGGACCAACGTCGTCGCCTCTGTGGACCCAGACCTACCCAGCTATTATTTACTGAACCACAAATTAATCACTTCCCGCCAACTACCCAGCAACACCAGTCCCAAACTAAATATCTTCATTTTCTAAACCACTGAATTGGAGCGAATGGAAAGAATCAGAATCTCTTCTCTAAACCAAAGTCAAAGTCAGTCCAGTTTTCACTGCATTGGAATTAATATTAACAAGTTGATCATTACGATTAATATTCATTAATAATGTTAATGAAAACCACAACTCTCATGTATCAGATGCTTCCGACACGCAGGCACTGTCCTAAGTACTTCCTTGCACCATCTCCTTTAGTTTTCATTTTCTTCTGCTTGGCAAGGGCCCCAAAAGTGAACTGTATAAAGCCACATATTTTTCCCTTGATCACTGAAATCAGACGCTGATGGTTCCTTTTTCCTTCAGAACCCAAGGACCAAGCCTAACTCTTCTGTGTGTGTGAGAGAGAACAAGAGATTCCATTTTCATGTTATCACATCCTCGCTGTGCAAAAAAGGCCATATATTCATGGCTCTCAAATTCTGGGGAGCGGCTGGACATGGTGGCTCACGCCTGTAATCCCAGCATTTTGGGAGGCCAAGGTAGGTGGATCACCCGAGGTCAGGAGTTCGAGACCAGCCTGGCCAACATGGTGAAACCCCGTCTCTACTAAAAATACAAACATTAGCCGGGCATGGTGGCACACACCTCTAATCTCAGGCACTCGGGAGGCTGAGGCAGGAGAATCGCTTGAACCCGGGAGGCAGAGGTTGCAGTGAGCCAAGATCGAGCCATTGCACTCCAGCCTGAGTGACAGAGTGAAACTCCATCTCAAAAAAGAAAAAAAAAAAAAATTCTGGGGAGCATGGCCAGGCGCGGTGGCTCATGCCTGTAATCCCAGCACTTTGGGAGGCCAAGGCGGGTGGATCACCTGAGGTCAGGAGTTCGAGACCAGCCTGGCCAACATGGTGAAACCCTGTCTCTACTAAAGACAAAAAATTAGCCGGGCATGGTGGTGCATGCCTGTAGTCCCAGCTACTTAGGAGGCTGAGGAAGGAGAATTGCTTGAATCCCGGAGGCGGAGGTTGCAGTGAGCCAAGACTGCGCCATTGCACTCCAGCCTGGGTAACAAGAGCAAAACTGTCTTAAAAAAAAAAAAAAAAAAAAATTATGGGGAGCAACTGAATCTCCTGGGGGAAGCCTTTCAAATGCTGATTCCCAGCGTCTCCTAGTTTGAGAATCTGCATTTTCAGCCAACAGTCTGAGGCAACGTTGGAATAGGAATCTGGGGACCACTGTTACAGAAACACCAGTGGGCACAGCAGGAGCTGAACTAAGGAGTCAGGCTAGTGTTTAAATTTAGCTCTACCCACCATGAGCTCCGTGACCTTGGGCAACTCACTGCACCTCTCTGAGCCCTCCTTTGCTCACTGGGACAGTGGTGCAACGATGATGGTCCTTCTTTCGCTGGGATACTGAGGATGAGCTGTTTAGCACAGTGCTGGCATGGAGTATGGAGGCGGCTTCTGATGTGCTCCCCGTGGTCTCACCCTCCTGGTATCCTCACCCTCATGTAATCCCCTCCCCTAGATTTTGGGCTGGGCCTAGTGACTCACTTTTTTGTTGTTGTTTGTTTGTGTTTTGAGACCAAGTCTTGCTCTGTTGCCCAGGCTGGAGTGCAGTGGCACAATCTCAGCTCATTGTAACCTCCACCTCCCAGGTCCAAGCGATTCTCCTGCCTCAGCCTCCCGAGTAGCTGGGACCACAGGCGGACACCACCATGCCCGGGTAGTTTTTGTATTTTAGTAGAGACGAGGTTTCACCACGTTGGCCAGGTTGGTCTTGAACTCCTGACCTCAAGTGATCCACCTGCCTTGGCCTCCCAAAGAGCTGGGATTACAGGCATGAGTCACCACTCCCGGCCCCAAATTTTTATTTAAAAACTTTTTTTGAAAACTGTCTTTGAAACCTCCTCTTTCTGCCTAAGTACATCAGACTTCTTGTGGTTATTGTGAAAATCTGCTCCCACCACTGTTCAGAATAACATTTCCCCCTTGCCCTCAGTTTCCTGAGAACTTTGCCCCATTGCCCTGTACGTCTAAAACCAAACTCCTCCATGCCTCTCCCCACGCCTAGCCCTCCTCTGGTCACAGCACCGCCATCTCTCTGGGCACCTAGCTCTAGGTGTCCAGTGTCCTCAGGGATACTCGTTTTTCATGCCCTGATCCCACAAGGTCAAAAATCGGCCCTGAGAGGGTGGCATGTGGTGTCAGGCTGCCCAGCCTAAGCCCCTGCCCCACTGTTCTCCACTATGACACCAGGCCGGTCCCCTAGCCTCCCTGGGCCTTGGTTTCCTCATCTCATATTTTGAAAAAAAAAATTTTTTTTGAAGGCCAGGCACAGTGGCTTACACCTGTAATCCCAGCAGTTTGGGAGGCCAAGGCGGGCAGATCACCTGAGGTGAGGAGTTCAAGACTGGCCATAGCCAAAATGGAGAAACCCTGTCTCTACTAAAAATACAAAAGTTAGCTGGGCATGGTGGTGCGTGCCTGTAGTCCCAGCTACTCGGGAGGCTGAGGCAGGAGAATCACTTAAACCCGGGAAACAGGTTGCGGTGAGCCAAGATGACGCCACTGCACTCCAGCCCGGGCGACAGTGCAAGACCCTGTCTCTAAACCAAATAAAAATTCAAGTGGGGCTCCCATGAGAAATGGCTGGTTCTAGGACTGAGCTGAGTCTGGAGCATCTTGTAGCACCAGAAAGCAAGAAAGCGTTCCACAAAATAAAGGATGAGATGGGGCTTACCCAAGGGACACAGAAGCCAACCTGCAAGAGTGAAATGGCCAAAGCTGGGACAAGCTGAGCAACAAAAAATTAACATAGTATTAGATCAAAGCTCCAAGTACAAAGTAAATGTGCACAAGCCTAATATGTGCAGAGGATTGAACGGGTCTGGAAAGGGGGAAGTGGCAAATTCCACTGGAGAAAGCCGCCGGCACCACCTTATGTAGGCTCACATCCGTGACGCCATGTGGACATCGGGTACCCTCTGATGGGATGTGATAAGAAGGCTCCACTTCTGTGGTGATTGTTCCATAAATTCCTATCTCCAGTCTAACCACATGAAAAACATCACAAAAATCGAGGGACCTTCTACGAAACACCTGACCAGCATGCCTCAAAACTGCACAAGTGATGAAAAGCAAGGTAAGACTGAAACTGTCACAGACCAGAAGAGACTAAGGAGATGTGACAACCTCGTGCCATGTGGCACCTTAGACTGGATCCTGGAACAGAAAGAGGACACTCATGGGAAACTGGTGGCATCAAAACAAAGTGTGGAGTTCAGTGAATAGCAACATACCAATGCTGGTTTCTTCGTTTTTTGTTGTTGTTGTTGTTATTTTTTTCGGCAGGCGGCGGCGTGAGTTGTTTTTTGTTGTTTGTTTTTTTACAGGGTCTTGCTTTGTCACCCAGGCTGGAGTGCAGTGGTGCGATCATGACTTGTTGCAGCCTTGACCTCCTGGGCTCAAACAATTATCTAGCCTCAGCCTCTTGAATAGCTGGGACTGCAGCGGTCCACCACCATGCCCAGCTAATTGTTTATCTTTTGTAGAGACAGGGTTTCACTGTGATGTCCAGGCTGGTCTTGGACTCCTGGCCTCAAGCTATCCTCGTGCCTCAATCCAAAGTGCTGGGTTTACAGGCGTCAGCCATTGTGCCTGGCCCCTTAGTACTGACAAATGTACCATGGTGATGTGAGATGTTAACAACGGGGGCCAGGAGCTCAAGACCAGCCTGGGCAACATAGTGAGGCACCATCTCTATTAAAAAATTAAAAATGTATTTAAAAAAACTTTAGGGTTAATATGGCAACTCTCTGAACAATCTTTGCAATTTTTCTGTAAATCTAAACTATTCCAAAATAAAAAATACATAAATATGGTTTTAAAAATTCAAGTAATTAGGTCTGAATCTACAGCTTCTCTTAAGTCAGCAGCTTTGGCAATGATGGGCTTGAGTCTCCCGAGGCAGCAAAGGCTGGGGCTGCTCCCTCCAGATGGGCCTGAAGGCTGGGGTTTCCACAGTCATCACCCCTCCCCATTGTCTCACCCCAGCTGCACGCTCTGCCTGGCTCCAGCATTTGTTACCAGTGACAGGGAAAGGTCCTCAGTCTCCTCCCTTTCTTCCCCAAGGCCGGATTTCTAGGGAGAAGCTCATTCCTCAACAAGGCTAAACTTGGAGAAAATCACCCTGATGTAGCAAAGAGCAGATAATTAATTCCAGGGCAAGGTCAGAACACAGGGGAACAAACTTGAATCGTATCCTTCTGTTAATTTCTAAAGAAACAAATCAGGGAGGAGTGAGAATGAGCTTGGGGGTATGGGCTGGGATTGGCAACCTACGGCAGACAGAGAAAGTGGTAGAAAGGAGACTCAAGGACCACCCTCGCCCCTTAAATAAATCCTGAAGAATTGGGAACAAAGAAGTCTCTTATTTTTTTCCTTATTTTTGTTTATTTAGTTTTGTTTTTGTTTTTTTGAGACAAGTCTCACTCTCTCTCCCAGGCTGGAGTACAGTGGCACCATCTCTGCTCACTGCAACCTCTGCCTCCCAGGTTCAAGTGATTCTCCTGCCTCAGCCTCCCAAGTAGCTGGGATTACAAGCACCTGCCACCACGCCTGGCTAATTTTTGTATTTTTAATAGAGACGGGGTTTCACCTTGTTGGCCAGGCTGGTCTTGAACTCCCGACCTCAAGTGATCCACCCACCTTGGCTTCCCAAAGTGCTGGAATTACAGGCATGAGCCACTGCGCCCAGCCTGTTTCTTATTTTATTTTTAGAGAAATCCCTTCTCTGATGCAGCTTCTCCAGTGGCTGAAACTGAAGGCAACAGGGAACTGTTTATAGCTGCCCAGAGGTTTACCATAGTTAATCAGAATGAGAGGCCAGGGAGGGCAATCCTAGGGGCTGAAAGGCCCCAAACCTTACTCTTGGTTCCACCCTGGGCTGGGAACCATAAAAGAAACTTTAGGGCCAGGTGCGGTGGCTCACACCTGTAATCCCAATTCTTTGGGAGGCCGAGGTGAGAGGATCACTTGAGGCCAGGAGTTCAAGACCAGTCTGGGCAACATAGTGAGGCACCATCTCTATTTTAAAAATTAAAAATTTATTAAAGGAAAAAACAGAACTGTAGGGTTAATGTAGGTCCAGCCTAGAGGGGCATGATACCAACAGAGCACACTCCATGAACTCTCACCGTGTGCTGGGAACAGGCCCTGTGAGGCAAGAACTATTTCCTCTTCAACCTTATTTGATGGGAGATAAAACCGAGGCTCAGAGAAACTAAATGAGCTGGCACAAGGTCACAAAGCTAGAAAGTGGGAGAGGGAGGAGTCCAATCCAGATGGACCTGAGGCCACCCTTCCTAACATGAGAGGTCTACAGATGTCTTTCATCGGGCAAAGGCAGTGTCAGCCCAATCATGCCTAAAAAAACAAAAAAAGTAAAACCAAACCAGATGCCAAGATATCAAAGTCAGGATATTTCCCTTAGAAACCCAGATCTCTGACTTCTTGTGAAAAATCAGAAGACCTGGACACACTGAGCCAAGACCTGGCCACACTGAGCCCATGTTCCACATGGCAACAATCAGCTGGAGCTGAGTGGCAGCTGCCACTTTTGTTAACCGCAGTCCCCATCACTCCCTACAGTCTCCCCAACATGGAATCCATGGCTACCCAGACAAGCACTTTCTTCTTATGGAAGAGTCAAAAGGAAAGTGACACATTTTTCATCTCCAACTCACTTCTCATTACATTACAGGTGTTTACATTTGCGCGCCTTGGGCTATGCTCTGAGACGAGCAAAGAGATTTCAGTGAAAAAGCCTCCATGCTCTAGAGTCTCTGCCAGGACAAACACCCAACCAGGTGTGCTAGCCTGGGGGCCCCAGACCCTTCCCCCAACTATCCTCCCACCTCTCCAGAGCTGGTCTCCAGAACCCAGAAGTCTGGGCAGCAGGTGCTGAGGTCACCACAGAGGACGGTCGTCTGTCCAGAATGATTCAGGGCCCCTAGGAAGGAGGGCCAAATGCGCTTGACCCAAGAACATGCACCCACGCCAAATGCAACTGCTGGGCCAAGGCCAACAGGAAATGTTCTCCATTTATGTGAGTGAAGTAAGACTCTGCTCCTTGGCAGAAGGTGGGCCCAAGGCCACTGGAGTTTCAGAGGGACTGGACAAGCTACCCAAACCCCAGAGGGCACTAAGCTGAAAGCCTTTACAAATCCAGCCTTACTGTGGATAACTTCATCAGCATCATGCCCCTCTGGTGCTTTAATAATAATGATGATGGCATTAGTAGCTGCCATTTGTTAGTCATTTAATAAATAGCACTGTGCTCAGCAATGATCTTTAACTGGGTGTAAGTGACACAAAAGAAAGTGCACAGCTCGTAAGTGGACAGCTTGATGAATCCGCACATATGTTTACATCTGTGTAACCACCACCCAGACTAAGATATAGAATATTTCATCACCCCATAAGGCCTCCTGTAGGCCGTGACTACCCTCCCCAAACCAACCACTACCTGACTTATACCACCCATAGATTAGTTCTGCCTATTCCTGAACTTCAGACTAGTGGAATCACACAGAATGTATTCTTGTGTCAGGCTTTTCTTTTTAAATTTATTATTATTATTTAAAAATAAAGATGGGGCCTTCCTATGTTGCCCAGGCTGGTCTCAAACTCCTGAGCTCAAGCAACCCTCCCACTTTGTCCTCTCAGAGAGCTGGAATTACAGGTGTGAGCCATCATGCCTGGCCATGACTTCTTTCGTTCAATATCACATGTGTGAGATCATCTATGTTGCTGTGTATAGCAGTCAATTCTTTTTCATTGCTGTGTAGTATTCCAATATATGCATAAATCAACAATTGCTTTACTTATTCTACTGCTGATGGACATTTGGGTTGTGTCCAGTTTGGAGTATCATGAATAAGCCTTCTTTTTTTTTGGGGGGGGGCAGGGGGGATGGAGTCTCACTCTGTCACCGAGGCTGGAGTGCAGCGATGCAATCTCAGCTCACTGCAACTTCCGCCTCCCGGGTTCAAGTGATTCTCTTGCCTCAGCTTCCCAAGTAGCTGGTACTACAGGTGCATGCCACCGCACCCAACTAATTTTTGTATTTTTAGTAGAGACAGGGTTTCGCCATGTTGGCCAGGCTGGTCTCAAACTCCTGACCTCAGGTGATCCACCCGCCTCGGCCTCCCAAAGTGCTGGGATTACAGGCGTGAGCTACCATGCCCGGCGAATAAGGCTTCTATGAACATTTGTGTGTGAATTTTTGTGTGGTTTGGGCACTTGTTTTCATTCCTTATTGGTAATGACAAGGGCTAGAATTGCTGGGATGTGGGTTAAGCACATGTTCAACTTCGTAAGAGGCTGGGTGCAGTGGCTCACGCCTGTAATCCCAGCACTTTGCATGGCTGAGGCAGGCGGATCACTTGAGGTCAGGAGTTCGAGATCAGCCTGGCCAACATAGTGAAACCCCAACTCTACTAAAATTACAAAAATTAGCCAGGTGTGGTGGTGGGCACCTGTAATCCCAGCTACTGGGGCACGAGAATCACTTGAACCCAGGAGGCGGGGGTTGCAATGAGCTGAGATAGCGCCACTGCACTACAGCCTGGGCAACAGAGTGAGACTGTCTCGGGAAAAAAAAAAAAAAAAAACCTGTAAGAAACTGCCAAGCTACTTTCCAAAGTGGCTGTAGTTTTTTTTGCATTTCTACCAGCAATGTATGAGAGCTTCGTTGCTCTACATCCTTGCCAACACTTGGTATTTTGGTGGTTTTTAAGATCTAGCCATTCTAGTGGGTGTAAAGCACACATCTCTGCCTCATCTATTCCTTACAGTAACTCTTTGGAGATGGAAACTATTTGTAGTGGATTAAGGATGGCCATAAACTCCTTAATTCCTTCCATGAAAGGGAAGAATACAGGTTCTCTCCCCTGATTCTGGCTGGGCTGTGTAACTGCTTTGACCAATAAACTACAACAGAAGTGACACTGTGTCAGTTTCCATACTCAGGCCTCAAGACATGTGGCAGCTTCCCTCCTGCCCATTGGACTGCTTGCTCTGGGGAGGTCAAACAGCCATGCTACGAGGAAGCCCACGCCAGCCACGTGGAGAGCGTGCACAGGGCAAGTTACACCAACCAGCCCCAGCCAGCCCAGCCCAGGTACCAGACCAGTGATGAAGGAGCCAGCTTCGACTCAAATGAGCTGAGTCCTCTGTGCCCTGCTCTAGCCCACAAAATAAATGAGTGGTTGTTTTACACCACTAAATTTTCGGGTAGTTTGACACAGCAATAGATAATCAGAACCATTATTTTCATTTTACGGAGGAAAAAATAAAGGTTCAGAGAGGTAACGTGACGTGTCCATGGCCCCACAGTGGAAGGAATCAGAACGTGAAGTGCCAACAATTGGCATTATATCAAATGTCAAAAGAAGTCCCAGAACAGAGGGGTGAATTTCAGTGACAGAGAGTGATCAAGACAGGCTAATGGAAGAACTAACAGAGCAGACAGGAAGCTGGACTTTGATTTCTAACAGCCTAATTTTATCTGAAAGGAAGTGGCTTCTCTCTAAACCATGCAGCCCAGGGCCTGCCTTCTCTCGGACCTGTAAATTGATCAAACAGTGTTTCTGAAGACCGAGGCAGGGACCTGGGGGACAGTGGTCCATGATGTGACATCACCTGCCCCTAGAGGACCCTACTCATCCCTAGCTTGGATTTCAAAGCAGCTCTTAAAGAGAAAAAAGAGGCCCCAAGCTAGGGCTGATCACCGGACACCTCTCTCTGCAGTCATGTAGCCCCACAGCACGCAGCAGACATACCAGGTAAGCCAAGCATGAACCTCTAGGGGCCAAGAGGATTTCTAGAATATAAATGGCACTGGCACAGCGTGCCCATGCAGGGGCTGCAAGCTCAAACACCCCCAGGGGTCCCACAAGTGTCACATATTTGCAGAACTGGCTGGGCACATTCTGTCAACACAGACACATGGGAAGAGTCTTTGCTTCCAAAAGGATGCATGTTCTCTTCCATTTCTTGGAACATGGGATCCTCTTGGTCTGGCTTTACTTTCCCACTTTCAGTAGGGTCAAAAGAACAGAGAAACATCATCTATCAAAAATACACAAGCACGTGGCGGCTGTGGAGTCAGGAAGGCTCCCGGGGAGCAGCCGGCACTGTAACAAGCTGGAAAGCACGCTCGCTGCCCACAGCAGGCGGTCGCTTGCTTGCCACGTGACATGATGGCCGATTCTTGCAAGGTAGAAATGAGTACCCCAGGAGGGCCAGATCTTTGCTTTTCTGAGAGAAGCCAGAACTCTAGATTTTTCACATGAAATTCTAAAAATGTCACAAGCTAATGCCTGCTTTTTTTCCCTCCCAAGAAACATCAAATTATCTGCAGGCAGGATTGGACCTGTGGGTCATCAGTGTGTGGCCTCAGGATTAAATCTTTCCATGAAGCATCACCAGGCTTCGAGTTAGGAGGACCTGCCTGATGCCGCCTGCAATCTTGAGTCTCCTGGCAACACAGACACACACTTCCCACCACAGGAAGCTGCGATGGTTTTTCAGGGCTGGGCCACATGGGTCTCTCTCCACCTGTCCACACGGACTCCTGCCCCTAGCCCTCTTCAGGCTGATGCTGGGTCTCCTTGCGCAGAATGCCCACGTGGATGACGGGATGGGATTTGAAAACAAAGGTGTCCCTGGGGCATCCATCCACACCATCCTCCTGACCTGCCTTCCCTGCCCGCAGCCACGATCCTTCACCCAGTGCCCAGCCATACCACATCCCTGGCCTCCCTGCCTTTGCACAGGCTGGTCCCTCTGCCTGAATGCACCCCTTTCCCATCTGTTGAATTCTTTGTTTCTCCTTCCAGCCCCAGATTCATCACCACCTGTTATACGAAGGCTTCCCAATTTCCTAGGCAGGACTTAGCACCCCTGGCTCTGGAATCCCTTCACACCTTGACCTTACCTTCACAACAGCACTGTAGCATGGGATGGCACCAACTGGTACCCAAATCAGTCTCCCCACGTACACTGGGGCTTGATGGGGATGGAGATGGACTGAACTCTCTTTGCATACTCAAGCTTATCATGGGGCCCATTCATGAGAAAGTGTCCTATGCAGCCAGGCGCAGTGGCTCACACCTATAATCAATCCCAGTACTTTGGGAGGCCAAGGCAGGAGGATCACTTGAGGCCAGGAGTTCAAGACCAGCCTGGCCAACATGGTGAAACCCCGTCTCTACTAAAAATACCAAAATTAGCCGGGCATGGTGGTGCATGCTTGTAATCCCAGCTACTTGGGAGGCTGAGGCAGGAGAATCACTTGAACCCGGGAGGCAGAGGTTGCAGTGAGCCGAGATTGCATCATTGCACTCCAGCCTGGGGGATAGAGCGAGACTCTGTCTCGAAAGGAAGGAAGAAAGGAAGGGAGGGAGGGAGGGAAGGACGGAAAGACGGACAGACAGAAAGACAGAAAGAAAAAGAGCCCAATGCGTGGTGGTAAAGAAAGGACAATCCCAATAGCAAAGACTTGGAACAAACCCAAATGTCCAACAATGATAGACTGGATTAAGAAAATGTGGCACATATACACCATGGAATACTATGCAGCCATAAAAAATGATGAGTTCATGTCCTTTGTAGGGACATGGATGAAATTGGAAATCATCATTCTCAGTAAACTATCACAAGGACAAAAAACCAAACACTGCATGTTCTCACTCATAGATCGGAATTGAACAATGAGAACACATGGACACAGGAAGGGGAACATCACACTCTGGGGACTGTTGTGGGGTGGGGGGAGGGGGGAGGGATAGCATTAGGAGATATACCTAATGCTAAATGGCAAGTTAATGGGTGCAGCACACCAGCATGGCACATGTATACATATGTAACTAACCTGCACATTGTGCACATGTACCCTAAAACTTAAAGTATAATAATAATAATAAATTAAATTAAATTAAATAACATTAAAAAAAAAAAAAAAAGGACAATCCAGGCTGTTAAAAGCCTGTCTTGTTACCTAGCTCCCACCTGGACCCACATCTGAACGTAAAAATTGACTCAAGAGAAGAAACCACATAGGTCCTCTTGGGATTTCTGCTGTGACCCTAGAGGCTGGGCCGAGGTCTGCTGAATATGTAGGGATGACTCAGTGCCTGCTGTCTAGGGTGGCTTTGTGCCGGGCACAAAGGAAGGTGTTCAATGAACATCTGGGGCTGCTGTTACTGTTACTCCCTTGGGTTCTCACAAACACTCTGAGGGTCCGGACATGGTGCTTCTCAGGGACATAAACGCACAACACTGGGCCCAGGTGGCCAGGCTTCCTCCACTCTGGGGAGACGCAGGGCCTGGTCACAATATGGAGCTCTACCCTTTGGGCCTCCAGGCAGACACCTCAAGCCCAGGTTACTGGTTTGCCTCTAATAAGCTTGGGAGCTTCTAGAAAATTCTATCGGCGCTCCTGGGGGCTCCACACCTGGCTGGCAGCAATCCTAGCAACACTGGGATCTAGAAGCAATTTCTTTTTCTTTTCTTTTTTTTTTTTTTCCTGAGACACAATCTTGAATAGATCACCCAGGCTGGAGTGCAGTGGCGCAATCTCAGCTCACTGCAACCTCCACCTTCCGGGTTCAAGCAATTCTCCTGCCTCAGCCTCCTGAGTAGCTGAGATTACAGGCGCCTGCCACCACACCCGGCTAATTTTTGTATTTTTGGTAGAGGCAGGGTTTCACCATGTTGGTCAGGCTGGTCTTGAACTCCTGACCTCAGGTGATCTGCCTGCCTCGGCCTCCCAAAGTGCTAGGATTACAGGTGTGAGCCACTACACCCAGGCTCTAGAGGCGATTTCTAGAGACTCTGGCGTGGGAGGCCTTGTCTTCTGAGCCATTGTCTTCCATCTTCCTCCTCAGCCAGGCTAGTAGATTTGGGCCAACCAGACAGAGTAGGAGGTAAAAGCAGAGAGAACAGAAGGATTCAGGAAGGAACTCGATGCCCAACTTCACCACGGGCTGTGGCCTGGGCAAGAGGCTCCTCCTAGGCCTCGCAGGCCTGAAGCCATTTCCTGGCTGTCTCCATGTTTGCACAGGGGACGGTGCAGAGCTGAGGAAAGTTAAATATAGTCTAGCGTCCCCGCTGAACGGCTCCCTGCATCGGTGCCCGAGAGTGCCACCTTGTGGTCCACTCCTGGCTCCTCTGCGGAATAAGAACCATCTCGAGGCAAGGACGAGATCAAGATGGCCGCCTCAGGAAGCACTTGGGGTTGAGTGAGAGAGAGAGAGAGAGAGGAGGGAGTGTTTGCACGTGGCTTTCCTCTCAGCGCTGGCCGCTGCCCCATTCCTCCTGGTTGCTAACTCACCACCAAAATGGCTTCCCCAGAAAACTCCAGCAAGGGCCTGAAGTCTGGCCTGGGCCTAAACCCACGCCTCCCAGGCAGCCACTCACCACGTCAGCCAGGCTGCAAAACTCTTCCAGCCTGAGGAGCATGCCCTCGATGGTATCCTCCACCTCCTTCGCCTGAAAAAGAGACGATATCCTGGAGATTAGCAAGTGGTTTCCAGGGAGACAAACACCCTTCATTTTTTTTTTTTTTAAAGCAAACTAAGTCTTAGGATTATGTGCCCGGTTCCTGCTCGACCCCCTTCCACTGCCTCCTTTGAAAGAGCAATAAACAGGCAGCAGTCCTGGCGCCCATCAGGGAGGACTGGTTAAAGCCACCACGGCCTCTCCATTCTACGCAGCTTTCAAAAGAGACAAGATCAACAAATACAGGAAATAGCAAAGCTACCCGTATCCTCCACGTTGTACAGATGAGGACACGGAGGCTCAGAGAGGTGGGGTAACCTGCCCAAGATCACACAGTTAACAAACAGCGGGGCAAGGATCCTAATCCAGATGGAGTCCACAGCCTCACAGCCTGCTCTAATAAACACAGTGGCCCCGGTGATACCCCGGAGAGGAAAAGCAAGCTGCAGACGGTGTCAGATACAAACCATACCAAAAAAATGTCTGAGGCGGGCGGATCACCTGAGGTCAGGAGTTTGAGACAAGCCTGACCAACATGGCAGAACCCCGTCTCTACTAAAAATACAAAAATTAGCCGGGCATGGTGGCGTGTGCCCGTAGTCATAGCTACTCCGAGGCTGAGGCAGGAGAATCGCTTGAACCTGGAAGGCGGAGGCTGCAGTGAGCCAAGATCACACCACTGCACTCCAGCCTGGGCAACAGAGCGAGACCGCGTCTCAAAAAAAAAAAAAAAAAAAAAAGTACATGTCTTCACAGAGAAAGGCCTGGAATGATATGTGCCAAACTGCTAATAGTTAAGAGATGTGCTTATACTTAAAAAATTTGTTGTTTATCTGAAATTCAAATTCAACCGGGCGTCCCATAGTTTCTTTGGAAACCCTATTAACAGGGCTTACTTAGCCCTGGGCAGAAGGAGTTGGGAAAGGGACTCTGACAAGGGAAACTTGAATTTTTTATGTTATGTAAAGGGTCCATGGCCGGGAGCAGTGGCTTATGCCTGTAATCCCAACATTTTGGGAGGCCGAGGCAGGAAGATCACTTAAGTCCAGGAATTCGAGACCAGTCTGGGCAACATGGTGAGACTCCGTCCCTTTAAAAAAAAAAAAAAAAAAAATTAGGCCGGGTGCAGTGGCTCACGCCTGTAATCCCAGCACTTTAGGAGGCTGAGGCAGGCAGATCACGAGGTCAGGAGATCGAGACCACCCTGGACAACATGGTGACCCTGTCTCTACTAAAAATAACAAAAATTAGCCGGGTGTGGTGGCACACACCTGTAGTCCCAGCTACTCAGTAGGCTGAGGCAGGAGAATGGCTTGAACCCGGGAGGCAGAGGCTGCAGTGAGGCAAGGTCACACCACTGCACTCCAGCCCGGGCGACAGAGCGAGATTCCGTCTCAAAAAAAAAAAAAAAAAATTAGCCAGGCATGGTGGTGCATGTCTGTAGTCCCAGCTACCCAGGAGGCTGAGGCTGCAGTGAGCAGTGATCGCACCACTGCACTCCAGGCTGGGCGACAGAGTGAGAACTTGTCTTTAAAAAAAGAAGAAGAAATAAAACCCAGTCATCAGGCTGGACATTAACATAAATGAGTGAAACAGGCCATCGGGCTTGTGGTGATCTGAGAGGTGCTCATCCAGTCCTCCAGCTGCTGGCCACTAGCTGCCATCAGGAAATGCAGGCCCGGAGCTGCCATATCTTTCCATTTTCCAAGAGAAGCCAGAAATCCTAATTTGATAGGAAATGCCCCAATGTTTAAACATTGGAACACATTTAAAAAACCCTTTAATGCTTCACAAATGAAGCCAATCACGAACGTGCAAAGGGCCTGCCAGTGTACAACTACTTCATGCACTTGTGTAAAAATTAGGGAAATAATTAGCGGTTTGGCCAGGCGTAGTGGCTCACGCCTATAATCCCAACACTTTGGGAGGCCAAGGTGGGCAGATCACCTGAGGTCAGGAGTTCGAGACCAGCCTGACCAACATGGCGAAACCCCGTCTCCACTAAAAATACAAAATTTAACCAGACGTGGTGGCAGGCGTCTGTAGTCCCAGCTACTCAGAAGGCTGAGGCAGGAAGACTGCTTGAACCCAGAAGGAGGAGGTTGCGGTGAGCCAAGATTGTGCCACTGTACTCCAGCCTGGGAGACAGAGCAAGATCTGTCTTCAAAAAAAAAAAAAAAAAAAAAATTAGGTTTTTTTTCCCCCTCAAGTATCTACTACTTTTGCGACTTCTAAAATACCAGTTTCTGTTGTTATTTTTGTAATGGCCAGCATTCAGGAAGAAAGTTCGCCCAGCACATGATCTGCTTTCCCTAGCAGGCCGCACCGTCCTGCTGCAGGGAGGCATGTTCAGGGTTTCTGGGCAGGCCTAGTCCCTGCCCCCTGCACCTGAAGGCTCCCTCACCACCCACTTGTCCCCAGAGAACTGTTTATACAGCACTAGTTCCTGCTGCTTCCAGCATGAGCCATCTCTACCACAACAAAATAAACGACTGTGCAAAAAAACATCTTTCGGGCTGGAGTATAAATAGTACCAAGTTGCAATTTTAAACTCTGCAACCTTCATCTCACAGCTGGGACTATTTCTGTGCCTCAGTAGGGGAGAGGGGAGAGAAGACGGGGGAAAAAAGAAAGAGCATCCCCCCACTCAACCCCAAAATTAAATTACAATGAGAAAATGTCATTATCGCACTAAGGAAGAAAGGATGGAGCCAAGAGGTCACTGTGGTGAGAGGAGAAGGTTGGTTGTTCTTTCTGGTCCAGGGGAAAGAGAAAGAGAAAGAGAGGAGTGGGGCACAGTGGGTGATGGGGAGATCCTGGGAGTGCAGGCGCACACAACGCAGACCCGGGTCCAGACACACTTAAGAACACACAACCTGCATGGGAGGCCACGGAAGCCCATGCCCCAGCTGGGTGGGATGCCTCCTTCTCAAGATGTTTCTGCAGCGCTGTGCTTGTAGGAAGCGCATCACAACCCATCCTGGCCCGCTCAGAAAGGGCATGGCGTGGTCACGGCACTTCTGGGTTCACCTTACTCTCTGCCAGCCATGCAGCTGGAACCCAATGGCTTAACCTCTGCATTTCACTGCCACTGGATCCCCTGTGACAGGAACCATCAGGCCCGTTTGGCAGAATGGTCAGGAGGTTAACCTCACATCATAGATGTGGCTAACTGATTTAACAGAGTGCCGATACACAATAGGTGCATGATAAGGGGTTGCATTCCAGAGCTCGCTTTCTCTCTTTTTTGTATTTTAATTTTTGTAGAGACAGGGGTCTCACTGTGTTGCCCAGGCTGGTCTCAAGCTCCTGGCCTCAATGCAATCCTCCTGCCTCAGCCTCCCAAAGTGCTGATATTATAGGCATGAGCCACTGCACCCACCCAATCTCTTTCACCATAGAATAAAAACAAGGGCTAGTCACTGTATTTGAATTACCTCATTTACTTCTCACAAGAACCCTATGCAGTAGGTGCTACTATTTCCCTCTTTTTATGGATTGCGAAACAGAGGATCAGAGAGGTTAAGTCCCTTGCTCAAGCTCACACAGCTAATAAATATTGAAGCCAGAATTTGACCCTGAGCACTCTAACTCCAGAGCTAGAATGTGTAACAAGATGTCCTTTGGGGCTGGGTACAGTGGCTCATGTCTGTAATCCCAACACTGGGAGGCTGAGCCCAGGAGTTCCAGTCTAGCCTGGGCAACAGGAGGAAAGTTTGTCTATAAAAATAAAAAGAAAACTAACTGGGCATGGTGGTGCACACCTGTGTGGTCTCGGCTACTTGAGAGGCTGAGGTTGGGAGGGTCACTTGGGCCCGGGAGGTTGAGGCTACAGTGAGCTGTGATATACTACTGCACTCCTGGGTGACAGAGCGAGATCGTCTCAAAACAAAAACAAGATGCTCTTGGGGGAGGTTAGAAATGTGTCCCCTTCATTGCTGCTTGTCAGCTATGGTCAGTCCCCCACCTCACCCCCTGGTATCTAGGGAGGTTCCCAAAAGCAGGAAGGATCAAAGCGAGCGTTTGCCGGCTGTCTGGTCAGCAAAGGGAGAAACAAGCCCAAGACATTCCCGACCAACAGGAAGGCGCTCAGGATAAGCCAGCCCACCATGCCCACAAATCATCATGGGCAATTTTCTCTCAAGATTATCCTCTAAGTGGCCTCAGAAATGAGAGTCCCGCAGGCTGCAGCCCATGTGCCTTTTTAACCAGCGTGTGAGCAGATGAATGCCCTCGCTGTTCTTCTCAACCCCCTGGGCATAAACTGCTCCACTCAGAGGGGAAGGAGGCGAGAGGCTCACTTTAAGTGACATTCAAGGAAGGACCAGTGGAGATGTTTTTTTTTTTTTTTTTTTTTTTTTAAACAAACACCTGTGAATCGTGGTTTTCACTTTTTTTCCCACATCCCCCCTTCTCACAAAGTGGCAGTGCGAGCTTCCCAGCTGGGAATGCCCAAACATTGAAGAGGGGCTGGCCCTGCTCACCAAGGGGCTGGCACAAAAAAAAAAGGTCCTCCACCCATGATCTTCTCTAACTCAACAAATGGAAACTCCATCGTCCTCTCGCTCAGGCCAAATACTTCAGAGCACCCTCGACTCCTCTCTCCCACCTCCCACCCCATCCAATCTGCCAGCAAATCCTCTCATTTCTACCTTCAAAATGTCTCTGCCCAAATCCAACTACTTCACTCTCTCTCCCATACAACCAAGCACCATGGCGCAAGTCACCGTTGTCTCTTGCTAGGACCATTACAGTAGCCTGCTTGCTGGTCCCAGCTTCCTGTTCTTACTGCCCGTCAATCTACTCTGTGCAGTCCTGTTAAAACAAAAGCTCTCCCACCCCAAATCCTCCACTGTACCACTTTGCACTCTCACAGGGATGGCTGCAATCACAAAAATGGAAAATGATGAGGGCTGGCGAGGATGTGGAGGAATTGGAAGCCTCACGCACTGCTGGTGGGAAGGGTACAATTGTGCAGCTGCTCTGAAAACCAGTCCAGCATCTCCTCAAAAGGAACACAGAATCACCTTATGACCAAGCAATATACCCAAAAGAAATGAAAACAGACCAGGCACAGTGGCGCACACATTTAGTCCCAGCACTTTGGGAGGCTGAGGCAGGCAGATCACTTAAGCCCAGGAGTTCAAGGCCATCCTGGGCAACATAGTGAGACACCGTCTCTTCAAAAAAAATACAAAAATTAGCCGGACATGGTGGCATGTGCCTGTATTCCCAGCTACTTAGGAGGCTGGGGTGGGAGAAGCACTTGAGAGCAGAAGATCAAGGCTGCTGTGAGCCATGATGGCGCCACTGCACTCCAGCCTGGATGACAAAGCAAGACCCTGTCTCAAAAAAATAAAAAATAAAAATAAAAAAGAAATGAAAACATATGCTCTCACAAAAACTTGGACAATATTCATTACAGTCAAAAAGTTGAAAAGGCTGGGCGTGGTGGCTCATGCCTGTAATCCCAACACTTTGGGAGGCCGAGGCAGGCAGGTCACTTGAGGTCAGGAGTTCGAGACCAGCCTGGCCAACATGGTGAAACCCCCTCTCTACTAAAACTACAAAAATGAGCTGGACGTAGTGGCACAAGCCTGTAGTCTCAGCTACTTGGGTGGCTGAAGCACGAGAATTGCTTGGGGAGTCCGGGAGGTGGAGTTTGCAGTGAGCTAAGATCACGCCACTGCACTCCAGCCTGGACGAGAGAGCCAGACTCTATCTCAATTAAAAAAAAAAAAAAAAAAAAAAGGCCGGGCGCAGTAGCTCAAGCCTATAATCCCAGTACTTTGGGAGGCCAAGGCGGGCAGATCACAACGTCAGGAGATCGAGACCATCCTGGCTAACACGGTGAAACCCCATCTCTACTAAAAAATACAAAAAATTAGCCGGGCGTGGTGGTGGGCGCCTGTAGTCCCAGCTACTCGGGAGGCTGAGGCAGGAGAATGGCGTGAACCCAGGAGGCAGAGCTTGCAGCGAGCCAAGATTGTGCCACTGCACTCCAGCCTGGGCAACAGAGTGAGACTCCGTCTCAAAAAAAAAAAAGTAGAAACGACCCAATGTCCATTAAGTGATGAATGAACAAATAAAATGTGATGTATCCCTACAATAGAGTATCATTTGTCCATAAAAAGTAATGGAGCACCGGCACACACTACAACATGGATGATCCTTGAAAACATGATGCTAAGTGAGAGAAGCCAGGCACAAAAGGTCACGCATGACATGATTCCACTTATAAGAAATGTCCAGGCTGGGCACAGTGGCTCACGCCTGTAATCCCAACATTTTGGGAGGCCAAGGCAGGCAGATCACTTGAGGTCAGGAGTTCGAGATCAGCCTGGCCAACATGGCAAAACCCCATCTCTACTAAAACTACAAAAATTAGCCAGGCGTGGTGGCATGAGCCTGTAATCCCAACTACTCGGGAGGCTGAGGCACGAGAATCGCTTGAACCCTGGAGCTGGAGGTTGCAGTAATCCAAGGTCGTGCCACTGCACTCCAGCCTGGGCAAAAGAGCGAGACTCCATCTCGAAAGAAAAGAAGGAAGGGAGGGAGGAAGGGAGGGAGGAAATGTCCAGAGATAGGCAAATCCACAGAGACACAAAGAAGTAGATTCGTGGTTGCCCCTCTGCATGGAGTGGCAGGGAGAGGAGAAGAGGGAATAACTGCTAATGGTTCTTTTTTGGGTCATAGAAATGTTCTGGAATTAGGTCATGGTGATGTCTGCACAATACAGTAAATATACTAAAAGCCAACAAACTATATACTTTAAAATCATAAATTTATACATGAATTATGTACCATTTTTTTTTTCTTAGAGACAGGGTCTCACTCTGTCATCCAGGCTAGAGTGCAGTGGTGGGACCATAGCTCACTGCAGTCTCCAATTCCTGGGCCTCAGGGATCCTCCCGCCTCAGTCTCTTGAGTAGCTGGGACTACAGATGGGCACCATCATACCTGGCTTCAATTTTTTGAGTCCTCCCTCATCTTCCACCTGCTCAGGAAACACCTAATGGGGGCCTCCCCAGCCCTACTCCATCTGGAGCCTCCACCTCTCCCTGATCTCACTGGCTGTTGCTCGTTCCCACCCACAATACTAGCCACAGCCTCACCGCAGGGCCTTTGCACCTGCTGTTCCCTTTACTGGTGAAAGTTGTCTCTCACTTCCTTCTAGCTTTTGCTCAAATATTTCTTCCAGGTGAGGCTTTCCCTGACCCTATAGCTCCCCTACTCCCGGTCCTCCTGCCCCAATTTACTTTTCTCCTTAGCATTTATCACCATCTAACATACTATCTATTTTTCTCAACTTGTTTCCTGTCATCTTCCCCACTAGAACGAAACCTCTGGAGGACACAGGTTTTTGTCTCTTTTATTTGTCTTTCAATTCCCAGAGCCTAGAACAAAGTCTGGCAAATAATAGGTACTTGTGTTTCAAAGGTGGCCCTCCAACTCCCTCTCATCCCACACGTGCTTTTGCAAAAGGACCTTGCAGCAACTCTGGTGAAGAGGTGGGATCCAATCCTTCCCATCCCCGAATCTAGGCTGGCCTGTGACTTGCTTAGACCAATAGGATGTGATGGGAGCAAGGCTCTGTGACTCCCAGGTCTAGGCCTCGAGAGACCTCAAAGCTTCCGATTCACCCTCTGGGAAGCCAGAAGCCACATAAGGAAGTTCAGGCAGTACCACAGGGCAACTAGATTCAATAATAACTTAATTGTACATTTTAAAATAACTTAGAGGTCCTAGCCAGAGCAATCAGACAAGAGAAAGAAATGAAGGGCATCCAAACCAGTAAAGGGGAAGTCAAACTTGCTGTTTGCTGATGACATGATCGTATACCTAGAAAACCCTACAGACTCCTCCAAAAAGCTCCTACAACTGGTAAATGAATTCAGCAAAGTTTCAGGATATAAAAACCAATGTACACAAATCAGTAGACTGCTATACACCAACTGCAACCAAGCTGAGAATCAAATCAAGAACTCAACTTCTTTTGCAACAGCTGCAAAAAATAAAATATTTAGGAATATACCTAACCCAGGAGGTGAAAGACTTCTACAAAGAAAACTACAAAACACTGATGAAAGAAATCACTGACGACACCAACAAATGGAAACACATCCCATGCTCATGGATGGGTAGAATCAATATTGTGAAAATGACCATACTGCCCAAAGCAATCTACAAATTCAATGTAATTCCCATCAAAATACCACCATCGTTCTTCACAGAACTGGAAAAAAAAATCCTAAAATTCATATGGAACCAAAAAAGAGCCCTCACAGCCAAAGCAAAACTAAGCAAAAAGAACAAATCTGGAGGCATCACATTACCTGATTTCAAAATATACTATAAAGGCTGGGTGCGGTGGCTCACGCCTGTAATCCCAGCACTTTGGGAGACCGAGGCGGGTGGATCGCTTGAGGTCAGGAGTTCAAGACTAGCCTGGTCAACATGGTGAAACCGCATCTCTACTAAAATGCAAAAATCAGCCAGCCGTGGTGGCGCATGCCTGTAATCCCAGCTACTGGGGACGCTGAGGCAGGAGAATCGCTTGAACCCAGGAGGTTGATGTTGCAGTGAGCCAAGATTGCACCATTGCACTCCAGCCTGAGCAACAAGAGTGAAACTCCGTCTCAAAAAATAAAAAAAAATTTAAAAAAATAAGCACATAGACCAATGGAACAGAACAGAGACCCAGAAATAAACCCAAATACTTACAGCCAACTGATCTTTGACAAAGTAAACAAAAACATGAAGTGGAGAAAGGACACCATATTCAACAAATGGTGCTGGGATAATTGGCAAGTCACATGTAGGGGAATGAAACTGGATCCTCATCTCTCATCTTATATAAAAATCAACTCAAGATGCATCAAACACTTAAATCTAAGACCTGAAACCATAAAAATTCTAGAAGATAACATTGGAAAAACCCTTGTAGAGATTGGCTTAGGCAAAGACTTCATGACCAAGAACCCAAAAGCAAATGCAATAAAAACAAAGATAAATAGTTGGGACTTAATTAAACTAAAAAGCTTCTGCACAGCAAAAGAAATAATCAGCAGAGTAAACAGACAACCCACAGAGTGGGAGAAAATCTTCACAATTATGCATCTGACAAGGGATTAATATCCAGAATACTAAGCAAGAAAAAAAATCCCATCAAAAAGTGGGCTAAGGACATGAATAGACAATTCTCAAAACAAGATATACAAGTGGCCAACAAACATATGAAAAAATGATCAACATCACTAATGATCAAGGAAATGCAAATCAAAACCACAATGTGATACCACCTTACTCCTGCAAGAATGGCTACAATCAAAAAATCAAAAAATAATAGATGTTGGCATGGATGCGATGAAAAGGAACACTTTTACACTGTTCGTGGGAATGTAAACACTTTTACGCTGTTAGTGGGGATGTAAACTAGTACAATCACTATGGAAAACAGTGTGGAGATTCCTTAAAGAACTAAAAGTAGATCAACCATTTGATCCAGCAATCCCACTCCTGGGTATCTTGAAGTCATTATATGAAAAAGATACTTGCATATGCATGTTTACTGCAGCACAATTAGCAATTGCAAAAATGTGGAACCAGCCCAAATGCCTATCAATCAACAAGTGGATAAAGAATATGTGGCACGGCCAGGTGCGGTGGTTCACACCTGTAATCCCAGCACTTTGGGAGGCCAAGGCGGGCGGATCACGAGGTCAGGAGATCGAGACCATCCTGGCTAACACGGTGAAACCCCATCTCTATTAAAAAATACAAAAAAAAAAAAAAATTAGCCAGGCATGGTGGCAGGTGCCTGTAATCCCAGCTACTCGGGAGGCTGAGGCAGGAGAATTGCGTGAACCTGGGAGGCGGAGCCTGCAGTGAGCCGAGATCGCGCCACTGCACTCCAGCCTGGGTGAGAGAGCGAGACTCCCGTCTGAAGAAAAAAAAAAAAAGAATATGTGGCATATATACATATAGATACCATGGAATACAACTCAGCCATAAAAAGAAATGAAATAATGGCATTTGCAGCAGCCTGGATGGAAATGGAGACCATTACTCTAAGCGAAGTAACTCAGAAATGGAAAACCAAACATCATATGTTCTCACTCGTAAGTGAGAGCTAAGCTATGAGGACACAAAGGCATAAAAATGATACAATGGACTTTGGGGACTTAGGGGAAAGGGTGGGAGGTAGGTGAGGGGTAAAAGACTGTGCATTGGGTACCATGTACTCCATTTAGGTGATGAGTGCTGCAGCAAAATCTCAGAAATCACCACTCACCAAAGAACTTATTCATGTAACCAAACACCACCTGTTCCCCAAAAACCTATTGAAATTAAAAAATAAAATAACTTAAAGTCCAGGTGCAGTGGCCCATGCCTGTAATCCCAGCACTTTGGGAGGCTGAGGCAGGCAGATCACTTGAGGTCAGGAGTTCGAGACCAGCCTGGGCAACATGGTGAAACCCCATCTCTACAAAAAAATACAAAAATTAGCTGGGCATGGTGGCACATGGCTGTAGTCCCAGCTACTTGGGAGGCTGGGGTAGGAGGATCGCTTGAGCCAGGAAGTGGAGGGTGCAGTGAGCAAAGATTCTGCCACTGCACTCCAGCCTAGGTGACAGAGTGAGGTCCTGTCTCAAAAAAAGAAAATAACATAACTTAAAGAGTATAATTGGGCCAGGTGCGGTGCTCATGCCTGTAATCCCAGCACTTTTTGAGGCCAAGGCAGGCAGATCACCTGAGGCCAGGAGTTCAAAACCAGTCTGGCCAACATAGTGAAACCCCGTCTCTACTAAAAATACAAAAATTAGCCGCGTGTGGTGGTGCACACCTGTAATCCCAGCTATTTGGGAGGCTGAGACACAAGAATTATTTGAACCCAGGAGGTGGAGGTTGCAGTGACCCAAGATCTTGCCACTGCACTCCAGCCTGGGCAACAGAGTGAGACTTGGTCTCAAAAAAAAAAAAAAAGTATAAATGGACTGTTTGTAACTCAAAGGATGAATGCTTGAGGGGATGGATAGCCCATTCTCCATGATGTGCTTATTTCACATTGCATGCCTGTATCAAAACATCTCATGAACCCCCTGAATATATATATACCTACACTATACCCCCCAAAATTAAAAATAATAATAATAATAAAATTTAAGAAAAAAAGAAGTCCAGGTAACTCTTCTGTAGAGGCCAGTGAGTGAGGCTCTAGAGGTTGAGAGGCCACATGGAGGAGAACTGAGATGTCCCAGCCAATAGCCAGCACCAACTGCTAGACACATGGGCAAGGCCATGCCGCACTGCCAGGGTGGCCAATCCTCCAGCTGAATGCAGTCCATGCATGACCCCTATGAAATGGCAGTTGCTTGAAGTTGCTAAGGTTTGGGATAGTTTGCTACCCAGTGATTGGTAATCAATACAGTGCTCATGAATATTCATTGTAGAAAAGAAAGGAAGATGAAAGGGAGAAAGAGAGAGAAGGGAAGGGGAGGACGTGTACTGCCTGGAAGAGCTGTGGCCTGAGAACAGCAGCCTGGGCGGCGCCTTAGTCCCAGCCTTGCATTTTATGCTGTGTGGTCTCAACTGCACCTCTGACCATCTCTGTGCTTCTGACTCCCCATTTGAAAATTGTGAGAAAAACAATCCAGACTCTCTTGTCTCATGACAGAAGCTAAGGAAGTCTACTAAGTCACTTCTCTGGGTCACTCCCAGTGAGATGCCACCTCCATTTAAAAGGACCCTACTAGGGTCTCCAAACTCAAATGACACCGAAGCCATGCAGGTAATAAACACAAGAGAAGTGGGCTGTGCTGAATACTGTTTTCTGCAAACTGTTTATGTTCAGTTTCCCACCTTTTTTTTTTTTTTTTTTTTTTGAGACGGAGTCTTGCTCTGTCGCCCAGGCTGGAGTGCAATGGCGCAATCTCAACTCACTGCAATCACTGCCTCCCGGGTTCAAGCGATTTTCCTACCTCAGAGCCTCCTAAGTAGCTGGGACTACAAAAGCACACCACCACGCCTGGCTAAGTTTTGTATTTTTAGAAGAGACGGGGTTTTGCCATGTTGTCCAGGCTGGTCTTGAACTACTGACCTCAGGTGATCCGCCCACCTCAGCCTCCCAAAGTGCTGGGATTACAGGCATGAACCACCGCTTTGGCCAGTTTCCCACTTTTGACAGAGAGATTTTACTCCTAAGAAAAACAGCAGTGCAGGTGGGGTCATAAAGAGCAGCTGATGTTCAGCCTCCAGGTCAGAGAGACAACAGGGAGGGGTGGAGACTGTAGCAAACAGGACACCCCAGGCCCTATTTAAATGGGGTGGCTGCTACTGGGCCCCAGCTTGTGCCAGGTAGGGATGTGCCAACCCTGCTTTGTTCAAGACAAATGGCAATCCAGATGTTTATGCAAATTCTCTCGATTTGAAAATGTTCAAAACTAGCCTGATAAGTTAAAAAACACTATGACGGCCAAATAAAACTGTCTGTGGGCTGAATGTGGCTTTCAAGCCTCTGGCCAATCTGTGTTTTTAAAACACAAACACACATGAAATACCAGAACAGGCAAATCTACAGAGATGGGAAGGAGATTTGTGGTGGGGGGTTGGGGAATGACAGATAACAGGTGCAGTGTTTCCTTTTGGGGTCATAAAAATGTTCTCAAATTAGTTGTGGTTGATGGTTGTACAACTCTGTGAATATGCTAAAAGCCATTAAATAATACACTTTAAACAGGTGAGTTATATGTATGCAAATCACATCTCAATAATGCTGCTTAAACACATACGCGCACACACACACAAATACTGAAGAATCTTAGCATAGCAAGGTCCATTCAGCCCAGGCAGAAAATCATCCTCATCGCTATGCACAAGATGAAAGTGATGAAATGAAGGTTGAAAGATCCCGGAAGCCAGGGAGCAAATGAGGTGATTCTCTGAGTAGCGTTAGGTTTGAACTGCAAACCAGGAAGGAGTTGGCAGGTTAAACAACGACCCACCGCCCAGAGAAGAAACTTGGGAACTCTTTCCTCTCAGGTCCCCAAAGCAACACAGAGTTCCCATCCTGGTCCCAAAAGGATGCTTGATCTTGAGGTTTGAGTGTCCAGAAGGGGCTGACTACTCTGCTCTAAAATCATGCAGACCCTGACTTCCAGGAAGGTTAATTTGGCAACAGTAACCAACATTTAAAATGCATGTGCCGTCTATGGCCATACCGCTCTAAACGCACTCAATCTTGTCTAAAATGCATGTGCCCTTACACACAGTAATACACCTCCTAGGTATTTATCCTACATATTTGCATAAATGCAAAATGATGTATGTGCAGAGATATTTATTGCAGGACACTTTGTGACAGCAAAAAATTCCACATAACTTAAATGTCTGTTGACAGAGGAATGGTTACCTAAAGTGTCATTCAGACAATGAAATTCTGTCGAACTGCTGAAAATAATCAGGCAGCTCCTGTGCATTCGTATAAAAAGGTCTCCAAAACATGAGTGAAAAAAGCATGAGGCCAGGTGTAGTAGCTCACACCTATAATCCCAGCACTTTGGGAGGCCCAGGCGGGCAGATCACTGGAGGTCAGGAGTTCGAGATCAGCCTGGCCAACATGGTGAAACCCCGCCTCTACTGAAAATACAAAAATTAGCCAGGTGTGGTGGCAGGCACCTGTAATCCCAGCTACTTGGGAGGCTGAAGCAGGAGAATCACTTGAACCCGGGAGGCAGAGGTTGCAGTGAGCTGAGATCGCTCCATTGTACTCCAGCCTGGACAACAAGAGCGAAACTCCATCTCAAAAAAAAGAAATCCAGATCCCCAGGCCCACACGCCCCGCTTCATGGGATCCTCCCTATAATTCATTTTCCACCAGCCCCCAGAGTGATTTTCCAACAGACCAATCAGACCAGGTCACTTCCAGGCTTAAAATCCTCCTGGAGAGCTTTTATAATTCCAATGACCAGGCTGCACCCACATGAATTAAATCAGAATACTCAGGGATGGGGGCAGGCAATCAGTATTTTTTTTTTTTTTTTTTTTTGGAGTCTAGTCTCACTCTGTCCCCAAGGCTGAAGTACAGTGGTGCAATCACAGCTCACAAGCTGGGACTACCGGTGTGTGCCACCACACCCGGCTAATTTATTATTTTATTTTGTAGACACATGATCTTGCTATATTGCCCAGGCTGGTCTCGATCTCCTGAGCTTAAGCAATCCTCTTGCTTCAGCCTCCCAAAGTGCTGGGATTGGAGGCATGAGATACTGCATCTGACCCCAGCTAGTATTTTCTAAAGATCCTCAAATTATGCCAAAGTTTGTAAAGTTTGAGAACGATAATCTATATTAGTGCTCTTAACCATGCCTATACCCCACCCCACCCGAGAAACTGATTTAATTGAATCTCCTGTTTATAGATGCATGAAAATACATATTTTTTGCCTTCTGTTTTTATTTACAGAAGACGGCAGCACACACACACGCCCCTTGCACCTCTCACTCAGCACTCTGTGCTGAACGCTTTTGTGCACAGGCACAAGTAGCACTGACTCCTGCTGCAGCCGCTACCGCTCCACTTATCAGAAGCATCGCTATGGCACTGGCCCACACTGATGGGCACTGGGCTATTTCCAATCTTTGGGAACATGTTTTGTTTTGTTTTGTTTTTGAGACAGAGTCTTGCTCTGTCGCCCAAGCTGGAGTGCAGTGGTGCAATCTTGGCTCACTGCAACCTCCACAATTCCGGGTTCGAGTGATTCTCATGCCCCAGCCTCCCGAGTAGCTGGGACTGTAGGTGCACACTGCGACACCTGGTTAATTTTTGTATTTTTTGTAGAGACTGGGTTTTGCCACGTTGGCCAGGCTGGTTTCAAACTCCTGGCCTCAAGTGATTGCCCGCCTCAGCCTCCCAAAGTGTTGGAATTACAAGTGTGAGCCACCAGGGTCGGCCAACGTGTTTTGTTTTGTCTTTTGAGATGGAGTCTCGCTCTGTCACCCAGGCTGGAGTGCAGTGGCACAATCTCGGCTCACCACAAACTCTGCCTCCCGGCTTCAAATGATTCTCCTGCATCAGCCTCCCAAGTAGCTGGGATTACAGGTGCCCACCACCATGCCCAGCTAATTTTTGTATTTTTTTTAGTAGAGATGGGGTTTCACCATGTTGGCCAGGCTGGTCTCGAACTCCTAACCTCAAGTGATCCACCTGCCTCAGCTTCCGAAAGTGCTGGGATTACAGGCGTGGGCCAACATGCCCAGCGTAACGTGTTCGTTTTAAGGCCTCTGTGTGACGCTGAAGGTCGGCCAGATGGGAAACCTTCATCCAAGGCTCTATGCAGACCCTCACCCAAAGCAAGCGCACGTCCTGTGATGAGAGACTGCCAGACCCCTGAGGAAGGCTCCCTCCGCTCCTGGGCAGGTTTTGTGGGTAGAAAGTCAGGCACATCTGAGAAAAGCTGCCTCTCCCAGCATCTGCCTTGGCCCTGGCTCCTCATGCCCCAGGTTCTCATGCGGGGAGGCAGCCAGCTCAGTCCTTGTCCACCTGGATGGCACAGCATCCGTCTCTGGTCTCCCCGCTGCCACTGCGGTCCCCCCAATACATTCTAACACCGCAGCCACATGGCCATGAATCTTTTCATTTATTATTTTTGAGACAGGGTCTTGCTCTGTCACCCAGGCTAGAGTGTAGTGGCACTCATAGCTCACTGCAACCTCAAACTTCTGCACTCAAGCGATCCCTCTTACCTCAGCTTCCCAAACTGCTGGGACTACAGGCATGAGCTACCACACCTAGCACAAGTCGATAAATCAAAACCATCCTTCATGCATGACCCTAGAACAGAATTCAGACTCCTCCCCTGGGAACTCAGGCCCTGGTGTGGCCCTGTCTACCTCCCCCGACACCCCTGTGGTCACTGAGGTCCCTCCACTCAGGCACCTCCCGGTCCCTCATCTTTCCCCTGTGGCCGGGCATCTGCTGTCAAATCTTTGCCCTCCGGTCCTTCCCATCCTCCTTCCCCTCAGTCCCTATCACCCCTCAGGTGTCTCCTGTGTGGCATTTATCAGCATTTAGTCACTCTGTTTGTCACTAGTCTGCTTAGCTTCCTCCCCACCTGCAACACCAGGTACCATGCCTGTCTTGCCGGTCTCACCCAGTGCCTACAGCAGAATGGCACAATGCAGGTTTGCCATACAATTTAAGGAATAGGCCAGGTGCGGTGGCTCATGCCTGTAATCCCAACACTTTGGGAGGCTGAGGTGGGCAGATTGCTTGAGCCCAGGAATTCGAGACCAGCCTGGGCAACACAGCAAGACCCCATCTCAAAACAAAATTTAAGGAATAAATATTGGAACTACATCTTTGAGACAGTAGACCATACCCTGGAGTCCCCCTAACAGACTTTTTTGTTTGTTTTTTGTTTTTGAGACAGAGTCTCACTCTTGTCGCCCAGGCTGGAGTGCAGTGCCACGATCTCAGCCTCACTGCAACCTCCACCTCCCGGGTTCAAGCAATTCTCCTGCCTCAGCCACACAAGTACCTGGGATTACAGACACCTGACACTACGCACAACTAATTTTGTATTTTTAGTAGAGACAGGGTTTCACCATGTTGGCCAGCCTGGTCTCCAACTCCTGACCTCAAGTGATCCACCCGCCTCGGCCTCCCAAAGTGCTAGAATTACAGGCGTGAGCCACGGCGCCCAGCCCCCCATCACAGACTTCTAATCCAGCATCCCAAACTTGAATGCCCAAAGGGGACCAGTAGGTCACACAAGGATGGGACATGTTAAGAAGTTTCCCATAGGTGCGTCGTGTTTGCAGGTTGGACATAATATTCTTAGCTTCTGCAAAGAAAACTCCTCTCCCACATTTTTCTTGGAACTCAAGGCCATCTTTGGCTAATTTACATTTTTCTACTTTTGTCCAGGTACAGAGTTTGGAGAAATATTTCTCTTTTCTCTCATCCTGACTATAGAAAAATCAAAAGTTCGCCAGGCGCAGTGGCTCACGCCTGTAATCCTAACACTTTGGGAGGCCGAGGCAGGTGGATCACCTGAGGTCAGAGGTTCGAGAGCAGCCTGGCCAACATGGCGAAACTCCGTCTCTACTAAAACTACAAAAATTAGCCGGGCGTGGTAGTGCATACCTGTAATCCTAGCTACTTGGGAGGCTGAGGCAGGAGACTCACTTGAACCCAGGAGGCGGAGGTTGCAGTGAGCTGAGATTGCGCCACTGCACTCCAGCCTGGGTGACAAGAACAAGACTCTGTCTCAAAAAAAAAGGAAGTTCAAACCAGAAAGAGGGGTGGCAGGGAACTGGTTGAACAGAAAACCCAAGGCCCTGGAAACAGTAACTCACCTGCCAACCCAGCTCAAGGCACCACCCCTCAGCAGCTCCTCCATCTGGGGAAAGCAGTGTGAAGTCCAGGCAGAGCTTGTGCCCCCTTACTTGCCCCAACTCCTGCTGCTCCCCCTCCCACCAGCTGCTCTTCTTTCCATCCCCCAAAACCCCCTGCTTCATCCCATCCCAGGGCTTCTGCAAGAACTGTTCTCTCTGCCTGGGATATTTTTCTCCTCAGCCAGCCAACTCCTATTCAGGCTCAGGGCTCATCCTAAGACAATGCTGCCTCAGGGAAGACCTCCATGACTGCACCCAGACAATAACTTTCTATTCACCCTCCTGAGTCTCTGTGCACACACAGGAGCCCTATCTCACATCCGCCCATGTCTGTGCTTTGTAACATTCATTACAGTTTAGAGGTTTTGTCACGGTTTCATTTTGTTTTCTTTTTTGAGATAGGTCTCACCCTGTTGCCCAGGCTGGAGTGCAGTGATGCGATCTCAGCTCACTGCAACCTCCACCTCCCAGAGCCCAGGTGATCTTCCCATCTCAGCCTCTCTAGTAGCTGGGACCACAGGCACATACCACCACGCCCAGCTAATTTTTGTAGAGATGGGATTTTGCCATGTTGCCCAGGCTGGTCTCGAACTCCCGCCCACCTCAGCCTCCCAAAGTGCTAGGATTACAGGCGTGAGCCACTGTGTCTGGCCTTGTTATGTGTTTATTGTCTGGCAGTGCCACAGGGGAAGGGCCTCATGTGTCTCACTGCCTGTGGCGTCCCCAGTTCCAGGAAAGACTTGGCACATACCGAGGCTGAAGGTGCTGAATGAAGCAGGCCCCACTTCACTGGGAGGCCCAGGCCCCCTAAAGCTGGGGTTGGCTGGACTGAGATTTCTATTGCTCCATGGAAGCAGCAAAAATGCCCCTGGGAGACAGGCTGGTTGGGAGGAGGCTGCTGTCCAGGCCTGTTCGCAAACCAGGTTTTCCTTTTCCTGCTCATGGGCCCACCTGGAAACTGTTCCAGCTTGGGGATCTGCTAATGAATTAAGCTTTAAAAGTGGAGGCTGCACGTGACTCTGCTCTGGCGCAGTTTCTGTTTCTTTTGGTAAATAAACTTCAACAAGCGCTTTCAGTGGGTTATGGCTGCATGGAGCTACAGGGAGTTGGGGCTCTTTATTACACATCCCTTACAAATGAGCATAAGCAAACCCGTGACTGAGTTAAAGACAGCCCTGAGTGAGAAAATGAAATTAATACACGCAGTTTCTCTTAAAGACTATTCCTAATAGAGACAAAATGAAGCTGGGGCTTAGCCACTGGGCACAATGACATGTCGCTGCTGAGAGTAAGGGAGAGAAGGAACAAGAAATGCACTCAGGATGCTAAAGGCAGTGAAAAGTCGCAGACAACCTAAATGTTTGTGCCTGAGTCCCTGGGACACTAGATCAAAGTAAGCCTGGGAAGCGTGGAGCCTCCCCCAGGACCCTGCCTGGCAAAACGCAGCAGCCCTGAACCATTTATGAATGATTCATAAATTACGGTCCATCCACACGAAGTCATTTATGCCATGAGAGCCTCTGTTTGCTGAGCTATAAAATCAACATAACACCATCCCAGTCACCGGGTCACTGCTGTGACACAATGACATAAGCCATGAACACAGTTTGGCAAACTGGTGCCACACAGTATGTGCTCAGGAATGGGAGCAATTACTATTTCATCATGGGACACTAGGAAGCCAGAGGGTGACAGAGACCTAGGCTCTCCAACGTGGCAGCCACGCGTCTCATGGGACTACTGAACACTTCAAATGTGCCCAGTCCAAGCTGAGACGGACTGAAAGCTCAGTATCAAAAGCCTGCTTTTGAAAACTCAGGACAAAGAACAGAACGTAAAATTTCATTAACTTTGTACTAGTGATCATATGTTGAAATATTTTGGATATACTTTTTTTTTTTTTTTTTAATTAACTAGAGACGGGGGCCTCACTATGTTGCCCAGGCTGGTCTTGAACTCCTTGGGCTCAAGCAATCCTCCAGTCTTGGCCTCCCAAAGTGCTGGGACCACAGGCGTGAGCCATTTCACCTGGCCCAGATATACTGTTATTTTAAATATATTGAAATTAATTTCACCTGTTTCTTTTCTTTTTTAATTCTTTTGTTTTTTGTTTTTTTTTTTTTTGAGACAGAGTCTCACTCTGTCACCCAGGCTGGAGTGCAGTGGCGTGATCTCGGCTCACTGCAACCTCCACCTCCCAGGTTCAAGCGGTTCTTGTGCCTCAGCCTCCCAAGTAGCTGGGATTACAGGCTTATGCCACCACATCTGGCTAATTTTTGTATGTTTAGTAGAGACAGGGTTCCACCATGTTGGCCAGGCTGGTCTCAAACTCCTGGCCTCAAGTGATCCGCCTGCCCTGGCCTCCCAAAATGCTGGAATTACAGGTGTGAGCCATGGTGTCTGGCCAACTGTTTCTTTTTCATGTGGCTCCTAGAACACTAAAAATTGCATAGGTGGCCAGGCACAGTGGCTCACACCTGTAATCCCAGCATTTTGGGAGGCCGAGGCGGGCGGATCACCTGAGGCCAGGAGTTCGAGACCAGCCTGACCAACATGGAGGAACCCTATCTCTACTAAAAATATAAAATTCGCCGGGCGTGGTGGCGCACGCCTGTAATCCCAGCTACTCGGGAGGCTGAGGCAAGAGAATCGCTTGAACCCAGGAGGTGGAGGTTGCGGTGAGCCGAGATCACACCGTTGCACTCCAGCCTGGGCAACAAGAGTGAAACTCTGTCTCAAAAAAAAAAAAATTGCATAGGTAGCTCACATTTGTAACTCCAATTATATTTCTATTGGACAGTGTTTATGGATACATGCTCGTGTTATTTTTAATTTTTAAATTTTTGTTCGTGTTATTTTTAATTTTTTATCTTTTAACTTTTTTTTGTAGAGACAGGGGTTTCCCTGCATTGCCCAGACTGGTCTTGAACTCCTGGTCTCAAGTGATCCTCCCACCTCAGCTTCCCAAGTCGCTGGAATTACAAGCATAAGCCACTGTACCCTGCCTCCATGCTGTTTTTTAAATTGAGATATAATTCACAAACCACAAAATTCACCCTTTCAAAGTGTACAATTCAGCAGTTTTTGGTATATTCACAAATTTGTGCAACCATCACAACTATCTAACATCCAGAACATGTTCATTACACCAAAACGAAGCCCCATACCTTCCCATTAGTAGTCCCCACACATTTGTCCATGCTATTTTGAGTAAAGAAAAGCAAGTTGCAGGACAGTATTACAGCGGCAAGTGAGGTTTCATTTAAAACTAATATAGATGGGCCAGGCATGGTGGCACATGCCTATAATCCCAGCACTTTGGGAGGCTGAGGCCAGAGGATCTCTTGGGCCCAGGAATTCAAGACCCGCCTGGGCAACATAGTGAGATCTCGTCTCCACAAAATAACTTTGTTTTAAAAGTTAACCTGACATTGTGGTGCGCACCTGTGGTCCTGGCTATGGGGGAGGCTGAGGTGGGAGGATCACTTGAGCCCAGGAGGTTGAGGCTGCATTGAGCTATGACTGTGTCACTGCACTTCAGCCTGAGTGACAAAGTGAAACCCTGTCAAAAAAAAAAAACTAAAAACTTCTGTTCAAAAATTATTTTAAAAATATATGGAGATGGCTGGGCGCTGTGGCTCACGCCTGTAATCCCAGCACTTTGGGAGGCCGAGGCGGGTGGATCACGAGGTCAAGAGATAGAGATCATCCTGGCCAACATGGTGAAGCCCCATGTCTACTGAAAAATACAAAAATTAGCTGAGCATGGTGGCACACGCATGTGGTCCCAGCTACTCGGGAGGCTGAGGCAGGAGAATTGCTTGAACCTGGGAGGCGGAGGTTGCAGTGAGCTGAGATCATGCCAATGCACTCCAGCCTGGTGACAGAGCAAGATTCCATCTCCAAAAAAAAAAAAAAAAAAAAATATATATATATATATATATATATATATATATATATATATGGAGAAAAAGAAAAAGAAAAAAGAGAAAACCCATATATATGTATATATATATGGAAAGATATTTTATGGTTTTTTTTTTTGAGAGGGAGTTCCGCTCTTGTTGCCCAGGCTGGAATGCAATGGCTGATCTCAGCTCACTGCAACCTCCGCCTCCCAGGTTCAAGCGATCCTCCTGCCTCAGCCTCCCAAGTAGCTGGGATTACACGCCCGGCTAATTTTTGTATTTTTAGTAGAGACGGGGTTTCGCCATGTTGGTTAGGCTGGTCTCGAGCTCCTGACCTCAGGTGATCCACCCGTCTCGGCCTCCCAGTAGTGCTGGGATTACAGGCGTGAGTCACCACGCCTGGCGAGATAGATTTTTTTTTAAATGTCTCACTCTGTCGCCCAGGCTGGAGTGCAGTGGCATGATCAAGCCTCGCTGCAGCCTCACTCTTCCCCGTCCCCTATCCCCATCCCAAGCAATCCTCCTGCCTCAGCCTCCCAGAATGCTGGGACCACTGGCACGAGCCAATACTCTGCCTAGACAGATACAGATATACAGATATCTACATTTGTAAATGCATTTTAAAGGTCCGGAATGATTTATACCAAACAGTTAATGCTGGTTTTCTAAGAAAACTAGATTTGGGGTGGGAGAGAAAAGAGAAAGGGATGCATAGCCTTTATTTTAAATACTCCTGTACTGCTTTTGTGGTTTAAAAAGAGAATGGGTTGAATTTCTGACCGTAAATAACTCCTAGTGAACTCAGACAAATAACTTTTTCACAACAGCGTCGACAGATGCCTCCAGCCGGAAGGTAGAGGGTCTCCTTTTAGATCTGCTTTTCTCTTGGTGCTTTTAAAATAGAAAGCGCAGACAGAGGCGTGGTGTTTTCGCTCCGAGCTGCAGCAGCGCAGCGCGGCCTCGGGGCTCCCCGCACAGCCGCAGCCTGAGGCGCCGCTCGGCCCGGGCACCGCTCGGAGGTAGCCGAGGCAGGGGCGGTCCCGGGGTCCGCCTCTCCCAGGGCCGGCCTGGCAAAGGGCGGCGCCTGAGGACCCGGCGGATGCTGGGGGACCCGGGTGGGGAGGAAAGCGAGCCTGGGCCTCCGGGGTCCGGTGTCGCCCGGAGGAGGGAGCAGGGATGACCCGCTGCGCATCTCTGGGTGGCGCCCCGCAGCCACCCTTCAGGAAGGGGGGAATCCCCGGGCCCCCCACTCCGGGAGCGAGAGGATGCTCCGGGGAAGCCGAGGGTCCGGAGCCCGGACCCCTAACCGCGAGAACCCTCTCCTCCAACTCCACAGCTCCGTCCCCTACCTCGGCCCCAGGCTCGGGGGTCAGGAAGAGCGCGAGCTCGCGCGCCCCGCTGCGCACGGGCTCCGGCCGATCGGCGTCCACAAGCAGCATCAGGAGGGCGGCGGGGTCCGGCTGGCGGTTGCTGCCTGGAAGCCCGTGGTTGCGCCCGGGCCTCGGAGCCCCGCCCCCGGTCCGCTGCATGCCCCGCGGCCCGCCTGGCGGAGGCGGGGCAGGTGCGCTCCCGGCGGTCGCGGCTCGCAGTTCCAGGAGCGCCGGACCGAGCGGGCAGCGCCACCCAGTGGCGAGAGGCGTGCGCTGCGCCCGCCCCCGCAGCACCTGGGCATCAGTGCTTTGCAAACTCGCTTGCAGATGGCAGTCACCTGGAGCTCTTTTAGAATTTCCCAAGCCCGGACCACACCGTCTCTGGGATAAGACCTGGGCATCAGGATCTTTTGATGTTTGCTAGGTGGTTCCAACCAGATTGTTGACCCAAAGCTAAATTTGAGAACTATTGGGCAAGCCACCCCTCCCCATCGGAATCCCAGTACAGTACAGGCTCCCGGCCCCGGCCGTAAAATAGAATCCCCCGGGAGCTTTTAAAAGCCCGGAAGCCAGGCCTCGCACCGGGCCAATTAGTCGGAATCCTTCGGAGTGGGGCTTGGGCATCGGTAGTTTCTAAAGCTCCCCGGGTGATTCTAACGGGCGTCCGGGTTAGAGAGGCGCTATCTTAGAGGAAGCCCAAAGCCGCGTGCCCCCCGCCCGTTCCCATCCTACTAAAGCATCTAGTTTGCTCGGGCGGAGGGTCCTGGAATTTAGGGAAGGCCGAGTGTAACGGTCCTCGTCTTCCTCTTCGGTGCAGATTTTAAAATAAGCTTCACCAGGAAACTATTGAGCGCACTACATTTCACAACCGCCCCCACTCCCTCCATGCCCTCGGAGGCCGGCCTAGATAGACCCTTTACAAGCCTTGGGGCTGAAGAGAGCGAGGTGCGCCTCATCTCCCACCCCAACAGTGCTAATGAGGAAAGTATTAAAAGGCAAACAGGTATAAGAAAAGTCTGAAGTTTTGATTTTTCGTTTGCTGACTTATTTTTATTTTTAATTATTTTTAATTAATTTTTTTTTTTTTTTGGAGACGGAGTCTCGCTCTGTCGCCCAGGCTGGAGTGCAGTGGTGCGATTTCGGCTCACTGTAACCTCCACCTTCCGGGTTCAAGCAATTCTCCCCCTCCCTCAGCCTCCCGAGTAGCTGGGATTACAGGCGCCTGTCACCACGCCCGGCTAATTCTAATTTTTGTATTTTTTAGTAGAGACGGGGTTTCGCCATGTTGGCCAGGCTGCTCTCGAACTCCTGACCTCAGGTGAGCCACCTGCCTCGGCCTCCCAAAGTGCTAGGATTACAGGCATGGGCCACCGCCCCCCGCCTGCTGACTTTTCTTTAAATGTTAAATCGCCTTAAAAAAAAAAAAAAAAAAAAAAGGCTGAGCTGCTTGGGTAAACATAAGGAGACTCCATCTCTCCAAAAGAAAAAAAGAAAAGAAAAGAAGAAACTTAAAATTGCAGGGTGTGGTGGTGCACAACTGTAGTCCTAGCTACTGGAGAGGCAGATGCAGGAGGATTGTTTGAGGCCAGGAGTTCTAGGCTACAGCGAGCTATGATCGCACCACTGCACTCCAGCCTGTGTGACACAGTGAAACCCTGTCTTTTGTTGTTTTTTTTTTTTTAAAAAAAGGGGGGCTGGTATCAAGGGTGCAATATATAGGACGTCCCACACCTTCCTCTCCATTAAATCTGAATTTAAATTGTAGTTGGCCACCCTAGGTAGGGGCCTAAACAACACGTTTGACCTGCCTTTTGTGTAGTCCATCACTGCACAATTCCCACTTCCAAATCTGTCCACTGCTAATTTCTCCCTATCCAAATATCCAGGCCTTCAGGCCAGTCATTTTCTGGAAAATTCTTGGCAAAGACTTGGGCCTCAAGTGCTTAAGGGTTTTATAGGAACTCACTGAGCCCACACTCGGCCATTCGTCATTGTCATGATTTCCCTGATGCTCTGAGCCCTCCTCGCCATCCCCTGGGAGCCGGTCTCAGACCCTTGCCCTTGCCTGCTGGCTAGGCATCTCCCACAAAGAGCCCAGGACTGGCCTCAGATCGCCAAATTGACCTGAGCACAGCAAACTTCTCCTGGTGGATAAATCTCAGAAACATAAAGCTAAGGAAGAAAAGCCGTGTTGCAGAAGGCTCTGTAGGGCACTGTGCCATTAGCACAGTTTTTAAAACATGCAGAACCACACTATATATTGTTTATGGATACCGACAGATGGAGCAAAAGTACAAAGCTGTGCATGGGAACGATGTACCCCATGTTCCAAAAGTGGTTACTTTAGGGCGGGGGAGAAGAAACTGGAGAGGGGTATGGGAGGGACGGATTTCTTTTTCTTTTCTTTCTTTCTTTCTTTTTTTTTTGACAGAGTCTTGCTCTGTTGCCCAGGCTGGAGTGCAGTTGCACAATCTCGGCTCACTGCAAGCTCCGCCTCCCGGGTTCAAGTGATTCTCCTGCCTCAGCCTCCCCAGTAGCTGGGATTACAGGAACAAGCACCACCAAGCCCGGCTAATTTTTGCATTTTTAGTAGAGACAGGGTTTCAACATGTTGGCCAGGCCAGTCTCGAACTCCTGGTTTCAAGTGACCCACCAGTCTCGGCCTCCCAAAGTGCTGGGATTACAGGAGTGAGGCACTGCGCCCAGCCCAAGAGGGATTTAATATATATATATTTTTTGAGACAGAGTCTCGCTCTGTCGCCCAGGCTGGTGTGCAGTGGCACAATCTCAGCTCACTGCAACCTCTACCTTCTGGGTTCAAGTGAGCCTCCTGTCTCAGCCTCCTAAGTAGCTGGGATTACAAGCGCATGCCACTACGCCTATTTTTTTTTTTTTTTTTTTTTTTGAGACAGAGTCTCTGTAGCCCAGGCTGGAGTACAGTGGCGTGATCTCGGCTCACTGCAACCTCCTTCTCCAGGGTTCAAGTGATTCTCCTGCCTCAGCCTCCCAAGTAGCTGGAATTACAGGCGCCCACCACCACGCCTGGCTAATTTTTGCATTTTTAGTAGAGACGGGGTTTCACCATGTTGGCCAGGCTAGTCTCGAACTCCCGACCTCAGGTGATCTGCCCGCCTCAGCCTCCCAAAGTGCTGGGATTACAGGCGTGAGCCACCGCACCCGGCTACGCCTGACTCATTTTTGTATTTTTTAGGAGAGACGGGGTTTTGCCATTTTGGCCAGGCTGGTCTTGAACTCCTGACCTCAAGTGTTCGGCTGAGAGGGATTTCAATATTCGGAATGTTTTATTTCTTCAGCTGATGTTTGTAGCAGTACCAAAACTGTATGAATGTCTAAAATGACTCATTTAAAAAAAAACAAAAGCCAGGCTGGCATGGTGGCTCACGCCTATAATCCCAGCACTTTGGGAGTGGGAGGCCGAGGCGGTCAGATCACATGAGGCCAGGAGTTTGAGACCAGCCTGGCCAACATGGCGAAACTCCTGTATCTACAAAATATACAAAACTTAGACAGGAGTGGTGGCACGCGCCTGTGGTCCCAGCTACTCGGGAGGCTGAGGTGAGAGGACCACTTGAGCCTAGAGGTCAAGGCTGCAGTGAGCCGAGATCACTCCACTGCACTGTAGCCTCGGTGACAGAGCCAGGCCCTGTCTCAAAAAAATGAAATAAAAAAGAAAAAGAAAATTGCCCTTATGAAAAAAAAAAAAAAGCCTGGGATATTAGCTAAAAGTGCTAATTACCCAAATCCTCTTCCCTGGGGAGAGAGGAGGTCTGGGGAAGGGGTCTCTGTGTCCTTCAACAGCGTCCCAGCGATTCATACCCTGGGCCAGGTTGCCTGGTTGACAATCATTTTGTTTCTAGCCTTTTTTTCTGAATATGTGATTGTACCTTAGAAATATTTAGCTAAAAATATGGATGCCCAGAAGCCCACCCCAGACGTTCTGAATCAGGATCTTTGGTGAGAGGGGGCACTGGGCCTCCGCATTTAACAAGCTCTGCATCGATTCTAATGCACACTGATGTCTGGGAATAACCCTATCCAAGGGCTCCGCCGTGCTGCCAGCCTTAGTCAGGGACCCCCGTGGGAGGCCAAGTAAATGATTTTACACAAAGAGGATTGAGTTTTTAAACATCTCCCCAGCCTCTCAGGGTGCTGGGCTCCTGCCCGGGGGGCCCTGCCCCTGCTGCTCCCTGCCCTAGGTCCGCAGCCCTTGGGGAGGCCCCGGACAGCCGCGAGCCTGAGGCCTGGAATGCAGCCCGCCCAGGCCGCACCCTGCCCAAACCAGTTTGAACCAGCTGCAGGGATGGAGCCGTGGCGCGTCCCCACGAGCTCCCTCTGGTGCCCAAGCCGGGCTCAGAGCTGCTGCTCCCGCCTCCTGCTCTGGAGGCCTCCTCGGGTGCAGACAGTGGTTCCATCCCAGCCTGGGGGGAGTAGGGGTGCCAGTGGTTGCCAGGCTCGAAGGCCCCTGGGAGCCGTGGCCCCCCGCTGGGTGCCAGGTTCCACACCCTTCTGCCCCCACCCCTCTAGCTACAAAATGACTGCCTGTCTGTGTCTTTTCAAAGTCAGTTCTCCCACCGCAGGCCTCAGGCACACAAAGTTCTAGACCAGACAGTTCCCAAATGTGGCTGCATATTGAAAACTCCTGGGAAACTTCCAGAAAATACTGATGCTCAGACCCCACCCCCAGAGGCTGTGACTTAATTTATGGTGTGGGGTGTGGCCTTGGCTTTGAGAGTTTTAAAAGATGCTCCTAGGTGGTTCCAATCGACACTGTTTCAGCACTGGCATAGCTTTGTCTGGGACCCCGATCTCTAAAACCATATTCGTTGCTAATGTGTCCTGAGCCCTCACTATGTGCCAGGCACTATTCTAAGCTCTTTGCATAGATGCCCTCACTGGATCCCCACCACACCCTGTGAGGCAAGTAGGTCCTGTGACGATCCCCACGGTCTAAAGAACACGTGACAGGCGGTGGCTCACACCTGTAATCCCAACACTGTGGGAGGCTGAGCGGGGAGAATCGCTTGGGACCAGGAGTTTGAGACCAGCCTGGGCACCTCTCTCTGAAAAAATAAATAAAATGTGAAGTCGCTCTCCTACTTAGCGTGTTTCCCCACTAGTGAAATAATTTCAAGCACAACCCATCTTCATAGAAGCATAGTTAAAAACCAGGTATTGGCTGGGTGCAGTGGCTCACGCCTGTAATCCCATCACTTTGGGAGACTGAGGCGGGTGGATTGCTTGAGGTCAAGAATTCGAGACCAGCCTGGCTAACATGGTGAAACCCCGTCTCCAGTAAAAATACAAAAATTAGCTGGGCTTGGTGGTGCTTGCTCCTGTAATCCCAGCTACTCGGGAGGCTGAGGCAGGAGAATCGCTTGAACCCCAGAGGCAGAGGTTGCGGTGATCCGAGATCGTGCCACTGCACACCAGTCTGGCCAAGAGAGTAAGATGCTGTCTCAAACAAACAAACACCCCAACACCACCACCAACAATAAAAACCCAGATATTAAAAAACGTTTTTGGGCCAGGCATAGTGGCTCACGCCTGTAATCTCAGCACTTTGGGAGGCCGAGGTGGGCGGATCACCTGAGGTCAGGAGTTCCAGACCAGCCTGGCCAAGATGGTGAAACCCCATCTCTACTAAAAATACAAAAATTAGCGGGGCGTGGTGGCAGGCACCTGTAATCCCAGCTACTCGGGAGGCTGAGGCAGGAGAATCTCTTGAACCAGGGAGGTGGAGGTTGCAGTGAACCGAGATCGCGCCATTGCACTCCAGCCTGGGGGACAAGAGCAAGACTTCATCTCAAAAATAAATAAATACATAAACGAATATTTTTGGCCACCCAAGGAGGGTGGGTCACTTAAGCTCAAGAGTTCAAGACCAGCCTGGGCAACATGGTGAAACCCCATCTCCACAAAAATTACAAAAATTAGCCAGGTATGGTGTCATGCACCCGTAGTTCCAGCTACTCAGGAGGCTGAGGCAGGAGGATCACTTGAGCCTGGGACATTGAGGCTGCAGTGAGCCCTGATCACACCACTGCCTTCCATCCTGGGTGAGAGAGCGAGAACGCCATCTCAAAAAAACAAACAAAAACCATTTTTATGTCATAATTTTGAAATGTTCACTACAGAAACAGGAAACAGCAATCGCAGCTTCCCATTCTCTCCCTGATAAGGAAAGCTTCTGCATCTCTGCAGTCATTTGAACAGTTTTTCTCTACTCCTTTCCCTTCCACAACAGAGTCACGTAAAGGGTCTTGCAGCTTTAGAGGCAAGAGGCCCAGGGCAAGATTCCAAATGCTCCTTGAGTGTCACGTTTAGCCTTACGGCAGAGCTTCCCCGGCCTTGAGAAGCGAGAGGAGAGTCACTTAGTTGGAGAGTGAAGGAATGTTCTCCCTTCCAGCTACTGAAATTGTGTCCCTACTTGTTTTCTCTGCATCTTCTAAACAGTAAGTGGCAGAAACTACTGGCCAGATACAGGGACATCAGAGGTTCCCAAGGTGTGAATTTCACTGCTGTCCATGGATTCTCATTCACTGCTCTCAGCCACCTCTGGGTGTTACAGGTGTTACCCCTCATCCAAAACCGCTGGGGCCAGATGTGTTTCAGAATCTGAGCTCGTTGGATTGTAGAAGGCTAATACAAAGCACATACAAGTCCCATGGGAGCTGGGGCAGCATCCTCTTATCTAATTGTATTTCTCAGCAAAATGTGTGGATATTCATCTTAAATGAGCTAAATAGAGGCCTTAAATAACCTCCCGTCTCTTCACCTCAGTGAATTTCTGCCAAACTGATGGGAAAGAAAGCTAATGGTTTTGGCGTTTCCTGGATTTCAAAATTATAAAAAAGGAATTGACTTGCTTCCCAGTCCCGCAGCTGGAGAAAATGAGGCCCCCACACATAACCGTTGAGTGGAGCGGTTGAGCTTTGCACCTATTATATCACATAGAGATAGATCAGAATCTGCAAGAAAATTGCTAAACACCCTAGTAAAAACCGTATTCTTTAGACTATTTGAGACATTTGTCTTCTTGTTTCAGAAACTTGTGTTTTTGTTCATTAAGATTCTAAGAACTTCTTTCTCTCTTCTTTCATTAAGATTCTTTTTTTTTTTTTTTTTTAATAAGTCAGGGTTTCACCATGTTGGCCAGACTGGTCTCAAACTCCTGACTTCAGGTGATCCACCCACCTAGGCCTCCAAAAGTGCTGGAATTACAGGCATGAGCCACCACAACTGGCCTTTCATTAAAATTCTAAGGACTTATTTCTTTCTCTCTTTTCTTTCTCCCTTTCTCTCTCCTTCCTTCCTTCCCTCCCTCCCTCCTTTCCTTCTTTCCTTTCTCTCTGCCTTGCCTTTCTTGCCTTGAAAGGGTCTCACTCTGTGGCCCAGGCTGGAGGGCAGTGGCCCTGATCTTGGCTCACTGCCACCTCGACTTCCTGGGCTCAACCAATCCTCCCATCTCAGCATCCCAGGTAGCTGGGACTACAGGCACGCACCACCATGCCCAGGTAATTTTTGTAGAAACAGGGTTTCGCCATGTTGCCCAGGCTGGTCTCAAACTCCTAAGCTCAAGCCATCCTCCCACAGTGCTGGGATTACAGGCATGAGCCACCATACCCGGCCTTTCATTAAAATTCTAAAGGCTTCTTTCTTTCTCTCTTTTCTTCCTTTCTCTTTCTTTCCTTCTCTCTCTCTCTCTTTCCTTCCTTCTCTCTCTTTCCTTCCTTCTTTCTCTTTCTCCTCTTTCTCCTCTTCCCTCTCTCTCTCCCCACCCCCACCTTTCCTCTCTCCCTTTCCTTTCCTTTCTTTCTTTTTTTTTTTTTTTTTTTTTTTTGTGGGATGGAGTCATTCTTTCACCCAGGCTGGAGTGCAATGGCACAATCTCGGCTCACCGCAACCTCTGCCTCCCATGTTCAAGTGATTCTCCTGCCTCAGCCACCCGAATAGCTGGGACTACAGGTGCACGCCACCACGCCCGGCTAATTTTTTTTGTATTTTAGTAGAGACAGAGTTTCACCGTGTTGCCCAGACTGGTCTAGAACTCCTGAGCTCAGGCAATCCACCCACCTCGGCCTCCCAAACTGCTGGGATTATAGGCAGGAGCCACCACGCCCGACCTTTTCTTTTCTTGCCTTGACAGGGTCTCACTCTCTGTGGCCGAGACTGGAGTGCAGTGGCACTGATTTTGGCTCACTGCAGCTTTGACATCCCGGGCTCAACCAATCCTTCCACCTCAGCCTCCCTGGTAGCTGGTACTACAGGGGCACACCACCATGCCCAGCTAATTTTTGTAGAAACGGGGTTTCACCATGTTGCCCAGGCTGGTCTCAAACTCCTGAGCTCAAGCCATTCTCCCACCGCAGCCTCCCAAAGTGTTGGGATTACAGGCATGACCCACCGTGCCCAGCCTCAAAGGACTTTTCCATCTTTGGAGTCCATGGCATGGCATTCTGTGTTCTTTGTAAATGAGATGCTGCTCTATATGAAATCTGCAGCCATATCGATAACATAAAAAGCTGAGCGGGGCCTCTGGTTGTAATAATGGCCAAAAGCAACCACATTAAAAAATTCAGCAAAAAAAAAAAAAATTTAATGCATTTACCTTAATGAGGATGTGGGAAGCCTTGTTTTCAGTAGTTCACGTGATGAACACAGATCTTTTAAAGGGACTCTGAGTTCAATTTAAGGTAATGAAATAATATAGCTGCTAAAAAGCAAATAGGAATGAGGATGTTTACTAAGAAGAATACAGAATGTAAAACAGAGGGGCCAAGAAAGAATGACCCCTGGCTCTAGGACAGCCCCTTCTGGGTACAGAGAGTGGCTTCGGGAGGGAGCATTGCATAGGGGCTAACTGCACAGGTCCTAGACTCAAACTGCCTGGGCTCAAATTCTGGCTCCCTACCTATGAGCTGTGTGATCTTGGTGGAGTTACTTAACTTCTTTGTGCCTGACTTTCCTCTCCAGTAAAATGGCATGATACAACTCACAAGGTTGCTAAAAAGATTCAATGAGGCCAGGCATGGTGGCTCACACCTGTAATCCTAGCACTTTGGGAGGCTGAGGCAGGTGGATCACTTGAGGCCAGGAGTTTGAGACCAGCATGGCCGACATAGAGAAACCCTGTCTCTTCTAAAAATACAAAAATTAGCCAAGCATGGTGGCAGGCTCCTGTAATCTCAGCTACTCGGGAGACTGAGGCTTGAAAACTGCTTGAACCCGGGAGGCAGAGGTTGCAGTGAGCGGAGATCATGCCACTGCACTCCAGCACTCCAGCCCGGGTGACAGAGCAAGACTCTGTCTCAAAAAAAAAAAAAAAAAAAAAAAAAAATTCAGTAAGAACAATCTCATTATGTATGCTGCTTCAAACAGTGTCTGGCAAAGAGTAAGCACTCAATAAATACTATAAGTGAAATTTTGACAAACTAGAATGTTTTCAAGGAAGGGCAAAGAGGATGGATAGATAAATAAGAAAACAGGTGACACTGCCAAAGTATTTGTCACTGTTAAATCAAGATTAGCCTAAAACTGTCTCATTACATATTTTAAGTTCGGCTTAAAGGTTTCTCTGTACACGGTGAACTATAACAAACAGAGGTGTTGCCTGGGCGTGGTGGCTCACGCCTGTAATCACAGCACTTTAGGAGGCCAAGGCGGGAGGATCACTTGAGGTCAGGAGTTCGAGACCAGCCTGGCCAACATGGTGAAACCCCATTTCTACTAAAAATACAAAAATTAGCTGGGCGTGGTGGCGGGTGCCTGTAGTCCCAGCTACTCAGGAGGCCAAGGCACAAGAATCGCTTGAATCTGGGAAGAGGAGGTTGCCGTGAGCTGAGATCAAGGCACTGCACTCCAGCTAGAGTGAGACTAGAGTGCTAGTCTCCATCTCAAAAAACCAAACCAAAACAAAACAAGTGGAGGTGTAAACAGACCGTAGTCTACACTTGTGCCAATCACCGAATTTTGGCCAATCAAATGTAGCCAACTGTTTGAACCATGTTCAAATAAGGCAAACGCTGAGCTGTAACCAATCTGGTTGTTTCTGTACCTCACTTCCATTTTCTTTCTTTTTTTTTTTTTGAGACAGGGTCTTGCTCTGTCACTGAAGCTGGAGTGCAGAGGCGCAATTTCGGCTCACTGCAACCTCCGCCTCCCGGGTTCAAGTGATTCTCATGCCTCAGCCTCCTGAATAGCTGAGATTACAGGCATGCACCACCACCCCCGGCTAATTTTTGTATTTTTAGTAGAGACAGGGATTTCACCACGTTGGCCAGGCTGGTCTCAAACTTCTGGCCTCAAGCAATCCATCCGCCTCGGTCTCCCAAAGTGCTGGGATTACAGGAGTGAACCACCACTCCTGGCCGTCACTTCCATTTTCTGTCCATCACTTTCCTTTTTCTGTCCATAAATCTTCCACCATGTGGTTGTGCTGGAGTCTCTGAGCCTACTCCGGCTTGAGAGGCTCCCGAGTCACAAATCGTTCATTGTTCAGTTAAACTCTCTTAAATTTAATTCAGCTGAAGTTTTTATTTTATCATCACCAACTGTGCATCTGGGTCTGTTGAGAAACTGAATATAAAGTCATCCCATGTTGGCTGGGTGCAGTGGCTCACGCCTGTACTCCTAGCCCTGTGGGCAGCTAAGGCAGGAGGATCACTTGAGCTCAGGAGTTCAAGACCAGCCTGCTCAATATAGTGACATCTTGTCTCTATTATTTTTAAAAACTTTAAAAAGAGAAAAATTAAAACTCAAGTCACGTCACGTGGTGCCAGTTTGAAGAAGCTGGAGCTGTTTTGTCTGGAGAAAGCTTGAATGATCTGAGGGAAGACCACGAGGAAGAAAGACTCAGTGAATTCTATGAGGCTTCTAAGGAAAGAAATCCAACTGATCCAGAGAGACAAAAGCCACAGAAGCACCACCGGCTTGGCTGTGCAGGCTGGTCGCCGCAGCACTCACATAGATGACCATCTGAGTGGCATCCCTTCGTGCTGTGCTACACAGGGGCTGAGGGAAGTGGGATTCCAAAATGACCCCCAAGATTCCTGCCCCTTGGTGGACATGCTCTGTATAACTCCCTCCTCTCCGGGGTGGGCTGGATCAGTGGATACGTGGGATATCACTCCTGAGATTAGACTCCTGATGAGCTTATTTTGAGTTACTCAAAAGGGAGATTATGGCTGGGTGTGGTGGCTCATGCCTGTAATCCCAGCACTTTGAGAGGCAGAGACAGGAGGATCACTTGAGTTCAGGAGTTCAAGACCAGCCTGGGAAACATGGTGAAACCGTGTCTCTACAAAAAATAACAAAAATTAGCCGGGTGTGGTGGTGCATGCCTGCAGTCCCAGCTACTTGAGAGGCTGAGGTGGGAGGATTGCTTGAGCCCAGGAGGTTGAGGCTGCAGTGAACCATGATTGCACTATTGCACTCCAGCCTGGGTGACATGGTGAGACTGTCTCAAAAAAACAAAAACAAAAACAAAACAAAACAAAAAACAGATGATCCTGGGTGGGTCTGACCTAATCAGACAAGCCCTTAAAGGAGGGTTTAGAGGTGGAGGAAGGCAGAGAAACAGGCCTTTGCTGGCCTGGAAGAAAGTGAGCATTCATGCTGTGGCCTGCCCTTGGGGTCCACGTGGCAGGGAGCTGCAGGTGCCTCCAGGAGCTGAGGTCCCTAGACCTACAACTGCAGGAACTAAGTTCTGTCAACTACCTGAATGCACTTGGAAGAGGCCTGGAGCCTCAGACAGCCCCAGCCAACACCTTGATGGCAGCCTTGTGAGACCCTGAGCCAAGGACCCAGGTAAACCGTTCCAAGACCCCTGACCCAGGGAAACCGAGATAACGTGTGTGTTGTTTTTTGTTTGTTTGCTTGTTTGTTTTTTTTTTTTTTGAGATGGAGTTTCACTCTTGTTGCCCAGGCTGGTGTGCAATGGTGTGATCTTGGCTCACTGCAACCTCCTCCTCCTGGGTTCAAGCGATTCTCCTGCCTCAACCTCCTGAGTAACTGGGATTACAGGTGCCCACCACCATGCCTGGCTAATTTTTTTTTGTATTTTTAGTACAGATGGGGTTTCACCATGTTGGCCAGGCTGGTCTCAAACTCCTGACCTCAGGTGATCCACTTGTCTCAGCCTCCTAAAGTACTGGGATTACAGGCATGAACCACCGCACCCAGCCGATGTATGTTGTTTTAAGCTGCTAAGTCTGTGGTGATTTGTCAGGCAGCAGTAGAAAACAAATAAAATGGCACTGCCAAAGGGAAGCCGACTTTACCTGGAAATAAGGAAAAGGGTGTCTAGAGGTGAAATGGCAAGGTGCAGTGGCTCACGCTTGCAATCCCAAAGGAGGCCGAGGTGGGAGGATTCCTTGAGCTCAGGAGTTCAACACCAGCCTGGGCAACATAGAGAGTCCTCATCTCTACTAAAAATTAAAAAAAAAAAAAAAAAAGTAGCCAGGCATGGCGGTGTGTACCTGTAGTTCCAGCTACTTGGGAGGCTGAAATGGGAGGATTGTTTCAGCCAGGGAGATGGAGGCTGCAGTGAGCTATGTTCATGGCATTGCACTCCAGCCTGGGTGACAGAGCAAGGCCCTGTCTCAAAAATAAAAATAAAATAGGCCTGGTGTGGTGGCTCACACCTGTAATCCCAGCACTTTGGGGGGCTGAGGTGAGTGGAGGTCAGGAGTTCAAGACCAGCCTGGCCAACATGGTGAAATCATGTCTCTACTAAAAATACAAAAGTAGCCTGGCAAGGTGGCGAGCGCCTGTAATCCCAGCTACTTGGGAGGCTGAGGCACGACGATAGCTTGAACCTGGGAGGCAGAGGTTGCAGTGAGCTGAAATTACGCCACTGCACTCTAGCCTGGGTGACAGAGTGAGACCCCATCTCAAAAATAAAAATTAAAAATAAAGTAAATGTGAGACACACACAAGTGGACAGGTGGGCTCTCCACACAGTGAGCCCCGATAGGTGGGACAATTCTAGCAGAGTTCAATTGTCACTTCCCAGCCTGTTCCTGATACATAGGGATGGGACAGATGGGGTTTGTGCTTTGCATAGAGAGTTGACATGAAGTTTGACAATTGAAATCACACAGGGTTTCTGCTTTGGATAAAAGGTTGACCTCTAGATCTGTGCTTCCCAAATTTGAATGAGCCAGGCATGATGGTGCACACCTGCTACTCTGGAGGCTGAGTGGGGAAGATCTCTTGAGCCCAGAGGTTCGAGGCCAGCGTGGGCAACATAATGAGTCCTGTCTCTAAAAACAACAAGAAAAAAGTTTTCAAAAAAAGAATGCACCAGGTGAATGACATCACCTGGGGATCTTGTTAAAATGCAGATTCTGAATAGGCAGATTTGTTCAATCACCTGAAGACTGCTATTCATCAAGAAATGTCAATTAGGCCGGGTGCAGTGGCTCACGCCTGTAATCCCAGTACTTTGGGAGGCCGAGGCAGATGGATCACTTGAGCTCAGGCATTCTAGACCAGCCTGGCCAACATGGCGAAAACCCATCTCTAGTAACATTACAAAAATTAGCTGGGCATGGTAGCCTGTGCCTATAATTCTAGCTACATTAGCAGGCTGAGGCATGAGAATCACTTGAACCCAGGAGGCGGAGGTTGCAGTGAGCCGAGATTGTGCCACTGCACTCCAGCCTGGGCAACAGAGCGAGGCTCTGTCTCTAAGTAAATAAACAAATAAGTAATGGCTGGGCATGGTGGCTCAGGCCTGTAATCCCAGCACTTTGGAAGACCGAGGCAGGCGGATTACTTGAGCTCAGAAGTTCAAGACAAGTATTTTCTTTGCAAGGATATAGAATAGAGTTCCAGAGGAAGTTCACCAGATTAGCAATCCTGTGAAGACAAGAACGGCATTGGTCTTGTTCAGGGCCGTGTTCTCACCATCTGGCAGAGTAGAGTTGACATATTTTGAAAGAGTAGAGTTTGTGAATCATTCTTAACAGCTTTATTGAGATATAATTCACATACTATACAATTCACCTATTTAAAGTGTACATTTCAATGGTATATTTAGTAAATTTGTGGAGCTGTGCAGCCACCATTTTCATGCTCCCAAAAAGAAACCCCACACACCTTATCATCACTCTGCAACCCTCCCATTCCCCTACACCTCCAAGGCAACCACTAATCTACTTTACGTCTCTATGGATTTGGCTTTTCCGGATACTTTGATGTAAATGAAATCATATACTATATGGCCTTTGTGTTTGACTGCTTTCACTTACTATAATGTTCTCAAGGTTCATCCATGTTGTGGCATGTATCAGTACTTCATTCCTTTTTTTTTTTTTTTTTTTTTTTTGAGACAGAGTCTCACTCTGTCACCCAGGCTAGAATGCAGTGTCACGATCTTGGCTCACTGCAACCTCTGCCTCCTGGGTTCAAGCGATTCTCCTGCCTCAGCCTCCTGAGTAGCTGCGATTACAGGTGCGTGCCACCATGCCTGGCTAATTTTGTTTTGTTTTGTTTTCAGACAGAGTTTCACTCTTGTCCCCCAGGCTGGAGTGAAACGGCACGATCTCAGTTCACTGCAACCTCTGCCTCCTGGGTGCAAGCGATTCTTCAGCCTCAGCCTCCCGAGTAGCTGAGACTACAGGCACAGGCCACCATGCTCGGCTAATTTTTGTATTTTTAGTAGAGATGGGGTTTCGCCATGTTGGCCAGGCTGGTCTCAAATTCCTCACCTCAAGTGATCCACCTGCCTTGGCCTCCCAAAGCACATTACAGGCGTGAGCCACCGCACCCGGTATCCTTCTATATTTTATAAATCTGTGCAGTGAATATATATTACTTTTGCAAGGACAAAAATTAATCTGTTATTTAAAAAGTTATTCTTCGTTATGAAATATGGGTGGCATTTTTGTAAAAAGGAAGCATCCCCTATTGCCTTATCCCTCTGGAAGTATTAACCAATTGGAAATAGTGAGGGAGCTGTTTACTAAATAACTTTACACAAAAAAGAAGCAGGAGGGGAAGTTACTATAAACCAACAACAACCAGTTAGGGGACATAGTGGTAAAAATACCTCCTTCATAGGAGAACAAAGACCAATCCCTAGAAATATTCCTAACAGGAAATGTATAGGAGCCTGAAGAAGAAAACTGTAAAACTATGAAGGAACTAAAAGAAGAAGGAAAGAAATGGGGAAACACCATACTTGCTGAAGAGAAGGCTCCACTTCATAAAGCTACCAGCTTTTCCCCAAAAGAATCTACAAATTTAGCCCGGGGCAGTGGTTCACGCCTGTAATCCCAGCACTTTGGGAGGCTGAGGTGGGAGGATTACTTGAGGTCGAGAGTTCGAGACCAGCCTGGCCAACATGGTGAAACCCCATCTCTACTAAAAATACAAAAATTAGCCAGGCATGGTGGTGGGCACCTGTAATCCCAGTTTCTCTGGAGGTTGAAGCAGGAGAATCGCTTGAACTCAGGAGGTGGAGGTTGCAGTGAGCTGAGATCGCACCACTGCGCTCCAGGCTTCTCCTGCCTTGGCCTCCCCAAAATGCTGGGATTACAGGTGTGAGCTACCATGGGCGACAGAGTGAGACTGTCTCAAAAAAAAAAAGAAAGAAAAATCTACAAATTTAACAAAATCACAAACTAGACCTGCAGTGAGATTTCTCTTGTAAAATGTAAAGACATCCCACAGTTGATCTGCTGAAACAAGCGTGCATTATCCTATTGATTCTAAGACACTTTCCTTCCCCTACATTTTAACATTTTTGAGCTCAACTTGCATCTTATGTTTAGTGAACTTAGCTGTCAAGATTAGCCAGCAAAGTTTTGAATAAGAGTAATTGAAATCACAAAATTATAATAATTAACCCTCTCATATCATGACAGATGAAGTGGACGGAAATAAGTAAGAATGCAAAAGATCAGAATTCTACAAATATTTTAAGCTGAGAACCCTGGAAATATACAACATACTCTGCCTCTCCAGTACCAATGGAACAGTCACAAATACTGACCCTACAGTGAACTATTTGGAGGAAAATTCCACAGAATGAAAATAGCACAGACAGCACTCTGTGATCACAAAGCAATGATACACGGCAGTTTTTAAAATACCATAATAATGGGACTTTCTTCTTTTCTTGCTTTTTAAGACAGGGTCTCCCTCTGTCGCCTAGGCTGAGTGCAATGGTGCGATCACGGCTCAGTGCAGCTTCATCCTCCCGGACTTAAGTGATCCTCTTACCTCAGCCTCCCAGGTAGCTGGGAATACAGGCGTGTGCCACCACACCCAGCTAAGTTTAAAGTTTTTCTTTTGCAGAGACAGGGTTTTGCTATGTTGACCAGGCTGGTTTCGAACTACTGGCCTCAAGCAATCCTCCAACCTCGGCCTCCCAAAGTGCTAGGATTATACGCATGAGCCACCCCTCCTGACCAAGACTTTCTCAAACAGCTCTTATGGCAAAGAGCAAGCACAAAGCAAAGTTGCAGCACATTAAATAAAAATAATAAAAACAACATATAGAACCTGCAGGGTTCAAATAAAAATGTCCTCAGATGAAAATTTATATCCTTAAAAACCTACATGAGTAAATAAAAAAGAACACAAAGTATAAAATATAAAGAAATAAGAAAAGAATAAAATGAATCAAAGGAGAATGGAGGAATTAATAAAGATAAAACGAGACAGTATTAAAATAGAAAATAGCGGCCATTCGCAGTGGCTCACGCCTGTAATCCCAGCACTTTGGGAGGCTGAGGTGAGTGGATCACGAGGTCAAGAGATGGAGACCATCCTGGCCAACATGGTGAAACCCCATCTCTACTAAAAAAAATACAAAAATTAGCTGGGCGTGGTGGCACGAACCTGTAGTCCCACCTACTTGGGAGGCTGAGGCAGGAGAATCACTTGAACCCGGGAGGTGGAGGTTGCAGTGAGCCGAAATTGCACCATTGCACTCCAGCCTGGCGACAGGGCAAGATTCCGTCAAGAAAGAAAGAAAGAAATAGAAAGGAAGAAAAGAAGGAAGGGAGGGAGGGAGGGAGGGAGGAAAGAAGGAAGGAAGGAAGGAAGGAAGGAAGGAAGGAAGGAAGGAAGGAAGGAAGGAAGGAGAAAATAGTGAGAGCAGAATAAATGACTAAATCCAAAAGTTGCTTATTTGGAAGGGGGAAAAATGAAACAAAAAGCAAGCTAACCTAATCAAGAAAAGAAGGCAAAAGGCTCAAATGCACAAAATAAGAAACGATTGGGGGAAATAACTATAGAAATAGAAGAAATGTAAATAATCATAGGAGACTGTTCTGCTTACATTTGGATACAATCGCAAATTTCCTGGGAAAATATAATTTGGAAAGGCAGAAAATTTAAATAGACTGATTTCTTTAGGAGAATAACAACCCAAGAGAACACAGAATGAAAAAAAAGACACAAATTATAAGATAAAGTACTAGGCATATATGCCTCGTCAGAGATTTACAAGACTTACATAAGGTAAATTGTAAATAGTCCTGAGGAGAGGAGTCCGTCCAAATGAAAATGCTTATCATGTCCTTCCTAAAGTAATAGATAGATTTAATGTCACTCAAATAAAACAGGCCAGGCATGGTGGCTCATGCTTGTGATCTCAGCACTTTGGGAAGCCGAGGCAGGTGAATCGCTTGAGACCAGGAATTCAAGACCAGCCTGGCCAGCTTGGTGAAACCCCTTCTCTACTAAAAATACAAAAATTAGCCGGGCTTGGTGTGCATGCCTGTAATCCCAGCTACGGGAAGCTGAGGCAGGAGAATCACTTGAACTCGGGAGGTGGAGGTTGCAGTGAGCCAAGATCGCGCCACTGCATCCAGCCTGGGCGACAGAGCCAGACTCCGTCTCAAAAAAAAAATAATAAATAATAAATAAATAAAATAAAATAATTTTTAAAAAATGGCCGGATATGGTGGCGCGCGCCTGTGGTCCCAGCTACCCCGGATGCTGAGGTGGGAAGATCACTCGAGCCCGGGAGATGAGGCTGTAGTAAGCTATGATGGCGCCACTGCACTCCAGCCTGGGTGACAATGAGAGACCGAGACCCTGTCTCAACACAAAAAAGAAAAACAATGATGGGGACATGGTTGGGAGAATAATGGTCCTCCAGAGTTGTCCACTTCCTGATGCCCGAAACCTGTGAATGTGCTCTTCCCTGGCAAGAGGGAACGAAGGTTGCAGGTGGAACTTAGGTTGCTGGTCAGTTGCTGCTGAGATGGGCAGATTATCCAGGTGAGCCCAGCATAACCACAGGGATTCTTGGAAGCGGAAGAGGAAAGCAGCGTGAGAAAGACTCAGCCAGCCACTGAGGGCTCCGAAGGAAGGAAAGGAAGAGCCAGGGAACACCCGGCCGCCTGCAGAGGCTGGAAAGGGCAGGGAGCAGAGCCTCCCTGACAGTCTCCAGAGAGGAGACTTCACAATCCTGTGGACACCTTCACTCTATAAACCGTGAGAACCCTTTTGGACTTCTGCCCTCCAGAACTGTAAGATATTAAATCTGTGTTGTTTTAAGCTATTAAGTTACAGAAACAATAGTAAACTAAGAAAGGGGGCTAGACCTACCCAATATTAAAACTCGCTATAAATCCTCAATAATTAAAATGGTATGGAAATGGGTGGGGGTGGTGGCCCATGCCTGTAATCTCAGCATTTTGGGAGGCCGGGACGGGTGGATCACTGGAGGCCAGGAGTTCGAGACCAGCCTGGCCAACATAGCAAAACCCCGTCTCTACTAAAAATACAAAAAAATTAGTTGGGTGTGGTGGCCTGCACTTGTAATTCCAGCTACTCTGGAGGCTGAGGCACGAGAATCCCATGAACCTGGGAGTTGGAGGTTGCAATGAGCTGAGATCGCACCACTGTACTCCAGTTGGGGTGACAGAGCCAGACTGTCTCTCTCTATATATGGAAATCTTTGGAGAGACAGAATGAGAGAGCAGAATACCAAGTCTAGAAAATAGATTCAAAGAGACAAGCCTTTGGTATGTGACATCATAAACCAGTAGATTTTGTGAACTACTATCATTTCACTTCATTCAAGCAAGGCGGAAACAACTGGATAGACCCCTAGAAAAAAAATTATTAGACTCGAACCTTACACCAACCTCAGGCTATACTGCAAATAGATCAAAGAGCAAAATGTAAAAAAAAAAAAATGAAGGCAGAAATAGACTAGAAGTAAAGAATGAATTATTTTAAAACCTCAGAATGTAAAAGCATCTCTTACTACAACACAAAATGCAGAAGCCATAACTCACACTTGTAATCCCATAACTTTGGCAGTGTGAGAGAGAGGATGGCTTGAGCCCAGGAATTTAAGACCAGCCTGGGTAACATGGAGAAACCCATCTCTACAAAAAAAAAAAATTTAATTAGTCAGGTTTAGTGGCTCGTGCCTTTAGTCCAGCTACTTGGGAAGCTGAGGAGAGAGACATTGCTTGACCCCAGGAGTTCGAGGCTGCAGTGAGCTGTGATCACACCACTGCACTCCAGCCTGCGCCACAGAGGGAGACAAAAAGAAAAGAAAAGAAAAGAAAAGTTTTTCCATGGCCAAAACAACCATACTCATATTCTAAAATAACATTAGAGTCACAGAAATGTTGTGTCTTGTGTTGGTGGTTACATGGGTGTATTGCATTTGTCAACATTCATCAAACTGTACTTTCAAAGCACATTTTATTATTAACGTAAATCATACTTCAATAAAGTTAATTGTTAGGAAAGTAATTGATAAGATGGGGGAAAAAGAAAATAGAAAAGTCATATGATAAGATGGGAAAAATATTTGCAAACACATATCATAGTCTAAGTAACATGACAAGCTGGGAAAAAATTATTTCCCAACACATATCATAGTTAAAAGTTAATCTCTTTCGGGCCGGCGCAGTGGCTCATGCCTGTAATCCCAGCACTTTGGGAGGCCAAGGCGAGTGGATCACGAGGTCAAGAGATAAAGATCATCCTGGCCAACATGGTGAAACCCTGTCTCTACTAAAAATACAAAAATTAGCTGGGCGTGGTGGTACGCATCTGTAGTCCCAGCTACTCAGAGGCTGAGGCAGGAGAATCGCTTGAACCCAGGAGGCAGAGGTTGCAATGAGCTGAGATTGCGCCACTGCACTCCAGCCTGGGTGACAGAGCGAGACTCCGATTCAAAAAAAAAGAAGTTAATCTTTTTCATATTTAAAAGGCTTCCAGAGCCAGGGCACAGTGGCTCATGCTTGCAATCCCAGCACTTTGGGAGGGCGAGACGGGAGAATCATGAGGTCAGAAGTTTGAGACCAGCCTGGCCAACATGGTGAAACACCATCTCTACTAAAAATATAAAAATTAGCTGGGAGTAGTGGCAGGCGCCTGTAATCCCACCTACTTGGGAGGCTGAGGAAGGAGAATCGTTTGAACCCAGGAGGCGGAGGTTGCAGTGAGCCCGGATCGTGCCACTGCACTCCAGCCTGGGCGACAGAGCGAGACTCTGTCTCAAAAAAAAAAAAAAAAGCTTCTAGAAATTTATAAGGAAAACATCAACTGAGCAAAGGATACCAAGAGTTGGTTGGGAGAAAAGATAATTCAAGTAGAAAGATAATTCAAGGCCAGGTGCAGTGGCTCATGCCTATAATCCCAGCACTTTGGGAGGCTGAGGCTGGAGGATCACCTGAGGTCAGGAGCTCGAGGCCAGCCTGGCCAACATGGTGAAACCCCGTCTCTATTAAAAATACAAAAAATTAGCCAGGCATGGTGGCAAGAGCCTGTCATCCCAGCTACTAGGGAGGCTGAGCCAGGAGAGTCACTTGAACCTGGGATGCAGAGGTTGCAGTGAGCCGAGATTGCGCCATTGCACTCCAGTGGGGGTGACAGAGCAAAACTCCATCTCAAAAAAACAGAAGGAAAGAAAAGATAATTCAAGTAGCTCATAATCATATAAAGAGATGTTCAATCTCATTCCTAATAAGATACTTTTTTTTTTTGAGATGAAGTCTTGTTCTGTTGCCCAGGCTGGAGTGCAGTGACACGATCTCAGCTCAGTGCAGCCTCTGCTTCCTAGATCAAACGATCCTCCTGCTTCAGCCTCCCGAGTAGCTGAGACTACAGGTGTGTACCACCATGCCTGGCTAATTTTTGTGTTTTTAGTACAGACGAGGTTTCACCATGTTGGCCAGGCTGGTCTCGAACTCGTGACCTGAAGCAATCTGTCTGCCTTGGCCTCCCAAAGTGCTGGGATTACAGGTGAGCCACCCCAAATGGACATAAGATACATTCTTCAACCATCAGATTAGTGAAAATCCACAGGATTGGCAAAGCTGTGGGGAAACAGGCACTCTTGTCCTTGGTGGATGGGAGTAGAAATTGGTGCACCCTAAAGAGGACAAGTTGGCAGTATCTATCAGAATTAGAAAGTCATATGCTTTTTGACTCAGTAATCCCTCTTCTAGGAATTTACTTCAGAAATATATTTCCACATGTGCAAAATGACTTCTCAATACAACCACTGATTGCCATGTAGCCCCTCCCTTCCCCCAGGTCTTCCGTATCACTCTCTCCCAGCATGCAGGCCTCACAACTAAGGCCACGTCCTCAGAGAGGTCCTCCCTGACCCCCTTGGCTAACGTGGCCTTGCCCCTCACCCGTATCCTTCAAAGAGCTCATCACTGTTCTGACTGTCTTATTCATCAGTTAATCCAGTATCCTTCTCAAGAATCTTAACTCCAGGGGGCAGGGAGTTTTTCTGTCTTTTAAAAAAAATTGTTTAGGTCTGGGCACATGCCTGTAATTACAGGCTCGCATCTGTAATCCCAGCACTTTGGGAGGCTGAGGCAGGCGGAACACCTGAGGTCAGGAGTTCAAGATCAGCCTGGCCAACATGGTGAAAACCCGTGTCTATTAAAAATACAAAAATTAGCCGGGTGTGGTGGTGCATGCCTATAATCCCAGCTTGAACCCAGGAGGTGGAGGTTGCAGTGATCTGAGATCACACCATTGCACACCAGCCTGGCCGACAAAGCAAGACTTCATCTCAAAAAAAAAAAAAAAAAAATTTTTTTTATAGAGATGGGTCTTGCTATGTGGCCCAGGCTGGTCTCAAACTGCTGGCCTCAAGCGATCCACATGGTGTGAGCCGCCATGCCCAGCCTGCTGGTTTTTAAAGAGCATATTTAAATGAAAAGAGAGACAAATTTAAAGGACCCTTGGTTTAAATAGAGCAGGTTGGAACTACCTTCAGGGCAGCCCACGGTCCTGGCTCTGCCATGCTCCAGAACCACCTGGAGCCAGGAGGGGACACCCAAGGTGTCTCTCTGCAGAGGACAGCGGCCTGTTGGATAGACAGACAATGAGTACCCTGATTTCTGATTTAAGAGAAGAACAAGCAGCTCCTTGGGAAGCCCCAGTGTCCCCTGCGGTCCACTGTCCCAGGACTGCAGGCAAAGGGACGCCTCCTGACTGCAGATTGGTCAACAGCAGGCACGGGAGTGAGGACCGGGATCCAGGGAAGCCGCTTCCCTCTGTCTATCAGTCTGCAGCCCTGGATCCCAGCTCACTCCACTAGGGTTTTCCCAGATAAAGATGACTCATGAATTTCTGTGAATTATCCAGAGGGCATTTTAATTCAAATGGCCCCATCGCTGCCCTGTCACCACTCCCACCAGCCATGCCAGGGGTCAGCCAGGGGTCACCTTGAAAACAAAGTCTCTCTTTGGGAAAGAAGCCTCTTTTTTTTTTTTTTTTTTTTTGAGACAGAGTTTTGCTCCTGTTGCCCAGGCTGGAGTGCAGTGGCACAATCTCGGCTCACTGCAAACTCCACCTCACAGGTTCAAGCGATTCTCTTGCCTCAGCCTCCCGAGTAGCTGGGATTACAGGCATGAGCCACCACGCCCAGCTAATTTTGTATTTTTAGTAGAGACAGGGTTTCTCCATGTTGGTCAGGCTGGTCTCAAACTCCTGACCTCAGGTGATCCGCCCACCTCAGCCTCCTAAAGTGCTGGGATTACAGGTGTGAGCCACCACACTCGGCCAGGGAAGAAGCCTCTTGAGGCCACTATGGGGGTGGCTGTGTATCGGGGCACCAGGTGGGAAGGCAGCTGGGGCCTGCCCAGGCTGGGGAAGAGAGCACGGGGGAGTGGAGGGTGATGGGGTAGCAGGAGGGAGCGGGGGAAGCTGGGTCTCCAAGCACAGGCTGACTTGGGAATCCCATCGCAAACGTGCCCCACCCTGGTCTCCAGCTGTAGGAGCAGTGATAAGGATGAGGACAGGTAGGAGGGACTGAGATTAGATGAGAGCAATTGGAGCCTGCAGACAGACCCCTGACACTGAGGGAGTGAGGTGACCTGGTGGTCACTGTTCCAGGCCAAGCACCTTTGTTCAACTGTCAAAAACTAGAAACAGGCCAGGCGCGGTGGCTCATGCCTGTAATCCCAGCACTTTGGGAGGCTGAGGTGGGTGGATAACTTGAGGTCAGGAGTTCGAGACCAGCCTGGTCAGTATGGTGAAACCCCATCTCTACTAAAAACACAGAAATTAGCCAGATGTTGTGGTGCATGCCTGTAATCCCAGCTACTCGGGAAGCTGAGGCAGGAGAATTGTTTGAACCCAGGAGGCGGAGGTTGCAGTGAGCCAAGATCGAGCCACTGCACTCTAGCCTGGGTGACAGAGCAAGCTCTGACTCAAAAAAAAAAAAAAAAAAAAAAAAAAACCTGAAAACAGCAATAATGCCAGTGGTACCCAACACGGCTACAGGACTTGTGCGGTGCCAGGCATTGCTCAAAGAAGTCACTCATTGAATTGCTGGTACCCAGGAAGTCTGGCCTCAAGCCTGTGCTCTGCACCCGCTGAGAAGACCCCCTCTTTCTAAACCCCGGACACTGTGCTGGACACACAGCCTCTCACTCACCCCCACTGCACTCCGGGGGGAGGGCACTGTTACCATTGTATAGACCAGGAGGCTGAGGCTCATCGAGATGGAGCCACCTGAAGTGGCAAGTTGGTAGCATTGTACCTCTAATGACTCACTGAAACGCCTGCATAAAAATCCAGGTGCAGTGGCACTCACCTGTGGTCCCAGCTACCTGGGAGGCTGAGGCAGGAGGAGCACTTGAGCCCAGGAATTTGAGGCCAGCTTGGGCAACACAGTGAGCCAAAAATAAATAAATACAATACAGGTAAAGTGCTTGTGTATAGGCAGTGTGGTGCAGGTGTGTGTATGCCTGACCTAGGTCCCAGGAGTGACTAAGGGACACGCAGAGTGGGGCTCTCCAATCAGAAGCTCTCGCTCTGGAATTGGTTATGGAGGGTCCCTAGACCTCCGCATGTAATGCTTTGCTGTGGAGGCTGTCCTCTGTGTTCAGCAGTGTCCCCACACCAGGAGCACAGCCTGTGACAGACTGGCACGTCTCCAGACACTGCCACACGTCCCTGTGCTAAAGGCATCTCTTCGGACCTGGGCTGGAGCATTCATTAACCCGCATGGTGGCTTAGGCATAATTTTCCATGGGCGAAATGAGTAGTATTGAAGACACTATGCTATTTGGTTGGCTACAGTATTGCTCAGGCACCTTCCCCTCACACGAATAGGTGTGGGACTCTGGCAGACCACACGGCCTGACACCTACGGAGGGGCCCTGGGTCTGCGGCTCCCACAGGGCCTCTGCCACTCCAGCCGTGACACACACACACATGCTGTCACCAGCCTAGGATGTGCACAAAGCCTGTAGGTCTGAGACCAGGGACATGAGCTTGGAGGCACTGGCCGGATTCCTCAGACCTCTGGGGCCCGTTTGCCAGAGCAGAGCCGAGACCTGCCTGAGACCTGCCTTCATTGCAACCCTGGCACAGCTGCAAGGGAAGAGAGACGGGTGAAGGGCTACTTCCCCTTTCCATCCAAAAATAAACAAACAAACAAAAAACGCCTGAGCTTGATGAACACACGCACTGGTCAGGCTTAGCTCCATGCGGGGAGGATGTAGATTCAAACCCAGGTGGGCTGAACTCCAAAGCACTCTTCGGCCAACCACTGGTCACTGGAGTGAACTGCCCCCAACCCTCTGTCATCTCAGGGACACAGACCCTGCCCCCCTCCACAGGGCTGGACAGCAGAGCAGCTTCCCTCTACAAAACGGTCTAAAAGACAAAGAAAGACTTCCATGCCCTGCTGCTGCCTGGGAGAAGCCTGAGGTTCCTTTCTGGAGTGACGTCTCCATTAGACGCACAGGCCCACGCATGCGCCCACGAACATGTGTGAATTACTTCTAGGATCAGAGGACAAAAAATGTTCTTTAGGTCAAAGAAAATGTGTTATTATATAATAGTAATTATTCATTATTATACCAAGTTGTAATATGCACTTCTCCTTTTTTTTTTAGAGAGAGACAGGGTCTCGCTCTATCACCCAGGCTGGAGTGCAGTGGTGGGATCACAGCTCACTGCAGCCTTGACTTCCTGGGTTCAAGTGATCCTCCCACCTCAGCCTCCTGAGTAGCTGGAACTACTCTGGCACTGCACCCGGCTAATTTTTTTTTTTTTTTTTTTTTTTTTTAAGACGGAGTTTCGCTCTTGTTGCCCAGGCTGGAGTGCAATGGCGTGATCTCGGCTCACAGCAACCTCCGCCTCCCGGGTTCAAGCCATTCTCCTGCCTCAGCCTCCGGAGTAGCTGGGATTACAGGCATGCGCCACCATGCCCAGCTAATTTTGTATTTTTAGTAGAGACGGGGTTTCTCCATGTTGGTCAGGCTGGTCTCGAACTCCTGACCTCAGGTGATCCGCCCGCCTCGGCCTCCCAAAGTGCTGGGATTACAGGCGTGAGCCACCGCACCCGGCTGCACCTGGCCGCACCCAGCTAATTTTTTAAAAATTTCTTTAGAGACAGGGTCTCTCTATGTGGCCCAGGCCAGGGTGCAGTGATATGATCATAGCTCACTGTAGCCCCCAACTCCTGGACTGAAGCAGTCCTCCCACCTCAGCCTTGTGAGTAGCTGGGACTACAGGTGTGAGCCACCACACCGGGCCCTATTTCTTATTGGAAGGGCCCCTGCAGGCCAAGATGCTCGGTGCCCAGGGAAGTCATAGCGCAGCCCTGCCCTTGACCCCTTCCAGCCCTGCTGGGAGTCTGTCCCCAGCCACCTCCAGGCCACAGACTCGTTCGCCATCTCGTCCCCACCCAGGAGCTGTGTTACACAGATCACTTTAGCGTTTCCCACGCTAAACCACTGGAACTGAGGGTTTTATCTCCCACTCTCCTTGCTCCCAGTTCCGCATGGCCCCTGGCCTGGCTGAGACAGAGTCACTGGAAGTGCCCAGCCGGACCTCATACTTGACCTTTCAGCCTCTTACTTAACCCTCACAATGCAGGACGGTAGCCTCCACTGGGTCCTGTTCAGCCCCTACTCCTAGAAATGGTCTGGGGGGTGAGGGTGGGGCCCCCTGGAGAGCCCTTGGACTTGTGTTTGCGCCATCGCAGTAGTACATCCACCCCCTTCTGCTTCCGCAGAACCTGGCCGGCTCCTCCCCATCCCAGGGGGAGAGGCTCCTCTTGCTCCCACTTCCCTCCTTTAATTTCAGCTACTACTCTTAGGGGTGGGCCTTTGTTTACTTTGCATTTTCCTTATTCCTAATGAGATTAAGCATATTGCCTTAGGTTTACCGGCTTCCCAATCTCCTCTTCTGGGAATTATCAGTTCCTATTCCTTTGTTCAGTTATCTGCCTTCTTCTTCTTGATTCCTGGGAGTGGCTGATAAATCCTAGATGACCATCCTTTCTCAGGTTACTCCCGGCCCCTCACCTTTTAATCTGAAATTGTTCTGTGTGTGTGTGTGTGTGTGTGTGTGTGTGTGTGTGTGTGTGTGTGAGAGAGAGAGAGAGAGAGAGAGAGAGAGAGATACAAGCTTTAAATACTTATGTGGCCAAATCTGTCACGGGTTTTCCTTCTGTTTTAGAGTTTGGAAACTGCTTTCTCGTCTCTAAGATTAAGTTGCTAATCTGTTAACCACTGGTGTCTAATTCCCTGGGGAAGAAGCTTGTCTTCCCAGCCAGGCTGCAAAGTCCCTCAGGACATGGCTCCATCTCCCCGCTGAAGAAGGCCTTGGTCAAGAGATTCCACTGCTCCTCAGAAATACCCTGAATTTGTCCCCTCCTTCCCACCTCCACCCCTGCTCGCCAGGACCAATCCCTGCCTCCCCCTCACCCTCTGCCCCACATGAATACCGCAGTGATTTTTTAAAAAATATCCATCAGAGGCCAGGCGCTGTGGCTCACGCCTGTTCCCAACACTTTGGGAGGCCGAGGCGGGTGGATCACCTGAGGTCAGGAGTTGGAGACCAGCCTGACCAACATGGAGAAACCCCGTCTCTACTAAAAATAAAAAATTAGCAGGGTGTGGTGGCACATGCCTGTAATCCCAGCTACTCGGGAGGCTGAGGCAGGAGAATCGCTTGAACCTTGGAGGCGGAGGTGGCGGTGATCTGAGATGGTGCCACTGTACTCCAGCCTGGGCGACAAGAGTGAAACTCTGTCTCAAAACAAAAAGCCAAACAGAAAATACCTGATATAACCCAAGGTCCAACAATAGGGGGTTGTTAAATAAATTAAATTGGTTACATATTATGAAGCTGTAACAAAGAATGGGGATGAAATGCGATGCAGTATTCTGGATTAAGTCTTGGGCCAGAAGAAGGACATTAGTGGAAAACTGGTGCTATCTAAATAAAGTCTAAAATGTAATCAATAGTGCGCTGGGCACAGTGGCTCACGCTTGTGATCCCAGCACTTTGGGAGGCTGAGGGGGAGGATCACTTGAAACCCAGAGTTAGAGACCACCCAGGGCAAAATGGCAAAACCCTGTCTCTACAAAAAAAATTAGCTGGGTGTGTTGCTGCATGCCTGTAGTCTCAGCTACTTGGGAGGCTGAGGTGGGAGGATCGCTTGAGCCAGAGAGGTCGAGGATACAGTGAACTGTGATTGTACTACTGCACTCCAGCCTGGGTGATGGAGCTGGATTATTTTGATGTCTCAAAATAATAATAATAATTTTAAAAAATATGGTGTTTTCAAGGAGAAAAAGACACACATATCCCTGTAAGAGTGTACATTAGAGCAACCTTTCTGGAAGGAAATTGGATATATTCATAAACCACCCCCTCCCTTTCCAAAAAAATGTGTACACCTTGACCTAAAGATTCCTTTTATCCTAAGGAAATAACTGGACAAGGAACAAAAGGATGTATTTACAAAGTTGTTCACCACAGCACTGTTCATAATGGTGAATGAATGAAAACAGCTCAGAATAAGGAATTGGTTTTACAAAATGATGGTGCATCTATACAGTGAAATATGATGAAGCCATTATAAATGATACAGAGCCATATTGATAGAGAAAGGATATGTGCAATATATTGTCCTCTAAAAAAAGCAAACTACAGAATAATTTTATAGGTCTAATATGAATATACATTTGATGTGCACATATGCTGAAAAACTTGAGTGGTTATCTCTGAATAGTAATTTATTTTTTCGAAAATTTCTCCTAAAATCTCATATTACTTCTGTGGGCACACAGCTTCCTTAACTGGTTTACTTTTTGTACACAATATTTATATGTACAAATATACATTTCTCCTTCTCAGTTATGTCTCTGAAGCTCTGAGTTAAACCTTAAGGCCCAGACATGAATACAAAAAGCCCTGGCCGGGCACGGTGACTCATGGCTGTAATCCCAGAACTTTGGGAGGCTGAGGCGGGTGGATCACGATGTCAGGAGTTCAAAACCAGCCTGGCCAAGATGGTGAAACACCATCTCTACTAAAAATACAAAAAATTGGCCGGGTGCAGTGGCTCATGCCTGTAATCTCAGCACTTTGGGAGGCCGGGGCAGGCAGATAATGAGGTCAGGAGTTCGAGACCAGTCTGACCGACATTTTGAAACCCCGTCTCTATTAAAAAATACAAAAATTAGCCAGACATGGTAGTGGGTGCCCGTAATCCCAGCTACTCGGGAGGCTGAGGCAGGAGAATCGCTTGAACCTGGGAGGTGGAGGTTGCAAGTGAGCCGAGATGGCGCCACTGCACTCCAGCCTGGGCAACAGAGCAAGACTCCATCTCAAAAAACATACCAACAAAAAAAGCCTTGCCTACAATTTTTATTTTTGTTGCCTATTGATATAAACATCTAGGAATGAGTACTCAACAAGGAAAAGGTAAAAACAATTAGCCTTAGGAAGAAAAGAGTAAAAATAAGCACAATGTCAGTCTACCAAGGAGACATGGTGGTTCCATGTTCTGAGAACCCCTAATTGAGAGTGAACTGCTGGCCTGGAAATGAGCGTTGACTCAGGAATGAATTATGTATGGCCGCTGTTAAATATTTTATCCATCCTTTTTTTTTTTTTTTTTTTATACTGAGTCTCACTCTGTCACCCAGGCTGGAGTGCAATGGCGCGATCTTGGCTCACTGCAACCTCCGCCCCCCAGTTTCTTGCGATTCTCCTGCCTCAGCCTCTCAAGTAGCTGGGATTACAAGCATGCACCACCACACCCGGCTAATTTTATCTATCCTTAACCATTATTTGTCTTCACAAAGCAAATAAGGAAAGAAAAAGAAAATATCCACACCATAAGCGTTATCAGCTTTGTCATCTCTCCACTGCAAAACAGCCACACAAACTCTCCTGAAGAGGACAAACTCTAACCGGGTTTAAAATACAAGACCAATGTGGCACTACGACTGAGGAATGTCAAGGTGGCATTGCCTCATCTGTCAGGTTTGTCATCCTTCATAATCATGAACGTTTTGCTCTATAGAACCTGCTGGTCTAAAAACCACATGGCCAGGCACAGTGGCTCAAGCCTGTAATCCTAGCCGTTTGGGAGGCTTGAGCCCAGGAGTTCAAGACCAGCATAAGTAACATGGTGAGACCTTGTGTCTACAAAAAATTTAAAAATTAACCAGCTGGCCGGGCACGGTGACTCATACTTGTAATCCCAGCACTTTGGGCGGCCAAGGCTGGTGGATCACCTGAGGTCAGGAGTTCAAAACCAGCCTGACCAACATGGCGAAACCCTGTCTCTACTAAAAATACAAAAATTAGTCGGGCGTGGTGGCATGCACCTGTAATCCCAGTTACTCGGGAGGCTGAGACAGAGAATCGCTTGAACCCGAGAGGCAGAGGTTGCAGTGATCCGAGATCGTGCCACTGCATTCCAGCTTGGGCAACAGAGTAAGATTCCATCTCAAAAAAAAAAAAAAAAAAATAGCCAGGCATGGTGGCACATGCCCGTGGCACACAGCTACTCAGTAGGCTGAGGAGGAAAGATCGCTTGAGCCCAGGAGGTCGAGGCTGCAATGAGCCGTGTTATTTGTGCTATACCCAGCCTGGGTGACAAAGCAAGACTATTTCAAAAAATAAAAATAGGCCAGGCACGGTGGCTCACGCCTCTAACCCCAGCACTTTGGGAGGCTGAGGTGAGTGGATTGCTTGAGCACAAGAGTTTGAGACCAGCCTGGCCAACACGGTGAAACCCCATCTCTACTAAAAATACAAAAATTAGCCGGGTGTGGTGGCAGGTGCCTGTAATCCCAGTTACTCAGGAGACTGAGGCGCGAGAATCACTTGAGCCCAGGAGGTGGACACTACAATGAGCCAAGGTCACGCCAGTGCACTCCAGCCTGGGCGACAGAGTAATACTATCTAAAAAAAAAAATTAAGTAAAAATAAAAATAAACTGCGTGGTGTATGGCTTCTTGGTGACGCCCAGGCAAAGGGGGCTTGTATCCCCCTGATATCCACACAGTGAGTGGTGAAGGACAGCTGGGATAGCTGAGGCCTGGTCAAGGGCTGATGTCGCCCATTCAGCCTCTCCCGTTTGGCCAGCTTCCCGGCCACTCTGTCTGCTCTCCTGGCGCGTCTCCCTTTACCGTTTATTTTCTCCCTCTCTGCTGGCCCTGTCTGCTCGGCTGTTGGAAACACATGCCAGCCCTACTGGGCATGGGCCCTGTGAACACGAGCCAAGGCACCCTGGGGGTGGAGGAAGGACACTGAGGCCAGCTCACCAGAAGAACCCTGATGTGTTTCAATTGAGTTGCAGAGGTTTATAAACCTCTCACCTTCAAAAGGGGACTGAAAAATTATTACAGTTTGTCATTTTCTAGTGGGATTTGTTTGTAATCACTTTTCCCATATTGTCTGGCATTGTGTATATGCGTGTGCTCTAGAAGTTTAATTTCACATCTAGATAGATCAGAGGTGTGTGTGTGTGTGTGTATAAATGCATATGCCCAGTTTAAAATCAACTAGTCGAAAGTCATGTGGAGGCCAGGCACACTGACTCACGCCTGTAATCCCAGCACTTTTGGGAGGCTGAGCCAGGCAGATTGCTTGAGCCCAGGAGTTTGAGACCAGACTGGGCAACATAGTGAAGCCTCATCTTTACAAAAAATACAAAAATTAGCCAGGCGTGGTGACACATACCTGTAGTCCTAGCTACTCAGGAGGCTAAGGTGTGAGGTCACTTGGACTCAGGAGTTTGAGGCTGCAGTGAGCCATAATCACACCACTGCACTCCAGCCTGGGTGACAGAGCAGGACCTTATCTCAAAAAAAAAAATGGGGTGAGGGGAAGAAAAGAAAAAAAGAAAATTAGCCGGTGTGATGGTTCATGCCTGTAGTCCCAGCTACTTGGGAAGCTGAGGTGGGAGGATTGCCAGAATCCTTGAGCTCGAGGTTGTAGTGAGCCATGATCGTACCACCGCACATGAGCCTGTGTGGGAGACGGCAAGACCTTGTCCCTTTAAAAAAAAAAACAAAACTGTGTGGGTGTGTATTTTTAAAGTCAAGGAGCTTTTTCCACATTTTCTTGTTTCACCAGGTAAGGATTCAAACAATTGAAATCAACATTCTTTGTAAGTTACCCTGTGTGGATTGTTGCTCCTGAGAATGACTGATTTGAGATTCTTGGTGATTCTAGGGTTCGTCACTGGTCCACCTGAGAAGCAACACCGTTCAGCGTTGCTGTACTCAGGCAGTCGTCATCACTGGCATTACTGGAAAGCCTATGTTCTAAGTCTCTCCTTGAATTCCTCCTTACCTGTGCACGTATTTACCAAGTTAATGATTTAGTTTCTGAGTCACTAAGCATACACATTTTTGCCTGAGTCATTTCGGGTTCATACCTGAGACAGCAGCTGAAGCCCTCTGGGAATGCAGGAGAAAACCTGATATGCAACTTACCTACCATTTATTGAAGGGTATCACATGCTGGCAGAGAAGCAGCCTGGGAACAAAACTCTTATGTTCTATAAGAACAGTGCTGGGTTTGAGTGTAACCTGCTCCAGGTCTTAGAAACAATGGTATGAATGCTGTTTCCTTGTAGTTGCAAGCATTGCTAAGAGACTGAGCGAAAGAGGAATGCTGTGCTGATACAATCTGGAGGGTGGAAGCATTAGGCAAATTCTAGCCTTTCTTGTCCTTTCTTCTGGTAGATAACCTAGCACAAAAACTCCGCCTGGAGTTTTCAGAGGCTCACTTTCTGCACACATAGAAGGATTTGTGTGAGGAGTTACTGGCTTTGATCAAAATTGCAATTCTGATGAATCAGATTTTACCAATTTAGGAAGCGGGATTCTCGGCCGGGCGCGGTGGCTCATGCCTGTAATCCCAGCACTTTGGGAGGCCGAGGTGGACGGATCACGAGGTCAAGAGATTGAGACCATCCTGGCCAACATGGTGAAACCCCGTCTCTACTAAAAATATAAAAATTAGCTGGGCGTGCTGGCACGTGCCTGTAGTTCCAGCTACTTGGGAGGCTGAGGCAGGAGAAGTGCTTGAACCCAGGAGGCAGAGGTTGCAGTGAGCCCAAGATCATGCCACTGCACTCCAGCCAGGGCAGCAGAAAGAGACTCCGTCTCAAGGAAAAAAAAAAAAAAAAAAAAAGGACATTTCATATGAAAATCTGGATTTCTACCATCTTCTGAAAAGTTAAACGAGCAGGGCTGGGCGTGGTGGCTCACGCCTGTAATCCCAGCACTTTGGTAGGCCGAGGCAGGTGGATCACCTGAGGTCAGGAGTTCAAGACCAGCCTGGCCAACATGGCAAAAGCCCATCTCTACTAAAAATACAAAAAATTAGCCGGGCATGGTTGCAGATGCCTGTAATCCCAGCTACTTGGGAAACTGAGGCAGGAGAATTGCTTGAAGCTGGGAGGCAGAGGTTGCGGTGAGTCAAGATTGTGCCATTGCACTCCAGCCTGGGCAACAAGAGCAAAACTCAGTCTTAAAAAAAAAAAAAAAGTTATAAGAGCTGACAGCACTGGGCCCACACATACCCAAATGACAACCATCAAATGTGGTGGCCCCTGCCTTGTTGGGGGCGGGCATCTCCTGTTTACCAGCCCCACCTGCCCTGCCCCACTCTGGCCCTTTGGGCATTTGAATTTGCAACCTCCTCTCTGAGACCCATGGTCCTATCATTTCTATACTTTGAAAGTAATAGAATTTGAAACTGCCATTTCAGATTGAAGTTTATATTGCATTTATATATTCCTTATATATTCAATTTATGTCAGTTTTATTTCATATATATATATTTTTTTCTTTCTTTTCTTTTCTTTTCTGTTTTTTAGAGACAAGTCTTGCTCTGGCCCAGGCTGGGGTGCAGTGGCATGATCATAGCTCACTGCAGCCTCAAACTCCAAGGCTCAAGCAATCCTCCTGCCTCAGTCAGCTTCCTGAGTAGCTGGGACTACAGGTGTGCACCACCATGCCTGGCTAATTAAAAAAAATTTTTGTAGAGATGAGGTCTTGCTATGTTGCTCAAAGTCCTGGGCTCAAGTGATCTGCCCACCTCAGCAGATGTATTTAAAATAGAATCAAAATAAGCAATAACACTTGAAAACAGAAGTCCTGGCATAGTCACTGTTAGGAGTTTTAAGTTTTTCCTTTAAATGTAGAACACTGCCACTGGTCTCTATATTTAATTTCCACCATTTTCCTTTGATAGAGCACTGCTCTCTGTCCCCAATTTACTTTGTGCAGGACATTTTATAAAAAATGTATTCCCAAATACTCTTTAAATCTACAAGGCAGCAGGAGCATTGATTGAGGCCAGGAGTTCGAGACTAGCCCAGGTAACATAGTGAGACCTTGTCTCTCCAAAAAATATTAGCTGAGTGTGGTGGCACGCATCCATAGTCCCAGCTACTCAGAAGGCTGAGGTGGGAGGATTGCTTGAGCCCAGGAGTTTGAGGCTGCAGTGAGTTATGATCGCACCACTATACTTCAGCCTGGTAACAGAGCAAAAGAAAAAAAAGAAAAAAAGCTGCAAGTGATACCCACTGTGTTCCCTCCCCTGTAGTTCTTCCTCTTTCTTGTGGTAAAAGAACCCTGATCCCTGATTTTTTTTTTTGGGGGGGGATGGAGTTTTGCTCTTGTTGCCCAGGCTGTAGTGCAATGGTACAATCTCGGCTCACTGCAACCTCTGTCTCCCGGGTTCAAACGATTCTCCTCCCTCAGCCTCCCAAGTAGCTGGGATTACAGGCATCTGCCACCATACCCGACTAATTTTTGTATTTTTAGTAGAGACAGGATTTCACCATATTGGCCAGGCTGGTCTCAAACTCCTGACCTCAGGTGATCCACCTGCCTCAGCCTCCCAAAGTGCTGGGATTATAAGCGTGAGCCACCGCACCTGGCCGATCCCTGATTTTTCTTTAGGGGACCATCCCTCCCTCAATAGGTCCAGAATTGGGCCCATGACCCAGGCTAGGACAATTAGGAGTTATAGGGATTGGGTTAGGGATGGGCACATGACTGAGACAGGGCCAATGAGGGTGGTCTCTGGGCTTTGGCTGTCACCGTGGGGGAAGACAGGCTCCCTGCCAGGTGGTTGGTAACGTGACAGAATGTTGCCAGAGTTGCTGGAGGCCATCTTTGCCACCATAAGGAGGGACTTGGCCTAAGGGAAAAAAGGTAACAGGGGAAAACAAAAGCAAGAAATGGAGAGGGATTCCAGTTTATGCTGTAAAATAATACAGTAGCCACTGTCTACATGTGGCTATTAACATTTAAATTAATTAAAATGACATGTAATTGGAAATCCAGTTTCTCAGTTGCACTAGCCACACCTCAAGTATGCAGTAGCCACATGGGGGCTAGTGACTCCCCTCTGGACAAAGCAGAAAGTTCTATCAGATAGCACTGTGTCCGATCTGTGCTGAAATCTTAGCCCTGATTTTTCAGTTACACGAGCCAATCCATTCCTTTGAATCTAAGTTGGAAGTCAATTGGAGTTAGGTGTATTCACAAGCCAAAGAATCCCAAGGCACCTCCCACTCTGAACACTCTGACTACTGACCAGCCCCATTAGTCACAGATTTAGGTATCATTTGGGTGCTTTCCTTTTATTCAGACCAATGCCAGAGAAAGTCATTACTGAGTTCAGAAACGTGGTTAAGCAAACAACACTCGAGAATACTGGTGCCAGGTCACCATTTTCTATTGTTTCTTCAATAGGAAAACAATCAAAGATGCGGAACACGTAGATATAGAAAACACATGTCTTTCATCTGGATCCATTCAGGTTATCTTTTTCTTTTTCTTTTTTTTTTTGAGACAGAATCTAGCTCTGTCATCCAGGCTGGAGTGCAGTGGCGCGATCTCAGCTCACTGCAACCTCCACATCCTGGGTTCAAGCAATTCTCCTGCCTCAGCCTCCTGAGTAGCTGGGATTACAGAGGGCTGCCACCACACCCAGCTAATTTTGTATTTTAAGTAGAAACAGGGTTTCGTCGTGTTGGCCAGGCTGGTCTGGAACTCCTGACCTCAAGTGATCTGCCCCCCTCAGCCTCCCAAAGTGCTAGGATTACAGGTGTGCGTCATTGCACCTGGCCCCATTCACGTTTTTAATCAGCACAAGAATAATTAGAACATCTCATTTATTTTTTGAGACAGGTCTTTCTCTGTCACCCAGGCTGGAGTGCAGTGGCACTCATAGCGCACAGCTCACTGTAGCCTCGACCTCCTGGGCCCAAGCGATCCTCCCACCTCAGCCTCCTCAGTAGCTGGGACCACAGGTGCATGCCACCATGCCCAGCTAGTTTTTGTATTTTTTGTAGAGATGGGGTCTCCCTATGTTGCCCAGGCTGCTCTTGAACTCCTAGGCTCAAATGATCCTTCCACCTCAGCCTCCCGAAGTGCTGGGGTTACAGGCATGAGCCACCACACCTGGCAATATATTTTATTTTATTTTTGCCAAATCACTTCTCACCTGATAAACCAATATTGAATCAAACTGATATGATGTACCTGTTGACATGGTGAAATGAAGATATAACATCACCTATATAATATTCCTGATAAAAATGCATAACTTAAATCTAGTTTTTTTTTTCTTTGAGATGGAGTCTTGCTCTGTCATCCAGGCTGGAGTGCAGTGGTGCGATCCTGGCTCACTGCAAACTCTGCCTCCCGGGTTCAAGTGATTCTCCTCCCCCAGCCTCCCAAGTAGCTGGGATTACAGACATCCGCCACCACACCCAACTAAATTTTTTGTATTTTTAGTAGACATGGGGTTTCACCATGTTGGACAGGGTTTTGGACTCCCGAACTCAAGTGATCCACCCACCCCGGCCTCCCAAAGTGCTGGGATTACAGGTGTGAACCACTGCGCCCAGCAACTTGAATCTAATTATGAGGAAACAGATAAACCCCAACTGAGGGACAGTCTATGAAACAATTTGTCTTTACTGTTCAGAAATGTCAATATTATGAAAGGCAAAGAAAAGCTGAAGAACTGCTCCAGATTAAAGGGGCCAAAAGAGATGAGACAACTCAATGTGATGCCTTATTCTGGGTTGGATCCTGGATAAAAGGAAAAAATTTCTGTAAAGGACATTACTGGGTCAATTGATGAGATTCTAGTATTGGTTATATATTAGATAATATTGTAGCAATGTTAAATTTTTTGAATTTGATAACTGGGGTTGTATAAGAAAAAATATAAGAGAATGTCCTTGTTCTTAGAAAATATATGCCTAAATCTAAAGGGGATAAAAGGGGAGAATCTCTTTAATTCTGAAGTGGTTCAGGAAAAAATACACAGATAGCAAATGTGGATATAACCTGGACAAAGGTTATGCTTTTCATGCAGCTCTTTTCTATGATGGAAATTATTTCAAAACAAACAAACAAACAAAAAAGCTAGCAAGCAGATAATACAGTACCTTTATTCTCCTTTAGGGAAAAATATGCTAGTCTTTCCCATGGCAAATATCTCAAGTGAAAAGTAAAGCACTTCACAGTGTTTTCAAACAGTGCATCCTGACATTGTTTTTGGAATGTTCCAATACACATCCTACAAAAGTGAAATAGAAAATCAGAGCATTTTTCATTATTATATGAAAACATAGATGTGTGTGTCCTGGATTATAGTGTTCAATGCATTTCTTACTGTGTATTGCAGTTTTTTAAAAAAACTTTTGAGAGCCCCTATAACAGGGTGACCCATATTGCAATCTACCTGAGACAGATCTGGTCTGAGCCTGTTCTACTGGAATAGTTCATGGCAAACCCATTCATTCTCAAAAGTGTCCCAATTTGGATTATAAATTATAGTCACTCTTATTTTAAGCCACAATTCCTTTTTGTAACAGAATATGGTATGGATAAATGTGCATGGTACTGCCAAAAGACTTCAGCTTTTTCTGTACTTTTTTTTTTAATATGGAGAACGAATTTGCATATTATTTATATGACTGAAAATTATTTTTAAAAAGTTATCTTTACTTACTCATGCTGTATTATCTTGTTATCCATCCCTTGGGATTATAATGAACTAGATAATAAGGGTATTAAATTTTCTTTATTTTCTATTACACAGAGAATACTGCTTTTAGAGTGAACTTAATTCCCAAAAGAGAGCTTTTATAAATGGAAAAACACCTATAGCTTGTAAATAAAATACAAACTCCATTGAATTTTAACATTAACTTATAAAATACAATTGTGTTGTAAAGCAACTGGATAAACACATTAGCTTTTAAAATATTATCTAAGTCTTGTTTTTAGGGAAGAATTTGGTAGACATATTAAGGATCTTTTTTTTTTTTTTTTTTTTTTTTCTGAGATGGAGTCTCACTTTGTCACCCAGGCTGGAGTGCAGTGGCGCGATCTCGGCTCACTGCAAGCTCCGCCTCCCAGGTTGACGCCATTCTCCTGCCTCAGCCTCCTGAGTAGCTGGGACTACAGGTGCCCGCCACCATGCCCGGCTAATAGTTTTTTGTGTGTTTTTAGTAGAGACGGGGTTTCACCGTGTTAGCCAGGATGGTCTTGATCTCCTGACCTCATGATCCGCCCACCTCGGCCTCCCAAGGTGCTGGGATTACAGGCGTGAGCCACCACGCCCGGCATTAAGGATTTTTAACCAATTAATTTCCTTTATATTTACCTTCTAATGCCCAGACATCCACCCAATGACAATCATTTGACTGCACATATACTTCGTTTGGGCAATGAAGACTTATTTTGATTTCCAAAATATCTTTTCTGACAGTACTTAAGTACTTAGCATGTTATGTGATCATAGCTAGGAGGCACTGGGTTTTGCTTTACCCCACAGATAACAGCCATCATCATCACGTGATATGCCATCACAAGATAAAAACAAAGGCTTTCCATGTTTAAAAGCAAAACATTCCCGCAAAACACTCCCAAAATTGTGCTTAGAAGAACTCAGCTGCCAAGTCGCTGGTATACATACTTCCAAGTTAAACCCCACATCAAACTGAAAGACGGGAAACACAATCAGAAGTGGTTCTGTCAGTTGCTGTTAAACACTTGAGCACCTAAAGGCAGAACACAGAGGTCTGGTTTTTGGTAAATTTTTGTAACTTTAGTTTTTCCTCAAAATCAGATTTAATCAAGCTCTTACTCAGCACTGGAAACTAGGAAGCAACAGTGATTTAAGATGCAAATTGCAGGGCCGGGCGCAGTGGCTCACGCCTGTAATCCCAGCACTTTGGGAGGCCGAGGCGGGCAGATCACAGGTCAGGAGATCGAGACCATCCTGGCTAACACGGTGAAATCCCGTCTCCACTAAAAATACAAAAAAAATTAGCCGGGTGTGGTGGCCAGTGCCTGTAGTCCCAGCTTCTTCGGAGGCTGAGGCAGGAGAATGGCGTGAACCGGGGAGGCAGAGCTTGCAGTGAGCCGAGATAGTGCCACTGCACTCCAGCCTGGGCAAGAGAGCGAGACTCCATCTCAAAAAAAAAAAAAAAAAAAAAAAAAGATGCAAATTGCATTGGGGTCATTTTTTGGGAATGAAAGGGATGTTTTAATTCTGCACCATTGTTTCATGGACCCAAAACCCAGAGATGAGTATCGGGTACTGAATGCAACTCAATCAAAGGTGTGAAGAGTTCTGTGTGCACAATGTTCCATTTATACTCAGGGGATTTTTAGTGTTTTTAACTTGGCGGGAAGTAATTAGGATTGTCCTATTGTCCTCTAAACTTGTTGGCAGAAGAGTTAGTGCAATGACCAACTAAGCCAATGACAGGGTGGCTAATTTGGAATTAGAAATGGCTCAGGAAGGGTTGTTCTTTTTCTCAGACCTTTTTTTTTCTTTTTTTTGAGATAAGTCTCACCCTGTTGCCCAGGCTGGAGTGCAGTGGCGTGATCTCAGCTCACCGAAACCCTCACCTCCCGGGTTCAAGCGATTCTCCTGCCTCAGCCTCCCAAGTAGCTGGGACTACAGGCATGCGCCACCATGCTCAGCTAATTTTGTTTTTATTTTTAGTAGAGACAGGGTTTCACTATGTTGGCCTGGCTGGTCTCCAACTCCTGACCTCGTGATCCGCCTGCTTCAGACTCCCAAAGTGCTGGGATTACAGGCATGAGCCACCATGCCTGGCCTTTTTCTCAGAGCTTTTAAGTTTTTCAGCATAAACTGAATTCAATCCACACAGGCCACACTAGACAGATGGTAATATTAATAAGTATAACTAAGTGAATTTGAACTTCAGAAGATAAGCTGTCACATTACAAACTAGTTTCAAATAATCTTAAAGATAACTTTGGGTGAATGGCTTGCATAACCTTTCACACTATCATAATTAACTACCTTTTAAAAGTTACCTTCCAGCCCACAGCCATATGGTCATACACAGTTGCAGAAAGTGCACATACAATTCGGGGTCCATCTTTTAACAATTAAAAGTTAAGGAAGCAAGGATTTTGTTAAAACTCAGGGGTTTTCTCCCTACCTATTTGATATAATGGGCACCTGGTATTTGTGGGCAACTTTTCATATAATTTCAAACAAGAAAGTAGCCTTTATACAAGTCTATCTTTATTTGTAAAAAATAATATACAACTAAAGCTAATTTGATTTTTAAAATCAAGATTCATTTAGTGATAATGTACACTTTATAATAAAATTGTAGTAAAATACTGACATTTGATAGTTATAAACAAAGTATCATTCATGTAAAAATCATGTTATAGCATGTAAAATTTAATTAGAAAATTCATAGCTCACAAAAGTACATATATTTTGTTGATAGCTCGAGAACATTATCATAAATTTACTTAAGATACAGAACAAAATTCACAGTTAGGCTTGACGTTTAGTACTATAAAATTTTATGTTGCATCCACTGATACTTTTGTTAATAAGGTGCACTTGAAATAACTGATTCAGCCTACCAATGAGCTGATATTTTATCGTATAACCAGGATCTATTGGTTTTACAATATGTCTAGTAATCAATTATTTCACCAATAATTTAAGAAACAGAGATCTAGTTGAAAATACCATTGACAGATACCCTTAACAGGATAATTAAAATAAAAAGCACTAGCAGCTTTGATTTCCATTTCCATGAATGTGTACAAGATAAATCTGTATTTTACAGTTAAAATTTGTACAAAAAGTCAAGCCCTGAAGTAGTTTTTCCCCCAAAAGTTCTGATGTTAAAACTTTAAAAAAAAAAGAGAGGTAGTGTGTAAAAATATTTTTACTTAAAATGTTGAACCCCTGCACCACTTATATTATAAATGAAAGTTAACCTTCTACATACTAACATTATTTTGCCATTCAAGAGTCAAATTTATAAGACTCACAGAATGTTAAAGCCGGAATGCCATTAAAAATAGTATATAAATGGAAGAACTTCAGTGAATTCAACATAAAGTACGTCGTATTACATAATGTGCAGTCAGTGAATAGTTTACTGATAATATGCTTAGTGGTAATGTGAACAAAATACATTGAAGTATTCTGAGTCAAGTGATCTTCATGTAATCAAGACTTCTTCATATATATTTTACCATATAGAGAAAACATCCTTCAAAACGGAGTCATTTGAATCTTCATTGTTTTAATAGCACACAATTGTTAAAAAGGTATTCATACTAGCCCTATCATAAACTTAATTAATAAATAACTCTCCATAAGCCATAGGGAACTTATGTACTTCATAGTATTTTTAGTTTCTATATACAAGCATACAGTTGTGCTTGTGCACATTGTACAATAAAATCAGGCAAGGAATTAAAGTTAGCAGCCTTACTCTTAGCTTGTTCTAAGTGGATGCACTGGAAAGTAATAAATAGCCTCATAAAATTAATAGTGATAAACTCTACCTGTCACAGGTGAATACTATGTAGTTTTCATAAAGTGTAAGCAGTGTTTCCAGAAATCTCATGAAGGAAAACCCAATTTTTTTTTTTTTTTGGCATAAAAAGTGCACAAGTTTGTCCTATGTGTTAAAACATCTTAATTTGGATGTATTTTTTATCCAAAATGATGCATACTTGGATGCATTAAAAGCATACCAACAAAAATACACACACTAACAACAAAAGGAATGATTTCAAATGAGACTGGGAATGGGAACAAGAATAGGTTAAAGGAGAGACTTCCATATTTCCAAAGTCAAGAGAATTGCCTTTTAAAACATAAATTATATAGCCATACAGAATTTGCAAATATGAAAGTTATAGGAAGGACAAACAACAATTTGAACAACTGTTGCAAAGTTTCATAACTCAAGAAAAGATGCCTTCCTGGCTGGGCGCTCATGCCTGCAATCCAGCACTTTGGGAGGCGATGGACGGATCATTTGAGGTCAGGAGTTTGAGACCCACCTGACCAACATGGTGAAACTCCATCTCTACTAAAAATACAAAAAAATAAGCCAGACATGTTGGCGCACACCTGTAATCTCAGCTACTCAGAAGGCTGAGGCAGGAGAATTGCTTGAACCCAGGAGCTGAGATCGCACCACTGCACTCCAGCCTGGGTGACAGAGACTCTGTCTCCAAAAAAAAAAAAAAAAAAAAAAAAAAGCTTCCTGAGCTTTGTAACATGGGAAGCAACTCCTAAAAACAGCCAAGTGGTTTGATTCTTAGAAACTGGCAATGCACAACCGGGGACAGTGGCTCATGCCTGTAATCCCAGCACTTTGGGAGGCCGAGGCAGGTGGATCAGGAGGTCAGGAGATCGAGACCTTCCTGGCTAACAAGGTGAAACCCCGTCTCTACTAAAAATACTAAAAATTAGCCGCGCGTGGTGGCGGGCGCCTGTAGTCCCAGCTACTCAGGAGGCTGAGGCGGGAGAATGGTGTGAACCCGGAAGGCAGAGCTTGCAGTGAGCCAAGATCGCGCCACTGCACTCCAGCCTGGGCGATACAGCGAGACTCCATCTCAAAAAAAACAAAAAACAAAAAACGAAACTGGAAATGCACTTGAGAACATCATTTGTTACAATTTATTAGAAAGGAACATTAAAAAAACAAAAATCAAAATAGGCTGAGCATGGTGGCTGTAATCCTAGCACTTCGGGAAGCCTAGGCAGGACTGCTTAAGCCCAGGAGTTCAAGACCAACTTGGGCAACACGGCGAAACCCTGTCTCTACAAAAAATACAAAAAGTAGACAGGTATGGTGGTACGTGCCTATGGTCCCAGCTACTCAGAAGGCTGAGGTGGGAGGACTGCTTGAGCCCAGGGGACTGAGGCTGCAGAGAGCTGTGATCATGCCACTGCACCCCAGTGTGGGCAACAGAGTGAGACCCAGTCACTAAAAAAAAAAAAAAAAAAAAAAAATCAAAATAAAATATTGGGAACATAAGACCTTTAAGAGCTGAGGTCCCCAATGTACCAAAAGAGAGAATCAGACTTCACATTAGAATTTTAAAAATACAGTTAAAGGAAAAATTAACTGGGCTCTGCACAGCAGGTTAAATATGCAACCACTTCCAACAGAAATGATCTAGTCTTCTCACATAGTTCCAAGAATGTGCTTTAACATCTGATTCTCCACAGACAAAACACCAAAAGCACATAACTTCATCAGCAAAGGCCCCTTTGTTTTGGACTTAAATTCACCTCTGATCCACCAAAGTTTATATTAACAATTATCAAACTACTACATTAATATTGTAAGCTTGCAACGCTACTCATCTCATGCCTATTCCACGTCACTGGTCAGAGGTATATATGCTTTTAAACTAGCCAAATGTACAAGTCCTCATGGCATCCTCTCTCTGAAAACATTCAAACAACGGTTTCATAATGTTATGATTGTTCCATCTTCTTCTAAGAGTTTTTGATCTGGAGCATGTGTTTCAAATTCCGTGTTTGAGCTGCTTGCTATGGCTGCTAAGCTCACTTCATTAGAGGGAATAAAGCCATTCTGTCCAGACTCAAAGCTTAGCTCTATCTGTGTTAATGACTCCAGGCTCTCAGTATTAGGAACAGCTTTTGGAATCTGCTGTGGCACTCCATTGTCTTCAATGATAATGTCATCTTCTTCGCTGTCTTCATCCTCTGGCTCAAAGCTTGGTTCAATCTGCTGTGGGTAGCCAAGAAGGCTGTTATCAGTAGACTGGCCAGAACTGCCAGAAGTCCGACTGTTCCTCACAACATTATTCCTCTGGTTTGCCGGTCTCACTGTTATGATGAGGTTACGGCTATTTGCAATCATCATGTCTGTTACTTGATCAAGGCTCTTCCCTGAAACTTCTATGCCATTAACTTCTAAAACTTCATCATTAACAGCTAATAGTCCTGTACTTTGAGCCAGACCTCCTGGGACAAGCCTGGATATAAAGATCCCTGGAACCTTTTCTAAGCCATGTGGTGTTACCCTGACACTGGAGCCATCCCGGATGTAGAATCCTAGGGGTTTCTCCGTGCCGTATTTGTAAAGACGTACCCTACGATGCGTTTCTGGGAGAATATCCACGTCTATAATAGAAGACACAGGTCTAAAGTCTTGGGGCATACTAATGACTATATGTGGCTTTTTTCTATGGTTGTCAGGACGCAATACGTTGGTTAAAACATTCTTCTTCTTTATTAGTGTATCTGTACCAAAGGCACTGTAGTCTGCTTCTTCTGTTTAAAAATAAAACAAAATAATTATAGAAATGCTGTAAAAATATCTATTCACTTGCAGCTGAATCTGTACAGAAAGGATAACTCAAAATATATTTGGTATATAAACAAACCAGCTAATAAGCTTATTCTAATCAGATCATAATCTAGTACAGTAGTAAAATGCTATACCAGAAAAAACCACTAGGTGGCCATCTCAAATACACATCACAAAATAAACCAATGTTGAAGTTAAATTTGATAGAGCTCATTCACTATTAAACATTAAATATGGCAAATGAAACTATGATAGATCTTACATATTCTTTTTTTTTTTTTTTTTGAGATGGAGTCTCGCTCTGTTGCCCAGGCTGGAGTGTAGTGGCGTGACCTCGGCTCACAGCAACCTCCACCTCCTAGGTTCAAGCAATTCTCCTGCCTCATCCTCCTGAATAGCTGGGACTACAAGTGTGTGCCACCACACCTGGCTAATTTTTTTTTGTATTTTTACTACAGATGGGGTTTCACCGTGTTAACCAGAATGGTCTCGATCTCCTGACCTCATGATCCACCCGCCTTGGCCTCCCAAAGTGCTGGAATTATAGGTGTGAGCCACTGCACCTGGCCAGATCTTACATATTCTTAAACATCATTAAATATATATGTATTTTTACTTTTTTTTGAATAGGGTCTTGCTATGTTGCCCAGGCTGGTTTTGAACTCCTGGCCTCAGGAGATCCTCCCACCTCAGCCTCTCAATGTGCTAGGAGTACAGGTGAGAGCTACTGTGTCTGGCCTTAAAACATCATTTTAAACCAGCTACTTAAAATACATTTCTCCTTCACTTGTTTAAAAAACTTGTAACGTGGTTCGGTGCGGTGCCTCACGCCTATAATCCCAGTGCTTTTCTGGGAGGCCATGGTGGGTGGATCACTTGAGCCCAGCCTGGGCAAGAGCGTGAGACCCTGTCTTTACGAAAAGTAAAAAAAAAATTAGCCAGGTGTGGTAGCGTCTACCTGTAGTCCCAGCTACTTGAGAGGCTGAGATGGGAGGATGGCTTCACTCCAGGATTCAGGTCTGCAGCGCACTATGATCACTGCACTCCAGCCTGGGTGACAAAACAAACACACGCCTGCAATTTGCATGTTTATCATATTCAACTCAAAGACCTGAAATGGGATATTTGATTCTCAAGGTAAATCAAGAGAGTAAAATCATATACCAGTATCAGAGGCTGAGTGGGCAGATAATGTAATTGATGCTGGTGCATATCAAACAAACAGGAATTTGGTATTCTGCAAATAACACTCTCCCTCAGTTTTCTGTTGCTATTGTTTGAGATGGAGTCTCGCTCTGCCGTCCTGGCTGGAGTGCAGAGGCATGATCTCAGCTCACTGCAACCTCCACCTCTCAGGTTCAAGCGATTCTCCTGCATTAGCCTCCCAAATGGCTGGGATTACAGGCATGTGCCACCATGCCCAGCTAATTTTTGTATTTTCAGTAAAGATGGGGTTTCACCATGTTGGCCAGGCTGGTCTTGATCAAACTCTTGACCTCAGGTGATCCACCTTCCTCAGCTTCCCAAAGTGCTGGGATTACAGGCGTGAGCCACCTCGCCCGGCAGGAATTCTTGATCTCTCATTTTCATTTTGAAAGAGGCAGAGTAGAGTTTTAACATTTTTCTTTACTGTGTGAAAAACTATGCATAAAATGCAATGATATTTTGTCCTCAGTAGTGGTGACACAGACAATAGGAAGTAGTAGAACTCTGGCAAACTGGAGAGCTCCTGCCTCATTTAGATAGCATAACTGCTTCTCAGTTCCTGGCAGATTTTCTTCATGCCAGAAAGTCTTGTTTTTAGGCAAAATCTTCCGATCTTTAAATACTGCCACCTAATTAAATAATAAACTAAAAGGGAAAACAGAACACTTAACACCAGATATGGTTAAATTATATGGCTGAAGGAAGATAGTCTATACACAAAACATTTCTTCAGAGAATGAGAGGTAAAACAGAAAATGAAACTAACAGCAGAAACAAAAGTTAAAATAGTATTTTCAAAAATAACTACAATGAGGATAAACTAAAAAGTGAAATTTACATGAATTAAAAAAAAAAACAACTTCAATAATGCCTCTCCCTGGTTTTCTAGTGGCTAGGCAAAAAAAAAAAAAAAGAAAGAAAAGAAAAGAAAACAAACAAAAAATAAATGACTTCCCTCCTCCTCCACAAAAGAAATAGCTGAAAATCCTAGTCTCAGCTGCTGCCACAGAAAACACCAATCTCACCATCTTGCGTTTGTATAGCGCTTCAATTCATATTCTCTTGCTTAATCCTGAACCCCCTCATTGCTAAACTATTATCATCTTCACTTTATAACCAATAAATTAAGGGTACAACGTAAGATACACAGAAAGAACTAGAGCCCAGGTTTTCTTACTAGGCTAGTATCTTCAAGTCACAATAATGAATGCCAAGTATCAATTATGTCAGAGTACAGGGAGCTTTAGTATTCTTTTCTGATGCTCCGTGAACACTCTTCAAAATCTAGTTTCAGATAAATATATAAGGTTAGGGGTACCTTATTTTTTTGGCATTTTTTTCCCCTTGGGGACACTTGTAATCATTTATAAGTATTTGCATTGGGCTCTTCAGAGACAGAAATGTATTTATACTATGGCTTTGGATATAAATCCATTGGTACAACAATCTTTCTGGCAAAAAAACCTATCAAGAATAGTCTTCTGGTAATGTGTTTTCTCAAAATCATACACATTTCTGTTTTAAAACAATCAATAAGGAAAGTCTACATAACATTTATAAGGGAAATTCCAGACCATACAAACTGAGAACAATATTACGTTGCCTACATACCTACTCATGGGAAACCTAACCAAAAAAACTCCAAATCTGCATAATTTGGCATCACATCCAGACTCCATTTGAATGCTCTCTGCTAAATTCTCAAAAGCAATATGCCCCAGTACAAAGCCACCTTTGTTCTCCCATCTAGCTAATCAGTTTCCAGCCACTGGGAAAGAAAATATTTTGGCAGAAAGCCAGGGTTCAGGGTGTTAAAGTGTAAAGGTGAATGTCCACAAGGAATTGGAGTTGACTTTCTACCTGAACACTATCAGAGCATTAAACTCAGAATGAGATGGAAAGTTTGAAAACTTGATCATAGCAACTGTCCACTTGTATAAATTCACTTATGCAACAGTACATGATATGGGCTGATACAGCAGCACCGCATTTATCCCAAGCCTTTTCTTCAGCCAATGATCTCAGCTAACTGAACAGACGAGGATCCACCTAGAAGGCCTCTAAATAGTCAAACTGGATGTCTTACTTTCTTACACACAAATAGTGGCTGTTCTTCACTTATCCTGCAGGGCTTCCCTCTGAACCTCTTACTCCTTAAACATTAATTCTGAAAAGCCTAGTAATCTCATTCCTTTGCTCATAGAGGGTCATAAACCACACATTCAGAGCAAAGGGTAAGGATCCACTCGTGGGTGGCAGGCAGATATAAGACATAAAAGCTTTACAGTGAGTAAAAAGCAAATCTAGAAAAAAAAAAAAAAACTTCTCCATAAGTTCCATCAGTATCCCCATACAATAGCAAAACAGCAATGATTATAGTACAGTTGTCAACAAAGTTCAAGATTATGCCCCATTTGAAGTTCAGAGGAAGAAATCAAATAATGAAATAATGTTTTAAAATGTTCTAATCCAGAGGTTGACAAATGTTTTCTGTCAAGAGTCAGACAGTAAATGTCTAGGTATTACAGGCCATATAATCCCTCTTGTAAAAGCAGCCACAGACAATCCATAAAATAATACGTGGCCAGGCATGATGGCTCATGCCTGTAATCCTAGCACTTTGGGAGGCCGAGGTGAGAGGACTGCTTGAGCTTAGTAGTTCAAGACCAGCCTGGGTAACATAGCAGGACCCTGTCTCTACAAAAATAATTTTAAAAATTAGCTGGGCATGGTGGTTTGTTTGTGCCTGTAATCCAAGCTACTTGGGAAGCTGAAGTGGGAGGATCAGTTGAGCCTGAGAGGCTGAAGCTGAAGTGAGCTAAGATGGCACCACTGCACTCCAACCTGGGCAATGGTGAGACCCTGTTCCAAGAAAATTTTATATGCAAAAACAGCCAGCAGGCCTTAGTTTGCCAACTCTTGCTCTAATATAAAATGGTTAAATGAGATAGATCTGGCAACTTTCTTTTAGACGGCGTTTTGCTCTGGAGTGCAATGACACGATCTCGGCTCACTGCAACCTCCGCCTCCTGGGTTCAAGTGATTCTCCTGCCTCAGCCTCTCGAGTAGCTGGGATTATAGGCACCCACCACCACGCCCGGCTAATTGTGTATTTTTAGTAGAGACGAGGTTTCTCCATGTTGGTCAGGCTGGTGGCGAACTCCCGACATTGGGTGATCCGCCCGCCTTGGCCTCCCAAAGTGCTGGGATTACAGGCGTGAGCCACTGTGCCTGGCCAGATCTGACAACTTTAAAAAGATTAAATATCACTTAAAGCAAATTAAATCTTCAAACTTTGCAGACCCCTTCATTCCTAATACAGAAAAATTAATCACCAAATATTTAACGAACACTGACTATGTGCCAGGAATTGTGCTCTGTGGTAGATTTGGTGAATAAAATAGGTATGGTGCCTACTTTCATGGTGCTTACAATCTAAAAGAGGAGATGGCAACTAACAAATAATTTCAAATACCGTAATTAAATTATAACAAAGGTGCTGAGAGCTATAAGCACACCACGCTGGGGAAGTATGTAAAGGGGACCTGGCCTGGCTTGCAGGGGTAAGGCAAGGCTTCTCCGGGGAAGTGATTCTGAGAGGAAAACCAGCCAGAGGCTAATCAGTAGAAGGCAAGAAGAATGTTCCAGGCACAGGACTCGACAATATCCAGAAGAGGGAGGGCCAAAGAAATCCAATACAGCTAGAACAGAGGGTGAAAAGCGGGAGGGAGGGAGGGAGTCAGGAGCTGAGTCAGAGGCAGCCAGGGGCCAAACAGACAAACAGGGCCTCCTGGGAAGTACCAAGGTTTACAGACTTTAGCCTAAGGGCAAAGGAAAGAAAACCAAGGATTTTAAGGGAAGACAGTGATAGTGAACTCATTTAGTTTTTCTACAAAGTTCACTCTGGCTGCAGGCTGGAGAAGGACGTGGAGGGGGAGGACAAGAAGCTACTGCAGCCAGCGCAGTGGGTCACACTTGTAATCCCAGCACTTTGGCAGGCCGAGGTGGGCGGATTACCAGAGGTCGGGAGTTCGCGAGCAGCCTGACCAACATGGAGAAACCCCATCTCTACTAAAAATACACAATTAGCCAGGCATGGTGGCGCATGCCTGTAATCCCAGCTACTCGGGAGGATGAGGCAGGAGACTCACTTGAACCCAGGAGGCGGAGGTTGCGGTGAGATGAGATCACGCCATTGCACTCCAGCCTGGGCAACAAGAGCGAGACTGCTTCTTAGGAAAAAAAAAAAAAAAAAAAAAAAAGAAGCTACTTCAGTAAATTTGGATGGCACCTGGCCTGGAGCAGAGGATGTGGAAATGGGGAGACAAATCTGAAAAATAACTAGAACACAGTTTTAATAGGCTTACTGACTGACTAAAAAATAGGTATGTGTCAAAGGTGACACCCAGGTTTCTGTTGTGAATAACTGGTGTCACATACTGAGATGTTACGCCACAATTTCTTTCTTTTTTTTTTTTTTTTGAGACGGAGTCTCGCTCTGTCGCCCAGACTGGAGTGCAGTGGCGCGATCTCGGCTCACTGCAAGCTCCACCTCCTGGGTTCATGCCATTCTCCTGCCTCAGGCTTCCGAGTAGCTGGGACTACAGGCGCCCACCACCAAGCCCGGCTAATTTTTTTGTATTTTTAGTAGAGACAGGGTTTCACCATGTTAGCCAGGATGGTCTCGATCTCCTGACCTCGTGATCCGCCTGCCTCGGCCTCCAAAAGTGCTGGGATTACAGGCCGTAATTTATTTTTTTCATTTCTGGGCCATATCTTTTGTTAAAACTATAATTTACAATTTACTACTAAAATGTATATTCCTTAGACAATTTTAAACTAAACCCTGATTCATAAAAATGTAACCTTAAAAGGCATCTACAAAATAATGTCCAATGCACAAAGTCTAAGAGATGATTTAGATGCCCAGTTACCAGTATCTGGGCCACAAAGTCACATCTGTGTGAGGGCATGCCCTATGAGAGACCAAGTTTAAAGCAAAGCCTTTCTAGTGTTTCTAATAAAACTAGAATAAATCGAAGAGGTAAACGTATGTGTCTGGTGTCAATCAAAAACAGACGGTGTTATAGCAAGAAGTCCGAATATAGAGATTCTGACTAGATCTAGAGGGGGCTCTGTTCTGTAGCACATCAACAGATCCTCCACCTGGCTGATTATCAGGACTGGCTGGGAAGCTTTTAAAAATACACATTTCCCTGGCTGAATTCCAAACTGACAGGAATGACCTGAGTATTTTTAAAAGGTGCAAGCTTTAAATATTTTTAAAAAATTTTTAGTGCACAGCAATAACCTCAACAATGAGAGCGGAAAAGTCTATTCTGTACCTTCTCTTCCCTGTCTCCCGAATCAATTAGGATAAACTCTAATACTCTTAACAGGGAATGGGGGATTGGGATCCTCTGCATGAAAATAACTTTTAAGATACCAAGTTTCTTGTGTTTTGTTTTTGCTCCCATGATAACTGCTCTAGGAATAGAGTATGGGGTTTTTCTTCTAACAATAAATAGATATAAAAATTTTTCAAGATCTCCAACAACACTATCTTAAACTTCAGACTATAAAGTAGTTTACACATTGAATTGTAAGCTTTCACTTTAAAGAAATTTTAGTAGAGTATCAGATGTTAAAAGATCACAGTTTTAAATTTTAAAATGGTTTTGCAATTTGCTTTCCAAAAATCACTTGGGGGCCAGGCGCGGTGGCTCACACCTGTAATCCCAGCACTATGGGAGGCTGAGGAGGGTGGATCACCTGAGGTCAGGAGTTTGAGACCAGCCTGGCCTACACGGTGAAACCCTGTCTCTACTAAAAACACAAAAATTAGCCAGGCATGGTAGCACACGCTTGTAGTCCCAGCTACTTGGGAGGCTGAGGCAGGAGAATCGCTTGAGCCCGGGAGGTAGGCTGCAGTAAGCCGAGATCACACCACTGCACTCCAGCCTGGGCGACAGAGTAAGACTCTGTCTCAAAAAATAAAAAATAAAATAAAATAAATCACTTGGGGCCAGGCACAGCGGCTCCCACCTGTAATCCCAGCACTTTGGGAGGCCGAGGTGGGTGGATCACTTGAGGTCAGGAGTTTGAGACCAGCCTGGCCAACATGGCAAAACCCTGTCTCTACTAAAAATACAAAAATTAGCTGGGCGTGGTGGCACGCATCTGTAGTCCCAGCTACTCTGGAAGCTGAGGCACAAGAACCCGGGAGGCAAAGGCTGCAGTGAGCGGAGGTCACGCCCCTGCATTCCAGCCTGGGTGACAGAGCGAGACTTAAAAAAAAAAAAAAAAAAAAAAAAAAAATTCACTCAGTACATACTAAGTGTAACTTTTGCCTTACTGATGCCTAACTGAAATCAAAAAGCAAAGAACAGAAAATGTGCTGTAATCAAGCAGTAAAATGTAACTATACTTAATGTCATACTTTATATTAGTTTCTTGAATTAAATGTTCATTAAGGTTTACATAAAATCAGATTTCTAGTTAAGCATCTGCTCAACTTTGCTTAAAAGAAACAGTGCAGCCAGGCGCCGTGGCTCACGCCTGTAATCCCAGCACTTTGGGAGGCCGAGGCGGGCAGATCACGAGGTCAGGAGATCGAGACCATCCTGGCTAACACAGTGAAATCCCGTCTCTACTAATGATACAAAAAAAAAATTAGCCGGGCGTGTTGGCGGGCTCCTGCAGTCCCAGCTACTCAGAGGCTGAGGCAGGAGAATGGCGTGAACCCAGGAGGTGGAGCTTGCAGTGAGCCGAGATCGTGCCACTGCACTCCAGCCTGGGGGACAGAGCAAGACTCCGTCCCAAAAAAAAAAGAAAGAGTGCATGCATTAAGTCTGCCAGATTTAGATGCTGGGACCTGATGGTAAACAAGACAGACAGGAAACAAGTTAACATATTCTTAAATAAGATACTTCCAGGTCTTCAGAGGATGATGTGGTAAAGGTGGGAAGGTGGAGGGCTTTAGTTAGGGTAGTCAGAAGAGACTCCTCCAACAAACTTATCTGAGCTAAGCAGGAGGAGGCAGATGTTGCAAGAGCTGAGGGTTAAGTGTCCTTAAGAATAACCAAGCATAAGAGCACAGAAACAGAAACAAGCTCATGGCTGGGTACAGTGGCTCACACCTGTAATCCCAGAGCACTTCGAGGCCAAGACAGGTGGATCACCTGAGGTCAGGAGTTCGAGACCAGCCTGGCCAACATGGTGAAACCCCATCTCTACTAAAAATACAAAAATTAGCCAGGCATGGTGGCACACACCTGTAGTCTCAGCTACTCAGGAGGCTGAGGCAGGACAATCACTTGAACCTGGGAAGCAGAGGTTGCAGTGAGCCGAGATTGTGCCACTACACTCTAGCCTGGGTGACAGAGAAGACTCCATCTCAAAAAAAAAAAAAAAAAAAAAAGAAAGGTAAAAAAAAAAAGAAACAAGCTCACCAAGTCTGAGGAATAGGAAGGAAGCCAGTGTGGCTGACTGTGATGAGGGAGTGAGAGAATGAGGGAAGACGAGGTTGGGAAGTCCAAATCAGAAGGGATTTTATTCTGGTTGCAATGGGAAATCATCAGAGGGTTTTAAACAGGAATGAACTGACTACCTACTTTCATTTTTGCTAAAGTCATATTTGTATTAAATTTATATTTTTAAAATCTAAAATATTTCTGTTGAATTGCCTATTTCTAAATCAAATTCTAAGGGCTATCAATTATATTGGACATTTTACCTCTACTATTAATACATAGAAAACATTTGCACATAGAAATATATTTCTAAGTTGTAATTCCTATGACAACAATAAAAACCGTCAAAGGTCTCAATAAAAATTATACCACCAATAAATAAAAACTTAAAAAGGAAATAAAAGATAACTACCCTTAAAAGATGTTAGGATTAATTCCATAATCATGCAAGAGTATAATTCCATTAACAAAACATGTGGTGGTATACCTCAAATGTAATAATCTTTCTAACAAAGGGGATAATCCAACAAATTTCTGTCAGATGGCAATACTTTAAAAACTCACTCTATATTTGAATGCACATCCAAACAGCAACTAACTTTTTAATGAAAATTACAATTGCTAACAAGAAAGACCTATTATTCAACCATAATTATTTAAATTCTTCCTCCTTTTCCAGCACTCTATAGCTTTCCAAGGTTCTATCCATGGTCTTCATCTCAGATGGCCTTTATGTCTACTCCCAAAATTTTAACTATCACTTTTCAAAAAGCTTGCAAATCTAACTAGTTTTTGGATTCCTACCCTGAACTTCTGTCTACCATTTCCAATCTCCTGAATGACTGGTTAAGATTATTTGTCCTAAGACAAAATTCGTAATTTTCTTTTCCAAATCAATCTACTCTGCTTGTTCATGACACTGTCCCAGCTGTCAGACTCTAACCATCAAGGTATGCTCTGCTGGACTCTCCTCCACTGCAAAGCAGCCACAGTGAGTGCAATGACTCCCAAGTATTTCCCCTCCTACCTTCCCGCCACTGCCTCCTCTCCTCCCCCCACCCTTCCCCTCTACTTCTGGACCAGTCTCCTCACTTCTTTACCGCCTGCTCCTGACTCTCTGTTGTAAGACTGCTGCCCACTCCAATTCATCCTGAACAGCCAACTGAATCTTCCTAAGGTCATACTCTCATTATATCGCACCCCTGTTAATTACCTTTGAGATCCATCTCAGGAGACTTTGGGAACATTAATTTGTGTGTGAAAGTATTTTGTAAAATAGTCCAGTGATATAGGCAGAGGTTATCCTTGGAGGTTTATTTTGTTGGTGGACTTTAGTTCCTCCAAACCCAGGAAAGCAAAGATACATAATCAGTGGAATTCCAGAGCCCTGGGAGTGGTCTAATGCTTATCAACTGATTAGAAATAGTTTTCACCTTCAAAGGTAATCTCTACCCATTCTCTCAAGCTACTTTCTTTTCAAAAAAATTTTTTTGAGGAGTCTTGCTCTGTCGCCCAGGCTGGAGTGCAGTGGTGCGATCTCGGCTCACTGCAACCTCCACCTCCTGGCTGATTCTCCTGCCTCAGCCTCCTAAATAGCTGGATTACAGACATGTGCCACCACGCCCAGCTGATTTTTGTATTTTTAGTAGAGATGGGGTTTCACCATGTTGGCCATGCTAGTCACGAACTCCTGACCTCAGATGATCCGCCCACCTCCACCTCCCAAAGTGCTGGGATTACACTCGTGAGCCACCATGCCTGGCTGCTCTCAAGCTATTTTCTGGGTTGGCTTATAAATACCATAAGTCTTTAATTTATCCCAGTACCAGGCTCAATGCTCTCATGCTGGCTTCCCAAACCACTTCATTTACAATTGAGAAAGGAATAAATGGTACATACCATAATAAGCCCCACCCTGCCCATCTGCAGACACACATACATACACACACAGAGGCTACGAGGTTAAAAAAAAAAAAAAAGTTTTAGGACTCAAAATACATTTGAAAATTCTTGGCTGAGCATGGTGGCTCATGCCTATAATCCCAGCGCTTTGAGAGGCAGGGACTGGAGGATCATCGGAGACCAGGAGTTTGAGACCAGTTTGGGCAACATAGTAAGACCCAGTCTTTACAAAACAAAAAAGAGAGAAAGAAAATTATTGCCAAATAGTGATTTCAATTTTTTTGGAAGACTAATTAATATCAGTGTTTACATCCCTCCATAATAGTAACTTCTCACCTCATTTTCCAGATAATTAACTAGTTTTATACAATTTCTTTAAGAAGTATCCTAAAAGTAAAAGAAAGAATTTACTGGGTGCTTACTATAAGCCAGGGCACTGCACTTAGCTCATTTAATCCTCATAGTAATTCTACAATATATTATAATCTTTCTATAGGTGCAGACACTGAGACTCAGGAAGATTAAATGGCTTTGTTTTTGGTATTTATTAACTGGTAAATACAGCCCTTGAAAGTTGGTTGCCACCAAAAAACAGGAATGCTTTGGATTCCAAAGTCACACTCTTTCCACATTTTTCTGAATGGAGAATAATCCATTTGATAAAGTGAAGATTCAATAAATTCCCAATATTCAATAAATTCCCAATTTCTACTTAAGGAAAAATAAAACCAAAGAGGTTAACACAAAAGTAACTAGAAATATACATTTTCCAAAGTACACTTAGTGAAGCATAAAGATATTAATTAAACCAACAATATCACAAATGTTTTAACCTACGTGTTAGTTAACATAATAAGATTCACACAAAATGTTTATTCACTAAGTTTGTGGCAAAGTCTGGGTATCCTTTCAGTGGGGAAAATACACCATTTCTATTTCTAACACAATTTTTCTAAACAGTAATACTTACCCTTCTTTTGTATAAATATCCTAAGCAGTGGATTGGCCGTTGAAACAGCTTTGTGATAATTATCATCATTATTTATAGGTAGTAAGTCTCCATGGATGTCTGCATAGCCTACCAAAACGTCAACATTGGGGATCTTATGAACATGTTGTAGTAATCCATAAAACTCCTCAAATTTTCCAGGTTTTGATCTTTCCAGCGAAAACCGACGAAATTCAGCTCCAAACTATAAACATAACAAACATATTACTTAAAAAAAAAAAAAAGGACCCAATTTGAAAATGCATGCCACAGAAAAATTAACGAGCAGAGCAAGTATTTTTAATTAAGGAAAGATTGTCTATTATGAGGAACCTTACTATCAGGGTTTTTAAAAAGCCTAAGAAAGGCACAAGAATGTGCCTCCTGACTGCTGTGTCTCAGAAGAGCATTCCTTTCAAGAGACGCAGGCTCAACTCTATCCCTGGGGTACCTAGGCCTTACTGCGGACTGTTCTGCATAATGACTCAGCTCAAACCCTGTCTGGAGCCCAGACTCTGACGGCAATGCTCTCCTCACTCGCATCATGGAGTACCAAAGACTTGTCCAAGTCTTTATTTTGACCAAAGGAAAGCATTTAAGTGTCCTCCCCCATAAATGGAACTAGGATTTCATGGGATGTGGTAAGAATCAACAGCAAAATATACAAAAAGAACTGTGAGCTATGTGGCATTAAGGTATGATCTTCCCTATGTTAATGCAGAAAAAAAGGAGCTTTAGTAATACATCAAATGTATGTCCTATAACTATCCAATTAACGCACAAAGTGTTTATGTGTTTGGCACAGTGCTAGGCCCTAGAGATTGAAAGCCTCGAGCCTGCTCCAGAAGCTCACCAATTAGTGGGTAAAGAGAATAATTACTTCAGGGAGGTATTAAGAGAGCACACAGATGGCATGGAATGGGGAGGAAGACAGCCTCCATCATGCCCAATACTTACCTTCACAGTTCTGATTCTGAAGTCTGTTTCCCTACACCTCTGTTTTCCCAATGTCAAATAATTAAAAGTGACTCTTATTCAACACTAAGAACTGAGGCCAGGGGCGATGGCTCACATCTGTAATCCCAGCACTTTGGGAGGCTAAGGTAGGAGGATCACAAGGTCAGGAGTTCGAAACCAGCCTAGCCAACATGGCAAAACCTGTCTCTACTACAAATACAAAAATTAGCCAGGTGTGGTGGCACATGCCTGTAGTCCCAACTACTCAGGAGGCTGAGGCAGGAGACTCTCTTGAATCTGGGAGGCAGAGGTTGCAGTGAGCCGAGATCGCGCCACTGTACTCCAGCCTGGGCGACAGAGCAAGACTCCGTCTCAAAAAAGAAAAAAAAAAAACCCAAAACACCAAGGACTGGCTTCATCTAGTCCATAATAAACAGGATTTATAACACTGTGGGAATAGCGTGGCATTTCCTCAAACGTGGAAACCTAAGAAAAGTTAATCAGCCTTCCTCAAAAAGTGTCCCAGTCATATAAGTTTGAGAAATGCTACATAATCATGCTCTTGGGAATCACTGTGGAGACCAGCACTTTAAAGGCTCATTTAAGCCCTATGTTGATTTTTAAAAATATTTAAACCAACGTTTGCCAAATGTGTTTAACCACTGAACTCATATTTCCTCCACATATCTATTACTAGCAAGAAATACTAATGTAAAAATATTATGTCCCAGAGAAAAAAAGAGAAGAGAAATACTGTTGGGACAGCCTTAAGCATCATGTAGAGAAAGCCCCTACCATAATAATTTGAGTTTACAAATATGTCACTTCATTTTCCCAAAGGCCCCATGGGACATCTGGATTCACTGGTTTTGCTCTATCTAAAGTTCATCTGCCCTTCTTACACCCATACTCCTCAGTGGTTTTAAAATCAAAACTCACTAAAAACACCTCTTACCTCTAACAAAAAATTAAAATAGTTCCCAAAACACATTCCTGAAACATAAACACTAACATCTGTCAAGAAAATAAGGTGACTCATACCTAAGGCTCTCAAAAAGTTTAGTCACACCTTCATCTTTCAAAGTAAATAAAAACTCAGGGAACACCCTTCATATCAGTTAGTCTCATGATGTTATCAAAAGTCACAGTTTCTCCTCCATTTTCTTTATTCTGGTATCACAATATGAAGTTGCTAGTGCTTGCTGATTCATCCACAGGGTTTATCACTTCCCCTGATGTATGAATGGGAATAACATCTGATCATTTAACATTTTAGGGCTTCAATGTTTTTGTTAAAGCTTTTGGATGAAATTTCTTCGCTCAAGATTTTCTCTTGCCTAACTGTTATGATAAAAACAATAAAAAATTGTATGGCTTCATGGTATATGTGCACTTTTGCCAATGTTGGCATGGGAAAAAAAACCCAAGAGAAATTGTTATGCTTCTTGCAACACAACAATAGGATTAAGAGAACTTTTTACATGAACAAAAACACTGAGACAAAATTAAGATTCAATCAGCAATTCTTCACTTGTGAACCATTTACAACTGTTTCATAGCCTAGTTTGCCCTAGCCATCCAGAATGTGTATGGACTCCCTTCCCCCAGTGTCTGTTGGTACATTCTAGAAATGCAAACTTAATTTTCATAATCTATTTGCCTATGAATAATAATTAGGAAATTTTATGACTCAAAGACTGTTCCAGGGTTATTAAAGGACAGCATCATGATTATTGATTAAGAATCTTCCCAACACTAGAGATACAATTAGGAAGATAAATCGGTTACCAAAGAAAAGTCACATACTAGCTGGTACCACAAATTGAACTATAGGTATATTTACATTCTCCATTCTTTTACTATCATTATTATTTTTCCCTTCCACGTGTGAAGATAATAATGTTGACACTACTGCTTTATTGCATTTATTTTTTTGAGACAGAGTCTCCCTCTGTCACCCAGGCTGGAGTGCAGTGGTGCAATCTCAGCTCACTGCAACCTCCGCCTCCCAGGTTCAAGTGATTCTCCTGCCTCAGCCTCGGGAGTAGCTGGGATTACAGGCATGCGCCACCACGCCCGGTTAATTTTTATATTTTTAGTAGATACAGGGTTTCACCGTGTTGGCCAGGCTGGTCTTGAACTCCTGACCTCAGGTGATCGGCCCGCCTTGCCCTCCCAAAGTGCTAGGATTACAGGTGTGAGCCACCACGCCTGGCCAACACTACTGCTTTATATGAGGAAAAAGAGATCCTAAAAATGGACCAGAACCCAGCGTGGTGGCTAACGCCTGTAATCCAAACATTTTGGGAGGCCTAGGTGGGCATATCACTTGAGCTCAGGAGTTAGAGACCAGCATGACCAACATGGCAAAACCCTGTCTCTAAAAAGATTTAAAAAATTAAAAATAGTAAAAGAAAAATAGACCGGCTAGGTGCAGTGGCTCACGCCTGTAGTCCCAGTACTTTGAGAGGTGGAGACAGGCGGATCACTAGAGCTCAGGTGTTCAAGATCAGACTGGGCAACATGGAGAGACCCCGTCTCTACAAAATAAATAAATAAATAAATAAATAAAAATAAGCTGGGTGTAGTGGTGCACGCCTGTAGTCTTGCTACTCAGGAGGCTGAAATCAGAGAATCGCTTGAGCTCAGGAGGTTGAGGCTGCAGTGAGCCGTGATCGTGCCATTGTACTCCAGCCCCGGTGACCGAGCAAGATCCTGTCTCAAAAAAAAAAAGGGACCTGCACACTACCTAGTTTTGGTTATAAACTCTTAGCAATCAGTTTTGTAAAAAGCTGTGATATCACTAAAGCAATGTCAAAGAAAATACTGTTTCAAAAACCCTTCCAAATATTTTTTAAATGGTTAAGGTGACAAATGTTTCAATCTACTGAAAATAAATGTATCAGCAATATATATTTGAAACATATAAGGTGTCACAGACATACTAGAAACACTCACTACCTATACCTTGCCTATTTGTCAACAGCTAGAATAGTGGGACCGACTCCATTCAGCACATGTTCCTAGAATCAGTGTATGATTCTATTTAAAAGACACAGTTCGCTGAAAGTGCAGTATGGCAGTTCAAATACACAACATGTAGTTTAGACAGAAGTAAGTGAAAGATTCACAAATCAGTTGACAAGAGAAAGGCAAAAAGCCTGAAATTCCAGTTTTAAAGCACTCAAGATTTCTTAGTACTAGAGATAAATTACTATTTGATTGTATTTATCAGTATACTTAGAATTCCTACTCATGTTTTCCTATGGAAAAAAATTAAAGACTTGCTACCAAGATTAGGGCTATAAACTTAAAATTTTAAGATTATGCAATATCACAAGTGTTTTTCTTTCCATAACCTCAACGCCCACAAATCCAAACTACACTTACAACAGAAATGCCATAAGAAGGTTCAACCACTGGGCATGGAACCACTACTGCCACCATACCGCTAGAGGAAAAGCTCTGCTATATATTTTGGGTCATCTTAACGCTATAGCTCAAGCAAGTCACTTCAATTTGCTATGCTGTGCACAGAGGACACATGGACATGTACATTCCTTAAATTGCTATAACTACACTTCTATTCTTACTAATTCTGAAACTAGTGCCAATCCTCATATGAGTTCAGTGCCAAACCGTTTTTTGTTTTTTTTTTTTTTTTTTTGAGATGGAGTTTTGCTCTTGTTGCCCAGGCTGGATTGCAATGGTGCAAACTTGGCTCACTGCAACCTCCATCTCCCGGGTTCAAGCGATTCTCCTGCCTCAGCCTCTCAAGTAGCTGGGATTACAGGCACGTGCCATCACGGCTGGCTAAAAATTTTTTGTATTTTTAGTAGCGATGGGGTTTCACCATGTTGGCCAGGCTGGTCTGGCACTCCTGACCTCAGGTGATCCACCCGCCTCGGCCTCCCAAAGTGCTGGGGTTACAGGCGTGAGCCACCGCGTCCAGCCTCAAACACATTTTTAATGATGTTACAAACGAATGTCGATTTTCTCGATGTGATTTTGAGTTACAGAAACTTACAGAACTTTGTTTATCAACCCTAGACAATAAAACTATTCTACCCAGAGGCTCTAGGAAGCTTTCCTTACTCCACTGTACCTCACTCAAATCACTCCTTGATTTTACATATTCCTTAGTAATCTTACAATCTATGATGCTCCATTACTTTTTTTTTTGTGAAATTGATATACTTTCAATTTTCTCCTTTTCTGTGTTTTGGCCTTCTCAATTCTATTTTAAATGTTCTCAGGGCCCAGCCAGTGTCCTGTTTTGTATTCTGCAATGCCTAAATGTTATTAAAAAGGCATGAAGGCTTTGCAAAAAAACAGCTTGGGGAAGTCATAACCTTTCTCAGCCTCAGTCTTCTCAGAGAATCGGACTAGATTATCTAAGCTCCTTTTAACTCTTCAACTCAAGAAACGCTTGCTGAAAATGTTCCCTTGGCTGCCGATCACCTTCAAATTCCAGCTCAAAATCCCCTTTGGAGGGCATTCCCTAACTAATCCCTCCCTACAGACTACCCTGCTCACCAAGCCTTGAGATTTGGAAATTCAGTGAATACCGAAGTAATTATCAGCAGACTGGCATACCGTTGGTCCAGGGGAAAAGCACTTGATGTGAGTAGGTAGCAGGATGGAATGAAAAGAGCATCTAGACTCAAACTGTAAAGTGCTACTCCAACGTAAGGTGATAGTGCTAATTTTACAGATTAAATGCATACCAAAGTTAGTGCTAGAAAGAGCGCCAGCAGGAAGCAAAGCGAACTTTTAAAGGGCTGTTTAGTTCATTGGGCTCTCTCCTTCGCCACTCGATGCGTCCCTGAACCACAGAAAGTGGGAACAACGGGGTGGTCCAGAGCCCTTTACTCACAGCCCAGCAGGCAGGATTCTCCTGCACCTTTTGAGCCACCTCGCATTCCACTCAGTGTGTGCCATCCTCGGATATACCCTGGCCCCTACTCCCGTCCGTGAACACGGGAATGAGATTTACGGAATGAGATTAAATGCTAGACTAGGTCTTCTTCCTGCCCGGGCCAGGGGCGGACACTAGCGCCCCCTGACCCCCGCCGCCCCCTCCTCGGCAAGTTTATTACCCACAGTCTCCCGCCCGCACCGTCCAGACCCCGGGGCAGCTCGGCCCGTCGCCTCCCCCGGCGCTCCGAGCCTGGCCCGGCCTCTCCCAGGCCCCGGCCCCCCAGGCCCGCCGCTCCGCCCAGCCCGGGCCCCGCGCACCTTGCTCTTCACCTCCATGGTACCCAGGCAGCCGCTGCCCGCCCCGTGCCGGTGGCTGCGGTTCATGCTGAACGCCGAGCCCCGCGACGGCCTCCTCCGGCCGGGCGGCCCCTCAGGAGCGCGGGGAGCGAGTGCGCCACTGGGGGTCTCGGAAAGCGGTTGCGGCCCGGGCGCCTCCTCACAGGCACCTGCAGAGGGGGCGGCCGCAGCTCCGGCGTCCGCGCTGAGCTCCACTCCACCAGCTGCTCACACGGCGGGACCGAGGGTCGGACTGGTGGCGCGACAGGCGGGGAAGCAGCTCCCTCCCTCCGGGCCCCGGCAGCGACGGCGACAGCGCTGGAGGAGGAGGAGGGGGCGGAGCGGAGGCCACAGGCGCCGCAACCTCTCCCTCTGCCGCCTCCCCGGCGAGCCCGCGCGCGCGCACCCGAGCGGGCCACAGCCGCGGCGCGTGCGCGCGCTCACCTGCAGCTCCCGAAGCTGCCGCAATCGCTCGCGCTCCGCCCACACCCAATAGGAAGCGCGCACCTGCGCCCGCGGCGCCAACCAATCGATACACGCCTCGCGCGGTGCGTGGGCGGGCTGCCTCCTCAAAACCCCGCCTGCCACCGCACGATTGGTCCTGCGCTACGAGGGAGGGGCGGGATCACCTGAAACCATGGACCTCCGCCCCGCTTCAAGCCGGAGAGCCAGAAGGCGCATGCGCGGGTTCTGGAGTTTCCGCCCCGGGAAGGCACGCGGGGAGGCCGGCCGGAAGCGCGAGCGCACCTGAAGAAGGGCTCGGCTGGGTGGGCCTTTTGCGCACGCGCGAGCGCGCGCCTGGTTGCCCGGCGCCGCCGGGGCTCGCGCCGCTTGGCGCGCGCCAGTCACACGCACGGCCCAGGGGATTGGATGCGCCACCCGGCCGGTTGCCGAGGCGCCGCGGGGCTGTTCGGTTCCAGCCGGTCCCCCTCCCCGCTTCCACTTTGGGATGCTGCAGCCCCCAACGACGCCCCTCCACCGCCCCTTATCGTCGCTTAGGCGTCCCGCTGCAACTCTTGGTTGCAAAATTCAAGTTTTCCCGCCTCTGCAGCAGTTGCTGGGGGAGAAGCTTAGGGCTCTCTTGGCTTGATTTTTTCCGAAGAGACTGCACGCCCTAAGTCCGTCAGGTCGAGAGGGAAGGAAAGTGGGCTGAGGCGCGGGAAGGCTCCTTGCAGGCCCAGCCTCCCTGAAGATTTTTAGTCCAGTCTTTCAGGGCTTTTTTTTTTTTCTTTAAAAGTCTTCCTCTTCCTTCCTCCCGCCATTCTTTGGCCATTCGCTGTTTCTACAAATGACAGCCTCTAGGTTGTGTTCGTTTCCCGGAGTGACCAAGCTGTGTCCCAGAGCAACAAAACGCTGAATCCTCCTCTCTGAACGTCCCCGAGCCCGGCCTCTTTTCACACAGACCCTGTTGGTCATGGGGAGGCGAGGAGGAGACTGAAGATTTTGGCTGGAGGAGATTCCCAGGTCCCAAGGGCTCCCTGTGGGACCTGGGAATCCAAGAGCTGTTGAAACCTGCAAGCCAGGAAGGGGGCGGGGGAATGGAGGTGGAGGGGAAGGTCCAACCTGAGATTTGGCAAGAAGAGTGGTTAGGGTACCTTCCTCCCCTCATCTCCCTGCCCACCTCGGAGGCCTCCTAACACTTGTACCCCTGTTTCCCAGCACTTGTGACAAGTTCCAGGTTTCCTATTTTTGTGTGCATCTGAGTTTTGTGAGTAATCTGCCACCGGCCTAGAATGAAAGCTCCCGAAGGCGCAGGGACCGCTTGTGCTTTGCTGGCATTGAGTAGCACAGAACCCTACTCCCAGCGGGTACTCAGATGGGTCTTTGCTGGGTGCTGCCACTGAGGGTGTCCCTTCTGCAGGCTCTTTGCCCCACCTGGGTTCAAAGGCGAGAAGCTCATTTTTTTTCCCCCTGGAGGATTCAGGTCACCAGACGTTTTGTGGGGGGATTTAAGGTTTTTCTGGCCACCTGTGGCAGCACAGGTGGAAAGGACACCAATCCAAGCTGTATAATAAATAAGCAAGCTGCCTCCACCCCCTGTTTGAAAGCACATAGGAGGTGACTCAAGTTCAGCCGGAAATAAAATGCATGTCAGGGCCTGTAACTCCCCTGTTTGGACTAGCACAGCAGTTCCCAACTTTTTTGTTTTCAAGACCCCTTTACACTATTAAAAAACATGGAGGACCCCAAAGTACTTTATGTGTTATGTCTTTCAATATTTATCTTAGAATTAAAACGGATGTGTCCAAAACATGGGAATACACAAGCATGCATTCCAACAGTCATCAGAGTGATGATGTCATCACGTCTTGTCCCTTCTGGAAAACTCCATTGTATACTCGTGAGACAATGGGAATGATGAGAACAAATGACATCTTAGTTTTGTGAAAGCACTTTTGGCCTTGCAAAGACCCCCGTAAAGGGGTCTCAGGGACTCCCAGAGACCACACTCTGATCATGGCTGGACTAGAAACCATGTCACCACCTTTAGAGAGCTCCGTTCTTAGGTCTCCTCCTTCTCTCCCTGATTGGCAAGGCCACACCCTGGGAGCAGCACTCCAGCTCTGTGTGAGTGTGTGTTGGGTGGTTGAGTTTTACTCCTGTTATCGGTACTGATTTATCAGGACCTCTTAAAAAGGAAGTTCGTGGGTGCCAGTGCACCTGTGTGGGCCCTGCATTCCTGGAGGTGTCGTCACATCCTCTCTCCCTTCCCCGGGTGTGGCATCCCTCTTTACTTGGACTTTCCTTTCTAGAGGGAGGGCCAGGCCAGAGCTTCCTGGATTTCTTAAGGAAAATTATTTCAACCCGTGCGCCTGGGTTGTATAAGGAAGAAATGTAGAAAATAGTTGGAATTTGATAAAGGTATTGTGAAGGAAGAAAATCCTTTCATTCTGAGAGATGTTAAGGCCACAAGTGTGTTCACTGGGCCTGAATTTCAGCCTTTCTTGAGAAGCATGATCAGCACAGACGAGGATTTTATATTCCCGTTTCTTCCATTTGAAGGCTAACCTTAACCTTATTTCTCTCCATCATCCCTCCCCACCCCCAAATCCTCAAGCTAAAGCTGATCAAGACTTACATGTGGCCTGAAAAGCTAGTCCCCTGCCTGGGAGAATTAATACTCAGTGGGTTAGGGAGATAAGTAAGGTGAACATATGACATTATGGACTCTCTAAATTATAGGTTCACAAAATCGTTAGTCCAGAATGGGCTACCAGAGATAATCATGCCCGTACACTGTCAGGCCTCTCCACTCTCTGAAAGAAGTTAGTGAAGGTTACACTCCTGCTTTCCGCTCTTTTTCAATACTCTCTGTGTCTTTAGGTTCTGCAAACACCCTGTCGTGTTTGTTTGAAAGCTACCTTGTGAGGTGAAAGGAGTTTGTAATTTTCCACAATTAGTTTTCTTAATTCATTATTGTGTAATGATTCTTCTTCCTTTCCTTCTCCTCTAACTCTTAGGAAAAAAAAAAAAAAAAGGTGGCAAGAAGTCATCTGTAATACTGGTAAAAATTTTTTCAATAAATTTCTCTTGCCAGCTCTTTTTCTCCTTGATTGCACAAGTTCCAATTCTGATGGAGCTGGTTAATCATTCTTTGAGAAATAGTTGAAGTGTATATTTACGAATATCAGACTACTCACCGAAGCATTTTAAGCCCTTTAGCAGAGGTGGAATTAAGTCACATGATCTGTTTTCTGGTTAATAGCTTATAATACTGTACTGCTTTTTGTGCGGGGCCGGGGTGGTGGTGCTCACAGACAGAGAGACGAATGAATTGTTTTCTGTAGCCTTTAGGACGTGAGAGCCCTTTTAGGTAAAAACTCAGCTTTGCAGGAGGCAGTATGTGCCAGGCACGGTGCCTAAGCCTTGTCCTTGGCTTGGTCTGCCACGGGTTTGCTTTCTGACCCGTCTCTCGGACTCAATTTCTCCATCTGTAAATGCAGGACCTGATGAGATCATCTCCACAACCCCTTCCAGCTCATAACATTCTATGGTACTCCAGGGATAATGGAGATTGATCATTATTTCAACATTACCAGGGATGAACTGGAATGAAAAGAATAATCTTTCCATCAGGGTCAACAGACAGGCTGCAGTCATCAGCCAAACTATTCCACTTCCCAGGAGGTGTTGATGAAGATAGTTGATAGTTAACATTTATGAGATCTACTAGGTGCCAGAAACTGGCTAAGCTGCTTTCTATTTGCTTATTTAATTTTAAGTTGCATGAAAGAACTTTATATTTGGAGGCACTCAGATCTTTGTTTTTTAAACTGATAGACATTTATTTGAATCGTTGCTCTGCTCCTTGCTATCTGGGTGACCTTGACCCTGTTCCCTTAACCACTCAGAGCCTCAGATTTCTCCTCTGTTCCTCTATAAACAGAAGTAGACAGCAATGCCTACCTCACCAGATTGTTGCAGGGCTCAGATGAGAAACTATACATGAAACTGCTCTGCAAACCATCAAGTCTGGTACAGATATTAGTGGGTTTCATTTAGCAAATAATGTTGCCTACCGAAGCCTTTGAAAGGAATTCCTTGAAATAAAATGGAAATGTGTAATAAATAAATGCTTCTTTTTGTTTTCACACCGGGTAACCTCTCAGTAGACATCCCTCAGAGAGGCCAAGAGCTATCATTAAGAGCATGACTCAAGCCAGATACATATAGTTGAGTCCTGCCTCTGCCATTTTCTAACTATGTGACCTTAGGCAAGTTCTTAACTTCTTTGAACCTCTGTCTTCTCATCTGTAAAATGAGCATAATAAGACAATGAATTGTCGTAATTCATATACAAAGCACTTAGGATAGTGCCCAACAGAGAGTAAGGATGCCCTAAGTGTTACATATTATTGTCATTATTGCTGTCTAATTATTTTTATTACCTACTGTCATAATATAATTCATTAATGTAGCATGTATGTAATGAGCCCCAACTGTATGTATAACATTGTGCATGGAGATAAAGGAAAACAACAACGAAAGAATGACGCTGTGATTGATTCCTGCCATTGAGCACTGCGCCCTCCATGGACAGACTGCTCCAACAAACGTTCCTAGAGCACCTACCATGGATCAGACAAAGAAACAGACATGAATGCGACAGAGTGCTTGCCTCCAAGGAACTCAGGGTTGAGCTGAGAAGTCAGACTCATGGAGAGGGAACCACAAACTCCCCTGGAGATGGTGGGCACAGCAGCTAAGGAGGCGGGCACTAGACTTGACCATTCAGGGATCACATGTGGTTCTGCCACCACCCTGCTGTGGAACCCTGGACACTTGTCTCAATCTTTGTTTCCTCAGGGTAAAATGAAGATAGTAATAGTATCTACCTTCTTTGATTTAATAATTATTGATTGAGGCTGGGCGTGATGGTTCATGCCTGTTTCCTAGCTCTTTGGAAGGCCAAGGCATGGGGATTGCTTCAGCTCAGGAGTTCGAGACCAGCCTGGGCAACATAGTGAGACTCTGTCTCTATTCTTTTTTTAAAAAAATTATTATTATAAGGCTGGGAGCAGTGGCTCACGCCTGTAATCCCAGTACTTTGGGAGGCCGAGGTGGGTGGATCACCTGAGTTTGGGGGTTTGAGACCAGCCTGACCAACGTGGAGAAACCCTGTCTCCACTAAAAAGTACAAAATTAGCCGGGTGTGGTTTCGCATGCCTGTAATCCCAGCTACTCGAGGGCTGAGGCAGGAGAATCGCTTGAACCCAGGAGGCAGAGGTTTCAGTGAGCCGAGATCGTACCATTGCACTCCAGCCTGGGCAACAAGAGCGAAACTCCAACTCAAAAAAAAAATATATTATTACTGATTATCTATTATGTGCCATGTACTAGTCTATTTTTTTTTCTTTTTTTTTTTTTTTTGAGACAGAGCCTCATCCTGTTGTCCGGGTTAGAGTGCCGTGGCATGATCACAGCTCACTGCAACCTCTGCCTCCCAGGCTCAAGTGATCCTCCTACCTCCAGCAAACGTTCCAGCCTCCGCTCCACCGCTCCTGGCTAATTTTTAAATTTTTGTAAAGACAGGATCTCACTGAACGGCATGAACCCGGGAGGCGGAGCTTGCAGTAAGCCGAGATGGTGCCACTGCACTCCAGCCGGGGGGACAGAGCGAGACTCCGTCTCAAAAAACAAAACAAAACACAACAAAGCAAAAAAAGACAGGGTCTCACTATGTTGCCCAGGCTGTTCTCGAACTCCCGGACTCAAGCAATCCTCCCTCCTTGGCTTCCCAAAGTGTTGGGATTACAGGCACGAGCCACTGCACCCGGCCCCATGTAGTATTCCAGATGTTAAGGAAATTGTGGTTTTAAAAAAAGACAAAATCCTGGAGCTGACATTTGCAAATAAATGAATGTAAGTATATCGTGTGTAAGTGATAAGAGCCATGGAGGAAAATAAAGCTGGGAAGTGGGATGGGAGGCCTGGGGTGGTAGAGTGAGGAGTGGAGGGAAAAAGAAAATTTAAAATAGGGTAGCAAAATGGCTTCTCTGGGACATTGGAGGTGAGAAAGTGATCCTTGTGTTTCTGCAGGTTTAGGGGGCCGGGACTCAGGATGGGCGTGAGGATTAAGGGAGATAAAGCTCACTTGGTGCCTGGCACACAGCAGGGCTCAGAAAGCACCAGCTGCTATTTTAAGCTATTACTCAGTGCTAAGGCCAGGGGATGAAAGGAGAAGAGTGGGAGCAGCAGAGAGAAAATGACTAAGTCAGCCCTGGGGCAGGGGGGTCTGGAGTGTTTCACGGGTGAAGTGACTTAGCGCTAGGGCTGAAGAATGAGTAGGAGTTTGCTAGAGGCACGGAGGGGAGGAGGCATTCCAGGAGACAGAGCTTCACAGGCAGTGGTGTGGGGGCAGGGAAAGAACATGGTGTATTCCCCAGCCAGCACGTAGAGTGTGGGTGTGTGCTGGGTGGGGGCCCTCTCTGGAGATCCGGGACTGGAAAAGTAGGTGGGAAGCAGATTGAGAAGGGCCTCGGAGGCCATGGTGCAGAGTTTATGCTGGGAGACTCCACACATTTAAAACTGGGGAATGAAAGAATCAGATTTGTGTTTTAATAATATCTACTGAGGAGGCAGGCAGTGGGGCAGCAAATTAGTGAGTCTTGCAAGGAAGGCTGTGATTAAATGGCCAAATGAGTGGTGTGACCTGGGGGGTTTAGGGAGGAGGGAGGGCAACCATTCATGTATTTTTTCATTCATTCAGCACATATTTATTGAGGTCTAGCTAAGAGCCAGGCACAGGCTAAGTGCCTGGGTTACAAGGGTGAGAGACAGTCAGCAAGTGCACCAATGTGGGGTGGAAGGAGAGGCTGGGTGGGGACTGCAGGGGACCAGAGCTTCCGCCCCACAGGAGGGACTCACCTCCAGTCCATATGGCTGCAGCTGCGTGGGAAGGAGGGCTTTGAAGTGGGCAGATCTGATTCTTTAAGAGAGGCTGGATGGTTTTTGTTTGTTTTTTTCAGGGTCTTGCTCTGTTGCCCAGGCTGGAGTACAGCGGTGCAATCATAGCTCACTGCAGCCTTGAAACCCTGAACTCAACCAATTCTCCCACCTCAGCTTCCTGAGCAGCCAGGACTACAGGCATGTGCCACCATACTTGGCTAGTTTTTTATATTTTTTTGTAGAGATGAGATTTCACTATGTTGCCCAGGCTGGTCTGGAACTCCTGAGCTCAAGTGATCCTCCCTCCTTGGTCTCCCAAAATGCTGGGATTACAGGTATGAGCCACTGCATCTGGTTAGAGACTGGATGTTTTTATGTGAAACTTCCTGATTTTTAAATGTTGGCAACTAATCAAACAGGGTACAGTGACTGAAATGAATGGAGTAAGTGTGTGTGTGTGTGTGTGTTGTGTGTGTGTGTGTTGTGTGTGTGCTTGTGTGTGTGCATGCATGCACATGTACATACCTTCTGCTTAGACAGAGGCATGAGCCACTGTACCCGACCAGGCCTGGAGCTTGGAGTGAAGGAGAAGAATGGCTTCAAATGATACTGAGGCCTCATTGGTGGCTTACGCCTGTAATCCCAGCACTTTGAGAGGCCGAGGAGGGCAGATCACTTGAGGTCAGGAGTTCGAGACCACCCTGGCCAACATGGTGAAACCCCATCTTTGCTAAAAATACAAAAAGTAGCCGAGCACAGTGGGACACACCTGTAATCCCAGCTTCTTGGGAGGCTGAGGTGGGAAGATTGCTTCAACCTGGGAGGTGGAGGTTGCAGTGAGCCGAGACTGTGCCACTGCACTCCAGCCTGGGTGACAGAGCAAGACTCCATCTCAAAAAAAAAGAGAGAGAGAGACTGACCGTGACCAGATCATGCAGCCTCTTGCAGGCTATGACAAGGACATTGAATTTTATTCTGAGGTCATTGAGAAGCCATCTTGGAACAATTAGAAATAATTTTAAGATCTCTGGCATCTGAATCAGACCTAGATGATGGGAGAAAAGGAAGAGGTGTTCTGGGCAGGAGAATGGCAAGAACAAAGGTTTGAGCAGAGGTTGATCAAGGTAAGGACGGTGAGGCAGGCTGTTCACATGGAGGGATGTAAAGACAATGGGAAGCCTTGGGAGATGACATTTGAACGGGGAGGCTGGCGCCATTTTACAGAGATCATCGAGGCAAGATCTTTAGTCTCTTCCAGATTTTATCTTGTAGGCCAGAGTGTCCCAAATGTGCCTGAGGAAAAGAATTGTCTTGGGTGCTTATTAAAAATGCAGATTCCAAGCGCCTCTTCTGTGATCTCATGTCTGGTAGTCTGGAGTGGGGCCCAGGAAACCTATAATTTTTATTATTTTTTGAGACAAGGTCTCACTCTGTCGCCCAGGCTGGAGTGCAGTTGCACAATCACTACTCACTACAGTCTCGCCCTCCCAGGTTCAAGCAAGCCTCCTACCTCAGCCTCCTGAGTAGCTAGGACTACAGGTGTGCGCCTCCACACCGGTCTAATATTTTGTATTTTTTGTACAGATGGGGTTTCACCTTGTTGCCTAGGCTGGTCTCAAACCCGTGGGTTCAAGCAATCCACCTGCCTCGGCCTCCCAAAGTGCTAGAATTACAGACGTGAGCCACCACACCCAGCAGGGAACCTGTAATTTGAACTGTTATCCTGGTGATCCTTATCTCAAGCAACTTTAGGAAATACTGGTGTAAGTATTCAGGTGTCATCGCAGGTTTTTGGCCAAGGAGTCAGAAATTGGTGTGTTAAGACAGATTTGAGGAAAGAGAGCTGCAGGCAGGCCTGCATTTGAAGAGGCCCTTGGAAGAGGAACTTGCACAGAATGTGAAGGTCTGGACCTAGGCTGTGGAAGGGAACTGTATTTGTTTTTTTGTGTATTTTGTTTTTGAGACAGAGTCTTGCTTTGTCGCCCAAGCTGGAGTGCAGTGGCTTTATCTCAGCTCACTGGAACCTCTGCCTCCTGGGTTCAAGCAATTCTTGTGCCTCAGCCTCCTGAGTAGCTGGGATTACAGGCGTGCACCACCACGCCTGGCTAATTTTTGTATTTTTCGTAGAGAGAGTTTCACCATGTTGGCCAGGCTAGTCTCGAACTCCTGACCTCAAGTGATCTGCCTGCCTTGGCCCCGCAAAGTGCTGGGATTACAGGCGTGAGCCACTGCGCTTGGCCAGGAAGTGTATTTGTTCACAAAGTACCACACGCTGGGTGGCTTAACACAACACAATTTTGCTGTCTCACAGTTCTGGAGGCTAGAAGTCTGAAATCTATGTATTGGCAAGGTTGGTTCCTTCTGGAGGCTCTGAGGGACAGGCTGTTCCATGCCTCTCTCCCAGCCTCTGTGGCTGCCAGCAATCACTAGTGTTCCTTGACTGGCAGCTGAATCACTCTGAGCTCTGCCTCCATCATCACATGCATCACGTGGTGTTCTGTGTGTGTGTGTGTGTCTGTCTGTCTGTTTCTGTGTCTATTTTTATAAGGGCACCAATGATTGGATTTAGGACTACTCTGATGACTTAATTTTAACCTTTTTTTTTTTTTGAGGTGAAGTCTTGCTCTGTCGCCCAGGCTGGAATGCAGTGGCATGATCTCGGCTCACTGCAACCTCCACCTCCTGGGTTCAAGTGATTCTCCTGCCTCAGCCTCCTAAGTAGCTGGGACTGCAGGTGCTTGCTACCACATCCAGCTAAATTTTTGTGCTTTTAGTAGAGATGGGGTTTCACCATGTTGGCCAGGCTGGTCTCGAACTCCCGACCTCAGGTGACCTACCCACCTCGGCCTCCCAAAGTGCTGGAATTACAGGTGTGAGCCACCATGCCAGGCCTGACCTCATTTTAATTTTATTACATCTGCAAAGGCCCTATGTCCTAATAAGGTCTCACTCCCAGGTACTGAAGGTTAAGACTAACCTATCATTTTGGGGAACACAATTCAGTATATAATAGGGACATACTGATGGAATAATAATCAAAATACTCATATAATACTGATCACAGTGGCTGTGAACACTGCTATGCATTTCACAAGCGTTCCATCCTCACAACTATTTGCTGTTAATACACCGTGTTTATATTGTTCAAAAAAAAGAAGAGCAGGCCAGGCACGGTGGCTCACGCCTACAATCTCAGCACTTTGGGAGGCCAAGGCAGGCGGATCACGAGGTCAGGAGATCAAGACCATCCTGGCTAACACACTGAAACCCCGTCTCTACTAAAAATACAAAAAATTAGCCGGGCGTGGTGGCGGGTGCCTGTAGTCCCAGCTACTCAGGAGGCTGAGGCAGGAGAATGGTGTTAACCCGGGAGGCGGAGCTTGCACTGAGTCGAGATCGCCCCACTGCATTCCAGCCTGGGCAACAGAGCAAGACTCCATCTCAAAAAAAAAAAAAAAAAAAAAAAAGAAGAGCGGACTGAGTTCCTGCTCAGTCCTTGTCATCAAGGCAGAAACTTGGCCAGAAAGCACAGTTGAGGCAGGAGAAGGAAGAGGAAACAGAATAGCGAAATGCTTGGAGCAAGGGCTCTGGAGTCATACTTGGGTTCAAGTCCTGGTTCTGCCACTAGGGGAAGTGAGCTGGCCTCCCTGACTCAGTTTCTTCATCTATAAAATGGGGATAATAATGGTACCTATTCCTTGGATTTTTCATAAGGATCCAATGAGATATTTTTAAGGGGTTTGATATAGTGCCTAGTATTATACATAGTAAGCTCTCAAAAAATTGTCACTATAATTCATATTATTCAACTATTTGGGCTTTTTTTTTTTTTTTTTTTTTTTTTAGAGACTGTCTCACTCTGTTGCCCAGACAGGAGTGCAGTGGCACAATCACGGCTCACTGCAGCCTTGACTTCCCAGGCCCAAGCGATCCTGTCACCTCAGCCCCCCAAAGTAGCTGGGACCCCAGGCATGTGCCACCATGTCCACCTAATTTTATTTATTTTTTTGTAGAGACGGAGTCTCACTATGTTGCCCAGGCTGACTTCAGCTCCTGGGTTCAAGCGATCCACTTGCCTCTGCCTCCCACAGTGCTGGGATTACAGGCAGGAGCCACCACACCAGGCTCTTCAACTATTAAGAGACAGAGGAGGAGTGGACAGATAAGCAAAAACCATTGTGGGCATTCACGCAAGGGGAGGAGAGTATTATCCCCATTTTAACCTTTAAGTTACGGTTCGCCTGAAAATTGAGGAAGAAGAAAAGTCCGAAGGATTTGCTGAAAAGCTCTTTGCCTGGCACTTAATAAATTCTCTTAATGGCTGTCCCGTGACTGGCCAGGACATGTATTTGGAACTTTGGGAAACAAGTCAGTGTAGTGATAGGAATAAAAGGCATCTCATGGGCCCCTGCAGAGTGGATATTGAGGAAATGAGGACCACAGTGACAAATGGCAAGGAATCAAGATGGCTGGAGGCAGCCACGAACAGAAACAGAAAAGATGAAGGAGCATTAAAATGTACAGGTGTTGGCTGGTCGTGGTGGCTCACGCCTGTAATCCCAGCACTTTGGGAGGCCGAAGTGGGCAGATCACAAGGTCAGGAGTTCAAGACCATCCTGGCCAACACGGTGAAACCCCGTCTCTACTAAAAATACAAAAAATTAGCCGGGCATAGTGGCAGGCGCCTGTAATCCCAGCTACTTGGGAGGCTGAGACAGGAGAATTACTTGCACCTGGGAGGCAGAGGTTGCAGTGAGCCAAGATCATGCCCGGGCGACAGTGCAAGACTCTATCTAAAAAAAAAAAAGTGCAGGTGTTGTTTCTAAAGGTACATGTAGGCTGGGCTTGGTGGCTCATGCCTGTAATCCCAACACTTTGAGAGGCCGAAGTGGGAGGACTCCTTGAGCCTAGAGGTTCGAGACCAGCCTGGGCAACACTGTGAGACCCCATCTTAATTAATAAATTAAAAATATTTTAAAATTAAAAATAGATAAATAAAATAAAGGTACATATACGCTCTCATTTCATCTTTTTTTTTTGAGATGGAGTCTAACTCTGTCACCCAGGCTGGAGTGCAGTGGTGCGATCTCAGCTCATTGCAACTCCTGCCTCCTAGGTTAAGGTGATTATCGTGCCTCAGCCTCCTGAGTAGCTGGGATTACAGGCAGGTACCACCATGCCTGGCTAATTTTTATATTTTTTGGTAGAGACAGAGTTTCACTATGCTGGCCAGGCTGGTCTCGAACTCTTGACCTCAAGTGATCCGCCCACCTTGGCCTCCCAAAGTGCTGGGATTACAGGCATGAGCCACCACACCCGGCCTCTCATTTCATCTTAAGGTGATGGGCGCATATCAGTTTGCTTGTGACTTTCCCAGTTTTAGTCCTGAGAGTCCCAAGAAACCTTCCAGTCCCTTGTATACCCTATTTTATCTTCATCAAAACATATGGATTTAGGTACTGTTATCATCCTCAATTTATAGACTGGAAATAAAGGCACAGAGACGTTAAATAGCTTGGCCAGCATCACACAGATAAGTGGCAGAGCTGTGTGGTATTGAAACCCAAGCAGTTGGGTTCCAGAGTCCTTACCCTTTTATATTGCCTTTTTTATGGTCAAATGAATTTCAATTATTGGTTTAAAACTTTCTTCCTTCACGAAATACATCATTTTATTTGGGACCAGAAAGCATGCCTGTGTCTTTTTCCTCCTGCCCGGAGATAATCCTACAGGTAAAAAGTCAGTTAAGAGTCAGGTTGCAATGCTTATTGGCTTTCAGGAGCCTTCTAGAAACATGATATCCTCCCAGGGATCTGCCCTGCAGCCCCAGCGTCTGATCCGAATTCCTCATGGGATTTTTTAAGGAGGAGGAAGAGTGGTTAACCATGGAGAAGAGTTTCCAAAATGAAAATAAACCAATAAACAACATGACTTGTTAACGGAGATCCAGTGACTTTGCCTTTTTACGTTCAACATGAAGGTGGGGAGAACGAAATCATTTATAGAACTCTTATCTCCCCCAGGAGATATTTAAGAAGTGAACATATTTTCTGAAATTTAAAGGAATGCCAAGTTTATGTAAAATTATACCAATGATGACAGAAGCTTGAGAACAACAACAAAGCCAGCCAGAGTTGATGCCCACGCTTTTGGGCTGAGAAACACAGAAGAGGACAAGAACAGGGCAGCATGAACGTCATGAAAGTGGGGTGATGGGGAGCAAGGCAGGGAGCCTCTCTGAGCTGGGAGAGCTTGGACAGAGGACCTCACCTTTCTGGCTCTCTAAAATTAGATGCAGGGCCAGGCACAGTGGCTCACACCTGGAATCCCAGCACTCTGGGAGATCAAGGTGGAAAGATCACTTGAGCCCAGGCGTTTGAGACCAGCCTAGGCCACATAGTGAGACCTCATCTCTGCAAAATTAGCCAGGTGTGGTAACACATGCCTGTATTCCAAGCTCTTCGGGAAGCTGAGGTGGGAGGATAACTTGAGCTTGGGAGGTCGAGGCTGCAGTGAGCTGTGATCATGCCACTGCACTCCAGCCTGGGTGACAGAGGGAGAGCCTGTCTCAAAAATAAATAAATAAAAAGTAAAATAAAACGAGACACTGAGAGTAGCTACTCCAGAGAATTGTACTAAGAATTCTACCAAGCTGGGTGTGGCAGCTGACACCTGGAATCCCAGCACTTTGGGAAGCTGAGGAGAGAGGATTGCTTGATTTCAGGAGTTTGAGACCAGCCTGGGCAACATGGCGAAATCCCATCCCTACAAAAAATACAAAAATTAGCCAGGCGTGGTGTTGCGTGACTGTAGTCCCAGCTAACTGGGGGGCTGAGGAAGAAGGATCACTTAAGCCCAGGAGGTTGAGGCTACAGTGAGCTATGTTTGTGCCACTGCACTCCAGCCTGGGCAACACAGTGAGACCCCGTCTCAAAAAATAATAATAATAACAACAATAAAAACAAAAACATACCCACAGGAAAAAAAGAAAAAATGGAATTCCACTAGCGCTGGGCATGTTGGTTCATGTGTGTAATCTCAACACTTTGAGGGGCTGGTGTGGGAGGATTGCTTGAGCCCAGAATTTTGAGGCTGCAGTGAGCTATGATTGTGCCACTGTAGTCCAGCCTGGGTGACGGAGCAAGACCCTGTTTGTTTGTTTGTTTCTTTTTTTTTTTTTTTGAGACAGAGTTTTGCTCTTGTTGCCCAGGCTGGAGTGTAATGGCACAATCTCTGCTCACTGCAACCTCTGCCTCCCAGGTTCAAGCGATTCTCCTGCCTCAGCCTCCCGAGTAGCTGGGATCACAGGCACCTGCTACCACTCCCAGCTAATTTTTATATTTTTAGTAGAGATGGAGTTTCACCATGTTGGCCAGGCTAGTCTCAAACTCCTGACCTCAAGTGATCCACCCACCTCGGCCTCCCAAAGTGCTGGGATTACAGGCATGAGCCACCATGCCCAGCTGACCCTGTTTCTTAAAAGAAAAAAAAAAAAAAGAAAGAAAGCATCCTACCAGCTAATAAAGATCTTACTTAACACTGTTTCTGGCACATGGCACGTGCTGAATAAATGGTATCTGTCACTGGTCCAGACTTCTTTGGATTTCTACTTTGGCTTGTGATTAGAGAGAGCCCCAAGCTTGCGTTCATCAAAGGCTCACTGTGTCAGGCCCAAGCTAAGGGTTCTACACACTTTTGCTATTTAATCCTCACATTAATCCAGGTACTACTATTACTATGATCCCATTTGCAGATGTGAAATTGACACTTTAGAGGGGAGAATAAATAGGTTTGCCTAAAAGATTTATGCCAAGAGGAAGGGGAGTAGCCTGGGATAAGGACTGAGGGCTGCTCTGACCTTGCTTTCCACTGCACAACTTTGCAGGAAAAAAAAAAATGCAATTTTTGTAATTCCAGGTGCCTTTTTTTTTTTTTTTTTTTTTTTTTTTTTTGAGATAGAGGCTCATTCTGTCACCCAGGCTGGAGTGCAGTGGCGCCATCTTGGCTCACTGCAACCTCCTCCTCCCGGGTTCAAGCGATTCTCCTGCCTCAGCCTCCTAACTAGCTGGGATTACAGGTGCGCACCAACATGCCCAGCTAAGTTTTGTATTTTTACTAGAGACGGGGTTTCACCATGTTGACCAGGCTGGTCTCAAACTCCTGACTTCAGGTGATCCACCTGCCTCAGCCTCCTAAACTGCTGGGATTACAGGCGTGAGCCACTGCACCTGGCCCCAGGTGCCTTTAAGTTTAAAGAGACCTACTTGTTTCTGGAAAGTGCCAGTGGGAATTCCCAAAACGGAGCAAGGTGTACCTGGAACTTTTCTTGAGTGGGGCGTCTTTGCTCCTGTTTAGAGGCAGAAACTTTAGGTGGAAGGTGTTTCCTGCACAGTTGAAGCACTTCAAGGTAGACTTGAGGAACCTGTGCCCTAGGGCTAAATCCTGCTCACTCCTCAGTTTCATCATCCCGGGGTAAGTGTGTTCAAAAGCCTCCACTTCAAACAGTAGTCCTTGACTGGATGCGGTGGCTCACACCTATAATCCAATACTTTGGGAGGCTGAGGCAAGCGTTCAAGACCAGCCTGGGCAACACAGCAACACCCTGTCTCTACAAAAAATAAAAAAATTAGCCAGGTGTGGTGGCGTTCGACTGTAGTCCCAGCTACTCAGGAGGCTGAGATGGGAGGATTGCTTGAGCCAGGGAGGTTGAGGCTGCAATGAGCCATGACCGCAACACTGTACTCCAGTGAGACCCTGTCTCAAAACAAAACCCAAAAACCAGCAGTCCTTAAAATAGGATGTTTGTGCATATGGGCTGTGTTTCCTGTTACTTGGTGAAAATGGTAAGGAGAATGTTTATCTTAGTCTACTAACCTAGTTTGAGTTTTAAAATCACGAGCAGTAAATATTGCTTGTTATTTGTATGTGGCTCTTTTTGTTATTTTTTTTCTTTGTTGATCAGTTCTATGACTTGGGGGAGAAAGGTCTCCCACCTCCATCTTTAAAATCAGAAGGGTGCAGGTTTAGTGATGTGCATATCAAGTCTGGTAATGAACTTGACATCCTAAGCTCTCACCCTTTGAATGGCTCTAAATGAGAAACCTGGATTCTGGGCATTTTTCTTCATGTGGCTGATTCTCTCACACTCATACAGTCATTCCTTCAGTGATGTATTCATTCATACACCAAACATGGAGCACCTGCCACAGCTTATTTTTTCTTTAAATTCTTCTTTATTTAAACTTAAATAGAGACGGGGTTTTGCTATATTGTCCAGGCTGGTCTCGAACTCCTGTGCTCAAGCAATCTGCCATCTTGGCCTCCCAAAGTGCTGGGATCCCAGGCGTGAGCCACCACGCCTGGCTACCTTCCTCAGTTTAGACAACTCTTCTCTCTCCGGCAGCCCCGTGCCTCTCAGAGTGCTAAAGTACTGGTTTTTTAAATTGTCCAACTGTTGCAGGTGGATACTGCTGTAAAATATAATAAAAATAAATTACCAGAAAAATAAGATTTTAAAACCTCAAAGACATACAAAATACAAATTTTAATTTTTTAGTTTAAGATTCAACAGAGGCCAGGCACAGTGGCTCACGCCTATAATCCCAGCACTTTGGGAGGCTGAGGCGGGTGGATCACTTGAGGTCAGGAGTTCAAGACCAGCCTGGCCAACATGGTGAAACCTCGTCTCTACTAAAGATACAAGAATTAGCCAGGTGTGGTGGCATGTGCCTGTAGTACCAGCTACTAGGGAGGCTGAGGCAAGAGAATTGCTTGAACCCAGGAGACGGAGGTTGCAGTGAGCCGAGGTCGGGACACTGCCCTCCAGCCTGAGCGACAGGCTGAGAGACTCTGTCTCAAAAACAAACCAACCAACCAACAAAAAAGAATCAACAGTAGCCGGGCGCGGTGGCTCACACCTGTAATCCCAGCACTTTGGGAGTCCAAGGTGGGCGGATCACAAGGTCAGGAGATCGACACCATCCCGGCTAACACGGTGAAACCCCATCTCTACTGAAAATACAAAAAATTAGCCGGGCTTGGTGGTGGGCACCTGTAGTCCCAGCTACTTGAGAGGCTGAGGCAGGAGAATGGCGTGAACCCGGGAGGCGGAGCTTGCAGTGAGCTGAGATCGCGCCACTGCACTCCAGCCAGGCCGACAGAGCGAGACTCTGTCTCAAAAAAAAAAAAAAAAAAAAAAATCAACAGAGGACATTTTGAGTAGTATTGTGCTTGAGGACACAATTACAATACAGTGTGGTAAATGTCCTCATATGTTTGAGACCTCAGATGATAGGAACATAAATAGTTTTGTGGAAACCCATAGGATTCAATTATCTATGTAGTAGAAAAAGCCTTAAAGATTAGATTCTGGTGCTTGGCTCAGCAGCACAGCTACTGAAATTGGAATGATACAGAGAAGATTAGCGTGGCCCCTGCACAGGGATGACACACAAATCTGTGAAGTGTTACATAAAAAAATAAATAAATAAAAATTTTAAAAATTAAAAATTAGAGTCCAGGGGCCTCAATGTCTTTACTTGTCAGATAGCCTACTTCATAAGGTTATTGGGTGAAGGTGAAGCATCAAGCACTAGATACATCTGAATCTGAGGAATTTTAAGCAAATCTCTCATCAAGTTCCATTGGTAGTTTAATAATTCAAACCTGCTGGGTGTGGTGGCTTATGCCTGTAACCCTAGCAATTTGGGAGGCTGAGGCAGGAGGATCTCATGAGCCCGGGAATTCAAGGCCAGCCTGGGTAACATAGGGAGACTCTGTTTCTACAAAAAATAAAAAATTAACCAGGTGTGGTGATGAACACCTGTAGTCCCAACTACTAGAGAGGCTGGGGTGGGAGGATTGCTCTAGTCTGGGAGGTCGAGGCTGCAATAAGCTGTGATTGCATCACTGTAGTCCAGCCTGGGCAACAGAGCAAGCCCTGTCTCAAAAAAAAAAAAAAAAAAAATATGTAAAGAGGCCAGGCACGGTGGCTCACGCCTGTAATCCCAGCACTTTGGGAGGCAGAAGCGGGCAGATCACGAGGTCAGGAGATCGAGACCATCCTGGCTAACACAGTGAAACCCCGTCTCTACTAAAAATACAAAAAATTAGCCGGGCGTGGTGGCGGGCACCTGTAGTCCCAGCTACTCGGGAGGCTGAGGCAGGAGAATGGTGTGAACCCGGGAGGCGGAACTTGCAGTGAGCCGAGATTGTGCCACTGCACTCCAGCCTGGGAGACAGAGCGAGACTCTGTCTCAAAAAAAAAAAAAAAGACTTAAAAATTATGTAAAGAACTCAAACTGCTTACTCAAACTGACCCAGATAGACTTGCCTTGTAGAGCATGCTACAGATGAAAATATTTTAAAATAATTTTTATTGTCTGGGTGTAGTGGCTCATACTTGTAATCCCAGCACTTTGGGAGGCTGAGGCAGGCAGATTGCTTGAGCCCAGGAGTTTGAGGCCTGGCTCAGCAGCATGGTGAAACCCAGTCTCTACAAAAGATACAAAAATTAGCTGGTTTGGTAGCATGTACCCGTAGTCCCAGCCACTCAGGAGGCTGAGGCGGGAGGATCGCTTGAGCCTGGGAGGTAGAGACTGCAGTCAGTCATGAGCCGTGATCATGCCATGACTTGTGACAGAGAAAGACCTTGTCTCAAAAACAAAATCATACCCAACACTTCGGGAGGCCAAAGTGGGAGGATCACCTGAGATCAGGAGTTCAAGAACAGCCTGGCCAACATGGTGAAATCCCATCTCTACTAAAACTACAAAAATTAGCTGGGTGTGGTAGCACACACCTGTAATCCCAGCTACTGGGGAGGCTGAGGCAGGAGAATTGCTTGAACCCAGGAGGCGGAGGTTGCAGTGAGCTGACATTGTGCCACTGCACTCCAGCCTGGGCGACAGAGTGAGACTCCATCTCAAAAAACAAACAAACAAACAAACAAAAACAATAACAACCCAACAAAATAATAATAATAATGTTTTATTATAAAAATAGAGCATTTCATAGGGGGAAAGGAAAGTCTCTCTTTACATTTTCTTTTATTATGCACATATAAATATAGCAATGGGCTTATGCTATGTATTATTTGTTTTTTGTTAATGAACCTGTCTTGTTACGCTCCATCATGCATCACTGGTGATGCTTTCGTTTTGCCACCTATGTGCCTTCCTCATTCTTTTTAGTGGCTGTGTAGTTTCCCAAGGTATAGGTGTATCACAAGGCAGTCTTATGATGGTGAACATTTAGGTCATTATTACTCATAAGTGTTGCAGTGAACATCCTGTGGTATATCCTATGCACTTATGTGTATATTTATTTAGGATAGATTCCAAGAAGTGAGTGTGTGTGTGTGTGTTTTCTGAGACAGGGTCTCACTCTGTCATCCAGGCTGGAGTGCAGTGGTGTGGTCATAGCTCACTGCAGCCTCGACTTCCCAGGCTCAAGTGATCCTCCCACCTCAGCATCCCAAGTAGCTGGGATAGGACCACAGGTGTGTGCCACCACGCCTGGCTAACTGGTTGTGTCCTTTTTAAAATTTTGTATGCACTGCCAAAATCATCCTCCTGAAAGATAGTACCAATTGTGATCAGTTGTTAACGTTGGAAAGTCGATGTTGAACCTGTCCCCGCTTCTGCAGGTCAAGAGACTGAACAGGCGAAGAGCTTGATCAAGGTCACGTGGTGGGAGGGCCAGCCAAGAACACAGCCTCTGGACTCTATCCAGCAAGGTTCTGGTGTTCCTGTCAACTTCTTAAAAGCCCCGTGGCTACTTATCTTGTCTGGTATGATGCCCTGCACAGAATCAGGTGGGAGGGCTTTCAATTCATGTCAAATACAAACCCTTTCTGGGTGCGGTGGCTCACGCCTGTAATCCCAGCATTTTGGGAGGCCGAGATGGGCGGATCACAAGGTCAGGAGATCGAGACCATCCTGGCTAACACAGTGAAACCCCGTCTTTACTAAAAATACAAAAAAAAAAATTAGCCAGGTGTGGTGGCGGGCACCTGTAGTCCCAGCTACTCGGGAGGCTGAGGCAGGAGAATGGCGTGAATCCGGGAGGCAGAGCTTGCAGTGAGCCGAGATGGCACCATTGCACTCCAGCCTGGGTGACTGAGCGAGACTCTATCTCAAAAAAAAAAAACAAAAAAAAACAAACCTCTGTCCTTGAGATTGTATCTTCAAGTCCCTTGTCAATCATCCTACAGCTACAGCTAGGTAGAGGGAGTGAAGCACAAGCTTTGAAGGCAGCCGCCTTGAGTTCTGATCTCAGCTCCGCTCTGGCTGTGATTGGGGCGGCTGCCTTAGCTTCCCCAGGTTGGACACAGTAACCTCACCAAGCAACTGCAAGGATAAAATGAGAACAATGTATGTGAAAGGCTCCTGGGAGGTGTTTGTTTCCTTCTAGGTCCTTCTCGCCATGGAGTCAAGGACGGGGATTTGTGGTTGAGGTTTCCAGCAGAGGGCACTGTCTGAGTTGCAAGTGGGGAATCAGAGACAGAGAAAGGAGCGTTAGTAAGAAACTCCAAAGGAGCTGGTGTATTCCTAGAATTTTGATTTAATTGAGGTCAGAGTCATTTTACTCATCACTGCTGCACAGTCTTTAGGGTGATATGGAAAGATAATGTTTCTGTGGGTTTGGAGGTTATTTGAGGACAAGAAGTGGCCATGTACCAAAATTCCATGGACACTCCCTACACTTTAATCCCTCTCTGAACTCTTTGTGTCCTAAGTATTATCATTTGTCTTCTACTACTCTATCTCCCATGTAATCCATCTCTGATAACAGCACAACTATCTCTCCAGTCATCCAGGACTCTAACTTTATTTTGAATCCTCTTTCTCCGTCACTCTCCATATTCACGTGGCTGCCTGATTCTAAATCTCTAACACAGGGCAGGCGCAGTGGCTTATGCCTGTAATCCTGGCACTTTGAGAGGCTGAGGCAGGCGGATAGTTTGAGACCAGCCTGGGCAACATGGCGAAACCCTGTCTCTACAAAAAATACAAAAATTAACCGGCATGGTGGTGGATGTCTGTAGTCCCAGCTACTTGGGAGGCTGAGGCAGGAGGATCTCTTGAGCCCGGGGGGTGGAGGCTGCAATGAGCTATGATCATGCCACTGCACTCTAGCCTGGGCAATAGAGTGAGACCCTGTCTCAAAACAACAAAACAAAACAAAAAAACAACCTCTAACATGCTGGTCTTCCCCTGTTAGCATGTAACAGCATCCCCAGGTCAGACACTCATCACCTCCTGCCAGAACTAAAAGCCACATCCAGAGGAGTTACAGGAGGCCTCTGCTGAGGGCTGCAGGGGCAGCAACCTGCCCTGCCCCCTGCCTTCCCCCTCCCTTAGCATAGTACTCAGTTCTTTCCAAGGTCTCCAGGCTCTGGCCCCAACCCCCCACCTTTGGTTTCCACAGCATTTCCCAGAGAGGTGAAATGCTGTGCTTAGGGTCCCACAGTAAATGACAGAGGGCAGGTCTTTTGGACGTAAATCCAGTTCTCTTTCCGCTCTCTTCCACTCTCAACACACCAAAGGAGGTCCAGAGATTGGTGACTAAATTGATCACGTTCAGATCCCCCATCTGTGGAGTGAAGTTTTGTTTTTTTTTTTAGAGACGGGGTCTCACTAGTTGCCCTGGCTGGAGTGCAGTGGCATGATCACGGCTTACTGCAACCTCAACTTCCCAGGCTTAAACGATCCTCCCGCCTCAACTTGCAAGGTAGTTTGGACTACAGGCACATGCCACCATGCCTGGCTAATTTTAAAATTTTTTTGTAGAGACAGTATCTTGCTATGTTGCCCAGGCTGGTCTTCAACTCTTGGATTCAAACGATCCTCCCACATCAGCCTCCCAAAGTGCTGAGATTACAAGCGTGAGCCATAGTGCCCAGCCAAGGAGTGAAGCTGTGATTGGCTCCCACTTCTGAATGCTGAGGACCTCCTTGTCCAAGCACCTCTTCTCTTCTTTGACTTCTTTTCCAGGTGATCTCATCCAGGTCATGGCTTTCAATACCATCTATGTGCTGGTGGCCTTCACACTGATATTTCTGTCCCCAACCTCTCCCCTGAACTCCATTCATGCATATATAGTTGCCTACTCGGCCCTTCCGTTATTTCTATCTAGTAGGCATCTCACACTTAACACGGTCCACACTGGACTCCCCACCTCCTTCTTCATCAAGAAGCAGATCACAGCTCCATCTTTGCAGTTGTATCTTGCCGATGACTACCATTAGAATTATCCCCAGGCTGGGTGTGGTGGCTCACGCCCCGTAATCCCAACACTTTGGAAGGAGGATCACTTGAGCTCAAGAATTCAAGACCAGCCTGGGTAGCACATGGAGGCCCTGTCTCAAAATCAATCAATCAATCAATCAGGCCTGGCGTGGCGGCTCATGCCTGTAATCCTAGCACTTTGGGAGGCCGAGGCAGGCGGATCACTTGAGGTCAGGAGTTTGAAATCAGCCTTGCCAACATGGTGAAACCCCGTCTCTACTGAAAATATAAAAAATTAGCCGGGCATGGTGGCAGGTGCCTGTAATCCCAGCTAGGATTATCGCTTGAACCCAGGAGGCAGAGGTTGCAGTGAGCCGAGGTCACGCCATTGCACTCCAGCCTGGGCAATAAGAGCGAAACTCCGTCTCAAAAATAAATAAATAAATAAAATAAAATAAATAAAAATAAGTAAATAAATAAATCATAAAAATAATAAAGGAATTATCCCTGACTCTTTCACTTCTCTCACCCCCCAACATCCAGTCCTGTTGGCTTGACCTCCAAAATATATCCAGAATCCAACTATTTCTCACCACATCCACATCTTCTACCCTGTTCCAAGCCACCACCATCTCTCGCTTGGACTATTGTAGTAGCCTCTTCTCTGGTCTCTCCACATCTACCCTCCCCTCTCCAGCTGATTCTGCGCAAGCCAGAAAGGATTCTGGTAAAACCTGTCGGATGGTGTCCCTCATCCGGTCAAAGCTTTTTGAAAGCTTCTTATCGCGTTCAGAGTCAATGCTAAATTTACAATAGCCTTCCATCTCCTGCGATCTTTCCTCCTTTCTGCAATCTAGCTCCCACACCCTTTCCCTCCTTCAGGTCCTTCGAAGTTGCCTCTGCCACTCCCTCAAGCCCCCAGCTCTCTGCTTCAGGACAGATTCTGGACATATTTACTTGCTTTGTCTGTCTTCCCCACTAGAACCTGAGTTCCCTGAAGGCCTCCGTGAAAGACATACACTTAGTTTTTTTCCTGCTTTATTTCCAGTATCTAAAACAGTTTTGGTCGGGCTCAGTGGCTCACTCCTATAATCCCAGCACTTTGGGACCCCGAGGTGGGAGCACTGCTTGAGCCCAGGATTTCAAGACCAGCCTGAATAACTTAGAGGGACTCAGTCTCTGCAAAAAAATACAAAAATTAGCCACGCATGGTGGCATGCATCTGTAGTCCCAGCTACCCCGGAAGCTGAGGCAGGAGGATTGCTTAAGCCCAGGAGGTTGAGACAGCAGTGAGCCAAGATTGTGTCACTGTTCTCCAGCCTGGGTGACACGGCGAGCCCCTGTTTCAAAACAAAAACAAAATAGTTCTGGCATGTAGTCTGCACTTATGAGTGAATGGGGTCATCAGTCAAAATCTATATGGTTCTAAGAGGCCGAGACTACCTTGGCCCAGACCCAAGGCAGCACGACACAACTTTACCTTTATCTGGCGAAGTGGTAACCAACAAATGGCACTGGTGGTGTCAGCCAAAAAAATAACACAGATTCCATGTTAGGGCTTGATCAGGATGCAGAGTAGGCTGGGCGCCGTGGTTCATGGCTCTAATGCCAGCACTTTGGGAGGCTGAGACGAGAGGATCGCTTAAGCCCAGGAGGTCCAGGCTGCAGAAAGCCATATTCGAGCCACTTCATTCAGCCTGGGCAACAGAACAAGACCCTGTCTCAAAAAAACAAAAACAAAAACAAACAAAACAACAACAACAACAACAAACGCAACAATCTCTCCTGGACATTTGGATTCACTGGGTCTGGGATGGGGCCCTTAAATCAGCCTTTTTATCTATTATTTTTTAAGTTTATTTATTTATTTATTTATTTATCTATTTTTGAGACACAGTCTCACTCTGTCGCCCAGGCTGGAGGGCAGTGGCAAGTTCTTGGCTCACTGCAACCTCCACCTCCCGGGTTCAAGCAATTCCCTGCCTCAGCCTCCCAAGAGTAACTGGGATCACAGGCGAGCGCCACCACACCTGGCTAATTTTTTATTTTTGTATTTTTAGTAAAGACAGGGTTTCACCATGTTGGCCAGGCTGGTCTCAAACTCCTGACTGACCTCAAGTGATCTGCCTGCCTCAGCCTCCCAAAGTGCTGGGATTACAGGTGTGAGCCGCCCACCCCCTGGCCTATTATTTATTTTTATTTTTTGAGACAAAGGTCTCACTCTATTGCCTACTAGAGTGCAGTGGTGCAAACATGGCTTACTGCAGCCTCTACCTCCTGGGCTCAAGCAATCCTGTCACCTCAGCCTCTTAAGTAGCTAGGACCACAAGTGTGTGCCACCACGCCCAGCTAATTTTTAAATATTTTGTAGACACCAGGGGGTCTCACCATGTTGCCCAGGCAGGTCTCGAACTCCTGAGCTCAAGTGATCCGCCTGCCTCGGCCTCCCAACCTGTTAGGATTGCAGGCGTAAGCCAACTGCACCCGGCCAGGACTTTTTCCATGGCTGTTAAAACCACAAGGTAAAGATTCAAATATTTTTTTAAAATGTATTATATAAAAAGGATTATATCTCAACAGCTGGAATCCAAACAGAATGAAACAAAAATTCAACGAATATGTATTTGTTTTTGATGCTTATTGCTCAGAGCAAAGTAAGGGAGGTTAAGCAGCAGAAAGAACCCACATCTCGTATTTAATATTAAGCAGCTGTCATCACCCCAATTGATATATTGTTCACAGATTATGGTTTCTCTGGCACCTAAAATATACACACTCTCCATCCCTACATATAAGTGTCAAGAGTCCTTAATCATCTCCTGTGTAGAGCAGATTCCATTTCCCAAACAACACAATTTCTCCCTCAAGAAAACGTATTGAAAGATGAGAGAGACTGGAATGTGTAATACAAAACAGAGATGCAGAGAAGAGTGTTTTCTGGTTCAAGAGGAAGAATGACTTTATTGACCATAAAAATAAGGTCTGCATGCCACAAGTTGGCATGAATTCACCTGTGTACCTATTTTTCAAACAGACCTGAGATTAAAAACTGGCCAGCAGCCGGGTGTGGTGGCTCATGTTTGTAGTCTCAGCACTTTGGGAGGCTAAGGCTGGAGGATCTCTTGATCCCAGGAGTTTGAGACCATCCTGGGCGACAGAGTGAGACTTCATCTCAAAAAAAAAAAAAAATTTTTTTTTGTAGAGATGGAATCTCACTCTGTCACCCAGGTTGGAGTACAGCGGTGTGATCTCCAGCTGCCTCCTGGGTTCAAGCGATTCTCCTGCCTCAGCCTCCTGAGTAGCTGGGACTACAAGCGCATGCCACCACGCCTGGCTAATTGTTGTATTTTTGGTAGAGACAGGGTTTCACCATGTTGTCCAGGCTGTTCTCAAACTCCTGACCTCAGGTGATCCACCTGTGTAGGCCTCCTAAAGTGTGGAGATTACAGCCATGAGCCACCGTGCCCAGCCCATCTTTACAAAAAATTTTTTTTAAACATTAGCTGGTGTGGTGGTGCACACCTGTAATCCCTGTCCTCATGAGGCTGAGGTGAGAAGATCATGTGAGCCTGGGGTGTTGAGGCTGCAGTGAGTTATGATTACACCATTGTACTCCAGCATGGCCCAAAGAGCAAAACTGTGTCTGTTTTGTTTTTGAGACAGAGCCTTGCTCTGTTGCCCAGGCTAGAGTGCGGTGGTGCAATCTCGGCTCACTGCAACCTCTGCCTCCTGGGTTCAAGCGATTCTGTTGTCTCAGCCTCCCGAGTAGCTGGTATTACAGGCACCCACCACAACACCTGGGAAATTTTTGTATTTTTGTAGAGACAGGGTTTCGCCATGTTGGCCAGGCTGGTCTCAAACTCCTGACCTCAAGTGATCCACCCGCCTCGAGGAGAATAAATAGAAAGTGCTGGGATTACAGGCATGAGCCACTGCGCCCAGCCAACCTTGTCTCTTAAAATGAACAAATAAACAAACAGGCCAGCCCCTTCATAGTTGTGTAACCTTAGGTATGTCACCTGGACTCCTTTGAATCTTGGCTCCTATTAAAAGATGCTACTGCCTCACAGAGAGGTTGTGAAAAAAGGAAGGATATGCTTTTTGGTTAGTTTTGTTACCATAATTGTTGTTTCTCATCTTACCTGGCCAAACAATCCCAGCAAACCTGGGCACTTCCTAGCCCCCGTACCTTTTTGCTGGTGCAACTCATTCTTCCTAGGCTGCCCTTCGAATTTTTGTATGCCCTATGCTGACCTGCAAAGTTCTGCTTCAATGCCACCTCTTCCAAATGCCTTCCTGGATGCCAAAAGTCAGAAGTAATTCTCCCAGCTCTTATCTCATCAACCCTATATGTGATTGCGCCTCTGTTACAGAAGTTAGTGCAAACTGCTCCCAACGCGATGCTGCCAACATTCCTGCGAATGGCACCACCTCCGCCAGCTGCTCAAGCCCAAAGCCATGCTTGTTCCAAATGCCTCACCCTTCATCACCTTTTTTTTTTTTTTTTTTTTTTGAGGTAGAGTCTCGCTCTGTCGTGCAGGCTGGAGTGCAGTGGCGCGATCTCGGCTCACTGCAAGCTCCGCCTCCCGGGTTCACGCCGTTCTCCTGCCTCAGCCTCCAGAGTAGCTGGGACTACAGGCACCCGCCACCACGCCCGGCTAATTTTTTTGTATTTTTAGTAGAGACGGGATTTCACCGTGTTAGCCAGGATGGTCTCGATCTCCTGACCTCATGATCCGCCCGCCTTGGCCTCCCAAAGTGCTGGGATTACAGGCGTGAGCCACCTAGCCCGGCCCCCTTCATCACCTTTTAAAGCTGTCTGTTTTTGCCCATCTCCAGTTCATCCTCCACAGTGATCCTTCTAAAACGCAAACCTTTATTTCTACTATGATGCTTAAAGCCCTCAATGGCTCCAGATTAGCCTAGGTGTGCCCTCCTTATCTCTGCAGCTTCATCTTTGTTTTTTGACATATCATTCACGTGCCATAAAATTCACCCCTTTAAATTGTACAGTTCAGCGATTCCTCTTTTTTGTTTTCCTTTTTTCTTTTTTTAAATTTTTTAAATTTACAGATGCACTTTTTGGTTTCGTATGTGGTTTTTTTGTTTTTTGGTTTTTTTTTGAGACGGAGTCTTGCTCTGTCGCCCAGGCTGGAGTGCAGTGGTGCGATCTCCACTCACTGCAAGCTCCGCCTCCCAAGTTCACGCCATTTCCTATTTCCTGTCTCAGCTTCCTGAGTAGCTGGGATTACAGGCGTCCGCCACCTTGCCTGGCTAATTTTTTTGTATTTTTAGTAGAGACGGGGTTTCACCGTGTTGGCCAGGATGGTCTCGATCTCCTGACCTCGTGATCCGCCTGCCTCGGCCTCCCAAAGTGCTGGGATTACAGGTGTGAGCTGTTTGTTTGTTTTAAGAGAGGATTTTGCTTTATTGCCCAGGCTGGGGTATAGTAGCTCGATAATGTCTCACTGCAGCCTCAACCTCCTAGACTCAAGTGATCCTCCCACCTCAGCCTCCCAAGTAGGTGGGACTACAGGTGCATGCCACCACACTCAGCTAATTTTTAAATTTTTTTGTAGAGATGGGGTCTTACTCTGTTGCCCAGGCTGGTTTCAAGGGATCCTCCCACCTCAGCCTCCCAAAGTGCTGGGATTAAAGGCATGAACCACCACGCCCAGCTTCGGATGTGGTTTTTAGATTCACAGACTCCTACAACTATCATCACTATTTAATTCCAGAACATTTTCATAACCTACAAAAGATGCCCCAGACTCACTGTCTATCATTCCCCGCTATCCCCAGCCCTAGCCCCCGGCAGCCACCCACCTACATTCTGTCTTTCTAGATTTGCCTATTCTGGACATTTCATATAATTGGAGTCTTACAAGAGGTGGCCTTTTGTGTCTGGCTTCTGCTCTTACCAAAATGTTTTCAAGATTCATCCCCATTCATTGTAGCATGTATTAGTAGTTCATACTTTTTTTTTTTGTTCGTTTGAGACAGAGTCTGGTTCCCTCACCCAGGGTGGAGTGCAATGGCACGATCTCGGCTCACTGCAACCTCTACCTCCCAGGTTCAAGTGATTCTTCTGCCTCAGCCTCCTGAGTATCTGGAATTATAGGCACCTGCCATCATGCCTGGCTCATTTTTGTACTTTTGTAGAGAGAGGGTTTCACCATGTTGGCCAGCCTGGTCTCAAACTCCTGACCTCAGGTGATCCACCCGCCTCAGCCTCCCAAAGTGCTGAGATTATACATGAGCCACCGTGCCCGGCCAGTAGTTCATACTTTGATGGCTGAATCATATTCCATTGTACGGATGGACCATGTTTTGTTTATTTGTTCCCTAGTTGATGAAGATTTTGGTTGTTTCCACTTTTTGGCTATTATGAATATGCTGCTATGAACATTTGTGTTCAAGCTTTTATGTGAACATATATTTTCACTTCTCTTCAGTATATACCTAGGAGTGGAATTGCTGGTTCAAATTGTATTCTATGGGCCAGGCGCAGTGGCTCACGCCTGTAATCCCAGTACTTTGGGAGACTGAGGCGGGTGGATCGCCTGAAGTCAGGAATTTGAGACCAACCTGGCCAACATGGCAAAATCCCATCTCTACTAAAACAAAATACAAAAATTAGCTGGATGTGGTGGCAGATGCCTGTAATCCCCGCTACTCAGGAGGCTGAGGCAGGAGAATCACTTAAACCCGGGAGGCAGAGGTTGCAATGAGTGGAGATTGTCACTGCACTCCAGCCTGGGCGACAGTGCGAGACTCTCTCTCAAAAAAAAAAAATTGTATTCTATGTTTAAACTTTCGAAAACCTGGAGACTATTTTTCATGGTGGCTGCATGGTTTTGCATCCCCACCAGCAGTGCATGAGGGCTCTGATTTCCCCACATCCTCCTCTGACTTCATCTCCTGGCCCTCTGAGCTCTAACTCCATACCTCTTGTTAGTTCTTATGTCAGCCTGGTTCATCTTCTCATACAGCCAAAGGAGGTGCTTGAAGATGCCTGTGGTTTCAGCCCTACCAGACCTAGTGCCTCCTTGTCTACCCTGAAATAAAATTCATAAATAATATAACCTACCTACCCAGATCATGAAAACATCTATGTGTAATTCTCAAACTATAAAATCGAGGAGAGTAAATGGTAAGTCACTTATAATTAAATCATATGTACTTTAATGCTGGAAGTTCTAATGAAGTATCCAGGTGCTTGAACTCACAGGTGGAAACACTTTGCAGGTGACAGCGACCATTGCAGAAAGATCCAGGTGTGGGGCATCGTAGCTGAGTGGAGTTGCTGCCAGGGCTGTTTACTCCAGAGCAGTGAACAGTGCTTGGTAAATTCCTGAGCGAAGTTAAGCACAGGCCTCTCTCAATTTACATGGTCACTGCATTCCAGGAAAATTTAGTGTTTGTTAAAACTATGCAAAAAGTGCTCTGTATTTATATGTAAAAATGGAGCCAGGTTCTAGATTCACCCAACCCCTCCTGGTAAGAACCACCTGTGCAGGTTCTTCCCCTCAGCCTCAAACATTCTTCCCTCCTCTTGCAATGGGTCACTTCACCGGCTCTTTCAGTTCACATCTTTTTTTTTTTAGACAGAGTCTCGCTCTGTTGCCCAGGCTGGAGTGCAGTGGCTCAATCTCAGCTCAATGCAACCTCCACCTCCCGAGTTCAAGTGATTCTCCTGCCTCAGCCTCCCAAGTAGCTTGGACCACAGGCGTGCACCACCATGCCTGGCTAATTTTTGTATTTTTAGTAGAGATGGGGTTTCACCATGTTGGCCAGGCTGGTCTTGAACCCCTGGGCTCAGGTGATCCGCCTGCCTCGGCGTCCCAAAGCGCTGGGATTACAGGTGTGAGCCACCATGCCCAGCCGGGCTTCCACCTTCTAGGAGGCTAGCCCAGCTTCTTTCCCATTTGTGGTCTTGAAGTTCCAATAAACAGACCAGGCATGGTAGCTAATGCACTTTGGGAGGCTGAGGCAGGTGGATTGCTTGAGGCCAGGAGTTTGAGGCTGTAGTGAGCCATGGTCATGCCACTGCACTCCAGCCTGGGCAACAGAGCAATACCCCATCTGAAAAAAAAAGAAAAAGAAAAAAGAAAAGAAGAAATTCCAAAAAAAAGTAAAAACAAAGGTGGAAGGTGCAAAGTGGAGGCCTGGTTCCAAAGTGGTGCACGGTCATTTCCACCTCATCTGTGTGTCAAAGCATGTCACAGTGCCAACCTGCTGCAGGTGGTTGGAGAGATAGGCTCACCTTTGATGAGAGAGGCAGCACTGGCACATGCACGGGTTCCAGGAGGCCTGTTTACTGGGATGCTGCTTGTAGTGATTCAGGCAGCAAGCTTCCTGGAATGCGCTCTTCTGCCCCTTGTCCTGAAACCTGAAGGGCACCTGTGGCTCTTTCTTACTGATGGAGGATCCTCTGGGAGCCTAAGCCTCCCCTCTGGTCTTGGCATCTCTTTGTCTGGGCCTGAAGATGGAGGTGAAGAAGGTGAAGAAGATTAGGGTTTTGTTGTTGTTGTTGTTTGTTTTTTTTTTTCGAGCTGGAGTCTTGCTCTGTCACCCAGGCTGGAGTGCGGTGGCTCGATCCTGGCTCACTTCAACCTCTGTCTCCTGGGTTCAAGTGATTCTCCTGCCTCAGCCCCTGAGTAGTTGGGACTGTAGGTGCACGTCACCATGCCCAGCTAATTTTTTTTGTATTTGTAGCAGAGATGGGGTTTCACTGTGCTGCCCAGGCTGGTGTTGAACTCCTGAGCTCAGGTGATCCACCTGCCTCGGCCTCCCAAAGCGCTGGGATTACAGGTGTGTAATCCCACCGCGCCCGGCCCTTTTGGTTTTTTTTGAGACAGAGTCTCTCTCTGTTGGCCAGGCTGGAGTGCAGTGATACAATGACGGCCCACTGCAGCCTCGACCTTCTGGGCTCAAGCAACCCTCCTGCCTTAGCCTCTCAAATAGATGGGACTACAGGCATGTGCCACCATGCCTGGCTAATTTTTAAATTTTTTGTAGAGATGGGAGTCTTGTTATGTTACCTGGGCTGGTCTCAAACTCCTGGCCTCAAGCAATCTCCTGCCTTGGCCTCCCCAAGTGCTAGGATTACGGGTGTGTGAGCCACTGCACTCAGGTGAATATGTTCTGTTCCAGATTTTGTTTTGGTCTTGTTTGGTTTCATTTGGGAAGTGTGATCTCATTTTGCTTTGGTGGTTATGATATTTTATTTTAAGCATGATATTTTATTTTCTTGCCACTTAGCTTACTTCTCTTCCAACTCAACTGCAATGAAAAGTCAAGGCAATGGAGCAATCCAGCTACTTATTCTGTAGATTTTGCTGCAAAAGCACTTAAGAGTTGAGAGCATGGATTCTAGAGCAAGACCCTTTGAGTTAGAATCCTGGCTCTGTCACTTATAAGCTGTGGGACCTTGGGAAAGTGCCTCAGTTTCCTCCTGATCATAGAGGAATCCCTGATCATGGGGATGCCATTGCTTGGGAGGGTGGTGAGGTTGGAGTGAGGTAGTTGATGCAAGCCACTAAGAGCAGTGGCTGGCCCCCCCAGGAAGCCCCCGAATGTTGGGTACCAGGACTATGCACAAAGTAGGCACCTCCACAGGGCAGCGGGGAAAAGAGCCAGATCAGAGTGCTTGTGTAAAGGGCAGGCGGGCAGGGCACAGCCCCTGCCGCAGATGTTTCTCAGGGATGGAGGCGGCGGGTTGCGTGGGAGAATAAAGAGGATGGCTTAAATATTATAAAAAGCAGTTTATCGGCTGGGCGCGGTGGCTCACGCCTGTAATCCCAGCACTTTGGGGGGTCGAGTTGGGCAGATCACTTGAGGTCAGGAGTTCCAGAGCACCCTGACCAACATGGCGAAACATCTCTACTAAAAAAAAATACAAAAAAAAAAAAAAAAATTAGCCGGGCATGGTGGTATGCACCTCTGTAATCCCAGCTACTAGGGAGGCTGAGACAGGAGAGTTGCTCGAACCCAGGAGGCAGAGGTTGCAGTGAGCTGAGATTGTGCCACTGCACTCCAGCCTGGGTGACAGAGTGAGACTCTGTCTCAAAAAAAAAGGCAGTTTGTAATCTCTTAGTGCATTCATGAAAGAACAAAGCCAGCATATATGGTGACTCCTGCCCATAACTGGGTCTCATTCTAGCCCTATTACGAGGTATTTGTGCTTTCAATATAAATTATAAATCTAAACAGATGCAGAGTTTGTTTTCCCCCCAAAGCAGATTCCAACCAGCACGAAACCAGCCAACACAAATAAATTGTGTGCTTAAGTCCATTGTTTCCAGCAACATGTAAACTGTTGGGTTGCAGAAAGTTGCTTTGAAGGGTCGTCCCATTAGTGCTTCCAGCATGAGGGTTCAATTTAGGTGGTACATATTTGAACAGTGTGCTGGAAATTTGTGGCAAAGAAAGACACGCGTGGAGGGGGGGCCTGTGGGGCCAAGAGGCCCTTATCAAATCATACAGGATGCATTTAGGGGCTGTTGTCATAAAAGCACACAATAAATAAAGTGGCAGCCTTGAACTCAAGAAGAATTGTAGAATTCCTCAGCTGGCAGAATCATTTTGGGAATGCAAAGATCGCTTTCGATGTTGTGTTTGTAAGGAAATGACAGTCACCAAGTGGAGAATGTCAGGTCCTCTGAGGAACCCTGTGGGCACTCATGTGCAGAAACTATTTACTTAACTGGAATTGGTTTCTGAAAAAATTTGACTTTGCAGAGTCCCAAAGGGAGTGTGGCGAGTGTCTGGGATTTTCTTTCAGGTCAGGACTCGGCCTTTGCTAATCTCCAAAACTGATAAGGCCCCCAGATTTCAGGGCAGAGTCATTCCTCTGCTGAACCAAGGTTTATGGTCCTGGTTGAGGCCAGAGGGAGATCTTGTCATTCCAAAGGCCTCATCAGCTCCACAGAGCCGACTTCTATCTGATAGATTAGTCACATGGGATCAAAGGGGCCTGAAATGAGGCTCAGGATGGGTGAAGATGAGAGTAGCGGAGACGCCTAGTAGTGATGGATTAGAATATTTATCTCCAGAAAGACTCCAGCAATCTGACCATTCTCATCAGGGCAGAAGGTAGATGGGGCTGATCATGGGGGAGAATTTTTGTGCCATTATCCTTAGGCAAATGATGGATTTTACCAAGTAGAATAGGTTTGGAGACTCTTCCTTCTGTTAAGCACCATCCCCTAATCCTCTCCCCAAACTCAGACTCTGTCTCTGCTCTTCATCCAAAGGATGCTTGGGCATTGGGAAGTAATGAGTCCAAAAGGGCTCAGCCAAGAGTGATGTTGCCTGGTTCCAGTCTGGCTTTTCCATGTGAATTAGACAAATGACTTAAAATCACGCAGTGTTTATCAAGCACCCCTTCCACTCTAGGCACAAGGATGCCGTGGTGCCCATGGCAGTCGTGACATAGAGTACTGTAGCCCTTGGTGGCAAGGTTTGCAGGCATTCATGTTCAGACCACTGGGATTGGTGATTCTCCTCTGACTAGGGCTGGCTTAAATGCTCCCTCTGTGGTCTTTCCTCTCAGGTGGAGGAGGATGAGAAAACAGGCAATATTGTGGGATGGTGATGATGATGATGATAACAACAACATACATTTAATAGGAGCCAAGTATGCATCAGGCAGTCTCAGTATTTTACATATAATGTTTCAGTGCTTCTCACATTTAACATGTATGTGAATCACTTAGAGATCCTGAGAAAATGCAGACGTCGGGCTCAGTGGCTCATGCCTTTAATCCCAGCACTTTGGGAGGCTGAGGCGGGCAGATCACCTGAGGTCAGGAGTTTGAGACCAGCCTAACTAACATGGTGAAACCCTGTCTCTACTAAAAATACAAAAAAATTAGCCAGGCATAGTGGCGTGTGCCTGTAATCCCAGCTACTCCTTGGGAGCTGAGACAGGAGAATTGCTTGAACCTGGGAGGCGGACGGTTGCAGTGAGCTGAGATCGTACCACTGCAGTGTAGCCTGGGCAACAGAGTGAGACTCTGTCTCCAAAAAAAAAAAAAAAAAAAAAAAAAAAATTGCAGAATCTGGTTCTGTAGTTCCGGGGTGGGGCCTGGGATGCTGAGCCAGTAACCTCCCAGGGGACGCCCAATCTGCTGGTCTATATACACGTCGAGAAGCCAAGTATTATTTCACCTAATGCTCACAGCAGCGCAATGCGGCACTGTTGTCATCCCCATTTTACAGATGAAGAAATGGAGGCCCAGAGAGGCCAAGTTACTTGCCCAAAGTCATGCAGCTTGGAAGCAGAGAAGCCAGGATGGAACTCCAGGGTCCATGTGCTCACCCAGTTCTGCCCTGATGGAGCAGCCAGGAGCTTGGTAGAGGAGCACTGTGCCCAGAGTGGGGGCTTGGAGAAGGCTTTGGGAGATTGAGACTCCTTAGCTGGATTCCAGCAGGTTGAGTTAAGGTATTAACCAGGTGAAAGGCAAGGTGGGTAGGACCCGGAGAGATCCAGGCTGGAGGAACCACAGGACACAGGAGAGAGGCTGGCACCTTAAAAGGACTGCGGTTGTTCCAGTGGATTTGGGGTCAGAGACCAAAAGGCTCTGCAGGACCCTTAGGCTGCCAGGCATGGCCTTCCCCTGAGGGCCAGATCAGAGGCTCAATCTAGAAAGATCAGGGAAGCTTTCTGTTCTCTCATCCTTCAAGACCCTGTTGACATACTTTCCTGGGATACCCCCCCTTGGTCCTCAAAGGCAGAGGCCCATCCCCCTGCCTCTACTGCTCTGCCCCTGCACTGTGCGCTTGGTTTTGTGGGTCCCTATTTTTTTTTTTTTTTTTTTGAGACAGGGTCTCACTCTGTTGTCCAGACTGGAATGCAGTGGCATGATCTCGGCTCACCGCAACTTTTGCCTCCTGGATTCAAGCGATTCTTCTGCCCCAGCCTCCCAGTAGCTGGGATTACAGGCGCACACCACCACCGCCCGGCTAATTTTTGTATTTTTTTAAGTACAGATGGGGTTTCACCATGTTGGCCAGGCTGGTCTTGAACTCCTGACCTCAAATGATCCACCTGCCTCAGCCTCCCAAAGTGCTGGGATTACAGGTGTGAGACACTACGCCTGGCCCGTGGGTCCTTATTTATATGTCTGTCTCCCAGTGGAGTATTTCTTCCTTTAAAAAAAATTTTTTTTTTGAGACAGGGTTTTGCTGTCACCCAGGCTAGAGTGCGTGATTCCATCACAGCTCACTGCAGGCTCCACTGCTCAGGCTCAAGATTCTCTCACTTCAGCCTCCTGAGTAGCTGGGACCATAGACACTCGCCACCACGCTTGGATAATTTTTTTTTTTTTTTTTTTTGAGATGGAGTTTCCCTCTTGTTGCCCAAACCGGAGTGCAGTGGCGTGATCTCAGCTCACTGCAACCTCTGCCTCCCGGGTTCAAGCAATTCTCCTGCCTCAGCCTCCTGAGGAGCTGGGATTACAGGCGCGCGCCACCACGCCCAGCTAAGTTTTTATATTTTTAGTAGAAACGGGGTTTCACCATGTTAACCAGGCTGGCCTCGAACTCCTGACCTCACATGATCTGGCTGCCTCGGCCTCCCAAAGTGCTGGGATTACAGGCGTGAGCCACCGTGCCTGGCTGCCCGGCTAATTTTTAAAAAGTATTTGTTGAGATGGGGGTCTTGCTATGTTGCCCAGGCTGGTCTCAAACTCCTGGGCTCAAGTAATCTTCCTGCCTTGGCTTCCCAAAGTGCTAGGATTACAGGTGTTGGCCACCCTTGAGTATTTCTTCCTTGTTCTAGCCTCTGGGATGAATATTCCTGCCCTCTTTACATGGTGAGGATGCTCTAGCATGGATAGAGGTGCAGAAATCATTTGACAGTGTGAGAAATGCCGCAGCATTTGGAGAGTGTATGCATGTGGAGGCTTGGGAGAGGGAGAGGGACCCTCTGATTGCTGAGGGGTGGGAGATGAAAGTTGGCCCCTCGACTCACTACGAGGCTTACAGATGCTTTGGGCTCTTGAAGTGCCCTCTGCACTCTCCAAGGACACCTCCGTGGTCCCTCATGGATGGTGAAGCTTCTGGGGCAATGGAGAGTGGATGTGGGTGCTCAGGGACTTGCGAGGTCATTTAATATCATCCCAGGCCAGGCACCACCTGTAATCCTAGCACTTTGGGAGGCTGAGGCAGAAGGATCACTTGAAGCCAGGAGTTTGAGACCAACTTGGGCAACATGGTGAGACTTCATCTCTAAAATATATATATAGTCCGGGCAGGGTGGCTCATGCCTGTAATCCCAGCACTTTGGGAGGCCAAGGTAGGTGGATCACCTGGGGTCAGGAGTTCAAGACCAGCCTAGCCAACATGGCAAAACCCCGTCTCTACTAAAAGCCGGGTGTGGTGGTGGGCGCCTGCAATCCCTGCTCTCAGGAGGCTGAGGCAGGAGAATCGCTTGAACCTGGGAGGCAGAGATTTCAGTGAGCCAAGATCTTACCACTGCACTTCAGCCTGGGTGACAGAGCGAGACTCTGTCTCAAAAAAAGAAAAAGAAGGCCAGGCGTGGTGGCTCACATCTGTAATCCCAGCACTTTGGGAGGCCGAGGCAGGTGGATCACCTGAGGTCAGGAGTTTGAAGTCAGCTTGGCCAACATGGTGAAACCCCGTCTCTACTAAAAATACAAAAATTGGCCAGGCGTGGTGGCAGATGCCTGTAATCTCAGCTACTTGGGAGACTGAGGCAGGAGAATTGCTGGAACCCGGGAGGCGGAGGTTGCAGTGAGCCGAGATCACACCATTGCACCCCAGCCCGGGCCGACAACAGCAAGACTCCGTCTCTCTCTCTCTCTCTCTCTCGCTATATATATATATATATATATATATATATTTAAAATTAGCCAGGCATGGTGGTTTCAGCCTGTAGTCCCAGCTATTCAGGAGGCTGAGATGAGAGAATTACTTGAGCCAGGAGTTCAAGGACCCTGTCTCTTTAAAAAAAAAAAAATCATTTCAGATGTCCCTGCTATTTGCCAGGCTATCTTGTAGCCTAGGGTCCACCAAATGCCACCAACTCAGGTCCCACCTTGACAACTTTGGCCATATTCATTTGCCACCTGGGCTCTTATGTACTTAATATTTGTATTTACATTGATTCACGTCCTCCCCCCCACAACTTTTCATTTTGATAAATTTCAAACCTACAGGAAAGTTGAAAGAATAGTGCGAAAAACATCCATATACCCCCTTAGCTAGATTCACCAAGTGTTAACATTACATTTTTGCCACAATTTGCTTTTTCTTTTCTTTCTTCTTTTTTTTTTTTTTTTTTTTTTTTTGAGACGGGGTCTTTCTCCATTGCCCAGCAGACCCTGCCCAGACACTGCCCAAGCTGGAGTGCAGTGGCACAATCATGGCTCACTGCAGCCTCAACCTCCCAGGCTCAACCAATCCTCCCACCTCAGCCTCCTAAGTAGCTGGAACTACGCCTAAGTTTTTGTATATATATATATTTTTAATAGAGACAGGGTTTTTCCATTTTGCCCAGGCTGGTCTCAAACTCCGGGGACTCAAGAGCTCCTTCCTTGGTTTCCCAAAGTGCTGGTATTACAAGTGTGAGCCACCTCGCCTAGCGTACAATTTGCTTTCTCTTTATTTCTCTCCATATATACACTTAAAAAAAAGAAAAACATAGATTTATGGTGGGGGGCATTAAAGGTACTTAAATAAGCTTTCTTTCTTTCATTTTTTTTTTTTTTTTTTTTTGAGAGGGAGTCTTGCTCTGTCACCCAGGCTGGAGTGCAGTGGCACGATATCGGCTTACTGCAACCTCTGCCTCCCAGGCTCAAGCAATTCTGCCTCAACCTCCCAAGTAGCTGGGCCCGCGCCACCACGCCCGACTAAGTTTTGTATTTTAAGTAGAGATGGGGGTTTCACCATGTTGGCCAGGTTGGTCTCGAACTCCTGAGCTTAGGTGATCCACCTGCCTCGGTCTCCCAAAGTGCTGGGATTACAGGGGTGAGCCACTGCAACCAGGCTTAAATAAGCTTTCCATTTCAGAATAGTTTTAGATTTACAAAAAATTTGCAAAGATAGTACAGAGGGCTCTATCCACCCTCTACGGATTTCTTATTGTTTTTCTTAACTGTTCATTTTACATTACTATGGTACATTTGTCAAAACCAATTAACCATTATGGATACATTATTGTTAATTTAAATTTATACTTTATTAGGATTTTGTTAGCTTTTCCCTTATCTGGTAGATTCAATTTTAAACTGAAAAAAAAAAAAAAAATAGAATGTTCATGGAAAACCATGATCAATTGCCAAACACAATTCTAGCTAGATGCTGTTAGCGGTGGAGTGACCTAAGCGTGGGGCCTGCTTCCTCTTTGTTAAAAAGGGAGATTGGCCAATGTTAGGTGTTAAAGACAGGCTAGCTCAAGCTGAGACTTTCTCCCGGCCAAATGGCATTGCACCAGCACAGTCATAGGAGCGAAATGGCTTTCTCACTGTGAGATTCAGTGTTTAGTGCCCAGTCTGTGTGTCATCTAAAGTCAGCTTAGGTGGCACCCCTTCAGGAGCCCCACTTTGAGAAACACTGAAAGGTCTGGCTGTGCCACATCCGAAGAAGGCTGGAAACCCGGACCTGAGGCTGCCGGGCTCCAAACCTGGAACTTCCTTCTGCCCTGGAAGATGGGGTCAGGGCTGGGTGCCCCGATTGGTGGTGGTTATGGGGGATGGGGGGCTGTGGGGAATGTCATTTGTCTTCTCTAGTAACTCCCCCAGCTGTTTTCCCAAAGCTGGCAGGCGTTTAACAAGTGATGGACAGAAAAGAGCACACTGCAGAATTCTGTCCACAGCTCCTTGTCACGAACACAAGGGCCATTTATTTGCCCGTGCTGTCGGTGAGATGCACGTGGCCATACATTTAGTCAGTGAGGGGGTGGGAAGTGGCTGAAATGAAATGGCTTTCTCAACTGCCCTTTGCATAATGTCTGAACTTGTTTGTATTCATTCCTTGAAAATGCTTCAAAGTGGTTTTTTGTGTTTTATTAGTTAGAGTAGGTGATATTGCTTCCTGAAACCAAATCTTTGCTTTCCAATATATATCTGCCGTCCTCATTTCCAGGAGACTTCAGCCCACTACAAACTAACTCTATGGCTCTCCTGCCCTGAAGGAATTTCACTCTGGAATAAGTCACTGTTGGCTTATGGGTCTGGACATCTAACCAGAGGTGATTCAAACTAGAATGTTTGCAGAATTTCTGGGTTCACCCCTAAGGATTGCTCTTTCTTCCTTATTTCCTTCCTTTCATTTTTTTTCTTTTCTTTTCTTTTTTTCTCTCTCTCTCTTTTCTTTTCTTTCTTTTTCTTTTTCTTTCTTTTCTCTTTCTTTTTCTTTTTCTTTCTTTTCTCTTTCTTTCTTTTTCTTTTCTTTCTTTCTTTTTGGTAGGGGTGGGGGGGTGTTTTTTTTTTTCTGGGGGGGACAGGGTCTCACTCTGTCACCCAGGCTGGAGTATGGTGGTGCAATCTCACTGTGCCTGTAATCCCAGCTGCTCAGGAGGCTGAGGGGGGAGAGTCGCTTGAACCCGGGAGGCAGAGGTTGCAATGAGCTGAGATTGCACCACTGTACTCTGCCTCCTGAGCTCAAGCAATCCTCCCACCTCAGCCCCCTCGAGTAGCTGGGGCTACAGGTGAGAGCCACTGTGCTCAGCTAATTATTGTTTTGTGCTTTTTTTCTTTTTTTTTTTGAGATGGAGTTTTGCTCCTGTTGCCCAGGCTGGAATGCAATAGTGCAATCTCAGCCTACTGCAACCTCCACCTCCTGGGTTCAAGAGATTCTCCTGCCTCAGCCTCCTGAGTAGCTGGGATTACAAGCATGTGCCACCACTCCCAGCTAATTTTGTATTTTTAGTAGAGACAGCGTTTCTCCATGTTGGCCAGGCTGATCTACAACTCCCGACCTCAGGTGATCTGCCCTCCTCGGCCTCCCAAAGTGCTGGGATTACAGGCGTGAGCCATCGCGCCCAGCCTTTTTTTTGTACTTTTGTTAAAGATGGGGTTGCACCATGTTGCCCAGGCTGGGCTTGAATTTTTGAGGTTAAGCGATCCATCTGCCTTGGCCTCCCAAAGTGCTAGGATTACAGGCGTGAGTCACCGTGCTCAGCCTGTTTCCTTCTTTTAATTATTATTATTTTATTTTATTAATTTAAAAAATAGAGACAGGGTCTCACTATGTTGCCCAGGCTAGTTTCAAACTCCTGCCCTCAAGCAGTCCTCTCACCTCAGCGTCCCAAAGTGCTGAGATTACGGGAGCATGAGCCACTGCTTCCTGCAGAATGCTGTTTATTTCTGACCTGACCTATTGTAGAATTATTTTAGTTAGTCCAAGGAAGCAAATGGTTGGGATGACATTTTCTCCACATAGGGGCGCAATGTCCCCAAAGAAGATAGATGGGTCGGGTGCAGTGGCTTATGCCTGTAATCCCAGCACTTTGGGAGGCCAAGGCAGGCAGATCACTTTAGGTCAGGGGTTAGAGACCAGCCTGGCCAACATGGTGAAAAGCAGTCTCTACTAAAAATACAAAAATTAGCCAGGTGTGGTGGTGGGCACCTGTAATCCCCGCTACTTGGGAAGCTGAGGCAGGAGAATCGCTTGAACCTGGGAGGAGGAGGTTGCAGTGAGCCAAGATTGTGCCACTGCACTCCAGCCTGGAAAACAGAGCGAGACTCCGTTTAAATAAAAAATAAAATAAATTTTTTAAAAAGAAGGAAGATGGTTGGGACAAAAGTAACAGACCAATCTATTTTCACTTTTAGAAATGAAAGGATTACAGGTAAAAGCGTCACTCCCAAACTCTATTCCCAGAGGTAGCAACTCAGTTTGGTTTACATCCTTCCAGCCTGTCTTGCTGTCTAAGTGTTTCCACAGTGTTTCATTTTATGTGTGTAAAGGGGGAATGTTACACAATCAGCATTCTACCAAATGTATCATGCTGAACTCCTTTTCACTCAGTAGTATGTCTTGGAGACCCACCTCTGCTCTTCAATACAGACATAGCTCTTTTAAAACTGCTGGCTCAGCTGGCACAGTGGCTCATGCCTGTAATCCTAGCACTTTAGGAGGCCAAGACGAGAGGATCACTTGAGGCCAGGAGTTTGAGTCCAGCCTGGTCAACATAATGAGACATCATCTTTATTTTTAAAAAGAAAAAAAAAAAGAAAAAAAAAAAAACACCTTGCTGCCTCATCCCAGCCTGGGAAACATGGCAAGACCCTGACTCTACAAAAAATGTTTTTAAAAAAATAGCCAGGCGTGGTGGGTCACGTCTGTGGTCCCAGCTGCTTGGGAGGCTGAGGCAGGAGGATCGCTTGAGCCCAGCAGATGGAGGTTGCAGTGAGCCGAGATCACACCGCTGTACTTCAGCCTGGGTGACAGACAAGACCCATTGTCAGGAAATAAAAAACAAAAAACTGCTGCCTAATGTACCATATCTTTCACATCTTGTTCAAGCAGTCATTATTGGACGAGTATTTCAGTTATTTCCCATCATTTCCTATGATAAGCAGCTCTCAGCAAGCATCTCTGTGCCTGTCTCCTTGTGCACAGGCATAAGCCATGTACTGGCTGGTAGGAGACCCTCATCTCTGGTTTTCAGAGGTCTTTGCCTAATTACCCTTCAGAGTCTGTGTGTGTGCTTTAGTGGGGAGGGGGTCCGTTCCTGTCCTTTGGTGCTGTTTATTTCTGGTTTCTTTTCCACACTAGCTGCAGAGTGGAAAGGAGCCAATGGGAGGGAGAGAGAAATCTGTCTCTAGGTGTTCCAAGGCCCTGGATGTGCCACAGGGCCGGCCTCCCCTCCAGAGGCGGTAAATGGCTGCTTTGTTCTTGGGTCCGTCCCTGAGCAGAATCAGAACGCAGAGATGTGTCAAGTGGACAAAAGAAATTGTGCACATCACCAAGCCTGGATCCCACCCCTTGACCGGGAGAAACTGTTAACTTTGTAGGAGTCGCACACACACCAGTGTGACAGGGCATGGGGCGAGCACCCATCCCGAACCCTGAAATAATTAAGTTATAAAAAAGAAAAAAAACATAACAAAAGAGCCTGACCCTCACTAACGGATGTAAACGAAAGAACCAAGCTGACTCTCAATCTAGGAAAAGTGGGAGGCGCAAAGGGGGAAAGGGGCTTGGGGGAAACCCAGGATGGAAGGAAGGGGTGTGCAATGGATCAGATCTGGACTGAAGAGGGGGACAGATGGGAAAGGGGAAAGAAAGGAGGGAAAGGAGAAAGAGTGAGGAAGGGGCTGGAGGAAAGTGACAAGGTAAGAAGAGGAAGGACAGGGCTGGAGGAGGGAGGGGGTGGCCAAGAGCAGTTTAGGAGGGGTAGGCTGCGTCCCAGTCTGTTTGTGATTAGCACGCAGCCTGGTGCAGAATGGAGTAAACAGAAACTTCCAGGCGTCCCCTCCGCCCCTCTCTGAGGCAAAGCAGAAATCAGATGCTCTGTGATTAATCGTGGAGGATTCAGGACACGACCACAAACGCTGTGCGGACTTGAAATTAGCTGCCTTTTCCCAGTCCTCTTGCCAAAATGGGAGTGGGGGGTGGGACGTGAAGGGGTGGGGGCCCCGCCTGCTGGGGGCCAGCATGGAATTCCCCCCGGCAGAGCTGGGAGTGACACTGACAAGCAATCAGCGGCGACCAGAGCAGCAGGCGGCATCCGGGGGGAGCGGGGCCGGCTGGGGGGCCCCAGGAGGGCTTCCTGGAACCCCAGCTCCATGGCCGCCTGCACCCTGACACAGGCCAGATAAGAGTCCCGGCTGCATTATCAGAGCCCGGCAGGGCACCGGCCTCCCTGCACCAGAAGGAAGACTCGGGGCACAGCAGGTCCTCAAGGCGATCTTCCCAGAGAGCGGGACTAGCGGCTGGTGGCCAGTGTGGATGGACTTTGCAGAGCCCTAGCTCGAGTCCGGGAGTCCCGGGCCAGATGGGAGCAGACCCTTGCTGGCGGCAATAGAGAAAGTGAGGCAGCTGCAAGGAGGGCGGCGGGACTGCACTTGAGTGTCCAGACCTGCTCGATGGTGAGTGTGAAGTGACTGTTTCCCATGTGTGCCGTGACGCCGCCTTGTGTGGACAGACTTCTGGAGCTGGGGGTGACAGGAAGAGGCAGCCCTTTCTCACAGGCCACCTGGAGCTCCCAAGGCCAGAGGAGGGAACCTGGGTTGAGGCTGAGATGGGATGGCGGTATAGTGCTGTGTGGCCTTAGGCAAGTTATTTGCCCTCTCCAGGCCTCCATTTGTCCATTTCTAAAACAGTGGTTGAACTAGGTGATCTTTAAGAGATTCTCATGATGACAGCTATTCCTTGTGCATCTGCTATACGCCAGGCACTGTGTAGGCATTTCTGAAGCGTCGGCTCGGGAAATCCCGGTAAGCCCCCTGCAGGGTAAGTATTATTGGTGTCCTCATTGTACACTGAGGAAACAGCAGCTGGGAGAAGTGAAGTGACTTACTGAGGTCACACAGCCGGTCAGTGGCAGAAACGAGAAAAGACCTAGGTTTTTCCAACTTTGCTTTGGCTAAACTCTCCTGAACACCCCCAATATTCTGTATTCTGTGCTCCATGGTTCTGCAATTATCCCAAGCAGCAGGGGTGAAGGAGAAGGAGGTATGGATGGAACATTACCTGCAGGAAGGAGGCAGAGGTGGGACAGAAGGAGTGACAGACTGACACTGGCAAGCAGCCTTTTACTCTCTAAAGGATGTGTCAGCCCAGGGTGGAGGCTGGCTGCCCTGGGATGGGGCAAGGGCTCCAGGCTTGAATGACGAGTGCCCAGTGCAATTTCCTAGATTTGCTGGCTTGTGGTAGGAGGCTCCTGGGGGCATGAGAGAAGAGGGTTAATATGTCAGAGGTGGAGAGAGCTGGGGGCAGGGAAACTGGCATATGCCTCAACTAGGTTTTGTTCCAATTTTATTTTGCCTTTGTAGAAAATCTGTTTCGAATCACTCTGGGCCCGTGCAGCGTTTTTGGATGAAACAGAATTGTGAAACGCGTACAGCGCTTTCCACATGCCTCCCCTGGGGGGAATCACATATTAATATTATTGTAAGCTATTTGCATATATATCCTTGCAGCTGTAGCTGGCAGCAGCCAAGAGATAAGAGACAGATAAAGTCAGCTCGTGTCTCCCTGGCACGGAAAGGGAGGGTGCAGGTTACACTCAAGGGCCAGGAAACACACAGTAGGTGGGGAATCCCTGGGGTTCCAGGCTTCGGGCCAGACTGAAAGGTCCCAGCACCCAGATGTGGCCTTTTCTTTTTTCTTCCCTTGGAAAATTCCATCCCGAAGCAGCTCTGTACTGATCCAGGCCTCCTTTCCTTTCAGGGACTGGCTGTGAACCCGCCACCACCCACCTTGGGGACAAGTCAGCCCTGAGCTGTGGTCTCAGCTCTGGGAGCAACTTGTCCAGAAGTCCCCCCAGTCCCAGGTAAACCGGGACAATTGGTCACCCTACCCAGTTCCACCCTGGATTTTCTTTGTGACCTTGAGCAAGTCACTTCCCTTCTCTCAGCTTCCTCATCTTTAAAACAAAGGGATTATTTTAGGAAACCTCTAAAATCTCTCTGCAACCCTGAGATTCCATGAGTCTGGTTGAACAGCACTTAAGTTCTGAACTGGGTGAGGATGTCTGAGAGTAAGATGAAGTTTGGAGTGAGGCTGGGCGCGATGGCTCATGCCTGTAATCTCAGCACTTTGAGAGGCCAAGGCAGGCAGATCACCTGAAGTCAGGTGTTTGAGACTAGCCTGTCCAACATGGTGAAACCTCATCTCTACTAAAAATACAAAAATTAGCTGGCCGTGGTGGTGCGTGCCTATAGTCCCAGCTACTTGGGAGGCTGAGGCAGGAGAATCGCTTGAACTAGGGAGGCAGAGGTGCAGTGAGCTGAGATCGTGCCACTTGCACTCCAGCCTGGGCAACAGAACGAGACTTCGTCTCAAAAAAAAAAAAAAGTTTGGAGAGGAGGCAAATCTCCCCACCACTTCCCTAGATAAGTCCGGGATGGCACTGGAGGAGGCAGGAATGAAGGTGGACTTGGGGAAAAGGACTGATGGCCTGTGGTACCACCTGCACGGGTGTCGGTTGTAACAACCCTATGGCCCTGCAGCTTCTGAGGTGCCTAATGGGTTGTTGAAAGCATATCATGATTTTGTGGCTCAGCGTTTGTGCTAAGTGATTTGGCCCAGATGCCCACTGGTTGCTGAGGTTTTCCCCATCAGAACCTCAGTGCTCCCCACAGGGTCCCCCAGTTCGTCCTGGGGAGCTCCAAAGGGGTATTTCATGTGCCTTTGTGAACCAGTCTCTTGCTTTATTCATCCTTCCTGCTTCCTCTTTCCTCTGAGGCCATTTGGAGATGCTTCCCTGCCCAGCACAGCAGCGTCCACGGTGCCGTCTCTGTAAACTCCCAAAGCTTCCCACTGTTTAGTGCTTGAGATACCCTGGGTTCTGGGCAGATGTGAAGAGAATGGCTTCCTCCTCAGTTCGGTGATATTCTTTGCCATGTTTTCCCCACACAGAGGTGTGCTGGAGCCACCTTGTATCAGCTTGTGAAAGCTGATTGTCAGATTTTCAGGAATTAGGTGAACGGGTTGCTAAACACAGCCATTGTTAAAAATTAAATCATATGAACTTACAATTAAATAAATTCTATGAAAAACAATGGTAGTCAAGGCTGAGTGTGGTGACTCACGCATGTAATTCCAGCATTTTGGGAGGCCGAGACAGGAGGATCATTTGAACCCAAGAGTTTGAGACCAGCCTGGGCAACATAACAAGACCCCGTTTCTACAAATAATTTGAGAAAAAACTAGCCGAGTGTGGTGGTGCGTGCCTGTAGTCCCAGCTACTCAGGAGGCTGAGGTGGGAGGATTGCTTGAGCCCAAGAGGTCGAGGCTGCCATGAGCTGTGATCTCACCATTGTACTCCAGCCTGGGCCACAGAGTAAGACACTGTCTCAAAAAAAATAAAAATAAATAAACAAATAATTAGAAATTTTTTAGAAAGGAAAATATTAACTGGTATTTCTGAAGAATTACACTCCTTCATCAATTGTAACCATAGGTTGATTACAGATTTTGCTGGGGGCAAAAATCAACAAAACTGCTACCTGTGAGTGAAATGATTATATTACATTTACAAAAGAAAGGGTATTGTAAGTTTTATTTTTATTTGTAAATTGTGTGCTGCACATCCTTTACATCAAAACAATTTTTTTTTTTGAGATGGAGTCACACTCTGTCGCCTAGGCTGTAGGACAGTGGCGCAATCATGGCTCACTGCAACTTCCGCCTCCCAGGTTCAAGCAATTCTCCTGTCTCAGCTTCCCAAGTAGCTGGGATTACAGGCGCCTGCTACCATGCCTGGCTAGTTTTTTATATTTTTGGTAGAGACGGGGTTTCACCATGTTGGCCAGGCTAGTCTCGAACTTCTAATCTCAAGCGATCCACCCACCTCAGCCTCCCAAAGTGTTGGGATTACAGGCATGAGCCACTGTGCCCAGCCTACATCAATACAATTTATAATAAACCAAAGTATACGTGTGTGTGGATATGCAAATATATGTACTCGCCTATGCACACCTGTGTACCACACACTCACTTTCCCTTGGAGAGCTGGTTGCTAAACCTTTACCAGCACACCACTGGTTCCACAGCATCTATGGTTGTGTCCGGGTTGTCAAAAATCATCTCCTGAACAGTCCTCAGTCCTCTTCCAAAGGAATTCAGACCCCAGGCACGGGCCTTGGATGCAAATCTTTCAACTTCCTCCTCTCACTTAAACCAGCAGCCAAACTCCTCTCTCTTGCCTGAAGCACTGGAGTGGATGCAGAGAGATCGGGTGGGGTAGAGATCCTGTCTACACTAGCAGCATGTGGGCCCCAGCTCCACCAGTGACAAAGGCTCTGGGACGCACTCTCCATTGCGTCCACTGTGTCTGCATTTGCAGGGCATTTCTGGATTCTGTCCGCAGCAGCTCCCGGTTAGTCCTGTTCCGTTTCACGTCTCTCTCCTGCCATTCTTTGTTTTCATGCACAGCGAATGATGCCCTAACAGAAATGGCATCTTGGAACAAGTCAGAGGAACAGCTAAGCCAAACCTATAGGAAAAGTTCAGACAGCTTGCTATTTTTAGAAACTCTAGGAGCCAGGTGGGCCCTTTCCAGTTCTAAGGGCCTAAGCCAGCAAGCACGAGAGGAAAATATTTCTCATTCCCAAGTTCCGCTCTCTTATAGTCCAGGCCAAGGACGAGGCCCAGGTGGGACATTAGCTAAGAGAAGCATAACTGCAATACAGGAGGAGAACCATGCCCACAGCAGTTTAAAAGAGAACTAAAAAACGTGCACTTTTTTTCTTTTTTTTTTTTTTTAACAGAGTCTCGCTCTGTCACCCAGGCTGGAGTGCAGTGGTGCGATCTCAGCTCACTGCAACCTCCGCCTCCTGGGTTCAAGTGATTCTCCTGTCTCAGGAGCTCCCGAGTAGCTGGGACTACAGGTGCCCGCCACCACACCTGGCTAATTGTTGTATTTTTAGTAGAGACGGGGTTTCACCATATTGGTCAGGCTGGTCTCGAACTCCTGACCTCAGGTGATCTACCTGCGTAGGCCTCCAAAAGTGCTGGAATTACAGGCATGAGCCACCGCGCCCGGCCCCAGGCATGTGTGTTTTATTGTTTTGCGAGGTAGGAAGGGTGCGCCTGAGTTTAAACCTCAGTGGCTCCTGTACTCACCCTTGGCCACTCCTGTTAAGAGACCGGTGTCTTGGCCGGGCGCGGTGGCTCACGCCTACAATCCCAGCACTTTGGGAGGCTGAGGCAGGTGGATCACGAGGTCAGGAGATCAAGACCATCCTGGCTAACACAGTGAAACCTCGTCTCTACTAAAAATACAAAAAATCAGCCGGGCGTGGTGGCGGGCGCGTGTAGTCCCAGCCACTCGGGAGGCTGAGGCAGGAGAATGGTGTGAACCCGGGAGGCGGAGGAGCCGAGATCACGCCACTGCACTCCAGCCTGGGGCGACAGAGTGAGACTCCTTCTTAAAAAAAAAAAAAAAAGATCCAGGCGTCTATGCTTTCAGGCCATTCATTCACATCATTCCTATCTTTTTCTTTTTCATGTAATTTTAATTTTCAAAAATGGGATCATTCTATACATTTTATCCTGCATCTTCTTTCTTCCAACCAACAGGTATCCTGGACATTTTTCCATGTGAGCCTATGAAGACCTAAAACATTCATTTTAATGCCCACATCACAGAAGTCCTAGAAGAGCAGCGTTTTTTTTTTGAGACAGAGTCTCGTTCTGTCACTCAGACTAGCGTGCAGCGGTGCGATCTCCACTCACTTCAACCTCTGCCTCTCAAGTTCAAGAAATTCTCCTGCCTCAGCCTACCGAGTAGCTGGGATTACAGGCACGCACCACCATGCCTGATTTTTGTATTTTTAGTAGAGACGGGGGTTTTGCCATGTTGGCCAGGCTGGTCTGAAACTACTGACCTCAGGTGATCCGCCCACCTTGGCCTCCCAAAGTGCTGGGATTACAGGTGTGGGCCACCGTGCCCAGCCTATATTTTAAAAAATTCTATCCCATCAGGCCAGGCGCAGTGGCTCATGCCTGTAATCCCAGCACTTTGGGAGGCCGAGGCATGTGGATCACGAGGTCAGGAGTTCAAGGCAAGCCTGGCCAAGATGGTGAAACCCCGTCTCTACTAAAAATACAAAAATTAGCCAGGCGCAGTGGCGGGCTCCTGTAATCTCAGCTACTCCGGAGGCTGAGGCAGGAGAATCGCTTGAACTTGGGAGGTGGAGGTTGCAGTGAGCCGAGATCGCGCCGCTGCACTGGGTGACAGAGCAAGACTCCGTCTCAAAAAAAAATTCTATCCCATCATCGGCTCTCAAGAAGGGCTCAGTTTGGATGGCCATGTCTCTACTTTATAACCAGGTCTCAAACTTTCTTGACCCCTAAACACTCAAATAGAGCCCAGCCTCTCCCACTTCCCAGCAAAAAAGAAATTCTGCACTGGACGTGGTTGTTCACACCTACAATCTCAGTACTTTGGGAGGCCAAGGAAGGAGGATCGCTTGAGACCAGGAGTTCAGGACCAGCCTGGTCAACATAGCAAGACCTTTGTCTCTACAAACATATTTTTAAAAATTAGCTGGGTGTGGTTGCATGCACCTGTGGTCCCAGGTACTCGGGAAACTGAGGCAGGAGGCTCACTTGAGCCCAGGAAGTTGAAGCTGCAATGAGCCATGTTTGTGCCACTGCAATCCAGCCTGAGTGACAGAAAGAGACCCTGTCTCAAAAACAAAGAGGAACAAAAAAGAAATTCCGTTGGCTCCCCTGTCAACCTGCACCCAGAAGCTGACAGCTCTGTGTCACCTCTGCTCCCTCCACCCTAGTCCCAGTGGCCATGGTGTCTGTCTCTGGGCTATTGCAGTTGCCTCCTCGCCGGTGTCTCTGCTTCTCCTCTTGCCTCCCTCCGGGTCTAGTCTCCGTGTGCAGCCAGCAGGGTCCTGTTAAAATGAAATTAGATCCAGTTCCTTCTCTGTTCAGGACACCTCCTGTCTCCAGCCCTGGTCCCACCTTGCCCAGAGGACAGGCAAAGTCCTCACCACGGCCCCTGCAGGGCCCGGGCCTCTCTAACCTTATCTCTCCTCGTTCCCACTCCCCACACTTGCTGTTCTTCGGGTCGGGCACAGTCCTGCCCCAGGACCTTTGCAATCGCTTTTCTCTCTGCCTGGGCGCTCATTCTTCAGATATCCACGTGACCCACTTGTTCATATCGCCCAGGTCTTTACACAAACATCACCTTCGCAGTGAGGCCATCCTGACTCTCCATTTAAAATTACAGCCTTCCTTCACTCCCTGGTCTTCTTCATCCCTTTTCTGGTTTATTTTTCTCCTTACCACACACGTCTCATCATCTAACATACATATATATTCTTATTTTCTTAAGTGTCCCCTGCTGGAATGTGAGTTTCCTGAAGATAGGGATTTATTTTTTTTGAGATGGAGCCTCACTCTGTCACCCAGGATGGAGTACAATGGTGCAGTCTCAGCTCACTGCAACCTCTGCCTCCCGGGTTCAAGTGATTCTCCTGCCTCAGCCTCCCGAGTAGCTGGGATTAGAGGTGCGCACTACCATGCTTGACTAATTTTTGTATTTTTAGTAGAGACAGGGTTTTTCTATGTTGGCCAGGTTGGTCTCGAACTACTGACTTCAGGTGATCCACCTGCCTTGGCCTCCCAAAGTTCTGAGATTACAGGTGTGAGACACTGCACCCGGCCTCCTCTAGAATTTTAAAAATGGACCTCGAGTAAGTAGAATCAACCAGGCGTGATGGCTCACACCTGCAATCCCAGTACTTTGGGAGGCCGAGGCGGGTGGATCACCTGAGGTCAGGAGTTTGAGACCAGTCTGGCCAACAGGAGTAGAGACAGCCCGTCTCTACTAAAAATACAAAAATAAGTCAGGTGTGGTGACACGAACCTGTAATCCCAGCTACCTGGGAGGCTGAGCCACAAGAATCACTTGAACCCAGGAGCTGGAGGTTGCAGAAAGCTGAGATCTCGCCACTGCACTCCAACCTGGCCAATGGAGTGAGACTCCGTCTCAAAGAAAAAAAAAAAGAAAAAGTAAGTAGGATTGAATGATTCATAATTCCATAATGACATACTGAAAGGGCACCTGAACAGCTCCACCTACCCTTCCATCTAACAATCTCTTTATAGCTATTTATAAAATGATAAACGCCTGTGAACCCATGGCCCTGCCTGCGTGCTGGAACTCGGACAACCATTTTCCCATCTTGCCTCCCTCCCTCTCTCACTGTGGTAGTAGCTGCTATCTTGAATTCTGTGTTTAGCTTTCCCTTGCCTTTCTAAAAATTGTGGTAAAAAACAGAGAATTTATCACTTTAGCCATTTTAAGGATAGAATTCAGCGGCATTACGCACATTCACAATGTTGTGCAATTATCAGCACCATCCATTTCCAGAACATTTTCATCTTCTCAATTTCCCTTGCTTAAAAAAATAGTTTTATCACCAGGCATAGTGGCTCATGCCTGTAATCCCAGTACTTTGGGAGGCCAAGGCGGGCGGATCACCTGAGGTCAGGAATTCAAAACCAGCCTGACCAACATGGAGACACCCTGTCTTTACTAAAAATACAAAATTAGCCGGGTGTGGTGGCGCATGCCTGTAAACCCAGCTACTAGGGAGGCTGAGGCAGGAGAATTACTTGAACCTGGCAGGCGGAGGTTGTGGTGAGCTGAGATCGCACCACTGCACTGCAGCCTGGGCGACAAGTGTGAAACTCCGTCTCAAAAAAAAAAAAAAAGTTTTATCACTTACATGTATGCCAAAATAATATATCATTTACTTTTACTGCTGTTTGAACTTTACATAAAGATAAATCTTGTCTTCTGGCACATACATGCAGACACACACACACACACACACACACACACATACATATATTTTGAGACAGGGTCTCACTCTATTACCCAGGCTGGAGTGCAGTGGTGCAATCTCAGCTCACTGTAGCCTTGACTTCTTGGGTTTAGGTGATCCTCCCACCTCAGCCTCCCTGGTAGCTGGGACTACAGGCATGCACCACCACACCTGGCTACTTTTTGTAGAGACGGGGCTTTGCCATGTTGCATATTGCCCAGGCTGGCCTCAAACTCCTGGCCTCAAGCAATCAGCCTTCCTTAGCATCCTAAAGGGCTGGGATTATGGGTGTGAGCCATGGTGCCCAGCCCCTGCACTTACATTTTTATAAATCATTTTATTGCTAAAATTCATTGATATAATTGCATATCACTTGTTGTTCATTCACTTTTCTCTGCTGTGTACTATTCCATGGCATACGAGCATTTATTTTTCCTGTCTATGACCACGTGGGTTGTTTCCATTTGTCAGTTTTGTTTGCTACATACACGGTTCTGCTTTGAGGGTTCTTGTACTGTCCTATTGCACACATACAGGAGTGTGTCTCAATATGTACCTGGAAGTAGAATTGCTGGAATATGAAATTGTATGCTGAATTATCTTCTAATGGTTGTACCAATTCACAAGCCACCCTCTACACATGGCATTTGTCAGATGTCTTACTTTTTGCCACCTGAATGGGTGGAATTTGCCCTAGATCTTGACTGATATCAAGGACGGGGCTGGAATGTCCAAAAGCCTTGAATGGGCTGCGTGTTTGTGACGTCCCACATCTTTGTGGCACAGCTTCTCCTGCAGGAGAGGCAAGCCTGGCAGCTGTGCTACAGAAAGGAACACATGCAGTAGGGATTACAGATCTGATAACGTCAACTTTTCCTTCCTCCCCTCCACCTCCTTTTATTTGGTCTGGTTCTCATCGCATGTGGGAAACAGTGTGGTGGGGAAGGGGCAAATCCTTGGTCCGTGACAGGCACTGTTGCATGCACTTTACAGATATTGCTATTAATTATTTACCTCTCAGATCCTGCAAATGGAGGTGCCCTTAGAAGCCCCACTTTACAGATGTGGAAACTGAGGAACGATTAAGTGACTTGCCTGAAATTACACAGGGAGTAAATGGCAGAACTGGGTTTGAATCCAGCTCTTCTGGCTTCCTCCAAGGTTTATGCTGCCTTTCAGTAGCGCCTGCAGTTAAGGGTTGCAAACTCCTCAGTCCTACAGTCTTGGGTTCAAACCCTGGATCCCCTACCACCTCACTGTATACCTCTGAGCAGTTACATCACATCTTTGAACCTCAATTTCTCTAAAATAAAAAGAGCTATCTTTTCCAGAAGCCTCATTATATGTTTTTTTTTTTTTCTTGTGCTTTATTGTTTCTTTTCTTTTTTTTTTTTTGAGACAGGGTTTGGCTTTGTCACCCAGGCTGGAGTGCAGGGGTGCAATCTTGGCTCACTGCAGCCTCCACTTTCTGGGCTCAAGCAGATCCTCCCATCTCAGCCTCCCAAGTAGCTGGGACTACAGGCATGCACCACCATGCCCATCCAGTTTTTATTTTTTGCAGAGACTGGGGTCTCACTTTGTTGATCAGGCTGGTCTCAAACTCCTGAGCTGAAATAGATTCACCCGCCTTAGCCCCCCAAAGTCCTGGGGATAAGGTGTGAGCCACTGTGCCAGCTATTGTTTCTTGTTAGGTTATATGCCCCTTCTTGAAATTTCCCTGGAATATGTTCTTTGGCTTACGCCTGTCAGAGCTCATCTCTGGACTTGAGGCGGTATCAATGCCACTCACACTTGTACCTGCAAATCAGGGTGCCCTCCCACCCCCTGACCCAACAAAAGCCAAAGGCTGTCCGTAGGAGCAGGAGATAGGTGCTGGGCATCAGGAAAGCAAGTGTCCACTCTGGTCTGGCTGGGCTGGTTTGGGCCACTGACCTTCATGACCGTTGTATCGCGAAAGAGGCTGCTCTGGTTGAGCTGTAACCAGCACAGGCAGCCTTTGGCCAGGTCGGCGTGAGATTACCAGCCTCGCACAGCCGGCTGCACATGACACGTCTGCAATACCTATTCTGAAGAGTAATTCTCTGGGATAAAGCATGTTTATGTTTTTTAGAGAAGTGGGGAATAAAATTCCATTTCTGTTGCCAATTAGTTCTGCTTGAGAACAGCTTTTCTCAACACCAACATATTGGCTGCCCAGACTTGAGTTCTGTTGATTAACTCAAAGTGGGGGAAAAAGTGATTTTTCTTTCCTTCCTCCACCCCCAACCGTGAAACCCGGCTGTTAGTGATGAAAGGGGTCCTGTGGATCATTTAGTTTTCCTTGTCATGACTCCAGGAAAGGCTATAAAAATAATCAGTGGGCCCCACTGGCCGTAATTGACTGTAGAGAGAAGTTGGCTACCACAGCGCCTGAGTTATGAGAATCTGTTTCAGATGCAGGCTTCAGTTGAGCCTCGTCTAATGACACCTGCTCCCCAAGGCCAGCGGAGGGTGGGGGTGCTGATGCTTGTCTGCATGCTTCTCTTCCTTCCCGGGTTCCAGGGAGCTCCTGGCAGAGGGACCCAGGACAAAACAGAGATGCCAGGAGGAGAGGACCAAGCATGGATCTGGCCCTGCTGCTTGCACCAAATTCCAGGTCTACTGTTTGTTTGTCTGTTTGTTTTGAGACAGGATCTCACTCTGGTTGCCAGGCTGGAGTGCAGTGGTGTGATCTCAGCTTGCTGCAGCCTCGACCTCCTGAGCTCAGGTGATCCTCCCACTTCAGCCTCCCGGGTAGCTGGGACTACAGGTGTATGCCACCACGCCTGGCTAATTTTTGCAGTTTTTTAGTAGAGACGGTTTTGTTTTTGGTTTTGGTTTTGGTTTTTTTTTTTTTTTTTTTTTTTTTGAGACAGAGTCTCACTCTGTTGCCCAGGCCTGAGTGCAGTGGTGTGATCTCGGCTCACTGCAACCTCTGCCTCCCAGGTTCAAGTGATTCTCCTGCCTCAGCCTCCCGAGTAGCTAGGACTACAGGTGAGCGACACCACGCCCAGCTAATTTTTTTTTTTTTTTTGTATTTTTAGTAGAGACGGGGTTTCACCATGTTTGCCAAGATGGTCTCGATCTCCTGACCTTGTGATCTGCCTGCCTCAGCCTCCCAAAGTGCTGGGATTACAGGCGTGAGCCACCGCACCAGTGGAGATGGGGTTTTGCCATGTTGCCCAGGCTGGTCTCGAACTCCTGAAGTCAAGCCATCCTCCTGCCTCAGCCTCCCAAATTGCTGGGATTACAGGTGTGGGCCACCGTGCCCGGCCCAGTCCACTGTTTGTTGGCCATGAACCTGGGGCAAGAAACTTCACTTCTTGGTGCCTCTGCTTTTTTTGTTTTTTGTTTTTTTTTAAATTTTATTCTTTTTTTTAACCATAAACTCAACCAAGTGGCACCTCATTTTATATATTTTTAAATATTATATATATAATTTTTTGAGGTATATATATTTTAAAATATTATATGTGTATATATATCTCTCTCTCTCTCTGTGCATGTGTGTATATATATATATATATATATATTTTTTTTTTTTTTTTTTTTTTTGAGACAGGATCTTGCTTTGTCACCCAGGCTGGAGTGTAGTGGTGCAATCCTGGCTCACTGCATCCTCGAATTCCTGGGCTCAAGCAATCCCCCCACCTTGGCTTCCTGAATAGCTAGTACTACAGGTGTGGACCACCAGGCTTGGCTAATTTTTTGAATTTTTTGTAGAGATGAGGTCTCACTTTGTTGCCCAGGCTGGTCTTGAACTCCTGAACTCAAGTGATCCTCCCACCTGGGCCTCCCAAAGTGCTGGGATTACAGGCGTCATTTTAAAGAGATAATAATGGTTCCTCCTCCTGGGGTGATGTAAGGATTAAATGAGTTAATAACATGCAAAGCACTTGCAAGGAGCCTCCACCATGTGCAAAGTCCTGCGTCAACGCCAGCTTTTGTTATTTATTCAAGACTCCTCCACTCTTCCTCCCTTGACACTTGAGTCGTATGTGGTTGTGCCAAAATATCTTAGTTCAGTCCCCTGATGATGGACGTGAGATCAGTTCCGATCTTTTGTGATCACGAATAGCACTGCATTGAATAACCTGTGGCTTGTGTGCCAACCCCTCCACCCACCCCTTAAGGTATGTGAACCCCATGATAACCCTGGCCTTGGACTTTCCTTCCCGGAGCCTGCAGAACGAGGAGAGACGTGTGGGCATGCGGCCAGCTCTGGCCTGGCATGAAGACAGGCCTGTGGGGTGGGGTGGGAGGTGGGGGCAGGCCCTCCCTGAGTCAGGTGGGACAGATTCCTGCTGTGTCCATCTGGTGAGTGAGGAGCCACAGGGTGAGTTTCAGAGGGTTGGGCCAAGGCCACCCAGCCCCCAGGTTCCTGGCGAATGCCCTTATGTGGACTGGAGAGAGGAGAGAGAGGAAACCTGTACTGTGCCATGTGGGCTCTGCCCATTTTTTGTGAGCTTCCTCTAGGAAGCCCGCTGGGATCTCTGCTCCAACACACTCTGCCATATCGGCCACCGGTTTAGCACCCATGGTGGCTGGTTCTCTTCTTGGGGGGCAAAACCCATGATGATTGAGAAAATGAGATGTGGAGTCAGGAGGCTGATTTTGGTCCTGACTTCCCAGCACCTCCACCCTTGTAACACCTGTGGCTCTGTGTCCTCATCTGAAAGCAGACTAAGAAGACGAATAACAAGGCCAGGCACGGTGGCTCATGCCTGTAATCCCAGCACTTTGGGAGGTCGGAATGGGTGCATCAGTTGAGGTTAGGAGTTCGAGACAAGCCTGGCCAACATGGTGAGACCCTGTCTCTACTAAAAATACAAAAATTAGCTGGGCGTGGTGGCACGTGCCTGTAATTCCAGGTACTCGAGAGGCTGAGGCAGGAGAATCACTTGAACCAGGGAGGCAGAGGTTGCAGTGAGCTGAGATTGCCCCACTGCACTCCAGCCTGGGTGACAGAGTGAGATCCTGTCTCAAAAAAAAAAAAAAAAAAAACAAGCCAGGCACGGTGGCTCACACCTGTAATCCCAGCACTTTGGGAGGCCGAGGCAGGTGGATCACCTGAGGTCAGGCGTTTGAGACCAGCCTGACCAACATGATGAAAACCCATTTTTACTAAAAATACAAAAATTAGCCAGGTGTGGTGGTGTGCGTCTGTAATCCCAGCTACTCGGGAGGCTGAGGCAGGAGAATTGCTTGAACGCGGGAGGCGGAGGTTGCATTGAGCCGAGATCGCGCCATTGCACCCAGGCCTGGGCAACAAGAGCAGAACTCGGTCTTAAAAAAAAAAAAAGTAAAACAAGTAAATAATAATAATAATGCTAACAAATTCACAGGAATGTCTTGTGAGGTCTCAGAGACATAATGCAAATGGGTTTGGACCCTGTGTCTGGCACAAGAAATATAAGCTGGTGTGAGAAAATGACCCATCTATGGGAATGTCTGGGCCACAGGCACTTGCAGCCACCTATGAAGGGAGTTAGTCGAAATTCCCAGGGCCTTGGCAAATCATCCACCCTCAGAACTGAGTTTTCTCTAGCAAATGAGCGTGCTAATGATATGTATCCCACGGGTTTGATGTGAGAATTAAATGAGACCAGGCACATATTGCTTTGCATTTACACTGTGGTATTGTTGATATTATTAGTTATCTGTGTTGACGGTTGTGAGCATCCTTCCAGACACTGGCGCAATGCGGTGCATGCAGCTGGTGCTTAGTGACTGCAAATGGATTGGCGGACAGGGCCAAGTACGAAGTAGAATCTGGGCTGGGTGTGGGTGGCTCATACCTGTAATCCTAGCACTTTGGGAGGCTGAAGCAGGAGGATTGCTTGAGCCCAGGAGTTTGAAACCAGCCTGAGTTTGAAACCAGCCTGGGTATAAGCAAGACCTCTACTTAAAAAAAAAAAAAAAAAAAAGTAGAATCTGGAGGAGGCACTGATAGAGGAACCCATTTCTGATGTTGTGGAGCCCTTAGGGAGAATAAAGGGAAAAAGCCTGATGTGACCTCACCTGTGGGTTTTTTGTTTTGAGACAGACTATTGCTCTGTGGCCCCGGCTGGAGTACAGTGGCATGATCACGGCTCACTGCAGCCTTGACCTCCTGGGCTCAAGTGATCCTCCTACCTCAGCCTCCAGAGTAGCTGGGACCACAGGCGTGCACCACCATGTCTGGCTAATTTTTGTATTTTTAGTAGAGACGGGGTCTCGCTATGTTGCCCAGGATGGTCTTGAACCCTTGGGCTCAAGCGAACCTCCTGCATTAGCCTCCCAAAGTTCTGGGATTACAGGCATGAGCCCCCACACCCAGCCCTCACCTGTGGTTTTATAGTCAGCTACAGCTTAATTCCGGGAGATGATGGGCCTCATCCCACACACCATGGCAAGTACGTGACACAGCAGGAGGCAGACCCACTTCCCCTGACTCTCAGGGCAGCAACCTTCACCCTGTCCTTCAGCCCCATGCAGGAAGCAGCCCGTGGGGGTGAGATACAGTGTCCACGTGTGGCCAGAGCCCTTGCACATTTTTGACATTTTTGTGTCTTAGGACAAAAGGCGAAGAAACTTAGATGAACTGGTTCTTGTTTCCTGGTGGAAAAACATTCCTGCCCTGATGGAATCTTCGCTGTTGTGTGGTTTTGCCTGTATTTGTGTCTCTCCCTCACTACCCTACAGTTCAGCAGTAGCTATTCTAGAAAACCCATATAGGGTAGACCCAGGAATGATTTCTGGGATTGTCTGAGGATATTTAAGGGGCCAGAGGGCTCCCTGCACCATCGATGCTGGCCCTGGATCTCCTGCCAAGTCTGCCGTTGGACTTGCCCTGAATGAGTGAACAAATGAATGAGCAGACATTTGCTGGGCAGCTGCTGCCCTCCAGGCACTGGTGTGTTGGTGTTCCACAGCCCGGGGGCCGAGAGCCACTCAAAGCATTCATATTGGGAAGCTGGCAGGGATGGTCTGGTCAACAGCATGGGCGTTGGCATTGGAGTCAGATGAACCTGGCTTTGTCAGTCCCTAAATACGGTGGCCTTGGACAGACCTGCCTGAACCTGTTTCCTCAACTGCAAAATGTGAATAAAGATAGCACGGTGTGGTCAGTGAGGACTGAGCAAGGAAGTGGCTCTAGCACTTGGCACACAGAGTTGGTCCTTAAGAGTGGGCTTTAGACCAGATAGACCAAATTCAAATCTAGATCCAGCTATGAGTTCCTTAACTTCTCTGAGTCTTGATCACTCCCTCTGTAAAATGGTAAAGTAACCTCTTCGGTTGTTGTGAGGATTTAGGTGAATTCACACATATGATGCATTTATAATGTGGAGAACCTAGTGCATGGTAACCACCTGTATTAGCTTCCTAGGACTGCTGTAATGAAGCACCTCCAACTGGGTGGCTTCAAACAACAGAAACTCGTTCTTTCACAGTTCTGGATGCTAGAAGTTGAAATCAGGGTGTCAGCAGGGCCACTTTCCCTCTGAAGACTCTAAGAAAGAATCCTTGCTTGCCTCTTAGCTTCTGCTGGTGGTCAGGGATCCTTGTTGTTCCTCAGCCTGTAGCTGCACCATCTTTGCACCACAATTTTTTGTGTGTCCCATCTTTTTTTAGACAGGATCTCACTCTGTTGCTCAAGCTGGAGTGCAGTGGCCTGATCATAGCTCGCTGCAGCCTCAAACTCCTGGGCTCAAGCAATCCTCCCACCACGGCTGGCTAATTTTTAAAATTTTTTAGTTTAATTTTATTTATTTTATTTATTTTTTAATAGAGATGGGGTCTTGCTATGTTGCCCAGGCCGGTCTTGAACTCCTGGCCTCAAGTGATCCTCCTATCTCAGCCTCCCAAACTTCTAGGATTACAGGTGCAAGCCACTGCACCTGGCTTTTAGTTTCTTTTTTAGAGACTGGATGGGTCTCAGTATGTTGTCCAGGCTGGTCTTGAACTTCTGGGCTTAAGCCATCCTCCTGTCTCAGCCTCCTAAAGCACTGGGATTACAAGTGTGAACTACTGTGCCCAGCCCCTATCCTCTTCTAATAAGGACACCAGTCATTAGACTTAAGGCCTACCCTAATCTAGTGTGACCTCATCTTAACTAATTACATTTGCAAAGACCCTATTTCCACAAATGGTCACATTCTGTGTCTCTGGGTGGACATGAATTTTGGGGGAACACTGTTCAACTCACAACACCACCTAATCAATAGCAGCTATTACTAATACTCCTCTTACTACAGAATTTGCTCAGTGCATACTATGTGCTGGGCACTTCTCCAAACTCCTTTTATTCCTCTTCCCGTTTAATCCTCTCCATGACTCTGTGACATGGGTCCCAGGATTATCTCTGTTGAGGGCCAGAGAGGTGAGCTGATTTGCCCAAGGTCACATTTGTTAGCAAATGGTAAATCTGGGGTTGGGACTCTTTTCTCTCTGACTCCAAAGCTGGCAAGGTTTTGAGACCCTCCAATCCCATCCCAAGAGCTTGGAGTCAGCTGTACTTTCTGTCCCGGAATCCCAGGCATCAGAGATATGCTCTTTCCTAGCCCACACCTCTTTCCAGACACGTCTTACCCAGAGAGGCTGTAAAAAGCGGGGGAAAAGGAATCTTGTCTTTATAATGGCCAACATGGGGTTCTGCTCCTGCCTTGGAACGCTCGTGTCCGGCTCTCCCGTGGATTGAAAGCAGCGTGACTCCTGTGCATGGCAGAGCTTGCCAGGGGTGTATATTTCATGCCTGACATCTGGTAACATTTTGGGAGTCTTGACTTGGGGCTACAAATGGAAAAATGGTTCATGAAGGTGTGATTTATTCATCATCAAGATAATGCTATTAAATAAATTGCTCGCAACGATTCGCTCCATTGGGTCAGGGAGCCCTGACTTCCCAGGCCAGGCCTGGCGAAGGCCCTGGCAGGACAAGGCTGTTTCTTTGACGCTGAGGAGAGCGTGGAGGCGTGGTGAGGCCGGACTGGGGCCTGATAGGGGCAAACGGTCACGCTGCCAGATGATGAATGGCCGTTTACATTTTAACACGCCTGCGTCTTGGATGTGGAGTAACTGGCTTTGGCTGATCGGGGGTGGGTGCAGTTAGAAGCCTCTGACAGCCATGAGCTGGAGAAGGAAGGAAGGTCATTTCCAGAGACTGGGGCTTTGGGGCCAGGAAATAGCTGCTTTGTCAGCAGAGAGAGCCAGTGGGTGGGTTGGAGGCCCCTGAGAGAGATCAGGGGCTCCTGAAGGACAAAGCCAGGCTGGCACCTTTGCAGGGGGTAGCTGGCAAGGGTGTAGGAACCGGCCACGTGGCAGAGAGCAATGCCCCAAAGCCAGGCTGCCTGGGTTCAAATCCTGCCTCCCTCACTGAGCAGCTGGGCCTGGGACAGCCCCTCCCTAACACAGGCACCATTACAGGGCCTACCTCAGAGGGGTCTGTGGGCATCGCATGGGCGCCTGGCACCTAGGGGTCTTCACTAAGTGTTAACTGCGGTTGTCATGGTGGTGATGGTATCTAGAGAAGAGTGGAGGCTGGGACGCAGAGAGAAGCAGCCCTGCTGTCTTCTGGCTGTAGATCAAGGACAAGACTTACCTTGGCCTCTGCACAGCAGGTAGGAGCCTTCTCTTGGACCTGCCTCAGGGCAGTGGGGACATCCACCGGTCCGGCTCTCAGCACATTCAATGCTGGGGTTGGTTGCCACCCAGCTTGGGCAGCCCACATACTCAGCATCACTGGGTTTACCCCCAAATCTCTATGCGCTACAGGTGAGTTCCCATGGGCTGGCAAGCAGTCCCCGCACCTGTGGACATCGAGGACCTGTCTTCACATCCCCTTCTGCTCACATGGCCCCAGCCCAGGAGGAGATGGGAGGACAGGTGTGCACCTCTATGGGCAGCCAAACCTGGGGTGGTGGGTGAGGTGTCAAGTCTGATGCATGTCTATTAGGGTTCCGGGCACTGTGACGTCCATCCAGGTGGAAAGTCCATTCTCCTGACTTGGAGTCTGGCATCTGTTACAGCATGAGAGCTGGGGCCTGACCCTTCCCCTGTGTCCTTGTTGCCCCCAGGACTGGCCACTGACGGAGCCGTGGTCAGGCTGTGGGACTCGGGCCAGCTGGCCGGGCGGCCTTCCCACAAGAGTCAGTTACTGGGGCTATCAGACGCTGTGGCTGTTGGTTTGTTTGTCTCTGTGGTACCAAGCTGGGCCAGCTTTTGGGCAAGAGCAGCCTCATGGGGAACATAATCAATGAGAAAAGGATGGCAGAATCTGGCCTGGGGGTTGCTGGGTGGAGGGCAGAGGGTGCTGGGCTGCCTGGCCATGCCTCCTCTTCAGTACTGAGCTCAGCAGGGGGCCCCAACCTCTTTTACTGTAGGACTCTGCTGGCGTCTGACCAGAGGTAGCTCTAAGCACTGGTCCTTTGCAGCCCCAGGAGGAACTGGCTGGGGGTAAAGTGAGGACGGAGGTAGAGCTTCACCTTGGTGAGGGGCTATCCTAAGGGGACAGCCAGGTGCTTGGCCTTGTGACAGCTGCTCAGTGAGGGTTATTCACAGCTCCATCGGCACTTACTGATTGGGCTTCACTTCCTGATGCTGTGATATTCACATGGCTCCAGCCAGTGGTTCCATCCATCCATCCATCCATCCTTCCATCCATCCAATCACCCACCCACCCACCTACCCATCCATCCATCCATCCATCCATCCATCCATCCATCTTTTCTTCCTTCCACCCATCCATCTATCCATCCACCAATTTACCCACCTACCCACTCACTCATCCACCCATCCACCCACTCATCCGTCCATCCATCCATCCATCCATCCATCCATCCCTTCACATACCCATTCATCTATTCACCCACCCAACCATCCTTCCAGCCATCTACCCATCTACCCATCCACCCATCCATTCATTTTCATGGTCCTCACAATTAGCCTATGTGGTGGGGATGTGCTATTATGCCCATTTTCAGATGAGGGTACACACATACACGTTAAGAACCGGTCTGAGGGCAGAGCTAATGAGTGGCTGTATTAGTTATCTATTGCTATTAGTTATCTATCTATTAGTGGCTGGAGGATGATTTCAGTTCTTTTCTATGTGGGTATCTCCAACATAGCAGCTTGCTGTGTCAAAGCAAGAAAGCGAAGAAGTTATGTGCGTGTGTGTGTGCGTGTGTGTGCTCACGTGAGAGAGAGGGAGAAAGAGAGAAAGGTGGAAGTCACTGTCTTTTATAACATAATCTTGGAGGTGACATCCTGTCCCTTTTGCCATATTCTGCTCATTAGAAGTGTCTACTCTTGGCTGGGCATGGTGGCTCATGCCTGTAATCCCAGCACTATGGGAGGCTGAGGCGGGTGGATCACTTGAGGTCAGGAGTTTGAGATCAGCCTGGCCAACATGGTGAAACCCTAAACAACTAAAATACAACTAAACATAACCCTAAACAACCAAAATACAACTGAAACAAATCCTAAACAACTAAAAATACAAAAATTAGCCAGGCATGGTGATGCACGCCTTTAGATCCAGCTACTCGGGAGGCTGAGGCAGGAGAATCACTTGAAGCCGGGAGGTGGAGGTTGCAGCGAGCGGAGATCACACCACTGCACTCCAGTCTGGGTGTCAGGGCAAGACTCTGTCTCAAAATAAATCAAATAAATAAATAAATAACAGAAGTATCCACCCACACTCAGGCCAGGAAGTGGGATCACTGGAGGCTATGCTAGAAGCTGGCTTGGCCAAGCCAAGGTTTGAACCCAGTCGGATCTGACTTAAAACCTGTCCTCCCCGAGGAAGCCAACTACATACAGAGCCTTGTTCTTCCCCAGTCCCAGAGACCAGCCACCTGTCTGCTGCCACGCGGGGTTGGAATTTAATCACACATTGGCTCACTTCATGCACGTTTACTGAGCGCCTACTATGTGCCAGACACAGTGCTCCACAGGACGGTGTGGTGCCCGCCCAGAGGAGTGCACTGCTGGTGATGGATATCCGTGCTGTACATTTACTCACCTGCCACGTGGTTCTGCAGAGAACATGTCTTTTCTTTATTTCCTGCAACGGATCTGATATTTCTCACAAAGCCTACTCATAGGGCAACAAGGAAAAAGAACTAGATTTAATTTAATCTGATCCAGTACTTTAGGCCTTTAGGTAATGCTTGGTCTCAAATTTCCTTCTGCTCCTCCCAGCTTTTCTCTAAGCTGGCACTGGGTGGGTGGGTGGGGGTGGGGGTGTCTGGGTGTTGATGACGAGACTTCCCAGGAGTGGAGGGATTGGGATTTCTAGCCACGTCTGATGCCCAGGATTGCTGCTTGACTTTCTGGCATTTTGGCCGAAACCAGCAGCTGGTAAAACTCATGCTCTGGGCCTCGGCCTGCCTGGCTGACTTGGCTCTACCTTGGCTCAGAGCCCCCCTTTCTTCTTCTTTTTTTTTTTTTTGAGACAGAGTTTCTGCTCTTGTTGCAGAGGCTGAAGTGCAATGGTGCGATCTTGGCTCACTGCAACCTCTGCCTCCTGGGTTCAAGTGATTCTCCTGCCTCAGCCTCCTGAGTAGCTGGGATTACGGGTGCTCACCACCACGCCCGGCTAATTTTTGTATTTTTAGTAGAGACGGGGTTTCACCATGTTGACCAGGCTGGTCTCAAACTCCTGATCTCAGGTGATCCACCCGCCTCCGCCTCCCAAAGTACTGGGATTGCAGGCATGAGCCCCTGCGCCCAGCCTCTTTTTTTTTTTTTTTTTTTTTTTTTTTTCAGAGCCCCCTCTTCTCTACTGCATCTGACCCCTACCTGAGCCATCTACTCCCAGACCCTTCTGCAGGTCCCTCTGCCCCTCGTCTTAATGAGGTGTCACCTACCTGAGCAAGAACACATTGAGCCCATCCTGGCCCGGAGAGGACCAGTGTAGCCAAGGAAAGCGAAACACCGGGGCTTCCTTCCTCTCAACTTGCTGCACCTCCAGAGGCCCCACCCCTAAGCTGCTGGAGGGTGGTCTCAGAGCACTTTCCTCCCAAGCCCCCAGAGGGTCAGTGCGCAGCGGTGACTTCTAAACCTACTGTCTCATAGCAAAGTCTGTGTTGATGATCAGTAACTGGATCTGCCATGGTCCTCTTTATTCCTTCTGTACAAATTCAAATATTTTCCAGGTAGCCAGGTGCCTCAGGCCTGAGAGGGGAAGGGCTACTTACCCAGAAAGGCCAAAGAGGAAAGCCCAGTAATATTTTTCGAGCTATTAATATTACCTGGTACCAAAATGATCACACATGTAATTAGTCACAATCGTGGTAAAAGTGCTGAAGAAAAAGCCTATGAGTAATGAGGGTGTCAGGAGAGCGGCCTGACCTAGCCTAGGGGTCAGGAGAGGTGGTCCTGAACCAGGGTTGGGTAAGGGGATCCAGAATGAAGAGGGGGGTGGCTGGGTGAAGAGGGGAGTGTGTATGTGCGTGTGTGAGCATGCATGTGTGGGTGTGTGAGTGTGCACCATGTGTACACATGTGTGAGCATGCACGTATGGGTGTGTGCGCACTATGTGTACATATGTGTATAATGTACATGTGAGCGTGCGTGTGCATGTGTGTGTACATGTGTGTGACTGTCCTGTGTGTGCATGTGAGCAGGTGCTGTGTGTGCATATGTGAACACATACATGCATGGGCATGTGTGAGCCGTGTGTGGTGTGTGCATGTGTGTGTGCAGCCTCATCATTTCCTGAATTTTTTTTTTTTTTTTTGAGATGGAGTCTCGCTCTGTTGCCCAGGCTGGAGGGCAGTGGCTTGATCTTGGCTCACTGCAACCTCTGCCATCCAGTTTCAAGTGATTCTCGTGCCTCAGCCTCCCAAGTAGCTGGGATTACAGGCGCCCGCCACCACGCCCAGCTAATTTTTGTATTTTTAGGGGAGATGGGGTTTTGCCATGTTGGCCAGTCTGGCCTTGAACTCCTGACCTCAAGTGATCTGCCCACCTCGGCCTCCCAAAGTGCTGGGATTACAGGCTTGAGCCACTGTGCCCGGCCATTTCCCCTAATTTGAGGCACTCCATTCTCTGAGTCTGGATTGTTGTGTGGGTGTGTGTGGAAGAGGAAACGCACTGAGGAGGGGGAATCAGATTCTCTGAGGAGGAAGCGCAAAGGCTGGGGCCTCTGCAGGAAGCAGCTTTGCCTGTTCATGGGACTGAGAGGGGACTCAGCTTCTGGAGGCTGAGTGGTTGGCACCACCAGGGGACCCCGGTGGTGGGAGCATCAGGGGCAGGAGGAGGAAGGGCACTGTGTCCCCCATTAGGAATGTCCTCCTCTCTTTCCTGCTGGTCTCAGAGCTGAGGACCAGGATACAGATGGCCAGGTGCCTCCGTCAACAGACTCAGGTGACTGGGCAGAGTCAGTTTCCCCACCTGTGCACAGCAAGAAAGAGATCTGTCTCTGCCGGGATGGTGAGTGGACAGTTCTCCCGGGGCTGGCAGAGCAAGCCTCAGACTGAGGGCAGCCAGGGAACAGCAGGTCGTACTCCCATGGCAGAATGATGCTAAGGTTCCCAGGGGGTCCCAAACACCCTTCCCACCCCCTGCCCCAGTTTCATGAGAGGGCCATGGACGCTGACACTGTAACTACCCTCTGCTAGTCAGGCAGATGCTAGTCACAGCAGCATTGAATCTCAGAAACAGCCCTCACAGTGGGCAGTATTAGTATCCCCTTTCTGCAGAAAGAGAAATGGAAGCTCAGAGAGGTTACGGAACTTATCCATAATCACAAAGCAAGCATGTGTCCCAGGTTTATGTGATCCCAAAGGCTTTGCTACTCTGACTCCCACGGCTGCTGTGTGAATTTTCAGTTTCCCGAAGGGGAGAAGAAAACAATTTGCTCTAGAAAAAGCTTCAAGGGCCAGACTTCAGAAATGCCCAGAGCTGTGAGTTCAGTATCAAGGCTCCCGCCCTCCCCTCTCCGTGCGGGGGCCGTGCAGTGAGCTGAGCCGCGGTGAGGGTGTGTTAACTTAAAGCAGCGGCCTGGCACGGTGGCTCACGCCTGTAATCCCAGCGCTTTGGGAGGCCGAGGCGGGCGGATCACGAGGTCAGGAGATCGAGACCAGCTTGACCAACATGGTGAAACCCCGTCTCTACTGAAAATACAAAAATTAGCTGGGCGTGGTGGCGGGCGCCTGTAATCACAGCTACTCAGGAGGTTGAGGCAGGAGAATCACTTGAACCCAGGAGGCGGAGGTGCAGTGAGCCAAGATCGTGCCATTGCACTCCAGCCTGGGTAACAGAGCGAGACTCCGTCTCAAAAAAAAAAGTAGTTTAAAGAACTGAAAGCAGAAAGAAACCTGATTTTGAAATGTTCAAGGACAAGGCTAGGAAGGCTCCTTTGGGGATGGGGTGGAGGTTTCAGTCCATTTAAGTGAGCTGGAGGGGAATTTTAACTTTGCCGGCTAATGGTTAATGTTCCCTTCCCAAGGTATTCATGATTTATGCTGATGCTTTAAAAAGAAAATTTAGCCAAGCTAGGTTCAGAGTCCAGGAAGCTAAGGACAAGGCATTCAGGAAAGCTTTGTTTGGAGGGGAGGTTAGGAGGGATAGAAGAATATTCCAGATACCTCGCCTGCTTTTTTACTCCACTCACCCAAAGGAGAGGTCACCTTATCACATAAGACCGTAAGATAGCTCCCCAGGAGGGATCATGCAGATAAGATGTTTCTTCCTATGTTTGAAGAAATGGGCGTCCTAGGCTGGGCGCAGTGACTCACGCCTGTAATCCCAGCACTTTGGGAGGCTGAGGCGGTGGATCACTTGAGGCCAGGAGTTCGAGACCAGCCTGGCCAACATGGTGAAACCCCATTGCTACAAAAAATACAAAAATTAACTGGGCATGGTGGCACACACCTGTAGTCCCAGCTACTTGGGAGGCTGAGGAGGGAGAATCGCTTGAACCCAGCAGAGGTTGCAGTGAGCTGAGATGGCACCACTGCACTCCAGCCTAGGCAACAGAGTGAGATGCCGTCTCCAAAAAACAACAAACAACAACAACAAACAAACAAAACAAAGAAATGGGTGTCCTAGGCTGGGCGTGGTGACTCACGCCTGTAATCCCAGCACTTTCAGAGGTTGAGGCGGGTGGATCACCTGAGGTCAGGAATTCGAGACCAGCTTGACCAACAGGTGAAACCCCGTCTCTACTAAAAATACAAAATTTAGCTGGGTGTGGTGGCAGGCGCCTGTAGTCCCAGCTACTTGGGAGGCTGAGGCAGGAGAATTGCTTGAACCCGGGAGACGGAGATTGCGGTGAGCCGAGATTGCGCCACTGACTCCAGCAACAGAGCGTGACTCTGGGCAACAGAGGGTGACTCTGTCTCAAAAAAGAAAAGAAATGGGTGTCCTTTCTCTGTATTCTAGGCCTCTTGTCTTGGCTGAATTGAAGAAAAATGTATATAAGGCCCTAGATGTTCACTGTCATGTTAATAAACCCTTCCTTGGTCTTCATTCTAGGGCCTGAATGGAAAAACGAAAGGCCCAGAATCTGGGCCTTGGGACTCAGCATTACAAGGGATGAGACCCTGATTTATACTGGCTTAAGCAAAGAAGGGAATTTACTGGCTCATAAAATTTAGATGTCTGGGATTCGGTTTGGCTTTAGGTATAGCTGGATACAGTGAGGTGCGTGGCGACGGGGGGCCTTAGGGCTGATTTTCCTTCACCTGACTTGGAGGAGATTCCTTGGCTGAACCAGTCATGGTGGCCAAAAGAATGTGGAGGTGTGACTGTCTGTGTTCTACTCCATGTAACTATGTGCACTGAAAAGTGGTGTGGGATCAATCACCATAAGAAACCCGCCCGGCAGGCGCAGCGGCTCACGCCTGTAGTCCCAGCACTTTGGGAGGCCAAGGCAGGTGGATCACAAGGTCAGGAGTTCGAGACCAGCCTGGCCAACATGGGGAAACCCCATCTCTACTAAAGATACAAAAAATTAGCCCAGTGTCGTGGTGCGCGCCTGTAAACCCAGCTACTCAGGAGGCTGAGGCAGGAGAATTGCTTAAACCTGGGAGGCGGAGGTTGCGGAGAGCCGAGATCATGCCACTGCACTCCAGCCTGGGCGACAGGGCGAGACTCCATCTCAAAAAAAAAAAAAAAAAAAAAGGAAGAGGGGGCTCTGAGCCAAGGTAGAGCCAAGTCAGCCAGGCAGGCCTAGGCCCCAGCAATCTTCTTGCCTCAGCCTCCTGAGTAGCTGGGACCACAGTCACAAGTCACCACGACCAGCTTTTTTTTTTTTTTTTTGGTATTTTTAGTAGAGTCGGGGTTTTGCCATGTTGCTCAAGCTGGTCTTGAACTCTAGGGCTCAAGTGATCTTCCTGCCACGGCCTCCCAAAGGGCTGGGATTACAGGCGTGAGCCACCGCACCTGGCCAGCACCATGGGGTTTTTTTTGTTTGTTTTGTTTTGTTTTTTGGGTTTTACTTTTGAGACAGGGTCTCGCTCTGTCACCCAGGCTGGAATGCAGTGGCATGATCTTGGCTCACTGCAATCTCTGCCTCCCGGGTTCAAGTGATTCTCCTGTCTCAGCCTCCCAGGTAGCTGGGATTACAGGCATGCACTACCACGCCCAGCTAATTTTTGTATTTTTAGTAGAGACAAGTTTTTGCCATGTTGGCCAGGCTGGTCTCAAACTCCTAACCTCAGGTGATCCTCCTGCCCCGGCCTCCCAAAGTGTTGGGATTACAGGTGTGAGCCACCGTGCCCGGCCGGGTTTCTTTTTCTTTCCCCCCTGTCTCACTTCATGGCAGACACAGCACCCTTTCCTAGTGAGCCCATACGTGGCCTCAGAATCTATCTCAACACTATACCCAAAGCAACCAATGTCTCCCACCTTGGCGTTGGAACCTGAGCTGAAACTCTTCACAATTCCGGCCCAAGCAGATGGAGATAAAAAAGTGCAGCTCTGAGCGTTGAGTGATTTGCCCAATGTCACACGGGAACTCAGGCAGAGAACCCTCCTGACTCAGCCAGCCCCCTTTCCCATGGGATCCTGCCTGATGTGAGCCTTGAAAGAAGGTCTGTCCCTCAGTGGAGATTTCCACTCCAGGCAGCAGCTGCACACGCACATGGAAAAGAAATAGACTCGAGGTCAGAGCAAAGCCAACAGTGCGACTGCTGACCCAGCTCTCAGGAGTGGCGCACAGCATGGAGGGCAGACAGGCGGGAGGGCTCACAGCCTAGCAGCCACACTGTTTGTCCACCAGAGATCTCACTGGGCTTCATAGTATCCTACCTTAAATATTAGGTTGGTGCAAAAGTAATTGCAGTTTTTGTCCTTGAAAGTAATATATTGGGGCCAGGTGCAGTGGCTCATGCCTGTAGTGCCAGCACTTTGGGAGGTCGAGGCAGGTGGATCACCTGAGGTCAGGAGTTCGAGACCAGCCTGACCAACATGGCGAAACCCCGTCTCTACTAAAAATACAGAAATTAGCCAGGTGTAGTGGCGAGCGCCTGTAATCCCAGCTACTCAGGAGGCTGAGGCAGGAAAATCACTTGAACCCGGGAGGCGGAGTTTGCAGTGAGCTGAGACCACGCCATTGCACTCCAGCCTGGGGAATAAGAATAAAACTCCGTCTCAAAAAAAAAAAAAAGAGAGAGAAAGTAATATATTAGGTATTCAAGTATTAGATACAATTAAATCTAATAATGTGCTCTAGTTGACGGCCGTTCTCAAATGGTGAGAGAGGTGAGGTGTTTTCCTTCTGGGGATGGGGATCAGGGTTGTCTTGGATGGGGGGACAAATGGCTGGCACCAATCTAGGGAAGCCAGAATGTGGAGAGTAAATACTGATGTGGCCATTATTCTGCCAGCTCAGTTTTGCCCAATGAAGGGGAGAAAATAGGTGGCAGAGAACCAGCCGCTTGTTTGCCATAGAAAGGTACCGAAAGGCTGTCCTGACCTCTAGGGGCCTCTTGTGATATGAACTTCATCATTTTAGGGAGCTGACCTTGGGCTCATGTGCTCACAACGCCAAGACCTTCACGTGCGTTGTCTTAATTAGTATTCACAGAATAGCCCTGTGAAGCAGGTGGAGTGATTCCCTATGATCAGACGCTGCACTGGGCGCTTGGAGAGGTGGGTTCGCACTGCCTGACCCTGGCTAGTAGCCTCTGTGCCATACTCTGTGGTCTGGCAGACACTGTGAAGCCTAACAGAACGGGGTATGTGAGCCACCTGACAATCATTAAGCACATTGTAGCCAGCAGTAGGTCTGGGTAAGGTGCTGGGAGGCAGCATGTGGCAGTCCCAGCCTCAGGTCACTTGCTGAAGGACAGAAGTGCACTGGAGAAAATGTGGCCTCGGAGGCAGAATCACGTCAGTGAATACCTGTGTGACTCACTCAGTTGAGTTCAGGGCCTACAAACAGGTGCAGTCAGCAGTTTGAAAACTTTTTTTTTTTTTTTTTTTTGAGACAGTCTCTCTCTCTCTCACCCGGGCTGGAGTGCCGTGGTGAGATCTTGGCCCACTGCAACCTCCACCTCCCCGGTTCAAGTGATTCTCCTGGCCTCAGTCTCCTGAGTAACTGGGACTACAGGCATGCGCTACGACACCCGGCTAATTTTTATATTTTTAGTAGAGACGAGGTTTCACTATGTTGGCCAGGCTGGTCTCGAACTCCTGACCTCAAGTGTTCCACCCGCCTCGGCCTCCCCAAGTGTTGGGATTACAGGCGTGAGCCACTGTGTCCGGCCTGAAAACTTCTTGTCTAGCATAAACTCCCATTGTACAGGTGAGAAAGCTGAGGCTCGGAAAGAATTGACTTCCCCCGTGTCACCACGGCCAGAGAGTGGTGGGGCCAGGACTGGGATCCTCCCTGGGGTCCTGGTCCAGTGGACGCCCCTGTGGGTCCACGAGAGAAAGTATGAACTGTGATGGAAGGGCAGTGGTGGGCCACCCGAGAGGAGGGTCCTGGGTGGGCAGAGGCATCCAGGCACACCAGATGGAGAAATAGCTTAGGGCACTGTGTCTCGCTGTCTGCAACAACTCCCCAGGGCAGGGATGACAGCGGTCACGGCTGCACCTATGAAGTCCACGACCTGGGCTCCAACCTAGCCCTGCCACTCTCCAGCCAGTGGCTCTGGGTGAGTCATGTCACCTGCCTGAACCTCCCTGGACCTCAGCACCTTCCTCTGAGCATGGCCGTAAGCCTCAAGTGACATTATCCCACAGCCCGTTGCCTGGCCCTTAGTGCCCAATTTCACCAGTGTGGCCGATTATGACTGCTTATTTATTTCCATTTGGAAATTGACTTTTAATTCGTTTTGGCTTTTCCTTTCTTCTCTGAGGGCTCCTCCTTTAGAGGGTCCTGCCCTGGATGAAGACAAAAGCAGATGCTCCCAGGTAGTCTGGGTCACACCCACGCCTCCCGTGGGTCTGGAAGTGGCTGGAGGAGGAGTGAGTCTGCGGCTGATCCTTTTCCTCATCAGGAGTCAGCTCCTTGGAGCCTCCCAGGGATGTCTGGAGGGGCTGCTGATTGCAGAACCAGCTGGAAGGGAAATTCGAGGGCAGATGTGGCGACAACGGAGACTGTAGCAGTCAGAGCTTCCCTGCACTGTAGTGGCACAGGTGCCATGCCTGGAGCCCATCAGCCCCAGGTTCAAATCCCAGCGCCGCCACTGCCTGCCTGTTGAGTGAATGTGATTCCTCCCACGGTTGGCTGAACTGGCTATGGACAGCAGCTGTCCCGCACGGGAGCCCAGGGGAAATGGAAAACATATCTCCGCCCCAGGCCAGCTTCCCCTTCTCTCCCAGGCCCCGACCTGCCCTTTAGACTCAGGAGTCCTGGCTTCAGCCTTTGTCCGGACCTTCAAGAGACAACACAACTCTGATAACAGCAGTTCCAAGGCTGAGAAGGGGTTGTCGTGGGGACAGCGTGTTCCTGCAGCTAAGCCTTAACCTCTTTGCCTCTCCTCAGAATGCTTCAGCCCAGGAAAGGGGAACTTGTCACTTGGGACTTGCAGGGACACTGTTTTGAAAGTAAACTCTCCCAAAGAGCCTCTGCCTGCTTTAGGGAGGAATGTTTGTTTGGGTTCTATGAATCAGAAACCTACTCTACCAATTTCAGGTTAAAAAAGGATGTGTCACAAGGCTATGGAGATTTCTTTTGGTTATTAAAAAAATGTTAGACTGGGCGCAGTGGCTCATGCCTGTAATCCCAGCACTCTGGGAGGAAAACACAGGAGGATTGCTTAAGCCCAGGAGTTGAAGACTGGCCTGGGCAACAGAGTGAAACTGTGTCCCTACAATTTTTTTTTTTTAATTTTTTAAGACAGTCTCGTTCTGTCGCCCAGGCTGGAGTGCAGTGGCGTGATTTTGGCTTACTGCAACCTCTGCCTCCCGCGTTCAAGCGATTCTCCTGCCTCAGCCTCCCAAGTAGCTGGGATTACAGGCATGTGCCACCACGCCCAGCTAATTTTTGTATTTTTAATAGAGACAGGTTTTCACCATGTTGGTCAGGTTGGTCTTGTACTCCTGACCTCAGGTGATCCACTCACCTCGGCCTCCCAAAGTGCTGGGATTACAGGCATGAGACACCGCACCCGGCCTCTACAAATTTTTTTTTTTTTTTTAATTAGCCAGGTGTGGTGGTTCCTGTAGTTCCAGCTACTTTGAGGGCATAGGTGGGGGGTGCTGAGGTGGGAGGATCCCTTGAGCCCAGGAGGTCGAGCCTACAGTGAGCTGTGTTTGTGCCACTACACTCCAGCCTGGGTGACAGAGCAAGACCCTGTCTCAAAAAAAAAAAAAGAAAAGAAAAGAAAAAAAGGTAAATCCCAGAAAACCCAATGACACTAATTTAAAGGAAGATTCGTTGGTTCGTGTAACGGAAAGTTCAGGGGTAGTGCTATGATTTGGATGGGGGGTGTTTGTCTCCACCAAAACTCATGTTGCAATTTGATCTCCATTGTGGCAGTGTTGGGAGGCAGGGCCTAGTGGGAGGTGTTTGGGCTATGGAGGTGAATCCCTCATGAATGGCTTGGAAGTGCCACCCTCTCACTAGTGAGTTCTTGCTGTCACTCTCGTGAGACTGAATTGGTTCTCCATCTAACCCATTGCTGTGAGAGTGGGTTATTATAAAGCCATGATGACCTTCAGGTTTCCCCCTTTTTTGCAGTCTCCCTTCTGTTTTCCCTTTTCCTGCATGTGGTGATGCAACGTGCAAGCCCTTGCCAGAAGTCAGGGCCATCCCTTTAAATGTCTCGGACTGCAGAACTATAAAATGAAATAAGCCTCTTTTTTTTATACCCAGTCACAGGTATTCTTTTATAGCAATACAAAATGGACTAAGACAAGTAGAGTGGGTTTCAGGTGAAGCTTGATCCAGCCATTTAGCTCTATCACTGGGATCCAGAATCCCACAGCACCTGCTCCTCTTTCTATATGGATGTACTCCCAGAATGACCACCCCACATCCACGTATCTATGGACTTTTAGCTCAAGTATCTGGACCAATAGGAATATCCTGTGTCTCTTGATTCATGTTTCTGAAGGAGGGAATCCAGTACCCAGGCTCATCCTTTTGGGGCGTGTATCTGAAGTCATGTTCATGGCCAGTGAGTGAATGGTCTCTCCTGGGTCCAGTGTCCATAGCTTGTTCAGTCATCAGTGGCCAGACCATGTGGGTCACGTGCCTCCTCCACCTCCTTGGAGATAGGGTGTCTGAGAAGGGGTCACAAACAGGTCAGTCACCCCAATACCTTCCCAGAGAAGTCAGGACTCAGCTGGTGATTATCCAAGGACCCCATAACTCCTCCCTGGCCTGGAAAACACCCAAAGAGGCCTATTTTGGTCTTAATTTGTAATTTTGGGAGAATTTTAAGTTTGGTTCTGGTTAGAATTTTTTTTTTTTTTTTTTTTTTTTTTTTGAGATGGAGTTTCGCTCTTGTCACCTAGGCTGGAGTGCAATGGTGTGATCTCGGCTCACTGCAACCTCTGCTTCCAGGGTTCAAGTGATTCTTCCACCTCAGCCTCCCGAGTAGCTGGGATTACAGGTGCCTGCCACCACACCTGGCTAATTTTTGTATTTTTAGTAGAGATGGGGTTTTGCCATGTTAGCCAGGCTGGTCTCAAACTCCTGACCTCAGGTGATCCACCCCCCTCAGCCTCCCAAAGTGCTGGGATTACAGTCGTGAGCCACCACACCCGGCCCTGCTTAGAATTTTTATGCCTGGATATTTCCTGATGTTTTGTTTCTGGTTCATTCAGGAGGAGAAATTCAGACTTCGGTTCAGGAAATGGTTTTAATCACTGTCCCCAGGAAATCGGCCAACAAGCACAGGTGTCCACCATCAGGTGGAAAACCCAGAATCATCTTCAGATAGCTGTTAACCAGTGGCAGGATGGCTTCTGCAAGCAAACGCTGCATTTTTTTTTTCTTTCATACCAGGAAAAGGGTTTTATCTTCAGAACAATGTATCCACGTCACTAATCGGTCTGGAAGAACTTGTTTGGCCAAATTTAGAACCCACAATAAGGTCAGAGAGAATAAATTTAGAACTGAACTCTGAGCTCTCAGGGCCAACAGTTCCATTTGGCACTGTGTACTTGCTAACTCCATCTGCCACCTTGAGCTTGACTGTATTTCCCCTTTACCTCCCAGATCCACCAGAATTTGCAGGATAATGTAGCCTTGGAGAGTAAGATCTGGCATCTAAACCTGTCTTCACCATTTATAAGCTGTGTGACTCTAGGAACGTGTTTCACCTCTCTGAGCCTTAGTTTCATCATCTTTTAAAGAAGGATGGAGGGTAATAATAACATCTTATAAAATAACATGTAAAGATTGATTATAATTTTTTTTTTGAGACAGAATCTCGCTCTGTTTCCCAGGCTGCAGTGCAGTGGGGCAATTACAGCTCACTGTAACCTTGATCTCTTGAGTCTAATCCATCCTTCCACCTCAGCCTCCTGAGTAGTAGGCATGTACCACCACACCTGGCTAATTTTTAAAAAGTTTTATTTTGTAGAGATAGGATCTCACTCTGTTGTCCAGGCTGGTCTCGAACTCCTGGGCTCGAGCGATCCTCCCACCTTGGTCTCCCAAAGTGCTGGGATTATAGGTGTGAGCCACCTCGCTCAGTCCAACCATTCTGATTTCTGTCTCTGAATTCGAGTATTCTAGGAACCTCATATAAAAGGAATCATACAATACTTGTCCTTGTGTGATGGGCATATTTTCTTAGCATAATGTCCCCATGGTTCATCCATGTTGTCATATGGGTCACCATTTTCTTCCTTTTTAAGGCTGAATAATATCTCATTGCATATATACACACCACATTTTGTTTATCTATTCATCTGTCAATGGACATTTGAGTCTCTTGCACCTTTTGGCTATGATGAATAATATGGCTATGAATATAGATGTACAAATATTTGTTAGAGTCCCTGCTTTCGCTTCTTTTGGGTATATACCCAGAAGTTTGATTAAGACATTTTATGGAGGCTGGGTATGGTGTCTCACACCCGTAATCCCAGTACTTTGGGAGGCCGAGGTAGGAGGAGCACTTGAGCCCAGGAGTTTGAGACCAGCCTGGGCAATATACCGAGGCCCTGTTACTACAAAAAATAAAAAATAAAAAAAAAAAATTAGCCAGGCATGGTGGTGCACCTGTAGTCCTAGCTACTTGAGAGAGGCTGATGCAGAAGGATCCCTTGAGCCCGGAAGTTCAAGGCTGTAGTGAGGTATGATCGCACCACTGCACTCCAGCCTGGACAACAGGCAAGACCCTGTCTCTCTAAAAAAAAAAAAAGAAAAAGACATTTACCCTATGCTTGGCATATAGTAAACACTCAACACATTGTAGCCAATAAAACCAGTATTAGAAAAATACTGGGTGAAATTTTTTTAATGCAGATTTAAGAATGAGATGTCATTTTGCCTGTCAAATTAACAACAACTAAAAGGTAATAATCCTCAATGCAGCTGGGATGTGGTAAGATGGGTTCTCTCTCTCTTTCTCTCCTTTTTTTTTTTTTTTTTTCTGAGACAGAGTCTCACTCTGTTGCCCAGACTAGAGTGCAGTGGTGTGATCTCAGCTCACTGCAACCTCCACTTCCTAGGTTCAAGCAATTCTCCTGCCTCAGCCTCCTGAGTAGCTGGGATTACAGGCACGTGCCACCAGGCCTGGCTAATTTTTGTATCTGTAGTAGAGATAAGGTTTTGCCATGTTGACCAGGCTGGCTCGAACTCCTGACCTCAAGTGATCCACCTGCCTAGGCCTCCTAAAGTGCTAGGATTATAGGCGTGAACCACCATGCCCAGCCTCTCTCTTTCTTTGTGTGTGTGGAGAGATGGGGTCTCACTATGCTGCCAGGGCTGGTCTTGAACTCCTGGGCTCAAGTGATCCTCCCACTTTGGCCTCCCAAAGTGTTGGGACTATAGGCGTGAGCCACCTTGTTTGGCCATAGGGTTCTCTCATACACATCTGTAGGTAATCTTTCTAGAAAGCAGCTTGCAGTGCTAAGTATGGTACTTCAAGGCTCTTGGAAGTGATCATACTATTTGACCAATAATTTAACTTCTGAGAATTCATCCTAAAGACAGAGCCTCAAACATAGACCAGAATTTGAGTCTAGAGGTGTTTATCACAGCAATCTTTATAACATTGCGGAAGCAACTTCTATTTCCATCCATAGGAAACGGTTTAAAAACTAATGTAGGGATGGGCCTCCAATGGACTATTTTGCAGTCATTAGAAATGCTTGTGAGTTGGCCGGGTGCTGTGGCTCACGCCTGTAATCCCAGCACTTTGGGAGGCCGAGGTGGGTGGATCATGAGGTCAGGAGTTTGAGACCAGCCTGACCAACATGGTGAAACCCCGTCTCTACTAAAAGTACAAAAATTAGCCAGGCGTGGTGGTGGGTGCCTGTAATCCCAGCTACTCAAGAGACTGAGGCAGGAGGATCATTTGAGCACAGACAGGAGTTTGAGGCCAGCCTGGGCAACACAGCAAGACTCTGCCTCTAAAACGAGGCAGTGAAACAGGAAACTGTATACACTATACTGTATTATGAAAAAGAAGATAAAAAACTGTATATATTTCTCCTATAAAATAGGTACCGTTTGCATTTACTGTTGCTGAACCTTCACTAAGCTCTATATATACTTTATCTTGTTTACTCCTCCCAACAATCAAAGAGGTAGGCACTATTATTACACCATTTTACACATGAGGAAACACAGGTTCCAAGTGGTGACATGACTCTCAGGGTTACACAGCCAGCAAGTGGCAGAGCTAGGATTCAAACCCAGGCCCCTCGACTCCAAAGAGTAGAAAAGGAAAGGACAGCCTGGCCAGTGTGGTGAAACCCCGTCTCTACTAAAAATACAAAAATTAGCCGGGCGTGGTGATGCGGGCCTGTAGTCCCAGCTGCTCAGGAGGCTGAGGCAGGAGAATCGCTTGAAACCAGGAGGCGGAGGTTGCAGTGAGCCAAGATCGCGCGCTACTGCACTCCAGCCTGGGCGACAGTGAGACTCCGTCTCAAAAAAAAAGAAAAAAAAAAAAAAAGGAAAGGAAAGAACAATTCTGTAGTCAAGCCTAACGTAACCATACCAGTGATTTTTACTTTCTTCTTCATACTTGTATCTTTTTCCCAAACTGGGAGGAGGTAGAGGGAGCAATTTACTAGACAAAAAGGGAAAGAAAGAAACAATTGCTAGTTTCAAGCAGGCATCTTTGAAGATAAAACATGAAGGTCTCGTGCCTCATGCCACGAACTCAGTTTGTGTTCATCTTTTTTCTGGTTAAAGAAGAGCAGAGTGTCCTGGCTGAGTCTTTTGGCTGATTGCTTAATAATGGGAGGGTGTGCTGTGGACACACACACACACAGAGCCCACGCTAACCGAGACAGGAGGGAGACAAAACCCAGCAGTAGCCAAAACTCTGCTAGATCGATGCAGACTGTTACAGGCGCAGCTTTCCAAAAAGCAGAGCTCAGTGAAATAAATATTTTTCCTGTGAGAAGAGGCTTAACTCGGCGATCTTAACAACCCCCCAATTCATTCCAGATCCACTCGGAGCAGCTGGCGTCAGCGCGCCCATCTTGATACACTTAGGATTGCTTGGTAACTGCAGTGAGCCCGTGTGTCTGGCTGCTTTCACCCACTGGGCAGTGTGCCCTGGGGCGCTGGGCAGGGGTCAAGGAGGAGTTTGTCCCTGGGGAACCCTCTTCCCACTCCCTCTCAGCTCCCCACAACTTCTGGGGGTTTGTCACTTTTTTTCCCCTTGTAAAACCACTATTTAATCTAAACTAGAGGCCTGAGAACGCAACAACCTCTTCTTGGCAAAAGGCTCCATTCTCTTAGTCCTGGAGACAATATGCAGGAAGAATGTACAGTCAGGGACTCAGGAAACATACAAATGAAAAGTCTGGGTTACCTCAAAAAGCGGGAGCTTCACTACCCAGGGAGAAATTCGTTGATTCGTTCATTTACTTGCTCACTCAACAATGGTTGGCTGGGTGCAGTGGCTCACGCCTGTAATCCCAGCACTCTGGGGGGCCGAGTTGGGCGAATGGATGGCTTGAGGCCAGGAGTTTGAGACCAGCCACGGCAACATGGCGAAACCCCATCTCTACTAAAAATACAAAAAGTAGCTGGTGTGGTGGTGCGTGCCTGTAGTCCCAGCTACTCGGGGAGTTGAGGTGAGAGAATCACCTGAGTTTGGGAAGTTGAGGCTGCAGTGAGTGGTGTTGGCACCACTGTACACCAGCCTAGGCAAAAGATTGAGATGCTGTCTCAAAAAAAAAAAACAAAAAAAAACCCAAAAAAAACCCCACCAAACACACACAAAAAGCAATGTTTAATTGAATCACCTCCTAAGTGTAAGATGTGGAACAAAGCTGATATAAGAGAGGACAAAGCCACTGGAGATACAGATTCATTCATTCATCTATCCCTCCATTCATTCATTCATGGATGTTTGCTGAGTGCCTCATATGTGTTAGGTCCTGTCCTCCTAGTGCTGGGGACTTAGCAGTGAACCAGGCAGACAAATACTCTGACTCCTGGGAGCTTGCAGTGAGCCGAGATTGTGCCACTGCACTCCAGCCTGGGCGACAGAGGGAGACTCCGTCTCAAAAAAAAAAAAAAAAAAAAACTCTGCCTCCTGGGTGAGTCATGAGGTCAGGAGTTCGAGACCAGCCTGGCCAACAGAGTGAAACCCCATCTCTACTAAAAATACAAAAATTAGCCGGGCATGATGGCAGGCACCTGTAGTCCCAGCTACTCGGGAGGCTGAGGCAGGAGAATCACTTGAACCCAGGAGGTGGAGGTTGCAGTGAACTGATATTGCACCCTTGTACTCCAGCCTGGGAGACAAGAGCGAAATTTCATCTCAAAAAAAAAAAAAAAAAGGAAAGAAAAAGAAAAACCCTGCTTCCTAGTACTTGCCCCCTAGCACTTCTAGTTGGGGTGACAGACACCAGACAAGGACAAGGTAATATATGGAATGTCAGATGGTATTAAATGCTAAAGAGAAAAATAAAGCAGGAACAGGAAATTGGGAGACGGGATCCCGGTGGTCACACTTACAGATAAGGGGCCAGGAAAGGTCTCACGAGAGGGTATATTGAAGTCACAACCTGCAGGAGACGAGGAGAGCGCATTAAATAACAGTGACCTCTGGATCATGCAAGTCCCTTTTCAATGATCTTTCAGCACTGAGTATGCCAGTGAGAAATATCTGAGGCAGGTGGATTGCTTGACTCCAGGAGTTTGAGACCAGCCTGGGCAACATGGCAAAACCCTGTCTCTACAAAAAAATTCAAAAAGTAGCTGAGTGGGTGGTGCATGCCTGTAGTCCCACCTACTTGGGAGGCTGAGGTGGGAGAATTGCTTAAACCCGGGAGGCAGAGGTTTCAGTGAGCCAAGATGGCACCACTGCACTCTAGCCTGGACAAGAGAGGGAGACCCTGTCTCAAAAAAAAAAAAAAAAAAAAAAATTAGCCAAGTGTGGCGGCATATGCCTGTAATCTCAGGAGGCTGAGGCAAGAAAATCGCTTGAACCCAGGAGGCAGAGGTTGCAGTGAGCCAAGATCGTGCCACTGCACTCCAGCCTGGGTAATAGAGGGAGACTGTCTCAAAAAAAAAAAAAAAGCATACAATTTAGTGTTTTTTTCTTTTTTTTGGCATATTCACAACGCTGTGCCACCATCACCACTATCTAAATCCAGAGCAGTTTTACCCCAGAAAGAAACCCCATACCCATTAGTAATGACTCCTATTCTCCCCTCCCCCAACTTCTGGCAATGACTGATCCACTTTCTGTCTCTCTGGATGTGCCTGCTCTGGACTTGCTTGTCCGTGGAGCCACACCTTCTGTGGCCTGCTGTGTCTGGCTTCTTTCACTTAGCATACCGTTTTCAAGGTCCGTCTGTCTCAAAGCGTGCATCAGGGCTTGGTCCCTTTTATATGGCCCTATAGTGTCCCTTTGTATGGCTGTCCCACATTTTGTTTGCCCACTCATCAGCTGATAAACATTTGAGCTGTTTTTACTTCTTGGCTACTGTGAATAATGCTGCTCTGAATGTCTGTGTATGGGTTTTGCGTGGACATATGTTAACATTCCTCTTGGCTGTATACTTAGGAGTGGAACTGCTGGGTCGTATTTACATTTAACCATTTGCTTAATTTCATACTTAACCATTTGAGGAACTGCCAAGCTGTTTTCCAAAGCAGCTGCGCCCTCTTACATGTCACCAGTAGCGTACCAGGGTTTCAGTTGCCCCACATCCTCTCCAGCGCTTGCTGTGGTCTGTCTTTTGGATGATGACCGCCCTCGTGTACGTGCAGTGGTATCTCCCCGGGGATTTGAGCTGCATGCCCAGCCGTCAGGACTTCGGTCAAGGCTGTGCTTATGGGTATAGAGAGGGCTCGGCGATTTCTTTTTTCTTTTCTTTTTTTTTTTTGAGACAGAATCTCTCTCTGTCACCCAAGCTGGAGTGCCGTGGTGCAATCTCGGCTCACTGCAACCTCCACCTCCCAGGCTCAAGTGATTCTACTGTCTCAGCCTCCCAAGTACCTGGGATTACAGGCGCCCACCACCACGCCTGGCTGATTTGTGTATTTTCAGTAGAGATGGGGTTTCACCATGTTGGCCAGGCTGGTCTTGAACTCCTGACCTCAAGTGATTCACCTGCCCCAGCCTCCCAAAGTGCTGGGATTATAGGCATGAACCACCGTGCCCAGCCTCGGTGATTTCTTGAGGGACAGTCGGTGGGGCCTCAGGGTTTGGAGCCTGGGAGGACTAGGGGGTGGGATAGGCCTGGGGAGAGTACATGTGCCAGGGACAGAACTGGGAGACTGGACCCACCCTCTTCCTGGGCCCAGGGCCATCTCCTCCCTTACAGGTGTAAGGCCTTGGCCTCAGGCTTCATTTAGACCAAGAGAAAGAGGTTCCACAGCAGAGCCCTAAATACAAATCCTTCCTAAGGGAAGCCAGTGCAAAGGAAGTCTTGAGGAGGGAGCTCCACTCAAGCCTATGCCAGACTCCAAAGGGGAGTTCAAAGACCTAAGGTCTTGTCTTTGCCCCGCCGTGTCCACAAGAACATAACACATGTACCATCTACTTTCCCCGAAGTTGTGGTTTTCTGTTCAGGTTCCTGATTCCCTAACTGGCCTATAGCTCCCAGAGCAGCAGATCTGGGCTCCTCCCCATCTTCTCTGGTGTGTGGGCAGTGCATTGAAGAACACAGGTGCATTGGTGTTAGTTCTCAGCTGGTTTCTAATATTTAACATATACAGTGTTTCTTGAGCTATTACTATGTGTCCTTATGACACATACGCTGCTCTGATGATTTCCGTGCATTTTATTTCCACTGCTATTTCACAGATGAGGAAACCGAGGATATAAGAGGTGAGGAAGGGAGTGTGGACAACGTTCCACGGCCAGTGGATGGAATTGCCAAGATTCGAACACCGTTCCATCTGACTCCAGAGCCCTTGTCTCTAACCACCAGACTATACTGGGAGGGTAGATTGAGTAGGAGCCTTCCATTCTCAGGCTTCCTTGACAGAGGATGTATTGGTTTTCTACTGCTGTGTAACAAATGATCCCAGACCTAGCAGCTTAAAACAACATCCATGTATGAGCTCACAGCTGTGTTGGTCCGGAGTCTGGCATGGCTGAGTTCTCTGCTCATCACAAGGCTGAAATGCAAGATGTCGGTCAGGCTGAGTTCTTGTCTGGAGGATCTGGGGACAAATCCACTTCCAAGGTCATTCAGTTCCGTGTGGCCATAGGACTGAGGTCCCCATTTCCTTGCTAGCTGTCACTGGGGGGCTGCTTTCAGCTTCTAGAGGCCTCCTGTATTGGCCACCTTCACCTCCAAAGCCTGTAATGGAAAATCTCTCTCACGCTGAATCCCTCTCATACTTTGAACCTCCTTGGCCAGTAAGAGCTAACAGGAGGCTGAGGCAGGAGAATTGCTTGAACCCAGGAGGCAGAGGTTGCAGTGAGCCGAGATCATGCCACTGCACTCCAGTCTAGGTGACAGAGCGAGACTCGGTCTCAAAAAAAAAAAAAAAAAAAACAAAAAGCCAGTCCTGTTTGAGGGCTCTCTGATTAGGTCAGGCCCACCCAGGCTAATCTCCCTTTTGTCATATAAGGTAACCATGGCAGTCAGATCATAATATTCACAGGTTCTGCCCACAATCAAAGGGGTGGAACCTGTGAGTATTATGGGTTAGCGAAGTTGAGCGTCTTTGGGATCATCTTAATATTCCACTCACTGGGACTGGGGAAGGTCTTGGGTGCTGATAATAACAATAGCAATAGTGATATTAGTACTTCTTTTCCTTTGCTTAGAACTTTGTGGATTACAGACTGATTCTACATCTGTAATCCTGCAGGAGACTGTGATGGACTGAATGTTTAGGTCACTCTAAAATTCATATGTTGAGGTTGGATGTGGTGTCTCACATCTGTAATCCCAACACTTTGGGAGGCCAACGTGGGCAAATCACTTAAGCTCAGGAGTTCGAGACCAACCTGAGCAACATGGTGAAATCTTGTCTCTACTAAAAGTACAAAAAGTTAGCCGGGTGTGGTGGTGCACACCTGTGGTCCCAGCTACTCAGGAGGCCCAGGTGGGAGGATTGTTTGAGCCCAGGAGGTGGAGGTTGCAGTGAGCAGAGATTGCGCCACTGCACTCCAGCCTGGCAACACTGTGTGAGATGCCATCTCAAAAAAAAAATTCTTATGTTGAACCCAAACCCCCATGTGCTGTGATTAGGAGGTGGGGCCTTTGGGAGGTGAATAGATCTCGAGGGTGGAGGCCCGGTGAATGGGATTAATGGGATTAGTGCTCTTATAACAGAGGTTCCAGAGTGTTCTCTTGCCTCTTCCCTCCACGTGGGGATGAAATGAGAGGACCATAGTCTGCAAGCTGGAAGAGGGCCCTCACTAGAACCTTACCATGCAGTCACCCTGATCTCCAACTCCTCGCTTCCAGAACCATGAGAAATAACCCCCAGCCCCACTCCCCCACCCGCTGGCTTATGGTTCTCTGTTACACACAGACTGCAGGCTATAAAATATGTGCCTGTATCCCCATTTCACCCACGAAGGAAGTACAGCTCAGACAGGAGACTGCCTAGCTAGCCTAGCTGGGGCTGGAGCCCAGATCTTTTGACCCCAGGCCAGGGCTTTTGGCGCCCAGAGCATCCCCTGCCCCCATTGGCAGCCTCAAACCTCATTACCGTCCTTGGAAGGGGGCAAAGTATCTGCTTCCAGCCAGCCTAGCCCTCAGGGAGCACTTCCCTGTAAACTCACCCCACTGGGTCATCCAAATGGCTTTTACAGGAATTGCCACTGGGCTGAGCGAACCTCACCTCATTAAGCAGGAAAAGCAATAAAGCCTGAGGGCTGCAGAATCAGAATAGCTCCTGGGCAGGATGGGCCCAGTCCCTGGGGGAGGGGCTTGGGGACAGGCAGGCTGGGCCAGGCCTGGCTACATGGCCAAGACCAGGGGTCCATGCTCTCCAGAGGGGAAAGTATCAGGACTGTCACCATTGTCCCACCTCTGAGTGTGCCAGGCATCCTTCCCAGGGGCCTACATCTTTTCTTTTTTTTTGAGACGGCTCGCTCTGTAGCCAGGTTGGAGTGCAATGGCATGATCTCAGCCCACTGCAACTTCCGCCTCCTGGGTTTGAGCGATTCTCCTGCCTCAGCCTCCCGAGTAGCTGGGATTACAGGCACCCACCACCATCCCTGGCTAATGTTTGTATTTTTAGTAGAGACGGGGTTTCGCCATGTTGGCCAGGCTGGTCTCCAACTCCTAACCTCAGGTGATCCGTCCACCTCGGCCTCCCAAAGTGCTGGGATTACAGGCGTGAGCCACTGTGCCCTGCCCCTAATTCAATACCGTCATATCCTTATAAGAAGAGGAAGATCTATGAAGACAGAGACACTGGGAAGCACCACGGGACAACAGAAGCAGAGATTGGCGTCATGCAGCTACAAGACCAGAAATGCCAAGGATCGGTGGCCATCACCAGAAGCTAGGAAGAGGCAAGGAAGGATTCTTTCCTAGATCCTTTAGAGCAGGGGTCCCCAACCCCTGGGCCATGGACTTGTACTCGTCCGTGGCCTGTTGGGAACCAGGCTACATAGCAGGAGGTTAGCAGCAGGCAGGTGAATGAAGCTTCATCTGTATTTAGAACCACTCCCCATCGCTTGCGTTACCTCCTGTCAGATCAGTGGAGGCGTTCGATTCTCATAGGAGCACGAACCCTATTGTGAACTACGCATGTGAGGGATCTCAGCTGCATGCTCCTTATGAGAATCTAATGCCTGATGATCTGTCACTGTCTCCATCACCCCGAGATGGGACCATCTAGTTGCAGGAAAACAAGCTCAGGGCTCCCACTGATTCCACATTATGGAATGTGAGTTGTATAATTATTTCATTATATATTACAATGTAGTAGTAGAAATAAAGTGCACAATGAATGTAATGCACTTGAATCACCCCAAAACCACCCACCCAACCCCCACCCTGGTCAGTGGAAAAATTGTCTTCCACGGAACTTGTCCCTGGTGCCAAAAAGGTTGGGGACCGCTGCTTTAGAGGGAGCATGGCCCTGCCTTGATTTGGACTTCTAACCTCCAGAACTGCAAGACAATACGTTTCCCTTGTTTTAAGCCACCCAGTTTGTAGTACTTTTTTTTTTTTTACAGCAGCCCCAGGAAACCATAGAGTACCCTGGATTTTTTCTTTCTTTCTTTTTAGAGATGGAGTTTTGCTATTGTCACCCAGGCTGGAGTGCAGTGGCATGATCTCAGCTCACTGCAACCTCTGCCTCCCAGGTTCAGGCGATTCTCCTGCCTCAGCCTCCTGAGTAGCTGGGATTACAGGTGCCCACCACCACACCCAGCTAATTTTTATATTTTTAGTAGAGATGGAGTTTCTCCATGTTGGTGAGGCTGGTCTAAAACTCCTGACCTCAGGTGATCCACCCGCCTTGGCCTCCCAAAATGCTAGGATTATAGGCATTAGCCACCGTGCCTGGCCACTACCCTGGATTTTAACCTTAGCAGCACAAAGCGGTAGGATAAGCTATAAATTATATTTTGTGTTTTCCTTTTAACGAAGAGAAAAAGAGCAAGTCCTCGCAACTGAAAGTAACTGTAAGATAATTTCAGTGGCTTCCAATGTATAGATGAGGAACTGGAGGCTCAAAGAGGATAAGTGACTTGTAAAGGTCACATAGTGAGAATGAGGCAAAGGCTACACTTGAACTTGTGTTGACTCCAAGGCCTCTGCTCACCACTGTGTCAGTCTGTGGGTGTGTATCTCACAGGTTATTGGCATGTCTGCAAAGAGTCCCAAAATCCTGGTCCCCAGATGTCGCTTTTCTTTCTTTTGAGACGGAGTTTCACTCTTGTCGCCCAGGCTGGAGTACAGTGGTGCGATCTTGGCTTACTACAACCTCTGCCTCCCGGGTTCAAGTGATTCTCCTGCCTCAGCCTCCCAAGTAGCTGGGATTACAGGTGCCCGCCACCACGCCCGGCTAATTTTTGTATTTTTAGTAGAGACACAGTTTTGCCATGTTGGCCAAGCTGGTCTTGAACTCCTGACCTCAAGTGATCTGCCTGCCTCGGCCTCTGAAAGTGCTGATTACAGGTGTGAGCCACCACGCCCGGCCCCCTTTTCTTTTTCACATGAGCTCAAAACTTAGTACTATCCCTTATCTTATGGGAACTACCTATGCTAGCCACATTTCCTGTAATATGAGCCCCTATGAAGCAAGCCTTCTTTCCCTGGTGATCTTTATTACAAAATTGGAGATGCATTCCCAACGAAATCATCTCCCAGTAGACCCAAGCAAGAATGTTTGGCAAATAAGAAATTAATTAATAAACAGCTTGTAGTACACAAACTCTAGTGTCTGCCTGGAATATTTTGCAACACTTTTGGAAACTCTAGAATTACAATCCCAGCACAAGCTGTTTATTTCAGGCTGTTAGGCCACATACATATCTCATATGCTTGAGAATCTACTGACTCCACTCTGAGCATCAGGAATGGAGCCCCTGTTCCTTTTGTGTGGGCATTTATAGTGGCTGGTAGAGCAGGGTTGCAATACCTGGGGAGACCAGGAGGGGGTCTGCTTCCAACAGGAAATGGATTTAAGGCTAAAGCTTCTTGAAATTCAAGGCTTTAGGTTCTAGAAAATAAGTCTGTTCCTTTGGGAGGAAATCCACTCTCCTCATGATGTAGGTTAACCATCTGACTTAAAGTTGCTCAGTCCTGGGCCAGGCACAGTGGCTTCCACCTGTAATCCCAGCACTTTGGGAGGCCCAGGAGGGTGAATCGCTTGAGCTCAGGAGTTTGAGACCAGACTGGGCAACATCACAGCAAAATCCTTTCTCTAACCAAAAATACAAAAATTCCCCTGGCATGGTGGTGCACACCTATGGTCCCAGCTACTCAGGAGGCTGAGGCAGGAGGATCACTGGAGCCTAGGACATTGAGGTTGCAGTGAGCTGTGACCGCACCACTGCACTCCAGCCTGGGCGACATAGTGAGAACCTGTCTATAAATAAATAAATAAATACATAAAGTTGCTCAGTCCTGGGAATGGAACAAAGAAGATGTGAAAAAAAATCTGACTTTTCCTGCCTCCCTGCATAGATCCTGCCCCAGGGAGGCGCTTTAGCTGGGGTCAGAGTGCCTGGAACAGTCTCCCTCTCCAATAGGCACCAGGATGAAAAAGAAACTGCATATTTCACTGTCAAAAGAAAAACCAGAACAGCAGGCCGGCTTGATGTGTCTCTTGTAAATTGTTTACCTCTGGAGGACCAGATGGCTCATCTCTTGTTGAACCCTTGACCACTTCCCGTGCTGTTAACAGCCTCCACTAGCAAACAGACCCGGCTCCACCGGCTCACGTGGCTGTGCGGGAGTCCCAAGTGGGGAGTTGTGGGCATTCCAGAGGGTTGACTCAGCAGTCCTGGGCTCCGGATGCTTGAGGAAATGCAAGACAGGAAGGATCTAGGTTAGGCAAATGGTCAGGTGTGGCAGGGATGGACAGCAGCTGGAGGGGGCGGGGATGGGCTTGAACTGCGCATGCCCACAGGGTTCCCAGTGCCCTTAGGCTGTGGCTCCTGCACCTCACCCTTCTAACGTAGGGTCCTTCTAATGTAGTCCCCATTCACCTCACTCGCTCACCTCTTACCACTCAGATGCCTTTGAATGTCAGCCTCTCCCCCGGCCCCACCTCGCCCTGGCTACGTGTTGGGTGGAGTGGGAGAGGCCGCATCTCCCTGCTGCCTTACAGACCTGGGGAGGATCCGCAGACACAGGATGGATTGCGAACAGGCTTTGTCCTATGACATGAGCTGGCTGTGATTTATTTTTGAGGGATAGGAACGGGACACAACGGTGCTCTTGCCTCCCTGGGGAGTGGGTAGCAAGCTTTTGGCCGTCCCTGCCTGGGCTCCATCCTTAGACACCACAGAACAAGGCCTCTCTGGAGCTGGCTGCTGGAATATTTTTGTAAACTACTTTATAATGAGAAATGGGGGCCAGGCGCAGTGGCTCATGCCTGTAATCCCAGCACTTTGGAAGGCTAAGGCAAGCGGATTGCCTGAGGTCAGGAGTTCAAGACCAGGCTGGTCAACATGATGAAACCCTGTCTCTACTAAAAATACAAAAAAAATACTAAAAATACAAAAAAAATTAGCTGGGCTTGGTGGTGTGTGCTTGTAATCCCAGCTACTCGGGAGGCTGAGGCCGGGGAACTGCTTGAACCAGGGAGGTGGAGGTTGCAATGAGCCAAGATTGCGCCCCTGCACTCCAGCCTGGGTGACAAGAGCGAAACTCCGTCTCAAAAAAAAAAATAAAATAAAAATAAATAAAAGGGCTGGGTGCGGTGGCTCACACCTGGAATCCCAACACTTCGGGAGGTTGAGGTTGAGGATCGCTTGAGCCCAGGAGTTTGAGAATAGTCTGGGCAACATGGTGAAACCCCGTCTCTACAAAAAAAAAAAAAAGCAAAGAAAAAAACCAAAACAGAAATTAGCCGGGCATGGTAGCACATGCCTGTAGTCCCAGCTACTCAGGAGACTGAGGTAGGAGGATTGCTTGAGCACAGGAGGCAGAGGTAGCAGTGAGCCAAGATTGCACCACTGCACTCCAGCCTGGTGATAGGGCCAGATCTTGCTTCAAAGAAAAAAAAGAAAAGAAAAGAAATAGGTACCAATCCAGGTTATAAAAAGCATTTCATGTTTATATTAAACAAATTAATGCATTTAACATGTATACATGTCCTCCTTGAGAAACTAAAGTGGTAATTTGTTTCTGTGCACAAGAAAAGACTAGAATTAACATATCTATTTTAGCAGTTATAAAATACTATGTTTTTAGTGTCAAAAATGTGCCTTAAGAATTTTCGGTTGAGGTCAGGTGCAGTGGCTCATGCCTGTAATCCCAGCGCTTTGGGAGGCTGAGCTGGGAGGATTACATGAGGCCAGGAGTTCCAAACCAGCCTGGGCAATATAGTGACAAACTAAGGGACATTTTTATTTTTTATTTATTTTTAAATTTTTTTAGAGATGTGGTCTCATTCTGTTGCCCAGGCTGGAGTGCAGTGGCACAATCCTAGCTCACTGCAGCCTTGAACTCCTGGGCTCAAGAAATCCTCCTGCCTTAGCCTCCCAGTTGGGTGCAGTGGCTAACGCCTGTAATCCCAGCACCTTGGGAGGCCGAGGCGGGCAGATCACGAGGTCAGGAGATCGAGACCATCCTAGCTAACACGGTGAAACCCCATCTCTACTAAAAATACAAAAAATTAGCCGGGTGTTATGGCGGGCACCTGTAGTTCCAGCTACTCAGGAGGCTGAGGCAGGAGAATGGTGTGAACCCAAGAGGCGGAGCTTGAAGTGAGCCGAGATCACACCACTGCACTCCAGGCTGGGTGACAGAGCGAGACTCTGTCTCAAAAAAAAAAGAAAGAAAGAAATCCTCCTGCCTTAAGTACGTACCACCATGCTCAGCTAATTTTTCAACATTTATTTTTAATTAAAAAAATTTATTTGTGAGTGACCATGACCCAGGACATAGCCTCAGGGGGTCCTGAGAACATTTGCCCAACTTTTTTTTTTTTTACTTCTTGTAGAGATGGGTCTCTCTATGTTGCCCAGGCTGGTCTCAAACTCCTGGCTTTAAGCGGTCTTCCCACCTCGGCCTCCCAAAGTGGTGGGATTTGGCCAGACATGGTGGCTCATGGCTGTAATCCCTGCACTTTGGGAGGCCAAGGCGGGAGGATCATTTGAGGTCAGGAGTTTGAGACCAGCCTGGCCAAGATGGTGAAACCCCAACTCTACTTAAAAAAAAACAAAAAAACAAAAATTAGCCGGGCCTAGTGGTGCGCGCTTGTAGTCCCAGCTACTCGGGAGGCTGAGGCAGGAGAATCACTGGAGCCTGGAGGCAAAGGTTGCAGTGAGCCAAGATCCAGCCACTGCACTTCTGCCTGGGCGACAGAGCAAGACTCCATCTCAAAAAAAAAAAAAAAACAGCGCTGAGATTACAGGCTTGAGCCACTGCATCCAGCCCTGATGGACATTTTTCTTTTCTTTTTGGTTTTTTTTTAAAGATGGAGTTTCACTCTTGTTGCCCAGTCTGGAGTGCAATGGTGCAATCTCAGCTCACTGCAACCTCCACCTCCCGGGTTCAAGCAATTCTCCTGCCTCAGCCTCCTGAGTAGCTGGGATTACAGGCATGTGCCACTACGCCTGGCTAATTTTGTATTTTTAGTAGAGACAGGGTTTCTCCATGTTGGTCAGGCTGGTCTCGAACTCCTGACCTCAGGTGATCTGCCCGCTTCGACCTCCCAAAGTGCTGGGATTACAGGTGTGAGCCACAGTGCCTGGCCTCTGATTGATATATATTTTTTAAATCACTGTGGTATTCATGTGGGGCAGAGGGTGAGAGGGAGGCAGGGATTCATCCTGGCGAGCAGGGGTGGAGGCAGGAAGGAGGGGACAAATTCAGGGTATTTCTAAGGAGCAGTGGAATCTCTTGACTAAGGCCTCATCAGCGGGGAGATGGAGCCCTGTCCTGAGGGACTTTGCAGCCTGGCTGGGAAGATAAGCTTCTCCCCCAGGGAATTAGACACCAGTGGTTAACAGATTAGCAACTTAATCTTAGAGAGGAGAAAGCAGTTTCCAAACTCTAAAACACAGAAGGAAAACCTGTGACAGATTTGGCCACATAAGTATTTGAAGCTTGTATCTTTCTCTCTCCCTCTCTCTCTCTCTCTCTCTCTCACACACACACACACACACACACGCACACACACACGCACACACAGAACAATTTAAGATTAAAAGGTGAGAGGCCGGGAGTAACCTGAGAAAGGATGGTCATCTAGGATTTATCAGCCACTCCCAGGAATCAAGAAGAAGAAGGCAGATAACTGGACAAAGGAATAGGAACTGATAATTCCCAGAAGAGGAGATTGGGAAGCCGGTAAACCTAAGGCAATATGCTTAATCTCATTAGGAATAAGGAAAATGCAAAGTAAACAAAGGCCCACCCCTAAGAGTAGTAGCTGAAATTAAAGGAGGGAAGTGGGAGCAAGAGGAGCCTCTCCCCCTGGGATGGGGAGGAGCCGGCCAGGTTCTGCGGAAGCAGAAGGGGGTGGATGTACTACTGCGATGGCGCAAACACACGTCCAAGGGCTCTCCAGGGGGCCCCACCCTCACCCCCCAGACCATTTCTAGGAGTAGGGGCTGAACAGGACCCAGTGGAGGCTACCGTCCTGCATTGTGAGGGTTAAGTAAGAGGCTGAAAGGTCAAGTATGAGGTCCGGCTGGGCACTTCCAGTGGCTCTGTCTCAGCCAGGCCAGGGGCCATGCGGAACTGGGAGCAAGAAGCATGGGAGATAAAACCCTCAGTTTCAGTGGTTTAGCATGGGAAACACTAAAGTGATCTGTGTAACACAGCTCCTGGGTGGGGAAGAGATGGCGGAGGAGCCTGTGGCCTGGAGGTGGCTGGGGACAGATTCCCAGCAGGGCTGGAAGGGGTCAAGGGCAGGGCTGTGCTATGACTTCCCTGGGCACCGAGCATCTTGGCCTGCAGGGGCCCTTCCAATAAGAAATAGGACCCGGTGTGGTGGCTCACACCTGTAGTCCCAGCTACTCACAAGGCTGAGGTGGGAGGACTGCTTCAGTCCAGGAGTTGGAGGCTGCAGTGAGCTATGATCACACCACTGCACCCTAGCCTGGGCCACATGGAGAGACCCTGTCTCTAAAGAAATTTTAAAAAAATTAGCCGGGTGCAGTGGCATGTACTTGAACCCAGGAGGTCAAGGCTGCAGTGAGCTGTGATCCCACCACTGCACTCCAGCCTGGGTGATAGAGTGAGACCCTGTCTCTCTCTCAAAAAAAAAAAGGAGAAGTGAGCCGGGTGCATTGGCTCACGCCTGTAATCCCAGCACTTTGGGAGGCCGAGGCAGGCGGATCACCTGAGGTCAGGAGTTTGAGACCAGCCTGACCAACGTGGAGAAAATCTGTCTCTACTAAAAATACAAAAAATTAGCTGGGCATGGTGGCGCATGCCTGTAATCCCAGCTACTCAGGAGGCTGAGGCAGGAGAATTGCTTGAACCCAGGAGGCAGATGTTGCGGTGAGCCAAGATTGCGCCATTGCACTCCAGCCTGGGCAAAAAGAGCAGAGCTCCGTCTCAAAAAAAAAAAAAAAAAAGTGCATATTACAACTTGGTATAACAATGAATACATTACTATTATATAATAACACATTTTCTTTGACCTAAAGAACATTTTTTGTCTTCTGATCCTAGAAGTAATTCACACATGTTCGTGGGCGCATGCGTGGGCCTGTGCGTCTAATGGAGACGTCACTCCAGAAAGGAACCTCAGGCTTCTCTCAGGCAGCAGCAGGGCGTGGAAGTCTTTCTTTGTCTTTTAGACCGTTTTGTAGAGGGAAGCTGCTCTGCTGTCCAGCCCTGTGGAGGGGGGCAGGGTCTGTGTCCCTGAGATGACAGAGGGTTGGGGGCAGTTCACTCCAGTGACCAGTGGTTGGCCGAAGAGTGCTTTGGAGTTCAGCCCACCTGGGTTTGAATCTACATCCTCCCCGCATGGAGCTAAGCCTGACCAGTGCGTGTGTTCATCAAGCTCAGGCGTTTTTTGTTTGTTTGTTTATTTTTGGATGGAAAGGGGAAGTAGCCCTTCACCCGTCTCTCTTCCCTTGCAGCTGTGCCAGGGTTGCAATGAAGGCAGGTCTCAGGCAGGTCTCGGCTCTGCTCTGGCAAACGGGCCCCAGAGGTCTGAGGAATCCGGCCAGTGCCTCCAAGCTCATGTCCTTGGTCTCAGACCTACAGGCTTTGTGCACATCCTAGGCTGGTGACAGCATGTGTGTGTGTGTCACGGCTGGAGTGGCAGAGGCCCTGTGGGAGCCGCAGACCCAGGGCCCCTCCGTAGGTGTCAGGCTGTGTGGTCTGCCAGAGTCCCACACCTATTCGTGTGAGGGGAAGGTGCCTGAGCAATACTGTAGCCAACCAAATAGCATAGTGTCTTCAATACTACTCATTTCGCCCATGGAAAATTATGCCTAAGCCACCATGCGGGTTAATGAACGCTCCAGCCCAGGTCCGAAGAGATGCCTTTAGCACAGGGACGTGTGGCAGTGTCTGGAGACGTGCCAGTCTGTCACAGGCTGTGCTCCTGGTGTGGGGACACTGCTGAACACAGAGGACAGCCTCCACAGTAAAGCATTACATGCGGAGGTCTAGGGACCCTCCATAACCAATTCCAGAGCGAGAGCTTCTGATTGGAGAGCCCCACTCTGCGTGTCCCTTAGTCACTCCTGGGACCTAGGTCAGGCGTACACACACCTGCACCACACTGCCTAGACACAAGCACTTTATCTGTATTGTATTTATTTATTTTTGGCTCACTGTGTTGCCCAAGCTGGCCTCAAATTCCTGGGCTCAAGTGCTCCTCCTGCCTCAGCTTCCCAGGTAGCTGGGACTACAGGTGAGTGCCACTGCACCTGGATTTTTATGCAGGCATTTTAGTGAGTCATTGGAGGTACAATGCTACCAACTTGCCACTTCAGGTGGCTCCATCTCGATGAGCCTCAGCCTCCTGGTCTATACAATGGTAACAGTGCCCTCCCCCCGGAGTGCAGTGGGGGTGAGTGAGAGGCTGTGTGTCCAGCCCAGTGTCTGGGGTTTAGAAAGAGGGGTTCTGCTCAGCGGGTGCAGAGCACAGGCTTGAGGCCAGACTTCCTGGATGCCAGGAATTCAATGAGTGACTTCTTTGAGCAATGCCTGGCACCACACAAGTCCTGTAGCCGTGTTGGGTACCACTGGCATTATTGCTGTTTTTAGGTTTGTTTGTTTTTTTTTTTTTGAGTTGGAGTCTTGCTTTGTCACCCAGGCTAGAGTGCAGTGACACAATCTTGGCTCACTGCAACCTCCGCCTCCTGGGTTCAAGCAATTCTCCTGCCTCAGCTTCCTGAGTAGCTGGGAAAACAGGCATGCATCACGACACCTGGCTAATTTCTGTGTTTTTAGTAGAGATGGGGTTTCACCATGTTGACCAGGCTGGTTTCAAACTCCTGATGTCAAGTTATCCACCCACCTCGGCCTCCCAAAGTGCTGGGATTATAGGCATGAGCCACCGCACTCAGCCTGTTACCAGTTTTTGACAGTTGAACAAAGGTGCTTAGCTTGGAACAGCCACCACCAGGTCACCTCACTCCCTCAGTGTCAGGGGTCTCTCTCCAGGCTCCAATTGCTCTCATCTCATCTCAGTCCCTCCTACCTGTCCTCATCCTTATCACTGCTCCTACAGCTGGAGACCAGGGTGGGGCGCGTTTGAGATGGGATTCCCAAGTCAGCCTGTGCTTCTAGGAGGCCCAGCTTCCCCTGCTCCCTCCTGCTACCCCATCTTTATCTCCTTTCACCCCCCCATGCCCCCACGCTCTCTTCCCTAGCCTGGGAAGGCCCCAGCTGCCTTCCCACCTGGCGCCCCGACACACAGCCACCCCACAGTGGCCTCAAAGGCTTCTTTCCCAAAGAGAGACTTTGTCTTCCAGGTGACCCCTGGTGACCCCTGGCATGGCTGGTGGGAGTGGTGACAGGGCAGCGATGGGGCCATTTGAATTAAAATGCCCTCTGGATAATTCACAGAAATTCATGAGTCATCTTCATCTGGGAATCCCCAGTGGAGTGAACTGGGATCCAGGGCTGCAGACTGATAGACAGAGGGAAGCGGCCTCCCTGGATCCCGGTTCTCACTCCCGTGCCTGCTGTTGACCAATCTGCAGTCAGGAGGCGTCCCTTTGCCTGCAGTCCTGGGACAGTGGACCGCAGGGGACACTGGGGCTTCCCAAGGAGCTGCTTGTTCTTCTCTTAAATCAGAAATCAGGGCACTCATTGTCTATCCATCAGGCCACTGTCCTCTGCAGAGAGACACCTTTGGTGTCCCCTCCTGGCTCCAGGTGGTTCTGGAGGATGGCAGAGCCAGGACCGTGGGCTGCCCTGAAGGTGGTTCCAACCTGCTCTATTTAAACCAAGGGTCCTTTAAATTTGTCTCTCTTTTCATTTAAATATGCTCTTTAAAAACCAGCAGGCTGGGCATGGCGGCTCACACCATGTGGATCGCTTGAGGCCAGGAGTTTGAGACCAGCCTGGGCCACATAGCAAGACCCATCTCTATAAAAATAATAATAATAATAATTTATGTATTTATTTAAAAAAAATTTTTTTTGAGACGAAGTCTTGCTTTGTCACCCAGGCTGGAGTGCAACGGTGTGATCTCAGCTAACTGCAACCTCCGCTTCCTGGGTTCAAGCAATTCTCCTGCTTCAGCCTCCTGAGTAGCTGGGATTACAGGAGCCTGCCACCACGCCTGGCTAATTTTTGCATTTTTAGTACAGACGGGGTTTCACCATGTTGGCCAGGCTGATCTTGAACTCCTGACCTCAGGTGTTCCACCAGCCTCAGACTCCCAAAGTGCTGGGATTACAGGCGTGAGCCCGTAATTATAGGTGTGTGCCTGGCCCCAAAATTTTTTTTTAAAAAGACAGAAAACCCCCTGCCCCCTGGAGCTAAGTACCCTGGAGAAGGATACTTGATGAACTGATGAATAAGACAATCAGAACCATGAGTTATTTGAAGGATACGGGTGAGGAGCAAGTCCCCGTTAGCCAAGGGGGTCAGGGAGGACCTCTCTGAGGAGGTGGCCTTGGTTGTGAGGCCTGCAGGCTGGGAGAGAATGATACGGAAGACCTGGGGGAAGGGAGGGGTGTGCCAGGCAGAGGGCACAACCAGGGCAAAGGCTGGAGGGGGGCTCTGGCTGAGGCCTGTGCTTTGGCAGGGAGGAGGAGTTTGGGTCCTTCTGACTCTTCCAGTCGCCTTTGAGTGGTCCAGGCAAGTTGTGTGACCATCCTGGGCTTAGTCTTGCCATCGGTAAAATGAGCGAGTTGGACTCTTGGACTCCAGACTTTCTCGGGCCCTCTCTGGTACAGGCAAACTGGTTCTCAGAGAAGCCTCCTCGGGCGCCCGTCTGTCTTCTGTGTAAACTCACATTCCTCTTCCTGGGCTATTTTGCCATTTCCTTTCATGCGAAACCAAAGGAGCTATTTTGGAAACTCCTATAAGCAAACTAAGCCCTGGCTGGCATTTGAGTGGATAAAAAGGAGCCCTAAGTGAAGGACTCCGGCATAAAAGCCACCCAGCCCCGAAAGCCCATAACGTTAAATTTAGATGTTTTACCTCTAAATGAGGTGAAATTGCAGGTTCCCTCTGGCTGGCGGTGGGGAGGAGACGCAGGGCAGCTTTGGCCAGCAGTGAGCAGGACAGACTTAGTGGGAGTAGGCTCTGCTTCCTCCAGCCACACCTTGGGGACGGAGGCCCAGGACAGTCCCCAGTGTCTGGGAGCATCTGGCTTCCTCTCCGTGCACGCACCAGCCAGGTCTGAACGGCATCAGTTCTAAGTGCCAGGCCAGAGAGAGGCAGCGAGGGACACGGAGTGGAAGAGGCTGTCTTGTCTGCCACCAAAGGTTTGGGAACTGCATGACTCTGTGCCTCCCTCTTCTGCCCTGGGGCCCAGCAGGGTCTCTGTCCTGTCTCTCATGCCTGCAGAGTGTTGGTTACCCAGGGCTGCCCTAAGCCACCCGAGCGTCCCTCCTCTCTTCCTGATGCCTCCCCAGGGACCTCCTAGACCTGCCCACAATCCAGTAGCTAAAGGGTTAATGCCAGCCCCAGCAGGGATGGTGACACATGGTGGGAGGGGACAGGGTCTTCAAGACCCTGCTCCAGCACCCAGCCTCCACTTGCTGCTGTGTGCCATTGCTTAAACATCAGGAATGTTACCCTTGGTCGCAGGTGACAAACTGGACTTGTCAGGAGCTGTCCGCTGAAGGCTCCTGAGATTGTGGGTCTCAGCCTGGCCATCCCATCCCCAATCATCCAGGGGGAGGTCTGTTTCTTTTACCACAAGAAACACTGCTTGGCTGGACTCCAAGTCAACGTCATGGATCAGCCTCACCAGGCCCAGCCGGGAGGGGGCGCAGCTGAGCTGCCTGGGAACTGTCGCTGTCCGCCAGCCCCAAGGGGCCCCCAGGGGCTGGGGCTGCAACACCCTGAAGCCAAAAGAGGTTGGGCTTGATTTTTCTCGGCCACCACCCAAGGCTACCTTTCTAGCTTGGCAGGTCCCCCTCCCAATCCTATTTCCATTCTGGGGCCTCTTCCCTCCTGGAGGAGGTCTGGCTCCTGGGAGGGGGGCGTGTCCTCAGCAGAGCTGCGGGAGCAAGCGCAGCGGAGTCCCGAAGCCAGGCTTTGGAGTCCAATGCGCCCAGGTGCAGTTCCAGCTCTGGCATTTGCTACTGTGTGACCTCGGAGGACTCATTTCCGTCCTCTCTGAGCCTCGGTTTCCTTCTTTTCTTCCTTTCCTTTTTCCTTTCCTTCTTTCCTTCCTTTCCTTCTTTTGAGACAGGGTCTCACTGTGTCAGCCAAGCTGGAGTGCAGCTGTGCAGCCTCAGCTCACTGCAGCCTCGACTTGCTGGGAAGTCTCCAATGATCCTCCCACCTCAGCCTGCCGCAGTAGCTCGACTACAGGTGCATGCCACCACATCTGGGTAATTTTTGTATTTTTTGTAGGGACGGGGGTCTCACTATGAGACCCAGGCTGGTCTCGAACTCCTGGGCTCAAGTGATCCGCCCATCTCAGCCTCTCAAAGTGCCGGAATTATAGGCGTGAGTCTCCATGCCTGGCATGAGCCTCGGTTTCCTTATCTGCAAAATGGGGATAATAATAGTACTTGTCTCACATGGTGTTGGGAGAATGAAATGAGAATTTTAAGTCCTTAGAGCAGGTAGCAGGCAGTGCTGGCTACCCAAGGGTCAGAGGCAGGGCCACCCATCATCCTCAACAGCTGCTGCAGCTTTTGTAAATAAAGTTTTATTGAAACACAGCCATGGCATCATTCATTTACATAATGTCTGCAGCTGGTTTTGCTTTAAAATGCTAGAACTGAGTAGTTGTGACAAAAACTGTATGGCCTGAAAAACCAAAATATGTACTATCTGGCTTTTTGTTTGTTTTTGAGATGGAATCTAGCTCTGTTGTCCAGGCTGGAGTGCAGTGGCTCAATCTCAGCTCACTGCAACCTCTGCCTCCCGGATTCAAGTGATTCTCCTGCGTCAGCCTCCAGAGTAGCTGGGACTACAGGCATGCACCACCATGCCTGGCTAATTTTTGTGTTTTTAGTAGAGACGGGGTTTCACCATGTTGTCCAGGCTGATCTCGAATTCTTGACCTCAGGTGATCCACCCACCTCGGCCTCCCAAAGTACTGGGATTGCAGGTGTGAACCACTGCGCCCAGCCTTTCTATCTGGCTTTTTACAGAAAACATTTGTCCATCTTTGCCTTAGAGTCTAGCACATACTGGTTATTATTATGATTATTACTGTTATTATTCCAGCACCTTCCTCTTGGGCTGCACAGCCTGGTGAAGTAGGGGAAGCAGCATCAATCTTTCCTTCATTGTTTTCTGGTTCAATAAAGATGTGTTATGAATCTTCCATACACCTAGTCCCTGCCTGCAGGGAGCTCCCTGTCTAGGATGGAGAGATAGACAAGTCACCATTCACAGTCCACTATAACAGAGGAAGTCAGGGGCATCCAGAGGAAACACCAGACACATCTAGGAGTGGGGAGGTGTCCATGAAGGTTTCCTGGGGGAGGGGACATCTGGGCTGAAAGATCAGGAGGGTTTAGCCAGGAAGCCAATCCACGTGGTGATGGCACATGGAAGAAGGAAGAGCCAGACTTCAGTTTGAAAAATGCATGTCCTGGTCAGGCACAGTGGCTCATGGCTATAATCCTACCAGTTTGGGAAGCTGAGGTGGGTGGATCGCTTGAGCTCAGGAGTTCAAGAACAGCCTGGACAACATGGCGAAACCCTATCTCTACAATAAATAGAAAAATTAGCTGGGAGTGGTGGTGTGTGCCTGTAGTCCCAGCCACTTGAAAGGCTGACGTGGGAGGATGGCTTGAGCCCAGCAGGTGGAGGTTGCAGTGAGCTGAGATCGTGTCACTGCACACCAGCCTGGGCAATAGAGTCAGACTCTGTCTGAAAAAAAGAAAAGAAAGAAAAGGAAATAAAGAAAGAAATATGTGTGTCCCTGAGTCGCCTCTCACCTCTCAAAGCCTTTCTTTCCTCATGAAAAATGGGGCCATTGAACCTCACAGTGCTATGAGTGATGAATCCGCTGTCAGGTTCTGCAGGTCTGCTCCGAGCCTTAGTTCCTCTCCTTCGTCGTCCTCTCTCTCACACTGAGCAGGAGGACCTGGGGCTTGTTTTGAGCGTTGCATGGGGAGGAACTGCTTAGCAATTGTCCTTCTCTCTGACCTTGAAGTGGAGTGCCTGGGGTGAAGCTCCAGGAACGGCCCGGAAGTCTTCTGATGGGAAGGTGCAGAGGGAGGGGCCGGGGAGGCCCCTTCCAGCTCCAGTGCCCAGGCTGGCTCTGAAGTACGTCTCAACTACTCACTTTTGGGGATCCCTCCCTACTCCGTCCTTATTCTCTTGCCTGGCTTGGCTGGGGGGATCAAGCAGTTTGAGCAGCTTCTCAGGACCTGCATAGGTGCTGATAGGGGTAACAGCAGTGAGGAGCTCATACATGTTTAACAACCAGCAGACAGAAACCCTAACTTGTAGAACTTGCCACTTTCCGTGGTGTAAATATGCTTACTGTGGCTGATTTCAAACCAGGAACGTGATGTCAACAGGCTCACAAAATTCCTGAACATTTAACAATTGCCTCTTTTTTTTTTTTTTTTTTTGAGTCAGAGTCTTGCTCTGTTGCCCAGGCTGGAGTGCAGTGGCATGATCTCAGCTCACTGCAACCTCCACCTCCCGGGTTCAAGCAATTCTTCTGCCTCAGCCTCCCCAGTAGCTGGGATTACAGGCGCCTGCCACCAAGCCTGGCTAATTTTTTGTATTTTAGTAAACGGGGTTTTACCATGTAGCCCAGGCTGGTCTTGAACTCCTGAGCTCAGGCAATCTGCCTGCTTTGGCCTCCCAAAGTGCTAGGATTACAGGTGTGAGCCACTGTGCCTGGCCCAGTTGACTCTTGGGAGCTGGTACAAGCTGGCTCAGCACAGCACAGGAGGGGACTGTAGGGGACCTCTTTATGGGGGCGGGGGCAAGGCCCCAGTGCAAGTCTCTCCTGACCGCAGGTAAGACAAGCTCTGACATTGGGCATCCTTGGGTTCTAAACCCAGTGCTCAGGTGCCCTGCTGGGGCCCCTGGGCTAGTCTCATCACCTCTCTGAGCTTCAGTTTCCTCATCTATGGAATTAGGTCATCAAAAGCTCCTGCTCTTAAGAGGGTTGTGTGGATTTCATAATTTACATAAAGCATTTAGTGCAGGGCCAGCTTAGTAATGAGCACTTGATGAATGATGCCTCAACTTCCCCATCTGTACACAACACTGCTGGGCATAGGTTCATAGCTGTTCATGGATTCGTAGCCACTCATGGGGCACCAGGCTTGCCACACAGCAAGTGGTCAGCAAATGCTTGCCACCTTCCTCCATCAGAGCTAGAAGCCGCTCACTTCTCACTTGTCTCTCCCTGGGTCACCTGGCTTATCTGGGTCACCTGGCTCACCTGCAGGGCTGGGGTCTTAGCCAATTGCACAGAGACAGCCAGCTCTTCCAACATGCCTCTTACACACTGTGGGCTCTCGGGACATGCTTTCCTTGGTCCTTCCAGCAGTCTCCACGGGAGGTTCTTTCTGAATTCACCTTTTACTCTTGTGATCACTGAGGCCCAGAGCCTGAATGGCACAGTTGGGATTTGAGCCCAGGTCCACCTTCTTTGTCGCCAAGCTTTCCTATGTACGGCACATGTGGGGCTGTGGGGTGGGGGATATATGGGAGGAGGAGGCTTGTGGAGGCTGCACAGATCTTCCAGGAGGTGCAATAGTAGATGCTGGGCAGATGTGGCTAGATAGAGGAAGTTTTTCCAGGCAGAGGCCCCCAAGTGAGCAGAGGTGTATCAGGGTGGACTTGGCCCCTGGGGGAAAGAGATTTTGGAACATGGGGGTCTCATCGTGCAGGAAGATGAGGGCCTGGGTGGACTGGAGCTTTTTCGTAGGTTTTGTCTGGGCAATGCGGTCCCTGGAATCCTTGGATTGACACCACCCTGGCAAAGGAGCAAAGTATGAAACTGTAGCAGCAGAGATTTAGGTTAGATATGAAGAACTTTCCAGCTGCCCGTGCTGGAAGACGCTGACCTATATTCCCAAGGGATAGGGTGGCATTTTCCCAATCTAGAGATGGTTTGGAAAAAAGAGAAGACGGCCAGGGCTCAGGGTTGGCCCCATTGCAGGGCGGGTCGGAGACTGGGCAATGGATCAGGGTGGAAGCAGCCCTTGATGCCAGCAGTCTAGCTTCATGTGAATTGGACTTTTCCACCCCCTGCTCAAAGCCCTCCCATGGCTCCCAGTCACCCTTGCCCCATTGTAAGGCCAAGCCCCTCCTTGGGGCTACCAATGCCCCTTGGGACCTGAGCCCTGCCGGCCTCTCTGACCTCATCTTTAGCCCACTGAGCTTCTTGCTGTTTCTGGATGACACCAAGTCCCCTCATGCATCCTGGCCTTTGCCCAGGCTGTTCCCTTAGCCTCAGAGACCCTTCCCCTTCACCCCACTTCAGCCTTCCTCCTCAGCTCTTGGGCACCTCTTCATGGCTGGGTCAGATTCCCCCTGGGGACCCCCATCACTCCAGCACGGACTCTATCGTAACTGTTTGGGGGTAGGTGGGCCTCCCTGCTGGGCTGGAGCCCTTGAGGATGGCGGGACTTGGCCTGCCTTGCAGAGTTCACCTGTGTTAGGTGCTCAGGGAGGGCTGGAGGAGGGAAGAGGAGTAGCTGGGGGGGTGAGAGGGCTGTGTTCGGGAGGCGCCGTCCCCTTGCTCTGGGAGGCAGCATTGCCTGGCACTAAGGACCTGAGCAGAGAGTGCAGAGTACAGACACCTGGGTTCGAATTCCATTCCCATCACTGTCCCCCATCAGGTCCCCTAACCTTATGAGACCTCAGCTTGCTGACCTGTGAGCCAGGCACAATACCAGCCCCCACAACACTCTGGGGCCATTGTGAGGTCTGTAGGTGTTGGTGGAAGGTGGCTGGCCTGCAGACAGCACTCGCTGGATGGTGATGCCAGGCTGACTCTCCTGTCCTCTCCTTGCAGGTGACCACCATGTCGGTGAGGTTGCGGTTCCTGTCCCCCGGGGACACAGGGGCCGTGGGGGTCGTGGGCCGGAGCGCCTCCTTCGCGGGCTTCAGCAGTGCACAGAGCCGGAGGATCGCGTAAGTTCCGCCCATGTCCTGTGTCGGGGTGCAGGGGCGGGGCTTGTTGATGGGCTGGGGAAGGGCAGGGATATCCTCCTCCTGCTGCCAGAGACCAGAAGGCTCACTCTCAGGTCAGCTTGCAGCCTGAGAGAGAGAGAGAGAGAGAGAGAGAGAGAGATTGAGATTGAGAGAGAGAGAGATTGAGATTGAGAGAGAGAGAGTTTCTTGGTGTTGGGAGAAACCTGTCATTTCCTTGAGACCTGAACAGTTATCATTTCAAAGGCTCCAGAAGTTGATCCACCTGAGCTTAGCAGGTCCACTTGGCAGATAAAAAATCTGAGGCTCTGGCTGGGCACAGTGACTCACGCCTATAATCCCAGCACTTTGGGAGGCCGAGGCAGGAGGATCACTTAAGCCCAGGAACTCAAGACCAGCCTGGGCAACATAGCACAACCCAATCTCTACAAAAATTTTTTTGAAAAACCAAAAAATCAGGCTGGGCGCGGTGGCTCATGCCTGTAATCCCAGCATTTTGGGAGTCCAAGGTGGGCGGATCACTTGAGGTCAGAAGTTTGAGACCACCCTGGCCAACATGGTGAAGCCCTGTCTCTACTAAAAATGCAAAAATTAGTTGGATGTGGTGGCACGTGCCTGTAATCCCAGCTACTTGGAAAGCTGAGGTGGGAGGATCACTTGAACCTGGGAGGCGGAGGTTGCAGGGAACCGAGATCACACCACTGCACTCCAGCCTGGGTGACAGAGCAAGATGCCATCTCAAAAAAACCCCACAAAAACACCAAAATAGAAAAACCGAAAAACCAGAGGCTCAGATAGGTGGAGCCACTGGCCCAAGGTCACACAGCAAAACTGGCCCAGGGTTGGGTCTCCTAAGGGCGGGGTTGGGAAGGAATGTTCTTCCTGTCTGAAAGACTAGGCAATGGGGCCACCTCTTCTGGCTCTGTGACCTGGGGCAAGTGATCTCACCTCTCCAACCTTGTTGTCTTCATCTGAACAATGGGAATTGTGGGTGCGCCCTGCTCATGGGGCTGTCGGGAAGGAATCACGAGGGAGGCAGGGCCAGCAGCCAGTGCAGCTAGTGCTGTGGGGGGTTATCGGATGAGGGAGCAGGCTTGGCACAGACGGGCCTGGGGGGCAGCATTGACCCTGTGGCCGAGTTCCCGGGGGGTGCTGGCCGGGCCAGGCCCTGCCTGCTGCCCCGTCCTGTGTTACCTCCGGCTTTAGGTACTAAGTCCCTGGGAGGAATGTTGTTTCTGCTTCTGGAGGCCACAGCCCGATGAGCTCAGGCCTGCTGCCCCCTCGCTCCAGGGCCTCATGCCAGGCACTGTGCAAGCCCCCAGGGAACCATTTACGAGCGGGCAGGCCTGGGGACTGAGGCAGTTTTCCGACATCCTGAGGGAGCCAAACCTCTGTCTGTCTGAGCCAATGGGGTGGACAGGTCGGGGTCCCCAGCCAGAGCAGAGTGCAGAACCCAGTAGGTCAGTGAGTCAGTCAACAACCAAATCCCACCATGCTCTTCCCCGACTTGAAACTCTGCAAAGATTCCCATCCTACTTAGAATAAACCCAGTGCCCTCCTGGCTAGAGGCCCCTGGGACCTGGCCCCAGCAGCCTGCCTCCCTCCCCTCCCGGCGTCAGGGCCTCAGCACATGTGTGCCCTCCCCCTGGAGCTCCTACTCGACTCCTCCACCTCCAGTTCCTGCTGAATCACCTGCAGGCATTGGCTTCCTGCTAGGTCCTGGGGGAGGACCCCCAAGCTCCAGACCAGGCCAGATCCCTCCTGTGTGTGCTCCCTGAGCTCTTTCCCAGGGGCATTTGCTCCTGGGATAGGACCCCACATCCACCCTCCTGAGGTCAGCCCTCCCAGCTCACTAACCTTTCCCTGGGGGCTCCCTTCCTGTGGGTGCGGGTGCCGGGACCCCAGGGTTAAGATCCTGGAGTGTCTCAGCTGGAAGCACCTTAGGAATCCCTGTTCACGCAGCAGATATTCATGGAGTACCTACTCTGGCCCTGTCCTGGGCTCTGGGGACAGACCCAGGCCCCCCTGTCCTGGGAGTTGATGGCAGCAAACAATAAGCCAATGATAATTGAGACAGATCCAGCCAGTGGCAGTGCTGTGAGGGAACTGAACCGGGGGTGGGGGAGGTCAGCCAGGGTCTTCTGGGAGAGCCTGACGAGACAGGGGCATGGGGAGTGGAGGCAGGAAGGGACAGAAGAAGTGGATCTGTGCGTGTGCAGATGGGGGTGGGCTGGGAAGCCTTCGGCAGTGGGAGGCAGCAGCGAGTGCAGATGTCCTGGGTGGGAATGAGCTTTAAGGGACAGAAAGCAGGTGTGTGGCTGGCATGCGTGACAGCAGTCAGAGAGGGAGGAGCACCCTGCGGGGCCTCATGGGCTGCAGTGAGGCCTTGAGACACATTCTCAGTGGAGGGGAGCCTGGGAAGGGTTTAAGATGAAGCCCCAAGACGAGAAGTAGTTTGACCAAGGCTCCAGAGCAGTTAGTGCTCAGTGCCCCAACTCCAAGCCTCAGAGAGCAAAAGTGTGGGTGCTGCCAGAGAAAGGCACACAGCAGGCGCTCCATAAGTGCTGCAAAGAGGGGGTTAAGTATAAACCAGCCAGGAAATGATGCTGTTTCTCGACTTAACCATTTCTGAGCTGCCTCTTCCCGGGTTTTATCAGAGCCCCCCACTTTCTTGTTGGGGTCTGTAATCAAGGCTGGGAAGGTCAGCTGTGCGGGTTACCTGGCCAGGGGGCCATCCAGCCCAGGTGACCCTCTCCAAGCTGTGTGCCCTGGAGTGGCGCTGGTCCACTGAAGCACTGTAGGGACCCTTGTGTGGTCTGGAAGGAGGGGTAGGGTCTGCAGACCCTGTACCCAAGGGCGGCTTCATGAGCGTGCAGCCTGTGCTCTGTACTTTGATTGAACGCTCTGCTGTTGTGCTCTAGAAATTTTTGTGGGTGTCATTCTGTCGCCCAGGTTGTAGTGCAGTGGTGCGATTTCGATTCACTGCAGCGTTGACCTCCTTGGTTCAAGTGATCCTCCCACCCCAGCCTCTCAAATTTTCTTTTTTTTTTTTTGAGACAGTTTCTCTCTGTCACCCAGGCTGGAGTACAATGGCGCGATCTTGGCTCACCGCAACCTCCACCTCCCAGGTTCAAGTGATTCTCCTGCCTCAGCCTCCTGAGTAGCTGGGATTACAGGCGCGTGCCACCACGCCCAGCTAATTTTTGTATTTTTTTTTTCTTTTGAGACAGAGTCTCGCTCTGTTGCCCAGGCTGGAGTGCAGTGGCATGATCTCGGCTCACTGCAACCTCTGCCTCCTGGGTTCAAGCAATTCTCCTGTCTCAGCCTCCTGAGTAGCTAGGATTACAGGCACACATAATCATGCCAGGATAATTTTTGTATTTTTTATTTAGTAGAGAGGGGGTTTCACCATGTTGGCCAGGCTGGTCTCGAACTCCTGACCTCAGGTGATCCACCTGCCTCGGCCTCCCAAAATGCTGGGATTACAGGCATGAGCCACCATGCCTGGCCTAATTTTTGTATTATTAGTAGAGACTACATTTCACCATGTTGGCCAGGCTGGTCTCGAACTCCTGACCTCAGGTGATCCGCCCACCTCGGCCTCTCAAAGTGCTGGGATAACAGGTGTGAGCCACTGTGCCCGGCACCAAATAGAAATTCTCAATACAATTTTTTTTTGTTTGTTTTTTGAGACAGAGTCTTGCTCTGTCGCCCAGGTGTGCAGGGGTGCAATCTAGGCTCACTGCAACCTCCACCTTCCAGGTTCAAGCAATTCTCCTGCCTCAGCCTCCTGAGTAGCTGGGATTACAGGCATGCGCCACCACACTGGCTAATTTGGTGTTTTTTTGTTTTTGTTTTTTGTTTTTTGTTTTTTTGAGACGGACTTTTGCTGTTGTTGCCCAGGCTGGAGTGCAGTGGCACAATCTCAGCTCACCACAACCTCCACTTCCCAGGGTCAAGTGATTCTCCTGACTCAGCCTCCCAAGTAGCTGGGATCACAGGCGTGTGCCACCATGCCCAACTAATTTTGTATTTTTAGTAGAGACAGGGTTTCACCATGTTGGCCAGGCTGGTCTGGAACTCCTGACCTCAGGTGATCCACCCACCTCGGCCTCCCAAACTGCTGGTATTACAGATGTGAGCCACTGCGCCTGGCACAAAATTCTTGATAAATTTTGAATAAAGAGCCTTGCATTTTTATTTCGCACTAGACCCCACAAATTTCACAACTGGCCCTGCCTGCAGCTCTCCTCCTGCCAGGCCTGTGGGGGCCTCTGAATGTCCTGCATCCATGGGACATGTCCCCTCAGGCCCTAGAGGGGAGCTCTGCCCAGAGAGTGCCCCCACGTTAGGCCCCTGCCTCTCGCTGGCCCCTTCCTGGATTCCTGGGATCAGCTCTTTGGGAGGAAGGAGGACAGAGATGATCCATCCCCTTGACACCAGGGCTCGCTGGCCATCAGCAAGGGTCCCACAGTGTCCAAGTCCTAGTCTAGGAAAGACAGCCCTGATGGCTCTAAGTATCTCGGACCCCTCCTGTCCCCCATCTGATTGTCAGGGATTCCAGAGGATGCTGGGCCTGGGCTGGTTCAGAGGTCCCTGGGCTGGTTCAGAGGGTCCCTGGGCTGGTTCAGAGGGTCCCTGGGCTGGTTCAGAGGTCCCTGGACTGGTTCAGAGGGTCCCTGGGCTGGTTCAGAGGGTCCCTGGGCTGGTTCAGAGGTCCCTGGGCTGGTTCAGAGGGTCCCTGGGCTGGTTCAGAGGGTCCCTGGGCTGGTTCAGAGGGTCCCTGGGTGGTTCAGAGGGTCTCTGGGCTGGTTCAGAGGTCCCTGGGCTGGTTCAGAGGGTCCCTAGGCTGGTTCAGAGGGTCCCTGGGCTGGTTCAGAGGGTCCCTGGGTGGTTCAGAGGGTCTCTGGGCTGGTTCATAGGTCCCTGGGCTGGTTCAGAGGGTCCCTGGGTGGTTCAGAGGCTCTCTGGGCTGGTTCAGAGGTCCCTGGGTTGGTTCAGAGGTCCCTGGGCTGGTTCAGAGGGTCCCTGGGCTGGTTCAGAGGGTCCCTGGGTGGTTCAGAGGTCCTTGGGCTGGTTCAGAGGTCCCTGGGCTGGTTCAGAGGGTCCCTGGGCTGGTTCAGAGGGTCCCTGGGTGGTTCAGAGGTCCTTGGGCTGGTTCAGAGGGTCCCTGGGTGGTTCAGAGGGTCCCTGGGCTGGTTCAGAGGGTCCCTGGGCTGGTTCAGAGGGTCCCTGGGCTGGTTCAGAGGTCCCTGGGCTGGTTCGGAGGTCCCTGGGGCAGCCCCCACCTGGCCTCGGCCTCTGCGGCCCCCTTGTGTGAGGGCAAGGAAGAAGCTGCCCACACCGACGGGGGCGCGGTACATCTATTTTTATTTTTAACTTCCTGTCTCCGTCGAGCTCCCTGGGGTCTGAACCCTTGGAGCCAGGGCTGGAGCCTGATTGGGTTTCAGGCCCCACCTTCTGGCCTTGTTCCCTGGTAACCCGAGCAGGCTGAAGCGCAGCCGCACTGTCAAGGCAAACAACCTGGCAGGAGGGCAGGGCTCTGCGTGGAGAGGGTGGGCTGATGCCACCTCTGTTCCCGTCCCTACCTTGACCCCTACTCAGGCACCTTGAACCCCCTTTCACTATAGACAGGGCTTTTTACTCCACAGTCAGGTGGCTCACTCGGGGAAGTAACCTGGTGGGGAAATTTTATACTAAGGTGTGAATGATTGACATAATAAGGCCATTTCCCAAGAGCTGGACCTGGCGGGTGGGAGGATAGAGAGATGAGAGGATAAACAGAGGGGATGAAGGAGGAGAGGGCCAGGCCCCGATACTGTCCTATTCTGCTCCAGTTGACAGGCATGGTTGCCCTTCCCCCTTTCCTGCCCTTCCCCAGCCAGGTCTCCCTCCTCCAGGCAGTCAGGCAGGTACTCCCTGAGCCAGGAGCCACTGGGACATCCTCCTCAGCTTGGGAATTCCTCTGTTGGGATGGCTAAGAAGTGTGGGTGTGAAAACGAAATAGCAGCCATTAATTTTCAAGGAGAGGAGGCTGGAGAAAGAGGCGGCTCCTATCCAGCCCTGCCTATGATGCCGTCAAGCACACAGACTCTGGAGCCAGAGGCGAGTGACGCAAGTTCAGTTTCCTGGACTGTACCAGGGGGCCTGACCTCAAAGACTGTGTCAGGAGGAATGAGTCCATACATGTAAAGCACCAAGAGCAGGCCAGGCGGGCGTGGTGGCTCACGCCTGCAATCCCAGCACTTTGGGAGGCCAAGGCAGGTGGATCACTTGAGCTCAGGAATTCAAGACCAGCCTGGGCAACATGGTGAAACCCTGTCTCCACCAAAACTACAAAAAAGTAGCCGAGTGTAATTGTGCACTCCTGTGGTCCCAGCTACTCAGGAGGCTGAGGTGGGAGGATCACTTGAGCCCAGGAGGTGGAGGCTGCAGTGAGCCGAGATCACGCTACTGCATTCCAGCCTGGGAGACAGAGCAAGACCTTGTCTCAATTTAAAAAAAAAACAAAAGCACTGAGAGCAGAGCTTGAACTTGGCAAGTGCCGAGTGCATGCCTGTCATCATCATCGAGTGGCCAGCACCGCCAGGCACCTGGGTAAATGGTTGGCTCATGTCCTTGTTGCATGGAGTCTTCACCTGAAGCCTGTGCAGTCAGTCCTATAATTGTCCCGCCTGGAGGCTGGGGGCAGGTGCAGGACTTGAGCCCAGCCCTGTCTGCCTCCAGAGCCTGCACTTGCAACAGCCGAGTACCAAGGCCTCTGCCAACCACACCAGGCAGAGGGACTTCTGTAGCAACCTCACGTGAGGGCTGGGGCCGGCGGGTTGCACGTGCCCGTCTGGAAGCTTGTCTGGCATGCCAGGGGCTGTTTAATATTTACTAAGTCCTCCCAGACCTGGTGAAACATCCGGCCCCAGAGGCTCTTCCTGCCCCGGCTTCTGTGACACCTGGGCCAGACATGCTGCCTGATTTGGCCATCAGGAGGCTGCACACGCATCACCTTCCCCGGGTGGGCGGGCTCTCAGAGTGGCCACTGAGCCTGTCCTGTTGAACCTCAGACAAGGAGCACTGGGCTCAGAGCTTTCCCGGGAGCAGGTGCATCCAGGTACGGCTGCAGCAGCGAGGGTATAAGGTCCCCAGGTGGATGGAATCGGGGCTGGGCCAAGGGTGCACACCTGTTGGGGACTGGAGGCGGGAGTTGGGAGTGAGCGAGCTCCTGCAGCCCCACCTCCAAGCTCCTGCCCCACTGCCTGCTGCACACCTGCCGGGGTCCCTAACCTCTCAGAAACCTGCCTTTCCCCGAGGCTGCAGCCCTGACCGTCTCTGCCAGCCTCAAGATGGCAAACTTGCAGAGGGCCCGGTTCAAGAGGTGGGTGATGGGGCCTCAGGGAGGGCAAAGGGAAGAGGGAGCACAGCCCCTATGGGCTTTGGAAAGCATCACTTAACATTAAATATATACAAATGGCCGGGTGCGGTGGCTCATGCCTGCAATCCCAGTACTTTGGGAGGCCAAGGCGGGCAGATCACCTGAGGTCAGGAGTTCAAGACCAGCCTGGCCAACAAGGTGAAGCCCTGTCTCTACTAAAAAAACAAAAATTACTGGGCGTGGTAGCAGATGCCTGTAATCCCAGCTACTGGGTAGGCTGAGGCAGGAGAATCGCTTGAACCTGGGAGGCGCAGGTTGCAGTGAGTAGAGATCGTGCCACTGCACTCCAGCCGGTCCACAGAGTGAAATTTCATCTCAAAAAAATCCAAAATAATAACGTAATACCTGTCTCCTAGGGTGGTTGTGAAAGTCGAGATATTTCTATAAAGCCCTTAGCGAGCTCCTGGTGGCAGCAGGTGCCCCCAGTTACTTAGGCTCATGTGTTCTCACTAGGCTTCTGGGGCCCTTGGGCTTTTGGTGTCAGCTGTTCAGCAGCCCAGTAGCCCTGGCCTGAGCTTAGTTTCTCTGCTCTACAGAGACATTACTTGTCATTGTAAAGGTGTTGGAAGCTGGACTTTCTCTGGGAGCTGCCCTTCTCCTCCTCTCACACATCCTGGGTCCCCAAAGCTAGACAGGCCCTGGGTCCAGGCCCCTCTGCAGACTCCCACTTCTGCCTGGGTCAAACCTTGCTCCTTACTGTCCACTCCCAGAGCACACCAGGCCCACTCTCCACCCTTGCTCCCTCTGTCCCGAGCTGGGAACACCCAGGGGTGCACTCGCTGTCTGGCTCTGCCTGCAGGGGCCAGGATCTCTGTTCTCTAATCCCCTTGAGATGCTGTATTTTCCCCCATTCAGCTGAGCTTAATATTTACCAAGCACCTAATATTTTCTTTTTGTTTCTTTTCTTTTTTTTTTTTTTTTTTTAGGCGGAGTTTCGCTCTTGCTGCCCAGGCTGGAGTGAAGTGGCATGATCTCGGCTCACTGCAACCTCTGCCTCCTGGGTTCAAGTGATTCTCCTGCCTCAGCCTCCCGAGTAGCTGGGATTACAGGTGTCTACCACCGTGCCCAGCTAATTTTTTGTTTAGTAGAGACGGGGTTTCGCCAGATTGGCCAGGCTGGTCTCAAACTCCTGACCTCAGTTGATCCACCCGCCTTGGCCTCCCGAAGTGCTGGGATTATAGGCGTGAGCCACAGTGCCTGCCCTGCACCTAATGTTTTCTAAGCTGTGAGCCAGGGGAAAGCTACAGATAGGGTGTGATGATTCTAACAATAGCTTGCATGTAAAAGGTCTCCTTTGTGCCACATTTTGGACCTGGCATCTAATAGAATATTCTCAGCACCACCCTCTGATGTATTATGTGGTCCCATTTTACCGATGAAAAGACAGAGGCTTGGGTAGTGTGTTAGAGGTGAAGTTGCTTTGATAAAAGGACCCCCAACATGCAGGTGCTTACTTAAGATTGGTTATTGCTCGCTCTCTGCAGTCCGGAGCCAATGGGTGGATGAGGGCATGTGTGTGTTGGGAGGTCTGCTTCACAAGGCTATTCAGGGCCTGTTCCTTCTCTCTTGTTGCTCAGCCAGCTTTTGGGGGTGGGTTGAAGCTGCTTCCAGCATACCCTTATTCCCGCCCCTGGGAAGAGGAGGAGTTGGAAGAGAAGGGCCAGTAGTCCCCTGTAAGAACTGATGCTGAGCCAGGCGCAGTGGCTCACACCTGTAATCCCAGTACTTTGGGAGGCTGAGGCAGGTGGATCATTTGAGGTCAGGAGTTCGAGACCAGCCTGGACAACATGGTGAAACCCTGTCTCTACTAAAAATACAAAAATTATCCAGGTATGGTGGTGCATGCCTGTAAGCTCAGCTACTTGGGAGGCTGAGGCAGGAGAATCGCTTGAACCCAGGAGGTGGAGGTTGCAGTGAGCCGAGATTGCGCCATTGCACTCCAGGCTGGTTGACAGTGAGACTCCATCTCAAAAAAAAAAACAAAAACAAAAAACTGATGCCAAAGTTAGCTCTAAGAGTCATTTCCACCATGTCTGTTTTGTGAGAATGTTGTCATTAAGTGATACCTGGTGCCAGGGCACCTGGCCGATGGCTTTAGAGGGCTAAGAGCAGAATTCAACACATCTGTTGGTGAGGAAAGGCTGCATCAGCCAGCCTGGTCCTCAAGCCTCATGGATAAGTTATGGGATCCTGAGAAGAGGCTTAGATGCCAGGGAAACCAGCTCTGTGCTGTGATGAAGGTGCCCTGACCTCGTACTCCTGTAATCAGTCTTGAGATGCTGCTACATCTCTAAAGGTGGAGGGACCCAGCTGTCACCACTGAAAGGCAGTTTTTAGGATCGTCCAGTCCACACTCCCAACTCTAGCTGGCTTAAGCTAAAAAAGTGAGCCAGTTGGCTCATGTAACTGCAAAGTCCACGGGCAGGTTCAGCTTTAGACATAGCTGGATCCAGGAACTCACTGTCATGGAGATTTGGTCTGACTCTGTTTGTTCTCCTCTGTGTTAGCCCCAGTTTCCCTACATGGTGGCAAAAGGAGGAGGCTGGAAGTCCCAGGTGTATGTTCCCCGGGTTAGCAATGCCAGGAGAAAAAACACTTCTCCCTTCTGTGAATTCTGAACTCCTGGCTGGCTACTGGCCAGGCTTGATCCCCATACTTCTTGGCCCAGAGGAGCAGAATATGTTGACTAACGCAGGCCTGGAATGTGGATTTGCCAAAGAATCCCGTGTGCACATATGCATGTGCAAATGTGTGTGTGCATGTTGATTGGTCAGGCTACCTTTCCCCCAAACCACAAGCATAAAAAGCAGAGCTGGGGAGGTGCCCCAGAGGAAAATTGAGGTGCTACTACTAGGGGGAGGGGATGGATGCTGGGCAGGTAAAGCCAACAGATGCCACCCCAAGGGTAAAGCACAGGACTATGACTTGGCCTCTCACACGGCTTTGCCTGCACAGGCAGAGCATGCTCATCAGAGAGCACTGGCATTTGGGCTGCTTGACTGTATTTCTTGCTGTAAGTTCATTTCTGATACCAGATTTTTATTATCATTCTTTTTTTTTTTTTTTTTGTCAAGCTGTTCTTTATTTCCGGGAGAGGGCAGGGGAAGGGGCTCAGTCTTTCCTGGCAGTGGCTTTCCTCATGGCGGCCAGGACATTGCTCGGCTCCTCCTGCTTCCTCTTGGAGGGGATGTGTGTCCCCACACACATCCTTGATGAACTTGAGGGCCTGTTTGTCCTTGGAGACCTTCAGTAACTCCATAGCGTGCTGCTTGTATAGGGCAAAGCCACACACCTCCCGGATCATGTCCTGCACAAACTCAGTGTATTTAGTCAGACGCCCACTGCAGCGGCTGTGCCTGGGCTTGCTCACGTTCTTGGTCACCTTGTGGCCCTTGTTGAGGCCCATGGCCATAGGGTAGCCATGGCTGCTGCTCTCCAGTGGCAGCTGCAGTGGAAGAGCTTTATTACTCTTCTTTTAATCCTCAAATCCAGGCTTCTTATATTTATTTATTTATTTATTTATTTTTTAAGACGGAGTCTCACTCTGTCACCCAGGTTGGAGTGCAGTGGTGCAATCTTGGCTCACTGAAACCTCCACCTCCCGGGTTCAAGTGATTCTTGTTCCTCCGCCTCCGGAGTAACTGGGATTACAGGCACGTACCACCACATCCAGCTAATTTTTGTATTTTTAGTAGAGACAGGGTTTCGCCATGTTGGTCAGACTGGTCTTGAACCCCTGATCTCAGGTGATCCACCCACCTCAGCTTCCCAAAGTGCTGGGATTACAAGCATGAGCCACTGCACCTGGCCCAGGATCCTAATTTTACAGATGAGAAAGCAAGAGACCCAGAGAGGCTCCATAACTTTCTGGAGACCACATTGCTTGGTGGTGATGGGGGTGGGACTGAGCTGGGTCTCCTGACTCCCTGTGGCTCTGGTCACTATTTCCAAAGTGCCTGCCCCTGGGAAGGGCTTTGTCAGGGCCCTTCTCTGACTTCTCTTCTCCTCCAACCCTTCTCACAGAAAGTCCATCAACAGGAACTCCGTGAGATCGCGAATGCCTGCAAAATCCTCCAAGATGTATGGCACGCTGCGGAAGGGGTCGGTCTGTGCAGATCCCAAGCCCCAGCAGGTGAAGAAGATCTTCGAAGCATTGAAAAGAGGCCTCAAGTAAGGCTGGGCTGTGGGCTGCCTTTAAGAAGTGCATTCCTCTACCTCGCCTCCTCTCTGTCTCTTCCTGGGGAAGTGTGGGTGGGTCTTGTCTACAAGAGGTGACAGGTTAAGTTCCTGGTCATTCGTTTAGTCAGCAAGTATGTCAGGGTGCAGCCGTGTGCTCAGCCCGGTCCTTGGGCACTGGGAACCTGGCAGTGACTGAGGCAGGAGGACTCTGATCTTGTGGATCACGCAGTGCAGAGGAGCAGATTCGATGCACTCAATCAAGAAGCAATGCAATCAATCATGGAACTTCCACCTGTGCTGAGTGCGCTGAAGAAAGGTAACAGACGGTACGTCGAGGGCCTCGGCAGACAGGCAACAGCATGGGCAAAGGCCCCGCGGTAGGAGCCTGCACTGTGAGCTCACACACGCAGGAGGTCAGGGCGGTGAGTGTTTGAGTGAAGGAGAGACTTGCTCAGAGACCAACTGATGAGCTGGACTGAGGCCTGCACAGGAAGAATGAGTCACTCCACAAATTTTTTTTTTTTTTTTTTTTTTTTGAGATGGAGTCTCGCTCTGTTGCCCAGGATCAAGTGCAGTGGCGCAATCTCTGCTCACTGCAACCTCTGCCTCTGGGGTTCAAGCAATTCTCCTGCCTCAGCCTCCCAACTAGCTGGGACTACAGGTGCGCACCACCACACCCGGCTAATATTTTGTTTTTTGGTTTTTAGTTTTTTGTTTTTTTTTTTTTTGAGACGGAGTTTCGCTCTTGTTGCCCAGGCTGAAGGGCAATGGTGTGATCTCGGCTTACTGCAACCTCCGCCTCCTGGGTTCAAGCGTGAGCCACCACGCCCGGCCTAGCCTCCTTATTTTACAGATGAGAAAGCAGAGGCTGAGAGTAGCTCTGCCTCAGCCTATCGAGTAGCTGGGATTACAGGCGCCTGCCACCACGCCTGGCTAACTTTTTGTATTTTTAGTAGAGATAGGGTTTCACCACGTTGGCCAGGCTGGTCTCGAACTCCTGACCTCAGGTGATCCGTCCATCTCAGCCTCCCAGAGTGCTGAGATTACAGGTGTGAGCCACCGCGCCCAGCCAATATTTTGTATTTTTAGTAGAGACGTGGTTTCGCCATGTTGGCCAGGCTGGTCTTGAACTCCTGACTCAAGTGATCTGCCTGCCTTGGCCTCCCAAAGTGCTGGGATTACAGACATAAGCCACTGTGCCCAGCCCACAAATATTTATTGGGCTTACAGAGTTTCAGGCCAGGGGACAGAAGTAAACTAAACACACAAAATCCCTACCTCCTGCGGAGCTGACTCCTAGTGGTGGAGAGACAGACAATACATGATACAGAAAAGAAAAGTACAGAGAATATCAGATCGGGGTAAGGACCACAGAGGAAAACAGTCCAGGGTAAGAAGGCGGAGGCAGGGAGGGTTCATTTTAAATTGGGCAGTTGGAAGGAAGGTCTTGCTAAGAAGGTGACATTGGAGCACACGCCTGAAGGGGTGGAGTGAGCCGTGCAGGTAACGGGAAAAGAACAATCCAGGCCAGGGTAGCCACATACACAAAGGCCCTGGGGCGCAGCAAGGAGGCCAGCGTGGCTAGAGCCAAAGAAAAGAGGATGAGGTCACGGGGCAATGGGGACCAGATGACAGGGGGCCTTGTGGGCCAAAGAGTGGTTTCTGGAGTGATTTTCCCCAGATATAGTGGTACTTAGACCCTAAATTTTCTCTCCTACTTACGCCTTTTTTTTTTTTTTTTTTTTTTTGAGACAGAGTCTCACTCTGTCACCCAGGCTGGAGTGCGGTGGCGTGATCTCAGCTCACCGCAACCTCCGCCTCCTGGGTTCAAGCTATTCTCCTGCCTCAGCCTTCTGAGGAGCTGGGACTACAGGAATCTGCCACCATGCCCAGATAATTTTTTTTTTTTTGTATTTTTAATAGAACGGGGTTTCACCGTATTGGTCAGGATGGTCTTGAACTCCTGACCTTGTGATCCACCTGCCTCGGCTTCCCAAAGTGCTGGGATTACAGGCATAAGCCACCATGCCCAGCCCCTACATCTCTTATTTATAGATGGGGCACCCCAAAGAGGAACGAGAGTCAAGTAAAAGTTGAAACCAGGCTGGGCGCGGTGGGCCTGTAATCTTAGCACTTTAGGAGGCGGAGGCAGGCAGATCACGAATTCAGGAGTTTGAGACCAGCGTGGCCAACATGTTGAAACCCCGTCTCTACTAAAAATACAAAATTAGCTGGCGTGGTGGGGCCTGCCTGTAATCCCAGCTACTCGGGAGGCTGAGGCAGGAGAATCACTTGAACCCGGGAGGTGGGGGTTGTGGTGAGCCAAGATCGCATCATTGCGCTCCAGCATAAGAGACAGAGCAAGACTCAAAAAAAAAAAAAAAAAAAAAAAAGGGAAACCACCTTAGAATGAAATGGTTTTCAAAATAGACATCCTTGGCCGGGCACAGCGGTGGCCACCCTGTAATCCCAGCACTTTGGGAGGCCGAGGCAGGCAGATTCCTTGAGCCTAGGAGTTCAAGACCAGCATGGCAATATGGCAAAACCCTGTAGAGGTGGAGGCTGCAGCGAGCTGGGATTGTGCAGAGTGGGAGTTGGGATGTGCATGGAGGGTAGAGCATGTTTCTGAAGGGCAGATTTTGTGTCCTTTAAGGACCACATGTTTGAGACTTGTCTGTGGCCAAGGCAGCCCCTTCTTCCCAGAGAGCTCAACACCTCAGTGAGTAGCAGTCTGGCAGAAGCTATCTTTTCCACATTTGAGGTGGTGTCAGTAGAGCCCAGAGAGGGTGAGTGACCTTCCTGGGGTGACTCAGCAAATCCAGCAAGATGGGACTCCCTGCCTCAGCCCCCAAATCTAGACACCCCCCCGACCTTTTTTTTTTTTGGAATGGAGTCTCACTCTGTTGCCCAGGTGGGGTGCAGTGGCGCAATCTCAGCTCACTGCAACCTCTGCCTCCCGGGTTCAAGCAATTCTCCTGCTTCAGCCTCCCGAGTAGCTGGGACTACAGGTGTGTGCCACTATGCCCGGCTAAGTTTTTGTATTTTTAGGAGAGATGGGGTTTCACTGTGTTAGCCAGGATGGTCTCGATCACCTGACCTTATGATCCTCCCACCTCGGCCTCCCAAAGTGCTAGGATTACAGGCGTGAGCCACCGCACCCAGCCTAGACCCTTGACCCTGAGGGAGATGTGCCATGATGACCTCCCCATGAGCTGGGCCCCACCTTGGGAGGGGGTATAACATGGGGATGAAGATTTTGGGCTCAGAAGGCCACTGTGTGGTTTCAGACCTGGGTTCAGCCTCTTCTCTGCTGTGTGACCAGGGCTGGGGTACTTGCTGCCTTCAAGGCCTAGTTTGTCTATCTTTAAAATACACATACTAGGTTGGGCGCGGTAGCTCACGCCTGTAATCCCAGCGCTTTTGGAGGCCAAGGCAGACAGATCACCTGAGGTCAAGGAGTTTGAGACCAGCCTGGCCAACATGGTGAAACCCCGTCTCTACTAAAAATACAAAAATCAGCCAGGTGTGGTGGCATACACCTGTAGTCCCAGCTGTTCAAGAGGCTGAGATATAAGAATCACTTGAACCCAGGAGGTAGAGGTTGCAGTGAGCTGTGATCACACCACTGCACTCCAGCCTGGGCGAGAAAGGGGGACCTTGTCTCAAACAATAAGTAAGTAAAGAAAGAAAGAAAGAAAGAAAATGCATATAACAGTAGAACCTACTTGTGGGCCTGGTGGGGGAATTAACTAGGAACTTCCCTGTAACCAATTTTGCGTGGTGCTAGGCACACAGCCCCCAGTGTGAGGGGGCCGGGCTTCCTACCTGCCTCTGAGCCCCGCTGAGCCCCGTGTCTGCTCTCCACGTGGGGACATTGTCCATTTGGCCTGCTTCCTTTCCCTTTCTTGTTCCTCTTCCATTTGAAACTCTTCCTCGCTTTCCTTGCAGGGAGTATTTGTGTGTGCAGCAGGCTGAGCTGGACCACCTGTCTGGACGCCACAAAGACACCAGGAGGAATTCCAGGCTGGTGAGACCCCTCCCTGCCTGCTTCCCACCCAGATAGCCTTAGCCAGGAGTAAAACATAAACCCTGCGTTCCCCCTAGCCTATGTCACGGTGTGACTCTTTCTCAGAACTAGAGGTTTATGGAATAGCCTCTTCACGTTGTGCTGAGTTAACCTCACTTTGGCACGTACAGCAGTTCACATGTTTTAGGCCCATGTCACACTCTCTCTCGGTTCTAGAAGTAACGCTAAGGTGGGCAGTGTATGGAGGTGCATTTCTTTTAGGTGGTCCTATTTTATAGACCTTGGCCATCAGGTGACCTGGACTTGGGATGGCTTCTGTAATGCCAGGAAAGTGGGTCAGGCGTCACATCTTGGGTATGTCACAGTGGCCTCTGCCGCTGTCCTTGATGAAGCCTGCGTGTTCCTTCAATGCCCAGCTGACAGGCAGCGTTTCCTGCTATCATCAGGGCAGCGTCTTTTTTTTTTTTTTTTTGAGACAAGATTTCCCTTTGTTGTCCAGGCTGGAGTGCAGTGGCACAATCCCGGCTCACTGCAACCTCCACCTCCTGGGCTCAAGCGATCCTTTTACCTCAGCCTCCCAAGTAACTGAGACTACAGGCGTGCACCACCATGCCCAGCTAATTTTTAAAATTTTTTTGTAGATACAGGGTCTCATCATGTTGCCTAGGCTGGTCTTGAACTCCTGGGCTCCAGCAATCCTCCTGTGTCGGCCTCCCAAAGTGTTGGGATTACAGGTGTGAGGCACTGTGCCAGCCAAGGCAGTGTCTTTGAGGCTGGCCCTGGGCCCTGTGTTGCCCAAGGCTCACCTGCTCTGGTTTTTTGCCTCTCCCTTAGCAGAGACAGACTTAGCAAAACACACACACACACACACACACACACACACACACTCTCACAAATAGCATGCCCCATTAAATTTGTTTGTTTTGTTTTGTTTTGTTTTTGAGATGGAGTCTCACTCTGTTGCTCAGGCTGGAGTGCAGTGGCATGATATTGGCTCGCTGCAACCTCTGCCTCCCAGATTCAAGCGATTGTCCTGCCTCAGCCTCCTGAGTAGCTGGGATTACAGCTACTGTGGTGGTGGGATTACCTGCCACCACACCCAGCTGTTTTTTCACATTTTTAGTAGAGACAAGGTTTCACCATGTTGGCCAAGCTGGTCTTAAACTCCTGACCTCTAGTGATTCGCCTGCCTCAGCCTCCCAAAGTTCTGGGATTACAGGCATGAGCCACTGTGCCCAGTCTCCCATTAAACTGGTTTTTCAGACAAATCACAAATTTGTTTAGGTATAAGTATATCCCATGTAATCTTTGGGACATACTTATGCTAAAATAATTGTTCCTTGTTGATTGGAAATTTTAATTTTAATTAGGTGTCCTGTATTTTATCTGGTGACACTGCTAGGATCCCATTGCTCAGGGACTTCATCCTTTCAGCAGGAGGATCTTCCTTTCATCTGGGAAGTCTCTCCGCTGCTGCCTTGCGAAAACCCCACATGTCCTTAATGAATTAGATTTGGAAACAAAAGCAAGGATGCTTTGCTGCTGTGGGATTCTCCCAGCCAGTGTTTCCCAGAATCCCTCTTCCAAAGCACCAACGTGCAGAGCAGGCCACCAGCTTGACTGAGGGACTGGGAAAGCGAGAAGATGAGTTTTTCTACCAAAATAGCATCCAGTGGCTCAGCACAGTGGCTCACGCCTGTAATCTCAGCACTTTGGGAGGCCGAGGCGGGTGCATCACTTGAGATCAGGAGTTTGAGACCAGCCTGGCCAACATGGTGAAACCCCATCTCTACTAAAAATACAAAAATTAGCCAGGCATGGTGGTGGGTACCTGTAGTCCCAGCTACTCGGGAGGCTGAGGCAGGAGAATAGCTTGAACCCAGGAAGCGGAGGATGAAGTGAGGTGAGATCGTACCACTGCACTCCAGCCTGGACGATAGAGCCAGGCTCTGTTTCAATGAATGAATGAATGAATGAATGAATGAGTGAATGAATGAATGAATGAATGAATGGAATAAGCAAGAGGCCGTCTCTGTATCCTGGCTCCAGCAGAAAGGGCCTCAGGGTGGGCAGGGTGGGGTAAGCAAGGACCCAGCCTTATGCGTGTGCCAGGGACTTGGGGAGGGAAAGGCCTGCCAAGCTCAGCATGCTTCACCCTTAGTGGGCGGTTGTGCAGGTGACCAGCAGCAGATGGTGGGAGGAGGTGCTGCCAAGATCTCACCCAGCTCCAGCACCCGCCCCTCTTCTCACACGAGTGCAGTGAGTCTCACCTCGTGGACTTCGTTTCCCATTCTTTCTGTTCTAGAAGTAACTCTAAAGTAGGCAAGAGTATAAATACTTGTATGTTTTAGCTGCTCCCATGTCATAGATGGGCACACTGAGGCCAGGGCACAGTGACCGCACTGGAGCCACACAGCAAGATGCCCATGTCGAGTCCGGCTCCCATGACACTGCTGGTTCTCATTGAAACAAGATGTTGGTTTTCAAGACGTTGCTGGGTAGTCACTCTTCTTTTCAAAGGCTTGGGATCTTTCCTTTTTGTTTATTTCTTTTTTTTCTTTTCTTTTTTTTTTCTTTCGGGATGGAGTCTCGCTTTGTCACCCAGGCTGGAGTGCAGCATCATGATCTCCATTCACTGCAACCTCTGCCTCCCAGGTTCAAGTGATTCTCCTGCCTCAGCCTCCTGAGTAGCTAGGATTACAGGCACACATAATCATGCCAGGATAATTTTTGTATTTTTTATTTAGTAGAGAGGGGGTTTCACCATGTTGGCCAGGCTGGTCTTGAACTCCTGACCTCAGGTGATCCACTCACCTCGGCCTCCCAAAATGCTAGGATTATATGCATGAGCCACCACGCCCATCCTATTTCTTTATTTCTTAAATGGAGTTTTAATTGTGTCTTAATTTTTAAAAGATTTTATTTATTTATTCTTAAAGTGACAAGGTCTTACTCTGTCACCCAGGGTGAAGTGCAGTGGTACGATCATAGCTCTCCGTAACCTCGAACTCCTGGGCTCAAGCAATCCTCTTACCTCAGCCTCTCAAGTAGCTGGGACTACAGGTGTGTGCCACCATGCCCAGCTAATTTTTAAATTTTTTGTAGGGATGGGGTCTTGCTATGTTGCCCAGACTGGTCTTGAATGCCTGGGCTCAAGTGATCCTCCTGCCTTGGCCTCCCAAAGTGCTAGGATTACAGGTGTGAGCCACTTCACCTGGCTTAAATGGAATTTTTATTTCATTATCGCATATGTACAATTCCACATAAATACATACATGGGACTTTTTGGGGTCGAATCCTTCTTTCTCTCTCGATTGACGCCCTCCTCTATTCAATCTTCTGTGTCCCACCCTGTTTAACCCTTGAGAACAATCTTGTATTGATCTTTCCATATTTTTCTCTCTGATCACATAATCATGTAAATGTGTTTAGCAGTTGTGAGTTAAAATTGTCTTACAAAAATGAAATGTCAATTTACATACTCTCCTACAGCTTACTTTTCCTCCCAGGTGGATCTGCAACCCCATGGTAACCCCTCCAGACCCAGACATAGTGACTCTAATCTCCACTGGAAATTAACAGCCAGTGAAAATTAGAGTCACTATATTTTAAAATTAGAGTCACTTAAAAAACAAGAGTTTTTTAAACATTTGTTTAAAAAAAGGTTTCTTGGCCACCCTTGTTCATGTACATATTGTCTGTGGCCTGCTTTCCCACTAAGATGGCAGAGTTGCTTAGTTAGGACAAAACTTTGACCCTGATGAATTTAACCCCACAGGCAGGTACAGCTCTTCTCATGTCTTAGGTCCACTTCACACTCTCTTTCTTGGTTCTAGAAGTAACTCTAAGGTAGGCAAAGGTGTGTATGTTTTAGATGGTCCTACTTTTTTTTTTTTTTTTTTTTTTTTTTTTTTGAGATGGAGTCTTGCTCTGTCACCCAGGCTGGAGTACAGTGGCACGGTCTTGGATCACTGCAACCTCCACCTCTGAGGTTCAAGTGATTCTCCTGCCTCAAGTCTGGCAAGTAGCTGGGATTACAGGCATGCACCACCACGCCCAGCTACTTTTTATATTTTTAGTAGAGGTGGGGTTTCACCACGTTGGCCAGGCTGGTCTTAAACTCCTGACCTCAAGTGATCTGACCACCTCAGCCTCCCAAAGTGCTGGGATTACAGGCGTGAGCCACTGCGCCTGGCCAGGATGGTCCTACTTTATAGATCTTGGCATGGGGCGCCCTGGCCTGCCAAGCCTGAAATATTTACTTTCTGGCCCTTTACAAACCTATAGAAAGTTTTGCCTGCCCTGATGATATATTATTTGTCCTGGTCGCACCCTGGCCCCTGCAATGGATAGACTTAGGAATTCACCATTAAGGCTTGAACTTCTGTGCCCTGTGTCCCTCCCGCTTCCATCCCCCTCACGTTCTTTTGTCACAGCTGAGGCCATTCCTTCAATCCCAATGGTTCCCATTTTGTCAAGTGCCTACTGTGTCCTTTTTTCTACCTATGAGGTAGGCGCTTCTCCTACCTGCTTTACATAGGAGGAAATGGAGGCCCAGAGAGGTTGAATGACTTGCCTGGGACACACAGCTGGGAAATAGAAGAGCCACACCTAGAACTGCCTCATCCAATGTGCATGTGTTTAATCAGTGCTGTCCTTGGCGTGGACAGCAGTCTGCCGTTGGCAGAGGAAGGAGTGGGGGTGGCTGTAGACATGGCTTTCTGTCCTCTGACTCTGAGCTCAGGCGCCGCCAGCATAGAGCCTCATAGGCCTCGGAGGAACACGTGGGACTCTGACAGCTTCTTCCTCCCTCCTTTCCTCCCCCACAGGCTTTCTATTACGACCTGGACAAGGTGAGTCTGCATACGGTGAGTGAGGTGGGCTGGGCCTGGCTGGATGAGAATGACTGTGCCTCACTGCATCCTCCTGGCTGAACGATGGGCAGAATACCTGGGTTTCCCCTCCATTTTAGGAAGGGGAAGCCTGAGGCTCTGTGATGAGCCTTCCTCAGGGATGGTGAGGGGCTGGCCGGGCACTAAGCCCCATTCTCTGAGTTAGAACCTGCAGGAGTGTGGCAGGGGCAAGCGGGGCTGGCAGGTGGCCCAGGCGACTTTGCAAACATCTTCCCTTTTTCCGGGAGAAGCAAACGCGCTGTGTGGAAAGGCACATTCGGAAGATGGAGTTTCACATCAGCAAGGTCAGCCGGCTCATGGATGTTGCAGGGTGGGGTGGGGCAGTGCCAGCTTGCTGGGCCTCAGCTAGGTTAGCAGGAGCTGGGGAGGTGCCCTCGGAGCAGGGGTCAGGGCCTCTGGGTATGGGGCAGCTGCAGGAGACTAAGGATGAGCAAGGGCCTCAGGCCAGTTGAAGGACAGCAGGGGCTCAGCCCTGAGGTGGGAGTCAGGGGTCTCAGCCCCGTGGTGGGACTCCCTGAGGACCGTGTGGGCTGTTTCTTCAGTTTATACAGAAAGACCCCATGCTCAGTCTTAGATGGCTGGGAAGGTTGAGCCCTCCCAGCCCATTGTACAGATAGAAAAGCAGAGGTCCAGAGATGAACATGGGTTCGTCCAAGGTCGCATAGCAGAACCTTAAGCTTTAGAGTCTGCAAATGGTTTCATGATCTTGCCTTACTCCCCGCACTGCCCAGTGGGTGGCAGGTTATCACAAACTCACCTCCCATTTCACTGTTGAAAAACCAGGCAGAGGAGGTGAAGGGACAGATTCCCTTGTCCCTTTCACTCATTTTTGCTGTGCACACTGTGTGCCAGTCGCTGCCAGGAGCTGGGTATGCAGCAGGTGAGGCAGGGGTGGCAGGTGAGACGGGTGGCAGGTGAGGCAGGGGTGGCAGGGGTGGCAGGTGAGGCAGGGGTGGCAGGTGAGATGGGTGGCAGGTGAGACGGGTGGCAGGTGAGGCAGGGGTGGCAGGGGTGGCAGGTGAGGCAGGGGTGGCAGGTGAGACGGGTGGCAGGTGAGGCAGGGGTGGCAGGGGTGGCAGGTGAGGCAGTGGTGGCAGGGGTGGCAGGTGAGGCAGTGGTGGCAGGTGAGGCAGTGGTGGCAGTGGTGGCAGGTGAGGCAGTGGTGGCAGTGGTGGCAGGTGAGGCAGTGGTGGCAGGGGTGGCAGGTGAGGCAGTGGTGGCAGGGGTGGCAGGTGAGGCAGTGGTGGCAGGTGAGGCAGTGGTGGCAGGGGTGGCAGGGGCGGCAGGTGAGGCAGGGGCGGCAGGGGCGGCAGGTGAGGCAGGGGTGGCAGGTGAGACGGGTGGCAGGTGAGGCAGGGGTGGTAGGTGAGGCAGGGGCGGCAGGGGCGGCAGGTGAGGCAGGGGTGGTAGGTGAGGCGGGGGTGGCAGGTGAGGCAGGTGAGGCACATGTGGTCCCTGCCTATGGGGGTTCATGTTCTACTGGGGCCAGGGGTGACTGCTTTGAATGGAACTGGACAGGAAGTGACTGTCACCATGGTCTGGGCTAGCGGGGTGCTTAGCTCAGGGAGGGCCTCTCCCAGAGGGGAGAAGTCGACATGCAGGTGTGGGGCCGCCCCTCCGCGTGGGCAGTGCCACCAGCCCGTGTGCCCACCACAGGTGGACGAGCTGTACGAGGACTACTGCATCCAGTGCCGCCTGCGCGACGGCGCCTCCAGCATGCAGCGGGCGTTTGCCCAGTGCCCCCCGAGCCGCGCAGCCCGAGAGAGCCTGCAGGAGCTGGGCCGCAGCCTGCACGAGTGCGCCGAGGTGGGCAGGGCCAAGCTGGGCCGGGCAGCAGGGGCAGTGAGAGCTGGGCCGGCTAGTGGGGACATCGAGAGCTGGGCCAGAGGGTGCTGGAGGAGGTGTTCTGGGCCCCAAGGAGGCGTCTCTGCCTGTGGCCTCTGTCTGGCTGCAGGGACGGTTAGAGGCCCCTGTCGCCTAGCCCTGGGCAGCCAGCTGAGCCACCTCCGGGGCTTTGCAGGACATGTGGCTCATCGAGGGGGCCCTGGAGGTTCACCTGGGCGAGTTCCACATCAGGATGAAAGGTAACAGGGCTGAGAGGGGGTGGGCAGAGGCCTTCCTGGAGGCCCTGAGACTTCTGCTGAGGGGCGCAGGAATTGGCCAGAATCCCAGGGTTCTGAACCCAGCCCTGGCTTTTGCATCCATGTGACATGTGACCTCTGGCAAGTCCCACCCCTCTCTGAGCCTGGTGTGAGGGCCCAGCACCCTCTGTCCATTTTCCATCATGATGGTGTACCTCCCCCCCATCCTCACCCCACTGAAACTGAAAACTTATACTCGGGGGAACCCCAGAGAGGACCTGTGGTCCCAGGCCAGGGAGAGTGGATGGCGGAGGGGAGACTGGCCATGTCTGTGTTCCAGGCTTGGTGGGCTACGCGCGCCTCTGTCCCGGAGACCACTATGAGGTACGGCCACCCTCTGGGGTCAATCCTCAGGGCTCCCCACCAGGTCTTTGGGGGATGGGAGCTGCTGGGAACCAGGGTTGCGGCTGGGGCTCTGTCTGGCAGGGAGGGCCCTGGGCGGGCAGCAAGGGGACACCCACCTGGGCTGACGCGGCCCCTCTTGGGCTGGTTCACAGGTGCTCATGCGTCTGGGCCGCCAGCGTTGGAAGCTCAAGGGTCGGATTGAGTCAGATGACAGCCAGACCTGGGACGAAGAGGAGAAGGCCTTCATCCCCACGCTGCACGAGAACCTGGACATCAAGGTGGGGATGGGGCCCGGGGGCAGGGCTGGGGTGCCTGGGTGCTCGGCTCAGACACCACCCTCCAGCCCCCACCCCCAGGTGACGGAGTTGCGGGGCCTGGGCTCGCTGGCTGTGGGTGCAGTGACGTGTGACATCGCCGACTTCTTCACGACGAGGCCGCAAGTCATCGTGGTGGATATCACGGAGTTGGGTACCATCAAGCTGCAGCTGGAGGTGCAGTGGAAGTGAGTCCTACCCAGCCTGGGGAGAGCGGAGGCCTGGCCGGCTGCCTCTGGTGGCCTGGCCACACTCTGGCCCTGGGTTCCTGCACCAGCCTCCGCCGAGGGTGTCCCTGCCCTCGTGGCTCCTCATCTGTCCCTCACTCCTGCCCCTCAGTCAGGTCGAGGCCTAGACCTTCTCTGCAGCCCCTGCCTGCCTTTCCGGTTTTGCTTCCATTCTTGCTTCTGAACCCCTGGCTATTAAAGCCCCAGGGAAGGCTGGGGGACACTTTCCGGGGCCTCCTGGGCTTGGCTCCTTGGAGGAGGCTCACCTTTCCAGGAAGGCCCTCCTTGCTGCTCCCACCCCCTCATTCCTGGCCGACCCTGGCTGCCCCCCAGGCCCTGGGCTAAGCGGTCACCTGCGTCCCCTTCTCGGCTGCAGACCCATGAAGCCTATGTCCGTGAGATCACCCCCTGGACTGCATGCCCATGAGCGTGGAGGGCTCCAGAGCTCTCTGTTCTAAGGAAGCCTTGCATTTCCAGGGTGTTCCCTTCCTCCTCCTCAGCACAGGGGCAGCAGAACGGAGGGCTGAGGAGCCTCCTCTGCTCTGTGCTTGCTCTGGCCAGTTGGGGCTGGTCTCTCTCCTCTCTCCCTAGGGTGGGTGTCCGAGCTGGGGGTCACAGAGCTGCTGCCCTCTCCTTCGTGAGCTGGGTGAATTCTGTTGAGTGACCACCTGCACCCTCAGGGTCCTCACCTGTCTGGTAGGGCTGAGAATACCTCTCGCCCAGGGGCCCCTGAAGTGCACATGGTGGTGGGAAGCTCAGTGCCATCCAAGCCTAGGACCCAGGGTGCCTGCGGGTCTGCAGACACCCTGGGCAGAGAAGCGGGCACTTGCAGAGCCTCTGAGCTGTAGGCCTTCTGGTCAGGCCGGGCCCAGGTGCCACGAGCCAAGCCTTTGTGCAAATAATTATAAGTAAGTTTCTTCAAGGCAGGAGGGTCTATGGGGACCTACCTACTCCGAGTGCAAGGCTGGACACAGGCCAGGCTAAGCATCACGGGCCAGGCTGAGCATCACTTGCTTCGGTGCTCCCATGCGCTCGCCTGGATTCCCACCCTTCCCTGTGCATGTTCCACACAGGGGTTCTTCTGTAAGGGCACCCCTTTTACAGACAAGGGGTCTGAACCAAGTGTCGCCTGCTCATTGGCTGAGATTCTCAAAGGGGCCTCTAACTGGGGGTGTCCAGTTGTTACTGGTGGAGGGTCTTGACAATGAATTGTCCAAGTCTTTGGTGTTTTGAACAAAGACTTGAACAAAACGCAGAAAAGGAGCAGGGGAATGAAACGCAGGAATGAAACAGCAGGGCTTTATTAAAGCAAGAAAGCAGGTTGGGCGCAGTGGCTCACACCTATAATCCCAGCACTTTGGGAGGCCTAGGTGGGCAGATCACCTGAGGTCAGGAGTTTGAGACCAGCCTGGCCAACAAGGCGAAACCCTGTCTCTACTAAAAACACAAAAATTAGCCAGGTGTGGTGGCGCGGGCTTATAGTTTCAGCTACTTGGGAGGCTGAGGCAGGAGAATTGCTTGAACCTGGGAGGCGGAGGCTGCAGTGAGCCAAGATGGTGCCACTGCACTCCAGCCTGGGCAACAGAGCAAGACAATCTCAGGGAAAAAGAAAAAAAAAAAAAGGCAAGAAAGCACTCCGCAGGGTGGAAGTGGGCCTGAGCATGCGGCTCAAGGGCCTGGTTACAAAGTTTCTGGGCTTTAAGTACCCCGTTTGAGGTTCCTATGGGCTTCCCCTTTTCTGGATAAAGGATCTGGTCTGTGGTTAGAGGCTGAGGTGGATGGCGCCCTATGCAGATAGAGGGATGGTCTCTGTTTCGCCAGTGGCCCATCCATACCCTCCCTTTCCATCTGAGCTGTGGTGGAGGTGGGGGGGCTGTAGGGAGCATTGCCTTTGATCCTTTGCTACTCAGTGTGGGGAGACAGGGTTTTTCCTTTTGGGTTAGCTTTAGGAAGATTGCGTTAATTGGCCTTAGATTCCCTGTCCCTTCAGACCTTGGTGTTCTTCCTTGATTTAGCATGAGTTGGCCTGAGGTTTCCTGCCTCCAGATCCTGCTCTCCTGCTCACAGTCACTGTCCCTCACCATCTGGCTAAGGGCCCTCAGGGCGGTCAGAGTCTGAGAAATGTTTCCTTTTCTTTTTTTCTTTTTGAGACAGAGTCTCACTCTGTTGCCCAGGCTGGAGTGCAATGGCGCAATCTCGGCTCACTGCAACATCTGCCTCCCAGATTCAAGCGATTTCCCAGCCTCAGCCTCTCAAGTAGCTGGGATCACAGGTGCCCGCCACCATGCCCAGCTAATTTTTTTATATTTTTAGGAGAGATGGGGTTTCGCCATGTTGACCAGGCTGGTCTCGAACTCCTGACCTCAGGTGATCCACCCGCCTTGGCTTCCCAAAGTGCTGGGATTACAGGCATGAGCCACCGCGCCCAGCCTTGAGAAAGGTTTCTAAAGGGGTCGAGGCCATGTAACCTGGAGTTCCTAGGCTGCACCTGTGACCATGGGCAAGGCCCTGGCCTTGGAGGCCCAAGCTTCCATTTCCTGTTTTATTTTGCTTTTTTTTTTTTTTTTTTTGAGATAGAATCTTGCTCTGTTGCCCAGACTGGAGAGCAGTGGCATGATCTTGGCTCACTGCAGCCTCCACCTCCCAGGCTCAAGTGCTCCTTCCACCTCTGCCTCCTGAGTAGCTGGGACTACAAGTGTCCGTCGGTCAGCACATTAGCCCAGCTAATGTATTCATTTTTTGTAGAGACGGGGGTTTTGCCAGGTTATGCAGGCTGGTCTCGAACTCCTGAGCTCAAGTCATTTGCCTGCCTTGGCTTCCCGAAGTGTTGGGATTACAGGTGTGAGCCACCGCACCCGGCCCATTTCCTCTTAAATCCGTTAAGTACAGCGATGTCTGAAGAGTAAGCATCACTCTTAGTGATCTTTAAGGCTTTGGGGTCAGAGAAATCTGTGTGTGAATTCAGTTCCATCTTGCGTGGTTGGTTGTGACACTGCCCTAAGCAAGTCACTCATCTCTCAGAGCGTTCCTTTCCTCCCCTGTAAATAATTCTCCAGGCCACAGAGGGCTGTCTTGGGGGTGGAAATAAGGATTCGTGCAAGGAGTTTAGTAGAGGCTGGGCTCAGTGGCTCATGGCCTGTAATCCCAGCACTTTGGAAGGCTGAGGCAGGAGGATTGCTTGAGCCCAGGAGTTCGAGACCAGCCTGCGCAACATGGCAAGACCCTGTCTTTACAAAAAATAAAAATAAATTTTTAAAAATTAGTCCGACGTGGTGGTACATGCCTGTGGTCATAGCTACACAGGAGGCTGAGGCAGGAGGATCGCTTGAACCCAGGAGTTCAAGGATGCAGTGAGCTGTGATGGCACCATTGCATTCCAACCTGGGCATCAGAGCAAGACCCTGTCTCAAAAACAAGAAACAGTTTAGAGCAGAGCTCCTCGCGCACCATCCACGCTATTGTATTGTAAGATGAAGACCATCGACCTGTATAACCTAAGAGCCCTCTGGGCCGTCTGGGCCTGAAATGGCCTCTGGGCGCTGATGGCATTCTGGCCTTCTGTTCTCTCCTCCAGCCCGTTTGATACTGAGAGCTTCCTGGTGTCACCCAGCCCCACGGGCAAGTTTTCTATGGGCAGCAGGAAGGGCTCTTTGTACAACTGGACACCCCCGAGCACCCCCAGCTTCCGGGAGAGATACTACCTGGTGAGTGAGCCTTCCCTGGGGCAGGGCCGCTGTGGTCACCCTGGGATGGGGGCAGCACGCAGGAGCTGGGCTGAGTAGTCTGGCCCCCCCAGACATGGCAAGCCTCGGGCTCAGCTTCCGTTTGGAGCGATCCTGGGTGTTTTCCTGTGCGCTTTCTTCCTCTGCTGCCAGCCTCCATCCTAGCCTGGGTTCTGGGCTTGGCTGGTTCTTCAGGACATCAGCAATGGGCTCTCTGGATGGTTCTAGCACCCCAGCCATGGTCTTGGCCTTAATATATACATTTCTAGTAGTATTACCTGACAGAGTGCCCAGTAAAACATCTCTTTCCCGTGGTCTCCATGGATCAGGGTTCCCTCCTTAATGCCAATTCCTGTCATCAATTTCTTCCATATTCTTCCAGAGACAGCAATCCATCTACCAGCAAGTGTATGCACCTTTTTTTTTTTTTTTTTTTTTTTTTTTGAGACGGAGTTTCGCTCTTGTAGCCCAGGCTGGAGTGCAGTTGTGCAATCTCAGCTCACTGCAACCTCCACCTCTTCCCAGGTTCAGGCAATTCTCCTGCCTCAGCCTCCCGAGTAGCTGGGATTACAGGCACACGCCACCACATCTGGCTAATTTTCATATATTTAGTAGAGACGGGGTTTCACCATGTTAGCCAGGCTGGTCTTGAACTCCTGACGTCAGGTCGGCCTCCCAAAGTGCTGGGATTACAGGCATGAGCCACTGTGCCCAGCCCTCTCTGGACTTCAATTTCTGTATCAGAGAAGTGAGAATAACAGCACTGCCCTTATGGGATTGTTGTGAGAGTTAACTGAGTTAATGAACATCAACCATTATCATTGGTTCAGCTGATGAGAGGTAAGGGTTCGTGTCCGTGTACCCAGATTCACACTGTGGCACTGTACTCGCCACCCGTGTGGCCTGAGGGCTTCTCCAAGGTTAAGGCAGTGCTGCCCCCATGGGGTGTGGTGAGGGTAATGTGAAGGCTCTGGAATAGGGCCGGCAACCTCAGAATGCTTAATGACAGCTGCTGCTGTTTCTATGGTGTGTGTGTCACGCCCTTCATTCATTCATTCACTTCATTCATTCAAAACTAGGCTGGGCGCAGTGGCTCATGCCTGTAATCCCAGTACTTTGAGAGGCCAAGGCGGGTGGATCACCTGAGGTCAGGAGTTTGAGACCAGCCTGGCCAACATGGTGAAACCCTGTCTCTACTAAAAATACAAAAATTAGCCAGGCATCGTGGAGTGCCACTGTAATCCCAGCTACTCAGGAGGCTGAGGCAGGAGAATTGCTTGAGCCTGGGAGATGAAGGTTGTAGTGAGCCTAGATAGTGCCACTTCACTCTAGCCTGGGCAACAGAGCGAGACTATTTCAAAACAAAACAAAACACGAAACTATATGCCAGGCTCTGCTCCAGACCAGGCAAAGACTGTGCCCTCAGGGAGCTGAAATTCTACAGGGGAAACAGATGATATCAAAATCCGAGAAGTGCACAGCCAGCCCCAGGGGCGTAAGGACTGTGGGAGACAGCAGGAAGGGAAGGGGCCCACTGGGGCCAGGTAGAAATTGCCACTTAAAAAAGGCTGTCCAGGACAGGGTTCTCAGGAGAGGTGACACCTAAGTAAGGTCCTGAGGCGGCGAGGGCACAAGCCATGAAGGCACATGGGGAAGAGTGTTCTGGCGAGAGCACAGTCAGTGCAAAGGCCCTGAGGCAGGAACGTGGGGCCCAGCCCACAGGGCATGAGCAACAGTCAGGAGGCTGCCGATGCTGGGGGGAGTGAGTTGGAGGCGGGATGAGGGATAAGTGCAGAGAAGGGACAGGGTCTTGTCCGCGCCTCTGGGATGCTGGTCACCTCGGCAGGCCTCAGTCACCCTGAGAACATGGGCATGCAGAGCAGGTGTCTGTCAGGGGAAGCCCCTCTGGGGGACTTGCTGTGGTCCCTGGGGTGGCTGATGAGGCCGCTCTCGTGTCCCCTCTCCAGTCTGTCCTACAGCAGCCAACACAGCAGGCCTTGCTGCTAGGTGGCCCAAGGGCCACCTCCATCCTCAGCTACCTGTCTGACAGTGACCTCCGGGGCCCCAGCCTAAGAAGCCAGAGTCAGGAGCTGCCTGAGATGGACTCCTTCAGCTCTGAGGACCCCCGAGACACGGAGACCAGCACGTCAGCTTCCACCTCAGATGTGGGCTTCCTGCCCTTGGCCATCGGCCCCCACGCCTCCATTGAAGAGGAGGCTCGGGAGGACCCCCTGCCCCCAGGTCTCCTGCCGGAGATGGCCCACCTCTCTGGAGGCCCATTTGCAGAGCAGCCTGGCTGGAGGAACTTAGCAATGGAGAGCCGCAGCCTGCCACAGGGCTCCCTGTTCCACAACGGCACAGCCTCGAGTAGCCAGAATGGCCACGAAGAAGGGGCAACCAGGGACAGAGAGGACGGGCCTGGCGTGGCCCTCGAGGGGCCTCTGCAGGAGGTCCTGGAGTTGCTGAGGCCCACGGACTCCACGGAGCCCCAGCTCCAGGAGCTGGAGTACCAGGTCCTCAGCTTCCGGGACCGGCTGAAGGTATGCCCACCCCGCCCTGGGTGGCGGCCCTGCTTTGCTGATGGCATGATGACTGGGAGTGGTGGGCTCTGGGGCCACGCAGCCTGGGCCAGCATCCTGGCCTCACCTCTGTGTGACCTGAGTGGGCCGTGTCTCTCTGGGCCTTGGTTTCCTCATCTGGCAAGCGGGGATAACAACAGCCCTCATGGGGCTCAGGAAGATTCTAAGAGTTCACAGTAGATAGCTCATGCACATCCAGCCAGAACCTGGCCCCATCTCGCACCTTCTGACCTGGGTGGGCGGGGCTGTGGCTCGTGGCTACAAACCCAAACTTGGAGTGTTGTCAGGGTTGGAGCTGGCTCCGTGGAAGGCCCCACGCAGTTCCCTGTTTGCCTCATCCACGCACCCCGCACCGAACCTTCTCCTCCACAGGGCTCATACCCCGGGCCGTTCTCAGTTCACAGGAAGGCTTAGGTGGCAGGCGGCTTTCAGAGGCGCTGACCTAGGCAAATTATTACATTCTTCTCTTGTGTTTACACAAATTTGAATGTACATCAAAACAATGTATACCATTAGTACCTACTAATACATCAATTAAGGGTGTCCTTCCCTGAACACCCTCTTTTATTTTTTATGTATTTATTTTTTGAGATGGAGTCTTGCTCTGTTGCCCAGGCTGGAGTGTACTGGCGCAATCTCGGCTCACTGCAACCTCCTCCTCCCAGGTTCAAGCGATTCTCCTGCCTCAGCCTCCCGAGTAGCTGGGACTACAGGTGCTCACCACCACGCCTGGCTGATTTTTGTATTTTTAGTAAAGATGGGGTTTTGCCATGTTGGCCAGGCTGATCTCAAACTCCTGACCTCAAGTGATCTGCCTGCCTCAGTCTCCCAAAGTGCCAGGATTACAGGCGTGAGCCACTGCACCTGGCCTGGACACCCTCTTTTAAATGGCAACTCCCTCCTGGCCCCGGCAGGCCCATCCCTTCCTGCTCTGTGTTCCCACGGTCCTAATGCCCTCAGACTGGCGGTGTACTTCTCTGATTTTGCTGTTTTCGGTTTTCCCCTCTTTTGTGTAAGATACACTTTGGCACTGAAATAGTTAACAGCTCTCTTCAAACACATTTTATCGCCAACCACACCTCCAACAGGACAAATCAGCACAGGGGTAAAAAAGTTTAATTTCTCATTTTACATCCATAACTTTAAAAATATGTTCTGTTTACCACTGCTATGGCTGTTAAAAAGGACCTGCCTGAAAATTTCCAGAAAAAAATTTAAGAAATAATGCCAACTTTTTGGTACTTCTTGTTTTTCGTTTTTCTTGAGACAGGGTCTCACTCTCTTGCCCAGGCTGGAGTACAGTGGCGCAATCTTGGCTCACTGCAACCTCCGCCTCCTGGGATCACACGATCCTCCCCGCTCAGCCTCCTGAGTAGCTGAGGCTACAGGCACACATCACCATGCCTGGCTAATTTTGTTTATTTTTTGTAGAGACAGGGTCTCATTTTGTTGCCCAGGCTGGTCTCAAACTCCTGGACTCACGCAATCCTCCCGCCTCAGCCTCCCGAAGTGTTGGGATTACAGGCATGAGCCACCGCGCCTGTACCTGTTTTGTATTTTTTAACAGCCTTTTTTTGTAAACTAATTTGAGTCAGCATGCACATTTGTCACATACTTGTATTTTGAAAAATTACACCCAATTTACATTAAAATGTTAATGCCGCAATAATGTAATCATTTTAAACGTCTTTGAGGAACTTTTCTTTTTTTGGCAAACGAAGTCAGAACAATGCAAATTGATTACAGACCGTGGTTTTTAGTTTGACTTTCTGGAGAGAAATTACACACACACACATTTATGCAAATCTATGTGTATATGATGGTGGGCGTGGTGGCTCACATCTGTAATCCCAGCACTTTGGGAGGTCAAGGCAGGTGGATTGCTTGAGGCTAGGAGTTCAAGAGCAGCCTGGCCAACATGGCAAAACCCCATTTCTACTAAAAAGACAAAAAAATTAGCCGAGCGTGGTAGCGTGCGCCTGTAATCCCAGCTACTTGGGAGGCTGAGGCAGGAGAATCACTTGAACCCGGGAGGCGGAGGTTACAGTGAGCCAAGATCGCACCACTGCACTCCAGCCTGGGCAACAGAGCGAGACTCTCTCTCTCAAAAGAAAAAAAAATTGTGTGTGTGAGTGCATACATACACACATACATATACACGATTTATCCTCATTATTTGTGGATTCTGTATTTTGGAATTCACCTACTTGTTAAAATTTATTTCTAACCCCCAAATCAATACTTGAGGCAATTCCAAAGTGGGTTTTGGGGCCGGGCAGAGTGATAGAAAATCTGAGTTGCTCGAAGTGCACATTCCCACCTGAGGTCAAGCGAGGCAATGCTTTGCCTTCCTGTTTCAACGCCCAAATGGTAAACAAGTGTCCTCATGGTCTATTTAATGCCAAGTTTTTCAAGTTTTTGTGCTTTTTGTTGACAGTTTCACTGTTTAAATGCCTCCCAAGCCCAGAGCTTCAGGGCTGGCTGGTGTTCCTCAGTCCAGGAAGCCTGTGAAATGCCTTACGGAGAAAATGCGTGTTAGATGAGCTTCCTTCAGGCATGAGTTGTAGCGATGCTGGCTGTTGAGTTCAATGTTAATGAATCAAAAATAGCTTTTTTTTTTTTTCTTTTTTTTTGGAGACGGAGTCTCACTCTGTTGTCCAAGTTGGAGTGCAGTGGCACAATCTCGGCTCACTGCAACCTCCACCTCCTGGGTTCAAGTGATTCTCTTGCCTCAGCCTCCCTAGTACCTGGGGTTACAGGCACCTATCATGCTTGGCTAATTTTTGTATTTTTAGTAGAGATGGGGTTTCACTACGTTGGCTAGGCTGGTCTTGAACTCCTGACATCAGGTGATCCACCTGCCTCGGCCTCCCAGAGTGCTGGGATTACAGGCGTGAGCCACCACACCCGGCCAACAATAGCTATTAAATAAGGCATCTTTAAACCGAAAGACACGTACAAGGTTCTGTATTACTGAGTTGATAAAACTGCTGTGACCAGAGGTTCACAGGAACCTAACCCAGTATCTCCCTTAGGAGCAATGGTTCAGCTTTTGCTGATTCAGTTTTTTGCTGTGATTTTATAGAACATAACCACACCCCCCCCTCCTTTTTTTTTCTGAGATGGTGTCTTGCTCTGTCGCTCAGGCTGGAGTGCAGTGGCACAATCCTGGCTCACTGCAACTTCCGCCTCCCTGGTTGAAGCAATTCTCCTGCCTCAGCCTCCTGAGTAGCTGAGACTACAGGTCTGTGCCACCACACCTGGCTAATTTTTGTATTTTTAGTAGAGATGGGGTTTCATCATGTTGGCCAGGCTGGTCTTGAACTCCTGACCTCAAGTGATCCGCCCACCTTGGCCTCTAGAACATAACTACCTTGACTATTGAGAATCAGCAGTCTATATGCATGTGTGTATTGATACACACGTACATACACACGTATGCCTATATTTTTGTATTGGAAAATGTGATCCTTGCAACTAGCCTTGTTATTCCCTTCATCCTCAAGATTTTCCCTTTGGCTCCGCGGTTAGGATCCCGGTTTGGTTTTATGGCATCTGCTTGGGCTGTGCCTTGGCTGCAGTTTGTGTTGGACACAAGGCCTAGGTAGGGTGTGCTGGGAACGGTGGCAGGAACCAGCCCTGGAGCCAGCCACTAGTTGGGGACAAGACAGAAATCTCCAGGGAGGGAGCCGCCACTGGAGGCTCTGATGACTTGACCAGTGGTGGGTTGGTGGCCCCAACACTCTCCCTTAATCTGATGGGAAGAGAAACCCAACAGGGAGGAGGAACCTGGAGCCCACAGGCCTCTGAGCCTCGTGAAGAGGCATTTGCCTGACCTACACCATGTATTTAAAATACTACGAAATTTGTTGTTGGTATTTCAAAACTGGGCAGTTTCCCATAAAAATCCATGTTTTAGGGTTTTCTTAGAACTGGGCAATCTATGAGTGCGGCCCCCTCTTAGGGGAGGCACCTGCGCTCCTGCCTCCCCGGTCCCTGCTGGGGCCGCTCACTCACTCCTGCCACTGGCCTTGTCCCTGTGGGTGTTTGAGATACAGGGGAGGGTTTTCAGATCCGTCCCCCTCAAGATTCTGCTCCTACCTCGTCACAGACCATTCAGGAGGGACTTTGGTGAGGGTGCCATGCCCAGTGCCACGCCTTGGGCCAGCGGCTGGGCTTGTGCTGGGGGATGGTGTGTGGGATTGGGACTTGGGACCGGGACATTGCCCAGGTCTGCCGTGAGGCCCCTGGCCAGTGTCCTGGTCGGGTGGGTGGGGCCCGGTGCTGCCCTCAGGTCTGGCCACTTCATCCACAGCCCTGCAGAGCCCGGCAGGAGCATGCCTCGGCCGAGAGCCTGATGGAGTGCATCCTGGAGAGCTTCGCCTTCCTCAATGCCGACTTCGCCCCGGATGAGCTGTCCCTGTTTGGGGGCTCCCAGGGTCTCCGGTGAGTGCACCTCCTTCCAGCAGTGACCCAGTGGCCGGCACTCCCACCGGGTGACCCAAGCTCCACGTTTCCTGCCAGCCTCCCAGTCTGTTTCTCCCACTGTCCTTGGCTCAGCTCCTGTCATTCTATCGTGCACCCTTCCCCATGCCATCCCCACACATCCCCCACTTGGCTCAGAGCTGGTCCTCAGTGACCACGAAGTGGGTGAAATCACCCCAGCCTGGCCCTGAGCCTTCTGCTCCAAGGAACCAGCTTTTAGTATTATTTTTTAAACCTTAAAAAATAACCACCAAGTATATAGTAGAAGTTCTTTGAGGCCAGGCACAGTGGCTCACGCCTGTAATCCCAACACTTTGGGAGGCCGAGGCGGGCGGATCACCTGAGGTCAGGAGTTCGAGACCAGCCTGGCCAACATGGTGAAACCCCATCTCTACTAAAAATACAAAAATCAGCTGGGCATGGTGGTGAGAGCCTATAATCTCAGCTACTCGGGAGGCTGAGGCAGGAGAATCGCTTGGACCCGGGAGGCGGAGGTTGCGGTGAGCCAAGATGGTACCACTATACTCCAGCCTGGGCGAAAGTAAGACTCTGTCTCAAAAAAAGAAAAAGAAAAAAAGCTCTTAGCCCCTAACCAAGGTGCAGCAGTATCCAGTGCTGTTCCCTCTGTCCCACCGAAGGGCCCACACCTCCCATGACAGCTTCCCTCGAGGCTACGCAGCCTCACCTGCCCCAGCCCCCGAGGGCTTCTGCATCCACATCTCACCACATGGAAGAGCAGAGGCTCAATTCCTTCTCCTCGCCTCTCACAATCCCATGGAGGAGTGCGGTATTTCGTGCCACACTTGCTTCTGCCCTTCCTGAGTGGCTGTGAGTTGGGGCAGCAGGTCCAGCCTTTACCACGGAGCGGACTTGGTGTGAGGCGCTCTTGCTCACCATATTTCATGCACCCCTCACGGCCTTGAGTGTGGGGCTCCTGCCTCCCTTGACAGATGAGTCACCTGAGCCTTGGGGAGGCAGACTTGTCCAGCATCACAGAGCTAGGATGAGTTGGAATTGTCTTCTACCTCCACGAGACATCCTGGAAGACAATTGCTCGCCCTGCCTTCCCCAGACCCTTGGCCACACCGCCTCGCTCTGTTTCGAGTTGCTGCCGCCCTTTGTTCCTTTCCCCTTCCTCTTCAGTTGAACTCCCCGGGACCTGGAGTGGGCCTCCCTGACCTGGGGCTCGCTGGGAAGGGAGGGTTCCCCCACCCTCAGAGGGAGCTGAACTGCTAACCGGAATGGTCACCCAGTTCTCAATTCAACTCAGAAAGGACCGGCCTCTGCCCCCACCGTCATCACTGAAAGCCTCATCCAGGGAACTCACAGCCGGTGCCCCGGAGCTGGATGTGCTGCTGACGGTACACCTCCAAGTCTGCAAAGCTCTACTGCAGGTGGCTGGGCTAGGGGACTTGTCAGGGAGGGGCAGACAGGGGTTTGGAGTCCTCTTTGCAAAGGGCTCATCTTGAAGGTGGTGGGAAGCATGAAGGGGTGACAGACCTGCATCCTGGAAGCCTGTGAGACTGAGGCTATTCCCCAGTGGAAGAGGCAGACCAGGGTCTGGGTGAATACTCATATGGCTCTTACGCAGGCCAAGCCCTAAGCCAAAGGCTGTGGTGGTGACTCTCTCATCTATAGGTGCCAGAACCCTAATGCAAACTGGCTCAGCCAACAGGAAAATTTATGAGCTCATGGTATTGAAAGCCTCAGAGGTAGGCTTCAGGCCCGGCTGGATGCATGGTTTCAAATGCTATCAGAACTAGGTCTCTCTCAGTTCTGCTTTGCAATGTGGGTTGGCTTCACTTTCGGGCAGGTTGGTCCTCCTTCTAGGGGCAAAGGTGGTCCCTGGGAGCCCAGCCTGCATCCCATTAGCTCAGCCACCTTGGTGAAAGGGCAATCCCCAGATGACAGTCAGGGAGCTGCCCCCGGGACAGAAGAGATGGGCACAAGCAGGTGGGAGCCACAGCCGTAACGGCTGACCTCAGCGGGCATGTTCCATGCTAACCTCGAGCATCTGGGCTGCTTCCCAGAAACTGGCCTCCCCTAATTTATCAAGGCTGGTCCAGGAATGCCTCCTGGAAGAAGTGGCACAGCAAAAGCACGTTCTGGAGACACTTTCTGTCCTTGACTTTGAGAAAGTCGGCAAGGCAACATCCATTGAAGAGAGTAAGTAGCTGCCTGCCAGCCAGGGGCTGCCTGTGTGAACGGCACGGGGACGGGACCAAAGCTCGGGGAGCCTCTTCTCCCTTCCTAATAGCCAAAGTTAACCGGGGCCCACAGTGGAGGCTGTGGCTGGGCTGGGCTCAGAGATACACACTCTTTGCGGGGAGGTAAGGGAGGCAAGTCTTGGAGTTGCAGCACACTCTTCAGTCAGCTGTGTGACTCTAGGCAAATGATGCACCTCTCTGAGCCTCTGCTTCCCTATCTGTATAGCAGGGGGGCACTGCATAGGGTTCACTGAGGTGACCCCAGGCCATATTCAAGGTGCAGAATGTACCCTCAAACAGTAGCTGTGATCCCAGCTGTGCCTCTGCCCCATGGGACCTCCCCTCTCAGAAGGCCAGGTTCCTTGTCCATAAGGAGAGGCTGGTGACAGCAGCCCCTCCCAGGTTGTTGTGGGGACTGCAGGTGGTGGCCCCGGTAAGATGCTTAGAGCCAAAGCTGCTCACGTGTCACATGGGAATGCAGGGAAGGGACCTCGCATCAAGCCACACCGTCCCCTCCTCCCTACCCCCTCAGGTCCTAGTGGAGGGAAACTTTTGGGGTCCTTGTCACGTGCTCTCCCCGAGTCACCATTCAGGTTTCTGAACTGGGGCTTTCAGTCATCCCACAGGCCTTGCGGAGGAAGGGGTGCCTGAAGCTGTGGAGAGGGTGCACAGGGCCTGGCAGGGTCCTGTCCTGCCCTGCCACGACGCTGCTGAACCAGCTCAAGAAAACCTTCTTGCACAGAGTGAGAGGGAAGTACCCGGGACAGCTGGAAATAGGTGGGTTCCCTTCTGTCCTGTCGTCCCCTCCCACAGAAAGGCTGTATTCAGTCTCCAGGGCCTTCAGGGTGGCCACAGCTGGCCTCATTTCAGCCCTGTCTTCACCTCTGTGTCTTCATGCCTTCAGACGGAGGAGGTTTCTCAGCTTTAGTGCGAGTCACCGCCCTTTCACTGGGCGAGAAGGGGCCTCCACCTGGGGCCTTCCGAGCAGTCTGTGGAGCCTTGAAGCTGCGTGCAAACCTCGGTGGGCCGGTGCATTTTTCTTTTTCTTTTTCTTTTTTTTTTTTGAGATGGAGTCTCACTCTGTTGCCCAGGCTGGAGTGCAGTGGCACAATCATGGCTCACTGCAACCTCTACCTCCTGGGTTCAAGCGATTCTTCTGCCTCAGCCTCCTGAGCAGCTGGGATTACAGGTGCGCACCACCACGCTTGGCTAATTTTCTTTTTTTGTATTTTTACTAGAGACAGGGTTTCGCCATATTGGCCAGGCTGGTCTCGAACTCCTAACCTTGTGATTCGCCCACCTCGGCCTCCCAAAGTGCTGGGATTACAGGCACGAGCCACTGCGCCCGGCCGCCAGTGCATTTTTCCGGGGACAGATTCCATGCCTCCCACCAGAGCCTGACAGGGGTAAAGAATGAACCTTATGGGAAGGGAGGCAGGCAGGGGCCCACGAGGGCATCTAGAAATGTTGGCTGGACTGCGTTCTTCCCCAGAATTTGCCTTTCTCTGTGGAGCAAGTGAAAGGTGACAGTCATGTTCCAAGCACCACCTGGACTGCTTGTTGACATGCATATTCACAGGCCCTGCCTCTGGGATTTAGATCCCGGTGTGGTGTGGGGCCCAAGGCATGCGGATGAACCCAACACCTTCTGACTCAGGGTGAGTCGGAGTCACAGTCCTGACTCCAGCTGGGCACACTCCTCCCCCACGGCACAGGGAATGCAGTGAGGGACACCTGCCCTCGTGCCATCAGAAACCCTTTTATTTTTTTGAGATGGAGTTTCACTCATGTTGCCCAGGCTGGAGTGCAGTGGCGCAATCTTGGCTCACTACAACCTCCACCTCCCGGGTTCAAGCGATTCTCCTGCCTCAGCCTCCAGAGTAGCTGGGAAACAGCCAGGCACCACCACACCCAGCTAATTTTGTATTTTTAGTAGAGATGGGGTTTCGCCATGTTGGTCAGGCTGGTCTTGAACTCCTGACCTCAGGTGATCCGCCCACCTCGGCCTCCCAAAGTGCTGGGGTTACAGGCGCGAGTCACTGCGCCCGGCCCAGAAAGGCTTTTAGCTGACCAGGCTACTCCCAGCTGAGAAGCATTGGGGGGTCGAGGTCTCAGTTTCTCCTGATGTGCTCTCCCCTTTGGCCAGCGTGCCGCAGGCTCCTGGAGCAGGTGGTCAGCTGTGGTGGGCTGCTCCCCGGAGCTGGGCTCTCAGAAGAACAGATCATTACCTGGTTCCAGTTTCATGGCTACCTGCAGAGGCAGAGCGTCTCTGACCTGGAGAAGCACTTCACTCAGCTCGCCAAGGAAGGTAAGACTGGGGTGGGTGGCTGTCATAGCAGACGAATATCCACGGAGCCCTGTCACATGCAGTTTCTCAGGTTATAATTCAGAACCACTACATCTGTCCCCGCCAACTGTTCTTTTGGGAACCCCAATTTAATGAGATTCTGCATTCAGCTGAATGGGGGCTGATATTAGCTCCAAGGGAAGTCAGCTTTAAAAAGCACGGAACAGAGGTCAGAACTGGGTAGGAGGGTGATCTTGGCTGGCCAGAGTCCCTGGAAGTGTGGGCTGTGGTTTTATTAATTTTTGGAGCGTATTTGATCCCTTATTAAAAGGCCTTCTTGGAGATTCCAGGAGCTCCCTGTGAACTAGTCCAGGCTGGGCCTTGGTGATCATCCTGGTGGGTCTGGGATTTGTTCCTCTGTAGCTACTGGCAGCAGCCAAGCAAACTTGTAGCTGTCCTGCCAAACTCCCATTCAGGGGACCCAGGCCCACCTTTCCTGTCTTCTAGTGACACTCATCGAGGAGCTTCACTGTGAGGGACAGGCCAAGGCGGTCCGGAAGCTGCAGGGGAAGCGGCTGGGCCAGCTCCAGCCTCTGCCCCAGACCTTAAGAGCCTGGGCGCTGCTCCAGCTGGACGGCACTCCGAGGGTGTGCAGGGCAGCTAGCGCTCGCTTGGCGGGTGCAGTCAGGAACAGAAGCTTCCGGGAAAAGGTACGTTGTCCAGGGCAGGTGGCAGCCCCTGGCCACAGATGTGTGGGCACAGGGAAGCAGGTGTTCTCATGGAAAAGTACAAAGAAGTGAGTGCCAGGGGCTGCAGTGGCTGTAAGCTATTTTGATGGAGGGACCTGGGCTATGACCTAACACACATGAATGCACCTTGCTGCTTCCAAAGCAACACATCTGTTAGGCCTCTGAGATGTGACTTGCATGCTGAATGTTTTTCTTAGTGGGTTTTTTGTTTGTTTGTTTGTTTAGACAGAGTTCTGCTCTGTTGCCCAGGCTGGAGTCCAGTGGCACGATCTCGCAACCTCCGCCTCCTGGGTTCAAGCAATTCTCCTGCCTCAGCCTCCTGAGTAGCTGGGATTACAGGCGCCCACCACCATACCCGGCTAATTTTTGTATTTTTAGTAGAGACAGGGTTTCACCATGTTGGCCAGGCTGGTCTCAAACTCCTGACCCTGTGATCCACCCGCCTCAGCCTCCCAAAGTGCTGGGATTACAGGCATGAGCCACTGCGCCCAGCCTTTCTTAGTGTTTTGATAGTCATCCTTATTTACTTTCAATTAATATTCGTGGCTACCTGGTAATGGGTCATTGTGTTCAGTCCATTTGAGAACCAAGAGAATGGACCTCTCTGCCTTTTCACTCTTGGCCTGTGACTACTGTAAGTTTAAGGCGCCACACCCTGGGGGGTTCAGGAAGGGTGACATCAAGGGCATAGTCTACACTGATGGTCTCAGCTCCAGACTGGAGAGGAAATCTCCAGTTCCGTTGCCAATAGCCCTTCTTGGAGCCCATCCGCCTACTTTGTGGTTGTTTTTAACTCTTTATTTGGAGACTTTTGAACTTGCAAAAGTAGACAGAGCAATATAATGAATCCACCTGCACCCATAACCCAAGCCCAACCGCCATCGACCCATGGCCAATCCTGCCCCTTCCCCTCCACTCCCCTGTATCACTTTGAAGCAACCTGAGGCATCCTATTTGACCTTAAATAGTTAACTATATGTGTCAAAAGGTTAAGAATTCTTTCAAAAATCACAACTCTAACACCATTATCTTATCTAAAAAATTAACCATCAATTCCTTTATATCATATATCTTATGTTCAAATTTCCAAGCCTCAAGCATCCTGTTTTATTTTTTGTTAAAATAGGATCTACATAAGGTCACATGTTGTGATTGGCTGATGGCTTCCAATTTCCACTTAATCTAAAGGTTTTTTTCTCAATTTCTTTCTCTGCTTGCAATTAATTTGATTGATCCCAGGTTGACCTAGACTATCTAGACTTTGCTGCTTGCAGGAAGTTTAGTGGTAGTTTAATGTATTTCTCTGTCTTCTGTAGTTCCTGAAAACTAGTAGTTGGCTTCAAGGATCCAATGAAGTCAGGTGTATTTTGTTTTGTGGGTATGGGGGTATATAAACAAGGCCTCCATGGGAAGCAGAGGCTGCGGTGAGCCGAGATTGTGCCACTGCACCCCAGCCTGGGCAACGAAGTGAGACTCTGTCTCAAAAAAAAAAAAAAAGGGCCTTCATCTTCATGTGACAGACTTTAGAGAGTAGGAAACACTGAGGTGGGGGCCAACCCAGTGACAGATTGCTTGGCCTCAGATGAGGGTGCTGAGGAAGGAGTGGGCTGCCATGACCTGGGATCCTGGGGTTAGAGGCAGTGGGCAGTGTGACACTTCCACACTGACAGCCTTCAGCAGAGCCCTGTGTAGGAGGACCCCATCCTACTCCCAGTCTCCCTGTCTTCCCAAAGCAGCCGACACTTTGGAGAGCCACCTGCAGATGGAAAGGCGGCCATTCTCTTTTGGCTCTGGGCCCAGGTCCCTGGAGCCAACTCTACACCTGGGCCCCTCCATCGCCCCACCCGTGCAGTTGAAGGTGCAGCCACTCGACTGAGTGAGCGCAAACCCACTCCTAGGTTTCCCTTTGCGGCCGCAGACGCTGGACTCCCCTGCAGGCCAGGCACAACCCCGTGTGCTTTCTAACAAACCCTACAAAAACACATGAAGCAAGTGCCAGCTTTGTTTTCAGCTGAGTCAAGTTAGGCCCAAAGACATGAACTGATGTGGCCACGGTCGTGAGACCGAAGAGGGCAGGGTCACCGCTGGGACTGGACAGGAGGGCTGAGGGGAATAGGCAGGTTTCCCTCTGGCCCGAGGCAGCAGCCTTGCCCGTTTTCAGCTGAAGAGGGCAACGCACATGGGATGATCAGTTCTGTTGTTCTGAGCTGGGCATCTGATTTCTCTGATTCAGCATTTTACAGACAGCAGTTTCAGAATGCACTTCCGGAATATTATTAGACAAAAAGAGCTTTCTTCATTGTATTAGCCCTGGGATCTGTTTTTAGGGATAAATTAAACACCACAGCATTGATCTTGTGACTGTGTACACCTGGCCCAAAGATGGACCGATCATGTCCTGAATGTTGTTTAGAGAAAGATGGGCACAGTGTGCCTTACTGTCGGCACCTGGCGGCTGATGGACCTGGAGCCATGGACTCTGCTTCTGCTTACCCCTCCGTTCACAGCCTCCTTACTCTCCCCAGGCTCTGCTCTTCTACACCAACGCCCTGGCAGAGAACGACGCAAGGCTCCAGCAGGCTGCGTGCCTAGCGCTCAAACACCTCAAGGTGAGCCTGACATTTCCCCATTAGTGGCTGACAGAAAAGCCTGCTTGTGGTTAGGGTTAAGGTTAGTTAACTTCAAAATGATTCCACTGGGGCTGGGCGTGGTGGCTCACGCCAGTAATCTCAGCACTTTGGGAGGCCAAGGCAGGCAGATCACCTGAGGTCAGGAGTTCGAAACCAGCCTGGCCAACATGGCGACACTCCATCTCTACTACTAATACACACACACACACACACACACAAAATTAGCTAGGCCTGGTGGCACATGCCTGTAGTCCCAGCTACTCGGGACTTGAAGCCGGGAGGCAGAGGTTGCAGTGAGCTGAGATCGTGCCACTGCACTGCAGCCTGTGCGACAGAGCAAGACTCCATCTCAAAAAAAAAAAAAAAAAAAAAAAGTCATAAAATACAGAGATAGAAAAGAAAGTTATCCATCATCCTACTAGAATGTAGCAGAAACAATGGTTGACATTTTCGGTATGCTTCTTTTAAAAGTTTGTGGGTGTGTGTGAGCATTTAAAATTGTTGATCCAAACACAGTTTTAAAACAGTCAAAAAATAAGAACATTTTGTGTTAGACTGGCAGCACTTTAGAATTCTTTTTTTTTTTTTTTTTGAGACGGAGTCTTGTTCTGTCACCCAGGCTGGAGTGCAGTGGCACGACCTTCTGGGTTCACACCATTCTCCTGCCTCAGCCTCCCCAGCAGCTGGGACTACAGGGGCCCGCCACCACACCCGGCTAATTTTTTTGTATTTTTAGTAGAGACGGGGTTTTACCTGTGTTAGCCAGGATGGTCTCGATCTCCTGACCTCGTGATCTGCCCGCCTCGGCCTCCCGAAGTGCTGGGATTACAGGCGTGAGCCACCACGCCTGGCCTAGAATTCTTTATTTGTGGTGTTTTTTGTTTTTTGTTTTTTTTCACTTTAGAATTCTTTATGAAGGGGCTATCAAGTATATACCTTAATTTAACCTACTCAGCTGCTTTCATAGGAAATAGTTTTCTTCATCCAATTTTATCATAAATCATGTCATTATGATCATGTTTGTGCATAAAGCTTTAAAAAAACATGGAGTTCTGAATTATTTCCTTAGGCTAGACCCAATTCTAGGACCACAGAATATGAGTATTTTTGAGACTCTTGATACAACCCACACATAGATCCCATGGATGTGAGGGGATGCCCGCTTTCCCTCAGCCTCACCTGCATTTGGAATTGCACAGTTGCTAGATGAAAGATAGTTCAATACCGATTGAACTCCCATTCATTCTGGGATGGATCAACAGGAAATTCTAAGAGGAGAAGCTGGTTAGGATCAGAAAACCAGCGAGGGCCAGGTGCCCAGTAGAGGGCGCCGCAGCGCGTGCCAGTCCTTGGCCTGCAGGAGCAGCCCGGGGGCATGTGCCTGAGTCGGGCGAAGTACTGGCACAGGCTGCCCTGGAGAGCAGGGCAAGGAGAGCGTGAGGGAGGCAGGAAGGTCCAGAAAGCAGCACGTCTCCCTTTTCAATTCTAGCCTTTCAGCAGGCATCCAGGAAGACGGAGTTCTGCTAACAGCCTGGCTCCCTAGCAGGTGTCAGGGCTGAAGAGGCGAGATGCTTCCAGAGTCCAGAGGTGTCTCTCATGAACCTGAGGTCACCTAAAAAACCTGGAAGCCTGGAGAAAAGTAAGGGGCTGAGGCCCCAGAGACCACGCTAGGACTGGCCCTGCAGGGCCACTAAGTGGACTCTACCTGCTGTTGAGAAGGCCCCCTAAAGGATTCTTTTGCTCCTAATCTCGAACAGGGCATTGAAAGCATCGACCAGATTGCCAGCCTGTGCCAGTCTGACCTGGAGGCCGTGCGGGCGGCAGCCCGGGAAACCACACTGTCGTTCGGTAAAGTGGCACAATCTGTGCAGTGCAGCGGGGTTCCTGGGGCCCTTAGAATCTGCGAGAGGCCACGCCCAGCTCTCCCAGCAGGCAGAACAGCTCTGGGGCACCCGGGATGGGCACCGTTAGCAGCCCTGGCACAGAGCCGACCTCCACCCTTTGTAGCATCCTGCCAAGGCAGGCCTCCTTCATGGCTGGGGTGACAGGGAGTGTTCGCTATCTTCTTAGACCTTTGGGATAGAAGCCAGAGGCAAGGCAGGGTTCCCATTCAGCAGAACATCCTAGAGGTAAAGGCAAGGCCCCCAGGCCATGTGAGTCACCAAGTGGGGGCTCCCACACATACTCCCTCCCCTGCCGCTTTGCAGAGACCACTGAGACCCACAGTCACTAAGCACTAGGGCTACCCTGGCCCAGGAGAGTTGGAAGTGCCAAGGCAGGATCCAACCTGCTGACAGGTCCCTTTGCTATTTCAGGTGAAAAAGGACGGTTAGCTTTTGAGAAGATGGACAAGCTCTGCTCAGAACAAAGAGAAGTCTTTTGCCAGGAGGCAGATGTTGAAATCACAATATTTTAAAAAATCCTGGCTGATGAGCACAAATCTCACATCAGTTTTTTTTGCTGCTGCCTGGCCTGGACATAGCCTGCACTCTGGGTAATGGTGCTGTGCACTCCTCCAGGAGTGTGAGCCGCCCAGAGCTCTACCTGAGGCTCCGGCCACTGACCCAGCCCCAGGGCATGGGCTGGTCTTTTGTACAGAAGCAGAAAAAAGCAAGGCAAAGGTACAGCATTCCAGGGGCTGCACGGCCTCAACGGAGCGCTCGACTTCTGGCTGAGGGTCTGTGTGACCTTCCCCGAGATGCAGAGCTGAGCCACACTAGGTGGCCACCTACAAAAGGGCCAAGGTCAGGCAAGTTGAGGCCCTAAATAAAAGGCTCCAAGACAAGTGTGTAGAACTCCAGGCCTCGCTGCCGGTCAGCTGCTCGGCACTTCTGCGTCAATAGGCACTGGGATGCAGCAGGCTGGCAGGTGGCTGGCCCTGCTAATGCAAGACTGCTCAGGCCATTTCAGCAGCAGCCAGGTGTCACCTTGGTGAGCTGGAGAAGGTGGGAAGGCACAAAGCCAGGGTTTCTACAACCACACTCTCAGCCTGACCTGCAGCCAGAGTGCTGGTGGAGCTCACAGACAGCGGCTGGTAGACTGTGAACCTCACTTTCCCTATGTTCAGCAGCACAAAGGGGAGAAGCCACGACATCAGCCCAGGAGCCCTGAGCAGCACGGGCAGTAGGGCCACTCACTTTGGCCATCCACACCCAAATGCAATCAATCCAGCTTCGGAAGCTACCCTAGGGTCTCATCAGTAAACCGCTAAGAAGCCATCAACTGGCCTAAAGAAAGAGTTCACTGAGGAACGCAATTGCTTTAAAGAAAGAAAATTAGTTTCCTATTTAAGTCTTTAAAAAAAGCAAACCATGTCCTGAGATGTCTGTGTTAATAGTGAAGAGAGAACCTAGGGTTTGAGGTTGCTGTAGCAATGGCATTGGAGAACTTTAACTTGAACATTCTCATCGATACTTCCTGTACATATTTTGTGTTTTTGTTTAACTTAGTATTTATTTGCCTTGTTCATATGTTCAATTTTCTGAAATTTCAATTAAACTAAACTATTTTAATTGGTGTTTCACTTTTTACCCAAAAGAGTAGACAGCGGTTGTTTCCCCAAATACCTGCCAGTGAGGTGGTCACTCCTGTGGTCTTGTGGTGCTGCGCTATGGGGACACTTGGAGGGTGGCCTCAGGCAGCAGCTCCAGTAAACGCAGTCTCCGGGCTTCTCTACATGCTCTCGAAGGCTCCAGGCGTGCTCTCCCCTATATGGGCACTCTGTGGCACGGCCTTTGCCCTTTTATCCCATCTGATTTCTGGCAAACCCTCTCTTTTAAAGCATCAGCAGTACCAGCCTAGAGCAGGGGTCCTCAACCCCCAGGCCACAGACCGGTACTGGCCTGAGGCCTGTTAGGAACTGGACTGCGTGGCAGGAGGTGAGTGGCAAGCGAGCATTACCGCCTGAGCTCCACCTCCTGTTAGATCAGCTGCAGCATCAGGTTCTCATAGGAGCGTGAACCCTATTGTGAACTGCATGGGTGTGAGAGATCAGGTTGCAAGCTCCTTATGAGAATCTGATGCCTGATGATCTGAGGTGGAAGTTTCTATCCCAAAACCATCCCTCACCACCCCCAGGCCTGTGGAAAAATTGTCTTCCGTGGAACCGGTCCCTGGTGCCAAAAAGGTTAGGGACTGCTGCCCTAGAGCATCCTCCCTCTTCTTGAAAGCTTAGATGCCCTTTTTTATACCCGAAACGGTGGAAGCCACACTGACATCTGCAGCCCCAGGCCCCTGTGGGGCCACATGGCCACAGCCTGTCCTCTTCCCAGTCTCATGAGCCTGGGCCTGCAGCCAGCTTTGAAACAGTCGAGGAACTTTCGAGGGTACTAGGGAACTCTTCGTACTATTTTGGCAACATTTTCCAAGTCCAAAATTACTTCAAAACAAAAAGTCAAAAAAATCACTTTGGGGGGAATTTACATTGTTTAATTTTATACACAAATGAAAACCTATACTAATTTTTTATCTTATTTCTAAGTCAATTCTATATCAAATGGACTTTATGTACTGAGATGCGGTAACCATTGTGTCTTACAAGTAATTGGGTAAGGGATATGGTTTTGAGATTACAACTCAAAACACTGTTCTTCAAACAACACTGGTAAGTTTGTTAAGTTATCCGAGGGCCCTACACAGGCAGAGCGTCGATTTGGGAAGGAAATGGGCTGAGGCCTAAGGTGTTCAATAAGCTCACAGTCGAGGAAAGCGCTCCAGCCTGAGGGTGCTGGCAATGCAGGGATGCTGAGGTTAATTCTTAGAAGTGGGAAAACTCTAACCCCAGCTGATTGACAACATCTGTTTCACATCAACAGGGATGGAAAGAAACAGGAGTTACTCATCCTGGTTTAGCTCTATTAAGCAAAGAAAAAAAAATGGGAAGCACCCCAAATTCATGTTCTTTAGAAAAAAATTTTATTGTTGCAGCTAAAATGCAAACCCATCATGAATATGGCAAGTTGGAAAACTGTACAGTCTGACAGTTCTGTGAGGTCACAGAAGACCCTGAGACACGCCCCCACCCCGCCCACCCGGTCATGCAGCCACGTATCCACACACACCTGAAAAGGTATACCAAAACACCTTGCTTTTTTTGTTTGTTTTTATTTTTGTAAAAATGGTTTATTCCATGGCCATTGTAAAAAATAATGACCTGATGAGTAAATATTGGCTTAAGGCATATAGCAGAGCAGCTCGCTACCTCTCTAACATACGTGTAACAAGGTGGAGAGCCAGCTGCTCTCCAAGGATAGGAGGTTAAACCAGTACGTCCATTTTGAAATGCTACTATATATACACACCCAAACTACTACATACATATAGAGGACTTAAAAACAACAAGCCCAGCTCAGAATGCTTACAGCCTGGCACCTAAGCCTTATCCACACCTCACCACAGCTCTGCGGGGTGACACCTCCAATGTTCCCACCACAGAATTTCTCTGTACTGGCTTCTACCACGAGAAAGGCAAAATGTGAAAATGCTGGCAAGAGAGTAGCTCGGGAGCTACAGCTGCCGTGTTTTTCTTGTTAAAAAGCCACTTAATGTGGAGGTCTTCAGTTCCCTTTGCAGGAAGAGTCGTGAGCACCATCAGGCCCCACAGGGTTCGAGGGTGGGGCAGACGCGCCTCTCTCAGCAAGGTGAACCGGGACGGAGACGGCAGCAGGCTGCCTAAAGGACCGTCACCCAGGCTGTTTCAAGAAGTGTGGTTTCCAGCAGTTGCCTCTCTTCCAAATCACGGTCTGCTCAAGAAGAGTGTTGACTTGGAATGGCGGAGGCTGATCCCAAAGGTGGGGGGCGGGGGGTGTCCCTGCTTGCCTAAATCATGTCCAGAGCGTGAGGTGTGAATATGGCTTCCCATACCCTTGGAATGTCTGAGTTACAGCGAGACCCTGCTGTACCAGGACAGGCTGGGCCTCACCAGGAAGTCACTAGAGTGTCATGCCAGGAATTAGGCAAATACCTATTCCTGGCAAACTGCACCCTATTGCTGAGCGACAATGACTTCAGCAACAGGCTTAGGAACCACAGCCATGTAATGATCAGGTCATGCACAGGCAGGTTGGACTTGGACATGGGGCACATTAGTAAGCAGAGATCAAAGTTTCTCATTTCAAGCACATATTTTTCATCAGGACACAAGAAGACCTTACATGCATTCTAATACACACGGGGGAGCAGTGATTGAGAACTAGATCTAGCAGATAACAGGGAGGAGAATAAGCGGGACAAAGTAATCTCACATCATGTTTCTTATTAAATACCCACGTGTTCATTATATATTATAGCATTGTTCTATCTTCTCACGTTACCCACAATATCACTAAATAATGACTGCTTACAACCGTCCTCCTTCCCAGTACTGGTCTGACGCAGCAGGCCCATGGCAAAGTCTTCCATTCCCAGTACTACCTGAGGATTTATTATTGTACTTTTTGATAAAGCCCTTGATGCAAGGCTGACATCAAAAAATTTTAATACATTATTGGTTCAAGAAAATGCTAGTGCACTATGGACGCCTTTGGGGAAAAATTTGTTTAAATAAATATGGAGTGGAGAGTTGCTCCCTGCAGATTCAAGGGGGGCTGTTGGTGTGCCGCCCACCGGGGATGCTCCAGGAGGGAGCCCTGGGTGGGGCGAGCCCCGAGACGGGTGCAGGCCCCTTCCCTCTGCGCCGCCAGCATGGTACTCTCTTTCACTCTCCTCAAAAAATGGCTTGTGGATTTGGTACTCAAAGTGGAAGGGGCAAAAAGTAAAAGGATGAGGGGTGAGACACACATCCGGGGAAGATGGGTTTTAGTGCAGAACCAACGTCCGTCCGGGGCCCGGCTCTCTACGCGGTCCGGCGGCCCTTACCTACCGCGGCATGCCTGCTAGTCGGGCGTGGGCTCTGCGGGCAGAGGCGGACAGTGGGTGGAGGTGGAGTGGAGGAGGGTCAGGCTATGTGTTGCTGTTGAACAGGAACTGGAATGAAACCAAACAGTTCAGATGAGCCCAGACCCGCACCCGCAGAGCTGTCGCCTCATGCATGACCCCGGCCACACCCCCCGGCAACTTCAACCTCCGAGGGAGCAAAGGGGGTTTTGGTTTTATTTTTTACAGTAGCCCCCTCTCCCCAAAACTCATCCCCAAGGAAAAAATTGTTTGCATTTTGCAAAACCATCTGATGTACTCAGATGGCCACCTGGAAAGAGGTAAAATATTTAAAACGATGAAAAAGTCTTAGGAGGTCATTTCCATGGCCAGAACTCTGAGGCTAGTCCTCTCTCTTCCCCTTACTTAACAGCAACACACGTCTAACGTGTGGATTTCTGCTGAAATGGCACTTCTCCCAATGAGGTGGAGCCCACTCCTCTGAATTAACAGCGGGTTGACATGCCGATGGCCACCCTGTGGTGACCTCTGACCCCCAGGCAGAGGCCTCGAGGACACCCATTTATGGGGATGGGGTGATGAGGGCTGGTACATGAGCAAGATGGCTGTCACAGGAGGGAGCAATGGAGAAAGGACAATGGAAACCCAGCGGGGACACCCTGAGCAGAAGCAGAGGCAGGTTCTGTTTTTCTAGACGGCCTTTTGTTGCTGTTCTTCTTACAGTGGGAAAGCTCAAAGACCCTGTCCTGGCTCAGTGTGCACACAGCTGAGGGGGGCTTGAGCGCAACAGCGTCCTAACCCTCTTCTCCAAGGGAGTTTACATTCGTAAAAGTTTGGGATTCCTTCCCTGGGAAATCAAATATAAATTATATAGCTGATTACATCACCTAAGGGTATGAGAAAGTTTCATAAGTGCCTACTTTGTTTTTTTTTGTTCCAGAAACAAGAAAAAGCTGTTTTTTATAAAGGTTAAAAACAACAATGTGTTGTAATTCTATTTTTTTCCAAAAACAAAGGAATATAAAAAAAAAAGAGAGAGAGAAACAGACGTATTTGGCATTTTCTCTACTTACTCCTGAATAGGTTAAGGCCCTGAGATTAGACTCTTATATTCTTGGGACCAGAGGGCTCCTTAAAACCCCAGTGTATCGATCCTTAATTCTCTTGTTAGCCCTTCCACAGTTCCAGACTTTAAAAACCTTTGATCTGTTTCTTCTGAGACTGGCTCAGATGCACCACAGAACTGAATCCTACCATCGGGCTAGCAGCCAGTGCTCTCTGCACACGAGCATCTCGCCAGCGCGTCTGTCAGTGGAAACATACCCTGTAGCAGAGGTACGCGCCAGCTGTGAGGACCGTAGCCACGCACATGTTGACCAGGAAGGGCTTCCAGTGACTCAGTGCATGGTCCTCATCCTTCTCAGGTGGTGACGGCTCCCCTTTGGCTGGGGAGGCAGCCTGGGCACCTCGAAGACTTCCCCCCACGACCCGACTTCTAACTTCAGTGTCTTGACTCATGCTGAGGAATCAGAGGGGCAGAGATGGGTTACTCACTTTGGAGAAAATGAATGGAAGGGATGCTGCTACTGTGGCAGGAATTCTAGGAAAAAACAAGCCACGTGTAGACAGAGTTGGATGATGTTAACCTTCCAGCGAGCCAGCCCCCTCTGCTTGGAGGGAGGGCCAGGCCAGAGCCCACATCAGCCTGAAGTCCACTTGTCACCCCCTCCCCCAGGTACTTCAGATAGCACCCACACCCAGGGTAGGGTTCACAAGGTGCCGGGGCGACTGGTCACTGTGAGGATTTATCTGGCTGGAGGACCCACTGGTGTACACACTATTGTATGATTTGCCTTCTCATGTACTGCAATTGCAATGTCTGGCCACATCAGTACACCCAGATCTCATTCTTTAAGAGCTATAGAATATCCCAACACTGGGAGAGAACGTAATTGATCAGGTCCCTGGTTATATCATTGGCCTGTCTCTAATTTTTCACTACTACAAACAATGCCACAACACACACAACTACCTATACACATCTTTACACGCTTGTTTTGAGAGTCGCTGCAGGGTAAATTTCTCCATGTACACAACTGCTGGGTCAAGTATGCACACGTCTTAAAACTTCCCTCCAGAAAGCAGGTACCAAGGGCACAGCCGGCAGTCATCTCCAGCTGGAACTAACACCTGCTCATTCTGCAAACTTTCCGTGCACGGCCACCTACTGCAAGCAGCCTTCCCTGGACACCTCTATCACATCACTGTCCATGGGCTCCCACCAAAATATGCTTTGGGTCTGCCTCTTTCCCAGCAAGATGGTCTAGAACACAGACCAGGGGACCAGTGGTGTTCTAGTTAACTCAGTACACCACACATAGCAATAGGTACTCAATAATGGTTGTTAACCTGCAAGGAAGTTAAATGGGATTTAATCAAGACCACAGAAAAAAGGTTACATTCCCCAAAGGCCCACTGTGGGGACTGAGGGCACATGGTCAAGCCTGGACATCACATTTCAGGACTGTCCGGAAACCTGGGGGAGGGCGCTATCGTCAGGGGGCAGAAAAACCCTACTCAGTGGCTCCGAGCCCCTCATTCCAACAAGCACCACAAGGTGGCACCAGAAGCCCACAGAAGTGGCTCATGTCCCGCAGCTACCCTGTGCCCAATACCGGACCTCCCGCAGCCAGGAGTGGAGTGGCTGTGGTCCACACGCCCTGTTCCCCAAGGATGCGGAAGCGCTGGTTGCCAACAGGAGGCTGCGTCCACAGGGTTTCAGTACCAGCATGTGTTTCTAGAACAGAAGGTCATTTCCCCTCACCCCAACAAGCTGGGACCCAATCATATTACCTTTCCATGCCGTAGGGTATGGCATTTAAGGGGCTTCCTTTTTCTTCCTTGATGGGGCAGTCTTTATCCTCCTGGGTCTCCTCCTTCACCCACTGGTGATTTGGGAAGAACTCCCTGCATTTCCCATTGTGTGGCTCCAGGATTCTTTTGGGTGGCCGGGGAGGTGGGGGGACGTGCTCGGGTGGGGGCTCCAGGTCCTCGTGAGAAAGCTCCTTCCACTGATCCTTGAAAGAGCAGCAAGAGGAAGTCCTATTAGTGTTCACTTTGGCTGGTTTGTCAGGAAATCCCTTTGCTTGAGCAGAGGTGACGGCTTGGCGAGGGGCTCTCGGCCTCTCAGGGCTGCAGCCATGTACTTGGAAGATGAAATCTTTTGAAAATAAAGTCTCATCTTCCTATCAATGCTCTCTGTGTGAGCACTTCAAAGGCACAAAGTGCAACATGGTCAACATTTTGACAACTTTCTAGCTATTTTAAACACGAAGGGTAGCTATTTCCCCTGACGCCAGACGGTGTTTGAACTTTTACAACTGACAGTCTCCTTCAAAGACAAAAAAGTTAAAATGGTCACACCTGGATTCAAACAAAGGCAATGCTGACCTGCACGGAAGAGTCTCCCATGATGAATTTGGCACCTTCGATCACAGCCAGGTAGGAGAAGCGCAGCTGGTCTGCTGTCTGGATCAGCCCCATCCGAAACTTCCTCATTTCTAACAGCACTTTCTTGATATCAACGGAAGAAGGGTCTTTCCTCTTGTCCATCTGAAAGCCAGAGAGGAAATATAAGTCAGCCAGGTCCAATTCTCAAGGGCAACGTTAATAACACGGTTAGATGTCTGTCCCCTCCCAATCTCATGCTGAAATGTGATCCCCAGTGTTGGAGGTGGGGCTGGGTGGGAGGTGTCTGGGTCAGGGGGACAGGTCCCTCATGAAAGGCTTGGTGCCCTCCCTGAGGCAATGCATTCACAAGAGATCGGGTTGTTAAGAGTCTGGGACCTCCCCCATCTCTTGCTCCTGCTCCCCTTCACCTTCCACCATGACTGGAAGCTCCCTGAGGCCTCCCCAGGAGCCGAGCAGATGCTGGTGCCATGCTTGTACAGCCTGCAGAACTGGGAGCCAGTTAAACCCCTTTTCTTTACAAATTACCGAGTCTCAGGTATGCCTTTATTAGTAACGCAAAAACAGACTAACACAGTGAGTCTGTATTTTGGAAGAGGAGTGCTTCAGTTTCTACTTAGGAAAAAACATCACAGCAGAGCAGGTGGAGGAGCTCCCCAGGGCGCCCGCAAGGGCCTCCTTACCAGCAAGAGGCAGGTATCAGCCAGACAGAAGGTTCCAGACCTGCCGATGCCTGCACTGCAGTGCACCACGATGGGCCCGTGCTCCGGGCTGAGTGACCCTGACTCTCGGACTTTGAAAAGAAAGTTCAAGAATGAGGCTGGCGATTCAGGGACTCCAAAGTCAGGCCATGTGGTATAGTGGAAATGTAAGATCTCTCGAGTTTCTTGGGTCTGAAAGAGAAAAATACTCATGATGATTCTAAAAGAATCACCTATACAGAAATCACTAATTCCAAGTACACACAGAGTCACCTTCCACTCATCTACCTCTAAGAGGAACATTAATTCTCAGACTTTCTCCCAGGGTCCACACACCCAGTCAACAAATACCATGCCCTGGGGCCAGGCCCTGAGCTTGACACTGAACCTGCAGGGTGCTCCTGCTTAGACTTCATTTCCCTTCGGATTGAAGAGTCCCCTCACCTCTTTTCTCCCTATCACTTCCACCGTCTACATGGTTACAACTGGTTTCTCTCTGTCTCATGAGTCACAATGATGCTGGGCAGCTACCTACAAAATCTTGTCATAAAGCCCTGCAAGGCCTCCCGTGAAAAAGTGAACAAGGAACAGCAGGTGAGGCACTGGCTCTGGGCAACTTTCAGGCGGGGCTTCAAGATGATCTGGAGGTTTCAGAGGATTGTCACTTTAGAGAAAAAAGTAACAGACTTGGTCTCCAAAGACTGGTGACTCCAAGGTGTGGCTCAACACCCAGCTGAAGAGGCGGTCAATGCGACAGCATCAGCCCATGAACCGAGTGTGTGTCCTGCGTGCTGGCGCCGCGCTCTTCCACTGCTGCTCCAGGCAGGTGCTCCCATCCATTTTCCAATGAGGAGGTGGACGTTTGGAGGCAGAGAGTCCATGCTCAGAGCCTACTGCAGACACTTTTGAAAGGTGGACCCCACCCCTTCTCCCAGAATGTCTCTTCCCCTGGCTGGGTCTGCCCCAGAGGAACAGAAGCAATGGCCTGGGGTCTGTTTCCAGCTCTGCTCCTTCCTTGAAGCTTCTGGCGGCTGTGATCAAAAGGCAGCCCTTGCTGGGGGGAGTACGCAACATCTTCAATGACCTAAGAGCTCCTAGTAAATGGGAACGAGCCACTTGGTAAGCAAGGCCCTGAGAGGGAAAGGGCTCTGGAAGTGAAAGTCTCCTAACATGGGCCCGGGAAGACAGCCACAGACAGGAACCATACCAGCCTGGAGCGTTTCCCTGTGGCTCAGTGCCAGGGCCACCTGGAGAGCAGCTGATGGCAGAAGGATTCAGGCCAGAGATCTGCTCATGATGCCTTCCTTCACTAGACGAATGTCCACACTATGCCAATCATGTGCCAGTTACCGTGCCAGGGAGGCGGGGGCAAAGACACCACCTCACCCTCACAGAGCTCATGGCATAGTTACTAGGACCTCCCCCGACTCTGCTGGGATGAAAATAATACATATTTAACCCTGCCTCAGCCATTAAATACACTAATAAATAATATTTAATGTTTATTAAATATTAAATACAGTATCTTGCACAGAACAAGGAGAAATTTGTGTATGTTAGGATAATTGCTAGAATCACACTAGGCAATTCCATCATTCTTTCCTCTCTAGAAAATGGTATCCATATAACCTTAATGACATTAAAGAAGAAGAAATACCTCTTCTATTTGGGGGGTGGGGGCAGGTGGGAAAGAAAAGGACCTAAAATGTATTTTTTAAAAATTATTATTATTATTTTGAGACAGAGTCTCGCTCTGTCGCCCAGGCTGGAATGCAGTGGCATGATCTCAGCTCAATGCAACCTCCGCCTCCTGGGTTCAAGCAATTCTCTGCCTCAGCCTCCCGAGTAGCTGGGATTACAGGTGCCCGCCAACACGCCCGGCTAATTTTTTTTTTTTTTTTTTGTATTTTTAGTAGAGACGGGGTTTCACCATCTTGGCCAGGCTGGTCTTGAACTCCTGGCCTCGTGATCCACCCACCTCAGCCCCCTAAAGTGCTAGGATTACAGGTGTTAGCCACCGTGCCCGGCCTTTAAAATGTATTTTAAAATTGAATAAGAAGCAAGCATACCAAACGCAAGTTTTCCTTTAATCCTTGAAGGTGTGGGTTACCACCCACTGACACCCTCCCTCACACCTGCTCACCTCTTTCACAAGGAATTCATTCCAGCCTTGTGCTAGAACAGACAGCCATGGCTGAGAAAAGCCTTTTAAAAACAAAGTCCGTTGGAGCAAACAGATCCTAACATCAAAACCTCTGAGCTGGCTGTATTCACTCTGCCAAGCAAAAAGCGCACAGCTCTTCTGCTCTGTTGAAATTCAGTTTCCCTCAACAAGCAGAGTTTCCCAGAAGTCACTCTTAATGTCAGGCTTGCAAATGCTAAAAAGCATTCTTTTAAAAGGCTACTGCATAAATCCTCTAGCACATTCCAACACACTGCCCATGTTACTCCTGAGAATCTTCCAGAAAGCACCTCCATCCACCGTACTCAGAGCCCCTCTGCCCCGTCAGGGCTATGGCAGGGCTAGTGACTCTGGCGCGGTCACCACCAGAGGGCAGAAAGCGCTCGCAGCAGCTACACTGCTACCATCCTCAGGAGCCAGGCAGCCCGAACCCCTTGCCTACATCCTGGTAACCTGTGCTACATTCTAGATCTTACTTCTACTATTTTTTTAATTTATTTATTTTTGAGACAGGGTCTTGCTCTGTCACCCAGGCTGGAGTGCAGTGGTGCAAGCATAGCTCACTGCAGCCTTGAACTCCTGGGCACAAGCAATCCTCCTGCCTCAGCCTCCTGAGTAGCTGGACTATAGGGGAGCACCACGATGTCTGGCTAATTGTTTTTGTTTTTTTGTAGAGACGGGGGTCTCGCTATGTTGCCCAAGCTGGTCTTGAACTCCTGGCCTTGAGTGATCCTCTTGGCCTCAGCCTCCGCAAGTGCTGGGATTAAAGACGTGAGCCACCGCACCTGGCTTACATCAACTATGAAATGAATGGCAGGAGCCATGATGATTAAAAAGTAGTACTTGAGAAGGGGAGGCATGGGGTCACCCAGAAGCAGATCCCTCCCCACCCACACAGCCCTGGAGCCCCACTCCACATGGTCTCCCTACGGCTCCACCTTCCCTTCAGATAAAGCCTGTGCTACACACCCACGGTAACTGCTAACCCTTCCCATATAGGACCTCCCAGAACCCTCGCAAAACCCGAGTTTGACAGAAGAGGAAACGGAGACACTGTGATGAGCTGGTAAGGTGGGGCCAGGATTCGACCCCAGTTAGGTTCTAGAGGTTGGTGGCTGGCCACTCTTCACTGGTGCCCCCAGGTGCTGCTGCGCACTCCCTCCACTATTCCCCAGAATGACATGAACACCCCCAAGTTACGGATCCAGGGGAATTATTCCGAAGCCCCAGGAACAGAGCGTTCGGCGGCGGTGCTGCTTGCCACAATGCCTTGCCACGTTCCAAGACCAACTTTTACCAAGCAAGTACCTGGCGTTATAAACTCTTCCCACAACAAATAAACCCAAGACCTGGCCCAGAAAACTTTCACTAGCTATGAAACTGGAGTGAGCCTCTAGACCCCTTCTTTCCTCTCTTCAGACTCAAAGACTGAGGACCACAAAGAAGGCAGCATGCTTCACTGGGACTTGCAGGCTGCCGCTCCAGTCCCTCTGCAGCTGCACAAGCAGGAACCAGTCTTTTGAGTAAGAAACTCTCCTTTCCCTAAGAACCATTGTTAACTGTTGTTAAAGGTCAGAGAGAGCACTGTGGCCTCCACCCTTCCTGGGCACTCGGTAGGTACACAAGTAAGCTCCGCTCACCACAGTGCCAAAACCACATCTTGCTCGGGTATACAAAAGCCAAGAACACTGGCATTAGGTAATATCACCCAAGGGATAATGGAAGAGGCATCTGAACCAGTAGCCGCCTGAAGTGCTGAAGTGTGTGCCATACTCACTGTAAGGTTTTCCAATTCTAGCTGTCGCACTGTATAATATGACTTGATATCTTCAGAGATCAATGTTAATTTCAAATTTGTGTCTTCAAAGATCATCTCTTTTTCTTCTTTTTGTGGCCAGTACTGTGCGCATTTTAACTGGGGGAACAAATAACAGTGAATTATTGTGAGCAATATGGCAGTTTTTCTATGGCAGGAGGCTTGGAGCACATCCCACAAGCTTCATGATAACCCAAAGGCCTGGGGGTTTCTGAACATGGAAGCCATGGTCAGCACAGACGCCTGCCTCATGGGGAGATGGGGGTGGGGGCACGAAGCTGCTGACCAGGGCAGGTTGTGCAGACAGGGCTCAGACTTCCAAACCCATCAGCTCCCCAGTCAAACACGGCAACGGGGTCCTGCAGGGCTCTGATGCTTTCTTACCGTCTACGAGGTGAAGCCAGATTGAATAAAAGGCTTTGAAACTCCTCTGTGTAGCCATTTCAAACATTACCCAGGACCTGATCAGGCTGCTGGCATAGAATGTTAGGTGCCTTACCCTGCACAGAAAACTCACAGGCAATTAAAAATAAAACTGGGAGAGACAGCAGGTGAGGCCCTTTGGAGAGGCTGAGCAGTTGTCACCAAACGCAGACTCCCTTTCAGAGAAGGCTTGGAGATGGGCTCCCCAGGGCTTGCCCTTTCATTCTGGTTTGGTTCAGTTCATTCAGAAAAATACTTTTGATGTTCTATTTTGATAATCTCAGACACTATCTGATGTTCTCGATTTAAATGTTGCTCATTAAATTTTTCTTTAAAACAAGCAAATTTATGAAAATTTGGTTTCATTTAGGATCTAAGACAAAAACTGACTCGAATTTAGTGACATTTTCCTTGAACTAAGTTTCTGCCTCAGTTACACAAATGTTTCTGCTCATGGATAACTGTTGTGGATAAAAATGGCAGGTCAGCAGGGGCAGAGCTACCAGGTCAGCCTGACCATGTGCCTGGACAGAGGGAAGCTCAAAGCCCTTACGATTTTCAGTGAAAGAAATGTCAGCGTGTGTCAACAGCTCTTTGGCAAATGACACTTGTGGTTCACGTGCACTGACCCACTCAATACCTCCTCTGGGGCAAAGGATGGTGTGGGTGAAGGGAACCACTTCAGGGCCAGCTGTCTGTCAGGAGACACTGCTGTGCCCAGCAGTGACAAGGTGGACTATGGGGGAGGGCTGAGGGGGAAATGCTACGGACATGCAGCAGGAATTCAGAAAAGGGAAATGTTTCAGGTCAGCCAAGGTTACAGGAAAGACAGATCAGAGAAAGCTCTGTGCAAGAGGCAGGTTTTGAAGGATGACTAGGATTTCCTAGGCAGTGACTGCAAATAAGAGGCTGAAAAGAGCAGCTGGAGAAGGGGCCAGCAGAGGCCCAGATCACAGCCGACTGGCAGCAGGCCCAGGGACCTGTGGCATCATCTGGGGGCAATGAGGAGCCAGGAAGCATGTGACGAGGGTGAATATAGAACCACAAATGCCTATTGGTCCTGCTCTACTGAAGCTGGAAGCTGCCCAAAAGACAAAACCAAAGCAAAATGTGGGAGAAACAAATTAAGAAACACCAGGTTGTGATGCCAGCATCGCAGCAAACTTCACAGTGCCAGACCAGAAACCAACAGCGCTTTCTCAAGAATCTGGACACAGGCCTGTCTGAAGTCTTAGCCAGTTTCATCCATGTCACCTTCCTGGATCAATGATGAGTTGCCAAAAGTGAACTCTTGAATGGGACAATCTGTCAACATTGAAGCAATTCTGCCACCCAGCATGGAGGCGCTAATTACATGGCAAGACCCCCACTTAGCCAAAGTGGGTGTGGCAGCTAAAAGCAGGAACTCAGAAGAATGTGAAAAGATGAATTAATCCCACACTTCTAACAACTAGATCTTATAATGCCTCAAGACCCCAGAAACAAGAGACTGATCTGATAGGTTCCACACCACCCGTGCTGGCGTGGGCATTCCACAGAATGAGCAGAGAAGGAAGCAAAGAACAGAAATGCAGGAGGAAGAGGCCACCGTTCCTCATCTCATAAGCAGGGCAGACGAGTCTTAAATCTCACCTCCAGACAGCAAGCACTAACTTTCAAAACCAAACCTAATGCCTAATAACCCTCTGTAATCTGGGTAAAGACTAAGACTTTGGAACTGTACAAGTGAGGAATTCTGTCATACAACTAAGTGTCAATCACCCAATATTTATTTTTAAGGACTCTCAGGTGTCTACAGCAACAAGCTATGCTCTGTCATTTCCAATAGAAATTTTTGTTTTAAACACACAAAATTTTTAAAAGGCACAAGATCACATTTCCAGTTACCCTATTACATTGATATATACGGCCATGAAAAGTAGATGGATTTTTATTAGAACATAGTCCTTCACCAGGCCTCAAATTGAGTCCTATCTTGGGTTGGCACCAGAGGAACATGGCGGTGCCAACATGCTGGCATCTCTCGTAGTTGCTGTTTCCACCATGAAGGCAGATGTTAAAGAGTCCTTGGGGCCTTCCCAAACAAGTGGGCAGGTGGTGTTTAGAAAACCTATGAAAGACATCTACAGTAACCCTGTGACAGGTAATTTGATTTCGCCAAAAATTATTAACACAGAGAACTAAGTAATTCTTAACACAGAGAACTAAGTACGAGAGAAAAATGAATTATACAGACCCTGTGATACAAAATGCAGTATCTTGTGCATGAAAGCACCTGAAAGCAAATGGCAGCTTTAGTGAGGATTTCAGGAATGAGATACAGGTGAGATTCTGCAATGGCCAATTAAACTCGCCTTGCTTACTTCCCCCTTCTAAACAACAATCCCAACCCTTACGCCACGGTGCAGCCTACACTGACGTGTCTAAAGTCAATCCTTAAACAGAACTAGTGAGAACTCTAGCCATCTGGATGACCCCAGTCTAACACACACAATCATCTTCTGCATAACTGGTTTCCAGGAAGCCCAGGGTCCCAAAAGATAACAGGCATGTTTGCCAAAAATAAGACGGAGCATCCTACACTATTTGGTGAAGGAAGGAAATCAGAAGACAAGTATGCATTAAATGAAAACTCCCCAAAAGCTGGTTTTACCACAAGCTGTGTGGATCATTCATAATTAGATTAGCTGAGCAAATAAGATACTGTAACTTCTCATGATTTTTTCCAGCCAACCCTCTGGGAGGGATAATGCTGATACAGAATTGAAAATGTTGATCCCAAAGAAACTTTAACAATCTCAAACCATACATTGCTTTTCACGCCAATCTGCATGCCCAAGTAATCCTCGAGTGGAATGGGATACTTAACAAAGGAAAGCAGGGACTGCTGGCACAGTTATCACAGTAAACTACAGCAAAGCCAACCAGCCATGTTTTCCATGCCTCCCCAGTAACCCAAAAGGAAAGGTTGTCACAATGGATCTGTGGGCCATTTGTGGTCAGTCTTGAGTGGGAGACAATGAAGCACAGGGCCTGGTGAGGCTGGAACACATAACTACAGCACTGGACACTGCTCAAACACATAACTACAGCGCTGGACACCGCTCCTTGCTGTAATGTGACAACAATTGCTAAAGCAAACCTCGTGCTCACAGCAAAGAGGTTTTACCAAACACTTAGCAACAAAGAAATAAATAAAAAGCAAATGCTACTGTATCTGGTAATTTCTGAATAAATGTCTTGATTTAAAATTCCCAACCCTCAATACCATCTAGAGCAGTGGTTCTCAACCGGGGGCAATTTGGCCTACCAGGGGACATTGGACAAAGTCTGGAGTCTAGACAGAAACACATCTGACTGCCACATCTGGGGAGGGGGTGCTACTGGCATCTGGTGGGTAGAGGCCAGAGATGCTGCTAAACATCCTACAATGCCCAGCACGGCCACTCCCTGCCCGGATCCCTAGCAGAGAATGATCCAGCCCAAGTGTCAGTATTGCTGAGGGTCAGAAGCCTGCAGATGGAGCTATGCTGAAGGCTTCCACAGGCCACCAGGCTTCCCCTTCCCTCGAAGAGTGTGTGCTGTGAGAACCTGATGCTTTGTTTCTTTACTCAAAATTGCTGACCAGTGGTGAAGGGTGGGGGTTTGCTTCACATTTGTAACTTCACATTTTACTAATCAAGCTACTAAGGAGGGAAGAAAAAATTTAAAAACCACCTTTTACTGAAAAAGTTATTTTCTAAGACAAGATACATTATATCATCAACAGAACACTTAGGCAAGCTCCCTATCTGTTATTGTTGGGCAAATAAATACTTTCATTTTTTAAAAAAGTAGACAAGGGCAAAAAGAACCCCAAAAAACCCCAACCCCAAAACAAAACAAACCAAACCCCTATGATTTTAAACACGCGCTGTCCTAAGAGGAAGACTTTCTGCAAGTAACTGAAGCCGTTTCTTTGTGTGTGGTGGAGGCAGAGGCTTTGTGGTTAATGCTTCAAGTTTTCACTGCTGAAGTTTCCTTTGATGTGTTCCTTCTTAACACTTGGATTTTTTACACTCTAGGGCCATGACTGTGCTTTTTTTGGAAAGGTGGCCTCTCTGGAGCCCTCACATTCTTCTGTGGCCAGAGGCAACCAGGACAGCTGTGAGAGCAGTGTCCTAGCTGAGCCTGGACCTGGCAAGCCCCAGGGACACCCAGTTCCCTGCTCCTGGGCCACACGCTCCTACTGGTCTCCACGATGCTCAGCCCGTCTCCTCCTGGACCCCGCAGCAGGGCTGGCAGTGTTGGGGAGCAGCAAGGGCAGGGAGGCCGAGGAGCCTGTGGCCCTGCTGAACGCTGGCCTGCGCCTGCACGGGCAGATGGGCTACATGGGATGGTCTACACAGGATGGTCTACACAGACAATCTACACAGGACAGTCTACAGTCTACACAGGACAGTCTATACACGACGGTCTACAGAGACAGTCTACACAGACAATCTACACAGGACAGTCTACACAGACAACCTACACAGGACAGTCTACAGAGACAGTCTACACAGACAATCTACACAGGACAGTTTATACAGACAGTCTACAGAGACAGTCTACACAGACAGTCTACACAGGACAGTCTACACAGACAATCTACACAAGACAGTCTACACAGACAACCTACACAGGACAGTTTATACAGACAGTCTACAGAGACAGTCTACACAGACAGTCTACACAGGACAGTCTACACAGACAATCTACACAGGACAGTTTATGCAGACAGTCTACAGAGACAGTCTACACGGACAGTCTACACAGGACAGTCTACACGGATAATCTACACAGGACAGTTTATACGGACAGTCTACAGAGACAGTCTACACGGACAGTCTACACAGACAACCTACACAGGACAGTTTATACAGACAGTCTACAGAGACAGTCTACATGGACAATCTACACAGGACAGTTTATACAGACAGTCTACAGAGACAGTTTACACGGACAATCTACACAGGACAGTTTATACAGACAGTCTACAGAGACAGTCTACAGAGACAGTCTACACAGGACAGTCTACACAGGACAGTCTACACGGACAATCTACACAGGACAGTTTATACAGACAGTCTACAGAGACAGTCTACACGGACAGTCTACACAGGACAGTCTACACGGACAATCTACACAGGACAGTTTATATGGACAGTCTACAGAGACAGTCTACACGGACAGTCTACACAGGACAGTTTATACAGACAGTCTACAGAGACAGTCTACACGGACAGTCTACACAGGACAGTTTATACAGACAGTCTACAGAGACAGTCTACACGGACAGTCTACAGAGACAGTCTACACAGACAATCTACACAGGACAGTTTATACAGACAGTCTACAGAGAGTCTACACGGACAGTCTACACAGGACAGTCTACACGGACAATCTACACAGGACAGTTTATACAGACAGTCTACAGAGACAGTCTACACGGACAGTCTACAGAGACAGTCTACACGGACAGTCTACACAGGACAGTTTATACAGACAGTCTACAGAGACAGTCTACACGGACAGTCTACACGGACAGTCTACAGAGACAGTCTACACAGGACAGTTTATACAGACAGTCTACAGAGACAGTCTACACGGACAGTCTACAGAGACAGTCTACACGGACAGTCTACACGGACAGTCTACAGAGACAGTCTACACGGACAGTCTACACAGACAGTCTACAGAGACAGTCTACACGGACAGTCTACACAGGACAGTTTATACAGACAGTCTACAGAGACAGTCTACACGGACAGTCTACACAGGACAGTTTATACAGACAGTCTACAGAGACAGTCTACACGGACAGTCTACAGAGACAGTCTACATGGACAGTCTACAGAGACAGTCTACACGGACAGTCTACACAGGACAGTTTATACAGACAGTCTACAGAGACAGTCTACAGAGACAGTCTACACAGGACAGTTTATACAGACAGTCTACAGAGACAGTCTACATGGACAGTCTACACAGGACAGTCTACACAGACAGTCTACAGAGACAGTCTACACGGACAGTCTACAGAGACAGTCTACACGGACAGTCTACACAGGACAGTTTATACAGACAGTCTACAGAGACAGTCTACACGGACAGTCTGCACAGGACAGTCTACACAGACAATCTACACAGGACAGTTTATACGGACAGTCTACACGGACAGTCTGCACAGGAGACCGGCTGCCCAGAAACCGGCTGTTCTCAGCTATTCCAACAGAGTGAGGAGGGCAGGGGAGAACGCAGGCAGTTGAGGAGCTGGGGGCAGCCGTCCAGGGGTGCCTGGAAGTGGGATGAGTGTGGGCACTGGGACTCCTCGGCCCAGAGAACATGGTAAGACACTAAAAACAGAAAAGTCTGTCCTGACTAAAGTTCCAAGAGTGGTGAGAGGCCTGTGTCCAGGGGCCTAGGGCCAGACCTGCAGGGTTCCGTAAAGCCACATCACGTATTATCCCATGAGGCAAAGGGAATCGCACAAGGGTTTTCAGCTGGGAAGAACTGTGGTGAGACTCGGATTTGAGAAAGCTCATTCTGGAAGCATGGTACAAAATGAACTATGGCGCATCAAGAAGGAGAGGTGGCTAGACCCAGATGCAAGAGGAGTGGTGGCCTGCACAAATGGACACCGTGCAGCCACACATTAGCCCGAGGGGTATTTGAAAAGTTGCAGGAACTTAGAATGACACACATCCTGAAGTCAATGCTCACTCCGAAGAGGTGTGGCAGGGCAAGAGTCTAGGTATTGAATGGAGGCAAATCTCATGTAGTCAGCCGCTCCCACAGCTCCGCAGAGGTAGCCACACTCTCACCAGCCAAAAAATCAGACACCATGAAGATGCACTAAGAACTTGCTTTTCAAGATAAAAGCAGGTCTCCATAACTCCACACACAACTCCACACTGTGACAAGAGCCGCACAGGCAGCACAGGTGGGCGGAGCGCCACATGCACCACACTGGAGAAGGCGTGGGCGAAGAGGTCCGTGCAGTTCTGTCGCCTCCTCCCTTTTATTCACTTCATTAACTGGTTGACAACCAACATGCATTTATATGCTGCTGTTTTAATTTTTTTAAATAAAAATACTACGTAAAGGAAATACAAAAGCAAGAAAAATAATTTAAAAATCTGGACGAAAATGGTAACTATATGGATTGGTATGCATGATCACATACACAGCAAATGAATCCGAGACTTACCGAACCTTTCTCCATCACTCTGTTGAGCATGACGACACCCCTGCTTTTCTGCTCCCACACCATCTCCCAAAAGTGACCGCATGTGTTAGGCAAAGGGCCCTGCAAAGACACAATAACACAACATGTGACATCTGAAACATAGCACGCTACAGCGTGTGCTCACCTTCTGCAGTCAGTTAGCGACAGCGCCCTCAGTCCCCACAGCTTAGGCAGAGTGGTGACTGAGGCTGGGACAGGGACCCACCTCTCTCTGCCTGGTGGTCAGTAACTGCAGCTCCATTTTCTATCAGGCAGCGAAAGGCCATTTCCGCATCTCAGTTCAGGGCTGGGCCAACCAAGGACAGAAAAATGCCGATTCTGCTTTCTGGCTCAGGCAGGCCCGCTAAGGGACTCCATTGAGATTCGTCCCCAAGGCCCTTGGGCTATGGGACAAAACTCCTTGGTGCAGATGAGAGGCAGTGTGGGGGCGTGACCAACCACGACACTTCTCTTGGTTCCAATCACATCATCTTGTGACCTTGGGCAAGTCACTTCATCGCTCCCTGCCCCAGTTTCCCCATTGCTTACTTGACTAATAATAGTCCTTATTCATAGAGCTATGAAAATGAAGTACATTCATTTATATAAAGTACTTAGCACAGTTCCTAGAATACAGCAAACACCCAATGAAACGTCAGCAACTATTCCTCCCATCAGCAATGAGGACCCTGATGGCAGACAGCCTCCATCCTTGGCCCAACACACTGAGGAGATGTAGAAACACAAATGGTCAATGAGGTGGCCCAAGGGGAACAGAGTCACTGGGGCATGAGGGTGTCTGCTGAGCAGCTGGCCCATTTCACTCCAGCTCGCCTGGCAATGGGCACAGATGTTTACTGGACACAGGGTACGAATGCCTTGAGTTTGTCTCAATTATTAGCAGTGGCTGGAAGAGACATTGCCTATCACCTCCACATCAGAACCTGTCATGTCCTTGGCCAGCATCACTTCTTCTCATGGTTTCCATTCTCATCTATTTTCATCTAAGCTCCTTATTTTTTTTCATTTTTTTTGAGACAGAGTCTCGCTCCGTCACCCAGGCTGGAGTGCAGTGGTGCAATCCTGGCTCACTGCAACCTCTGCCTCCCGGTTTCAAGCGATTCTCCTGTCTCAGCCTCCCAAGTAGCTGGGATTACAGGCGCACACCACCACACCCGACTAATTTTTGTATTTTTAGTAGAGACGGGGTTTCACCATGTTGGCCAGGCTGGCCTTGAACTCCTGACCCAAGTGATCCATCTGCTTCAGCCTCCCAAAGTGCTGGGATTACAGGCGTGAGCCACCGTCCCCGGCCCATAAGCTCCTTATTCTTTAAATCTTCTCCCTTTAAGTCCCATCACACTTGGCTCAACCATGCTAGCCCTCAGTGTCCTCTCTCTTTCCTAAGCTCATCTTGAACTTACTACCTGAACAAGACAAGTCAGCACTCCCTGTGCTGAAGGGACTCGGAGAAAAGCAGACTACATTTAACTCTTCCCTCCCCAGTGAACAGACAAACAGCTCTTGGCAGCCAGAAATCCCGTGGCACATGGCTGGCCACCTGGGCCTTGCATTCTCCACCCCGGCATGAAGACCCCAGTCACTGCAGCTCTCCACTACTCCCTTCATGCCTTCCCTGACTGCCAGCACCACCCCAGTTTAGAATAGTCTGAAGGATCACAATCCCCTAAGATCTGCAAGGACACGCACCACACTTAGCTGACGCTGCACGGGGGAGGTGAAGGAGGGCCCCTTGGACATTATTCTCTGCTCTTCTGTACTTCTGACTTTTAAAAAATGAGAAGAGAGATTTGTATTATTACATAATGAACAACGCTGAAAAAAATGGGAAGGGTGTTCTTGGTTTGGGCACTGGGGAAATGTTTCAGTCATAGTGTCCAGGGGTGATGCTTTGGGGTCAGGCTGCCTCGACTCCTTTAGTAAATCCCCAGGGCAAAGGGAAACTGTGTAAACAGTTTCTCGACATCCCCAGCGCCACCTCACAAACCAGACAGAGCTTCTCATGTCCCAAGGAAGCGCTAGGATGCGGGATAGGCAGGACAGCAGCACAAGTGTACATGGTCATTTGCTAATGCAACACTTGACATGATACACCCGACAACAGGTATTTAAAGGGCTTCCTGACTCCATACCAGAGTTGAAGGGCTGAAATCAGGAAGTAGGAAATTTGACTTCTCCAAAAAGCATAGTCCTCAAGAAGTCACTTTTGCCTCAACCTCATCCCCAGACATCTCCCACCTTATCAACCCTCTCCCCCATCAGCCTCCCCTAAATACCCCAGAGGTGCTGGGAGGACCAGGGGCTCAGGGCCTGGTAAAGGCCTGCCCTGTATCCATGCACCAAGAACTTACTCAATGGCCCCATAGGACTGAACACAGCTGGGCTGATGCTCTACATCCCAGATGACGAGAAGCATCTGGGCTGATTTTAGTCATAAATGGGGAGGAACTGGGACAAGACAGAAAGACAGTGAAGAAAGGCCTCAGTTGAACGCGCCCTGACCTAGGCTCCTTGCTCAAAGCAGCCTTTCTTCATAGAGCATTCTGTCTTCCCCAGAATTTTAATTTCCTAATTATTAAGCAAAATTACAATGTTCAAAATCGCCCTATGGCCTAAAGCCATATAAGACTGAAAGCTGATATGGAATGAGAAAACAAAAATTATGATGAAAAACAAAATGAGAAACACAGTCTTTTTAGACCAACTTACAGGTAACAAGTTAAGACTTGAGAAGATTAATTAAAAAGAAACTCTTTTTATCCTCTTTCCCAGATACCCTTTGGTCACATGCCACTGAGTGTTTTACAAGAGGCTCAATTATTAAACCACTTTCAGGATTTTGTTTCCATAAAGATGCCAAAAGCCAACAGAAATTTTAAGTTATTTTTCATGCTTGTTCACATGATCTAATGATGCCTTTCTTCTGGCCAAAGAATGAGAACCATGCTGAGCTACTCTGAATGGCTCTGGACAGAGATTCCTGGTCTACTGCTAACGTTCTTAGATTTGCCATCGTAAGTGCTCTACGACAAATACTTCTGGAAGCAACACAGGTACAGACCCTCCTCCAGCCATGGCTCTGCCGTCTCTGCCAGCAGACCACACAGGCACCTCTGGCATTTTAAAGTTGTTTTCTATAAGCTCTCATTTCCATCAATGTCATCTTATGCTTCCCAGAAAAGATTAGTGTTCCCTACAACCAAACTGAACCTTTGAAGGATGATTTTTCCCCCTTCCTTGTTGCTTTTTGGTATGCTGAAATCCTGACCTTCTAAAGGATGTGGCAGATTTTATTTGAGGTGTGGATAACAGCACTCTCAAACTCTTAAATTGACATTAAAAAAAAATTTCAGACAATCTGCTTACCTGGGTAAGAATGTAACTCCTTTGGGCTTCTTCCATTTTTATCAAACTAGCGTTGATATAGTCGTTATCTTCTTGATGTAATTTAATCCGACTATGGTCAACTGAAAGGCAAACCAGAACTCAGAGGTTAATCCCGGAAAAGCTGAAGGCGTACATACAGGCGCACACCCTACGGAAAAGCAAAGGTGAGTTGGTGGCATTAGGGGTGTTCACACTGGCTGAAGCCCTGTTTTAGTTGAGATTAGTCATCAGTATGGGGTGACTGGGATTTTCTGAAAGGGTTTTCGGAAGTGTCTGAAGCTTCACACTACGAAGCAACAGCGGTAAGCCATATTAAAACATGGATCATGTCCTATCTGGGAAATCTGTTCTCAGGTCATATCTTGTTGTGATACTTATTACGAGTCTCACTCTGTCACCCAGGCTGGAGTGCAGTGGCACGTTGTCAGCTCACTGCAGCCTCCATCTCCCGCATTCAAATGTTTCTCCTGCCTCAGCCTCCCGAGTAGCTGGGATTACAGGCGCAGGTCACCATGCTCGCCTAATTTTTGTGTTTTTAGTAGAGATGGGGTTTCACCATGTTGGCCAGGCTGGTCTCGAACTCCTGGCCTCAAGTGATCCACCCACCTCAGTCTCCCAAAGTGCTGGGATAACAAGCGTGAGCCACCCATGCCTGACCGACATAAACTTTTAGAGGGCAGAAAATATGGTGGCTTCAATCTTTAAAAGGGAACAAAACCCACCATGAATTCCACCGAGTCCCTACAGCTGTTGCTGGTACAATGAGCTACAGTAGGTAGGATTTAAGATCGAACTTCAACCTAACCTCTATCCAGTGGTTTGAAGATTAAATGACCTAAGTACACAGCAGCATGAAGTCATACCTTGACCTTTATACAAGGTTTTTTTTTTTAAGTTCAAGTATAATGAACTTCAATGATTCTAAATTTTTAAAATTCAGAGCATATGACAAAGACATTTGAAAGAGAATTTAAACCTAAACACTGAAAGTATATTAAATGTACCTTTTAGTTTTTAGAAATAAACTTTCATTTGGAAGTTCTTCCCCAGGTCACTAAAATTAAAAAGCCACTTTTTTTTTCTTGTATCATTTGTTTGTCACAAAAGCAGTAGCTCCCTGAGGGCCACTTTCCTTATCCTGTTAGTAGAGCTAATAAGAGCAGGTGGGGACCTTTACTTCTGGCACAGCACAAGGGACAATAAACTCAGGTGACCACCCATAAATGGTACCTTCTCCCTAGGTCCAAAGGGGAAAGGAGACGTGAATGGGGATAAGTGGTCTGGGGCTTTTTGTTCTAAAGAAGGATTCCAAAGAGAGATGTCTTTGAAACCTAGCCACCATCTGGAACAGTTTCTCATTATGGAGGCTTAGTACAAATAAAGATACTTGGATAATTTTTAAGTGGATCATAGAGATAAAAGACCTCAAAAAATTATGTAATGGTATTGGTTGGTTATGTGAGTGGGTTCAAACAGCACTGGGTGACTCTGGGCAAACAACTCACCTCAGAGCCTTGGTTTTTTCACTTGCTAAATGGTAGGTGACAAGAGGGTTGTGGGAAGAGTCAATGAGCTGAGGTGTATACAGAGCCCCTCGTTCAGCAAGTGCCTATAACTGTGGACTGCTGTCATCACCAGCAGCACTGTGAGCTGGGCAGCAGGTGACCTGCCTTGACTCATTCTCCCCCATAACCTTCAAAGCAAATGACTGTTTCTACTGAAGGATAGGAGTAGGGGAGGAGGATAGGAGTAGGGGAGGAAGATAAGAGGAAGATAAAAGGAGTGAAAAAGTTGGATAATTGTTTCCCTGGAAGTATTTTTTTTTTTTTTGGCTAGTCAAGTAAAGCAGGGGGGATGGAGAAGGAACAAAGAAATCTGTAACTGGCTGTGATCACATAGTTGTAAACACTACTGTACTTGGACCAGCCCCTGGAAGAATATTTTAAATACTGGTTTTTTTCTCTGTAAAACTGATTCATAAAACCATTTAGATAAGAAATGTTAAAAAATGTAGCAAAGAAATATTAAAGACAAGATAATTCCCTAATTAGAGCAACTACAGTAAAAGCTAGAGACCCAGGGTATCCTGGCACCATGTGAAAGAGGTGAACGGTGATGGTTCTGTTGCTTTCTGATCAGCAGTCTGGAGGTTTCTGGCCAGGACTTCACAGCAGAATCACCAAGGTTTTTTGTTTTTGTTTTTAAACAAATATCAATGAGGTGCCTCAGCTGAGATGTGCTAAATCAAGAGTACCATGTGTTGGCGCCAATCATGTCACCTGATGACCTAGAAGTGCACTTCAGATGTTGGTGACAACCATCCCCACCATAGACAACATTTACTGAGCACTTATGTCTGCGTGAGGTACTGGGCGCTGGGCTAAGCAGCTTATGTTGCTTCATCTTCACACACTCCTATGAGAGAGAACAACTTGCCCAAAGCCACTCAGCTCTTAAGTGGCAGAGCTGACACACAAAACCAGGCAGGGAACCATGGTGGCAGGCCAAGAGGCACACGTTCTACACCAAGTCTAGGTCCATTTTTAGACCCCTTCCAGGAATCTGGGCGCCACATAAGTCAGGTCAGGATGCACTGCTAACCCTTCTGGCAGAGAACAATGACAGCCACCACTCCCAGCCATGGGCACAGGACCTGCAGCAAGTGCCCACTGGAGGAATGACTGGAGAATCTTCTGCATCCTTGGCAGAGCGTACTACCATGGAGACATTGGCAGCTATGACCCCTCGCTGCCTGACAATGTCTAAAGACCTGGAAGGGGGTCAAAAAGGCCTCTGTGGCCTAGAGGAGACGGCGCAGTTCAAGTCCTGTACTCAGCTCCAGTTTTCCTTACTTTATGCAAATTATAACATGTTATTTACTTTTCAGCTACTGGCAGACTGACAGCCAATCACTCAGAAGGCGGACAGGGCTGCCACAGGCCAGCAGGCACACTGACAATCCTAGGAAGAACTAACAGCAGGAAAGAGGGAGAAAAATGACGAGGTTGGTGGGGGTGGAGGCGGTGGGGACTCCAGGCAGAGCTGCCTTGCATATTCAGCGCAGGGGACAACAGTGCCCACCCATGAATGCCTGTGCGGGGCTTCATTACAGCGGAACACAATGCTCATGCCCTAATGACGCTGCTGCTGAGTCATCCAGAAAAGGTTTTATTATGCCTGCTATACTCTGCTTCAGCTGGTAGGAAAATGATTCATCACAAAAACAGTCAAAGCTTAAGAAAAGTGCTTTGAACTTCACTGAATTTTCCAGAAACTGAAACCTGAGCCCTTGTATAATGGTGGAAAAATGAGCCATTACTATAAGTCTCTAATGCCTTTACTACAGGAAACAATCGAGTCATAAACCTCTGCTACGTTGATTTATTATTATACTAAACCCCGAGGCGAAAGGAGTCTTGACTAAAAGGGCCTGCAGCAAAGGAAGAGCAAGACTGGTACCAGCCATGTGGATACTTACAGGGACTGACGTCTCTGTACCTATTTCGGTTTTTGTTCTTAGGAAGCTTGGCCACTCTACATGGGAAGTCACTGGCTTCGTGTCGGATATCCTACAAAAAAGAATAAAGACATTTAACTGACTGTCAGGCACTGAGGAAGACTCAGCAAAGAAACAGACATCAAAGAGAGCCGGGCAATATGGGAAAGGCAAGGTGATAATTCAGAGGTATGTACACAGGCCTTGGGTGGGAGGCAGTGATGTGGGGCAGAAAGATGGAAAGATGAGGAAGAGGGCAGAGAGACAGACAGGAGGGACAATTCACTCTGGAACACCCCACACAGCAAAGGCATGGGGGCTGGAGATCACATCTCATGCCAGGAACAGTGAGTGGGCAGGAGGAGGTGCGACAGACTGCTGGAGGACATGGGTGGGTAGCCCAGATCTCAGAGAGCCTTGAATGCCAGGCCTGGGAGTTCCAACTGCAATTTCTATAAAGCTACGATTATTAAAAATAGATAAAATGTACTTTTATGCCAACAAACTATCCAACTGCTTTCCTAGGAGGTGGTAAACAAATCCTATCACCCCTGTTTCAACAGAAGACTACACCATGGCTCCTGATCACACCTAAAATTCCACGATAATCACATTAAACAATCTTTTATTTGTATTTATTACTAAAAAACCCAATAATTTTATATTGTTTATTACTAAAAAAACAAATACACACAACGTGAATGTACTTACTGCCACTAAACTGTGTACCTAAAAATGGCTAAAATGGAACACTTCATGTTTTGTATATTTTACCATAATTAAAAAAAAAAAAAAAAAAGACAGCCCCGTCCCCTACGGTGGGAATAGGAGAGCAGACAACAGCAATAGAATTCTGGAAGCTGGAAATCAGGCTGATTAGTGGTTGGCAGTTGTGAGAAAGCAAAATTACAAGTGAACAGTAAGAAAGCCAGACCGCCTGAGATTTCCACTCCAGATTCCTCCCAAGGCTCTGGCTGTGCTCCCAGTCAGGAAGGAGGAGTGGGATTCCCTGCAGGGGATAAAGGTAGAGCCATCTGGGAAGACCTGGATTGCCATCTCATTCCCCAAGCTCCTTCCATGCTCCTCAGACTTCTGCAGAAATCTAAAGACATACTTTCTGGAAAAATGTAAACCAGAAGGTCTATGAACTGCAGCAAGACTGTTGGCACAAGGTGTGAGCGCTCCACCAAAAATGGGGTAAGCGGCCATGCACAAGCCAAACACCAGGAACTCAAGTTCTTTTCCCCAAGAGACACTCACACCGCTGGCAGCTAGACCCCTCTCCTCCAGGCAGGAGGCAGAGCATCTCTAGATAATCTGACCAGACAAAAGGCACGACCAAAAGGTATCCTCAGAGTGCACAACTGGCAGCCTCCCTAGAGGCCCTGAGGCCAGCACAGTGTTGACAGGCTCCTTACACCTGCTCAAGGATCTCATACTCCAATAAGCCCCTACTCTCCACCACGTGCAGATACCACTGATGACCAGATATAACAGGAAAGTCTCTAACATAAAAACAAACAAACAAAAAAACCAGAAAAAAAAAAAAAACAACCCTTGGAGGAAAGAAACTGCAGAGAATAGAAAGATTTAAAATATATATTAATATACTCAGAAAGAAAAGATCTTGCATCTATGTATTAAGAATAGAATGTTATATAAAATAAAGATGTCTCTCGAAACTTAAAAACAAGATAGCAAGAATGACAAGCTCAACTGAAGAATCAAATATAAGTAGAAGAAATCCCCCTGCCCAAGAAGGTAAACCAAGAAAAAAAAATAGAAAGTTAGCCACAAAAAAAAAAAAAATACAAGGAAAGAAAACATCAAAAAGTAATTCAAGAAAACTTCCCTGACCCATCCAGTACTCTTCATAATGATAAAAACAGACCCATTCTAAGGCACAGTAATTGCAATCCCAGAATTCTGCGGACAAAGAGAATGTTCTGTAAGTTTCTGGGAAGAAAAAACAGTTCACTTTCAAAGGATGAGGTGATTAGCACAGCTTCAGACTTTGCAAGAACACTGAAAGCTGGCCAGCAATGAAGCAATGCCTTCGAGATTCTAAGAACAATGATTCTGGAATTCTATACCTAGCCCAACAGTCATGAAATAACAAGGGACAATAAAAACATTCTGAGGTGGGTGGATCGCCTGAAGTAGGAGTTCAAGACCAGCCTGGCCAAAACAGTGAAACCCCATCTCTATTAAAAATACAAAAAATTAGCTGGGCGTGGTGGCAGGTGCCTGTAATCCTAGCTACTCAGGAGGCTGAGGCAGGAGAATCACTTGAATCCAGGAGGTGGAGGTTGCAGTGAGCTGAGATGGCACCACCGCACTCCAACCTGGACAAGAGCAAAACTCCGTCTCAAAAAAAAAAAAAAAAAATTCCCTGACGTGTAAGGTCTCAATACCTTTATCATCCATGCTCCCCTTTTCCCAGTAATCCACTGGAGCATCTTTTCCACCTGAGTGATGAAATAAACCAAGAAAGAGAAAGATATAGGACACATGCGGGGTGGGAGAGGAAGACCCAAGAGTGAAAACAAAGGAAATTTCTGCAAAAACTGGAGGGAGAGATAGCAGGGTGACAACTGCATGACAGACACGGGAAGCGAGCAGGCTGGATTGGAGGAGTATGACTCACGAGATAGCTGTGTGAACACGCTATCCCAACCATGCCATACCAACCATGACCTAACAAAACTACTAGAGGAAAATGAGAAGACCTGGAATCCAGGAAACTGAATATCCAATAGAGAAGAAAAGCAAAGAAAGTCTCAAGATGACAGCTGTGAGTGGCAAGTCTATAGAACAACCACCCAGATACATGGAGAATGGAAATTTCAAGTAGGATGTCTCCAAGGAAAAACTTGAAACTGAAACCGTCTGTCCAATACAGTAACCACGAGCCACATGTGGCCAGTCTAAAAAGAGATGTTCTGTAAGTGTAAAATACATATTGGATTTTGAAGAATTAGTAACAAAAGAAAGAAATAAAAGCAAAATATCTCAAGTTTTTAAATATTGACCATTTATTGAAATAACATTTTGAACAAACTGGGTTAAGTAAAAGATACTATTAATTTCATCTGCTTCTTTTGACCTTTTTTACTATGGCTACAAAAAAAGGTAAAATCATGTACGTGGGTTGTATTATATGTCTACTGGACAGCACTCACTGATCTTGTGGAAAATCATTCTGTAAGGCTATAAGAAGATATGAGAAGATTAGCAAAAGCTACAAAGAAAACTATGCAAATTTTTAAAAAAGGCAATTATCATGGGGTGTGGTGGCATGCGTCTATAATCCCAGCTACTTGGGAAGCTGAGGCAGGAGGCTCACTTGAGCTGAGAAGTTTGAGATGAGTCTGGACAACATGTCAAGACCCCACCTCTACAAAAAACACAAAAATTAACCTGGTGTGGTGGCAAGTGTCTGTAGTCTCAGCTACGCGGGAGGCTTAGTGGGAGGACTGCTTGAGCCCAGGAGTCCTGGGCTGCATGCGTTATGCTGATCGGGTGTCTGCACTAAGTTTGGCATCAATATGCTGACCTCCTGGGAATGGGGGACCACCAGGTTGCCTAAGAAGGGGTGAACTGGTCCAGGTTGGAAATGGAGCAGGTGGAAATTCCTGTACTGATCAGCAGTGGGATCGTGCCCACGAAGAGCCACTGAACTCTAGCCTGGGCAATATAGTAAGACCCCATCTCTTTAAAAAACAAAATAGGAAAAAAATTAAAAAGTCAATTATTAACAACAGAAATAATGTTTAAAAAAGAAACACAGTACAGTACAATACTATCTGTGACTATGTGCAGAGGCAAATAATGTAAACAATGAGTACTGATTTAACCAAAAGGCAAAACATTGGGAAAATGGGGGCAGTGAAGCAGAAGGGAGGAAAAGAAAGGGGATGGCTGTTTAAGAAAACTAAATCCTCCACCTTAATAATGGCCTCGATTAATGTATCAAAAGATAAATATTTTGAGCTGGGCATGGTGGTATGTGCCTGTAGTGTAGTGTAGTCTCAGCTACCTGAGAGGCTGAGGCGGGAAGACTGCTTGAGCCCAGGAGTTCGAGGCTACAGTGAGCTACGATGGTGCCACTGTACTCCAGCCTGGGTGACAGAGTTAAGACCCTGTCTCTGAAAAATAATAAAAAGAATTTATAAATTTAAAAAAGATAAACATTTTGCTTAGAAATATGGAGATATATACAAGCTGTAATCAATCAGCAGAACAAAGATTGGGAGTGGTGGTCGATGAGAAAGACCAGAGAAATGGTCTGAGGTGGGAACAGCAAACCACCAGATTTTTTTTTTTTTTTAAATGATGGGGTTTTGCCCTTGTTGCCCAGGCTATTAATTTCATCTGCTTCTTTTGACCTTTTTTACTATGGCTACAAGAAAATGTAAAGTCATGTATGTGGGTTGTATTATACGTCTACTGGATAGCACTCACTGATCTTGTGGAAAATTGTTCTGAAATAATGCGATCTTGGCTCACTGCAACCTCTGCCTCCCAGGTTCAAGCGATTCTCCTGCCTCAGCCTCCCAAGTAGCTGGGATTACAGGCATGCACCACCATGCCCGGCTAATTTTGTATTTTAGTAGAGACAGGGTTTCACCATGTAGGTCAGACTGGTCTCAAACTCCTGACTTCAGGTGATCCACCTGCCTCAGCCTCCCAAGGTGCTGGGATTACAAGTGTGAGCCACTACACCCAGCCAAACCACTGGATTTTATCATAAACCTATTATGGTACTATTTGACTCCTTGAGTCATGTGCATATTCAATTTGGATTTAAAAAATGTCCACATTCTGCTATTCTGCTTATTTATTTATAAAACTATAAAAGGGCAGGTAAGAGTTTTTGACTCATACTAGAGAGCAACTAATAACAGAATGATGGAGCTCGAGTGGTGGCTCACGTCTGTAATCCCAGCACTTTGGGAGCCGAGGTGGGAGGACTGCTTGAGCCCAGGAGTTCAAGATCAGCCTTGGGCAAAAAAACGATATCTCGTCTCTACAATAAATTTAAAAAATTAGCCGGGTGTGGTGGCATGCACCTGTGCTTCCATCTACACAAGGGGTTGAGGCAGGAAGATCACTTGAGCCCAGGAGATTGAAGCTGCAGTGACCCATAAACACATCACTGCACTCTAACCTCTCCAGCCTGGGCAACAGAGCAAGACCCGGTCTCAAAACCAAAAACAAACCCACACGAAAAAACAACAGCATGATGACAGATTACAAACCTACCTAAGAGTAAATAAATTAATCCAATAGTAACACATCCACTGCATCACTTACAGATGAGATTAAGCTTTCAGGGAAACGCTATACAGCACAGAAAAAAAAAAAAAAACCTGAAAAAGTAAAAATCTAAGTCTTAAATTTGTTGTTCTACTTATCATTTGGAAGCATTCAGCAGTGAGTACAAATTCTGCCCTTGAAGTGAAAAACAATCTGGTCAGTCCAGCTGGTGTGACTGAATGAAGATGTAAGAAATATCTGATACAGATAAACCACTCAGCTAACGAATATTTACCTGGAGCAAATAAAGGCCAAAATGTCAATAACAGTTGCAACTGATTTTATTCAGCCAAAAGGATTATGCATATGTACTTTTTTTGGTGTATGTGTGCATGCCTGAGAGAGAAATAAAAAAAAAAAAAAGAGAGGGAAGAAGGAAAACGTGGAGATGTCATTTAATAAAGACATTAGATAAATAAAAGGTATCTACATAATACTTTTAAAAAATAGATTTTAAAATTAAGGTATACTCAGAGTAAAATGCAAAGCTCTTAAGTATGTACTTGAAAACATTTTTAAAACTGATTTTGAGGTATATTTTACAAATAATAAAACATACCCACTTAAGTGTTCAGTGAGTTTTAAGCAATGTCTACAATCATTTAACTATCAATGCAACCAAGATACAAAACACTTCCATCACCCGAAAAAGTTCACTTGTGCTTCTGGTTCCAGTCAATTCAACCTTCCACTCCCACCCCCCTACTGCCACCAAGGGCAACCACAGTCTGCTTTGTATTGTTCACATTTTTTTCCATATCATCTAACTTATTGCATTTACTAGCACAAAGTTTGCATAATACTCCTTTGAATTCTGTTTTTCTTCCTGATACTGTTAATTTGTATGTCTTTTCTTTTTTCTTGGCCAGTTTAGCTAGCAATTTATCAATTTTATTGATCTTTACAAAGAACCAGCTTTTCATTTAATTGATTTGCTTTCTCTTTGTTTTATACTTCACTAACTTCTACTCTATTTCCTTTCTTCTTCTTACTTTGGATTTAATTTGTTCTTTTTCTAATTTCTTACAGACAGCATGTAGTTGGGTCATGCTTTTTCAATCTAATCTGACAATCTTCATCCTTTAATTCAGGTATTTAGAACATTTACATTTAATATAACTATTGACATGGCTAGATTTAAATCTGTCATATTGCTAGTTTAGTTGCTTTCTATTTGACTCATTTGATCTTTGTTCCTTTTTTCCTCTATCTCTGCCTTCTTTTGAATGTTTTTTTTTTTTTTTTTTTGCATCTATCTTATCTCCACCATTGGCACATTAGCCATATCTCTTTATTTTCATTTTTTAGTGTTCTATTTGGTTTACAATATGCATTGAATTCATGACGGTCTACTTTCAAATAATAGTACATTTTACCAAAAATACGACAATAGCATTTGTCCACTTACCCTTTATGCTATTATCATACATTTTTACTTCTATGTTATAAATATAATGTATTTTTATTTTTGCTTTCAATAAATTTTAAAATAAAAATATATTTCATATTTATCTATATATGTCATCTTTAGCAGTCCTCATTCTTTTGTATATACCCAAATTTCCATCTTTTATCGTTTCTCTTCTGTTTCAAGGACTTCCTTTTTTTTTTATGCTAGTCTGCTGGCAACAAATTCTCTGCCTTTATTTTTTCCCCAAATAAGTCTTTATTTCACTGCCTTTTGAGAGAGAGAGAGATGTGGTCTTGCTGTTGCCTAGGCTGGAGTGCAGTGATGCGGTCCTAGCTTACTCCAGCCTTGAACTAATGGGCTCAGGCAATCCTCCCTTCTTAGCCTCCAGGCTAGCTAGAATTACAGGTGTGGACCTCTACATCCAGCTAATTTATTTCATTTTATTTTTCGTAGAGACAGGATCTGGCTATGGTGCCCAAGCAGATCTCAAGCGATCCTCCTGACTCAGGCTCCCAAAGTGCTGGGATTGCAGGCATGAGACAATGTGCCAGGCCTACTGTGGTTCTGTTTATTTTGCTGAAGGTTGGTTGAAATGCTTGAATCTGTAGGCTTATAGTTTTCATTAAACCTGGAAAAAACTTGAACATTATTCCTTCAAGTATTTTGGGGGCACACTTGTTTAATATTGTTCTGTATGTCACTGAGGCACCCCCCAATCCACATTTTTTCCTCTCTGTACTTCACTTGGGTATATTCTCATATAGATGGCTCCCTGTTTTTTTCTTCTGCAGTGCCTAAACTATTAATCCTATCCAGCTAAATTCTCATTTCAGATACTGTATTTTTCTTCTTTAGAAATGGTATTCGGTTCTTTTTCTTCCATTTTCCTCATTATGTTGTTTTTCTTTAAATCTACGAAGTTATTTATAATAGCTGTTTTAATGTCCTTATCTGCTAATTTATCATCTGTCATTTCTGGGCTTGTTTCTAATGTCTGATTTTTCTTCTAGCTATGCATCACATTGTTTGCTTATTATTATTACTTTTTGCATATCTGACGGTTTTCGGTTGAATGTTTCTACCAAATATCCTACGTATTACAGAGGTGTGTCTCTCTCCATTCTGGCCAATGCAAGCTTGAATGAGTGCTGGGAATTATCCATTCCCCAACAGTTGTTCTTTATCCAAGCTCATGAAGAGACACCCTACAAAGTGTATACTGTATCCAGCCAGACTCAAGGTGATCCCTTTGCAGATTTCTGGAGTTCTTTCTGTCACAGCCTGCTCATCCTTAGTACCCTGCTCTGCAAATCCTGGCCATTTCAGCCTCCTTTGAACCCCAATCTGCCTCCTAAACTCAGCAAGATCGCCAGGCAGAAAGTTCATCCTAGGGCTCATCCCTTTCCAGTCTACTAAGGTAATGCTTTTATTATCACTCTATAGTTTTCGTATTAGTCACTAGACAACAATTAGATATCAGAGTGTCAACATTTATTCAACAAATATAAAGGGCCTACTGTGTGTCAGGCACTGTTTTGAATATTGGAGCTACAGCAAAGAACCAAACATAAAAATTCTTTCCTTTATAGAATTTACCTTCCATGACAGACAGAGACAGAGAGACAAAATATATGTCAGCTGATAAGTACTAAATTGAAAAATCAAGTGGAGGAAATAAAAGGAGAAGGTTGGGCAGATTTTTTTTTATAATAAGTAGAATGGTCACAAAAGACCTTCCAGTAAAAGTGACACTGGAACAGAGATCTGATGAAGGTGAGGGAGTGAGCCACGGGAATGTCTGGAGGGGAATATTCCAGGTAGGAGGATGCGTGGCACGTCTGAGGAAGAGAAGAAAGCCATTGTGGTGGGAGTGAGGGGCAAAGTGGTGGAGATGAAGCTGCAGGTCAGGGAGAGCATGCTGGATCCCAGAACAGGTATATCAGCACTATACCTGGCTAGTTTAAAAAAAAAAAAAATTTTTTTTTTTTTTTTTTTTTTTTTTGTAGAGATGAGGTCCCATTATATTACCCAGTCTGAGGCTGGTCTCAAACTCCTGGGCTCAAATAATTTTCCAGTCTCAGCCTCCCATAGTGCTGAGATTACAGGCATGAGCCACTGCACCTGGCCGAGGATTTCTGATCACAGCAGTAAGTGGATCCCTTCTGGCTGCTACACGCAGATGGGATTGCAGGGATCAATGGTGTAAGGAAGGATACAGTCACGAAGCTAAGGTAACAATGCAGCAAAGGATGCTGTGGCTGAAACCACAGTGACAGTAACAGAAGAGGTGAGAAGGGGTCAGTTTCTGGATAATTTATTAGAAATCACAGTTTCTGGCGAATCCCTCATCTTTCTCTACTTTAGAATGGTATATGGAAAACACACACATACTCTGAGTACAAGTCTTTATATTTCATTTTGTAAGATAAAATGCCAGGCTTAGAGTCTTAAAATTGAGGGGTGATAGGACCTACATAATTAAAGGTAACTATTACATTAGTGGTTTGGAAGAAAGTAAGTAGACTACCGTACCATAACAGCAAAACAAGATTTCTGTATTCTACAACTGTATCATAGGTGAGCTAACTTTCCAACAGCTACAGAAAAAGCAGATTCATGACTAACGAACACATTTAACTAGCCTTCCACTGCAAGCATAAAATGTCCCTAGAAGATCTTTTATTATGCTAACCAAAGATTAAATAACTACTTCTAATCTACTGAATGTGGAAAATTTCCACAGAGAAAACAAAATAAAATAAAAGCCTTTAAAACCGATTAAGATGACTGCTGGGTAAACTGATGAGCCAAACCAAAAGGGAATAATAAACTTGCCATGAAACAGATTCCCAGTAAGAGTCCCCTAAACAAAAACACTAAAGATGTCAGGAGTCATTCAGTGTGTGCCTCAGCATTTCAGGGCTGGATCACACTAAATTAGAAATTTTACCAATGGGAAATAGTATCAACAGGTAACAAACAGATTCTTTACGGATCCCTCCTTCCCCTAGTCCACACCTCAGCGGTTTTTTAAGAGCTTAAGAGCCTCCTTGCTCTTCGTGTAGATTTCAGAAATGTGATAGAATAAAACGCCACACATCATAGATGTCAAATGTGTATGGCTCTCCCAGAGTGCACACCTGATCATGTGCTCCTGAAGCAGGCTTGGGTGTGCCCAAAGCTTACAGGTAAATGGTTTCCATTTCACTGTATCATTTTACATAGGGATCAGGCACCCAAAGTGATCTGAATCATTTCTGTGGTAAACCACTGTCATGAGAGAAAAAAGCAAGTCCTTCCAAAGTTATGATTTAGCTAGGCTAGGAAGATTCACAAACACTTGATCAAGTTTAAACAAAGCATCTGCTGAGCTGGAGATTTTAAAAGGGGCAAGGAGGGGCAGAAACCTTCTTCACCTGAATAGTTTTTATAGCTCTTCCTCATTTCCCATCCTCCCCCACTCATTTAAGAAGGTAACAGATGATCTCCCAATGAACACAAAGGGGTAACATACTTATAAAACTCTGGTAACAGAATGAATTAGGGCCTGGAGTTAATTAATTTTTATATTTATTGAGGAAAGCTCATTATCCATTATTCAGACACCTCCCAAATTCAATTAGGCAAAAAGTCAAACTTGGGTGAAAAGCTGACAATGTTTGATTAGATTTCTATTTCTCCTGAAAACACACAGGCATAAAAGCCAGTTTATCCTTGCGGAAATATTTCCATGTTTATATTAAGCACTTCATCAAGTGAAACATCACAATCTGGGTTTAACACCCTTCTCCTTAGTCCACAACTGGGTAAGTGTCCCTTACGGGCTCCATGGTAAAATGCATTATTCATTTTAAAGCTATCTGCGAAGTGAAGTAGTAGAGGCAGCAACCCATTAGCAGCCGGGAGTCTGAGAAGAAGTGCTTTGGACTCTCATCTTAGTGTCCCCTCCTAACACAGGCCCAGGCCCAGAGTAGGCACTCAACATAATTTTGTTAACTGAATCAATGGATACTTCTAAAGGTTCCCAAAGCTTGAAGTGTCCTTAACACTATTCCAACATTCTTTATAGAACAGAAGTGCTCCTGAAAGGGAATGTGTATAAGCAAATATCTGATCCAATCCTATTTTATCGATTACTTGTTACAAAATGGAAGTTACTGAAATCACATTTATTTTACTTTATTTATTTATTTGCAGTTGACCCACATAGCCTTCTGACCAAACAGTGCCAAAATAGTTACTAAAACATGGATTCAAAGCAGAAAGAGTAATTTTTGAAAGTGATCTCTGTTTTAAAAGTCTGAAGGAAGAAAAAATTCCAGGGGCACCTTTTACTCACTGGAACTTCAGGGAACTACAAAGTCCCTTAGCACCCATCACATCTTCTAAGCTCTCCCAGAACCTCCATTCTACAAATGGTTGTCTAATTTGATTGTTCCAGTTGTTACCTGGTTCTTCAGGGAAGCTACTGGCTCTCAGAAATGTACAGACAGAGCTAGACTGAAGGGAAATGCAGAAGTATAGTAAAGGCAATGATTTAAAATGCAGTAAGTGAACACACGGTGTACATTTCCTGGAACTCTTGCAGTAGTCGCTGAATAGGGAGATATATATAGAAGGGGGGTGGGGTGGCTAGCATAAAATTTTAGAAATCTTCAAAGTAATGCATGGTGAACAAATTTTGTTAATCACAAATCTCATTATAAATGAGAAAATTTCTATGTAACAAAGTATAGTCCAAGGAATATACAAATCAGAGGTTCAATGTCTTCCAAGTCAAAAGCAATGCTATATCCTTCATATATGAAAGTTAATGAAACGATATAATTTACTACAAAAACCTTAGGAAAATATTTTTATTATATTTATGTGTACATTCATATAAGCAATATGAAATAAATCATGTACTTAATATTAAATGCTAAGATAAACTACACTGTTTAATAATAAAGAAAAGGCTTAAAATCAAGCTAATCAGTACCAGGTCTGTTTTGGTTTAAATTTTAAAATGACTATGTACTGAATAAGAACACATACTAAAAAGCAAACCAGAATCTTATGTGATAGTTGAACGAAAGACAGGGGTTGAGGGGAGGAAGGGGCAAAACTGGTCAGCATTGAAAAGGCAGCAGGATACCAAGTAACTGTCCCTGCCACAGCTGGAGGAAGTGTTGGGTCCGCTTGTACAGTGGTCTGGGGCAAGGTTAATAGATAATGGAGCTACAAGTCACCAACAGAACAGTTATGTGCACTTGGAAAACTACATGGAAAAAAAACAATCAACTGCTTTACAAACTCCCCACAAATCAAGGGATAAGGGCAGGAATGGGGGTATGAAAAATGCCTCGTGAAACTGGCATGGAGACCCTCTGGTGGAGACGGTGGGGCTGCTTTCACATTCTGATGTACACCCACTGCTCCAAACATAAAACAATGGTCAATTAAATTTAGAGAAAACCATAAAGGCACAGCTAGGCTCAAAACCAGCATGAGAATAAAAACAAAACAAAAGGCTCCCAACTCAAAATGACCTAGAAGGCAATGTATCAAACACAGCAGATAACTAGTTAGTTCTACAAATGATAACCAACAAATCAACTAGAACAAAAATCCATTCCATATGCAATTTATTGTATAGCTTGTTGGGGACTTTAAAAATAAACATACTTGGGCCAGGCGTGGTGGCTCATGCCTGTAATCCCAGCACTTTGGGAGGCCAAGGCGGGCGAATCACTTGGGGTCACGAGTTCAAGGCCAGCCTGGCCAACAGGGTAAAACCCCACCTGTACTAAAAACACAAAAATTAGCTAGGCGCGGTGGCACGCACCTGTAACCCCAGGTACTCAGGAGGCTGAGGCAAAAGAATCGCATGAACCCAGGAGGCAGAGGTTGCAGTGAGCTGAGATTGTGCCACTGCACTACAGCCTGGGCACGACAGAGCGAGACTCCCTCTCAAATTAAAATAAATAAATAAACATACTTGGCCAGGTGCAGTGGTTCACACCTATAATCTCAGCACTTCAGGAGGCCAAGAAGGGCAGATCACATGAGCCCAGGAATTCAAGACCAGCCTGGGCAACATAGTAAGACAAATTAGCTGGGTGTGGCGGCTCTCACACCTGTATTCCTAGCTACCTGGGAGGCTGAGGTGGGAAGGACGCTTGAGTCCAAGTAGTTGAGGCTGCAGTGAGCTATGACTATGTCACTGCACTCCAGCCTGGTGGGAGTAAGACCCTGTCTCAATAAAAAAAAAAAAAAAATCAAATAAGCAATTAAATATACTTAAGATTAGAAATACATGAAGGAATCATGTATAAAAAAGATGTTATGAATAAAAACAGGAAGAAGTAAAACCAGAACAAGGAGATGTGACTGAAGAAATGAGAAATCCTGGAAATAAAATGAATAATCATGAAAATTTTTTTAAAAACCTTAAGAGATAGGATAAACGCTAGATTAAGCCCACTCAAAGCATGAGCAAATTGAAAGCTACTACAGAGAAATGTGCCCAGGATGCACAAAACGGAGCAGTTCAGAGACAAGGGGGATAGACGGACTCCAGTCCACACCTCAAAATAAGCAGCACTGAGACACGGAGGCAAAGGGTCAAGCTGCAGGATGTCGAGAATAAAAAAAATCTTCAAAGTAAATTACAATATTGTTTGGAAGCTTAATAGAGCATTAACATGGTCATTTACTTAATTTTTTTAAAATGCTATGGTTATGCAGCCATTTAAGATAAGAAACTCTTAAAAATACAATAAAAAGGGACCATTGTCATTGATGGTGACCCTAAATCATTTACAAAGCTAAGCCACTTTATATGTGTGTGGCTAATAGCTATTTTTGATTCCCTGAGGCCTGATGTAGTTTCAGAACTAAAAAATTATTTTCCAGCTAGAATGAGATTCATCTAGAAATGGAGCATCCTATCTTTAAGAAAATACTGTTGTCAGTGAAAGCAACATATTGACACGGTGGTCTACCACTGAAAAATTTTAACGCGGCCGGGTGCGGTGGCTCACGCCTGTAATCCCAGCACTTTGGGAGGCCGAGGCAGGCAGATCACAAGGTCAGGAGTTTGAGACCAGCCTGACCAGCATAGTGAAACCCCGTCTCTACTAAAAACACAAAAATTAGCCGGGCGTGGTGGCGCGCACCTATAATCCCAGCTACTCAGGAGGCTGAGGCAGGAGAATCGCTTGAACCCGGGAGGCGGAGGTTGCAGCGAGCCAAGATCACACTATTGCACTCTAGCTTGGGTGACAGAGCAAGACTTTCTCAAAAAAAAAAAAAAAAAGTTAATGCAGATAAAATGAATTTGGGCCTTAAACAAGAATTTAGAAACAGCACACCAACTTCATTATAGTAAGCTTCTGGAGCCTTTATTTATATTATTTATACAAAGGATTAGAATAGAATCATTACCAAAGGTATAAAAATTGCTTTTTCAAGTGTTCCTGACTTTAAACCTTATTTTTACAGTCCTTAATAGTATCTGCTTTTAAAAAATCACTTATGTTTTCTGTTAAATGTCATGAATTTCACCTTGGGTAGAAATCAATAGGCAGAAAATGAATCAGACTTACAGTAATTGATGTCAATAAAACATATTGGAACCACTATTTTTTTTAAATGCTGAGAACCACAAAACCATTCCTGTAAAAGAACAGTCTAAAAAATTAAATCTACTTTCACTTCTGTTTTGTTTACCTTCTGCTTTCCATAATGACAGCTTAAGAACTTCAGGCCCTGGGCTTCTGGCTGTTTGCCGGAGAACAGTGGTACAGTTGACTAAGGACACATGCAGTTGACAGACATCTGAAAGTGGAAGGCTCACAGCTTTCCTCACTGGGAATCAGACTATCAATCACCAGCTTCTGCCCTCCATGGTTCCAGGGAGAAAGGTATCATAGGAACCCACATGATACTCCTACCCTGAAGTATGGAGAACCATCCTCACAAAACTGGGATGATACTTTGGTGCACAATTTGGAGTGTGAATGGGAGGAAAATAGAACATCAAAATGAAACTGGCTTTGGTTAAGAATTTCTTTTGTATTCCAAGAGTGGCACAAGATTCTGCTACCAGAACCAAGGAAAAGGCATCCGTATTATTATCAACCAAATGAGTTGATAAAGTACTTTCTAGATGTAGTGTACTTTTCTACATACCATCTGAGGGGTAAGGATGAAGAAGGAACAAAGAATAAAATATGACCAATGCTCAAAATTATTTGAAGTGAGAGTGCTTCAGTGAAGCCACAACAATAAAAAGACAGCCTGGGGAAGAGAGGAAGCAGGCAACCAAGCTCCTCTGTGTGGCTTTCCAAAGAACTCCCCATATGCATTAAGAAAGCAAGGTTCAGATTCAATGCATTAATCCCTTCAATTCATCCAAATATTGACTGAGCATCAACTATGTGGCAGGCACTAAGCATATGAAGATTAACAAGAAAGACAAAAGTCCTGCCCTCACAGAGCCTGCGCTTCGGGGGGAAGACAGTCAAACAGATGTCTGAGCTAGGCGCTGTTACATGCAACCCTCACAAACACTACCATCCCCGTTGCCAACAAGTGTCCCAAACATAAGGGATCTAATCACTTTTTTTTCTTCTTCTTCTTTCTTTTCGACACAGGACCTGTCTCACTCTGTCACCTAGACTGGAGTGCAGTGGCACAATAAGGGCTCACTGAAGCCTCGACTTCCAGGGCTCAGGTGATCCTCCCACCTCAGCCTCCTGAGTAGCTGAGACTACAGGCACCATGCACTACGTTCCACCATGCCTGGCTCATTGTTTCTATTTTTTTTGTAGAGACGGGGGATGGGGGGGGGGGGGTGTCTCGCTATGTTGCCTGGGCTGGTCTTGAACTCCTGGGCTCAAGCAATCTGCCTGCCCTGGCCTCCCAAAGTGCTGGGATTACAGGTGTGAGCCACTGAGCTCCGCCAGACCACTCTTATTAAGGCAGAATGAATCGTTCAAAGGCCACAACCTCTAGCTGCACCTGCATCTTTCTTTTTGCTTCTTCCTGGGGATTAAGAGTTCCGGCACTGAAATGTGCCTAAGAACAATGGTACCAGGCTGTACACATAAAACCACATGCATCATACATTATGAGCAGTTTAAGGATAACTTGGTCTATATACAGATTTCTCATCTTTTTCAGACTAATCCATGAGGAAGATGCAAATCCACTAACATAGCTCTAATTTAGGATGTTGCTGAATAAACAGCAAAGATTTAAAATCATCAGTTCAGTGAGTGCTTACTATTTACTATGCCAAGATGGGTTATGCCTTGTCATGACGTTACAAGAAACAAAACCCATTTTAGCCCACGGCCTGTGGTTTCCTATTGTCTTCCCCATTATGAAGTCATGCAATATTCAGGGTGACTCGAAATTCCCACTCAAGAAAATGTATCTGGGCCAGGTGCAGTGGTTGATGCCTGTAATCCCAGCACTTTGGGGGGCTGAGGTAGAAGGATCACTTGAGCTCAGGAGTTTGGGACCAGCCTAGACAACACAGGCAATATAAATAAAATAAAAAGTAAAGGAAAACATTGTACCTCTTGATGGGAATCACACTCAGCAACTCGCAGAGAGGTGGGAGAAACCTGTGGCTACTTCTGCTAACAATCTAATGTTATTTTCTTTGTTATGATTATTATTACTTTTTGAGACAGAGTCTCACCCAGGCTGGAGTGAAGTGGTGCAATTTATGCTCACTGCAGCCTCTATCTCTTGGGCTCAAGCAATTCTCATGCCTCAGCCTTCCGAGTAGCTGGGATTACAGGTGTGTGCCACCACACCCAGCTAATTATTTCTAGTTTTAGTAGAGACGGGGTTTCACTGTGTTGGCCAGGCTAGTCTTGAACTCCTGACCTCAGGTGATCCGCCCACCTCAGCCTCCCAAAGTGTGAAAGAGATAAATACCCCAGCTCCTTGCTTCTCAGGTACGGCAATGTGGAGGCATGGCCCTCGCAGTCTCTCAGACATCCCCAGTGGGAACCTGTTCCTTCATGTCCCTTCCCAGACATAGTGATTTGTTTCTTTCTGTCCTTTGCCTTCTAATCTTTTGGAATGTTAGTGTTTTCCTTGTTCATATAAGCTCTTTACATATTTTAAAACCATCAACTCTTTATCTTTATTGGAAATCACTTTTCCAACTTCTCTGTTTGCACATTTAAAAAATCAGGCAGGGCGCAATGGCTTACGCCTGTAATACCAGCACTTTGGGAGGCCAAGGGAGGAGGATTGCTTGGGCCCAGGAGTTCGAGACCAGCCTGGGCAACATGGTGAAACCTCATCTCTACAAAAATAAAAATAAAACAAGTAGCTGGGTGCGGTGGTACATGTCTGTGGTCCCAGCTACTCGGGACGCTGAGGTGGGAGGATCCCTTGAGGCCCAGAGGTCAAGGCTGCAGTTAGCCATGATCGGGCCACTGTACTTCAGCCTGGGCAACAGTAAGATCTTGTTTTAAAAAAAAAATTAATACTGAAACAATTTAGTCCAGGCGCGGTGGCTCATGCCTGTAATCCCAGCACTTTGGGAGGCCGAGGCAGGCTCACAAGGTCAGGAGTTTGAGACCAGCCTGGACAACATGGTGAAACCCTGTCTCTACTAAAAATACAAAAATTAGCCAGAAGTGGTGGCCCATGCCTGTAATCCCAGCTACTCGGGAGGCTGAGGTAGGAGAACTGCTTGAACTCAGGAAGCGGAGTTGTAGTGAGCTGAGATTGCACCATTGCACTCCAGCCTGGGTGACAGAGTGAGACTCTGTCTCAAAAAAAAAAAAAAAGTTTAAAAGTAGTTTTTAATTTTTATGTATTCCAACCTATTGACCTCTTTCCTCTGCAATCTCCTTTATTGCTTCTAAAAGTAGAAAGTCGTCTTCTTCAATATGGGAATACCACTTTTTTAAAAAAGCATTTAACATTAAACCATCAGAGTCTATTTTCCTTCTACCATTTTTCAACTATGCCCATTATATTGCCTTTACGTTTCATACTATGCTGAGAATAGGTGTTTCTTCTGGTTTGGTCAGCTTAACACAGTTCTACTATGCTTGGTGTCTTCTTTGTGTTTGTGTATTTCAGCAGCTCAAAAGGCTGCATCCTCCTCCCTCTCCTGAAATTCAAATAGTAACAAAACGCAGCTGCATCCAGTAGTTCTGATTTCAGAATGAACACATCACTATTTTTCAGAGACAGACAAACTATTATAATTAGATAGAGTTGGTTTTTAAGAAGATGATGCAGGTTACCTTCATTCTTTGCAACTATTTAGCAAATTAAAGGTCAAGAGGAACACAAGATATCAAAATATAAGGAATTTTAAAAACCTACAATAGTATTTTTGTAGTTAAAATAAATACTGCTCCTTTGTACTTCTGTAAGGAAAGAATGGGCAGGATGGCTCTGGTATAAACATTTCCCCCTTCCGCCATATTTATGTTGTGTATAAACTTGTAGTAAAATACAATAAAATATTGAAAACATTAAATTGTTTCTGTTGATCATGTTCATAAGCAGATCTTTAAAACAAAGAAAGCATAGCTCTCCATAGCAGTTATCTGACTTCTAAACTCCAGGGGAAGTAAGTTATATTTTATCAAATATATTTAATTAAGAAGCAATGTTCAGAGTATCTATTTCATATAGTAGCCAAAACATACCAAAATCTCAACAAATTAATATATCTTACCACTTCCTCAACATATTTAGTAAAATGGGATTTTTAAAAAGTGTTTTTATCTCTTTCCTCTCCAGTCACAAAAGCCTTGGGCAACAGATGCAAGATCTTTTGGTCATCTGCCTTCTTAGAACGGAATACATAAAAAATAAATTGTCTATACAATGGAAGCAGGCAGTAAACCTTTGCTAATAACATATGATCAATTTTTAGAAGCTTTTGAAGGCTGAGGGATGCCAAATCCTTTCTTAACAGGGCTTGCTCAATATCTCAAAGCCACAACTACAACTATATAAGAACCAAAATCCATATACATATTGCTAGAAACAGATCCGGGGTTACTATTATTACATGAATAACTTAGGCCTTATAAACAGCTATTGCAGAGATAACATCCTTTAAAGACATTACACAATTGGCTATACACTCTTTCTCCAAAGCTCATGAAATGACGACATCTAAGTTAGGTTAAAAGGAAAACAAAGCTTTCCCTAGGACCTGCAAAAATCAGGATGAACAAAGAACTTTAGGAACATTAAATCTAGTCAGATTTTCATGCAACAGCAGTACATAAACTCGGGGAAAAAAATCACTATTAGAATGTGTCTTTCCTACAGTGCTAAAAATCAATCTTCACAAGATTACTCAAAGCAAACCATATAAAATTTCACTAAGATACATTCATCTTGTGCTCTTGTTTAAGAGGACAAGATAGCTAGAAAGCCAGAATTGTAAAACTCTTTTAAAGTAACTGGTTTTACCCAATCCCCTACGTATATTAAGGCAATATGATGCCAACGCCAAGTTTTAAGGATCACCTTCAGAGTGAAGACCACATTGTACTTGCAGCCAATTTTTGTTCTTGCATTTCAAGTTATGCCAAGTGTTGACGGGTCAGGTAGTTATGTCATAGTCCCTGTCCTCAATGAGTTCCCACTGTGGCCACAAATAGTGTTGAGTAGAAAGTACTGATCAGAGGGGAAGTCTATTCTACAGGAAGAAGGGAAAAACATCAAGGTTGGCTAGTAAAAACGAGAGTAGCAAATTTAGGGGTAACTGCAGAGCAGCCACATCTGGTGCAGAGGAAAGAGGAAGCTTCCAGGCACCACTGACCTGCTACCTCTCCTTGCTGACTTTGGTTGGCCTCAATGGGTGGTAATAAATCATATAGCTATGTCCAAGCTGCTTCCCCTAGTCTGTTCCGGCACTGTTGCTTCAAAGGAAACCTCAGCAATGAGGGCCAGAGTGGAGAAGGGACGGCCATTCTGAGGCTACAGCAACCTCAGAAGCCTGCTGCTTGTTTCACTCTGTAGGTTCTTGCCATCACACAAAAGGTCAGAAAGGAGAGAGGAAGCTCATGCCATACTACGATGACCTGCGACCGGGTCTGGTTTGCCCAGGCTCTTAAAAAGGAACATGGGACACATGTACAACTGTTAAACGTCTTGCCACTCTTCGCCAAGCCTGGAGAGGCTTCCCAGAAGAGATGACAGACGAGCCGTCCCGTACATCTCAAAGGAGCCGACACTCGTAGGTCTAGCTTGGTCATCAGCACAGCACAATTATGCAGACATTGGGCCCTCCATAAGGATTTACTGAATGAGTGTGCCAAACAGGTCAGAAAGAACCAAGGTGAAAGCAGTGGATTTGGATTGAGAAAATAGACATAACATGATGATGACGATGGCAAACAAAATAAGAACCGCATAAGAAAGTACCAGTGACCAAGTCAACTTTGAGAACTTTCTCTGTTCTCTCCTTGACCTCCTTAACAGAAGGCTCATGGGGCATTTTCCAGCAGTGAGTAATTTCCTGCTGATATCCAGGGAATGCTGGGTGTTGAGAGAAACATTTCTTGGAAGAATGTGCCTCTTCACCTCTACTTCTCCTGCAGGTTGCACTGTTTTCTGATGTGGTACATTCCTGAGATGGAATGTAGTACATTCTATCTGACACAGAATCTAGGCTCCCCACAGCCTCCTTGCAAACTAGGGACTGAGCAGGTGGATGGCTAGGATATCAAGAAGGTTTTCACATGGAGCCCTGAAACAAGCCAGATAGAGACCTAGTATAATCCACAGCATTCCCAGTGGCAGGAGGACCCAATCAAGACACAACAGAACTCTCTGCGCAAACACTATTCAGGCAGGGGTGGCAAGCACTGTCTTCCCAGCTCCCTGTGCCTCGAAGAGCTCACCATGATGATTAAGCTCCCTAGAGGCTGGACTCTTGAGTACTTGCAGGCTGATGGGCACCTCTGCTGAACCCTGGACGGTAGCAGCTTATTTCCTGGATATTTTGCCTTTCTACCTGAGTCCAAAGTATAGGTGGTACTTGCTCCTCCGATCCCTGAGTGACATGGTTTGTAGTTTTGCCCCCTCCAAATCTCACGTTGAAATGTGATCCTCAATGTTAGAAATGGACCTAGTAGGAGGTGTCTGGGTCATGGAGGCAGATCCTTCATGAATGGCTTGATGCTGTCCTCATGGTAATGAGTTATCACTCTATGAGTTCATGTAAGAGCTGGTTGTTTATAAGAGCCTGGCACCACCCCTTCTCTCTCATAATTTTTCTGTTAAGTTTAAATTTATGTTTTCACAATTTTTAATAAGGCCGGGCATGGTGGCTCACACCTGTAATCCCAGCACTTTGGGAGGCTGAGGCGGGCGGATCACGAGGTCAGGAGTTCGAGACCAGCCTGACCAACATGGAGAAACTCTGTCTCTACTAAAAATACAAAAAATTAGCTCAGCGTGGTGGCGCATGCCTGTAATCCCAGCTACTTGGGAGACTGAGGCAGGAGAATCACTTGAACCTGGGAGGCGGAGGTTACAGTGAGCCGAGATCATGCCATTGCACTCCAGCCTGGGCAACAAGAGTGAAACTCCGTCTCGAAAAAAAAAATTTTTTTTAATAAATGAAGTTAAAAAAAGTGAGAGGAAGTGAAAGAAACAGACGATAGGCAAAGAAGATCAAACATACACATAACAGGCTGAGTTCCTGAAGAAGGAAACCCAAGCAATGTACCAGACGAAAAACAGAAAACTTTAATTCAAGATTTTCCTGAAATTAAAAAAAAGATTTAAAATTACATATTGAAAGAGCACATGGATTTTTGAGGGAGAACAACCCAAAACAGCCAACACCAAGACATGGTTGAATAAATGATTAGACTTTGAATTAAAAGGTTAAAAAAAAATCCTTTGTTCCTCAAGCCCAGGAGTTCAAAACTGCAGTAAGCTATGACTGCATCACTGCACTAAAGCCTGGACAACAGGGTGAGATCCTGTCTGTTTAAAAAAAAAAGAAAGAAAAAGAAAGAGGGAAAAATCCTTTGGGCACATAGACAAAAAACCCTAAGTCACTTATAAGCAAAAGATAATTAGACTGTCAAACATTTACAGCAATGCTTTATACCAGAAGACAATAGAATAACATATTTATCTTAAAGAAAGAAAATGTGATCCAAACATTTTTATATACAGACCAAATGGCCTTAAAATAATAGGCTGCTGACAAACTATTATGAATGTGTACTGTTAATTCACAGAATATTGTTTCCACAAGCCCTTCCTGAGGAATCTAGTGCAGAAAGAGCTTCAGGAAGAATTGAGAGAAGAGGCTGGGCGCAGTGGCTCACGCCTGGAATCCCAGCACTTTGGAAGGCTGAGGCAGGTGGGAGTTTGAGAAACTCCTGAGGTCGGGAGTTTGAGACCAGCCTGGCCAACATGGAGAAACCCTGTCTCTACTAAAAATACAGAATTTGCCAGGCATGGTGGCACGTGCCTGTACTCCCAGCTACTCGGGAGGCTGAGGCAGGAGAGTCGCTTAAACCCAGGAGGTGGAGGTTGTGGTGAGCCGAAATCGTGCCGTTGCACTCCAACCTGGGCAACAAGAGTGAAACTGTCTCCAAAAAAAAAAAAAAGAATCGAGAAGAACTTAGAGTGATTAGAGTGAGCATTAATATTTACTAGTAGGTCTAAGATAGAAGGATGTAAGGGAGACAACACTCTATACTACAGCTATGTCCGAGGCAGAGGCACAGAATAGGAGGAGTTTGTGAAAAGTAAAACAATCTTGCTTATCGGTTTTATAGGTAGCAGCTAGGAATACTTCAAATCAGACTCTGGAGGACGGTGAAAGAAGGGAGAAAAAGTGAATATTAGCTAACTTCAACACTGCTCACAAAACGGAATCACAACAACAGCCAAACACTGAGAAGATGAAGGGCATATAATAAAGATAATAGTATAGAAGCAACTATTAGAAAACATAAATGTTCCTAAAAACCAAAAGATTTAATGATTTATAAAATTTCTTCTCATATTATACAAATAACATGTCCAGTGTATATAATACAAAGATATAACGATAACCTAACCAGTGTTCACAGTCTGGCAGTGCCTACTCTTCCCCACTCTTCTCCAAACACACGCAAACGTAAATAGCGAATTCTTACTGCTTGTTTTTACACAGATAGGATCACACTGTACACATGACTCTGACAGTCACACCTAACTAGTTTTTCTTCTCAGGTCCTTGCTGTTCGCTTGTATAGCCCCTTGGCCGTTTTATCTCCTGTTTCTACATTTTTTTTCCAGCTGACTTTCTGGTCAGTGTGCTTGTAGCTACCATATGCAACCTGACAGCCAGCTTCTCTTCTGTCCTTTTCATGCTTTCTCAACTCCAAATACTCTAACACAACTTCCTTTTCACATTTCTTTTTTTTTTTTTTTTTTTTTTTACTTTTTTCAACACCCTCAAATCAAAACTAGGGATTGTTTTCTGATTATAAAGGTACTGTGTTTCCATTTAGAAAATTCAAGCAACACTGAAAACCACGAAGTATAAATCAACTGACCACCTATGTACCAACCAGGGTGCTGAATATCTTTTCGGTTATTTGTTCCCCAGAGAGGCAGCCAGTGAAGAAAGTTCGATGGCCTATTACCACCTGAGAACAACATCCACTCAAGATGAAGAGCAAGAGCTCAAAGCCTGCTTTGTTGCTGGTACTTTCCCCATGTTTATTCTTCTACTTACTCTACTCTGCTTAAATTACAGGCCACTTGACACGTACATTACTGTCAGGCCTTTTTCAGACATTGCTGATGCTTCAGTCCATTTTGAATGGCATTCAATGGTTCTCTGTTGGTTAGGTATCATCCAGCATACCTTTCAGCACCCAGGGTAACTATAAACTGGCTAAACCATATCTAAACAATCGATAGGCTGATAAAGTACAAGCAGATCGGCAATTCTGTTTTCAATCTCATTTCTCTTACAGGTAGCTGCTTTCTTAAAACAGGTTTAGAGAAAACATACAAGGGTATGAGGGAGATATGATTAGGAGAGGGAATGCTTTTTGAGGGCATAACAAAACAACCTAGAATTGAATCACATTAAAAACAGCTTTACTAATAAAAGAGTATTGAAAACACAATGCATACACACGTGAATACGCGTAAAACTGGGGAAATATGAATAAGACGCGCAGACTGTATCAATGTCAGTATTGTGGTTGTGATACTGTACTGTAGTTCTGCAAAATGTTATGGGCAGTGGATGGGGGAACTAGGCAAAGTACACATGGGATCTCTCTTTTATTTTTTAAATTTATTTATTATTATTATTATTATTTTTTTTTTTTTTTGAGATGGAGTCTTGCTCTTGTTGCCCAGGCTGGAGTGGAATGGCACCATCTCGGCTCACTGCAACCTCTGCCTCTGGAGTTCAAATGATTCTCCTGCCTCAGCCTCCCAAGTAGCTGGGATTACAGGCGCCCACCACCACACCCAGCTAATTTTTGTATTTTTAGTAGAGACAAAGTTTCGCCATGTTGGCCAAGCTGGTCTCAAACTCCTGACCTCATGATCCGCCTGCCTCGGCCTCCCAAAGTGCTGGGATTACAGGCGTGAGCCACTGCGCTCAGCTCTGTATTATTTCTTACAACTGCACAGGAATCTACAATTATGTCAACAATTTTAACTAAAATATATGATTGGCAAAATACAGATCAAAATGTTTACAGTGCTTATAAGCTGCAGTGATAGGAATAAAGAAAAATTTTACTTTTTTTTGTTTTCTACAGTAAACATGAAATATAGTATAAAAATAGAAAAATAAGTATTTCTTAACAAGAGGTAAAAAGACATAATCAAGACTTGGGACATGTAAAAAATATTTTATAAAATCTCAAGGGATATAAGTAAAGGGAATACAGGACTGTTCAACTAATTACAGGATTCTAAGTTATTAAAAAACTCCTTAAAATTAAAAAAATCTGGGTAAACAAAGGGGAGGGCCTATGTATAGTGGTAAAACATTAACTTAAGGGAATGGTATGTCAGGAGGCGATGTGCTCTAGGGACCAATGTTCTGGCCACACGCCTTTCCCTGTGTTCTTTAAAATTGCTAAGCCATTTCTAATCACATCATTCTTTAGGCCTTGCTTAAGTGCCCAAGGACCACTTCAAACAAGCTCAAAGCTCCTTTGTAAACACTTGCATTGCATCTTTTATTTTTCTTTCCCAGCACTCCTCCACAATTAAAATTAATCATTTGTGTGACTGTTTCAGGTTGGTCTTCCTCTTATAACTATAAAAGAGGCCATGGCTATGTGTTTCTGATCTGCACACCACCTGGCAACTGCAGTCACGGAATACATTTTTAAATGAAGTAAGCGCCAACATAAATTATATGACTATACAGATGGCTATCACACTGCTTTATAGGGAAAAGTAAGACTCTTCTGTTCAAGAATAACTGCTAGGTAGGTAGATGACTCTCAAGAGCTGAGTCTTCAATAAGGCTTGATTTAATTTCACAAACATTTCTGAAGGATTTCTGGAGGTATCCCATCTTATGTGGTGACTAAATCCTATAGTTAGCTATGAGGTAAAATTTGCACACAATCAAAATTAACCTCAGGAAAACATACCTTAAATTGCCAGCATCTAAGCCTTAGACATTTTAATGCCTAGATTTTAACCTCTTTTCTCTTTTCAACTGATATCTCCCTTTCCCCAGAGGATATCAAGGTGTGGTTTGATATTGGCAATGTGGTATTCAAGGAATTTCTTTCTCTCTTTTTGGGGGTGGGGGATGGGGAGCAGTACAAATGGTTTAATTAAGGAAGGCTAAATGTATATATGACACAAGCCCACAGGGGGACTGAAAATTAGGTACTGAGGATACAAAGATGTGAAAGGCAATCCCATGTTCCTATAGGGTTCACATTCTAGCTAAAAAGAAAGTAATGTATAAGCAACCAAATAAAAATATTAATTCATATAAAATGTCTAAGTATTAAAAAGGAAGAGCATGCTGCAAAATCCTATTTTGCCTGTCAGAAGCTAAACACTGTTCTTTCTAGCAGCTTGCTTTCTGTAACCAAATCCTAACTTTCCCCTAGGCAGATGGAGTCCTAAGGCGAATTAGGGCAGAGTTAATGTGGTCACAGAGGCAACAGAGAAAAGAGTATTCATAATAAAATATTTCCCATACTACAAAAAAGGGCGGATTCAATAGAAAGGACAGCTCAGTGTAGGAAGAGGGAGGCACGTGCTCCGCTGGGGCAGGGGCTGTGAATAGAACGGTGGGTGGCTCCGCAGGCAGAAGACACAGCATCAGTAAAGACAGAACGTGGAGCATGCGCTGCGGGTGTATGCGGGCCTGGCCAGGAGATCAAGGGAATGCCTTTATCCAGGCATGCCTTCAGCACCTGTGTTAGGAATCTGGCGGTAATACCCTCATCAATGGGGAATGGAAGTTTTCAAGTAGGACAGTGATACATCACATGTCCTCCCATGAAAGATACAGCAGAAAGGAAGGACCTGAACCAGCTGAAGACGACTCTGAAGACCACAGATGAGAAGGGCCTGAACTAAGGCAAGGGAAGGAAGTGAAGGAAAGAGTTTCAGACATACATCCCAAGAATAAAATTGGGCCTGTAATCCCAGCACTTTGGGAGGCCAATGCAGATGGACCGCCTGAAGGCAGGAGTTCAAGACCAGCCTGAGCAACAGTGAGACTCTATCTCTACAAAAAATAAAAATAAAAAGTTAGCTGGGCATGGTAGCAAGAGCTTGTAGCCCCAGCTACTCCAGAGGCTGACGTGGGAGGATCATTTGAGCCCAGGAATTTGAGGTTACAGTAAGCTATAATTGCACCACTGCACTCCAGCCTGGGTGACAAAGCAAGACCGCGTCTCTTTAAAAAAAAAGGATAAGAATTAAGTTGGAGGACTTGGCAGTCAACTGGATGTCAGAGCAAATTAGAGTTGAAGATTACTTTAGGTTTTGAGTTAGAGTAACTAAGGAATAGATATAAACATTAACTTATAAACATGCCACTGACTTTATAATTACTCAATGTATTTCTCAATACAGCAAAAGAAAAAAAGCATTACAGTAAAAACAAAAATCAAGCTTACAAGCAGATAAAGCAGTCCTCTACATTACAAAATACACTCTCCAAACAAAAGCAGCAGAAAGCTTACAGAATACATTAGAAAACATATAAAATCTTATGGGTAACTGACTTCTGATATATTTTAAAATAATGTAGCATATTTTCACAGGGTAAAAAAATGGCATAAATGTTTGATTTTCTGGCAAAAATAATTGAACGTGTTTCAAGGAACTGCTGGTAAGTCAGAGCAAGAAAATCTAAAGTCTCATTTGGATTAAATTTGCTAAAAGCAGAAAGTGCTATTTAATATGACAGCTTCGGCAGGGTGCAGTGGCTAACACCTGTAATCCCAACACTTTGGGAGGCTGAGGTGGGCAGATCATGAGGTCAGGAGTTCAAAACCAGACTGACCAACGTGGTGAAACCCTGTCTCCAATACAAAAATTAGCCGGACATGGTGGCGCATGCCTGTAATTCCCAGCTACTCAGGAGGCTGAGGCAGGAGAATCACTTGAACTCGGGAGGCGGAGGTTGCAGTGAGCTGAGATCGTGCCATTGCACTTTAGCCTAGGCAAGAGAGCAAGACTCCATCTCAAAAACAAAAATAAAAAATACGACAGCTTCTACAGCCAGACAACCTGCTCCTCTTCTGTGCTCATAACTATTAAGGAGAAAAAAAAATCATGGAAGCTTCCATCATTCTCTGCCAGAAGGTACTTGTGGAACGATCTGGAGTTCTAGGGAGCAGCCCTGTTCCACCTCCAGCCTCATCTGACCTATCTTCTTGGTTACAGTGATGCCAGACTGAACTTTTCAGAAGGGGTACATCAAATCTTCCTTTCTGGGGGGGCAAGGGTGCCCCTTTCTGCTGAGAAGTGAAACAGCAGCCACCAAGTCAGGGACAAAAAGCCTCGTGAACAAGCAAGGGGCCTCCAGCTCTCGACGAGCCAGTTGAAAAGAGCAGGTTTCTACATGGAAATCCCTTAGTCTGTGTCTTTGTCGGCTAGCAATCGAATGCTCTTGCAGTGTTTGGCTGAGGACAGAAATGGGGTACAGGCTGAGTGCATCCAGGCTGGGGGCAGGGGGCAGTGGGTAATGTGATGTCTCCCGGAGATGAGAGCTCCCAAGACAAGTTGGAAGCCCTCTGTACAGTTATGTACTGCCATGAAAAGGTCTTACCTGAAAACTAATCTTAAATAAGAAATATAGTCAAGGGAGGCAATGTAAACTCTAGAGGCTGTTATTTTCTGCAACATGATATACAATGGAGAATTAGATGGAAATGCGTGTACGGTTTACAAGATTAGTCATCTGGGATTCTACAACCTCTCACAGCAAAATTAGTATGTAACAACTCTGCCACAACATTTAGATTTAGAAATTCACTAGAACACCTCAAAAAAACCATATATTTATTTCAAAATCAGGAGAGTCTGATAGGATATTCAGTTGTAGACCAGAGGCAAAAACCCTGGTCAAAAGCAAAAAAAAAAAAAAAAAAAAAAGTGGCATTAGAGGAACAAAACAGGGCAATACCTGCGGACCCCAGGAGAAAACAAAAGGGGATAATGAAAACAGCCAGGCCCAAAAAGTGTTCCTGGAAGCTACTGATCTCCACCCCAGCAATTCCAGCCTAACCCTATTTCTCAGGGCTCTAATCTAAGCCCTGCATCCCTGAACCCAGTCTGTACTCCAAAATTCATGGGAATGAAACTTAATTGAAAATGATAAAACCAATTCCAGTGCCAGGATTGCAGGAAAAGGGATCTATGAATACACACCCACTCACACATACAGACACACACACACACCCCATCGTCCACATGGAGCCCAGAATGTTTTTTATTCATACAATCATTATTATGTATAATATTAAATACCATACATAAAAATCATTATCATAGATAGTTCTATGGGGGAATTACATATTAATTGGAATACTGCAGGTATGTTGCAGATTATATAGGTTCTACGGACTCATTTGGGATTTAACCACCATTCACAACACGGATTCTACAGGACAATACAATCAGAGCTCCAGACAACCAACTTTCCAACTTTTCAAGCATGACACATTTGTGCGTTAAGGACTGTCTGTACTTTCATGCTTGATTACCATTTTGACTCCATGTCAGCCAAAAAAGTCCATCTGAGCATCATTCTCTGAACCGACCCAAAGAAGATTTAAGGGGACACTCTGTAAATAATAAACTGTGAACCTCACAAGCTAGGTACTCCATGACATGTAAGACTAGCCTAGCCATGGCTTTTACCCAAAGCCTCTCGATTTAAAACAGATTATATGAGGATATTTAAAAAACAAACTCATGGACACAAAGTTTTGCCACAAAAACATGCTGTTCTATTTTGCAGACTATTGTAGTTAGTTTTTCAGCTGTTTATTAACATCTCTATCATCCATCCTCTTCAACTGGCATTGGTAGGTTACAGATCTCCCCTTAAATACAGAGGTAGAAAGTACAACTACAGACAGATTCGATACCAGAAGACGCAGTTTATTACTAGTCTGCAGCCAATCCCAGGTCACAAGGCGCACATATGGAGAACCACAGGGCTACCATGGTTACCATGCGCGTAGCCAACACCACATGCCCTGCAGCCTTATAGGGAAGAAGCCCTAAGATCCCACATGTCAGTAATTGCTAGTGGTAGCTGTGGTGGCCATGCGGGGAGAGGATGGTAAGGAGAGAAGCAGGACAAAGAGTATGGCCGTGGGTGGGGACTCTGTAACACACAGAGAGCGACCGGGGGGCCAGAACAAGCACGGTGGAGCCCAGCATACTGGAATACAAAGGCTCACTACTTCCCACACTGTTCACGACAGCTTCTATAAGACTCCCTGCCAGGCACGGTGGCTCACGCCTGTAATCCCAGCACTTTGGGAGGCTGAGGCAGGCAGATCACCTGAGGTCAGGAGTTCGAGACCAGCCTGGCCAACATGGTGAAACCCCATTTCTACCAAAAATACAAAAATTAGCTGGGCATGGTGGCGGGAGCCTGAAATCCCAGCTACTAAGGAGGCTGAGGCAGAAGAATAGCTTGAACCCGGGAGGCGGAGGTTGCAGTGAGCTGAGATTGTGCCACTGCACTCCAGCCTGGGAAACAGAGTGAGACTCAGTCTCAAAAAAAAAAAGACTCCCACCAACAACCCCGCCTTGAAGGTTTTATTTCTACTTTGTTCTCAACTGTCCCACCTCTGGCCTTCAATCTCATTAAAAGGCATTTTTATGTTTAAAAACACTCAGCGGGAGGGGGGAGGGATAGCTTTAGGAGATATACCTAATGCTAAATGACGAGTTAATGGGTGCAGCACACCAGCATGGCACATGTGTACATATGTAACTAACCTGCACATGGTGCACATGTACCCTAACACTTAAAAGTATAATAATAATAACATAAAATAAAATAAAAACCACTCAGTAAATAGAACTGAGGATTCAGAACCACAGTCTAAACGAGAGAAGCAGAATGAAAGCCAGTGAATGTGGTGGTCTGGAGAGGAACTGCCTACTCTGTTCAAACTCAGTTACTCTGATGACAGGCAATCGAAGGCTCCAGGAAAATAGCCCATCAGAGGAAAGACGCTGGACCAGGAGAAAAGGGTTCCCTTCAGGTCCCAGGTCTGCTCTGGGACCACTAATCAGGCTGGGTCTCAGTTCACTTAAAAAACAATCCTTAGCCAGGTGCAGTGGCTTGTCCCCGCAATCCCAACATTTTGGGAGGTCGAGGCAGGAGGACTGCTTGAGCCCAAGAGTTGTAGACTAGCCTGGGCAAAATAGTGAGACCCGAAACCCTGTCCCTACAAAAAATAAAAAATAAAAAAACAATTAGCTGGGCACAGTGATACATGCCTGTAGTCTCAGTTACTTGGGAGGCTGAGGCAGGAGGATCATTTGAGCCCAGGAGGTTAAAGCTGCAGTGAGTTTTGACTGTGACACTGCACTCCAGCCTGGGTGAGAGAGTGAAACTCTGTCTCAAAAAAAAAAAAAAAAAAAAAAATTGGCCAGGCGTGGTGGCTCACGCTTGCAATCTCAGCACTTGTAATCCCAGCGCTTTGGGAGGCTGAGGCGGGTGGAACACGGGGTCAAGAGCTCAAGACCATCCTGACCAACATGGTGAAACCCCGTCTCTACTAAAAATACAAAAATTAGCCGGGCATGGTGGCATGTGCCTGTAGTCCTAGCTACTCGGGAGGCCGAGGCAGGAGAATCGCTTGAACCTAGGAGGCGGAGGCTGCAGTGAGCCGAGATCGCGCCACCATACTCCAGCCTGGTGACAGAGCAAGACTCCGTCTCAAGAAAAGAAAAAAAATTAAAACATTTTTTAAAAAAGCAATCTTTGCTCCAAGTCATTTACTGCAAGGGGTTTTACTGTTAAAATAAGTAACAGAAAGCTCACTGCACACTGTGAAATTAAGTGCTTTTATTCTAAATTCAATTACATTCACACAAAGTTCCAGTTAAAACAAACCTATAAAAAAAAAAAAAAATCAGCCAGGCACAGTGGCTAACGCCTATAATCCCAGCACTTTGGGAGGCCGAGGCGGGCGGATCACCTGAGGTCAGGAGTTCAAGACCAGCCTAGCCAACATGGTGAAACCCTGTCTCTACTAAAAATACAAATATTAGCCAGGTGTAGTGGCGCCTGCCTGTAATCCCAGCTACTCCGGAGGCTGAGGCACGAGCATCGCTTGAACCTGGGAGGCGGAGGTTGCACTGAGCCGAGATTGAGCCACTGCACTCCAGCCTGGGCGACAGAGCAAGACTCTGTCTCAAAAATAATGATAATGATAATAATAATAAATCAAATATAACAAGAAGCCAAAACAACCCTAAAAATCCCTTTTTCACAAGAATAGACATGTCATCAGCTCAAAGCTATAAAGCCCAACTTGCCTAGTCAAGAACAAGTTTTTGACTAAGTTTATTTTTATATCTTCCTTCTCTATTCAATTAATACGATTCATTTCACAAAGATCCAGGAGATGGGGGGAAAGTTGAGATCCACAAACAATAGAATAATCTTCAGGGCTGAATTAAGGATTATATATTAAGAAAAAAGTTAAAAACAAAAACAATGATTTGGTTTCAGATGCAAAAGTGTCATCTGCTCAGAACTTTTGCTATAAACTTTCTGGCAAGATCAAAATCTCAGGAAATTCCAAACCAGTAAAAGTCTAAAGACGAATTACTTAGGAAAAATGATCTAACTTTGGAGACCCAAGCATGCTCCTCCCATTGTCATCCAGTTTTTACTTTTATATTGGACTACCAAACCCACCACAAAAATCATATTCTAGCAAGAGCTTTGCTTCCTGCAAGTTGAAAAATCTCTGGCTTTTAATAAATGCCTCTATTTCCTGTCAGCACTGGTCAGTCCCAGCTACAAAACCTACGAAGTTTGAATGAGAGAGACTCTCTCATAGCAGTGATGTCTCTCATACTTGGCCAGCACACTGGAACACAAGACTAATAAGCCACAAGGAAACTACCTCTCCAGAGTGGCATGGTCTGTGCAGGGCATGGAGGCAGGGCCAGCTGATGAAGACATGGACTGCTTCGAGATGAGACTTAGGCCATCGAGCATTAACATAACCGGGATTAGATCCACTGAAATGAAGTCCAATTCCATGCAGGGCACCGTGAGGCAGCCACCAAGCATTACACACAGTTCTCGCTGAGAAATGGTATACAATCTCACGGGGGGAAAACACCACATACAGAAAATTAATATAAAAAGGGACAGAGAAAACAAAGTGTGAAATCTAAATTGATCCTGGGTAACACATGGTTCAACACAATACCATAAACTCAAAGCCTCCCTAGCAATCACAGTTTCCAATTCATGAACCTTCTAAACAACATTCTCATCTATTCATTCACGAACTGCTTACTGGGTATTTTCTTTCTTTTTTTTCTTTTTTAAGATGGAGTCTCGCTCTGTCACCCAGGCTGGAGTGCAGTGGAGTGATCTCAGCTCACTGCAACCTCCACCTCCCCAGTTCAAGTGGTTCTCCTGCCTCAGCCTCCCAAGTAGCTGGGACTACAGACACCCGCCACCACGCCTGGCTAATTTTTGTATTTTTAGTAGAGACAGGGTTTCACCATGTTGGCCAGCCTGGTCTCAAACTCCTGACCTCAAGTGATCCGCCCACCTCAGCCTCCCAAAGTGCTGGGATTACAGGTGTGAGCCACTGTGACTGGCCTTGTTGGGTATTTTCTATATGCCAAACACTATATTGGGTACTAAGAGATACAAATGACTAGGAAAAAAGCAGCCCCGCCCTTTATAAGATTTGATAGATTACTTGTTGGCAATAGGTAAGTAAACAGTTTATTACAGAGCAATGTGTGTTATTACAGCATACTCAGACATGGTGCATGAAAGGCCTTCAGAGGGCCACGGGAGGACCCAGATGACGCACCTAACTTGGACCTGTGGAAAGGGGAAATCAGAGAAAGCATCCCAAAAGAAATGTACAAAATGTGACTGGAAAGAAGAACAAGAATCAGTTAAGTAGAAGGTAGGACATTCCAGGCAGAGGAAACAGCATATGCAAGGCTCCATGAGAGGCAAAGAACACCACAATTTCAGGAACAAAGTGCCTCTGAAGGCTGTCCCATAGTACATGGTGTATGTGTGCACACTCTGAGTTCAAGGGCCAATGCTACTTCCTGGGTGAGTGAATGAGATGGCTCAAAAAGAACAAAAGGGCTAAATGAAAGCAGCAGATGGGGTAAACCCTGTAGGAACTCCTCAAGTTGAGGAACAAACAGAGAAGACACCGACGAGTGAGGTCTAGGACTAGCTAGAGAAGCAGGAGATATAAAAGAAAAGGAAAAAATAGAGTTATTAAAACAAGGAAGAGAATATTCAATAAGCAAATACAGGTCTACCACACTGAACTGCATTAAAATTAGGATGCAGAATATCCACTGTATTAGTAACAAGGAAGCAGATTTTGTCAAGAATTATTTCAGGCCAGGTGCGGTGGCTCACACCTGTAATCCTAGCACTTTGGGAGGCTGACACGAGCGGATCACTTGAGGCTAGCCTGGCCAACATGGTCAACATGCCAACATAGCCAACAAGCCTGGCCAACATGGTGAAGCCCCATCTCTACCAAAAATACAAAAAATTAGCCAGGCGTGATGACGGGCACCTGTAATCCCAGCTACTCAGGAGGCTGAGGCAAGAGAATCGCTTGAAGCCGGGAGGCAGAGGTTGCAGTGAGCCAAGACTGCGGCACTGCACTCCAGCCTGGGTGACAGAGCAAGGCTCTGTCTGGAAAAAAATATATATATATATTATTTCAGTGGCTTGGTAGCATAGAGCCTCACTTCCCTGGAAGATAAACACACAGAGTGACTGGAAGATGAACGATGGGCACAGTGACCTATTTACTTCAAAAATTTCAACCGGAGAAGGAGAGCATAAAGCAGTGGCTGGAGGGGCAGTCTCAGCTGGAGGGGCAGTCTCGGCTGGAGGAAGCTGAGAATGTTGAACTGGTATACATAAGATGATAATAGGGAGGGCCTGGGATCCATTCCTCAGAGAGTCACCAACCCCTTATTGCAAGATGCCTTGAACAGGCGAGATGGGAAGGGGTCAGGAGCGCTGATGCTAGGAGCAAAGGCTCCTTTTCCCCTGTGAGAGAAATGAGGTGGAAAGGATGGCAGGTAAGCTTTAGATCTGATGGCCAGATGCTGGGGGAGACAGATTTGGGATTAAAGACTGGATTTCTAGGGGCTCAATACCGGGAGATTTTTTTTCCAGCAGCACTTAGGAGCCTGGGCCCAGGAAGACAAAGGCAGGGGACAAGCCTGCTCCAGGACTAGAGGTGGTAGGTAAGAAGATGGACACAAGTACAGCGGAGAGGCAGCATCTAAAGTGACTGACCACAGTCTCAGCTGCATAAGGAGGGAAATGAGGAGACTGTGGTGGGGGGAGGAGAGAAACAGCTTGAAACCTGAATGAAGGAGAAAACCCAAACTAGAGAAAGTAACTGAGCGAGGGAATCTGGCAGCACAGAGGCTGTAACTAGAGAGCAGAAGGTCTGAGCTCTAAGCTATCTCAACAGCCAGGGAGGGAAATAGCTGGACGAGAGGAACAGGAAGTTCCCTGGGACATGAGGTGATGATGCTGGGTGGGCTGCCCAAATGCACTGACATGGGCCAGGGGTGACTGAAGGCTTGAAATGGAAAGACAGGTTGTGAGCCACGTAAACTAAGGGGAGTAGGGAGTGCTGCAAACGGGCCCATTTAAAATACGACTAAGCTGGGCATGGTAGCTCACACCTGTAATCCCAGCATTTTGAGAGCCCGAGGCAGGAGGATCACTTGAGTTTAGGAGTTCAAGACCAGCCTGGACAACATAGTTAAGATCCTGTACCCCACCAAAAAAATCATTAAAAATAAAAAAAAATAAAATACAATAACAGAAGGCAAGCAATTAAGCAATTCCCCACTATGGCAATTTATTGACTACAAAGCTTAAGTCCTAAGATACATACATGCATACAAATACAGTGAAAGAGAGAATCTGCATGCACGCGCGCACACACACACACACACACACATACACACACACACACATAACCTATGTGCTCCCCCGCACCCCTTAGGCATTTTCACTCTCCTCAGCAAATCAGAAAACAAAAGCATAATCAACAAACTGGGATCTTCTCCATCGTTTGGTCTTCTATCCAGGATGCCTTTTTATCACTCATTATTACTCATCCCCTTCTTCAAAACTGCTGCCTCCCCCTGCAACAGTGTGGCCATACAATGGCTACACTTCAGTGATTCTGTCAAGGAGCTTATGAACTATGGTTCTTTTACCCCATACATCTACTTCTGCCACATGTTCCATGGTATCCACTCAGTGACACATAAATGACTCCAAAAGAAAACTAGAAGGAGAAAAAAAATCTCCTCATCATTCAAAAAAATAGTCAAAATACCTTTTCATTCTCCTTTGTCATCCATTTTTAAGGAAAACCTTTCTCCTTTCAGACGTTTAAATGATTTGTAGTCTACAACTATTAAAAAAAAAAATCAAATCCAGGACTACTTCTACATATAATCCTCATAGCTAGAATTAGAAACAGGAAAAAAGGGGAGATGTTTTCACAAATTTAATGGTTTGCAGACAGCTAGTTCTGCTATCTATGTGGCACATATGGCAGAGAGACTGCTTCTATATGGCAAGGGAAGAATTTAATAAATGTGTGAATGGTAAACGGGGAGCAATCAGGAAATCATTCAGAATTAATCAACATAATTTTTGTATTTAAATTTAAGTAACCAGGCCGGGCGTGGTGGCTCACGCCTGTAATCCCAGCACTTTGGGAGGCCGAGGTGGGCAGATCGCCAGAGGTCAGAAGTGCGAGACCACCCTGGCCAACATGGTGAAACCTTGTCTCTATTAAAAATACCAAAAATTAGCCGGTGTAGCGGCGGGTGCCTGTAATCCCAGCTACTAAGGAGGCTGAGGCAGGAGAATCGCTTGAACCTGGGAGGCGGAGGTTGCAGTGAGCCAAGATCGTGCCATTGCATTCCAGCCTAGGCAGCAAGAGCGAAACTCCATCTCAAAAATGAATAAATATAAATAACCATAATAATATCAGAATCTGTAATCATATCTGAAGTGTTACAGTGCCTAAAAATTCAGTCTTATCACTTAGCCATTTAAAAGTAAGATAATTATCAGTACACTTGAGTTTTTTTAATAAGGTACTTGACTTGAAAGAATCACTCAAAGCTATCTGTGCACTGAGAATTGCTAATAAGACCACATAGGCTGGGCACGGTGGCTCACACCTGTAATCCCAGCACTTTGGGAGGCCGAGGCGGGTGGATCATGAGGTCAGGAGTTCGAGACCAGCCTGACCAACATGGTGAAACCCTGTCTCTACTAAAAATACCAAAAATTAGCTGGGCGTAGTGGCAGGCGCCTGTAATCCCAGCTACTTAGGAGGCTGAGACAGCAGAATCACTTGAACCCGGGAGGCGGAGGTTGCAGTGAGTCGAGATTGTGCCACTGCACTCCAGCCTGGGCGACAAAGCGAGACTCCGTCTCAAAAAAAAAAAAAAAAGACCCACATAATGGGATAAACCAGCCAACATCATTGAAAATATCCCTTAAAATTCACAACTAAATGAGACCTTTATTCTCATAGTGGCGGCTGCAAGTCAGTGAGCTAGGCACATGTTTTCGATATATTCCTAGTGGGAAGGCTAAAACTTGAAGATTCTTTTAAAAAATCTTTACATTTTAAAATATTTTTTTTGTACAAATCAAAGATTATCTGCATACATACTTGGATAAAAGTTATCACTTCACTTCAATGAATCCTGTACTGCCTGCCTACTAATGACTGTGCACTGTTGTTTGTGTTCTAGGGCTACAAAATTTACAATGAAACAAATATCACCCTCCTGGTGAAGACACCTACACAGACGCCCTCACTATCTGGTCGCATGAGCTCAAGGCCATGATGGAATAACCTCCACTAGGCTACCCTTCCGGATGCATTTAGAGGCCATATGGCAGTCAAGGTTAAAAGTAATGGCAGAGGAAACATAAAAAGGAAGAGAGGAAAAATATATACAATAAGAGAATAATGCATACGCATTGTGTGAGGGGGTAGCGGAGAAAGGTTAAGACCAAAGAGGAAGGAAGTGAAATATGATCTCACCCTTTCAAGCCCAGGTGACACTTAATATGAACAGAGACAGACAAGAAGTCAATCCCAGATTAGGGAGGGTCTCAGAGAACATACAGGCTTACTCCTCCTTGCCCTTCAGAACTTCAACTAGATACTACCTTTATACACTATCCTTTATTTGTTTTGCCTGCTCCCAATCCCAATTAGATACCTTTTCCTGAGCATCCCCACAGCACCTGGAGCCTAGGGCCTGTAAGAGCTTTTATCACTGTGAACTGAGATTATCTTTATTCAGCCACTTTGTCTGCTGGACTACTGAACTTCCTAAGGGCAGGGACCAAGTTTGTCTTCCTCACCACGTATCCCGACTGCCCAGCACAGAGCCTGGTACCTAGTAGATGTTCATGTATTATTTGTTGAATGACTGAATCAATGGATACTGGCTGCAAGGAGCTTACAATCTAGACTAGAAAAGCAAATGAAAGACGGACAAAAAGCTTCAGAGAAATTGGTCCTGAGTGGTTGATTTTAATTTCACACACACAAAAAAGTATAAAGCAGCCATGCTGTCATGCCATATGATCCCGGAGTGCTAAAACACTGAGCTGGTTTTGTCCTTTTGGGAAGGGTTCTCTGAAGCTTCGGAGCATTCTCCGAATGTTCTATATTTAAACACCCCACCACCTACCAGATGCTTCCCTGGATGTCCTCTATCAACATGTTCATAACCAGATCACCATCTTCTTTGCACACGTTCCTTTTCCTGTGTCCCCACCTTGGTGAGGGGCTGCATCTTCCATCTAGCTATCTATTTCCCTAATCTGGAACATTCCTCCCATTTCCTCTTCTTCCCCTTCCCCCACATTCAATAAATCACCAAATCCTCCTGATTTGAGACAGTAAGGCATAGAGATTAAAAATACAAATACCTGGCTGGAGGCGGTGGCTGATGCCTGTAATCCCAACACTTTGGGAGGCTGAGGCGGGTGGATCACCTGAGGTCAGGAGTTCAAGACCAGCCTGGCCAACATGATGAAACCCCATCTCTACTAAAAATACCAAAAAAAAAAAAAAAAAAAAAATTAGCCGGGCATGGTGGCAGGCACCTGTAATCCCAGCTACTCGGGAGGCTGAGGCAGGAGAATCACTTGAACTCGGGAGGCGGATGTTACAGTGAGCCGAGATCACGCCATTGCACCCCAGCCTAGGCAACAAGAGCAAAACTCTGCCTCAAAAATAAATAAATAAATACATACAAATACCTTTCCCTTTGGAGAAAGGTACAAAACTTAGGACAAAGACTTTGACTGGGTTATAATGGTAAAGAATCATCCTTATCTACTGCTTGTTCTAATTTGCCATACACAATATACCTCTATAGAGTAATAGGTGTTCAAGAAGGATCAAAGAAAAAGCATGTTCTACAACATAATATGTACTTTTGTTGCTAAAAGGGAGAGACCTTTAACAAGATACATTCCTCCCTGCAACCTGTGTATTTATTTTCTTTTATTATAGCTATAAGGATAAGGTAGAGCAACCATTTAGTCATGAAATTGGACACATGACAAATGGTATCACTCCTGACCAAGTCACAAAGCAAGTCATTAAAAACCTTACTTCGTAGCCATCTCAGTGTAAGCATATTTGGTGAACTCATTCTTTTATCAGCTCCCATTAGGCCCACCCACTGTAACTTCAAGTTGGACATCAAAAATAGTTCCTGGAAATAACTGAACATGAGATAGAAATACAGCCACACTCAGTTGCCTGAGGTAGGAAAAAATGGTGGTGGTTTCTAACTTCCTCAAAATAGCAGAAGGGGGCTGAGGATAAAGAGAAAAGAGGAAGGGCAGGAAGGGAAGGAGTACCTGGCCAGTGATTTTATCCTAGACTTTACTGTCAAGGGCGCTCCCCTCAGGCTACCAACCCTTTAGCCCTTTGCTTCAATTTTATCTAACGATAATATACCAAATACCTACAAGGCCAAGCATCACATAACATTAACATCAAGCTTGACGAGAAAACTCAGCTTGGGGTCGGGGTTGCAAACTCAAGTGCTAGGTAGTGTACACTGACAAGGACAGCGTGACCCACTGTGGGACTGTGGTAAACTCTGGAACGCACACATGTACATCCAAAAGGAGTTGTGTCCCTCAGTCCAGCAGACCACTGCCAGTGTAAGCTCAGATGGTGTGATTTTCAGATTTTTCAAGAGAGGCCAGAATCCAGAGTTGCATGTCATTTCTCCTGATTCATTTACAAACAATGGCACAAATTAAACTCTTCTCTTTTTTAAAAAACCTTGTGTGAAGCAAGCAAAATATGACTGTGGGTGGCCAATTTGTGACATCTAGGAAAGAGGTTAGAAAACTAGGCAAAGGTCAAAAACTACAAACTCTCTCCTTCTATGTCCTAATAAATTGGGGAGGCTTAGCACAATCCCCTGTCTCTCTTCACAGACATGTATGTGGAAGCTGAAGCAGTGGCCACACTGCCATAGTGCTATTGTGAAGCTGAATCCAGGACACAGGAGAAGACTGAGGGCCTGGGACCTCATTGTCCTCCTGAAACATTTCCTGCTGTTATAGACCAATTGACAGTATATAATAAATAGCACTGCATGTAAAGGACTTTGCACAGTGCCTGAGGCACAACACAGAATTCAATACATGTTAGCTATTAGTGGGTTTTATCCTGAACAAGGGTAGAACATGCAGCAGACTGTGTTTCTCTCTCAAATGGAAGACTTTTTAGTCCTATTACAAAATCCAACATTCCTCTTTACACAAAAGAAGAATTTCAAAAGGAACTACATTCATCCATGTGGCATTCAGGAATTTTAAAATATAATGTGACTTATGCCCCCACAGGACATTTTATTATTTTTAAGGAAATAATGGGTTTTTTTAAGTTTTAATTTGAGTCAATATGAAATTTTAAAGTTCTGTCCCACTTTTAGATTAGGGGGATCAGGAACAGCCATATAATGCTACCAAATCTAGCATGAGTAGGGTATGAAGCCTCAACTTTTCCAGAAAGATCACCCCACCCTCTGGTCTCCTCCTGTGACCATGTCTTCATAGAAAGTTAGATCTAGGTAATGCTATATGGCTGTCTAGTCTAGTCTAATGACTACATTTTACAGATCCTGTATGTAACTCCTCAAAATCCCACAACAGTCAAAGGCAGAGTCAGAACCCAAACCCGAGTCTTCTTCTTCCTGAGTCGTCTCCTTCCATGACCTCACATGTCCCCTCCTGTGAGTGCACATGTTCAGGGTGGCTGCTTCAGGGGAGCAGGGCAGCTTGAGACTAAAGCTCTGAAACATAACTGTTCTGTGTGAAACTAACCAGTACTGGAGACAGATACAGGCACCTACCCTTAGGAGCAAAATGGTCTATCAACCAAGGGCACAGGCTGGGGAAGGTTTCCTATACACAGCCCAGCAAAGCCTTGCTTCAACACATTGCAGGCGTGGCCATAATCTTTTAAAAATCCTCTAATATCAACTGTGCCTTTTTAACCACTAGCTTGGAACAAGAATTTCATACCTGTATGAAAGAATGTAATTTACTTGCCGGAAAAGTAGAAGTGTCACAAAGCAAAGAAATCACTGAATGTTTTTTTTTTTTTTGAGATGGAGTTTCACTCTTGTCGCCCAGGCTGTAGTGCAATAGTATGATCTTGGCTCACCGCAACCTCCGCCTCCCAGGTTCAAGCGATTCTCTTGCCTCAGCCTCCTGAGTAGCTGGGATTACAGGCATGTACCACCACGCTCAGCTAATTTTGTATTTTTAGTAGAGACAGGGTTTCACCATGTTGGTCAGGCCGGTCTTGAACTCCAGACCTCAAGTGATCCACCCACCTCAGCCTCCCAAAGTGCTGGGATTACAGGCGTGAGCCACCGTGCCCAGCCGGAATCAAAGATTTTTAAATACTGTCACTATGCTTCCAACTGTCCAACTTCCAAAGTACTGAGAAAATATTTTTTGAAATGTAGCCAAGTATAGAATATAGACTGTGTCCTACATTCAAAAGTTGTCTTTCTAGAAAGCATGTTTTAATGGCAAAGGATACAAAGCAAGCTGTAAAAAGATACTAAAATTAGCTCAAACCACAAATAACCTAACATACTTATCACTTCCTTACGATCAACCTACAAAAATCAAACTTTAAAGGCACTTACAAAACTAAAGGTGGGAGGCCAACTGCACCCTTTAACTTCGCTATACCTTTCCTCCTTCTAACATGGACCCTGGCACATCAACACTGCCAAACGATGACACTGTATTAACGTGAAGGCAAGCACCAGGGAAACTACGGGAGCACAGTTTTGCCCTGTAAATAAAACAGCATGTACCATGCAGTTCTTAAGTGGTTAGAAGGGTAACTACCTCCTCAAACTGAAGATGGGAAATGCAGATGAAGGCCCACACCCATCTTCAGCTGCATTTCACAGACAGCTAAGGACATAGCACGCTCCCACTTCAAACCAAAATATTCTCCCATCTTCTAAAGCCATCTATTTCCTACTTTCAAAAGCAACATCTTCCAAGTCTATTGGGAAACCAAAAGTTTGTCACCATTCGAGTAGTGGAACAAGTTGCAAAATGAGGCTTAGTTGACAAATATGTATTCATGGGGAAAAAAAGGCACTGGGTTTGTTAAACTACATCTACTTTTTCAGTGATTCTCTCTCTGAGTGTATTAACTATATCTGGTAAGTTTTGTGATAAATTTTTTGGAGAAACTTCAAGCTCACAAAGGATGAAAACAAGTGGTTAAGGATGAGTACAGAACATACCAATACCACTGTGCACACTCCAATATTGTTACTCAAACTTTCAAAAGCATTTTCATTAGCAGGCAGAGAAACAGGGGCAAGTAGCAGACCTGGGTAGTTATTTGTGGTATGAACAGACCAAACAAAATACTGATAATGGCACTAATATTCCTAAGATTTATTCAAGAAAAACTGTAAGACATGAAGGAATATTTAGAAATGCTCAGAAATGACACCATGATAGGTACATAAAGGGCCCATTGAAACCCAGCATTCTAGGGATGTGGATTCTCAAGGAATATTCAAGAGCAACCTTTAGATGTGGCTAAACCAGCTTGTATGCTGGGGACTGCTCCAAAAATTTGGTTTTGTGCTTGTATAAACCTGATGTAGCTTAATGTAACTTTCTGATCTTGGCCCCATTATGCCTCACCCCACCTCGGAGGATGATCCTTAACACTCTGGCAACAGGGAGGTGGCGTCCAGGTAGTAGAGAACAATAATAGTAATGCTCTTAATTCAAAAGTGTTGTCAAGATACAGTTCAGATCAGAGTAAAAACAACAAAGCAAAACAATGACAACAACAACAACAACAACAAACCAAAAAATGATATATTCTCTCCCTGCCCCCGAAAAAAAAATTCACTGGGTACCTTCTTAGAGGCCTCTTTTCTCTGTGCAAAAGTTAGCCACAAAAATATTTATGACTCAGTGAAGGCGTATTTTCCCTTTATCCTTACAGAAGCAAACTAAGCCCTGACTATTTGAAAAGTGAAACAGTAGTTAACAGCGACAAATGTTCAAACATCAAGGAGAGTTAAAGCTAATTTACCATGTTATGCTAAATGCAGTTTGCTTATTTGTTCTCTTGAGTGAAGTTATATTCAGAAGTGACTTCATCCTTAGACATTTTTAAGTAACCCACGTTCTTAAGAGAACTCTATTTGGAATAATTACTTGATGTTCACTTTCCTGTAAGAAATTCGCAATAGTGTACAATCCTGTAACCAGGGCCCATCTGGATAAAAATTAGCTGTTTGCTGTAATTTAACGTGGTGACTTTTAAGTAAGATTCTGCAAAAGGGAGAGATGTGCCAATAAAAGATCCATTAAGAAAGGAAAAAAGTCGAAAAACGTTTCTTAACAGAGATAAGGGAAGAGTTTTCCTTTTCTAATCACTAAGAAATTTTTTAAAATTATTTTGAAAACCTAGTTTTGCTATGCTCATCTTATCTTTGCAAGTGATGTTGCTCACCCACAAAAGCCACAAACACAGCCTAGGCTTCCTTCTTCATCTGTAGAAGTAAAACATACCTCAGTCTCTAGGAAGAAACATCTGAAAAGTAAAGAGAAGGAGACAGGGACACAAGCCTACCTGGGACCCAAAACTTTACTTCAATAAGTGGTTAATCCTCAAGAAGGATTTAGAATTTCCCAGCACTAGATTCAGAGTAGTAAAGAATACGTTTATTTCCCAGAGAAAATGCAGACCTTAAGTGTCCCTTTGCCATGTTTACTCTGAGTCCTTATTACAGAGCTGACTTCAGAGCACTAATTCTATCTAATTACCATAGGGTATCCATAAAACCTTACTGCCTTGGTAAAACCATAAGCACTCAGTAAATCGAACCATGTCATACGTTTTTCTCTTAAAAAAAAAAAGACTGGGCCGGGCACAGTGGCTCATGCCTGTAATCCCAACACTTTGGGAGCCTGAGGCAGACAGATGGCTTAAGCCCAGGAGTTCAAACCAGCCTGGGCAACACAGCAAAATCCCATCTCTACTCCAAAAAAATACAAAAGTTAGCTGGGTGTGATGGCACACGCCTGTAGTCTCAGCTACTTGGGAGCCTGAGGTGGGAGGATCACTTGAGCCCAGGAGGTGGAGGTTGCAGTGAGCCAAGATTGTGCCACTGCACTCCAGCCTGGACAACACAGAAAGACCCCAACTCAAAAAAAAAATTATTAAAAAAATAAACTTTAAAAGGACTGAAAATCATTTATTAAGTACTTGGTATTATTTTATTTGTAGTGTGACTTGTACCAAAGCCCAGAGATCAATAGATTTGATGGCTACAGTTTTCTTTGGCTGTTTCAGGGCAGGAGGGAATCTTCCGTGTGAAATGGTCTTATTTTCAGTTTTCATACAATCAAAATTTACAAGCTGTCAGCAAGATACTCATGATTATGTCAAGCTGCTTTGAAAAAGGAGAGGGCAGCAGCTATTAAACTCTGAAGACCATTTCTACACAAAGTAAAGCATTATTTCTAAAATTCTGGAGACTTAGGTACTTTCTTCTCAAATATGGCAGATGTGTAAACTATCATATTATTCAAATGAAACTTAGACCAGATGTAGGTTTCTTCCTAAAATTACAACATAAAGGGCAGCTATTCTTTGCATACCTAGTTAGGGTTGAAGCTTTCGTAAATTCTCAAGAATCAGTTCCTCTATCTTTTACAGGAAAAGCCACCCAATTGCTACTTGAGAGAAAAACGCAAAAGCATAGCCTACGTATCAGGGCTACTCATTTTCCACATTACCAAGTCAAATGAACTCTATTTATCAAAAACATTTCATGCCCCTCAGGAAAAAACACCCCATTCTTTTGAGTTGTTAACTATACTCACAAAGCTCCTATAAACTTTTGAGCCTAATCGTACCCAACCACATCTTACAAAACTGAGTAACCGCTGCAGTTTTTACAAGGATTATTCAGGAACATTAAATTGTATTTGTGAGTACATTAAGGATTTTTATTACTTGACCTGAACTTAATGATCAGTTAGTCCAGGATCATTTTTACAAGGGAGAAACCAAAACCCAAAGAAAGTAAGGGACTCACTCAGCTCTGTTAGTATCACAGCTGAGACTACAACTATACCCAGACACAGGGGACACTAGAAAAGGCAAAACATGAAACTACTCTCTTGCCCCTAAGGGTGGTCTGATCAAAGGCCAAAGAATGTCATTACCATTTATAGTTTGAAAAAATAAAATCAAAGGCTTGGTAACGGTCGTTATTTTATGGAGAACTATATTTTAGATCCCAAATCAAAAAGTATTTTATGAACCAACCACACGCAAAGGCCCCCTAGAAGGCTTGTGAGAACCACTCAGGAGGGATGAAGGCAGAGGAATTCAACAATTCTTAGAGAGACAAACATATTACCTCCAAGTTGCCTGTAAAGTTCACCCTAGGCCAAGCACAAATTTATTGTTATATTTAAAGCTTCTGTGAAACAAATCAGTGGTATCAGCTTCTACTGGATAAGAATGCCAGCCTTTCTTCCAAAGCCACTGCAGCAGGCAATACTAAATTACCTCATTAGGCCATGACTCAAAATGTGGTGGGGCCTTCTCCCAGAGTGACCTCTGCTATTGGTACTAATGTGGGCTAATCTATTCGTTTCCATCATTGCCCCCCTAGAGTGGGAGCCAGGAACCATGTTTTGTACATCTTTATACCATCAGGCTAGCAAAGTACTGACCATCAATTCAATCCCAACTCTCGTTAGGTACCTACTCTGTGCCAGGAGCAGAGGACTTCAAGATGAATAAGAAAGATACAACAGGTGGCCTCAGGAAGCTTGGGCTCCGTTGGAGATAGACCTGGGATATAAAGTAGCAGCTATAGCCGGGCACAGTGTCTCATACCTATAATCCCAGCACTTTGGGAGGCCAAGGCAGGAGGATCACTTGAGCCCAGGAGTTTGAGACCAGCCTGGGCAATATAGTGAGACCTTGACTTCATAAAAATTAAAAAAAAAAGTTTGTAAAGACGCAGCTACAATGACAGCAGGGCTTTAGAAGAGATATGTGCCAGCTTGTATGAAAACACACAGGTGATGGAACAAAACTCTGGTGCAAGGAAGCACACATTCGAGCTGGAAGATGCAAGCTAGACTGAACGGGAGAGGCATCCTCAACAAAGTGCTCAGCAATGGTATAAAGGAACGAAGGGCAAGGATGAGTTTGGAGAACGCTGCCCTTTCTTGTCTGGCTAGAATGGAAGCTACATAGGAGGGAAGGACTGGAAGCTGGCTGCCATGCTAAAGAAGAGTTTGGACTTTACAAGTGTTATGAAAGAATCAGAAGTAGTTACACAGAGGAGTGACAGACTCAGATCTGGTTTTAGAACAATTAATTACTCTAGTGATGATGGGACCATATTAACGGGTAACCGGCTTCACTCATTTCTGCAGTGTGAAACTAGAAACCATTGCAGGCTCATAAGCAACATCTGAGAACCTAGACTACTAGTGTGGTGGAAAGGATGCCATAGTGACCAACCAATGAAATGTGACAGAGGGAATCACCAACTACTCCAAAGTCCCCAGCCCTCCTGGATACTCAAAATGTGAACATGGAATGGCTGGTGCCAAACTACATCATCTGGGAACAATGACCCAGCTAGAATTCTAATTTTCCTGAATATGGACAGCATAAAGGAACATGCCCAGCCGATTTGCCAGTATTAGTTGTTACCAGAAACAAATCAGCATAAACACTGTAGAGAGGAATGCCAAATTGTGCAAAATATATATAGGCTCAGGCAGGCCTCAGAAAAAGTACCTGCTCACGCCTGCAATCCCAACTTCAGGAGGCCAAGGTGGGAGGATCGCTTGAAGCCAGGAGTTCAAGACCAACCTGGGCAACACAGCAAAACCCCATCTCTATTTAAAAGAAAGAAAGAAAGAAAAAGCAGTGCTAGGAACAAAAATTGCCAAAAGGATTCTGTAATCTACAAGATCACAAGACAGTTTTCTTTAACAAAGAGAAAAGGGAAAGAATCACAAAATAAAAGGCCGTTATTTCAGTAGCTAAGTCAAAAAACCTCCAAAGGAAATTTCTTATTCATTTCCACCGTGAAATTCAGTACACATTCAATTACATTATTCAATACCAGGTATTTTAATAGGTTTTGAGGAGCTATTCAGGATAAAATGCAAAATGGAGGAGGAGCAACGGCAGATAACTTGCAGCTAAGAAAAAGCGGCATTACCATTACCCCCCAGCTGACTTTTTGGAACCACTGGTATGGTTTACTTACTTCCAAAAACACCGAAGTATTCCTATAAATATGCCAGTGATGTCAAATAACAATAGCAAAAAGTTCTTCCCTTCACTATTTCTACTTGTGCTCCCAGTTAATCTAATATCAGTCCAGACAATTACAAAGGCATTTACACCATTTCCAAAGTACTGATCAGACACCTAAATTTAGTTCACTCAAACCAGGGCTAAACAAGAACATTTAGATCTAATGGGTCACTCAAGATGACTAGAACTTCCCAGTCTCTCCATGTCATTTCCGTTAGTCTTTTTTTTTTTTTTTTTTTTAAGTGAAGTGAGTCATAGTGTATAGATCTTTCTCCTTTGCATAAAATAGTTTTTTTTCCTCTGAAGAAAATGGTATTTAAATAAATGTTATTGGCAAATTTTAATATTCATCTTTTTGGAATATAACAACATAAGCTGTATATCGTAAGGAATTTTAGTGAACTATTGTTACAACATGGTTTTAACCTAGTCAGGCATTAGATTGCATTTCATAATGAAAACAGATATAAAAACAAATGTCAACTGGAAGAGTGGCCCATTTTACAAAGCCTGCCTCTAACATGAATAAATCTTGCCTTCATGTCACAAGCTACTATTGCAGTCCCCTTTATCTGAAACAATCAAATCATTCACACTGAAATATAGTGAATGGTGTCAGAGAATCAAAGAATTTACAGATGAGAAAACAAGCAAAACACCGGACCCAACCCCTCTTAAAGTACAGATGGAGGGCAGCACATGAACTATTCTTGTCATTCACTCAACCCTCTCTCCTCTCATTCTAGCTCAGTAAAACCAATCTCTTTTCCTCCTCTGGGCTCTTTCTCTCCTCTTAGACAGCTAGGCCCAATCAAGCAACCGGATGATTTGAAAGTGTTTAAATGCTAGAAAACAATGTTTAAAGCCATCTATATACACTATCAAAGCTGACTTTTTATAGACCTAGATGCTTATTAGCATCTATGCTACTCATTAGCATTAAAGATTAAGAATACGGTTATGCTCACTTTATCAAACTGACCTAGCAAAGAATCTCTGCCTAAAAAGTTTGTTTTCCAAGCTGCCACATTCCTCAGCACTCAAAAGTCCTCTTCACTCTTTGTTCTTTTCCCAATAGTTTTCAAGTTTTTATATCTTTTTGTTCTAATCAGAAAATAAGTTAGAATAACTGACCTGCTTACCAAGTTGTAAGCAAAAATTACATTATTCTCTAATCACAATAGGCTAGGCAAGCTCAAAGTATGACTTTGTATAAGGCTGCCCTCATTTCGACATGCTATAAAATATTAATTTTTTTAAACTTCCATTTTCTATCAATTGTAAACATATTTCTTTGAATCCTTGAAAAATAATGGTTTTGGTAAAGCGATACACACCTTAGAAAGTTAGCCACTTTAGACTCAAGGTCATCTGAACTCTGTTTTCAGAAAACGCTACAGTTGTATGACAAAGAGCTACTTTTACACTTAGGAGAAAAGCTTCTGATTTCAAGATTTTAGAAAAGAAAAATATCCATACAGTGGAGGTGAGAAAAGCTGACCCTGACAATTCTCTAAGACCGAAAGAAACTACCTCCGGGAATGTGGCAATTCATTAAGAAGCAGGGAAAATCTCAACACCTTGACTAACTTGTGGGGTTTAATTGTGGCAGAAAAACTTAAGAACAATGAAGGAAATGAATTGAAGACTGACACACTCCATGCTAGTTGCATGCTGAATACAATTTTAACAATGCTTGGGTGACAGGTCAGCCCACTCTGGCTTAAAATTGTAAGAAATAAAATTCAACTAAGGACTAAGTTACAATAAGTATTTCTTGTTGTCAACTCAGTCAGTTTCAGTGGAAAAGACTTCTCCACAATGCTTCCACTGTGATGGGGTGTATCATAATCAACTCCAACACTTCAGACCAACAATTTTCATTTAAAGCCACTTTAGATTCTACTGAATTAAACTGATGCAGAAAATTTGTCTACACATTCTCAAAGTCCCTTGTGGAATTCATTCAACTAATTCAGAGACCAGATATGGCATACAAGTTTTATATACTGATCAATCATACTTATTAGTATATACAGTGGTTAGAAATATTAGTCTAGCAGAAACTACACACTACAGTTCAAATAAAAAGAATCCTGTCAAATAAGCTTGATGTAAATTCACATGAAAATCAAGGCTGCCAAAAAAAAGGCTTTTGTTAGTCAAGCATACCAAAGAACTGCTTAAACCTTTTTTCCTTTCTAAGCGGAGCTCAAAATAGATTTTAATACTACAGCTGATGGATCTCACAATTTGCCTTTTGAGCCTATAAGCTGAAAACAGAATCACCTGCCGTCTCCCTTTACACAAGTAACAAAATATCTCTATTCTGTATATCACTTATTTAAGATACCGTGCAAGTGTGGTTTTAGTTAATCTTAACAACCCCCGCAATGACATTTAATTGGGAGTATTTATTTTATTCAGCTGCTTGTGAAAGGAAGAGCTCTTTGTGTTTTTAACTATTTGTTTTATAGATATATGAGAAACCCTACTTTCCTAACTTTTTAACACACAAGGAGATGACTCCTAAGACAAGGTCATCTCTGCCACGACCAAAGACTAAGCTGCTCATTGAGGAAAGATGCTATTTTACAGAGGGTTAAAACGTTAACCTTCCTGAGTCCCTGCCTGAAAGGATATCATGGAGTGGGTATCGCAGGCCTCCTGGCTAGAAGGTTCTTTAGCCCCATATTCTCACGGCTTTCTGCTCCTCTTGGTTCAGCTCACAAAGCAAATGTCTCCTCCTTTGACAGGCCTTCCCTGATCCCCTTCTCTAAAACAGCCGGCCTTCTATGCAGTCACCCTGTACCCCGTTAGGAAGTCGTTCTCTTCACAGCACCTGTCACTATCTGAAATTATTTGCTTTTGTGTTTGATTGCCCTATTCGACTCTAGGCTCCACTAACGCTAGGATCTTGCCTGTTCTGATTAGCAAACACCACCTCCAATGCCTAAGCAGTGCCTAGCACAGAATAAGCTCGCCAACTCCTATCCAATAAATGAATGAACAGAAAGGGGGAAGGGGACTGTCATCCCTGGGACTCGACGCACACTGAGACTAGGGGAAAGGAAATGTGAAGGAGGGACGGGGGGAGTAACCTTTTCCCCCAGGGAGACAAAGGAAGGAGTCTGAGGTGGTCCACTCCAGAAAAGGAAATAGTGGGGGTGCTAAATCACCCCAGGGGACAAAGAGTGCACAGGCAGGGGGCGGGGTCGGGGTGCGAGGGATTCGCGTTGAGAGCACAGACCGGCGGTCTCCCGGCTTGAGAGATTACCCGGGCTGGAGAACAGAAGGGAGGTGGGGGATCGAAGGGGGCTCCGAGGCTGCGGCGAGAAACAGGCCCACCCCGGGGACAAAGGGGAGGGGGAAACGCAGTGCGTCGCTGTCCCATCGAATCCTCAAGCAGTAGGAGCGAGGCAGAGGGCAAGACCCAGAGGGAGTCTGGAGCCTGGAGGTCTGAGGGGATGTTCAAGCGGCCTAAGCGAAGGGCCCGCCACGCTCCGGGGCGCTCCCGCACCTGGTAAATGGCCGCCCAGCTCCCGGACTTGTCGATCTGCTCGAACTCCTTTTCCATCTCCATGACGGGCCAGGGCGGCTGCTGCGCCTCCTTCTCGGCCCACTACGCCGTCTGCCGCTCTAGGCCGCGTCACGCTCTTAGCCCCAAGGCCCGCTGCAAGCCCCGACCCCTGCAGCTACCGCCGCCCTAGCCGCCGCTGCTTCTTCATGTCAACCGGCAGCCGGAACTACGCACCGCGCCTGCCAGGGGCTCTGCCCCTGAAGCAGAAGGACCAATCAGCGATCGAGAATTTCGACAAGCACTTCCGCGGGGAGGAGCCGGGGGCGGTGCTAGGGGAAGTAGCCCCAGCACCGCGAGATATCTAATAGCGCGCGTTCCCTCCTCCGCTCCGGGGCTGTGGGCTCGGGCGTGGCGCGCGCCCGTTGCCTAGGCGACCCCGGGAGCCCCGCCCACGGCGCGTGGGCTCTCCAGGCCCGGGAGAGCCTTGAGTTCCAGCCGCCACCCGGCCCGTTGAGTCACAGAGTGAGTGGCCTTAAAGTAGTCATGCACCTCCTTTCCTGCAGGGCCTGGTCCCCGGCCTCAGTAATCCAAGCTGGAGTATGGGAGGAGGGCACCGTGCTCTATTTCTTGCCTCCCAGCTCTGGCCAGATGTCTGCCCTTTTTTCATGAAACTCAGGAGTATCATGTTTCACTACGCTGCCGGGGAAGCCCACTACTCTCTAAGGGTAGTGTCCCTGTCTGAAACGCAGAATTTCCACTTGGGTGCTGCAGGAATGAATGGATGGGGATGGAATGATTTTCAGTGTTTCCCAGAGTATCAAGGAACTCCTGCTCAGACTGAACTAAGCAGAGCACAAATTCCGTGGTGCATTATGTTAAATAAAAATCATAGGAGCCCAGGCGCGGTGGCTTATGTCTGTAATCCTAGCACTTTGGGAGGCAGAGGCAGGCAGATGCCTTGAGACCAGGAGTTCCAGACCAGCCTGGATAACATAATCAGACCTCGTCACTACTAAAAGTTAAAAAATCAGCCGGTGTGGTGGGGCCCAGCTGCTGGGGAGGCTGAGGCAGGAAGATCACCTGAGCCCAGGAGGTGGAAGCTGCAGTGAGCTGTTTTGGCCCCACTGCACTCCACCTTGGATGACAGAGCGAGACCCTGTCTTGAAAAAAAAAAGAAAAAAAAAGGGCTGGGTGTGGTGGCTCACACCTGTAATCCCAGCACTTTGGGAGGCCGAGGCAGGTGGATCACCTGAGGTCAAGAGTCCGAGACCAGCCTGACCAACATGGTGAAACCCGGTTTCTACTAAAAAAAAAAAAAAAAAAAAATTAGCCGGGCGTGGTGGCGCATGCCTGTAATCCCAGCTACTTGGGAGGCTGAGGCAGGAGAATCGCTTGAACCCTGGAGGCAGAGGTTGCAGTGAGCTGAGGTAGCTCCACTGCACTCCAGCCTGGGCAACAAGAGCGAAACAAACAAACAAAAAAAGTTCTGGCATTAGGGTCTCAACAGACTAGACTAAAAATCAAAATGGAGTCACTCATGCTAAAGTTCTACATCATCAGACTGATAACCTTTCACGAAATTAGAAGAGAGATACACACCCTGATTTCCCAAGCAGACCGTTTTAATCAACATAATGAAGTTCCCTTTGCTTTAATCCTTACAACAAAAAGTAACCTGAAGTAACCCGATGCGAACCAATCAGTTATTTCTCTCTTGTTCTGTTTCCCTGTTCCTGCCTTACAAGGAAAGTAACTTTGAAATGACCAATCTGCTTTTTGTTCTTTGTTTCTGCTTTTTTCAGCCCTTTTCTGTCTATAAAACCAACCTCCTCTGCTCAGTTCACTGGGACACTTGTGCTATTTTGTGGAATGAAGTCTTGCCCGATTCTAGAATCACGAATGAAGCCAATTAAGATGTTTAAATTTGTTGTAATTTTGTCTTTTGACATTTACAGTCACCTGGGAAGTGTGTTGAATAATGCAGGTTCCTGGACCCATCTCCAAATGATTCAGATATCTTTGGTCTAGGGATGAGACCAGGAATCTGCATTTTCACCAACAACTCCAGCTGATTCTTGTACCTGTGATCCTTAAAGCACCCATGAGCAGGTTGGTCAGGTTGCCTTCCTGCAGGCTCTAGTTTAAACCATCCCCCTCTGGGCCTGGCATGTCATGTGGACGTTGTGAATTCCAGGAGGTTTGAAAACCTAGAAGAGAGAATTGTCTTCATTCTGTGTTGTCCAGAGCCACTGCCTGGTATTATCAGCTGAATTCCAGCTCATTCCTTGAGTGCTTGTGGCAGGCACTATGCCTGGAATTCTAAGTACACATTCCCATTCAATCTCCACAACAACCCTCCAATACAGGTGCTATTATTCCCATTTTATAGATGAGAAAACTGACTGGCTGCGGTGGCTCACGCCTGTAATCCCACCACTTTGGGAGGCAGAGGTGGGCGCATCACTTGAGGTCGGGAATTCGAGACCAGCCTGACAAGCATGGTTAAACCTCATCTCTACTAAAAATACAAAAATTAGCAGGGTGTGGTGGTGCATGCCTGTAATCCCAGCTACTCGGGAGGCTGAGGCACAAGAATCACTTCAACCTGGGAGGCAGAGGCTGCAGTGAGCTGAGATTGCACCACTGTACTCCAGCCTGGGCAACAGAGCAAGATCCTGTCTCAAAAAAAAAAAAAAAAAAAAATTAGCCAAATGTGGTGGCGTGCACCTGTAGTCCCAGGTACTCAGGAGGCTGAGGTGGGAGAATCACTTGAGCCTGGGAAATTGAGGCTGCAGTGAGCCATGATCATGTCACTGCACTCCAGCCTGGACGATAGAGTGAGACACTGTCTCAAAAATAAAAATAAATAAAAATAGGCCAGGCCTGGTGGCTCACACCTGTAATCCTAGCACTTTGGGAGGCTGAGGCAGGTGGATCACCTAAGGTCAGGAGTTCAAGACCAGCCTGGCCAACATGGTGAAAGCCCATCTCTACTAAAAATACAGAAAATAGATGGGTATGGTGGTGCACACCTGTAATCCCAGCTAATTGGGAGGCTGAGGAAGGAGAATGGCTTGAACCTGGGAAATGGAGGTTGCAGTGAGCTGAGATCGAACCACTGCACTCCAGCCTGTGTGACGGGAGCAAGACGCCATCTCAAAAAATAAATAAATAAATAAAATAAATTAAATACAAATAAAAATAAAAAATTAGATGAGTGGGGACTGGGTGCGGTGGCTCATGCCTGTAATCCCAGCACTTTGGGAGGCTAAGGCGGGTGATCACCTGAGGTCAGGAGTTCGACACCAGCCTGATCAATATGGTGAAACCCCATCTCTACTAAAAATACAAAAAAATTAGCCAGCCATGGTGGCGTGTGATTGTAGACCCAGCTACTCGGGAGGCTGAGACAGGAGAATTGCTTGAACCCGGGAGGCGGAAGTCGCAGTGAGCCAAGATCACACCACTGCACTCAGGCCTGTGTAACAGAGCAAGACTCTGTGTTAAAAAGAAAAAAAAAATGGATGAGGAAACTGAAACACAGAGAGACAAAATTACTTGTCCAGAGTAGCATTGCACATTGGTATGGAAACCTGCATTCTAGCCTGGTTTCCAGAGCCTGCTTCGGAGCCAGGCTTCGTGGGTCCAGGTTCCAGCTGAATAAATACTAGTGGTGCAAGCTTGGGCAAATTTTCATTAATCTCTGCTCTCCTTTGTAAAACAGGGATAATAAAAGTGCCCACCTTATAGGGCTGATGTGAAGATTGGATGAGTACGTATCATGCTGTTAGTATACTGAGTGGCTCAATAAATATTAACTGTCATTACTACATATCTTTAAATAATAGCAAATAAAGAAGATAAATGAAATGTTATTGAATACATGCAATTAGCTTGATCAGCAAAGTCTTCAGAAAGTGAGCATTCCATAGGGGAAAAATTAACAAAAATGCCCATTCCAGTGAAAACTGTGGGAACTGCCACACTTGGAAGCTACCTAATTGAAGTCTTAGTTCCTTTAAGTGACTGTCCACACTCCTGTGCTCCTCCCACCCTTAAACCCTTATACTTTTTGGGTTCTAGTTTGTCTGGAACTCACAACCCTGAGAGCATCCTGGAACAAAAACAGGGCTGGTTCATTCCTGTCCCTGTATGTCAAGCTAAGTAAGTAAATAAATGCCCATCCCAAGCCCAAGTGGCCCTCAAGCCTGCAGGGGGTGCTGCCCAGTGACTGGAGTAGCCTGTTTTGTTTTGTTTTGTTTTGTTTGAGATAGAGTCTTGCTCTGTCACCCAGGCTGGAGTGCAGTGGCGCAATCTCAGCTCACTGCAACCTCCACCTCCCGGATTCAAGCGATTCTCCTGCCTCAGCCTCCCTAGTAGCTGAGGTTACAGGTGTGCACCACCACGCCCTGCTGATTTTTGTACTTTTAGTAGAGATGGGGTTTTGCCATGTTGGCCAGGCTGGTCTCGAACTCCTGACCTCAGGTGATCCGCCCACCTCAGCCTCCCAAAGTGCTGGGATTACAGATATGAGCCACCGCACCCAGTCTGGAGTAGCCTTTGAATGGGGCGAAGCTATACACAGAGTTTTGGTGGGGGAGAGGGGAGTTGGAGGCAGCCTCAAGCAGGGTCCAAGTTTGGGCTGTTTAGAGGCTGTACTTGTTTCCAGTGGCTGCTGTAACAAATTACCACAAATTTGGTGGCTTCAAATAACAGAAATTTATTCTCTCACAGTTCTTGAGGCCCAAAGTCCAAAATCAAGGTGTTGACAGTGCCGTGCTCCCTCTGCAGGCTCCAGGGGAGGGTCCTCCTTTGCCTCCTCCAGCTTCTGGCAGCTCCAGTCATTCCTTGGCTTGTGGCTGCCTCACTCTGATCCCTGCCTCTGTCTTGGCAGACTTTCTTCTCTGTATCTCCTGTTTTGCCTGCCCCATTTCCTTCTGCCTTGTTCCTACAAGGATGCCTCTCTTTGTATTCGGGGCTCATCCTATCCAGAACGATTTGGCAATCCCATCTCAAGATCCTTAAATTTATTACATGTGCAAAGACCCTTTTTCCAAATAGGTCACATTTACAGGTATGGGGACTTGGACATATCTTTTTGGAGGCCTCCACTCAATCTACTACAGTGCAGAGAGTGAAACCTTGCCACAAATATTGATCCTGAATGAAACCCCTAATTTCAGGTACCAGCTAATTTGCCCTTCCATTCATTGTGTACATAGCTTTTAATATTTGGATCATGAAACCCTCCTATGCAAAATCCTCCAACAGTTTCCCATCCTACTTAGAAGAAAACCCAAATCATGTCTAACCCTGGCCCACAAGGCCCACGTGACCTGGCCCATCACTGTGTCCCCTCGCTTACTTCCCTGCAGTCTCAGGTCTATCTCCAAATATACGGGGCTGGCTCCCACCCCAGGATCTTTGCACCAGCTGTTCCTTCTGCCTGGATCACGTTTCTTGCAGATCTTCTCAGTTTTCAGGTCTCAGGTCAAATGTTACCTTCCCAAACAGGTCTCCCCCTGACCACCTTCCCTAAAATAGTCCCCAGTCACTCTCTAGGGGAGGATCCTCCCTTTCCTCTTCTAGCTTCTGGTGGCTCCTTGCACTCATCTGTGTCTTATTTATTTGCTGGCTTGTTTCCTTCTCCTGCCCCTCAATGTCATGTTCTAGGAGGGCAGGGACCTCGACTTCTTGTCTGTTTCCTTGATATTTGGTTGAGAGGAGGAACTCAAGGTCTACCCCGACTCTCTGAGGCTTGGTGTTGATCTGCAAAGCTCTGGCACTTCCCTGCCAAGGCCTGGCCTAGAAGCAGCCATGCCCTGGGATCCTCCAGTGATGTGATGGTGGTGATTGGGAATCTTTAGTGATGACTGGTTAGAAATAGACAAATGATCATGTGACATGATGGCTAAAACCTTTTCCTGGCAAGCATGCCTGAGGAATGGTCTCACGCGGCTTCTCCAGCCTTTCCTTCATGGATTTAGATAATGGAGGAAATCAGCACTACAAATCAATGACCCATTAAACTTTTTTAAATGTCCTAAGAGTCGTCGGTGGAGAAGGATGGCTGTTTACCAAGCCTCCAACAGATCACTGACTCCTGACTTAGTGAGGTCAGCAAGTTTCCTGGAAAAATTGGTCCTGATCTTTTTCCTGGGAGATGACACAGTTTTAAGAGCTTGTGATCCCGAATGAGCCCTACTGGGTCTCTAATGACAGGTCACTTCCTCAGAGAGCCCCCTTCTGACCACTTCTAATAAACAGTGCTCTATCACTCTATTCCTTTTTCTTCTTGGCACTTAGCAGGCATTTAATGACTTATTTTTTCCCTAGTGTTACCACGTGATATGATGTTGTATATTTTTATGTGTTTATCATCTGTATCTGCCAGTAAATGTGAACTTCTTAAAGAAAGAGACTAAGTCAATTTGGTTCATTGCTGTTTCCCTGCACTACAGATCATTCCCAGAAGAGCCTATCAGTTTTAGAAGGTTCTAGAAATGAACATAATAGGGCTTCTTTGTATATCATAGACTCAGAATTCAAGAATCCTCAAGGTCATCTAGCTTCCTCCACTCACCACTGGGTACACATAGCCAGGAAGGAAGATGGCTCTTCCCTCCACAGGATTCACCCATGCTTGCCTAAGAGAGTTTGGGCACTTTGACTGGTTGGCTGACTGGCTGACAGCCAGAGACATCCCTGCAATGGAATAAGTAATGGGGCAAAGCCAAGGCCCAAGGCACTAGAAACTGGGTGCACAGAACTCCAACCTTCAGCCATAAACCATGCTAACTAATAGCGTTACCTTTTTTTTTTTTTCTTTTTTGAGACAGAGTCTCACTTTGTTGCCCCAGGCTGGAGTGCACTGGTACGATCTCGGCTCGCTGCAACCTCTGCCTCCCATGTTCAAATGATTCTCCTGCGTCAGCCTCCCAAGGAGCTAGGATTACAGGCACTTGCCACCATGCTTGGCTAATTTATTTTGTATTTTCAGTAGAGATGGAGTTTCACCATGTTGGCCAGGCTGGTCTCAAACTCCTGACCTCAAATGATCTGCCCACCTCAGCCTCCCAAACTGCTGGGATTATAGGCATGAGCCACCATGCCCGGCCTAAAAGCATTACTTTGAATTTTGTATTTCCCAACAGTCCTGCAAGCCTGGTGTTTATCCCCATTTGAGAGATGAGAAAATAGCTGCTCAGAGAGGCTAAAGAGGTGAAAGCAATGAACACCCAGTACAGAATGCTGGCTTGCATGCTGGATGACAGAGCACCGTGGTACAGAGCTAGGAGCTTCTAACCCCTGAGGCTGCTACTCACTAGCTTGCAGGCCTGGGTCAAGTTGCTAAATGGAAGCCCTGGTGTCAGCCTGGATACTTTCCAGTGAGAAAAACCCAACTGAAAAGTGGCTTTCGCAAAACGGGGAATTTACTGGCTCATGAAATTGGGAAGTCCAAAGGAGGCTTCCTTGCTTCAGTCACTGCCAGATCCAGGGCCTCAAACGTCATTGTGACTCTGTCTCTCCCCAGCTCTTTTATCTTTCTGCCCCTGTGCTAGCTTCACTCTCGAGCAGGCTGTCCTCTAGAGGGAACCAGGACGGTCCCAGCAGCCCCAGGCTCACAGTCTATCAGCTCAGCAGCTCCAGTGGGAAGAGTTTCTTTTCCCTGGTGGGCCCTGAGTCCTGGCCTTGAGTCTTATTGATCCAATTGAAGCTCACGTGCCATCTCTAATCCAATCCCTCTGCCCAGGGGAGAATTTGTCAAATGAGGAAACTGAGGCTCAGAGAGGCCAGTTATTTAACCAAGGTCACACAGCCAGTAGGTAGTCAAGTGGGATTTAAATAAGGCAGCCTGATTTCAGCATCTGTGTTCTCAGCCATGAAGCTATACAGTCTTTCCAAGGACTCCCATGAGCTCTAAAAACAATAGTAATAACAATGAGGATAATAATAATGATAATCACTCGTTAACACCACCACTGTGGAGCCTGTACTATTATGATCTCCATTTGAACTGTAGCACAGAGAGGTTAAGCAACTTGCCCACAGTCACACAGATGGCAAATGGTGGAGTCAGGATTTGAACCCAGTTCAGCTCTATTTGCTGCTTCCAGTTCGGAAACTGTATTAAATACATGAGTTCTGCACTATTTCAGAACTCACGGGAAGGTTAGCAGCCCAGAATCTCTCACTCATGTCCCTACTGGGCTTCATTTTTATAGACTCCCCTGCCTCTCTACCACCCGGAAGACATTTTAAGCTTTACAGCAAGTCATTAAAAAGAAACAAAAATAAATGCATAAATACAATCCCACGCTGCCTGTCTGGTAAGAGCAACTTCCCCGGTGGGGGAGGAGGAGGCATTCAGGGGGAACTAGGGGAATCACATGTGTTCTGAGAAAGGAGAGTCAGAGATGTGCGGGAAAGTTCAAGGAGGGAAGTTGGATCCAAAGATGGAAACCGGTCCCAGCCCCATGCTTTCAGCAAAGGAGGAGTCTCGGGAGGGTTTCCAGAGGCCCCTACAACATCCTCCACACTCTAGTTTGCAGGGCTGAGGCTTGCGGGGGCACTTTCATTGTACGCATGGTGGTTCTGGGTGTGGGTTCTGGAATTAGGCTGATTTGGGCTCATGTGCCCTTGGGCAAGCCTTACCCTCTCCTTGGTTTTCCATCTTTTACAGAAGGCAGGGATGTGATGATTAAATGAGAGTATGTGTGTAAAGCACTCAGCCTGGTCTCTAGTTCACAGCAAGGACTCAAAAATTTTGCTGTTGTTCTACAGTTGTGTAAGTTGCTGAGTGGAAAAAAGCAGGCTACCATCTGTCTTCAGAAGTTTTCATAATATATATTGCAACCTGCAATTTTACATCCCTATTTTTTGTTCTGCTGCTGTAGGTGAACTTGGCTGGTTTCATGGGTGTGTGTGCAACCTGTGTGATTGCAGAGTCCTGTGCTCAGAAGGGGCCTGCACTTGCTTTGCTCTGCTGTCTTTGTCTTGAAATTATTTTGTTTGTTTGTTTGTTTGTTTGTTTGTTTTTGAGACTGAGTCTCGCTCTGTTGTCCAGGCTGGAGTGTAGTGGCGTGACCTTGGCTCACTGCAAACTCTGCCTCTTGGGTTAAAGCAATTCTCCTGCCTCAGCCTCTCGAGTAGCTGGGATTACAGGCACCTGCCACCATGCCTGGCTGATTTTTTTTTTTGTATTTTTAGTAGAGACGGGATTTCACTATGTTGGCCAGGCTGGTTTTGAACTCCTGACCTCAAGTGATCTGCCCGCCTCGGCCTCCCAAAGTGCTAGGATTACAGGTGTGAGCCACTGCACCCAGCCTTGAAATTCTTAATAATTTTTTTTTTTTTTTTTGAGATGGAGTCTTGCTCTGTTGCCCAGGCTGGAATGCAGTGGTGTGATCTTGGCTCACTGCAACCTCTGCCTCCCAGTTTCAAGAGATTCTCCTGCCTCAGCCTCCCAAGTGGCTGGGATTACAGGCACCCACCACCACGCCCGGCTAATTTTGGTGTTTTTAGTAGAGATGAAGTTTCACCATGTTGGCCAGGCTTGTCTCAAACTCCTGACCTCAGGAGATCCACCCACCTCGGCCTCTGAAAGTGCAGGGATTACAGGCATGAGCGACTGTGCCTGGCTGAAATTCATAATAATGTTTGCATAAGGAGCCCTGCATATTCATTCTGCATTGAGCTTATGTAACCAGTTCTGGAGGTGAAGTCTAGATTTGCAAGTTTTTGAAGGGGATTTGGAGCCGTTTTTGTCTTTGAAGATGAGAATGCTCTTCCATTATTCTGGGAGAAATCACTGCTCTTGGGGAGAATCCTAAGACAGTGATATTATCCAGATGCAGATTCCCCATGTTGAGTTGTTTCTTATTGTTTAATAATACTAGTTATGTTAGCTACATGTATTGGGCTTTGACTAAAGACTAGGCTCTGCACTAAGCTAGCACTTTACCTTTATCATCTCTCTAGATCTTCCCAACAACCCTGTAAGAGAAACTGTCATTAACCTCATTTCACAGGTGAGGAAACTGAGGCTTGGAGTGATACATGACTTGCCCACTGTTGCACACTAGCGTTGTGATAATGCATGTAAGTTGGGTGGATCTGTACTAGGACCATAGCCTTTTAGAAAAGAGGAATGAATTTCTAAGCTTTGATTTAGCTAGAAGTGTTCCTGAAGTCCTTGGGAAAGATGTGTATCTTTTTGACCAAGTATTTGCTCCAGTAGTTTCTGTATTTGAAGATGGAACTGGTCTTCTGTTTCAGACCTGACTGTGCAGAGAAGAGGCGCTGACCTGAACTTTCCTTCCCCTTGTGCTGGTGGGAAGCCCATGGAGAGGACTCTGATTTGGAATAACTGAAAGTGGAGGACCTAGGCTTAGGGGATCGCACTTACAACTCTTGTGATGGCCTCACCCAGGCCACAGGGAAGTGAGCTGCAAGGGGAACCACATGGGGAATTGTACTTTCTTCAGGAGGACATGGATATTCCCACTGCCCTTATCCTGGGGTAGGCAAGGAAGCCAGACTCATTGTGGGAAGGGGAGGGCCTTTTGCTTTACCTGAGGCAAAGAGGAGAAAGAGGGGATCCTAAATTCTAGGGAGAAGGAGTTAGGCAGCCATCATCCACGGGAGGTAGGCTGGTTCTCACAGCCTGACAGCATGCTAGAGAGAAAGGAGGGTGAAGACCAGCAGGAAGGAAAGCATGAAGCAGCTATATGGCCTCCAAGCACGATTTATTTACAATTTCATTTTGCATTTCCCTTTTCTGCGTTATAATTCTCACCTGTTATCCCCAAGGCTTCAGTAAAATTTTGTTAACTGCTATGGGCTCATCTTAGCTGCTGGGCCAGATACTAATTGTCCCCAGTGTCAGTTCTCTGCTTTCATAGAAACAGGATTGTAACTGGGCACATGCCTGCCTGGCTAAAGACTACATTTCCCAACTTCCCTTGCAACTAGATGTGCATGCTGACCAATAGGATCTGAGTGGAAGTGATGTGCACCATTTCTAAATCATGCCTTTAAAGGCTTGGTTCAGGAACAATGTGGGGTGGGGTCAGGGTCTTTCTTTTTTTTTTTTTTTTTTTTTGAGACGAAGTCTCGCTCTGTTGCCTGGCTGGAGTGCAGTGATGCCATCTCAGCTCACCGCAACCTCCGCCTCCCAGGCTCGAGCAATTCTCCTGCCTCAGCCTCCTGAGTAGCTGGGACTACAGGCGCACGCCACCACACCCAGCTAATTTTTGTATTTTTAGTAGAGATGGGGTTTCACCATGTTGGCCAGGATGATCTTGATCTCTTGACCTCGTGATCTGCCCACCTTGGCCTCCTAAAGTGCTGGATTACAGGTGTGAGCCACCAAGCCCGGCTGTGTTGGGGTCTTTCTTTCACCTTTTCTTCCATAGTACTGCCTGGAATGTGACATGGTGGCACCAACTTGAACTGTGTGGACAAGAGCAACATGGAAGGGATGGAAGAAAACAAGACAGAAAAAGCCTGAGACTCTGACCCCATGGGCCAGCCCCATTAGCCCCAGACTGATCACACACTGTTACATGAGCAAGATATAAAAGGGCTGATATTCAGCTGATATGCACAGCTACAGTCATCCTGATTGCTTGTAGGTATCATTCTGACTGGTTAGAAATAAATTTCTGGGCTGGGTGTGGTGGCTCACGCCTGTAATCCCAGCACTTTGGGAGGCTGAAGTGGGCAGATCATGAGGTCAGGAGTTCGAGACCAGCCTGACCAACATGGTGAAACCCCGTCTCTACTAAAACTACAAAAATTAGCCAGGTATTGTGGCAAATCCCTGTAGTCCCAATTACTTGGGAGGCTGAGGCAGGAGAATCACTTGAGCCCAGGAGGTTGCAGTGAGCCGAGATCGCACCACTGCACTCCAGGCTGGGTGACACAGCGAAACCCAGTCTCAAAAAAAAAAAAAAAAGTAATAAACTTCTGCTTTGTTTAAACTGCTGTTAATGAGGGTCTCAGTTACAGTAATTGAACCTATATTCTAATCAATCCAGCCATGTTTTGGGGGCTGTTAAGGAAGAGGGCTGGGTACTACTTTCAAGTTGAGATGGTGTTAGTGACAGGGCAGCATCCTGGTGCAGACAGTTAGGAGATGGCAGACAAAGGCAGTAGATGCCTTGGGAGAAATGGCTCACTGTGGTTGCCAAGCAACCACAAGCATGGTCCAGGGGACATGAGAACATCCCCCAGAGATTCTGAGTAATATCCTGCAGAAAGAACCTGATGAAAGTTTGGTCTTGTTAGGGTCATGGGGTTCCGTTGTTAGATATTAAAGAGGAAGCTGGAAATCTGGGGGATGGCTGGGGTTATAAACAGGGCCCAGTGAATGTTAATTCCCTTCTGAGGCAGACACTGTTGGTTGCCTATCTATTCATCTTTCTCTTCCCCCTTCTTCTTGGCTGACGGTGCCAAGAAGAAAAAACTGGGAGGCCCCTTCAAAGCCTCCTTTGCATTAGGGCGTGGGTATGGGACTCAATCCTGGCCAATGGCAGTATTGCAAAATCTGCCCAAGAGCTTCTGGGAAAGATTTTCCCTTCTTGTAAAAGAGACATATGGGGCCAGACATGGTGGCTCACGCCTGTATTCCTAGCATTTTGGGAGGCCGAGGCGGGTGGATCGCTTGAGGTCAGGAGTTCAAGACTAGCCTGGCCAACATGGTGAAACCCTGTCTCTACTAAAAATACAAAAAATTAACCAGGTGTGGTGGCGGGCACCTGTAATCCCAGCTACCCAGGAGGCTGATGCAGGAAAACTGCTTGAACTTGGGAGGCGAAAGTTGCAGTGAGTCAAGATCATGCTACTACACCCCAGCCTGGGTGACAGAGTGAGACTCTATCTCAAAAAAAAAAAAAAAAAAAAGGCTGGGAATGGTGGCTCACACCTGTAATCCCAGCACTTTGGGAGGCCAAGGTGGGTGGATCACGAGGTCAGGAGATCAAGACTACCCTGGCTAACATGGTGAAACCCTGTCTCTACTAAAAATACAAAAAATTAGCCAGGCGTGGTGGCGGGTGCCTGTAGTCCCAGCTACTTGGGAGGCTGAGGCAGGAGAATGGCGTGAACCCGGGAGGCAGAGCTTGCAGTGAGCCGTGATTGCGCCACTGCACTCCAGCCTGAGGGACAGAGCAATGCTCCATCTCAAAAAAAAAAAAAAAAAAAGAGAGAGAGACGTATAGAAGGATTTTTTTTTTTTTTTAAATATCAGGCTAAGATAGAGGAGCAAAAATATAAAAAGCACCTAGGTCCTTGACATCATTTAGTTATCAAATTGTCCCTGGGACTGCCTAGCTCTGGACTTATTTGAAGACATCACAAACATTTTTACTATTTAAGCCACTTTGGGTTGGTTTTTTTGTTACCTGCAGCTGAGAGCATGCTAACTGATACAGGGTCTTTGTCTTCCGTCTCTAAGTTCCTTTAGCCCTATGGGTCTCATGTTTAGACACGTTCCTTCCCCAGAGCACCAGTTGTTTGGAAGTCAAGATCTTTTGGAAACTACCTGTATTAACTTATCATCACTGCCCGCTAAATAAGATTCTCTCTGGTCACTCCTTACTTCTTCATTTCAGGAGCGAAATTGGTATCTGGTGGGGTTGAAAGCAGAACCTCAGCCTTCATGCAACTCTGTGTTTGAGTATGGAATGATCCTCTCATATTGGTCTTAGCAACCTGCACATGTGTCTCTCTTAGCAGACTCTCAGCTCTCACAGTTGTGGATCCTGTAGTATTCATCTTGCTATGTCCCCAGGGCCTAGCCCAGGACCTGGGCGAGAAGAGGTGCTCCCTGAATGCTTGTCAAATAAATATATGAAGAATTAATCATCACATCCCATTTTATCACCTCCCTAAACAGAGTCAATTTCCCTCCCCACTGCCTTCCTGCATTCCTCTAGGGCAAGATGGTTCTTGCAGAGAGAGAGAGAGAGAGAGAGTGAGGATGAAGAAGAGGTTAACCCAATTCTCATTTCCAAAGCAGCTTTTAATCCCTGCCTTCTTAAATTACCCTTAATGTACCCACTTTCAGCCTCAATGTTGGGTCAGCACTGAGGCAACTCTGACATTGGTCTCCTTTAAAAAAAGGAAAAAGAAGGAAGGAGGGAGAGAAGGAAACTCTGCCTGTATTTAAACCATTTCAAGAAACATGGTTGAACTAAAGAGAGAAGCAATTTAAAGTGGGTGTTTTCACACACACAGCTGGAAGTTCTAGCATTGGAGGTAGGACATTTTTGTTGTTCTTATTTCTTTTTCTTATCACAAAAAGAATACTCATTTAATGAAGAAAACTTGAAAAGTGCATTTAAAAGAGACACAACTTACTTTTTTTTTTTTTTTTTTTTAAACGGAGTTTCACTCTTGCTACCCAGGCTGGAGTGCAATGGGGCGATCTTGGCTCACCGCAACTTCTGCCTCCCAGGTTCAAGCGATTCCCCTGCCTCAGCCTCCCTAGCAGCTGGGATTGCAGGCACGCACCACCATGCCCGGTTAATTTTGTATTTTTAGTGGAGACAGGGTTTCTCCATGTTGGTCAGGCTGGTCTCGAAATCCCGACCTCAGATGATCTGCCTGTCTCAGCCTCGCAAAGTGTTGGGATTACAGGCGTGAGCCACCGCACCCGGCCCACAACTTACTTTTAACTCTTACTACCCGTGCTGGTCACTGCTCACGTGTTGTGTGTGTGTTTTTTGTTTTGTTTTGTTTTTGTTTGAGACGGAGTCTCGCTCTGTCCCTCAGGCTGGAGTGCAGTGGCGCGATCTCGGCTTACTGCAAGCTCTGCCTCACGGGTTCACATCATTCTCCTGCCTCAGCCTCCTGAGTAGCTGGGACTACAGGCGCCCACCACCACACCCGGCTAATTTTTTTTGTATTTTTAGTAGAGACGGGTTTCGCCATGTTAGCCAGGATGGTCTTGATCTCCTGACCTTGTGATCTGCCCACCTCGGCCTCCCAAAGTGCTGGGATGACAGGCGTGAGCCACCACGCCTGGCCACTGCTCACGTTTTGGTAAGCACATTTTCACAAGTTCTTAGGTCTCTCTGTCACTTCATCTCGATCTTCATCCTCCCTTTATTCTAACCCCTCCCTTTCACTCTGTCTTTCTCAGGTCTCTGTCTCTCTCTTTCTCTTTTTATCTTTTTTTTTTGGTGACAGAGTCTCACTCTGTTGCCCAGGCTGGAGTGGCACAATCTTGGCTCATTGCAACCTCTGTTTCCTGGGATCAAGTGATTCTCCTACCTCAGCCTCCCAAGTAGCTGGGATTACAGGCATGTGCCACTACGCCCGGCTAATTTTTTGTATTTTTGGTAGAGATGGGGTTCACCATGTTGGCCAGGCTGGTCTTGAACTCCTGACCTCAGGTGATTCGCCCGCTCAGCCTCCCAAAGTGCGAAAGAGATAAATACCCCAGCTCCTTGCTTCTCAGGTATGGCAATGTGGAGGCATGGCCCTCACATGGGTGGGTTTGAGCCCCACTGGCCCAGTGGGAACCTGCTCATTCATGTCCCTTCCCAGACATTATTTGAAGACATTATTTGAAGACATCAGGAGCATTTTTACTGTTTAAGCCACTTGGATTGGCTTGCTAATTGCAGTTGAGAGCATGCTAACTGGTACGTGGTCTTTGTCTTCTGTCTGTATCTTCCTCTAACCCTATGGGTCTGAAGTTCAGCCATATTCCTTCCCCAGAGCCCTAGTTGCCTTGGAAGTCAAGATCTTTTAGAAGCCACCTGCATCAACTTTTCACCACTGTCCTAAATAAGAAACTTCGTGGTCACTCCCTACTTCCCCACTCCTCACCTGCTGCCTCCAAGGATCTCCCCAGGAATAAATTACTTGCATTTAAATCCTTGTCTCAGAGTTGGCTTCTGGAGGAACTCAGATGAAGATGGCAGACTTTTCACTTTTCACTTTTTCTTTTGTCTCACTAAAAGGCTTCAAATAGAAATAAATTCTTCAACTGATTATGAATCCAAAAATTTCTGACATATTTGAAAGAGCAGATCGTCTCGACTTTTATTCCTCAAGATATCAAAAATATTGCATCTCCATCTAGCACCCCCCCCATTACACACCTACTTTGTGCTAGGCACTTTACATGTGCAACAGGATGATGTTAGGGGTGCTCTGAGTCTCTTGGCCTAAGTTCAAAGGTCATTCAGTAGTTAGGGTCAGCCACCTTCCTGCACAGCTCGCTGTGGAGTCATTTCAGCAGAATGGCGGCCCATCCTTATGCCCATTCTACTGCGGGCATCAAGGAGAAGGGGAAAGAGAGCACGTCTTGCTTCTTTTGCTCCCCCTACCCACTGTCCCAGCTCCAAGCCACTAGAATCATGAGTCTGTCTTGAACTGGGTGACATGGGGCCAGGGGATCTAAAAGAACTTTGAATCGAATCTGAGAATGAAGTTATTTCCAAGGAAATTTATATTGAACTATAAAACATATACAGAAAAGTATATGTATGTACATACACACAGATATATCATAAGTGCACAGCTCAATGAATTTCCCCAGACTAAACATGCTCACTTAACCTGCACCCAGATCAAGACACAGAACTCTCCCAGCCCCTCAGAAAGCTACCTTGTAACCCTCCGAGTCACTACCCTTTGCCAAGGGTGACCACTATCCTGCTAACACCCTGGATTGCTTTTGCCTGTTTTTGAACTTCACATAAATGAAATCATGCCGTGCATGCTTTTTGGTATCTGTCTTCGTTTGTTCGACGTCATGACCATGAGACTGGGTCACGTTGTGCTTCACTGGTTGAGACTGACATTCTAATTGGAGGAGATTTGGGTTTTAAGACCTGAAATAGACAGCTTTGGTAACCAAAGAGTCAGTCAGGCATGCTATGGAATTGTTGAGAGGCTGGTTGAGGAAGCCCACTCTTTAATAGCTCCATGACTTTGGGCAACTCACTTAAGTTCTTTTTTCTCTATTTCTGTAAAATGGAGATAACTATTGGTCCCTACCTCAGAAGCTCATTGTGAAGATTCGATGAGTAATATATGCCAAGAGCTTAGGCAAGTGCCTGGCAGAGAGGCGGGGCCACCTGGGAGCTTGCCACTACCTCTGCTCCTGCCTCTACTACTACTACTCTGTTATTCTGATCATTCCCCAGAGGGAAAAAGGAAATTTCAACAGAGACCATTTGGTAGCAATTATTGTAAAAATAAAGTGGTTTCGTAGTTACACCTCAACAAGTTGAGACGTATCCCTGAACCAGTTAGACATGTGTCATCTCAGTTAAAGTTCACATCAGCCCTGAGAAGTGAATACTCATTTGACAAATGAGGCAACTGAGGCTCAGAGGGAGAAGCAACGCACTCCCTCAACTCACTCCCACAGGGTTACAGAGCGAGCTGGTGGTGGAGCCAGGGTCTCTGTGACCCTGTGTGCTGTTCTCCTTGCCCTTTTACCTAATTCTCCTGCTGGAGCTGGTGGTCCTTAGGATGCACTGGGATGACACCATTGGACTGCCTTTGGCATGACCTTCTAAAGCATGCAGTGCTGCTTTAGAACTTATCAAAATATTTTCTGTGTGGATTTCCCATCAGCCTGTTCACATGAGGCTTAATCTTTCTCGTGGGTCTCATAAGTAGCACTTTATGAAATACCAGGTGAGTCAGTCATACTCAGCAAACGAGTTTTATGATGACTAAGAATGTTGGGGCTTTTTGCTGAAATTAGCCAACTGAGGTAACAGAATTCTTCCATTGCATATCACAGAAATTGGTTCTGGTCAGGCCGGGTGTGGTGGCTCATGCCTATAATCCCAGCACTTTGGGAGGCCGAGGCAGGCGGATCTCCTGAGGTTAGGAGTTCAAGACCAGCCTGGCCAACATGGTGAAACCCTATCTCTACTAAAAACACAAAAAATTAGGTGGGCCTGGTGGCGGGCGCCTGTAATCCCAGCTACTCGGGAGGCTGAGACAGGAGAATCGGTTGAACCCGGGAGGTGGAGGTTGCAGTGAGCCGAGATGGCGCCACTGCACTCCAGCCTGGGCAACAAGGACAAAACTCCGTCTAAAAAAAAAAAAAAAGAAAGAAAGAAGGAAAAAGAAACTGGTTCTTACCAACAGAAACAGAAACAGAAAAGGAATTTGTTAGAAGGATATAAGGTGCTTTTTAGAAATGGAGCAAGAAAGCTCTGAAACCAAGTTTAGAAAGAATTGGCCACATGATGCGCTGGGGGATCTTGCTGGCATCAACTCACGAGTGTGCTCTTCAGCTCTGAGGGTGCGGCACTCAGGACACTTTGGCTGCAAGTAACAGAAAACTCAACTCAACCTGGCTTAAGCAGTAAGGGAGTTTATTGGTAGGAAGGGCAACACCAAGGTTGGTTGATTCAGAGGTTCAAGAATGTAATTGAGACCCAGGATTCTCTCTCTTTCTTCCCATTACTATCCATGTATTGGCTTTATCTGAAAACTGGTTCCCTGTGGCTGCAAAACGGGGCAGGCTGCCAGTAGCGATTATGACGGTAAGATCATTTGCTAAATCATCCAGCGCGAAAGAGAGGGAGTGTCTCCCCATAGCTCTCTCTTGAGAGTAAGGAAATGTTGCTGCCAGAAGTCCCCAAGAAATCTATCCTGGTGCCTTTTTTTTTTTTTTTTTTTTTTTGAGGCAGGGTCTCACTGTGTTGCCCAGGCTGGAGTGTAGTGGCGTGATCATGGCTCACTGCAGCATCAACCTCCTGGGCTCAAGCAATCCTCCCACCCCAGCCTCCTGAATAGCTGGGACTACAGGAGTGCACCACCACACCCAGGTAATTAAAACAAATTTTTTTTTTTTTTGTAGAGGCAGGGTCTCACTATATTGTTCAGGCTGAATTTGAACTCCTGGCCTCAAGTGATCCTCCCACCTCAGCCTCCCAAAGTGCTGGAAAAAGTGTAAGCCACTGCAGCCAGCTCCCCTGGTGTCCTATTGGGCAAAACTGGCTTGGGCCTGTTCACTCCTGAACCAATCATCAGCAAGAGGCACAAGGGATGATTTTGGCCCCCAGGGGACATTTGACAATGTGTGAAGATATTTTTGGTTATCATAACTAGGAGAGGTGCTAGTGGCATCTCGTGGATAGAGTCTGGGGCTGCATCTATGTATCCTACAATGGACAGGACAGCTCCTTCCCATCCCTTACACACAGAAAAGAATGAACTCTCCCCAAATATCAACAGTCCTGATATTGAGAAACCTTGGCTTAGACAAATCAGGCACATCCCTGCTCCTGGGATATAATAGCCTGGTGAGAGTCATCCACAGTTTCCACTGCAAACTTTCTTTCAGAACTTTTTTTTTGTCATTCTGTTTGAAATTGAAATTTCAGAGAGGTTTGTTTGGCTTGGCCTGGGTCACATGCCCATTTACAGAATAGTAGAGGACAAGGCACTGTGGTTGACCTGAAGCTCCCCCACAGGAAGCTTGGGATACTGGCATGGGAAGTGGGACGGATGTTAAACAAGCAACAACAACAAAAAAGCCCACCTCAACTGGGATGAACTTCCTCAGTGACATTCCTTACAAAGAAGAGGAAGACATCCTGGAATGATATGGGGAGGGGTGGGGAGAGGGAGAGTACGATATATATTAGCTTGACTTTATTATTTTTATGTATATTTTTGGAGATGGAGTCTTGCTCTGTTTTCAAGGCTGGAGGGCAGTGGCACGATCTTGGCTCACTGCAACCTCCACCTCCCGGGTTCAAGTGAGTCTCCTGCCTCAGCCTCCCGAGTAGCTGGGATCACAGGCATGTGCCACCATACCCAGCTAATTCTTGTATTTTTAGTAGAGACAGGGTTTCACCATGTTGGCCATCCTGGTAGCTTGACTTTAGAGATGACTGTCATCAATTCCTTCCCTCCCCATATGTGTATGCCACTCCTCCTTGAGATAGGGGGTCTGCCCCTTGAATTTGGCCTGGGCTTGACCTTGTGACTGTTTTGACCAATAGAAAATAGTGGAAATGATGCGGGGTCAGTTCTGGACTCCCTGCCCCAGTGGCCAACTGCATGAGAGACCCCCATGTGAGAGCCACTCAGCTAAGCTGTCAACCCGCAGAACTGTGAGTGGTACTAAATAATTGTTTTTAAGCCACCAGCCACTAGGTTTTTTTTTTTCTTTTCTTTTCTTTTCTTTTTTTTTTTCTGAGACGGTGTCTTGCTGTGTTGCCCAGGCTGGAGTGCAGTGGTACAATCTTGGCTCACTGCAGGCTCCGCCTCCCGGGTTCATGCCATTCTCCTGCCTCAGCCTCCCGAGTAGCTGGGACTACAGGCGCCCACCACCACGCCCGGCTAATTTTTTGTATTTTTAGTAGAGACGGGGTTTCACCATGTTAACTAGGATGGTCTCGATCTCCTGACCTCATGATCCGCCCGCCTCGGCTCCCAAAGTGCTGGGATTACGGGCGTGAGCCACCGTGCCCAGCTAAAGCCACTAGGTTTTGAGGTAGTTTGTCATGCAGCAATTGATAACCAGAAAAATACATCAATATAATATGCATATAAAATAAAGATATTTCTATTTTCATATTTACTAATTGTATTAGCTCGTTTTGCATTGCTATAAAGGAAAACCTAGCCTGGGCAACATGGTGAAACCACATCTCTTCAAAAAATACAAAAATTAGCTGGGCGCGGTAGCTCACTCCTGTAATCCCAGCACTTTGGGAGGCTGAAGGGGGCAGATCACTTGAGGTTAGGAGTTTGAGACCAGCCTGGCCAACATGGTGAAACCCTTTCTCTACTAAAAATACAAGAAGTAGCCGGGTGTGGTGGCACGCACCTGTAAGTCCCAGCTACTCAGGAGGCTGAGGTGGGAGGATTGTTTGAGCCTGGGAGGTGGAGGTTGCATAAGCCACAATCGCACCACTGCTCCAGCCTGGGCGACAGAGTGAGACCCTGCCTCAAAAAAAAAAAGGAATACCTGAGGCTGGGTAGTTTATAAAGGAAAGGTTTACTTGGCTGGCTTATGGTTCTGCAGGATGCACGGGAAGCACGGTGCCAGCATTTACTCACAGCAGGAGGTGAAGCCGGAGAAGGCATGTCGCATGGTGAGAGAAGAAGCAAGAGAAATGCCAGGCTCTTTTAAACAACCAGCTCTTGAGTGAACGAACTGAGTGAGAACTCAGCCATTACCATGGAGAGGGCCCCAAGCCATCCATGAGAGATCTGCACCCATAACCCAAACACCTCCCGCCAGGCCCCACCTCCAACACTGGGGATCACATTTCAACATGAGATTTGGAGGGGATGAACATCCACTATATCACTAATATTTTAGTTAAAAATATTTTTATTATAAAAGTAATAAAAAAGCATCATGAAAAATTGGGAAAAAAATAACACCCCTGTTTACACAGATTTAACTCTAATCACAAACAGTATTTAGTTGTGTATTCTTCCAGTATTTCTTATGCAAGCTTTCAGTCCAGCAGTTTGAGAGCATCTCTTTTTTCTTTACTTTTATGTCATCGTTATTATTCTACCTGGCCATAGCATCTTTATAACCAGCAAGATATAAGAGCTACCTAGACTGAATAATGGTCTCCCCCAAAGATGTCTGTGCCCTAATCCCTTGAACCTGTGAATGTTACTTTATATGGCAAAAGAGGCTTTAGAGGTGTGATTAAAATATGGATCTTGAGATGGGTGGTGGGGGGTTACCCTGGGTTAGCACAGTGGGCCCAGTGTAATCACACGGGTCCTTATAAAAGGGAAGCAAGAGGGTCAAAGTCAGAGAAGGCCATGTGAGGAAGGCAGCAGGGTCGGAGAGAGACTGGAAGATGCTATGCCACTGGCTTTAAAGATGAAGGATGGACCAACCACGAGTCAAGGAATGCGAGCAGCCTTTAGAAGCTAGAAATGGCAGGGAAACAGATTCTTGCCCAGAAGCAAGGCAGCTCTGCCAACACCTTGAGTTTAGCTCCACAAGACCCATTTTTGGACTTCTGGACGCCAGAACTATAAGATAATAAATTTGTGTTGCTTTCAGCCACTAAATTTATGGTAATTTCTTACAGCAACAATAGAAAACTAAGATATCACCTTATTGAGCATTTTACACACATCATCTTATTTAATTTTGACAGCTGCCCTGAGGGACAGGTCCTATTACCATCTGCATTTCAGAAATGAGAGAGCTGGTACTCAGAGAGATGAAGGGACTTCCTCTGGCCTCACAGCTGCTACTTGCAGAGCCAGGGACACATGCTAGCCTTACTACTTATGGTTGTACTTAAAAACACCACTTATATAGGATTTATCGGGACTCATGTAAACATACAGACATTGGTCTATGCCTCTGTCATTTGCTATTTTTTTCATTGTTTTTTTCTGGAATTAACATTGTGAGTTCTGTGGAAGTCCCACCAGCCATCAGATGAAAACCGCAGTTTTGAAATTGCAAGGGTCATTGACTCACCAGACAGTTTTTTTGTTGTTGTTGTTTTTTTGAGCCAGAGCCTTGCTCTGTTGCCCAGGCTGGAGTGCAATGGCATAATCTGGGCTCACTGCAACCTCCACCTCCCTGGTTCAAGAGATTCTCGTGCCTCGGCCTCCCCGGTAGCTGGGATTACAGGCACCCGACACCACACCACCATAATTTTTGTGTTTTTAGTAGAGATGGGGTTTCACCATGTTAGCCAGGCTGGGCTCAAACTCCTGACCTTAAGTGAGTGATCCACCTGCCTTGGCCTCCCAAAGTTCTGAAATTACAGGCATGAGCTACCGTGCCAGGCTTAGACAGTCTTTATTGATATTGACACCAAAGAGTTTCATTTAAAAAGATGAAATCCAAGTTTGATCTGGGGTTTGGATGGGCCAGATGTAGCTTTGAAGATCTGCTGAATTTTCACTGTTATGTCAACCTCCTGTTTTTGAGATTGAATCTTCATGATACATTTATAGAAAATTTGCAAAGCTCCTGAAATGGAGTCAAGATTAAACACATGTCTACTCTGAAGATGGCCAAGAGTCTGAGGATTATTTTCTGCTCAGTTGAGGTTTCTCCTCCTCCTGCAGGTTGGTCTATCCATGAGCTGAGCTCACAAAGATAAGTGTGGAACCCAGCACTGTTTCCCCAGAGTGCTTTTGCATTTACCTGTTTGGAACAATCTTTTTTGTATGTACTGGAAAACAGTCATTCCTTTCAACCAGCACCAAATGTCTGCATTGCCTTGTCTTTCTTTCGTTTGCTCATAGGTACGTGTGGTTCAAATGGTGAGCATGACCAAGTCCTGGACTTTCTAGCTTCCTGTTACCCGAGTCCCCCTGGGAGTCAAGATTTACTTCATAGTTCTTACCAAGCTTGATTTATTTTCTTTTTTTTATCTTTTTTTTTTTTTTTTGAAACAGAGTCTTGCTCTGTCACCCAGGCTGGAGTACAGTGGTGTAATCTCTGCTCACTGCAACCTCTGCCTCCTGAGTTCAAGTAATTCTCCTGCCTAAGCCTCTTGAGTGGCTGGGATTACAGGCGCCTGCCACCACACCTGGCTAATTTTTGTATTTTTAGTAGAGACAGGGTTTTACCATGTCGGCCAGGCTGGTCTCGAACTCCTGATCTCAGGTGATCCGCCTGCCTCAGCCTCCCAAAATGCTGGGATTACAGGCCTGAGTCACCACAGGCGGACTATTTTCTTTTTATTTTTAGATTTTAAAATTTATTTTCTTTTTCTTCTTACCTTTCTTATTTTTTTCCTTGAACCAGAACCCAGCTTGATTTCCCCACAAATGTGCAATTGATAGACCTACTGTAGAGTCTTCTTTATAATAACTTTTTACTTTCAAAAAATAAAGGCATTATTTACCTGCAGGAAAATTTATCCTATCTAGTGTACAGTTCTGTGATTTTTTTTCTTTTTTTTTTTTGAGACAGGGTCTCGCTTTGTTGCCCAGGCTGGAGTGCAGTGGTGCAGTCTTGGCTCACTGCGGCCTCAACCACCTAGGCTCAAGCGATCCTCCCACCTCAGCCTCCCAAGTAACTGGGACTACACTACAGGCAGATGCCACCAAGCTTAACTAATTTTTTCTATTTTTTGTAGAGATGGGTCCTCATTATGTTGCCTAGGCTGGTCTTGGCTGAAGCGATTTGGCCAGTTCAGCCTCCCGAAGTGCTGGGATTACAGGTATAAGCCACCGCACCTGGCTGGCCGGGTTCTGTATTTTTTGACAAACGCACAGTCATCTAACCACCACCACAATCAAGGTTTAGAACCATTCTATTAATTGTCTTCCCAATTTCCTGGGGACCCTTTGTAGTCTACCCTTGTGCCCACCCCCAGCCTTTGGCAACCACTTAACTGTTTTCTGTTCCCATAGTTTTCCCTTTTTCCAAAGACCATACAAATGGAATCGTATAACATGTACCCTCTGAGTCTGGCTTCTATAATTCAGCATGATGCTTTTGAGGTTCATCTACATCATCGTGTGTATTAAGAGTTCTCAGCTGGGCGCGATGGCTCATGCCTGTCATCCCCGCACTTTGGCGGCCAAGGCGGGTGGATCACCCGAGGTCAGGAGCTCAAAACCACTCTGGTCAACATGGTGAAACCCTGTCTCTACTAAAAATAGAAAAATTAGCTGGGCATGGTGGCAGGCACCTGTAATCCCAGCTATTCGGGAGGCTGAGGCAGGAGAATTGCTTGTAAACGGAAGGTGGAGGTTGCAGTGAGCCAAGATCATGCCGTTGCACTCCAGCCTGGGTGATAAGAACAAAACTCCGTGTCAAATAAAAAAAAGAGTTCTCATCTTGTTACTGGTGAGTAGTATTCCGTTCTACAGATGTACTGCTGTTTGTTCAATCTTTCCTCAGTAGAGGGGCATTTAGATGGTTTTCCATATTTTGGCCTTCATGAATAAAGCCACTGTAAATGTTCTTGTACAGGTTTTTGTGTTTTTATTAAATAAAAAGTTTTTATTTCATTTGGGTATATTTCTAAAAGTGGGATTTTTGCTTTATTTATTTATTTATTTACTTATTTATTTATGTAGAAACGGGGTCTTACTGTGTTGACCAGGCTGGTCTCGAACTCCTGACCTCAAGCAATCCTCCCATCTTGGCCTCCCAAAGTGCCGGGATTATAGGCATAAGCCACCATGTCTGGCCAGGATTGTTGAGTTGTATGATAACCATAGGTTTAACTTTACCAACAAACAAACAAACAAACCTGCCAAACTGTTTCCAAAGAAGCTGTACTGTAGGAGGCTGAGGCATGAGAATCCCTTGTACCCAGGAGGTGGAGGTTCCAGTGAGCCAAGATTGTGTCACTGCACCTCAGCCTGGGCAACAGAGCAAGAATCTGTCTCAAAAAAAAAAGAAAGAAAGAAAGAAAAAAAACAACCAAAAAAGCTGTACCATTGTGCATTTCCACCAGTGTATGAGAGTTCCAGTTGCTCTGCATCTTAGCCAGCACTTGATGTTGTCTGTGTCATTTAGTTTATTTTTATTATTTTAACCATGCTGAAACGAATTTTAAAAGTAAAAGTGGCTGGGCATGACGGCTCACGCCTGTAATCCCAGCACTTTGGGAGGCCGAGGCAGGCGGATCACCTGAGGTCAGGAGTTCGAGACTAGCCTGGCCAACATGGAGAAACCCCCGTCTCTACTAAAAATACAAAATTAGCCAGGCATGGTGGCGCATGCCTACTCGGGAGGCTGAGGCAGGAGAATTGCTTGAACCTGGGAGGCGGAGATTGCGGTGAGCTGAGATTGCACCATTGTACTCTAGCCTGCGCAACAAGACTGAAACTCTCTCAAAAAAAAAAAAAAAAGAAAAGAAAAGTGACCATGGATAAAAGTTAAAATTTATAACTCAGACTCTAAGGCCCTGTGTGAACTGAGCCCTGCCCATTTCACCAGGCCACTCTCTGTTCTCCAGTCTCCTTTCAGGTCTGGCTACAGGGCCTTTGCACATGCTGTCTACTCTACTCAGGATGCCATTCCTGCTTTCTGCCTGGCTTATGCCTATTGTCACATGGATCTCGTCCTAAAGGCACTTCCTTGTGGGTATGCCTAGATTCTGTTTCCTCCTTACATGTTTTCGTATCTGCCTTTCTTATTTACCACAGTGGTTCTCAACTGGGAGTGATTTTGCCCCCCAGGGGCCATTTGACAATGTCTGGAAACATTTTTGGTTGTTACAACCAGGGTAAGAATGCTACTGGCATCTAGTGGGTAGAGGCCAGAGATGCTGCTAAATATCCTACAATGCCCGGAACAGCCTACATGAATGATCCAGTCAAAATTTCACTAATTTGGAGGTTGAGAAACCTGTATCACAACGTAATCAACTAATTGCTTTTAATGGCTGCCTTCCTGTTCCCATCTCACTCCCCCACTTCCCCATCTAGGCTTCCCTTACCCCATCCTCACCATGTGTATTTAGTTGTTTAATGCCTCTTTTTCCTGCTAGAGTATACAGCCTAAGGGGCAAGGATTGTGTCTGTCTTGTGTTCTATATATTGCATATCATAGGTGCTTAATAAATATGTCGAATGAATAAAAGAGCAAATGAAAACTATCTTTCATAAAGCATATCTTTAAGGACACCAGAAAGCTTTCCTCTTGACTTCTGTCTCGGTAACTCTAAATATTATTTGGAAAAAAAATAAACGAGGGGGTGGGGAGGAGGGAGAGGGAGAGAAAAGGAGAGAAGAGGAGGACAAGGAGAAAAGGAAGAGGGAGATAGAGAATACTGTCTTTGTAGACTCAATCTGAGCTGGAATTCCAGCACTTAACTGTCACATAGTCAAGAGCAAGTCACTTTCCCTCTCTGAGCTTGTTTTTCTCATCCGTGCAATGGGAATCAGAAAACGAAAGTAACTGTGCTAATGGCTGGCAACTACCCTGCACTTTATAAATGTTAGTTTTGTTCCTTTCTTCCTTTCCCCTCCTTCTCCTAAGTTTCCTGGCCAGCATCAGTGCTCACTCATCCTCCTCAGCCCACTCAAGAGAGCTGCCTGAAGCTAGATGGACAGTTCTATAAATGCCAGTGACGTATACCCAACCTCCAGCACCCGCATCTCTCTGCCCAGAGTCTGTGTGCTTCATGTACGCATGGCAGGTCACATGTGTGGGAAGGGAAGTGTGCTGGAGTTGATGGCCCCAGGCATCACCTTCAACCGCTGAGAGTGGTCATTGCGGATAAATAGCACAGCTTCCCCAACCCTTCCTGAGACAATCCTGTGGTATACTCCACATCATCCCCTGAGGGCCCCTCTGGGACTGCGCCCCAGTTGCCCATAAAGGTAACTAGCTCTTTTTTTTTTTTTTTTTTGAGACAGAGTCTTGCCCTGTTGCCCAGACTGGAGTGCAGTGGCACGATCTTGGCTCACTACAACCTCTGCCTCCCGGGTTCAAGCGATTCTCCTGCCTCAGCCTCCCAAGTACCTGGGATTACAGGCACCCACCATCATGCCTGGCTAATTTTTGTGTTTTGTTTCACCATGTTGACTAGGCTGGTCTTGAACTCCTGACTTCAGGTGATCCACCCTCCTCAGCCTCCCAAAGTGCTGGGATTACAGGCGTGAGCCACCACGCCCGGCCATCTGCCCAACTTCTAACTGGTAGCATGTGCATCTTTTTCTATGAGTTTTTTGGGGTTTTTTCTTCTGGTTGTCGGAGTCAAGCAGTCTAAAGGAGGTTGGAGAATGAATATTCCTTCTCTTCTTTCCAGCTGCCTTCAACCAAGGAATGGATAGAGGTGGTGTATAAATACCCCAGCTTCCTGATTGTTTTGCAGTGGGCAGGTCTATGCAAACTTACCGCAAAGTCCAAGGAAGCTGAGAGGCTGAAGAGATGATGCTGACATACTCAGTTCCTTAGAAAGAAACTTTTAATAGAAACTTAGAAACAGATGCCACGTCTGTGTCTCCTGTGGTGGCCAGACAAGATGGTGGATCCCCACTCCATTATCTCCCAGACCCAGGGCTTCTATACCATAGGAGAGGGGTGGTTCAGAAGGGATGTGTAGAACAGTTGAAGTAAGATAACATCAAGGTTGTTTGACCTAAGGACAGGATATAGAGTCAGAACCTGCTCTTACACAAGGAATAATAGATAAACTAGAAGTCTTAGAGGGCTTCTTGGAACAGGGGTTAATCAGAAGCCAACATGGTGGATTGGCTTCCAAGATGGAGTTGCTTTAGCCTCCCCGCTGATCCTTCAGGTAACATAACTCTGAGACATGTATTCTATACAGGTGGAATTAAGCTTCACTTGCCTAGGGCAGTAACTGTCTTGATAACTTGCTTAATATTGGTTGTCCTCCTTTCCCTGGGTCTCTTTTCTTCTCTACTCGTATTTCTTTTGCCTTCCAAAGAAGTGATGTGTCCTTGAGCCTTTGTCTCAGGGTCTGTATCTACAGAATCTAAACTAAGATATGAGGTGTGCTAACAGGGGATTCCAAACTAAGACACTTATCAATTAGATCCAATTGCAAATGGTCTTGCTTTAAATCTCCCCAAAAGAACAGAATGGGACATGCTGTTCTTCAACTAAACAGCACTCCTGTTTACCATCTGGGGCCAAACCACGGGGCTCCTATTCCCTGAGTGAAAGGACCTCATCTTCCCATGGCATTCAGAAGCCTCACACCCCACCTTTTGGTACATAAATCACCCCCTTTATTTCACATGAATATCTTTGTTGTATTTTGCAGAAAGTTACCCTTACTGAAACACAGAGGACGCTCTGTTGGTAGCTTTGGAAATGGCCCTTGGGGCTCCAGCTGGAAGCATCTCTTGTTCTTGTTCCTATGTAGTTACTTTCTGGGGATAGTCACACATGTTGAATGTTGGCAGGGAAGAGTTACCCTAGTCCAACACTTTCATTTGCCAAAAATAAGTTTTGCGGATGGCTGATGGGAAATCCCACAGTGCCTACCAATGGTATCATGCTACTTTATGCTATTTTCTGAATGTTCTTTCATTTTATAAGGTGAATATAATGGATATTTGCTGATTTGGGGCCACCCTGAATCTACGGCACTCTCTTCCATGCCAAGTAACCTGAGTTTCCATTTGGGAACCACCCCTTCTGGAAGTTCGCTCCATCAGGAAGTTCCCTTGAGCCTGTAACCCAACAAGGAGCATGTGACTTAGCACCAACCAACCAGAGCAGTGGAGGTACAATAACTATGATGATTGGCTAGGCACAGTGGCTCACGCCTGTAATCCAGTGCTTTGGGAGGCCGAGGCGGGTGGACCACCTGAGGTCAGGAGTTCGAGACCAGCCTGGACAACATGGTGAAACCCTGTCTCTACTAAAAATACAAAAATTAGCCAGGTATGGTGGCGGGAGCCTGTAATCCCAGCTACTTGGGAGGCTGAGGCAGGAAAATTGCTTGAATCTGGGAGGTGGAGGTTGCAGTGAGCCAAGATTGCGCCACTGCACTCCAGCCCGGGTGACAGAGCAAGACTCCGTCTCAAACAAACAAACAAACAAAAAAACTAAGATGATTGGCTTAGAGATGGGTATGTGGTACAGATTGGTCCAATCAGAGGTCATCTCAGGATTTGTTTGGTAGCCACTAGGAAGGCATGCTTTCTCTTGCTCCTCATGAGCTTAGAGTGGTTGGGGAGCTAACAAATGCACTTGGCTAACTGAACATCTCCATTCCAGAGCTGTTTATTCCCCCAGCTCTCCTGTTGGGTCACCACGGTCTACTGTGTCCCTTGACTGAAGGAGGTCACAGCTTCTGTCAGGTGGCCTCTCTGTAGAGCTCCCTCTCTCTGGACCTGGAGACCACTTCTTCCTTTGCTCCTCCAGGCCACTGTTACTATGTGGGGGTGCTAAGGACCCCTCTGTTACTATCTAGCTGTGATAAACTCCCTTTGTTACTATCGCTGGAGTGATGCAGCATCCCTGGGTTCTGTAAACCCCACCCACATTTTGTTGTTGTTGTTGTTAATTGTTTATTTATCAAGAGAAACTATTTCTTTTTTCTTTTTCTTTTTTTTCTTTCTTTTTTTTTTTTGAGACAGAGTCTCGCTCCATTGACCAGGCTGGAGTGCAATGGCCCGATCTTGGCTCACTGCAACCTCCGCCTCCCGGGTTCAAGTGATTCTCCTGCCTCAGCCTCCTGAGTAGCTGGGATTACAGGCACATGCCACCACACCCGGCTAATTATTTTTTGTATTTTTAGTAGAGATGGGGTTTCATCATATTGGCCTGGCTGGTCTCGAACTCCTGACCTCGTGATCTGCCCTCCTTGGCCTCCCAAAGTGCTAGGATTACAGGAGTGAGCCACCGCACCCAGTCAAGAAACTATTTCTTTCTTTCTTTCTTTTTTCTTTTCTACATTTTTTTTTTTTTTTTTTTTTTTTTTTTAGACAGTCTGGCTCTGTTGCCCAGGCTAGAGTGCAGTGCTGCGATCTCAGCTCACTGCAACCTCCACCTCCCAGGTTCAAGCAATTCTTTTGCCTCGGCCTCCCAAGAAGCTGGTATTATAGGCATGCCCACCATGCCTGGCTAATTTTGTATTTTTAGTAGAGACGGGGTTTCGCCGTGTTGGCCAGACTGGTTTCGAACTCCTGACCTCAAGCGATCTGCCTGCCTCAGCTTCCCAAAGTGCTGGGATAACAGGCGTGAGCCACCGCGCCTGACCAAGAGAAACTATTTCCTAGCTCACATATTCATTCATGTTTCATAGTTCAGGAACACAAGTCAGTGACAAACTTCTACGTATTTCAACTCAAAGAAACTCTTCATATTCCAAGATCACTTTGTACTCTGAAAGATACCAGCCTTCCTCATCTCAAAATCTTTTATGGAATCATAATTTCTGTAGAAATCTGCGTATGCCTTCTTTCTTGTTTCGGCCATAGCAATCTTACAGAAAGCTGCAACCACCAGGGATACCATGAATGCTCCAACAATATGAAATCACAGACGCTTGGCCAGAAGGCTATGCATCGGAGGTTTTGTCAAAGCACCAGAAGCCATGGTAGTTACTGTCCTTGATAGGTATGTAAACCTCAACACCAACATCCTTCCTGGCTGTTGGAGAAACGGACGGTCCCCACCTACATTTTATAGACAGTCCATTCATAAAACTCTCCTCTTGCCAGGGCATGGACTGATGTGAATCCACCTAATAGCCCTAGGCAATAGGTGCCTTTATTGTCATCCCCGTTTTACACATCAGAAACTGAGAGACAGAGAAGCTAAGTGAGCTGCGTAAAAGCCACGGAGCTAGTAATTGGTGGTACTGATACGGGAGTAGGGGCAGGGAAGTGCTGCGAAGGGAAGGGCGTGGTCCCTGGGTAGGGCTTCACCCTTGGGCCTGTGCCCACGGACCTAGGTGAGGACAGGCATTTCTGTTTTCCTGCACAAATGTTGCATTTCCCAAGACCACCTTGGCTTGCCACGCCCCCATCCCATGCCTATAGAAACCCCCAGACCCTAGCAGGCAGAGACACAAGTGGCTGGATGCCGAGAAGAACACACTGGTGGAAGAAGACACAAGAGACGGCCAGGTGCGGTGGCTCACGCCTGTAATCCCAGCACTTTGGGAGGCCAAGGCGGGCAGATCACTTGAGGTCAGGAGTTCGAGACCAGCCTGGCCAACATGGTGAAACCCCATCTTTACTAAAAAAAAAAAAAGATACAAAAAAATTAGGCGGGCGTGGTGGCGGGCGCCTGTAGTCCCAGCTGAGGCACTAGAATCGCTTGAACCCAGGAGGCAGAGGTTGCAATGAGTCCAGATCGTGCCACTGTACTCCAGCTTGGGTGAGAGAGTGAGACTCGATCTCAAAAAGAAAAAAAAAAAAAGACACAAGCGACTAGACCTAGAGAAGAAGCAACTGGCACAAGAGCACACCATCAGGCACTGGCAGATGCCGGCAGGCCATCGACGGGTGGAACAACGTGGAGTTTGACTGCGGTGGTCGGAGGAGAGCCTGGGCCACTCAGCGGCCCAGGTCCAGGGGAAAACCACCTTCCCACTCCATCCCCTTCTGGCTCCCCCATCTGCTGAGAGCTACCTCCACTCAATAAAACCTTGCACTCATTCTCCAAGCCCACGTGTGATCCAATTCTTCAGGTACACCAAGGCAAGAAACCCCAGGATACAGATAGCCCTCTGTCCTTGAGGTAAGGCAAGGGGTCTAATTGAGCTAACACAAGCTGTCTATGGACAGTTAAACGAAAAGAGCACCCTGTAACACACACCCACCGGGGCCTCAGGAGCTGTAAACATTCACGCCTAGACACTGTGTGGCCAGAGTCCCACAGCCTGCCCGTCTGCCTGCTGCCCCTAGGGGTTTTGAGCAGCGATGCACTAAGGAAGTGAGCCACACCCCCATCGCATGCCCTTCGAGGAAGATAAGGGAACTTTTCCTGTGTCAGTACCAGTGTTTGAACCAAAGTCTGTCTGGCTGCAGAAACCATATTCTTCACCAGTGCGTAGGCCTTGGTACGTTAGAAATGCGGGGAGAGGGACCAGGTTGTGGATTCACTCCTAACTCATCATTAACCTGCTGAGGACCTCAGTTTCCTCATCTTTTTGGTTAAGGACCAGTCCAGGAGTTGCACACTGAAATGCCTACAGGGATCAAGAAGTGACATAAATGAAGGGAATGAACTGTTCCATTGTTATGAAGAAACGTATTTTCTTGGTTTTTTTTCTTTTATTTTTCGAGACGGAGTTTCACTCTTGTCGCCCAGGCTGGAGTGCAATGGTGCAATCTCAGCTTACTGCAACCTCTGCCTTCCTGGTCCTGGTTCAAGCGATTCTCCTGCCTCAGCATCCTGAGTAGCTGGGATTACAGGCATGTGCCACCATGCCCAGCTAATTTTGCATTTTTAGTAGAGACGGGTTTTCTCCATGTTGGTCAGGCTGGTCTCAAACTCCCAGCCTCAGGTGATCTGCCCGCCTCGGCCTCCCAAAGTGCTGGGATTATAGGCAAGAGCCAGCACGTCCCAGGCCTTTTTTTTTTTTCTTTAAGCATATGGCCCTCTTAGTCTATCTTTCCTTTCTCCATTAGCATAGAGAACTGGGCACAGAGACAAATCATTTAGAAACTGCACTTGGCTGACAGTAACAGAGACTTGATTTCAGTGACTTAAACATATTAGAGATTTATTTCTTTCACATAAAACCATGTCTGAAAATCTGCATTCCAAAGAACAGATATGGCAATTCTATGATGTTGTCAGGGATCCAATTTCCTTCCATCTTTAGCATAGAACCTCCCTCCTTGAGGTCACAGAATGGCTGCTCAAACTCCAGCCATCATGTTTCTATTCTAGGAAGATTGGCAAGACACCAAAGGGCTTTCTTGGAAACCCCAACGTCAACTTCCACTTATCATGCATTGGCCATTCAATCGGGCACTACTGACATTTTGGACTGCATAATTCTTTGTTGTGGGAGGGAGACCTGGGGATTGGAGGGCTGTCTAGCAGCATCCTGACCTCCACCCACCCACCAGATGTCAGTAAAGCACTCCCTGCCTCCCTCCCTGCCCCTGTTGTGGTAACCAAAACTGTCTTCCAAGACTTTGCTAAATGTCCTCTGGGGGACAAAGTCACCTCTAACTGAGAAACACTGGGCAATTCTTAGCTTCAAGAGAAACTGGGAAATGTTATTTCAAAATGCATTGCCAATAGTGTAGGAGTTTCTATAAGTAAGAAAGAAGTAGAGGTTGGACATATGGATGGCAAATAACAGTCTTGCCCCAAGAGAACTCATTCAATTTCCTTTTAATTCTACTTAAACAAAAACAGTGACCCAAGAGTGATGATAAACAGTGTCAGGCTATAATAGGGAAGGGTGGGGACTGTGGCACACTGAGAGCCAAGGACCCATCTAAAGGAGGTACAGGATTTTTGTGAGCAGCATTTTACCCATAAGATACAAGTTTGCAACGTTTAGATTTAGTCTATACAATTTCAAAACATGTACTATGGAAAATTTCAAACATCATCTACAAAAATAGAGTCATATAACTAACTCTCCAGTATCCACCTTCAGCAATTATCCACATTCATTTTGTCAATTTCATCATAAGCCTTTTGTCGCTTCACCAGTAGTTGATACTAAGTTGTTCTTTTTTTTTTTTTTTTTTTTTATGAAACCACCATGCTATTAGCACACCTTCCAAAATTAACAAGGACATCTTAGTATGAACCACATGATTTTTTTTTTCTTTGTTTCAGACAGAGTCTTGTTCTGTGGCCCAGGCTGGAGTGCAGTGGCACAATCTTAGCTCACTGCAATCTCTGCCTCCCGGGTTCAAGCAATTCTCCTGCCTCAGCCTCCCGAGTAGCTGGGATTACAGGCATGCGCCACCACACCCAGCTAATTTTTGTATTTTTAGTAGAGATGGGATTTTGCCATGTTGGCCAGGCTAGTCTTGAACTCCTGACCTCAAGTGATCTGCCTGCCTTGGCCTCCCAAAGTGCTGGGATTACAGGTGTGAGCCACCATCCGCGGCCTATTTTTATTTTTTTTAGAGAGGGTCTCACTATGTTGCCCAGGCTGATTTTGAACTTCTAGGCTCAAGCAATCCTCCTGCCTCGGCCTCCTAAAGTGCTAGGATTACAGGCGTGAGCCACCACGCCTGGCCGTTGATCACTTCTTCAAGGATGTAGCACATGCCTTGAATTTAGACCTGCAAGCACTTCAAGCTGGGCAGGAACTAGTGACTGCAGGGTTCCCACCCACCTCCTGCCATCTCCCTTGTGCTGACTCATTTTTGACCCTGAACTTGTTCATTCACCCAGGCCTTTGCTTTCTTTTGTGCAAAACAAGGAGAACAATTCCAACTCGCCTCCCGACAATGAGGCAGGAGCAGTGTAATTGAAGGACTGCACATGCCCTGTGCACATATTGAAGTGCTTAATAATTACCGCAAAAATAGCAGCAGTGATGAGGTGATTATAAGCCCCAGCAGAAGCCCCGCATAAACAAAGAGGTCCAGAAGGGGCTCTCATGTTCTTAATGTTCTGATTCTAGACCATCTAAGACCCACAGCCCACAGCCCTCCTGGCCCTGAATCCTTACATTTGCCTTCTATTAATACAGGAAGACGTTTTTGGTGGCCTGACAAGAGAAAAGATTCAAAGTCCAAATTCCCCATTTATGCCATTAAGGGAGAAAGATATTTTGCAGCTTGGTTCCTAAATTAGAAGATGATTTCCAAATCATCTTCTAATTAAATGTCTCCCTTTATCTCTGCACCATTTATATTGCTGACACAGCTTTGGAGCCGGGTGGTGCTCAGGGTCAAAGGGAGGCGGGGTGATACATTCTTTTTTTTTTTTTTTTTTTTTTTTTGAGACGGAGTCTCTATCTCTCACCCAGACTGACGCAATCTCAGCTCACTGCAAACTTCGCTTCCTGGGTTCAAGTGATTCTACTGCCTCAGCCTCCCCAGCAGCTGGGATTACAGGCATGCACCACCTTGCCTGGCTAATTTTTGTATTTTTAGTAGAGACGGGGTTTCACCATGTTGGCCAGGCTGGTCTTGAACTCCCGGCCTCAGGTGATCCACCCACCTTGGCCTCCCAAAGTGCTGGGATTATAGGCATGAGCCACCGTGCCCGGCCAGGTGATACATTCTTTAGTGCACACTTGGAGATGCCCAAACAGGCCTCTGGCTCCTGCCATGCCCTGCAGAGGACACTCTTAAAATATCTAGGGGACAGATGCTATTTTTGAGGTACAGCTTAAAGGCTGCCTTGTGGCCCCTACATAATCTGCCGTCACTCTGAGCTTGCTTCAAAATAGATCTTGCCTTGCCTTTTGTGCTTCCAGGAAACTTGGTTTCTCAGTTTTTACTTTCTTTCTTTTTTTTTTTTTTTTTGTCTGAGACGGAATCTTGGTCTGTCGCCCAGGCTGGAGTGCAATGGCGTGATCTCCGCTCGCTGCAAACTCCGCCTCCCGGGTTCACGCCATTCTCCTGCCTCAGCCTCCGAAGTAGCTGGAACTACAGGCGCCCACCACCACGCTGGCTAATTTTTTGTATTTTTAGTAGAGACGGGGTTTCACCGTGTTAGCCAGGATGGTCTCGATCTCCTGACCTTGTGATCCGCCCTCCTCGGCCTCCCAAAGTGCTGGGATTACAGGCGAGAGCCACCACGCCCAGCCTCAGTTTTTACTTTCACCACGAGTTAGATTTGCTGATTCTACAAGTCCATATAAATGGCATTAGACAGCCGAGCACCGTAGCTCACGCCTGTAATCACAGCACTTTGGGAGGCCGAGGAGGGCGGATCACAAGGTCAGGAGATCGAGACCATCCTGGCCAACACGGTGAAACCCCATCTCTACTAAAAATACAAAATTAGCCAGGCATGGTGGCGCATGCCTACTCAGGAGGCTGAGGCAGGAGAATTGCTTGAACCTGGGAGGCAGAGGTTGCAGTGAGCCGAGATCGCGCCACTGCACTCCAGCCTGGGCAACAGAGCAAGACCTCATCTCAATAAATAAATAAATAAAATGAATAAATGGCGTTAGACAATATGTACTCCTTGGTGTCTGGCTTCTGTTGCACAACAGAATGTCTGTGAGATTCATTTGTGTGGGCTGTATCAGCAGTTTGTTCATTTTCATTCTTTTAATATATGTGTGTATATATATATGCACACTAAAATAATGTGTACTAATAATATATTTAGACTATTTTAGTAGACTTCCCAGATTATATATTAAATAATATATTTGTATGTGTGTATATATATCTATACACATACATACATACATATATACACATACATATATATATATAGTAAACATCTATCCATTCTGCAGTTGAACACTTGGGCCACTTCCAGTTTTGAGTTATTATGAATAAAGCTGCTATGAACATTATTTTATTTTATTTTATTTTATTTTTGAGACACAGTCTTGCTCTGTTGCCCAGGCTGGAGTGCAGTGGCGCGATCTCAGCTCACTGCAGCCTCTGTCTCCCGGGTTCAAACAATTCTTCTGCCTCAGCCTCCCTAGTAGCTGGGATTACAGGCATACACCACCACGCCCAGCTAATTTTTGCATTTTTACTAGAGACAGTTTCATCACGTTGGCCAGGCTGGTCTCAAACTCCTGGCCTCAAGTGATCTGCCCACCTCAGCCTCCCAAAGTGCTGGGATTGCAGGTGTGAGCCATCGTGCCTGGCCTTTTATTTTTTATTTTTATGCCCTGCCCTTTTCCCACTCCCCACCCTCACCGTGACCCTAGGCGGGGTTGGGGAAGTGGAGAGAGAGGGGGAAGTTGCCACTCAGATGTTTATTGACTTCCCAACCTTAACACACCCCACCCTGGGGTACCCAAGCGAAATCTGGGCCCCTTTCTCTAGCCTACCCAGCTCAGTTGCCTCCATCACCAGCCATGTGGCCACGTAAGCCAGAAGTCGGCCTTGAGTCTTCCTTGAGTCTGCTGTTACCCCTCCTGGGCCACATCCAACTCATCCATTGCAATTTCAAACTGTCTTCAATCTGCCTGCTCGTTGTCACCACTGCCACCTCTCAGGTGCAGCCACCCACTCCCTGTCCCTCCCTCAGGGAACTGTCCAGCCTGCTAATCAGTCTCCTGACTTGCGTCTTGCCTTCCTCCAGTAGTTTCTCCAAATGGCAGCAAGATGCTCTTAAAATGGAAATCAGATCATCTTCTTTTGAATATCTTCCCACTGCATTTGGACTGAAGACCAGACTCCTAAGTGGTGATCTACAAGGTTCAGCAGCCTCAGGCCACCACTTGTCACATGTCATCCTTCCCAGGCACACTCTTAGATCCTGAAATACACCAACCTCTTTTTCAGCTTGGGGCCTTTTGCATATGCTGTTCTTCCCACAATCAGTTATTAGTCCATTGCATATCTTTCTAAGATGGTTTATGCATGTACAAGCAAATGTGAATATATATTCTGTTCCTCCCCACTCCCTTAAAATGTTATGCGTCCATGCTGTGTGTGAATAAATCTGTAGGATGAACTCCTAAAAGCAGAATTGCCTTGGTAACAGCTATGGTCATTTTAAACTTAATGAATAATGCCAAAGTCCTCTTCGTGTGGAATCGCGTCAGTTTGCGAGTGCTCATTTTCTGACACCCTTACCAACACAGTGGACTGTCAATTTGAGACTTTGGTTAAACCAGTGCAATGGTGGGGGCGGGGTGGTGGTGGGAAATGGTATCTCATTTCTCTTTTTATACATGAAATTGAGCTTTTTTTTTAGTTGGAGTTTCACTCTTGTTGCCCAGGCAGGAGTGCAATGGTGCGACCTTGGCTCACCGGAATCTCCGCCTCCTGGGTTCAAGCGACTCTCCTGCCTCAGCCTCCCGAGTAGCTGGGATTACAAGCATGCACCACCACACCTGGCTAATTTTGTATTTTTAGTAGAGACAGGGCTTCTCCATGTTGGTCAGGCTGGTCTTGAACTCCCAACCTCAGGTGATCCGCCCTCCTCAGCCTCCCAAAGTGCTGGGATTACAGATGTGAGCCACTGTGCCTGGCCAAAATTGAGCATCTTTTGGTATGCTTAGGAGCCATTTGCTTTTTCCTCTTTTTGATCTTTTTTTGACCATTTTCCCACTGAGTTGTTGGTCTTTTCTTTTCTTTTGAGACAGGGTCTCGCTCTGATGCCCAGGCTGGAGTGCAGTGGCATGATCACGGCTCACTGCAGCCTCAACTTCTTGGGTTCAAGTGATTCTCCCACCTCAGCCTCCCCAGTACCTGGGACTACAGGCATGCATCACCATGCCAGGCCAATTTTTGTATTTTTTGTAGAGATGGGGTTTTGCCATTTTGCCCAGGCTATTCTCGAACTCCTGGGCTCAAGCAATCCACCCACCTTGGCCTCCCAAAGTGCTCGGATTACAGGTGTGAGCTACCACGCCTGACCTAAAACATTTGTTAATTTGCCCTTCTTCTCTCACCCTCTAAGATGTTAGCTCCTTGAAGGCAGGGACCACACACATCTTGTTCACCATTGTATCCCCAGCAGCTTCCACAGTGCCTTGCACACAGGAGGTGTTCATGGTGGACATCTGTAGTTGTTTACACCTTCTTTTTTTTTTTTTTTTTTTTTGAGGTGGAGTTTTGCTCTTGTTACCCAGGCTGGAGTGCAATGGCGCAATCTCAGCTCACTGCAACCTCCGCCTCCTGGGCTCAAGTGATTCTCCTGACTCAGCCTCCTGAGTAGCTGGGATTACAGGTGCACACCACCATGCCCAGCTAATTTTGTATTTTTAGTAGGAACAGGGTTTCACCATGTTGGCCAGGCTGGTCTTGAACTCCTGGCTTCAAGTGATCAACCCACCTTGGCTTCCCAAAGTGCTGGGATTACAGGCGTGAGCCACCGCACCTGGCTACTTCTAGAAAATTTTTATGCCTATGCGAGTATATTTATATGTACATGCCAACATATTGTTTCACTTTCATTTACAAAAATGATTCTGCTATGCATTCTGTTCTGTCCCTTCACTTTTTCATTTAGTAATATCCTCAACCAATGACTCAGAGGAAAATGGATGACGGATAGGTACACACAAGTACACAGAAAAGGAAATACAAATAGCTCATAAACATGTGAAAGGATGTTCAACTTCCTTTATAATAAGAAAAATGCAAATTAAAAGTACACAGAGATCATTTCTCGCCTATCAGATTGGCAAAAATCCAAAAGTCTGATAACACACTGTGTTGGCAAGCCTGCAGGCAAAAAAAAAGCACTTTTGTACCTTGATGGTGGAGGTGGAAATTGGCACAGTCCTATGGAGGACAATTTGACCATATCTGTTGAAATGACAAATATATATACCCTTTGACGCAGCAGTCACAGCTTCTGAAAATGTATCCGTCAGATATTCTTGCTCAAGTGCAAAATGACATATATCTGGGGTCATGTTTAGAGCAGAGGTTTATTGTCTATCTCCCTCATTAGAAGGGAGGACCTATGAGGGCAGGAAACTTGTTGATCTTGCTCCCCCATGACTGTCCCAGCTCCTAGCACTGTCCTTTGAACATAGTAGATGTCACAAAGACACCCCTCACTCAATATCTACATGCTCTTCTACCTTTCCCAGCCTTCCTTGCAGTAAGGTTGGAAGTACATGGCTCATTTATGCCCAATGGGATATGCAAAAGTGATGGAAGCTACTTCCAGGTCTGGCCGTCAAAAAATTCCATGTTACCTTCTAGCTCTCTTTTTGCCTACAGTGCTCATCTCTAAGACTTCCTGTTCCAGATAAAGAAGGTGAGGTAGGAGATCAGTAGGACTTATTTTCCAAGCACAAATCACAGCCCTGCTGATCAAAACAGGATGCAGTAAAGAAACTCGCTGAAATAAGCAGATGGTGACAAAAGTGACCTCTAGTTGCCCTCACTGCTCATTAGCATAAAGACACTCCCACCAGCACCAGGACAGTCTGTAAATGCCATGGCAATGACCCGGAAGTTACCTTATATAGTTCTGGGAACCCTCTGCCTCTTTTCTAGAAAATTCTGAATAACCCGCCCCTTCATTAGCATATAATTAAGAGTGGGTATAAATATCGGCAGCCCTGGTCTGCAGGGACTACTGCTCTGGGCTGTGGTCTCTGCTGCTGTTCTGGGCTGCTCTGCCTATGGAGTAGCCCTGCTCTATCTACGGAGCAGCCCCTCTGCTGCACACTGCTGCTCTAATAAACTTGCTTTCTTTCACTGTTGGCTCACTCTTGAATTCTTTCCTGAGTGAAGCCAAGAACCCTCCCAGGCTGAGCCCCGATTTTGGGATTCACCTGCATCAGCCTGTTCCAGATGGAGAAAAGTACTCAATTTGTATCATAATGCAAAAGCAAGAAATGAACCTTTGCTGTATTAAGTCACTGCAATGCTGGCTTTGTCCCTGCAGTATAGCCTATCTTATTCTGACGTAAGTACTGTAGTAGGTGCTCAATAAATACTTGTTGAATAAATGTAAGCTTTAATGATCATTCTTGTGCCCTGGATGAGCTACCATGTTACTGGGTTCATATTTAATACTTTGGTAGATAGCACAAACTGTCCTCCAGAAAGTTTGCATCATTTTTTTTGTTTGTTTTATGTTGTTTGAGACAGGGTTTCACCCTGTCACCCAGGCTGGAGTCCAGTGGCACAATCACAGCTCACTTCAGCCTTGACCTCCTAGACTCAAGTGATCCTCCCACTTCAGGCTCCCAAGTAGCTGGGACTACACTCATGCACCACCACATCTGGTTATTTTTTTTTTTAATTTTTTGTAGAGATGAGGTCTAGCTATGTTGCCCAGGCTGGTCTCGAACTCCCGGGCTGAAGTGATCCTCCCACCTCGGCCTCCTAAAGTGCTGGGATTACAGGTGTGAGCCATCGCACCGGGCCAGTTTGCGTTAATCTACACTCCCACCAACAGACATAATGATAACTCACACATAGAGATCTTGCTCTGCTCCAGGCACTATGCTCAGTGCTTTGTACATATGAAATAAATTCACGCCCACAACAGACCTATGTGGTAGGTACGATTATTGTCCCCATTTCACTGATGAGGCAATGGCAGCACTCGGAAGTTAAATCACTTGCCCAAAGTCACACAGCTGGTAGGAAGGGGAGTGTTTTTAAAATTACAAATTTCCAATATCCTGCTTCTTCAAATGAACTGGCCAAGGTCCAGGAATCCATTTTAAAAAGACTCCCCATATGCTGCTGATAGTCAGCCAGCTTTGGAAACCAGCTCCCTGGAGGACTTAAGTTAAAGGTGCCAAAGAGTAGGTTTTATTTATTTATTTATTTTTAATAGAGATGAGGTCTTGTTATATTGTCCAGGCTGGTCTTGAACTCCTGGGCTCAAGCAATCCTCCCACCTCCGCCTCCCAAAGTGCTGAGATTACAGATGTGAGCCATCATGCCTGGCCCAGTTTTTGTTATTTTTTTTTAATGCTGCTATAACATAGGGGCCTCCTTGGCAGGCATGTTCCTTTAGATGGTCTTAAGTATTTATTGAACAGGAATAAACTGATATAAGTGAATCAAACTTGTATACTTCCTTCTGTTAAAAAAAAAAAAAAAAAAAAAAGAAGGCCAAGTGCGGTGGATCATATCTGTAATCCCAGGCACTTTGGGAAGCCAAGGAGGGAGGATCACTTGAGTCCAGGAGTTTGAGACCAGCCTGGGAAACACAGTGAGACTACATCTCTAAAGAAAATTTTACAAAGAAAATTAGCCGGGCATGGTGGTGCACACCTATAGTCTCAGCTACTCAACAGGCCAAAGTGGATCACTTGAGCCAAGGAGTTCAAGGCTGCAGTGAGCTATGATCACACCAATGGACTCAGGCCTGGGTGTCAAGCAAGACTCTGTTTCAAAAAAACCAACAAACCAAAAGAAGAAGAATCAAGAAAAAGAGAAGAAAGAGGAGGAAGAGGAGGAGGAGGAGGAGAAGAAGGAGAAGAAGAAGGAGAAGGAGGAGGAGGAGAAGGAGAAGGAGAAGAAGAAGGAGAAGGAGGGGGAGGAGAAGGAGGAGGAGAAGAAGAAGGAGGAGAAGGAGAAGAAGGAGGAGAAGAAAAAGAAGGAAGAGGAGGAGGAGGAAGAAAAAGAAGAAAAGGAGAAGGAGGAAGAGCTTTATTTACGTATGCCAGGCCAACTTCTTTAGAGGTGTATTATTAGAACATAATTTCATCTGTGGGGCCCAGAGACATAAAATAAGAGACTGAAATATGATAAGCGTTTATTTGTTTTTCACAGGGATGTCTGAGCTGGGTGGTGGCTCTGTACCAGAAAGTTGTCAGAGGCTTGGGCCCCTAACTTGTTGTCCCATTCTTACCAGCATATTGGCCCCATCCAGAGGTCCAAATGGCTGATCACCTTGTTTGCTGGCCCATGTTCTGCTCACCTCTCATTGGCCATACCTCAGTCACATGGCCACTTCTTGCTGCAAGGGAGGCTGGGAAATGTAGTCTTTATTGCAACCAGCCGTGTGTTTCCACGGAGCGTTTACCACTATAGAAGGGAAAAAACTGATACTGGGGACAACTCTCAGACTCTACAACTGGAGGCATTATTAAAGAGCTTAGAATTTAGATTCTGGAACAAAATAGATTACTCATTCCCAATAACAGCACTATGCCATATGGTTTCAGAATTTTAGCTGACCATGACTGCCAATTTCAGGAGGCCCACTTGGCTGGTCTTGGGGTTTGTGGTATGCCTTATGGTTGTATAATGCAATAAGCACATGTGGGATCACAAACTAATCAACAGCAATAGATGCAAGCCAACAACATTTCTTTTTAAATTTCTTCTCAAGGGTGTCTTTGTCAGTGTCAGAAGAGAGGTTAATTAATATTTTGCTGATTATGTAAGAAGTTACATGTAGAAAAACCAAGATTTCTTTTGGCTCTAGGCATCTACGTTTTTTCAGCAGTATTTTAATTCCATAGATATGTTGGTGTCCAGGGAGGGCCTGAATCGCCTGCCCCTTATTCTAGTCCTATCTTCGGTATTAACAGACTATCCCTGCCCCCGCCACCACCTGAATACAACTTGATTCCAAATAAGGAAAGAAGGAAAGTGAACACAACTTATTCGTGGGACCCATACTAAGTCCTAGGCACTCAGCTGGGTGAATAAGCCTCCTTCTTGTGGTGGGTGACTATTGTGTTTACCTACCCGGCTCCCATTTCCTCTGCCTCTGTAACAGCATTACAGTTTTTGTAGAGAAGACTCCTGGCTCAGTGTCAGCTCACATGGTTTAGATGGGGCTGAGCCTACTTCTGGATTTAAATACAGGCATCTGACCCAGGCCTGGACAATCAGTGTGCTCCACTCCAAGGATTCAATTCTGTACTTTTTCCAGAACACTGGGAAAGATAAGTTTTTTTGTTTTTTGTTTTTGAGGTGGAGTCTTGCTCTGTTGCCCAGGCTGGAGTGCAGTGGAGCGATCTCAGCTCACTGCAACCTCTGCCTCCCAGGCTCAAGCTATTCTCGCGCCTCAGCCTCCCAAGTAGCTGGGATTGCAGGCACCTGCCACCATGCCTGGCTAATTTTTTTGTATTTTTAGTAGAGACAGGGTTTCATCATGTTGATCAGGCTGGTTTTGAACTCCTGACCTCAAGTGATCTGCCAGCCTCAGCCTCCCAAAGTGCTGGGATTATAGGCATGAGCTACCGCACCCGGCCGAAAGAGAAGTGTTTTCAGCTGGACTCGAAGCTTGTGCAGCACGGGCCTGGAGCCACTGTTGTCTACCTTTGCCATCATGTACTCATTCCTTCATTCAGCAAATACTTACTGAGCACCTACTATGTGCCAGGCAGTGTTCTAGGCACTGGGCTATAAAGTGGAAAAAAAAAAACCCAAAACCAAACCCACAAAATCCTTGCCTCTAAGGAGGGAGTTGACATTCTAATGGGGACAGGGATACAGAAAATAAACAAATAAACGTGAAATATGGTCAAAAGATGATAGGTGATATGGAGCAAAAAACAAAACAAAACAACAGCAAAGGCTGGGCGTGATGGCTCAAATCTGTAATCCCAGCACTTTGGGAAGCTGAGGCGGGTGGATCACTTGAGGTCAGGAATTCAAGACCAGCCTGACCAACATGGTAAAATCCCATCTCTACTAAAAATACAAAAAATTAGCTGGGCATGGTGGCGGACACCTGTAATCGCAGCTACTCTGGAGGCTGAGGCAGAGGAATTGCTTGAACCCAGGAGGTGGAGGTTGCAGTGAGCTGAGATCGTGCCACTGCACTCCAGCCTGGGCTACAGAGCGAGACTCTGTCTCAAAAAACCAACCAAACAAAAAACAAACAACAACAACAACAACCGCAAAAACCAAACAGGATAAGGAGGGCAGGAGTATGCAGGGTCTATGACATGTTGTCCAGGCTGGTCTCAAACTTCTGACCTCGGGTAATCCACCCGCCTTGGCCTCCCAAAGTGCTGGGATTGCAGGCTAGAGCCACTGCATCAGGCCAGTATATTTATTTATTTATTATTATTATTTTAGACAGAGTCTCGCTCTGTTGCCCAGGCTGGAGTGCAGTGGCGCAATCTTGGCTCATCACTGCAACCTCCGCCTCCTGGGTTCAAGCTATCCTCCCACTTCATCCTCCCTAGTAGCTGGGACTACAAGTGTGCACCATCATGCCTGGCAAATTTTTTTTTTTTTTGTATTTTTAGTGGAGATGGGTTTCACCATGTTGGCCAGTCTGGTCTCGAACTCCTGACCTCAAGTAATCCACCCGCCTCACCCTCCCAAAGTGCTGGGATTACAGGCATGAGCCACTGCATCAGGTCAGTTTATTTATTTATTTATTTATTATTTTTTGAGACAGAGTCTCGCTCTGTCACCCAGGCTGGAGTGCAGTGGCACAATCTCAGCTCACTACGGCCTCCGCCTCCTGAGTTCAAGCGATTCTTCTGCCTCAGCCTCCTGAGTAGCTGGGAGTACAGGCGCGTGCCATCACACCCAGCTAATTTTTGTATTTTTAGTAGAGACAAGGTTTCACCATATTGGCCAAGATGGTCTTGAACTCCTGACCTCGTGATCCACCCACCTTGGCCTCCCAAAGTGCTGGGATTACAAGGTGAGCCACAGCACCCGGCCCAGTATATTTATTTTTAAAGGAAACTGAATAACTCTACTGCATCAGTCAACTCGGGCTATGTTTTACTGCAATAACAAACAGCCCCAGCATCTCAGGAGCTTGTTAATGACAAAGGTCGATTTCTTACTCATATTGAGAATATGAATCCTCAGTTACTTTCTCATTATTTGTTGGTTGTGGGTCACTGCAGCTCTGGGCCGTATGTCATCTTTACTCTGATCCAGGTTAAAGGTGCAGCTCATTCCTGGGGCAGGCCATTCTCACAGCAGAGAGAAACCACATGACAAAGCCACTTCTCGAAAGCTTAGCTCACACTCTGTTGCCCAAAGGAAGTCACACAGCCAAGACTGACTTCAGCCGGGAGGGTCACCAGGGAATTGCCAATGGGATAAATACTTTGACAATAATACAATCTACCACATCTACTGTAAAGGGAAAACCAGCACCACTTGCTCTCAATAGAAGGTGACCACAAAAAGTAAATATTATGAAAACATGTAACTTTATTAAATTCTAGCCAAATAATTTGCCTTCTGAAGGCACTAAGTCTGAGGCCCACTCTCAAACACAAAGTTCGGAAGGGAGGCAGGTAAGTGTTAGAAAGGCGTTAACGTCATGTTCCTATCAAACTGAGACTGCCACCTAGATGCCATCAGAATGATTGACAGAGAATGAAATGTTATTTGATACTGGGGTGCTGCGCCCACCAAGATCTCCCCACGAATCCCCACTGGTACTTGGTCTATACTCCGGAAGACCCGGCTTCAGAATCGCTCTAGGGGAATAGAGAAGGAAACTCAGTGTCTGAGGGAGTGATGATAATGACAGCCACCTGTTAGGGGTGCCTCTACGTTGCACAATTTCATGAATGGGGCCCCTGAAGTTGTGCAACATGGCTGTCCTGGAGAGAATCTCTGCGGGTTACCTCATTTAATTCCCACCTCCGCTCTGCCAGATAGGCAGGATTACCTCCATTTCACAGGTGAAAAAACTGAGATTCAGGGAAGTTCAGTGCCTGGCTCAGGACCGCAGCTGGAGGGGTCGGGGAGAGGCTCGAACCCTCCGGCTTGAAGGTGTAGTTTCAGACTTGGCCACTTGGTGTCACTCTCTCCAAACTGTCGGAAGAACCTCTGAGCTGGCCGGTTTGTGGGGGACTCCGGGCCCAGCTAGTTGCACACTGATCCCCAGTCCGGCAAAGGGGCCCCTCCTGTCCTCCCTCCACCCTGTCACCCTTGCGGGGTGCAGAATTTCTGTCTGTTCCCTGTTTGAACTGGGTCTCTGAGTACGCCTGAGCCAAGTACTTCGCAGGCATGATCTCACTCGAGCCTGCCAGCAGCAACGTGGTCTCAGACTACAGGTGAGGAAACTGAGGCCAACGGCGTAGGAGCAACTTGCCCAGCTAGTAAGTGGCAGTCAGAATTTGAACTCAGATCTGAGTTAGAACCTTGGCGTTTTGATGCCCAGAAAGTGCATGGTAGGACAGTCGTATTAATTCTCGATTTTTCATAGAATATATTTCCAACCACCTGACCTCAGTCTCTGTAATGTCCTTGGCAATGAAAATAATCTGCCTGTTTAGAGAAGTGTATGTGTTTTTAGTCTTTTCTTTTTTTTCATGTGGAAGTTAGTTTTCCCCTGACTACCAAGAGAACACTGAGGTGTTTACTTACTTAATTTTTAAAAAATTATCTGAATATACCTTGATAATTACTTATTTTATTTTATTTTAAGACGGAGTCTCACTTTATCGCCCAGGCTGGAATGCAGTGGTGTGATCTGGGCTCTGCCTCCCAGATCACTTGCAACCTCTGCCTCCCGGGTTCAAGTGATTCTCCTGCCTCAGCCTCCTGAGTAGCTGGGACTACAGGCGAGCACCACCACACCCAGCTAACTTTTTTTTTTTTTTTTTTTTTTTTGTATTTTTAGTAGAGATGGGGTTTCACTCTGTTGCCCAGGCTGGTCTCAGACTCCTGGGCTCAAATGATCCTCCTGCCTCGGCCTCTTAGAGTGCTAGGATTTACAGGCATGAGCCACCACACCCGGCTGGTAATTATTTTTTAAAATTAGAAAATCTAAGTAAAAAGAACAAAATATAGCCAGAAGTGGTGGTGCATGCCTGTGGTCCCAGCTACTTGGGAGGCTGAAGCTGGAGGATCACTTGAGCCTAGAAGATCAAGGCTGCAGTGTGCTATGATTATGCCACTGTACTCTAGCCTAGGTGACAAAGTGAGACCCTGTCTCTGTATTTTTTAAAAAGAACAGACTAGGCACAGTGGCTCACACTTGTAATCCTAGCACTTTGGGAAGCTGAAACAGAGGGATCATTTGAGCCCAGGAGTTCAAGACCAGCTTGGGCAACTTAGTGAGACCTCATCTTTACAAAAAAAAAAATTAAAAATAAAAAATCAGCCAGGCATGGTGGCAAGTGCCTATAGTCTCAGCTACTCAGGAGGCTGAGCTGGGAGGATCACTTAAGCCCAGGAGGCAGAGGTTTCAATGAGTGGTGATCGCATCACTGCACTCCAGCCTGGGTGATAGAGCAAGACCTTGTCTCAAAATAAATAATTGACTAGAGAAATAATAAAAAAGAACAAAATAAAAGTCGCTTCTAATTCACATCAGCCACCCAGAGATAAGTGCTGTTGACACCTTGGAGCATGTTCTTTGAGGCATTTTTCTCTCTGTCATCTATCAATGCATTAAAAAGTTCAATTTTTAAAAACTAACAAGGAAATGTATTCATATGCAAAATTCAAAAGATACCAACAGATTTACAGTGGGTCTTCTCCCTCTAATCCTTAACCCCCACCCGCAGCTTTAAAACTCCAAGCTTCCCTCCCCAGAATCCATTCTGGTTATCATTTCTTGGGGATCATTACAGAGACATCCAGAACATAGATAAGCAAATATGTGCTTGGATTCCTGTACTCATTTCTCTAAATAGAAGCACACCACACACCCTGTTCTGCACTGGGATTTTGTTTTTTTCAACTTAGCAATGTACCTTGGCAGATCTTTCCAGATCAGCACTAGGAGAGCATTCTTTGCACATTCCATTGTCTGAATATAATAATTTATCTAACAAGTTTTCTGGTGATAGTCACGGAGGTATTTCCAGGGTTTTTCTGCAACAAACAATGCTGCAATTAGTATCCCTTTCACAGAAGTCTTTCCATGTATTCAGAGCTATTTCTGATGGATACATTCTTAGCAACTGAATCGCCCAGTCATAGGGCAGGTGCGTTTAAACATTTTGACGCTGGTTGTCTAAATGCTCTCTAAGGTTGTACCTACCAATTGTCATTTGCACCGGCAACCTACGTGAGCTCTGGTTTCCCCACATCCTAGCCAAGGTCAAGTATGATTGGACTTCTTGATCTTGGCCTTGCCGATAGGGGAAAAAGGTGTTCACCATAGTTCTAATCTACATATTCATTGTTTGTATGTTAGATTGGACATTTAAAAAATACGTTCAAAGACTGTTTATATTTCTTTTCTGGTGGCAAAGCATTCAAGTTGTTAGTCTATTTTTCTCTTGGATAATTGTCTTGTTGATCTGCTAGGGATTTTTATATACTAAGAAAATGAGGTATTTGTTTCTCATACATGTTATGAAAGTACATATTTTTAAAATATAGATATATCAGGCCGGGTGCAGTGGCTCACACCTGTAATCCGAGTACTTTAGGAGGCCAAGGTTGGAGGATCACTTGAGTCCAGGAGTTTGAAACCAGTCTGGGCAACACGGTGAAACCCTGTCTCTACTAAAAATGATGGCAGGTGCCTGTAGTCCCAACTACTTGGAAGGTTGGGGTGAGAGGATTGCTTGAGCCTGGGAGGTGGAGGCTGCAGTGAGTCGTGTTCACTCCAGGCTGGTTAATAAGCAAGATTCTCTCTCTCTCTCTCTCTCTATCTCTCTGCACACACACACACACACACACACACACACACAGATATAGATATATCAAACAGAAAATGAGATCTCATTGTATACAATATTTCTGAGGCCTGTGGTCATTTGATAACATATTGTGCTTCCTTTCCCATATCTGTATTTCTTTGCAGCAAAATTATTTGTTGATAGTGAAAAAAATCACTCTGAGTACACTGGAAATTCATCAAACACAAGTGGCTATGAATTGCTATGAACACAGCAATAACAAGTATCCAAGAGGAGGCTTGTGAAGCATCTCGTATGTTTCATCTGTTTATGCACTTAATTTAATCCTAAGCATCTCGTATGTTTCATCTGTTTATGCACTTAATTTAATCCTCCCAACGAAACTGCGACGTAAATAACATCATCTCCATTCCAGATGAGGAAACTGAGGCCCAGGAGAGTCATGGGATTTGTCCAAGGCCTCCCAGATGGTCAGTGGAAGATCTGAGATTCAAACCCACGTCAATTTGTCTTTGAAACATTGGCCACCGCCTTCCATGACCTTAAATTTCCACATTCCCAACTACTCTGGATTAAACATTCGGAAGGTTCGTCCTCATCCTCCCCTCCCACCACCCTGGGCTGGGAAGAGTCATGTAGTTTAGGGCCGGGCCACCAGGAGGCGCTAGGGACAGACACATTTCTTGCCTGTTGTGTGGGGCTGGGAGCAGGCTGGGGCCAGGCACCCTGGGACGGGGCACTACTTGGGGCCTGATGATCCTGAGGGCTGAGATGGCTCAGGCCAGAGGGAATGGCTCCTGCCACGTCTAGAGGGAATCACCTCTGGCAGCCTTCAGGGACTCCTAGATATCTGGCCATGGCTCGGCCCCTCTGGGGACTTGGATTCCTGTAGATCCGGGTTCCTCAGCCTCAGCACGTAGTACACGGGGCGGAGTACATGGGGCAGCAGAATCTTTTGCTGATCTGTCCTGAGCTTTGTAGGCTGTTCACAGTCTCCCTGGCTTCTACCCATAAGATGTTGGTAGCCCCTCCCCACCCAAGTTGTGACAACCCAAGATGTCTCTAGACATTGCCAAATGTCCCCTGGGGGGCACAGTTGCCCTTGGTTGAGAACCGCTGCTGTGGACGCTCAGGGTAGGCAGGTCAAACACATGACGGAAGCCAGTCCTGTGTAAGATAATAGCAGCTCACACCTAGAGGGCCCCACGGAGAGAAAATCATTGACACTGTGAGGCGGGGACTGACACCACCTCTGCTTTACACATGAGGAAACTGAGGCCAGAAACGTTCAGTGACTTGCACGAGGCCACACAGCTGGTATGTAGCACAGCCGGGGCTTGAACCCAGGCCATCAGGCTCTAGCATCTGTGCCCCTAACCACTCAGGCAAGATGCATTGCTGGTCCGTCGAATCCACAAGCGTATTCTCCATGGACACAAAGAAATACTTCTCTCCCAATTTCCTCTTTACCTAAGTTCATTTTCCACTTTTGATGAAGAGCCACCTGGAAGAGATTTTTCATTTTCCTTGTAATGGTACTGAGAAAAACACCAGCCCAAACTGCCACGATAAATGGCAGCGGACACAACCTCAATAGCAGGACTGCGTTGTGGAGCAGTGGGGACCATGAACACTCAGAGGCTCAGCCCCGTCAGTCCTGGTATATTATTTCCTGGTATGGGTGCTGGCCCAATTTTGCAGGAGAAATCAGAAATCTAGATTTTTAATGTGAAATTTCCTAATTTTAAAATAATGACAATTCAAAAAATTAAAAACCCTGTGAAGATCAAACAAAATATGTCTGCAGCCCAGTTTACCCTGATAACTGCCAGTTTGCAATCTTTCCAAAGGGCACATTCAATGTCCAGGAACAAACCCTGAAAGGTGAAACCCTCTTAGTGCCCTCTGCCTTTCACCATTATTTATTTAGTTAGTTCTTTTGTGTATTCAGTCACCCATTTATTCTATGCATGCATTCCACCCACCCAGTCATCCATTAATTCATTAATTTGCCAATCCGTTCATTCATCCCTCCATCCATTCATCCATCCCTCACCCACCCAACCATCCATCCATTCATCCATCCACCCATCTATCTGTTCATCCATCTCTCCAGCCATCATCTATCCTCCATCCATCCATCCATCCATCCTTCCTTCCATCCATCCATCCATCCTTCCTTCCATCCATCTGTCCATCCTTCCATCCATCCACCAACCCATCCATTCATCCACCCATCCATCCATTCATCCATCCCTCCATCCATCATCCATCTCTCACCCATCCGTCCATCCTTCCATCCACCCACCCATCCATCCATTCATCCGTCCCTCCACTCATTATCCATCTGTCACCCATTCATCCATCCATCCATCCATCCTTCCTTCCAGCCATCCATCCATCCACCCATTTATCATCCACCCACCCATTCATCCATCCATTCTTCCAGCCTTCCATTTGTTAACATCTACTTTAGTGGAAATGGAAAAAAAGATGACAAATCACAGACACCACAGACAAGGATAAAACCAAATGGTGTTAAAATTTGTGTGTGTGTGTGTGTGTCTCACTGTCACCCAGACTGGAGTGCAGTGGCACCATCATGACTCACAGCAGCCTCAACCTCCAGGGCTCAAGAGATCCTCCTGCTTTAGCCTCTTGAGTAGCTCAAAGTACAGGTGCATGACACCATGCCCAGCTAATTTTTTAATTTTTGTAGAGATGAGATCTCACTATGTTGCCCAAGTTGGTCTTGAACTCCTGGACTCAAGCAATCCTCCCGACTTGGCCTCCCAAAACGTTGGAATTATAGGCCTGAGCCACCACGTCCAGCCCAAATGGTATTAAGTTCAGACTCTGTCATTGATCAACTGGGCAACCTTGGGCAAATTATTACACCTTTTGAGCCTCAGTTTCCCCGTCTGTGAAATGGGGCTAACAGTAGTACCTTACTGCTTGCAGGCAGGTCTTCAGGGTTAGGCAGGTGAGGCGAGGTAACATATGTGAGTAGGGGCAGGTGGCGAGGCCCTTTTTTTTTTTTTTTGAGACAGAGTCTCGCTCTGTCGCCCAGGCTAGAGTGCACTGGCGCGATCTTGGCTCACTGCAAGCTCCGCCTCCCGGGTTCACGCCATTCTCCTGCCTCAGCCTCCTGAGTAGCTGGGACTGCAGGCGCCCACCACCACGCCCGGCTAATTTTTTTTGTATTTTTAGTAGAGACGGGGTTTCACCGTGTTAGCCAGGATGGTCTTGATTTCCTGACCTCGTGATCCGTCCGTCTCGGCCTCCCAAAGTGCTGGGATTACAGGCATGAGCCACCGCGCCCGGCCAAGGCCTTTTCTTTACAGACGCTGCCGTGCGACACGTGTTATGCTACAGGGAAACACAGGGCTGTGGCGTTAGGCAGGGTTGCTAGCTCCATCTTGGGGTCTGGGGAGTGGGGGCATGTCTTGCCGTGCCCAGAGTTGGGAGAGGAGTTGCTTTGTTATTAGTTGCCACAACTTCCCCTGGTCAAGCTGACACCCTAGCCCCGCCCAGCACACGATGGTTTTCCTGCTCTTGCTTAACTTCTAAAGGGCAGCTGACCACCCCGCCACACCCCACCTACCCCACCCCCTGCCCCAGTTTGTGGGAAAACTCTATGGAACAGAAAGGGCTTGCGGGTTCCTTCTCTAGATTCGTTGTTATTTTTTTCCCATTTAAATTGAAACCATGCTTATTAAAGAAGAGTAGAAAAAAAAACACATCAGACAAGAAAGAAGAAAAATTATTTTTTTGTCCCATCCTTCTGACAAAACCACACTAAACAGTCTGTTTCTTTCTTTTCCCCAAGCCAGGGTATTGGACTGTGTGTGTGTGTGTGTGTTGCATAGTTGTAAATCATTACTTTTCCACTCTTTACTGTTGTGTTTTTAAAAATTTTTCCATTGCAGATGATCCTCGACTAACAATGGGTTCATTTTAGGATTTTTCGAGTTTATTATGGTACAAAAGAGATAGGCATTTGGTAGAAATCATACTTTGAATTTTGAACTCTAATCTTTTATCAGTCTAGCAATACAGAATACAATAATTTTACATGAAATATTCAACATTTTATTATAAAATAGGCTTTGTGTTAGATGATTTTGCCCAACGTAGGTGAGTGTAAAGGTTTCATGCACCTTTAAGGGAGGCTAGGCTAAGCTGTGATGATGTTCAGTAGGTTAGGTGTGCTAAATGCACTTTTGACTTAATGATATTTTCAACTTACAGTGGGTTTATCAGGCTGCAGCCCCATCCCAAGTCAAGGAGCATCTGAATTAACTAAGCCTTTCCCCCCCATTGCTCATTTTCATGAGCATATTTGAAGGGCTGCACTGATTTAGCGTGCAAATGTGAAGTGAGCACCTGCTGCGTTCTGTGCGAGACAGAACAGGTGTAATGGCGCAGCCAACATTTACCGAGTGCAAACTCAGCACCAGATGTCTTTCTAAATACTTGTATTAAATTGCTTCTTCCTCACAACCACCCTGTGAGGTAGATGCCTTCACTATGCCCTTTTTCCAGATGGGAAAACTGAGGCCCAAGGTTGCACAGCTAAGAGGTGGAGCTAGCATTTTAATCCAGTAGGGTCATCCACAGGGCTGGGTTCTGGCCATGCTGGGCTACCTTGGGCCACCCGCAAACAAGTAACCCCAGAGTGACTGAAGCAGGGATGAGGAATGTGCAGGAGCATGTGATAGCCGCAAGACCATCCAGGGACATCAAGGAAGGCTTCCTGGAGAAGAAGGTGACATCTCAGCTGAGAGCTGAGAGCTGAGTAGGAGGTGGAAGGTGAGGGTGCTGCCAGCAGAGGGAGCAGCCATGCAGGGACCCCAGGTAGACATGGGCACCAAGTGTTGCCATGCTGGCACCACTGACCCTGCTGGTGGAGGTGAGCAGGGAAGATCACTCAGAGGCCATGGTCCCAGGAGCCCTGAGAAACCCTGGGAGGCCCCAAAGCATTTTAAGCTGGGACAAGGCATGAATGGGGAGGCCTTCCCCCTCCAGGCTGGGCAGTGCCCCTGCTCTGCCCCCACAGCCTGGCCATTCTCCATTGTAGTCCCCTGCACCCTGGCCAGTTTTTGCCTATTTATCCTCTCTCTTCCCTCCTCAACTGAAGCAAGTTCTAGAGGGTGGGAATCTGAACTGATTTGTTCACTTCTGTGGCCTAGATCAGAGCGGGGCAGTTACAATCCCCGGCCTGAGACGACTGGACATCACTCGGTGATGCTGTGTGGAGATGGTGCCAGTTCTGTCTGCCACGGCCTTGGAGGCAGGGCCCCGCTTGTGACCGTCGGCTCCTTGGGGCTCCACGGGATGTGTCTTCAGGTTTGCCAGGACTTTGCTCCAACTTGCCCGTGGCGTCCTGTTTGGTTTAGGAGAGGCCCCAGCAAATACTGAGCCCATGTTGCGCCTCTTGGCACTGTTCTCGAAGGCCCAGAGAAGTGGGTCTGTGTGGGGCCAGCTTCCCACTTCCTTCCGGTTCCCAAACCCGTCTGGAGCCCAACGCAATTCAGCTTCCTCCTCCAGCCACACCGCCTGCTCCCACAGCTGGAGACGGGAGACACTTGGGGCCGTGGCCCCTCCTTTGCTGGGGCTGAGGGCCCCGGGGTCACTGTTTACCCCCGGCCCCCACAGCCAAGCCTGCTATCTTATCAGCTCAAACACTTCAGAGTTCAGGCCAAGAAGCCAAAGTCAATTTTGAAAAAGTCTTTAAAAGGCCAAAACACAAACACCAGCAAGGGCGGGGTGGGCTGAGGGGTGAAGATGAGGTTGGGGAGGGGTAAACTCTCGGGTTACTTTACCAGATTGAAAAGGAATCAGTGATTTTCCTGGGCCCAAAGGTGCATGCAAGGACCATCACTGCAGCACTGCCTGCAGAAGCGAAAGACAAGAGCTGCCTGAGGTGTCCGTCAGTATTCTATGATTTTTAAAAAGAATGACTGTAGTCGCAGCTACTCGGGAGGCTGAAGTGGGAGGATTTCTTGAACCCGGGACTTAGAGGCTGCAGTGATCTAAGATCATGCCACTACACTCCAGCCTGGGTGACAGAGCAAAACCCTGTCTCAAAAAAAAAATGACCAGACACGGTGGCTCACGCCTGTAATCCCAGCATTTTGGGAGGCAGAGGTGGGCAGATCACCTGAGGTCAGGAGTTCGAGACCAGCCTGGCCAACATGGTGAAACCCTGTCTCTACTAAAAGTACAAAAATTAGCTGGGCGTGGTGGTGCACGCCTGTAATGCCAGCTACTCAAGAGGCTGAGGTAGGAGAATCACTTGAACCCAGAAGGCAGAGGTTGCAATGAGCCAAGATCAGGCCACTGCACTCCACTCTGGGTGACAAGAGCAAACCGTCGTCTTAAAAGAAGAGAGAGAGAAGGAGAGAGAGAGACCAGTTACTCTCTGAGCTCTTGATGCGTACACCTTTCTGTGCAACTAAAACATACACATACAATGTGTGATATGGAAACAGCTCCAAGATCAATTATAAAGAAGAAAAAAGAAAAAGCAAAGATATAAAGCAGTGTATTGAACTAGATCTTTTCTGTGTAAACAGGAAAGATGAAGATATAGCCCACATGCCTGTTTCTGCACAGAACATTTCTGGAAGCACTTACTAGGTACCTGGAAACACTAATTGGCTCTAGGGCAGCAGTCAGAGGGAGACAGACTTCTCTTTGTACACTCTTTGTACCTTTTGACCATCTTAAAACCATGTTGGCCAGGCGTGAGGGCTCACACCTGTAATCTCAACACTTTGGGAGGCCAAGGCGGGCAGATTACCTGAGGTCAGGAGTTAGAGACCAGCCTAACCAACATGGTGAAACCCCGTCTCTACTAAAAATACAAAAATTAGCAGGGCTTGGTGGTGCGTGCCTATAATCCCAGCTACTAAGGAAGCTGAGGCAGGAGAATCTCTTGAACCTGGGAGACGGAGGTTGCGGTGAGCCGAGATCATGCTACTGCACTCCAGCCTAGGTAACACAGTGAGACTCCGTCTCAAAAAAAAAAAAAAAAAAAAAAGAAAGAAAAGAAAATTTCTATATATAGAAATAAATAAACTAATAAGAATATTAGTGATTTTGTTCCAGCCAAATGGTCAATAACAAAAGGTGCAAATAGCAAAAGGTGGAGGTGGGGGGCGGGTGGTCGCAAAAGGTATAGTGACCTTCAGTGTAGATGAAATTATGGAAGACACAGCTCACGAAGCATCTTGGGCCTATCTAGATTCTTCTCAGTAGAGTTAACCACATTCAAACAGAGCTTTTAAAGTTTCCTCATTCTTATAAATCTGGCTGTTTAAAACGTACTTTCAAAACTTCCCGAGAATTCCATAAAGTAGAATCAGATCACTGTATAGATTGATTGGTTAATTCAACAAATACATATTGTGTTATGTGATGGAGGTGTAGCAACGAACAAGATAATCACGATTCCTCATGTCCTAGAGTCCGTGGGTCTAGAGGGAGTGCCAAGCAGATAACAAGTAAAGAGCAACAACAATGCAAAAAACAAATATGACCGTTTCAGAACCTGAGAGGCACCAGGAAGAAACTGAGGCCAGGGAATGGAACTGATGATGGCTCGTGTGGAGAGTGGTCGGTGAGGGGCTCTCCTCTCTGAGAAGGTAACCTTGAACAGAGACATGAGGGAGGAAAAGACACCAACCACAAGAAAATCAGGGAAAGGGTAACTCCAGGCAGCAGGAATAGCTAGGGCAAAAGCCCTGCGGCCACATTGAGCTTTGCTGTGATAGGAACAAGGATGGTGGCCAGTGTGACGTGGGCTTAGAGAGACAGCCAGAGAAGAATGGAAGAGCCAGATGGAGAGGCGAGCAGGGGCTGCTTCTGTGGTCTTGTGGGCTTGGTACAGAGTCCAGATGAGGAAACTGAGGCTCAGAGAGGTTAAGTAACTTGCCCAAGGTCACACATTTAACGATGGCTGAACCAGGATTCAGACTTGGGTTCCCAACTTCATACCCAGTCCTCTCAACACTCACCTCTGCCCATATGTGGCAAAAGCATTAAACATGTATTTCCAGACAGCACAGCCTGTGCTCTAAGAACACTGTGTGTGTGTATATGTGTGTGTGTGCAGGCGTGCATCTGCGTGTGTTTGTATGTGTGTTTTAATTGCAAGGAAAAGTACACACATTATACATAAAGAGCTCAGTGAATTCTCGCCAAGTGGACACATTTGTGGAATGAGCACCGAGATGTACACAGGACATTCCAGAAGCCCCGTTGATGTCTCTCCTGGTAAATCCTCCCCACCACTGCCCCCAAGATTAATGGCCGTCCTGAATTCTAACCCCATAGATGACTTTTGCTGGTTTTGAACTTTCTATAAAGGGAAGCACACGGTGTGTGCTCTTCCCATCTGGCTTCTTTCGCTCAGCATCCTGACTGCACAGCTTGTGGAGTTCCGGTCGACTTTGACTGCCACTCTGCGAGAGCGCGGGTGGACTCCCAGAGCGCTTCCTTCCCGTGAAGAAAGCCAGGAGAAAGCCGCTTGCCCAAAAGCAGTTCAAAGTACGTTGTTACGTGAAAAAATCAGGTACAAAACCATCTGCATAGCTCAATCCCATTTTTGGAAGGGATAAAAAAGGTCTCTTTTTATGTAGAATCAAAAATGATCCTGAAAAATATGTTAAATTTCCTCTCAACTGTGGTGCATTATAAACAGCAAATCCAAATAGCCTCTGGATGGAGAGGGGTCGTCTTGTGTTTGGGGCCATGTTGAACAAAAAATAGGACCTGCCAGCTACACTCACTTGCCATATGAAAATTGTCATTCTCAGCCGGGCTTGGTGACTCACGCCTGTAAATCCCAGCACTTTGGGAGGCTGAGGCGGGCAGATAACTTGAGGCCAGGAGTTTGAGATCTGCCTGGCCAATATGGTGAAACCCCATCTCTACTAAAAATACAAAAATTAGCCAGGCGTGGTGGTGCTCACCTGTAATCCCAGCTACTCTGGAGGCTGAGGCAGGAGAATCGCTCAAACCCGGGAGGCAGAGGTTGCAGTAAACCGAGACTGCACCACTGCACTCCAGCCTGGCCAACAGAGCAAGACTCTGTCTCAAAAAAAAAAAAGAAAAGAAAAGAAACGAAAAGAAAAAGATTGTCACTCTCCCCATCACCCTTTTTGGCCCACTGATGCACAGTGAAATTGCGTGAATTAAATGCCTGGAAGATACAATTCTACAAGATTCAAGTGTTATGTGGAGGTTTTTCCTGCGTGGTGGGGATGGCAGGTGGATTTTTTGTGTTTCTTATCTATTTATTCTAACTTTCCTTCCTTCCTTCCTTCCTTCCTTCCTTCCTTTCTTTCTCTCTTTCTCTCTTTCCTTCTTTCTTTCTTTCTTTTCTTTCTCTCTCTCTCTCTCTCTTTCTCTCTCTCTCTCTTTCTCGCTTTCTCACTTTCTCACTTTCTCGCTTTCTTTCTTTCTTTCTTTCTTTCTTTTCTCTCTCTCTCTCTCTCTTTCTTTCTTTCTTTCTTTCTTTCGAGACAGGCTCTCACTCTGTCAGCCAGACTGGAGTGTAATGCCGCAATCTTGGCTCACTGCAACCTCCGCCTCCCAGACTCAAGCCATTCTCTCACCTCAGCCTCCCAAGTAGCTAGGACTACAGGCACATGCCACCGTGCCTGACTAATTTTTGTGTTTGTTTTGTAGAGATGGGGTTTCACCACGATGCCCAGGCTGGTCTCAAACTCTGGGATTCAAACGATCTGCCCACCTTGGCCTCCCAAGGTGCTGGCATTACAGGTGAGGGTCACCACGCCCAGCCTTACTCTAACTAGCAAAAAATAAGAACAAGAATTCATATATATTAAATAACAACTGCAGCAGCAGCAGCAGCAATAAACTGACAAAACAAAAAGAAAGCATTTCTGTCCCCGTTTATGTGCTTCCAGAAGGTCAGCTAGAGAAAGGTCACGTCACCCCCATGCACTGAGTCGATTGCACAAGAAAGGGACGCCGACTCCTCCACATCCAGGGGATCATGCAGCCTATATGCGGTTTAAGGGGGGGCCCTAAAGCCAGAAGGACTGGGGTTCAAACCCGAGCGTTGCCCCTTACCAGCTGTGGCTTGGTTACTCTTCCTGCATAACAAACCCACCCCAGAACAGAGCGGTGTAAAGCAGCCATTCTACTCGCCTGGAATGATATCTCTCAGATCCTGTGGTCAGGAACGCAGACAGGGCACAGCAGGACAGCTTGTCTCTGCTCCACAGTGTCTGGGGCCTCGGCTGGGACAGCCTGAAGGCTGAGGGCGACTTGGTGGCTGGGATGCTGGCCTCGGTCGGAGAGTCTTCACTTGCGTGTCTGGCAGCTGCTACCGCAGCTGGGCCATCAGAAAGACACCTGTGTGTGACTTCTCCGTGTGGTCTCTTCACTTGGGCTGGTCTGGGTTTCTTCACAACATGGTGAGAAGGGGGAGTGACTGCTAATGGGTGTGAGGTTCCTTTTGGGGGCAATGCAAGTGTTCTAAAATTAGGTAGTGGTGATGATTGCACAACTCTGTGAATACACCAAAACCCACTGGATTGTGTACTTTAAATGGGTGAGTTTTATGGTATGTGAATTATATCTCAATAAAGCTGGGGGTTTTTTTTACAAAAAAAAAAAGTGAAGAAACAGATCATGAGGATGAGCGATGATGCTGTAAGCATGTTAAGACAACACGATGCACAGCTGGGTGCACTCCCTGTAATTCCAGCATTTTGGGAGGCCGAGGCAGGAAGATGGCTTGAGCCCAGGAGGCTGCAGTGAGCTATGATCTTGCCGCTGGACTCCAGCCTGGGCAACAGAGCAAGACGCTGTATCTTAAAAAAAAAAAAAAAAGAAAAAAAAAGAAAACACAATTTGCCACACTGTGTGAGGCACTATCTTTCTATGCCTCAGTTTCTTCTTCTGTAAAATGGGACTATTTAATAATCAAATGAACTCATAGGGTCTTTCGGGGTGAAGAAAGGTAATTCTGAGCCTAGTAGCTGGCACATAGTGAGTGCTCAGGAAATGTTATTATTTCAAACAATAAAATGCCATAAGGCAGCAGTGCGTAGTGTTAATTAAAACAACGGGTTTTAGAGCCAACCCACAAATTTGAATCTAGCTTTCCCAGTGGTTAGTTACTTAACCACTCTAGATCTGTTTCATTATCTGTAAAATGGAGTTAACATAGTACCCACCTCATACGCTGTGACAATTAAATGAGTTAATAGCACGAAGGGCTTGGAACGGTGCCTATGTGCAATACAGCACAGTACACAGTAGGTACTACACAGTTGCTGACTGTTATTGCTTCTGGCATTTCCCTGGCTTCCTGGTGCTGCTTAGGTGGTGTGGATCCATTGGAAGCGTTGGTGTAATAGTAATAACAACAATGATGCTAACAGCTGGCCCTCATCCCAGTTACAGGATGAGGAGGGGATGCTGGGCACCCCCTCATACCAGCCGCCAGGGAATTCCACACAGGAGCTGGGCTGGCTGCAGAGGGCTGAGCGGCAGACCCCAGGGGAAGGTGAGACATTCAGCCAGAGGGGACTGGATTCTCAGAGGAGCAGAGGATCCTGGAGCCGCTGAGGGGCTCGCAGGGCTGCGGGGAAGGGAGCTATAGGCTGGAGCAGAGAGCGGGAACGATGGGCAGAGGCCAGACAGCCAAGAAGCTTGCAGCCTGGACTGTGCCCTGAGATTCTTGGATGCTCTTTTGTTTTCTTACTGAAAATCCTGGAAAAAACAGCCTTGTCCCATCTTAGGACAAGTGTGTTTCTCTCTTCCTTCTTGGCCTGTGAGGGGTTGACTCTCTTCCAGCTGTCCTCTCATTCCCTCCTAAGGTTCATAGCAACACCTAACACGGACAGCTTCGAAGATCCCTGAATGGTGCTAAAGGCTTTTTGCCCTAGGCTTCCCAGATCCTCACAACAGCCCTATAGAGGTTATGTAGAGAGACCCATTTTACAGAAGAGGATACTGGGGATGGAGGGAGGAGCCATTTGCACAGGTCGTGCACTAATGAGTGGCAGAAACAAAATCGATCTCTGACGCCTTCTCTCATTCTTTCTACAAATCCCACCGATGGACTACTCTGCTCCAGGCATAGTTAGACTCGGGGATACAGCAGTGAACGAGAGAAATCATTGCTGGCCAGGAGCGGTGGCTCATGCCTGTAATCTCAGCACTTTTGGAGGGTTAAGTGGGCAGATTGCTTGAGGCCAGGAGTTCGAGACCAGCCTGGCCAACATGGTGAAACCCCATGTCTACTAAAAAAAAAAAAAAATTGCCGGGTGTGGTGGCTCACACCTGTAATCCCAGCTACTCAGGAGGCTAAAGCACTTGAACCCAGGAGGCAGAGGTTGCAGTGAGCCAAGATTGTGCCACTACACTCCAGCCTGGGCAACAGAGCGAGACTCTGTTTAAAAAAAAAAGAGACATCACTGGTTCCCTCCTCAAGCTGATGCCCTACGGCGGGAGATAGACAATTCAACAACAAGAAAAAACGTCTCCTGTATATTGAGGCCAGGAAGTTCACTGTTGTGACCAACCCAGCAGAGCAAGGGAGGAGAATGTCAGGAATGTGGGCTATTTCAGCAGCTTTAGCCCTGAGAAGGGAGAGAGAAAGCCTTGGGAATATCTGGGGGCGGCGTGTGCAGGGCAGAGGGAACAGCAAGTGCAAAGGCCCTGGAGGTTGGATCATGCAAGCGCAATGTGGCTGGAGGAGAGTGAGTGAGGGGAGTTTCTCCTAAGTGCCAAAAAGAGCTGGGAAACAGGCCAGGCATGTTGGCTCACACCTATAATCCCAGCACTTTGGGAGGCCAAGGCTGGAGGATCACTTGAGGTCAGGAGTTTGAGACCAGCCTGGCCAATGTGGTGAAACCCCGTCTCTATTAAAAATACAAAAATTAGCCAGGTGTGGTGGCGCACACCTGTAGTCCCAGCTTCTTGGGAGGCTGAGGCAGAAAAATCCCTTGAACTTGGGAAGGGGAGGTTGCAGTGAGCCAAGATTGTACCATTGCACTCCAGCCTGGGAGTCACAGTGAGACTCCGTCTCAAAAAAGAAAAAAAAGAAGAAGAAGAAGAAGAAGAAGAAGGCCGGGCTCGGTGGCTCACGTCTGTAATCCCAGCACTTTGGGAGGCCAAGGCGGGCGGATCACTTGAGGTCAGGGGTTCGAGACCAGCCTGACCAACATGGAGAAACCCCATCTCTACTAAAACTACAAAAATTAGCCAGGCATGGTGGCACATGCCTGTAATTCCAGCTACTCAGGAGGCTGAGGCAGGAGAATCACTTGAACCTGGGAGGAGGAGGTTTTGGTGAGCGGAGATCGTGCCACTGCACTCCAGCCTGGACAACAAGATCGAAACTCTGTCTCAAAAAAAAAAAAAAAAAAGGAGCCGGGAAACACAGTATGTCCAGACTCCAACCTCTTGTCACCACCTCCATGGCCACCGCCCTGTCCTGCCACTGCCACCCTGCACCTGGACCACTGCAGTAGGTCCTCGCTGGCCTCTTAGCTTCCACCTTTCTCCTCCATCCCACCCCACCCCCCCTTCACACACACAGTCCAGTCTCCACATGCAGCTAGAGGGAATCTATCACCCACACAACCACATTGCCTCTGCTCACGGGAGAGCAGAGGCTCTCGGGAGAGCTCATGGGAATCCTCCACGGCTCCCACCTCACTTAGAGTAAAAGCCAAAGATCCTACGAGGCCCTACAAGATTGATACCTCATCCCCTCTCTGACCTCATTTCCACCCCCTTCCCCTCACTCACTCTTCTCCAGCTGCACTGGCCTTCTTGCTGCTTTGCAGACGTACAAGGAACAGTCGTGCCCCAGGGTCTTTGCACTTGCTGTTCTTGCTGGCTGGACCGTTCTTTCCACAGATATCCTAAAGGCTTGGTATCCTTACCAGCTTCAGATCTTTGCTCAAATGTACCTTCCTTCTAAGGCCTTCCTTGACCACACCCAGCATGCCTTCTCCACCTTTGCAGCACTATTTTCACTGTCAGCAGAACTTACCACCCTCTGGGATTTATGTTTTTCCTTCTTTTTGTTCATTGCCTCCCCAGCCAGAATATAAGTTGCATGAAGGAGGAATTTGTGTCAGTTTTCTTTGCAGCTTTCTGGCACATAGTAAGTGCTCAATAAATATTGGTTGAGTGAATGAAGTACAAATGAAAAAAATAATTGAGTGAAGTGGCCCTGATGGAGGGCGACAGGGAGTGGTGGGGACTGTGGCAAACTGGGAGCCCTTGTCCCATCTGGAAGGAGCAACTACCACTTGACTGCAGCCTGAAGTTTCCACGTGGGAATGTGGGCTCAGGGCGGCCAGAAAGCTAAGTGTTTCAAGGGAAGCCAGAAACTCCTGCATTTACGTGAAATGTCTTGATTTTGAAACCACTGCTGACCAAAAATCCGCATCTTCCATGTTCTTAGGTGGGAGACTGCTGTTTGAGGCCTCCAACCTGGGTCATAATTCTTACAGTGGGTTTCATGGAATCCCAGGATATCTGGGAAAGCTGACTGGGATTACAAGAGGGGTGTCTCGCAGGTGGAGTCAGCCTTTGAGTGTTTCTGTGAAATAAGTGTCATTTTCATTGTGAGGTTCTGGAAATGATTTTATTTCCGGGTGAGCTTCCTGCTCTTGTTCCAACTTTCAATCCTACTCTCCTATTCCTGCCAGGCCTGGGCATTTTTCTTCCACTCTGGAGAAAAAAATCAAAAGTAAATATTGGCAGAAGATTGGCTTTATTGTGGTCCTGATAAGGAATAGCATAAAACGGAAAGAGTGAGATTTTATTCCCCTCCCACAACTTCCACTCCGACCCTACTTCTTTAATATTTACTCACAAATTTCACTTCATAGAAATTCTTGGTGTTAGTTTTGTTACCAACAGGGCTGCCACATAGGGTGTGTCCTCACAACTCCAATGGCTCCATTCTACAAATGGCCCAATGAACGGCGCCCCCTGAAGTTGTGCTGTGATTGCCTGTGAAGTCACGCGTCCCTTAATGACAGGGCTATGTTTTGAGAAGTGCATTATTAGGCGATTTCGTCATGATGAGAACATCGGAGTGTACTCACACAAACCTAGATGGCATAGCCTACTACACACCCAGGCTACACGGTGGAGCCTGTGGCTCCCGGGCTGCAAACCTGTACAGCACGTGACTGTACTGAAAACTGTAGGCCAGCGGTCCTCAACCTTTTTGGCACCAGGGACCGGTTTTGTGGAAGAACTTTTTTTCCAAAAACCAGTGTGAGGGGGATGGTTCTGGGACGATTCAGGTGCATTACATTTATTATGCACTTTATTTCTATGATTATTACATTGTAATATATAATGAAATAATTATACAACTCACCTTCATGTAGAATCAGTGGGAGCCCTAAGCTTATTTTCCTGCAACTAGATGATCCCATCTGAGGGTGATGGGAGACAGTGACAGATCATCAGGCATTAGATTCTCATAAGAAGCACACGACCTAGATCCCTCACATGCACAGTTCACAATAGGGTTCGAGCTCCTATGAGAATCTAATGGCACCACTGATCTGACAGGAGGCGGAGCTCAGGTGGTAATGCGAGCGATGGGGAGTGGCTGTCAATACAGATGAAGCTTTGCTCGCTCACCTGTCACTCACCTCCTGCTGTGCAGCCCAGTTCCTAATGGGCCACAGACTGGTACCTTGGAGGGTTGGGGACCCCTGCTGTAGGCAATGGTAACACAATGGGAAGTATCTGTCTCTAAACATACCTAAACATAGAGAGCATACAGTACAAATACCGCCTTACAGTCTTACAGGACCACGGTCGTATATGTGGTCCGTCATTGACCAATGTCATTATGTGATGCATGATTGTATATATTTGTTTATAGTGTCTCATTTTTATTGTCTGTGGTGTAGTAATCCTTTGGCAAATGTTTTCTGCTTTGTAAAAGTAACACAAGCATGTGGAGAAAAACTCAAGCAGTGTAAAAGGCCATGTCATGCAAAATATCTTCCTTCTCATTTCCTCTGACGTTTCCCAGTTCCCCTCTTCAGAAGCACCTCTTGTTGCCAGTTGTTAGTGTGTCCTTTTAGAGATATAAACAAATATCTGTCTCTCTCTCCCCGCTTCTCTCTCCAGTTGTCCATGGTATCCTTGGGGATTGATTCTAGGACCTTCCACGTATATCAAAATCTGTAGATGCTTGAGTCCCTTATGTAAAATAAAGTAACAGTTGTATATAACTTATGCACATCCCCCTGTACGCTTCAAATCATCTCTAGATTATTTATAATATGCAATGCAATGTAAATCCAATGTAAATAGTGGTTTTAATGTATTGTTTAGTGAATAATGACAAGAAAAAGTCTGTACATGCTTAGTACAGACACATTTTTTTCTTTGAATACATATATATATATATTTTGAGACAGTCTTACTCGGTCACCCAGGCTGGAGTGCAGTGGCAAGATCTCGGCTCACTGCAACCTCTGCCTCCCAGGTTCAAGTGATTCTCCTGCCTGAGCCTCCTGAATAGCTGGGATTACAGGCACCCGCCACCACACTGACTAATTTTTTATATTTTTGGTAGAGATGGGGTTTCACCATGTTGCCCAAGCTGGTCTCGAACTCCTAACCTCAGGTGATTCACCACTTCGGCCTCCCAAAGTGCTGGGATTACAGGCGTGAGCCACTGCACCCGGCCTCTTTGACTTTTTTTTTTTTTTTTTTAGACAGAGTCTCACTCTGTAGCCCAGGCTGGAGTGCAGTGGCACAATCTCGGCTCACAGCAACCTCTGCCTGCCAGGTCCCGGTTCAAGCAATTCTCCTGCCTCAGCCTCCCAAGTAGCTGAAATTACAGGCACAAGCCACCATGCCCAGCTAATATTTGTATTTTTAGTAGAGACGGGGTTTCACCATGTTGCCCAGGCTGGTCTTGAACCCCTGACCTCATGATTCACCAGCCTTGGCCTCCCAAAGTGCTGGGATTACAGGCGTGAGCCACCACGCCCAGCCTCTTTGAATGTTTTTGATCCATGACTGGTTGAATCTACGGATGGGTGGAACCCATGGGTATGGAGGGCCAGCTGTACACACACACACACACACACACTCACGCACGCACGTGCACACACGCACATGTAGCATGCCTCTCTATACTTCTGGTGTTTCTCTACAATTTCGTTTTGCATCAGAGGCTTATAGATGGATTGGCAAATTATCGTCCTCAAGCCAAATCTGTCTCACTATTCTGTATGGCCTGCAAGCTATGAATGGTTTTTACTTTTTTTTTTTTTTGGACACAGAATTTCACTCCTGTTACCAAGGTTGGAGTACAATGGCGCAATCTGGGCTCACTGCAACCTCCCCTTCCTGGGTTCAAGTGATTCTCCTACCTCAGCCTCCCAAGTAGCTGGGATTACAGGCATGCACCCCCACACCCAGCTAATTTTTTTGTATTTAGTAGAGACGGGGTTTCACCATGTTGGTCAGGCTGGTCTCGAATTCCTGAACTCAGGTGATCCACCCACCTCAGCCTCCCAAAGTGCTGGGATTACAGGCATGAGCCACCATGCCTGGCTCGTTTTTACGTTTTTAAATGATTTTTAAAATTTGAAAGAAAGGCCAGGCACGGTGTCTCATGCCTATAGTCTCAACACTTTGGAAGGCTGAGGCGGGCAGATCACTTGAGCCTAGCAGTTTGAGCCCAGCCTGGGCAACATAAGGAGACTCCATCTCTACAAAAAATACAAAAATTGTCTGGGGGTGGTGGCACATGCCTATAGTTCCAGCTACACAGGAGGCTGAGCCAGGAGGATCACCTGAGCCCAGGGAGGCTGAGGCTGCAGTGAGCTGTGATGGTACAGCTGCCCTCTGGCCTGGGTGACAGAGTGAGACCCTGTCTCAAAACAAAACAAAATTGAGGCCAGGTGTAGTGGCTCACACCGGTAATCCCAGCACTTTAGGAGGCCAAGGCAGGCAAATCACTTGAGGTCAGGAGTTTGAGACCAGCCCGGCCAACATGGTGAAACCCTGTCTCTACTAAAAATACAAAAATTAGCTGGGCATGGTGGCTGCATGCCTATAGTCCCAGCTACTCGGGAGGCTGAAGCACGAGAATTACTTGAACCCAGGAGGCGGAGGTTGCAGTGAGCCAAGATCATACCACTGCACTCCAGCCTGTGATACACAGTGAGACTCTGGCTCAAAAAAAAAAAAAAAAAAAATGAAAGAAGAATGAAGAAGAATGCTTTATGACACACAAGAATTATATGCAATGTACATCTGTGTCCATAGATAAAGTTTTATTGATACACAGCCCAGCTGCTTTGTGCTCTATCTATGATTGCTTTCATGCCACGATGGCAGAGCTGAGCAGCTGCAATACAGACTGTATAGCTTGCAACGCCCAAAGGATTTTCTATGCAGCCCTTTACAAAAAGAGTCTTCAGATATGGTTCTGTACCTCGCACATATTGTTCTGTACCTTGCTGTTCTCGCATCACGATAGATCCCAGGCGCCTTTTGCTGTCGGCACATATTGAGCTACTTTATTTCTTTGAACAAAGGCTCTGACATGTCCCTGTGTCACTGGGCCATTATTTATCCAGTTCTCATGACGGACTCCCAGACTCTTGTTTAAACGAAAAGATTTCATGTCTTAGGAACGTTTGAAAATTCCTCACAAGGACAAGAAATCTCAAGGAGTCATTCTGTTTATTATTTATATCTTGTTCTCTCAGAAATCGGATTTGTGGTGGCTTTCCAGAAGAGGGGCAGACCCAATAAAACCCCATAAAACCATGAAGACGGAGATGAAATACCAGGAAAGGCTTGGACTCGAGATGCCTGTCCTTCCCAGCTGAGGAAGCCTGGATTACATTTGAGCTCAAGGCTTTATTTGAATCATATTTGCAGATGATGCAAAAATCTTTGTGGGTGTTTATTTTCCTCAAGAGGGAGTTTGAAGGCAGAATGCCTCTGAGAAGTTGGAAAAAAGGCCAAGCAGGATAACATAGAACAGCGTTTCCTAGCCTTACACTTGCCAAATCTTGAAGCAAATGATCTATTATTTACTTAATATTTTCTTTAACTTTTTTTTTTTGCAAAAAACCTTAAATATAGTTGTTTTATAGTTGTTGTGGTTCTGATTGATGAGATAGCTATATATATGGTTTTTGTTCTTTTTTTTTTTCTGAGACAGAGTCTCGCTTTGTCACCCAGGCTGGAGTGCAGTAGCACGATCTGGACTCATTCCACCTCCATCTCGCAGGTTCAAGTGATTCTCCTGCCTCAACCTCCTGAGTAGCTGGAACTACAGACACCACCACCACGCCTGGCTACTTTTTGTATTTTTAGTAGAGATGGATTTTCAACATGTTGGCCGGGCTGGTCTCGAACTCCTGACCTCAAGTGATCCGCCAGTCTCGGTCTCCCAAAGTGCTAGAATTACAGGTGTGAGCCACCACACCTGGCCTATATGCTTTTTTTCAAATGCATTTAAATACTTAATAAATACTAAAATTATTTAAAAACACACAACCACAACTTCATGTACCACCTACAATCATATTGCAAATCAACATGGGTGCCTGTGCTAAACATTTTTTAAATGCTGGGGTATCAGACACTGGGGGTTGCCTTGCCAACTGCCATTCCCCTCTTCTTTCCTGCTGAGAAAACCCTGACTTTGTGCAGCTGGCTGTGTGCCCAGTCCTAGGGAAAAAACTGTATTTGCTTTACCCAGTCATGGCCACCATGTTCTCCTGAACCTTCGATTGGCTCAGAGGTGGTCACGTGACCCAGTTTTGTCCAAAGGGAAACTCAGCTGGGGGCTTCTGGGAAAGAGTTTCCTCTATGACAAGAAAGAGGCACATAAAGAGAAACCTATTTGCCCCTTTCCTTCTCTGCCTTCTTTGGACATTGTTGTGTGAAGAGGTGATGAGTGAGCTGTGGCAGCCATCTGTGATGTGAAGACCAGACTGAGGACAAGTTGCTGACTTGCTGTTGACGGAGGAGAGGGAGAGTGCAAAGACTGTGGGTCCTTTATGACAACCCTAAGATGACAAACACACCATGAGGTCTCCAGTCTGTCCAGAAGTCTTTTAAACAAATAGTAAATGTAGTTAGAGTCTAAACTGCTGTAGTGGAGCCTCTGAAGCTAGCTTAATAGACCCAACTGGCTTTGTGTTTTCGAGCTGGACTCCAGGGTCAAACACACTCATGTTCATATTCCAGCTCCACCAAATACTCCTGGCTCTGTTACCCAAGGAAAGTGACTTCACTTTTCTAAGCCCTTGTTTTCCAATCCATAAAACTGCAATAGTAATACTAGTTATCTCAGACAGTGACTTTTGAGAAACAACTTTTAAATTTATTTAGAGCATTTCGAATATAGTAAGTGCTAACTGCCATCATCATCATCATCATCATCATCATCATCATCATCATCATCATCATCATGTCTTTAGTATTCACACAGTCCTTTTAAAATAGGGGGAAAGACAACATGGACAGAGACAGGAAGACAGGAAGTTGACAGCACCTAATTAAAGGCCACTAGCCAGGCACAAGATGAGCAGAAAATGGTCTGAGTGTCGGAGCTGACCACAAGCTGCAGATGAATCAGCTTTTCAGTGAACAAGCTCCACGCAAGCCTGGAAGGCTGGGTGACAAGCATGATAGGCAGACTCCTGGCTGTGAACCTTCTGTTCCATGATGCATGACTCACACCTTTCCAGGAGTACTGGGTTTACATTTGGTTATCTCATCGTTTTAAAGGATGTGGGGAAGCTGTCCTGGGTCCAAAGGCATGGAGACAGTGACCCAGGGGCGATTTACGTAAGAGGCTGGAAAGACTCAGGGGCAAGGTCATCATCATCACTGCCTCCATGGGAAGTGTTTAATTTACAAAGCAGCTGTTGGCCATGCATACAGCAGCCTGAATGAAAGGAATGGACCACGAGGTTGTCTTGAGCGGAAAGAGCACTGGGTGGTGAGTCAGTAAACTCATGACTCCACCACGTGACACTGGGGAAGTTTCTCTGCATTCCAGACCTCAGTATCTCCATGTGTATGGTGGGAATCCAGAGCAACCTATGGTCCTGAGGAGGAGTGACAGGTAGAAATGCATTCAGCTGCAAGTAACTGGAAATCCACCTGAGTGCAGCGCAGACCCAAAAGGGTTTCTTTATAGCACCAAATAAAAAGTTCAGAGGGAGGCAATTCTCCATTCTTGTGCCTCAGCCTCCCCAGTAGCTGGGATTACAGGTGCATGCCACCATGCCCAGCTAATTTTTGTGTTTTTAATAGAGACAGGGTTTCGCCATGTTGCCCAGGCTGGCCTTGAACTCCTGACTTCAAGCGATCCACCTGCCTCAGCCTCCCAAGGTGCTGAGATTACAGGTGTGAGCCACTGCACCCAGCGCTCAACTCCCAGATTTTACATGGATGTCTCATGGTCTGCTTTTGCCATAGCTGTTTGTTTTCCAACCTGGAAACAGCTATACATCCACTTGTATAGTCAGGGTCTTTTGGTTGAAAGTGACAGAAACAAACCCAACTCAAAGTGACTTAAGAAAAAAAATAGTGTGTGTTTCTGTGAATGTTTTGGTTCATGTAAATGAAAAGACCTTCAGCTTCAGGAATGCCTGGATCCAGGTGTGCATCTGTTGTTTAGGAATCATGCTGTTGTTTCCACTTCTTGGTTGTTTTCCTCCGTGTCAGTTAGGGTCACCTTATGTGGTGGCAAAAATAGTCCCCAGTATCCCCCAGCTTCCATTCTGCCAGATCAACAAGCCAAGTGAGCAGAAGCTGACTTTCTGTGTAGCCTCAGCACATGTCTAGGTGTTGACTGTGATTGGCCAGACTTGGGTCACATGCCCATCTCAGACCAATCCCTAGGGCCGGGGGGATGGAATATACTGACTTCCCAGGCCTCATTCATCCACCCCCTCTGGTTGGGGAGGCACATGGAGTGATAGTGGTGGAAGGGTGCTGTTACCGGAACATGGGGGAGGAACATTGGTCAGGTACAAACAGCAGCTGGGCATGGAACCAGCCTCTTGCCTGTCCTGCTGTATCTACTTCAAGGCCTCCTTTGGACTTGCCTAGTACTCAATACACGCTTGTCAATGAAAGAGCGATGCTACAAGTAGACGCAGGAAGGGCATGGTCTCAGGAACAATTTCCCAGGAGTAGTTAGGCAGCTTCTGATTTTTCACGTCCTGCCCATTTTCCTTCTAATCTCATAGGCTGGCATCTGTTCAGACTGCCAAGCCTCAGTGGCAGAGCGTGGCTGCTTCATGGGCCGTGTACCATGGTGGGCACCCACCCGCCGCAGGCCTGGGCAGAGGAAGGGTGAATCAAGAGTGGCTCACTCGGTCCTGTGGAAAGTGCACAGGAGGCTCCCACTGGGGAGATGATGAGCAGGGGCTGACACAGGCGGGTGTCACCCTCCTCTTTGCTCCTCATTGGCCGCTCCCGCAGGCCACACTTTCACCCGGTTCTCTTTCTCACCAGGAACTTCCGAAGAATCCCCTTCATGCCTGAGTCATCGCTCAGGTGCCCGCAGGGACTGGGCGGCTGATGCTACAGAGGGAGGCAGGCTCAGGGGACTGACAGGCTCGGGCACACACGCTTTACCTATGGAGGCACCTGGAACTCACTGCAGCCATCATGGTCCTGTAAAAATGCGGGAGCCATGTAGCCAAACCTTCTGAATTTTTAAAACATAGGCTTTATTTTACTTTTTTTTAGATGGAGTCTCGCTCTGTTGCCCAGGATGGAGTGCAGTGGCGCCGTCTCAGCTCACTGCAACCTCCACCTCCCAGGTTCAAGCAATTCTCCTGCCTCATCCCCCGCTAGTAGCTGGGATTACAGGTGCACACCACCAAGCATGGCTAATTTTAGTAGAGACGGGGTTTTGCCATGTTGGCCAGGCTGGTTTTGAACTCCTGACCTCAAGTGATCCACCTCCCGTGGCCTCCCAAAGTGCCGGGGTTACAGGTGTGAGCACCACAGCCGGCCAAAAGTAAGCTTTATTTATTTATTTTTGTGTGTGTGAAGTAAGAGCAAGTTTATTAAGAAAATAAAGGAATAAAAGAATGGCTACTCCATAGACAGAGCAGCAGCCCCGAGGGCTGCTGATTGCCTTTTTTTTTTTTTTTTTTTTTTTGGTGATGGAGTTTTGCTCTTATTGCCCAGGCTGGAGTATAGTGGCGAGATCTTGGCTCACCGCAACCTCCACCTCCCGGGTTCAAGCGATTCTTCTGCCTCAGCCTCCCCAGTAACTGGGATTACAGGCATGTGCCACCACGCCCAGCTAATTTTGTATTTATAGTAGAGACAGGGTTTCTCCATGTTGGTCAGGCTGGTCTCGAACACCCGACCTCAGGTGATCTGCCTGCCTTGGCCTCCCAAAGTGCTGGGATTACAGGCATGAGCCACTGCGCCCGGCCTGGTTGCTCATTTTTATGGTTATTTCTTGATCATATGCTAAACAAGGGGTGGATTGTTCATGCCTTCCCATTTTAGACCATACAGGGTAACTTCCTGACATTGCCATGGCATTTGTGAACTGTCATGGTGCCAGTGGGAGTGTAGCAGTGAGGATGACCAGAGGTCACTCTCGTGGCCATTTTGGTTTTGGTGGGTTTGGCCAGCTCCTTTACTGCAGCCTGTTTTATCAGCAAGGTCTTTATGACCTGTACTTTGTCTGACCTCTTATCTCATCCTGTGACTTAGGATGCCTTTATTTTTTATTTATTTATTTATTTTTTTGAGACAGAGTCTCGCTCTGTAGCCCAGGCTGGAGTGCAGTGGCGCGATCTCAGCTCACTGCAAGCTCCACCTCCTGGGTTCACGCCATTCTCCTGCCTCAGCCTCCCGAGTAGCTGGGACTACAGATGGCCACCACCACGCCCGGCTAATTTTTTGTATTTTTAGTGGAGATGGGGTTTCACTGTGTTAGCCAGGATGATCTCGATCTCCTGACCTTGTGATCCGCCGGCCTCGGCCTCCCAAAGTGCTGGGATTACAGGCATGAGCCACTGGGCCTGGCCGAATGCCTTTATTTTTTAAAGAAACTTTAGGCTCACAGCAAAATGGAGAGAAAGGTACAGAGATTTTTTACCTACCCGCTCCCCCGACACAAGCACAGCCTCCACTATTATCAACATCGCACACCAGGGTGGTACATTTGATACAATTGATGAACTACATGGATGCATCGTTGTCACTCAAAGTCCATAATTTGCTTTAGGGCTCACTCTTGGTGTTGTACATCCTATGGGTTTGGACAAATGTGTAATGACAGGAATCCACCATTGTCGTCATATCACTGCCCTAGAAAGTCCTCTATGCCCTACCTAGACATCTCTTCCTCCCTCTCACTCCCGGAAGCCACCTATCTTTTTATTGTCTCCATAGTTTTGCATTTTCCAGATCTGCTTTTTTTTATGGCATCTTTTTGCAGTAGCCATTGGCTTCTGCTATCCCACCAGCAGCCACTCTGAATGGTCGATGCCCAGGCCAGTCTGGTTAAATATTTTGAATACTATTTCTGGAAATATCCGTTCCTTTACATACTGATGATAAATTCTAATTTTACAAAAACGTCACGCAGGCCAAATCAAACATTCTACAGGCTGCATTTGGCCCATGGGCCACCAGTTTGAGACATCGGATGTGGGAATTAAGAAAGAAGCTGGAGTCTAGAAGTCCTATTTCAGCTCTGCCACTTCCTAGCTGTGTGACCTTGGGCGGGTCACTTTGCCTCTCTGAGCGTGTCAAGTGAAGGCCTTGAGCATGGTATTACGGGGACGTGATTATTAGCGCTTCCTCAGCGCCAATCTGAGGCCTGATGTCGTGGCATATTCGGAAGCCTCCCAGGATCGCAGTATGCCCAACAAACCAAAACATACAAGAATTGCTCTTATAACATTAGGAGACAACAACAACAAAACATCAAAAATTCCCAGAAACATACAGGTTTTTGGGCTAGAGAGAAACGAGAGATCGGCAGATTGAGACTTGCTGCCTGCTTGCCTGGGCAAAGGGAGAACCAATTTCTCTACATCTCAGAAACCCTCTGTTACTTTAGTCTCCTTGACAAGGACCAACGTTGACCCGGGGTCAGGAGCCCGGCTCTGGAGCCAGCCAGTCTGGGATCTAATCCCAGTTCTGCCAAGTACTAGCTGTGTGGCCTTGGGTGAGAAACTTAACCTGTCTGTGTTTTACGGCCTCAGGGCTGCTGTTCATGTCATGGTCTGTGTGACTGGGGCCCCCTGGAGCTGGGCAGTGCATGGCTTTTCCTGGTGGCTCCGAGGTCCTTGTCCGGGAAATGGGAATAATGTCTGTGAGGATTAAATGAGCGAACGCATACAATATGCTTGAGGCAGTGCTTGCACAAGGCAATGGCTGACTGGGCAGAAGTGGTGTTCGTTCTGCTCTGTGCCACACGCGTTGCCTGCACCCGGCACTGCTGGGCTGCAAGTGTCCCACTTTAAAGAAGAGAACACTGAGGCTCAGAGAAGAAAATCATGCTTCAGAGAGGGTCAGTAACTTACCCAGGGTCACCTGGCTAGTAAGTGGCCGGTAACAACAACAACAACAAGAAAAACAAGAACACAAAAGCGATCATGTAACAAGACTGGAAACAGCTAATACCAACTTGGCACCACTAGCTGCCACGTGCTGGGTCCATGGCTTTAAGCACATGACCTCGGAGTCTGGCTCCAACATCCGTGCTCTGCTCCTCTCAGCCTGCCCTAGGTGGACGTATTTCCCGCTGCCCTAAACTCCGCTTGGAACCTGAGAGAGGGTCGGCTCCAGCAGGCCTGTGAGCACGAGCATGGCTCTCTGAGTCTAGCTCTCTGGGTTCATGGATTGCTTCCCAGTGGGACACCCTGGCCCTGTGACCAGAGCCTCACCCCTCACTCCCCTTTTATCCTTGGATTTCAAAGCACTTTACACTCACTCAGTAATTAGAGAAGACACCTTCCTGTGATCCAGAGAGGCAGGTATTTTTAATTAACTGCTCTTGCGAGGCCGCAGGGCATGGGGCTGCAAACTCTAATTCTAGGATATTGGCTCACAGAATGCGATCCAGGGCGTCTTTGACTGCCACTTCCTCAGAGGCCCTCCTGGACTACCTGATCCAAAGTCGACCCCCCACCCTCATCTCACGCACCTGCCCGGTTCCTGGGTACTACCTGTGTCACTGTTTTGTTTTTGTTTTTTGAGACACGGTCTTTCTCTATTGCAGTGGTGCAGTCTTGTTCACTGCAACCTCTGCCTCCCAGGCTCAAGTGGTCCTCTGGCCTCAGCCTCCCATCTCAGCCTCCTGAGTAGCTGGGATTACAGGCATGAGCCACCATGCCTGGCCTTTTTTTTTTTTTTTAATGTGTATTTATTTGCATATTGACTTACAATAATAACAGCAGTTATATTTATAGAACAGCCACTGTGTGCTGGGCCTGCACTTTGATTGTATGATCCTCCTGGGGCACAGAGAGGTTAAGGAACTTCTTCAAGGTCACACAGCAGGTGAGGAAGCTGTATTTTTTTTGGCTTGCTTGTTCACTTGTGTGTGCTTAGTGTTTGTCTTCCGCAGAAGAAGGTCTGTTTTGTTCCTTGCTGCATCATTGCAGTGCCTAGAACAGTGCCTGGCACCTAGTAGGCACTCAATAAATACTTGTCGATGGGATGAATTTGGAATCCTGCACTCAGCTTGCGTCAGAGCCCAAGTCTTTGTGTAAACATAGACAACTCCTTCTGTGCCTCAGGGAGAGGGAAAACCACAACGTGGCTCTTTCCTAATTCTCTGCTCTTTTACACCTCCAGCTTTTGCTCAAGTGACTTCCTTTGCTTGCTTTCTCCTTTTCCATGTTTAGCTCAGAGGTCAGTAAACCATGGCCTGGGGGCCAAATCTGGCTCAGCTTGTGGTTTTTGTCAATAAAGTTTTATTGGAACACAGCCACATCTATTTCAGTTTTATCTATGGCCGCTTTAGATCTCTAATCATAGTTGTGATAGGAACTCATGAAGCATAAATATTTACTATCTAGCCCTTTACAGAAAAGGTTTTTGACCCTGCTCTAGCTGACTTTACATTTAAGAATGAGTTAAAAGGCCTCCTCCTCCAGGAAGGATTCTGTGATTTCCCAGGCTGGGTTAAGGGGTCCTGTTAGGTGTTCCCATAGCCCCATGTTTCCCTCTAACATGGAGTTTCTCTCACCTCTAGGAGTCTTTCTAGACATCTTTCCCTGATCACCCAACCCCCTCCCCTCATAAAATGTTTTTAATTGACAAAAACTTGTATATATTTTTTAACTGGACAAGTAAAAATTGTATATATTTATTTGCATAAATGTATAACTTTAGGCGGGGCGCAGTGGCTCACATCTAGTAACCCCAGCACTTTGGGAGTCCGAGGTGGGCGGATCACCTGAGGTCAGGAGTTCAAGACCAGCCTGGCCAACATGGAGAAACACCGTCTCTACTAAAAATACAAAAATTAGCTGGTCGTGGTGATGTGCCTGTAATCCCAGCTACGGCTACTCGGGAGGCTGAAGCAGGAGAATCGCTTGAACCTGGGAGGTGGAGGTTGCACTGAGCCGAGATCGTGTCACTGCACTTCAGCCTGGGTGACAAGAGTGAGACTCTGTCTCAAAAAAAAAAATTATAAATTTATATACAACATGATGTTTTGAAATATACATACATTGTGGAATGGCTAAATCAAGCCTCATAAAAATTTAATTTTTATACTATGTGTCCGTTTACATACTGCAGCCCTTTGAAGGGCCACAAACCATGGCAATATCTAAGCATTTTGCCCCTGTTGAGGATGCATGCTAATATAACACCCATTGGACTGTATTCATTTAGTTGAACAAAATGCATGAGCACCTACTATGTGCCAGGCCTTGTTCTAGGCACACACGCCACAGGGTGAACACAGCAGCCACCGTCCTTCCATCTGATTGTCTGTTCATGTCATGGTCCCTCACCTCTCTGGGCACTTGGAAGTGGGGACCCAGGTAATTCAACTTTAAATAAAACTTTTTTCCCAGAGCCTGGCACACAGTAGGCATTTAATGAGTTGAACGGCTTGTTAATGAGAATAGCTATGGAGATGTAAAGGCACTGGTGGCATGGGTAATTGGGAAAAAATAAAATTGCATTGAAATGGAGACAGGGATTCTCGGTGTGCTGTGGAGATTTTCAATGTGAAAATCTGAATAACTGCTGGTCATTCGGTCAGTTAACATTTATTCTGGAATCTGTATAATTAGGCCACATCTGGGCACCGTCCTTTTCAAGGCTCTACGATGCAAATGTCACTAACGGCAGTCCCAACTCTGGATGTGTATTTTGATTGTTCTTCACAGTGTTAAGAAATGACACACACACACACACCACACACACACACACATATTAAATTGATCACCAATCTTTATAAATTGGGAGATTTCATATAAAAGTCCAAATTTCTGTCTTCTCTGAAACAGAAGGGAAAACTCTGGCAGTCCTGGGCCTGTGTTCCTCACTGGCAGGGATCAGGTAGAGATGAGTGGCAGCTGCCTCTTTAATTTAATTTAAAATTAATGTATTAATTAATTAATTATTTTTTGAAAGAGTCTTGCTCTGTCACCCAGGCTGGAGTGCAGTCGCACGATCTCGGCTCACTACAATCTCTGCCTCCCGGGTTCAAGCGAGTCTCATGTCTCAGCCTCCTGAGTAGCTGGGACTATAGGCCCACACCACCGCACCCGGCTGATTTTTGTATTTTTTGGTAGAGATAGGATTTTACCATGTTGGCCAGGCTGGTCGCAAACTCCTGACCTCAAGTGATCCGCCCGCCTCAGCCTCCCAAAGTGCTGGGATTACAGGCGTGAGCCATTGCACCCGGCCTAGATGCTCATTTTCCAAAATATCCCAGTGAGAGATGTTGTGTAGAAGCACACTCAGCACACACACACACACACACACACACAAATGAAGAATTCCCTTACAGGTATCTGTGACCCTCCTGCCATGACATCCTGGGGTCAAAAACTCAAAAGGCTTTAGGAGCCCAGTAGCAAACGCAAATGGAGTGGGACCAATTCTGCCGTGGCCGTGCAGGGGAGGGGAGGGGAGGCTTGAGTGTCCAGCTGGAGCCTTTTTCTGACTGCTGGGAGGGACAAAACATGAGCCCGGAACTGGGAGGCCGAGAGATAAAACCTGGCTCCATCCCAGCACTTCATATAGAACCCGCTAGGTGACTGGGCCTGGCTTTGGCTGTTGCCAGACTAGCGGCGGTGGCGGGGTGGTGGCGGTTAAATTTTATATGGGAGGACCCATTGTAATACAATTGGCATAGCTGCTCCATTCTTTCTTGAACTCAGGAAATTGTAGCTCTGTGCTAATGGTGATCACATTGGTAGAGGGTGATTAATTAAATTATTAAAAACAAAAAGGAGCTACTCTGAATGTCTTTTCTGACCTCTTTTGGTGGGAAATCCAGGGAATTCTTCACTTATTGTGTATGTGTATGTGTGTGTGTGTTCATGCCAAGTGTGTTTCTACACAGCATCTCACTGGGGTATTTTGGAAAACAAGCATCAACAGTGTACTGTAAGAGGAGGCTGTGCAAGGGCAACTGAACCTTTGGGACTAAACATTGGCCCACTCTTTGGTTGGTGTCTGTCCTCCCCACCAGAATGGGAGCTCCAGGGGCATAGCAACTTGCCTGCCTTGTCCTCCATGTATCCGTGAGCTGGACACATAATAGGTTCAAAAATATTAAGGAAAACCTTCGGTTACAGCTGGCTTGTCCCCTGCACAGTCCTGGTGTGTCCTCTGGGATCCTCTGGACATTTCCATGTGCTCTTCCCTCTGCCTGAGTAGCTCTTCCTGTCCCTTTGGCTCAGTTAATACCCCATCTCCATTCATATCTCAGCTCCATGTCACCTCCTCAGGGAAGCCTTCCCTGATTTTCCAGACAAGGTTGGGTTCCCCTGTTAAATGTCTTTCTATGATTCATTCATTCATTTTTCCCTCTCGTCACTTAAATATTGAATGACTTCTCCAACAAACAGTCATAGGGCTCCTACTCTGCTCCAGGTTTTGTTCCAGGCACCGGGGACACAGCCTCTGCCCATATTCACAGAGCCCACATTTGGGGATCATTCAACACATAAGTAAACAATATAACTTCTGGCTGTGATATGGGCTATGAAGTCAATATACCAGGGTGACATGGTTAGAAAGTGACTGGTGGGAGGTGGTGGGGGATGGGTGCTGAGGTGACCCCATGAGGAGGTGACATGTGAATCAAGATGTGAACTAGAAGGAGGAGCCGGCCATGGGGAGATCTAGAGAAAAGCATCTGAGGAGAGGGAACAGCAAGTGCAAAGGTCCTGAAGCAGGAACACGTCCAGCACAACTGAGAAACAGCCAGCAGCCCATTATGGCTGGAGCGGGGTGGGGAGAGGTAAGCGCAGGAAAGGGAAGGGGTGGCAGATGGTTCAGGACCTAGAGGACCTGAACTTTGGCCTGGGAGGGGAGGGTGGCCTATGGAGGGTTTTTTTAAATTTATTTTTATTTATTTATTTATTTATTTTTGAGACAGAGTCTCACTCTGTTGCCCAGGCTGGAGTGTAGTGGCATGATCTCGACTCACTGAAACCTCCGCCTCCCAGGTTCAAGCTGGGATTACAGGCACGTGTCACCACGCCTGGCTAATTTTTGTATTTTTAGTAGAGACAGGGTTTCACCATGTTGGCCAGGCAGGTCTCGAACTCCTGACCTCAGGTCTCCCAAAGTGCTGGGATTACAGGCGTAAGTCACCATGCCCTGCCTGAAGGGTTTTATTTATTTGTTTGTTTGTTTGAGATGGAGTCTTGCTCTGTCACCCAGGCTGAAGTATAGTGGCACGATCTCAGCTCACTGCAACCTCTGCCTCCCAGGTTCAAGTGATTCTCCTACCTCAGCCTCCTGAGTAGCTGGGACTACAGGTGTGTACCATCACACCCAGCTAATTTTTGTATTTTAAGAAGAGATGGGGTTTCACCATGTTGGCCAGGCTGGTCTCAAACTCCTGACCTCAGGTGATACGCCCGCCTTGGCCTCCCAAAGTGCTGGGATTACAGGCGTGAGCCGTCGTGCTCAGCCCATTGGAGGGTTTTAACAACGAGGTTCTCTGTTGCTTCACAGTCTCAGCCTTCTCCCCATTTGCAATTCTGCGTCTGTGTGATTGAGTGGTGTTGGGCTTTCCATCTGATTGTGAGTTGCTAGAGGGGGCAGCCACGTTCATCCTGATCTGCAAATATCTGTGTCTGACTCTTAGAATGTGTTGGTCTTAGGCTGGGTGCCCCCAGAAAGAGACACCGAGGCAAGGATTCAAGTGATTTGTTTGGGAGATAGTCTTAGGAAGTAAGAGAGTAAGGGAGTGGGGACATGAGACAGAGATGAGAAGACACACACAGGGGACATTTTTGAGCAAGTTACTGGTCTGGGCAACTGGGGCTCGATCCCACTGGGGAACTCTGGGAGCCAGTGTAAACATGCCTCCAGGCTATTTCCACCACGGGGCAAGGAAACTGGCGTCTTCCTCCATCAACTCCTGTCAGTGGTTGGTTAAAGGCAGCTGCCAGGGGCATGATCTCTCAGGTACTTCGCTTGTCCTGCATGGGCTTAGTGGGCTGTAGGGGCCAGAGAAAGCCCTTGGCAAAAAGATGTAGGTGCTGGCGGCCTGAAGCCTAGACCAGCGAACAGGACTGGTGGGTGCAGAGGGGCGTGGCTGCCGTGGCCACAGGGTGCAGTCTGTACTTCAGTAAATGAGCCACTGCTCACCAACAGAACAGCCTCTGGATGCGGATTAGGCTCGGGCACCACTCCCTCTTGAATTTTTCACAAATCCCTAGACTTCCTCAGGGGGTTACCTTTCACTTCAGTCTCTTGGTTTTGTGTGGCTGAGATGGAAGATTCTGGAAGCCTGGCCTGCCATCCTAGAAGGCTGGGGCTCACCACCTCCTGGGAATTGAGGGAGGAGAAATTTGGAAGTAGTTCCCTCAACGGTCCCCGCTCCTGTCTCACATGGACAGATAAGACAGATGGGCAGCTCTGATGGTATGGGCCCTGCATTCCAGGAGCAAAACCCTTCTCTCCCTCCTCCACCGGGGAGAACTGGACCGTATTCAGATGGCACCATGCCCTCCACCCACCACCCGGAAACTGGCCTTGCTGGCGACGGGTGGGTGGGGAGGAAGGCTGAACTGTTGGGGCTTGTTCCCGGCCTCGGGAGTGGGGCAGGCGGCAGGGGTGAGTTGCAGGGATGGGCTGAGGTTAGAGATTCCTCTTGATGAAAATCCCTCGCCCCACAAATGGGCCTGTGTGGACAGAGAGGGCGAGTGATAGGAAGATGCGGTGAGGGCAGAGAGATGCCTTCCAGGGGAAGAAATCAGAGAATCCTGCCCAAGACCTGGAGCCCACGAAGCCTCCCACCTCCTGGGGCACCAGGTGAGGGGTGGGCATCCTCTTGTGAGACCAGGGCTCCTCGCCCACAGCGCTGTTGATTCTTTCTGGCAAGGGCTGTGTTGTGTGCTGTAGGGTACTGAGCAGCATCCCTGGCTGCCACCCACTAGGGCCGGCAGTTGGCTTCCTCTCCCAGTCGCGGTGATTGAAAATGCAGGGCTGGGCACGGTGGCTCACGCCTGTAATCCCAGCACTTTGGGAGGCCGAGGTGGGCGGATCACTTGAGGTCAGGAGTTTGAGACTAGCCTAGCCAACATGGTGAAACCCTGTCTCTAGTAAAATACAAAAATTAGCTGGGCGTGGTGGCGGGCGCCTGTAATCCCAGCTACTCAGGAGGCTGAGGCACGAGAATTGCTTGAACCCAGGAGGTGGAGGTTGCAGTGAGCCGAGATCGCCCACTACACTCCAGCCTAGGAGCTGGGAGACAGCGGGACCCTGTCTCCAAAAAAAAAAAAAAAGAAAGAAAGAAAGAAAAAAGAAAAAAAACGCTTCCAGGCATTGTCAAATTTCCCCCGGCATACAAAAGTGTCCCTGGTTAAGACCCGCTGCACTAGACCCGCTGAAGAAAACCCCTTAAACCAACCAGACAGAAGGGTTGGCATGGGGACTTGGGACTGCTCCCCCTTCCACCCTCCACTGCTTCTCTTTACTCCTTCCCCAGATTGGCAGATCTGGTTCTGCTACCCTCCCACCGGGATCATTTGGGCAGGGGCTTAACCTCTCTGAGCCTCCATTTTCTCATCTGAAAAATGGGCCTTAAGAGGCCTTCTTGCACAGGCCCATTTGGAGAGATGATTATAATCATAATGTTGATGGTAATAATAAAACAGCTCACAACTTCAGAATGCTGACTTTGTTCCAAGCCCCGTGGTAAGTGATTTACATGTCTCAACACATTGAGGCTTCACACCCAGTGTGTTAGGCTGGGGCTGACAGTGCAGACACCCACTGCCCGTGCCCGGGCTGCTAACTTGCTATTCTCCCCTCCTTAGGGTGTCACAATCCACATTCCAGCCAGTGAGAAAAGGAAAGGGGGAATGGCATATCCTTTCCCTTTAAAGTACAACCTAGGCTGGGCAGAGTGGTGTGAGCCAGAAGTCCCAGCTACTTGGGAGGCTGAGGCAGGAGGATCACTTGAGTCCAAGAGTTCTGGGTTGTAGTGCGCCATGTCAATCGGGTGTCTACACTAAGCTCAGTATCAATATGGTGAGCTCCCTGGGAGAGGGGAGCCACCAGATTGCCTAAGGAGGGCTGAAATGGCCCAGATCAGAAACAGAGCAGGTCAAAACTCCCGTGCTGATCCAGTAGTGGGATCGCTCCTGTAAATAGCCACAACACTCCAGCCTGGGCAACATAGTGAGACCCTGTCTCAAAAAAAAAAAAAAAAGTACAACCTGGCTGGGCATGGAGGTTCATGTCTGTAACTCTAGACCAAGGTGGGAGGGTCCCTTAAGGCCAAGAGTTCGAGACCAGCCTGAGTAACATAGCAAGACCTCATCTCTAAAAAATTTAAAATTAATAATTAAAAAAATAAAGTACAGGCTGGGTGCAGTGGCTCATGCCTGTAATCTCAGCACTTTGGCAGGCTCAGGTGGGTGGATCATGAGGTCAGGAGATTGATACCATCCTAGTCAGGTGAACCCCCCATCTCTACTAAAAATATAAAAATTAGCTGGGTATGGTGGTGTGTGCCTATAATCCCAGCTACTTGGGAGGCTGAGGCAGGAGAATCACTTGAACCCAGGAGGTGGAGGTCGCAGTGAGCCGAGATTGTGCCACTGCACTCCAGCCTGGTGACAGAGCAAGACTGTCTCTCAAAATTAATTAATTAATTAATTAATTAATTAAATTAAATAAAGTACAACCTGGAAATCAGCCACATAGCTTAGAGTCACATCCCGTTGGCCAGCACTTGGTCACGTGGGTACATCTGAGTGCAAGGGAGGCTGGGAAATGTACTTTTTATTGAGACAGTCCTATGCTCAGCTACAAGTTCATTACTATGGAAGTAGGGGAAGATACTTAGGGACAACTAACAGTCTCAACCACATTCCATTTCACAGATAGGGAAACTAAGGCACAGCATAGTTAAATGGTTCCTCAAGGTCACAAAGAGAGTAAGGAAATAAGACAATGTACGTAAAGTGCCAGGCAACATTTAAGTGCTGAAAGCCAGGCTTCTCTAGCCATGCTCTTCCCACACATCCTTTGAGTACCATCCATTGAAATTTATTTGTTTCAAGGGTCCCCTTTAGAGGAGCATGCTGGAATTTCATGCACCGTGAGGACTGATAAGTTTTCTTCTGCCCTTGAAATCCACACCCTTTAGGTCATCCAGGTGAGATCCACAAAATAACCCAATGGTTTTCAGGATAATTTCTCAAGCAGAGCAAAGGACTCACATGCCCCCATAGGAGATATGTTGAGGCAAGTTCCCGGCCAGAAAGATTCTCCTAAACTACAAGGAAACTGAGGCCCAGAGAGGGGACAGGACTTTGCCGAGGCCACACAGCCAGCTTCTGACAGATCCAAGACTAGGTCCCCAGCCAAGGAGCACTGGCATTTCCCCAGGACCTTTTCCTGTTTGTGTCTCGTGTTAGCAGTTCTCAAATGTCTCATGTTCCGTGATATTTAAGTGTGAGGCAATTAATCACCGTTGCATGCTCCGTGTGTCTGGGCAGGGCCTGTCACATGGTGGGGTGCCTGGGTAGGGCCGTGGTCCTTTGTTGGGGAACTCCAAATCATTATCTTCCGGGAGCTTTCTCTTTTGTCTTCAGTCAGGGGTGCTTCCCAAGATAGGAAAGCCTTTAGCTCCTGTCCTAGGCAGCTGTTCCTGAGGGCCAGGTGCGAGAAGGAGTCTGCCGATCTCATTGTTCAGTAAATAGATTTACATTTGTTTTCTGTATAGAACCCCCATTCCTGTGGTCAGGGAATCCCTGGTTCAACTGCTTCACCTTAGAATCTTCCATGAGCGTGAAGGGGGATGAGGGTCCTTGGGGACTTTTGTCTCACCCCTCAGGTTTCAGTGCTCCCTGCAGAGGTCTCGGTCCTTTCAGGGCTCTGGGGTGCCATGTACCTGCCTCTGCCTCGCCCAACCTTCCTGCAGGCACTTGCTGCCAGTTTTCTCTGGCCAACTCAGTGGGATCCCTCACCCATCAGCTGCTGTCCAGCTTTTATAACTCAGCGGCATCACCTCTTCCTCTGCCTGTTCTCTGCCCTGTGTGTTTGTGCCCTTTTACCCTGTCAGTGAGATTTCTGGAAGAAGCAGAGGTTTACACTATGGTGACACCCTTTACTGGCTGCCTAATAGCTGGACCCTCAGAGCCCTGATTTTGTTTGGGGGTGGGAGGTGATAGGTCCAGCCAGGGGAGAGGGATTAAGATTGGGCTGTGCCAGTCACGCTATCCCACTTCCTTTTTCCAGCATCCTTTGCAGCGTAGAGCAGAGATATGACCAGTTCTGGCGAATGAAACGTGAAGGGAAGTCCTTTCAAGGAGATCATGGGAAAGATTTTCTTTCCAAATTAAAAGAGCACAAGGAGAGGCCAAGCACGGTGGCTCATGCCTGTAATCCTAAAACTTTGGGAGGCTGAGGTGGGAAGATCATTTGAGCTCAGGAGTTTGAGACCAGCCTGGGCAGCATCGTGAGAACTTGTCTTTATCTAAAAAAACCAAAACAAAACAACAACAAAAAACCCTCTAAAAAAAAGCTCAAGGGGAGAGTTTTGTGATTTGTTTGTTTGTTTGTTTGTTTTTAGATGGACTCTTGCTCAGTCGCCAGTCTGAAGTGCAATGGCGCGATCTCGGCTCACTGCAACCTCCGCCTCCCAGGTTCAAGCGATTCTCCTGCCTCAGCCTCCCAAGTAGCTGGGGCTACAGGTGTGTGCCACCATGCCCAGTTAATTTTTGTATTTTTAGTAGAGACGGGGTTTCACCACTTTGGCCAAGATGGTCTCGAACTCCTGACCTCAGGTGATCCACCTGCCTTGGCCTCCCAAAGTGCTGGGATTACAGGCGTAAGCCACTGCGCCTGGCCGAGCCTTTTTTTTTTTTTTTTTTTTTAACGTACCACCCAACACTCCTATCTTGAACTTCATTAAGGGATGTGATGCTTGGGGCTGTGGCAACTATATTGTTACTGTGGGGCCACAAGGCTAATGATAAAAAGCCAATACAGAATGGCTAAATATGAAGGCTGAAAGTAGCTGGATGCTGAATGACATTGCTGAGATGCTTTTTTGACCCTGAAGCCATCAACTTTCAAAGTGTTGTCTGTGAAATAACAGAATACCTTTACTGTTTAACCCACTGTGACTGGGGCATTCTGAAGCTTTCAGCAGAAGGCATTGCTAACTAATACACTTGTGCCCAGGCTACCATATTTTGGTCCTGCAGTTTCTACCCAAAATTCCAAATGATGGGACCATCTTTTATTTCCAGGATTGGCTGACACGCCCATCTCCCACCTCCCCTTCTTGGGAGATGATGAACAGCCTGTTGAATCTGCTTAGATCCTTTGCAGGGTGAATGAGATATAAGGAAACTTCTTGAATGAAACTTTGACATTGACTCACCTTAAACAGGCACATTTGCTTATATTTTGGGGCTTGGATTCTTTGATGTATTATCAAACTTCAGAATTCACAGCTTTCAGGGAATTTTTGACTGTATCAGTTAGAAAGACTTGGACACAAATAACAGAAGAATTATAATGACTAACAATTATATGGTGAGTATAACTTGCCAGGTACAGTAATTAGCACTTCATTTACGCTAACTCATTGAATAACTTTACAACAACCCTATGAAGCGGATACTATCGTTCCCTCCATTCTCCATATAGGGAAACTGAGGCACAGAGCTAGTCAGTAACATAACTGGGCTGCCACAATATAGAGCCAATTAGCAGCGGCTTCGGCCATAACAACATCTATCATTTACTTAAAACGAAGTTTGGCATTGCCAGCCCAGGAGTCCTCCAACCTAGACCTTGGCCATGCTCACTGTTTTAAGATGGGGGCTGGGATCCTGTATCCTGTTTTCCCAATGGATGTGTCCAAAACAAAAAGGGAGGAACAGGGGCAGTAGTGCCAACTCCTTAGGGAGAGAAGGTCTCCCTGGAGCACTCATCCCAGCTGACTTCTTGTTGTACCTCATTGGCTAGAGTCAGGTCACATGCTCACCTTGGCCCAATCACTGGCAGATTGGAATGCGTGTGGCATGCTTGACTAGACCAATCACATTGATCCCCTGGGGCCCAGGCACTATGGCTGCCACTAACCAGGGTTCAGTTAGCGAGGAACAAGGGGATGGGTGTTGGGCAAGCAGCTGGTGCCATCTGCCCCAGCAGCTGACGTTTACTGAGCATGTACAGTGAGCCAGGCTCTGTCTAAGCTCTTAATGTGTAATATCTCATCAGGTTCTCTTGTTATTTATTATTATTTAGAGACAGGGTCTTGCCGTGTTACCCAGGCTGGAGTGCAGTGGTATAATCCCAGCTCACTGCAGCCTTAAACTCCTAGGCTCAAGCAATCCTCCTGCCTCAGCCTCCCCTGTAGCTAGGATTATAGGAACGAGCCACCACACCTGGCTAATTAAAAAAAAAATTTTTTTTTTTTTTTTTTGTAGAGATGGGGAATCTCGCTATGTTGCCCAGGTTGGTCTCAAACTCCTGGCCTCAAAGGATCCTCCTACCTCAACCTCTCATGCTATTATTAACCTTATGTATGAGGAACAACCTGAAACCCAGAGAACTGAAATGACTTGCTCAAGATCAGTCACCCAGCAAGGTGACTAGTCTAGAGAGGGTTACCAGATAAAATGCAGGATGCCCAGTTAAATTAGAATTTCAGATACACAAAGAAAATATTTTAGTATAAGAATGTCCCAAATGCTGCACAGGACATACTTATATTGAGAAAATTGTTATTGATGTAAAATTCAAATTGAACTAGATATTCTGTATTTTCATTTGCTAAATTTGACAATCCTGCTAGAGTCACTGCTTAGGAAGCTAAGCAGTGGTGGAGGGCTCAGGCACACTTTGTCTGCATAATAAACATGAAGGAGTATCTCTCGGTTCTGCAAAGAATTAGACATTCCCCCATTTTTCATGAAACCTGACCCCTTTTGGATTATACTTGTTTTCTTCTTTTTGAAAGAGATACAGTTACAGAGAAATACGTCCCTGCTCTCAGAAAACAACAGTGTATGCATTGTGATGAATGGCACCCGACATTCGGCCTCAGGACCAGGGAGGCAATAGGGAGAGGTGGGGAGTGTGGGGGAACTGGTGTGTCCCCTTCAAATACCCCTGTCCCCAGCTGACGGTTGCCAGGTGGGAATGTGGATTTAGCACAGTGAAATCTTACAGTGTTTTAAGGGAGGTAGAAATCTGAATTTTTATGTGAAATCTCTTGATTTATGAACATTAGCTCAAATTTAACTAAAATGCCCTGTAGGCCAAAGGAAATCCGTCTGCTGGCTTGTGGGCAGCCAGGGGAAAGCCTCTGCTGATCAGCTCTGGAAGTTGAGGCTGCAACTGCCTCAAAAAGAGGAGCAGAACAGAGGCTGGGCTGGAGGCAGCCTGGGGCCTGGGGTGTGCTTAGGGCTAGGAATTGCAGCCAGACCTGGGTTCCGTTCTCCTCTCTGCCAGGTAACTGCTGTGTGATGGTAGATGGGTTGCACAGTTTCTCTGTTTTCCAAAGCATTTAGAGTATGTAATTATATCCATTTTCCTGTGAGGATTCTGCTGAAGGAGCTGACACAGGCGAGGCACCTGGCATGTAGTAGGTGCCCAACAAACACGAATCCTCTCCCCTCCCCTCCCAGGGCTCGCTTAGGAGTTGGGAATTTGAACACTGCTTTTCCAGCTCCCCTTCCCTCCCTCTCCTCACTCCCTCCTTGCTTTCTCCTCCACCTCTTCCTGCTTCCTTTCTTCTCGTTTTCTCTCTTCTCTCATTAAACAGTGGGAAGAATTAGGACCAGGTGTCAGGAGACCTGGGACTGGGCCCTGGTGCTATTCCTGTCTTGGGGTGAGACTTGGGGAAAGGCTCTTCTTATGGGACCTTAGTTTCTCCCTCTGTAAAATGGCCAGTTATGACTGGAGACACAGGTGCACTTCCTGGTGCCAGGGTCGCGTGATTCTGTGGGGCCTTGGGGGTCACGGGGGAGACGGCGGCCTTGGTGGTGATGGGAGGGGGTGGCTGGGGTAGGAGGCATGAGTCAGAGTGTGGTCTCAGGGCTGAGGAGCAGGAGAACATCCCGGCATATAGCACCCAGTGATTAGCAAACCGCAGGAAGGCAGAAGGCCGAGTCATCAGTGAGCTTGTAAACACTGTCCAAGGAGAGCCAGGCCCTGCTTGTCTGGGATTGGCCACAGGCCCCTCCCAGGGATTTGGGGTCAAAGTTCTTCATAAATCATCCTCCCAGAACACGGGAGCCCCACCCTCCTTCCGGACTTTTATTTATTTATTTATTTATTTATTTATTTATTTATTTATTTTGAGATGGAGTCTGTCTGTGTCGCCCAGGCTGGAGTGCAGTGGCGTGATCTCGGCTCACTGCAGCTTCCCCATCCTGGGTTCAAACAATTCTCCTGCCTCAGCCTCCCAAGTATCTGGGATTATAGGCATGTGCCACCACACTTGGCTAATTTTTGTATTTTTAGTGGACACGAGGTTTCATCATGTTAGCCAGTCTCGCCTTGAACTCCTGATCTCAAGTGATTCGCCCACCTCAGCCTCCCAAAGTGCTGGGATTACAGGCATGAGACCCCACGCCCAGCCCCTTCCAGGCTTTCTGTGATCTAACTTCTGCTCACCTCTCCACGACCATCTTGAGACACCTTCCCTCTCACCCTTCTCAACTCTTGCCAGGCCAGAGCCTGGTGAGTTTCTGGATATATGCAGTTCTCTTCCTGCCTCCAGCCCTTTGCACAAGCATTCTACCTGGAATGTTCTCTCCTTTGTCTCTAGACCACAAGATAAAGTGTCCTTATCATTCCAATTTCAGCTCAAACATCACCTCCAGTGGGAAACCCCCTCCTATCCCCAGGTGAACTCAGGTCCTCTTGTGGCCCCGTTTACCTTCCCTCCAAACCACTGGCAGCCATCTGGGAGCTGTATTTATAGGCTTTTGTGTTTGCTCAGTCTGTCTCTCCTTTTCCTGAGGGTGGGGACTGGAGGAGTCATTTCTGCTGCCGTAAGTCAGTACCTGGCACAGAGCAGGTCAGCAATGAATATTTATGAGAGGAATGAATTGGTGAGTAAATGAAGTGCTCAGAAGGGTTATGGCAAATCCTCCAGGGGCCAGGGGAGCTCGACATTCTCTCCATTAGTGATAGCATATCAGCCCAACCCTCTAATATTGCCTCACTGTACTTAGAGAAAAAAAAATCGAGATTTTTCCCTTGGCCTTCCCTTTTCTCCCAGGATCTAACCTGCTGAAGTCTCTGATCTCCTTTCCTACCAGCTGTGCCCGCCTCCCACCGCATCCCTGTCCCAGTTCCAGCCACGCTGGCCTTTCTGTTTCTTTACCATACCAGGCTTGTTTCTGCCTCAGGGCAGCTTGCTTTTCTGTTCCTCATGTTTGGAATGCTTGTCCCTCAAGCCTTATCATCATTTATATCTCAGCTGTGCTGCCTCCTGAGGGAGGCATTTTCCCACCCTCATTGTCCAAGAGATTACCCTGTTTTGTTCTTTCCCAGGATACATCACTATCTGAAATTGTTTTGTTTATTTACAAATATTTGATCGGCTTTTAGCTGAGTTCATGGCTGTGCAGAATAAACACAGACCTTCCTAGCTTCCCTTGTAGCTAGGTGCAGCCATGTGCCTGAGCTGTGGCCAAGGGGTTGAAATTAGTAGTGTGACAGGTTTCTGGAATGTTTCCTAGAGATTTAGTTGATGCCTGCCCTTTACTCATCATCCTTCCTTCTCCATCCTGCCATTCTGGAAGGCAGACGTGAAGGCCGGTGCAGTGGCCTTCATCTTGGATCATGAGAAAGTGGGGCCCACACCTAGAGATGGCAGACTCGTGTCCAGGAAGAAGCTGAGACACTGAGAGCTTCATAGAGTTACCAAATCCATCCCAAACTGCCTACATCTAGACTTCATTCACATGAAAGGAAAAGAAACTCCTCTTTTATTTCTTAACTTTTTTCAAATTTGGTTTATTACATTTTATTATGACTACATTTGTATGTCCCCAAGCAGTACAATCTGATATAAAATGTCAGCTAGAATACACACTGGGTCTTTTAATTTTTAAAATTTATTTGTATTTTTATTTATTTATTTTTTTGAGGTGGAGTCTCGCTTTGTCGCCCAGGCTGGAGCACAGTGGTGCGATTTTGGCTCACTGCAACCTCTGCCTCCTGAGTTCAAGCGATTCTCCTACCTCAGCCTCCCAAGTAGCTGGGATTATAAGCACCCGCCACCACATCTGGCTAATTTTTGTATTTTTAGTAGAGATGGGGTTTTGCCATGTTGGCCAGGCTGGCCTCAAACTCCTGGCCTCAGGTGATCTGCCCACCTCAGCCTCCCAAAGTGCTGGGATTACAGGCGTGAGCCACCGGGCCCGGCTGGGTGTTTTGATTTTAAAATGTAGTCTATAGGGCTTTATCAACTCTGTCCAGAATTTTGGTTGGAGTTATTAGAGGAGACCTGGGCCAGAGAGGGGAGACCACTTGCTTGAGGCCACACAGCAGGGGAGGGGCAAAGCTGGGGTTTCACCCCAGGGCCTAGATCCTAACCCCCCAGCCTCGTTTTTCAGAAGTTTCCAGCTTGAGGTGTTGCTGGGCTTCCTCCAGGCTCAGCCTGGACATCGGGCAGTGTGATCTGCACCTACTCTGCCTCTTAGGCCAGGAGAGTCTTTCTTATTTCTCTGGGACCCAGAGCAAGGTGGAAAATATGAGAGAGGCCCCCATCTATGGGATCCAACAAGGGTCGAGTCCCAGCTCTAGGCTCTGCCGCCGGCTGGCTGTGCACCTCAGGGAAGACCCCAACCTCTCTGAACCTCAGTTTCCTCATCTAATAATAGCCTTGAGCAGGTCAGTTGTCCTGTAGGTTCCCCGAGGTGCTGTGCTTTGAGTGTCTGACCCCTCAAGAAGGATACAGCACTACTCCCACAAAGTAGGAATTTCTGGAACACAGGCAGTGTTATTGGTGTTACAAGGAAGTAGGCTACTTAGTGCAAACTTTGGAGTCCGTTCTGGGTTCAAATCCTGGATCCATAGTTAGCCTCTGTGTGGTGCTGAGTAAGTCACTTTCCTGGTATAGTTTTCAACCATTTTCCTGGTTGGAAAATGGGGGTTCATTTGTTGGTTCGTTCACCCAATACGTATGTGCTGAGCACATCTTCATGCCAGGCCATTTCTGGGTGCTGGAGACGCGCAGTGAGCAGGATAGGCAAAGTCCTTCCTCATTTGGGGCCAGACAATGGAGAAACAGACAGAGGTGTAGCACACGGGATGACGATGGGACACACACAGCAAACTGAAGCCGAGTGAGGGAGCGGGAGCCGTGAGAGGGCTCCCTGGGCCGGGATGGTCAGGACACCACCCTGCAGGGGACATTGGGACAGAGACCTGACCGACATGAGGTTCTAGCCCAGCTAAGCCCGTCCTTCCCATTTCCCAGAACTATTCTTGGGCCTCCTGTAGCTGGAGTCTTCTTCAAAACAAGAACCATGCGGTGGCCAGCTCTGTGTCCTAGGCACCAGCCCAGCGATGGCCGAGTGAGGCATCCACTTCTCTTCGTCTGCCATTCTTTCCTGCCTGGACAATCGCAGTAGCCTCTCCCCATGGGTCCTCCTGCTCCCACCCTCACCCTCCTACAGTCTATCCTCCCCACCGCATCACACTCAGTTCCTCTTGTCGCCAAAACAAATGACCACTAACTTAGTGGCTGAAAACAACACACATTTATCCTCTTACAGTTCTGGAGGTGAGAAGTCAAAGTGTTGGTGGGACCACTTCCTTCTGGAGGCTCCAGGAGAGAATCTGTGTCCTTGTCTGTTTCAGCTTCTAGTGGCTGCTCATGGACCTTGTCTTATGGCCCCACCCTCCACTCTCAAAGCACATCACTGCAGTCTCTGTTTCTGTCATTCTCTCTCCTCTTTGCCTTCTCCTCCTCTGTAGGCAGGTCTCCATCTGCCTCCATGGTATAAGGACTCCTGTGATTAATTGGCCCCACCTGGGTGATCCAAGATAATCCTCTCATCTTCAGAGCCTTCACTGAATCACAGCTGCCAAGTTCCTTTTGCCATATAAAGTAACACTCACAGATTCGGGGGATTAAGAGATGAACATCTTTGGAGGGCCACTATTCAGCTAACCAAAGCATCCAAGAGGATCCTAATAGAACCTGAATCAGACCCTGTGCCTCCTCTCCTCAAAACCCTGCCATGGCTCCCACCTCCCACATGCAAAGCCCTTATAGTGGTCACATGGTATCACACATCTCTTCACTTGTGACTTCCCCATCTCATCTTCTTCTCCTCTTCTGCCTCACTTGGCCCCAGTCACTGGCCTCCTGGTTGTACTTAACACTCCAGGCAAACACCTGCGTCAGAGCCTTGGCACATGCTGTTCCCTATACCTGGAACTTTTCACTTCATTTCTTTTCTTTTTCTTTCTTTCTTTTTTTTTTTTTGAGACAGAGTCTTGCTCTGTTGCCCAGGCTGGAGTGCAGTGGTGTGATCTCAGCTCACTGCAACCTCCGCGTCCCGGGTTCAAGCAATTCTCCTGCCTCAGCCTCCCAAGTAGCTGGGATTACAGGCGCCCACCACCACGCCCGGCTAATTTTTGTATTTTTAGTAGAGATGGGTTTCACTATGTTGGCCAGGCAGGTCTCGAACTCCTGACCTTGTGATCCGCCTGCCTCGGCCTCCCAAAGTGCTGGGATTACAGGCGTCAGCCACCGTGCCAGGCCTTCTTTTCTTTTCTTCTCTTCTCTTTTCTTTTTTCTCTTCTCTTCTTGTTCTCTTCCCTTTCCTGTTCCCCTTTCCTTTCCCCTTTTCCCTTTCCTCTCCTCTCCTCCCCTCTCCTCTCCTCTCCTCCCCTCCCCTCCCCTTCCATCCCCTTTCCTTTCCTTTCCTTTTCCTTTCTTTCTTTTATTTGAGACGGAGCCTTGCTCCGTCTCAAAAAAAAGTGCTCAGAAGCTCAGAAGCGTCACCCAGGCTGGACTGCAGTGGCACAATCTCAGCTCACTGCAACCTCTGCCTCCCAGGTTCAAGCAATTCTCCTGCTTCAACCTCCCAAGTAGCTGGGATTACAAGTGTGTGCCACCACCCCTGGCTAATTTTTGTATTTTTAGTAGAGAGGGGATTTCACCATGTTGGCCAGGCTGGTCTCGAACTCCTGACCTCAGGTGATCCACCTGCCTCAGCCTCCCGAAGTGTTGGGATTACAGATGTGAGCCACTGCACGTGCCCTGTTGCCTGGAACTTTTCATTCCTGCCTCTTCCTAAGACTGGACCTTTCTCTTCCTTTGGGTCTCATCTTCTCAGAGATGCCCTGTTGGACATCACCCTCCCTAGAACGGCCCTTCTCCTGCCCCACAGTTGCATTTCACACAGTCAAAAGTGACCTTGGTTGTGTGTTTGTTTTCTTATCTATCATCTTCCTTCCCCACCAGACTGTCACCTCCTAAAGACCCAGGAGGGGCTGGGTCTGTCTGGTTCTCGGCTGTATCTCCAGCACCAAGGACAGGGCCTGGTACATAGTAGGTGCTCAGAAAATACTTGCTCCATGAATCCATGTATGGTTTATTTCAAATGTCCCTCGATGCTGCTGTGAATAAAATACAAATTCATTTGAAGGCATTCGTACATTGTGGCTTGATCTTTTTTTCTGTCAATGACTAAGACTACCTTCATATATTGAGAGGAGGCAAAGCATCGTCTGTACTGAGCAAGTGAGGACTGAGAAGGCTTGGGATGGAGGCAGGGGTATCTTAACGCAGATTGGCAGTGGGGTCTTATGGAAGAGCAGGGCATGAAGTGGGCTTCTTGTGCAAGTGGCACCCTCTCTCTGTGCCTCAGTTTCCACATCTATAACATGGAGATTGTAACAGAACTTACCTTATAGTGCCACCCTCTCTCTGTGCCTCAGTTTCCACATTTATAACATGGAGATTGTAATAGAATTTACCTTATAGAAGGTTCTTAACTTTGGTGCTACTGACATTTGGAGCTGGATAATTCTCTGCTATGGGGGTTGTCTTGTGCACTGTAGGGCATTGAGCAGCATCCCTGGCCTCCACCCATCAGACGCCAGTAACTTCTCCCCAGTTGTGACAATCCCAAATGTCCCCACATATAGCCTAATGTCTCCTGTGGGGGCAAAATCACCCCCAGCCAAGAACTGCTCCCTGGTCAGATGATCCGGGTGCTTGTGTTGCCACCCGGCACAGGCTGCTGCTCAAGTTGTGCAGGGAATCGTAGCTGCTCTGTGGTTAAGTGGCTGCCTGGCCCTGCCACTCCTAAGCCGGTGGCCTTGGACCAGTGACTCCAGCTCTCTGAGCCTCAGCATCTTCATCTGTAAAATGAGATAATGCTAGCACTTAATCTCTTGGGGCTGTCTCGAGGATTGAGTAGATTAATCCTGTGAAGTGCTCAGAAGCATGCCTGGCACACAGTGGGAATTTGGAGGCCGAGGCTGAGGCTGATGAAGGCTTCTGGGAATAGTGGGAGCTAGAGAAAGGGCTCTTTGCAGCCTCACCTCAGCAAGTGATACCTGAGGCCTCTGGCGTGTGTGCCCCTGCACTAATGGAGGACATGCGGGCACGGCTGCCCCCACCCAGGCAGGCGGCTGGCTCAGTCCCTCAGCCCTGCCAGGCCATTTAATAATTAAGCGGCTGAGGGGTGACGAGGCTGGAAAGCCAGAAGTGACCAGGGTCTGGCCTTGCTTGGCTTTGGTGATGCGATGGCCTTGGGATCATGGCCTTCTTGAACCCATAAGCAGGGGGTTGGGCCCCAAGACAGGCAAGGCCAGGCCAAGGTCTGTGCTAGTGGCCTCAAGCTGAAGCCATGCAGGGACAGGAAGGGGGTTGTTCCAAGGCTACAGGGAAGGGAGTGCTGTGGAGCGAAAGTTTCTGTCCATGGGGGCAACCCCCATCCACTCACACTCTGGCATTCCATTTCCCTCTTCCCAACTCTTTCTCAATTTTCACCTCCAATTTATTGAGCACTTACTACATGCTCAGATCTGCCAAAGTACTTTACACAGATGTGACTCCTGTCCTCCCTCTCGCATCATGGGAAGGGGCTCTGTCCCCTCCCCAAATGAGCGAAGCCCTGTTACTCAGACTCCCATTGCACCAGGTAAGGAGTGGAGGCTCCCAGAGGTGAGTCAACAGCTCACAGGGGCAGAGTCAAGGCCCCAGGCCAGGTCTCCCAAGCACCTGCCCTTAACCGCACAGCCCCTGCTGGGCCTCCTCTCTCTGTCATTTCCCCCCCAGCACCTCCACTTTCCTCTCTCTGGCTCTTGCTGTCTCTCTCTCCGGCTTTCCCTGAACATCTTCCTAGTTGTGTTTTTCTCCTTCTCTGTGTCTCTTTTCTGTCTGTTTCTTTTTCACTTTCTCTGTCTCTCTCCCTCCCTCTGTTTCCTTCTCTCTCCATCTGTTTCTGTGTTTCTCTTTCCCACCCCCTGTCTCTCGCTCTCTCTCTCTCACTCTGCCTGTTTCTCTCTCTCCCTTTCTCTCTCTCCTCCTCTGCCTGCCCACCTCCCCTGGCCGCCCCGCCTTGCGGCTCTGTCTCTCTGCAGTCAGCCCTTGTCCCCACGCCAGCACATTATGTCCCTGGTCAGACCCTGACGTCAGGCGGGGCCTGGCGGGCGGCCATGGGACGCTGCCGGGCAGGCGGGAGGGAGTGTTCGGCTTCCCGGTCCCCACTGTAGTGGCCGCCTGCCCGCCGCCCGGCCTGGCCTACCCAGCCTGGCAGCAAAGCTTCACTTCTCCCGGCCTGGCTCAGCTGGCTGGAGAGTAGACGGCGCTTCGTGGCTGCCTTCCCTCTGAGCCTGGGGCTGCAGGCTACTCACCTTTTCCCTTCCCCTGCTTCAACCCCACAACCACAAAAGACTTGGTCCCAGAGGGTAGACAGTATAACATGGGGCCAAGTCTTGGCTGTGTGACAAGTCACCCAGCCCTCTCTGAGTCTCCTTGTAGAACAAAGCCATTGAGGCACCTGCTTCTCAGGTCTGCAGGGGGTGTCAACCCACAGTGGCTCACAGCACAGCAGGAGCAAGGCCCCAGCAGGAATTCAGTGTCACTGCAGTGTCTGGGCCAGCAGTCTTCAAGGAGGGGAGGCTAGCAGAGATGGGGGGATCTGAGTGTCACAATGACAGGGGAACATGGCTGACGAGCAGGCAGGGATGTGCCATGGGGGACTGCCAGGCAGGACAGCCCCACCCACAACACAAACAGTGCCCTGCCGAGAAACCCTCCCTAAGCCCGGCTGGTCTCAGGTCCCATCAGAGCTTAAATAAGTGGTTAAAAAAATGTCATATTTCTTGTTTGGTTTGTTTGTTTTTTTCCCCCTGATTTTCAAAGCAAAGTTGTTTCCTTGAAGGACATACCAAGGGTACTTGAGCTTTCTAGTTTAAAAACAGAATTTAGGATCTGATCAACGCGGGTCAAATCCAGCTGGGTGACCCTGGCCGGTGACTTTGTGCTCTGAGCCTCAGTTTCCTCATTTGTCAAATGAAAGTAAGGAATGAGAAGGTTGTGGGGATGAAGCAAAAGCATGTTTGTAAAGCACCCAGAATGGGATCTTGCCCGTGGTAAATGGTCTATATTCAGTAGCCTTTTTTTCTCGTCTTTTTTTATTCTTCTTATTTTAAATATAGGAGACACAGAAAAGTACAAAGAAGAAAACTAAAAAGGTGACCCAGAGAGAACCACTCTAAGATGTTCACGGGAATTCAGCTCAGCTAGCGTATTTAAATTGAGGTCCTACTGTTGTCTGTTTTTTCATTTTTCATGAAAATAAAACTTGACTGAAAGTTTCATTTTAAAATACCTTTGATTATTACTCTTATTTGAATACTTACATATTCAAAAAGTTCAAAAGGTTCAAAAGGTGTCCAGGGAGAAGTGAGGCTACCTCCCACTCCAGCCTCTGTTGATCGGTTTCTTGTGTGTTCTTCCTTCCCTGGGTCTACGTCCTCTGCAGACCCGTGAGTTCCAGCTCTCCTGCTCTTACTCACTTTGAGTTTTTTTTTTCATTCACTCGATTATAAATCATGACATTTATTTTAAAAAATCAGAACCTACAGACAATCAAAAGAAAGAGGAGCATAAGAAAAGTGGAATCAAGCCAGGTGTGGTGATGCACGCCTGTAATCCCAGCACTTTGAGAGGCTGAAACAGGAGGATTACTTGAGCCCAGGAGTTCAAGATCAGCCTGGGCAAGATAGCAAGTCCTTCATCTCTACAAAATTAAAAAAAAAAAAGAAAGAAATTAGCCGGGTGTGCTGGTGCACGCCTGTGGTCCCAGCTACTCGGGAGGCTAAGGTGGGAGGGTGGCTTGAGCCCAGGAGGTCGAGGCTGCAGTGAGCCATGATCATGCCACTGCACTCCAGCCTGGGTGACAGAGCAAGACCCCATCCCAAAAAACAAACAAACAAAAAAGGAAAGTGGAATCACCTGAAACCTTACTACCGCTTTGACATTTTGGAGCACATCCTCACAGGCTTTTTCCATCACTTGATGTGTGTGCACATTCTGGTAGCACCAGGCATCTTTCCTTAGTGCTGATCAAAGGTTTGGATGATATGTTTGTGTACTGATCTGATCGTCATCTGCCTTCCCCACTGTGCAGTCAGTTCCAGGAGGCAGGCCAAGACCGTGTCTGGGTCTTCCACACCATAGTAGGTCCATAATGAATATTTTCTGAATGAATGACTAGTGAATTTTCAAAAGGGATCGTACAATATATAATACTATCCTGTGACCTATTTTTTCACTTAACATATTGGGGACATCTTTCCACATCTCTGTGTGGCGAATCTCCATTTTTCATGTCTGCACAGAATCACCACAATAAACATCTTTTTTATGTTAGCCAGAAGCTTCTGCTGCCCCCAACTGGGAATCTCTTTTTCTAATGCAGATCTGTTAACAAATTCCATATGACCCACCCACACCCCAGCCCTTTGGCCGGTTACTTTCAGGCTAACACTTCACTGGTTACATGGGCCCATTGTTTTCTGGGACAAGTCAAGATTTACTATTTGTACCTGACATCATGTTTTCCCAGAGAAGCTTAAGAGTGAAGAACTCATCCCTCCCTACCTCCTGTTTCCGCCAGTTAAGGGTTCTGTAGATTTGCTGAAGTTGGGAAACTTGGTGTAACCCTTGCCTGCCTGACCGCCTCACCACAAAGGGCACACGCCAAGCTCATTCATTCCTGCCTCAGGGCCTTTGCGCTGGCTGTTCTCTCTGCCCGGAATACACTTCCCTCCGATATTTGCTCAGCTCACTCCCTTCCTACCTCAGATCTCTGCTTGAACATCACCTTCTCAGAAAGGCCTTTCTCAATTATTTTTCTAAATGAGCATCTCCAAATCACTTATCCAGTTATACATTTCCTTGTAAAACATTTTAGTTGGTATTGTATTAGATCAGATTATATGATGTTATGTTGTGTTGTGCTGTGTTATATGACTATTTTGGGGTTTTAAAATGGATTGCCCATCTCCTTCACTCTGAGGACAGGGACTTGGGACTCTCTTTTCTTTCCTGCAGTATCCCCAGCACCTAAAATAGGGCCTGGAGCATGGTAGGTGCTCAGGAAATACTGGTCGAGTCAATCCATGTTAACTCTAGACTCCAAGGTTTCTTCCAAGGCAGAGAGTCCAGTGCCATCATTCATTCATTCGAGATTTATCTTTTGAGCACCTACTGTGTGCCAGGGCTTGTTCGGATGCTGGTGTTGTTCAGTACAACAGTGGACAAGGCAAACACATCCTTCACAAACTTCTCCTTGAAGGATGTGGTCAGGGGTCCAGGAGACACACATCCATCAGATAGAGACATCCGCGTTGGCTTGCTGGCCTCAGGTTGGTGAAGTGAGGACGGATCTCAAGGTCCCCACACTAACTTAGCCTCTGCAGAGCTGGGTGAACCCCAAAGGTGACACAAATGGGAATGACACTTGTCATTTACTTCTTCTCTCTGCTGTTCTCTTGCCCTCAGTGGAGGAGAAATAGAGAAGGTGATGCTAGAAACCTTTTTGGATTCTTCCCACAAGCCCAGCCGTCTTTGCCGGAGGAGCTGACCTTTGCCCTACTTTCTGGCCTACACCCTGCGGTCACCCTTCAGGGAATTTCCTACCTTAGTAGATCACATCTCTCAAAGGAAGTGCCAGAAAACTCGCTTTCCTAGCCTCCCTGAGCCTCCCGGGTGCGGGAGTGTGACATGGGCTCCCCGGTGAGAGGCTTCCAATTAAAAGAGAATAGACAAAAGAAGTGGGAAAGAGAACCCGGGTCTGGAGGATGCAGTGGGGGGCATCCTTGAGTAGAAGTGGGGCTCACTGGGGCAGCTCTCCATCAAATTCCAGCTTCATTCTTAGCTGTGTTGCCCCCAGTCCTGACTCAGTAACCCCCTGAGGGTCCTATGAACCACCTAATAACCTTTGATAAACTCCTTTTCTGTGTAAACTAGCCAGAGGGGTACATTCTGTCCCTTGCAACTAAGAAACCTAGATTGACAGTAGATCACTCTAGGTCTCCTAAGCTTCGTGGTTAATGACTGCTCATCCGTATGTTGTATTTAAGAACTATCCAAAAATGACTATCTTGGACTCATTTTCAGCTGCTGGAGGGAATGATGTGGAATGTTGTCATCTTTATCCTGGTCCCAAAACGGGTCCTCACATCCCCTGCTGGAGGAGGAGGGCATTATGTCAGATGAACCATTTTGGAAGGCAGTTGGGTGACGGGCACTGACAGCTTTAAGAATGTTCATGTTCTTTGACCCCCAAACCCTTCTTCTGGGATTCTGTACTAAGGACATAATCACGAATAGTGACAGTGGACAAAGACGTTCAAACAGAATTGACAAGAGTAAGGCTGGGTGCTGTGGCTCACGTCTGTAATCCCAGCACTTTGGGAGGCCAAGGTGGGCAGATGACTTGAGGCCAGGAGTTCGAGACCAGCCTGGCCAACATGGTGAAATCTTGCCTCCACTAAAAATGCAAAAATTAGCCTGGCATGGTGGCAGCCGCCTGTAATACTGGCTACTCTGGAGGCTGAGGCAGGAGAATCGCTTGAACCCAGGGGGCACAGATTGCAGTGAGCCGAGATCATACTGCTATACTCCAGCCTGGGCAGCAAAGTGAGACTCCATCTCAAAAAAAAAAAAAAAAAAAAGAATTGACAAGAATAGTGAGGAATCAGAATCTACTTAAATGTCCAATAAGCAGGGAATGTTTAAGTTAATCAGGAAATGTTTCCTAAAAGGATGTTAGAGACACCTTCTGCACAAAATATTAGCGTAATACTTAGGATTAGGTTCACCTTTGAATGTTAGAAAAGCCAAAATAACAGGGGCTCAAATGAAATTTTTTTTTATTTTTTTTGAGATGGAGTCTTGCTCTGTCGCTCAGGCTGGAGTGCAATGGCACGATCTTGGTTCACTGCAACCTCTGCCTCCAGGGGTTCAAGCGATTCTCCTGCCTCAGCCTCCCGAGTAGCTGGTATTACAGGCACCTGCCACCACGTCCGGCTAATTTTTGTATTTTTAGTAGAGATGGGGTTTCACCATGTTGGTCAGGCTGGTCTCGAACTCCTAACCTCGTGATCTGCCCACCTCGGCCTCCCAAAGTGCTGGGATTACAGGCGTGAGCCACCACGCCCAGCCAGAATTTTGTTTCTTACATAAAAGATGCGTGGAGGTGGCAGTCTAGGACTAGTAGGGTGGCTGCACAAATTCATTGGGGACTCAGCGTCCTTTTTTCTCGTTGCTCCGCCTCGTCCCAAGATGGCCACTCAGGTTCTGGCCATCACATCTGCACTCCAGCCAGCAAGGAGGATGGGAAAAAGTAGAGGCACCCCTTCCTACAGACATTACTTAGATGTTACTTATATCCCATTGGTCACGTGGACACCTAGCTGCAAGAGAGGCTTGGAAGTGTAGATTTTCTTCCGGGTGGTCACATGCCCAGCAAAAGCTTGCAATTTCCATTATTATTTATTTATTTATTTAGAGATGGAGTTTTGCTCTTGTTGCCCAGGCGGGAATGCAATGGCCATCTTGGCTCACCACAACTTCCAATTCCTGGATTCAAGTGATTCTCCTGCCTCAGCCTCTTGAGTACCTGGGATTACAGGCATGCACCACTACATCCGGCTTTTTTTGTATTTTTTGTAGAGACAGGGCTTCTCCATGTTGGTCAGACTGGTCTTGAACTCCTGACCTCAGGTGATCCGCCCACCTCAGCCTCCCAAAGTGCTGGGACTACAGGCGTGAGCCACTGTGCTCAGCCTGCAATTTTCATTATTAAGGATTAGGGAAGATCAGAGAATGAGAGAGAAACAATAGACAACAATTAAAGAGAATGTCAAAGAAAATTTTGTAATAACACGAGAAGTATGATTTTGAAGACTTTGAGACTAACAGGATTTGAAATTGTACATACAGTGTGAGCACAACTTTATAATAAAATTTCAAAATGAAGAAAGCTACTCAGACGAGCAAACTGTGAGAAAATTGCCCTTTTAATGGGTGATCCCATTTAAAAAATTCATATTCTTCTATTTTACGAATTTTCAATATTTGAACAAAGTTAACTTCCTGAAAAAGCATCCCTGTGCAGATTACATAATCCACTTGAGCTACAATTTGTGTTGTGCAAGTTCTGTCCTCAAACGTGCCAAAGCAGCCAGATGGGAAAAGAAGAAATGAAATTATTTCTAGTCATAGAACACATGATTGTGAATGGAGCAAAGTCTAAGGAATCCACAAAAAGCAAATAGGAAAAGTGTGACCTGGGACCTAGTGCAGGATAAAGTCACAGCTTTGCTGAAATACGAGCTCCATCTCCTTGGGCATGTCACAAACTTCTCCACTTGGATGGGGTGATTTTTTTTTCCTCCAGGGGACATTCAGTAATGTTGGCGACATTCAGCAATTTTGGAGACATATTCTGTCATCACAACTTGGAGTAGAGACACGCTACTGGCATCTAGATGGTAGAAGCCAGGGATTCTGCTAAACATCCCACAATGCCCAGGACTGCCCCCACAACAGGGAATTATGTGACCCCAAATGTCCGCCTTGCTGAAGTGGAGAACCCTGCCTTAAACATATCTATTGGGCCTGCTTCCTGGCTTTTGCTATCACGAGCCACACTGTCGTGGTCTGTAGGGCACACATGTCTGTGGACATGTGCGAGTATTTCCGCAAGATGTTTTTCTGGGGGATGGAATTGCTATAGCATCCCTGTTCACTCTTAGATGCGATAGCCTCTCAAATGCTGCTGAGATGCCCTTTCCAGCTTGTCCCAGGCACTGAACTAGGAGGTTGGGAATGCATCTGTCTGCACCCAGGGGAGCTGTGAGAAGTGCTTACTGTGTTCTGCTTAACACGTTGTGGGGATTAACTCATTAGGTCCTCCTGAAATCCCCTGAGGTAGACGCTGCTGTCACACCTGTGTCAGAGATAAGGCAGCACAGGGGGTGGATCAGCTGGCCCCAAAGCCAGCAGACTCCCCCAACCCTCAGTGCTCTGGCCCAGGAGTTCTCAACCTGGCTGTGCATCAGAATCACCTGGGGAATCCTAAAAATCTCAATTCGGAGGTGACCCCACTGGCCCAGTAAGGTCAGGCATGGTTCTGGAATCAAATAGATCTTGGATTCAATTTTGGCTCCTCCACCTCTTGGCTGTGTGACCTGGGGTCAGTGACTTACCTCTCTGAGCCTCAGGGTTGACATATGAAAAAAGTACAGCATTAGTCCCTGCCGCAGAGGGTGGTCACGAGGATTCAGTGAAATGCCCTACATCACAGGCTAAACATGGTGCCTGGTATACTTAATGAGTAAGTGATCATTAAGGGTTGATTCTTATTTTTATTTTTGGAGCAGGGCTCGAGCACCTCTGTATGCGTATGCTAGGTGTGTGTGTGTGTTCATGTGTTTGTGTCTGTGTGTGTGTGAGTGTGTGTGTGGTTAAGCCTCTTAACTGATTCTGTTGGGCCCAGCTATTCATGCACCTATCCATTCATGCATTCATTTCTTTATGTGCTAATCCATTCATACATGCATTTATTCAACACATTTACTTAACAAAGACCATGTGCCTGTCTGGGCTTTAGAACCCGAGGATGGAAAAGCAATCAAGACATACAGAAACGTAGACTGGGCGTGGTGGCTCACGCCTGTAATCTCAGCACTTTGGGAGGCTGAGGGGGGTGGATTACAAGGTCAGGAGTTCAAGACCAGCCTGGCCAACGTGGTGAAACCCCATCTCTACTAAAAATACAAAAATTAGCCAGGTGTGGTGGCATGCGCCTGTGGTCCCAGCTACTCGGGAGGCTGAGGCTGGAGAATCACTTGAACCCGGGAGGCGGAGGTTGCAGTGAGCCGAGACCATGCCATTGCACTCCAGACTGAATGACAGAGTGAGACTCTGTCTCAAAAAAAAAAAAAAAAAAAGAACAGAAACTCTCCTCTCATGGAGCGGACAGGAGTATCAAGTGGGGAGTTAGACTAGAAAAAATACATGAATACACATGTTCTTTTGTTGTTGTTGTTTTGAGACAGAGTCTCGCTCTGTCACCCAGGCTGGGGTGCAGTGGTGCGATCTCGGCTCACTGAAACCTCCACCTCCTGGGTTCAAGCAATTCTCCTGCCTCAGCCTCCTGAGTAGCTGGTATTATAGATATGTGCCACCATGCCTGGCTAATTTTTGTAATTTTAGTAGTGATGGGGTTTCACCATGTTGCCCAGGCTGGTCTCAAACTCCCGGCCTCAAGCGATCTGCCTCAGCCTCCCAAAGTGCTGGGATTCCAGGTGTGAGCCACCGCACCCTGCTGAATAAACGTGTACTATAAAGCCATGTGGTATAAACTATTGGCAACATAAATCAGTAGGCTGGTCGTACCACATGGAATGGGGGTCCTCTTCCAGACAGGGTGAGAAGCCAGGTGTCTTCTGTTTGCCCTTCCAGATCCCTCTGCACTCCTCTTTGCTCTGGAGTGCCTCGAGGCAGCACCATATTTAGAAGCCCACAAGTCCTCAAGGTGGATGCCAGGAACTCACTTTCTTTGGCTCTCTTGCCAAAGGAGAGCTTGGGTGCAGGGGTGACAGCTGTGCCTGAGAAACAGCAAGGAGGTCTGCAGTGTAGATGCAGGAATTGAGGTTCAGACAGGCACGGTGGCTTGTCTGAAACCATGTAGCCAGGGAGCAAAGGATCCCAAACTCAGGTCTACTGGGTTCCCCAGCTTGAGCTCTTCTTTAGTTCATGGCCCTTGTTAAGGATGAATGCCACTGAGCTGAAATGAAGGAACAGAAAAGTCCCGACATTCCGAAAGCATCACACAGCAAGTCAGCAGCTTTGCACACTGAGGCCCAGTTTAGTGTTTACCAATCATCGACAGCAATCCCAGCCTGGGCTCAGCATTTGATAAGCATGGGCTTGTTGTGTGCTTGCAACAACCCTGCAAAGCAGGAGAAAACCAGGGTTCAGAGAAGCCAAGATACTTGCTTGAGGTCACACAGAAAAGAAGTCAGGATACAAATCTGTGTTTGTTTCCCAAACCTTTGCTCTTTGGACACCCCAGCAAGAAGATGCATTGAGGATGAATGGGCATATGTCTGACTCTGAGCAACCTGGGGTCAGGGTCCACATCTGAAATTTCTTTCTACTTCCAGACCAGACCCAAGGCCACTAAATATGGCAGGCCCTCCATAAAATATCACATAAACACTACAAGACAGCACAGCCAACTTACACGGTTTTGTTTAAGAAGTTCAGAGCCTCTGAGACCCATCTTTCTCATATTTTTTTTTCTTTTAAATATCTCTCATAAAAACTCTAGCTGAGTCATTCTCTGGCCTCATTTTAGCTGTTCTAAAATGATTTTAGCTCTTCTAAAATGGTGGCTTTTGTGTGGGGGGGGGTAGAAAGCAATATTTCCCATGTTCACAACCTGGACTGTAGTATTTATCCATCCAGCCTTTCATTCACCCATCTGCCATCCATCCACCCACCTCACTTCCATCCGCCCATTCTATTCACTCACTCTGTCCAACCATCCATTCATTCCTCCATTGATCCATCAGTTTCAACTCCATCCATCCATCCATCCATCCATCCATCAAGTTCCTACCAAGCATCTCTTTTGTACCAGGTCCAGTGCTAGACTCAGAGGAGCTAGAAATAAATAAGGCTCGGTCCTTGACCTCATGGTGCTCCCAGTCCAGGAGGAGAGGCAGATATGATGGATGGTAGGAAGGCCTTGTTCGTTTATTCTACACATATGTTTCATGGTGCCACGGATGTGTCAAGCAGTGTTAGACACTGAGGAGCAAAGATAAAAGAGACAAGGTCCTTGGGACCCCATCCTAGTAAGAGAGACAGAGGTCAGCATGCACCAAGGCAGGAAGCGCTTGTTCAATAATCCTTTGTTCATTCAGTGCACGTTTGCTGATGACCCTCATAGGCCAGATCCGGGCTCTGGGGACACCAAGATAGAAAAGACTTGGCCTTAACCACTTGGAGCACAGTCCAGTGGAAGAAACTGTCCAGTAGAGAATTTCAGCCAAGCATGATATGAGATGCAATTAGGGTGAGAACAGGAGTCCAGAGATGCCAGGAAAGTGGCCAAAGCAGCTTTCTGGAGGGGGTGAGGCCTGGTCTGAGCCTAAAGGATGTGGTGGGGTCCACTCTGTTGGGTCCCCTCCCCTGGCTTCCTGCAGAACATGAAGGTCAGACTCAGGGGCTCCAAGGACACCCCTTCCACCCAGCCAGCCAGCCCTTTAGAGGGTCAGGTGGGAGACAGACAGAGCGACCAGGGCGCAAACCCTGTCTCATGTCAGGGCCCTGGGAATCTGGTCGGCCAAACCTTGGAGACTGTCCCACAGTGGCCAAGGTCCATTGGTGACATTGAGGTTGTTTGTGCAAAAGTGCTCCATTTTTCTAGGCAGTCTTGTTCATAGAAAAAAACAAACAAACCAACCCAGCTCTGTTGACATGACTTACGGTGGGGTGTGGAGGGGAATGAGAACTGCTACCATGCAGGGCACCCTAGAGACACTGGTGCCTATAGGGGTGGCGGGAGAAGGGCAGAGGTTGGAGACATGGCAGGGGCCAGATCTTGCAGAGCCTCATAGGTCTTGGCAGGACTTGGGGTCTGATTTGAAAGGCAATGGGGAACATTTGAACTGGTTCAAATGGGTTAAAAAATATGATTCAAAACCTCCAGAGGGCTAATGGTTAATTCATTTGCTCATGCATCCGTTCATTCATTCAACCAATACTGAAGCAGGCACTGTTCCAGGTGCTGGGAAGACAAGGGTGAACGAAGCAGACTCAGACCCTGCCTTCTTCCGACCAGAGGCCACGCAGACCCTAAATCTAAAATAATTACACGATGAAGCCCAAACTGTTGTAAGCCATACCAGGGAAGGATTCTCCAGGGAGCTGACACATAGCAGCTGGCTTAATCCTTCATTCCACCAACATTTATTGAGCATCTACTATGAGTCAGGCACGGGGCTGAGTGCAGGGATGCAGGGCGAGCCAGACCGATCCAGACCCTGCCCTCGAGGAGCTGCCATTCCAGTGGAGGAGGCGAACCTATCAATGAACCACAAAGTATGAGGGAGGTGTCATCAGGGTGCATAGAGGGGCTGTGGGGGCAAGGAGGGCTTCCTGGAGGAAGGGAGATAAGGAGGAGTTAGTTAGGTGAGGGATTGTGCATGGAGGTGAGGGGGGAAGGAAAACGAGGTCTCTTAGGACCTGCTGGGCTGGTGGCAGGTTGGGGGCTGTTGGGAGAAGATGCTGCAGCCTTGGGAGAAGGTCAAGATGCATTGGATGGAGACGCAAGTTTACAAACCCTGCCCTTGAGACAGCTTTGGAGGGCAGATGACACCTGCAGGGCCCTCCTGTCTGTCTTTCTATCCAGCTCTGTCTCTCCATCTCTGTCTCCTCTTTCTCTGTCTTTCTGTCTCTTCTTTCTCTGTCTCTTTCTCGGTCCGTCTGTTGCCTCTGTCTCCTCTTTCTCTGTCTTTCTTGTCTCCTCTTTCTCCTCTGTCCATCTGTCGCCTCTTTCTCTGTCTCTTCTTTCTCTGTCTCTGTCTCCTCATTGTTTTCTCTCAGCCTGCTCCCTGAATCTCTTTTCTCTGCTCCGGTCATCAAGATATCAGTAAGAGACAAGAATACGAGCAAAAACCCCGGGCCGGTGGGCAGAAAGCAAGGTCGGGGCACAAGGACAGCTGGGCGCAGGGACAGGCGGTGACTGAATGTTCTGTTTTGGAAAGACAGCTCTGGTCAGGGGCGAAGGTGGCTGACCATGAAACCCAATAACCTGGCCAAACTCTGCTCTAGCCAGTCCTTTGGCTGGCAGCTGTGACCTGGTGGATGCTGCCCAGAATTTTCCTAGAGGGAGGGGGAAGAAGGGGGAAAGTGGTCCGTGGGCAGCTTCTTCTCTGTCAAGTGGGACTCACAGGAAGAAATGGAAATAAGTGAATTCTTAAGGGAGACCTCAGTGTGGTTCAGAATAGGAAAGCCCTGCTTGTCTCTTCGTGGTTTGCGAGGTTTTCACAATCCAGTAAGTGCTCCCCGTGTGCCAGGCTCTGTGCCTGGGATGACATTGCCAACCCTCTCCTGCAGGGTGTTGTGATTTAAGACCATGGACTCTGGAGCCAGACTGCCTGAGTTTGAATCCTGGCTTTGCAAATTACTTGTGACCTTGCACAAGTTACTTAACCTCTTTCTTTTTTCTTTTTCATTTATTTATTTACTTTTTTTTTTTCTTTTTTGAGACTGAGTCTTGCTCTGTCGCCCATGCTAGAGTGCAGTGGCACAATCTCGGCTCACTGCAACCTCCGCCTCCCGGGTTCAAGTGATTCTCCTGCCTCAGCCTCCCGAGTAGCTGGGACTACAGAAGCCTGCCACCATGCCCAGTTAATTTTTGTATTTTTAGTAGAGACAAGATTTTGCCATGTTGGTTGGTCAGGCTGGTCTCGAACTCCTGATCTCAGGTGATCCACCTGCCTTGGCCTCCCAAAGTGCTGGGATTACAGGCATGAGCCACCGCACCTGGCCAACCTCTTTCTTTTTTTTAAATTTTATTTTGAGACAAGGCTGGAATGCAGTGGCACAATCACAGCTCACTGCAGCCTCGACCTCCTGGGCTGAAGCAATCCTCCCACTTCAGCATCCCAAGTAGCTGGGACTATCGGTATGATCCAGCGCACCCAGCTAATTTTTTATTTTTTGTAGAGATGGGGGTCTTGCTATGTTCCCCGGGCTGGTCTCGAACACCTGGACTCAAGCAATTCTTCCACCTCAGCCTCCCAAAGTGCTGGGACTACAAGCCTAAGCCACTGCTCCTGGCCCTTAACCTCTTTCTTTATGGGTAAAATGGGAAGGAAATATCACCTCTCCCACACATTTGAGGTAGATACTAATATTAGTTAATATATGTGAAGTGTCTGGAGTAACGCATGGCATGTAATAAATGCTCCACAAAGCACAAGCTGTTATTAGTTCAGTTCTGCAATTAGTTCTGTGAATGCTGAGGAGGCAGAGGGAGTGAAATTCAAATGCTAGCTCCATCCCTTCTTAGCTCTAGGACCTTGGTGAAATCTCGTAGCTTCTCTAGGTGTCCGTTTTTCTTACCTGTTTAGCAAAGATGATCTTAGTACTCACCTTGCCAGGTGGTTGAGAGGGTCTATGTCTTTGTAAAGTGCATGGGTGCATGGAAATAATTCACTTTATGGGGGAAGAAAATAAGTCCCAAAGAAGTTTATTTCTTTATTTCCATATGTCCAGCAGGCCCTGAGCACCTCCCGTGTGCCAGGTCCCCAGAATGCCTACAACAAGCTGGGGCCTGTGCTCTTTCTGTCCTGGAAGACAGCAGACGGCAAGATGGAGATTGTGCATGCCCCCTTGGCGCTCACCTTTGGTCCTGACCAGCTCTGTGAGATGGGGTGGCAGGTATGACCACCCCATGTCACAGAGATGGAAACAGATATCCAGAGAGGTGAAGAAGCTGCCCGGGGCACAAGGTTCATGTGCACCTGCTCCTCTGAGCGGCTTCTCTGAACTTCTGTAACAACCCCACCACTGTCTATCTCATCAAAGCCACCTAGGGCCTCGATCTTTCTCACCCTCCACTCTGTGTTCCTATCTCGGTCTCTCCAGCACCTGGCCCAGAGCTGGCCTCAGACATGTTGATTGTGCCAGACAAAATCTACAAGCCCCGAGAGCGGGAATTGTGCAGCTGTGCAATCTGTCACTTCTCCTGTCCTCCGTCTGCTTCCAGCAAGAAGAAAACGCAGTGTGGCCATTGACCCCCGAGCACCCCCCTCACCACCAAGGCAGGAAGCAGGTGACAAGCACAGGCAGTGTGGAGGAGGGGACAGAATGGGGTCTGGAGTCCCAGAGTCCCACATTCTCAGTCCTGGCTGTAACTGTGGACACGGCTTTTCCCCTCTCTGAGCCTTGGTTTTCTTATCTGTAGAATGGGTGCAATCCTTGTGATATCCCTTCTGTTGATATGCAGAATAGAGGAAGCCTGGGTATAGAACCAGGCACAGGAGAGGTACTCAGAAAATGGCAACTGTTTCTTTTATGTGGAAGGGGCGGCTGAAGCCCTCTCCCCTCACCCAATCTCTCAAGCCCAGTTTGACTCCTCATGGCCAAGGGTGAGATGGTAAGTGTAGTGGTTAACAGCATGAGGCCTAGGCCTGACTGCCTGGGATCATATCCTGCCTCTACCATTTGCTAGCTGTGTGATCCTGGACAAGTGACCTAACCTCTCTGGGCCTTTTTTCTCCATTTATGAAATAAGTGTAATAAGAGTCCCCAGCTCCTGGAATTGCTGTGATGATCAGATGAGTTCACAGAGTTTAAGTAAAGGGCTAGGATCCTGCCAGGCACATGAGGGCTATAGAAGTGTTTGTTGCTCTCCAGGAATCGAGGGGAGGAGGGACCTGGTGGCTCCTGCACAATTTACAAGGGACTCAGGGACGGGGATGGGAAGGAGGAGCTGAAGAAGAATCCTGATGTGAATCAGCAGGGAATTTCATAAAGTAAAGCCCACTGTATTGGGGATGACCTTCACACAGGATCCGTGTGACCCCCGGGGAAGGGCCGCCTCACTCCCATCCTTCCTGGAGCCCAGCTTGGTGCTTGGGCATCTCTGTAAGGCAGAAGCGCCATCCTTCCGGCTGCTCTATCTGGAACCTTGGAGCCATCCTTGGCTTTTATATTTAGATTTTATTTTAAGTTCCGGGGTACATATGCAGGCCGTGCAGGTTTGTCACATAGGTAAATGCGTGCCATCACGGTTTGCTGCACCCATCAACCCATCCCCTAGGTACTAAGCCCCGCAAGCATTCGCTATTTATCATGACGCTCTCCCTCCCCACCCCCACAACAGGCCCCAGTGTTGTTCCCCTCCCTGTGTCCATGTGTTCTCATCGTTCAGCTCCCACTTATAAGTGAGAACATGCAGTGTTTGATTTTTTGTTCCTGTGTTAGCAGAAACCCAAACATCCTTGGCTTCTTGATATCTATTGATCGCATCTAGTCCAGCAGCATGCCCCGTCAGCTCCACCTTAGAACAGATCTGGAATCCGAGATCCGTTCTCCCCACCTCTTCACCTCCACAGCCACCCCTTGGGCCCACTCACCATTCTCTTCTGCTTGAACCACTGCAGTCACCCTGACTGTCCCCTTCCCCCTGGCTCCTGACAGCCCATCCTCTACACCCAGCTGGAGGGATTCCTTCAGAAACGAAGTCAGACTGTGCCCTCTTCTGTTCAGAACCCTCCGTGGCTCTCACCTACCCCAGAGGAAAGCTAAGTCCTTTCTTCGACGTGCAAGGTTCCATGGGCCCTGCCCTTCACCTCTCTGAACTCACTTCCTCCCACGCTGCCCCTCACTCATTCTGCTGCAGCCACACTGGCCTCTTCTCTGCCATCCTCGCTCATGCCAGGCACGGTCCAGCCTCGGGCCTTTGCACTTGCTGTTTCCTCTACCAGGAATGCCCTTCCTCTGGAAATCCCCATTGCCCAATCCCTCATCTCTTGCAAGCTGTACTCAAATATTTGCTCAGTGAGACCTTTCCTGCCCTGCACCCCCACCCCCTATTTAGATTTATTCCTCTCTGATGTTCCCCTCCTCCTTCCCCAGCTTATTTTTCTCCTTAGCACTCACTGCCATTAGAAACATGATCTATTTAATTTACCTATGAAGGCTGACGCCCCCTTCCTCCCCCATTCCGTAATGTCAGCTCCACGCTGACGGGGACATGTGTGTTCTGTTCACCGTTGCATCCTAATACATTCAGGTGATGGATGATACGACTCTAGTGTGTTACCTTGGACACTGATGGAGGCAAGACTGTTAGGGTGAGGGTGGAAGCAGGAGACCAGGAAGGAGGCTCCTGCAGGGGTCAGGTGAGAGAGGTGGGGCTGGGCCAGGGCAGGGAGGGGTGGCTGTGTCTGCATGGAGCAGCAAGCATGGGGTGTGGGGGTGAGAGAAAGAGAGGAGTTGAGGATGATGCCCTGGTATCCGCCCTGAGCATCTGGAAGGATGGGCTGCCCTTGACGGAGACAAGCTGTGGTGGGAGAGCAGGCTCCATGGGAGCTGCCTCCTGAGGCTTGCTAAGGCCAAACGCTGTTCCAGGGACTCGGGAACAGCAGCGTGACACAGAGCCTGCCTTCTTGTCACTCTTGTCTCATGGATTGGCATGGCAGCATTGCCACTTACTGGGAAACATTGAGCCAGTGGCACCACTCCCGAGCCTCAGTTTCCCCATCTGGATGACAGTCCCTCCCTCCCAAGGCCTGTGTGCGGCTCCATGAGCTCATGCCTCTGACGTGCCTGGCATCCAGTGGGCGCTCCAGCAGAGCTGGTTCCTTCCCTGTCCAGCCCCCATGCTGGCTGTCCCCCAGGAGACTGTGCTGGGAGCGTTATTTTTAAGCCTGGCTCCAGTGGGCTGGGCCATGGCTCTGAAGGCCGCAGGGAGACCACAGTGCTAGCAGCATCCCGGCTTTCTTGACGCCAGGAGACCGCGGCATGGAAACATCAGGGGAGGCCACCCTGTGTCCATGCCCTGCCTGGTAACCCTTTATGCGAAATTATGTCATGTCACCCCATGCTGTTTATAAACATCTCTGACCTTTCCCAAGCAGGGCTGTGGGGGAGAGGGCTGCACCTACTCCTCCCACTCCCCACCCCCGCACAGCAGAACCTGCTGGGGACCCCTCCCATTAGCCCACATCACACAGAGCAAAGTGGGTGCACTGGCCTCCAGCCAGCGTTGGCCTGGTTGTTTCAACACCTCCAAGCACCTCGCAGCTGACCAGCCCTGGGGTATTTTTAAACCCTGGCCTCGGCCAACCTCTTTGTCACATTCCGGTCGGGGCTTGAGTTTAGTGCGTGCCCCAATTCGGGTAGCTGGGTGGGGGTTGGCATTCACTGGGCAACAAACATTTCATCTAGTTCCAGAATCTGCGGACCTACTATGTACCAGGAGTGGGGACCCCAGGGGGCTCCCTCACAGATCCTGTCCCCAAGGTGCTCACTGTCTGGCAGGGACCCTGTGACAGGCCCACACTGTGACAAGTGCTAAGATGGAGGCGAAGATGGCAGTTGCAACTCAAATATCCACAGGCCCAGCGGGTTATGTTAACGAATGAAGTGGGCCTGGTGTGAGACTGCGGGGAGGGGTGGGGCCTGCGGAAACCAGCGAGCCCATGCCCAGTCTGAAGGGGCTGGCTACGCGCCCCTCCGCTCCAGCCTCTGTTGTCATGAGGGAGTCGGGTCCAGAGCTTCTGATTTTCCAGGAGAAGCTACACATCTAGGTTTATGTGAGATTTCATGAAAACAAAACAAAAAACAAAACAAACAAAAAAAACAACCCTTGACTTTTAAACGTTGGCAATAAATTTGTAAAAATGTCCAAAATATTCTGACAGCCAAAAGACACCTGCCTGTGGGCTGGACTCAGCCCATGAAGTCAAGTTGAGGCAAACAGTTTGTGCTCTCTGATGCAAACAGGTGCACTATAAAATAGTCAACAAATGCAGGCTGAACACCCACCCTGAGCTCCTTCTACTGTTCCAGGCCCCAGGAAACAGCCGGGAACAAGGTGGAAACATCCTTGCCCTCGTGTCGCTTTCAACTAGTGGGGTTGCTGGCACCAGCTCCTACTGGCTCACAAATTCTGCAAGCTAGTTGTCACACACAGCCATCACTAAGAATTAAATTGCATGAACTTCCAGTTAAATAAGTTACAACAAAAACAAAGGTAACAACTGCTCACAGATCACCACTTTCTCACCATTTCACTGTTCTCTGTGTTGTTGAAGTGATTGACGTCTGTTGTGTCGTATCATATCATATGCCATATCCCATGGTGGAAATACTACAGCAAGGTCTTCCCAATGCCATGCTCAGTAAGTCACACTGATAGCTCCAAATGGACCATGGTGGGACTATTTACACCACAGAAATGGATACATGTAAAAATCAGGGCTCCCCCTTGTTGAGAAGCCGTCATTAAACATTTAGCAGTAAACCAGATTTTTTTTCTTTTTTCTTTTCTTTCTTTTTTTTTTTTTTTTTTTTGAGATGGAGCCTCACTCTTGTGGCCCAGGCTGGACTGCAGTGGCACCATCTCAGCTCACTGCAACCTTCGCCTCTGGGTTCAAGTGATTCTCCTGCCTTAGTCTCCCGAGTAGCTGGGATTATAGGCACACGCCACAACGCCTGGCTAATTATTTGTATTTTTAGTAGAGACAGGGTTTCGCCATGTTGGCCAGGCTGGTCTCGAACTCCTGACCTCGGCCTCCCAAAGTGCTGGGATTAGGCGTGAGCCACTGCGTCCAGCTGGTTTGTCTTTTGAAATATTTCCTCTGACTGTGTGGATTGAGTGGGAGCAAAGCTGGAAGCCAGGAGACCAGGGAGGAGGAGCTCACTGCCACGGTTCAGGTGGGCAAGGACAGTGGCAGCCTGCACCTCGGTGGTAGCTGTGAAAGTGGCAACAAGGGCACGGATTTGGGATGTATTTGGCAGTCAAGTCAGCAAGACTTGGGATGGATGGGATGTGTGGGGTGAGGGAAACAGGAACCAAGGGGCCACCAGGACCCAGTCTGAACAGGGCAGCACTCTTTCCTGAGCTGGGAAGACAGGTGGGCAGAGCTGGGGTTTTAGGAGGGGAAATAAATGGAGTATTCCGCTTTGTGAAATTAAGGCCCTGCGTGAAACCTACACGGAGGTGTCAGCTCACCAGCTGGGCATTGTAGTCTAGAGTACAACGTAGTTCTGAAAGCAATGTCCCTCTGTCGCAGTGGCAACCCCAAGTAGGGGGCTGGGGGGATTCTGGGAGGGCCTCACAGTGTAGGAGTCCTGAAGTACCAGAAGAAGCACGTGGTGAGAGAACCATAGAGGAAAGGCGGTCCAGGACGGGGACACAGCAGGGCCAAAGGCCTGGAAGCAGGGCAAAGCACATTCTTTTTGGAGGGGGTCCAGTGGTGGGAAAGAAGGCTACAAAGGCAGAGGATAGATCACAAAAGGCTGCTTCTTTCAGCCGAAGGAGGGTGCAATGTACCCTCAGGGCACTGTGTTGAATTGTAAGCAGGGGCAGGCCAGAGGGGCACTTTACCAAGGAAACACCACATTGACTTTGGGCCTTGAGGTGCCCCGGCATGCGAGCCTCTGCCCTCCCCTGCCTGCCAGGCCCCTAGCACCCACCCCAGCATACGCAGCATAGCAGCCTCCAAGTCAGCCCAGAGCCTTTGCCAACCCAGCCAGTTTCTTGCAGATTTCTTGCCGATGAACCAGGAAAACAAAATAACCCCAAGGGCAGGAAGAAGGGTCAAGGGAATATTCAGGGATGTTGGTGTCTGAATTTCCATCGACAGGAAGGCCCAGGAGGTTACCTTCCGGAACAGGGGGTGACTGAGGGGCACACGATACGGCATGGACTTAGGTGTTGACGGGGTCTTTGTAACCAGTCCTCGAGCGGGGCGTGAGGTGCAGCTCTGCAGCCTGGCCCTGTCCTCTCTTAGGGCGGGAGTTCAAAGGCCAGTTTTTCTGCCACGCATCTGCTGGGTGATATCGGGCAAATCATTCCTCTTTGTGAACTGTTTTCTTATCTGTAAAAGGGAATAATAATGGCACCTGTAAGTGCATCATTCACCTTCCCCCAGGAATTGTTGAGGGGTGAAGTGAGATTTTGAAAAATGTCAATAATTTAGCCCACTGCCTCACACCTCCTAAACTCCCAATAAATGTCAGCTGTCAATCATTATTTGCAAAGTTATTATTCATTATTGAGTACTTACTGTATGCCAGGCTTTGAGCTGTGGGGGCTATCTAATTCAAGCTTCATTCCCTCCCCATGTGTAAGGATTGTTATTATTTCACAGGCAGGGAAATGGAGCTTCCAGGAGTTGGCCTGGCTTGCACATGGTAAATTTGCTAGTACGGGACACAGCGGGGGTTTGAACCCAAGTCTAAGCTCAAAACCTGTTGTCATACTCATTCTGTGTTCTGCCTGCCTACGAATTAATCGGGCTCCAGAATTTTGGGAAATAGTAGTGGTCTGTATGACATCCCCCAAATCTATCCACACCCGTGGGGACCCTTGCTCTTCCTGGAGCCAGCCAGCTCAGGCTACACCCTTGACATGGGGTGTAGCAGATGGTTGCTGTTCCAAGGCAGCCAAGGGCCTGGAGAAGCAGAACCACCCTGGGCCAGCCTGGGGCCTTCCTCTTGAATCAGGAGTCCAGCTGGGCACCCGTGTCCCATCAATAAACGTGCCCAAAAATAGCTTGCTGGGCCCCACCAGGGCAGGAGGACCAGGACGTCCTGTTCCCGCAGGCTCTGGCCAGAGACTGACCGTGTACTTAGCCTTCCCGGTCAGAGGCTGCTGGAAGGGAGGGCAGAGCTCACCCTGCCCAGGGCCTTGTGGGAGTGAGCTGTGCCCCTGGGCACCGACAACCCCGACCTCAGACGTTGTGGAGCTTCTGAAATGTGCTGCTGGAAAGGCAGATGACTGTATGTGGAGCTGGGCCAACATCTTAGTAGACAGGCTCCCGGGGAGAGAAGGAGCACAGGTTCTGGAGTCTAACAGGTGGGGGTTTGAATCCCAGCTGGGACATTTCATAGCTGTGTGACTTTAGGCAAGTCCTTCTCTCTGAGCCTTGGTTTTTCTCACCTGAAAAATGGGGGGGAAACCTTTCATAAGGTTATTATTGTGATTCAGGGAGTTTATGTGTACAGAGAATAGTTTGTAGACTTTGCCGGTTTCTTTATGATCGTCTCCACTCCCCACCCCCGAGATGTTAAGCCCAGCAGCGAGTGCAAGGACCTTTGTCTGTTATTTCCGAGGATCTCCAATGCACACAGGATGTGTTCAGGCTACTTGCTGAATGAATAAATAAATGAAAGTATCAGGCACATAGCAAGTGCTCAAAAACTCTCAGCAATTCGTATTGTTAATGTGCTTGAAAAAGAGGAACTTGGGCATTGAGTGTGACTGACAAATGGTATTGGTGAAGATGAGGAAGGAGCTCAAGGGAGCGGGGGAAGGACACGTGTCATACACAAAAGGACAGGAGGGACACAGAGAACAAACACTGGGCAGAGGGCTAAGCTACCTGAAGCTGAGAACCCCAGGGAGTGTAGACGCCGGTCTGGATCCCGGGTCTGGGATGGCGGACATGAAACTTCTTGGGACGACATCCCTCCCCACAGGTAGGGGGTCCTCACTGGTCTCACACGGGTCGTCCCTATGAACTTGTGGGAGCTCCACGGCTTCTGCATCTGAGGAGCTGATTGGAAGGGGAGGTGGCGTGCAGGCTGACAACTCGATGCTTCATATTCATAATAATCACAGCAACAAGACCGACTCGCACCGATGCAGCCCTTCCTGATGCCAGGCGCTGACCTTCACACGTATTGATGCATTGCATCCTCAGAACCACCCCAGGAGGTACCCTGCTATCCTTATTCCCGTTTTACAGATGCGGACACTGAGGCTCAGAAAAGTGGTGAAGGTTGCCCAAGGTCACACAGTAAGTGGCCGAGCCCATGCCAACCTCTTGACGTTTCCACTCTCTCCAGCACTCCAGCCACCTGTGACCACATCCACCTCTCCAAGCACACGGGCTTCCTCTCACCGGGGCATTCCTGGGCGGATCCTCTTTGCAGCACTCAGCCCAGCTGCTCAAGGATGCCAGCGTCAGCTTCCTTGGGCTTCTCCTCAGATGGCCCTGCCTCAGGGAGCTTCCCCCAACTTCCCCCTGCCCCTAGGCCCCTGCTGTCCCTCACTGGGCTGTGACAGCCTAGGCACTCATCTGTTTCCACAATCTTTTATTGTTGGTGTTGTTGTTTTGAGGCAGAGTCTTGCTCTGTCACCCAGGCTGGAGTGCAATGGCGCGATCTCAACTCACTGCAACCTCCGCCTCCCAGGTGCAAGTGATTCCTGAGTAGCTGGGATTACAGGCGCCCACCGCCACGCCCGGCTAATTTTTGTATTTTTAGTAGAGATGGGGTTTCACCATGTTGGCCAGGCCGATCTCGAACTCCTGACCTCAGGTGATCTGCCTGCCTCGGCCTCCCACAGTGCTGGGATTACAGGCGTGAGCCACCACACCCGGCCTGTCTCCACCATCTTAAGCACAGTGGAGGGGTCTGCATTTTTTCTGGAAACCAGATGTCCAGCAGAGAGTGGGCACTGCTGGAAACTGTTTTGCAAAATAAACACACTCGTGGGTACAAACCGTGTAGAAGGAGGAGCCACGACCCTCAGATCTCTCGGGTCCAGGATTGTACCCAGGACAGGCAGTGTGTGGAGGGGAGGCCGTGATCACTGAGTCTCTGGCCACTCCCTGGGGCCCTGAGTGTTATTCCCTGGTCTGCTCACATATGGAGGCAGCACGGCCCCATGGTTAGCATCCAGGCCCCAAGAACCAACCACGTGGGTTCAAATCCCAGTTAGCTACCAGCCTGCCAGGGGATCCTGGGCAAGTGACTTAATCTTCTGGGCCTCAGTTTACCTATCAGAAAAATAGGGCAAGTGATAGGATTGTTGTGAGCATTAAATGAATTTTTGAAGTTATTATTTATTTATTTTAGAAACAGAGTCTCACTCTGTCACCCCAGTTGGAGTGCAGTGGCTCGATCATAGCTCACTGCAGCCTCCCAACTCCTGAGCTCAAGTGATCTGCCTGTCTTGGCCCCCCGAATAGCTGGGACTACAGGTGCACACCACCATGCCTGGCTAATTCTTAATTTTTTTGGAGAGATGAGGTCTCACTCTGTTGCCCAGTCAGGTCTCAAACTCCTAGCCTTAGGCAATCTTTCTACCTCAGCCTCCCAAGGTGTTGGAATTACAGGCGTGAGCCACTGCATCTGGCCTAAATAATTTTTTTGTGTGTGTTTTTTTGAGACTGGGTCTCACTCACTCTGTCCCCCAGGCTGGAGTGCAGGGGTGAGATCTCAGCTCACTGCAGCCTCAACCTCCAGGGCTCAAGCAATCCTTTCCATCTCCGCCTCCTGAATAGCTGGGATTATAGGTACATGCCACCACACGTGGCAAATTTTTTATTTTTTGTAGGGATGGGGGTCTTGCTATGTTGCCCAGGCTGGTCTTGAACTCCTGGCCTCAAGCGATTCTCCCATCTTGCCTCCTAAAGCACTGGGATGAGCGTGAGCCACTGTACCTGGCCTAAATGAATTTAATGCATAGTTAATGTCTGGCTCTTGCCAAGTGCTTCATCAGTGCTAGTGGATATTATTGTTTGAATCATTACTATTATTATTATTAGGCAAGGCAGATTGTGTAGGATCCTAAGTAGGAAGTCTCATCTTTATCTTGGGCACCAGTGGGCAGATTCAAAAGCCTACTCTGAGTTGGTTTCAGTGACGGTGAGAGAAGTGAGAGGAAGTAAGAGGGCGATGCTGACCGTGGTGGCATCTAGCGCGTGAGCTGTCAGAGCTCTGCCCTACACACCTTACCTGTGCCATTGACTTCACCCCCACACACAGCCCCCACCTAACAGAAGTCTCTGCTCACCCCCTTTTCAGACGGGAAAACCCAGGCTCAGTACTATGTCACCTGTCCCGGGGCATATAGCCAGGGAGTACCCAAGCCTGGGTTCAAACCCTGGGATATTTCCTATTGCTGCTGTAACAGATTACACCAAACTGAAAATGACACACTTTCATGACCTTACTGTTCTGAAAGTCAGAAAGCCAAAGCGGGTCTTGCGAGGGGGAAATCAAGGTGCAGGGCAGTATGGAGTTCCTTCTGGAGGCTTCAGGGGGGAATCCATGCCTTGTCTTGAGGCCAATGGCACTCACTGGCTTGCAGCGCTCCCACCTCTGCTCCCACTGGAGTTGGAGTGGGCCCTCTGGGCCTGACCCTCCCGCCTCCCTCTCATAAGGCCCCTGGTGACTGCCTTGGGCCTACTGGATAAGCCAGGCTCATCTTCCCATCTCAAGACCCTGAATTGAATCACACCTACAAAGTCCCTTTGCCTTGTAAGGTCACATGTTCACAGGCTCTGGGGATTAGAAGGTGGGCACCTTTGGGGGGTCATTATTCTGTCTACTGGACACCTAGAGTCTGGCTCCAATCCTGCCTTTTTGGCTTTCCCTGGGACTGCCCGGGCTAAGGGTGAACGGAGGAGGCGCCGCATGGTGGAGGGAGAGTGGGTGGCCTGGTCTCCGGGCAGGCCTGGGCCTTTCTGTAAGGAGGCTGCAAGCCTGGGAAAGTAGGCCCAGGGTTGAGTGAGGACCACCAGGTCAGAGCGAGGGGACTGAAGAGGCCTAGGATGAAGCTCCTGCTCACCAGGGCCAGAAAAAAGCAGGCCTGGTGGCCAGAGAGGCCGACTTTCCGAAAGAAGCTGGAAATTCCGGGTTTTATATGAAATCGCCAATTTTTAAATGTTGGCAAATGATTCAAAATGATGAAGGGAACCCATGCAGTGCAGGTTATACAAAACCACACAGCGCAGGTCATACGGAACTCATCTGAAGCCAGACGAGGCCTGCAGGCGGCAAGCTGGTGGCCTTCAGCCTACCAGGGAGAGAGGGGAAGGGCAGTCCCTGCCGAGGGCAGTGAGCGTCTGGAACATTCGTGGAAGGGTCACCTGAGGAGCTCCTTGTGCCTGCTCGGCCGGGCGGGGGAAGCCTCGGCAGGGTGTGTTCAGGTGGGGGACAGCAGGCTTCCCCGAGGGGAAGGCCCAGAGCAAGTAGGGGTGCAGACCAGGCTCAGCTCAGCCCCAGTTCCAGCTCTGCCTTCAGGCAGCAGGGGGCTGTAAGGCCTTGGGCAAGTTACCTGACCTCTCTGGGCCTCACTTTGCTCTCAGTGGAGGTTGACTCCACAGAGTATCCAGGTTCATGCATTCATTGAACAAATACTTGCTCTATGCCAGGCCCTGGGGACTCGGGAATGTGCGAAGCAGAGCAGGGCCCTGCCTCCAGGGTAGGTGGACGGGGCGTGGATGTGGAATTGAGCCTGGACTTCCTAAGAAAGGAGTCAAGAGTAGTCAGTTCTTTCCCTGCTGACAACCGCTTCCACAGCCTCATCCTGGAAGTAGCTGTGGTTTGTGACTTTTGTTCATTCATTGAGCACCAGCAGAATGCCATGTGTTCTATCCTCAAAACCTGTAGGGTTGGTGTTATTATGGCCTCATTTTACAGGTGGAGAAACTGAGGCCAGGCACACAGGTCACACAGCCAGGAGGAGGCAGGGGTGGGAGGGACCCCTCACCTCTGCCTCTTCTCCCAGGCCCTCTGCCTTAGCTCTGAGCTATTTAGAAGAGGCCTTGGGGAAGCTCTTAAAGCCATCAGCTAGGGCCTACCTGGCGGGAATGTGGAGCGAATGTCTTCTGTGTATGCTAAACTTTGTCCTGAATTTACCTCCTGTCAACTTCAAGCAGACCCGGTGCCTGACCTTGGCCACTGCATGGCCCTTGGTGCCTTTAGAGATTTCAAACTGATCCTCTTTCATCTTTCCGGACATGAGGCCTGAGCGTTTTTTGTTTTTTGTTTTTTTTTTTTTGTCTCTCCTCCTGAGGCCACCCTGGGACTCCCTAAGCCATTTTATAATCATAGTGCCCAATCGCAAGCACCTGCTATGTATGCGCCAGGCACCCGATGGGCACAACCTCAGTTAACCTTTAACAATCCCATGGGCCCAGTGCTAGGGCTGCCACAGTGCCACATGGCTTCTCTCCACCAACCACTGGGGGCTGGGAGGGGTGGTTCTGCTCTGCGCCGAGAACTTCACCGGCCTTCTGCTTAATTCATTGCCAGGATAAATCCCTGAGCATTTTGTTTTCCCACAAGTCCCCAGTGTGGGGGCTTCTTCCTGGGATGGGGGACTGGGTTTCTAATGTATTCGGAAGCCGCTTTCCAAGACCCTTTTCTCGTCTCCAAAGCCATCCGATTGTTTTGTGTGGGGTTCCACAGTGGGGAAGTTCTCTCCATCTTTTCTCCCGTGGTTGGGAAGGCGAGAAGGGCATTAACGGTGCACGCTGACAGTGGGGTGCAGGGGAGGGCTTTGGCGTCCTGGATTCCAAATGCCAAGGGAAGGCCTGGTCAGGAGGGTGGAATTGCCCAATTAGAACTTGGCTGGTTCTTATCAGCTCTGGAGTTCTGTGCCGGGCAGGCCAGGCGCTGGAATCAAAGGAGGCCAGGGCTGTTTATTTACTTTCTCCCCTCCTTCTTGGCAAAAGGAGATCAAAGGTAAAAGCAAATGCTCCGCTCTGCACCCCTCCTCCCTTCGTTTCTTCCTTTTTCTTTCCTCCCTTAGAAGCCTGAGAACTAAAAGCTGTAGATGTGAAAGGAGGGTTTTTGTCATCACCACTGTTTCCCTGGCACCGACACTGCACTGGGCCCCGGGCTAAGAATTTTGCAGAATGGCACAAATCTCTGCAACTAACATGATGTGTGACAGCTCTTATTATCCCCATGTGGCAGAGGAGGAAACTGAGGCACTGAGAGGGGAAGTCACTCTTCACAGGTTGCTCAAGCCTCTCTAGCTTCTAGCTCCATGCTCTTTTTCTTTCTTTCTTTCTTTTTTCTTTTTTAGAGACAGGGTCTCGCTCTGTCACCTAGGCTGTTCTTGAACTCCTGGCCTCAGGCATTCCTCCCACCTTAGCCTTCCAAAGCGTTGGAATTACAGGCATGAGCCACCGTGTCCGGCCCAGGTGGACCAACTTAATCATGCTCTTAATCATGCCTCAAGCCACATCCCTCCTCTACACATTTCCACTAAGAAAAATGAAAATAGTACAAAGGTGGCTAACAGCAGAAATCCAACTTCAAAGGTTCCCTGAGTCCTTCTGTTGTGTAGTGAGTTCAGAGGCTACGAATGCCCAAGCAAGACACACAGATGATTGAAGGCAGTCAGATGGAATGCAGTAGGGAGTGGTGGAGACTGTGGTGAAGTGGAGAGTCCTCGAGATGCAACTCAGCATCAATGATTCATTGCTGCCTTGCAAAAATAAGGGCCCAGTGTGGTCGGGACTTTTGGACAAGCCAGGTATCTTATGTGAACTCCCTGGATTTGTAGTAGAAGATGGGAGTCCATTTTTGTTTTTTGCTGATAGTGGGCTCTGCTGGGGTCTGGCTTAAATATTCCATTTCCCCAGTGAGTTGAAATATTATCTTTGTCCTGATCCTTCCCATTGTTCTTTTATTTTGTACTTTTTTCTTTGTGAACTCAAAGATTGTTTTATCCAACTAAAAAAACTTTAGTGGGTCACTACTTTAAATTGCATTAAGTTTATGTATGTTGGCAGAATTGTCATCTTAAGGATGTGAAATCTTCCCATCCAATTATTCTCATCTTATTTGGTGCCCTTTGGGAGGATTTTTAAAGTTTTCTTCCAAAATATCTTGATTTTTAAAATAATGCCAAAATTCCAAGCTGTTTGAACTGCATGGGCCAAGCAACATCTCCTGGGGGCTGTGTTTGGTCCAGGGGATCCCTGTTGCCCCCTGAGATTCAGGGCAGCCTCACCCCACGGGGGAGACTGAACACGCTGTCATTCAAAGATAACCCTGTCCCAGGCGGGGAGATCTCCAGAGCCAGAGAACTGGGGGCAGGCTGGGCTGGGAAACTCTGGGATGTTCGCTGCTTGACCCACTCTGTGGGAAGCCAGGGTGCCCACTTCCTTCACACTCAGCCAGATAAGCCTGCCGAGGCCGTGCCTTCCTGCTGAGGCTCCTGCCAGCTCATTTTTGACCGGCACTTAAAACAACAATTAAAAATAACCCATATGGTGTGCTTTGCTTTTTAAAAAGCAAAGCAATTTTTTTTACTGTTTATCTTTATTTTTGAGACAAGGTCTAGCTGTCACCAAGGCTGGAGTGCAGTGGCATGATTACCGCTCACTGCAGCCTCGACCTCCTGGGTTCAAGCAATCCTCCCACTTCAGCCTCCGGAGTAGCTGGAACTACAGGCAGGTACCACCATGCCCTGCTAATACTTTAATTTTTTTTTTTATAGAGCTAGGGTCTCACTATGTTGCCCAGATGGGTGTTGAACTCCTAGACTCAAGCGATCCTCCCACCTCATCCACCCAAAGTGCTGGGATTACAGGTGTGAGCCACCTTGCCCGGTGTGCAAAGTACATTTTTTAAAAATAAGAAAACACCTTCCGTTGGTCCAGGAATATGTATTGAGATCCACTAGTGCCAGGCACTGGGCAAGGCTCTGGGGACGGGGTGAAGTTCCTGCTTTCCTGGGTCTGAAGCTCTAGCGGGGAACACAGGCGGTAAGCCCAGAAACAGACGAAAAAATACAGCACATTCCAGTGATGGTCAGGGCAGAAAGAGATAAAATAAGGTGAGTGGAATAAGAGGGACCGGAGGGCCACCTGAGGCAAGAGCTTGGGGACGACCTCTCAGCAGAGGTGACATTTTGCCGAGACGGGAATGATGAGAAAGAGACAGCGGTGGTACTCCTGTCTCAGTGTTCACTCTGATACTCAGGAAACCACTGTGGCTTTTGGGCATTTAACCGGCCAAACTTTTTTGCCTAATTATATTTTTATATTTTGCTATTTATTTATTTAATTTATATATTACATGTTTGCATTTTCTAAAAACCGAAAGTGGCCATGCAGTGTTTTATAACTGCCTATTTTTCCTACTTGAAGCCTCAGTTTCCCCATGTGTCAACTGGAGATGTTCTCAGTAGCCACCCCACGCGAAGGCAAAACACAGGCTGATGTGAGGATTTACTAAGGAAATGACCTACGGAACACAATTGATCCAAAGATGAGCAATTATTGGCATATTTTTATTATCATTTTATTATTATTTTTATGAGTCCCAAGAGGTGGAGATTGGCATTTCCATTTTGCAGGTGAGATTTTTCAGCCTCAGAGAGTCACACGTCAAAGGCTGAGATGCGAGCAGTTGGACAGAGGGTAGCACGGCATTCCTCTGACCCCCCAGCCTGAATACAGTGAAACCTCAGGCAGATAGAGCCCCTTTTTCTTGGGAGAGGAAGTCGAGGCTGAAACCAGCGGCTTCTTTTTGGTCGTTTTTTTCCCTTTCTGCGATGTTTGTTTTTGTGAACATCGTACTTATCTGATGTCACAGGTTTTGGGAACCTAAACCACAGACATAAATACATTGTGTTGTGCTTTGAAGGATTGTGCAGCAAGATAAGTGAGCTTGGTGATGGGGGGATACAGCGTGCGTGCATGGATGCAGGGCTTTTTTTTTTTTTTTTTTTTTTTTTTTGGCAGAACTAAGAACGTCAATGTTTGTTCTCGGGTTCAAAGAAGTCAGCGTCTTTGGCGGGAGCTGGGCCACCATCGCCCGGACCACGCTGGGGTGCTAAGTGCTCACATCCTCCCCAGCACTGTCCTCAACAGCCAGAAGGCAGGCACAGGGGAAAACCCACCAGCAACACCAGCACCACAGCGTCCACACCCGCCGAGGATGCTGCACAAAAGGTCCATGGACCAGGGTGCCTGGGGGCAGGGCGTGCCGGGCACCGTCCATCTTCTGGCAGGTTCTGGTTAACCCGAAAACCCTGTTTGGTTTTCCTGTGTCTTTTGAGAATGTCACTCAAACCCCTGAATCCTCTCTGTGATCTAAGTGTCATGAGGCCTGCAAAACCTCGCTTCCTGCAGCAGACTTCTCCGCTTCCTGGCCCCCGTGAAGACTGTTATCCACATGTAGCCAGAGGGATTCTGTAAAAATCAAAGTCAGGGCAGGGCTCTCCTCTGCTCAAAACCCTCCCATGGCTCCCTACTTCACTCAGGGAGGAAGCCACGGCCATACTGTAGCCTCTTCCACCTCTCACACTCATTGCACAGGCGGCCACCAAGCCCCTTTCTACCCCAGTGCCTTTGCACTTGCCACCCCCTTACTTCATTGCAATCCCTTCTTAGCAGAGAGGCTGACCCTGAATTCCCTTCTGAAATAGTGACCCTTCGTAAATAATTCTCCTCTTGCCTTGCCCTATTTGTCTTCATATCTCTTCGTCACTAACTGACATGTTAGATATTTATTATTTTCTCTCTTGCCATTGGGCCTAAGTTCCCGGGGCCTCTCATGTTTCTCCAGCGCCCAGAGGCTGACTGGCATATGGAGTGAGCGCAATCATTTCCTTTTGTGTGTGAATAAGTGAAAGAATCTTGGACCTGACCGCTTCAGACCAAGGGGTTTAGCCCAGGTCTCTGGCACAATGAGGATTCTGAAGGATTTTTCACTGGGGATTGACAGAACCGATTGGTTTGCGAGAGATCACTGCAGCTTCTGAAAGAAGCCACCTGTTCCACGAGGGGATGCGCCATATGGAATACAGACAACTTGATATCAGTGCCCCCCTCCTCGGGGGTGGGGGGCGGGTATTTCGGGAATTAAATCAGAAAATATTGGGATGAGGCTTAGACCCGTCCTTGGTGCACAGGAAGTACTCAGCCAGTGGTCATGATCAGCATCAGCTATAGCACGAACGGACCATGGAGACAGGTGGGCTTGCTGCCATCCAAGTTCCCAGATTGGGCGGGCAGCTGCATGGAGGGGGTTGTGTGCCGTGGGAATAAAGGAGGAGGGAGTTTGAGGTGGGGCTGAGGCTGAGGGTGCTGAGGTCAAAGCAGGAGAAAGATCTGGGAGTTCTGTGAGATGTTCAGGTGGCCTGCCCGGTTGGCAACTGGACTCAGGAGGGAGCCCACTAATGGATTTGGGAGTCATTAGTGCCAACACGGTGACTGAAAACTAGAGAATGGTTGGGACGGCCCAGAGACCACACATAGAGACAGAAGAGAAGAGCTGGCATGGAACGCTTAGGGCCTCGCAGTGTTTGAAGGGAGAGAGAAGAGGAACCCATACATGAGACCAAAACAAAGACAGAGAGATTGGAGGAACATCAGCAAACAGCGATGATAAGGAAGATAGTCGCCCATGTGACTTTGTGGTTCCTCCCACAAAAGGGATGGAGTGTATTTGCCCAGCCTTGACTTCAGTTCGGCCTTGGGACTTGCTTTTGCGAATAGCATGAGATGAAAGTGACAGTGTGTCATTTTGAGACCAAGCTTTAAGATCTCTTGCATGTGGCTGGGTATGGTGGCTCATGCCTGTAATCCCAGCACTTTGGGAGGCTGAGGCAGCGGGTCACAAGGTCAGGAGTTTGATACCAGCCTGGTCAACACAGTGAAACCTCAGCTCTACTAAAAATACAAAACAATTGGGCGGGTCGCGGTGGCTCACATCTGTAATCCCAGCACTTTGGGAGGCTGAGGCAGGCAGATAACGAGGTCAGGAGTTCGAGACCAGCCTGGCCAACATGCAGAAACCCCGTCTCTACTAAAAATACAAAAAATTAGCTGGGTGTGGTGACGCACACCTGTAATCCCAGCTACTCAGGAGGCTGAGGCAGGAGAATCGCTTGAACCCAGGAGGCAGAGGCTGCAGTGAGCGGAGATCCGCGCCATTGCACTCCAGCCTGGGTGACAGAGCAAGACTCCATCTCAAAAAAAAAAAAAAAAAAGAAGGAAGGAAGGAAGGAAAGAAAGAAAGAGAGAAAGAAAGAAAGACAAAACAATTAGCTGAGCATGATGGCACGCACCTGTAATCCCAGCTACTCGGGAGGCTGAGGCAGGAGAATCACTTGAACCCAGGAGGTGGAGGTTGCAGTGAGTTGAGATCACGCCACTGCACTCCAGCCTGGGTGACAGAGTGAGACTGCATCTCAAAAAAAGAAAAAAAGAAAAAAAAGATCTCTTGCATGTTTCCACGTGGCTGTTGTGCCTGTGCCCCCACTATCAACAGCCATGCTCAGAATGGCCCATTGGTCCCAGGAGAAGGATGAGGGACCCGTGAAGCAGGGCAGAGCCAGCCCAGCCACGACAGCAGACCTCCAGCTGAACAGGAAATATACTAATGGGTCCAGCCAAGGTCCACCGACCTGCAGCCAACTCCCTATTCAAGAGAATAAAAGGTCGGGGGTGGTTTCTCAGGCAGCATTCTTGTAGGCATAGGTGACTGATCCATGCTGTGAGATGGAAATGAAATCACAGTGAGCTGAACTGAAAAGAAGATGGAACAGAAGAAGTTGCGGTGAATAGAGGTGGAACAGACATTGTCAACTGCCCAACCACAGCTCTTTTCAACTCTCCTCCCTGGTGGGAGAACCCTCTTTTTTTTGAGGGGACATCAGCACATGCCTTCAAGGAAGGGACCCCCTCCTGAAACTGAGGGGATAAAACAAGTCTCAGGAGGGAAGCCCACAGGCTGAGGATGGTAGAATGGAAAAAGAAAGAGAACACAGGTTTTGGAAGATGTCTTTCAGCCATTGTATCAACAATTCTTGAACTACCGGGGCAGACACTGCTCAGTGCCTGCCCAATGCCCTCGCTCCTTTTCTTCCTTGTTGACAGAACCCTGATTTTATTGGGATGGCAATAAGCCTGCAAAACGCACTCACTCCCCTAGACTGCCTTGCAGCCAGGAATGGCCACATGATCCAGTATGACCAATGATATGGAAGCCAAATTTTCCCAGTGGGGCCCCCAGAAGAGCTTTCTGAAAAGAGACAAACATGGTGGACACACTGCTCAGCACTTGTCCCCTCTTCCGGCCTGTAATGCGGACATGAGCTGAGGGTGGAATGGTCATGCTGCAATTATGGCCAGCCACGAGGACGGAAGCCACATGTTTGATATGGCTGAGCAAAAATTGGGAAAGTGACCAGGTGTGGCGGCTCATGCCTGTAATCCCAGCACTTTGGGAGGCTGAGACGGGCAGATCACTCGAGGTCAGGAGTTCAAGGCCAGCCTCGCCAACATGGCAAAACCATGTCTCTACCAAAAATACAAAAATTAGCCAGACGTGGTGGCGGGCGCCTGTACTCTCAGCTACTCGGGAGGCTGAGGCAGGAGAATTGTTTGAGCGCAGGAGGCAGAGGTTGCAGTGAGCCAAGATCACACCATTGCCCTCCAGCCTGGGCGACAGAGTGAGACTCTGTCTCAAAACAACAACAACAACAACAAAACTGGGAAAGAACCTGAACCCCTGGTAGCACCCCTGAGTCACTCCATCAGCTCTGGATGCCTCTGGATTTCTTGTAGCAGGGGACAATATAAATAAACCCTGCCAGGGGTCAGGGTCTGTGTTCCTCGAAGCTGAATGCATGCCTGTCGGAGCCGCCATGCCATCAGTGGGTTTTCTGCATGTACAGGAAGACACACTTCCTTAATGATAAAGTCGTTTGAGTTGAGTTTCCCTGCCACTTGCAATTGAATGTGTCCCAGGGAATACCTGGGTTTTGTAGTGAGCTGACTTCTAACAAACTGAGATATGCCTGATTCTAGACTTGAGTGAAATGGGGAAAAGGGAACACTTTTGCCATTCCTGGAACACCCGATGGTGAGACAGAGGTCACGTGATTTCCTGTGCACGTTTCTGCCAAGATCGTTCTGGTCCTTAGCTAAGGACTCAGGGTCTACTTCCACTTTTGGTATCTGTGGACTAATCACCTTCGGGTAGGTTTTTCTCCCTGGAGGAAGAAGCCAAGGTTCAAAGAGGAAAATTTACTATCCAAGGCACACAGCCAAAGCTAGACTGAAACCCAGGTCTGCCTGACTCTGAGACGATCCTTTTTTTCTCCTTTTTGGGTTCCTGTCTCCTCATCAGTAGAATGAAGAGTTTATTCAAGATCAAAGCTTTTCAAAAATTTCATTTCAAAGCAGGCAAAATCCTTTTACAGCTGAACCTTTACTTGTCCAACCTATTAAAAAAAGATGAAAGAGAAACATCTCTGAGTAAGGAGGGTCAGGCCGCCTGCAGCTCCACCTCAAGCCCCATGGCCCACAGGCACCTTGCTGGAATCCTGGGATTTGGGGGAGCTTTCGGGAAACACCAGCCTAGATTATCTCAGGGCCTTTCGAAGAGTCTCTGATTTTTCAAATATTGCTAAAATGTTGCACAGAAGACAGGCATGCACATGGCAAAACAAAAACAAAAACAAAAGCCAAAAGTTTTCCTTTCAACAGTGCAGACAGGCAAAATATCATCCTTCCTCCCATCTCTGAGTTGCCATTTTTACCACGCGAAAGTCAGGAAACCTGAGCATCTAGCAGCAAATAGGTAAACACATTCCTCGCTCTCTCCTTAAGACACACACAGACACACACACACAGACACACACAGACACACGCACAGAGACACACACACAGACACACAGAGACACACACACACACACACAGACACACACACCCACACACACACACACACTTTGTAACATTCTATAATCACTGTTTTGCATCTCATTTTTCTAGGCTAACATTACATCTTGGCTGTTGTTTCAAATCAGTACAGCGATATCTGCTTTATTCACTTCACTCTCAGCACGATTGAAATACTCTTTAATTCATACAGCTACAAAGCCCCTATTCTTGGATACTCACATTGTTTGGAGGCTTTTGTTATGTCAAAGGATGCTGCAATGAAGGTCGTTATATAACGCATCTAGGTGTACATGTGTTGATTTAGATCCTTCCTTCCTTCCTTCCTTGCTTCCTTCCTCCCTCCCTCCCCTCCCTCCTCCCTCCCTCCTTCCTTCCTTCCCTCCTTCCTCCCTCTTTCTCTCTCTGTTCTTTTTCTTCTTGCTTATTTTCATTTTCAAATTTTTATTCCACGAACATGTACCATTTGTATAATAATTAAAAGGATATGTTTACAGACCCAGGACTCAAACTTCAGCCAAGTTAGATAAACAGCCCCACGCATAAGCACAATTCAGAAAGAAGAAAATCCAGCCCCTGCTGCCGAGGCCTGTTTGGCCGGGAGGTGGCATCGCTGGAGAATCTCATGCCAAGACCAAGCCCCTGCCTGTTGTGATCGTCCTGGAGAGCAGGGCCTGAGTTCCAGTCCTGGCTGTGCCACGAACTTCCTGGGTGACCCAGGTGAATCACTGTGCTAAGTATGGTACATTCTCTGGGGAGGTTGATGTTATTATTCCCACTTCCCAGATGAAGAATATTAAAGACTCTGAGGAATGAAGCACTTGCTAATCTCTCCTACATCAATCAAGAAATCATCCGGCCTAGAAATGCATCCTGAGTCTTCCCCACCTCCCCAGCAAATACCACCTCACCCACAAGGATTGCCAGCTCTGCCCTCACAATAGAGCTTCTCCCTTACCAAATCCTCAGCATGGCCTTCGAGGCCCTCTGTGGTCTGCACCCCCCACCTCTCCAGCTTCACCCGCCTCCCCATCCCTGCACTGCACTCTTCCCTGGTTCTCTCTGCACCACAGAGCCAGGCTCATCCCACCGCAGGGCCTTTGCATTCGCTGTGCCCTTTGCTTAGATGCCCTTCCTTCCCAGCAGGCCCAGGACTAGGCTGGGGCAAGTGAGATCCCCAGGGTGAAGCTTTCAGGAGGCTCTCACTCTCAAACGCCAACCTGCGCGTGGCTGAGACTGAGAGCAAGCGCCTCCTTCCATCCTGCATGAGAGGCACCTCCTGAGCCTCTCCCTCATTAGGGCCGGCCTCCTGGATCCGGCTCTTCTCATGACTGGGGTCTTTGCTTAAATGACCCCTCCTCGCAGAGAGTTCTCCCTGACTGTCTCAAACGGGCAGCCCTGCTGGTCTCAAACCTACCGCACTGTCTTATTTTCTTCATTGCCCTAATTTCAAAATTTGTGTTTTGTGCCCATCTCTGCCCACTAGATTAAAAGTTCTATGAGGGCAGCGACTGTGTCTGCTTCATTCTCAGATATTTCCCCACTGCCCAGCACAGGGCCAGCACTCAGGAGACAGTCAATACCTGGAGTGAGTGAGTGAATGAATGAATGAATGAATGAATGAATGAATGGGCTAGTCAGTGTCAGAGCTAAGGTTTGAACCCAGGTTTGCCTGCCTCCAAAGTCAGTCATCCCGGCCATGACCGAGAAAGGCGAGAGTGGGATCTGATCACGCAGGGGACCTGGGACTATGGCTGGTGTCCCTGCCTGTCCTGCTGGGAACCCTGCATCTCAAGGACAGGTTTTCTGAGGAAGCTTCTAGGCAGGGAGGAGTTTGGCCCCACTCACCAGGGGCCGCTCTGAACCTCAGGCCTTCGGTGGGGCCAGCTGTGGCCCCCCTTCTCCGTTCTAGTTTTTATTTTTAGCGTCGAGTTTTTGGGCACAGTAGACTCTCCTTAGGAAAAGTCCAACGAGAGGACAAGGGAGGCAGTTTTGAAATCCGGTGGGAAAGTAGGTCAGGCTGGGTTGCTGGCCGGGCTCCAGACGATAAGGCCTGTGTGGAAGTTTAATAACGTGAGCGGCCATATCCATGACATAATTCATAACCGAGAGGAAATAGCAATTAAGGGGCAATTGTGCAACGCGAGACAAGCCTCCTTCACAGCTCATAAAAGCAGGAGGAGGAAGAGACAACGCTGTCATTCCGGGGCCGCCGGGGGCCTGGCTGGCGGCCTGTGGGGATCTGGGGATAAGTCAGTCTGTACCTTGGGGGGTTTGCACTCATCTTTCCTCACCCCCTCAGGACCCAGGGAGCTGGGAGGATGTAGAAGCAGAGCGAGCGCCTACTACGTGCCTGGCTCAGCGTAGGGCTGGGGTGCGAGTGTAAAAACGCCGGGTGTTCCGCTGCGGCGGAGAGGTTTGGACGCAGCTGCGCTATTTTGGCGTTGCCTTGTCAAAACGGAAAATCGCTTTGATTATCAAGTGAACTGTACCCCAGACACCCGATCCTTAGTCCATCTCCCCTGCCCCTACCCTTCAGCAACTGTGGACTTTCAATTTCTCTTGTATTCGTTTTTCTCTGTGGTGGTTCCACAAGCACCATTTGCTTTTATCATCAGTTTCTAAAAAGCTGCTAAATCCACACTGGCCCCTTCTCTGTTCCTTGAACCGGCCAGGTGTGTGCTATCGCCGGCCCTTTGCACTTGCCGTGGCCTCTGCCTGGGGGTTGCTTTTCCACTAAAGATCCATGTGGCTCGGCCCTCACCTCCTTCAGGTCTTCACCCAAACGCCTGCTTCCCTTGGAGCCCCAACTGACCAGTCTTTTTAAAACTGCAAACCCACCTGGCGTTCTGGATCTACTGTTCCTGCCTTATTTTTATCTACAGCACTTACCACCAATTAACCCTCTCCACAGGCTGTTCACTTATTTTGTCATCTGCTTGTTCCCACCAGTGCCACCAGCAAAGGAATTTTTGTCCATCTTGTTCTCAGCTGCATCCCCAGCACCAGAAACTGTGCCTGGGGCATAGTAGGTGCTCAGTGAATATTGGTGAATGAATGAATGAATGTTTGCCATTGTAACTGACCGCCCATGAGATTATAATATGTTGACTTTGTTATTATAAAGCTGACCATTCGCTGGTTTGCTTTGGGGGCGGCCTGAGAATGATTCAAGGTCAAGCCTTCTTGGATGCTGCTGGTGGGAACAGAAGTTGGGGTGACCAGGGCTGGCTCAGCTGGCTTGGGTATTTGCAGCTGACACCTGTTCTTATTGGTCAGGGATCAACTTGGATATCACCGCTCCCCTCCGCCCTTTCTAAAGAGCTCCTTGGCCACTTCTGTCAAAATTTTAAACACATCCACCAGCTGACCCCACCTGTTCATGAACATCTTCGTGCAAAGGAGCAAAGCTCTGTATGCAAAAGGGGTTTCTTGGCTGGGCACAGTGGCTCACACCTGTGATCCCAGCACTTTGGGAGGCCCAGGCGGGTGGATCACCTGAGTTCAGGAGTTCAAGACTAGCCTGGCCAACATGGCGAAACCCCGTCTCTACTAAAAAAAAAAAAAATACAAAAATTATCGGGGCGTGGTGTTGCGCGTGTGTATTCCCAGCTTCCCGGGAGGCTGAGGCAGGAGAATCGCTTGAACCCGGATTGCGGAGGTTGCAGTGAGCCAAGATCGCACCACTGCACTCCAGCCTGGGCAACAGAGCAAGGCTCCATCTCAAAAAATAAAATTTAAAAAAGGGGAGGGGTTCTTGCAGAACTTTTCACAACAGCGCATGTGCATACACACACACACACACATACACACACTCTGACTCCCACAATCAAGGATACACACATCCCTTCCCCACACTCACTCACACACTCATGCTATTAACCATATACACTTATTTTGTCATTCACACACCCAGACGCACACGAGTACATGCTCAGCAATGTGCTAGCACACTCAGCCATACACGCTGCCCCCTGCCCGGCTCCCACACACGGCACACAGATGCCTACTCACTCACACATGCTTAGCCACACACGTGCACACACACACACCTGTGCACAAGCTCACTCACCTTCCTAAAATCTTACATTCACATGCCAGACACACAGTCACCTCCTTACACACACACCACACACAGTCGACCCCACCCTCCAGCCACATCTGGACACAGACCCTGCCCCTCTTCCACAGGCCACTACCCCAGTGCGCTCGTCTCCTGGCTGTGTTTTGAGGAGTGGGGACAGACACCTGGTCAGTGCATGCCCTGACCCCAGCGCCCCTGCCCCTCTCCACTCTGACCCGCTTGATGTGGGCAAACGGGACCGGAGCCAGCTCTGAAAGCCCCGAGGTGCATAATGCCCACGTCAGCCCTGACTATGCTGCCTCAGGGCACGTCTGCCTGGCTCATCTGTCCCTGGGCACCCGCCCACTTCCTCCCCACCAGTGGGTGGGCAGGCCTTGCTGACATCAGGTGGTTTCTGGGCCTGCCTGGCACCCAGGAGAGAGGAAGGAAGCAATCTGTCCCAGCCACGGGAGCCAAGTGAGGAGCCCAGGACAGGCCCCGGGCCTTGGTGAGCCACAGCCCCTGCGGCTGCATCTGACAGGGCTAGTGGCTGGACTGCCCACCCCTTCACCTGCTGGGACACCGTGGCCTGGGCCGGGCAGCAATTCAAGAGGGACTGGGCTCTCTGAGTTACCCCCGAGGTGGTGCGCTCCTCCCCTTCCCAACCCTCAGTATAACAGCCGCACGTCCCATGCACCACGCACTTCTCTGTCTCCATGAGTGACTCAATCAGCCCTCACACAGCCTATGGGGTGGGTGCTGGTATCATCCTTGCTTTATAAATGCAGAAACTGAGGCACAGAGAGGTGACGGCAATGGCCCAGGAGCAGGACCTGATGCCCGGCGCTCTGGCTCCAGGCCACTGTGCTCAGTCACCCCCACTCTCTCCCAGCTGCTTCGCCTTATTTTGGTTTTGGGGTTTTTTTTCCTTTGGGGGTTTTTGCTTTGTTCTGTTTTGTTTCTGTGAGCCTCCAATATCCACGGCCCTGCACACCTCTTATCTGTAAGAATCTCCATGAATCCTGGCAACCACCTCACAAGCAGGGCGCCACTATTAACCCCATTTAACAGACGAGGAAACTGAGGCTTAAATGACCCACTCACGGGCAGCCAGCAAGGGCGAGGCGGAGCCAGAGTCAGGTTTGGACCTGGGTCTGAGGGCTCTTTCTACAGTGCCAGCTCATCTGCCTTATGTGGCAGAGACCTTTGATGGACCAGAGGTAGGAAAAAGTCACCCCAAACTTAGCTCCGGGTCTCTGCTGGCCTCAAGAGAGGGGGCTAAGGGGGCACTTGGTGCCATAGAACAGTCAGAGAAATAAGAACAAATTTATGATGATGACAACGACAAGCTTTTTTGTTGCTTTTTAAAATAATTGGGGGCTGGGCACGGTGGCTCACGCCTGTGATCCCAGCAGTCTGGGAGGCAGAAGCCAGAGGATCACTTGAGCCCAGGAGTTTGAGACCACCCTGGGCAACATAGTGAGACCCCAACTCTACAAGGAGTAGAAAAATTAGCTGGGCATGGTGATGTACGTCTGTGTTTCCAGCTATTCAGGAGGCTGAGGTGGGAGGATCGCCTGAGCCTGGGAAGGTCAAGGCTGCAGTGAGCTGTGATTGTGCCACTCCACTCCAGCCTGGGCAACAGAGTGAGACTTTGTCTCAAAAAATAAAATTAAATAAAAATAAAATTTTTTAAAAGTGGGATATGATGAAAATACAATAAAATGCACAGGTCTTATGGGTTTAGTTTGATGAATTCCAACGAATCAACCACCCAGAACAACATTCAAAACATTTCTAAAACCAAGTTCCCTATATCCCTTACCAAACAACTCCCCATCCCTAGCCCAGCCGAGGGAGCCACTGATCTGCTTGCTGTCACCAAAGTTTAGTTGTGTTTCATCTACAGTTTCAAAAACCAGGAGTGTTCTTTTTGGTCTCAACACAATGCCTGCAAGATTGATTGCATTGTTGCAAATATCACGTGCTTGTTCCTTTTTGTGGCTGAGTAGTGTTCCACTGCAGGAGGACATCTGGATTTCCAGCTGTCATGAACATTCGTGCACACTGAGCACCCACTTGAGGCCTGTCACAGTTACAATCCAGTGTCCTTTGCAGGCACTGTGCCTGTTGATCCTCACCACTGGTAGATATGGTTCCCACTTTGGGGTCAGAGGAAGTGTGGGCGCAGGGAAGTTGGGTGAGAAACCCAAAAACACATAGCTCACAGCAGCCAAGGCAAGATGTGAACCTTGAGCAAGGGACAGATGGGGACCCAAAGGCATGGCAGGTGGCCCCAGGCCCTGGGGGCACACGTTTGGTGGAAACTGAGCTGGAGCGCCTATTGAGTTTCTGGTCCTGTTCTAAGCACTTTGCATGGACCAACTCATTCAGTCCTCCCAATAACCTGTATTATCCCATTTCACAGCAGCAGAAACTGAGGCACAAATAAACACGAGTCACATCTCCAGGATCACACACCTAGTGAGGGTAGAGCAAATTGGACCCAGGTGGTCTGGCACCGCGGTGCTTCCCTTAACCACGTGGCCGTGCTGCCTCACTAGCCCCCCTTCTAATTTGCCCCCTAGTGGGGCAGGCTCAGGTCCTGTCTGCCTGGAGGCATTTCCACTCACGGTTGCCTCCCTTCCCAACTGGGAGCCCCTCAAGTCTGATCAGGTCAAATCCAAGGGCCTGGTGCTGGGAGAGCAGGGAGGAGGCAGGGTAGAAGGCCAAGAACAAGACTCTAGATTCAGCCTTGGATCCTGGCTGCGCTGTTTTCAGGCTGTGTGACCTTGGACCAGTCACTTAACCTCTCTGAACCTCCACTCCCTGTAAAATTAAAGCTGATGGCAATAATAACGACCTCGTGAGGATTGAGTGAACTGGGTGTGGAAGTAACGGAGCAGACATTTACCTGCACTTTGCTAGCTGCCCATGACTGAGAAGTCCTCAACCCAGGCTCACAGCAACCTTGCAAAGTAGATGCTGTTTAATCTCCATCTTACAGACAAAGAAACTGAGTCTCTAAATACTATCTCCAAGCTAAAAGCCTCTAAACGTACATTTCCTGCCTTGAACTCAGTCTTGAATATCCAGCTACCATTCAATATGCCTAACAGGCATCTCGGACATCCCAGGTAAGAAACCAAACTCCTCCTCCAGCAGGATCCTACCTCTCCTGCATCGTCTTTGCCTCTGAAAGTGGCACCTCTCTCCTTCCAGGGGCTCAGGCCAAACACCTGAGTGTCCTCATTGACTCTTTCTCTAGCCTCCGCCCCACCACCTCCCATCCACAGTCTGCATCCAGGATCCCACCACCCTCCAAGGTCCGCAGCCCCGCCCTGGCATGAGTGTGTGTGCTTGGATTGTTGCCATGGCTTCCAAACTATCTCCCCCATTCTGTCATTGTCTTGCTACCCAAAGGAAGTCGGATCATATCTCTGATCTGCTCAACACCCTCCTCTGGCTCCCATGTCACCCAGAGTCAAAGACAAGGTCCTGGCAGTGTCCCTAAATCCCGTGTGGTTGTACACCCCCACTCTGCCTTTCTGGCATCTTCCTTCCAGCCACACTGGCCTCCTCCCTGTTCCTGGAACACATCAGGCACACAGCAGCCTCAGGACCTTTGTACTTGCTGTTCCCTCTTCCTGAGACTCTGTGCCCTGAGAGAACCACAAGCCTCCCTCTCTCGCCTCCTCCAGGTCTTCCCCCCATTTTATTTTTTCTCTGTCTTTTTTCTTTCTTTTTTTGAGACACCAGGGTGGAGTGCAGTAGCATGATCTCAGCTCACTGCAACCTCCGCCTCCTGGGTTCAAGCAATTCTCCTGCCTCAGCCTCCCGAGTAGCTAGGATTACAGGCACTCACCCCACGCCCAGCTAATTTTTGTATTTTTAGTAGAGACGGGGTTTCGCCATGTTGGCTAGGATGGTCTCAAACTCCTGATCTCAGGTGATCTGACTTCCTCGGCCTCCCAAAGTGCTGGGACTACAGGTATGAGCCACCGCACCCAGCCCTTTCCTCCATTTTCAATGTATCTCAGGGCATCCTAGACCACCTGCTTACATGAACAAGACCTCTGCACCAGCACTCCTCGCCCCTTCTCTCTGTGACATCATCACCAATTGACACTCGGAATTTTAAAATTTATTAACATTATTATTATTGTTAGTTTTGAACGTGTCTACCTAATGGTTCCACAGGGCAGGATTGTTTCGGGGTGTTCGTTGTGGCATCCTCAGCACCCCCTGCCCGGTTCAGAGTGCTTGCATAATAAATGTTTGCCAAATGCATAAATGGGGATCAGGAAGGGGTGACTCCCCCCAAATCCCCAGGTTAGAACATGAGAGCTGGGCTTGGAACCCAGGGCTGTGTACTTAAGCTTCCAGTGACAGGTTCCATGCCACAGAGATGGCAGCTGTTGCTGTCACGATTTTTAGGGTGATATTCCCACCCTTCCCCACCCACAGGGGAGAGCTGGGGGGCAAAAGAGAGAGGTTGGGCTGGCTACGGCCTCCAGCCAGTAAGAGGTGACTCACCCATCCCGTGATGACAGGTGGCATTCCTCCCCTTCCCCGGGGGCGCTGGGGGGGTACTTTGGCCTGAGATAAAGGGAGCATCCTGCTTCTGGGAAGAGGACAAACAGGTGGGAGAGACAGCCAGGTCACTGCCTGGAGGCTGGCATGTCTAGGCTGGAGGGTCACCAATTATGATAGGGGCAGCCCGGGTTGGGCTGGTTGGACTGACCCCTGAGCCTCCCTGGGGTGAGAGACTCAGGCTCTAGTCCTCTTACCAGGAAAATGGAGCTTTTCCTAAGAAAACAGCATTCCAACCTCTCCTTCAGCAGGTCACAGGGAAACCTCTCGATGCCCCCTCCATTTTCCCCTTGGCGTTTTTGCCTGGGTTGAGAGGGACTTGAGCCAATCAACAAACACTTTTTGAAAGAAACAGCAAGAGTCCCACAGACTCTAGCCAGACAGGCTTTATTTGATGTATTGATTTATTTTAGAGTCAATGCAACAGTTCTGTTGCAGAAGACTCAACCATCCTCCTCCCCAGTGAGTTTGCTGCCTCTGAAATTGCATCTGGCTGCAAGTAAAAAGTAACAGACACCAGGGTTTTGCCCGATGAGAGTTCACTTCTCTTGTGTAAAAAGAAGTCCAGAGGTGAGCAAGTCTGGGCTTGTAGACTTGTTCAGGGACATCACCAGTGATCAGCTTCCTGGTCTCCCACATTGGTATGTGACTTTCAAACTCCTGGCTCAAGAGGGTTGCTTCTCAGCAAGGCAAGAGGGCAGGGAAGGGACAAAGTGTGTGCCCTGGGTCTCATGGCTACTACATTGCACCCGCGTGGTTTCAGGGGAGGCTGGAGAAGTCTTATTTCACTTGGGTACATTGCTGCCCCATTCAAAAGTGAGGAGAAGGGGTGATGAATGATGGCAAGCGCTAGCGGCCTCGGCCCTGGATTTCTTTTGTGCCACCTGATTCGAAACAGATTGTAAATGTGGTTTTGCAGCCCGCTTTTTTTGTTTCGCCTAACTATGTGTGTAGAGATTTGCCTTATCATTTTGATCTGCTACATAGTATTCCATGGCATGAATGGACCATGGTTTATTTACCTAATTCCACGTTCATTGATTTCATTGATATTTAGTTTTCCAACCTAAACTTCACTATTAGAAACAGTACCACAGTGAGCATCCGCACACAGCTCTCTGAGTGCCTGTGTATTTCTACACAATTGGGATTGCTGGACAAATGATGCAAAGTGCTACCACACCACCACCAGGGCTTTGCCAATTTGCACTCCCTCCACCCACATAGGAGAGGATGAGAGGGCCTACTTCCCCCACATTCACCAGCCTATCTGTCTTTTTTTTTTTCTTTTTTTTTTTTGAGACGGAGTCTTGCTCTGTTGCCCAGGCTGGAGTGCAGTGGCGCGATCTCGTCTCACTGCAAGCTCCGCCTCCCAGGTTCATGCCATCCTCCTGCCTCAGCCTCCTGAGTAGCTGGGACTACAGGTGCCCGCCACCACGCCCAGCTAATTTTTGTATTTTTAGTAGAGACGGGGTTTCACTGTGTTAGCCAGGATGGTCTCGATCTCCTGACCTCATGATCCGCCTGCCTCGGCCTCCCAAAGTGCTGGTATTACAGGCGTGAGCCACCTCACCTGGCCCCATCTGTTATTTAAAAAAAATTTTTCCCATTGTGATTATTTTTGTTGTAATTTTTTTTTTTTAGCTATAGCTCACTGCAGCCTCAAACTCCTGGGCTCAAGCGATCCTCCTGCCTCAGCCTCCTGAGAAGCTGGGACTACAGACTCACGCCACCACACTTAGCTAATTTTTAAATTTTTTGTAGAGATGGGGTCTCACTATGCTGCCCAGGCTGTTCCCAAACTCCTGTCTTCAAGCTATCCTCCTAACTCAGCGTCCCAAAGAGCTGGGATTACAGACATGAGGCAACCCCCCGGCTTTTTGTTATAATTTGAATTTCCCTTATTAGTATTAAGGTGGAGCCCCTTATCATTTATGTATAGGCTTTTTGTATTTTCTGATCTGTTCTTTGCCTTTTTAAATTATGTGGCCATTGTTTTGTACTTAGTTGGTTTCTTTCTTTTCCTATTATGTTAGTTCTTTTCTATTTTTTCTATTTTACAAAAAATGCATTGATTATACCTTAATAAATGGAGTATATAATTTATGTTCAGTAAACTACATTCCTTCAAAGCAGAGTTTCTCAACCTAGCACTATTGACATTTTGGATCAGATAATTCTTTGCTGTGGCGGCTGTCCTGGGCACTGTAGGATGTTGAGCGGCATCTCTGGCCTTTACCCACGAGATGCCAGTAGCATTGCTTACCCCTGTGATGACCAAATGTCTCTGCACTTTGCCGAATGTCTCCTGGGGGTACAACCATCCTTGGCTGAGAACCTCTGATTTCAAGTGTACAGTTTGATGAGCTTTGATCGATGTGTACAACCAAGAATCCACCACCTCCTCCAAGATCTTTGCATTTCGTTATAAATATTTCCCCCCATCTGAGACTTGGCCCTTCCTATTTGCGTAACCTCGGTCGAGTCACTTCATTTCTCTGAGTCTCAGTTTCCTCCACTGTGAAATGGGGAGGATACTGATTCCGACCAGGCAATGATGTCGTGGGACTCAGAGTGAACAATGCATGTGCTGGCATGTCATACGAGTGCAGTGAGTGCTAATTCTCTTGTCTTTCCTCACTGTGTGTGTATGTATTTAGTCCATAGATATTACCTGAACACCTACTAGGTGCCAGGCCCTGGGGTAGGCTCTGGATACAGTGGAAAACAAGACAGAAAGGTCCATGTCTCTACTAGGGGAGACAGCGAGCAAAGAAGCCAACAAATGAATGAACAACAGCAGGGCTCCCCGACGACCCCGCACAGACCCATGCTGGGAAGCAACAAGACGCACAATGTGGTGCAGAGGCACCGGGGTGGACGGTGGTCTTTGGAGAGAGTGAGGAGGTGCCGTCCTAGCTGAGAGCAGGAGAAGCTAGAGCAGCACGGAAGGGAGGTCTGGCCAAAGGAACAGCAAGTGCGGCAGCTGTTGAGGCTGGAGCTTGGACCTGGAGAGCTCCCATAAGGCCTTTCCCACGGCAGCCGGCAGAGGAGGGGAACCCCAGCTCAGGCCTCTCGGGAGAGCAGGGAAGGGCAGGTGCTCAGGGCTGGGCCCAAGGCCAGATAATGTTGGGGACTGGCCAAGAGTGCAGCCGGGCCAGGGCCAGGTGGGCTGAGGGTCTGGGACCTGCCCTACCTGTAGGCCCTTGTGGCGCCTCCTGTTCTGACTGTGGACTCTGCTCTGTTTCTGCAGCTTCCCCACTGGGTGGGGCCTTGGAGCCCCGACTGGGTATTTTTGGGGACACTGCCAGGCCAGACAAGTGTTGCTGCCCCCCAGGCACCGGGACCAAGCCCAGGGTTCTTATGTGTAATCAGCACCCAGAAAATGTGTGTGGAACTCAACTGGGGCCTGCCTCAGTTTCTCCACATTGTATTTCCGGCCTCTGCCATTCACTCTAATTTGCCATATGTCACAACCAGCACTCTGTGAGTTGCAGAGGATGCTGCAATGACCACCATATATGGTCCCTGTCCTTAGGGAGCTCACAGTCTGGCTGGGCAGAGATAACTCCATGATCGGCACTGTGGGGGTGAGTGTGGCAGGGACCATCAGTGTCCACCAACATCCATCAGCTTTTTTCTCATACTGAGAGAATTTTGGAGCATTAGTGGGAAACACGCTAACATAATCAGCAGATAGTGATTCTATTTCCCAGCCTCCTTTGCAGTTAGGCATGGTCATATGACTAAGCTCCAGCCAATGGGATTGAGTAGAAGTGACAGGCACCGCTTTTGAGTCATGCCCTTAAGAGGAATGACCCTTTTTCTTCTCCCCACGTAGATGTGATGGAGAAGCTATAGCAGCTGTTTTGGACTTGACTGGAAGCTATGGATTGAGGATGACAACAACTAGATAGAAGGAACCCAGATTTCCAGAACGAGCTTACAGAACTAAACCTTTCCCAAAAGAGGCAAATTTTAAAGCCTTGACAATGAGAATGAAGATTTTTTGAGACAAAGTTTTCGGGAGAGACGTAGCATATAGGCAGATCCAGGGGCAGGAGAGAACATGCAGACTTCGAGGCACCTAAAGAAGTAGAGGATGGCTGGACCGTAAAGGACAATGGGGCAGGTGAGATGGGGCTGGAGAGGTGGCAGAATCCACTTTGAGGAGCCTGAAAGAGCCACGTTAAGCCCTTTGGACTTTGTCCTGTGCGTAAAGGGGAGCCACGGAGGGCTTATGGCAGGAGAGGGAGTGATTAGAGTTGCTTCTTAGAGCGACCTCCCTGGCCACAGGGCGGGGGATGAATTTATTCATTTATGTGATTCAGGAAAAAAATGGAGGCCCTACTATGTGTCAGGCACTGAAGGTTATCAGTGAACAAAACAGACCCAATTCCCACCCTCATGGAGTTGCAACCTGGTGAGGTGAGACATGAGTGAAATAATCACACAGGTAAATAAGAAGTGTGATCAGGGCAATGGAGAGATGTATGTCAGGATGTGAGGTTTGTAATGAGGGATTCAACTTAAGGGGATCAGAAGAGCTTTCCTGAGCAAGGTGACAGGGAAACAGGAGCGGGAAGGGTTCCGTTCAGAGGGAACAGCGTAGGCTGTTGATGCCCAGACAGCAGCAGGGAGAGCGGGGGCTTGGTTGGTGTCCAGGTGGAAGATGATGGCAGAGCTGGAGAGACGTGTGCACAGGTGGGGAAGGAAGGCAGGGACTCTTGAGGACCAGCCAGCTTCTGGCTTGAGCAAGGTGGGTACCAACAGAGGAGGCCAGTGGGGAGGAAATATGATGAGTTCAAATATAGTGTGTTGGATTTGAGGTTCCTGTAAGCCAATCAAATGGAGATGCTGAGTGGGGTTTTCCATACAGGGGTCTGGCACCCAGAGTGACTCCCTGGCCAATCGCAGTTGTGATCCTCCCACCTGGAGCACTGTGTGGACTCCCAGTCTCGAGCTTGCCAAATACCAGCCTTTGGGGGCATCTCATGTGTGCCAGGAGTTGTGCTTATGGTAGACACAGCACGGGTTGCCCACCCATGACTCCTTTGCTGACGGGATTCAGTTTTGTTGGTTGTGCATCTACTCAGGAGCTCAGGGACAGTGGCTATTCCTCGCCCCGGCTTCAGAGTGAGTTATAGGTCCAAGCCAACTGCGGTCATTCTCATTCCTCCATCAGTGATTGGTTTGGAATTATAGATGTAATGCCATCTTGGCCAATAAGAAGTCTGCAGATCTGCAGGGGGGAAATTTGGGACCAATTTTCTCCATCATAAAAGGAGACACAGGGGAAAAAATGCCCTCCTCCTCTTTGCTTGATTTTATCATGTCCCAGTGTGATGCCTGGAGTCACAGCAGCTGTCTTGAAACCATGAGGAGACATGTCCATAAATTGCTGAGAATGGCATAGCAGGAAGATGAAAAGAATGTGAATCACTGGTTACATCTTTATGCCTCCAAATGAAACAACCCTGTTAAATAAAATTATAAGTCCTCTAGCTTTTTTTTTTTCCTTCTTTAGTCAAGTGTTCTGCTCCTTGCAGCTGAAGACATTCTGACTAAGAAAGTGTTCTTGTACACTATCTCACTTAATCCTCTCGTAAACCTCTGAGGTTGATATTACTATTATAGCCATTTTACAATAAAGAAACGGCGGCTCTAGGCAGTAAACGACTTTTCCAAGGTCACAAGGACAGTGAGTTACAGAGCTGGGATAAGAGTCAAAGCTCAAGGGTTGATCTGAGAGTGCAACTGAGCTATAGCCACAATTTCCTTTTAAAAGTCTTTCCCCTAACACGTTTTTAGTAGGGAACCATAACCCTGTTCTTATTTTTCTCTGGAAAACTGTGATTATGGTTGGTGGGAAATTTAGAGTGGGCTGCGTTTCTTTGTACACAGTTAATGGCTTTGATTATATGTTTCTGGCTTCTTTATTCTGAGAAAGGCTGCCATTGGTTGTACAATATAATCAAATCATTTCTTATGTAAACAGCCGTCTGGCACAGAGCCAGGGCAGTTCCATCAGCAGGAAGGTGAAAATGAAACTGTGTTGCCAGCCCCGGAAAGCAATCTGCTATTCAGCAGGAAAAGATCAAGGGTTAATGACATGGAGTTGGGCAAACACTGTTGCTGTGGCTCTGAGCATTATCAGGAGGCGGGGAACAAAGAATGGTTGTTAAATGGGTTTGTTACAAAAGTTATTTCCTAATGTAATTCATGCAATGCTTGCCAAACAGCAGGCATATCCTTAGAAAGCAGAAGGGAACAAAAGGAAGGAAGGAAGGAAGGAAGGAAGGGAGGGAGGGAGGGAGGGAGGGGAAGGAGGGAGAGAGGGAGGGGAAGGAGAGAGGGAGGGGAAGGAGGGAGGGAGGGAGGGAGACTTTTACAGTCAATTATAAGACTCTTAGAAAAAATTACTATCCTTAATATACAAAGAGTTCTTGCAAAACAATAAGAAGAGGCAAACACCTTATTAAAAACCCACTGTTCTGGCAGGCGAGGTAGCTCATGCCTATAATCCTAGCACTTTGGGAGGCTGAGGTGGAAGGATTGCTTGAGCCCAGGAGTTGAAGACCAGCCTGGGTAACATAGAAAGATCTTGTCTCTACAAAAAATAAGGAAAATTAGACAGGTGTGGTGGCATATGCCTGTAGTCTCAGCTACTTGGGAGGCTGATGTAGGAGAATCATTTGAGCCTGGGAGGTGGAGGCTGCAGTGAGCTGAGATTGTGCCACTGCACTCCAGCCTGGGAGACAAAGGGAGACCCTGCCTCAGGAAAAAAAAAAAAAAAGTATGAAGACAAGTTCCACCCCGCTAGTTATCAATGATAAGCTACAATGAGATGTCATTTTCTGCCTATCAGATTAGAAAAGACAAAAATGATTGGCAACTCTCAGTGTTGCAGAGTATGGGGAAATGGGGATTCTCATACTGTCCCAAAGGGACTCTGCAAGGATCTCTGGAGCAGAACAGCAACAAGCACCATGCCGTTCACTGAGCAGAAATTTTAAAGCAACCTGGAAATTTAACTTGGGGGCATTTATTCTAAGATATAATAGGCCAAGTAGTCTCTATGGGGAAGGTCGTTCATTGTAGCACTGTTTATAATAGTGAAAAATTAGGGGAAAAAAATTCTGAAATGCCAAACTACAGAAGATTCATTAAGCAAACAATAGTCCTCATATAATGAAATGTTGTATTAAAAATTTATGAAATTACATTAAATAAATATAAAACATTGTGTTAAGCTGTATTAAAAATACTCATTAAAATGGCAATATAGAGGGCCGGGTGTGGTGGCTCACACCTGTAATCCCAGCACTTTGGTAGGCCAAGGCAGGTGGATCACAAGGTCAGGAGTTGGAGACCAGCCTGACAAACATGGCGAAACCCCATCTCTGCTAAAAATTCAAAAATTAGCCGGGTGTGGTGACGGGCGCCTGTAATCCCAGCTACTCAGGAGGCTGAAGCAGGAGAATGGCTTGAACCTGGAAGGCAGAGGCTGCAGTGAGCTAAGATCACGCCACTACACTCCAGCCTGGGTACCAGAACGAGACTCTGTCTCAAAAAACAAACAAACAAACAAAAACAGCAATATAGAGAGACAGCCATGACATTGTAGAGAAAAGCATTTTCATGTGCATAATCTCATTTGTATTAAGTTGTGTGTAAAATGGGCATATATTAAAAAGAGTATTCTAAATGATGTTTGCCTAAATGTCGGCAGCGTTTATTTCTGGGCAGTAGGATTTGGGGTAATTTTTACATTCCTTTAAATCAGGGTTTCTCAACCTTGACACTATTCACATTTTGGGTCAGATAATTTTCGTTGCAGGGGACTGTCCCGGGCGCTGTGGGATGTTTAGTGGCATCCCTGGCCTCTCCCCACTAGATGCCAGGAGCTAACCCCTACCCCCATCCTAACAACCAAAAATGTATCCAGATATTGCCACATGTCTCCTGGGGGACAAAACCACCCTTGGTTGAGAACCACTATTTTAAATGCTTTTCTGCATTATTTAAATATTTTAACAACAAGCATGTATTGTTATCATAATCAGAAAAGCAAACACATTTTTAAAAAAATTCAGTAAAGTCATCTGTGGCTCTGTGAACTGACTTTGGATTTGGTCAGCAAAATTCAGTCAGAGAGTACAGAAATCTGTTCTCTTCTTATGTTTGACACAAGGTTCTGGTGAAATATCTGGACATTTAGCAAAGTTTTCCCTGGGTTGGTTTTTGCTCAAAAAAACAGCTTCTTTTTTTGCTATGGATTTGATTACAATTAAACTCCTAGAGTGGATGCTTTGACGGTCTTGCCCACTTTCTCTTCTCTTGGTAACTACTCCTATTTTGAGGGGATCGCCACGCTTCTCTCATGTGGTCCCCCTTTTTGGGGAGCTGATTGCCTTCCTGACACCAAATCTAAGCGAATTTTCTAAATCTCACCTTCAGCTGCAGCCACTGGTTCAAGGGCGGACATGTAACTAGGTTAGTTTGAGTCTAGAGAAGAATCAATGTCAGGGGCCTCTGGAATGCATTCCAAGTAGCCACTCGAAGAGATCTTCGTCTGGACAGAACGAGACCTGGAACTGTCATGCTTGTTTTAACGCCGTGAAGAAAACCAGACAGAGGGGGAAAAAAAAAACAAAAAAACCCGAAAAACCAACACATGGAAGCAGAGCTGGGTAAATCGCAGAGGAAAAGAGTTGAAGCTCTGATCAAACCAAGCCTGAAGCTCACCCTTCTACTAGGCTTTTCATTAATACAAGCCAGTAAGTGCCTTTTATACTTTAAATCAGTGTGAGCTGAGTTTCTATTCCTTGAAGCCCAAAGCTAACTTGTACAACCTCCTTCGATAAGAGGAACCTCTCCCAGAGTCCTGCATTCATGTCATTTTAGCAAATATGTATTGGACGCTTACTGGACACCAGGCCCACTGTCTGATCCTGGGGGGACGAAGATGATGAAGACACAATCCTGGCCTTTGAGGAATGTGCTGCCTGGTTGGGGAAGATGAGGGTGTGGGGTGTGTGCCATGGTGGTAGGGACACAGAGACGCAGTCGGCTTGGTGTTGCAGAGAAGAAATCCTTGACTGAGCCCATCTGAAGGGAGAGTAGGGGAGGGAGAAGGGTGTCTGCCAGCCTGGATGCTTGAGAGATTGCTCTAGGGCAGGGCAGGTACCATGTACAGAAAGGAAAGAGCTGCGAGATGGGGAGCATGACCCCAGAGGCCTCCGGGGTACCCCACATAAAGGGGGCTCAGGCAGGGCTGGGTCCCCAGAGAGAACCCCTGCAGCTTTAGAGCATGAGCCCTCCTCCACCTGTCCCTGGTTGGTGCAGTCCAGCTGCTGGCAGAGAAGGTGGGGGTTGGGGAGGGACTCCTTGTCAAAGCCCAGCTTTTTCATTCCAAGGATGGAAAGACCAAGATATAAGCAAAGATGGCACTTTATCACCAATATTCTTTCAACAGCATTCATTCCACACAAGCTCCTATGGCAGAGGGCAAAAGTCAACCCAGGCTTAGGGACTGGTGGGAGACAGATAATCACCTATAACCCTGAAAAATATAAAGCTTTGATCATGCTCTAGGGGTTTCTAACAGACGTTCCAGGGAAGTCAGGGAAGGCTTCTTGCAGGAAGAAGCACTTAAGCCAAGAGCTAAAGGGAAAGGAGTTCCCTTGGCAAAACCGGGAGGGAAGGGGTTTCAGATGGCGGGAACAGCCCGTGCAAAGGCCCTGTGGCAGAAAGGAACATATACAAGCAAGGGCTTTGCATTCACACCCTGTTTTTCATGGGTCCTGACCACAAGCATGTAAGGTAGGTCTTCTTATCACCATTTTAGAAATGAAGACATTGAGACTTAGAGAAGCAGTGACCTGCCCAGGGACACACAGCCAGGAAGCAGCAGAAATGGGAATTGAACCTGTTTCTTCATCATACCTCGGTCTGTCCCTGCTGGGGGCCAACCAGCAGCTTTCTGACTGTTGGGATACTTCTCTTTGAGAACACAACAGTTCTAAAAGTGTGGTCTGAAGATCCCTAGGGGTCCCCAAGACCCATTCAAGGGGTTCGTAGGATTATTTGCCCTGTTTACTCTCATTCTCACATGAGTGTAAAGAGTTTGAAAAGTTCGTTGATAGATGTTTAGATTCCACATTGCAACTGAATTTAAGACATTACCACTGACTAGTTTTTGTGTAGCATTAAAGACTATTCATGGCTGGGTGCAGTGGCTCATGCCTGTAATCCCAGCGTTCTGGGAGGCCGAGGCAGGCAGATCACCTGAGGTCGGGAGTTTGAGTCCAGCCTGGCCAACATGGTGAAACTCCATTTCTACTAAAAATACCAAAATTAGCCGGGCATGGCGGCAGATGTCTGTAATCCCAGCTACTCGGGAGGCTGAGGCAGGAAAATCACTTGAACCCAGGAGGCGGAGGCTGCAGTGAGCAGAGATTATGCCACTGCACTCCAGCCTGGGCGACAGAGTGAGACTCCGTCTCAACATATATGTATTTCACAATGTGACAATATCCTCCCTCTTTCCAACTATATGCCTTTGGAAGCCAGGTTTTCTCAGGTATTTCATCCTAAACAAAGTCTCACAGCAGATCCACTGCAGAAGCAAGTGTGAGGACCCGCTATCCCCCAGAGGCCAGCTGTTACAGAGAGATGCAGAAATATCCACAATCCAACAAATGCCAGTTTTCTCATTAAATTTGTCTGTTTTAAAATGCATAGGTATTTATTATAAAAATGTTATGTTCATGTAATGGATTTATTATTACATTTGAGTGAATAAATAAATATGTTATACATTTCTTATTTCATTTCTAACATGAGTATCGACTGATAGAATCCACACAAGCAAAAGCTCCTTGGGGTTCTCAGCAGTTTTTTAAAATGTAAAGGGATCCTGAGGGCCGCTGTCTGGGGAGGCTGCAGAACTGGCCTGTCTTCCCTGCCCTGCACCCACCTAGGCCCCTGCTCTCTTCCTTTCTCCCTTCCACCCTTCCCCGCTGTAAGTCTGTACTCAGCGCCTCCGGGAAGGGCTGGAACACCAAGTACGGGGATCCCAGGAGGCTTCCTGGCTTTTGAGTTTCAAAAGTTGAGAAGAGCAGGAAGAACTCACATCTTGCAGAGAGCAAGGTTCCCCCACCCAGAACCAGAGCCAGGGTCGCAGGACGGGTACAGAGAGGGGGTGTCAGGGGTGGCCCCCAGCCTGGGGCTGAGCCCAGTGAGGCCCAGAGCCTCAGGTAGAAGTAGGTTTTCCACGATTCTGGAAAGGCAGCCTCCAACCAGCCCTTGAAGTAGCCAGGAAGCAGCCAAATGACCCCCAGGACCAGGGGTGATGGAGAAGGGGCAGGCACAGCACCGTGCAGGGCCTCAGGTGGGGGCCAGCCTGCATCAGGCAATGCCTGGTGGGAAGATGACACCCAACACCAGTGCCTCTGTCCTCATTCCTATCCCCAACACCTTGGCCTCATGAAAGGCCGGGGACCCAGGGCCTTCCCAGGAGAAGTGGGGTGGGGCAGTGGAGAGGGTGGGAATCACCGTCAGATGAAGCCTCCTCCAGCCTGGCATAACCACGGCACAAGATGGAAAATCAGTTCCATTTGCGAAAACGCGAAGAAACTCTACAGTGCCAGTGTGTGAACCAGGACTCATACCCACCCAGTGTGGAAAAGCCCCACTTGTGTGGGATGTAGCCTCCATGACAGATCTCTTTCTTTGGGCATCAGAGAGGTTGAGTCACTTGCGTAAGGCAGCTCAGCAGGAAGGGGCAGAGCTGGGATTTGCCCCAAGGCCTTGGCTCCAGCCCCCATGCCCTTGACCCCAGGCTGCTGAGGGAGGGTGTTCATCCCCCAGGCCTGGCCAGAGTGTGAGGCTCAGAATCCTAGGCTGGGCCTGGGGGTGCAACCCCTGGGATTGCAGGGTTGGACCCCAGGGTCCCTCAAATGAGCAGAGGCCAGTCAGCCGTGCAGGGCGTGGTGGAGCTGGGTCTCTTGCCCAGGCTGTGCACCAGGTCCCCCCCCCTCACCTGCCGAGTACCCCGGGAGGGGCAGGTGAGGGCCTCACCCTGCAGGACAGTTTCTTCAAGGTCCTCTGCCTGAGCGGTGCTTTCCTGGGCTTCTCACTCCTCCCGGCAGGGTAGACAAAGATGCCCCAGAAACAGGCCCAGAGAGGCCAAGAGATTAGCCAGAGGTCACACAGAAAGTCACGGGAGTGCCAAGACCACCCCTTACGGAGCCTTGCGGGAGGCAGAGCTCCTGAGGAGGGAGGCACAGAGCTGGGTCCCTGCACCTGCCCCCGCATAGAAGGCTCTTGGGGCATGTGGGGGCAGGTCCTGGATGGGTTCCTGACTGAGGCGGCACAGACATTGTCCGTGATGCTCCCCTCTCACCCTCCACATCTACACCATCGTAACTGTCAGGTTTATGCCCTAAATATCTCCTATATCCAACCACATCTCCTCACCTCCCTGGCCAAGCCCTGGGCCAGGCTCTTCCCTCTCACCCATGGACTGTGGCCATCGCCCCTTCTCTGCTCTTCCTGCTTCCAGCCTTACCCACTCTCTTCTCCACATTCCTTCCTCTGCCTAGAACCTTCTGTGGCTCCCACTCACTCAAGAAAAAGCCCAAACTCCTCTCTGTGGCCACAGGGCCCCTGGCCAGCTCTCCTGTCTCATCACCACTTCCAATATCTGCTCCTTTGACCTGCAGCTCCAGTGAAATGACTTTCAGTTTCTGTCCACCAGACATTTACACATTCTATCCCCTCTATTTGCACTATTTTTTTTATTTGTAAAAATTGAGGTGAAATTCATGTGACATGCAATTAAACATTTTAAAGTGAACAACTCAGTGGCATTTAGGACATTCACGACGTTGGGTATCCCATATCCTGGCACTATTTTTGCTGATCCTCCTTTTCATCCTTTAAGTCATCCAGATGTCACCTCCCCCAGGAAGCCCATCTTGACCCTCTCTTCTTCCCCATAGTTTGGATCAGATGCCTCTTTGGAGCTGCCAGGGCCCCTGTGGCTCCCCTACTGTGTTGTGTTGCCCGCCAGAGTGTGAGTGGGCTGAGGGCAGGAACCACGTCTGATTCTTTTCAGCACTCATGGCACCTGCACATGTGTGGACTTAGGGTGTGTTTGTGATGAATGTGGACAGAGGCAGAGATGGGTGGAGAGATGGTGAAATGTGAACTGAGCATCTCCTTCGTGCCAGGCCCTGTGCTCGGTGCTTGTGTGTGTCACGCGGTGGAGGACAGAGCAGACATAGAGCCCGCTCTTGTGGAGCTGACATCCCCAGGGGCGGGGTGAGGGGTGGGACAACATGCCCCCTGACAATTACAAGATGGCATCATCAGGTCTCCGATGATGAGTATAAGGCATTGTGGGAGCACCCAGAAGCCTCCTGACCTGCCTGGGCTGGGAAGGTTCCTCACAGGTGGCATCTAAGGGTTGTGAAATACACAGAGGGGTGAGCAGGGTGGGTGCAGAGGGCTGGTGGGGAGTGTCCCCAAAAGAGAGCACAGCAGGGACAAAAGCCTGGCCCAGGGGGCCCCGACTGCGGTGATTTTGTTCTCCCCAGGAATATTTGGTGCTGTATGGAGATGTTAGTTTTCACAACTGGGGAGGGTGCTGCTGGCATCCAGTGTACCAAGGCCTTGGACGCTGCTTAGTGTCCTTCAGAGCACAGGACAGCCCCGCAACGGAGAATGGTCCAGCCCAAGGCTGAGAAACCCTGGCACATAGGCAGGCCTTTGGGGGCACAAAAAGAAGCTCAGAAGAGGAGGCTGGAGGGGGCGCAGGCAGCCTCAGCTCCATCCAGGGCTTTGGATTTGGGAATGGGGTGTTCAGCCCAAGAGAGGACTTAGGCAGCAGAGGATCTGCTGAGATGCAGGGTTCAAGAAGCTTCCTCTGGCCGCAGTGTGGACTAGGATGATACGGCTGTATGATCCAGTGGCAGAGAAGTCGAGGCAAAGGGCACAGAGAATGCAAAGGTCCTGAGGTGGAAACTCTGAGTAGGTTCTGGAGACAGAGGGGAGGCCGGCAAGTGCAGAGATTACTGGGAGACGCCATGCAAGGCCGTGGAGGCTGCAACAAGACTTAGGGGGTTAGTCCAAGAGCAGTGGGGAGCCCTCAAAAGTGTTTCACCAGGGGAGGGGCACTGTCAGCCTTGGGTCCTAGCAGGTTCCCCCTAATCGTGTGTGGAGACTGGATCCTAGGGGTGAGGGCAGTGCAGGGAGATGAGGAGGAGGCGAGGCTGGGGCCAGGTCAGACCAGGAGCTGGAGTGAGGTGTTGAGGGGGTGTGGCCGCCAGGCCCAGCTCATGGGTTTGATGGGAATGATAGGCAGAGGACTGGAGAGTGGTTCAGAAGCTTCTAGCTGGCGAGGCAGCCTGGGCAAGGGGCCTTGCAGGCATCTCTTTGCACCTCATGGCTCCTGGGGGGGCTGAGGGCCCTGATATCTGTGCCTTCCACCCCTTTCTGGACAAGTCCAGCCTCTGCATAGATGTCCTCAACCCATGCACCTGCAGGAGGCAGCCCGGGACGCTTGCTGTTGGGATTTTCCCAGAGCTCCAACCCCAGGACACACTGCAACTCAAAGTGGAATCCAGCTGCTGGTGCTGCCTCTTAAAGAAAGGCCAGAAGAGGACGGAGCCAGAAAAAGCGCCGTGCTCCACAGTCGACTCTCAGCAGCGCCAGTCTCTGCTGTCTGCAGGGCCTGGGTTCAAATCCTACCTCCACCACCACATGTTCAGTGCCTTGGGCTCCTCACTGGTGGGGTGGGCACAGCAGCGCCTCCCTCAGAAGGCTGGTGATCATTTGAAAATGAGATAATTCATGGAAAGTACCTAGTGCATAGTCAGTGTTTAGTAATTGTCAGTGAATATTACCATTATTATTAATTAGGGCATTGAAAATAATTCACATTTGCTCCCCTCCCCAGCTGGAAGGGCCAATTTTGGCTTCAAATCAACCGGGACATCATAGCTGACACAGGGCCACACACAGAGTCCCATGCCAAGCTCCCGGGGGATAAACCAGGGGAGGGCTGTTCCCCTCATAACTGACGGCCCAAGAAAAATTGCAGTTTGCAAGACACTCGTGTGGAAATGAAGGACTTTGGAGCCATGAACCCGCTCCCACACTCAGATGCCGGGGCCTCGGGCAAGTCCCTGAGCCTCTTGGAGCCTCATTCTTCCCATCTGCAGAATGGGAACTCTGCTGCCCACACAGGTTGCCGGAAGGTGGAATTGAACCCTCTCTACTCTACTTTTGAGACACAGGAGGGGCTAACTCTGCCTCCCAGGGATGGCATCCTCGCCCCTCGAGGCCCCCTTTAGGGCTGAGGGCTCCTCTTTGCCAAGCAGCTCTTGTCTCACAGACCCTTGCGCCAGCCCTCAATTGTCCCAATTCTGCAGATGAGGACTCAGAGATGTGGCCAGGTACATCACAGAGCTGAGGCCGTGCCAAGCTCGGTGCCCTCCTGGCCGAGGTGCCTCCCGCTTGCTCCCCTCTCAGCCCTCGAAGTCACTGGGACTCATCGTCTCAAGCCAGAAAGTGGGGCCAGATGGTGGCAGATCCATGGGCGTCTGTTGCATAATTAAGTGAGGGCGAAAAATGTTGTTTGTAATTAAACAAGGGAACCAGGACAGCAGCGGCCTCCGCAACAGCTGGGGTGGCTCAGGAAGGGGAGGCCACCCCTCTGGAAGATTCTGGCTGGGGGTGAGGGGTGGGGGATGAAGCTTGCAGAGGTCGTGACCTCTGTTCCTCCCCTAACATCCCAGCTCCACCTCTGCCAGCTGCGTGGCCTTGGCTCCGTCCCCTCCTCTCTTTGTGCCTTGGTTTCCAGACAACGGCAACAGCAGGGCTTGTCCTGGTCTTGTCTCACCTGTCCACACCTCAGGGCCTTTGCACTTGAGGTGCCTCCTGCCTGGCAGGCGCTTCTCACACCCAGATCTTCCCAGGGAGGCCCATCCGCCTGCCCCAGGTCACAGCTCAACTGCCTTCTCCTCCTAGCGGCTTCTCGACCTCTCCCATCCGGTCACCCGCTTCTGTTTTCTCCACAGCCTGGCTTGGTGCCCTGCACACAGTAGGTTCTCAATAAGTACTTGTTAAACAAATGGAGATCCCTGTGTCATCTGTCCCTTTTAACTGTCATTCTGTTTGCTCCAAAGCCATGAGGCCATTTCACAGACGAGGAAAACTGAGGCAGGTGAAAGAGGATACACCTTGCCAGCCTCCTCAGGTGAAGCACCGGCGATGTGGACAGCCACTGAGCTTGATCACCACTGGGTTCAAATCCCAGCTCTGCCTCTCCTTCTTGGTAGGGGGACCTGGAACAAGTGACTGTGCCTCTCTGTGCCTCAGTTTCCTCATGTGTAAAAATGGATGCTTATATTGAACTCTCAGGGTTGTTGCGAGTCAAAATGAACGTGTTAAAGCAGGTGGTAGCCACTAAGTACCAGAAATAGTGTTCCATAAAATATCTGCTGAATTAAGGAGGTGAGAATCATTATCCACATTTCACAAATGGGGGAGACTGAGGCACAGGGAGGTGAAGCTAACTAAGCAATGGAACTGAGTATCAAACCTAAGTCTGTTCAACTCCAGAGGCCTCTTGTGCAATGAAAGTAACATTGTGGAATATTCTAGGCCTCAGGACTCCCAAGTGATGGGAAGGTTGGGAGACTACCTGGCATGTAAGAGGATGACTGGACAGGCACAGCCAACCTCCATGTGGGGGACAGGCAGGCAGCAGAGATGGTCCCGCCAGGGCCCACATGAAGGATGGCTGGACCTGGCCAGTCTCCACTCTCTGGCTTTCTGATATTCCATTGAGGAGTCTCGCTCTATCACTCTCAGTCCATGGAGTTTGAGCAAAGGTGACCCCACCTCCAGCTTCAAGGATGTCCTTGTGACTGAGGACCTGGCCATGGGCCATGGGGCAGGGTGAGAGATGGCCACATGATCCAGTCACAGCCAGTGAGAGCCAGCCTGGGGGCTTTGATAGGAATGGTTGAGAAAGAGCGCTGGGGTTTCCCTCTGGGTCGCTGGGCTGATAGGGTCATGTTAGTATCAGTGGGATCATAGTCACAGTAGCAGCAGCAGCAGCAGTTGTAGTAATAAAACAACAGCTAGTATTTACTGAGCATTAGATGTGTTAGTTAGTGCTTCCTATATATTGATTAACTCAGTCTTCCAGAGAGACGTGGAAAACAATATCATTCAAACACCCGGATCTAGCTATGCCGGAAGCAAGCATCCCTGGAATTTTTTTATGTGACCCAATAAATTATCTTTCACCTAAACTGGTTTTAGTTGGATTTTTGTTCCTTGCAACTGAGACAGCCCTGACTAATCCACCTGCCTTCTGGACATTATCTAGGCTTCCATCTCCCCATCATTACTGTAGCTGAAGCGGCGCGCCCATTAACTGTTTTATGCCTGTTGCTGACTCACAGGTTTCCATTGGAGTTCTTGGTCCATCCTTCCCAAACAGAGGCCCCAGGCCTACTCCTTTTCCCATTCCCGCTGAGCAGGAGAGAGGGAGTGTAGGCGTGGTGCACACCTGTGTTCCAGGAAGGTGCTCCGTGGGGTTTGCTTGGCCCCAAAACACACCTCATTATTAGTATGATGACTGCTATTAAATAGTCTTCCCGAGCAGATCAGCTGCTTTGCATAAATGGTGATCTCACCAAGACTTCCCAACAACCCTGCAAGGCAGGTATTGTCATCCCATTTTAAAGATGAGGAAAATAAGGTTCAGAGAAGCAAAGCCTGAATCCCACAGCTCTAAGCAGCAGATCCTGCACTCCCTAACTCCAGAGCTGAGCCCCTTCCAAGACCCAAGTTCACAGACCCTGGGTGCCAGAACTCAGGGTCAACGTGGTTTATAATATGTGTGACAAATCTATGTGTATGTAGAGTCTATGAGTGTGTGTGTATAGTACATGTGTCAAATCTCTATGTATGCAGTCTCTATGTGCGTGTATAATATGTCTCGAATCCACACATACAAATAGAATACAAATAAGTAGCTATATGAATATCGAACGTGAGTCTAATACATGTGCCAAATCTATATGTATGCAAAATATATATGTGCATAATATATGTGTAGAACCTATATGAATGTAGAATATATATGTGTGTATAATCTACATCTATGTAGACACATATGAGTGTGTGTGAAATATGTGCATAGGATCCATATCTACATAGGACATATATGAGAGTGTATGTGTGTGTGTGCGTGTGTGTGTGCGTGTGTCTAATATATGTGTGGAATCTCCGGTTTCACCTGCCCTGTATCTCTGCACAGCAGGTACATTGTGGAGTGAGAGAAAACAATGACTACCTTCTCCCACCTCAGCCTGCACCACCCTGGACCAGCCGTTGTTCCCTGCTCCCCTCTAGCCTCCTGCAGTCACCTGGCCTCCCTGCTCTGCCCCTACCCTAACCCATTCTCCCCTTGGGCTGGAGGGATACTATTAGAACCGAGGTCAGGTCAGGACTCTCTGCTCAGAGCTTTCCTTGGCTCCCACCTCTTTTAGAGCAAAGTCAAAGACCTCACAACAGCCCGCAAGGCCCTGCCTAGTCTGGGACCTCCCTCGTGGTTTCCCTGACCTCCTAACCGACCCTGTCTCCCTCTTCCCCTTGGCTGCAGCTGCGTAGCCTCTTTCTCTGGGGCCAGGCACGCTACAGCCTGTGCACTTGCAGTTCCTGTCCCCCACACAGATCCCCTGCCCCGGATGTCACTTCATTCAAGTCTCAGCTGAAATGTCACCTCCCCGAAGAGGCCTTCCCAGATTCTCTCCAGCTCCTTCCCCTGTGTGGATGTTCCTAAGATGCTCCCATGTGACATTTTCCCACCACCCAGCACAGTGCCTGACATGCAGTAGGTGCTGAGCCACCGGCTGATGGGTGAAGGGGCAACACCAGCCGGCGTTCAGGTCAGCGCTTGTCCTGCTGAACCTCCTCTCAGGCAACCCAGGATGTGCACGGCCTCACCTGACCTCTGCCCACCACTGTTTTCCCACCAGCTCACCCACTCCACTTCCTTCTTGTCTGGGGCTAGAAGTTACAAACAGAGACTTTCTCTGCCTACATTTAATGGCTGATTTTTACAAAAAAGCAAAAAGGGAAGTGTCAGCAGCAGCAACACCCCTCACCTCCCATTCCGGGGTGTTTCTCTGTCACTGCTGGGCCCCATGGGGAAATTCTGCCTTCTGGGACAGACCCGCCTCATGTGCAGGAACCGGTGTTCCAGGTGGCTGAAGTTTCCGGATTACTGAGGATAACCTCCGGAATCAAGGAATGGAAAAAGCGTGGCCAGTGGTTGACTCTAACCCACCAAGGGGCTCTGTTAGGCCAGCACTTTTGTATTTTAACAGCTCTGTCAAAATATAATTCACCTACCATAAAATTCGTGCTGTAAAAATGTACAATTCAGTGGTTTTAAGTACATTCACAGAGTTGGGCAACCGTCACCACAATCAATTTTAGAACATTTTCATCACCTCCCCAAAACACCTCGTATCCCATGCCTACTCCCCATATGCCCTCATCCCAGCCCCCCAAACCACCAATCTACTTGCTGTTTCTACAGATCTGCCACTTCTGGGCATTTCCTAGGAATGGAATCGTACCCTGTGTGGCCTTTTGTGTCTGGCTTCTTTCACTCAGCATCATGTTTTTGAGGTTCATTCACACTGTAGCATGAATTTGTAGTTCATTCTTTTTATTGCCAAATAACATTCCATTGTATGGACCCACCACATGGGGTTCACCCATTCATCCAGTGATGGACATTGGAGCTGTTTTCACTGTGCAGCTGTGATGAATTGTGCTGCTACGAACATTTGTGTGTAAGTTTTTGCACAGACATATACTTCTGTATCTCTTGGGTATATACCTAGAAGTGGAATGTCGGGGTCATGTGGTAACTCAATCTACACTTTTGGGGAACCGCTAGACTGTTTTCCAAATCGGCTGTACCTCTTTACAATCCCGTTAGCAAGATATGAGAGTTCTAGTTGCTCACACCCTCGCCAACATTTGCTAGTGTCTCTGTTTTTGATCATTTGCCATCCCAGAAAGTGCAAGGTGGCAGGCCAATGCTTTGCCTTCATTAGTGGGAAACGTTTAAAAATTGGGAGAGTTTCTTTTTTTTTATTTTTTATTTTTTTGAGACTCAGTCTTTCTCTGTTGTCCAGGCAGGAGTGCAGTGGCGTGATCTCGGCTCACTGCAACCTCTGCCTCCCAGATTCAAGCGATTCCCCTGCCTCAGCCTCCTGAATAGCCAGGATCCCTGCTATTCAGGGATCACCTGAATAGCAGGTGGCACCTGCCACCATGCCCGGCTAATTTTTTTTTTTTTTTTAGTAGAGATGAGGTTTCACCATGTTGGCTAGGCTGGTCTTGAACTCTTCACCTCAGGTGATCTGCCCACCTTAGCCTCCCAAAATGCTGGCAGGTGTGAGCCACTGTGCCTGGCCTAAAAATTGGGAGAGTTTCTATCAAAATCTGGATCTCTGGCTTCTCTTGAGGAAGATGGCTTTTTGGCATGACTGGGATGCATTCTCCGTGGAGGCTGAGTCACAGCCACCTTCCAGGCCGCCACAGTCCTCATCCAGCCAACCCTTGTGGAAGGGGCTTCAGGGCTCCTTTGACACTGAGGTCTGTAACATGTGTTTGAGCCCAGATGGGGTCCACAAAGGTGAAGAACTTTCATCACTTGGCCTTTCTCGAATCGACTTTCCCTCAGGCAAACTGGGGGTTGAACTATGCATACATTTTCCTACATAGTATATCCCACACTGACACAGGGTACCGGTTAAGGGATCCCTTATCCAAAATGCTTAGGACCAGAAGTGTTTTGGATTTCTATATTTTCCAAATTTTGGAATATTTGCATATACACAATGAGATATCTTAGGGATGGGACCCAAGTCTGAACATGACATTTACTTATGTTTCATACACACCTTATACACACAGCCTGAATGCAATTGTACATAATTTTTAATAATTTTGTGCATGAAACAAATTTTGTGTACATTGCACCAACAGAAAGAAAGGCGTCCCACGCCTGTCTCAGTTACCCATGTGGAGAATCTGTGGTTGTTTGGCATCACCCTTGTTCCTGACTCTGAATTTATATGCTATCAATAAGCAATCATTATCTTACGCTTACTCACACATAAGTACTCCATGGTAAAAAGTATGACATAGCATTAATACAGTGGGAAAATAAGGAGTTCAGGGCGACCAAACAGAACAGCGATATCAGCAGATATGGGGCTCAGCTGTGAAATAACAGCGACAACAGAAAACCACGGGCTTTCACTTACGGCGTCAGGTCCGCACTCAAAAAGTTTCAGATTTGGGAGCATTTCGGATTTCAGATTTGCTAATTGGAGATGCTCAACCTGTATTCTCACGGTGATCCTGGAAGGGATTCATTGTCCCTGTCTCCAGATGAGAAAATGGAGGCTTCCTGAGGAGAGAGCACATGGCCTGTCCTGGGTCACATGCTGGTGAGGGTCCGTGCTGGGATTCCAGGCAGCTGGTCTGACCTCCCAGCCCTGTGGTTTTTGGTTTTTGGTTTTTTGCAGAGACAGAGTCTTGCCGTGTTGCTCAGGCTGGTCTTGAACTCCTGACCCAAGCGACCCCCCCATGTTTGCCTCCCAAAGTGCTGAAATTACAGTGTGAGCCACTGCACCTGGCAGTCCTGTGCCTTCTGTGACATCACATGGTCTGTGAGGTCCCTGGGTCTTTCTCACATCCTCACACTTCGGTGGGCAGCCTGAGATGCAGGTCTCTTTCTTAAAAGAATTGTGTTTGAGCAAAAAAGCCCACAGAAGTCACCATCTTTCCACCTCAGGATCTCGTACAGTTCTGATAATTATAGGTACAGGGCAGTCTCAATTTCAAATGTTCAAGTCCTAAATGGATTGATTGTGTTCACTGGACTATGAGTTCCAGGGGGGAGGGGACCTTACCTGTTTGTTCACTCCCACGTCCCTTGTAAGAAGCACCTTCCAGGCATAAGGTATCTACTACGGAAATATATGTCTGATGAATGGATGGAGCTGGTGATACATTTATCTATTTTTATTTTTATTTTTTTGAGACAGAGTTTCACTCTTCTTGCCCAGGCTGGAGTGCAATGGTGTGATCTCAGCTCATTGCAACCTCCATCTCCTGGGTACAAGTGATTCTCCTGCCTCAGCCTCCCGAGCAGCTGGGATTACAGGTGCCTGCCACCATGCCTGGCTAATTTTTTTTTTTGTACTTTTAGTAGAGACGGGGTTCCACCATGTTGGCCAGGCTGGTCTTGAACTCCTGACCTCAGGTGATCAGCCCACCTTGGCCTCCCAAGCTGGTGATACATTTAAAAATAGAGTTTCCAATCTTTTTTTCCATAACTTTTTTTCAAAACTTTTTTTTCAGCAAAGGTGTTTTGCTAAATGTCTAACCAAACATGCTTGAATGTATCTACCCTACTGCTTAGCTTCAGATCACAACTCCTTCTTCCCTTATAAGCAAGTTACTCACCTTCTCTGGGACTCAGTCTCCTCATCTAGAAAATGGGGACAAGCATGTACCTACTTGTCCCCATTTTACAGTCAGTGCGGGTACCTGTAAAGTTCTCAGGACACTGTGGGAATTAGTGGCTGTATTCATTATTATTATCATTTGTTTTCATCTGAGAGCCAGGCCAGGAGTTTGGGGGACAAAGGTGAATCCGGTTTCTAACTCTGGGTGACTCAGATTCTTGCCTGCATCATGGAGGGTTCACAAGAAGGTTCATGGTGTCCCCTGAGAAATGACAAGGAACCAACTGGTCTATGAACGTGAGGGGAAGTGACTGAATGGTGGTTAGCCTGAGCTGGAAAATGCACACTCGGTTGAGTTGCTCAATCCATCCGCTGACAGCAAGGCCCTCGGGTACACTGGGGGAGCCAGGTACATGCTCAGGGCCCAGTGTAGAGGGGCTGGGCCTGAATGGCAGAGGGGATCCCCGCAGCCTAGAGCTGGAGGCTCCCAAGCCCTGGAGACATGGGGGCCTTTGGAAGGAGGAGGCATGAATGCTGCCTCGGCTGTTTTTGGCTTAATGCTGAGGTGTCCCTCAGCCTCCCAACTGCCCAGAGAAGAAAGTCATGTTTTTTAAAAGATGGAGATCCGGCCGGGTGTGGTGGCTCACGCCTGTAATCCCAGCACTTCGGGAGGCTGAGGCGGGCGGATCATTTGAGGTCAGGAGTTTGAGACCAGCCTGTCCAACATGGTGAAACCTCGTCTCCACTAAAAATACAAAAATTAGCTGGGTGTGGTGGCAGACGCCTGTAGTCCAGCTACTCAGGAAGCTGAGACAGGAGAATCGCTTGAACCCGGGAGGCAGAGGTTGCAGTGAGCCGAGATCGTGCCATTGCACTCCAGCCTGGGCAACAAGAGCGAAACTCCATCTCAAAAAAAAAAAAAAAAAAAGATGGAGATCCTGGGATTACCCCCAGACATTGGGAGCTTCTCGGGGGCTCAAGCTTCTGGCAGTTTCTTTACTTGCTTTGGTTGAATTCTTCATTTCCACCCAGGTCTCACCCCTCTAGGCTGCCAGTCTCTCTCTGCACAGGCCACACATATGGGGCCTGCTTGAACCCGGGAGGCGGAGGTTGCAGTGAGCCAAGATCGCACCATTGTACTCCAGCCTGGGCAACAAGAGCAAAACTCTGTCTCAAAAAAAAAAAAAAAAAAAAGAGAGAATATTATTCAGCCTTCAAAAAGAAGAAAACCTATATTATACAAAGTGAAATAAGCCTCTATCTCTCTCGAAGAGCAAGGAAACCTTTCCCAGAAGCCTCTAACAAATTTCTCAATACATCTCATTAGCCAAAATCACGTTCCATGTCCAGCCTAAATCAATCACTGGCCTTGTTGGGGTGGGGGGCGCTGTGGCTGACTTAGAGTAACGGGAATCAGTCCCCTGAGGCTTGGCTGAGGCCCATCTTCCTGGAGCCCATGGGAGGGGTGGGGGCAGGGAGTTCTTGTGAAAATGAGCAAAATAGGTTCTGTTAGGAAGGAGGAAGTGGGGGGATGGCTGAAACGGGAATAGCTCATTGCCACTATCAGCATATCTGCTTCTTGCTGTCGGGATCTACTGAACTGCCTCCGTTTCTGGGTTGTTTTGAACTGACTCTTCCGCTTTCTCATAAATTCTGTAAGCTCACTCATATTCCTCTAATAAATTTCCTTCCCACTTAAGTTAGCCAAATCTGGATCTCACTGAGGCCCCAAATTTCCTAAGTGATCATCTTTAGCATCATCGTCACCGAACCATCTTTGCTGATATTTATTGCGCACTTGCTATGTGCCAGGTCCTGTGAGACGCACTTTGCTTACAGCAGGTATTCTCAACCAGGGGGTGATTTTGCCCTGCAAGGAATGTTTGGCAACATCTGGAGATATGTGTGGCTGTCACAACTCAGGGAAGGAGGTGCTGCTGGCATCTAGCGGGTAGTGAGGCCAGGGACACTGCTAAACAAGTCCTGCAATGCACGGGACAGCCCCCAACCAGGAGTTATTTGGCACTAAATGTCAGTAGAACACAGACTGGGCAACTCGCTCCTAACCAAACCTGGCGTATTTCACAGAGAAGCAGCCGGTCCAGAATGCCCAAGGGCCCAGGCTGAGAAAGCTTGCCTTGCACTGTCAAACAGTGAATGGCTGAGAAGCATCTGCTGCGTGCCTGTCCATGCTGAACAGTAGTGGGGCTGAGGGCCCAGACTTAGCCCCCAGGAACTCGAGCCCATTTTAGTCCTTTAGGTTATTCTGCTTGCTCTTTTCCTTGTTCCAAAAGGAACTTGAGGCAACCAGAACCAGTGATCATTGCTCATATTGCCCATGAGTGAGAAAAGAAACTAGCACCTAAGCTCTGTGGAGGAAGAGATGCCTCCCGCAGCTTTGGATATTCAAAGGGGTTCCTCATGAGAGAATTTCGCATGGGGTCATGGCAGTGCGGACAGTAAGGTGATGAGATGTATATTCAGAAGGCTCAGCTATTTGTCAGGATTTCTTGTAGCTGCAGGCAATGGAAACCCAACCCAAGGTGGGTTTTAAAAAGGGAGAATGAGAGAGCCATGTCTGCTTCAGATACAGCTGGATCCAGGAGCATCAATGACGATTTTCATCTGGGAGCTGTCTGCACCTCTTGGCTCTGCTTTGCCCCATGTCACTGGCATTCTCAGGGTGGCACAGTGGCCTCAGCTGCTCCAGGCTGACATCCTACAATGAGCTCAGCCACCTCAAGGCAGCAATGTCTTTCCCATTCCAAAGTCACAGGATTAATTTCTTGGCCCTGATTGGATCGTGTGCTCACCCCTGAACCAATCCATGTGGCCAGGGGCCTGATTGGCCAGGCCTGCAGCCCTGAGGATGGGTGGGGTCAACTCCCCTAATTCACAAGACCAACGGGGTGGAGGCACCACAGGGAAAACTCAATGTGGTCTCCAGAAGAAGGGGCACATGTGCTGGGTGGCCCCAGACCCGTGCAAATACACCATCCTCACCAGCTCAGCCAGCGAATCTAACGAGGACCTACTTTGAGCCTGGCGCCAAGCCCAGAAATGAATCTGGCAACTTCCTGCCCTCTGGGAGGAAAAGAAGATATAAATAAGTGCAATTCAAAGCACTGTGTGATGTGTCCTGAAAGAAAGAAACAAACAAAAGGCTACAGACATGAGAGGTGGGCTGAGAAAGGGCACTGGGCTGGCAGGAATGGCTTAAGCAAGAGTAAGGAGGTGGGAGGGGCCAGGTGTGTTTGAAAAACCAGAGGTCATCCTCGTGGCTGGCTACATGGGGAACGAAGCTGCAGAGGGCAGTTGGGGTAGATGGAGCAGGACCAGGCTCACCCAGCCGGGGCATTTGGACTTTCTCCAGGTCGCAGCGGGGAGCCATTGATGGTTTTAGAGCAGAGCAGAAGCAAGATCTGGAGTTGCGCTTTCTGAAGATGAACTCAGCCGTTGTGGAAGGGGAAGGGCTGGGACAGGGAGAGACTGAAAGGGACAATTGAGCAGCTGTCACAACCGTCCCAGGACAGATACTGGGCATCAGAACCAGGGCAGAGGTCTTTTCATTGTCTCTGAGGGCTGGGCACATAGTAGGTGCTCAATAAATGTGGGGTGGAGAGAGGAATGGGAGAAGAGGCCTGAACCTTGGCAGCTACAGGAGGGCAGGGCCGATACCAAGGTTATCCAGTTATGCTAAGCAAAGCCCCCACACCACAGTGGGTCCTCAAGGAAGCCATGGCTACCCTGGTCAGCCCCCAACCTGCTTCTCCTGTGCAGCTCCCGGCAACTGTAGCATGTCCCAGCCAGGGATGGGAGTCCGGAAGAAAAGCAGGAAGGAAGTGAGAGGACAGAGCAGGTTGTTCTCTGCCTGGGCCCGGATTCCCCCTGCAGCTCCTGAGTCTTCTCAGGAAACCAGGATGCCAGGTGCCAGTGGGATACCAGAAGCAATGACCAGGCAGCAGGGGACTGGACATGATGACCTTGGGAGGTCAGCACGCCACCCAGTGATTTCTGAGGCCAAGGCCCCTCCTTTCCTTCTTTCTTAGAAATATTTATGCTCAGAAAGCTGCTTCCTTGACAAACTCGCTGGGCTTCCTAAACATTCACCAACGACTCATTGTACCATTGGCAGGACATTTTTGCCAGAGCTGCCAACTGTATTTACCGACAGAGGGACTGGGATCTGGGGCAGTGGGGTGGTCAGGGGGCATATACACAGGGGAATATACAGGGGAGAGTCCTGAGAGAGCAGAGACCATCGAAGCCTCTGGATCAGCTGTGGTCAGGTGGGGAAAACGGGTCACTGATCCCTCATGAGGCTTGAAACCAGCAGCTCATAGCACCTGCCAGAGTCTCCCTAATTTCAGAGACCAATATAAAAGACGTCTGGCCCAGAGTGGGCTGAGCAGGTCCTGAAGGCAAGAAGGATGTGCAGAAAAGGGGATGGGACACCCATTCCTAATCAGGATTGACTGGGCTGTCATGCTTCCAAGTGCCTACTCCCAAGTTAATGACAACAGCGAACACCTCCATTCCACCCACCACGTGCCAGGCTGTGTTCCCATATGTCACATGTATTACCTGGTTCTTGCAGCAAAATTGTCCTGAGCACCAACTATGTGCAGGACCCTGTTCTAGACACTACTCATGAACAAAAAACCCAAAATGCCGTGGAACGGACACTCCAGTGTCATCGGAAGTAAATACAAGATGTAGTATGCTAGAAAGTGATGAGTGTTTTGGAGAAAAATAAAGCAGGGATAGGAGATGGGGCTGTCACAAGTGGGATCCAGTGGCACAGCACTTTGGAGGTACTGATGATCAAGCACTCCCATTTGGCCAATGAGGACACTGGGATGCAGAGAGGCTAAGTGACTTGCCCAAGGTCACACTGCTACGGAGGTAGGATTCGAACCCAAGTCAACTGGCTCCAGAGTCCTGGTTCCTGACAAGGACTCCAGGTTCTCTGACTTTAGCACAGGCGTCACCAGAGCCCCAAGATGCAGAGCTACTTGCAGAGGGGCAGGCAGCCAAGATGGAGGAGGTTGAGAGTTGGCTTTAGCATAGGACCCGCTCCCAGGCTGCAGGCCTTGGGAGGCATTTCTCCTCCCTGGGCCTCAGTTTCCACCTCTGTAAAATGGGGAAGTTGCAACCCCTGCCATGGAGTGGGGGTTCCTTGAGGTGGCGCTGTGGAACTGCTTCCTAACACTGGCCGCAGCGACTCCCAACACCTCTCAGGCTTGCCCTACAACCCATTTTTTACCTGCAGCCAAAGGCGTTGCCATGAAACAGACCATGTCATGGTCCCATCCAGATCCTCCAATGGCTGCACCTCGCTTTGGACTCTGGCCTCCAGGTGGCCCCTGGTGTCTTCTCGCCTCCACTCACTTCACTGCGGCCACCCAGCCTCCTGGCCGCTCTTGCAGACCTGCCAGCTCCGTCCTGCCCCCCAGCTTGGGCACCCACCATTCCGTCTGCCTGAAGCCCCCTCCCTCACCTATCAGCCACGAATGGAACTCAGCCCGCACTCCGAAACAGAGGCTCTCTTGCCCCCTTGGGATCAAGATGCTCCACAGAGAGACCCCGAGGGAGGTGGAGACACAGGCAGAGGGACAGGCTCAGACGCACGTGGGCACGCAAACCGAAGGTGCTCAGAGCCACACATGGTCCAGAGGTACAGAGAGACACACGGTGCCAGACGCAAAGTCACAGCCACAGCCACGCCCAGGGAGACACACAGAAGCCCCAAGCCACAAGGCTGTTCAGACACACTGGCCACGGGTGTGCAAGACATGCATGGGCACACTCAGAGATAGACACACATGCCCTCGCCCCCACACACACGTGCACAGTCACACCCAGGGATCCGCAGGCCAGCACCAACGTGGCCCAGAACACCCAGCCACACACATGCACACACACACTTCCCTCTGGCGCCCGGAACAGCCCCGTGCCAAGCGTCCTAGGACAAGGACCGCCTGCAGCCAGCCTTGGCGGGAAGGTGTCCTGGCAAACAATACCTCCCCTCTCCCACCGTCGGCACAGACACAAGGAGCCATTGTCAGCCTGGCGCACACCGCGGGGCGGCCTCTCCACAGGCCCTCCTGGCGGGCATGCCTGCACGTGGGGGCGGAAGGCTGGCGGCTCCCCAGGCCCACCTGCTCCCATCTGCCCACCAGGGACCCTGCCTCCTTCAGAGCCTCCTGCCTGGTCCTGCAGACCCTGGAGGGCTTAGCTCCCTGGCCCACTTTCCCTCCCTAACCCCTTGGGACTTACGCATCCTCCTCACAGAGCGGCCGGAGCTTACGAGGGGCAGGGTTTGGTGGCTGAAAGCGTGAAATCTAGATTCAAACACACATGCTATGTGACCTTGGGCAAGTCACTTCCTGTCTCTGAGCCTTGGTTTCCTCATCTGCAACATGGGATAATTCTAGCACCTATCTCACAGGGCTGGTGGCATAACGATTTGAGTCACAGCATACAGAACACTGAGGCAGCAGGTGCACCCTGGGATCTGGTAGGCCCAGGCTCCGGCGACAGCCTTGCCATTCTCTTGCTAGGCCTCGGGCAGTTGACATCACCTCTCTTCCCCTCAGTCTTCTCACCTTGAAAGTGGGGATGGTCGTTGGCCCCCCCTTTCAGAGGTGTTCCTTCTGTAAGACTCTTACATGGAGGGTTTAGGATGAGCCTGCCACACAGTAGGCGCTCAATCAATGCTGGCCATGATCATTATCTTAATGGACCGAGGCTTGTTTATTCACTTATTCCTTCTTTTCATTCTTTCACCAGTCTTTCCTGTGTACCTACCACATGTTGTAAGCTAAGCAGTTCACCCTAAGTTGTTCCCTCCCCCTATGCCCCAATGGGCTCCTGTTAGATGTTTGTTGACTGACTGAATGAGAGGAGGCAATTCAGAGACCATCACCACCTCCAGGCAGCACAAGGACACTGACTGAGTGGTCAGGAGCCCTGGGTCAGCCTCTTAACGGCTTGCGAAGCCGGGTCAGGAACACAGATCCGTCATGAAGATTAGGCAGGGTGGAAAGACAGAAAATGCCACTCAGTGAACACCTACAATGCCAGGGCCACCCTGCCAGCAGTGCCACAATCTTTTCAGGACCTACCCCTGTTCAGATGGCACCTATTTGAGCAGCCACACCCCTCTTCATCCCCCTCACCATGCTCTGGCTCATTTAATCAGAAAGCGCTCATCAGCCGCTGGCTTCACGGTTTGAGTTCATTGGCTTGTCCTATTTGGTGTCTGTGCCCCCAGACCAGGGTCCCTCGACGTTGGCTTGACTGACATTTGGGGCCAGATCATTCTGTGCCTGAAGGCTGCCCTGGGCTTTGTAGGATTGGTTCAGCAGCCTCCTTGTCCTCTCCCCACTAGATGTTGATAGCACCCTCCCTCCACCCAGCTGTGACAACCACACACATCTCCAGACATAACCAAGTGTCCCATGGGGGACAAAACCACCCTAGTTGAGAACCAGAGGGCAGAGATTTTGATTTGTTTGGTTTCCTGCTGTATGTCCCTGTGTATACAGTAAGCATCAATACATACTTGTCGAGTGAATCTTGAACAGATGCATCTCACCGACTCATGCTGTTCCCCTTTGCTGGAACGCTTTTCCACTGCCCTTTTCTGGCACACTCCTACTCATACTTCAAGACCCTGGCAAGGAAATTATATGAGGAAAGTGGGGCATGCAAGGACTGGGTGAACAGGAAAGTACCTACTATGTGCCACTAGGAAAGGGCCTCCCGCGACCCCACTCCCAGGCCTCCTGTGTCCAGCAGGAATGGGGGCCCAGTATGGCCACATCTTCTCATTTTTCAAGAGAAGCCAGAGAAAAGGACTTTATGTGAAATCTCCTGGCATGTCAGATGTTGGCAATTGATTCACATTAAAAAAAAAAAATACTTCAAGGGCCAAACTAAACATATCTCCAGACTGGATCTGGCCCATGGGCAGCTGTCATGGAGGTCTGCTCTAGGAGGCTTGATGGGTACGAACACCTTTGAGTATAACAAAGCTGAAGCAGTTCTTCCCGGCGTCTCACTTGCGTGCCTTTTGTTGTAGCCATTGTGGGAGGAGTTCTCATACAGCTGGGGCAGCTCTGATGGGGGACAGAAGGGCAGAGGTAGCCCCCCGAGCTCTGAGCCGCACCCACAGGCAACCACCCAGCCCACCCCAGACCAGCTCCTTGCCCAGCTCAGCCCAGAGTCCAGGGTGGATGGAGTGTGGGGAGGACTCATCACGGGGGCTGTGAGAAGCCTGTTTATGGCTCCAAAATTCCTATGCCCCAGGCCTAGGGGAAATTAGTGCTCGTATGAGGCTGTTCACCTCCAAACTCCTTGTCCTCTCCAAGAAATTAAAAACAGGGAAACCGAGGCAGGACTGGGCCTCATGGAGACCTGGGCCTGCAGGCCTGGGCAGGCTTGGAGGCAGCCAGGAGGCTGACTTCTCTGGAAAGTCCCTTGTATTCAAGAACTGGCGGGGTGCCGGGGAGCGAGGACACCAGGGGTCTCCTAGTCTCAGAGCCTTCTGCTGGATCCAGGAGCTCCTCAAGCGTCTGCCCTTTCTGGGACAGAACTTTCCAGCAATAGAAAGTTGAGAAAGCCCCTCTCTGGAAACCCTGAGCCTCCTTGATGGGACTTGCATTCTGCTTTGGGGCAGAATGTGGCATTATGGGACAGGAGGATGGGGCGTGAACCCCAGTCCTAAGCCCAGATGTCGGCTGGAGATTCTCAAAGCCAGGGCCCCTTCTCAAGAGTCTGATGGCCCCACCAGCCATTTCTCTCATCCAGACCCCAAGTCAGACTGGACACTGTCACCATTGTCCTGGAGGCCAAGAGTCCCACAGACCAGAATTCAAAGCCTCACCCCACTGCGGGCTGAGACAGTTGCTTGGGCTCTGTGGCCTCATTCCTGCATCTGTAAAATGCATCCTTCCATTGTAGGAATTCAACAAGCACATGACATGGGGCTGGTGCTGGGCAGAGGAGGGAAGAAGTGACAGTGAGCACGCACCCTGGGCTGGTGCTAAACCCGCCACACACGTCCTTCTTCCCTTCTCACCACACAACCCTGCAGCTGTTCATTCAACACTGGATGAGCGCCCGCTATGTGCCGGGCTCTGAGATTTAATGGAGGACAATGGAGAACTGGCCTCCGCCTGCTGGGAGCTTACAGTCTGGCCAATGGGGAGTCACGAACCCCCTAAATTATTGTGTCAAGTAGTGGTCAGTGTTATGGGAAAACATTCACTCAGGGTGAAGAGGTAAGGCGAGGGGAGCAATTTGGAAGGGCGGGGGGTCAGAGCAGGACCCCCGGGGCCATTTAAGCAGACACCCAGATCAGGAGAGGGAAGAAGCCCTGTGGCTATCTGGAGGAAGGATGCTGAAGGCAGCGGAAACAGCGTGGGCAAAAGCCCCGAGGTAGGCGTGTGCTTAGCATGTTGGAGGAACAAAGAGGAGCCCAGTGCGGCAGGGGTAGAGGGAACCAGAGAGAGTGAGTAAGAGGAGATGGGCCAGGCGCAGTGGCTCACTCCTGTAATCTCAAGCACTTTGGAAGGCCGAGGTGGGCAGATCACTTGAGCTCAGGAGTTCGAGACCAGCCTGAGCAACAGGGCAAAACCCCATCTCTACTACAAAAAATACAAAAATTAGCTGGCCGTGGTGGCACGTGTCTGTAGTCCTACCTATTTGGGAGGCTGAGGTGAGAGGATGACTTGAGCCCAGGAGGTTGAGGCTGTAGTGAGATGTGTTGGCACCACTGCACTCCAGCCTGGGTGACAAAGTGAGACCCTGTCTTAAAAAAAAAAAAAAAAAAAAAAAAAAAAGAAAGAGACAGAGAGACAGAGAGAGAGATGAGGTTGTAAGGGAAGCATGGGAAAGATCTTGTAGGGCCTGGTAGACCACAGAGACCTTTGACTTTTCTGCCAAGTGAGGTGGGAGCTGTGGGAGGGTTTTGAGCACAGGAAGGTCATGTCCTGACCTCCTATACTCATCCTCATCTTAAAGGCAAGGAGACTGAGTGTCAGAGAGGTGAAGTTACTCACCCAAGGTCACACAGCCAGCAAGTGGCAGAGCTGGAGTTTGCCCCCACATCCCTGTGACTCCCAAAGCCAGCCTCTTCCCATCCCATCAGCTGCCTCTGTGTCTGGCGTGAGTCAGGAGGCTGGATTGCTGGGAGGGGGAGAGCTTTTTAGAGCTGCTTTTTGGAGCCTCCTGGCTCTGCCTGGCACACCCCCTCCTTCCCCACCCATGCCTTCTCCCTCAGCCACCCCCAGCTGCCTGGGGTGAGCGCCTAACATTTAAGGCTATCCCCTCCCAAGTGCAGATTGGATTTTTTTTTTCCGTAAGTCCTCATTATGCCCCAGTAGGTTGGATTTTGGACAATAGAAAAAACGAGCCTAAAGAACTCCAGCGCTAATTGGGGGTGACAGGCAGGGGCTCGGGGCCTCTGGAGCAGCGTGGCTCTGTCTCTAATTTGCAGAGTGGCCAGGGTAAGTCCCTGGCTTCCAAAGTCATGCTTGTTTGAAGGACAATCACTTTCTTTTTCTTGTAAAAGGAAGATAAATTGTCAGTCTGTCGGTTTCACTCTGAGCTCGTCCACTGTCTTTCCAGTAACTGAGGGTGAGAGGCTGAGCTGCTGCACAGAGGCTGCCTGTGGGGCCTTGGGGGCTGTGGTTGATGCCACCTGGCCCCCTTCGCATCACCTCCCTCTCGACATCCCTCCCGCCCCCTCCAATAATTGTGGTATTTGGTTTTCCCTCAACACCAAATGTGAAACTCTCCTGGAGGGAGTGCAAAAGGAAGTCTGTGAATCTCTGAACTGTGGTTGAATGAAGGTATTCTTAGGCGGCTACTTGCGAGGGTGGTGAACTTCTGGTGCTAAAAGCAGAATTGCTTTTCAGTAAATGTTATTACTCAAAAGGAAGTTGTTACCACCACAGCCACCTCGAGCCTCTTCCAACTGCCACTGTCTGCCAGGCCAAGGGGGGAAAGGGTCTCTCAGTGGCTCCCAATGACCCCATCCAGCCCCCAGGGGAAGCTCTTGCTGTCTCAGCTGACCCTGGACGCCTGAAGCTGAAGTGCAAACACCCACAGCCCGCCTAGGCAGTGTATCTCAAGGTAGCGGCTGTTTGCTGACTCAGCATTTAAAAGTCCCAAAGCTTGAGTGATCTTGGCTGAGCTGGGCTGGAGCTACAGGTGGGGTTGGGGGCACACGAGAAAGCTGCCCGTTGGCTGCAAGGTTGGCTGTTTTTTGAGAGCTGTTGTCCGTCTTGGCAATGCACCTCGCCTAACCCCTGTTTCCTCTTCTCTAAAATGGAAAGGGGATCATACCTCAATGGAAAGAGCTAGCATATTAATTACTCTAGTAGATACTTAATAAGTGGTGAGGTTATTATCAACAGTGAAAATGATTCGGGATTTAAATCAGACAGACCAGGGCTCAGATCTCAGCTCTGCCACCTACTAGTTACACAACCTTGGACAAGTCCATTCTCCTCACCAAGTCTCGGTTTTCTCTGGGTCACACAGGGGTGATTATAGCACCTACTGCTCAAAGTTGTTGGGAGAATTCTGTGAGCTGCAGCACGTAAGTCACAAGGCACACAATAGGTATGCAGTAGGCATGGGTTCCACTCCTGCTCCATTTTGCCTTACAGAGGATCACCCCCGGGGCTGTGTCCCCACCTGAGCAGTCCCAACCACAGGCTCCAGGTGGAGAGACACCCATGAAAGTTTGCACCCACTGGGGTCCGGAGGGCAGACAAGAAGCGACCAGGCCAAACTCAGGGGAGTGGAATGGACCATTCGGCAGACACTTCCCTGCGAGAAAGAAGTCAAAACAAACCCCCTGGCTGGCCAGGCATGATCCCAATTTAGAGCTCTCAGAGGATGCTCTCGGATCCAATCCTCTGCCTGCCTCTACCTGTAGCCTTCTCTACAGCCCGAAAAAGTGACAATTTCGTTTACTGGGCAGCCACTGCAAGTGAGCATTGTGCTCTGCATGTCTCATGAATCATGTCATCGTGTCCCCCAGCAACCCCACGAGACAGTTCCTCTCATTGCTCAGCCACCTGCAGGTGTGGAAACTGAGGCCCAAGAAGGTGAAGGGACTGGTAGCTGAGATTTGAACCCAGCCCGTCCTGTTGTCAAGTCACACACATAATCACCGCACTACTTCCGTTATCTGAGAACAGTCTGTCTGCGTTACCAAAGATATAATTATATTTAGTAGTGTCTGGGTATAGAAAATTGTATAATATATTCTTTTTAAAATGTATTCTTTTGAGATTATTATAGATTTACATGCGGTTGTAAGAAATAAACAGAGAGTTCATATACCCTTTCCAGTTTCCCTCAATGTTAACAGTCACAACAAAGATATTGACAGTGATATAGTCAAGATACAGACATTTCTATCACCACGAGGATCCCTCACTGCCCTTGTATAACCAAATCCATTTCCCACCCCCAACCCTGCCCCCGAGCTATGGCAACCACTAATCTGTTCTCCATTTCTATAATTGTGTGGTTTCAAGAATGTTACATAAATGGAATCATATAGTTTATGTAACCTTTGAGGATTGGCTTTTTTCACTCAGCATAATTCTCTGAAGATTTATTCAAATTGTGTGTTATCAATATTTTATTCCTTTGTATTGCAAGTAGCAGTCCGTAGTATGGATATAACACAGCTTTTTTTAGTTAAAAAAACCATAGACAGGCTTCCGGGTGGTTTACCAGTTTTTGCCTATTATGAAAAGAGCTGCTATGAAGATTTGAGCATAAGTTTTTGCACAAACATAAGTTTTCATTTTTATGTCCAGGATTGCAAATGCCAAGTCATAAGGCAGTTTTAAAAAAACTGTTTTCCAGAATACGGTACCGTTTTACATTCCCACCAGGAATGTATGAGTGTTCTAGTGTCTCCATTCCTCACCAGTGATTGAATGCGAAAGTTCCCATCATTTTTTATTTTGGTCATTCTGATAGGTGTGCAGCAATATCCGATTGTGGCCTTAATTTGCATTTCCCTAATGGCTAATGATGTTGAACATTTTTTCATGTGTTTATTTCCATCTGCGTGTTCTTTTCAGTGAAATATTTGTTTGTGTCTTTTGCTCATTTTCTATTTGGATTTTTTTAACTGCTGACTTTTGAGAGTTCTCGAGAATTCTGTCAAGTTTTAAGAATTCTAGGTACTAGTCCTTTGTCAGATATGCAGTTTGCAAATATTTTCTCCTGATCTGTAGCTTGTCTTTTCCTCCTCCTAACTGGGCTTCTCATGGGTTAAAAGTTTTCAACTTTGATGAGGTCTGATTATCAATTTTTTTCCTTTTATGAATTGTGCTTTTGGTTTTCACATCTAATAATTCTTTGCCTAGCCTTAGATTCTGAAGACTGCTTTTCTCCTGCTTTTTTCTAAATGTTTTACAGCTTTATGTTTTACGTTTAAGTCTATGATCCATTTTGAGTGAAGTTTTGCATAACGTGTGAGGTTTAGGTCAATGCGCTTTGTTTCTTGCATGTGGATGTCTAATTGCCCCAGCACTATTTGTTGAAAAGGCTTTTTATCTTCCATTGAACTGCTTTTGCATCTTTGTCAAAAATCTTTTGGGCACATCTGTGCGTGTCTATTCTTGGGTTCTCTACTCTGTTCCACTGCTGTATGCATCTGTCCCTCTGCCAACCAGACTGTCTTGATTACCACAGCTAAACAGTAAACCTTAGCATTGCATCGAATGAGTCCTCCCACCTATAAAAAATTGTATATTGTATTTTAATTCATTGAGAAGTGAGGTGGCAAATCTCTGTCTTTCAACTTATTTATTTAAAGAGAGAATAATATTTTCCACGGAGGTAGAGTGGCCGAGCGGTCTAAGGCACTGTAGTAAGACTCCAGTCTCTTCAGAGGCATGGGTTTGAATCCCACTGCTGCCAACTTACTGGCCAGGTGTGGTGGCTCACGTCTGTAATCCCAGCACTTTGGAAGGCCAAGGTGGGTAGATCACTTGAGGTCAGGAGTTTGAGACCAGCCTGGCCAACATGGCAAAACTTCGTCTCTACTAAAAACACAAAAATTAACTGGTGGTACACCTCTGTAATCCCAGCTACTGAGGAGCCTGAGGCAGGGGAATTGCTTAAACCAGGAGGTCGAGGTTGCAGTGAGCTGAGATGGTGCCATTTGCATGCCAGCCTGGGAGACAGAGCGAGATTCTGTCTCAAAAAATAAATAAATAAAGTAAAATAAAATAAAAATAAAAAGAGAATACTGAGACAGAGATGATCAAGGGTCCTCCAAAGACTCATGCTCCTCCTCCTAAGTGTTGTAGGTAAGCAGTCACCCAGCCAGGAGACTGCATTTCCCAACTGCCTTTGCATCTAGGTGGAACCATGTGATAAATTCTATCCAGTGAAATGTGAAGGGAACTGATGTGTATGTCATTCTCGGCTGAGCTGGTTGAGCATGGATTTCTCCTCCATCACCTCCCCTCTTCTGGCAGCTGGCTGGATGTTGATCCTCAGGGAGACCTTGGAAGCTACCTGTTGCAGATGACTGAGCCCCCATCTGTCAGATTCCTGAGTGACTGACTGCATGAAGCAGAGCTCCTCCTACTCGTTGACCATCCCAACAATAAGAAATGTCTGCATTTACAAATGAAATGTTGTAATACTATGAAATTTTAAAAGTTGAAATAAAAAATACAACTTATAAAATGTCCATCCATGTACAACTTAAAACCTCTTCATGTACCTCTGGCATATTTATGGTCTGGGAAATATACATATATGTGTATACATATATACATACATATTTTGTTTGTTTGTTTGTTTTTTGAGACAAGGTCTTGCTCTGTTGCCCAGGCCGGAGTGTAGTGACATGATCTCGGCTCACTGAAACGTTTGCCTCCCGGGTTCAAATGATTCCTGTGCCTCAGCCTCCCAAGTAGCTGGGATTACAGGCATGCGCCAACACGCCTGGCTAAGTTTTGTATTTTTAGTAGAGACAGGGTTTCGCCATGTTGGCCAGGCTTGTCTCGAACTCCTGGCCTCAAATGATCCTCCCACCTCAGCCTCCCAAAGTGCTGGGATAACAGGCGTGAGCCATGGCGACTGGCAGGAAATACATATTCTAAATCCTGTGAGAGATATGAATCCACACTCTTCCTTCTACAACTAGAAAAACAGAGGCTCAGAGAGGGAATGGGTTTGCCCAAGGTCACACAGTTAATCCAGGACTGAGCCCAAGTAATTCCACTCATTAAATATAACTGATTTCCATGAACTTTTGATTCCTTCTTTTAAAAAAGAATGGGCAAGTCTGAGCGTGTGTCATCCAAGACTCCAAGTGGACAATTATAAAAACAAATCATAATTAATAATTCCTTATGAAACAAGTCAGAGAACTTCCAGGGCAGGGTGGCGCCAGTTTTGGGGAGAAGTAATTTTAAGACTTCCCGCCTTTCACAGGGTTGAGGGAGCAATTTAAAATAAGCTCTAATAAAGATGGCTCATACAGCTGTGACCTTTGGAATGAAGGTCTCGCCTTCAAAAGCCGATCAGCCTTCATGATGTGGGGTTTGCCTGTGCGTTGAGGTTAAAAAAAAAAAAAAAAAAAAAAAAGGACCATGAGGAATTTATGGGAAACAACAACTCCTTGCGGTTGCTGAACCAAGTGAGTCAAAGGGCGTCAGAGAGAACAACTTTGGAGCACACAGGAGGGAGGTGCCAAGGACTCCTTTGCCAGACTTGCAGCCCCGGGTACTGAGGACAAGCCTGCTCTGCTACTGAATAGCTGTGAGTCCTTGGTCACTGACTTCACCACTCCGTGCCTCGGTTTCCCCATCTATGAAGTAGGGATTATAAAAGAACTCTCCCCACAAGAGTAGGTAATGTGTGCAAAGCTCTGAGCACAGTGCCTGGCATATAGTTGGTTCTCAATTTACCCTTGTAACATTAGTACAGGATGAATTCCTCTCTGGGGACAAAGAATTGAGATAGCCGTTCTCCCGTGTTCTGCAGTTCTCAGCCCAGTCTTCGCATTTTAAAAATACTGGATCTCGCCCCAGAGATTCCACTGCAGTGGCTTTGGGGGTGGGTATGGGCACAGGAATCTTTAAGGGTTACCAGGCAAATCTAGTGGGCAGCTAAGTCTGGGAGCCCCTTCCTAAGGACGGCACAGTCTCATTGTGGTTCTCAGCCATTTACATCGTATTGTAATAAAACATTGCTCCGCCATGTTCCCTTTTTTCTATGTTTGTTTTTAAGCTCTAACCATGTGGCTGCCCATGTGTCCAGTTCATTTCTTTTAATTTCTATTTTCTGCTTCCTCCACGTTTGTCTCCCAGCATGGACTCCTGGCTGCCTGCCCTCTGGCCCCCTCCCCGTAGGACTTCATGACAAACTCACTCCCTGCATGCCGTTGTCGGGGTGAGAATTTGGGAATTTCTTTGAGACTTCATATTATTATGAAAGGTGAAGCCAGTGATCCCAGTAACGGAATCTGAATCTCAGGGGGATGGGGCTCCAGCCCCCAAAGTTTTTTAAATGCTCTCCCAGTGATTCTGAAGAGGAATTAGAATTGGGACCCATTAGCTGAATCACAACATCCATCATGGAAATACCAGGAAAGTTCAGGGGACAGAGGAAAAGTCAATGAGCTGAAATTGCCATTCCAATCCCTTTATCTGGACGTTCACTGACGGCCCAATAACAACCAGGCCCTGGGGACAGATAGGAGACCACAGTTTGTTCAGAGGGGCCAGGAGAGCAGAACTCAAGATTGCGTGACATGCATGTTTTTAACGCCTAAGATGTAAAGCCCTTGACCTTAAGTTGTTCACTCCCTTGTGGGACAGGCAATTACAATCCACTGTGATTCATGCAGATATTAGAAACTCATGAAGTGATTGACTGATTTAGGAGGGTCAGGGAAGGCTTCCCTGAGGGGGTGACATCTGAGCTGGGCTTTGAAGAGTAGATAGGAGTCTGGTTGCAAAAGGTCAGGAACCAGGAAACATTTGTAGCAGATGCTGTTGCTGCCCGACCCGTGTCCCCTAGACAGATGCCCACTGTTGCTCACTGCAGATGTCTGCTTAAGCACTTTCATTTGGCCGTGGGTGCACGCTCAGCTAGAAGTTCCAGAAAGTTGGAACCAGCCCCTGGAATTAGCCCGCAGCTCACGACTCGGGGAAGTTGGAAGATACATGATCTCTTCCCTTGCGACTGGGTTGGAATGACTGAAGCGCATGCTCTTCGCTGTCTCCCAGAGTTCCCTGGTGGGTCTGAGGTCTAGTTGCCCATAGTGGTGATTGGTTTAATAACATTTATTTTATTTTCTTTCTTCCCTATTTTGATTACCCAACCTGCTATGAGTGCTTCCTGAGATCACCACCCAAAATATACTCCTTGCACTCGAATTCGTATCTGAGGGCCTGTTTCTGGGAGAACTCAGTGGAGGAGACTGCATGTGCAGAGGCCCCGAGGCTGGAAGCCACACAGCATGTGCAGGGAGGTGACCAGCAGCTTGTGCACAGAGTGGAATTTGGAGGAAAGGCTGAAGAGGCCAGAGACACAGGTCAGGAGCAGCCAAGCGGGCCTCTACCACCGCACAGAGGTCCTGGGCTTCTTCCCACATTCTCTGGTCGGAGTAGGCAGGGCAATGAGCTTGTTATGCAGATACCTTGAGGATGTTTGGGTAGGGCTGGCAGCCTGGAGAGTGCCAAATTCTCCAGTCATTGCTTCAATGATCTACCTGGCCTTTGAGTTTATTTGAACAAGATTCAATTCTGCCCTGGACAAAGACAGAAGATTGGCAAGTGGCCACTGGTTTTGATTGGTTAGTGACAGCCCAGCAGAGTAATGGTTGCCCATCCAGTTCGGCTTCCAAGAGAGGGTCCCACTCCAGAGAAAAGGGCCCCCCCACCTCATCCCCCATCCTGCAGCCTTGATTCTTAGACCTCCCACCCAATGGGTCAGCAGCGCCTGCCCAAGATTCTGCTTTCTCTGACTCTCTCTCCCGTGCAGCGCCCAGCCTTGGGGGCAAGCGGACACCTGGAACTCCAGACAGGGCTTAGGCGGAGAGCCAGCGATCCCATCACACTCTAGGACTCTGGAGGAAATGATGGTGCCAGTCAGGGCCTTAGTTTGCTGCTCTGTCTAATGGGCCTGTGGGTCCCGGGTGTGGCCACAGGACTGTGAGAGAATTTGAGAATTTCTTTGAGACTTCATATTATTATGAAAGTTGAATCCAGCGATCCCAGTAACCCAGAGAATCCTGCAATATCTAAATTAGGACCCAGCCGAGCCTCCCATTTTACAGAGGAGAGAAACTAAGACCCGGAGAGGGAAAGAGGCTTACCTGAGTTCATCCAGCAAGGCAGTGTTAGGGAAGAACTGTGGCTCTTATGCCAAGTGTGACGGGGTGACATGGGACATGAGGACTTTTTATCTGAGCCACACTGTCCAGGTCCACACCTTGCCTTCCATACTCTAGCCGGGTGATCCTGGGGGCATGTTACTTAGTCTCTCTGAGCCTCAGTTTTCCCCTCTGTGCAATGGTGACTGTGACATCCCCTCACAGGACCACTGTGAGCACTAAGTAGGTGCCCCTTTTCTTACCCTTCACCCTGCAGAACAACTCTGGAGGACAAAAAGAAACACCGTCCCCAGCTGTCCACAGAGAGCCCAGAGCCAGCTTCATCTATTAGCTTCCCCTCCTTGCTTCAAAAAACGAATCTACTCTGGGAGACTTGGGGGTCCGCCCAGATAGGGATCATCTCTGTGCCTGGCCATGGTGCTCCCCACCATACCTCCATCATGCCCCTGCCCTGTGGACCGCAGAAGCCTCTGGGGCTTGCTTGACAGGTTATGCCTCAAAGTTCAGTTCAGTTGCAGCAAAGTTAAGTTGCTGACTTGCCAGCAACTTCCCACCCTGGCTGCAGCAGGCCAGGCAGGGAGGAAGAACAAAGGCTTTTGTCTGCCCAGCCACAGAGGAGGGTGAGAAATAGAAATCCTGCCCAATCATGTGGAAGCCCCCAGAGCTCCCTGCTCGGGCTTGGGGCCAGGGGAGGCAAGTCAGGGCAGCCAAGTGAGAGACCCACAGCCCGGGGGTGGGAAGCGACGCTGGGAGAAATGTCCATCCGCCCACCATCTATCCACCCACCCGTCTACCCATCCACTCACCCATCCATCCGCCCATCATTCCTTCCATCCGTCAACCCTTTCATCCACCCATTAGTCTACCCTTCTATCCATCTATCCATCCAGCCCTTCCCTCTCTCACTCCCTTGATCCATTCATCCACCCACCCATCTACCCATCCATTCATCCATCTATCCACTCCTCATTCCCTCCATCCATCCACCCACCCATCTATCCACCCACCCGTCCATCCAAATATCCATCCAACCATCTATCCATCCATTCATCTGTCCATCCATCCATCCATCCACTCATCTATCCACCCACCCCTCCATCCAAACATCCATCCAACCATCTATCCATCCATCCATTCATCTGTCCATCCATCCATCCATCCATCCATTCATTCATTCATCCATCCATCTATCCATCCACTCATTAATCTACCCACCCATTCATCCATCTCTCCCACCCTTCCTCCCTCGTATCATACATCCATTTATCCATCCATTTATTCATCCATCCATTCATCCACGCATCTATCCATCCCACAAGCACATATTGAGCATCATGGAGGCCAGGCCCTGGGTTGGGCACTGGGGATACAGCTGTGAACAAAGTCTCTGCCCTCATGGTTCTAATATTCTAGGCAGGTAGTGGACAAAAAGAAACTATACAAATACTTAATATAATGACAGAAGGTGATAAATGCTAGGAATAAAAATAAACCTAGGTAGGAAAGCAACACGCAGAGCCACTATAGATGGAGTGGTCAAGGAAGACAAGAAATGATAGGCTAGATCTGGCAGGGGAATAAGTGCAAGGGCCCTGAGGCAGGACTGAGCTCAGCATGTTGGAGCAACAGCCTAGAGGCCAGTGAGGTCATAATGAATGGAAGGAAGGCGAGGGGAGCAGGGGGTAAAGCTAGAGGGGCTCTGGGAGCAGGTGACCCAGCTCTGTATAGTCAGGGGATGGTTCGTCTCCCTCTTTGAACCTTGGTCTTCTTATCTGTATAATGAAGTCCTGGATGAGATCATCCTTTCCTATCTGAGGCTCTGGCATTTAAAAAAGATGGTCTTGCTCTTGCCTGGGGATCTATAGGAGCAGGGTCTAGACTGTAAAGGTAAAGAATGCAGGCTCTGGGCAGGCGCGGTAGCTCATGCCTATAATCCTAGCACTTTGGGAGGCCGAGGTAGGCAGATCTCTTGAGCTCAGGAGTTTGAGACCAGCCTGGGCAACATGGAGAAACACCCTCTCTACAAAAAAAAAAAAAAAAAAAAAAGCAAAAATTAGCCTGGTGTGGTGGTATATACCTGTAATCCCAGCTATTCAGGAGGCTGAGGTGGGAGGATGGCTTGAGCCCAGGAGGTGGAGGTTGCAGTGAGCTGAGATCATGTCACTGCACTCCAGCCTGGGCAACAGAGCCAGACCCTGTCTCAAAAAAAAAAATACAGGTTCAGAAGTCAAAGCATTTGATCTCTCTGAGTCTCAGTGTTCCCAACTGCAAAATGGGAATAATAATACCCCTTCATGGGGTTCTTAGCAGGATTTGATGGGATGATGCAAGTAAAGCATCTATGCCTGACACGTTCCTCCCCGGCCACTGTTATATAATTAGGTAAAACAGCAGTGGTAGCTTCTGTTGATCCTCAACTCAGAGGCAAAGAGTACGGAGCCCTCAGATGCCCCTCGATGGGGATACTGGCCTTGGCTGGCAGGGCAAGGCTGGCACAAGCCTGGGGGCTGGGTCTCCAATGTTTGGCTCTGATCATAAGGGGATTTCTGTGGGGGAGTGCAGATAGAGCACTTCGAGCAGCTCAGAGGCCTCCTTCCTGTACAGGCAGCTCTTCACCAGCACACAGCTCAATTCTCGTTCACTTACACCACGTCCAGTGCTGTGGCCTTGAGTTGTCTGTATCCTTCTCTGAGCCTTGGTTTCCAAGTCAGAAGCTTGCTTGGGTTCTCATCCCAGCTCATCTGGTCCATTCCTGCCTCAGGACCTGATACGGTTTGGCTGTGCCCCCACCCATATCTCATCTTGATTTGTAGCTCCCATAATCCCCATGTGTAGTGGGAGGGACTCCATGGGAGGTAATCGAATCATGGGGTTGGGTCTTTCCCATGTGGTTCTCATGATAGTGAATAAGTCTCAAGAGAGCTGATGGTTTTATAAAGGGCAGTTCCCCTGCAATGATCTCTTGCCTGCCACCATGTAAGACGTGCCTTTGCTCCTCCTTCACCTTCTGCCATGATTGTGAGGCCTCCCCAGACAAGTGGAACTATAAGTCCATTAAAGTTCTTTTTCTTTATAAATTACCAAATCTTGGGTGTGTCTTTATTAGCAGTGTGAGAATGGACTAATACAGGACCTTTGCATGTACCGAGTTGGTCCCCACTCTTCCAGCTCCCTCTCCTCTTTCAGGGCTCAGCTCAAATATCACTGCAGGGAGGCCTTCTCTGACCTCCCACACCAACATAACCCTGTCCCCATTCGTACTGTGCCCCTGCACATGGCTTGCTTGCTTTCAGAATACTCCTGAACACTTTCTGAAATCATCTGCTATTTCCCTGTTTGCTTCTTTATTGCCTGTCTTCTCGACTATGATGTCAGCTCCACCAAGATAGAGACTGGATCTGTCTTATCCAGTGTCTCCAACAACTAGTGCATATAGGTGCTCAGTAAATATTTGCTGAATGAATAATGGGGACTTAATGACTCCTTTGGTTTTCTTTTAAAAGTTTTGCCACTTAAATATTAATTTTAATTATACAATTAACCCATTAGTATATTCTTAAAAATATTTTTTACAGTTACAGCTTATAGTTAAAATCCCCTTTGATGTCCATCCTGGACATTCCCCAAGGGGGTCATGTAATGAGTTTAGCATCCTTCCATATTTACTTCTATGCACTGACAATGAAATGCTTACCACTGTTGTTGGTAGTGTGTGCATGTGTGTGAGTGTGCGTGTATGTTCACAGTAGATTAGATAGAGCTAAGAGTTGAGAGCAACATAAACAGCTCTGAGTAATTGTGGTAGTTAAATTTTACGTGTCAACTTGACCAGGTTACAGTGTCCAGTTGTTTGGTCAAACATGAGTCTAGATGTTGCTATAAAGATATTGTGTGCTGGGCTGGTGGCTTACGCCTGTAATCCCAGCACTTTGAGAGGCCAAGGCGGGCGGATCATGAGGTCAGGAGTTCGAGACCAACCTGGCCAACATAGTGAAACCCCCATCTCTACTAAAAATACAAAAAAAAAATTTGCCAGGCATGGTGGCAGTCACCTGTAGTCCCAGCTACTTGGGAGGCTGAGGCAGGAGAATCACTTGAACCTGAGGGGCAGAGGTTGCAGTGAGCTGAGATTGCACCACTGCACACTCCAGCCTGGGCAACACAGCAAGACTCTGTCTCAAAAAAAAAAAAAAAAAAGATATTCTGAGCCAAGCATGATGGCTCACACCTGTAATCTCAACACTTTGGGAGGCCAAGGAAGGCAGATCACTTGAGTCAGGAAGTCGAGACCAGCCTGGCCAACATGGCGAAACCCCATTTCTACTAAAAACACCAAAAAATTAACCCGGCATGGTGGGGGGACGCCTGTAATCCCAGCTACTAGGGAGGCTGAGGCATGAGAATCACTTGAACCCGGGAAGTGGAGGTTACAGTGAGCCGAGATTGCACCACTGCATTCCAGCCTGGGCGACAGAGTGAGACTCCATCTCAAAAAAATAAATAAAAATAAAAATAAAAGATATTCTGTAGATGGCCTCGATAATGTGTGTGGGCCTCAATTCAATCAGTTCAAGGCCTTGAGAGCAAAATCCAAGTTTTTGGTAGAAGGAATTCTGCCTTAAGTGTGTATCATAGAAGTCTTGCCTGAGTCCCCAGTCTGCCGGCTTGCCCTACAAATTTTACATTTGCCAGCTTCTACAATTGCATGAGTCAATCCCTTTAAAAATTAAATTAAATATAAATATATATACACACACGCATCCTGTTGGGTTTTGTTTCTCTGGAAAGCCCTGGCTGATACAGTAATTTAAATAGAGAAGCAGTCTATTCAAAGTACTTTATGAGGGGAAGAACAATCAATCCAATAAACAAAAATGGCCAAGACTCAAGTAGGCATTTCACAAAAGGAGATACCCAAAGGATCAATAAACACATAGAGGTGATCAACATCCTTGCTCAGCAGGGAAATGCAAATGAAAACTTTGATGAGATAACCACTGTACACCCACTAGAATGGCTAAAATGAAAAATACGGAAAATACCAAGAGTGGATGAAGATACGGAGCATTTAGAAAAAACCCTCATACATGACTGGTAGGAATGCAAAATGGTGCAAGCACTTCAGAAGACACTGGCAACTTAATAAGGTGAAACATACACTTGCCATAAGACCCAATGATAGGACTACACTCAATAGTAGTGCAGACAGATTTTCACCAAAAAGGACACACACAAATATTCATAGCAGCCCTATTCATAAATCTCCCCTAACTAGAAAGTACCCAAATGTCCATCAGTAGGAGAATGAATGAAAGAACAGAGACACACTCAGACACTGCTCCAACTATGGAATTTTGCCCAACAATGAAAATGAAAGATCTGCAACCACACGCAACAGCATGGGTGAATCTCAAAGACTTGAACATTAAGGGAAAGAGGCCAGACACAAACAAGCACACATCATTTGATTCCGTTTATATAAAGCACTAGAAATAGACACAACTCGCCTTGGTTAGCCTTGGGGAAGTCGTGACTGGAAGAGGGCATAAGGGAAGCTTAAGGGAACTGGAATATTCTGTTTCTTGATGAAGGGCTGGTTACACAAGTGTATTCACTTATGAAGGCTCATGAAGTTATCACTTACGACCTGTGCATTTTTCTCTATGTGTGCTATACTTCAGTGAAAGTTCAAAATAAAATAGGGGATTTGAGGAGCCTGGGAGGATTGGATAACCAGGCTTAAGGTCAGCAGGGACAGTACCCCAAATCACACCCAACACTGGATCGGTAAGCCCTCTCTGCTGCCCCTGAACTATCCCTGCTTCCAGGTCTCAGTGAGCACGTCTGATTGGTGGCACCTGGGTCATGTGACCACCCCCTAGCTGCAAGGGATGCTTGGAAGAGTGAGCACCTAGCAGGTTCAACATCAGTGATGGAGGTGTGCAGACTATGCTTCAAAAGATGGGGAGCCTCAGACCACTGCAGGGTGTTTGACCCTTCCTCAACTGACGGATATTTAGGTTGCTCCCAGTGACCATCTTGACCATACTCCCTGTGCCTGTGTGTGGATGTTTCACTAAGGGAGATGCCACATCAAGGAACTGCAGTGTTTCCCCCAAAAATGTGAACTTACAGTTTTACTGGCTACTGTAAAAATTATCTTCCGGAGAGGCTGTTTCAATTTACACTGCCACCGGCAGTATATCAGTGTGACCATTTCCCAGTCTCCTTAACACTTTACATCACCGATCTCATTCATGTCAACCTGAGGCATGGGAAATGTTCTCGCATTGTTGTTTTAATTTGCATTTGCCTGATTACCAGCATGGTTGAACATCTTTCATGTTTATTTGCCATCTGTATTTTATGTAAATTGCCTGTTCACATCCACTACCCATTATTCTAGTGGGTTTGTGGTTTTTTTCTTATTGTTCTGCAGGAACTCTTTATATATTGTGGAAATAAATTCATTGTCTACATTTATGTTTCAAATATTTTTTACCTAGGTTACCATTTGTCTTTTAACTTTGGAGTGGCCACATACTGTTTTACCCAGGCTCACAACTTTTCTGAGGTTGGGAAATGAACACTGATGGGAAGAAGGTGGGGACAACGGAGAAAAGGGATCTTTCTGACACTACTCCGTTCTCTTCCCACTAGCCCTGAGTACATTTTGTAATACCCCTCCCATATCATCCTTTCATTTCCTTGTTCTTGTCACCAATAGAAAACAGTAATAGAACCCCAGCCACAGAACTTCTCACTTTCACTTTTCAATTTTTTTTTTCAAGCTTAAAGTTTACAGATTTGGAGTGAAGCATCCTCAGTGTCCCTGCTGGGGTGACGGCCAAGTTGAGTGCCCCTCACAGGTGTCATTAATTTACTGATATTGCAAATGAAGAAATCAGGTTAATTCAAGTAATTTGCAGATTCCTTCCAAAATTGCCAATAGTGGGCAAACTGCCAAACAGTGTATAGGGCATGTGGTGAGCAAATGGCCTGGAGGTGAAATGGCCTGGTTGAAATCACGCTTGAAAAGCTTTTATCTCATTCATAAAAGGGCAGAGAACATGGTTTGGTAAATACAAATACATGTGTACTGCAAAGTCAGGGGTTGGCAAGCTACAGCCTTTGAGCTAAACCTGACCCACCACCTGTTTTTGTAAATAAAGTTTTATTGGCACACAGTCACAGTCATTCACTGACATACAGTCTGTGGCTGTTTTCCCACACCACAGCAGAGTTAAGTAGTTGCAATAAAGAGGGTATGGCCCACAAATCTTAAAACATTTATTATCTGGCTCTTTACAGAAACATTTTACCAACCTCAGTAGCAAGTAATAAAAAACACGTAAGTTATAATTTTGTAGTATTTTTAGAGATATAAAATAGACGAAAAATTATTTTTTAAAAAATGTCTGGCAGATCGTGTATGGCTGGAACTAAGTTAAATGCATAGAAAGTGCATTCCACTGAGTAACATGATCAAGAGTAAGACTTTGGGCCCAGATCATTAATTTTTACAAATTCTTAGCAAGTTGCTTCATGTCTCCAACCTCAGTTTTCTCATCTGTAAAACAGGGATGATGTTTAGTTCTGACCTCATAGGGTACAGGTAAAGAAGGCTCTTAGAACAGTGCCAGGCACATAGTAACTACCATGTAATTATTTGTTATTATTATCATTATTATTGCACAGAGACAGGTCTAGATCAGTGTCATGGCTGTGCTACTTCTCAGACATGAGACCCTGGACACACAGCTTCCTCTTCCCCAGCCTCAGTCTCCCTACCCATAAATTGGTGCCATAATGGTTGCCATCACCTGGAGTTGCTGTGAGGGCTCCTTGGCACAGCATCTGGCACACAGTAGGCACCCAACACAGATGAGCTGTTCCTGCCAGCATTCCCATCATTCTGACTCAAAGCCTCTGCACTGTCTGGAACTCAGTCCCACCCCTCCTCTGTAAGGCAGGCCATGACTCCGGACCCGCCGTGTACCAGCACTAACTGTTTTCTACCCAGTAATTGTTTATTTAACTGTCCTCCTAAAGTAACTCCTCAGCCATCAAAGCGCTGTTTACAAAGCCCACAATTAGCCTTCTTGGAACAACAAATAAACAGGAACCTAATTAGGCGTGTTTCTCCTGGCTCAAGGCACGGCAACCCCAAGGCTTGGGCATCGCAGCTGTCATTCAAATAGACATTTGTGGGCCGTATGGATGAATGGATGTGTAGATGGATGTGAGGATGAGTGGGTGGGTGGGTGGATGAATGGATGGATAGATGTGTGGGTGGATGAGTGGATAGATGAATAGGTGGGTGGACGGTTGGATGGATGGATTGGAGGTTGGAAGGAAGGATAGGTGGATAGATGATATTTGAACCGATGGACAGATGGATGAATGGAAGGATGAATAGATAGAAGGCAGGAGGGATAGAAGAATGGGTGGGTGGATGAATAGAAGGACAGGTGGAGGGAAGTCTTGATGGGTAGATGGATGGCTGAGAGTTGGATTGAAAGGATAGATGGAATAATGGAAGGACAGATGGAGAGATGTTTGGATGGTGGATGAATGTGTGGATGAGTAGGTAGGTGGATGTATGGGTAAAGGAATGAAAAGACGGACTGGTGAGTTCAGGTCAGTGGAAGGCCAGAGGGAGAGGGTGATGTGAACTGAGGCTCCAGGCTTTTTCCTGCGTCTGCTTCCCACCCTGCCCCATTCTTCACTGAGATGCTGTGTCACCACCCAGTAGAAGGGACTCTGACGGTGTGGTATCAGAACAGTCCTGGGTTTGAATTCACTCCTGCCATGTTCTACCTCTGTGGCCTTGAGCAAGCCCTGTCACCCTGAGCCTTAGTCTCCTCCTCTGTAAAACGGATGTTTGTACTGTCCCCGCTTCACAGCGTGGCTAGCAGGGTGAATGGGTTAAGTGCCCACGCCATGGTCCCTGCCCTACCTGTGTGAATTCCTGTTCAGTGGCTGCCCAGAGCAGGGGCTGGCATCACTTGGGGCTGGGCAATGTTGGTGGACTGCCCAGACCCTCTGTTCTGAGCTCCACCCCGATGGAGGGAACAAGCACCAGCCTGTGCTGGGGCAGGGCCCTCCCTCTGGGAGGTTCTTCCCCTGGAGAGAGGGGGCTGGCCTCTGACTGGGGAGACTTCAAATCCCGCTGTGGGGACGGGCACTGGAACAGAGCCCAGGACCTGGCTCCCCTCCCTCCCAGCTCCCTGCATTCCAGCCTCGGGGGCCTCCACTCGGTTCTCAGAGCTGGGGGTGAGAATGCCACTCAATGTCCAGCTGCCTAGATTCACATCCCTTCCTCCCACTGCCTGGCTGGTAGCCTTGGGCTGGATACTGACCACTCTGTGCCTTGGGAAATGAGAGTTCCTACCTCATAGGACTATTGTGAGGATTGAATGAGTAACGTGAAGTGTTTAGCACAGTGCCTGGCACATAGTAAGCATGGCTAGCTGCTATTATTCTTGTGTAACAGTTGTTTTCATTATGGTTGCTGGCATTATTATTATTATTATTTTACCTCTCCCATATCCTCTTCTTCTGGCCGAGGGAATTTGATGTTTCCCAGCAGGAGATGGCCCTCAAGCTGGGCCTTGAAGGAACAGAAAGGCTGCCAGAGGCAGAAGAAGGCACCCCACGGGAAGACTCCGCCTGGGGCAGCTCCCACAGCAGACGGCCAAGAGGTTCCGGCCAGAGGGAGGCGTGGCTCCCAGCGCAGGGGCGGGATAGAGAGAGGTGAGTCAGTGTCTGGCCCAGCCAGGCCCTCACAGCCACAGCTCTGCTTCCCATCAAGGGGCGGAGCAGCTGCGGCTCCCCTCTGGCCAGGGCTGAGGGTCTGAGTCAGCTCAAGTCAGGTAAGCAGAGGAGGATGTGGGGCTTTCCCACCCGCAGCCTGGAAGCCCGTGTGTGCAGGGCAGGGCTGCCTCCCACGGCAGGGGCAGGCAGAGGCCTCTGCGCCAGGTACAGCCTAGGTACCTCCTACTCCCGTGGCAGACCCTGGGCCCCAAATCCAGCGGGAGGCCTGGGAGCATCTTCTCTGCCTGAGTCACCGGGCTGGGCCCAGGACCCCAGCCAAGGGCTTTGCCTCTGGGAAGAAAAGAGCTTCGGAGTCCAGCAAAACCTGGGAAGCAGGGGGAAGCTTCCCTAGCAGGTGCTATTTGAGCAGAGGCCTGCAGGAGGTGAGGAAGTGAGCAGCGGGCCGTGTGGGGTAATGGGTGCTCCAGGAAACCAGAACGGCAGACGCAAGGTTCTGAGGTAGAGCCTGGAGTGTCGGAGCAACAACAACGAGACTGTCGTAGGGACGAGGGCTTGGGGAGGAGGAAGAGAGAGCAGAGAGGACCTGGGGCATGTCCCACAGTGGATGGGCCACGGGAAGGACTTTGGCTTTTCCTCTAAGCAAGGTGAGAGCTGTGGGAAGTTTCCAGGCAGAGAAGAGACAAGATCTGACTTAGGTTCTCACGGCATCTCTCTGGCTGCTTGGGGGGAATGGATTGGAGGTGGAGGATTCAGGACAGAAGCCAGGAAACCAGGGAGGAGGAGACTGAAATAGTCCAGGTAAGCCACGCAGGGTCTGGACCAGGGTGGGCCCTATGGAAGTGAGAGGAGAGGTGGAATTCTGGGAGTTCCTCTGCACATCAGCCAACCTGCCCTTCTTGGGGGCCTACTGTGCGTGAATTCCGTACAGCAACATGATACAGAGATCACAAAGGCTGAGCCCTTGCCCACAGTGTAGGAGACAGGAGGAAAAGGAATGCAACTGTGACGTGATCAGTGTCAGACTGAAGTGCGAATTAAGGGCAGCTACATCTCCCCAGGTTCTGTCCTAAAACTTTCTATGTAGGAGCTCAACCTAGTGAGATAAGAACTATCATAAACCCCCATTTTCCAGATAAGGAAACTGAGGCCCTCTTAGTCAAACAATATGTCTAAGTTAAGAGACTCCTCCCACTAGTAAGTGGCAAGACTGGGATTCACGACCGGGTCTGAAGGGCTGCAGGACTGATCCCGCCTGACCACCTGTGTAATCAGGGAGGGCTTCCTGCAGAGGTGAGGCTTGAGCTGGGTTCCCAGGGATGCATAGGATTCTGTCAGTGAGCAGAGGGCCTTCCAGGCCTGGGCAAGGTATGAGCCAACGTGTGTTCAAGACACACAAGCCCCACGTGGAGTTTCTCCCTCCCCTTGGCATCACAAGGAGGCTGAGAGGGAGCTGGAAAGCCTCACTTACAGTGTTAACTGATGGAATTTTATGCCGGGTCCCTGTACCTTGCAGCTACCTCTAGCCCCATCCATGGCCCCAGGCTAACAAGGTCCTGAGAACAACTTTCCACAGGCCAACTCCAAGGACAATGGAAAGTCCCTTAGCCTGGGCAGCTGACAAGACACAGGCCTGGCTGGACCCAGTGGGCATCCCTCAGTACCCACCCAGCAGGGGCCCACAGGACAACCAGCCTGACGCATGGGCAGATAGATGGGTTCAACTTTGCCGTGAGTGCATCTGGAGAAGGGAGAGCTCATGAGCTCATTCATTCATTCACTCACAGATTCAACAAATTCTGATTGAGTACCGACTGTGTGCTGAGCACTGCGCTGGGCACTGGGGAGATAGAGAGAAGGACAGACCCAAATCCCTCATGGAACTGCCACTCCAACAGGGGACACAGACGAGAAACAAACAAACACACAAATAAACTCAGAAATGAGAGCATTCCATGCTACAAAGGACAGAAACAGAATGAAGGGATCAAAAATACATGGGGTGTCCCAGCACAGTGGCTCACACCTGTAATCCCAGCACTTGGAGGGCCGAGGTGGGAGGATTGTTTGAGCTCAGGAATTTGAGACCAGCCTGAGCCACATAGTGAGCTCAGTGAGTGAGTATATCCCTACTTAAAAAATATATATGTATAGCTGGGCATGATGTCACACACCTGTAGTCTCAGCTATTCAGGAGGCTGAGGCAGGAGGATCACTTGAGCCTGGGAGGTGGAGGCTGCAGTGAGCTATGATTATACCACTGCACTCCAGGCTGTGTGACAGAGTGAGATCCTGTCTCAAAAAAAAAAAAAAAAGGAGAGAGGGCTTTGGTAGCATAACCTAGAGGGCCTCTGAGGAGGGTCAGCGAAGTTCAGAACTGAATGTGGAGAGCTAGAGAAGGCAATGAACTAGGGAAGAGCTAGTGCAAAGGCCCAGGGGTGGGAATGAGCTGGGCATGTTGGAGGGGCAAACACCGGCTGGTGTGCTGGAGTGGAGGAACAGGGGAATGGTGGTAAGAGGCCAAAGTGAAGGTGGTGGTCCTGGGGCAGGTCAGAACAAAGATGCCTGGTAAGTGTCTGTGTGAACACTGTGCCTTGCAGGAAAGGCGTCCATGGGCACTGGATGGGAAGCAAATAGCAGAGGCTGAAGGCAGTGGGTTTGGGAGGCTTTTTCTCTTGGTATCTTTATGTGGGAGGGGAGGCCACGGGGAGAGACTTCGGTTTGCGTTGGGTCAGCCAGACTGCAGCTGGGAGGGTCCTCAGGCCCCTACATCAGGCCTAGCTAGTTTCAACCAATTGAATCAGCAACTGGTCTTCAGCACCTCATCATAGCTTGTACTATGTGAGGGGCTGTTTATTGAGATATCTATGCACCAAGCTCTCTGCAACCCTACCAGAGGCTGCCCGATGTGCCTCTTGCCTGGGAGATACAGAAATAGAAAGTTGCAGTAGAGTGTGACAAACATTCCAGGGAAGCTCTGGATGAAGGAAGGGTCATTCAAATGGGCTTTTGAAAGATGAAGAGAGACTCACTGGAGAAAAACCAGCATTAAAAGAGCAGAAACAACTGTCTCGCTTGGTGCTGTGTCCCCAGCACCTGGCTCAGAGCCTGGTGGACAGTGGGGGCTCCATCAGTATTTGTTGACGAACGAATCAGAGCTGCCCATGCTTTGGTTATGCAAATTGGAAACTGCCTTCACGATTTTTATGCCGTCTACTGTCCACTTCTACTATTCCTTATTTAATGTGTTTCTTCAAATTTACTGACGTTTTTACTTAAATAAATTTATTTTAAAAGAAAACATTTGGTGTTATCACTAAAATTCAAAAACCAAAGAATACATGCCGCAAATCAAAGATAACCAGAAAAATACTTACAAAGAAAACAAAACGATGTTATTAAAGTCTACCTATTGAAAGAATAAAAAGACAAGCCACAGAGCAGGAGAAAATATTTGCAAATCACATATTTGACAAAGGCTTGACTAGTATCCAGAATATATATAAAGAACTCTCCAAATCAATTAAGAAGAAAACAATTGGGTTTTTTGTTTAACTGACATAAAGTTTGAACAGATACTACACCAAAGAAAATATATGGATGGCAAAGAAACACATACAAAGATGTTCAACATCATTAGTCATTAGGGAAATGCAAACTAACACCACAATGAGATACTATTATCACCTATTTGAATGACTAAAAGTAAAACACACATACACACAAAAAAAACTAACACCACCAAGTGTTGGTGAGAATACGAAGCAACTGACACTTTCATACATTGCTGGTAGGGATGAAAAATGGTACAGACACCTTAGAAAACAGCTCAGCAGTTTCTGATAAAGTGAAACATACACTTGGCCACCTGGCCCAGCAATTCCACTCCTAGAAATTTACCCAAGATAAACAAAAATTTTTGTTCACATAAAAACCTGTTTGCAAATGTGCCTAGTGGCTTTATTTATAATGGCTGAGAACTGGAAACAGTCCAAATATCCCTCAGCTGGTGAATGGATGAACAAGCTTTGGTACATCCATACCCTGGAACATTATTCTGCAATAAAAAAGAACCATCTACGGATACACAAAACTGCATATATGCATCTCAAAAGCATCATGCTGAGCAGGAAAAAAAAATAAAACAGACTCAAATTGAGATAACACATTGTAGAATTCCACTTATATGGAATTCAAAAAAGGCAAACTTGTATAGAAACAGAAAACAGATAAGATGTAAAATTCAAAAACATGTGAAACTCATCTGTGGTGATACAAGTCGGGATCGTGGTGTCCCTAGAAGGAACATGAGTGGAGGGGAGAGAGGGCAGCTGTGGGGGTGGGGATGTCCAGTCTGCTCACTGGGGTGCCGATTACAGGCCTGGGACCAGCTGGACACCTCATTCATATGTGCTGCAGCTCTACTGGACATTTCAAAAAGTCTAGCTAGATACAATTGTGTGCCTGAGACATGAATGAGCCTGAGACCTGCTCTCTTTTTCACAAAGGGAGATTAGCAAGTATTTGGTGTTAGAGGCAAGTTAGCACCACACAGAGACTCTTCTGGATATAAAGGAAAGACTGTAAAGAATTTGCAGAGAGAATAACTCACACTATGTGACCCGAGGTGATTTTATGCTTTGCCTGTGCAGCCTATAAAATAATCTTGTGTGGTCCCCGTGATGTACATCAACCAGGAGATGCTGGAGAGTCTGAGACAGCGTGCTGGCAGCACTCTGCCAGGGGAAGGACGCGGAGGTGTCCAGGCTCGGCTCCAAAAGCAGACAAGCCTGCACTGCGCTGGAGCAGGTGAGGAATAGCTGGGTTCCACTGTGCCCTTTTCGTCTGTGTCCCTTGCCACCCAACACGAGCTCAGCACATAGTTGATCTTCACTAACTAGTCACCCCTCCAAGCTTTTGCATTGGTTGTTCCCTCTGCTAAAGATACCCCCTTTCCCATCTTGACCACCAGACTAACTCTTAAGCTCAGCACCCAGGTGTCTCCTCCTTCTTCTCCTTGGTACATGAGTGCCCCGCTTGGCGTTCGCTTTGGGGTGTCTATACACACTATTTCCTCTGCCTGGAGTATCTTCTTCCATGGGGCAGGGGTCAGTCAGCACCTTCTGTACGCAAAGGACAGAAAGCCAGTCCCAACTGTTTTCAGCCAAAAATGGGAAAGACAGTGGCTCACATAACTAGAAAGTTGAAGGTGCCTAATTTCAGGTACAGTGGGATCCAGGAGTTCAAATCCTGTCCAGCTCTGTGCTGCTTCCTCTCAGGCAGGCTTTTCCCTTGTTTTGTCCTCTTTTTCTCTAAGCGTTCACTTGCTCACTGTCCATCCAACGGAAAATGGCATCTCCTTCACAAATCATGGCCAACCCGAAAGTCCCAGGATCAAGTTTCATTGGGCAAGCTCAGTCATGTGCCCATCCCTGAACCAATCACTAGAGCAAGACCCGGTCCCATGTCCACCCCTGGAGACAGAGGCCTCTGGGCACCCCCAGCCTCATGGACTGAGAAAAGGGAAGAGGGGGTTCTTCAGTAGGAAGTCGAGGTGCTGTTACCTGAAAATGGGAGATAGATGCTGACTTGTCCACACACCCGCACCTTCTCCCAGCAAACTCTAGCTCGTCTCTGCACATTGTATGACCTCAGGCCAACCCCTTCCTCTCTCTGGGTCTCATGTTCCTCCTCCGGAAAATGGGCAGGAGGCCGTTTGAATTCCAACATTCCAGAATTCTGGGACAGCTTCCAGGACTGGAGGCTGCTCCCTAGATCCCAGGAACGTTCCAGCACTTCTGGGGACGGAAGTGGAGCATCAGCCAGAGCCCTCCCTGGCCCCTGGCCTGGGAACATGCTTAGAAGATGACAATTGGGCTCCCTTTGGCCGAAATTCCACTCCCGTGGGGGCCTTGCCAAGGAAAACAAGCCCAAGAACCAGGCATTAAAGGTGAGCATACTTGAGCATTTTAAGATGACAAATTATTTACACAGGTGTGGGAACCATCCCCTCGCACCCTGCTTTCTTTTTCTCCCTCCCCTTTCCAAATTCTTTCCCCCAAGGGTGCTGACAGACATGCCAAGGGAGGGGGTGGTTGGTCGTGGAGATCTGCCCAGAGTAAGTCCACAAACCCAGGGCAAAGTAGGAGGACAGAGAAGCCGGAAAGAGGGTGTCTGCGCGGCGGAGGCTGGTCCTCGCTCACCTGCCTTCTTGCTCTCTACCCCATTGCCTGGGGAGATACTGAGGCTAGGGTCCCAGGGATTTCATTGCTACCTGAGTCCTTGAAGAAACTCATGCCCAGGCCATCCTTTGTCCACAAGGGAGAATAAGGGACCAGAGAGGTGAAAAGCAATCCCCAGGGTCGCATAGCCAGTTAGCTGAACTTAGGGTTAGCAGGGGAAGAGGTAGAGGAAGCAATTGTTTCTCAAGCACCTAGTGTGTGCCTGACACTGTGCTGAGCTCTGGGAACACATTGTGAATGAAACAGACAAAATCCCCTGCCCTCATGGAGCTGAAAAAGATACAAACAAGATAAATAGCAAGATACCTCCAGAAATGCTTGAAGAAGAGTAAGACGGGGTGAAGAGGTGGCAGGGGTGCTGTCTAGGTTGGGGAGGTAACATTTGAGGCAAGAAAGATGAGAATGAGCCGGCCACGGGGAGATTGGAAGGAAGGACATTCCAGGCATCTGGCACTGCATGTGCAAAGGCCCTGAGGTGGGAAAGGGCTTGTTGTGTTCAAGGAACTGTCAAGGGGCCAGTGGGGCTGCAGCAAGAAGGAAAGGCAATGACTCAGGGGTAGATTCAGGTCAACAAACCCAAGGGGTAGGTATAATCATTCTGTGTTACCAAGGAGGAAACTGAAGCCCAGAGAGGGGCAGTGACTTGCCCAGGATCACAGAGCAGAGCCAGATTCCAGTACTTTTCATTGGCTCCAAACCCATGTTCCTGCGCTTTCGTGAGGTGAGAGGTTGGGAGCAGGTGCTGCGAGGGCCTTCCACGTCTCCAGCCTGCAGCTCAACTCTAAAGATGAGAAGCATCTGGGCCAACTGGTACTTCCTGTGGGAAGAAAGCAGAGATTGATTGAGCTGCTGAGTCACAGGGGAATAACAGGCTAGGCTCCCAGGCTGCAGTGGGTTCTGCCTCAGTTTACCTACCTGTAATAAACGAGTTTCATCACACGTCTGCCTCCAGTGCTGACTTCAGAAGGGTGCTGTGAGGGTTAATTACTGCCTGGCAGCTCCAGGAGCCTTGATGAAAGGTGGCGGGAAGTGGGCCCTATTAACCTGGGCAAGTAATTACCCACGGCCTGAGGGAGGGTGCAGAGGGGTCCTAGCCTGAGTCACTTCTGGTTCTGATTCAACCCCAGGCCAGCCTCTTTCCAGGTGGGTAGGGCCCAGTGTGCCCAAATATCTGGCCATCGTCCTGGCCCCAAACCCCTCAGCACCAGGCAGGGCTGAAGCTAGGAGTGGTCACAAGCCACACAGTCCCAGGGTTCAAATCCCATCTCTGCCGCTTCTCTGGCCAGAAGACCTGGACAACACTCCTCACCTCTTGGGCCTGTTTCTTCATCCACATAATGGTATCTTAGTCTGTTTTGTGTTGCCATAACAGAATACTACAGCCTGGGTAATTTACAAAGAACAGAGATGTATTTCTAACAGTCCTGGAGGCCAGAGAGCCGAAGATGGAGGGGCTTACTCAAGCAGGGGCCTTCTTGCTGTCATCCCATGGAGAGGGCATCCCATGGCGAGGGCATCCCATGGCGAGGGCATCCCATGGCAAGAGGTGGCACGTGAGCAGCAAGGAATGGCCAAACTCACTTTCATGACAAATCCACTCTCTCCATCATGAAGCCACTCCTGCAATAACGACACTAATCCATTCATAAGGACAGAGCTCTCAGGACCCAACCACCTCTTAAAGGCCCACATGACCTTTGGGAGACACGTTGAGACCCTGGCGATGCGGGGTGAGAACCTGGCCCCTCCCCAGGGCACTGTGGTTGTTTCTCTCATATATGCCAGATACTGCGCCTCGCAGCCACTTCGTCCCCCTGTTGCCTCAGTTGGAGGCCAAAAGTGACACATCAGGCCACAGCCACCTACGCCGTCAGCCATCTCAGCCTCCGTGACCTGAAGGGAAATGATGAAAGACTTTTCTAGAAGTAAATGATTTTTAAAACATCCCAGGAAGTGATCCCTGGCTGCCGCTGGGCCCCCAGGAGGGAGGGCAGGCCTCTTATTCCCCGTGCCCCAATCCCCACTTGGGCCCAGAACCAGGCTCTGACTGCCCCCTGTCCCCAGAAGCCCACCTCTTCCCTCTTCCTCACTCTTGTGGCTCCTGGGTCTTGATGCCACCCCCTGTCTCCCACACCCCATACGTGCACACACACACATGCACACACACACAGATGCACACACATGCACACACGCACATACACACGCCTGAGCTCTCCACCCAGCTATGAACGCACAGCCTGGTCCCCAGTGAGCCCCAGATGTTTTCCTTCTTCCAGGGTTCAGGGGACAGATACTAAGGCCAGAGCTCCTTTCCTCCTTTTACTCCCTCCCTGAGGCAACATGGTGCCCATCTCACAGGTGGGCACACTGAGACTCCGAGATGCAGATGCCCACACTCCGAGTGGCTGAGAGGCAGGGAGGGCTCACATCCTTCGGGAGGGGCAGGGGAGTCCCAGCAGCAGCCTGGGCAAAGGGCAGCCGGGGGGAGCCTGGCCTTCCATGGGGTTCCTGGGAATGAGGCTTTTTACTGTGAGCAGGCAGCTCCAGGGCCTTGGCACCCCGGGTGGGAAGAAGCCGGGCCCTTCTCAGGTGGCTGTCCCTACAGGTAGAAGTCAGGCACCAGGTGGCCACTTTCAGGAAGAGCCTGGCATTAGGAGAGCTGCTCCAGGGTGGGGGCCCCACTAAGCTCACCTCCCACCCCTCTCCCCCTCACTCACTCCCTCTGCTCCAGCCACACTGCCCTTGCTGAGCCTTCAACGAGAGGATCCCACAGCCTGGCCTTAGCACCTGCAGTTCCCTCTGCCTGGAGCACCATTTCCCACCCCCTGCCTTTGCACGTGGGCTTCTCCTCTTTGTTGGGGCTTCTGTTCAAATGTCACCCCATCAGAGGGGACCTCCCAGGCTCTCTCCATCGCACCTTCTGCTTTATTTCCTTTGGAGCCCTGCTCACTTACTGAAATGACCTCAAATGTCTGATTCTCCTCAGCTAGAATACAGGCTCCACGAGAACAGAGGGCTTTTAACTGTCTTTCTGTTTTGTCCACTGCTGTATCTCCAGGACTTGGTAGCAGGCATGGAACACGGTGGTGCTCAATAGATGTTTGCTGATGTACTGAAGAAGTCTTGAAATATAAGATATAATTTGTATCACAGCGGGAGGGGTGGGTGTTTCAGGGGAGACGTCATCCAAAGAACTGGATGATTTCTCCAGGGTCTTAAAGCGTGTCATGAGCAGCTCGACGTCACAACAATAATAATAATATTTATTGGGCGCTTCCTGCGGTAAGCACTGTACACAGATCGTCTCAGAGTCCTTCCAGCCACTTGTGAGGTCAGGGCTGTGATTATCCCCACTTTCCAGATAAGGAAACTGTAACTTAGAGTTCCAGTTAGGGACTGCTCCAGGTCACCAGTGATTTGGTGGCAGGCCGTGGTTGAATACAAAGCCACTTCGACCCCTCTCCCACCACACTGGCCTGCCCCTATCCCTCCAGAGCCTGAAGGTTCCCTGGAAACCGCACGGTCCCTTGATCCCTGGCACAGCCAAGAGAGGTTGTGTGTCCCGCCCATCACCCCCTAGCTGGTCAGGGGCCCAGAGGGGATGATCCCTGGCTGCCGGTGGGCCCCTGGGAGGGAGGGCAGGCTTGGCAGCTGTCCTGTCCCGGGGACACCAGGCAGCCGGGAGTTTCTCTCCCCGGACTTACTGTACATGATTCAGCGCCAGCCCCAGTTGTGAAATCTGGGAATCTTGTGGGCAAGGCTGGGCCTGGGGGATGGCCGTCTGGGAAGAGGAGGCCGGGAAGGGGTTAAGGGGGGTGGCGGGGGAGGAGGGGGCAGGCGCCAGGCCAGACCAGCAGAGAGCGCACAGTTAGCACTGGACCGGCTGCCTGTGGCCGGTGTCTGACATCACAGCTGCGTCAGCCCAGCCAGCCCCAGCCCCCCACTTCCTCCTCTCCCTGGGCAGCATCCTCTGCCACCTCCCCAGCCTCACTGTCCTGTCCTGAAAACAAGCAGCATCCAGTTCCCTCCTGGAAGGAGGCAGGGTGGTCAGGGAGAGGGACTTTGCATACAGGAGGGACTTAATAAATGATAGCCGTGATGTCTTGGAGCCAGACCATAATCCTGTGAGCTAGACAGGGCAGGTAGGAAGCTATCACACTTATTTTAGGGAAGAAGAGAATCAGGGTCTGAGAAGGGAAGGGACTTGCCCAAGGTCACCCAGCTGCAGAGTCATAATGACTTGAAGTGTAAATAAAGATCGTGTTGATCTTCCTCCACTCTTCATTAGAAGGACATGTGTCTCTTGGTGCTCGGTTGGGCTGCAGTGAATGTCCCGAGGCCTGGAATTTTCTTCCTCATCTCGTTAATTTGTTAAGTCAGATTAAACCAAATGAGCATTTGTCTGACTAGAGGAACAACAAAGGATTTCATAGGGACTATTCATATATCAGTGATGACTTACAGTAGTGAATAAAATAAATTCTGCATTTGAAATGTTTTTCTTAAGAAATTGCAGAGTGAGGCCAGGCGCGGTGGCTCATGCCTGTAATCCTAGCACTTTGGGAGGCCGAGGCGGGCAGATCACTTGAGGTCAGGAGTTTAAGACCAGCCTGGCCAACATGGTGAAACCCCGTCTCTACTAAAAATACAAAAATTAGCCACCCATGGTGGCACACGCCTGCAGTCCCAGCTACCTGGGAGGCTGAGGTGGGAGAATCGCTTGAACCTGGGAGGCAGAGGTTGCAGTGAGCCAAGATCTTGCCACCACACTCCAGCCTGGGCAACAGAGCGAGACCCTATCTCAAACAAACAAACAAACAAAAATCACAGAGTGCCTACTCTGCTCCAGGCTCGTTTACATGCGTCAGGCTTAATCCTCATGGCAACTCTTCGAAGGTGGGACTATTACCCCATCTCACAGAGGAGGAAACTGAGGCACAGAGAAGCAAGTGATGCCTGAGGCCACAAAGCCAAGAAATGACAGTGGTGATGATGATGATGATGATGATGATGATGATAATAATAATAATAATAATAATAATAATGCTAGTTGGCCTTGATAAGCTGCTTCCTCCACGCACTGAGCATGGTATTTATAGGAGCGCACTGGCTTCTCTGAGCTTCCCAGGAGGAGAGCACTCTTACTGTCCCCATGTCACAGGTGAGAAACCAAGGCCCAGCTGGGTTACATTACTTGCTCAGATCACACAGCTAGGAAGTGGCAGAGCTGGGATTTGAAACCAGGCTGTCTGGCCTCTGTCCCTGCTCAAGCACGGTGCTGGGGCTGGACACACTGTAGGTGCTCAGGTCACTCAGGGGTGACTGAACTGGAGATGCTCAGGGCTTCAGAGGGCACCCCTCCCACAAGCTACCCCTAGCATCAGCTCAGGGCCACCCTGAACTGGCCTGGCATGGCTGGGCAAGGAAGTGCAGTTATGTCTTCCCCAGGATGCTGTTATTCCCACAGTTGCCACAGCCCTTGAGTGCACAGAACCACCATGAGGAGCTCCAGGATCCTCCCGCATTTTACAGAGCAGAAAAGCCAAGGCCCAGAGAGGGTGTGTAACTTGCCCAAGGTCACACAGCATGGTCATGTGGGCTACAGCCCCACTCCCAGCTCCTGAGCCTGCCCTCAGCTGCAGAGGCCCTGGAAGATGAATTCCAGGAAGAAGAGGGGAGCCGAAACCTGGCCCTCCCTGACCCTCCCCAGGAACAGGTTTTCCTCTCTTCCTTGCTTTTCTATCTCCTAGCTTGGAGGGACTCAGCCTCACATGAACTGGGTCACAAAGGGGGACAGGAAGGGCATTCCTGGCAGAGGAAACAGCACGGGCAAACGTGGACCGCATGTGGAGGAGGGAAGGAAGGATATCTGGTTGGGATGCTGTGGAGAGTGAGGAGCCGGGGCAGGGAGCAGGTAGAGTCAGGTAAGGGGGTCTTGAATGTCATGCTAAGGAGTTTGAGCTCTGTCCAGAGGCGATGGGAAGTCAGGAAAGCTTTAGAGCAGGGAAGGACCAGGATCACTAAACAGAGGCTGGACTATTGACATCACCTCCCCACTATCCCCCCTGCCTCTGTCCCGGCCCTGGCCCCTCCAGCCCATTCTCCACTGCAGCCAGAGGGATCCATGAAAACTGAAGTCAGACCACGTCCCTTCTATGCTCAGAACACTCCATGACTCCCATGTCCTGCAGAGAAAAAGCCAAAGTCCTTTAACAGCCCACGTGGCCCTGCAGGATCCGCCCCCCACGGCCTCTTGGCCCTCACGTCCTCCTAGTCTCTCTCCCTCGCTCATCCTGCTCCACACACTGGCCTCTTTGCTACACCCCAAACACAACAGCCACAGCCCCCACTCAGGGCCTGTGCACCGTTCCCACTGCCTGGAACACTCTCCTCTCCCCGCGGCTCCCTCCCTCACCTCCTACAGATTGTTGTCAGCTGTCACCTGCTCACCAGGCTGTCCCTGCCCCACCCATTGAAATCTCATCTCCTTTTCCTGCTTCATTTCTCTCCCTAGCACGGATCTTCTCAAATGCAATATGCAACTTGTTTATCTTGTGTATTGCCTGCTCTCTCCACAAGTGTGAACTCCATGGGGGCAGAGACCTTTGACCGTCCTATGTCCTGCCATGTCCCCCAGCGCCTGACCCACAGGAATTGCCCAATAAATATTTGTTCGGTGAATGGATTCTTTTTTTTGGCAGAATAACTTGGTGAGGACCTTCCCTGGGGATGCAGATGGAGAAGTGACCTGCCCAGGGTCACCCAGCTCACAAGTGGCAACCTCATCTGGCCCCAAAGTCTGTGATTTTTGTCTCCATTCCAGGCTGCCCCTCTAGGCATTAGGCCCCACATCAGCCACTGTACCACTGAACATGCCCACGAGGCTGCAAGCTGGGGTCTGTCCTTAGTTCTATCTTAAGCTAGAGGCTCAGAGAGGTGAGGTGACTTGTCCGAGGTCACACAGCAACTTACAGTGTGAGTTTGGCTCTTTCTGCCTCTGTATTTTGGGTACTTTGTGTTAAAGCAGCTCTGCCTCTCCCTCCTCCTTTCCTTTTTCCAACCAATGTGTTTGCAGCTGGAACATCAGGCCTGTTGTGCGTGGCCTTGACATACACCATGTCCCGGGCCTGGCCCCGCCCACCACCCTGGCTGGGCCACGAGCACAGCGCCTGGTTCCACATGCCTCAGGGATGAGCCGCAGAGAGTGTGACCAGGCCCAGCTGACACATCTCAGAGCAGATGTGGGTCTGCCTCCCACAGGCCCAGCTGGCCCCCCAACACCAGCCAAGTCTCAGCCCGTCATCATCCCCCGGGGGTGGTGCTGGGCCTTGTGGGGCAGAGGGAAAGGTAAACCATGACCTTGAGGAGCTCAGAGACTGGGATTCTTGGGAAGCCAATTCAGGCCTAGAACCAGGGCCAAAGTCTTGGTGGTTTTAGAGGAAAAAGAGACTGGCTCGGGTTGAAAACTGTGTCACCAGGGACCAGGCAGGAATTTAAAATGAGCAGAGTGGGCTGGGGTAAGACGATAAATAGCTACTATTCCTTGGCCTCAGCAACAGAGAGACAAGAGGGAGTGGTGGGGACTGGGGCGCATGCCTTGTCTGAAGACAGTCACTTCTCAGCTGCGGCTGATGTTGGTCCCTAGAGAACAGGGCCCAATATGATCAGATGCTCCATGCCCTGATTTTCCAGAGGGAATCAAAACACAGGTTTTTATGTTGTACCCACAGATTCTTAAATATTGGCTTCATTCATTTAAAAATTCTGTGTGGGCTGAAGAAAGCCCCACAGGCTTGGGGGCCAGATTGGGCCCCTGAGGCCTCCAGTTTGCAGCCTCTGTTTGCTGCAGCTGAATGGAGCAGGCAGAGAAGGAGCAAATCTCAGCCTGACCCTGAGTCAGGAGCTACGGGTTGGGACGGTGGCCAGGACCCAGCTCCAGCAGCTCCAAGGGACGTGGAGAAGGTTTCTGTCATCTGGTCACCTCCTCCACTCCATGGAGATGATTCCCCCGCCCGCCAGCTCCAGCAGGCAGGGGGGTGAAAGGGAGCCTGGGCGGGAACTGAGGTCTCCTTTCTCACATGGGACGCAGCTGTGGATGTGTTTTTCAGGCGGATCCTAATTTCTCTCTCCCCATCCACCGTGGCTCTGCCACACCAGGAAGTGGGTGACTCTCTGTGTCCCAAGTTGTCCCCCAAAAGCCCTGCTCCATGCTCCAAGCTACCTGCTTCCACAAGCACAACTTTGAAGCTTCACCATGTCCCTTATAACCAATTTTCAGATGAAACAGGCTCAGGGAGGGAAAACATCTGGCCCAGGTCCCTACAGTCAACACACAGAGGAGCTGGACTTAAACCCAGGCATCACGCACTTGACCACTGGGCCCTCATCCCGTCTCTTCCTGGTAGAACCCAGCCCACCCTCCAAGGCTTGCTCCAGCGCTTCCTCCTGGCTTATTTAACAAGCAGCCAGGCCCTTGGCCCACTGCCAGGTATTCAGACATGAACAGATAGTGTGTCTCAGGCTCCCCTGTGCTATTTGTTGAATGAATATTTCACTCATTTTCTCCAAAGTCATGGGTCGTTGTCCATATCCAATCTGTTGTCTCAGCCTCTGACCACATGTCTGTACACTTCCCGGATGCCTCCTCCTGGATGGCCCCCAGGCATCCTCCAAATCAGTGTGCCTAAGGCAAGTTCAGCAACTTCCCCCAAACTGTCCCTCTGCCTGTCTCCCTTCTTTTGGAAGGCTACACAACTGTTCAGTGTCCAAAGCCAGAAACATGAGCATCATCCATAATGCCTCCCGCCGCCATGCCTCCAACCCAATTGGTCACCAAAGTCTGGGAGTCTCGTCCTCAACCTCCCTCAAATCCATCCACCCTCCCCTCCTCTGAGGCTGCCATGCCAGATCAATCTCATCACTTCTCACCCAGGTGGCTGCAATTCCTTGCCACCTTGCTGCTTTCCCTGCAACGATACTTCCTCTCCCGCAAATTCAGCCTCCTGCAGGAGCCTGAAAGACACCTGCTATTTTCTGCTGTTTACTGTCAGAAGCTCCCCATCACTTTCAAAGGAAGTGTAGCACCTTGGCCAGCCTTAAAGCCCCTGACCTCTCCCTTACAATTTGTATGTTCCAGCCAGCCCGAACTACCCACTTCTCCACGATGTCTTTTCTGATCTCTGAGCCTTTGCATAGGCTGTTCCTTTTTTTTTTTTTTTTTCTGAGATAGGGTCTCACTCTGTTGCCTAGGCTGGAGTGCAATGGCACAATCTTGACTAACTGCAACCTCCACCTCCCGGGTTCAAGAGACTCTCCTGCCTCAACCTCTCGAGTAGCTGGGATTACAGGTGTGCACCACCACAGCCCAGCTATTTTTTTTACTTTTAGTACAGATGGGGTTTCACCATGTTGGCCAGGCTGGTCTCAAACTCGTGACCTCAGGTGATCCGCCCGCCTTGGCCTCCCAAAGTGCTGGGATTACAGGTGTGAGCCACTGTGCCCAGCCGTGCACAGGCTGTTCCTTCTGCCTGGTGTGTTCTTCCCACTCAACGCTTTGTCTGACTACTCCATATATGCCCTTCAGGATTCAGTTTACATGTCACAAGCTTCGTAAACCTTCCCTGACCCCCTAAGTCTGGTTTAGGTATCTGCTGAGGTCCTACAGTGCTCCCCATTTTCCATCATGTGTGAGTCAAACTACAGTTATGGGAACCAGAAACCCTTCCAGATTTTGTGTTTGTTTTGGATTTTAGAGACAGCATTCTTTCCAGGCATTTTAGGCAGAAAGGATTCAACACAGGGAATTGAACACTCACAACATTGCTAGAAGGGCTGGAGAGGCACCAGCACCACACAGTAGAACTGGACCTTCAGGAAACTGCCAGCCAGTCAGGATGGTGGGGAATCAGGAGGCCACAGAGGAGCTGTAGACTTTGAGAACATATCACAGCACCATCCAGCGAGCTGGAGATGAGGAAGCCACCACCACCACCCCTACCTCTAGACTCCCCAAGAGTGGTAACCGGACCCCAAGGTTGCTGCAAGAAAATCCATCCCATGACCATGCTCACCAGCAGAAAGAGAGCCCAGGAAAAAACAAGGCAGCCCCCACTTCCTGACTCTCACAGGAAGGCATCTGCCTGGCGGGACCTGCAGAGCGTTCAGAGCCCCTGCTGCAAAGGAGGCTGGGAAATGCGGCGTGTAGCCTTCCAGTCTCTGCAGCCTCTTGCTAGAAAGAGATATTAATAGGAATGGATGCTGAGGATCAGATGACCCTGAACATGAGGTCTTAGGATTCCCTATCTCAGCCCCAACACCCTGTGCGAATGGAAACCTCTGCTTACTCGTCTGTGTTCCATGATGGACTGTGGACACTTTAAAAGGCCTGGATGATGCCTTGGATATCTCAGGCTCAGCAGCATCTTGCATAGGCCCAATGCAAGACAACAGTAGTCATGTAAGAAGAAAAAGAAGAACTGACATTTATTGAGCATTTACTATGCACTGAGCACTGGGCTACATGTTTTACATACCTGTTTACATATTCACAACCCAATAGGGTAGGGATTATTGCTGTCCCTATTTATACATGAAGAAGAGAAGGCCCATAGAGGTGAAGTAAGTTTCCCAAGGTCACCCAGCCAGTACATATCAGAGATGAGATTAAAAATGCAATCTGTCTGACTTCAAGCTCCAAACACTTGCCACTTATGAGAGGCACCTTTATCTTCTCCCAGGCATCCAGAAAGGTCACAGCAATGTTGTACAATGAATGAATGAATACACAAGTGTCTTCTCCTTTAGGAAACTACCTGTCCCCATCTCAGCTGCTTTCCCTCCACTGGGCCTGGGTTCCCCTCCAAGATCAGGGCTCAGAGAGTAAAAAAAATACATAACACTGCAGTGGGACTCCTCACCTAGGGTCTGTAGGTAGCTCTTAGGCTCCGTGACCACCACTCCCATGAAGTTGCTAACATTTTGTGTCTATATCCAATTTTCTGGAGATGTGACTCAAAGTTTTCACTAAGCTTTCAAACTTCAAAAACTTGATACTGCTGCATCAGGGAGGAACACAGGAATTTTCCCGCCTCCTGACCTCAGTTCTGATCTTATGACATAGCATGCATCCACCTGTATATCCATCCAACTCACCTATCCATCCATTCATTCTCTCATCCACCATCCACGCACTCCTCCATCCTATTTCCCCATCCACTCATCCACCCATTCATCTATTCATCCACCAATCAATCTAACCATCCATCCATCTTTCCATCCATTCATCCACCTACCTATCCATCTATTCTCTTATCCACCCTCCTACCCACCAATCTATTCATTTATCTACCCATCCATTCTCCTATCCATCCACCCACCCATCCATCCATCTATCCACCTACCCATCCATCTAGTCTATTATCCACTCTCCCACCTACCAATCCATTCATTTTTCTACCTATCCATTCTCCCATCCATCCATCCAACCATCCATCCATCTATCCATCCACCTACCCATCCATCTATTCTATTATCCACCCTCCTACCCACCAATCCATTCATCTACCTATCCATTCTCCTATCCACCCACCCACCCACCCATCCATTCATCTATCCATTTACCCATTCTTCTGTCCACTCACTCATCCATCCACCCACTCTTTCATCTATCCATCCAACCATTTGCCTATCCATACACCCATCCATTCACTCATGGAATCACCAATCCATCTACCCATTTATCCCTTTATCTGTTTATTCATCTAGCCATCTATTAAGTCATCCATCATTTTATGTATTAATTCATTCAATTATATATTTATCTATCCATTCATCCATTAATAATTCACAGTATCCAACAATGAAATCACCCACACCATCCATCACACAATTTAAAATCCAGCACTCGTTTATTTATTCAACCATCCATCATCCATCTCTCCATTTATCCACTAATTTCTTCATTCATGTGTTCACTCATCCATTAATTCAATTGTTAATTATCTCATTCATTGATTCATCTAGTCTTTCATTGATCTATTTCTTCATCCATTTTATCCATTCATAAACATTCCCTTATCTCCACACATGTACCTAGCCATTAAATGATCCATTTGACTATCCACCCATCCATCAAGTCATCACTCATCCTTTCACCCATTAAATGCTCCATCCACCCATTCTGTTCTCTATACCAGAACCAAGAAGTGAATCACAACTGGCCCTGCCCTTGAGAAGCTCACAATCAAGTGATGGAAACAGACAGCTACAACCCAAGGTGGAAAATATTCAGAGGTCAAAGGGAGCTCCAGGCAGGTGCCTTCACAGAAGGGGACTCAGGTCTTTCTGGGGATTCATAGAAGGCTCCTTGGAGGAAGCAGCATCCAAACAGGACTCATGAAGTCAGAAAAACAGTGAACAAACTCCCTTAGATATCCCAGAGGGTAACTCACAGGACCTAACCACCTAGATGCTCATTGAGCTCTTTGGAGCATCCAAGACTGAGAACACCTGTGGCAAATGTTCACCCAGGAATTCCCAAACCCAGTGGATAATGGAACACTTTCCCCCTTGTCACTCCTATTAGCACCCCCAGAGACTCTGTGTCCCTCATATCTGTGTCCTCAGAATGGATAAATGATAAAATAGATTTGGGAAATGCTAGTCTGGTCCAAACTTCTTGTTTCCACAAAGAAGAAAACAAAGTTCCACAAAACATCTCTGACCTCAAAAATTGTGTTCATCTGTAGATAAGATGCAATGCACAATATATGCCCAAAGACTCCATGTTTTTTCTTCAGACGGAGTCTTGCTCTGTCAGCAGGCTGGAGTGCAGTGGTGCGATCTCGGCTCACTGCAACCTCCGCCTCCCGGGTTCAAGAGATTCTCCTGCCTCAGCCTCCCAAGTAGCTGGGACTACAGGTGCGCGCCACTATGCCCAGCTAATTTTTTGTGTTTTAGTAGAGACGGGGTTTCACCATATTGGCCAGGATGGTCTCGATCTCCTGACTTCGTGATCCGCCCTCCTTGGCCTCCCAAAGTGCTGGGATTACCGGTGTCAGCCACCGCGACCAGCCTCCATTTTTTTTTTAACCTGCAGAGCTGAGCACAGTGTGTGGCACACAGTAGGTGCCCAATAAGTATTTATCAAAAGAATGTGGCCCTTGTTGAAGGAGTCATTCCAAAATGGCCTTGGCTTTTAAGCTCTCCCTACTCCGCAGTGACCCCTGTGTGGCCTTAGCCAATGCCACAACTCCCAGCCTCAGTTTTTCTGTCTGGGAAATGGGCAATAAGGTCATCTCAGCAAAGATTGATGCAGGAAGCACATGCTTAGACTCGACTTTGGTTGCAGGCTTTGTCTTAGGATGTAGCTCACCGCTACTTTCTCACCCTGGCTAGTTGGGCTTCTAGCCAGCGATGAAGACCTAGAGGCATCTGAGCCACACTGAACCTTCGAGGTCGAGGCTGGTACCTGGAAACCGCCTGAGTAATCCCACTGTGTTCCTGCCCAGCCTGATGGGGCATGAACTGGAAATTCCCTATAATATTTTCTCATTAAATGATTCCTCCCCTCCTCCTGCTTTTTCCTCCTGCCTCCCACTCTCCCTTACCCAGCTCCCAAAGCGCCTGCAGTAATCTCTGCAAAGGAGTCTGACTGGTTTGGGGAGGGCTGGGCGGCCACTTCTTCCTGCCGCCCACCCGCCCACACGCTGCCGGAGCCCAGGCCTCCACCTGCCGGGGTGTGTGGGCTGTGCAGTTCTAGAACACGGCGCCGAATGCCTACGCAAGATAAAGGGACCACTAGCGCCGCCTCAGCCCAGGCCCAGCCCTTGTGCAACCCAGATCTTTGCTGCACAGAGACAGCCATGGGGATGAGCGGATATGCTTATCTGATGGGGCCACGAGGCCTCCAGATGATTCCAGGGGCTGTTTTTTCTTAATCCGGCTTTGGGCTCCTCACTGCCATGCAAATGTGCCCGCTCTTCCCCCATTTGGGCATGTCCTCATCCTCCTTCCAGTCAGTCAACACTTATTAGGCACTTCCTGTGTACCCAGCCCTGTGCTGAGTGCTGGGGACACAGAGGTAAATATGACAAAGTCCTCGCCCCATGGAACTCACAGTCTGAGGGGGACAGGGCAGATACATAAAAAAAGAGAATGGTCACAGGAACGTGGGTAACTCTCAAAATCACAATGTTGAGAAAAAGATGCCCAGTAAAGAATACACCGCATGATTCCATTTACAGAAAATTGTAGAGAACGCAAACTAATCCACGGCCACAGAAAGCAGATCAGCCACAGTCGGCAGGCGATGGGAGTGTGGATGGGGGGCCGGGAGGGATGAATGACAAAAGGACATAAGGACACCCTTGGGGGCGATGGATATGTCTGCCGTCTTGATTGTGCTGGTGGTTTCGGAAGTGTGTGCATATGTCCAAACTCATCCACAGGAACACTGGAGTATGCGCAGTTTATCGTGTGTTTGTTACACCCCAGTAAATCTGTTGAGAAGAAAAAAAGGGAGATAATTGAGAGGCAGTGTGAGCAGTGCAGCAACAGTGAAACTCAGGAAGGTCATTGGAGGTGGATGGAGAGGGTAGTCAGGGAAGGCTTCCTGGAGAAGGCAACTGTTGAGCAAAGTTTTGGAAATGAAAACAAGTCACATAAGGAATGAAGAAAAGAGAGTGGTGTTAGATTCCAGATGGCCTGAGCTCAAATCCTGACTCCTGTGGATTCACAAAAAGCTGTGTGTCTTTAACTTCAGCTCTCTGAGACTCAGTTTCCTCAACTGTAAAATGGATCTCCTATTTACCTGATAGGACTGGTGGGAGATTGAAATTATGGAAAGCCCTCCGCCCAGCATCCAATGCTCAAAGCATCTGCAAACGCCCTGAGGCAGGAGAGGAACAACAGGGAGGAAGTCTGTGGTTGCAGCAGAGAGAGGAAGGGGAGAATCAGGGGGTGGGAGGGAAGGCCCCAGGGACCAGGGCTACAGGATGTGTGGCCATGGTGAGGGCTGGAGCTGTCTCTTAGCACTAGGGAGCCAAGAGAGGGCTGGATAAATGCAAGAGAATTTTATCAACAAAGTTGTCCTTTTAATGAGGTCACTCTGATTATTACAAAAAACAATTTTACAGTCGGGAAAACTGAGGCTTGAGTTGAGGATTGTTCCGAGGTCCTGTGGAATCACAGAGCTAGAAGGGAAGTGGTCTCCGGTCCGCCCGAACCTCTCTGTAATCTCTAAGCAGATGAAGGGCTGTTATCCGGGTCTATTTGCACACCTCTGGTGATGGGAAACTCACAGTGTTAACAGTTCTTCCTATAGGACCCAATCAAGAGAGGCTTCTCAAATTGGACCCAGCTCTTCCCTCTAGCTCTGCCCTAACACCAGCTGCTACCCTGCCAGAGTCATACTGGGAGGAGCCCGCTGTGGGCGGGGATGAAGTAGGAAGAGATATGAGCTGTGACAGAGGCTTTCTGGGTGCTGCCCCCAGCGCCCTGCCACAAGACCCCGGGAAATAGCCATTCCTTCTCTGAGCTTCAGTTTCCCCACCTGTAAAAGGAGAGATGCTCATTGCTCCACAGTCTCCTTCTGGCTCTCAGAAGCAGACTTGGCCCTGCCAAGGGGCCTGGAGGGGGTGGGGCAGGCATGGGGTTCACCAGTATCGCCCGTCCACCCCCGTCTTGGGGGCCAGGGCCCTGTCTGGGGATAAAGGCTGGTGCCCTGGGGTGCAGCCGGCTTAATAACAGGTTCCAGGATCCAGGAGGGGTTTGAACCCAGGAGAATAGGTTCAAACACAATTGAGCAGCCCACGTTCCTGTCTGTAGCTCTGAAAGCCAATCGTTCCCACACCCAGAGGGCCCAGTCCCTGCTCTCATCAAACGCATTCATCCCAGCGGAGCCCCCATCTGTGTGCCTACCGCGTGCCAAGCTTCCCACGGCGCTCAGAAGATGCACACTCCTGACATTGGCCATGAGCTCTGGACCTGCCCCGACCCCCAGTCCCCTCCTCACTCGCCCCTTCACACAGGCCAAGCTGAGCCCTGCCTCGAGGCCTTTGCATTTGCCATTCCTCCTGCCCAGAACTCTCTTCCTGCAGATCTTGCCATGGCGGCTCGTCCTCCAGGCCTCCGGCCAAGCTCACTTTCCCAGTGAGGCCTCCGACCCCATCCTATTGATCCCTGTCCGCCCCTTGCCTTATTTTTCTCCATCAAAGTCTTCACTGGGATGTCCTGGTCCTCTGCCTGGCGTCTGTCTCTCCCTAGATTTGGAGCTCTTAGACGGCAGAGTCTAGGGCTGCCGTGGGGTTGGCTCTGACGTCACCAGGTCCAGGCTGGACCCAGCCTGGTACCCACCTCACAGTGTAGGTTAAAGAACAAATGAAACGGGCATGGGAGATTTTGCACCCACCTGGGGTACCATCAATGCTTCATCTACACAGACCCTCTCATCTCCACACACGGGCCAGGGGGATGCACAGACCAGGACGCAGATTCACTGCACCCCACCCCCAAAACACACCAACACACACATGCGTGCACACACACACGCGCCCCCCGTGCCCACCTCCCCTGGCCTCCACACTAGTGCTTGGCACCCAGACCTCTCAACTTTCCCTCCTTTCACTGGGCGCCAGCTGGCCCTTCGCCAGCTCCTCTCCCCCGCCTGCCCGCCTGCCCTGGGCACCAGACTTATAAAGGACGAGGAAGGGCCCGGGGTGGGCTGGCTGGGCGCCATGTGAATGCGGCCCCTGGGGCCTTCGCTTCCCCCCGCTGCCAGACACCTGTGTAATGAGTGTCATTACTGTGGACCCGTCGGGCAGGCCCCAGCTCGCCGCAGACACCCAGGCTGCACAAGATGCTGGGGACAGGGTGCAGGGAGCATGAGGGGCGGGGGTGCAGGGGGCGTCTCTGCTCTTGCTGACCCCAAAGCTCAGCTCTGGGTTTCTGGATCAGCAAAGACAACTTCCCGCCTTCCACGCAGATTCCAAACCTCAGGCTCTTAAGTCCCCTATGGGCTAAGGTCCAAGATGGACGCAGAAGGAGACAAAGGAGGAGAAACACTTATTGAGCACCTACTGTATGCCTACTTGTTGCTAAGAGCTGGCCACTTTTACTTCCCACTATCAGACACTGTCTCATCCACTCACCCCTCTTCTGTTTGCTTATTGCACGTCTCTGCTCATTCAAGCACAACTGAGCACCTACTGTGTACCAGGCTGTGTGCTAAACACATTACATATATTAACTCATTTGTCCTTTCAGCAATCCTATGACGTGGCATCTTACAGGTAGGATGCAAAGAGGTAAAGAGTCTCACCCAAAGCCACACAGCAAATAAGCAGTGGGCCAGGAGTTAACCCAAGGCCCCTGGCTCCAATGTCTGTGTTCTTAACCACTCGCTGCTTTACACTACCTCTTCCATCAGCCCTACAAGGGCAGGGGTTTTTGTCACTGCTCTGTCCCCAGCACCCAGCCCAGGGCCTGGCATATAGGAAGCGCTAAAAAAAATCCAAGGAATAAATGAGTGGATGAATGAGTGAATGATCTCACTGAGTTCTGAGAATATCTTTCCAGGTAGTGTTTATGGATGAGGACACGGAGGCTCAGAGAGGTAAAGCGACTTGCCTCAAGTCACACAGGGAGTGTGTCACAGCACTGAGATTGGAACTAGGATGGGAGTTCTGCCCCTCCGCCCTCCTGCCCTCCAAGGCCCTGATCTCTCCAGATAGTCCCTGCCCCTGGACTGTGGGCCACATGAGGGCAGACGTGTGCCTGTCTCTGGGCAGTGCTGGGATCCAGCCTGGGGTCTGCACGCGGTGGAAGGCAATTCCAGCTCCTCCCCTTGGCCCCAAGGCCTTCTGAAAGAGAGACCCTGACAATAACACCTCCTCACCCCGTCACTCTCCTGACTCCCGAGCAGTGATGAATTTCCCAGACACGCCTGCACCTCACCGCCGCCTCAGGGCCTCTCTGTGTGCTGCTTCCCCTACTGGGAATGCTCTCCCAGCCCTTCTGCCCCAGCCACAGCTTGGAGGTCACCTCCTCTGTCAGGAAGCCATCCAGGCGGCCCCACAGCCCACCGCTCTCAGGGCTGCAGGGATGAATGTGGGACCCTCTCCTCCATGGCCCGTGTTCTGGCTTCTGTCTTCTCCGGGGGAGTTGAACTCCTCAATTCTCATGCCTGTCCAGCCACTGACCTTCTAGGGGAAGCTGGCCCGGGCCTCCATGAGCTCATCTGTGAGATGGGCAGAAGTTCTGAATGCGATCTCAGGCAGTCTTGCCATCTCTCACATCGGCTCCTGCCCAAGTCCCAGCCACGGCTGCTCACTCAGCCCACCAAGCCCTGCATGGTCCGACCCCTGCTGGCCCTCCAGCACCATGTCCTGCTGCTGTCCCCTCCTCACACCCCTTCAGCCTCCTTGCCTTTCCTGGAACTTCCCAAATCCATTCCCACCCTCAGGGCCTTTGCACGTGCTGTGGTGAGTTTCCCTCTGCTGGAAATCTCTTCCCCAGGTCTGGTCCTTCTTCTCCTTCAGGCATCTGCTCCACGTCACTGCCTCAGAAAAGCCCTCTCTGACCCACTCAGCTCCCAAACACCCTTGCTGATTCCCATCACGGCCCTTCTCTCTGGTGAAATCCTCTTGCCTCTTCGAGCATTTGCTCACCGATGTTTATCTCCTCCATCCTCTCCTCCACCACAGTGAGGGCAGAGACCTTGTTCACTGCTGGGTCCCCTGGAGTCTGGCATACAGTAGGTGCTCAAGCAATGGTGATGGAATGAAGGGAAGAGCATCAAAGTACTGCCCCACCCCTGCCCGCCCCCGGCCCCCAGCCCAAAATCAGGGACTGGGAACCAGAAGGCCCCACTCCCGCCAGCAGCAGGCGCCCCCTCTGAGCCCAAGCCTGTCTGGTTCCCAGGCCCATAAAGACCACCGCCCTCACCTTGCCCTGGGGCGGCAAAGGGTGAAGGAGGAAGCTGTAGGGTTCAGAAACTGAACTGTCATGGATTCAGAGGCCTGGGCCGATGAAAGTCAGTGTTCACAGAGTGCCTTCTGCGTGTCCAGGTACAGTTTAGACACTCCACACTCATAGCCCTCACTGCAGCTCTGCAAGATCAGGACCACCACAATCACCCTTCACAGGTGAGGAAACTGAGGCACAGTAGGGTGCAGCCACGTGCTCCAGGCTGTGCAGCCTGAGAAAGGTGAAGTCAGCATTGGAACCCAGCTCCGCCCGACACCACAGCCAGCATTGCTCTCATCCATGGCAGTGCACGGAGACCATGTCGGTGCCAGCTATGTGCCAGGTGCTGGTTCAGAGCACAGGTCCTGGAGCCAGACTGCTCAGTGCGTTAGGCAGGTGACTCAGCCCCTCTGTGCCTCAGTTTCTCCAGCTGTGAAACAGTACACATGGCACCTCCCTTGTCGGCTGCTGAGGAGACGAAAGGAAATTATCTCCAGTCAAACAGAGTGCTCTCGTTGCATGCCCTTGGGAGAATTCATTCCCACTCTGAGCCTCAGTTTCCCCATCTATCATATGGGAATTAAACTATGCCACTGTGTTGCATCGATGCGAGACTGACATGACATATTTGCACAGTGCCTCCCACACAGTGGACGTTTACTCAGAGCTCACTGTTCATTCACTCCAGTCCTGCGGGCCTCACTGTCCCCATCTGTAATCCCAGAAGGCAGCCCTGATCACCCAAGACCGCTGCTAAGTCCCTAGTGCAAAGGTCGAGGGGTCCCAGAGCAGCCCTGACAACCGGGGATATCCTGGGAGTGGGGAGGACAGCTGAGTGGCTGGGATCAGGAAGCTGCAGGGGGCCCGGGTGACTCACCCGCTGGCCGGGCTTGGGGGCTGGGCTGAGGCCCCCACGCACCCCTCTGGGCCCTGCCTTGTGCCCAAAAGTGCTGTGTCATGCTCCGTCATGTGGCTCCGGGTCATTAATACCCGAGTTCTGGGAAGCTTGGGCCGAGTTCCCGGAAGGGGTCAGCCAGTTCAGTAAACAGATTGGCTGGTTCGTCGTCACAGCTGAGCCAGGCGGGCCTGCAGCTCAAGAGGCGGGAGATGGAGGCTGGTGGCCAAGGGGACACAGGAACCGCCCCCAGCCCCGTTCGGGGCTGACACCTCCCAGGGCAGCCTGGCCCAGGCTCTGCAGATGAAAGGAGAAACCAAGGCCCAGAGAGGGCAAGGCAGTTGCCAGAGATCACACAGCGGGTCTGGGGCGCGGACCTAGAATTCTGGTCTTATCATCCAGTGCTCTCAGCATCACTCTGACTGATGGGCAGGAGGGGCCAGATCTCCCCAAATTGTAACCTAAGCCCCCCAACCCCCCAAATCCTAACCTGGGCCCTAAGGCGAGTATGTTGGATGAAGGGAGAAATAAATGGACGGCAACTTGGGAAGGAAGCAACTATGGGGGGATACTGGGCTGTCCCCTGTGGTAGATCCTATAATCATAGTAACTGCTTCTAGTGTTTCTTGAGCATCTATTATGTGCAGGGCATTACCCTAAGTGCCTTCCATAAATCCACCCATTTAATATTCAGCCACCTTTATACAAATAAACACAGCCATCACGTTTAAAGCATCCACTGAGTGCCAGGCACTGAGCTGGGTGATTGATGTGCACCACCCGGGATCCTCTATGGACCTTGCCAGGGAGGCATCGCCGTCACCCCCATTCATCAGATGAGGAAACAGATGCCCAGGAGGGTGAGCAGCTGAGGCGTTTGGTGGGAGGAGAGTAGGCTCCAGAGTCGACTGGACCCAGGGATTCAAATCCTTACTTTGACCCTTCCTGCTGTATGGCCTCATGCAAGTGACTCTACCTCTCAGAGCCTCAGTTTACCCATCTGGTAAATGGGGATGATTATGGTACTGGAAACACTGGAGCCAGACTTGGTGGGAGGGCGTGAGTGTCATGATAGGGCAGTGGCTGGAGCGCAGACTTTTGGGTTGAATCCTGCTGTGCCCCGTCTTGGCTGTGTAACCTTGGGCATGCTGCTTAGCCTCTCTGGGACTCAGTGTCCTCTGTAAAATGGACGTAGCACCTCCCTCATGCGGCAGGTGGGAAGAATGAATGAGCAGAAATCCCCGCAGCCTTCTGTGCGAGGCCAGGTATTCTGTAGCCACTGAACACAGGCGACTTGTTCTTATATTTCGCCTATGATGGCTCCACTGGGATGAGGGGAAGGACACTAGACCGTGGGCAGAAGGATGAGGCACCCACATTCTTTGCTGCCCTTTTGCACCCACAAACAATCTGGAAAGAGAAGCTCAGCTTTGCCTTCCTCCTTGAGGCTCAGGGCTGAGGCTTGTCGTGAATGGTTGCCATGGCATCCTCCCCACCTTCCCACCAGCCACTCTGCCTTGCTATGGACTCCACGTTCCTCCCCTGCTTAAAACCCTCTAGGGCTCCCCATTCCTCTTCTCATGCACTACTCCCCAGTTTGGCTGAGCCCCAGACAGGCCTTATCGTGGCTCTTTGGTTCTTGGCACCCCAGCCCCAGCCCCAGCACCCTTGGTGCAAACTCTCACCCCCATCATTCCCACCTCACACTTGTGCACACACAGGGCCCTTCACCCAGCATGCCCTCACTTTCCCTAACCCACCTGCCTTGTCCGGATTTCACCCACCCTTCAACACACGTATTCAAAACCTCCTCCTCCAGGGAGCCTGCTCTGATCCTCCCCCTCTGAAAGCGAACTCTTTCTAGACTCTCTCTCTCTCTAAACCTCACTTACGTCTTTCTATCATTATATATCAACTATTTTTGTCCATCACCTCAAATTTTGGCAGCTGTGAGGTAGAAAATTTGCACAAGGGAGATTTTGGGGAAAAAATATTGCCCCTAAAATACTTAAAGAAATCTGCTGGCCAGGTGCGGTGGCTCACGACTGGAATCCCAGCACTTTGGGAGGCCGAGGCAGGTGGATCACTTGAAGTCAGGAGTTGGAGACCAGCCTGGCCAACATGGTGAAACCCTGTCTCTATCAAAAAATACAAAACTTAGCCAGGTGTGGTGGTGCATGCCTGTAGTCCCAGCTACTCAGGAGGCTGACGTGGGAGAATCACTTGAAGCCGGGAGGTGGAGGCTGCAGTGAGCTGAGATCGCACCACTGCACTCCAGCCTGCTAGGCGACCCTGTCTCAAAAAAAAGAAAAAGAAAAACCTGCTAGGTTGAAATTTTAAAATCTTTAATTAACCCACTCACACTTTATAATTCTATATTAAATTTCTAATTTAATATTTACAAAAATATTACAAAAATGTTCAAGGCGTTTGTAAACAATCTGCAAGTGAGAATGTTTCTTGCTGGGCAAGCGTTCCCTGGTGTACGCAGGGTTGCCAAGAACCCGAAGTAAGTGGTAAAATAAATGCGCTGTTTGTTGCCACACAATTTCAGAAGTGAAGTTACTAACATTATTAAAGTGTTTGGGTGATTTTTCCAACCCTCTTTTGGGTCCAATCTGACTTTCCGTGTCCGTTTATTCCCCGTCATCCTCATCAACCCGTCTCCTTCAACTCCTTTTCCAGTTCCCTGTCTTCGTACCTCCCTCTATCTGGAAAGCAGTCTTCCATATTCCCGCCACACATGCTCGCTCACACTCCTCCACCCCCTGCAATGCCCTCTCCTCTTTTTTGTGGGAATCTGACCCTTCTTCAGAGCTGAGTCCAAGCACCGCCTCTCCAAGGCACCCCGTCCAGCCCCGATCCAGGACCATCTGCCAGGCTCGGAGGCAGCTGTGCTAACTCTCCCAGCCAGCTCCTTATCTGCAAAATGGAAGGGCTGCAGTATCACAGAGGCCTCAAACTCATGGCCCTCAGGCCAAACCTGGCCTGTATATGCATATATTTGCCCTAACATTTAAATATCAACAGCTTTCATATAACAATCTAGATCAAGCTGGTCCAACCCGCGAACCACAGGCCACATGTGGCCCAGGATGGTTTTGAATATGGCCCCACACAATTCATAATGTTTCTTAAAACACGAGATTTTGTTTGCGATTTTTGCTTTTTAGCTCCTCAGCTGTCATTAGTGTTAGTGTATTTTATGTGTAGCCCAGGGAAGCCAAAAGGTTGGACACCCCGATCTAGATTCACAGCTTCTCATGAAAAACTGTCAGTCCCGGCCTTTCCATGTGTTTACACTGGCAGAAACTGAGCAGTGTCCACCCCTTTAGACAGGCCTGCACCCCTCTCCCACCACTTCACCACGAGTGCTGCTTGCCCAGCCCTGGCAGTACCTGAGTTTGGCTTTTTTCAGTCTCAGAATACCTTCTTTTATTTTATTCTAATTTTTATTATTATTTATTTATTTTCTTTTAGAGACAGGGTTTCGCCATGTTGCCCAGGCTAGTCTCTAACTGTCAGGCTCACACAATCCTCCCATCTCAGCCTCCCAGAGTGCTGGGATTACAGGCACGAGCCATTGTGCCTGGCTGTGAGGCTGCCTTTTGGAACCAGTCCTCCAACGAGGCTGATCCTCTGACTCCCTTGAAAAAGCATCTTAGAGTTTCCTGGTCTGCTGGCAAGGAAAGGCCCCTTGCCCACTTGTTCCCATCTGCACCCGTAGAAGAGACCCTTCCCCAGTGTACATCCTCTGGACACTTAAATTCTTTGAAGCACAGTGTGAAAAACTCAGCATCCCCTGAGGCCAGGTTGTGACCATGCCAGGTTCTGGGCCCTGCCCCAGACCTATGAAGTTGGCATCTGGAGGAGAAACTTTCTAATGTGGCCCCTCCAACCAGTTCCCCATCTCAGCAAACGACAGCGCCTGCATCCACCTATCCACTCCAACATCTCCCTCACCCAACCCAACAAATCCTGCTGGCTTTGCCTTCCAAACAGAATCCAGCCCCTTCTCCCACCTCTGCTGCCATCGCCCTCCTTTTGTCCTGGACTAAGGGAGTCATCTCTGCTGGGTTCCCTGCTCTCATCACAACAGTCCACTTGCCCCATTTGCAGCCAGAGAGATCCTGCACCCAGGACACATTCTGCAATGTCTGGAAATAATTTTAGTTGTCACAGCTGGGTTTGGGGAGGGGGTGCGACTGGCAACCCCTCCAGCGGGCGCGACTGGCAACCCCTCCAGCGGGCGCGACTGGCAACCCCTCCAGCGGGCGCGACTGGCAACCCCTCCAGCGGGCGCGACTGGCAACCCCTCCAGCGGGCGCGACTGGCAACCCCTCCAGCGGGCAGAGGCCAGGGACGCTGCTTAACATCCTACACTGCACAAGAGGACCCCACTACAGAGCAGCATCCAGCCCCAAATGTTAATGGTGCCGAGGCTGAGGAACCTGGTGTTAGAACCTGAGTCAGGCCATCTCCCTCCTGTGCCCAGAGCCCTCCAATGCTCCCACCTCACTTGCAACCCAGTTCAAACTCCTCCTCCTGTAGCCCTCAGGGCCTGGATGATCTCTGGCTCTCCTTCACTTTCCCCCACAATGCAAGCTTGTTCCAACCTCAGGGCCTTTGCATCTGCTCTTCCCACTATCTGGCATGCTCTGTCCCAGACATCTGTGTGGCCAGCCCCTTCAATTCCTGCAGACTCAGCCCCTTTCCCCAGTGGTCTCACTGTGGGACATGCTATGTCTTTCACTTATTTGTCATTTCTTTGCTGTCTCCCCCTCCCAAAACCTAAGAGCCATAAAGTCAAAGGGTTAGTCCATTTTGTTTCCTGCTGTCTCCCTAGTACTTTAGCATATACTAGATGCTCAATAAATGCTTCCCAAACAAGCACATGACTTGGTATACCAGGCCTCCTGTGCATTTGAATTTTAGAGTTGCAAAGGTTTAGTCTCTGCTGAGGGCTGGTGATTCCTTTGTCCTGGAGGAAGAAATTCTGTAGTTCCAGGACTCCATGATCTGAAGCATCTGAAGCATCCATGGAGCTTCCATTTGAGGCCCAGAGCATTGCCCAAGGGTCTCACCCAAGGCCTCGCTTAAAGAGGGGAAGACAAGTAGGGTGAAAGAGAAGGTGAGGCAGGGGCTGAGCCAGGAGTTTGGGAAGGCTGAGGCTACAGGTGGTGGTGGGTGACAGAGCTCAGCTTGCGTGGGTCCCAGGGCTTCACAGCCATCAGGACTCCAGGAGTGCAGCACCAGCCTGCAGATCTCCATGCCCTTTGCAGCATGAGACACACCCAGGGAGGCGCTGGGAGGGGACTTCTGGAGACCTCCGGCCACAGCTCAGAAAATAAAGATGGACAATTTGGCTCAGGAAAAAGCCACGTAAAGTGAGTTATTCACCAAGAACCAGAGCCAAAACATCATAATGAAGAATGACCTTAGAGAATGTCCGGGCGAGGTGGCTCACACCTGTAATCCCAGCAGTTTGGGAGGCCGAAGCAGGCGGATCACGAGGTCAGGAGATCGAGACCATCCTGGCTAACATGGTGAAACCCTGTCTCTACTAAAAATACAAAAAAAAATTCAGCCCGGCGTGGCGGGCGCCTGTAGTCCCAGCTACTTGGGAGGCTGAGGCAGGAGAATGGCGTGAACCCGGGAGGCGGAGCTTGCAGTGAGCCGAGATCGCGCCACTGCACTCCAGCCTGGGCGACAGAGCGAGACTCCATCTTAAAAAATAAATAAATAAATAAATAAAAGAATGACCTTAGAGAGATTTGACTAGGTCGCTGTCTTGCCACGTGGGGGATACAAATTGTGAGAATAAATTGATTTTCTCTTTGACCTAACACAATTATTGTATAATTGCTGTGGCGCACACAGATTTTTAGAATGAACACACTAAAGCAAGCGTGGATACATTTAAATATATTTAAACCAAATTGCATGACTGCACAATGCAATGTTCTTTTCATTGTACTTGACATTCCTGACATAATCACTGGGAGGGTCATTTCTGCAAAATGATTCCATCTGCCCTGTGGCCACCGCTGAGCCCTGGTCACTGCCCCCAGAACTGGCCCACTGCAGCTTCTGGAAAAATAGCCGGGCTGCAGCCCCACCCACCCCAGAACGGAGTCCTAAGCAATCAGCCCCCAACATTTCCAACTTCTGATTCATAAATGTGGCATGGCTGCATGTGATTGGTGGGCCCTGGTCACATGTCCATACCCAAGCTTTGGAGGAGCAGCCCTCAGCCCCCTGGCTGGGGTCCTGGCTTCCTCCTCCGCCCCCACTCCTTGGCCCCACACCTGGCTCCTCCCGCCCAGCGCACATCCCTGGAGGCGTCGGCCTCGTGTCTTCGGTTTTTAAATGACCAAAGAAGTATCATGCCCCATTTTAGAAATGAATGATAACACAGGCAGGATATGTGTTATGACTTTTAACAACTAAGGGGCTAATTTCCCCCACTACGAAGGCGGTCTCAAACAAGACAGACCCTCCGTGGAAGAGAAAGTATAGAAACAAAAGTGAATTGGGAACAACTAGGCGCCTTGGGAAGGCGAACATGGATGAAGCAGATGTCATCTCTTCTGAGCTGCGAACAGGAGACACACCGAGGTTCAGAGGATGAGAGTGACTGAGATGAGGAGGAAGAAGGAGAGAGTTTCAGACAGAGGGGACTGCTCAGGCAGAAGGGTGGAAGGACTGAGAACACGGCTGCCGCAGCTAGAATTGGAACCTTCTAGACCAGAGGTGGCCCACGGGGCCACAGATATCCACAGAGTCAGGTTTTGTTTATTTGTTTTTAATTTGACTCGTTGGCCAACATTTAAAAATCAGGACTTTTCACATGCAATCTCAGACTTCTGGCTTCTCTTACTAAATGGGAAGATCCGGGCCGCCTGCTGGCTCAGAGGCCACCGTCCCCTGAGGAGAGCCTGTTCTCTCCAGTTCACCGAAGCCAGCACCAGCCCACCTTACTCATCCTGTCACCTTCTAGCCCAGAGGTGCCTGGATTTTGGTTCCCTGTTCTAAAGCCTGCTAAGGAGGACGCTGGGGAAATTAAAATCTCGAACAATTCTCTCAAGGCTGTTCAGCAACAGAGCTACAGCCCGGGACTCGGGACACCCAGTCCTGCTGGGGACACCAAGTCCCTCCCCACAAAAGCTCCACAGACCCCACCTCAGTCTCCAGGAGCTGCTGACCCTGGCCCGGAGTCCCAGGGGACCAGGAGGCCGGGCTGGGGAAGGCCCCGTCCTGTTTAGGTTTTTGTGGTCTCGTGAGTAACCGAGTGGAAAAAAACAAGCTTGAAAAGATAACAATTACAACGAAATTAAATCAAATCAGACCCGTGACTCATTTATGGAGCCGTAAAAACAGAAAACAAAAACAAGCTGGTTCTGGAGAAGTGAGGCCAGGGTGAGGAGGGGAGAAGTCGGGGAAGGGAAAAAAATAAAGCAACAGCAGCAATAGCCCCGGGACTGTAAATTATCCCAGCAGGAGGAAACCATGCCGACCCTGGAGGGGCTGGGCCTCGGGGGTTCCGGAGCCAGGAGTCCCAGGACCCCGTGGGAGAGGCCAGAGACCCCACATGCCTGCAGGATGGCTGACCTAGTCCCCCCAAACACCTCCTTGAGTTGGGTACCATTAGTGTGCCATTTTGCAGACAAGGAAGCTGAGGCTCAGAGGGACCAAGTGACAAGCCTCGATCACCCAGCCAGGAAGTGAGAGGACTGAGATTCAAACCTGGCTCCAAAGCCTGTAATGGGGTTCAGTTTTGTCATCTAGAAAACAGGCACCTGAGCTCAGCTCTGTTCCAAAAACAACAAAGAAGCCAGAGTCCTGGAAGCTTCCCTGGATGTTTTGGGAGCCCCGAAGCCTGACATCAGACATGGCTGCCCCTCTCTAGGTCTCACTGTCCCCATTTGTTCACTAATGGGGTCACATCAGGCAATGCCTAAGGAAGGCCCCAGCGGGTCTGACCCAGGGGAGCTTCAAAGCCTGTTTCCCAGAAGCCTCTGCCCCCGGAGATGTAAGAGGAGCTGGAGACAGAGCCAGAGGGAGCCAGCCCTGCAGGCCCACGATTCCCTGAGAGGTCGTCCTGACCCAGGGAAGAGACTGCGCAGGCAGCAGGAAGCTGGCCAGGCAGAGAAAGCAGGGGCGCCGGGCTGATGAGGGTGGGATTTGATGGGGCTAGAAATCGGGAGCCAAAGCTAACACCACCACACGGCATTGGGTTTCAGGTGCTTACTAAGGGTCGGGCATGGTGCTAAGCACTTTCCATTCATTCACTCATTTATTCTGCAACTACGGACTGAACATTTCTTGTACGAGGTGCTTTGTTGGGATCTGGGGACACAGTGATGACCAAGAGAGACAAAGATGGAGCTGCCACCCTGGAGCGGGTCGACAGAATAAGCAGGAACCATGATGAGTCAGGTAGCACTGAGAGATGCAGGGAGTAATTCAATAAGGAGGGAGTGTCGGGGGCAGGAAAGGCCTCATGAGCTGCGACGTTTGAGCAGAGACCTGAAGGAGGTGCAAGGGCCGGCCCAAGCAAAGAGAAGGGCACAGGCGGAGGCCCTGGGTGGGGCATGCCCGGTGCATTTGAGGACCAGCCAGAGGGCCAGCATGGCGGGGGCAGAGTCAATCCCTCCAACAGCCAGGGGAGCAGGCACTGTATTACCTCCTCTTACAGAAGAGGAAAAGAGGCTAAGAGAGGGGAAGTGACTTGCCCAGAGTCACACAGCCCGGAAGTGGCAGCGTGAGAAGCAGTCACTCCTCGCAGTCAGGATGTGCCGGGGTGCATCCATGCCAACAGTGGCCCTGTGTGTGTGACGAGGCTGCACGGCCCAAGGGTGGCTCCCAGAAAGCATGTGTCACCTGCGTTGGTCACAGCCGTGGGTGGTATGATTGTGCAATCCAGCACCCTGCAGGGAGCCAGGGGCCGGGACAGAGGCTGGGCCAGGATTTGACACAGCCCTGACCCCACCCCAGGCTCAGCCCTGCCCTCACTCTGCCTCTCAAGCCCCGTGGGGTCTAGGAGCTACCAGACAGCCAAGAATCAAGGGAGCTCACTCACACTGAGGTGCAAGTGACTGCTAGAAGCCCCTGTTTTGTCCCTATCCCTGGGCTTACCCTTTCACCAGGTCATAGCAACAGCTTTGCAGACTCAGTTTCCCCCTCTGTCAGATCGCGGGTCCACTTAGTGGGTCTCCAACAGCAGTTGCAGGTTCTTGGGTCCAGAGAGAGCTCCCTGAGGTCGCACAACCAGTGGCTGACGGAGTCAGGGTGACCCTGGCCTGCTCACTCCTGCCTGGAGGATGCCTCACCCTGAAGCTCAGCCACCCAGGCTCCACCACTCTCCCCTCACCCAGCCTCTTGCTGCCCACATGTCCAGGCCCTGGCCCACACTGTCCACTCTCCTGGGAGTGCCTTTCCCCTCCCCCTAAGAAAAAAGAATACGGGATGGTCAGGGGTGTAGAGGGAGAGATTGTTGAGCAGGCAGAGGCTACTTAAGCCAGGGGAAGGGTCAGAGAAGGTGGCTGTCGAGAGTGGCATCTGAGCTCAGACCTGAAGGAGGTGAGGGAGTCGTGGACATCCATGGTGGACGAGGGCTCCAGGGACCTGCAAAGACCTTGAGGTGGAAAGACCCAGGGCTTCTTGAGGAACAGCAGGAAGCTATCAGGGCTGGAAGGGAGTAAGCGAGGGAGAGAGGCAGCGAGGTCATCAGACAAGTGGAGGGTTTGCTGGGGGGTCAGGGTCACACCCGGCCCCGCAGGCCACAGGGAGCTTTCACTCCGAGAGCTGGGATCCCTGGGAGGGTCTGTGCTGGAAGGTATAAGTCCCTTCTGACAGGTCCCTCTGGTCGTGTGTGGAGAACAGACTGTGAGGGGCTGAGGGAGAAAAGGAAGCCAGGAGGAGGTGACTGCACCAGTCCAGGCGGTGGTGCTGGTGGCCGTGGCCGAAGCGGGGCCGTGGAGGTGGGGAGACAAGGGCAGACTCCAGGTCCACCTTGAAGGTGGAGTCAACAGGATGTGATGAGCGATCAGATGCGGGAGCGAGTGAGAAGAAGAAGGCAGGGGAGACTCCCAGGTTTGGGGGACCACCTGGAGGATGGCGGAGCCATCAGCGGAGGCAGGACTGGTTTCAGGGGGCAGATCAGGAATGGAGTCCTGGCCGACCTGGGTTTGAGGCTCCTCCTGGTCATCCCAGCAGTGACAGAGACAGGTGGGTGGAGACCCCTGAGTCTAGCAGGGGAGGCCTTGGGGAGATGGCCTTGGAAGTCGCCAGCATTTAGATGAGGATGAGAACTGTATCTTCGGTGTCTATGTCCCCCTTCTTCCCTCTCACGCTAGCAGAAGGCCCAACCTGGGGAGGAGCTCCAGGGTGTCCTAGGGACCCAGGAATAAGTCCATAAGCGTGTGTGACAAATGCCCACCATGGTTCAGGGCCACGCCAAGCGCTTTGCCCACTTGATGCCTTTCATTCTCACGACACCCTGAAGGGGTAGGGACCACCCCAGTCCCATTTTACAGAGCCAAGAGGTGAAATGACTTACCCAAGTGTCACCCAGCAGTATGGGAAGGCTGCTCTACGGGAGGGACAGGGAGCGGCACACAAGGCCATCAGGGAAGGCACCGCAGTGCTCAGCAGCCGCGGATCACCACGCCCGCCCCCTGGCTGGGGAAGACCCCAGGTTCCTGAGTCTCCCGCATCGCCTTCTCCAGGCAGCAGGCAGGATTACCTCTTGGTGATTCTGGGGCCTCCAGAAAAGGGCTGAGGGCAAACCGGGAGCTCCCCAAGGCCAGCAGGGAGGAGGCTGGGGAGGAGCTTGGGAGGAACCTGGGTGTTTTGAGGGCCAGGCAATGTCCCAAGCCAGGTACCTGCAGGCCTCCAGCATGAGGGAGGAAGGGACAAAGACTCCAGGGCACACTTGGGGGGCAGTGAGATCCCCTCCCCCACTTCCATGGAGCTCTAGAAAGCATCTCCCTGCCAAGGGTGTTCTCCCACCGATGGCTTGAGGCCATCTTTAACCCCAATGGTGGTGTGCGGCCGGCCGTGGGGTCTCCTGCAATTACCTGGAGGAATCCACCTTCAAGCAAGCTGAAGTTCATGGCGGGGGGGTGATGCACACCACTTGTTCAGCAACTGTTCATAAAGCACCTACTAGTGGCAGACCTCTCAGCTAAGGTCACCAGAAGGAAGAGGCTTTGGCAAGGTCCAAATTGACCTGAAAATAGGACTCTTTCCATTGACCTGACCTTCAAACAGCATTCCTTCCTCTGCGGGATTCAAATTATCCACTTATGATCCATGTAGGATAGGGAAAGGGAACAGGAGTTGGCAGCTCCCCACGGGGCAGAAGAGGAGGAATAAGACCCAGGTATTATGTATGGAGACCCAACCTTGTGACAGACACTGCGCTGGGACCTCAGTTCCTAATCCATAAAATCAAGCTTATGACACGTCCTTCCTCCAGGGTTGTAATGGGCTAATCCAGGGATTAGCAAACTTTACCGTAAATGTCCAGAGAGTTCATATGTTCAGCTTTGCGGGTTTTAAGGTCTCTCTCACAGCTACTCAACATTGCAGTTGTAGGGTAAAGGCAGCTGTGGACAATATGTAAATGAATGGGCATGCTGTGTGCCAATAAAACTTTATTTATAAAAACAGTCTGTGAACCAGGTTTGCTGAACCCTGAGTTAATGGATACAAAACAAAGCACCTGGTGCATGGCAGGTGCTTAATAACGTTTGAGGAATGAGTGAGTGAAATGATCGGGCCTCTTTAACTCTCGCTTTCCCCATCTGCTAGAAGAAATCATTACACTGAGTTATTTATTGAGTGCTTTCCAGGCCACACAGGGCTTCAGGAAGCCCAGCACAGCCCTCTCATCGTTCCTCCTCATAAAACCCCGAGATCGGGCTCTCAGTGGTCCCATTTTACAGGAACAAAGGCTAAGGGCCCAAGGCCACAAGGTTGGAATGTGGCAAAGCTGGGATTGGAACCCAGGTCTCCAAGACCAGGCCTCAGGCTCTCTGAACTGCCTGGCGTTCCAAGGCTATCCCTGGAGTGTGGAGCCGAGACTGGAATGTTGTCCCTGGCTGCAGGGTCTGGCTTCAGATTCCCAGCTCAACCCCAGATGTCAATCCCCTCGTTGGCCCCAACTCCAGGCCCCAAGCCAGGGGTCTCTGCCTGTATCCCCTCCTGGGCAGTGGGTCAGATACACAAGGAAGAGAGAAAGAGGTAGAGACGAAGACAGGGACCGAGAAATACAAGGAGACAGAAAGAGGCAGAAACAGAGAGACACAGAGAGAGACAGAACTCAAGAGGGACTAACTCATCTCCCATGCCTCTCTCCCTCCTGGGGGCCTTGGAAACTCCTTGCCAGCACCCCGACCCATTCCCACCATCACCATTGACTCCCTCCAGGAAAAGATTGCTCTACTGCCCCCCACCCCACATGGTGCTGGGCTGGAATCCCAGCCCAGATGCTGACCTCTGTGTGACATCAGACAGGCGACTCTCCCTCTCTGGGCTCAGTCTCTCCATCTGTGAAATGAGAACACCAACCAGGGCAGTTTTGTTGGCTGCTTGATGAGAGGGGGCCTGGGCCTGACACCAACAAGCACCTTAGAGCCCTGGGCCAGGGGAGGGAGGTGAGCTCAGGGCTCCTCTCCCCAGAGAGGTCACTATTCATTTATTGGTTCTTTTAACAAATATTTATTGAGCACCGACTGTGTGCCAGGCATTGCACTAGGTGCGTAAGGTAGACAAAAGTCCCTGTCCTGATGGCGCCAATGTTCTGCTGGGGAGACAGGCAAGATCCAACAAGCAAATTCATACGAAAAGTGCCAGGTGGAGAGAAGGCAACCGGTGGGGTAGTGGGGGGTCGATAAATCCAGGCAAGTTGAGGGGAGGAAGTAAGGGTGTAAGGTGTAGGGTGGCCAGTGCAGGGAAGCTCCTTCGAATTCTTGTCATTTCTCCAGAGGCCATGACAGTTTTTATATTTCAGCCAGCTGCTGATGGTGGGGGACTCATTATCGATGCTCCCTGAGTTTCCGGCTCCATGCGGGGCACTCATCAATTTCATCACATTGAATCTCCTCTGCAACCCCAGAAGACAGGTACTCGTTTTCATTTTTATTTATTATTAGTATTGTTATTTCTAGAGATGGGGCCTCATTCTATCACCCAGGCTGATGTGCAGGGGCATAATCATAGCTCACTGCAGCCTCAAACTCCTGGGCTCAAGCAATCCTCCCACCTCAGCCTCTAGAATAGCTGGGACTACAGGCGCACACCACCACACCCGGCTAATTTTTTAAAAATTTTGTAGAGACAGGGGTCTCACTTGCCCAGGGCTGATCTCAAACTCTTGGTCTCAAGCAATTCTCTCGCCTCGGCTTCCCAAAGCGCTGGGGTTACAGGCATGAGTCACCACACATAGCCAGAGACAGGTACTCTTATTGTCCCCATTTCCCAGCTGAAGAAACTGAGACCCAGAGAGATGAAGTGACTTGCCCAAGGTCACATCGCTGGAAAGGGGCAGAGCCAGGATTCAAATGGGGCCAAACAGGGATATAATCCAAGGTGAGATGGGCCGATACGATACCAGGGCAAGGGCTTGAAGGGGAGACAATCAAGCAGGGAACAGGGCTTATGCCAGAGCCCTCAGCAGCCAACAGGTTAAGGGCCCGTGAATCTGGGTCTCTGGCCCCAGATAGGGTGACAGCCACACCCAGGCTCAGCCTCTGGCCCGCGCCGCCTGCTGGGAACACACAGTCCTCAAGACTAAGAGGCTCAAAATAGAAAGCGCAGGACCTGGGTCGAAGCCTGGAATGCCCCAGGCAGGCAGACCATGACTCCTGGAAGGGCCCAAGGCTGCAGGGCTGGGGCTGGTGGGGCGAGAGTCACTGGTATCCACTTGTTAGAGCCTGCGTCTCATCTTTATTATTCTCCTGATGCAGTTTCCAAGATGCCAACTCCAGGATGTGACCAACCCGGGCTCCTCTCCTGGCCTAATCTCAGACCAGCTGTGTGGCCTTGGGCTGGTCACCTACCCCAGAGGACCTCAGTGTCCTTATCTGCCATCGGCTCATAGAGTTGTTCATTCAGGCAGTCAGCTGATGTGTGTCGAGCACTTACCATCTGCCAAGCACTGTGATGGCACTGGGGGCACACAGAGAACACAGCAGACAAAAATCCCTGCCCTCACGACTAGGTAGAAAGACCCCACTGCGCTCAGAAGGAAGTGAGGGGGGGCGGTCAGGGATGGCTTCCCATGTGGGCACCCAAAGGAGTTGCGGGAGGGAGCCCTGTGGACGCCTGGGAGAAGTGTTCCAGGCAGAGGGAACAGCCAGTGCAAAGGGCCCAGGGCAGTGTGGGCCTCAGGCTGTTTCAGGAGCAAGGAGGAAGCCAGCGTGGCTGGAGGGTGAGTGACGAGGAAGGCTGGGAGGGGAGACAGAGGCAGGTCAGAGAGGAGGCCCCGAGAGCCAAGGAAGGAACGAATCTGAGGGTTTATTCTCCAAGCAACAGGGATCCCTTAGAGAGGACTTTGCTGTGGACGGATGTGGGCTGGCCCGCAGTTTTAACAGCTCCCTCTGGCTGAGTGTGGAGAGGGGATTTCTGGAAGACCAGGGAAGAGACTTCTGTGCCAGCAGAGATGAGCAGCAATGGTGGCAGTGGAGGCAGAAGGAAGGGCTTGGGTCGGGGGTCTGCTTGCAGGAGCTGCTGGGAGGACCTGCTGAGGGAGAGAAGGGAAGAGGGCATGGGTGGGGGTTGAACAGAGGCCCCCTCCACCCTCCAGGCCTCAAGGAGCCCCACAGGAAGTGGGTGGTCAGGTGGCCCAGCTGGGAAGGCTGACTGGTTTGTCCAGCCTGAAGCCCACGACCCTCTCCCCACCCTCTGCCAGTGGCAGCCCAGGGCTAGAAATGAACCTGGAATGTCAGCCATGAAGCCCGGCCAGACAGTGCCCACGGGACCTGCTGGGGGCCAGGTGAGCACCCTGGCCACAGCCCTGCCTACATGGGGAATCTCTCGGACCCATTGACCAGGGTAAGTGGTAATTACAGGCCCTGGAGCAGAGAGGGTGGTGACCTCCAGCCAAGACACGCAGGGACTGCGATTCTCACGCAGGACCCCTAACTAGGCACGCCCTCTTTGTTGCTGAACAGGCAACAAACTGCCCCAGAGACCAGAGCGTGTAAGCAGAAAGAGCACTGGGCTGTGAGTCTGAGACCCCAGGGCCTTCTCTGAACCTTAGCCCCCTCATCTGCCAAAGAAATATTTATCCATGCGTGCACGCTTGCATTGCTTCCCGAGTGTTTACTGGGCACTTGTCCTGGACAGGCGCTGTGCTGGGGGCTGGGTGTACAGCAGTGAACAAAACACACAAAAATCCCCACCTGGGCAATGGTGACATTCCACTGGAAAGAGACAGACAAGAAACAGGATCAACCAGCAGGTTAATTTCTAGGATACGCGCTAAGTCCTAGGAAGAAATAAAAACAGCATGAGGCCATAGGAATGAGGGGCTGGTCAGAGAAGGTGTCCCCAGGGGTGACTTTGAAGCAGAGGCCTGACCCTAGACAAGGATCCGCCATGGGGAGAGCTGGCGAGAGCGTCCTCTGTTCCAGAGGGAAGAGTGGGTGCGAAGTCCCTGAGGCAGCAGCAGGATAATTGGCAAGTTTATGGCAGAAAGATGAGGCCACCGTGGCTGCGGGTGAGCAGAGAAGGGAGAGGCAGTGAGGTCAGGAGGGGCTGGGGCGTAGATCCTGCAGGCCCTGTGGGCTTCTGCTCTGAGTGAGTTGGGAGCCATGGAGGGTTCTGAGCAGAGAAGGGATAGGATCTAACTTGAGCTCTTACAGAATTCCTCTGGCTTAGGAAGGCGAGAGAGAAGGCAGGGAGACCAATGAGGAGACGACTGCAAACATCCTAGCTGGACCACGGCAGGGCAGGGTAGTGGGGGTGCACCCTTGGACGTGTGGATGAGTTTGCTGATGGGCTGCCCATGGGAACAAGAGGGAGAACCCAGGTTGGGGGCCTGGGCAGCCAGGTGGCTGAGGTTGCCATCGCTGTAGCAGGGAAACTGCAGGTTTGTGGTGGGGGTAGACAGAGCTCCCTCTGAGCATGAGACCCCCACCCAGAGTAAAAGAAGGACGCCCAGTCCCCCACACCCCTGCCTCAAGCACAGATCAGTGAAGGGATTCTGTAGACAGGTGGCCCTGGAAGCTGTGATCTGCAGGGATGAGGTGCCTGCTGTCTACCTGGTGAAAGTACTACCAATGCGGCTCTTGCGGCCACCCAGTCTCACCCCCCAGGGAGCAAACTTGGCACCTGTTCTTTGCCCTACCCTGAACATCCACTGGGCTCCCAGGGTTGGTCCCGATGTTCATTTGGAATCTCAGGGATGATGGGTAGGGAAGGTGGAAAAAGGCTGTACCTCTTTCCTACACATCTCTGTCCCCTGTCAGCTAAATAGGGCTAAGGACTCGCGATCAGTTCTTCCTCTGCGCCCCTGTCCCCATACTGCCCCAAAAGCTCTCAGAGACAACGTGACTTGTGGGCTCTGCAGCCAGGAACGTGCTCTGGTCCCGTCATCTCACACTGCCCCATCCCCCTCATAGTCACTTGGTTTTCTGCACGTTAAGTTCCCTTTTCATAGATGGAGGAACTGAGGTTCCGAGAGGTGAGGCAGGCTCCCAAGTTCACACTCAGGTTAAGTGGCAGGGCCGGGACTCACACTCAGGTCCATCTGATTCCAAAGCTCTTAAGCCCTGAGCATTATAGCTGCTGGCTTAGGTTGGCTCCCAGAAGCTGACCCAAGACAAGGGTTTGGGTGCAAGCGGGATATTTGGGAGGTGATTCTAGAAACACTGGGAAGGAGTGAGGAAGTGACACAAGGAAGGTGGATGAGCAGGTCTCCTCAGTGGGCAACAGGAGCCCAACCCCCCAGAGGCCTCTGGGAGAACTCGCAGAAAGTACCTTCCCACTGTCCCCCGAGCCAGAAGCAAGGAAGCTTCTTGCTTAGCCCTGAGTGGGGGGACAAACAGACCTCACCTCTACTGGCAAGGGTCTCTCACTTGCTTCCCACACTCTCGTGCTCAGAGGAAGCCCTTGGGCAAGAGACTCAGGATAGCAGCTGCAAGGGCGACCTCCCAGGTGGGCACCAACAGCTTCTGAGCCCCCCAACTTCCAGGAGAGCACTCACCCCAGGGAACAGGATGATGTTCAGTGGGATGTGGCTGAGTTGTGTGACCTTGGCAAGTAGCTTCATCTCTCAGAGCCTCAGTTTTCTACTCTGAAGAAAGGAACCATTAAAAAAAAAAAAAAAAACTGTTTCACAAGGGTTGCTGGGGATTCGATGGGACATGAGGTAAAGGTCTGAGAATCACACTTGGCACATAAGAGGTGCTTTTTATGTATTTGTGGTTAAATGAGAGCATGCCTGGTGCATAGAAGCCACTCCACTGTAATAGCTATTATCATTATTATTATAGTTTTGTTGTTGTTGTTTAGGTCCTCTCCATGACTGCGCAAGCCTAGGTCTGCTCTGTGGGGACAAGATGGTGGCTGGACAACCTCCCCAGTTTCCTGGGTCCCACAGCCTCTTGCTTAAGGCTGCCTGAACTTTGGGGAAACAGAGGAGGAGGAGAAGGAGGAGGAAGGGGCGGAGGCCTAGGCCAGGCCTGCTAGCGGTAACCGCGGGCAGTGACCCCCCCTGAGAGGCCCCCATTCACCCGTTCACCCATCGCCAGAGCTGCCTGCCCATTCCACACAGGGGACGCCTCGTCTTGCACAACACAGGAAGGAGGAGGCCTGGGTGGCGGTGGGTGACGCCGGGACCGTGTCCACCCGGCTGCAGACAGGATGGGCAAGGGAGGCCCCGCCAGGCTTCCTGTGTGCCGAGCACACTGGGCAGAAAGAAGAAGTGGGGTCCAAGGTCACTGTGAGCTCTGGGCAGCACCTTCCCCTCCCTGGCCCAACTGTTCCGCCTGTTCTCCCTGACTCAGGCGCCCAGGGTTCAAACCCCACCAGCTCGGCCATGTACCAGCTGCATGACTCCGGAACACACAGCTCTCAGGGCCTCTGTGTCAGGGCCACTGCCAGGGTGCGGGGAAGCCCTCTGGGGACTTGTCATCATCATCCCCATTTCACAGATAAGGAAACCAAGGTCATGGGGTATTTTCTCTCTCTCTTTTTCTCCTTTTTTTTTTTTTTAAGAGAGATAGGGGGTCTTGCCCTGTTGCCCAGGCTGGAGTGGAGTGGCACAATCATCATAGCCCACTTCAGCCTCAATCTCCTGGGCTCAAGCAATTCTCCCACCTCAGCCTCTCAAGTAACTGGGACTACAGGCGTACACCAGTACACTCAGCTAATTTTTTTTCCCCCTAGAGATGGGTTCTCACTCTGTTGCCCAGGCTGGTCTGGAACTCCTGGCCTCAAGCAATCCTCCCACCTCCGCCCACCGTCGTAAGGTATTTTCAAACAGCATTTGTTATACTTGAAGATTTAGAGGCACAACAGGGGAGCGCAGACCTGAGGACCTACTGGGTGCTGCAGACACACAGATGAGGCCAGCGTGGCCCCTATCCACCATCCTGGGTCCACAGCAGGCATTACTAATCAATGATGAGTCTCCTTCCTAGTATCGTAGATGCAGCCTCAGAGCCCTGCTCAATACAGCTCTCCAGCCACAGTCTCCATCTGAGCACCCAAGGCCTGAGTCAGTGGGGAAGGTAGATCTGCCTGCTCCATCCAGCAACAAACTGGACCAGAGGAAAAATCTGCCCAAGAGCGAGGCTGCCCTCTGGCAAGCTACCTTGGGGTACTTCCCTCGAACCTGTCTCCCCCAACTGGCTGGGAGTCTCAGGCTGACTTCCTTGGAGGCAAACTTGATCAGGAAAAGGCAGCTCAGAGGAAGCATCTGCCAGCTCCCAGGCAGCCAGCAGGGCTGGAGCAGGGGGTGCTGGAGCAGAGGCAGAATTAGGAGATCAGCAGGGCCCAGGCAGAGCTGGGGCAGGAGGTGGTGGGGAACAGTGACAGAGGAACTGGAGCTGGGCCTGTTCCTGGAGAGGAAGGGTCCAGGACAGGGCAGGGAACCGGCTGGGACCCGGAGAGGCCAGATGGCCGGCAGGTTGTGGGCCCCACCGGCAGTGCCAGGGAAAGTCCAGTGACCCAGAGTGCCCGGGGCCGGGGGGGGGATTGTGTAAAAGGAAAAACGAAACCGAATGCAGAGCCCTGGGCCTCCCGCCAGGCCTGGCCATCTCTCCCCACATTCGCTGGCATCGCCCCCATCCAAGTTGCCATCCTCACTCGCCTGGACATCTGTGGCCATCTCCGCCTGGGTGTCCCTGCTTCACACAGCCAGAGGGATCTGAACTGGGATCCCGCCCAAGTCTCTCCCCTGCTTTGACCCTCCAGTGACTGCCCATCCCATTGGAGTTGTGATCCAGAGCCCACCCCTGGCCCCGAGCCCTGGATGTATGGCCCCAGCCTGGTCTCCACCACCCTCTCCTGCTTCTCTCCCCCACACTCATGCCCCGCCAGCAACACTAGTTCCTTCCTGTCCCTTAAATCTATCAACCTCATTCCTCACTCCGGGCCTATGCCTTTGCTATGCTGCCTGTGACACCTTCCCCCATATTTTCCTTTGATGGCTGCATCTCAGTGAGGTCTCAATAAATGCCCTCCCTCCAGAACCCCCAACCCCGAGCTACCCCAGACTCCTCCCCTGTCGCCCTCCACCGTATGCCTCTAGCGTATGTTTGTAGTATCCGTGTCTGGAAGTGTCTGCTTATTCGTTTACTTGTCTTTCTCACCAGAACATCAGCTCCACGAGGGTAAGGGCAATATCCACCCTGGTCACTGCTGTATCCCCAGTGCCTGGCACAGTACTGGACACAGAGTAGGAGCTCAATAAATATTTGTTGAAAGAGACTGAGAGGAAGCTGCTTAAATCAGCTAGAAGATTCTCACTGAGACCTTCCAAGTCCCCACGTGCCATCCCTCCCTGGGGATGACAGGCCATTCCCCGCCATATGTTAGTCCCTGAGTGGTGCACGGTATTGGAGAGAATTCTGGTTTCAGCAGGAAAAATGATCCTGCCACAAACCAGGAAAGGTAGGGCAGCTCCAAAGAGATGTGGGCTCCATCTCAAAGGTGATGGGGGCATTTTTGTCTTGTTTGTTCATTGCTCCATAGTACCAGGACAATGCCTGAAATATAATAGGCGCTCAATAAATATTTGTGGAATGTCATATACATGGGTTCCTTATCTAATTGGCTACTCCTTTCAGGGAGAAAAACACTTTCAGCTTATTCAACCAACAACTGCTGGCTAGCCATTCAGTGAGGACCCACTGTGTGCTAATCTGAGAACATTCCGCAGGAGAGACTGATCCTCCCTTTACAGAATAGGAAGCCAAGGTCTTCATGGGACTTGATGGAGGTCACCAGCTAGGTTCAGCTGACCCCAGAGTTCTCTAAGAACCCAGACTCGAGGCCTGGGGTGGGAGGGTGAGGCCTCCCCAGACTCCTGCTCCCCACCCCGGGCATCCCCAGCCCCCTCCCTAGGGCACGGAGGGGTGAGGACAGGCGGCTACTGCTTCCCTTTTGGGGCATGTCACAGGGCTGTGGTTAAACGGAAGCAGGGCCCCTGCCCATCCCGAATGCAGGCCCCCGAGGGCCCCACCCTCCCCATTCCCTGCCCAGACTCTTCCCAGCTGACTGTGGGCATCAGTTCCCCGTTCCTCTTTTCTCTGAGCAGAAGGAAGTGGGTGGGGCCATGGGAACATCTCACAGACTCAGTTTCCCCATCTGACAAGTGGGTTCAATCCCTGGCACCTGCAGGGGTTGGTCTGTGGGTGGGGGTTCAGTGAGATAAATCATGAAAGACGAAGAGACAGTGATTGTTATACCCAGACCAGGAAGGCAGAGGTGGGCAGAAGTGCCAGGTGACCCTGTCTCCTATCCCACTAAGGATCGAATCCAGATGCCCACCCCTGGCCCCAAGCCCTGGAGTATTCAGGAAGAAGCTGGTGCTGCTGGCTCAGACCCTCCCAAGAACCCCTCTGCCTTTCGCATAGAGACTGGGCTGCTCTCACCGGGAGCCTGTCCAGCCCCCACCTCACCTTCCTCTCCACATCTGCCCCTCACTGCGAACCGTCCGCCACGTGGACCTGCGAGCCTGTTAGCCTCTCCTACTCTGCTCCATTTCACAGCAGGGCCCTTGCATGTGCTGTGTCCGCTTGCTGGAATATTCGTTCCTCCCTTTCTCATCTGCTTGGCCTCTACTCACCCTTCAGTTCCCAGCTCAGCTTCTAGGAAGCTTTCCCGAACACCCTAACCACATCAACCTCCTTCCCCCTTTACTGACCCTCAAATCACCTTGTACTTGTCACCGTCACAAATTGACATTTTGAAGGGTGTTCATGTCCCCCACCGGCCTGGGAGCTTCTTGTAGGCAGGGATCATTGTCACCCCCAGCTCAGTGGGTGTTTCATTAATATGTGTTGAATGAATGAATGATGAAGAATGAACGAAGGGGACAGGCAAGTCACGTCCCCCAGACAACCTCGCCAGACACATCCTGCTCAAGCCTTTGGGTCCTGCCCTGCCCGGACCCCCTTCTCCAGGCTGGCTGTTTCTGCCACGCCATTTCTGGTCCTCAAAATGCCCCCTCCCTCATCTCTCGCCCCACTTTCCCAGTTGGAGACCAAAGGGACGGACCTCGATCGTGGGCCTTCAAACTGAGTTCCACTGAGCCTGGTGGTATTCTAAGGACAGGCCCTCGGGTCACCTGGAGAAGTGGTAAAGGTGGGGGGCGCCCACTCCTTATACCTACCAGGACACCATCCCCTTGATCTTTTTTGTATTCAGGGAAGCCACCGCGTAGGCGCTTTAACCAATGAGAATTCAACTGCACACACTCAGCAAAAAGAACAAATACAGCCTTGGAGAGAGAAGAGCCAATTGCCAGGTGGCTGTATCGGGAGAGGGAGATGTGGGCTGGTGGATCCCCCCAGGCCGAGTCTGCTGGGTGCGATTCCAGCTTTAACGCAGCCCTGTTGCTACGATGTGGTCCCTGAACGCAGGCCACAGGGTGGGCCCATGAGACCCAGCTGAAGCGGCCGTGGGATTACACAGGCGGAATCTGTGGAGAGACCGTACATCCGCCTCGGTTGGAGGGGCCAGGTCCTTCCTGTGGAATCCCCAAGGGGAAGTTGGCCGTGGTGGATTGCCACCTTGCCAGACAGCTCGGGTGCTTGCGCCTGAGTGAGGCAGGCCATCGCTCGGGGTCCTCTGTTTGAACAATAGGCACCACAGCTCAGGAAAAGAGAAAACAAAAACAATAACCATCGGACAAGATGTCCCCAAAGGGAACATTGAGCACGGACCAAAAGTTCCTAAATTCCATTCCTCGCAACTGTCCCCTTCCAGACTCCTGGAGGTTCTGTGATACGGAATGAAGGTTCCAGGCTCCAGTGCCCATTGCTCTGGGCACGGTGGAGGCTTGGAGCTGCTCCCCCCACCACTGGGACACCCACTGTCATCCAGGCAGTGATCCTGGAAGGGGAAAGGCGGTGACCTCAGCCCAGGGGTCACCTTGGGACCCAGACACCGTCCCTATGGACTGCATCTGTGGGAGGACTCACAGAGCCCGGCGCCAGCTGCTGCGTTCTGTGCACTGCCCTGTGCTGGCCCCGTGCTGACTAAGACACAGTCCCCACTTGCCAAAGCTGACCTTCGGCAGGTGTGGTAGGGGTGGACAAGGCTACTTTCAGGGATGGTTTGGGAGGCCTCTCACAGGCCCGAGTGAGGGGATGGGGTTGATCATGGAACGACCCAGAAAAACAGCACCCAGGAGAGGTGGGGCAAAGCTCCGGGTGTTCTAGCAGGAGGAGGGAGGTCGCTGCAGCCAGGGGAGAGGGGAGGGGAGAGGGGAGCAGAGGTGGGGAAGGGGGAAGGCCATGCAGGGCCGCCCTTGGGGCCAGAGCAGGGACTGTCTTTCTCTCTGAGGGAGGTAAGAATAGGGTTTGGAGTGAGGCAATGGTGTGACCTGACTTGGGTTCCAACAGGAGCTGTCTGGCTGAGTGTGGAGGGCTGTGTGGAGTGGGTTGGGAGTCCAGGGTGGAGATCCTGCCCAGGCGGGCGAGCAATGACCAGACAGAGGAGGGAAGACTTGTCGAGTTCTGGGTTCAGTCCACAGGCAGAGCCGATGGAATTTGCTGAGGATTGAATGTTGGGGTTAGAGAGAGAGGAGTTAAGGACAACTCTGGGGTCTGACGCCTGGCCCACTGGGTGGGTGGCAGTGCTGTCTTCTCAGCGGGGAAAGACACCCATGTCTCCCAGTGGGGTGCGCCACTGGGACACCCATGGACAGACTGACAGAGCCCGCATAAAGGCATGAGGGACCCCGCACAGCTGCGCTCATGGAGCAAGGGTCAGATGAAGGCAGGAGAAGGGCCATTTTCGAGGCCCAGGGAGGAACGGGCAGGGAGGTAAGAGGAGAACCAGTGAGAACAGCAAGCGGCCATCAAGAGGCTGGGGAAGACCGTGCTCAAGGAGGGGGAAGTTACCCAGGGGGCAGACACTGCCAAGAGGACCAGCCAGAGAAGGCCGAGCAAACCCAGGCCCACTGTGCCACTTAGGAGGCCGTCAGTGAGACTCCAGCTGGTGGCCAACCCAGCCGTGCCCCCATCACCTTCGGAGCCCACATCTCTTTGGAGCAGCCAGACAGGCTGAACCCTAATTGGCCTGAGTCAGCCACAGGAATTCCTTTCTGGTTCAAATGTGGACATGTGAGCCCATCATTCCATGAGACACCAGGGGACATCCACTGGGACATCTAAGAAAAATTGTTGGCCGGGCACGGTGGCTCACGCCTGTAATCCTAACACTTTTGGGAGGCTGAGGTGGGTGGATCACCTGAAGTCAGGAGTTTGAGACCAGCCTGGCCAACATGGTGAAAACTCATCTCTACTAAAAATACAAAAAATTAGCTGGGCGTGGTGGCCCGCGCCTGTAATCCCAGCTACGTGGGAGGCTGAGGTAGGAGAATCACTTGAACCCAGGAGGAGGAGGTTGCAGTGAGCTGAGATCGTGCCATTGCACTCCAGCCTGGGCAACAGAGCAAGACTCTGTCTCAAAAAAAAAAAAAAAAAGTGAGATCCTGGAGGAGAAAGTCCCCTTTTCTGTCCATCCCTTCCTAGTTAGGATATGATCATGTGGGACGTGATGTCTTGAGCCACAGCAGGCACTGGGGCCCATGAAGAAAGAGAAGTGAAGAGATGCCTACCTAGAGCCCGGGAAGCCCGCCCTGGAACGCTGGAACGGCCCCACATTAGACTTCATGTTACAAGATTTAATTAATATTTTTACTGTTGCAGTCATAGAAGATGGCCTAACTGGGGCAAGAGGAAACATAGGAATGAACCTGAGGCAGGGGAGAAAATGGAGAGAGAAGGGATGAGGGCTGGAAGGGGGTCAGAAACACCCAGGCACGGGGTTCAGATGCACAGCAGGCTCCCTAAGTGTGAGTTGCTGTTTCTGCAAACAGGAGGTGTTCCCTGAGCACCTACTCTCTACCAGGCACATTTCCAAGCCCTGGGTGTCCATCAAGTCCTTTAATCCTCCCAGCAGTGCCAGGGAGGCTTCATCTCCTCCCCACATCTCTGCTTCCCCCGCCCCATGTTCAGATTCTAAAAAACCAAAAGGGCTCCCTCTAACTCATCTTGCCCCCAGAGAGCACTGACTCCCCACGGTGTCCCACTGAGCCCCACTGAGTCCAGTCCACCTCAACTTTCCTGCCTCTGGGAACAGGGTACCCACCCTCTGAGGGCCCCACTTCCCAAAGTTCTTTGTCCTGGCACAGCAGGTGCTAAGTACCTCCCTGGACCTCCATTTCCGCATCTGTAAAAAGCCACTAATCCTAGTTGCACCTCCTAGGCTGGTTGTGAGGACCCAGGAAGGGCCCTTGGCCCAGTGCCTGGCCTGTAGTAGGGCTCCGTAAGCGTGAAATCTGATTATTGCCCCTTATATTTATGGTTATACACAGGGCTGGCCCTGCCTCCTGCTGGAGCCGTGGGTCTGTCCAGGTTGAGGAGCTGAGGTGCTTGGAGCGTCCCCAGGTCCCAAACAGGGAGCTGGAGTAGGAGGCGGGAGCATGAAGTCTCCTGAGCCCCGCCCGCCACCTCGCCCTGCCGCGCCTGCTCAGCAGCCGCCCCACCCTGCCACCTTGGTCTCTGAGAACCCATTGTTCCTACCTGGCCCTGCTCCAGGGTCCTGGCCTTACCACTTCCCTCTAGGATCCCCCGCCACCCCCAGGAATTGGGCCTCCCCATGGGGTCCCAAATTGGGTGCCAGATGTGGCAGCTGTCCAGCAATGGGAACAGGAGCTGGAACCCCAGTTCTGCCACATCCCAGCTGTGTGACCTTGGGCGCTTCCCCTCTCTGAGCCTCAGCTTCCTCGTTGGTTAAATGGGGTGACGGGACCTCACAGGGCTGTCATGAGGGTTTTGTGAGCTCAAGATGGCAGAGTGCCCAGCATGTAGTAGGGCTCAGGAACATTCATCCTAATTTCTCTGCTCCTCACGGGCCTAGAGGAAGAGCCAGGAACACAGAGGCAGTGGCCAGAGTGGGTAGAGCACTGGAAGGGGAGTCTAAGTCCAGGGTGTTGGCTCTGACCCTGCTGTGTGACCTCGGGCAGGCTGTGGGTATCTCTGGGCCCCAGAATGAGGGAAAGAAGTAGCTGGGATCCTCCTTCCTCCCCAGGAAGCAAAGCAGAGGGGTGGTGCCAAGTCTTCTTTTCATTTTTTTCATTTTCAGCACAAAGGGCTCAAATGGAAAGCAGCTGCAGAGACAGAGAATCCGATTGTGAAGGCACCCGAGACTCCAGGCAGGCGGAAGAGGCAGCGACTTGGGTGCCGGGCTGGGTAACAGAGGCCAGGATATCGACCAGACACTCCAACAAGCAGGGGACAGCTTGTGGGGGCGGGGGGCGGTCTCCCACCCCTCTTCAGGTGCTGGCCTAAGAGACAGGGACCCCGCCTCGGGCATCTCCTGCTCAACCTCAGTTTCTGTGTCCAGACATGGGCAGGCCATTCTGACTCTCTTAGCCTTGGTTTCCATCTGCAAAATGTGTCCAGTAGTGGCACCTTCCTTCTAGGGAGGGGTTGGTGTGTGGCTAAGGTCTCAGGGCAGGCTCCTCAGTCAAACAGGCTTGGCTTTGATCCTGCCTCTGCCTCTCACTAACTGTGTGACCTGGTGTAAGCCACCTCCCCTCTCTGTGCCTTGCTTTTCCCATCTGTGAAATGGAAACAATAATAGAACTAACTTGCTGGGGAGATGAACTGAGAAGACTCAGCCTGGCGCCTGGAGCAGAGTAAAGACTAATGATTATTGTTGACTTTCTTTTTGGAGGCAGAGTCTCACTCTGTTGCCCAGCCTGGAGTGCAGTGGCAGTGGCGCGATCTCGGCTCACTACAAGCTCCACCTCCCAGGTTCAATCATTGACCCTCCAGCCTCAGCCTCCCGAGAGGCTGGGACTATAGGCTCGCACCACCACGCCCAGCTAATTTTTTGTATTTTTAGTAGAGACGGGGTTTCACCATGTTGACCAGGCTGGTCTTGAACTCTTGGCCTCAAGTGATCTGCCTGCCTTAGCCTCCCAAAGTGCTGGGATTCCAGGTGTGAGCCACCGCGTCCGGGCATCTTTCTTATTATTATTATCCCAGGAGCTCCATCTGCTAAGTCCCCAGCCTCAGAAAGCCTCCCTTCCCCTGAGTGCTGGTTCATCTCAACAATTTCCTCACATATTTCCTGAGCAGCAACTATGCCAGTCTTGGCAAAGCCAAGGTTCTATCTAGGAGAAGAAAGACGTTAAAAGAAGGACCCGTGTGTGAAGGGCTTGGTGAGTAGCAGAGGCTCAGTGACACTGTTCATCAGCACCTGCCTCCTCAGCTGCTCTGTGCTGGACTCTTTCTGGGCTCTGGGGACACAGTCTTCAAGGGAGTCCCAGTCAGAGGGTCTGGGTGGGGGTGAGAAGCTGGTGTGTGGATGAGGCAGTTTCTCACACTGTGGCAAGGTCTGTGATGGAGGAAGTCCAGGTGACTTTGGGAGCCAGAGGAGGTCAGGATGGGCTTCCTGGAGGAAGTGGTTAGGAATGAAAATAACATCTATTCAGCATTATTATTATGATGTGTCAGGCACTGTTCTCTCCTCAACACCCCGCTCCAGAAGGTTTTCTTCTCACACACCCACTCTACAGGTGAGTCTGGGATCACAGAGGCCCAGTAGGGTGCCAGAGGTCACGTAGCCAAGACATGGCACAGCTGAGATGAAACCCCGCCGTGGGACACTGACCCACCCCCTGCCCCCCGACAGCGCTCTCCAGCCTCCAGGCCTTTGCTCCAGCTCTTCCTTCTGCCCAGACATTCCAGACCCTGCACCGTCTCATCCCCACTCTGCTGGAGGAATGAAGAGAACAGCCCTTGGAGGCCACAAAGTGTCTTCAAGCCTCAGTTTTCCCATCTATGAAATGGGGATAGCATGGGGCTTTCCTCTCGGGCTGCAGAAAGGATCGAGAAAAGGCTTATTATTCACCTAGGGCCTAGCCTTTGGGAACCAGTCCCGAAGGACAGCTGTTATTATTGCTAATGTTGTTCCTATCACAGTGACAGTGTGTCCCATTAGGCCTACAAACCCCTATACCTCAGTTTTTCCTGTAATGAAACCTGCCTGCTGAGGCCTCGGTGAGGGCTCATTTAATTATAATCTTTAGGGAAAAGAAAATATACCCCCCAAGCTGCCTGTGTGGCTGCAGCCCATGGGGGTAACCTGATGCCCCTCGCCTGACCTGGCCCCCAGGTCTTTGTGTGAGTCCTGCCCAGATTGCTGTATTTGTCCAAACCCAAAGCCAAGGCTGGCATGAGCTCAATGCTCCGCATTGTGCCAGAGCCAGGCCCCCAGGCCTCATCCTTCCTCCCACTGGGGATCCAGCCCCCGGGAGGTGTCACACGGGAAATTGGAAACCCAGCAGGGCCCACTGGGGTGGCCTCCTGGGTGCCAGGCCCTAGGCTCACGCTCCTTGCATGTTGCCTCATCAATCCTTCACGACCTCACTGTGCAGAAAGGCACATACTGTGCCCATTTTCCAGATGGAGAGAATGAGGCCTGGGGAGCCAAATTGTTGCTACAGTTCATGCCGGTGGAAGTGGCAGAGCTCAGGTCAGGCTGAAGGAGGACCTGTCCCCAGGAGGGGGGCCTGGGAACCCTGGATCTTCAGCTGGAGCCAGGCATCTTGGGGAGTAGAGATGAAGGAAAGCCGAACCATGTGGCAGGGGGCACCATGGCTAAGGATTCCACCCTGAGTTCAAGTCCAGCTCTGCCACACGCCCTGCACAGAAACCTACTCCTCTCTGAACTTTGCTTTCCTGAACGAAAAAAATGAGGGAGCAGCTGAGCACAGCAGCTCACGCCTGTAATCCCAGCACTTTGGGAGGCCGAGGTGGGAAGATCACTTGAGGTCAGGAGTTTGAGACCAGCCTGACCAACATGGTGAAACGCTGTCTCTGCTAAAAAGACAAAATTAGCCAGGCGTGGTGGCAGGCACCTGTAATCGCAGCTACTCAGGAGACTGAGGCAGGAGAATCACTTGAACCTGGAAGGCGGAGGTTGCAGTGAGCCCAGATCGCGCCACTGCACTCCAGCATGGGCAACAGAGCGGGACTCCATCTAAAAATAAATAAATAAATAAAAAGTAACAATAACAATAAATAAATAAGGGAACAATAGCTTTTCCTCAGGGGCTGGGAGAGGACTCAGGCCATAAGGTAGGTGAAACACTTAGCAGGTAGTAAGTGCTCAATCTACAGGAGCTTAAAAACCCAACCGCACCCGCCGTGGGGGAGAATCTGTCTCCTGCCTGCAGGTCTGAGATTCCAAAACACTGAGGAAATTTGGCTCCAATGGGACCTGGTATTTGAGGAGGGAGTTAAAAAGGAGAGGTGGGGGAGCAGTTTTTGGAGATCACTCTCTCCTAGGAGTTCCCTCCCCTCTTCCCAACTTCAGTTTCTCCAACTGACCAGGCTCCTGCCCAGCCCCTCCTGGAGACACTAGTTTTGGGGCTGATTTTGTTGCTTGCTGTTTTTTTCACATCTACACATACAATCACTCAGTCTAGTGTGTCTCACATGCCCGCATGGAGCCATTGTGTGTGCACTGTTGTGGTTTTTCATTTTCACTTTTCTGCAAAAGCCTTCTTTTTTTCCCTTGTTGACCATTGAGAACGGATTCTTACATATTTTTCTATAAGAATGAAAATCCCATACAGACTGTCTGCCTGGACAAAGGGTTTCTTTATCTGTCATTCCTTTTACAAATCAGAATCACATTGGGCATCCTTTTCTGCATCTTATATTTTTTACTCAAGAATACCCACACAAGGCCAGGTGCGGTGGCTCACACCTGTAATCCCAGCATTTTGGGAGGCTAAGGCGGGTGAATCACTTGTGGCCAGAAGCTTGAGACCAGCCTGGCCAACATGGTGAAACCCAGTCCTGTACCAAAAATACAAAAATTAGCTGGGCACGGTGTTGCGCGTCTGTAATCCCAGCTATTCAGGAGGCTGAGGCACAAAAATCGCTTGAACCCGGGAGGCAGAGGTTGCAGCGAGCCGAGATCATGCCACTGCACTCCAGCCTGGGTGACAGAGCAAGACAGTCTCTCAAAAAAAAAAAAAAAAAAAATATATATATATATATACACACATATATATACACACACACACGAAACAAGTCCTTGTATACCAATTACCATAGCAGCACTAGACACAGTAGCCAAAAGGTGGAAACAACCCAACTGTCCATCAGTCGATGAATGGATATGCAAAATGTGATCTAACCATACAACAGTATTTGATCATTTTTTAAAAATGAAGTACTGGTGGGGCGCAGTGGCTCACATCTGTAATCCCAGTACTTTGGGAGGTCAGGGCAGGTGATCACCTGAGGTCAGGAGTTCGAGACCAGCCTGGCCAACATGGTGAAACCCCATCTCTACTAAAAATACAAAAATTAGCTAGACGTGGTGGCACATGCCTGTAATCCCAGCTACTCGGGAGGCTGAAGCAGGAGAATCACTTGAACCCGCGAGATGGAGGTTGCAGTGGGCTGAGATCATGCCACTGCCCTCCAGCCTGGGCAACAGAGTGAGACTCCATCTCAAAAAAATTAAAATTAAAAATTAAAAAAAATGAAGTACTGATGCATGCCACAACATGGAAGAACCTCAAAAACATTAGGCTAATTGAAAGAAGTTAGACACAAAAGGTCATATATTGTATGATACTGTTTATATGAAATCTCCAGTATAGATAAACCCATGGAGACAGAAAGAAGACTGACGGTTGCCAGGAACTAGGGGGAGGCAGGAATGAGGAGTGACTGTTTAATGGGTACATGGTCTCTTTTGGGTGATTGAAAATGTTTTGGGACCTAGCACAGTGGTTCATGCCTGTAATCCCAGCACTTTGGGAGGCGGAGGCAGGCAGATCACTTGAGCCCAGGAGTTTGAGACCAGCCTGGGCAACATGACAAAACCCCATCTCTACAAAAAATACAAAAAATTAGCTGGGTGTGGCGGCATGTGCCTTTAGTCCCAGCTATCTAGGAGGCTGAGGTGGGAGGATCACCTGAGCCTGAGGAGGTTGAGGCTGCCCTAAGCTGAGATCACACCACTGTACTCCAGCCTGGGCAACAGAATGAGACTGGAAAATAAAAAAGAAGGGAAGTGAAGGGGAGGAGAGGAGAGATGAGGGGAGGGGAGGGGACAAAATGTTTTGGAACTAGATAGAGGTGATGGTTGTACTACATTATGAATGAACTAAATGCCACTGAATTGTTCACTTTAAAATGGCTAGTTAATGGTTCATTTAAATGGTTACTTTTATGTTATGTGAACTTTTCCTCAATTTAAAAACATACACATGTATCTTCCACCTCCTGTTTACAACAAGGGTGGAATATTACATACACTAATTTCCCTTGAATTTTTTCATTAAAAATAAAATCTAGAGGGAAAAAAATGCTTGTGTAACAAATAATACTTAAAAGCAAACAAACAAAATAGAAGAGTCCTGGGAGGGCTACGGGTCACACTTTTCAATGGCCAGGTAACAACACCAGGGTGTGGCCAGGCCTAAGCAGTGTCACCCATCTCCCCGAAATCGGAGTGACGAGTTCTCATTTTGGCTCTTTTTTTCCTCTAGACCGTGTAGGCAATAGACACTTTACACACAAGAGTTTACTCAGCTCTTACCCCAACCCCTTGTTTCCCCCATTTTTCCAATGAGAAAACTGAGGCTCTAAGAGGAGAAAGTCAGGCAGTGAATGAGCCAGAACTAGAACCCAAGCCCATCTGAGCCCACAGCCACACAGGCCTCGCTCACTCCTTCCTTGGGACACAGTAAGGAAGAGGAGCAACAATGGCACCTGCCCGTGGAGAACTGACATTCTAGTCTGAGAGACAGACAAAAAACAAGATGAATCCATAAACTCTGTGGCCTATTCCCAGAGGCTGGGGTTATAGGGAGAAATAAAGGAGGGAAGCAGGGGAAAGGATGGTGGGGAGGCTGGAATTTTAAGAAGCACTGTCAGGGAAGGCCTCACTAGGAAGGTGATGTCTGGGCTTGAAGGAGGTGAGGGAGTGAACAGGTGGCTTTCGTCCATTTGGTGGGACAGCAAGCACGAAGACCTGGGGACAGGGAGCTGCTGGGAGCTGGGGGCTGCTGGGGCATGAAGGGGAAGAGGCCAGGCCAGGCCACCGAGGGCATGGAGGCCGGCTGAGGGGCTGGGCTTTATTCAGAGAGTAACGGGGAGCCATGGAAGAGTTTGGAGCACGGCCGTTGGAGGTCAGATTTAGATGATGAAAAGCTCCCTCTGGCTTCCCCAGGAGAAGGTGGCGATGGAGCTGGGGTGGGAGAGGTGAGTGTGTCGACCGTGGCTCAGGCAGGTGCTGGCACAGAAGTGGAGAGAAGTTGTCTGATGCCGGGCAGCTGGGGTAGGGGGTGGGGAGAGGACTTGGCCACCTCCCCACCACCTAGGCACCCCTGAATTTAGTCCCCCTTGGAGGAGGCCAGGCCCCAACCGCCCCAAAGAAAGTGCTAAGAGGGGAAGCCGAGCTCTGCTGACTCATGGGCCTGGACCTCTCAACTTCCCTCCTGGGGAGCCTTAAGCCCAGAAGATGGGGTGGGGAGCCCTGTGGGGACTGAGAGCAAATAAATAACTATAACTGTGGTAAGGGATAGAAAGTGGTTAACGAGGTGACCTGACTTGGGGGGGTGTCATCAGGGAGGGCTTCCTGGAAGAGGGGATGTTTGAGCCCAAATCAGAAGAATAAGAAGGCCCCAGTTTAACCAGGCCAAAGATAGAAGGAAGAGCATCCCAGACAGAAGGAACAGCACCTGCAAAGGCCCTGTGGCTGGAGGCAGCCTAACGAGTTCAAGTTTCTGAAAGGAGGCCTGGCTGGGCAGAAAGAGACCGCTGTGTGCTGAGCCCAGGACAGACAGCAGCCATGCCCCAGCCAGGGAACATGCCCAGCCCAGGTCAGCACATGGTCAGCTCCTGGCACAGCCTGCTTCTGCTGCCGTGGAGGTTTTGTTGGTGAGGTTCCCCACCCATAAACTTCTCCAAGCTTCACCATGAGCCAGTGAGATAATAAATGTACTTAGAATAGAAATCAAGGAAGTACCAGAAACTGTTATTCTCTTTGGCTAGACAACGAAATCAGAGCTCAGAGAGCAGAATGGTTCTCAACTTTTCGTGTCATGCCACAAGTAAGAAGGTCAAGAAGAGCTTCCACTCCCAGCACCGGCCCCTCACAGGACTGGCCATGGGCTAGCCTTTGTGACAACTGGATAGGGCCCCTGGATGGGGCAGATGGAGGACGAGAGGCAGAAAAACGCTCCACAGCAGAAGCTGGCTGGGTGCCCATGGAGGCAGGGACAGAAGATGACAGCAAGGAGGAGAGGCATATGGATGACCGAGACAGAGAAACGAGAGATACAGAGAGGGACAGTGGGGAGAGAGGAAGAGACAAAACAGTGGAGAGAGAGAGAGAGGAGAGGAGAAGGGGAGAGGATGGGAGGAGAGAGTAGAGGAAGAAAGGAGGAGGGGGACAGGGAAGGAAGCTGTGGGGAGAGGAGAGAAGAGGCAGAGAAAAGAGAGAGACAGAAACAGAGACAGACAACACACAGAGAGACAATGAGAAGGAGGTGAACAAGAGAGAGACTGTGACAGAGAGAGAAAAAGACAGAGACAGACTCAAAAAGAGAGACACACACACAGCCGACCAGGATGGGGCAGATGGGTCTGCAGCCTTCCAGACTCACCCAGCCTCACTGCCTCCCAGTCTCCAATTCTTCAAGCCTGGGATTCTAAGAACTTTGCAATGTTTTCAAGGTCTGATTTTAAAACGCTGAGGCTCCGTCATTCAGCAAGCACAAAAAGAATGCCTACTGCATATTGTGCACCAATACTGTTCCAGGCAGCCAACACTGTTCTGGGCACTGGGGCACCACAGTGCACCCAGATCCAGCCAACCTTTCTAGGGCTGACACCGCAGAACACTGCCCACGGACACGTGAAAAGGGCTTGGAGGCTGGCATCAAGAAGCCCCACTCCTGGGGTTGGAGGGGGTTAGGGAGTGCAGGGCAGGCTGCCCCGCTGACCCCAAGAGGAGGGGCGGAGGTCTCTGGGGTGGGAGGGGTCCAGTAGGGTCCAAAAGCTCGAGCAGGAGCCTGTCATGGAGCAGGGAGGCCAGTGTGGCTGGGCAAGGGGACAGAGGGCAAGGCAGTGAGTGGGGGAGGTGAGCTCAAAGAGGAGATAGGAGCCAACACGCAGGGCCTCGTAGGACCTCGCAGGGCCTCTGAGTGGGGTGGGATCCCTGGGAGGGCTCTGAGCAGGGATGGGACAGGGTCTGAGTTGGCTCTGGCAGGGTCCTCTGGCTGCACGTGAGGAACAGCCAGGGTGGCCCAGGGCAGAAGCAGGGGCCCCAGGCAGGAGGTGACTGCAATGGCGCAGGCAGGATGATGGGGCTAGACCAGGCAGCATCCAGGAAGGTGGGGGCACAGGAAGGAGCCTGAAGCTCTGGGGACAAGCGAGAAGACTTCAGATGGGCCTAGGGCCCTATTTCTAGGACTCCCATTCTCAAGAGTTCCATGAACCTCTTTTCTGACACAATGAGCCACACCCCACCCTGGCCTCGCTATCATAAGCTTCAGCAAGCTCGGCTCAGCAAGTTCTCAGTGGCCCCGAAACAAGGCTCCCCATGCTTGGATGCTTCTTTCCACCAAAGGGGCAGAAGATGGAAAAGAAAAGAGGAGATGAGGGGAGCGAAGGGGAAGAGGCAACAGCACCCTTCTTTGGCAAGACACACACACAGACACACACACAGACACACACAGACACACACACACATACACACACACACACACACACAAACACACACACACACACAAACACACACATACACACACACACACACACACACACACACACATACACATCCCACGCACTCACCTTCCAGAAACCCTCAGAATGATGGGGCAGAGGAAAGGCCCTCCCGAGTGAGAAAGGGCCCAGGAGCCCATTGCCTCTTTAGGAAACGTTGGAAGTAAGTGATTCATTCCTGCCAGAAATGAGAAGAAATGGTAAGAATAGCCATCGCCGCTCCTGTGTGCCAATGGCATGCCCACCGCTTCCCAGATATTATTTCTATTTTTATGAATTGTCCTTGTGTATCTGATGACAAAATTAAGAGACTCATTGTTTTTAAAAAAAAAAATGAGACAGAGAGAGAAAGCAGAGGAGGGGGAAGAGAATGACAGGGAGGAGAGGAATTCTAACATCACGGAAATACGTAACTCACACCCCTCCACTCACGCTCTGCCCCCAAACACTCCAGGCCCGCACCTGCCTCAGGGCCTTTGCACTGGTTCCCTCTTCGTGGAATGTTCTTATCCTGGAGCCAGCCACACGGCCCCCTCCCTGCTCATAGAGAGATCTTCCTGACCAAGCAGCTGCCCCCGCCACATCTGTGATTTTTCTTCCCAGCACTTAGTGCTACCTCACATTATAATTGGTTTATGGTCTGTCTGCCACCAGTAGAACATCAGCCCCAGGACAGCAGAGATTTTTGTCTGTTTAGTTCAGTGCTGTTTCCTTGATGTTCTGAACAACTCCTGGCACACAGTCGGTATTCAGTGAGCATCTGAATGAAAGAGTGAATGAATGCATGTGTGGATGAAATGGCTCTCTGCTCAGGCAGATCAGGAAGAGGGGTTTTCTGAGGGGAACAACTGGGTCCTCCATGTGCCCAGCACACAGTAGGCATTTGTGGAATGGCAGATGGATGGACGGACAGACTGACTGGGGAATGATAGGGCCATGACCAAAGCAAGAAAGCAAAAAGGAAAACAAGAAAAGGAAATATCATTAATCCAGGGTTCTGAGTGCCTGGCCTGTGCTAAGCCCGCTCCACGTATTAGTTCATTTCTTCTTCCCAACAACCCCATGAAGGAGGTTTTGTTTTAAGCCCTGGTTCCAAATGGGGAAGTTGAGGCTGCACAAGAAGCATTTTTTTGCCAGGTCCCATGGCCAGGAAGGGGCAAATCGGGCCTGCCTGCCTCCGAAGCCAGTGCTCCAAGAAGGCTGTGGCTGGTGCACCCAGGCTGTGTGCCAGGCGCAGGGCTGGGCTCACCAGAAGGAACGAGGGCCAGGGGATGCCAGGCTTTCCACATTTGTAAGAGAGGCTGTGTGTTCACATTTTTAGGTGAAATCTCTTGCTTTTCAATGCTGGGAGTCAAATCAAAAGTTTAGAAAACATGATACAGGCCTAAAACGCACATCTGAGGGCTGCTAGTGTGAGAACTTTGGTCCAGGATTGAGATTTATTTCGGGGAACAAGGATATTATTGAGAGTGGGGTAGACAGATAAGGCTTCCTGGAGGAGGTGGAAGAGGCTGGGCCTTGGGTTTGAAAGGAGGGGGCCTTATGTGAGGAGAAGCAGGAGGGGCCTTTGGTTGGGTCACCCAGAGGCCATTCTTGAGGTCAGGGTAGGCCTCCTTCAAGAAGCCCAGGCAGAAGAAGCACAGCAGGTCAGACCAGATTCACATTGGGAACACCTAGGGGGCAGAGTACCAAGGCCGTTCTCGCACCCCCCACTTCCTCCCCTTACACATCCTGTCCCTCCCTCATTGACCCTCCGGGGATCTGAGCTGCCTGGGACATTTTCCCCAGAAGACCCTGCTTCCTTGTGAATTTCCCATGGGGGCTAGCTGGAGGGAGGGTCTGACGGTGAGTCAACATGGCAGCTGGACGGACTGGGAACAGCATAAGAGCTCTTTCATCCACTGGCCATTAGCAACAACACAGCCTCAGGCAGAAAACTTTGAGAATTAAAACACAAATTTACCGGCTTCCAGGGAAATCAGAACATCGAAGCAAAATATTGTGATTATAATACTACATCAACCAGTCAACCATACGGTGACCTTTTTCTCTTAGCTGTATATGAATTGTATTTAATGCAAAATATAGATACATTTTCATGTTTGACACGATTGAGCCTGGGTTTGAATTCTGCTTCACCGCTTATTAGAAGAGAAACTTTGGGCAAGATATATAGCTTATCTGTGTCTGCATTTCCTTATCTGTAAAATGGGGATGAACGGAGAACCAGTGTCTAGAGCTGTCATGCGGTCCCAAGGAGATAATGTGTGGTGAGCACTTAGAAAGTACTTGTCAGATAATAAGTGTTCAGGTAGTAATAAATAAGGTTATGAATTTAGTGTCACACCACTATTTCAAATCTTATCATAGGATAGGCATAGTGGCTCACACTTGTAATTCCAGGACTTTGGGAGGCCAAGGCAGAAGGATCACTTGAGGCAAAGAGTTAGAGACCAGCCTGGGCGACATAGTGAGACTCCATCTCTACAAAAATATTGTAAAATTAGCCAGATGTGGTGGTGCTTGCCTGTAGTACTAGCTATTCAGGAAACTGAGGTGGGATGATTGCTTGAGCCGAGGAGTTGGAGGCTGCGGCGAGCTCTGATCATGCCACTGCACTCCAGCCTGAGTAAGAAAGCAAGACCCTATATCTAAAGAAAAAATTAATTAAATTCATCACATATAATGGATTCTGGAGACATCAATATAAACTCATGTTTAGCTAAACATGAATAAAACTAGTTACACATGGAAATATTGATAACTGTGTGTATATACACACGTTCGTATACACACAGATATTTCTTTGCTCTGTCAGCTGAAAAGGCCTAAAAGAAATGATACCCCAGCAGCCATGAGCACGCCTGGCACCCAGATCTTGGTTTCTAATACTGTTCTCTAATAAAAAGAACCAGGACTCTTTGGAGAAATGGCTGATTCTAAGACTGCAGCAGGAAATATACAAGTTGAATGTGGAACAACTTATAGTGCCAGAAAATATGAAAGGACTTCAAGAAAACTCCACTGATGGAGTCTGTGGAAGTGGGCAGGAGCCAACTGAAAGAGCTCCCAATGGCCAAAGTTAGCAGAATTTGAGCAAGAAAATAAATAAAGCAACCTTGGATTGTAACCCAAAGTATAAATAAAGTAAATATCCATGAGTCTGTACTGATATAAATAAAATATTGAATAAATGGATAAGAATGAAGAGGTGAATCTCTCATGCAGAAAAGTTCCAAATAATTTACACAGATGCTCCAGTGGAAAGGAGGGGAGATAACTCCTCACACCTCAGGTGTAGGCTGCACACAGCAGCTTCTTGCCAAAGAGTACAGTGTGGAAAAAGGAAAAAAGAGAAACTTGATGATGGAGAAACCACAAATACTACTCAGGCTAGGTGATCAATGTCAACAGCAACAGTCAGAAGTCACATTAACAGTATGTACCCTTGATATGCTGTGATAAAAATGACATTTTACCTCTGAGATCTTCTTCCCCCAAACCTATAACCCTAATGTGGTCATACAAAAAAACATCAAATTCCAATAGAGGGGCATCCTACAAAATACCTGACCAGAACTCCTCAAAACTGTCAAGGTCATCAAAAACAAGGGAAGTCTGAGAAATTGTTATGACAAGAGAAGCCTAAAGGGACATGACAATTAAATGTCACGTGATACCCTGGATGGAATCCAGGGACAGAAGAAGGACATTAGGGAAAAAGTAAGGCAGTCAGAATAAGCTACGGACTCTAGCTCGTGACAATGTATCAACGTTGGTGCATTAATTATAACATAAAGGTGGGGTGCAGTGGCTCATGCCTGTCATCCCAGCACTTGGGATCCCTTGAAGCCAGGAGTTTGAGACCAGCCTGGACAACATAGCAAGACCCTGTCTTTACAAAAAAAAAAAAAAAAAATACAAAAGTTAGCTGAGCATGGTGGCCCATGCCTGTAGTTTCAGCTACTTGGGAGGCTAAGATGGGAGGATTACTCGAGCCCAGGAGTTCAAGGCAACAGAGGAAGACCCTGCCTCAAAAGACTTAAAATTTAAAAATTGTAACAAAATACCAAATTAATGTGAGATATGAATAATAGGAGAAACTGATCATAAGGTACAATCTTTTCAGTTTTTCTGTACATTTAAAACTTCTCTTAAAAATAAAGTCTATCGGCCGAGCACAGTGGCTCACGCCTGTAATCCCAGCACTTTGGGAGGCTGAGGCGGGTGGATCACTTGAGGTCAGGAGTTCGAGACCAGCCTGGCCAAAATGGTGAAACCCCATCTCTACTAATAATACAAAAATTAGCCGGGCGTGGTGGCTTGTGCCTGTAATCCCAGCTACTTGGGAGGCTGAGGCGGGAGAACCACTTGACCCTGGGAGGCAGAGGTTGCAGTGAGTTGAGATTGCGCCACTGCACTCCAGCCTGGATGACAGAGTGAGACTCCATCTCAAAAGAAAAAATAAATGAATAAAGTCTATCTTGGTTGGGGGCAGTGGCTCACGCCTGTAATCCCAACAGTTTGGAAGGCTGAGGCAGGTAGATCACCTGAGGTCAGGAGTTTGAGACCAGTCTGGCCAACATGGCAAAACCCCGTCTCTACTAAAAACACAAAAATTAGCCAGGCATGGTGGCACTGCGCCTATAGTCCTAACTACTTGAGAGGCTGAGGCAGGAGAATTGCTCAAACCCAGGAGGCGGAGGTTACAGTGAGCTAAGATCACACCACCATACTCCAGCCTGGGAAAGAGAGAGAGACTCTGTCTCAAAAAATATATAAATAAATAAATAAATAAAAGTCTATCTTAACAACTGGATTTTTTTTTCCAGTGAGTATGTTTTTCCCACACTCTCATAATTCACAGAATGACTTTTTCACACCTGGTTGGAACATCTTCCACATTGGGTCTGTCATTCCGCCAGTCATTCTGTGGGTCCTGATCTCAGGTTTCCAGACCACGGCGGTTTCATTGCTGAGTTGATGGGACATGGTCCTTTGTGAAACCCGTTCTGTGGTGGAATTGTGTCTTGAGCCAATGGACCCGTTCCGCTCACACCGGAGTGGTCGTTTGGCTAATTCATCCTGTAGACACCTATTGTTTACATCAACATCCAGCAATGGCCATTGTCGGGTTAAAGCGTCAGGCATCATTATTCAATGTGGGTTACATTCCTTTCTTCCCTTCATCTTTTCCAGTTCTGTCACCTCGAGCAGCATCCCTGGGCCCTGGTCTCCAAGTCCCGATCCTGTCTGAAAAATGGCCTGAAGGCCTAGCACAGGGCAGCCTCTACCTCAAAGCACCATCCGGATAAACATCCCAGCGGTGCCTCAGATAAGAAGCCCTATGGTAGGGTCCACCCGAAACCCCTGGACCCCATGTCTCCTTCCTGGCCCCAAGGACAGCTGACACTGTCCGGAAGGAAAGGGCAAAGGGGAAGCACATGGCAAGACACTCATTTCTCAGAAAGTCTGGGTTAGGAGTCAGGGGACCTGGGTTCAAGTCCCACATCTGCCTCTGACTCACAGTGTCACCTTTGGCCACTCACTTCCCCTTGTCTGGACCTCAGTTTCCTCATTTGGGAGTCAGTGAGGTGGACCAGCTGATCTCCCAAGCCTTCCCCAATTGGCATTGCACTGTTGAAATCAGGACTGGTGATATCATGCCCCCTCCCCAGCTCCCCTCGCTCTCACAACCAGCGCTGAAGTCAGAGACTGTGACTGCCTTTGCAACTAACAAACTCGCATTTGTGTGTAACGCTGTGAATTTACATTCAACAAATGGCAAAGGCCTGTTACCTTTGTATTTCTTTCTAAAACGAAAGTCGTAGCCTGGCACAGTGGTTCACATCTGTCATCCCAGCACTTGAGGCTAAAGTGGGAGGATCGCTTGAGCCCAGGAGTTCGAGACCAGCCTGGGCAATGTAGTGAGACCCCCATCTCCACAAAAAATAAACAAAACTAGCCACAGAGAAGTTGTGTGTGCAGGTGCTTTTCTTTAAGTTTCCTGATCCAAAGTGCCTAAGTTCTGGGCTGGAAATGAATCACAGTGAGTTTGCATTTTGTGTCTTGTAGTCATTCATAACTTTGGTCTTTGTTCATAATAATTACCCTTGGAATGAAATTCAAATTCCTCACTCCTGCCTTCGAAGCCCCGCAGGGTCCATTCCCTCCCCTTCTCTCCAGCCCTCTCCCTTTCACTCTCCCTGCTCCAGCCACAGTGGCCTCCCTACTGTTCTTTGACCCACCTAGCTTGTTCCCACCTCAGGGCCCTCACCTTTACCACTCATCCACCCCCAGCACCCTTCTTTTAGGTCATGCCTGCTTCTTGGAGGCCCTCCCTGGCTGTCCTGCTGGTCACCCCGCATCCCAGCTCTCTGCTTCATTTCCTTCACCACAATCTCAAATGATGCTGTTTACTCATTCAATGCCCATCTCTCCCACCAGACTGTCAGCTCTGGGAAGGCAGGGATTCCATCTGCTTTGTTCTGTGATGTGATCCCAACACTCCCCCCAGGGCCTGACACATAGTAGGGTCTCAATAAATACAGGTTAAATCAATGATGGGGCCAAGCACACTGGCTCATGCCTGTAATCCCAGCACTTTGGGAGGCCAAGGAGGGTGGATCGCTTGAGCCCAGGAGTTCGCTTGAGCCCAGGAGTATTTTTTGTCGAGAAGGGATTTCGTATGCGAAAAATTAGCCAGGTGTGTTGGCACACGCCTGTAATCCCAGCTACTCGGGAGGCTAAGGGTGGGAGGACTGCTTGAGCCTGGGAGTTCGAGGCTGCAATGAGCCGTGATCACGCCACTACACTCCAGCCTGGATGACAGAGCAAGACCCTGTCTCAAATATATAAATAACAAAGTGAGTGGATGAATGAATGAAATTGTGACCGTAGTCTGCAGCTAGACAGCTGGCATTTGTTGAGCACCTACTGTATGCCAGGCACTATGCTGTTGTTTCGTCCCTGCGGCAGGTGGGTTGATGCTCTTCATTTTGCACATGAGAAGACCAAGGCTCCCAGGCCTCAGAGCCCCAGAGTGTGGAGCTGGCCTTGAATCCAGCCTGGGGACGCTGCTGTTGGGCTCCTTCCACCCTACTAAGTCCCCCAGTAAGAGAGTCACGGGGAGGGGAGCTGAGTGCAGCTTGCCCCTCATGCACACAGGCACCCCTTGTCTAAGGCAGAACTTTCTAGACACCTCTCTGTCCCACCGCCTGGTGGAGCCCCTGTGGCCAGCATGGGAGTTGAGTGCCCAGGCAGCCTGGCCTTATGCCAGTCAGTGCCAGGAACCAGCCTGGGGAGCAGAGTCCGGGCCAGCCCGGTGGTGAGTGACACAGGCCACTTGCCCCAAGGGGGCTCCCAATGTCCACTGCGGCATGGGGAAGACCAGCGCACTGAACTCTCTCCTCAAACCTCCAGGGCAGGTCCCCGGGCCCCATGCAGAAGAGGGGCCAGGATAGCTAAACCAGGCTCGAGCCTACCCAGGCTGCAATTTATGCCCCCGTTTCCTAGATCTGAACACTGAGGCCCAGGGAAGTGCGGTATCTCAGCAAGCCTAAGAAGTAGAGTGGGATTTAAACCAGGAAGGCACTCACGGTTGTTTATGCACACATGTGCACGTGGGCATGTGTGGGCGGCTGTGTTCCCAGTGCCATCTGCACCAGTGGTGTGTCCTCATTGGCTCACATCAGCCTCGTGTACACAGCAAGTGTGTCCACGTGCACGTCTCCCACCTCTGTACCTGTGCTTGTGAACCCATAATACCCCGCCCCCACTGTGTCAGGCTTGACTCAGCTGAGACTCAGTTTCCCCATCTGCTCAGTGGCCCCAGAGGCTGTTGTCTGCTGGGGATAGGGGTCTGGGCCCCTGCGTCCCTCTCAGCCCTGGGCAGAGCAGCCTAAGAGAGCCAGGAAAGGCACCATGCCAGTTTGGGCCAGGCAAGAAGGGGGACAGAGGGCGGGAGCCAGCACAGGGTCTGTCTGGGAGTCCAGGGGCTCAGGCCCATGCCCACCTTCCCCTTGGGGTAGAGCTAGCCCCCAGGGCCCTGGCCTAGTCCTTCATGTCTCATGCTGTCAGCCTGGTGAAGGGAATATCACTCCCTGTAGGCCAGGCCCAGGGCTGGGCGATGCTGGGACACAGAGCTGACTCCAGTACCCAGGACCTGCCCTCGAGAGGTGCCCAGCGTAGGCAGGGAGGTGAGAAGGTAAACCAGTCACCAAAAGGCAGCCTGTAGTCCTGAGTGTGGATTTTCCTTTGAACACTTGTTAGCTGTGCATCCTTGGGCAAGTCTCTTAACCTCTCTGAGCCTTTATCTCCTCCCCAGGAGAAAACTATGCTCCCCACTCAGGGTTGGGTGAGATCCCAGCACAGTGCCTGGCACAGGTGGTGCTGCTGAGTCACATGGAGGCTTCCCTTATTTAACGTCTGCTCTGGGAAGCAGGAGGAGAGAAAAGACTAGGGGGAGGACAGATTCCCTCTGGGGCTGGGGAAGCCCCAGGTTCACCTCCCACCTCCAGAGGAGGTGCCACCCAGCCAGACCTGGACCAGTGAGGGCAAGGTTGGCATAGAGAAGCCAGAAGCGGGAGGGCAGTCCAGGCGGACGGCACAGCCCAGGCAAATGACAGTCATGTCTCTCAAGTCCAGGGTTCTCCTCATCCTTCAGATCTCAGCAAAAGGCCACCTTTTCAGAAGAGCCCCACCTGTTCACTCCATCTCGGGGACCCCGTACCCCCAACTTCCATCAAAGCAGCAGGCTTATTTTCCGCTTTGAACTTATAAACAATCATGCTTGTTTATTATCTGTCTCCTCTGCCAAGTTCCCCCAGGGTGTGGACAAAGTCTGTCCTGTTCACTGCTCTGTCTAGCACAGCACCTGGTACACAGTAGAGGCTTAATAACACAGTGAGCACTGTTTGAGCAAGTTACTCCACCTCTCAGTGCCTCAGTTTCCTTATCTGTAAAATGTGCATCATAACAGCACCTACCTCATCGAGTTGTAAGAATTCAATGAGTTACTATTCATAATGCCCTTAGAAATGTCATGAGAATTAAACGAGTTAATATTCGTAAAGCCTTAGAACAGTTTCTCCTTGTGACCACGTAGGTACTCTGCAAAAGTGTGTAAATAAAATGTACGATGAGTGAATGAAGAGAATAACAGATGCATAGATTTGGAAAGTCATCATATTATAGATTACCAAGTTGCACAATTTATAATGCCCTGGTTGATACTCACATTTCATTTTCTTTTTCTTTTTTTTTTCTTCCCATAGAAACAAGGTCTCAATATATTGCTCAGGCTGGTCTCAAACTCCTGGGCTCACGCAATCCTACCGCCTCAGCCTCCTAAAGTGCTGGAATTACAGGCGTGAGCCACCATGCCTGACCCACATTTCGTTGTCTTTGTCACTATTTCCTGGCTTTTTATTTTGACAATTTTTAAGCCCACAGACAGGCAAATGATTAGTACAATGATTGCCGCAATTTACCAGTTGTTAATTCTTCAGTCTGCGGGCCTTCCCTCTAGCTAGGTGAAATGAGAAAGATGCGTATTTCTACTTTTGGGAGGGCTTTTCTTGTCTGATCCATGTGGGAGCAAGTTGAAGACACCAAGGTAATTTACTCCTGAACTCATCAGCTGCTGTGATTTTTTAAAAATCTCTAACTCAATGGATATATGAATTCTCTGGAACCAATTGCAACCAGTTCCGTCATCTTATAAATCAATAATTCTACAGATCTACTAGTCCCTGAATCCTTCAACCTGAAACTATTTGATTCTGGAAACCATCATCTGCTGGTTCTCAGAGTCTGCACATGGCTGAGGTTCTATCTTTCTGTGATTTGGGACTCCCGGTACTCTCCCCCGAGTCTGCGGCTCTCTCGGTCCAGTCCTGATGATCCTCCCGTTGGTGCCTCTGAGCGCTGACTCCCACTTCCCAGAAGCTATTGCCCGGGACGAAGAAAGGGGAAAACCCAGCCGATCCCAAGTCCAGTGCAATGCCAGCCTCGTGGATGCCAAGTGGCACAGAGGCCTGGGTCACAGGCCCAAGGATGGGACCCTGACCGGGCCGCTCCCTGGGTGCCCAGACCCATCTCAGGCCAGCTGGGTGAGGGGCAGATGGGTGGCCCCTGCCTCCACCCTGCCCGTGGAGCAATCATCTGAGTCACCCCCACCTCATGACTCGCCTGCCCGCCACCACTAAGGCCTGTAATTACAGCTGCCTCCTCCGAGGCTAGGTCTTATCAGCCCATCAGGGCAGGCCGAGGAGGGAGATGCCCTGGAGGTACCCCACAGATGTGGCTGGTCCTGGGGCTTGATGGCATGCGATCTGGGCATGCCTCGGCCCTACTAGCCCCAAGCCCAGAGGCTGGCTCTAGACTCCCAGAACTCCCACTGTTCATTCCCCAAAACCCTGCCTCAAGTTCCACCATTCAACTCATTTTCCTGTTGAAGTGTAAACTGATCACTCACGAGACATTTCAGAGCAGATTTTCCAAAGCCCCGGGGAGGGGGTCAGCTCTGCGTTAGGCACACAGGGAGCTCAAGGAAGACTCGGCAAAGCGCCACTATGGTTGCAGCTGTTGGTCAGACCTCGCCGTGGGTGCTGGAGAAGAGAGGAAAGAAAGGGTCTTGATGAAGGGACTGTCACTGGTGACTGGTTCTGGAAGGGAGGTGGAGGCAGCAGGCAGCAAACCGACCCTTCACCTCCTTACCTGCTCCCCTTGTCAGCTAGCTGCCTTCTGACCCTGGAGGGAGGAACTCTGGTTCCTATTCCATAGTTGAGGAAACTGAGGCTCAGAGAAGCTTCACACCAACTCCTGTCCTCCAAGGGAAGGCAGCAGGGATCGTGATGATGTTCTGGGAGTGGGTGTGGCTGTTCCCAGGGAATGGGGATCCTCCCATCCCGGCAAAGGACTATCCAGCTGCACTCAGACCTCCTGGATTCAAATCTGTAAAATTAGACCCTTAGACCCTCTGTGCCTCCAACTGTCAACTGGAGATAATAGCAAGGCCAACCTCATCTGGTTGTTGTGAGGATTAAATCCATCACCTAATGAGAAGCTTCCTGAAGGTACGTAGTAGGCTCTTTCCTCCCTCCCCTAGATGTTGGCAGATCCTTCCTTCCCTGAGTCAGTGGAAGATGGGGAGGCTGGGATGTGTCCCACCTTGCCGGGGGTGGGTGGCTGACTCTGTGCCCTCATCATCCCCCTCACCCACACAGGCTTCTGGGAAGCTGCAGCTGGTCCCCAGGCTGCCCCGACGCCTGGGCTGGGTCCCTGGGATCAGCACCCCCAACTCCACACCTCCAAAGACAAACGCAGACACAACTCAAGGCCTGTAGTGTGGCTGGTTGCTTTGCAATTGTTAATAATTTCCTCCCTCCATCCCTCCTGCAGACCTGCTTAACCAGTCTCCCCACCAGCACAGAGCAGGCCTGACATTTGAACCGACTATTATTCTCTCTCCCTTCAGGGAGAAGCAAGGAGGGAATGTGGGCCTGTGTCTTGACGCTGGGCAGGGAGAGGCAGAGGCCGCCCACAGGTCCCCCTTTCAGTCCTGGGTGCAGCATCCAAGCTCCGCCGTCCCCCGTGGCAATGGGCTCATTGCCCCTTTCCTGAAGACCAGGAAAGAGAGAGAGAGAGGGAGGTTGATTAAGCCTCTGCCAAGCAGCAGACAGGTTGGAAAATCCTCTTGCACAGAGGCAGGAGTGGAGGGTGGTTGTGAGTCAAACTCAGGGTCTGGATTCCTGTCCTGGCTCTGCCCTTTCCTCGCTGTGTGGCCTTGAACAAGTCGTTTCACCTTTCTGAACCTCCATTTTTTCATCTGCCAAATGGAGTGATGAATTCCCACGTTGCAGAATCTGTGATGTTTAAAAAGCCCCAGGCCCAGTGCCCAACAGGGTACACGGGAGAACAGTTCTCTGGGTCTAGAGGCTGCTCACAACCAGGAAGCCACAGGGGCTGGGCCAAAGTGACAGCCAGCACTGCCCTGAAGACAGAGTCCCTGGGCCTGCAGGGGACAAAGCCTAGAGGGCCATTTCCATCTCCAACTACATCCAAAACCGGTCACTGGGCACAGGCCAGGGTATATGCTCTCCTAATTGCTCCCTGGCTCCATTAGTACCACGTGTGTCCCCTCCAGAGAGTTAGGGAGTCCTGCAGCACCCAGCACAGCCAGCCAGACCCAGAAAGGCTGATGCTGCCCCAGGTGCCCACCCTGGCTGGAGAGAGAGGGCAGCTCAGGCCGATGAGTCCTGGAGCGATGGGGAACAACTAAGGGCCTCTGAGCAGGGGCAGGACCTGAGCTGCGAAGGTCGAAAGGTCAAGATCTAGCATTTGGGACCTCGCCATCTATCCCTCTGACCTTTGTGGGACAGTAGAATGGCCAAGAGCCCAAGTTGCCCGGGTTCAAACCCAGGCTTCGATATTTGTAGCTGTGTTGCTGTGAGCAAGTTACTGGGCTTTTTTGAACCTCAACTAACCTATCTGTAAAATGGGAGTAGTAATAGCCTACAACTCTCAAGAGTTGAAATGCAGCAATGACTTGTAAAGTATGTAGTACAGTGCCTGGCACTTAGTAGGTGTTCAGTAAGTGGATGCTGGTAGGAGTTTCTGCATCTACCAGGTAGTTTCGCTTATCATGCAGTTTCCTCTGTCTGGCAAGCCCATCTGCATACTTCTTCTCGTAGGAACTCCTATGCATCCCTTAAGGCCCTGCCCAAATAGTCCCTCCTCTGAGGAGCCATCACTAACCCCTTACTTAAACACACACAGGAAGCCCTTTCTTCTGGGCTCCCTGCCACTACATACTCCTCCCACAGCCTGGCCACACTGTCGGCAGATGAGCTGATGCCCGTGGGGCTCACCAGTGGATTACCAGTGCCTGCCTGGCATGGAGAGCTGTGAATGAAAAGCTCCCCTCGCCTTACTCAACTAAAAACAGAACACAAAAATCCCCACAGATGTGGAAAGAGCTTATAGTCTCCAGCCAAATTTTGAAAATTTTCTCAGGCCAACACCAGAGCAAAGGACAGTGCAGATCCCAATATGCAGAATTCAGGGTTGAAAATTCCTTTAATCAAATGAGTTATAGATTTTAAAAGGGGAGGGGGCAGAATAGCATGTGGCTAGGTAAGAAGAATGAGGCAGCTCTGTGTGCTGATCTAGAATAGTCTCCAGGATAAGTTGTCAAATAATTTTTTTTAAAAATGAGGAGCAGAACACTGTAAGAAACATATTGGCTACTATTTGTGTGGAAGGGTGGGAGGGAGGCAAGGACAACATAGATATTTGTTTATATGTACATAAATTAACTCTGGCCAAAATAGCAGGTTAACAGTGGCTGCCTCTAAGAAGGGGGAGTCAGAGGCTGGGGGAAGGAGAGAGTGAGGACTTGCCTTTCATTCCATACTCCTTTCTACTTTTGGATTTTGTAGCGTTTGCTCACCATAGCTATTCAAAAATTAGCACATAAGCACATGTTTAGGGCACTGGAATTCACATACTCCAGCAGTAGGCCCTACCTGATTCAGGAACACTTCTCAGCACCCCTGACAGGCTATCCTACTTTGAATGCTCCCAGTGACGGGGAGCTCAGTACTTTACCTGCCAGCTAATCCATCCAAAGGGTAGCTTGGAAAGATGGGTTTGGGCTCAGTGACAGGAAGCAAGAATGTGCTTCTGGAGCCACACACAAGTGCCTCTTTATTGCCCCTGACATTGGGCAGAGATGTGACTTCCTGCCTAGGAGCCTGCTCAGAGGGCCTGCCTGTCCCTGGGCCCAGGTGGGAGGTGCGCAGGAAGGTAGGGTGTGCTCTGCTGTGACTCAGGCCCCACGGGTGCCCGGAGCACAGCCAGCTTCCCAGGACACAGCGCTGTGACTCAGGGCCACACAGCAGGGCCAACCCAGGTGGCAGCTGGCGGGCCACCAGCACACCCGCACCCTTCCCAGCCTCAATCCCCAGCAGGGCCTCTGTTGCCAGCACAAACCACCTCGCTCACCGCTGTCCCCATCCACAGAGGACGGGATGGGGAGATGAAGACCCTGGCACCAGACAGCCTGGGTTCAAATCCTGCCTCTGCCATTTGCTGGCTGAATGGGCTAGTGAACCTGAGCCTCAGTTTCTCCATCCGTACAAGGGGTGAGCCATGCTGCCTCGCCTTCCTCATAGGGTTGCCATGAAGATGCTGAGTTCATCCGAGAAAGGCCCCTGGACCAGCCCGGGCAGAGTCTTATGCAAATGTAAGCCATTATTACTGTGGGTACCCAGCCAGATGTGGGGGTCACTGACATCGGAGCCTCGAAGGAAGCTTGGGTGCCTCCGCTCACCCCACTGGCCTAGTCAGCAGGCCCAGGAGGAGCAGGCCTCCTGGGGCACCTGGCATTGGGAAGGTTCAGGGACTCTAGGTCCCCCTGCCAGGTTATGAGCTCCATGAAAACAGAAATTTTTCCCTCTCTCGTTAGTGGGGCCCAGTGCCTGGTCATGGTGCCTGGGATAACGGCTGGCACACAGGCAGAGTGAGCTTCACAGACCTGCAATGCATGCCTTCACACAGGGCCCCATGCTTGGATTAATGCCGTTACCTCTTGAAATTCTTAATTTTGAACAAGGACCGTCACGTTTAATTTTGCACACGACACTGAACATTCTATAGCTGGTCCTGTACAGAGTTGACACCCAGTACACCTTTTGGAATGAATGAATGAATGAATGAATGAATGCCGCCCTGAGGTGTTATTTCTCTCATTTTACCTCTGAGGATCATGGACTCCAAGCCCCCTTTTACAGGCAGGAGAACGAAGGCTCATGAGCTGAACAGACTCACCTGAAATCATCCAGCAGGAATCCAAACCCAGACTTGTCAGGCCCCAAAGCCCCAGATCCCGTGGCCTCCTCTGGCATGTCAGGGGCAGCTGATCTGTGCCCGGGGAAGGCACAGAGCAGTGGATCTCAGGGCAGCGAGGCCAAACAGCAAGCTCTACCCCACTATCAGAGCTGCTCTGCTTCCCTTTTCTCAGCTGGGGAAACTGAGGCCCAGTTCAGGGTAGCACAGGCCCAGCTTGGCAAGGGTGCCTGCCCGAGAGGCGTCCTGGCTGGGTGCCCGGACAGGGGGCGGGGGCCTCTGTGAATCGCTCCTCAGTCCCCGCCGACCACAAGCGGGTTGGGTGAAAGGCGGCTGCTCCCCGCCCGCTTCCCCGCCAACGTGGGCCCAAACAATGGGCCTTTGTGCCCGGCGTGGGCGGGTTGTCAAGGTGCGCAGCCCTGGCCCTGGGCCCTGGCCTTGGCCTCCATGAGGGCAGAGGGGCCAGGCCAGGGGGTCTGCGGGGGCCGGGAAACCCAGCAGAAGAGAGAGCAAGTCTGAGATTCTCACAATGAACGAAGGCCAAAGCACAGGGAAAGAGCGACAGGCACCCAGGGTCACACAGCACAAGGACATCAGCGGCAAGTCGGGAACCCAGGACTCCAGCCTCCCTCTCGCTGTGGCCTGAGTGCCCCCGCTGCAGCAAGGGGCTCTGGCATCCCTGCAGCTGAAACCTCCCCTCAGGAGGTCAGCAGGGCTGGAATCATTCCTCTTCTCCCTTCTTACACTCCCTTCTTACACTCCCACGCCATGTCTTCCTTCCTCGGGGGCTCAGCCCAACAACCCCCCCATCTCTGGGAGGACCCCCCAGATGGCATCAGCCACAACACTGCTCAGAAAATGTCTCCCGTCCACAGGTCCCTCCTGACCAGCTCTTCTCCCCAACAAGATCGTGTGCCCCTTGGGAAGCCACCTGGTCAGGTAGGCTCTGCCATGAGCCCGTGTTACAGGAGAGAACTGAGGTTCCCAGTCAGGCAGGGCTCATTCGAGGTCTACACCCTGGATGCAGATGACCCTCACCAGGAGGAAGGTGGGGACAAAAGACCAATTCCTGATGTTTAGCCACCCACCTTCTGGTGGGAAAGGCAGAGAAGTCAACCGCAATAGTAATAATAACAAGAGGCTACCAGGTATTGAGCATCTAGTAAGTGCTTTATGTCCAAAATCTCATTTCATCATCATAAAATTGCTGGGAGGCAGGTACTATTATTATCCCCATTTTACAGAAGAGGAAACTGAGGTTCAGGTGAAGCAACTTGCCCAAGGGGTTCAAATCCTATCCAGGTCCACTGAATGTCTGTGCTCACTCAACCCTCACAACCATCTTATCAGGCAGGGTTGATGTTCCCAAATTACAGATGAGGAAACTGAGGCTCCAAGCAGCAAAGTCACATGCCCAAGGTCACACAGCTAGGAGGTGGGAGCAGGGATTTAAACCTGGGCTTCTGGCCCCCAAGGCCCCTGTCTTGTTTCTTTCTTCCCCCACCATAACCAAGTTCCCTAAATGTCCCTTGAAACCATCTGTGCCACCAGCCCCTCGTCCCCATCTTTCACCACAATAGACCCAATGTCCACCCTGCACCTCGGCCAGTCCTAGCTGGCCTCACCCAACGCATAACAGACATTCACGAGAAGCCAAAAAGAGAGTCCCAGTCGGGAATAAGCTAAATGTCCGGGAGCAGGAGCCTGAGGAAGAGCGCTGTGGTCTGTCCCCATGACAAAGCCCACAGGGACAACCAATAGATGCACCCAAGCCACTCCGCCAACGGGGACAGAGCTCCAGAACAGAACATCGGGTGGGAAAAAAGCAGGATGCAGAAGCAAATGTACAAGGGACACCATCTGTACAATCCCACCCACAACCCAAAGCAGCTCCCCGAATCCCTCAGAGATTCCACGTGTGTGTGTGTGTGTGTGTGTGTGTGTGTGTGTGTGTGTGTGTAAAAGTCTAAAGATGTCCTACAACTGCTTTGGGAAACTGGCCGTAGCTACAAAAACCAAACATGTGCATATCTCATCATCTAGCAATTCCATTCCTGGATATAGACTAAGGGAAATGCCTGCTTATGTCTACTGTCGGATGTGTAAGAGAAGGTTCACAGCAGCCCTATTCAAAATAGTGGAAACTGGAAACAATCCCCATCTCCATTGACCATAGGGTGATTCAACAAACTGGTCTAGTTAAACAATGGAATACTCCACAGCTGTGAAAACAGACACAAAACTTGGATAGACCTCATTGGATGAGGTTAAGTGAAAGTGCCTGATATAAAAGAGCACAGACTTGAATGGGCTTACTTATATAAAGTTCAAGAATAGGCAAAACCAATCTACCGTGATAGGAATCAGACCAGTAGTTACCTTTGAGGGGAGCCCCTGGAGGCTAGGAACGTTCTACATCTTGATCTGGTGTGATCCCAGGACCATCAAACTACAATTAAGATTTGTGTGTTTCGAGGTCAGGAGATGGAGACCATCCTGGCTAACAAGGTGAAACCCCGTCTCTACTAAAAATACAAAAAATTAGCCAGGCATGGTGGCACAGGCCTGTAGTCCCAGCTACTCAGGAGGCTGAGACAGGAGAATCGCTTGAACCTGGGAGGCAGAGGTTGCAATGAGCCAAAATCATGCCATTGCACTCTATCCTGGGTGACAGGGCGAGACTCTGTCTCAAAAAAAAAAAAAAGGTCTGTGTGTTTTACTGTGTGTGTTTACACCTCCATCAAACCAGGTGGACACCTTCCTCAAACCAACAAGAGAAGGATAAAGACACACAGGGAAATCATGAGCATCAAATCCAGGTTGCAGTGACTGGTTTTTTGTTGTTGTTGTTTATTTTTTGTTTTTTGATTTTTTTTGAGACGGAGTCTTGCTCTGTCACCCAGACTGAAGTGCGGTGGTGCAATCTCAGCTCACAGGTTGCAGTGACTTCTAAGAGAGATCCTTCTGGGCAGGGATATGGGGAGATCCCCTATATTGGGGTGGTTCCTTTTAAGGAAGAAAAGAACACAGAAGAACATAAGTTTCCAGGCAGTTGAGTGATAGCTGCGTGGAAACTTCTGTTCTTATCCTTTAAATTTTTTTGAATAGTAAAACATTAAAAATATTGAGAATCAAGCCAGAAACAAAGCCTATTTCCACGGCTTCTCCTGCTCCAGAGCTCACAGTGGCTTCCTCCTGCCTCCGGGCTGTGGCCACCCTCCTTTGCATGCCATTTGAGGTCTCATCCCTGGGCCTCAACCCGTCTTTCCAGCCTCTCACTCACCCGTCCCCACCAGCCAGGCTGGTCTCCTCACTCTTCCCCTAACACGCCTTAAACATTCCCATCTCCACGCCTGTCCTCCCACCTGGAATGCCCTCCCCATTCCTGTCTACTTGCTCTGTGCCAGGCACCGTGCCGAGTGCTGTAGGCTATTAACTCCTGAAATCAGGGGCTCGGCCGTGGGGAAATTGGGGCATCACTTGCAACCACAAATAATCTCCATCATCACCCCCCAAAGCCACCCAAGTAAACCAAGTAAAAAGAATAGTGCTGCTAAGCCCACAATCTCAAGACAAATCACCCCATAGCCCAACCATCCCCTAAGACCCTCCAGTATAGAAATGCTGGCCCACCACTGGATTTAAAACTCAGTCATCTCTTGGGATTGTGTCTTTAACATTCCCATTTTACACAGGGGGAAACTAAGGCTTAGAGAGGGCAAGTAACTTGCTTGAGACACTCAGCAAAGAAAGACTGTCTTTCTCCTGAGATCTTTTCCTCCTCCAAGATCTCCCAAACATGACTGACCCCCAAGTTTGTCCCTGCCTCAGGGCCTTTGCACTTGCAGTTCCCTCTGCCTGGAATGTCCTTCTCCCAGCTATTCCCAGGCCCAGCTCCTTCTCATCATTCTAGTCTCTAAATTCAGGCCAGAGTCGTCCTCCCAGATCCCCACCCTCATCCCCAGTGTAAAGCAGCCCCACGCCTTTCTCTATCACACAACCACAACTTAGCACTATACAATTGTTCTGCATGTTTATTCACTCATATCCATATCATCTGTCACATACACACCCTCCTAGAACATAAGCACCAAAAGGCGGAGATTGTGTCTATCTTGTTCAGTGTTGTGTCCCAGGGCCTGGTGTCGTAGGCACTTAGCAAATGAGTCGCAAGAACACAAATCACTGGCTGTGCCTTCCCAGGGCCACGCAGTGAGGAAAGGACAGAGAAGGGGATCAGTGAGCAGCTGAGGCCAGATCTCCACTGAATCACTCAACTCTGTTCAGGTCCAAGGCTGCATGGGGTCCAAAGAAACAAGAAAGAGGCCAGGTGTGGTGGCTCACGCCTGTAATCCCAGCACTTTGGGAGGCCAAGGCGGGTGGATCACTTGAGGTCGGGAGGTCAAGACCAGCCTGGCCAACATGGTGAAACTCCATCTCCACTAAAAATACAAAAATGGCTGTGTGATGGAAGACAAGCCGGCCAACCTCTCTGTGCCTCGATTTTCTCATCTTTAAAACAAGGAATGAGAGGATCCCTTCTCTCACAGGGTGGTTGTGAGAATCAAGCATGATCATTCACAGAAAAGCGTTTAGCACAGTGCCCGCACTTAGCAAATGCTCACTCAACCCTGTGCTTTTGATGGTTATGGAGGCTCACGTTATGGAAGGTGATGTGGTGTGGTGGTGCAGGCCTGTAATACCAGCTACTCGCTTGAACCTGGGAGTCAGAGGTTGCAGTGAGTAGAGATTGCGCTATTGCACTCCAGCCTGGGTGACAGAATGAGACTCTGTCTCAAAAAAACAAAAACAAAAACAGGAAAGAGAGGCAACCCCCAGTAGGGCCCCGCAGCCCTGCAGCTCCAAGCCACTACCCACCAAATGGGCTGGAAAAGCCCCACGACCCACCAAAAACATAATCTTTTGTTACTGTTTTTGAGTTTTTATAATAGTATAGTTTTGCTTTTCTAGTATTGTTAATTTTTGGTTTGCGCTTTTATCATTGTCATTAGCTCTGTTTTTCCCAATGTTCAGCATTTTCACAGATGCTTGCAAAGCTCCTATGGCCAGGTGGAAATGAGGACAAAGACCCTGAGAGACAGGAAGAAGGAGACTGAGACAGAGGAAGTGTGCGGTGGCGGAACAGAGAGAAATAAGCGCATATGAAGAGACAACAGGGCTGAAGAGACACGGGGAGAGTGACAGTGACAGAGACGGAGACAGCAGAAACCAAAACTCAGACAGATCTGACTCCCACATCGCCTTCCATAACGTGAGCCTCCATAACCATCAAAAGCACAGGGTTGAGTGAGCATTTGCTAAGTGCGGGCACTGTGCTAAACGCTTTTCTGTGAATGATCATGCTTGATCCTCACAACCACCCCGTGAGAGAAGGGATCCTCTCATTCCTTGTTTTAAAGATGAGAAAACCGAGGCACAGAGAGGTTGGCCGGCTTGCCTTCCATCACACAGCCAGCAGGCGGTGAAGCCAGGTGTGACCTCAGGCCTGCCCCAGACCCAAAGCTGAGCCATTCTCTCCAGTCTTGGGGTGTCTAGGTTTGTTTTAGGGCAGCTCTTCTCAACTTCAGCTGTGCTGGCGAATCCCTTGCGGACTTGTAAAAATGTCGATCCTAGGCCGGGCGCTGTGGCTCATGCCTGTAATCCCAGCACTTTGGGAGGCTGAGGCAGGTGGATCACTTGAGCTCAGGAGTTTGAGACCAGCCTGGCCAACATGGCGAAAACTGTCTCTACTAAAAATACAAAAATTAGCCAGGGATGGTGACGTGCACGTGTAATCCCAGTTACTCGGGAGGCTGAGGCAGGAGAATTGCTTGAACTAGGAGCCAGAGGTTGTGGTGAGCAGAGATCGCACCACTGCACTCCAGCCTGGGCAACAGAGCGAGACCCCGTCTCAAAAGAGAAAGAAAGAAAATGTTGATCCTGATTTAACAGGGTTTTGGGGTGGGGGGGACCCAGACCCTGCATTTCTAATAGACTCCCGGGTGGGGTCAATGCTGTGGCTCCCAAGCCACACCTTGAGCAGTGAGGATCTAGACGAGTCCAGTACTCTAGGACCCTTTGGCCAAACCAGGGACAGGGAGGGCCTGGGGGCCTCCAGCCAGTCCAGCCACCATCCATACCCATCCAACCAGTCCAGCCACCATCCATACCCACAGGCCTTGGGGTCATGCTGGCCCCTGCGGTTCAGTTTCCCCTTCTTGGTACTTCCTGTTGATCCCGGGAATTCCCCATAAGCTGACTGTCCTGCACACAAAGGCGGCTGCACAAAGATGTGCATTGTGGCATTGTTTATAGGAAGGGCAAGTTGGAACCACCTAAATGTCCACCAGTAGAGTACTGTTAAATACACTAGGATCTGTGCAGCCATTACAAATGATGGGGCCACAGTGGCTCACACCTGTAATCCCAGCACTTTGGGAGGCCGAGGTGGGCAGACTGCATGAGCTCAGGAGTTCAAGACCAGCCTGGGCAACATGGCAAAACCCCATCTCTACAAAAAATACAAAAATTGGCTGGGTGTGATGGCTCACACCTATAGTCCAGCTACTCAGGAAGCTGAGGTGGGGAGATGGTTTGAGCCCAGGAGGCAGAGGTTGCAGTGAGCCAAGATTGTGCCACAGCATTCCAGCCTGTGCAACAGAGTGACACCCTGTCTCAAAAATAATAATCATCATAAATAAAATAAAAATTATGGTGGGGCAAAATTCAAAATATATATAACTTTTTTTTTTAGATGGAGTCTCACTCTGTCGCCCAGGCTGGAGTGCAGTGGCACGATCTCGGCTCACTGCAAGCTCCGCCTCCCGGGTTCACACCATTCTCCTGCCTCAGCCTCCCGAGTAGCTGGGATTACAGGCACCTGCCACCACGCCCGGCTAATTTTTTTTTTTTTTTTTTGTATTTTTAGTAGAAACGGGGTTTCACTGTGTTAGCCAGGATGGTCTCTATCTCCTGACCTCGTGATCCCCGTTGATGCAGCAATTCCACATCTAGGATGTACCCTGTGGATATACTTGCACAAGAACACAGAAAGCTTTCCACCAGGCTCTCTGCTGCAATTTGTCATGGCAAAAGCCTGCAAGCCACCATCACTAAGGAACTGGCTCTTTACATCCTGCTCTGTGTCCACCATGGAATGCCACACAGCCTTGAAAAAGGAGGGTGCTCTCTATGCACTGATATCATCAAGATCTACTGTTGCTGAAAATCACAAACCACAGAACTAGTGTGTAGAGTCCTCTGATATCTGTAAGAAAACAAAGCAAATACATGCTTTTGCCCACGTGTTCACAGAACCCGTCTGAAAAGCAACACAAAAGACTGTCACAGTGAGGAGCTGAGAGGGTGAAGACAAACGTAAGAGGGAGACTGGCTTTTCACTGCACACTTGTTGTACCTTTGGTATTTGGTGCTACATGGTATTATCTATGGACAAAATGAGTTAAAGTTAAAATGTATACACGATGCACAGGTGCTCCATTTGTGGCTATAGGAAAGTGCTTGTGATAAATTATTGAGAGAAAAGAAGATGGCCTAATTTATATAATGCATGATTCACACATATCCATGAGCTATCTCTGTAAGTATATCCCACATATATCTGTAACTATAAAGAGAAATGTCTAAAAATACTATCAGCAAATTAGCAAATGAAGTTGCTACTATTCACGCACTATATGCATTGATTCGTTTCCTCGCAACAACAGGGCAAAGTGGACAGACTGCTATTATCCTCATCACACAGATGAGGAAACAGAGGCTCTAGAAGTGAAGTTACCTGATCAAGGGCTCACAGCCAACGGGAGGCAGAGCTGAGATTTGAACCTCAACCACAGGGCTAGAGATCCCTCTCAGTTGCAAATTGAGTAGTGTCTCCTTTTGCTTTGAATTTTCAGCATTCTTAAAAGTTGAGCCAATGAACCCAAGTCTCTCTCTCCTTCTACTGCCACTTTACTTTTAAACAAGACTTTTCAGAAAAAACCCTAAGAACATCCCATGTCCCCCAAGTCAGCAGTCTCCGTTTCCTGGCACTCACATTCCCAGGGAATTCCCCTGGCAGCTCCTGGTATAGGAAACCATGAGAGTGGTTTTTAAAGAGTCAAGCAATGCAGTGAGCCGGGATTGCACCACTGCACTCCAGCCTGGGCGACAGAGCGAGACACCGTCTCAAAAAAAAAAAAAAAAAAGGAGTCAAGCAAGAGCCGGGAGAATGTTCCATGTCCCAGATAAAAGGACACTGAAGAGATGTGCCACCAAAGGCAGGGCCTAACCCTTGGTACCAGAAAAATAAAGAAAAAAAAAGATGAAAAACGGTTATAACCAGCACTTTGGAGCAGTTCCAGTCATTTGAACATGGCCTGAGACTAGGTAATGTAATTGAATCAATGCTAAATTTCTCAGGAGTGATCTCGGCCCTATGGTTACGTGGGAGGACACCCTTGTCCTTCGGAGGCACACGCTGAAGTAATTAGGGTGAAGGGTAAGGATGTCTGCAACTTACTCTCAAACAGCTCAGCAAAAATCACACAGAGGAAGACCAAGCATGCACATGGAGCCAGGTGTTCGCAGTCGGGGATTCTGGGGGAAGGGACACTTGGCGACTCATTGTGAAGTTTTGGCATTTTTCTCTAAGTCTGAAATTTTTCAAAATAAAAAGTTGGGGGAGATCGGTGGTTGCCAGAGGCTGGGAGTAGGAAAGGGATTGATAACAAAGGAGGCACCAAGGAACTTTCTGCTGTGATGGAATATTCTGTATCTTGATCGTGCTGGTTATACAACTGTATACGTTTCTCAAGATTCATAGAACTGCACACCACAAAACGGTGAATCGTGCTGTATATAAATTATATATCCATAAAAGTGACTTGAAAAAACAGTGGGAAAGACAAAGAACCCATGGGGCCCCCATGGGCTCTGGGTCCCGCCTTGATCCAGCCTCACCTGAGCCTGCAGTGGCCCAGAGGATTCAGTAACACAGAAGGACTGCCCTCCAGACCCCAGGACCCACAGCCTGGCCTTGGGGAGCTTCCTCCTAAACCTCCCTAGCCTGAATCCAGAGCCTCGGTGCTTCCCCAGGGCCAGGAGAGATGCACTGAATGACTTCCTTGCTGGAAGAATCCTGGAGAAAGCAGTCTAGGTGCCCCTTGTGAAGCACTGGCCACCTCAGCGGAGACAAGGATCACTGCGTCCACCCCACCACCACCGGGTCACAGCTGGAGCTGCACAGGCCCAGAGGAAGAAAGCGACTTGCCCAAGGTCGCACAGCAAGTCAGGCAGCTCTGCTATAGATTGGTCATTCCGAAACTGAAGCTCCGAGCCTGAGATTATCCCATCCAACCACCCCTATTTCTCAGGTCAGAAGACCGAGGCCCAAGTCTGTGTCAGAGCACACAATAGCAATGTCTCCGGAGCCCCAGATGCTGCCAGCATGGTGGGTCTTGGTGTGGTCCCCACAGGCTGGGCAGTGGGGGGCCTAGGAGGGTGGGATGTGAACCTCCATTCCTGTCTGTCATCCTCTGTCATCTCCAAAATCCCCTCCCAAGCTTCCTTTGCTCCCACCCATCAGGGCAGAGGGCTGGACACAGGGGCCGGCTGGGGGTCCCACACCTGCCCACCCCCACCGCCCTGGGGAGCGCCCACATGGCACGGAGCCACGGATTCTGCCCAGCCCACGAAACTCACCTCACCCAGAACCTGTTTCAACTCCTCCAGCTCTCCTTGGCAGCCGCGGAGGCCTCATTAAGTGATGCCAGCACCTCCCACACACCCCCGAAGAAGGGGAGGGGGCACTGCCCAAGCAATGCAACTCTATGGCCCCATCGGAGGCCCCACCCCTCCCCCAGAGACCCCCAGGTCCGGTGATGGGCACCGCAGAGACACAATGCCCGTGCCAGACTCAGGCTGGGAAGCAGGGGCCTCGATGTGAGATGCAATCCGGGCCCTGCCACCTCTCTCCCTGGGCAGGCCTGCCTGGGCCCCGGGGAGCTGCTTAACCTCCTTAATTAACCGGCAATGATTAAGAGGCCACCTTGGGAGGCCCCTGAGGCCTCAAGGAGGGCTGGGGGCCTGAAATTGGGGGCAGGGCCCCCCAGTCGTGGCAGGCTCAGAGACTTCTCCCATGTGGAACAGGGAGAAGGGGCCCCCACCCTGCACCTAGGGGTTCAGGGCAAAATAGCCCATCCTCCCTGCATCAGCTGTGTGGCACTAGGAAAGTGGCCTTACCTCTCTGTGCCTCGGCTTCCACGAAGAGGGAGGGCAGGGTGGCAGTGAGACTTGATTAATGACTGTTTGTGAGAAGGTCCCAGAGATGCCACTGATAACAGGCCCGGCTATTATTCTGGGAAGGCATTGAGGAGTGTCTGAGCCCATAATTACCGAAAGGATGAAAACAGTGGAACAGAGAAGCCTCACCCAGCCCTGTTCGCTGCCCCCAACACCCACCCTCTTGCCCTGGCAGGGGCCCCTCCTCCGGGCAGGGAGACCCGGGAGAGGAGGCCTCAGCCCCAGCCTGGGTCCAGGCCTGCCAGTCCTCCTCTCCACACCTACATTTTTAAACTCTTTCCATCCATTCCTTCACTCATTCATTCATTCATTCATCCCACGAATGTTTATTAAGCACCTACTGTGTGCCAGGCTGTGGGATACAGCAGGGAACAAGACCCACAGGGATCCTGCCTAGAGTAGCTCTGTCCCCTGCAGGAGGCAGGAAATAGACAGGAAAATTCCAGCAAGGAAGCAGAATATTGAAAAATAAAAGCAAAACAATGCAGTGATGTGATACATAAGAACTGGGGGGCTTCAGTTCAGGTGCTTGGGGAGGCCATGCTGAGGAAGTGAGGCAACTTTAGAGTTGAGGACCTATGGAGGAGATGGGGCTGTCATGAGGAGAGTGTTCCAGGCAGAGGGACAGCACGTGCAAAGGTCCTGGGGTGGGAGACTGGTGCTGGAGGAGGCTGGTGCAGGGGCAAGAAGGCAGAGTCATGGGCAGTGAGGCCGGGGAGGCAGGGGAGGCTGGGGCAGATCCAGCAGAGCTTCTTGGGGCACAGTGAGAGCCCAGATTGCATCCTTGGGACAGAGGGCAGTCACGAGAGAATTCTCAGCATTGGAGGGACGAAGGTGGGAACCTCTCCCCGCAGCAGCATACAGGGCCGTTCAATGCACACACGTTGAATCAAAATGCCAATGATGGCCAGGCACAGTGGCCCACACCTGTAACCCTGCCACTGCCCAGCACTCTGGGAGGCCCAGGTGGGTGGATCACCTGAGGCCAGGAGTTTGAGACCAGCCTGGCCAACAAGGTGAAACCCTGCCTCTACTAAAAATACCAAAATTAGCCAGGCATGGGGGTGTGTGCCTGTAGTCCCAGCTACTTGGGAGGCTGAGACAGGAGAATCACTTGAACCCGGGAGGCGGAGGTTGCAGTGAGCCGAGATCATGCCACTGCACTCTAGCCTGGGCAACAGAGCGAGACTCTGTCTCCAAAAAAAAAAAAAAATCCCAATGGCTGAAGACCCCAGTGATACCACCTGCCTGTCTGTAGAATATGTTCCTACCTGTGGCTCAAATCCTTCCTTGGGCCTCAGTTTCTCCCTTTGAATAGTGGACAGGCACTCCCAATTCAAGTGGTGATGATGATTTCAATCCCCACAAACACAGAGAAAGAAGGCCCTGAGCACCTACTGTGTGCTGGGGGTGCCCGGGCCAGCCTCCAGGAGGCACCTGCCATGGGCATTTTGCATAAGATGTCTGGCTGTCCCTGAGGCCTCTGGAGCACCAAAGCCTGTGTTCAGGTCCCAGCTCCACTCCTTAGGATGTCTTGGCCTCTCTGGGCCTCAGTTTCCTCATCTACAAAATAGGGTTGATAATAATACCTACCTCATGGAATCGCTGTGAGAATTAAATTCATTGATACCTGTAAGGTAAGGAAACAAGGACTGGACCGGAATAAGTGCTCAATTTCTGGTCATTTTTATGGTTAATTTCCTAAACTCTCTCCTTAAGCTCCCCACCTGTCTGCTCCCCACCAGCCCCCTAGCGCTGGATTTCTCGGCTCTGTCCCTACACAATAAGTCCAGTCTCACCTCTGAGCTCTGTGCATCCCCCAGCAGCCGGGGAGGTGTTTAAAATGACACTTCTCTGCTCAGTACTGCAGTGTCTCCCCCTGTCCAAGCCAGGTCCTCCTTGGGGGATTGCGCCTGTCCCCCAGCCACACTTACACCATCCTCATCCTCCACTCCTCCCTCCAGCTGGAGCAACTTCTGGGTCTCAGAGGGTTCCATCCACCCTGCCTCGGCCACTTTGCACGTGCTGTTCCCTCTGCCCAGGACACCCTTCCTCCCGCTGTTCTGCCTGTGCTGACTCTTCCTTCTGTGGGGAACCATCTGGGGCTTTCTGGGGCTGCCACAGACTGCTCATGTTGTGCCCTGTGCTTCCCACATGACAGCACCTGCTGAAAGGACATGTCAGGGTCCCCAGCTAGACTAGGAACACCTGGAGGCCAACTCCTTTTCTGCAAGGCTTGGAGGCTGTCTGGGGAAGGCAGGTGGTAATTACAGTGGGGGTCTACTGTGAGTCGAGACAGTTGAGGTGAGTCGAGTGAATACAGTTAACTTAAACTGACTTTAGCCAGGTGCAGTGGCTCAAGCCTGTAATCCCAGCACTGTGGGAGGAGGCCAAGGCAGGAGAATCACTTGAGGCTAGGAGTTTGAGACCAGCCTGGACAACATAGTGAGACCCTATCCCTACAACAAATAAAATTTAAAAATTAACCAGGCATGGTGGCATGTACCTGTAGTCCCAGCTACTCAAGAAGCTGAGGCAAGAGGATTCCTTGAGCCCGGGAAGTCAAGGCTGCAGTGAGCTACGGTCTTGCCATTGTACTCCAACCTAGGTGACAGAGCAAGACCCTATCTCTAAACAGGTAACAAATAAATAAAAACTTGGCAAGGTGCGGTGGCTCACGCCTGTAATCCCAATACTTTGGGAGCCCAAGGTGGGCAGATCACCTGAGGCTGGGAGTTCGAGACCAGCCTGACTAACATGGAGAAACTCCATCTCTACTAAAAATACAAAATTAGCCGGGCGTGGTGGCACATGCCTGTAATCCCAGCTACTCGAGAGGCTGAGGCAGGAGAATCACTTGAACCTAGGAGGCGGAGGTTGCAGTGAGCCGAGATCGAGCCATTGCCCTTCAGCCCGGGCAACAAGAGCAAAACCCTGTCTCAAAAAAAAAAAAAACTTGTAAAAGTTGAGATGAGGTGTGTTGAGGAGTCGGGTGGAGCGGAGCTGAGCATTCAACAGAGCAGGATTGACTTGAGCTGAGCTGAGGTGGGTGGGATTGCAGTGAGTAGCGCTGAGGTGAGATAAACTGAGGTGAACTGAGGCCAGCTGAGCTGAGCGGAGGTGAGGTGAGTTAAGCAGAGTTAGTTGTGTTGAGTTGAGTCAGGTTGAGGTGAGTTTTCACCTGAACTGCGCTCTGCTGAGTGGAGGGGCGCAGGGCTGGTGTCAGTTGTGCTGATGAGCTGGGTTGTGTCAAACTGAGCAAAGGAGGGTTGAGTGGAGACACATTAAGCTGAGTCGAGTTCAACTAAACACGATGAGTGGAGTTCCGTTGAGTTGAATTCAGTTGAGGTATTGCGTGGATTCAAATCAAGGTAAGGTGAGTTTGGTTTTATTTATTTATTTATTTTTTTTTTTTTTTGAGATGGAGTCTCGCTCTGTCACCCAGACTGGAGTGCAGTGGCGCCACCTCCACTCACTGCAACCTCCGCCTCCCGAGTTTAAGCGATTCTCCTGCCTCAGCCTCCTGAGTAGCTGGGATTACAGGCACCCGCCACCACACCCAGCTAATTTTTGTATTTTTAGTAGAGACGGGGTTTCACCATCTTGGTCAAGTTGGTCTTGAACTCCTGTTCTTGTGATCCACCCCCCCTCGGCCTCCTAAAGTGTTGGGATTGCAGGTATAAGCCACTGCGACTGGCCAAGGTGAGTTTTAAACTGAGCTGAACTGCGTTGAGTTAAACCAGTTTTTCTCTCTCTCTCTTTTTTTTTTTTTTGAGACACAGTCTCTGCTCACTGCAGCCTCAACTTCCTGAGCTCAAACGATCCTCCGACTTTAGCCTCCTGAGTTTTGAGTAGCTGGGACCACAGGCATTCACCATGATGCCCAGCTAATTTTTTAAATTTTTTGTAGAGGTGGGGTGTCCCCATGTTGCCCAGGCTGGTCTTGATCTCCTGGGCTCAAGAGATCCTCCCACCTTTGCCTCCCAAAAGTGCTAGGATTACAGGCATGACCCGCTGCACCTGGCTCAATTTTTTAAATTTCCGTTTCCTCACCTGTGAAATGAGATATAGTAACAGAAGAAACAACAAACGCACAGGCCCTGAAGCAGGTACCAGCTCGGCATATTGACTTTAGCTGAGGGAGGTTCCCGTGGTTGGAGGGGTGAAAGGGAGAGGAGGGGAGGTCAGTGGAGCTCCATCATGTCAAATCTTTCGGGACACGGGCAGGAGTTGAAGTCTTATCCTGAGGACAATGGGGAGCTATGGGAGGATTCTGAGCAGGAGAAGGATGTGACCTGCATAAATGAAGCCTCTGGACGGACCCTGAATGGACTCCCCAGGGGCCCAGGACAGTGCACCTAGATGGCCGAGCCAATTGTCCATGCTCTGGCCGCAGGGGGCAGAATCTGAGGCTCATATTCACAGCTTCCTTTGTGGGAGACACATCTGCCTTATACAGCAGAAAATTCTTCACACATAGGAAGGAGGTTCAGATTCTGGACGGTTGGAAGAAATGCCTCAAAACGCCCAATAGTAACAAGAAATAAACAACTGGACAGAGTGTTATGGGGCTGGTTGGATAGAGGGAAAAAGGCCCAGGCCAGGCCTCTTGGGGTCTGCCCCAACCCCAAGACCCCAAGCCACCTCCCATACATACAAAGCCACTCCCTGGTCCCTAGTCTGGGGTGGCGGTCCCTGAACACTGCTGGGTCCCAGAACCTCATGCCAAGAGTTGCCTTCTTCACGGTATGTATCACCTGCTTTCATTAACCACTAAAAGGCTGTTCCAGGCAGGGTGCGGAGGCTCACGCCTGTAATTCCAGCACTGTGGGAGGCCAAGGCAGGAGGATCACTGATAGAGACCAGCCCGGGCAGCATAGCAAGAGCCTGTCTCTACAAAAAATTAAATTAAAAATTAGCCAGGCGGATGATGCAGGCTTGTAGTCCCAAGCTACTCAGGAGGCTGAGGTGGGAAGATCACTTGAGCCCAGGAAGTTGAGGAGGCAGTGAGCTGTGGTTGTGCCCCTGTACTCCAGCCTGGGTGACAGAGTAAGACCCTCTTAAAAAAAAAAAAAAAAAAAAAAAGGCTGTTGCAGAAGCATGCACAGTGACACTCAAGGGGCCCCATGGGATACCCTCAACCCAGAGATTTCCCCTTTTGGAAAGACAAGCTCTAGAGACAAGCAGACCCAGGTGCCCACCTAGGCTAGTGATGTCGCCTCTCTGAAACTGTTTCGTTACCGTGAAAGGGCCAGAACCTTCCCCATCTTTCAATGGAAGAAAGTCACCTTCCCACCCAGGATGTCAGGGTGGCCTAACACTGGTCTTCAGAGTCACAAAGATCCTGATTTTATTCCCACTGTCCACACACCTGTTAGGTGCCAGGAACCAAACTGGGTACTTTACATCTAGAGCTCTACATAATCCTCACGGCAGCCCATGGGGGCAGAGCCAGGACTCAGACCCAGGTCTGCCTGATATACAAACCCTTGCCTTAACCACTGGGCCATAGACCAGTGGATGCCAACCACTCCTTAGCGAGTGTCTACTGTGTGCCCAGCACTGTGCCGAGCAATCTGCAGGAATTTCATGCCTCATCCTCACCACAAACCTCATGAAGTGAAACCATCTCCAAGTCCAGGTGGGGACACTGAGGCTCAAACAGGCGACGAGCTTGCTCAAGAACAGGGAGATGCAGAAAACTGAAATTTACACCCAGGTCTGTCTGAAGCTAAAATTCCAGTGCTTTCCATGCCACTAGTAAGAATGAAAATAGCTAGCATGTATTGTGCACCAGCTATATGCCTGGCCCTGCTCTATATACTTCATCTGCATCATCTCTCAGTCATCACCACACCCTGTGAAGGGGATATAAATATTATCATCTCCATTTTCTTTTCTTTTCTTTTTTTTTTTTTTTTGGAGACAGAGTCTTACTCAGTCTGTCACCCAGGCTGGACTGCAGTGGCGTGATCTCGGCTCACTGCAACCTCTGCCTCCTGGGTTCAAGTGATTCTTGTGCCTCAACCACCCGAGTAGCTGGGACTACAGGCGTGCACCACCATGCCCAGCTAATTTTTGTATTTAGTAGAGACGGGGTTTCACTATATTGGCCAGGCTGGTCTCGAACTCCTGGCCTCAGGTGATCTGCCCACCTCAGCCTTCCAAAGTGCTGGGATTACAAGCATGAGCCACCATGCCCAGCCAATCATCTCCATTTTCAAAATGAGGAAACTGAGGTTCAGAGAGGGACATGAACCTGACCAAGTTCACACAGTGGGAAAGGGGCAGAGCTGAGATTCAAGCCCAGGGTAGCTGCCCCAGCACCCATGTCCTTCATCTCCCACCTACAAATCTGGCTCCAGACACACCTCCTCCCTGAAGCCTCTCAAGACCCATCCCCGCCTCTGCCACCCCGTCCCCATCACTGCACATCCCCATAGGCTTTTCCATGTTTGTGTTTACCATGGGCTGCAAGCAACATCATTCCCAGAATATTTACTTTGACCTCTCCTAGTCTACCCACCAGCCTATACCCAGACAAGGGGCCCTGGACCAGCCAGAGCCCTGCCTGCTCCCTGATGATTAATTAAACCTCCAACCTTGACCATGTCTGCCATCCAGGCCTCGTGCTCAGTGACCTCAGCCTGGTGTGGTGAGAGTGGGAGGGATGGGGAAGCAGTGGAGACGGTTCTGTGGGATGATGGGGTCTCCCCTGCCACCCACCTGCTCCCTAGGAGGGGCTTTAGCAATCAGTAAAGGCAGTGGTTTTACCAAGAAAAGGAGGAAGAAAACACAGGCAGAGGGCAAGAAGCTCATGGCATGAGTGACTCAACACCCAGTGGGCGGGGGGAGAACTGGAGGGTGGACTCCAAGGGGCTTCTGGCCTAAGGCGGGGTCGGCAGCCCAGGAGGGGGGCCACTGGCAGAAGGACCCAGGAAGGAGCTTGGCAGGGAAGAGGGATGCACATGATTCGAACATCTGTGTGCCGGCTCAGACCTCCCTGCCACCCCCAGCAGCCCTGAGAGGCAAGGGGCCACATTCCCATTAAATGGAGTAAAACACTGAGGCTCAGAAAGCAAAGTGACTTGCCCCAAGTCACACGGTATCTAAGTGGTGGAGCAGGCATTGGAACCCATGTCAATGGCTCAGAGACGGAGTTAAAAACACAGACTTTATAGTCAGATCTGGATTCCAAGCCAGGCTTTTCCACTTGTAACCATGTGACCTTGAGCATGTCACCACTCCCTGGCCTCAGTTTCTCTGTCTGCACAATGGGCATAGCCACATGCCAACCTCATAGATTTTTGAGTGGACTCTATGAGCAGCACAGAGACTGTCTTAAATCAGAGAGGGCCATTGTGGGACTGATAGCGTGGGCCCAGCTGGAATGACCCCATTACCAGTGAGTTCAATTCCTTGCAGAATCGATGTTCCAGCCATCAAACTTCTCTTATTTTGAACTAAATAAAACCTGCCTGTCCTGGGGACCATCCAGACTGGCCTTGGAAGACCTCTCTGCCCTACAAGGTGGAATGAGGCCTCTGACCTTGCACAGAGTGTTCATTCACTTGAAAAGCACTTACTGAGTTCCTACTGTGTGCAAAGCAGTGGTCTAGGCACTGAGGACACAGAAGTAAACAAGACCGACAAGGTCCCTGTTATCATAGGGCTGATGTTCTAAGGAGAGGAAACAGACATTACATGTGTAAACCCCTAAGAAATATAACACCAGATAATCATTTGTTGAGGAAATCTAAGTATCAGAAGCATCTAAACAACAAAGAACATGTAGAATATATTTTTCTGATTTTTTTTTTTTTTTTTGAGACAGATTCTTGCTCTGTTGCCCAGGCTGGAGTGCAATGGCACGATCTCTGCCCACTGCAACCTCCGCCTCCCGGGTTCAAGTGATTCTCCTGCCTCAGCCTCCCGAGTAGCTGGGATTACAGGTGCCCGTCACCATGCCCGGCTAATTTTTGTATTTTTAGTAGAGACAGCATTTCACTATGTTGGCCAGGCTGGTCTTGAACTCCTGACCCAGGTGATCCACCCACCTCGGCCTCCCAAAATGCTGGGATTACAAGTATGAGCCACTGTGTCTGGCCTGATCATCTATTTTTTAGATGACACCATCATATAAATCAGATGATGTTCTTTCCTGGTTTAAAACCCTCTCATGGCTCCCACTGTCTTCTAGATCAAATATAAATGCCTTGATACACCACTAAGGTTCTGTATGTTCCAAGTGCCGTGGATCTATCTGACCTCACCCCTTCACCCATTCTACTCCAGCCACATGGGTCTCCTCAGTGTTCCTTGGACATGCCAAGATCTTTTAGTCCTCATAGCCATTGCACATGTTGTTCTTCCACCTGATGCTCTTCCTCACACTCTCCAACTGGACAATGCCCCCTCAAGACAGTCCCATACGGGCCCTGTCTTGCCTATCAGCTTGGCTCACTTGGCATTCTTCCCTGAGTCCCTGCGAAAATCCACGCAAAATGGAAAGAAAAATAGCCAGGAAAGATCATGAGTCATTTGTTTACAGGCACTAATTAATTGCTAAGCTCGAAAACTTGATTTCCATTCTTCCTTTTTTCCCCTCTCTGCCCTTTGAGAATGTTTGGAATCCACATTGTTTCCCAATGCAAAAAGTATGTCAGTTTATTTTTAGCAAATGCACATGATGGCTGGGACTGTTATTCATCCCCCCGCGTCAGTGGGGAGCTGGCCATGGAGCATGTGGGCTGCTTGATGCTCTTCAGATGTGGCTCCTGGGAGGCCAGCTGGTCTGCAATGGCCCAAGCTGGGTCCAGCATTGAGGCACTGGGACAGAGGTTCCAGGCTACACTTTCTCCTCCGGGCCAGGGGTGGTGCTGTGGAGTGGGGAGGCAAGAGGACAAACACTTCTTCCCAGACTGGCTGAGCAAAGCCCTTTCTCCTGGACTAGTAGGTGGGCAACTTGGGTATTTCAGCATCTTGCCCTCCACTTCTTGTCTTAGAAGGACCTAATTGATTCCCCTTTGGTTCAACCAGGATGAGAAAGTCCCCATGCTCTGTCTAGCTGATGCCACTGTGCCTTCTCTGTTCCCCTTCTGTCCCCCACCACCCCCACCTGCCACCCCTCTGAGCCCACCTTGCTCACCCTTCCTGCTCTCTGGGAGCCCAGGTTGGAGATTAGGGACATCCCCCTCTCGTAGGAACTCTTGCCAAGAGCTTCCTCCCAAGATGGCTGCTTCCACTCCCCTTGCACCTTTCAGAGCCCATTCTCTGGCCTGGATGGGGCCCAGAAGCTATGGGGAATCTGCTTCCACCTACTTTGAGGGATCATAAAGGACCTGTCTCTAACAGATCCTATTGCCTCCAGCAATAAGGGCGGATGGTGTGCCTGTGGAGCAACAGACTGTCACCCCCTAGAAGGCAAGAACTATGTCTGTTGTGGTCTTTGTCTCCAGTGCTTAGTATACAGTGGGAGCTCAGTAAAGACCTGTTGAATGATTGTGACCTGAGTTCCAGCTCGCTGTGCAATGACCATTGTCACTTGCCTCTTGTGAGCCTCATTGTCCCATCTTGCCAAGGGGTAACTGATTTTTAAAGCCCAGAGCAGGGATTGCAAACTCAACTGCCTACAAGAGTCGGGCAGGGACATAAATGTGAAACAGGCAGGAGACAACTGTGGTCATGTCCTGTCTAGAGGGGACAGCCACTCCCCAGGCCCAGCACCCAGGACTATGAGCCCGAGTCCCTGCATCTTCCCATTTCCTGAGAGAAGCTGGGAATCTGGATATTTGTGTACAACATTCTGATTTTTCAGAGTTGGCAACTCATTTTAACTTTCAGCAAAAGCACCATGCAGGCCAAACCCAACACATCTCAAGGCCGGCCCGGCCCACAGGCCGCCGGTTTGAGCCCTTAGTGTTTGGTGTTTGTGGCTTACCAGGCCTTGGAACAGGCCTGTCACGCCCAAGCCTGGGACAGGAGGTTGGGATGAAGAAGGCAGAACCAGCCTCGCCCCATGTGGGAGTAGCTATTATCCCAGCTTATGGGAGGGCCAGGCCGGACTCGTCGGTGCTGGGACTGCAAGCATCGCCTGCAGAGCTTGCCTTCCACTTAATTAAGGAAGCCGATAGTCATCTAGGTGGAGCGTGGAGATAGGTCGAGAATGAATTAGCAAACTGCAGCCAGCCGATTGTATCTATTGTACAAAACCCAGATATAATATCAGATTAGTACACTTTGTGTGCATATTATAACACCATATCATTATGGGATGTGTTATAATTAAGGCCCAAGTGGGTCCCCATCTCCCCCGTGACTTTGCAGGTCCTAGCACAGCATCTCCTCCTAACGCCCTCCCAGCCAGAACTAGCCCTGCAGATGGGGCATCTGATGCAAACCCTGATCAGCCTGCCATGAAACACTTCCCATGGGGTGCCAGGTCCTGCACCGGACACTCAGGGGGATGACAGTGGAGCCAACAGAGGACACCCTGTTCTCAGAGAGCTCCATTCTCGGGAGAGGAGGGGCCCATGAAAAATACAGAAACAAAACAAGTTGAGATTGTGGGAAGCGAGGGGCGAGGGGACTGAAGAGCATGGGTGTGGGTTGGGCAGTCGGGGCTACTTGACAGGGTGGTCAGGGAAGCCGTCTCCACAGCAACCTGTTCTGGGCACCAGCCTCAAGCCATCGGCCAGAGAAAGGACACTTGTGATGTTTGCCGAAGCATGATCTGGGCCAACAGCCACCCCTCCTGCCTGCCCATTCGCTGATTGCACAAATCTTTGTGGAGCAACTACTGTGTGCGGGGCCCTGTGCTGAGTGCTCAGAAAGCATCTTGATCACCACAGACAGCAGTCCCTGCATTGTGGAAGGTGACATTCTAAAGAGACAGACAGGCATTGAACAAACAAATAACAGATGTATAACATGATGGCAAGTAGGGAAGAAAGATGAAAGGGCTGGAGTGATGGTGGAGGTGACAGTTTAGCAGGTAGCCAGGGAAGGCTTCCCTGAGGAGGTGACATTGCGATGAGATCTGAATAAAGTGGCAAATCCAGCTGGGTGAAAAGAGCTGAAGGAAGAGCATTCCAGGCAGCAGGAACAGCAAGTGCAAAGGCCCTAGTTAGATCATGCCCGGTGTGTTGGGAGAATAGCAAGGGGCCCGGTGTGGCTGGAGTGAGTGAGCAAGGAAGAGAGGAGGGAGGATGAGGTCAGAAAGGCCATGGGGGCCAGATCAGACAGGGCCCTGTGATCCTGGGAAAGACCTCGGGTTTTGCTCTGCAGCTGGAGCCAAGGAAGGTTCTAAACAGAGGAGGGATGGGATCTGAGTGGGGTTCTAACAGCATCCCTTTGGCTGATGGGGGAAGTGGGGCATGACGATGACAGCGGTGAGACCAGCAAGGAGGCTACTGCAGGAGAGAGAATGGTGGCCTTGAATTCAGCTGTGGAAGCGGAGGGGAAAACCTACGCAGGTTCTGGATGTGTTTTAAAGGTGGCGCTGACAGGATTTCCTGGCCAGTTATCGAATGCAGGGCAAGAGAGGAAATGAAGGGACAACCCGAGGTTTGGGCCCGAGCACCCAGAAGGATGGAGCTGCCATTTCCTAAGAACCGGGGACTATGATGGCCCCAGTGCTGGGCTGTGTCGTCCGCATTCCCTGCAAGCCCCCTGCTGACCCCCACCCCATTCTCTCTCGGGGCAGCGCTATGGAGGGAGAGAGTGAGCAGTCGGCCCTACCCATGCTTCCGGGCAGGAAACAGGCACCCAGGGCCTGGCCACAGGATGACACAACCCTTAATAATTTCTCCGCTGAGTTTTGCAATGGGCACCCTTTATCGACAGGCAAAGGGTGAGGGATTTTGCAACTGCCCCAACTGGTGATTGTAGCTGATGCCAGGCCAGAGGGCTATCAGGCCGGGCTATGGGCATCTTCTCAACCCATGAGGATTGAGTTGCAAACAGGCCATCCAGGCCTGAGTCATCGTGGGTGGTATAGAGGGCCTCAGGGCCCACAGGGTTCAAACCTCAGACCCTCCACCTGGCCAATGACTTTGGGCAAGTCCCTTCCCCTCCCTGGACCTCAGCTCTTTCCCTTAAAAAAAAATTTTAAAAATGAGAGCCATTAAAGGAATTATTTTAAATTACTTAAAAGCTTGTATCCAATGGCCCGGTTAACGTTCATCCAGTGCTTCCTGTGCACCCGGCCCTGTGCTAAGAACCCTCTGGCAGCATCTCATCCAATCCCCATGTCACCCTTAAACTTATTTCCCCACTTTACAAATGGGGAAACTGACGCTCAGGAGGAGGAAGTGACTGCCTAGGTCCCCCAGCCTGTCAGGGATGGAGCGGGGACTCGGACCCAGACCTTTCTGACCCCAAAGCCTACACCCCGTTGTTAGGAAGTCGCTGCCACGCTGAGATGTGGTTTCCTCGTCTGTAAATGGGAAGTCCAAACTAAATAGAAATTAAGCAGCACCTTCCTCATGGGGTTGGTGCCTGGCACCTGGGGAGCATTCAAACCCAGCAGCCATTCTTATGACCAAAACACTCGTTACTAGCACACGGAGCTGGCGGCCAGCACCACCCCCAAGGGTACCCCCATGCCCCACCCTCACCCCTCCCGGCCCCACACTTGCCCCGTGGGGCACAGACAGGACACAGGCTTTAGAAACACACACTCCATGGTCCAGATCCCTCCTCCACCCTCTCGCCATGTCCTTGGGCACTGCCTCCCCCTTCCACTGGGGGTGACAATTCTCTCCCACCACACAAGGCTGTTTCTGGGTCACAGGAGGCCACAGGTCCATGTTAGGCCCAGTGTGTGGACACAGCTCCATTTGACACAGGAGGATCCAAGGCCCAGGCTGGAAAAGGGGCTTGCCTGGGACATTCAGCCAAAGAGAACGAAGTGCGGTCGCCACGCCCACTGGAAGAGGGCCTCTGCCTGCTCCAGGCCTGATGAAAAGCTTGCCTGGCAAAGCCTCCGTCTCTGGGTCTCTCCCCTCTTTATCTCTCAGCCTCTCTCTTTCCCTCTGTGTCTCTCACATCAGCTTTTTCAGGGTGTCTCTCTGTGTCTCTCCATCTCCCGCATGTCTCCCTGTCTCACTATCTGCACCTCTGGCCCAGGTGGTGTCTTCCCCACACACTCATCTGCTGGGCTCACCACCTCCTCTGCATTCCTGGCTCTGTAAATGTTTACTGAGGCAAAGGTGTCTGGCCGTCTCATTTGCTTGAAACCCTCACCCAGCACCGCCCCCTTCTCACCTCCACCACCCAAGGGCTCCCCAGGGAGGAAGGACAGGTGGGGACCCACAGCCCCAGGAATAGTCAAAATGACCCAAGTTCAGGGGTCTACAGCTCGTGGGCAGCCAGATCCCCCCTCAGTGGGTGTGGGTGGACTCCACCCACAGCATTCAGGGGCACAGATGCTGATTAGGCCCCCTTCCCCACTTGCAGCAATTGGCTGAGGCTGGACATGGAATGCATCTGTGGCCAGTGAGATGGGGAAGTCTGCCAAGGGGCTTCTGGGAATGGTTTCTTCATTCTTAACAGGACATGTGAGGGCCTTTCCTGCCTGGCTGTATGAGGAAGAGATGGCAGGAGCTTTGGCAGCCATCGTGGCACCATGAGGAGCTGGGCTGAGTGGAGACGGCAGCACCACGAGATAGGAAGAAACTGGGGCCTTGATAGTGCCCAGCTCTGACTCACCTAGCTATGATTCATTCAGTCATTCAACAAATACGGATTGAGCACCTACTACGTGCTAAGCCCACAATGGGCCCTGGGAACACAGAAGGAACATGATCCCTGCCTTACATTCTGGGGTGGGGGACAGATTTCAATCAAATAATCATCCAAGCAAGTGTAAAAACACGGCCATAGTCAGGGCTGCAAAGAGAGATCCATGAAGAAGAGACCAGAAAGGGGGACAGGGAGGGCAGGGAAGTCATCTGAGGTCAGGTTGCCCAGAAGCAGAGCCTGACTTGGGGACTGGCATGCACGTGATTCAGTGAGGACGTGCTTTTGGGAGAAGGGGGCGAGAAGCAGGACAGGGCAGGGTGGGAGCTAAGCCAGGATATGGTCTCCGCTGAGTCTCACTTGGCCTGATCCCCCGGGGAGCTCTGGAACGTGAATTGCACCACCACGTTGGTCCCACCTCAAAGTAGAGGCCTGAGTCCTGGTCTCTTTGGTCACTGGCTGTGTCCACCTCTGTTTGGGGGATGGGAGGCAGCTCCTGCTCAGCGAGGCAGGACACCAGCTTTAAGGGGCCCCAGCCGGGAGCCCACAGCAGCCAGCACTGCGTGGCAGTAGGAAGGCGTGCAGAGCCCACCAAAGAGGCTCCGGGGGGTCCCCACAGCACCTGCTACCAGAGGTCCACCTGATCTGAGATCTGGCATTAACTAGGTGAAGAGGAGAAACGAAAGTGTTCCAGTAGAGAAAGCAGAGTGTGCCAAGGCCCTGCAGCAGGTGGGAGCTGGGTGCAACGGAAAGAAAACCAAGGTGGCTCTAGCAGAGCAAGTGACAGTGAGAGTGGCCAGAGATCAGGGGAGGGGGCCACCACTGTGCAGCACCTGTAGGTCAGGATAAGGAGGCCAATCATTATTCTGAAGGCAGTAGGAGCCCTGGAGGCTGTGGAGCAGGGGAGGAGCGTGACCCAGCTCATGTTTTTATGTTTGTTTGTTTGTTTAGATAAGGTCTTGCTCTGTCCCCCAGGCTGGAGTGCAGTGGCACAATCTCGGCTCACTGCAACCTCCGCCTCCTGAGTTCAACCAATTCTCATGCCTCAGCCTCCCAAGTAGCTGGGATTACAGGGGTGTGCCATCACACCCAGCTAATTCTCGTAGTTTTAGTAGAGATGGGGTTTCACCATCTTGGCCAGGCTGGTCTCGAACTCCTGGCCTCAGCCTCCCAAAGTGTTGGGATTAGAGGCATGAGCCACTGCGCTCGGCCAGCCCGTGTTTTTTAGGCTCTGTCTGGCAGCACGTGGAGAATAGATGTAGGGCTGAGACTGGGAGCAGGAGAGCAGTCGGAGGCTGCTGCACTCACTCGGGTTAATCACCCAGGCCAGGAGGGGCAGGAGGCACAGAGAGGTGGGACGGGGTGAGACAAGACTTTAGGAGGCGATAATAGTGGTAGTGATCAATTGCCTTCTGTGAGCTCAGGGCAGTATCCCCGTGAAGTAGAAACTCTTATTGTACCTGCTTCACAAGAAGGAAACTGAGGCACCATGGGATCAGTGCCCTAGAAACGGCTCAAGGCCTCACTTGCCAACTCTTTCCACCATGCTACAAGGACACTTCCACACCTGCCTCAATGGGCCCCAGGACACTGGTAAACCTCAGGCATTCAGGGACCTTGGGGCAGGTCAGTCACCCTGGACCTTCTGTGCCCCCCAGCTGGGGACATGTGGGGATCCCCTCATGTGTCACCAACCACTTTCTCACTTCACCCCTCTCCTTGAGAAGCACTGTTATTTTTCCTCCAAGGTCTCCCAGCCAGAGACCCCATTTCTACCCAGTTTTTTGCTTTCCCTACTCTGTGTGACCTGGAGACCCAGAGAGTGACAAGGACTTCCCTGAGGCCACCTAGCGCGTCCCCAGCACGGGCACTTGCAGCTGAGGCAAGGCCACCTTGGGCCAATGCTGTTATCTGCAGCTGAAGACAAGAGGCACAGTGGGACACCTGGGGACCCTGAGGCGGCAGCCTGTGGTCCCAGCCCTACGTGGAGACGTGGGCCATGCCCAGCCAGGAGATAATCTCAACCAGATTCTGGCCAGTGATTCCTTGCGACATCACGGCCAGGGCCACCTGGTGGAGTCTCAAGACGCAGGAGCTTATGGGGCTGGGGCTGTGGCTGGGGCTGTGGGAGGGGCACAGGGGAAGCCCAGGGCTCAGTAGGGTCCCTTCGTAACGTAGGAGGAGTCCACACTGCGAGAAATGTCCAGTCCACTTCCTTGGTGGTCAGTGGCTCACTGGTGGAGTGCCTGCTGCATGTCAGGTCCTAGCGGACACCACGGTGACTAAGCACACCCGGAGTCTGCCCTCATGGAGCTGCCACTCCATGCGTGGAAGAAGCAGACATTGAATGAGGAATGCCACTATGAGAACAGAGAGCGCTGAGCCCTGGGAAGCAGGGGGTGAGAGCTACGTGGTGCATCCAGGGAGACCAGGCAAGCCAGGAATCAGGGGCCTCCCCAATGAAGTGATGTATAGCTGAGGCCTGAGAGCTCTTGGATGAGGGGGCATGCTAGGGAACACAGCATATGCAAAGGTCCTGAGGTGGGCCAAGTATGGAATGTTCCAGAAATAGAAATAAGTCAGAGTGATGAGGCAGGAGCAAGAGCAGATCACCAGCTTCCCCTAGGCTGAGGTGAGGCACATGGATTTCAGTTTAAAGGTCATGGGGAGCCACTGAAGGCTTCAGGCAGGGGCTGGGGTGGACATGGTCAGAATGGAGTCAAGTGGGTCACTTTGGCTGCTACACAGGATGGCCTGGAGAGAACTGAAAGACTTCTAGCCCTAAGACCCAAGGATCCAAGCTTCCCAAATCTCCCATTCCAATACTCAGGGTTCTAGGAGCCAGCAGACCTACTGGGCCAATCCCAGGCACCCTCATGGCCGCTGGGCTGCCTGCCCCCACCAGGACCTCCTAAAGAACATTCCAAGCTGCGATTATCTCAGTGCCTAACACTAATTAGCTCGATTGCACTTTAGACCCTCCCAGCTCTGCTCTGGGAGGGCCCCCTGGAGAGGCAGCCGCCAGTTTCACATCCCCAGGGAGGCCTGGAGGGGCAAGAAGTGACAGGCCCCGGAGGATTCCCAGGAGCACTCAGACCTGCAGCTGGAGCTCAGAGGTGTGGGAGATGTCCTGACGGGGGTGCTCCAGCTCCGTCCCATGGTCCCATGGGACCATGTCCCATGGTCAGTGGGTGCATGGACATCCCCACCCCACCCCCCAGTGCCCCCATGCCTCGGCCAGCCCCAGGCACCTGGCCAGAGGCAACCTTGCCCCCACCCCCACCCCACCTCCACCGCCCCCTTCCTCCCGACTCTAAATCTTTGTCTCTGTCAGCCTGAATCTCTGCTTCTGAATGTCTCCCTCTGTCTCTTTCCTTTCTTGTCTCTCCCTTTCTCTGTATCTCTCTCGTTACCTGTCTCTCTCTTTCTCTCTCTCTCTCTCTTTCTCTGGTCACAGCCTCCCAGGGGCGTGGGGTGGGAGTGAATGAGTGTCCCCACAGCCTCCAGGCTGGGGAGTGAAGATGGTGCCTGCACAGACTGCTCCCAACCTGCCGGTTTTTCCAGCTCAGCCCCACCCTGGACTGGGCCACCCCCTCCCCGGGGACTCACCCTCCCTGGGCAAAGTGGGGCTGCTAGAAGGTGAGGCCTGACCAGGAGCCTCCTGGGAAACAGAAGCCAAAACAGGAGCAGAGTGTCTGGGCCCTGCACACCAGCCCCATTTACACATGGGGAAACCAGGCTCAAAGAGTGCTCACCACTGGCTTAGGGCCACGCAGCTGATCATAGGCAGAATTTGAACCTACAACTCCGGCAGGGATTCAGAAAATGCCATCATTCTCCCTCCCACCCCCAGCCCCCCAGTTTCCCTCCCCAGGGACCACCCTGGTCTCAGTTTTTTGTGTGTTCTTCCAGAACTGTCCACGAATACCCACACTTCTCTTCTTGCATGTATGTTTTAACACAAGTGGTGAAACAATAGGCACTGTTTGCACCTGCTATTTCATGTAAGGATGCCTTGGAGATCTTGTCTTATCAGAACCTTTTCCCTTATTTGTAATGCCTGCGGGATCCCCCAAGGAGTGGAGCGGACTGGTCTCATGGCACTTAACCAGCCCCACTCATGAACACTGCAGTTGTTTCCAGTCTTGTTTTAATACATAAAATCTCACGTTAAATACAGAAAGTGTCCTTGCATCCATCCACCCACCCCATGTCCCCTACATGCGTGCAGACGTACTCACACACATGCACACACGCACACACATGGTGCTGCTGAACTATAGGATCCAGCAGTCCTAGAAGGTGTCGGTGAATCTTAACTGGAAATAAGCTCAGAACGATGAGGCAGGCTTGTTAACAGTGCAGATTTCTGGGACTGCTCCAAACCACTGGAAGCAGAGGCTTCACTGGAGGAACCCTGGAGAGGAAAGACTCAGAGGAGGAAGCTGTGACAAAATGGTGAACAGTCAGGCTAAGTGTTCAAGCTGTGCCCCGGCTTGCAGGACTCCCGGGAGCTGCCCAGGGCTGGGCCCTGCCCCCCATCTCTTCTGCAGCTCCCTTTCACTCTGTTCATGCAGTGAGGCTTCAGAAACATCCAGGGGTTGAATAAAAGGGGATCTATCCAATACAATAAAAGGAATAATGAAGTTGAAAAACCAATAATGGGGAAACAGAGGCAAAGAGCAACAGTAGGACAAGCCCAGGTTTCCACAGACCTTGTTATTACTCAGTAGTAAGACTGGACTCGAACCCCCGTCTTCTAACTCTTGGGCCAGAAGTTTTCTACTGAATTCTACCCCACCCTAGTCCATTCATCTATCCACCCACCCAATTTTCCACCCACCCACCTACCCACCCATCCATCTCTCCTCCATCTGAGCGCTGCTCACACCACCACCCAGCCATCCAACCATCCATCCATCTGTCTACCCATCTCTCTGCTCGTAGACAAAATCACCTACCCTTCACCCTCCATCCAGTAGTCACTGAGCACCTGCTATGTGCCCAGTGCCATTCTAAGAGCTGAGGACACAGCCACCCATACAACAGATGGGTTCCCGTCCAGGGAACTTAGCACCTATGGGAGAGACAGACCGCAGATTGTAATCACACATAAACAGAGCCCAAATGGGGGTCCTGCCTGTGGACCACACACAGGGATTGAGGGGAGCTGGTGGGGAGCCCAGAAAGGCCTGCCCTCCCAGTCGGGACACTGTGTGCCTGCCCCCAACCAGTTCCTCCTTGCACTCACCCACCCACCACCTCCCCACCTCCAGCTCATCTGAGGTCACTGAGCCCTCCATGGGGCGAGTCCCAATTAGGCAGATCCCCTCAGGTATCACCCAACCCACCAGGAATCCCATTAAAACTTAGCAGGTCACTCCAGCCAGGTGCGGTGGCTCATATCTGTAATCCCAGCACTTGGGGAGGTCAAGGCAGGAGGATCACTTGAGCCCAGGAGGTAGAGGCTTCAATGTGCTATGATTGCGCCTCTGCACTCCAGCCTAAGCGACAGAGCAAGGCCCTGTGTCAAAAAAAAAAAGAAAAGAAAAAAAAAGCTTAGCAGTCACTCATCCAAAACTCACACATACTCTGCTACTTATTGAGTGCTTACTGTGTACCAGACCACAGGCTGCATACTTTCCACCAGTTGCTTCATTTTGTTCTCTCCTCCCCTTGGCCGACATCACCCACCCTATAACCCTAGGAGGAAGAAGTCAGGTCATACCCCTGCCCTGCTCAGAACCCCACCCACCCCTGCCACACACACACACACCACCTCCCAGCTCCCATCCTACTTCTCTCCCCATCACTCACAACAGCACCTCGCGGCCTCCTTGCGGTCCCTTGAATGTAGACAGCCTGGTCCCATCTCAGAGCCTTTGCGCTTGCCATGCCATTCCCTCTTTCCCCAGAGACCTCATGGCTCCCCCGCCCCGCCCCACCCAATAGCACCTTCCCTCAGCCAGGTGTTCCCTGATCTCTGTGGTTAAGTGAAACATCCTTCTCTTCCTCACACTCATGCACTCTCTCTCTGATTCTCTCCCTCTTGCACACACACACACACACACACTCCTTCTCTCCCTCCCCTTCTTTATTTTCCTCCCTAGCACTCATCATCAGACCACCTGTATCCCCCACCCCAATAATGGACCCGCCATGAAGGTGGGGCTTGGGGCCACCTTATTTTCTTCTGTATCCCCGGGCTTAGCACAGCACCTGGCATGTGGTGTGTGCTCATCAAAGTCATTCCTGGAGCACATCTTCGAGAGTCTTTTGTGTGCCAGGCTGTGAGTTGCAGACACAGCACAGAACAAGATGGAAACACCGTGGCAAGTAGGATCAGAGGCCCTGGGTCTAGGAACCTTACCCAGCCGCTTCCCGGTTGTGGAACCTCAGGAAAATATCAGAGGCCTGAGGGGTAGCTGATCCCACCAGCCAGCTAGACCCTCCCAACATCCCTGTGGCATCCACAGTGTGATAATTCTCTGGAAAGTGCTGGGCTCAGTGCGTGTTGCTACCTTATGGTTGATTGTCCATGCTCTTACAGGTTTCACAAGCAAACTCCAATTGACCAAAAATCACCCCAGTGGAACCCCTCAATTAACCAAATTGGGGTTTGGGGGAGGAGGGTTTTTTTTGTATTTCTTCCCCTTTGCTTCCGTCAGTCCATTTACTAGCCGTTTATTTACCGGGCACCAAGTGTGTGGATATCATGGAGTCCCCGCTTACAGAAAGGTCTCAGAGTCAAGGAGAGAGATGGACTAGAAATATGGGGCAGAAGCAAATCACAGGAGACATCCTCATTGAGTGGGAAGACCTCGCCACCTTCCAAAGGAGGAAACTGGCAAATGCACCACGTGGACAGCTCTCAAGAACATCACGGAAGGACAGGAACAAGTCCCAGTGAGATGGCTGGTGTGAGGTCGCCAAGGCGTTAAAAAGAACGATCATCCGGAAATGCAAATGAAGCCGCAATGAGATATTACTACACACATTGCCAAATAGCTCATATTAAAAAGACTGACCTCTCCAGGTGTACTCAGAATCAAGGGATGGGGCCAGGCGTGGTGGCTCGTGCCTGTAATCCCAGCACTTTGGGAGGCTGAGGCGGGCAGATCACTTGAAGTCAGGAGTTCAAGACCAGCCTGGATACCATGGCAAAACCCCATCTCTTCTAAAAATACAACAACAAAAAAATTAGCCGAGTGTGGTGACACACACCTGTAGTCCCAGGTACTCAGGAGGCTGAGGCAGGAGAATCGCTTGAACCTGGGAGGCGGAGGTTGCAGTGAGCTGAGATGGTGCCACCTCACTCCAGCCTGAGCAACAGAGTGAGACTCCAACTAAAAAAAAAAAAGAAAGAAAAATGGAGAGATGGGCCAGAAATATGGAGGACAGCAGTAGCGAAATGCTTTGGAAACTGTTTGGAAATATGCAGAAGCTCAACACATGTGAATGATGTGTCCAGTGATGATGCCTCGGGTATAAACTCGATAGAAACAAGAGCTGGCATCCACCGAATGACACAAACAAGAGCTGGGTGCAGTGGCTCATAGCCATGATCCCAGCTACTTGGGAGGCTGAGATGAGAGGATCACTTGAGCTCAGGAGTTCGAGGCTGCAGTGAGCTGTGATAGCACCACTGCACTCCAGCCTGGGCAACAGAGCAGGAACCCACCTCATTAAAAAAAAAGAAAAAGAAAAAGAAAAAAGACACAAACAAGAATGTCCATGGCAGCTTTATTCACAACAACCAAAACCTTGAAATACCCAACAGTAGACTGGACTGTGGTATAGTCACACAGTGGGACACAACACAGTAGTGAGAATGAAGCTGTACAGTACTGCATAGAGGAACCTTAAAAGCTTAGCTGAGCAAAAGAAGCCAGACACAAAAGCAAATACTCTGAATGATTCCATTGATATGAAGTTGTAGAACAGGCAAAACAATGTAATCTGTTAGAAGTCAGGAGAGCAGTTGTCCTAGACAGAAAGATTTTTCAGTGATTAAAAATGTTTGTTCTGTTTCAGGCCGGGCGTGGTAGTTCACACCTGTAATCTTAGTACTTTGGGAGGCCAAGACAGGTGGATCATCTGAATTTAGGAGTTCAAGACCAGCCTGGCCAATATGGTAAAACCCCGTCTCTACTAAAAATACAAAAATTAGCCGGGCAGTAGTGGTGCACACCTGTAATCCCAGCTACTCAGGAGGCTGAGGCAGGAGAATCGCTTGAGCCTGGGAGGCAGAGGTTACGGTGAGCCGAGATCTCGCCACTGTACTCCAGTCTGCGGTGACAGAGTGAGACCCTGTCTCAAAAAAGGAAAAAAAAAAAGTTCTGCTTTTTTATCCAAGTGCTGCTCACACTGGTGTGTTCAGGTGGTAAAAATGTATCTTCTGTACCCCGCTTAGACTTCTGTAAAAGTTCACATTTTAAAAGGTATAACAGAAAGAAAGGAAGGAAGGAAAAGCCACATTCACACAGAGATGAAAGAACTGCATACACAAAGATCTGGAAGTTCAAACCCCAAAATTATAAAACCACGCTGACAGGGTGAAAAGGAGCCAGCCCTGGGCAGATGGTCCAGAACTGACTTCAGCTTGATTGGAAATGTTATCATGTGTTAAGAGAACAGATGCCTGTATTGCTATTATCAATTTAAATCAAAATTTCTTAGTAAAAGGGCAAAAAGACAGCCAGCCACGGTGGTTCACGCCTATAATCCCAGCACTTCGAGATCAAGCAGGAGGATCACTTGAGCCCAGGAATTTGAGGCTGCAAAGAGCTATGATTGTGCCACTGTAATCCAGCCTGGGCAACATAGCAAGACTAGGTCTCTTTATTTATTTATTTTTTAAGTTCCGGGGTACATGTGCAGGATGTGCAGGTTTGTTACATAGGTAAACATGTGCCATGGTGGTTTGCTGCACCCATCAACCCATCACATGGGTGTTAAGCCCAGGATGTATTAGCTTTTTCCTCTAATGCCCTGTCTCTCTGTCTCTTAAAAAAATTTTTTTTAATAAAAATAATTTAGGGCAAAAAGAGAGGCCAGCCAGGAATCAAAGAGGAAATTGTATCTACTGAGAACCTACTGTGTGCTCCAGGGGCACACACGTAGGCATGCCTAGCCCTTATTTGCCCAAGTTTCCCACTGATAGAATCTGAGAGCCAGAAGACCAAGGTTCACCCATTGTTTCTCTGTGGCCTGGCGCAATGCACTTCCTCCCATTTCCCAGGTAAGGAAACTGAGGTCAGTGAGGTTAACGATGGGGACAACTGCCCTCAAAGAGTGTTCCTGAACACTCAGGAGACAACTCAGGTGAAAGTGTTGGGTGACCATGCCGGATGCCACAGTACTGCCAGGACTGGCTGCATCAAGATGCAGGGCCCTCGTTCTCAAATCATTAAGAATTTCAAGGCCAGGTGCGGCAGCTCATGCTTGTAATACCAACACTGTGGGAGACTGAGGCAGGAGGGTTGTTTGAGCCCAAGAGTTCAAGACCAGCCAGAGCAACATAGAGAGACTCCTCCCTACTCCAATCTCTACAAAAAGTAAAATTTTAAAAATTACCGGGGCCGGGGGCAGTGGCTCATGCCTCCAACCCCAGAGCTTTGGGAAGCTGAGATGGGCGGATTGCCTGAGGTCAGGAGTTTGAGATCAGCCTGGCCAACATGGTAAAATCCCGTCTCTACTAAAAATATAAAAAATTAGCCAGGTGTGGTGGCAGGCGCCTGTAATCCCAGCTACTTGGGAGGCTGAGACAGGAGAATCACTTGAACCCAGGAGGCAGAGGTTGCAGTGAGCCAAGACCACGCCATTGCACTCCAGCCTGGGCAAGAAGAACAAAACTCCGTCTCAAAATAAATAAATAAATAAAAATAAAAATAAAAGCTGCCACGCACAGTGGCTCATGCCTGTAACTCAACACTTTGGGAGGCCGAGGTGGGCAGATTATTTGAGGTCAGGAGTTCAAGACCCAGCCTGGCCAACATGGTGAAACCCCATCTATACTAAAAATATAAAAATTGGCCAGGCGTGGTGGCTCACACCTGTAATCCCAGCACTTTGGGAGGACGAGGCGGGTGGATCATGAGGTCAAGAGTTCAAGACCATCCTGGCCAATACGGTGAAACCCTGTCTCTACTAAAGATACAAAAATTAGCTGGGCATGGTGGTGCTCGCCTGTAGTCCCAGCTACTCAGGAGGCTGAGGCAGGAGAATCACTTAGAACCCAGGAGGTGGAGGTTGCAGTGAGCCGAGATCTTGCCACTGCACTCCAGCCTGGCGACAGAGTGAGACTCTGTCTCAAAAACAAACAAATAAACAAACAAACAAACAAAAAATATATATATATATAAAATTAGCCAGGCATGGTGGTGGATGTCTGAAATCCCAGCTACTCAGGAGGCAAGAGAATCACTTGAGCCCAGGAGGCGGAGGTTGCAGTGAGCAGAAATGGCACCACTGCACTCCAGCCTGGGCAACAGAGCGAGACTCTGTCTCAAAAAATAAAAATAAATAAAAATTACCCGGGCATGGTGGCATGTGCATGTAATCCCAGATAATCAGGAGGCTGAGGCGGGAGGATCACTTGAGCTTGGGAGGTTGAGGCTGCAGTGAGTCATGATCACACCACTGCACTCCAGCGTGGACAACAGAGCAAGACCCTATCTAAAAAAAGGAAGAGAGAGAGAATTTCAAGATGACAATAGCAGACTTGTAAACCAATGGGGGCCCTTCTGAACAAGGGGCTCTGTGGAATTGCCTAGATGGTACTCCCATGAAGCCACCCTGGTTTTACCCTAGCTTACCAAGAGCTTTCACAAAAACCAGCATAGAAAGTAAGTTTTCTGATAACCTTCAGGCAGTCAGAAAGCTCCTTTCTCCAGAACTTTCCATTCCATGCCAGCTGTTTTCACATGTTGGTGTTTGTAAGGCCTTAGAGCAACAGGGGCTCCCCTCTGCCAAGGAGCAATAACATCAACAACAGCAACAGCAGCTGCCATTATTGGACAATTAGCACATGCCGGCATGGTGTTGAGTTCTGCACACCTTTGACTCCTCGACTCTGCTCACCAATGCTATTAAGTAAATGCTGTCATAGGCAGGCTCTGAAAGTGGAAACGGAGGTACAAACTGGGCCACTCACCCCAGGTTGCAGAGCCAGAAAGAAGAAGAACTGGGATTCACACCCAACCCTGCAGGGCTCCAGAGTCCACACGCTGGCCCAGGAAGGAAGGCAAAGGCTGGCAGGAGGTGGACGGAGGGTGGCAGAGCCACCCCAGGCCAGGAAGGGAAGGCTCCAGGGATGGGAGCCACCCTTTGCTCCACTGACTCTCCTCCCGACTTGGAGCTGTGAGCTCTGGGCTGCAATGGTCTTTGCCAAGCCGTGGTTTCGCCATCCCCCACCAGGCCCTAGGGACCTCTGGGAGCACAGCAGGGCTGTCCAGCCCGGAGAGTCCAGGCCAGAGCACTGGGTAATGAGCACACTCTGGGGTTCCTCAGACCCAGGTTCAAATCCTGCCTCTGCCACCCACCAGCTGTGTGACTTCAGACAAGGTACACTCCCCCTCTGAGCTCCTGGGTCTTTTTGGCTTTTCTTTTTGAACCTCAGGTGTGCAGGGTGAAGTTATCTGATGCCTCAGTTCGCAACATGTTATCATGATTGCCCACACAGGCTACCCTCTGGTTGTATTTATTTATTCCCTTTCACCCCAATCCCTACTCCCTGCCCACCTGACTCTCCTATGTTCAATGTGTAGCATTAGTTCATTGATTTTAGGTTTCTACTTTGATGCTGGTGTTTAACATATGTACAGTAAAGTGCATAAACAGACAGCTCAATGAACTCTTCTTTTTTGTTGTTGTTGTTGTTGTTGTTGTTGAGACAGTGTCTTGCTCTGTCACTCAGGCTGGAGTGCAGTGCCACAACCATGGCTCACTACAGCCTTGACTTCCTGGGTTCAAGTGATCCTCCCACCTCAGCCTCCCGAGTAACTGGGACTACAGGCTAATACGCCAGCATATCTAGCTAATATTTTTTATTTTTTGTAGAGACTGTGTCTCCCTACATTGCCCAGGCTGGTCTGGAACTCCTGGGCTCAAGTGATCCTCCCACCTCGGCCTCCCAAAGTGCTGGGGTTACAGGTGTGGGCCACTATGCCTGGCCTGAATTCTTATATATGGATAAATTCATGGAACTACCACCTGGGGTAAAACATAGGAATTTTGCAGATCCCAGAAGTCTTCCTCATGTCCCACTGCAGGCAATGACTCCTCTACCCCACAGGAGGAACCACTTTTGTGCCTTCTAGATTCATCTTGCCTGTTCTTGAACTTCATATCAGAGGAATCACACAGAAAGTCGTCTTTTGTGTCTGGCTTCTTTCTCTCAGCATAATGCTTTTAACATTAATCTATAGCGTGCATGGGCTGGGCACGGTGGCTCACGCCTGGAGGGTTTAGGAATAAAGTGATGTCATGTCTACAGCTGCCTCTCAAATAATTCAGGCAAAAGAAAAAAATACAAATGGGGGAAAAGACAAAGTGGGGAAAATATAAACAATATAGCTGAAGGATATCCTGAAGTTTCTTTTCTTTTTTTGGGACAGAGTCTTGCTCTGTCACTCAGGCTAGAGTGCAGTGGCGTGATCTCGGCTCATGCAACCTCTGCCTCCTGGGTTCAACCCATTCTCCTGCCTCAGCCTCCCGAGTAGCTGGGATTACAGGTGCGTGCCACCACACCCAGCTAATTTTTGTATTTTTAGTAGAGACGGGGTTTCACCATGTTGGCCAGTCTGGTCTCAAACTCCTGACCTCCAGTGATCCACCTGCCTTGGCCTCTCAAAGTGCTGGAATTACAGGTGTGAGCCACCAACCCTGGCCCAGCTGCCACTTTCTACCAGGGCCCAATGGACGGAAAAGAAAAGGCAGATTCGGACCCTTCAGCATCACCCAGGACTTGAGGAAGGGAGTCCACGTTGCACAAATGGGGTTTTGCCGCCTAAGTCTTGTTTTTTTCTGAGTTTACAAGGGTTCAAATCAGTGCCGTTGGAGAGGGTTTGAGGCTGTCACAACATCTGGGGAACTGAGGCGTGGGGCATTCACAGGGCTGTCAGGAGGCCTTGGGCTCAAATTGTAGGGGGCGTGGGATCTTAAACCATCATTGGCAGCCAGACTGACGGGCAGGGTAGCGACACGCCAAGATCCTGTCATCTTTGCCAGGCTCTGGTTTTATGGGATCTAAGGTTTTCTGTGGTTCTAGTTCCAGGTGGAGAGTGACAACTAACTCTGGCATATTGCACATTCTCAGTAAATGATTTGTGGGATAAATTCCTTGTGATGATAATTGATATTTATTGAGCATTTACTATATGCCAGGCACTATTCTAAGCACTTTGCACATATCATCTCCATTAATCCTCTCCACATCCTGTGAGATAGGTACTATTATTACCATCATTATTTTGTAAACAGGAAACTGAGGAACCGAGAAGTTAAGCCACATGCCCAAAGTCACAAGTTGTTAAGAGGAATATAAATGAATGAATGAATGAATGGCAGTCCCCATCTAGATTAGCATTTTTCTTTTAAACATTACTGAAGCGAAAGTCCAGTTGCAACTCTTCTTGGGGAATAACAACCCAGCCCAAGCTCCCTGACTCCCTATTCTCTCGAAGTCAGCCTCTCTCCTTCTCATTGCTTAAGGGGAAGTGTCCCTAATCCTGAGCCTGAGGTAGCCCGAGCTCCAGCCTTAGAAACACAAAGACCTGGGGATCCTATCATGTCCCAGGATCGCATGTAGCTTCCTTTAGTTGTATATAGGCTCTTTTAGCCTGAAACAGTTCCTTTCTCAGTCTCTCCTTGACCCACATGACCTTGACATGTTCGAGGATGCAGGCCAGCTATATATATATATATATATATTTTTTTTTTTTTTTTTTTGAGACGGAATCTCGCTCTGTTGCCAGGCTGGAGTGCTGTGGTGCGATCTAGGCTCAGCTCTCCGCAACCTCTGCCTCCCGGGTTCAAGCAATTCTCCTGTCTCAGCCTCCCAAGTAGCTAGGACTACAGGTGCAGGTCACCATGCCCGGCTAATTTTTGTATTTTTAGTAGAGATGGTTTCACCATGTTGGCCAGGTCTCTATCTCTTATCCTTGTGATCCACCCACCTTGGCCTCCCAAAGTGCTCCTCACTTCAGATCCCTCAGATGTTTCCCGTGATTAGATTCAGTCTCTGTGTCTGATATATATTTGCAAGGATACAGCAGAAGTGATGCTGTGTTCCTGATATATGGTCTCTCATGCACTGAGGGCTTACTTTTCACCAAGACCCACAATGCACAAAAGTCAAGGACGTGACAAGACCTATTGCATAGATGAGGAAACTGAGGCTCAGGAAGAAGAGGTCACTAACTCCAGGTCAAACATCTAAGTGAGAAAGCTGAGATTTAGACTCACACCCATCTAACTCATGAGCCCTATAGGGAGATCACGAAGGAACGGGGGACGATGAGGAGGAACGGCCTGGCATAGGGCAGGGGGCCTTAGAGAGTCAGCCTCAGTTCATTCCTTGATCACAATCTCACTACCTCATTAATGCAGATCTCTGATCCTTGTGGGGTGGCTGAGACCAGGGATATCTGGCCCTATTAGTGACATTAAGACTCTGCAATCCCGCTTCTGGGGAAATATGTCAGAGGCACTCTGAGAAGACCATTAGGGGGCTGATAAACACAAAGATGTGCCACCCAGGTCTCCTTCAGGGGAGAACCAGCTGCAGGGAGTATGATGAGGCGACGAACTCCAGCCACCAACAGCTGCCCCAGCTGCAGAGAGCCATCTCGCCCCAGCCATCCTTCCCAGAGCAGCCCGAAAGCCAGACAGACCAAGGCAGGGTATAAAGATCTGGCCATTTTGCCCAACACAGGTCACCCAACAAGCAAGTTCCTCTCCAGTGATCCCAAGACTGCTCAGGGCTCTGCAGGCCTGCATCGCTGCTGGATGACTTCATCTGCCCAGTCCTGCTTGCACCCCCTCCATTTCTCAGGTGTTGACCCCCCACAAACATCTTGCACCCCAAACTCCATTTCAGTATCCACACAACCTGCCCTGTGACAGAGGTACATTCAACAATTCTTGTCAGAACAGTGTTTATGGCTGTGGGGACTTAGAGGCAACATCATTATCCACCACAAGGGCAGTGGTTCCTTAAAATGTGGCAGATACATACAGAGGAATGTTATGCATCAGCATAAAAAGTAATGAATCAGAGGGACACAGAGCAATCTGGAGGCATCCCTAAAGCATATTCTTCCAGGAATATATGCCGCACTCATGTAAAATGTGACCTATTGGACACAATCGTCTGTTGCAGCATTGTGTGAAATAGAAAAAGACTGGAAACAACCTAAATGTCCATCAGAGAGAGACTGGTTAAATAATTATGGTACATCCATGCAATGGAATATTATACAACCATTAAAAGGAATGTGGCAGCTCTATAGTACTGATATGAACAAGCTCCAAGATACATTGTTGAGTGAGAAAAGCAAAGCACAGGTCAGTGTAAAAAATGTGCTACAGTGTGCATAAATATCCTGTGTGTGTGTGTGTGTGTGTGGGTGTGTGTGTTTGGGTGCACTCACATAGACCATTTGAAATAAGAAAAAGCTGCTGGAAACTTCAGTAACCTCTGGGAGAGGGACCTGGGAATGTGGGGGCAGGAGAAGGAGGGAGACAGACTTTTCATTGCAAATCCATTCACACCTTTTGAATTTTGAACAATGAGCACATATTATGCATTCAAATTGAAAGGAAAAATGTATAGAGGCCATGGTGGAGTTGATCTGAGGTCACCCATAAGAAGGGTGGCATAGTGTAGGGCCAGAGACTGAACGGGGTGAGGAGGGTGACCAATCATGGAACAGAGGTGGGGGGGACAGTGACAGCAAACTGGTTACATATAGGGGATGGGTCAAATAAACAAATATATTAAAAATAATGGAAGCCTATTTTCTCACTGATGGAAAAGAGAGTTTCAAATATGGAAAGAGAAAATTAGAATAAGCTCTGTGATGCTGAATGGGAACTGCAGTTATCAGTGTACACTCATATTTTTCTAAATAGATGATAGATGATAGACAGATATTATTCGATACAGAAATAACACAGATGTAAATATGTGTCTCTATATATACATATATACAGTCCTTAACTATGTCCACTGAGAGAGTCAGGGAGTAGAGACACCCCAACAGCAATGAGCACTTTGTCCTGATATTTTGGCTTCTAAATTCCATTCTCTACTAAAAGGAACCAGGGCTCCTGGGAGAAGTGGCTGATTCCAGAGCTGGGGCAGAAAAAAATACCAGATGAGCTTATAGTACCTCACTGTGCCAGAAAGTAAGGAAATGCTCAAAGAATGATGGTGACACAGAAGCTAGTTAAAAGTGGCTCCCAGGAGCCAAATCTGGGACAATTTAAGCATATAAATAAGTTAACGATGATGATGATGATATACCACAACCCACTGAATAAAATAGAAAACTATGAATCTATACTGATAGAAATAAATGAATAATTGAAAGTCTGATGATATTCAAGATATTTACACAGTTCCAACGTGCCTCCTCTCAAATGCTGATTAACTACAAAGAGTGGGGAAAGTAACCCTACAGATGCAAAGTCTGGCAGCTATCTCCTCCATCAAGTCATCAAAGAGTGCACCATCAGCAATGGGACGAGGAGAAGAACATAACATCGCTTCTTTGATTTTTCTGCCAGAGTTGCAGAACCTGAATCTCACCACAATGAAGCATCAGACAAACCCGCAGGGAAAGACATGCTGTAATGCTGTACAACAGCTGCCCTGTATCCTCAAAAGTGTCAAGGTCATGAAGGTCAAGGAAAGACTAAGGAACTGTTCTACCTTCAAGGCAACTAGAGAGATGTGGCAACTAAACACATGTAGACTGGGCGCGGTGGCTCATGCCCGTAATCCCAAGACTCTGGGAGGCCAAGGTGGGAGAATCGCTTGAGCCCAGGAGTTCCGGACCAGCCTGGGCAACATAGCGAAACCCTGTATCTATAAAAAACACAAACAATTGCCAGGCAGGGTGGCACATGCCTGTAGTTCTAGCTACTCAGGAGGCTGAAGCCTGTAGTTCTAGCTACTCAGGAGGCTGAAGTGGGAGGATCACTTGAGTCCAGGTAGTTGAGGCTGCAGTGAGCTATGATCACACCACTGTACTCCAGCCTGGGTGACAGAGTGAGACCCTGTCTCAAAATAAAATAAAATTAAAAATAAACACAAAGTATGATCCCAAACTGGGTTCCCTTACTGGCCGTTATCAGGGCAACTGGTGAAACCTGAATGGGTCTTGGTAGACAGTCATGGTGTATCTTGTTAATTTCCTGATTATGATGGTTATATTGTAGCTATCTAGGAAAATGCCCTGGTTTGTAGAAACTATGTATCAAAACATTAAGGGGTGATAGGGCAACACGTCGGCAATTTATTCTCAAATAATTCAAGAGAACCAATTTGAGACATTTCTCAAACTAAAAAGTTTTTAAAAAATACACAGTAAAAAAGTAAAAAACAGAATGAGGGCTAAGTCTGAATACCATTAACATGAATTAAAACATATAATTTAGATTTCTGATGGCTTAGCAAGCCACTTCTAAGTGAAATATGTTAATATGTTCATCAAAAGACATGTCCCCTCACTGGGCGCGGTGGCTCACACCTGTAATCCCAGCAGTTTGAAAGGCCAAGGCGAGTGGATCACCTGAAGTCAGGAGTTCGAGACCAGCCTGGCAAACATGGTGGAAGCCCATCTCTACTAAAATTACAAAAAATTAGCCGGGCATGGTGGTGGGCACCTGTAATCCCAGCTACTCGGGAGGCTGAGCATGTGAACCACTTGAACCTGGGAGGCAGAAGTTGCAGTGAGCCAATATTGCACCACTGCACTCCAGCCTGGGAGACAGTACAACTCTGTCTCAAGAAAAAAATAAAAAGACATGTCCCCTCAAATATTCATCTCAGCCCAATTCTAAAGAGCTCAAAACTGGTAACAACCTGAATGTCCACGAGGGATCGAGTGGGTAAATCCATTGTGGTGTGTCCATGTCATGTCATTTTGCTCAGTAATAAAAAGGCATAAATACTGATACACAGGATAACTTGAATGAATGTTAGTTACAGTACTGAATAAAAGAAGCCAGACATAAACAGTATCTATTGTGTGATTTCATTTCTATAAAAGCATAGAAACAGGCAAAATTAACGTTTGCTGTTAGAAATCAGAATAATGATTACCCCTAGGTGTGGAAGAGGGGTGGCTAGAAGGGACACAAAAGGCTTCAGGGGTGCTGGAATGATCTCTTCTTGATCTGGACACTGGTGGGTCAACACCAGGAAAATTCACAGAGCTGTATATCTGTGTTATGTGCACATTGCTGTGTGTGTATATTTCACTAAGAAAGAAAGACAGAAAAAACGTGATGCACGGGAAAACAGGCAATGCAGGCTTTGCAAGGACTGATGACAATCGTGTCCTAAGAACTGGAAAGCATAATTAACTCTGCACCTGACCTGCAAGAATAAAGGCAGGAAAGGGTCCCTGTTGTCCCTTTGTCCCTCACCACCCCACAAGAGGGTCAGCCAGGCAAGCTTGATGACTGGTGCCATGTGGCATAAGAGGACTGAGGCCTGGCTGGAGTCAGGTGCCCCAGGCTGCCCTGACCCCCACCCCAGTTCTCTCTCCTCCACAGCCTGCTGACTCCCACCCACCAGCCTCTCTGAGGAGTCTTCCTCCTCCTTGGCCACCCCTGTCCCTGCCAGGGCTCCAGGGCTAGGGCAGGGATCTGATGATAGCTATAAAAATAAAAGTTCACCCGGCCCGGCTCTCTGGCCTCGAGACTCACCTCCCAGAGATCTCAGCTGGGCTGGCCCCAGGAAGGCTGGCAAAGGTGCCTCCCAGCCCTGGCAGGCCAAGGCCTCAGTGGAGCAGGTGGTGGCGGGCAGCGTGGGTCAGAAGGGTTATTCAGGGTGGCATGGGGTATCTGGTCCCAGTGCAGCTGCCAACAGGCTCTGTGAGCTGCAGCAGGGCCTGACCCTCTCTGTTTTCAAATGGAGGAGTCCCTTAGTGGATCACATATGCAGGCTAGGGCTACAAAATGCGGAGCTCACTGAGGTCAGCAGAGAAATTTCTGTCCATTTCAAGGGCTTGGTTCAAGCCTGGGCTGAGGCACACTGAAATTTCAGAGTCACGAGAGAGAGACACTTGAGGACAGGCAGGATATTTTCATGACAGGAGGTCTTTGTGCATTACTTCTGTAATTAAAATGAATAAAAAGAAATCCTTCCACCACATCTGATGGAAATTATTTTTCCTAAACAAAGTGTGCATTTCTGTGCTCATGTACAACAGTGTCCATAACAAGGAAGCACTGCTGCATCACGAAAAAATGCAGGTCGTGAAACAGCTCACACAAGTTGATTCCGTTCTGGCAAATATATCAGTTAGAAATAGATTCAGCCGCCAGTAGCAGAAAGCCCAAATGACAGAGACCTCAGTAAGCAGAGATTTCTTTCTCTCATGTAAACAAGCCCAGAGCAAAGCAGATAAAGACTGGTGTGGCTGTTCCACCACCATCAAGAACCCCAGTGCCTTTTGTCTTTTGGATTCACCATCCTCAGCATGTGGCTTCCATGCTTCAGAGTTTGCCTCATGATTCAGGATGGCCTCTGGAGCTCTGGCCATCACATCTGAGTTCCAGGCAGGAAGTAGAAAGAAGCAGGGGCTGGGGGGTGGCAGAGAAGGAACACAAAAGGGAATGTGCCTCACAGCCAAGTCAACCCCCTTTAAAGAGCTTTTGCAGAAGCCCCATCTACAACTTCTGTTTAATCTCACTGGTCATCCGTAGCTGCAAGAGAAGCTGGAAACCGTAGTCTCTTAGTAGGGTACTTGCCCCACAAAATAGAAGGATCTCATTGGTAAGGAAGAGGGAGAGGAATGAGTATTGGATTGGCCACTTTAGCCACAATGAGGAAAAATACACATGGAATGAAAATTTTGGAAGTTAACAACTTACCCTGCGTGAGTTAACCTGTCAAATGTTTGCAAAACACTATGAGGAATTTTATTACCTTCTTATTACAGATGGGGGAACTGAGGTCCAGCAAGACGCATTCACTTGCCTCAAACTACAGAGCTAGAAAATGGTGGATTCGGGCCAGGCGCGGTGGCTCACGCCTATAATCCCAGCACTTTGGGAGGCTGAGGCGGGCAGATCACGAGGTCAGTTCGAGACCGGCTTGGACAACATGGTGAAACCCAATCTCTACCAAAAATACAAAAATTAGCTGGGCGTGGTGGCGGGCACCTGTAATCCCAGCTACTTAGGAGGTTGAGGCAGGAGAATTGCTTGAACCCAGGAGGCAGAGGTTGCAGTGAGCTGAGATCACGCCACTGCACTCCAGCCTGGATGACAGAGCAAGACTCCGTCTCAAGGGGAAAAAAAAAAAAAAAGAAAATGTTGGATTCAGAACACCAGCATTCTAATTCTAGCATCTAAGCTCCTAACCCACCAAAATGGTAATGATGATATGAATAACGATGACAGCTAATACCTACTGTGTGTGGCACTGCTTTAAATTTGTTGTGTTATCTCACTTCAGCTTCACAACAACCTTATGAGGCAGGTACTATTAATTATTCCATTTAATAAACAAGAAAACAGAGGCACTGAGAGGTGAAGTAACTTGCCCAAGGCCACACAGCAAGTGTTAATGGGTTTATTTCTGAGTAGTGCTCTTTATTTCCTTCTTTTATTTATACTCTGCAGTCTCTGATCCTCCTATCACAATCATGCATTACTTGGGAAATCAAATAAAAAGCAAACACCCCCGCAGAGGTCCTGTCTCCTGCCTGTCCCCAGTCCCTCACCAATCCCACCCTGAAGACCCCTCCATCTTCAGCCTTGCCTCTCTCCCCACAAGGGTTGGTGCCCTCTCCCCTGCAGGCAGGGCTTCCCAAAGAACTCTCCCTCTCTTGGCTCCCGGCCCTGGCTCCTCCAGCGCCCCTCCTGGTGAGCCCTCCCCTCATTCCTGCCCGATGAACTGCTCCCCGTGGCTCCAGGCCCTGGGTCACAGGCTCCTCGCCTACGAGGTCTCCTGGGCCCGGGCAGGCCTCCCTGTGCCCTTCACCCACTGCACTTTACCTTGTCCCGAAGGCCCAGGGGCCTATTTCATTCCCTCCACAGGCTTGTCAGGGCCTTTCTGGGTGCCACACCTGGCAGGGACACCCACTCTCTCATCCTCAAAGCCACCTCACAGCCCGCCCAGCCTCCAACACCCTGCATGAAAGATGTGGCCTACCCCTCCCCCCTCCCCATCCTCCCCTCCCCCACTCCACCCCTGCATGAGGAACCCTGTGCTCCCCCATCCTTCCCTCCCCCACTCCACCCCTGCATGAGGAACCCTGTGCTCCCCCATCCTCCCCTCCCCTACTCCACCCCTGCATGAGGAACTCTGTGCTCCCCCATCCTCCCCTCCCCCACTCCACCCCTGCATGAGAAGCCCTGTGCCCCCCCATCCTTCCCTCCCCCACTCCACCCCTGCATGAGGAACTCTGTCCTCCCCCATCCTCCCCTCTCCTACTCCACCCCTGCATGAGAAGCCCTGTGCCCCCCCATCCTTCCCTCCCCCACTCCACCCCTGCATGAGGAACCCTGTGCTCCCCCATCCTCCCCTCCCCCACTCCACCCCTGCATGAGAAGCCCTGTGCCCCCATCCCCCTGCCCCGTCCTCTTCTTCCCCACTCCTCCCCTTGCTGCCTCCGCTCCAGCCATACTGGCTCCAGGCTCTTCTCCTCACACAGAGCTGGGTCCTGCCTCGGGGCCATTGCGTGTACTGTTCCCCTGGGCCTGGAAGGCTCCCTAAGCATTCCCTCCCAATCACCCTCCTCCACTTCCCCCACTTTCTTTTCTTCAGGGCCTTTATCACCATCTGCAATGGGCTTGCCAATTTGCTAGCCGCACATTGTCTCCTCCACCACAATGACAGCTCCGGGGGTCAGGGACCGTCTTGGGCTCACAATGGGTGCTCGCTCGACACTGGTTGATACCTGTACTCCGTGCTCACAGGTGAGGAAGCCCAGGTTCAGCAAGGCTAAGTGCCTCAACCAAGGTCACTCTGCCACCAAGGGACAAGGCCCAGAGCTCTTTTGCTCAAGCATCCTACCCCTCAGAGGTGTTTCATTGTGTTCTGCCCGTGTCTCTTCCCCAGAGCAGTCAACCAGACAGAAAAGTGGCTGAGCTTGGGGCTCAGGCAGGCCTGGATTCCAATCCCAACCTTGCTGCTCTTGGGACAGGAACTGTCCCCTCTCAGAGCCTCAGGTCTCCTCTCTGCAAAATGGAACTCTTTCCTTTCTGTCTCGGAAGACACCTGGGAGGGGCTCACACCACCAGTCCAGAAAGCCCCTGGCTTCCCCAGCCCACTCTGGCCTCTCCTGGGTCTGCCCAGCCCAGGCCTCCCTCACTACCCTGCCACGGCCAGTGCACCATCAAAAATCCCACAAGGAGTGGAGACTGCTGGGACGCCATCACAGGCCACGCAGGAGATTGGCCAAGCTGAGAAAGAACTCGGGTGGGGCTGGAAGGGCAGGACAGGAAAACAGCAAAGGAGAGGCTCAGGGCCATGGGGGAAAGAGGCAGAGAAGGCCTCTCAGGTCCAAATGCAAGGCGAGAATTCAAACCTCACATTGGCCACTCACCAGCTCTTGGGCCGGTGACTTCATCTTTCTGTGCCTCATTTTCCCCATCTGGGGAAGGGAAGTAATAAGTAGCACCCATGGCCGGGTGCGGTGGCTCAGGCCGGTAATCTCAGCATTTTGGGAGACTGAGGTGGACAGATTACTTGAGGTCAGGAGTTCGAGACCAGCCTGGCCAACATGGTGAAACCCTATCTTTATGAAAAATACAAAAATTAGCCGGGCATGGTGGAGCAAGCCTGTAATGCCAGCTACTCGGGAGGCCGAAGCAGGAGAGGCGCTTGAATCCGGGAGGCGGATCTTGCAGTGAGCCGGGATCATGCCACTGCACTATAGCCTGGGTGACAGAGTGAGACTCCTCTCAAAAAAAAAAAAAAAAAGTAGCACCTACATCATTGGGATTTTAAGAATAAAGCATGCAGGACACCAGCAGGTGCGAAGTGAGCACCCAATAAACTGCAGCCCAACATACTCCTGACTCCCCAGGCTCAGGGGTCTCTGCTTAGATGCCACTTCCTAGGAGGGGCCTTGCAGGACCGCTCCCACTCACCTCTGCCCCACTTTCCTTCCTGCAGAGCCCTTGACTCCACCTGCCATTATCTTGTTCCAGTCACTGGATACTTAGCATCTGTGTCTCCCTGAAAATTATCACCTCCATCTTGGCCACCACATGTCCCCAACACCCAGTAAGGGGCCTAGCACACAGCAGGTGCTCAATAAATGTTTGTCAAATAAATGAAAAATATAACTGGGCAAAAAAACGACTGAGAAACTGGGACAAAACAGTCTCAGGGAGGTCTGGACAAAACTTGGAAGGCAGGGGAATATTCTTTTTTTTTTTTTTTGAGACAGAGGCACGCTCGCTCTGTCGCCCAGGTTGGAGTGCAGTGGTGCGACCTTGGCTCACTGCAACCTCTGCCTCCGTGATTCAAGTGATTCTCATATCTCAGCCTCCCGAGTAGCTGGGACTACAGGCACCCACCGCCACACTAGGCTAATTTTTGTATTTTTTTAGTAGATACAGGGTTTCACCATTTTGCCCGGGCTGGTCTCAAACTCCTGACCTCAAATGATCTGCCCTTCTCAGCCTCCCAAAGTGTTAGAATTACAGGCGTGAGCCACCGCGCAGGGGAATATTCTTCAGGTGTTCAGAAGGAGCAGTTCCCCTTCTCACTCCCACTCCAGCTTCTGCCATTCTTAGCTGTGCAACCTTAGACAGGTCAGTTCACCTCTCTAAGCTGGTTTGCATAGCAGCAAAATGCTAGTAACAAAAGCTGCAGCCTCCAAAAGGCTGATGAGTTGATTAAACCAAGGAGCACAGTGTCAGCGTGGGGCCGGCATCCAGCAGTGTCTCGAGCGTTCACTTCTGACATCCACTTATCTCCTCGCTAAAATCACCAGGCCGTGGGACAATTGCATAAGATTATGAGGTGTGAATGTGTCTTGTTCTGTGAACTCTCTTGTCCTGAGCAAACATTAGTTGGGGTTCCAGGCTCCCACCTCCCAGCTAGCCTCAGTGGTCAAACACACTAAATGGGTCTGTGGTTAACATGACCAGCTTTCTCCCACATATCTAAGGATCCAGCACCTCCATCTGTGCCAAGGGCTTAGAGTGGTGCTTTGCACATCTAAGCCCTTTTCTCACACCTGCTATGATTATGATTCCTCAAGGCTCGTCCCTGGCCTCCTGGGCTCACCTCACCCCATCCCACCCCCTCCTGTTTCTGGATGTCAGAATGGACTGGTTCCTCCCTGCAAGCCCTTCGCCCTTGCAGCTTGGTGAACCATGGAGTTGGTGTTGCCCTAACTATGACATCTCCCCAAGTCCTTTGGGCACAGCTCCGTCCACAGTGCTCCCACACCAGGCCCCCGTCAAAGCCCTCTACCTGTGAACTCCTTCTCCCAGCCCTCTTTAGAGGCAGCCCGAGAGGTTCAGGTTCAAATTCACTTTCTGTTGCTTCCAAACTGTGAAACTGATGTTTGCAGTTCTGGGGCTTGGAGTGCCTGAACTTGAGGCCAGGCAAGGAGCCCTCCAAGAAGGGCCTGGGATTTTAAACAGTAACTGGGATTACAAACCAGGCTCCCAGCCCCAAACTTTCCCCACAGACTTGGGAGTCGGATGGTTTTGTAACCTGCTCCACCTAGCCCACCTTGAGCACAAACATCACTTCTGTGGACCTCAATGTGTGCTTTTAGAAATGGGTCTAGTACCTTCTGTGGGGTGCTTATGTGGATGACAGCAAGATGTGAGTGTGTGAAGAACTGACTCAACGCTGGTTCCAGGACAGCACTGGGGAAACAGAAGCTGTGGGGCACACGGGGGCGGAAGGGGGGCACCGTCTGGCCAGGCTGTTTCCCTCTCACCTCATTTGGGTGAGCAGTGGCTACCAGCCAACTCTTGGTGACAAAGGAGGGAGCGGGGATTTGAGACTTGTTCCTAAATTTTGACCCTCTCCACCGCCCTCCTTCCCTAGGTCCAGCCCCTCAGCCTCTGCCTTCAGCAAGTAAATCCGCAAGGTCGAGCCCACATTGCTGTCGCTGCTACTGACAGAAACCATCGAGACCAGTGGGGCTTGGGACTGGACTGACTTCGAGGCTTCGAAGGCGTGCCCTGCCAGTTGTCCAGTTGCCCAGGGCTGGGAGGAGACGTGGTCAGGGCCACGCTGCAGGTCCCAGGTTGAAGTGAGGTTATCTGTGTCCAGCAATCTGCACAGCCCTCGAGCCACCATCAGGAGACACTGGCGTTAGGGAGGTGGAGCTTGTAGGAATCCTCCACTTTGTGACGGTGGGGGATGAGTGTCGCTGTCCCCCACATCCCAGGCTCCCACAGGGAAAGCACAACCAGGCCCCCAAAAGGAAAAGGAGGGGCAAAGCATTTCCCATTCGCGAACCACGGTATCAGCAGCTGCTCCTGAGATCCCAGACCGCCCCAGGTCCTTGGCAAACCAGGCTACGATGCCTGCTGCCCCTGAATTCCTCAGGGCAGGGCAACCCCCAACCAGTGTCTTGCCCATAGGGATCGGACAGCCCAAAGCTGCTCCCCATCTCTAAAAACAGGCGTCATAACAGTCCCCACGTTCCCAAAGGTTATTGTGAGGTCTAAATGGGATGGGGCAGGTCCAGTGTTTACCAGATGCCGGCCCCTGGCAAGTACTGGCCACACTGGCGCTGCACTGGAGACTGGGGTGCCAAATGCCAGCAGCTTCCCAGCAAAAAATAATAACAAGAGCAAGCGCTTATATAACACCTCTTGCGTGCCAGGCACTGTGGGACGCTGTACATGTATCCACTCACATCCATCTACATCCTCAACTCTCAGGAATGCCATCCAGGGCTGGATGGGAGTAGGGGGTGCAGTGAAAAGCCGGAAGGGGCAAAGGGATCAGTGGGCAGGGAAGAGGAGCCCGTCCCAGGGAATCAGAGCTAGCAGCCCCAAGTTTGTGCCTGGGCTCAGCCACCTTGAGCAGGCAGGTGAGGTGGGCTGTGTCCACGTCTGGGCAAAGAGGGCAGGTGATGAGCCTCCCATCCCCAGGAAAGGGAATCAAAGTGTGGGAACCCCTCCCCCACCTCTCTCCACCTGGCCTGGCCTCTCCCCTCCTGCTGGCCAGGGACACACAAACACAGACTCACCCACACATCCAGGCTCCCCTCTTTAAAATACACATGTATACACAAACTGTGTTTTAAACAACCCACCCCACTACACTGACCAAAAGCATCTGCCCTGACTCGGGCTCAGCAGGACCAAGACCTGAACCCCCTCCTCCTGCAGTCCACAGGCCTGCCTACCTAGTCCCCAAACACAGGGCAGGGGTCACAGACCTCCCAGCCCTTCCAAACCCAAGCCTGACACTCGGGACCAGCCAGAGGCTCCGGAATCTCTTCTCAAGCAGGGTTCCCAGCCACCCGTCCCGGCGCCCAGGGGCTCTGAGTCAGCCTGAATGCCTGACCCATTACTCTTCTCCCCTTTCCCCCGGGGCTGGAACCCCATCTCAAGCAGACCCTGTGTGTGTGTGGGGGGGGGGCGGGGGGGCAGCAGAGGAGGAAGAAAAACCAGCTGCAACACCCCCACCCAACCACCAAAACCTCCAAAAATAACAGCAGGCCCCCACACACAACCCCCTACACACCAGAAACGCAAAAACAAAATCCTACAAATCCAAAATAAAGTGAAAAAAAAACAAAAGCCAATTACTGCCCCCAAAAGGCTTTGTAACCATTCTCAAAAAAAAGTTTATTAAAAGTGTTCTTAATGCTTGAAACGGAAAAGATTCCCAAAATATACAGACGCCTCTTTTCTCATAGAAATAGATTATTTTTTATAATACAAAAAAAAGACCAAAAAACAAAACAAAACAAAACATCAACAGCAACAAGCCCGTAGGAACATCTTTAAGCGATTACTCAGGGCCCGGCTGACAGTTACACGTGGGTTGCGTCAGTCCCGTGTACACACGCGTTCAGCCATGTTTAAACCGATTGCATCAACTTCGAAACCGGCCCGCCCGCCGGCGCCTGGAGAGGGGCAGAGGGAGAAGCAGAGAGTTTATCATTCATCTGTACACATAGACGTTTCTTCTTTAAATAACACCACGGGCGGGAGCCCCATCTGCATGTGCGGTTGGTTTGGACAAAAATATAGATATATATATATATATAATAAAATATTAAAATTACCGACGGGCTCCCCGCGCTGCCAAGTGCCCCAGTGCCAAAGTTTTGCCGGCGCCGCCGGGGGCGGGGGCGAGGGCGCGGGCGCTCCCCGGAGTCTCGGCCCCGGCCGGCAGGGGGACGCGCGCGGGGGCCGCGCTAGCAGTGGCCGGAGGAGGCGAGCAGGGGCTCGGGCAGCTGCTTGAACAAGTTCCGCAGGGTGCTGAGCTCGCGCGACAGCTGCTCCACCTTCTTCTGCAGCCGCTCGTTCTCGGCCGTGAGCTCCAGGACCTTGTGCTGAGTCTCCAGGTTGCGCATCTTGGCCTTGTCGCGGCTCTTGCGCACGGCGATGTTGTTGCGCTCGCGCCGGATCTTGTACTCGTCGCTGTGCTTGTCCACGGTCTTCTTGGCCTTGCTCTTGACCTGCGAGGGCGCCGGCGCGGCCCCCGCGTAGCAGGCGGTCGGGGGCGCCTTGGCGTCAGCGGGGCTCGGCGTGCCGGGCGGGCTGGACGACGAGGACGTGGAGAGGCTCCCGCTGCTGCCGCTCGGCACCGCCTGGTAGCCGAGGTAAGCGCGCAGCGCGTACGGGAAGCCCGCCGCCATGCCTGCGCCGCCGCCCGGCGCCCCGGCCTCCTCCTTCCGCTTGCAGTCCGCGGGCTCGAAGCCCGGCTCCGCCTTGAGCTCGGAGGGCGGCGGCGGCGGCGGGGGCGGTGGGTGCAGGGGCGCGAAGCAGCCGGGGTGCAGCGCGCCCTTGGCGGCCCCCAGGCGCCCCAGGCTCACGTAGCCGTACTCGGCTGGCTTCTTGCAGTTCTTGCCCCCGTAGTCGTCGGAGAAGAGGTCGGAGAGGAAGTCGTGGTGCTGCCCGGAGGAGGCGGGCGCGGGGGCGGGCGCGGGCGGAGCCGCCTCGAAGGTGTCCGTGGCCGTGGCGGGCGCCGGGGCCTGCGGCGCGCCCAGCGGCTCCAGGTACGGGCTGAAGTCGATGGCGCGCTCGTGGTCGCCGATGCTGCCCAGCTCGCCGGCGGGGGGGCGCGGCCCGGGTCTGGCCGCGGGGGGCGCCGCGGGGGCTGCCTTGCCGCCGTACGCAGCAGCCAAGCAGTCCGCCTCGTAGTAGAAGTTGGCCACTTCCATGGATTTAAAGGCAGGCGGCGGCGGCGGCAGGGGGAGACATGCTGGGTCCCAGGCCACCAGGCGTTGCATGAACGCGGGTGCCCGGGGAGGGGGCCTGGGGCTGCCCGCTCCGGCCGGCCCGCAGGTGGCGCGGCCTCCCTGATCTGAGCTGTCGCCGCTGCGTCGCTGCTGCTGCTGCTGCCACTGCCGGGGTGGCCGCTATTAGTGCGGGGGCTGGTGGCTGGACCCTCGGGTGGGTCCCCTTCCCAGTCCCGTGCGCGGCTCTGACTCGCTAAAGTTTCTCCTGAGCCCGGTTATTTATAAGGGCGGCCCGTAGCAACCGCTGCGTCACGCCGGCCCCTCCCGCCGCGCCGCCGGGACGCGAAGGACACGGCCGCGGCCGCCCGAGACCCCCGGGAGGACGGCGGCAGGGCGCAGCGGAGGGACCGGGCACCCGGAGCGCGTTTTCGGGGGGCCCCCGGGCCGCAGGGGGCGGCCTCACGCCCCCTGCCCACCCCCGCCCGGCCGCCCCGGGATTGGGAGCGAGAGGGGGCGGTGCGACCCCGCCCCCGGACCGCCCCTCTGGGCTGGAGGCTGTCCTGGAAGGCGGGGGAATCGGAGGAGGGGGCGACCTGATCGCCTTCCCCCCGAGACGCGGCCCCGGCCCGCCCCCTGCTGGAGGAGGCGGAGGTTTCAGGAGGGCCGAGCAGAGCCCGGACGGCCGACCAGGGTCGGCTCCCCGGGCCGAACCCTGGAGACCCCAGCCCGCAGCTCTAGCTCCAGGAGAAGGGACACATCTCCGTGGCCCTTCCTCCCCTAAACTCCCACCTCCTCCCCAGGTCCCCGGCCCTAGAAAGACTCCACGCCTGTGACGACTCCCCTCTTAAGCCACCGCCAATATGAGGACCCCGGGGGTCGGGGCGACCGGGCAGGATCGCGCTCCGCTTGGGGCTGGACCCTGGTCCACGGCGCCCCGCCCCTAGCCCCGCCCACCACACCTGCCGCCTGCTCGCGGCTTGGACACACCCGGGTCTTCTTTTGCCCCGCGCCGCGCCACCCGACCTGGGCCCTGGGATGGGGCAGGGTCGGGGGGTGCTCGGCCCTGCCACACTGTGTGACCTTGGGTGAGTCACTTCACTTCTCCCAGCTGCAGTCCATGAAGGGTGTCGCTACTGTCAGCGGTGGTGGCATTGTTCCCACCAGACTCCCAAACCTAAGGCTTACGTTGTGGGCTGCACATCAGACAGAAAGGGACCCCACGGATTGTGCCAGTGGAGGCCCAGAGGGAGCATGGCATGGCATACCAAGGTCACATGGCCGCATGTCCCCCATTCACCCCAAACGAAATGCCCTCATCTGAGCCCTAAGACCTATTGCCAGTCCCAGAGGCCAAAAAGCTTCTGTTTCTGAAGCTGCTAGGGAGGGACTTAAGCCTCACGGGAGGGGGGTGGTATGCAGGAAAGAGAAGGAAAGAGAAAGATAAGTTTTTACCAAGTCCCTGCCCTGTGCTCAGGGTGGGCCTGGACCCCGAGGTTCAACTTTTTTCACCCCACCAGGAAGATGCTTTTGCTGCTGCCATTTCACAGACGGGAAAGCGACAATGGCCTGCCTGGACTTGAACACAGGCCCAAGGCCCTCTGACCACTCGCCCGCCTCTGCTGGGTAGGCTCAGGTTAGAGGGCCCTTTGCCCTCCCAGACCCATTCCTAGGCCATTGGGGCAGCTCCCTGGGCCCACCTCTCTGCCACTCCTAGCCCAGGCCACCTAGGCAGGAGCTCCCAGCCTGCCCGGGGCTGACCCCCAGCCCACTGACCCCAGCCCTGGCCCCAGCGGGCAGGCGGGCATTGCTCAACCTTTGGTGTTATCTGCTGAGCTGGGGTGACCTCCGCCCCCAAGAGCTGGAGAAATGACATCTCTGGGCACCCTTGGTGGGTAGGAGGCAGGGAGGGAGGGGATGAAACACTGGCCCAGCCTGCTGGCTTTCTGGGTCTTCCCAGCAGCCTCTGGGCTGGGGAGGGATCAAGGCCCAGAGGGGTGCGGCAGCTTCCCCAGGGCCACCCAGCCAGCCCTTCCTCACTGCAAAATGGAACACTCAGGGCTGAGCTAGAGGCCACGGCTTCTGAGAGGCCCTCCCTGTCCCACCTGCTAGTGAATTTCCTTCCCTATCGCTAGCCACCATTATCCTAGCTGTCTACCTTAGTCTCCCTGCAGGCTGCCACTTGGGGAGGGCTGGCCCACGAGGGGACTCCTGAGCACAGCATGCTCAACATTTACCAGTGAAGGAATGCATTTGCTGTTCCCTGTGCACCAAGAACACTGTCACCCTTCCTCTGCCCAAGGCAGCTCCTCAGGTCTCAGCCCAAAAGCTGCCTCCTCCGGGAAACCCTCCCTGACCCTCCCATGGGAAGTCTAGGCCCTCAGTCACTCCTCTTACACCCCTGCTTCATTTCCGTCACCGTTCTCATTATAATCAGAATTCTCTTGCCTGCCCGTCTTGCTGTCTATCCCCACAGCCTTCACTACTGTGTCCCTGGTGCCTAGAACAGAGCCTGGTACACAGAAGGTGCTCAATGAATGGTGAGTGAATAAATGGAAGAGGCTGAGAAGAAGGAGACATTCCTTGTTAGCTGTGCTGTGTGACCTTAGGCAAAATGGCTCCCCTCTCTGAACCACAGCACTCACCCACGTCCCCCTTCTGGATTCTGAAGAGATGTAGGGAGATTTGGGGGACTGAAGCTAATTGGAGGATTTGCTGTGTGTTCTTAGGCCAACCTTCCACCCTCTCTGAACCACATTCCAAGCTCTTTGCATGTATTAACTCATTTAATCCTACTAATAATTTGTAGGAGACAGGTATTTTTTCTTCTTTTTTCATATTTTTCAATGTTTTGTAGAGATGGATATGTCTCACTCTGTTGCTCAGGCTTTTCTTGAACGCCTGGCCTCAAGCAGCCCTCTTGCCTCAACCCCACAAAGTACTGAGATTACAGGTGTGAGCCACTGCACCAGGCCAAAGTCTTATCATTATCTCCACTTTATAGATGAGGAAACTGAGGCCCAGAAGAGCTAAGTATGTCTGCTCCAGGTCACATGAAAGGATAAGAAGGAATAAAATCTTTCCAGTCCGACTTTCCCTCTTGGGTTTGTCATAACAGTCCTGGCAATGTGAGTCCCATCTTCTGGATAGAAGAACTGAGGCCCAGAGAAGGGTAGACCTGGGGTCACACAGTGCATTAAGGTGTTACTTGGACCTTGCAGGCCAGCCCCCAAAGACCAGACTCAGCCCCAGCAGGGGTCTAGGCCCTCTGGCCTCTGGGGTGGAACATGCTTGCCACCCTTCCCCACCCTCCACCCCCTGCTGGGGATGACCCATCCCTTCTCAGAGCAGGTCCCACCCCGGTGCCAACCCAGGTGTCCTGCAGGGAAGCTGCAAGCTAGGATGACGTAAGCCCTTGTTTTTACAAGGCTCTTGCTCAACAGGCCCCGCCTGCTGCTCCCCCACCCCCACCCAGTACTGTTCAGCCTTTCCCCAAGAAGGGGGGATGGTGGGAACTTGAACCACCACGGCCCAGAGGCCCAGAGTACGCGAGTGGCTGTGTGGGCACAGAAAACCAGGATCCCCCTGGCGCCACCTCTCCCAGTCACCTGCCCTCAGAACCTAGAGCCGGAAAGGATCTCAAACTGGCAGCCAGTGGCCAAAGCGAGACCACAGAGGTGTTCAGTTTGACCCCATAGCGTTTTGCTTGATGTGTGTGTGTTTTAGTGAATTTATTGCCAACATTTAAAAATCAGGAGATTTCACATCAAAATTCAAATTTCCAGCTCCTCTTTTAAAACCTGAAGCTGTGGGCTGGGCCCACGTGGCCGCATGGTGGTGGGCAGGAGCCAGGCGGGGGCGGGGAGGGAACAGGCACTTTCCTACCTGGGACACACGTCCTCCTCTGCCCCCAAGCTGCTTTTCACAATTCCTCCTCCCCATCTCTGCAGCTTTTCCCTATCCCATTTTCAAGAGGAGAAAACTGAGGCAACTTGCCAAGGGGAGATCCACGTGGCTGCTTTGACAGAGAGTGTTCTGCAAAAGGGCTTAGAAATCAGCGCAGGTGGGAAAATATGGCGGAAACGTGAACCATCAGAACATGAATGGGGGGTGTCTCTAGTGGGCGTGGGGCAGGGGGATGGCCTTGCGTGCTGCCCTGTGCCTTCCATGCTGGGGCTCTCCGGCCGTGTCTGGTGTCCCCTCTGGGCCTCAGTCCCTGGTATATAAAATGGGGTGATAGTATTCTATCTGGGATTCTGGGCCTGCTGTTACCCCTCACTGCTGGCCTTCCCCGACACATCAGAGTGAATCAGATGTCCCTTCCACCCCACAAAGCAGGCAGATGGGGAAACTGAGGCCCGAAGAGGATTAGGACTTCCTACTTCCCCCTCCAAATCCCCCTTGTACCCTCCTAAATGAGTACAAGAGCCAGACTTAAAAGCCAGATTCCCTGATTCCAATGTTTGAGATTTTCCCCATCATGCCTCCCCTCCTAGCCCTCAGTTTCCCATCTGCCAAATGGGGCTGGCAGAGATAGATCCCCAAGGGCTGCCAGGCTCCGAGGTTCTGAGATCCAGGATTTTGAAGACGGGAGGTGCTCAGGACTGGTCGTGAAACTTGCCTGAGTATATACTGTCCCCAGGTGGCAGGTTCTGGGACTGCAGGATCCACTCACATACGTGAAGATCCGCTGGGCGCCCTTGCTCTGGGATCAGGGAAGGCCAGTGCCATGGATGTGATAGATGCACACAGGGCATCAGCAGGCCGCTGAGAGGAACCAGAGTGTCCAACGAACAGAAAACAGTGCTCAACCTTCACATTTATCGAATGTTCCTTGGCACATGCCCTAATTCCGGACAAGACGAGCAATTCCTGTTCTTGTGGAGCTGAAATTCTCCTGGGGGAGACAAGCACTAAACAAGATCAATGATTAAAGTATAGATTGTGTTAGATTCTGGTCAGCACTATGGAGGAAAATACAGCAGGGGAGCAGAGCAGGAGTTCTGGGAGATTTGATTTTTTGTTTTCTGGGGTTTTTTGTTTGTTTGTTTTTTGAGACAGGGTCTCACTGCTGGAGTGCAATGGCACGATCTCTGCTCACTGCAGCCTCTGCTTCTTGGGCTCAAGTGATCCTCCCACCTCAACCTCCCAAGTAGCTGGGACCACAGGGGCATGCCACCACACCCAGCTGATTTTTTAATGTTTTGTAGAGATCAGGTCTCATTATATTGCCCAAGCTGGGGGAGTTGATTTTAACTTTATGTTAGAGTAGTCAGGGAACACCTCACTGAGGTGACATTTAAGCAAAAACCTGAATGTGGCGAAGCAGGTATCTGGGGGACCTTGGACCACACAAAGGGAACAGCAAGTGCAAAGGCCCTGAGGTAGGAGCATGTAGTTGTGGTGATGATGGAGAGTAGCAGGAATTTGTGTCATAGAAATAGTGGGGGCCGGCCAGGCACAGCGGATCATGCCTGCAATCCTAGCACTTTGGGAGGCCGAGGTGGGTGGATTACTTGAGGTCAGGAGTTTGAGACCAGCCTGGCCAACATGGTGAAACCCCATCTCTACTAAAAATTAAAAAAAAAAATTATGGCCAGGCATGGTGGCGTGCATCTGTAATCCCAGCTACTCAGGAGGCTGAGACATGAGAATCACTTGAACCCGGGAGGCGGAGGTTGCAGTGAGCCGAAATTGTGCCTCTGCACTCCAACCTGGGTGACAGAGCGAGACTCTGCCTCCAAAAAAAAAAAAAAAAAATGGAACATGGAAACATGGAATGGGAGAAAATATTTGCAAATCATATATCTGATAAGGGGTTCATATCCAGAATACATAAAGAACTTTTACAACTCAACAGCAATAAAAACAACTCAATTAAAAATGGGCAAAGGACTTGAATAAACATTTCTCCAAAGAAAACTGTGAATGGCTAATAATCACATGATAAGATACTCAACATCACTAACCATTAAGGAAATACAAACCAAAACTGCAATGAGGCCAGGTGCGGTGGCTCATGCCTATAATCCCAACACTTTGGTGGATCACCTGAGGTCAAGAGTTGGAGACCAGCCTGGCCGACATGGTGAAACCCCGTCTCTACTAAAAATACAAAAATTAGCTGGGCGTGGTGGTACATGCGTGTAGTCCCAGCTACTTGGGAGGCTGAGGCAGGAGAATCGCTTGAACCTGAGAGGCGGAGGTTGCAGCAAGCCAAGATCACGCCACTGCACCCCAGCCTGGGCAACAGAGTGAGACTCCATCTAAAAAAAAACAAAAAACAAAACAAACAAAAAAAACACAATGAGAAGAGAGGATTTTGAATGTTCCCGACACAAAGAAATGATAAACGCTTGAGGTAATGGATATCCTAATTACCCAGATTTGGTCATTACACATTGTATACATGTATTGAAATATCATTCTGTAACCCACGAACATGTACAATTATGTGTCAACTAAAAATAAAAGGAATAAAACACAATGAGATACCACCTTACGCCCATTAGGATGGCTGCTGCGTTGGGAAGGATGTGTAGAAATTGGAACACTTGTGTAGCTACTGTGGGAAATGGTATGGTTGTTCCTCAAAAAATTAAAAATAGAATTACCAAATGACCCAGCAATTTTATTTCTGGGTGTGTACCCAAATGAATTGAAAGCAAGATCTCGAAGAGATATTTGTACACTCACGTTCATAGCAGCCTTCTTCACAATAGCCAAAAGGTGGAAGCAATTAGCCGGGTGTGGTGGCGGGCGCCTGTAATCCCTGCTACTTGGGAGGCTGAGACAGGAGAATCGCTTGAACCCGGGAGGCAGAGGTTGCAGTGAGCCAAGATCGCACCACTGCACTCCAGCCTAAGTGACAGAGCAAGAAGCCGTCTTAAAAAAAAAAAAAAAAAAGAGGTGGAAGAAACCCGTGTCCATCAATGGACAAATGGACAAAACGTGTTGTGTCTGTACAACAGAATGTTATTTAGCCTTAAAAAGGAAGGAGATTCTGACACAGGCTACAACACGGACGAACCTTAAGGATATTGTGCTAAGTGAAATAAGCCAGCCACAAAAGGACAAATACTGCATGTACCACTTACATGAAGTCCCTCGAGTAGTCAGATTCATAAAGACAGAAAATAGAACAGTGGTTGCCAGGAGCTGAGGTAGGAGGAAGTTCTTGTTTAATGGATATAGAGTTACTGTTTGGGAAGATGGAAAGAGTTCTGGAGATAGATGGTGTTGACGAATACCCAACAGCATGAATGTCCTTAATGGCACCGAACTGTGCACTTAAAATGGTTAATATGGTAAGTTTTATGTTCTGCATATTTTACCACAATTTGAAAAAAAAGGCCAACGTGGGCCAGGCGCAGTGGTTCACACCTGTAATCCCAGCACTTTGGGAGGCCGAGGCAGGAGGATCCCTTGAGCCCAGGAGTTCAAGACCAGCCTGGGCAATACAGTAAGATCTCTTTTTTTTTTTTTTTTTTTTGAGATGGAGTCTCGCTCTGTCGCCCAGGCTGGAGTGCAGTGGCGCGATCTCGGCTCACTGCAAGCTCTGCCTTCCGGGTTCACGCTATTCTTCTGCCTCAGCCTCCCGAGTAGCTGGGACTACAGGCGCCCGCCACTGCGCCCAGCTAATTTTTTGTATTTTTAGTAGAGACGGAGTTTCACCGTGATCTCGATCTCCTGACCTCGTGATCCGCCCACCTTGGCCTCCCAAAGTGCTGGGATTACAGGTGTAAGCCACCGCGCCCGGCCTCTCATTTCTAACAAACAAAAGATGGATCTTCACCTGTGGACAGAGAAAGATGTCCACTGGCATTGTGACTTGAGAGGCAACAGGCAGGGCAGGGGCCTGGTAAAGTCACGTTTGTCTTGAAAACCTTTGCCATTAGCTAAAACGTTTTTAAAATGTGAATGACATGCAGTATTGATGAAGGTGTGGAAAAACAGGCACTCTTACAGTTTCAGTCGCTGTGCAAAGTGGTATAACCTCCAGTTCTAATCTGGCCACGCCCATCAAAATGGGAAATGTCGCAGCCATAAAAAATGATGAGTTCATGTCCTTTGTAGGGACACGGATGAAGCTGGAAACCATCATTCTCAGCAAACTATCGCAAGGACAAAAAACCAAACACCGCATGTTCTCGCTCATAGGTGGGAATTGAACAATGAGAACACATGGACACAGGAAGGGGAACATCACACACCGGGGCCTGTTGTGGGGTGGGGGGAGGGGGGAGGGATAGCATTTGGTGATATGCCTAATGTTAAATGATGAGTTACTGGGTGCAGCACACCAACATGGCACATGTATACATATGTAACTAACCTGCACGTTGTGCACATGTACCCTAAAACTTAAAGTATAATTTAAAAAATAATAAATAAAAATATTAAAAAAAAGAAAAAAGAAAAAAACAAAGTGGGAAATGTCACTGGACCCAGAAATGCAAGGCATTTATGCCACCAAGACGCTCACACTTGCTTAAAGACAAATGGACAACGGCAAATGCTTTGCAATAGCAAAAGCTTGTGAGGTAACGTCAGTGGCTGTCATTACCAAAGAACACTAAGAAGAATGAGGCAGCTCCATGGGAGAGGACTTAGACCAGCACTGTCCAAGAGAACCTTCTAGAATGATGGACATGTTCTCTATCTGGGTTGTATCATACAGCAGCTATCAGCCATGTGTGTCTATTGAATTCCTGAAATGTGGCTAGTGTACTTGAGGAACTGAATTTTTAATTTTATTGAATTGTATTTAAATTTAAATTAAGGCCAGGTGCAGTGGCTCACGCCTGTAATCCCAGCACTTTGGGAGGCCAAGGCGGGTGGATCATGAGGTCAGGAGTTCAAGACCAGCCTGGCCAAGATGGTGAAACCCCGTCTCTACTAAAAAAAAAACCCACAAAAATTAGCCAGGCACAGTGGCAGGTGCCTGTAATCCCAGCTACTCGGGAGGCTGAGGCAGGAGAATCACTTGAACCCGGGCAACAGAGGTTGCAGTAAGCTGAGACTGCGCCACTGCACTCCAGCCTGGGCAACAGAGTGAGACTCTATCTTAAAAAAAAAATTAGCCGGGCATGGTGGTGTGTGCCTGTAGTCCCAGCTACTCGGGAGGCTGAAGCAGGAGGAGTGCTCTATTTTTAAAAAATACATAAAAATTTAATTTTTTTAAAATAAATTTAAATCACCTCCTGGACTAGTGACTACTATATTGAACAGTACACATCTAGAACGATCTCCAAGATCTATCATTAATTGGAAAAAAAAAAAAAAGCCAAGAGCAGGCCGGATGTGTGGTGTGCGAACCCCACATAAATGAGGGGAGGAGTGGAAATGTACTCACGTATTCTTTTTGGTTTGTTTATCTGTTTAGAAACAGGGTCTCACTGTATCGCCCAGGCTGGACTGCAGTGGCTGTTCACAGGGAGATCATAGCACACAAACTCCTGGGTCTGGCGATCCTCCCACCTCAGCCTCCTGAGTAGCTGAGACTGCAGATGTGTGCCACCGCGCCCAGCTTCATGTATTTAAGGATGCAGAGGCTCATGCTGGAAGGGTCATAAGAAACCAGCAACAGTAGTAGCCCAGGGCCGGGGGTTCTGGCTGCCGCCATGTAACGCTACACATCAAAACTTAGTGAATAATGCTGCAATAAACGTGCAAGCGCAGATATTTCTTCAACATACTAGATTCATTTCCATGGGATATATACCCAGTAGTGGGGTTACTGGATTATATAGTAATTCTTTCTTAGTGAATAATGCTGCAATAAACGTGCAAGCACAGATATTTCTTCAACATACTAGATTCATTTCCATGGGATATATACCCAGTGGTGGGGTTACTGGATTATATAGTAATTTTTTTTTTTTTTGAAACAGAGTCTCACTTTGTTGCCCAGGCTGGAGTGCAGTGGCATGATCTCAGATCTCAGCTCACTGCAAATTCCACTTCCCAGGTTCAAGCAGCTCTCATGCCTTAGCCTCCCAAATAGCTGGATTACAGGTGTGTGCCACCACGCCCTAAAAATACAAAATAACAAATTTTTGTATTTGTAGTAGAGACAGGGTTTTGCCATGTAGGCCAGGCTAGTCTCGAACTCCTGACCTCAAGTGATCCACCCACCTCGGCCTCCCGAAGTGTTGGGATTACAGGCGTGAACTACCATGCCCGGCCAGTAATTCTGTTTTTTAAGGGCTTAAAATAACCACCAATATATTTGCTCATGATCCTGTAGGTGAGGAATTAGGACAGAGCATGAGGGGATGGCTTGTCTCTGCTCCAAGCGTCCACGGTGGTTTCTGTGCTCCACGTGTGGCACCTCACGGCTGACCCGAGTGGCGGATGGCTGGCTGGACCATGTGTCTGCTGCCTTAGTTCTTCGTTCCTCAGTGCTCCCTCTGGCAGTTTCTTTCTCCCCATGTGTCCTCTGCACATGCTGCAAGTTGTCCCTTCAAATAGCCTCTCCTCCTGGCCTCTCTTGCCTCGCAGCCTTTCCATATGGTCTCCTCAGCACAGTCTTTTTTTTTTTTTTTTTTTTTTAAACCTTGCACTTTTTGCAACCAGCACAGACTTCTTACATAGCTGCTGGCCTCCCCCAAAACACAAAAGTGGAAGCTGCTGCTTAAGACTTAAGCCAGCCAGGCGTGGTGGTTCACGCCTGTAGTCCCAGCACTTTGGGAGGCCAAGGCGGGTGGATCACTTAAGGTCAGGAGTTCAAGACCAGCCTGGCCAACATGGTGAAACCCCATCTCTACTAAAAATACAAAAATTAGCCAGGTGCAGTGGCACGACCCTGTAATCCCAGCTACTCGGGAGGCTGAGGCAGGAGAATCACTTGAGCCCAGGAAGGGGAGCGGAGGCTGCAGTGAGCCAAGATTGCACCACTGCACTCCAGCCTGGGCAACAGAACAAGACCCTGTCTCAAAAAAAAAAAAAACTCAATTCACCATGGGGCCTAGCGTGGTGGCTCACGCCTATAATCCCAGCACTTTGAGAGGCCAAAGCAGGAGGATCACTTGAGGCCAGGAGTTCAAGACAAGCCGGTCAACATAGTGAGACCCCTGTCTATACAAAGAAAACCAAAATTATCCAGGTATGGTGGTGCGCATCTGCAGTCCTAGACACTCAGGAGATTGAGGCAGGAGGATCTCTTGGGCCGGAGAGGTCAAGGCTGCGGTGAGCCATGATTGTGTCACTGCACTCCAGCCTGGGTGACGGAGCAAGACCCTGTCTCTAAAAAGAAAAAAAAAAATGTTCGCCATGGCCACGTATTACCTTATGATTGGTTGGGTCCAGAATGTTGCCTGGTCCTGCTTCCACACCTTGGTTGTGCTGTTCCCCTGCCTCTAACACTCTTCCTTTCCATCCCCAGCTGTCAAGACGCCCAGGGAAACGTTCCCTGAATGCCCAAGTCCGTTACTCTCCCCTCCTCCAGGCTCCAACTGGACTTCAGGCCTCTGGGCCTCACTCCATCCACCCTACTGGAATTAGTGCTGTGTAGTCTCCCTCTCCTGGGAACCCCTCTAGGGTCTGCCCAATCTTGGTCGTCTCTGTCCACACACACATACAGTGGAATCATGCAGGTGCTGAGTAGTTGCTCAGTGACTTGAGGGCCCAAACCAGGAAAATACACATTTGCCCAACCCACCTTCCCCAACCCACCCCACCCCACCCCCACGCCCCACCACAGGCATCACGGGTTGCGCTGCCTAGAATGGCCACAAGGTGGCGCGGGAGCCCCCGCCTCCGATCTCTGCAACCTCTGTCTGAACTGGGAAACAGCTTCAGGTTGGGGTGCCTGAGGGCCAGAGACCCCCGGGAGAGGGGGCCTCAAGCCCAGCTTTAAAGAGAAAGTTTACAGGCCGGGCACGGTGGCTCACACCTGTAATCCCAGCATTTTGGGAGGCCCAGGCGGGCAGATCACCTGAGGTCAGGGGTTCGAGACCACCCTGACCAACATGGCGAAACCCCGTCTCTACTAAAAATACAAAAATTAGCCCGGTGTGGTGGTGCATGCCTGTAATCCCAGCTACTCGGGAGGCTGAGGCATGAGAATCGCTTGAACCCGGGAGGCAGAAGTTGCGGTGAGCCAAGATCGCACCATTGCACTCCAGCCTGGGCAAAAAGAGTGAAACTCGGTATCAAAAAAAAGAAAAAAAAAAAAGAGAGAAAGCTTACTGCCTACTCCCCTCCTCAAATTCAAAATTTACTTCCTCTTCAAGTAAATGGACTTTAATTATAGGCATGCCAGCACTGATACCTGCAACAATCTCTGAAATCTTGTGTGAGTGAAAGATGCCAGACGCCAAGAACCTCGTGTGTGATCCCATCTGTTTAGAGCTCTAGAACAGGCAGAACTCACCCATGAGGAAAATATCAGAACGGTGGTTGCTAGTTGGGGGAGAGCACAACTGGGGAGGGGACAAGGGTGCTCGCTGGGGTGATGGTGTGTGTTTCGTGTGAGTTTCCTAAGGCCGCCATGATAAGATACCACAAACCCAAAACAACAGAAATTTATTCTCCCCTGAAACCAGGGTCCTGCTCCCTCTGGAGGCTCTGGGGAAGAATCCCTCCTTACCTCTTCCATGGTGCTTGCCTGCCATCCACCATGTTCCTTGGCTCTAGCTGCCTCACCCCAATCTCTGCCTTCATCTTCCAACAGCCTTCTTCCAGTGCCTTCTTCCCTCTGTGTGTGTTCACCTCCAAATCTCCCTCTCCTTTCTCTTATATAAACACCAGTCATTGGATTTAGAGCCCCCCCTAATCCAGAATGATCTCATCTTAAGTTGGGTTACATCTGCAGCCCCTATTTCCAAATAAGGACACATTCACAGGTCCCAGGGGTTAGGACTTGAACATATCTTCTTGGGGGACACAATTCAACCTACTGCATGTTTAACATCTTGGAGGGAGTTTGGGCAGTGCAGGTGGATGCATTTGTCAAAAGTAATCAAAAGTGGCTGGGCGCAGTGGCTCACCCCTGTAATCCCAGCACTTTGGGAGGCCGAGGCGGGTGAATCACTTGAGGTCAGGAGCTCAAGACCAGCCTGGCCAACACGGTGAAACCCCATCTCTACTAAAAATACAAAAATTAGCCTGGCACAGTGGTGGGCACCTGTAATCCCAACTGCTCAGGAGGAGGCAGAAGAATCGCTTGAACCCTGGAGGCAGAGGTTGCAGTGAGCAGAGATCGCAACACTTCACTCAGCCTTGGTGAGAGAGCAAAACTCCATCTCAAAAAAATACTAATAATAATCAAAAGTACACCTAAGGGTTGTGCAGTTCACCAAATATAAGCTTTACGGACAGAGAAACAAATATTGGACTCTAGTTAATGACCTGCACACTGACATCTTGACATGTACACTGACATCTTGAGGGGTATCTGCAGCTTACCCAATTAAATGTTAAAAATAAAACAAGCCAGGCATGGTGACTCTCACCTGTAATCCCAGCACTTTGGGAGGCCAAGGCAGGTGGATCACTTGAGGTCAGGAGTTCAAGACCAGCCTGGCCAACATGGTGAAACTCCGTCTCTACTAAAAATTAGCTGAATGTGGTGGCACACGCCTGTAATCCCAGTTACCTGTGAGGCTGAGGTAGGAGAATTGCTTGAACCCGGGAGAGGGATGTTGCAGTGAACCGAGATCGTGCCACTGCACTCCAGCCTGGGTGACAGAGTGAAACTCCATCTCAATAAATAAATAAATAAATATAAAAAATAAAACAGATTAATGAATAAACAGAGGTAGAGCCCCACCAATGCCACTTTTAAGACTCTGTCCTGAGGAGCTCATCATGAAAATAACTCAAGCCTGCTCCTCACCACACTTTCATTTAGGCTTTTCTTCAGATAAGATCTCTGTCGCCCAGGCTCAAGTACATTGGCACCATCACAGCTCACTGTAGCCTCAACACCCCTAGACTCAGGTGCCCTTCCCTCCTCTGCCTCCCAAGAAGCTGGGACCACAGGCACGCACCACCATGCCAGGCTAATTTTTTTTTTTTTTTTTTTTTTGGAGACAAGGTCTGTCACTCTGTCACCCAGGCCAGAGTGCAGTGGCACAATCACGGCTCACGGCAGTCTCAGCCTCCCCAGGCTCAAGTAATCCTCACATTTCAGCCTCCCAAGTAGCTGGGACTACAGGCACACGCCACCACACCTAGCTAATTGTTTTGCATTTTGTAGAGACAGGATTTTGCCATGTTTCCCAGGCTGGTCTCAAACTCCTGGGCTCAAGCGATCCGCCTACCTCGGCTTCCCAAAGTGCTGGGAAGCCACTGTGCCTGGCCTAGTCATTTAAACATTTTAATGATGAAAACTATGGAAACCAACTCAGTGCTCAGCATTGCCACCCCCACTGGAGCACCTGGGGACTCAGCCTGAAGCTGTGGGAGGCATCGGGTGCGGGAAGCCTCTGAAATGAAGGGAAAGGTTGAACGTGGTCACGTTTGCTTTATTACAGGAAGAATTATTCCAGCTTTCATCCAGTTCTCAGGGCCAGGCCAGTGACCCCCACAGAGGTGAAGGCCCGTGGTCAGCTGGGTGCTGGGTGCCCACCGGGTGCTGACATGCGTACTCAGACCCCTCAAGAGGAAAGAGTGGCCTCCTTCACCAGGAAGCCGGCGCTGGTCCCAGCCCTGTCGCCGGGAACGTGAGCAACTGGGCCTCTGTTTCCTGGGCATTTATGCTGTGCCAGGCACTGCCTGAGAGGGTCGTATTTCTTCATATATTTATTCCCTTCTCTTCTGGTACCTGCCATCCACCTCTTCTCACCCTCACTCAAAGGCAGCCATTCTGTCACTTTGTGTCTTTTTGCTGGAATGTGTCCCTGCAAAACACATGTGGCTACTTTGTGGCATGAACACTTGTGTGAAGGGTTTTGTGACTGTGGCTTATCCACGGTCCTTTCTATGATTAGTCCCCAATCTCAGCCACCCAGTCCCTGGGGTAGACACCCAAGTGACCCCGAACTTGCCCCACCACAGATAAGGTGAGCTGCCGCCTCCTTGCACCCTCTAGGGCTGGCGCGAGGATGTCTTTGGGACTTTGGCTTGGGAGTAGGTTGTAGGGGATGGGGGGACTAATTTTACTAAGTACCAGGTGCTCTACAGAACGGCTGTCCCATCTCCACTCACACCAGCTGTGCCCAAGGGTTTTATATCCCATATCTTCCACCACCGCTTGGTACTACTCACCTTTTTTTTTTTTTTTTTTTGAGACAGAGTCTTGCTCTGTCGCCCAGGCTGGAGTGTAGTGGTGCAATCTCAGCTGACTGCAACCTCCACCTCCTAGATTCAAGCAATTCTTGTGCCTCAGCCTCCTGAGTAGCTGGGACTACAAGTGCCCACCACCATGCCTGGGTAATTTTTGTATTTTTAGTAGACACGGAGTTTCTCCATGTTGGCCAGGCTGGTCTCGAACTCCTGACCTCAGGTGATCTACGTGCCTTGGCTTCCCAAAGTGCTGGGATTTCAGGCATGCACCACCACACCTGGCACTATTCACCTTTTAAATGATTTTTTTTTTAATTTTGAAATACTTTCAGACTTAGAGAAAAGTTACAAATACTTCAAATATTTCCCAAATGTTTTCATTTTACTACATTTGATGTATCATATTCTCCTTCTCTCTCTCTCCCCACAGACACACGCACACACACACACACACACACACACACACGTGTCGTTTTTTGTTTGTTTGCTTTTTGAGACAGGGTCTCTCTGTCACCTTTTTAATTAGCCAGGCATGGTGTTGCACATCTGTAGTCCCAGCTACTCAGGAGGCTGAGGTGGGAGGATCGCTCGAATCCAGGAGTTCGAGGCTGTAGTGAGCAGGTATCATGCCACTGCACTCCCTCCTGGGCGACAGAGCGAGACGCCATCTCCAAAGAAAAAAAAAAAGAAAACAAAACAAAACAAAAAGATGTCCGCGGTTGGGCATGGTGGCTCATGCCTGTAATCCCAGCACTTTGAGAGGCCAAGGCGGGTGGATCATGAGGCCAGGAGTTCGAGACCAGCCTGGCCAACATGGTGAAACCCTGTCTCTACTAAAAATACAAAAATTAGCCAGATGTGGTGGTGGGCGCCTGTAATCCCAGCTACTCGGGAGGCGGAGACAGGGGAATCGCTTGAACCTGGGAGGCAGGGGTTGCCGTGAGCTGAAATTGTGCCACTGCACTCCAACTTGGGCAACAGAGCGAGACCCTGTGTCAATAAATAAATAAATAATGTGAACTGTTAATGTGAGTTACATATTTAATTTAAAATTTTCTAATTTTAAATTAGAAACATAATGCAACATAATGAGACCCCATCTCTACGAAAAAATTTAAAAATTAACTGGACATAGTGGTGCCTGCCTGTAGTCTCAGATACTTGGGAGGTGAGGCAGGAGGACTGCTTGAGCCCAGGAGTTCAAGGCTCCAGTGAGCTATGACTGCACTCCAGCCCAGGCGACAGAGCAAGACCTTGTCTCTAAAAATAAATATATATATTTTTTGAGACAGAGTTTTGCTCTTGTTGCCCGGGCTGGAGTGCAATGACACTATCTCAGCTCATCGCAACCTCCGTCTCCCAGGTTCAAGAGATTCTCCTGTCTCAGCCTCCCAAGTAGCTGGGATTACTGGCATGCACCACCACACCTGGCTAATTTTGTATTTTTAGTAGAGGCAGGGTTTCTCTATGTTGGTCAGGCTGGTCTCAAACTCCCGACCTCAGGTGATCCATCTACCTTGGCCTCCCAAAGTGCTGGGATTACAGGCGTGAGCCACTGCACCTGGCTTTTTCTTTTTTTCTTTTTTCTTTTTTTTTTTTTAATTTTTTGAGACAGAGTCTCACTCTGTCACCCAGGCTGGAATGCAGTGGTGCTATGTCTGCTCACTGCAACCTTCACCTCCCAGGTTCAAGCGATTCTCCTGACTCAGTCTCCTGAGTAGCTGGGATTACAGGCGCCCGCCACCGCGCCTGGCTAATTTTTTTTTTTTTTTTTTTGTATTTTTAATAGAGACAGTGTTACACCATGTTGGCCAGGCTGGTCTCGAGCTCATGACCCCAGGTATTCCACCTGCCTCGGCTTCCCAAAGTGCTGGGATTACAAACACGAGCCACTGCACCCTGCCAAGGGTTGTAGTTCTTAAAGTCTTTATCAGGCATATAAGCATGAGACTCCTCTCTTCATGGTCTTCCTCTATTTGTGAAGGTTTTCTTAACATTAATGACACCAGGCCATGCTCGGTGGCTCACACTTTGGGAGGCCGAGGCGGGTGGATTACAAGGTCAGGAGATCGAGACCACGGTGAAACCCCGTCTCTACTAAAAATACAAAAAATACAAAAAATTAGCTGGGCGTGGTGGCGGGTGCCTGTAGTCCCAGCTACTCAGAGAGGCTGAGGCAGGAGAATGGTGTGAAGCTGGGAGGCGGAACTTGCAGTGAGCCGAGATCGCACCACTGCACTCCAGCCTGGGCAACAGAGCGAGACTCCCTCTCCAAAAAAAAAAAAAAAATTAGTGACACCATTTTGATTCTGACAACTGTCACTTTTTTTATTGTGGTAAAATATTTAACAGAATATTTATATTTTTCACCATTATTAAGTGTACAATTCAGTGGCATTAAATGCATTCACACCAGGCACAGTGGCTCACACCTGTAATCCCAGCACTTTGGGAGGCCAAGGCGGGAGAATTACTTGAGCCCAAGTGTTCAAGACCAGCCTGGGCAACATAGCGATACCCCCATCTCTACAAAAAATACAAGAAAAATCAGCCAGGCGTGGTGGCGCACACCTGTAGTCCCAGCTACTCGGGAGGCTGAGGTGGGAGAATCACTTGAGCACGGGAGGTCGAAGCTGCAGTGAGCTAGGATTGCACCACTGCAGTCTAGCCTGGGCAACAGAGTAAGACCTTGTCACAAAAAAAAGAAAAGAAAAAAAATTCACAATGCTGTATACTCGTCATCACTCTGTATCCAAAACTTTTCCATCATCCCCAACACAAACTCTGTCCTCATTCAACAATTCCCCCCTCTCTCCAGGTAACCTCTATTCTATTTTCCATCTCTCAGAATCTGCCCATCCCAGGTACCTCATACAACATTGTCCTTCTGTGTCTGGCTTCTTTCACTGAGCACAATGTTTTCCAGGTCCATAGGTGTTGTGGTCCGTGTTGGAATTTTCTTCCTGGGACAAAACAAGGCCTGTCTGACTCCAGGGCTGCCCCCGATCCCCCACACTCACCTGCCTGTCCCCTCCACAGGCCTCAGTGCTTCTGTCTGTAGGAAGGGAAGGGCTGGGCAGCCTGCTGGGCTGGTCACCTGCCACCTTGCCGTCAGCGCCTTCCCTCGCGTTAATCACTGTTCAGCCAGAAAACCGAAACCCATAAACGCTGCAACAGGGACGCTCCCACAGGGAACGGGTTACAGAGACGACGGTGGAGGCAGAGGCCGAATGGGATGGGGAGGACGCTCCGAGAAAGAAATCGCAGCCACAGAGAGCCACTGCCACCTCTAAGGTGGAGGGGCTGGTAAGGTTGCTGTAGCCCAGGGCCTGCGTCACTCCGCAAAGCTGGAGGCACAGGGGCCTGTCCCGGGGCGCTCTCCGACCGGGGCCTCCCGTTGGCCAATAGGAACTCACCGGACGCGAGCCTGGGAAAGGCGCCGCAGGGTCAGCTCTGGGATAGACAGAGCAGAGCTGCAGAGGGCGGGGCTTGGATCGGAAGGCAAAGAGCCCCCGCTCCCGCCCGACAGACCCTCCCTCCCTGGTCAGCTCCTACCAGGCAGCCCCCAACTGTGGCTCCAGCCCTAGCTTCTCGGACCCAGCTTCCTTCTGTCCCGCTGGCCTAGGGTGGAGCGCCTCCAGCTGTGGCCAGTACCTCACCTGGCCTTTCTGCATCTCGGCTTATCCGTCCTCTGTGTAAGCAATGCCTGTATTCCATCCCTTCTGTCTGAAATGCCTAGGGTGGTCTCCCTCTTCCAGACTGGCCCCCAGTGAGACACCAGTGGTGCTGTCGTTTACAGAGTGGCCACAGTGCTACCACGGGAGGTTAGTGGATGGCTGAGTCATGAACCAGAAAGGAGGGCAGAAGTGAGGTGAGATGGGTCCCCGAGGCAGGGCCACTCCATGGTAAGTGCAGGATCTCAAAGCAGACCCTGAGCTTTACAGAGACGTTGAGTGGCCACAATCAGGCCCCCAGCTCAGCCAGTGGACGGGCTCCATGTGGCAGTGGGCCAAGGAAACCAGCCTCCACTGAGGGCCCCCTGTGTGCCTAGCTGTATTCCCACGTCAACCCCATCTCAGTTTGCAGGGCTCACCGTAACAAAGGACTGTAGACCGTGTGGTTTAAACAACAGAGCTCCCTCTGTTTGTGTCTGTGTCCAAATTTCCTCTTCCTATGAAGACAACGATTATATTGGATTAGGGTCCACCCTAATGACCTCATTTTTACTTAATTACCTTTTTTTTTTTTCAAGAGGGAGCTTCACTCTGTGGCCCAGGCTGGAGTGCAGTGTCGCGATCTCAGCTCACCGCAACTCCCGCCTCCCGGGTTCCAGCAGTTCTCCTGCCTCAGCCTCCCGGGTAGCTAGGATTACAGATGTCCACCACCATGCCCAGCTAATTTTTGTATTTTTCGTAGAGATAGGGTTTCACCATGTTGGCCAGGCTGGTCTCGAATTCCTGACCTCAAGTAATCTGCCCACCTCGACCTCTCAAAGTGCTGGGATTACAGGCGTGAGCCACTGTGCCTGGCCACTTAATTACCCCTTTAAAGGCCTTTTTCCAAATACAGTAACATTCTGAGGTACTGGGGGTTAGAATCTCAACATAATTATGTGGAGGAGGTCATCATTCAGCCCGTGACACCCCTCAGTTTCACAAGGTGGGCATTATCAGCCCTGTTCTCCAAATGAGGAAACTGAGGCCCAGACAGTGGCTCACCCAAGGCCACCCAGAGCTGGGTCTCCTCAGGTCCAGGGCTTCCCACCCCCCACACCATGAGCAGGGCTGTTGCTCCACCTGCCAGCCCAGGGTATCTTCTTTTACTCTCTGAGACTGCTGCAGACCCTGGGAAACTGATTCCAATCTCTCCCTTCCTTTCGCTCCCTCTGCTGTGTGTAATAAGATGATGATCCACCATTTATTGGCCCTTTCCTATGTGTGAGGCTCTTCCACTAGCATTTCTCATGCATTCCATACACACAAGACACGGCTCCTCTGGCTCTGCTCAAGCCTCCTCAGAGATGCCCTCCTCACACACCCCACTTGTAACAATGCCTCCACCCACACCAACACGCCTCCTGCTTTATTTTCCTTTGTAGTGTCATCAATACCTGAAATTAGGCTGGATACGGTGGTTCACGCCTGCAATCCCGCCACTTTGGGAGGCTAAGGTGGGTAAATTACTTGAGGCCAGGAGTTCGAGACTAGCCTGGGCAACATGGCAAAACCCCATCTCTACTAAAATACAAAAATTAGCCGACTACTAAAATACAAAAGTTAGCCGACATGGTGGTGTGTACCTGTAGTCCCAGCTACTTGGCAGGCCGAGGCATGAGAATCACTGGAACCCAGGAGGTGGAGGCTGCAGTGACTGAGATGGCACCACTGCACTCCAACCTGGGTGACAGACTGAGACTCTGTCTCAAAAATAAATAAATAAATAAAAATAATACCTGAAATTATATCACATGCATGCTTATTGGTTTGTTGTGTTCTCTGCACTAGACTGTAAGCTCCAGGAGGGCAGGACCCAGGCCTCATCCCCTGCTGTATCCCTGGCACCTAGATGAGATTGTCAGTCACTGACATCTTTATTGAAATGTTGTTTCAATAAATTATTAAATAAATTAATTCTTTCACCCAGCCCTCACCAATAATCTATAACACGGGCCTTAGGATCCTTATTTTATTTTATTTTTTTTGAGACGGAGTCTTGCTCTGTCTCCCAGGCTGGAGTGCAGTGGCATGATCTCAGCTCACTGCAACCTCTGCCTCCCAGGTTCAAGCGATTCTCTTGCCTCAGCCTCCCGAGTAGCTGGGATTACAGGCACACGCCACCACACCCAGCTAATTTTTGTATTCTTAGTACAGACTGGGTTTCACCATGTTGGCCAGGCTGGTCTCGAACTCTTGACCTCATGATCTGCCCGCCTCAGCCTCCCAAAGTTCTGGGATTAAAGGCATGAGCCACCACACCTGGCCCAGAATCCTTATTTTACAGAAGAAGAAAGTGAGGCTCAGAGAAAGTCCCAAATCCACCCAGGCTCACCCAGCTAGTAAGTAGTGAAGCTGGAATTTGAACCCAAGTCTATGCTTGCAACCTCCACACCCAGGCCACCTCCTTGCCTTGACCTTCCTTCCAAATCTCTCCCTGCTCTGTGCCTTCCCAAACCACCCTCACACAATTGCCCCGAACCTCTCTTATTCTAGAAATTCCCAATACGTAACCAACCTGGGCTGCAGTATCCCTTTGTGTCAGCAGGTGTCACCAGAGAATCCAGAAAGCCATAGTCCGCGGTCTTGCACTCCAGAGCACAGATAATACTCTCATTTACTTAATCACTTTTAAGGATATTTCCAAGTTTTTGCTTCACAAAGGAAGGCGCAGCTGCATCCTGGCACCTGTGTTCATGTGCTATGTGGTGAGAATTTCCCTGGGAATGGATTCCTAGAAATGCAATTGCAAAAGAGCAAAAAAAGTCTTTAAATTGCATAGATTTAAAGATTTACTAAGCCTGGTTTACAACTGAGAAATGTGAGACCCAGAGAGGGCACATGGGTGACTCAGGGGCACACAGCTAGCTAGTGGAAAGGCCAGACTTAGAACTAGTAGCACTAGCTCCTCTGGGCCAGGCATGGTGGCTTACACCTGTAATCCCAGCACTTTGGAAGGCCAAGGTGGGCAAATCACTTGAGCCTAAGAGTTCGAGACCAGCCTGGTAGAGTGAGAACTTGTCTCTAAAAAAGGCACAGAAAAAAAAATCAGCCAGGCACGGTGGTACACACCTGCAATCCTAGCACTTTTGGAGACCAAGGTGGGCAGATCACTTGAGTCCTGGAGTTTGAGATCAGCCTGGGCAACATAGTGAGACCATGTCTCTATAAAAAATACATATATATATCTCCAGGTTTGGTGGCACACATCTGTAGTTCTAGCTACTCAGGAGGCTGAGGTGAGAGGACTGCTGGAGCCCAAGAGGTCAAGGCTGCAGTGAGCCGTGATCACACCACTGCACTCCAGCCTGGGCAACAGAGTGAGACCCTGTATCAGAAAGAACTAGCCTCCAGCCATGAATATTTCTACTGCACTTGGACGTTGCTCCTACCTAGGCTAAGGCAGAGTCTTTGTGCATGAAACTATATGGGGGTCTGGATCTGACTGCTTCTTTGGTTATTCAATCATCCATTTATTCATTAGACAAACTACAATGGTGGGATACAGGCTCCATGCTGTAAGAAAGGTTCAAATAACAACTGCCTCCTGGTCAAAAAGTAGTTTGTTTTCCTCTCTCATATTAATCTGAATGAAAGTGATCCAGAGCTGCATAGTTGCTTTACGGTGTCAGGAACCCAGTCTTTTGCTATCTCGTGCTCTTTTTCTTGTTGAAGACAACTGGTAGTTTTCATCTCATGGTCCAAAATGGCTGCCCAAGGCTGGACACGGTGGCACATGCCTGTAATCCCAGCACTTTGGGAGGCCAAGGTGGGCAGACCGCTTGAGCTCAAGAGTTCGAGACCAGCCTGGGCAACATGGCGAAACCTCATCTCTACAAAAAAAAATTAACCAAGCGTGGTGGCAGGTGCCTGTTGTCCTAGCTACTTGGGAGGCTGAGTGGATCGCTTGAACTCGGGAGGCGGAGGTTGCAGTGAGCTGAGATCGCACCACTGCACTCCAGCCTGGGTGACAGAGTGAGACCCTGTCTCAAAAAAAAAGCCCTATGTTGACTTCTAGTCAACATAGTACTGGTAGTTATAGCCAGTCAACATAGTACTGGTAGTTCTAGCCAGAGCAATTAGGAATGAAAAAGAAATCAAAGGCATCCAAACTGAAAGGAAGAAGTAAAATAATCTCTGCTCTCCAATGATATGATCTTATACGTAGAAACCCTAAAGATTTCACAAACTAAGAAAAAACTGTTAGAATTAATAAATGAATGCAGCAAAGTAGCAAGATACAAAGTCAGCACACAAAAATCAGTTACTTTTCTCTACACTGACAGTGAGTGATCTGAAACAAAAATTATAAAAACAATTTCATTTACAATAGTATCAAAAAGAAGAAAATCCTTAGGAATTAATCCAAAAAGTGAAAAACTTGTACAATGAAAACTACAAAACAGGCCAGGCTTGGTGGCTCCTGCCTGTAATCCCAGCACTTTGAGAGGCCAAGGTAGGCGGATCACCTGAGGTCAGGAGTTCAAGACCAGCCTGGCCAACAAGGTGAAACCCCACCTCTGCTAAAAATACAAAAAATCAGCCGGGTGTGGTGGCACTCGCCTGTAGTCCCAGCTACTCGGGAGGCTGAGGCAGGAGATTCGCTTGAACCTGGGAGGCGGAGGTTGCAGTGAACTGAGATAGCGCCACCGCACTCCAGCCTGGGTGACAAAGCAAAACTCCATCTCCAAAATAATAATAATAATAAGTGTTAGTGATTATGTAGAGAAATTGGAACCCTTGTGCACTGTTGGAATATAAAATGGAACAGCCAGGCCGGATGTGGTGGCTCACGCCTATACTCCTAGCACTTTGGGAGGCTGAGGCAGGTGGATCACTTGAGGTCAGGAGTTCAAGACCCGCCTGGCCAACATGGTGAAACCTCGTCTCTACTAAAATACAAAAATTAGCTGGGCATGGTGGCACACACCTGTAATCCCAGCTACTTGGGTAGCTGAGGCAGGAGAATGGCTTGAACCTGGGAGGCGGAGGTTGCAGTAAGCCAAGATCACGCTACTGCACTCCAGCCTGGGCAACAAGAGCAAAACTCCGTCTCAAAAAAATAAACAAACAAACAAACAATAAATAAATAAATAAAATTTAAAAATGGAACAGCCAACGTGGAAAACAGTATGGCAGTTCTTCAACAAATTAAACACAGAAATTACCATATGATCCAGCAGTTCCACTTCTGGGTATATACCCAAAAGAATTGAAAGCAAGATCTTGAAGAAATATTTGTACACCCATATCCATTAGCAACAGTATTTACAATAGCTAAAAAGTGGAAACAACCTAAGTGTCCATCATCATTGATCGCGAGAACAAACAAGCAAAATGTGGTCCTTCAGCCTTAAAAAGGAAGGAAGTTCTGACTCAGGCTATAATGTGAATGAAAGAGAGAGAGAGAAAAAAAGAGAAGAGAAGAGAAAAGAAGAAAAGGCAGCCGCTTTTAAAATGAGCTGACCCGGAGCCAGGCTTCTAGGAGCCAGAGGTGACTCAGCAGAGGCCCCACCCTCGATTTGCATGGGGAGACATTCCGGGGCAGCCTCCTGCTGACGTGTCTCAGCACATAATCACAAAGAGCCAATCACGCATGAGTCAGAAGCAGTTATATCCCTAAGTCATGAAGCAGCAGCTGGGCCCAAGATTCCTGGCATCCTTCCAATCTCACCTCCCCCGCACTATTTACCCAGGAGCAAAAGAAGCGGAGGGAAGCAACACAGCGCAGCGTGACTACGCGCTCGATCTGTCTCCTCCTAATGGGCATGCAGGTTGGTTCCAGTTTCCAGCGATCCTAAACACACTTGGCTGGACCTCCCTGTGCCTACAGTGGTGGGATTTTGCAACATAGGTGGGGGAAATGGAATTGCTAGGGTGAATTGTAGATCCACGGGAGCTCCATTGCAACAGAAAAAGGCATGCCTCTTCAGTTTACTTACAGGTCAGGATTTCTAACCTTGGCCCCATTTGACATCCTGGACTGGGTCATTCTTTGTTGTCGGGCAGCAGGGGAACCGTCCCCTGTAGGATGTTTAGCAGCATAAGTGGCTTCTACCCACTAGATGCCAGTAAATCACCACCCCCAGTTGTGACAACCAAAAATTTCTCCAGACATTGCCAAACCTGGGAGTCAAAATCACCCTCAACTGAGAACCATTGCTGTAACTGTACAGAGCCTGTGAGGAGGATTTCTTTTTTGTTGTTGTTTTTTAAGACAGAGTCTCGCTCTGTCGCACAAGCTGGAGTACAGTGGCACAGTCTCAGCTCTCTGCAACCTCTGCCTCCTGGGCTCAAGTGATTCTCCTGCCTCAGCCTCCCGAGTAGCCGGGATTACAGGCATGCACCACCGCGCCCAGCCATTTTTTGTATTTTTAGTAGAGACGGGGTTTCACCATGTTGCCCAGGCTAGTCTCGAACTCCTGACCTCAGGTGATCCACCTGCCTCGGCCTCCCAAAGTGCTGGGATTACAGGCGTGAGCCACTGTGCCTGGCCTATGAGGAGGATTTCTAAGCACAGATTCTTTAAACAGGTTTTATGTGTTATTGACTTTCTTCTCTTTGGGCAGAAGGACATTTTACCTCCTTAGAAGGGGTGCAATGACATTGATAGTCACTAGTTTAAGAATAAGAGATGTCCCTTGCAAGCAGACTCAGAGGAAAAAAAAGGGTCTCAGTTCCTGATTGGGATAAATAACGAGATTTGAATCTGAACAATAGAAATTAAATTATAGGCCAGGCGCAGTGGCTCACACCTCTAATCTCACCGCTTAAGGAGGCCAAGGCAGGCAGATCACGAGGTCAGGAGATCGAGACCACCCTGGCCAACATGGTGAACCCCATCTCTACTAAAAAAAAAAAAAAATACAAAAATTAGCTGGGTGTGGTGGCGTGTGCCTGTAGTCCCAGCTACTCGGGAGGCTGAGGCAGGAGAATTGCTTTAACCTGGGAGGCGAAGGTAGCAGTGAGCCAAGATCACGCCATTGCACTCCAGCCTGGGCAACAAGAGCGAAACTCCGTCTCAAAAAAAAAAAAAAAAAGAAAAGAAGTTAAATTATAGCATTGCACCAATGTGACATTTTCTGATTTTAAAAACTATACAGAGTTCCTGTAAGAGAATGTCTTTGTTCTTAAGAAATACACACTGAAGAATTTAGGGTAAAAACGCATTATGGGCCGGGCACAGTCGCTCACGCCTGTAATCCCAGCACTTTGGGAGGCCGAGGCTGGCAGATCACGAGGTCAGGAGATCAAGACCATCCTGGCCAACATGGTGAAACCCTGTCTCTACTAAAAATACAAAAATTAACTGGGTGTGGTGGCGGAAGCCTGTAATTCCAGCTACTCGGGAGGCTGAGGCAGGAGAATTGCTTGAACCTGGGAGTCGGAGCTTGCAGTGAGCCAAGATCGCCACTGCACTCCAGCTTGGTGACAGAACTAAACTCCGTCTCAAAAAAAAAAGGCATTATGTCTGTAACTGACTCTCAAATGGTTCATAAAAAATGGTACACACGGAGAGAAAGAAGGATAAATCACGTGTAGCAAAATGTTGATAATTAGGGTATTGAGAGTTTATTGTACTATTCTTGCAACTTTATGTAAATTTGAAAACAATTGGATTATTATTTTTTAAGACTTTTTTTAGAAACTCACCTATGTTTTGTTCTAGTTTTTAAAGCAAGTTTTAATCTGTCATTCCCACCTGCTCCCAGGAAAAGGAAAAACATCATTATATGATTGTGCCCAGGATCTAGGCACAATTAGGGAACAGTCCCAAGAGGCTTCCAGAAAAGGGTTCTCAATATAAGTGTGGCAGGCAGGAAGATCTCTTGCGTATATTTGTCAAATGCCTGGAAAGAAATTCCACCGAACATTAACAGTGGGTGGTGATGGTCCTGTTGTCTATTGTGTCCCTCTGTAACCACCCTCTCCCTGCACCTGCCCCTCCCCAGTTTTGTTCAAACATCCACCCCTTCCCCAGGCAGCCCAGGTGCCTTAGGGAAGTAACCCCATTCCCTGCCCTGTCTTGGAGGGCATCAAAGGGTAATCTTATCCCTCTGCTAGTGAGTACAAATGAAGTCTGTGGGCCAACAAGGAGTGAGAAGCAGTTTCCTGGAAGCCCTGAGCTGGTGTTTGACTTGCTTTGAGATAGAATAAATGGGAGAAAGAGACTTTATGGGACATCTGGGCCTAGGGCTCCTGGATGCTGTGCTGAAAACACCACGTACAGAAGCCAGTCTAACCTTCTGGATGATAAGAGCCCAGATGCAGCGCGGAGATGCCCCAGCCAACAATCAGCTGCTATCTGAATCCCATCTGGATCCCATCTGAATCCCATGTCACCATGAATGAGGCCACCTTAGCGCAGCCAGCACAGTGGAAAGCCAGAAGCAGCCGCATGCACGAGCCCAGGGGAAGCCCACAGAGGAACCACCAGCCAACACACAGAATTGTAAGCAGTAATAACTCAGTGTTCTTAAGTAACTAAGACAACAATTTTAAAATGAACCAGGCCTGGCCGGGCGCGGTGGCTCATGCCTGTAATCCCAGCACTTTGGGAGGCCGAAGCGAGCGGATCACCTGAGGTTGGGAGTTCGAGACCAGCCTGACCAACATGGAGAAACCCCGTCTCTACTAAAAATATGAAGTTAGCCAGGCGTGGTGGTGCATGCCTGTAATCCCAGCTACTCGGGAGGCTGAGGTAAGGTTATAACATGGCCTGGCATGCAGTACGTGCTCAATAAACGCTCACCATTACTGTTGCTCATGCATTTCTGATCTCGTCCGCTATGCCATTCACTATGAGGGCTCACGATGACAGGCAAGAAACAAGTAATTTACTAGGGAAATAATTGGGGAACTCTCAGGAACACCAGGATGGCTAGAGAGCCTAGGAAACCAGTTCCGACACTGGAGGCCAAAAAGAAGGACTCGTGCCTGCCATGTGTGTGGCAGAAGCTTCCCAGTATCAACTATTAATAATATCATTTTCCTTTCTTATTATTAATAGAACCCCAGCTCTTAAGTTGGTCTCCGCAGAGGACAACGACATTCTCCAGCCTCCTGTACAGCAGAGTGCCACGTGACTAAGATCAAGTTCTAACCAGTGGGATCAAAGCAGGGAAGTGTTGCCTTCTTTGCCCCTTCGTGCTGGCTGGAATATGACAAAACGGCTGGAGCATGAGCAACCTTCTTGGGCCCTGAGGTGGAAGCCACCTGTTGGTTGACTGACCAAGATGGTGGAGTGACCAGATAGAAGCGGCCTGGTGATTGTGGATTCTGCCACACCACCTCTGGTCCCCTATATCTATGTGAAAGGAAAACAAATGTCTGCCATGTTTGTGTGTGTGTGTCTGTGTAGTGTGTGTCTGTGTGTGTGTGTGTCTGCCATGTTTAAGCCACTATAACTTTGGGATATCTGTGGCTTATAGTCAAATCTAATCCAAACAAATGCACCTCTATGTCCCCCTCACCGATAAGAAGACTGATGCAAGGGAACCCCTGTTGTGGCCATAACACAAAGATAGCTTCGACCACCACCAACATGGATTGAGCTGGGCTCTGCCCTTCCTGGCCTCCTGGCCTTTTATTCCCCGCTAATTCCTCTGGATTCCTAATGACTCCCATTCCCTGCATGTACACCAGGTACAGTCACACCTCCTGGCCTTTACTCTCTTGCCATACCCACTGTCCAGCTTCCCTCCCTTATCTTTTTTTTGTTTTGTTTTTTGAGACAGAGTCTTGCTCTGTCGCCCAGGCTGGAGTGCAGTGGTGTGATCTCGGCTCACTGCAACCTCCGCCTCCCAGGTTCAAGCCATTCTCCTGCCTCAGCCTCCCCAGTAGCTGAGATTACAGGCACAGGCACGTGCCACCACGCCCAGCTAATTTTTGTGTTTTTAGTAGAGATGGGGTTTCCCCATGTTAGCCAGGCTGGTCTCCAACTCCTGGCCTCAAGTAATCCGCCTGCCTCAGCCTCCCAAAGTGCTGGGATTACAGGCGTGAGCCACCACACCCGGCATCTTACCTTACCTTTTCTCCTTGGTAAAAGCATTGGAGAAGTTGGCCAGGCGCAGTGGCTCACGCCTGTAATTCCCAGCACTTTGGGAGGCTGAGGTGGGCGGATCACGAGGTCAAGAGATTGAGACCATCCTGGCTAACACGGTGAAACCCCGTCTCTATTAAACATACAAAAAAATTAGCCGGGTGTGGTGGTGGGCCCCTATCGTCCCAGCTACTCAGGAGACTGAGGCAGGAGAATGGCATGAACCCCAGAGGCAGAGGTTGCAGTGAGCCAAGATCGTGCCACTGCATTCCAGCCTGGGTGGCAGAGCGAGACTCTGTCTTAAAAAACAAACAAAAAAACAAAAAACAAACAAAAAAACAAAACATTGGACAAGTTAACTTCTCTGAGCCTCAGTTTCCTCTTCTGGAAAATGGGGCCAAATCGCAAGTTGTATGCAAAGTGCCTGACACAGAGTAATAGCCACCTTCAAACACCGTTCCCCACACCTTTCTCCCTGATCCTTCCCTGATCTCAGGCCCCACACTTTGCAAGCAAGAAAAAATACAGCAAAATAAAAACAGAGATCCAGGCCAGGCGCGGTGGCTCACGCCTGTAATCTCAGCACTTTGGGAGTCCAAGGCAGGTGGATCACCTGAGGTCAGGAGTTCAAGACCAGCCTGAACAACATGGAGAAACCCCACCTCTACTAAAAAATACAAAATTAGCTGGGCATGGTGGTGCAGGCCTGTAATCCCAGCTAGTCGGGAGGCTGAGGCAGGAGAATCGCTTGAACCCAGGAGGCGGAGGTTGCGGTGAGCCGAGATCACACCATTGCACTCCAGCCTGAGCAACAGGAGCAAAACTCCATCTCAAAAAACAAACAAAACAAACAAAAAACAGAATCCATTGGATTCCTATAACAGTGAAGTTCAAAGGAAAGTTTCAGTTCAGGTAAGGTTTGTTCCAGTGGCTCAGTGCTAACAGTAATAGCTAAAATTTATTGAAGGCGGGTGTAGTGGCTCACACCTGTAATCCCAGCACTTTGGGAGGCCGAGGCAGGTGGATCACTTGAGGTCAGGAGTTTGAGACCAGCCTGGCCAACATGGCAAAACCCCATCTCTACTAAAAATACAAAAATTAGCCGGGTGTGGTGACGGGCACCTGTAATCCCAGCTACTTGGGAGGCTGAGGCAGGAGAATCACTTGTACCCCAGAGGCGGAGGTTGCAGTGAGCCGAGATCGAGCCATTGCACTCCAGCTCGGGTGACAGAGCAAGACTCTGTCTCAAAAAAATAAAATAAAATAAAATTTATTGAGGGTTTACAATATACCAGGCACTCTTCTAACAACTATGTATGTATTAACTTATCTTCATAACAACCCTATGAAGCAGGCACTCTGCTAGGATCCCCATTTTTACAGGAGGAAACTGACATCCTGAGAGAGTAAATAATTTGCCCATGGTCACACAGCACACAAGTGGTGGAGGTGAGACTTAACCTAAGTCTGTCTGACTGGAAAGGTAGGGCTGCTTTCAGGTGAAGCTTGATCCAGGCACTTAAAGGTCTCAGCAAGGACCTGGTTTCTCTTGGTCTCTCCTTTTTGCTTCCTCTAATGTTGGACTTACCCTGAGGATGATGCCCTCATGGCTGCCAGCAGATTCTGATGAGACTTGCTTTATTATTCACATCCCAATTCCATACCAGGATCCTGAAGTCCACTGTGATAGACCATCTGAAGTCACATGCTCATCCCTGAACCAATCATTGCATCCCAGGGGACTGGACAATGTTGCTTGGCTTGTGCTAAATTCAGGGGCTGACAACAGGGGCAGCAAGAGAGATTCCTCCAAAAATTCAGGGCTTTTTTTCTTTTTTTTACTTTTTTGAGATGGAGTCTCACTCTGTCACCCAGGCTGGAGTGCGATCTTGGCTCACTGCGACCTCCACCTCCCGGGTTCAAGCAATTCTCCTGCCTCAGCCTCCCGAGTAGCTGGGACTACAGGCACGTGCCACCACACCCGGCTACTTTTTTTGTATTTTTAGTAGAGACGGGGTTTCACCATGTTAGCCAGTATGGTCTCAATCTCCTGACCTCATGATCCGCCTGCCTTGGCCTCCCAAAGTGCTGGGATTACAGGCGTGAGCCACCGTACCCAGCCAATTCAGGGTATTATTTCTATGAAGGAGCAGGAATGGATGTGGGCAGCCAGAAACAGATATCCACATGCCCATGTCTCACATGTTTCGAAAAGAACCTTTTGGGGAAAAGAGGAAGTTTGGGGACAGCTGTGCCACAGTCCAGACAGGCAACATCTGGTTCTGGTCAGTCCCTCCAGGACACCCCCCACCCCCAGGGAAGGAAGCCTTCCTGTCCACACTCTTGTCCCTTGTCAGGAGGTGGACACACTGAGGGTGTTGGCCTAAAGCCTGCAACAGGGCCAGAGCATTGCCTGGGGCACTTTCTGCTGGGTAGAAAGCCCTGCTGGGGGTGAGGAGATGTGCTCAGTGACTGGATCAGGAGGCAGGTGGCTCTGCTGGGCACACACAGCCTCTCAGGAGCCCCCGACATCCTGACCACATGGCCATCCCTGCTTGCCTCTGAGGCTCTTCTCGCAGCCTGGTACACTCTCTGAGGCCTCCTGGTCCTTCTGCCAGGCTATGGCCTGGGTTTTTTAAAATTCCTGTGAGCTCAAAGCCCACTTCTTAGCAGCCCACATATTCAGCCAAATCATTAAAATACATCTGCAATGGAGGATTTTTAGGGCAGTGAAACTTCTCTGTCTGATAACTACGATGGTGGATCCATGTCATTACACATTTGCCCAAGCCCACAGAATGTACACCAAGAGTGAACCGTAATGCAAACTATTGACTTCGGGTGCTAATGGAGTGTCAATATAAGTTTATCAATTAACAAATGTACCACTCGGAGGCCAAGCACAGTGGCTCACACCTGTAATCCCAGCACTTTGGGAGGCTGAAGTAGGAAGTTTGCTTGAGCCCAGGAGTTCAAGACTAGCCTGGGCAACATAGTGAGATCCCATCTCTACAAAAAATAAATTAGCCAGGCATGGTGGTGTGTGCCTGTAATCCAAGCTACTTGGGAGGCTGAGGTAGGAGGATTGTTTGAGCCTAAGAGGTTGAGGCTACAGTGAGCCATGATGGTGCCACTGCATTCCGGCCAGGGAGACAAATAGAGAGACCCTGTCATGAATAAAAATTTTTGTAAAAAAAGGAAGTCTGGGCTGGGTGCTGTGGCTCACGCCTGTAATCCCACCACTTTGGGAGGCCAAGGTGGTTGGATCACCTGAGGTCAGGAGTTGGAGACTAGCCTGACCAACATGGTGAAACCTCATCTCTACTAAAAATACAAAAAATTAGCTGGTGTGGTGGCGCACATCTGTAATCCCAGCTATTTGAGAGGCTGAGGCAGGAGAATCGCTTGAACCCAAGAGGCGGAAGTTGTAGTGAGCTGAGATCACACCACTGCACTCCAGCCAGGGCAACAGAGTAAGACTCCACTCAAAAAAAAAAAAAAAGTACAAAAAATTAACTGAGTGTGGTGGCCCATGCCTGTAATCTGCCTGTAATCCCAGCTACTTGGATGACTGAGGAGGGAGAATCACCTGAACCCGAGAGTTCAAGGCTGCAGTGAGCCACGATCACACCACTGCACTCCAGCCTGGACAAAAGAATGAGACCCTAATTAAAAAAAAAAATGTGTGTGTCAAAGAACATCATCAAGAAAGTTAAAAGACAACCAACAGAATGAGAGAAAATTGTCGTAAATCCTATATCTGATAAGGGATTAATAGCCATACTATATCAAGCACTCTTACAATTCAAGAAAAATACCAATAATTGAATTTGAAAAAAGGCAAAGGATTTGATTTTTTGTTTGTTTGTTTTTGATACGGAGTTTCGCTCTTGCTGCCCAGGCTGCAGTGCAATGGCGTGGTCTCGGCTCACTCAGATCACTCGCCTCCCAGGATCAAATGATTCTCCTGCCTCAGCCTCCCAAGTAGCTGGGATTACAGGCATGAGCCACCGCATCTGGCCAAGGCAAAGGATTTTAATAGATATATCTCCAAAAAAGATATACATGGCTGGGCGCGGTGGCACATGTCTGTAATCCCAGCACTTTGGGAGGCCGAGGCAGGTGTATCACCTGAGGTCAGGAGTTCACAACCAGCCTGACTAACATGGTGAAACCCCATCTCTACTAAATACAAAAAATTAGCTGGGCGTGATGGCGCATGCCTGTAATCCGAGCTACTGGAAAAAAAAAAAAGTGCAGTTCTGACATGTGCTACAACATGGATGAACCTTGAAAACATTATGCTAAGTGAAAGAAGCCAGACACAAAAGGCTTCATATAATTATAGATGATATGATTCCATTATATTGAAATGTCCAGTAGAAGCAAGTCCTTAGAAGCAGAAAGTAGATTAATGGTTACCAAGGGCTGGGGAAAGAGGGAAGTGAGGGAATAACTGCTAATGGATATGGGGTTTCTTTTGGGTGTACTTAAAATGTTCTGGAACTAGATAGTCGTGATGATTACACAACTGTGTGAATATACTAAAAACCACGGAATTTACTTTAATAGGGTTCGCTTTATACTTTAAAAAGTATGAAATTTATATCTCTTGATGGGGCATGGTGGCTCATGCCTGTAATCTCAGCACTTTGGGAGGCCAATGCGGATGGATCACGAGGTCAGGATTCGAGACCAGCCTGGCCAACATGGTGAAACCCCATCTCTACTAAAAATACCAAAATTAGCCAGGCATTGCAGGCGCCTGTAATTTCAGCTACTCAGGAGGCTGAGGCAGGAGAATTGCTTGAAGCTGGAAGGCAAAGTTTGCAGTGAGCCAAGATCGCGCCACTGCATTCCAGCCTGGGTGACAGAGCAAGACTGTCTCAAAAAAAAAAAAAAATTTATATCTCATGAAACAAAGGATATAGGCTGGGCACAGTGGCTCATGCCTATAATCCCAGCACTTTGGGAAGCTGAGGCGGGAGGATCGCTTTAGCCCAGGAGTTTGAGACCAGCCTGGGCAACATGGCAAAACCCCATCTCTACAAACAATACAAAAGTTAGCCAGGCATGCTGGCAAGCACCTGTAGTCCCAGCTACTTGGGAGACTGAGGTGGGAGAATCCCTTAAGCCTGGGAAGTCAAGGCTGCAGCGAGCCAATATTGTGCCACTGCACTCCAGCCCGGGTGACAGAGTGAGACCCTGTCTCAAAAAAAAAAAAAAAAAAAAAAAAAAAAAGGCGGGTGGGGTGGCTCACGCCTGTAATCCGAGCACTTTGGAAGGCCGAGGTGGGCGGATCATGAGGTCAAGAGATCGAGACCATCCTGGCCAACGTGGTGAAACCCGGTCTCTACTAAAAATACAAAAATTAGCTGAGTGTGGTGGCGCGTGCCTGTAGTCCCAGCTACTCAGGATGCTAAGGCAGGAGGATCGCTTGAACCCGGGAGGCAGAAGTTGCAGTGAGACGAGATAGTGCCACTGCACTCCAGCCTGGCGACAGAGTGAGACTCCGTCTCAAAAAAAAAAAAAAAGTCAGATCATGTCATTCCTCTACTCAAAACCCCACAGGGAAGGGACTTCCCAGCTCATTTTAAGTAACTGTCTCCCCCATGTCCTTTAGGTCTTGGATCCAATGTCACCTTCTTAAACAGGACTTCCCTAATCTTCACCCCCACCTCCCAAGAAAGCAGGGATTCTGTCATGTTCCCTGCTGTTTCCCTGGGACAGGTTGGTGCTTAATAAACGTGTTCAGTGAATGAATGAAGCAATGAGTTATCTCAGGCAGTCTGTCCATCAACCCTCTGGTGCTGGCCACTGTGAGGGTCTCTGGACACCAGCAGTAACCAGCCACCCTACCCTGTTTGGAGTCTGTGGGATATGAGCAGAGAGATTTAGAAGGTGTTTACCTGAAATCTGACATCCAGCCCCCACCAAAGCCACCAGCCCCCACCCCCCGCCCAAGCCTTAAGCTCCTGGGTTAAAAAATCCAACTGTTGGATTAACTGTGCTGTTAATACATGATGCAAAACCAGCCAGCTTCACCGGAATTCACCAGGACTTGGGATGCAACCCATCCCTGCCACTGGAAGGTGGCTTTTCCTTCCTGGGAGAAGGTGTGGGAAAGAAACGGAGGGAGCGTAGGCCTGGGTGTGGACAGTGGCTGTCTATGGTAGGAAGACTCAGGAAACAGCCCTGGGGTGACTGGTAGTGCAGGAATCCAGGACTTAAACCCTCAGAGAACCTGTCTGGAAGGGGATCTTACCTCCCCTCTCTGCTCCCCCAGCACCTTTCAGGACCTTCCACAGCCTCTAGGGAGGCTCCTATGTGATCTCACTGTATGGAATTTTTTTTTTTTTTTTTTTTTGAGACCAAGTCTCACTCTTGTCACCCAGGTTGGAGTGCAATGGCACCATCTCGGCTCACTGTAACCTCCACCTCCCAGGTTCAAGTGATTCTCCTGCCTCAGCCTCCCAAGTAGCTGGGATAAGTAGCCTGCCTAATTTTTGTATTTTTAGTAGAAACAAGGTTTCACCATGTTGTCCAGGCTGGTCTCAAACTCCTGGACTCAGGTGATCCACCGGCCTCGGCCTCCCAAAGTGCTGGGATATAGGCGTGAGCCACCGCGTCCAGCCTGTATGGAATTTTTTTTTTTTTTTTTTTTTTTGAGACTGAGTCTGTCTCTCTGTCGCCCAGGCTGGAGTGCAGTAGCGTGATCTCGGCTCACTGCAAGCTCCGCCTCCCGGGTTCACGCCATTCTCCTGTCTCAGCCTCCCGAGTAGCTGGGACTACAAGCGCCCGCCACCGTGCCCAGCTAATTTTTTGTATTTTTAGTAGAGGCGGGGTTTCACCGTGTTAGCCAGGATGGTCTCGATCTCCTGACCTCATGATCCGCCCGACTCGGCCTCCCAAAGTGCTGGGATTACAGGCGTGAGCCACCGCGCCAGGCCGCCTGTATGGAATTTCTATGAGAAATTATTGCATACTTTGTTGTCGGTTAGACCTGGGGTAAATCCCTGCTGCTGTCATTTATCTGCCGAAGTATTAGACGCATCTGGCTGAGCCTTAATTCATTCATCAAGCATTTATTGAGCTTCTACCGTGTTCCAGCCCCGATCCTGGCACGGGGGCCCTGCTGTAAACAAAGCTGTTCTCTGCCCTCAGGAGTTTGCTCTCTGATAGGAGAGACAGGGACTGCAAGCTCAATCCCCACCAGAAGCGCTGTGAAGACAAAACAGGGTGATGTCACAGTGACTGGAGGAGGGGGCACCTTTGAGCAGGGTGGTGGTGGTGGGGCTCTCTGAGGAGGCAATACCATTGGTGTTTAAGAGTCAAATAAATGTTGCTCGTCTAGCTCTTGGTCCAACACCTGACAGATATTAAGCGCTCAGCAAATCTCATAGTGACCCTAGTTGTCATTTTCATTAGTTTACTGTCCTCTGCACCAGGAGAACATGAGCTGGGGAGGATGCGGGGCAGGCTCGAGGTTTCTCCTCTTTGGGCGCGCAGCACAGAGCTGGCACACAGCTGATGAACACATGGCCCCCGAAACCTCTGCACACAGTAGGGCTTGATAAACCAGACCTCTGTCCATCGGCCTCGCTAGGGAGCATCGTACAGAGCACCCGCCAAATGCCTCCTGGCCTCGGCCCCTGCCCGGCGCCCTGCCCTCGCGTTCCTTGCACACAGTGGGCGCTTAACGCTGCCGGCTCAAGAAATGCCCATTTCTGGGCCCAGCCTCGGCCCATTGCATGGGCCCGTGAACCGAAGTCTAGGTGGGCGGCGACGCGCCGCGAGCTCCCGGTGGGCTGGAGCCAGGAGCCCGGCCGGGGCTGAGCTGGGGAGGCGGGCACGCGCCTCCGCCCCAAGCTTCCGCGCCCAGCTGCGTCCAGCTGCGGCCCAGCCCCCGGCTCGCGGCGGTTGGCTGCGGCTCAGCGACGTCCGATTGGCCTGCGCGGCTCCGGCGCGAGCCCCGATTGGCTGTGACGCGCGGCCGGGCGAGGACCCCGCCCTCACCGCCGCCGCGCCCGGCGCTGGGCGGTCATTGGGCGGCGTGATCTCGCCGCGGTTCCGCGGCCCTGCCGCCGCCGCCGCTGCCAGCAGAGCGCACCGGGCCGATCGGGCGAGTGGCCATGGCGGGCGCCGAGGACTGGCCGGGCCAGCAGCTGGAGCTGGACGAGGACGAGGCGTCTTGTTGCCGCTGGGGCGCGCAGCACGCCGGGGCCCGCGAGCTGGCTGCGCTCTACTCGCCAGGTAAGACCTCCGGGCCCCCCTCCAGGCCTGCGGTCACCAGCCCCGGCTGCGGACAGCGACCCCAGATTGGAGCCCCAACCTCGGGCCCAGATGCGGAACTCCAGCCCGGGTGTCTAACTTGCAGATAGCAAGTTCGGGGACCCCACCCCAGTGTCCCTTCCGAACCCAAGCCAGAACCTTGGCCCCGGGGTTTCCTGGCTGCAAAGACACTCCCCAGATCAAGAAATTACCATGAGCTTCCTGGGCGACAAAAGGAGCTCCCATCGGACCCGCAGATACGGAATCCTACCCCGGGGCATTCTCGGTTGTGAAGAGTGCTCCTAGACTTAGAGCCCCACCCCCTCATCCCCCGAGGACCCCGTCCAAGCCCAAAGCTGCCCTTCAGCTGTAGGCACTGCCCTCAGGCCCCTAAAAGTCACACCTCATCCCGGGTTCCCCAGATCTGGAATCTACATCCTAGTACCTCCCCTGTGCCCTAGCCCAGGCCCTGGGCTGCAAACAATGACCTCACCTCCCTAACCTGGGAATGTCAGCCCCTCTGCCCAGAGAACCCTAACTCGGGGGCTTCCAGCTGCACGGTACTCCCCACACCCTTCCCCAAAACCCCATCCTAGTGATAGCTTCAGTGGCTACAGACCGATATTCTCTCCCCAACCCTCCAGTGGTGAGCATCAGTCCTTACCCCATATTCCTGGATCCCAGGCAGTGAGGGGACTGAACGTACGCCAGTGTAAGCTCCCCTGTACATAAGCCCCAACTCTAGCTCTTGCCCCTCCCTCACATCCATGTATTGGCCCCTTCCTTAGGACTTGGGACTGGAACCCCCATATTCCCCAGACCAGATCACAGGTTGGAGTTCACCTCTCCCTCTCTGTCCCTTTCCCTCGGGCCACGGTTTCTCCCTAGCTTCTTCCTGCTTTGCTCACTGTATATGCTCCAGCAAGCACCCCCTACCCCCACTTTTGTGACTGCTATGTGAGCCCTAGGAGTTTTATTGTTTGGCCTCAGGAGGGCCCTATATCCGCAAGAGTTAAGGAAGTGCCTTTGAGAACTCCCGATTCAGGTGACTGGGAGGCACCTCTGCCTGGGTGTCACCATGGAATCAAGCTTTGTTTGTCAAACATCCTGACATCCTTCCTTTTTCTGTGGGGCAGCCACCAAGCACCACATGCAACCCTTGCCTGGAGTGGGCCTGGGGTCACTAGCACCTTAGCTTTCTGCCCTCACTGGCCTGGGTTCCATGCCGTCTCTTCCTTAGAAGGTGGCATGGGCACAGGCCATTTGCGTTTCCTCATTGGGTCCTAGACCACTCCATTCTCTGTATGTGATTTTTCACACCTGACTTGGGCACCTGGTCCATGCCACTATGGTTTCTTCAGGCCTATACTCAAGACACCCAGCCTATGGACTTAAAACCTCCTGCTCTCCTGGGGGTAGGCCAGGGTTAACATCCTGACTCTGTTATTCAGCTGTATGACCTGGTCCAAGCCATTTTCCGTCTCTGTTTCCCCTTGGTTTCCTTGCAAGTTAAAGTTTATCTGCCCCTTCGTGTTAGGAAGTGGAAATGAGATCGTCCACTGGCGTTCAGTAGGCACTCCCTGTTGTGTGTTTTTTTTGTTGTTGTTTTTTGTTTTGTTTTGTTTTGTTTGTTTTGAGACAGAGTCTCACTCTAATGCCCAGGCTGGAGTGCAGTGACGTGATCCGCCTCCCGGGTTCACGCCATTCTCCTGCCTCAGCCTCCTGAGTAGCTGGGACTACAGGCGCCCGCCACCACGCCCGGCTAATTTTCTGTATTTTCAATAGAGATGGGGTTTCACTGTGTTAGCCAGGATGGTCTCGATCTCCTGACCTTGTGATCCGCCCGCCTCGGCCTCCCACAGTTCTGGGATTACAGGCGTGAGCCACTGCGCCTGGCCCTCCCTGTTGTTAACAGTAGTCTGACCTTTGCTGTGGGGGATCCACCTCACCTCTCTGGTTATCAAACTCCCCACCTGGGAATTGGAGATAAGGATTCAAGGGCCTCCCTCTTTAGTGTCCAGCTCTGCCTACTCCTGTGAAACCTACCTACTTTCAGACAGCCCAAATCATTCCCAGGCATTCTGAGCCTCCCCAGGGATTGCTGTCTCCCCACGCCACCATGATCAATTGAATATTTGTCCATTTCTGGTTTCCCCAAGTGCCCTTCACTCTCTGAAGAACAGCCATGCCTGAATCAGAGTCTGCAGACAGCCTGGTACCCCAAATCTGCAATCAAGGCCCCTTATCTCCTCCAGACCTGGAGGTAGGGGAGGAGACTTGCCAAACTGGTTTCTCCAACTTCCTTTCCACTGGCCTCTCTGCTTCTGTCTGCTCACTGTGTGATCTTGGGGAAGTATTTGACCCCTCTGGGCCTGATAGAGTGAGAGACCAGGCTCAATGCATGTTGAACACTTATGTTCTGGTCCATGTTCTAGGCTCTGGGGGCAGAGTGGTGAACAAGACGGAAAAAAATGGAGCTGACCGGGCGCGGCGGCTCACACCTGTAATCCTAGCACTTTGGGAGGCCGAGGTGGGTGGATCATTTGAGGTCAGGAGTTCGAGACCAGCCTGGCCAACATGGCGAAACCCTGACTCTACTAAAAATACAGAAATTAGCTGGGCATGGTGGCAGGCCCCTGTAGTCCCACCTACTCAGGAGGCTGAGGCAGGATAATCTCTTGAACCCGGGAGGCGGAGGTTGCAGTGAGCCAATACCACACCACTGCATTCCAGCCTGGATGACAGAGCCAGACTCTGTCTCAAAAAAAAGAAAAAGAAAAAGAAAAAAACGGAGCTGGCATTTTAGTAGATAGCCAGGCCATAAACTTGACAAGTAACTATCTCACGTGCCCAGTGGTGGCAAGCGCTGTGGAGCAAATACATAGCAGGAGAGGGGGATCTGCAATGTTGGGGATGGGATGACATTTTAGGGAGGGGGCAGTGAAGGCTTCCCTGAGCAGGTGACATTCGAAGGGAGGCCTGAAGGGAGGAAGGGCGGGAGGGAGGGATCCCTGAGGATATTTGAAGAAGGGTTGGTCCAGACCAGGGAAACAACAAATGCAAAGACCCTGAGGTGGGAGCTTGCCAGACATGTTTAGGGAACATGGAGGACACATGTAGGCTGGAGGGAAGAGTAGGAGAAGTTCCTGGGTTCTAGGAGCGGAATGTTTGAGATTACTGGGGCTGGAGGTGGTTTGGCACTGTGACAGTTGACAGCCATAATCATGGCAATCAACATAGCCGAGTGATTGAGCCCTCACTGTGCTGGCATTTTCCTCACCTGCTCTCCGTGCATCCCCACTACAACCGTGTGAGTTGTACCTTGATATTAACCCCATTCACAGAGGAGGAGGCTGCAACCCCTCCCAACCCCCACCCCAGGCATGCTCTTCCTAAAGCTCACCCTGATTGGGGTTAGGCCCGCATCTGCCCTCACCTGATGGGAAGGCCAGCGGGACAGGGACTGAACCTATTTGGTTTGATTGAAGTGCTTGGCCCCTCATGAGCACCCAGTCCACTTTTGTTGGAACATTTCCTGAGGCTTAGAAAATGAGAGAGGCTGCCTGAGGTCATATGGCGGGGCGTCGGGCAGCAGTAGGGCTAGGCCTGGAACCCGGGACTGGGCCGGGTGGGGACGCGCTAGGTTCTGTGTTCTTACTCTTCGCTATGGAAGTCAGCCAGCCAGGGGTGAGTGTGTGGGAGGCGGGGGCGAGTATTCCGGATCATCAGAACAGCATGTGTGCAGGGCAGGTGGCAGAGAATGGGCCTCTGTGTGTAGGGAGCTGTGAGTAGTTGGACCAGAGCAGCATGGGGCCGAGGGAATGGTGACAGGTGCAGCGGGGAGGTGGCCGCAGCCTGATTTCGCAGGCCCCAAGTGTCTGGCCCAGAGGTTGAGCCCTGGTCCTGCGGGACCTGGGAGCCATTTGGTCCTGTTCGGGGCTGAGTTTCCCAGCAGCAGCCCACCTCATGCCAGATGTCAGGGTTTGTGAAGGGCCTGGCCAGCTTGGCAGGCCAGAGGGTGAGGCGGGTGTCCAGCTTCCCAGGAAGTCCCAGCTGAAATCTGGCCATGTGTGTGCTACTTCTCAGGTGCCCCAGGCTTCAAGGGTGCAGCCTGACGGGTCCTGGATCCACCTGTACCCCACCCAGGCCAACTGTGGGTGCCCCCTGCCCTGGGGATTACAGAGGCTCTTGGCACGGGGGGAAGGGAAAGGTGGAGGTGTCAGGAGTACTGCGTGAGAGTCCTGGCCTGTGCTCCCGAAGCTGAACCCGGGGGTTCAGTCCCCCAGATAGGCCTTCTGTTTTTTGCTCCTTTTGTCTCTGTTTCTCGTCTTTGTTTCTTTCGGTTTTTTTGTTTGTTTGTTTCTGAGACAAGGTTTTGCTCTGTTACCTAGGCTGGAGTGTGGTGGAGTGATTGTAGCTCACTCTAAGCTCAAATGATCCTCCCGCCTCAGCCTCCAAAGTGCTGAGATTGCAGGTGTGAGCCACCACGCCCAGCTAATTTTTATTTTTATTTTTGTAGAGACAGGATCTGGTTATGTTGCCCAGGCTGGTCTCCAACTCCTGACCTCAAGTGATCCTCCTACCTTTGCCTCCTAAAGTGCTGGGATTACAGGCATGAGCCATGGCACTCAGCCTGTTTCTCATCTTCCCATGGATCTGATTCCTTATTTGTCTCTCTTCTCTTATTTGTCCCTCTGTCCATCTCTCATCCCCGCCTTCTCTCTACCTCTTGTCCCCCATCTCCCTGAGGCTGAGGGTCTGCTGGAGGCCAGGGGCCCTCAGAAGTCCAGCTTATTTGGGGCTTGTCTCTACCTGGAACCAGAGGAGTTGGGCCCACCAAGCCTTTGACTGCAGCCTGTCCCCTGGAAAGCCAGATGACAAAGGCATGACCCCGGGCCTCCCCTGCTCTTCCTAGCTCTCCATACCTACCACACGAGGCCAGCCCCTTCCTCAGGCCAATAAGTGGCTGCTGCTTTTGGCTCAGATCTTCAACCCCTGCCAAGCCAGGGGCTGGCTCTGAAAGCAGGACCTCAGCACTACAGCCAGAAGACAGCCCGGGCCTCCTGTGTCCTGAGCAGCCACCCTCCCCATCCCCACCTCAGTCTGCCCATCTGTTAAGTGATACAGTTTAGGCCAGTTGACCCCACAGGCCCTGCCAGGCTGATGATCCATGCTGTGACTTTGGTGGCCCTCAAGTGACTTTGGACAAGTGCCTTCACCTCTCCAGGCCCAGCTTCTCTCTCTCAAGGATGGGACAGAGGGTCCCTAGCTTCAGGAGGTTGTGAGGGGTGCTGAGATCATCTTCGCCCTGTATCTGGCATGTTCTAGTTGCTCAATGAAAGCTACTTAAGTTGTGTATGTTTATTCCCCCCGGAGACGGAGTCTTGCTCTGTTGCCCAGGCTGGAGTACAGTGGCACGATCTCGGCTCACTGAAACCTCTGCCTCCTGGGTTCACACGATTCTCCTGCCTCAGCCTCCCGAGTAGCTAGGAGATTACAGGTGCACCCTCCCGAGTAGCTAGGAGATTACAGGTGCACACCACCACACCTGGCTAATTTTTGTATTCTTAGTAGATACGGGGTTTCACCACGTTCATGTTAGCCAGGCTGATCTCGAACTCCTGACCTCGTGATCTGCCCGCCTCGGCCTCCCAAAGTGGTGGGATTACAGGCATGAGCCACCACACCCGGCCATTGTGTATGTATTTTTTATGGATCAGAATTAAGGTATTTGGTCTGCAGAAGGATCCAGCTTCCAGAGGCCAAAGAGAGATGGAGTTTAGATGGAAAAATATTCAGATTTGGAGGACGTTCTCCTTGGCGTGGGGAGAGAGCTGGATCATCTTTGGTTTCAGGACTGCCCCGAACGTCCAGGCTAACATGTCTCATTGATGTGTCTGGGATCCAAACCCAGCTCTGAACCTCAGTTTCCTTGTCTAGGAAATGAGATCACTCAGTTCCTTCCTTGAGGGGCTGATACTTGAGTGAGAGACTGTGCCTCAGACTCAAAAACTCAGATGACTGCAGGGGCCCAGCCAGGGCCGCCACCAAATCTGGCCACCCAGTGTGAGACCCCAGGGAAGGGAGAGGACCAGGGTGAACCTGGAGCTCGTATCCCATCGGATGGGGGCAGCTATTACTTACTGTTCAGGCCTAGGGTGGCCAGAGCCCTGTGTTGTTGAGGGAAGCAGGAAACTAGGAATTTTATGTGATTTTCAAATTTAGCTCACTTTTTAAAACTCAGGGCAAAACATGTCAGAGGGAGTCAGTTTGCAACCTGTCCGATATGGGCCACACCCCAGCGCATGACAGGCTTCAGTGTGTGTCAGCCATTGTTAGGGTAACTGTTATTTGATCATGTTGCAGTTGGCTCTGCCCACTTCCTGTCCCTGCGTGCTGTGGGGCAGGCAGGCAGGTCGATCGGGAAGGTTCACTTGTTCTTTCCTTCTCACCGCCTCTCCGTGTCCTCCCACCCCACCCGCTCGGGGCTTTCTGCTTCTGAGCCCTGGGCCTTGGCTACAAACAAGAACCAGAAAGGGGAAGGCCTTGCTGGGCCTGATCATGGTGATCCCCAGGCTGGGGCGGCTGCCGGGGCAGTGGGGTTGCTGCGTGGCTCAAGAGAAACAGCCCCTGCCTGAGAATTGGGGAACCAGGAGATCTAGGCCCCTGTGACCTCTGCTATGTGACCTCTGTTGAGGTCCTACGCCTTCTTGGGCTTCAGGGTCCTCTTCTGTACAAAAGGGGCCAAGGGGATGTAACCCTGATGTGTTCCCTCCCCCTTCTGAGCCTTGGTCTTTTCATGGGGCAGGGGAGGGCAGCTGTCCTGGTTCTGGTTCAGGGTAGGTCAGGAGCAGCTTGCTGTTGTGTGACCTGGAGAAGGCCTTCTCTCTCCCTGAGCCTCAGTTTCCCTATCATGACAAATGGGGAACCCAGTACTTCCTTCCCAAGGTATGTCGGTGAGCGGCACCCAGAGACAAAGCCGTGGAGTTGTCCGTTAGGATTGTGGTTGGGAATTTGCTCATTCTGCAAGCATTTACTGAGTGTCAGGGCCCTGGTGAGTGAGCCAGACATGGTTCTGGGCCTCCCGACTTCACATTTAGGCAGGGGAAGACAAACGTAGACAAGGCCACAGGCATGAGCAATGGGCCTCGTGTTGGGGGGAGTGTGGGGTCAGAGGAGGCATCATGGATGGCTTCCTGGAGATGGAGGTTTCCAGGGTGAGATCTGCAGGAGCAGTGTCGGGTGCACAGGGAGTGAAGGGAATAGCATGCACAGAGTCCTAAAAAGAAGAGAGGGTGGACGCAGGAGGAGCCCTTCTCACCTGCTCTGGCCCTGACCCCTTCACAGGGACCTGCCTGGCCCCACTGCTTAAGGGGGGGCCTGGGCTCCTGACCCAGAATGTCGTCAAGGTGATAGGGTGATGGGGAATAGAGGGAGGGACCAGGGGCAGCAGGAACAGGATGGAGCGGGGCGAGAGCAGGATCTTAGGAGCCAGACCTCTGGCCATGGAATTCTGGTCTCTGCTGACTAGTTGGGTGGCTTTGGGCTACTTTCTTGATCACTCTGATGGTCAGTTTTCTCATCTGCAAAAGGACATCACTTCAGCAGGCGCCTGATATGGAGTAACTGCTCAGTATATTTTAAACACCCATGATAAAATTGTTGTCATTAAAGGTCTTCTGTGCCTTATGGAGCAGCTGCCTGGGGCATCCCCTAGTCACATGTTCTGTGTCACCCACATGGTGTTTTTATTTCCTTTAATTTTTTTTTTTTTCTTGAGATGGAGTTTCACTCTTGTCACCCAGGCTGGAGTGCAATGGCGTGATCTCAGCTCACTGTAACCTCCGCCTCCTGGGTTCAAGCGATTCTCCTGCCTCAGCCTCCCGAGTAGCTGGGACTACAGGCGCCTGCCACCACATCTGGCTAGTTTTTGTATTTTTAGTAGAGACGGGGTTTCGCCACGTTGGCCTGGCTGGTCTCAAACTCCTGACCTCAGGTGATCTGCCTGCCTCGGCCTCCCAAGGTGCTGGGATTACAGGCGTGAAACACTGCACCTGGCCTTATTTCCTTTAATTTTTAAATTTTTTTGTTTTGTTTTGTTTATTAATAGAGACAGGGTCTTGCTATGTTGCCCAAGCCGGTCTTGAACTCCTGGGCTCAAGCAATCCTCTCGCCTCAGCTTCCCAGAGTGCTTGGATTACAGGAGTAAGTCACTGGGCCTAACCCCTTTTATTTATTTTATTTTTATTTTTATTTTAGTTTTTGTTTTTTGAGATGGAGTCTCACTCTGCAGCCCAGGCTGGAGTGCAGTGGTGCCATCTCAGCTCCCTGCAGTCTCCGCCTTCCAGATTCAAGTGATTCTCCTATCTCAGCTTCCCGAATAGCTGGGATTACAGGCACCCGCCACCATTCCCGGCTAATTTTTGTATTTTTAGTAGAGATGGGGTTTCACCATGTTGGCCAGGCTGGTCTCGAACTCCTAGTCTCAAATGATCCTTCTGCCTCGGCCTCCCAAAGTGCTGGGATTACAGGTGTGAGCCACCGCGCATGGCCCCCTTTTATTTTTTTATTTTAATTTACAATTAAAAGAAAACAATGTAATATGCTAGTACTTTAAAAGGGAATAAGGGAAAAGCCGGTCTTAACTATGTAGATTTTTTTTTTTTTTTACATAAATGGCTATTTGGCGCTTTGTTTTTTGCACTTACCTAGATGTCCTGGACATCTCTCCACGTCCACTTATAGACAACTGCTCAGGCGTTTTCCTGGCTGCAGAGATGATGTGGACTGAATTCATTTGGCCAATCCCCAGGCAATGGCCACTTAGGTTATTTCCCAAGTTTTGGCACCACAAACAAAGCTGCAGTGAGTGAATCAGCTTGTCTGGGCTCGTGTGTCTATGAAAACTATGTGGCAACACTGAAACAGATTGCACACCCAAAGCCTGACTTCTGGCTCCTCTTGGGAATGAGAAGCTCTGCCTGCCTGGCCCACACGCCATACTTTTAGAAGCCCCACTGTCCCCAGAGCCCTATTTGTCCATGAATTCCTGACTCATTGTCTGGAGCCTGCTTGAGGGAGGCTGGGCAGGGTGTGAGCCAGGATTAAAGGTTGTTTGTAGCCTCTGCCTCCAAATAGTTACCTGCAAAAGGGGACAAGTGAAGCCACAAAGATTCTAGTTTAAAACAAGAAAAAGAAGCTCATTCAAGTTCCCTTAGGTGTCTCCAGAGAGAGCCCAGAGGGGCCCAGGAGACCAGAGTTCTGGTCCTGTCTGTCAAAGAATTGGTCTCTGTCAGAGAATTGGGCCACTCTTTGAAGGGCCCCATCCTTGGTTTAATGCATCCAGCCCTGACTGTTTGACCTTGGCGAGGGCCTCTGTGACATCATCTGTGAAATGGGTACAGACTCCTTTGTGGGAGTCTGTAAGCTCAGCTTGTGGTTGGCAATATAGACGCATTAAACAAAGTTGAAAAGCTCCTGGTCGGGTGCGGTGGCTCACACCTGTAATCCCAGCACTTTGGGAGGCCGAGGCGGGCGGATCACAAGGTCAGGAGTTCAAGACCAGCCTGGCCAATATGGTGAAACCCCATCTCTACTAAAAATACAAAAATTAGCCAGGCATGGTGGCGGGCGCCTATAATCCCAGCTACTCAGGAGGCTGAGGCAGGAGAATCGCTTGAACCCGGGAGGTGGAGGTTGCAGTGAGCCGAGATGGCACCACTGCACTCCAGCCTGGGTGATAAGAGCGAGACTCTGTCTCAGAAAAAAAAAAAAAGAAAAGAAAAGTTCCCATGGGGCCACACTCTGCCTGGCCTTGACCCTCCAGCCTTTACCTCTCGCCTCTGCTCCCTGCAGGCAAGCGCCTCCAGGAGTGGTGCTCTGTGATCCTGTGCTTCAGCCTCATCGCCCACAACCTGGTCCACCTCCTGCTGCTGGCCCGCTGGGAGCACACGCCCCTCGTCATACTCGGAGTTGGTGAGTGCCCGAGGCACTGCTGCCTGCCTCAACTTCCCTAGGGACCAGGGACCCAGTGGGTAACTGGTGCGTGTGTGTGTCCACATGCGTGGATGTGTGTGCTCGAGTCCAGTATGTGCCTTGAGTACCCCACCTCTCTATTGCAGTCAGCAGCACCTCCCTGCAGCCTGTCACTTGGGCCCAAAACCTAAACATGATCCTCAGTTCCTCTCTTCCTCTTGCATTGCACATCCAAACCATCAGCAGACACTGTTAACTCTACTTTCAAACTGCATGAGGAGTACAGCCATGGCTCTGTACCTTCATGGTCCCCACGCTGGTCCAGCCACCATCCTCTCTCGCCTGGGCTGTTTCAGGAGCCTCCTTCCTGGTCTCCCTGCCTTCACCTTTGCCCTGCACCATCCAGTCTCCACACGGCTAGCTGGATCCTGCTAGAGCCCCAGGCAGATCATGCCACTCCCCCACTCTCATCTGCGTACACCTGCAGCTGTATAGAACACCTGCTCCTCAGTGTACCTGCCCCAGCTTCCTCTCGCCACCCTCATGCTAGGTCACCCTGCACCTGCCACGCTGGCCCCCTGACTGTGCCTCTGTCACCTGCTCTCAGATACATTCCTACTTCAGGGCTTTTGCATGCGCCATTCTCTATGCCTAGAACTCTCACCTACATGGCTCACTCCAGGTCTCTGCTGAGAGGTCACCTCCTTTCAGCAGAGAAGGTGTGATTGCCCCACAAAACATAGCAGCCCCGGCCAGGTGTGGTGGCTCATGCCTGTAATCCCAGCACTGTGGGAGGCCGAGGGGGGTGGATGACTTGAGGTCAGGAGTTCGAGACCAGCCTGGCCAATATGGTGAAACCCTGTCTCTACTAAAAATACAAAAATTAGCTGGCCGTGGTGGCAGGCGCCTGTAGGTCCCAGCTACTTGGGAGGCTGGGGCAGGAGAATCACTTGAATCCAGGAGGCGGAGGCTGCAGTGAGCCAAGATCACGCCACAGCACTTCAGCCCAGGCAGCAGAGCGAGACTCCGTCTCAAAATAGCAGCCCTGTCACACACTGTCCCCGTTTTCTGTTGTTACATTGTGTCCACAGTGTCTTTATTTGTTTATCATCTATCTCTCCCAACTCAAATGCCAGCTCCCTGAGAGCAGAGATTTTTGTCTGTTTCATTCACCGCTGTGTCCCTAGCTCAAGCCTCAGGCCTGGCACACAGGCGGTGCTCAGTATTTTTTGAATTGATGAATGAATGAATGAGAGAGCTGTTGTTTATTAGTACCTCCTGGGTGTTTTCCGTCGGTCACTTCTTATGCTAAGGTTGTCATCATTTTCCAGATGAGGGAACTGAGGCTCAGAGAAGGGACCAGTCCAAAGTCACACTTCAAGGCAGAGCACAACATAGTTGTTAATACACTATCTCCACTCCCAGGCCCTGGATGACTCAGTTTCCTTCCTCTCCATGCACCACCCTTCCCCCCCAGTCCCCGGCTCCAAGACTGAAGGGGGCGGCTCTGCCCTTGGTCCTGCCTGGCCCTTCCTAAGGGTTCAACTCCCACAATCTCATTAAAAGCATTCTAGCCACCTAAGCCAATAGTGCTCAGGCCAGCTAATTGAGCCATCTGGGTCTGGCGTGGGGTTGGTATATGCTGGGGACGGGAGCCGGACCAGCTGGAGGGGAGAGAGATGAACCCATCCATTGCTGGGAAGCCCAGGCAGGAGCCAGGCATGTCCCCTGCCCCCAGGGATGGGAGAGACCTGCACCCCCAGCCTCTCTGCCTCAAGCCCCATATTCAAGGGCAGGAATACAGACAGTCTGAGCTTTGCAGCCTCATCTGGGGATGGTTACAAGCAGGCCTCTACAAACCTGGGTTCAAGTCCCACCTCCACCACCTCCTGGCTCTGTGGCCTTGGGCAAGTGTCATTGCATCTCTGAGCCTCATTTACCACAGTGTAAATGAGGCTGCTGGCAGTACCTGCCTCCTAGGGCTGTTGTGAAGGCAAAATGCAGGTGTGCCTAAGTGCTGAGAAAACCAGTGACTAAGCAGGGGCAGGGAGGGGACAGCACCTGCCAGACCACGGATCAAGGCTTTCACTTCAGCCTCGCTGGTCAGTTTAATGACGGATGTTTTGTGAGCACCTACTATGTGCCAAGCCCCATGCTGGGCACTTTTTACTCTTTGTGCTACCCTAGTGAGGAGGTTCCCATCACCATCTGAGAGGCTAAGTAAGTTGTATATTGGTCCTCACCCAGGCAGCAGCAGAGTCTGAGATTGCAAATCCAGACCTGCCTGGCTTTCAATTGAGGACTTCCCCACCAGGGCCTGTATAGCCTCCAGTTAACATTGGGAGGCCAGGCTGTTTCAGGCCTCTACGGGGGTAAAGGATGGGCTGGATCAGAGCCCAGGTGGGTGCTGTGCAGGCTGGGAGGGTGGATGTCGCAGGCAGGTCACTGTCTCCCTTCCCTGGTTGGGACCTGATCTTCCAGCCACAGCCCAGGAAATCTCTGGCTTTCGAGGCTGCACAGTACCAGCTTCCCCATCCCACACCTTTCCCTCTGGGCTGATAAGAGCAGACAATCCCCTGATAGTGGTGTTTGCACAGTCCCTAATCGATTTAAATAGCCACGCTGATTTGTGTGTTAACATGCAGGCAGTAAGGGCACCGTGCCAGGCTGCAGAGCCTGCCCACTACCCCTCACTATCTCCCCAGAGCTTCCATTGTCCCAGGCAGGCCCCAGAAATCAAAGAAGGCAGAAGCATGAAAAGGTGTCGAGTTAATAAACACAGACACACATGACGCAGCACTGGGAAGCAAAATCAAGCTAAGGGGGTAGGCGGGAAAGGCCTCTCTGAAAAGGTGACGTTTGCACAGAGACCTGAAGGAGGTGAGGGAGGGACCGTGCAGAGATCTTGGGGAGGGGCATCCAAGGCACAGGGAAGAGCAAATGCAAAAGCCCCAAGGTTGGCACATGCCTCGTGTGTTTGGGGAACAGAGCAAAGCCATTGTGGCTGGAGGAAATTGATCGAAGGAAAACTGTGGCAGCCCAGCGAGGCACTGGAAGCAGATGTTGTGGGGCCGTGAGGGCCGTGGTCTGGATATGGGGTCATGAGAAGCCATTGGTGAGTTTCCCACAGGGAACTGACATCATCTGATGCTGCAGGGAAGATGGCTGGGGGTGGGGACAGCCAGGGAGGAGGCACCTGCCATGGTCCAGCCACGTGAAGATGGCAGCCCAGACCTAAGGGCGGCCCAGACCTGGGTGGAGCAGTGGAGGTGGTGAAGAGTTGTCAAATTCTGGAGGAGCTGTGAAAGGTGAGCTGCCAGAATGTGCTTCCAGGTTGGCTGTGGAGGTGAGAGAGGGAAGAATTAGCTTGACTCCAAGGTTTCTCTCTTGAGAGGTGGAAGGGATGAAGCTGTCATTCACAGAGATGGAGAGAGGTTGGCAGAGCAGGCCTGAGAGAGATTCTTGAGATGGCCGCTGGTGAGCTAAGGAGAGTTGTTGAGCAGGAAACTGGAAATCCAGGTCTGGAGGCAGGGAGAGGCGGCTGGAAATAGCAATCTGGGGGTCGGGCCGGGCATGGTGGTTCACACCTGTAATCCCAGCACTTTGGGACGGTGAAACCCTGTCTCCACTAAAAATACAGAAATCAGCTGGGTGTGGTGGTAGGCGCCTATAATCCCAGCTACTGGGGAGGCTGAGACAGGAGAATTGCTTGAACCCGGGAGGCGGAGGTTGCAGTGAGCCAAGATCACCCCATTGCACTCCAGCCTGGGCGACAGAGTGAGACTTCCTCTGGAAAAAAAAAAAGAAAGAAAGAAATCCGGGGGTCATCTGTTTCAAGATGAAGCTCCTTATCTCCTAGGCTGGGTGAGCACCCCCAGGGGCTGAGTCTCCTGCGTTTCCAGGCTGGGGAGGAAGAAGAGTCAGCAAGGGAGGCTGGGATGGTGCTGCCAGGGAGGTGGGGGGAGAACCAGGGAGGGCTTGCAGGGGCCAAGAGGAGAATGTGTTTCCAGGAGTCTTGGGGGTCGACTGGGAACAGCCACCGAGTGGACCAGCAAGGTGGGCAGTAAAGGGACCTTCGGATTTAGCCACGTGGAGGTCATCAGCCACTTTGACAAGCACATCGTTGTCATGAGTGAGTGGGTGAACAAGTGAAGGCCGTAGGAGCCCTGAGCTTTTGTTCCACGTGGAGAAGGGGGAGGAAGTGTTTGGGTTGTGAGTTGGCCCTTAAAGGAGCAGAGTCCTCCGTGGACCTTGGGAGAGGCCTTCCGGGCAGAGGGCACAGTGAGTCCAGAGGTCGGGGATGAGGTCGGAGAAATCCCAGGCTCGGGTCGTGGCCCGTCCTGTGGGTGGAAGTGGAGTCTGGATCTGACTGAGCTGGAAGGCGGTAAAGACAGGACTGGGACCCAGGACCAAAGCCCATGGATTTGCCCTCAGTGCGTTCACTTGGCCCCTCAGCCACGCCTTCCATCTCCACGCCAGGCCCTTGAGGTAGGCAGGGAGGGGTGAGGAAGTCCCAGCTGGGTGACCTCTGGGGAAATGGAAGCCCCCACGGGCCCAGAGACTACCTCAAGGTCCCCCGTGAGTCAGGGTAGCCTGGGGTGAGCCGTCTCCCATCCCTCTCCTTGTCCCAGTGTTCTGCAGGGAAGGGTGGTAACCAAGCCGAAGCTGCCCCCAGGGGGAGCCGGCTGCCAGCCGCCACCACCCCAAAGCTGGGACAAAGAGGCTTCTGTGTGCCTGTCTGCCACCCCTGCCCCCATTAAAGCAGCCTCAGACAGCAGCCTGGAGTCACTGCCACCGGCAGAGGCCGCAAGATCACGGAGCCAGTGGGAGGGCTCCTCTCCTAAAATGATTCCTGACTTCTGTCCAAAGCATACATCCCTCCCTGCTGGGCAGCCTGCAGGCGCCAGGCCTTGGCCATTGGACAGATGGCAAGACTGAGGCTCAGCAGAGAGCTCACAGGAGCCACATTGGGGGGATGCTTGCTGTGTCGCGGGACCCACCGGGCCCTTTACCCAGCGGCCCATTTTATTAACTTCTCATAGTTAAGGGAGGTAAATGTCCCCATTCTCCATACCTGGGTGCCAAGGCTCCCTAACCCTAACCCTAAGGTTGCATCATCCTGAATGACTCTAGTGAGTCTCTGGCTACTCACCAGCAGCCCTGCCTTGCCCCTGCCACCGTGTGACCTTGGGGAGTCCTTACCCTCCTCTGGAAGGTCAGGATGGGGTGGGGCCTGTTACCGTGGACATGAAGTGAGATTGTGCACTTTTTGAAAAACAGACTTTATTTTTTAGAACAAGTTTTCAACTTGCAGAAGGATGGGGCAGATAGCACAGAGAGCACCATATGCCTGGGGCGCGCAGTTTCCTCCATTATTCACATCTTAAATCTTACATTAATGGGGCACAGTTGTTACAGTGTGTGCCAGTGTTGATACATTATCATGAGCTGGAGTCCATGGCTTATTCAGATTGCCTTAGTTCTTCCCTAATGTCCTTCTTCTGTTCCTGGATCCCATCCAGGGTATCACATGGCCTTTAGTTGTCATGTCCCTTTAGGCTCCTCTTGTCCAGTTTTTTTTGTTTGTTTTTTGAGACGGAGTCTCACTCTGTTGCCAGGCTGGAGTGCAGTGGCGCAATCTCAGCCCACTGCAACCTCCGCCTACCGGGTTCAAGCGATTCTCCTGCCTCAGCCTCCCGAGTAGCTGGGACTATAGGCGTGCGCCAGCATGCCCGGCTAATTTTTGCGTTTTTAGTAGAGATGGAATTTCACCATGTTGGCCAGGATGGTCTCAATCTCCAGACCTCGTGATCCACCCTCCTCAGCCTCCTAAAGTCCTGGGATTATAGGAGTGAGCCACCGCGCCTGGCTGACCTTGACGGTTTTGAGGAGTGCTAGTCAGGTGTGTTATAGGCTGCCCCTCTGTTGGTATCTGTCTGATGTTTTTCTCATGATTAGACCGGGGTTACGGGTTATGAGGAGGAAGAGTTCAGAGGTGAAGTGCCATTTTCATCACATCATAGCAAACGTACAGACTGTCAACATGACTTATCACTGTGATGACTGATCCCATGGCTAAGGTAGCAGATGTCAGAGTTCTCCACGGTTAAGTTACTCTCGGCTGGGTGCGGTGGCTCACGCCTGTCATCCCAGCACTTTGGGAGGCATTTTAGGATTTGTGAGTGGGTTGCTTGAGCTCAGGAGTTCACTGGTCAGCCTGGACAACATAGTGAGACCCTTGTCTCTACAGCTGTAGTCCCAGCTCCTCACGAGTCTGAGGTGGGAGGATCGCTTGAGCATGGGAGCTCAAGGCTGTAGTGAGCTGTGAATGGCACCGCCCCACTCCAGTCTGGGCCACAGTGGGAGAGTCTGTCTCAAAAAACAACAAACAAAAGTTACTCTGCTCCTCCCACCCCGCCTTTTTTTTTTGAGATGAAGTCTTCCTCTGTCACCCAGGCTGGAGTGCAGTGACTCAATCACGACTCACTGCAGCCTCAACCTCCCAGGCTCAAGCAGTCCTCCCACTTCAGCCTCCAGCTAGTACCACAGGCACGTGCCACCACACCTGGCTAATTTTGTTCTTTTATATACAGACAGGGTTTCGCCATGTTGCTCAGGCTGGTACTGAACTCCGGGACTCAAGCAATCCTCCCACCTTCGCCTCCCAAAGTGCTGGGATTATAGGCATGAGCCAATGCACCCAGCCTTCCTCCCCTTTCTTTTCTTTTTTTTTTTTTTTGAGACAGAGTCTCACTCTGTCACCCAGGCTGCAGTGTAGTGGCACGATCTTGGCTTACTGCTACCTCTTCCTCCCAGGTTCAAGTGATTCTCCTGCCTCAGCCTCCCAAGTAGTTGAGATTATAGGCCTACACCACCATGGTCGGCTAATTTTTGAATTTTTAGTAGAGATGGGGTTTCACCATGTTGGCCATGCTGGTCTCGAACTCCTGACCTCAAGTGATCCATCTGCCTCGGCCTCCCAAAGTGCTGGGATTCCAGGTGTGAGCCCTGCACCCAGCCTCCCTCCTCATTCATACCGTGCTCTGTTTGGAAGGAGGTCTCTGTACACAGCCCACACTTAAGGAATGGGAAGTTATGCTCCCAGTGATGCACTTTTTAACACTTCACAAAGCCCCAGTACACAGTGTTAACCCAACTACTGTTTTCTCATCTGTATAATTTTTATTATTCTCATCTTTCTCATTATCTGTGAGGATTAAGTGTTTAGAATGATTAAGGAGATAAGATGTGGCCTAAGCGAGGCCTTGGTGCCATTCAGGGATTAAAGGAGATAAAACATTTAAGGCATTGGCACGGGGCCAATAAATATCAGGTTTGTGCTCAATAAATATCAGGTTTGTTTTTTTTTAAAAAAGTAGTTGACATCTTAACCCAAAGTAAATGAGGGTGGATGTCTACACATAGACTTGTACACCAATATTCACTACAGCAGATTCAAAACAGCCCCAAACTGGAAACAGCCCAAATGGCCAACCATAGCCAGGTGGATAAATGCATCATTGTACATCCAGATGGTAGGACACTCAGCCCTAAAAACGGTGAACCGCTGCTGATCCGCACGACTGCATGGCCCACGCTAGAAACATTACACTAGTAAAAGAAGCCAGGATCACTTGAGGTCAGAAGTTCAAGACCAGCACGGCCAAAAAAAAAGAGCACCTACCATCTGAATCCGTTTACATAAAGTTCTAGAATAGGCAAAATCAGTCTCTGCTGATAGGAGGCAGCTCTATGGTTGCATGGAACAGGGTCAGAAGGGAGCTTAGTGGGATAGGGGAGCCAGCTGTGGGGCTGGAAATGCTTTTTTTTTTTTTTTTTTTTTTTTTTGAGATGGAGTTTTGCTCTTGTTGCCCAGGCTGGAGTGCAATGGCGTGATCTCAGCTCATCGCAACCTCTACCTCCTGGGTTCGAGCGATTCTCTTGCCTCAGCCTCCCGAGTAGCTGGGATTACAGGCATGCACCACCACGCCTGGCTAATTTTGTATTTTTAGTAGAGATGGGGTTTCTCCATGTTGGTCAGGCTGGTCTCGAACTCCCGACCTCAGGTGATCCACTTGCCTCGGCCTCCCAAAGTGCTGGAATTACAGGTGTGAGCCAACGTGCCCGGCCTGGAAATGCTTTCTATCAGGGGTCAGCACACTATCACCTGAGGACCAAAAACACTTGTAAACAAGTATTCTGGGAATGCTGTTGATGTCTGCCTTCACACTACAGCTGCAGAGTTGAGGAGCTGCAGTGGAGACTGCCTGGCCTGCGAAGCCCAAAATATTTACTGTCCATTTATTTGTTTATTTATTTATTTCTGAGATGGAGTCTCCATCTGTCGCCCAGGCTGGAGTGCAGTGGCACGAGCTCTGCTCACTGTAGCCTCTGCCTCCCAGGTTCAAGCGATTCTCCTGCCTCGGCCTCCTGAGTAGCTGGGACTACAGGTCCACACCACCACACCCAGCTGATTTTTTTGTGTTTTTAGTAAAGACGGGGTTTCACCATGTTGGCCAGACTGGTATCAAACTCCTGACCTCCAGTGATTCGCCTGCCTCAGCCTCCCAAAGTGTTGGGATTACAGGTGTGAGCCACCGTGCCCGGCCTGCCTGACCCTTTAAAAAAAGTTTGCCAACCTCTTATATTCTGTGTAGGTACAGAATCTCTATCTTAACCTGGGGGGTGGTCAGACAGGTGTGTCTATGCGTAAAAAGGCTGTGAGCTGTGTAAGGCCTATGGTCTTTACTGTTTGTAGGTTATATTCAATTATAACATAAAATGAGCCAAGGTTTACAGAGGGGAAGGGGCTTGTCCCCATCTCTTCAGGAGCCCAGAACTCGGGGAACAAGGAACCTGGACTCTGAATCCCTTGCAAGGCCCCACCCTTATGACATCCAGTCACTTCTCCTCTGTAGCTATTTCTTTCATGAAGGCAGCATTCATTCATTCATTTATTCTTGAGACAGAGTTTTGCTCTTGTTGCCCAGGCTGGAGTGCAATGGCGCAATCTCGGCTCACTGCAAACTCTGCCTCCCAGGTTCAAGCCATTCTCCTGCCTCAGTCTCCCGAGTAGCTGGGATTACAGGCACCCACCACCATCCCCGGCTAATTTTTTGTATTTTTTGTAGACACAAGGTTTTACCATGTTGGCCAGGCTAGTCTTAAACTCCCGACCTCAGGTGATCCGCCCACCTTGGCATCCCAAAGTGCTGGGAGAAGTGCAATGGCGTCAGCTCTGCAGCTCAGCACTGCACTCCAGCCCAGCCTGAAGGCAGCATTTAGAGATGTCATTAGTCCGAGCTATGGGGACAGGACCTCAAGATACCTCAGTTGACCTCATTAAGCAAGTAAAGATGCTAAGGCCTAGAGTAGGCACAGTGTCACACAGCAATATGGTAGCAAGAGCTGAGGCCCCCAACACTTGATCTAGCTCTGTCATAGCTCTTGGCCACATGGCCTTTTGTCCCTGCTGGTAGACAGAGGCAGTGCATACGCAGCATCCCAAAGTATGCAGTAGGAGCTCTAATAATGCCATGGACCTGCTGCAGTGCAGTTTAAGGACACAAAAGGGTGCTGGTTTTGGAGGCAGATTGACAGGCCCCTTCCCATCCTACAGCTGCCATTTCCAGGCCACTTGACTGGGAGGCAGTGGTTCAACTTCTCTAGGCCTCTTTCTTCATCCAAGAAGGGATGACAAATGAGGCCATCTCAGGGGATGACAAGTGCCATGAAAGAAATGAAGCAGGGCAATGTGAGCGAGAGCAACTGCCCAGGAGGATAGCTTTAGCCAGAAGGGTTGGCTGACCTTCGCTCTGAGCAAGAAGGCTGAGGACGAGCCAGCACAGGGGATCTGGAGTGGGGGTGGGGTGCTGGGTAGAGGAACAGAAAATCCAGAAGCCCTTCTTGGGCTTCCACCTCCCTTGCCTTCTACATCCCCTCCCCTTCCCCTGGCCTGGGTCCACCCTCCCCATCACCAAGGAGCAAGACTGCCCAGACCAGAGCAGGGCCACTGGGTGCACAGGCTCTGGGGCCTTGCTGAGTCCCAGCCCCTTTACCTCAGCCCAGCCACTGTGCAGTGACACCCTTCAGCCTGTCCTTAGGCATCTGTGTGCCAGGAGGTGTAGCTGCCACCTGTCCCCACCTGCCCTCCCACCCTTATCACCAGGAACTTGCAGGTGCCTGCGTGAAGCTGTGCTGCCCCCACCCCCACCACTTACTTTTGTCCCTTCAACCACAAGTCTCACTCACCCAGGAAGCATCCAGGGGCTTTTCTGCAGTCTCCACAGTACCCCAAGACCCTGGTCCCCTGTCACCAAGGGGCTGAGGGCACCAGCAGAACTCAGAACCTTGGACAACCAGTTGACACAGACAAACTGAGTCTGGGAAGGGGTTTGTCTGAAGCCCCATGAGCCAGGGGGCTGCACGTGTCATCACTCACAGCTGCCTTCATCCTCTGCTGGATTTTACAGCGTTCCCCCATAGACATGAGTTCAGTGTCTGATATGTTTCTGTCCGTAGAGCTTATCACACAGGAGGCCTTTGTGGAGTGTTGCTTAGTTGATTGACTAAATGACAGCAACAATAATATGACCTGAGGGCTTACTATGTGCCAAGCACTGCACTTAGTAGTGCTCTACTGAGTTCTGAATAGGTGCCAGGAGCTGGGATGCAGCCACAAACAAGAGACTAAAGCCCTGGCCATGGTGGAGCCGACCTCCTTGTTGGGGGAGAAAATAAGCCAGCAAAAGAGCAGTCAGAGGTGCCGAGTGCTTGGAGAACAATATACATAGGAGATCGGAAATGCTGGAAGATGAGGTGGTTGCAATTTTCCATCAGGTGTCCAGGGAGGACATTTGAGTAAACATCTGAAGGAGGCGAGGGAGTGAGCTGTGATGCATCTTAGGAAAGAATGTTCCAGGCAGAGGGAACAGCAAATGCAAAGACCCAGAGGTGTGCAAGGGAAAGGGGATAAAGTAGGCCTGGGCTGCAGTGAAAGAGGAGAGTGACAGGAGGCGGCAGGGGTGGAAGCCTCAGTTTCCACCTCTATAAAGTGGGAATAAAAAAGCTACCAACTTACAACAAATGGTGAGAATTCATCAAGATCTAGCCTGTAAAGCACTTGTGCTTGGCATTGAGAAAGTGCTCATAAATGTTAGCATCATTCCCTTTTATTTATTTATTTTTTCAAGACAGAGTCTCACTCTGTTGGCCAGGCAGGAGTGCAGTGCATGATTTCGACTCACTGCAACCTCCATCTCGCGGGCTCAAGCAATTCTCCTGCTTCAGCCTCCCGAGTAGCTGGGATTATAGGCGTGTGCCACCACACCCGGCTAATTTTTGTATTTTTAGTAGACATGGGGTTTCACCATGTTGGCCAGGCTAGTCTCGAACTCCTGACCTCAGGTGATCTGCCTGCCTCAGCCTCCCAAAGTGCTGTGATTACAGGTGTGAGCCACGGCGCCCAGTCGCATCATTCCCATTTTACAAGAGGAAACTGGGCACAGAGAGGCTAAATAACATGTGCAACATCACAGCTAGTGGGTGTCAGAACTGGAATTTGAGTCCAAATCTACTGAACCCTCAAGTGAATGAATGGTGTTGGAGTCTCTGAGGGAACCCTACTCAAGTTCCGAACAGATTGAGAACAGAAACAAGGAAAAGGCTGCTGGAGACCAAATGATCATGTTTATTGCTGATAAAAGCTGGAGGGGTGGGGGTGGAGCAGCGAGGCTTCTATCTGCAGGTAAGGTACTTTCTTTTTTTTTTTTTTTTTTTGAGACGGAGTCTCACTCTGTCGCCCAGGCTGGAGTGCAATGGTGCGATCTCAGCTCACTGCAACCTCCGCCTCCCGGGTTCAAGTGATTCTCCTGCCTCAGCCTCCCGAGTAGTTGGGACTACAGGCGCATGCCACCACGCCTGGCTAATTTTTGTGATTTTAGTAGAGATGGGGTTTCACCATATTGGTCAGGCTGTTCTCAAACTCCTGACCTCAAGTGATCCGCCTGCCTCAACCTCCCAAAGTGCTGGGATTACAAAGCGTGAGCCACTGCACCTGGCCAAGGTACTTTCTTTCTAACACCAAACCCAGAAGGACATTGCTCCAGTTCCAGGCAGCACCGGTGCAGAGCAGGCTTTCCCTATGTGGAGCAGAGAGAAGGGCACAGCCTGCTCCTAATAGGGAAAGGTTGAGCTGATCTGAGCATGCCCAGTTTATGCTCTCCGGACTCTCCAAGCACATGAGTCTTGGCATCTCCCCGGGCACAGCAAGTAAGAGGCAGGAGTGTTAAGCCTGAGGCTCCATCTTCAGGAAAGAAAACATCCCATCTAGAGAAGAAGGGACACCTTCCCCTCCTAACAAATGAATGAGCGGGCAAGTGAGTAAATGAATGAATGATTCTGATTGGGGGGGTGCAGGGATGTCCCTTCACTCACCCTCTTCTTGTCCACAGTTGCAGGGGCTCTCATTGCTGACTTCTTGTCTGGCCTGGTACACTGGGGTGCTGACACATGGGGCTCTGTGGAGCTGCCCATTGTGGGGAAGGTGAGTATGTTGACCTAACCATGTCCTCAAGAAGGAGATTGGGCTGTATGGCCTTGAGTGAGTCCCCTTTCTTCTCTTAAGACTGTTTCCCTATCTGAAAGACGGGAACCATCATTGCAGCCTGTCCCTCACCCCTGTCCTGCAAGACTAGAACAGGAGTCCCTTGGGATTTGGAAGCAAAAGCATCAGGCTTGGGATGGTCCAAGAGTTTAGATATGTGCCTGCCTCATCAGAACCCCTGAATTTGGGGGTGTCTAGCTTTTCCGTTGTCTCCCCTGCTGCTCCTTGCTGTTTTAACTGCATTTTATCCTGTATTAGTCACACTTTTTTGGTTTTGACAGAAAATCTAAACTGGCTTAGGCAAACAAGGGTACTGATTCATGTAACTGAAGATTTCAGGGTTAGAGCCAAATTAAGGTATGGCTGCATCCAGTAGGACCGACAGACCACATTCTTCAGGCACAGTCTTCTTCCATCTCTATCTCTACTCTCCCCTCATGAGGTGGCCAGTGTGCTTTCTCACTGCCCAGAGATACATCCTTCCAGCTCCCAGGAAAAGAGAATTGTCCTTCTCCTCCCAGGAGAACAGCGTTTCTCCTTCCCTGTAGTTTCCGCCAACTGAAGTCCCACGGCTCACTCCCATTGGCCCAGATTGGGTCACGTGCTGGGCCCTCAGGCAGTCACTGGCTGGAAGGAGGAGATGCTATGATTGGCCAGGCCTGGTCACATGTTCTTTCTCAGCCCGGGGCGACGTCAGCCTTGTCAGAAGAGCCTGGAGTAAGGAGGGGAGGCTGTTACCCCAGGAGGTGCAGGGGGTCCAGAGGGTCCCACCTTTTACTTAGAGGGACCTCGTCAACTGCCTTGGGGTGGGGAGGAAGGGCAGAGGTTGTCTCCAAGCACCCTCACAGCACAGGTAGGGAGACTGAGGCCCAGAGGCAGACAGTGCCAACCCAAAGCCCCTCCAGGGTCATTTCGGCTCATCTCCCCAAAGGCTGGATGGGGTCTGTGTCTGGCAGTGGGCCAGGTGGGAATGTTCAGGCATCCCAGGTGGAGGGAACTTAGGAGCAAAGGCGGGAGGTGAGCCCAGGGTGAATGTGTTTGGGGGCCGTGGAGAGCAGCTGACCACCTTAGGCTGACTGCTGGGGTTGTGTCCCCCTCAACTCCAGGCTTTCATCCGACCCTTCCGGGAGCACCACATTGACCCGACAGCTATCACACGGCACGACTTCATCGAGACCAACGGGGACAACTGCCTGGTGACACTGCTGCCGCTGCTAAACATGGCCTACAAGTTCCGCACCCACAGCCCTGGTGAGACACCCAGCTAGTGGTGGGCTGGGAGGGGGCCTTAGGGGCAGAGGCCGACCCCCAGGAGCCTTCTGGGGCTTATGTGTTTGGCTCCTTATAGTGTTTTAAAAGAGTTTTCATTCATTGTCTTCATGTAAAATCAGGAAACCTGACATAAAGATGGAGGTTTCCAGCTTCTCTTGCACAATCTGCTCTGGCCCCCCTGGGTCCATGTTCCCACCTGGCCTCACTGGGTGGGAGCTGAGCTGCAGCCACTGCCTTTGACAGGACGCATCTTTCCACTTTACCACCGTCCCCACTACTCCTTGCTTCCCTGCACCCAACCCACCTTGTTCATTTGTGTTACCCGCCTGGCAGGGCTTCTGGGGTTTTGCTACCGTGGCCTAGAGGAAAACGTCTAGGCTGTGAAAACAGGGCCTTCCTATTTTTAGAGGGACTGGTCCCAAAGTAAGTGATTTCACCACTCTGAGCCTCAGTTGCCTTATCTGTCAGGTGGAGGTAGGGTGGGGCCCGGTCCTGTTCCAGCACCTTAACACCCATTGGTTCTTCAGGCAGCCTCCCGTGGGTAGAGGTGCTGAGGATGTGTAGTGTAGTGGGTGCTATGGCACCCTGCCCATCCCCTTCCCTGGGGGTGCACCCATTCCCTGCTTCTGTGAGTGGTGGCTGCTGACAGCTCCCAGCTTCTCCAGGGATGGAGGGGAGGTCCCACCTCTCCCCTTGGGATAAGGCTGGAGCCAGTGACTGAAATGCCTCCAAGGCTAGTCCCTTTGCCTCTGAGTAGGTCTAATTCTAAAGAGCCGTTAACACCTCAGAGCTCCTTGCAGGAGCAGACTGAGACAGGACGCCACCCACCCCATCTTTGCTCTGCTCTTCCCCTGCCATGTCTTGCTTCCCTCTCTCCCTCCCTTCGAGGTTTTTTCCTGAAGAGTCTCCCTTGATAAATCACATACACGAGAACCTGTTTCAGGCTCCGCTTCTAGGGAACCTGGGTGAAGGCATCATTCCCATTTTCCTGATGGGGAAATTAAGCCTCTAAGAGGCAGAGTCATCCACCCAGCTCATACCGCCAAGAAATGTCAGCAGAGATCGGAACCCAGCTCCAGTTGACTCCGGTCTACATTCCCAGCTGTTGCCATGCTTATGCCATTATCCTATTACGCCATTACACCTGCTTCCTGAGCAGGAGGAAAGCCTGAAGCCCAGGGCAGCACCTGAGCTTGCCTGCGGCCCTGCAGGGGGTGGAAGAGAATCCTGGGTGCTTGCCCAGCGCAGGAGCCGCCCAGGGGCAGGTGGTGAGGGCCAGTTGGGGTGGGTTCCCCGTCCCAAGTGACAGCTGTGCCAGTCCCCCCTCTCCCCAACCTGCAGACGCCCTGGAGCAACTATACCCCTGGGAGTGCTTCGTCTTCTGCCTGATCATCTTTGGCACCTTCACCAACCAGATCCACAAGTGGTCGCACACGTACTTTGGGCTGCCACGCTGGGTCACCCTCCTGCAGGACTGGCATGTCATCCTGCCACGTAAACACCATCGCATCCACCACGTCTCACCCCACGAGACCTACTTCTGCATCACCACAGGTGCGGCCACCAGTGGTGTGGAATGGGCTTTCCCCACCCCAGCCACTGCACCATCTTCGAGTCAGGAGGGCAGAGATCACAGCGGGAGGTCACACAGTCCTTTCCCTCTGGGAACAGTCTCTCAGATCATGCATTTATTGAGCACCTACTGTGTGCCAGGCACTATTCTAGGTGCTGAGGACACAGTAAATGAGACAGACAAAGCCCTCTCCCCCAACTTCATGGCATTGTGATTCCAGCCACCCATCATCCCGTATTTATTGAGCACCTACCACATGCCACAGTGCTTTGGGCGTAGGCTCCTGCAGCAAACTAAATAGCATGAATCAGCTGGGCGCAGTGGCTCACGCCTGGAATCCCAGCACTTTGGGAGGCTGAGGCGGGTGGATCACTTGAGGTCAGGAGTTGGAGACCAGCCTGGCCAACATGGTGAAACCCCATCTCTACTAAAAATACAAAAAAAAATTAGTCGGGCATGGTGGCGGGCACCTGTAATCCCAGCTACTCGGGAGGCTGAGGCAAGAGAATTATTTGAACCTGGGAGGCGGAGGTTGCAGTAAGATGAAATCGCACCACTGCCCTCCAGCCTAGGTGACAGAGACTGGCTCAAAAAAAAAAAAAAAAAAACACGGATCCTTGCCCTTGTGGCACTCACCATCTAGTGAGGGAGCTGGAACAAATGAATAAAATGTGTAGTGTGGCTAATGGTGCTAACTGCTATGGAGGAAAATAAAGCAGGGGTGGGAGAAGGAAGTGGGGGGCTTTGCCTCTTAAATGGGGTGGTCAGGAAAGGTGACACTTGAACAAAGACCCCGAGGAGCTGAGGGACAAAGCCGTACAGACCTCTGTGGGAGGCACTCTAGGCAGCAGGAACAGTAGGTGCGAAGGCCCTGAGGCCGGCCTTTGCTTGCTTGGTGTGTTTCCGGAATGGCAAAGAGGCTCCTGACTGGAGTTGAGGCAGAGCAATGGAAGAGGGAGGAGAGAAGGGGGCAAAGCAATGGAAGAGGGAGGAGAGAAGCGTGGGAGGGCCCTGACAATAGATGAGCACAGATTAGAGCAAAGGTAACAGGAAGCAGCAGGCCAGAGGCAGGAACGTGCCCGGTGCAGTGGAGGAAGGGAAAGGAGGCCCACGTGCCATGCTCAGCAGCCAGTGCGAAAGAGGTGAGGTGAACTGGGAGTTTCTCTGGAGCCAGCTGGGCTGCTTTCAAGGTTAAGTGTATCAGGTGCTGTCAAGCCGGGCCACCTCAGGCCTAACTCTCAGCTTCTCCACATGTGCCTTTAGGAAACTCACAAACCTCCCTGGGGACCGCTTTTCTCCTCGCAAAATAGGGCTGCAGCCCCCTCCTTCATATATCACCTTCTTAGGGCCATAGTGGGAATGGCAAATGCAGTGTTTGGCGTATAGTAGGTACTTGATAAATTACAGCTACTATTTTTTTTTTAAGTCTTTCTGGAAACAGAACTGAGAACCACAAAAAAATATTCTTTTTCATGTCCTCAACTTGTGCTCCTTGGAGGGCAGGTGGAGGGATTAGAATTCAGGCTATTTAGGAGATGGGTTAACTACTTAGGCAGGGCTGAGTTCCAATCCTGGTTTAGCCACCTGCTAATTGGGAAACTCTTCTCTAAGCCTCAGTGTGCTCATGTGGAAAATGGGACTGATATTAGTATTTACCTCATGGTGAGCTGGAAGGCTGTAAGATTGTGAGCAATATTTATTCAGCACCTACTCTGCGCCTGGCTGTATTCTAAGCACTGAGGAGCAGCAGTGAAAGAACATGGTGTTTTGCATTTTGGGGATGATGTTCCAGTTGGGGATTGGGGGTAAACAAACACAGAACAGGAAAATAGAGAATTAACGAAGATGGTTACAGGTTATCATAAAGGCTATAAAGAAATGAAAGAGGGTGTCCTGTCATGGTGGTTCACACCTGTAATCCCAGCACTTTAGGAAGCCAAGGCGAGAGGATTGCTTGAGCCCAGGAGTTCAAGACCAGCCTATATAAGACAAGACCCCATCTGCATTAAAAAAATTGTAAATAGAGCCAGGCGCAGTGGCTCATGCCTGTAATCCCAGCACTTTGGGAGGCCGAGGCAGGTAGATCACGAGGTCAAGAGATCAAGACCATCCTGGCCAACATGGTGAAACCCAGTCTCTACTAAAAATACAAAAATTAGCTGGGCATGGTGGTGTGCGCCTGTAGTCTTAGCTACTCGGAGGCTGAGGCAGGAGAGTCGCTTGAACCCGGGAGGTGGAGGTTGCAGTGAGCCGAGATTGCCCCACTGCACTCCAGCCTGGCCACAGAGTGAGACTCTGTCTCAAAATAGATAGATAGATAGATAGATAGATAGATAGATAGATAGATAGATAGATAAAGGGTAATGTGAAAAACCTGGGGTGCTGCTTAAGTGGATGATCAGGGAAGGCTTCCTGGCAGAGGTAGCATTTGAGCTGAGTGATAAGGCCGCCACAGTGCCTGGTATATAGTAAGTGCTGAAATATAAGTAAGTGCCTGGTATATAGTAAGAAAGTAGATGAATATGGGGGTTGGAGGCCTGAGTGGCCCCAGGCCTATTGGTGGGAGGCCCCCACTTCCAGTTTCTTGGCTGGTCCCTGTGTCCTATCCTGTACTGACTCACTCCTCATTGGGCCCCTCCAGCCCAGTGAAGGTCAGCTCTCTCCCAATGTCCCCTTGACTACTGTCTCCCATTCAACCTCCCGCTGCCATTTCTGCTGCAGGCTGGCTCAACTACCCTCTGGAGAAGATAGGCTTCTGGCGACGCCTGGAGGACCTCATCCAGGGCCTGACGGGCGAGAAGCCTCGGGCAGATGACATGAAATGGGCCCAGAAGATCAAATAACTTCTCCAAGCCTGCTACCTGGTTGCCAACCTTCCCTAGCCCCCAAACCGAAGCCATCTGCCAAATTCCAGCCTCTTTGAGCTGGCCCCTCCAGATGGAGAGGACATATCCTGGGCTGGGCCCAGGTACCCCCAGCCCACCCCTCATGACACAGAATACTTGAGCCACTGATTTTTCATTTCCTTTTTTTGTTTTTTTTTTTTCCTCGGCCCCTCCTCAGCCACCTGAGCTGCTCTGTCTGCAAGCCTGACTCTGCCAGCCTCCCCTGTTAGAGAGGAGGTTTACCCACTCCCTGCACGCCTGCCGTCCCTGCCCCACTGGGCAGCCCTTCAGTGTGGCTGGCGTTGGGGCCACTGAGTTGCCTCTTTCCCTCTTTCTCTGGCCCCAGTGGTCTGGGGAGCCCCCAGGCACACCTAAGCGTCGCAGAGCATTGTTCTGCCACAGCCCTGCATACTGACCCCGGGAGGCTGGGCAGGTGGACAGCCCCAGCCACCACCTTCAGCCTAGCCTGTCCCCCAAGGATGGTGAAGCTTAGCAGAGGTCTGAGGGTAGCCGGCCAGAGGAGGCTGGAACCTCCTGCTCAAGTCTAGACCCCTACTTCTCTGTTGCCCCCACCCTGCCAGAGCTGATGTTTCCAATACCAGGATGTCTTCACAGGGCACAGCCCCTGCAGAGGGTCTTGGTCATTTGGAAGAGGACACAGTATCCCCTCTGGCCAGAGTATGTCAGAAGGAAGAGTAGGGCTTTTTTGTTTTTTTTGTTTTTTTTAAAGGTGCTTGCTTGTTTAATGTAAATAATAGAAAGCCTTAATATCTTTTCTGTAACACGGAGTAATATTTTAATGTCATGTTTTGGATGTACATAATATATTTATAACAAAGCAGCAAGAGTCTACTTAACCTTGGCTGCCTCGTGGTGTTTCCTGGCTGGGTGGGGTGGGGGGTATCAAGGAGCCTGGGATGTGAGGCCCCACTCTCGCCCCATTCCCAGCTCCCCCCAACCCTGGCCTCAGGATGAGAACTGTCACCTGAGATAGTGAATTAATGTTGACATCTGCCCCAAAGCCTTTTGGAGGGGATTGGGTGAGGACAGTGGTCTTTCCTGTTGATCATGATGATAAAGTAATGATGGCTGATCCCTATTTGTGACTTTCTTCAGCAAATATTCACTGGCACCTGGTGTGTGCCAGGCTCTGTCCTGTACACAGGTACAGCGGTGGAAGAACCAACAAAGACCTGTCCTGGTGGAGCTGACTTCCTGGGGAAAGAGTCAATAAACAAATAAATGCACATGGAAATTCAGGTGGTGATTTGTGAAGAAAATCAAACAGAACAGAACCACAGCGGAAAAGCAGGATGGGTGCTGCTTTGGCAGGGTGGTCATGAAGGGCCTCTGAGCTGAGACCTGGAGGAGGAGAGGAGGTCAGACACGAAAGAAGTGAGGGAAGAGGCCTCTTGATGGGACAGCAAGTACACAGGCCCTGAGGCAAGAACAAGCTTGGGGCCACGCGCAGTGGCTCACGCCTGTAATCCCAGCACTTGGGGAGGCTGAGGCGGACAGATCACCTGAGGTCAGGAGTTCTAGACCAGCCTGGCCAACATGGTGAAACCCTGCCTCTACTAAAATATACAAAAATTAGCCGGGCGTGGTGGCAGACGACTTTATCCCAGCAACTTGGGAGGCAGAGGCAGGAGAATCATTTGAACCCAGGAGGAGAAGGTTGCAGTGAGCCGAGATTGAGCCATTGCACTCAAACCTGGGGGATAAGAGTGAGACTTCGCTCAGAAAAAAAAAAAAGAACAAGCTTGGGATTTTAAGAGATGGTGAGGCAGCCACTGTGGCTGGACTAGAGTGAGCTAAGGAGAAATGGAAGACAAGGTTGGGAAAACACGGACTTGGTATACAGAGACTCATAGGCTGAGGTTAGTGGGAAGCTGCTGGTCATTTTATTTATTTGTATTTATTACTATTTTTTTAGAGACGGGGGGTCATGCTCTGTCACCCAGGCTAAAGTGCAGAGGTGTAATAGCTCACAGCAACCTTGAACTCCTGGACACAAACGGTCCTCCTGAGTGGCTGGGACTAGCACATGCCACCACACCTGGCTTGGCTATTTTTTTTTTTTTTTTAAAGAAATGGGGTCTCACTGTGTTGTCCAGGTTGTTCTTGAACTCCTGGCCTCAGGTGATCCGCCTTGGCCTTCCAAAGTGCTGGAATTTTAGGTATGAGCCACTGCACCGGGTCAGGACATTATAGACAAATTAGTAACTTGTTTATTCGTTGAATAAATAATTATAAGGCATCTCCTATGAACTAGGTACTGTGATTCTGTAGTGAACGCTACAGACATAGTCAATAGCTAGTCTAGGCTAGATAGTATCTGCAATATTAGCCAGAAAAAAGAAAGCCTGTTGGGGACAGGGAAATGCCTAAAGGACTTCAGAGCAGTCACAGATAATGACATTTCTGAGTAGCTGGGATTATAGGCGTCCACCACCATGCCCGGCTAATTTTTGTATTTTTAGTAGAGATGGGGTTCCAGCATGTTGGCCAGGCTGGTCTCAAACTCCTGACCTCAGGTGATCCACACGCCTTGGCCTCCCAAAGTGTTGGGATTACAGGCATGAGCCACTGTGCCCAGCCATGACATTTATTTTTTAAAATGTGACCCATAATGCCATTTTCCTTTGCCCACTAGACTTTTGATTTGTGACTATGCCTGAGGGGACCACACAAGGAAGGGTATTAGAATTCGACAACTCATAAATGACAGAAATTTAAAGCAAACAGCTAAAATAATTGTATTAGCTCATAAAACGGAAAAGTCTACAGGTGTTCTGAATTAAGGTTTGGCAGGACCCAGGGGCTCACATGATTCATCAAAACGTGGTCTCTCTAAGCTCTGTTTTTCTCTCTGAGTTGAGACTTACTAGACCAGCTCAGCAATCTCAGTGGAAAGTGCATTCCCAGTAGTTGCAGTGGAAGTCCCAGGGCAGGCTCTCATTGGTCTGGACTGGGTCATGTGCCCACCCCTGAACCAATCACATTGGCCAGTGGGGTGAAATGCTCTGGTTGCCCAGGGCTGAAAAATGTCCATCTGAATTTGCAGGGTTGTGATCACCTCTTCCTAAGGCATTACTACAAAAAGAAGTCAGTGGTGGATGGGACAGGCAGCTAAATTCTTCAGAGGCCATAGGAGTAGCCTCACGACTGTGGTGTTGATTTCCAGGCCCCACCAATCTGTGTCAGTTCCCCTGGAACCGACAAAAAAAATCCCTCAGCCTGAGTCCAGAGAGGTAAAGTGACTCCCCCAAGGTCCCACAGGTAGTAAGGGTAGAGCAGGCCTCAGACTCAGACCATTTCACTTCTGAATTCTGGGGGCTGGAAAAAAATCCTTCTCAAAACCAGAAGGTGTGCTGCATTGGGTCTGAGAGTGTTGGGGCCACTTGTGAGATCAGGGACTTGCAAACAAGTGCCTATGAGGGCCAGACAGGGAAAAATGCTACTTAATATTACTGAGCACTTAACTTTGCGCCAGACTGTGCAGAGAGCTCTGGCATGGGTCCTGTCAAGCAGTCCCCGCAGCTCTGAGAAGTGAGTACTCTTTGCACCTTTTGCATATGGGGAAACTGAGGCACAGAGGTCATGTAATATGCCCAAGGTCACACAGCTGGTAGGTGGCAGAATCAGGATTTGAGCGAGCGTCTGACCCAAAGCCCCTGTGCTTTAACACTCCCATTGTGGAGAGGGAGGTGAGACAGGTGGCAGGCAAGAAATGTGTCCACTATGAGGCAACTGCAGCATGCCTGAGAAAGGGCCGCTGACGCTGGGGACTGGGATGACCTGAAGACATCAGGCCTAAAGGGCAGCTGCTACTCACAGTAGCTGGTTAAACAGGAGCCAGAAATCTAAACTTTAAAAATGCTGGCTCCGTGTTTAAAACGTACTGTGGGCAAAACAAAATGAGTGCATAAGCCAACTGCCTGCAGCCTCCCTCCCAGCGGCTGTGGGATGGCTTGCTTTTAGGTGGGCATGTGCTGCTATCTGGTGGTGGCACAGGGTAGTGGTGTGCAGGGCAAACATGGGTTTCCAGCTCCACCGGGGAAGCTGTAGTGAACTTGCATATCCCTCTGTGCTCACTGTTCTTTAGAAGGGGCCTGGGCACACACCTTAGGGCGCCTGCCCCCAACTGCAACTCCATCGCCCCGCCTTTTTTTTTTCCTTGAGACGGGGTCTTGCTCTGTCACCCAGGCTGGAGCACAGTGGCATGATCTGTGCTCACTGCAGCCTCAACCTCCTAGGCTCAAGCAATCCTCCCATTTCAGCCTCTTGAATAGCGGGAACGACAGACATGTGCCACCCCCCCCAGCTAGTTTCTTTTTGCATTTTTTGTAGAGACAGGGTTTCACCATGTTGCCCAGGCTGGTATCGAACTCTTGAGCTCAAGCGATTGGCCCACCTCAGCCTTCCTAAGTGCTGGGATTACAGGCATGAACCACCGTGCCCAGCCAACCCTCTTTTGATAAACCAAAAATATTTTTCAAGCTACCCATATATATATATATGGGTATGTGTATATATATATATGTATTTGGGGGTATATATATATATGGGTATATATATATGGGTATATATGTAGATATATATATATACACACACACACATATATATAGCAATATATATATTGCTATATAAGCAATAGATAATGCTTGCATAGGTAAAGGATAAGAATCATGCCGAGCGCAGTGGCTCATATCAAATAATATAAACGGGGCTAGAGTATGGATAAGCTGACCATGGACAGTGGGCCAAATCCAGCCACTTGCTTTTCTATAGCTCAGAAGCTTTTGTGGGTTGTTTGTTTGTTTGGTTGGTTGGTTGGTTGGTTTTTTAGAGACAGGGTCTTGCTCTGTTGTCCAGGCTGGAGTGCAGTGGCACAATCACAGCTCACTGTAACCTCAAACTCGTGGGCTCAAGTGATCCTACCACTTCAGCCTCCTGAGTAGCTAGGACTACAGATGGACACCACCACATCCAGCTAATTTTTTTTTGTTTTAGAGATGGGGTCTCGCTATGTTGCCCAGGGTGGTCTCAAACTCCTGGCCTCAAGTAATCCTCCCATCTCAACCTCCTGAAGCACTGGGATTACAGGTGTGAGCCACGTCAGCCACGAGCATTTTTTAAATGGCTGGGGGAGGGGGAACGATATTTCCTAACACAGAAAATTCAAATTCCAGTTTTTAAAGCTGAATTGGCACACAGCCATGCCCCTCATTTACATATTGTCCGAGGCTGCTTTTGCACTGCAGCAGCAGAGTTGAATAGTTGCATTGGAGACCACATGGTCCACACAGCCTAAAATATTTACGATCTGGCCCTTCACAGAAAAAAGTTACCAACCTCTCCCTAGTCTAGAATGAAGGGCAAATTGCTCCCCATTCATATTCCCTCAGGTACTCAGTTCCCCTCCTTAGAGGCCATCATTTTGACAAGATACTTGCAATGCCTTATGTAGGCAGAGGGGTGTGTCCGCCCCACTCCTTTTCACACAATATGTAGGATATTATGCACACAGTTCTAAACCTTGCCTTTTTTCACTTAATATATTTTGGAGATAATGTTATCATTAATGTTCACAAAACGTTATTATTTTTTACAGCTGCATAATGTTCCACCTTCAGGATGGAATGGACTTGAATTTTTTTTTTCTTTTTTTTGAGACAAAGTCTTGCTCTATTACCTGGGCTAGAGTGCAGTGGTGCAATCCCTGCTCACTGCAGCCTCTGCCTCCTGAGCTCAAGCTATCCTCCCTCAGTCTCCCATCCCAAGTAGTTGGGACTACAGGTGCATGCCACCATGCTGAGCTAATTTTTTTAAAATTATTTTTAGAGACGGGGGTCTTGCTTTGTTGCCCAGACTGGTCTCAAACTCCTGTGCTCAAGCAATCCTCCTGCCTCAGCCTCCCAAAGTGCTGGGATTACAGGCTTGAACCATGAGTGTGTTTTAAATTTTGATAGTGCATACCAAATTGTCTTCCAGAGGCCATGCTGGTTTAAGTTCACAAGTTTTCAGAGTCCCTGTTTCCTCACACCCTTGCCAACACAGCGTGTTATCAAATGTTTTGTTCTTTGCCAATCTGATAGGTGGTTTTAATTTGCATTTCTCTTACTGTATTTCATTGATTCTAAGATGTCACTGATTCTAAGATGCATCCTGATTTCAGATGTTCACATGTAAAAATGTGGCTGGGTGCGGTGGCTCACGCCTGTAATCCCAGCACTTTGGGTGGATCACGAGGTCAGGAATTCAAGCCCAGCCTGGCCAACATAGTGAAACCCCATCTCTACCAAAAATACAAAAAAAAAAAATTAGCTGGGTGTGGTGGCAGGCGCCTGTAGTCCCAGCTACTTGGGAGGCTGAGGCAGGAGAATTGCTTGAACCCAGGAGGCGGAGGTTGCAGTGAACTGAGATCGCGCCACTGAACTCCAGCCTGGGCGACACAGCGAGACTCTGTCTCAAAAAAAAAAAAAAAGTAAAAATGTCTAGCTTCGAATCACTGAAATACAATATGTTTTGTGAGACTGGGTATCTTCCTGTGAGTTTAAAATGCGTTTGCGTTTCCTCATCTGTTCGTGTCCTTTTCCTATTTTTCTTGGAAGGCAGGGTAGAAGTGGTTAAGAGTGTAGGGTTCAAATCCCAGTTCTGCCACTTACAAGCTTGTGACTTTGGGCAAGTGACTTAACCGTTCTGTGTCTCAGTTTCCTCATCTGCAAAATGGGAATAATAATGGTACCTACCTCATAGGATAGCTGTGAAGATTAAATACATTATTATATGCAAAATACCATGTTCCCGGAATATGGCAAATGCTCAATAAATATTTGCTATAACTGTCATCTTTGAGTTATTTTTTCTTAATGAGTTTCAAGGGCTCTTTATAAGTTAAGGAAACATCCTTTTTGTCCCCCCACCTCCCTGCCCCAAACCCCGGTTTTCATTCCTTTTTCCTTGACCACAAGAGTAACATATAATACAAAATTAAGACATTACAAAAATTGTATCAGAAGAAGCCAATGGAAACAACTTAGATGTCCATTGATAGAGTGAGTTAATGAAGTGCACCAAGACCCCCTGCCCACCCATCCCCACTGCTTTTTGACTGTATATTTCAGAAACTACATCAGACATTAAATAAGATGTCTCAGCGCTATGGCTAGGCACACCTCAGGGAACCATGACTCCACATAAATGCCATAGAATTTCACTAGCAAATGCATCACACATCCTGTTTGTCTGTTTGTTTGCTTGTTTTTAGATGGAGTTTCGCTTTGTTGCCCAGCCTGGAGTGCAATGCTGCAGCAACCTCTGCCTCCCAGGTTCAAGTGATTCTCCTGCCTCGGCCTCCTGGGTAGCTGGGATTACAGGCATGAGCCACCATGCTCGGCTAATTTTTCTATTTTCAGTAGAGACGGGGTTTCACCATGTTGGCCAGGCTGGTCTCGAATTCCCAACCTCAGGTGATCCACCCGCCTTGGCCTCTGTAAGTGCTGGGATTACAGGTGTAAGCCACCATGCCCGGCCTCATCACATACTCTGTTAACCACACATCCCTTCTCCTCTCTGTCTTCTGCAAGTCCACAGCCCTTCCTGTCAACAGTTTGTCAGCTTTACTTTCTGTAGCTTATGTTACAAAAACTATAGTATAAGGTTGGGGGTTTTCCTTAACTATAAATAGGAAATATGAAGGTTGTGGATAACATTATATAATTTTTGTTTTTTCACCTTTCGAATATACTTTTTCAAACTACTCATGCCTTTTACATCCCAGAGATTCCAAACCAGCCCTAGTGTTTTCCCACTTGAAAACAGAGTTCATGAATGGACACTGTGGAACAGTCAGGTCTCTATGCCTCTCAACTGAACCACTGCATCAGCTTCCTGTATCTATTAGGTATGCTTTTTGGTGGTAGGTAACAAAAACCTACCTTTAAGAACAACTTCAGCAACGGGCACATTATCTCATGTCTTCAGATGTCTGCAGGTGGGCAGCCCCGTGATTCCTTCAGCAGCTCAGCCACATCACCCAGGATTCTAGTTCTAACCATTACAACCTCATATTGTAGGAAGGAGGAAAGGGGACAAAAATAGGCTTTTTCTTCAGCTTTTTTGTTTGTTTGAGACAGTCTCGCTCTGTCGCTCAGACTGGAGTGCAACGGCACGATCTTGGCTCACTGCAACCTCTGCCTCCCAGGTTCAAGCGATTCTCGTGCCTCAGCCTCCCAGGTAGCTGGGATTACAGGCCTGAGCCACCAAGCTCGGCTAATTTTTGTATTTTCAGTAGAGACGGGGTTTTGCCATGTTGGCCATGCTGGTCTCGAACTCTTGACCTCAGGTGATCCGCCCGCCTTGGCCTCCCAAAGTGTTGGGATTACAGGTGTGAGCCAGGGCGCCCAACCTTCTCTTCAGCTTTTATGAGGGGAGGGAAAGTTTCCACTCTTCAGCTTTTATGAGGGGAGGGAAAGTTTCCGAACACCCACTCCGCCATGGGAGGACATGGCGACTGGACTGGCGGTAAACAGTGCCCAACACGCCTTCTCTCTGGGTTCCCTGCTACCAATATTGCTGCTGCCCAATTGGGTGTCCTCGCCCTGTCTCCTCATGGCAGCACGATGCACTTTGTAAAAAGGCAAACCTGCCCACATTTAGCTCAAAACCTCCCAGGCTCCACCTCCCTCATCACGGGAGAGCCAGCGAGTGACACAGGGTAAAGAGAACTGGATTCCAAAACTGATTTTACTCCTTCCTTGTTGTGTGACCTTGGAAAAGCCATCTAACTCCTCTAAGTCTCAGTGTTCTCATCTCACAAATGGAAATGGTAACAGCTACTTTGCAAGGTTCATTGAGGATTAAGTAATAATAGCAGCTAATACTTATATTGCACTTAGTACCAAGCCCTCTCCTAAATTCTCTAGTTCTATTAACCATTTTAATCTTCCCCAAAATCCGATAAAACAAGACTCTTATCCCATCAGCTGAGTTTATCAGCTCAAGCGCAGAGCGGTGATCAGGCGCAGGCGCCGGAAGGAATCCCGCTCTGGGGACCGGCTGTGACGTCCAGGAATAGGGCAGAACCTCTTCGAGGGAGCGTGTGCGCGGGACGTACTACAACTCCCACCAGGCACCGCGCCAATGCTAGACTACAACAACCAGCATGCCCTGGGCTGTCCCGCTTAACCTCTTCCTGCGATGAGCTCTGCATGGGAATTATTATTGTCAATTTTACTTGCAAGAAGTTTCCTACAAGAGCCAAGGAATCCATGCGAGTAAACATTTACGGGCACCATAGATAAAAGGCTTGTGTTTTAATCCTCATCCTCCACCTGTTAGCTCTGAGTCTCAGTTTTCTCATCTCTAAAAATGGGGATATTCACAGGAGTTGCTGCATCGAGTTGTGAGGATTAAAAACTGGATGTAACGGCTTGGTAATTATCAGCTCTTCTTGTGTCCCTTCCTCCTCCCTGTGCCAAGGGGTTTTAGGAAAGCATTTTATCTCCACAGCATTCCTATGAGGTTGATACTACTATCCTCATAGAAGGGGAAACTGATGCCAGGAGAGGTTCAAGCGTCTTACCTGAAGTCACAAAGCAAACTGAGTGATGAAGGAAGACTTGAACCTAGAAAATTTCACTGCAAAGGTGAGTCCACCTTAGGAACCCAAATGCTTCCACTTGCTACTGGTGCTTTACAGTGACCCCAAGTCCAGGGCAAGTATTTTCTGTGCTCCCCAAAGCAAACTTGTATCACGTGATACACGAAAAGTCAAGTTGCTTCACCTGTAGCCAGTGCTGGCACTTTCAGAGCTAATTATAGCTGAATTTGATGTGGTTGGAGGAATCGAGGAAGGCTTCCCTGAGGGGATGGTGCTGGATCTGAGAACTGAAGAGTGGGAACAGCACAGGCAAAGCCCCTGAAGTGGGAGAGGGCATGTGTTCCAGGGGGCTTGCAAAGGGCCAGTGTCGCCGCAGAGGTACAGAAAGTCTCAGAGGTGCAGGCTGTGCCAAGGCTATGGTGAGGCAAGTGAGGTACCTAGGGTGCAGATTTTTTTTTTTTTTTTTTTTTTGAGACCGAATCTCTCTCTGTTGCCCAGGCTGGAATGCAATGGCGCGATCTCGGCTCACTGCAACCTCTGCCTCCTGGGTTCACTCGATTCTCCTGCCTCAGCCTCCTGAGTAGCTGGGATTACAGGTGCATGCTACCACGCGCCGCTAATTTTTGTATTTTTAGTAGAGAAAAGGTTTCACCATGTTGACCAGGCTGGTCTCGAACTCCTGACCTCAGGTGATCTGCCCACCTCGGCCTCCCAAAGTGCTGGGAGCCACCATGCCCTGCCCTAGGGTGCAGATTTTAAGGAGTCACTCACCTGCAGCGCTGTGCAAGTGCAGAGTCAGGACCTGAGTGAAAGCCCCGTTAAATCTGACCAACCCATCCTCGTCCCTGCCCTGGGTGCAGAGCCTTGTGCACAGGGTGTCCAGGCATCCTGCTTTGCCCTGGAGAGCCCTGGTTTCCACTTGTCCTGGTGAGATTATAATAGGTCCCCTTTTAATCTGATGTGTGTCCTCATTAGGTGATAATTCTATGGTCACTCAACTTGTAAAGTTTGTATTTTATCCGGAGGGAATGGGGAGCCACTGAAGGCTTTAGCTGGAGGGTGTTTTGAGCAGATGTTGGTCTATATGGAGAATGGACCATACGGGAGAGAATGGAAGCTGCTGGGGTCTTCCAAGTGGGAGATAAGGGCAGCTTGCCCTGAGTGGATAAGTGAATGGAGCGGAGAGATGCAGAGTAGGCATTGCTGTCAGACAAAGGTGATGAATTGGATGTGCTGGGTGAGGGCTTCCAGCTTCCTTGTCCCTCTATGTTTAGAGTCCTGGTCCTCCTGCCAGTATTTTGCTCTGTGACCTTAAGCCAGTCCCTTCACCTCTCTCAGCCTCAGTGTCTACATCCATATAAGGGCTTCTCAGACAATTTATAATAAAGGAGAAGTAACTTCTTGGGTTTATTTATTTGCAAAAATATTTCCCAAGGGCCTTTGCACAAGCTGTTCCCTCTACCTCCTCATTGTTACGGTCTCTGTTGAAATATGACCACCTTAGGAGGCCCTTCCTGACCATCCTCTGCTGCCCTTTTCTTGGTTTATCTCTACCCTATCAGAATTATAGTTTCCTGTTTATTTACTCGCTGTCTACGACTAGAATGTAAGCCCCTGAAAGCAGCGATTTGCTTCTTCAGAGATGTCTATCCATCCCCAGCGCCTAGCAGTGTCTGGTACATAGTAGGTGCTTAATGTTTGTTTGGTTGAATGAATGAATGAACGAACGAATGAATGAATGAATGAATTGGGTAGATGGTTAGCAAATGTTTTCCCTGCCACCTTAATGCCCCTAAATCATTTAGCTGCACCCACTCCAAGCCTTCTCTGGCCGGGGAGCATCAATCCTAGGAGCCAGATCATCTGACCTGGAGGGTGATGATTCAAAAAATTTGAACCTGGAGGTTAAAATTCTGCCTGTCTCTGCCACTTAACAGCTGAGTTTAGATAAATCGCTTGATCTCTCTCGGCTGCATTTTTCACATTAATTCTGACCTTGCGGAGATGTGAGGATCTAGATAGGAACTAGACAGGAAAAAGCCCCAAGCGAATTCGGCGCTTTTGTTTGAAGCTATCTTTTCTTTTTCTTTCACAATCGCGCCTTCCCAAGCCTAGTCACCCCTGCCCTTCTCACTAAGCACATCACAACCTCCCTCGCACCCGATGTGGGGGGACTTGCAGGTTGCTGGGCCCTCGAGCACGCAGATATTTCCTTTCTCTAAAAGGGAAGGAAAAGAGCCTCCCAGGCCACGGGTCGTGCAGGTCTCCGGAGCCGGCGTCAGCGGCGGCGTATGTGCGTGCGCGCGCGCCTGCGCATCAGGACCAGGGGACGGGCGGGGGGGTGAAGAAGGGGCCGGCCTTCAAGCAACAGCGACGCAAGATGGCAGCCACCACGGGCTCGGGTGAGCGGGGGCGCCGGGCCCGGCCGGCCGAGGGGGCATGAGCTTGGGCCGGGGGCCGGGGACCCTCAAAGGCTCCTGCAGCGGGGCCAGGGTCCCCGCGCAGCCTCTGTCCGCTGGGCTCCGCGGCAGCCACCGGCGCGGCCTGACCGGGGGAGGAGGAGCAGGCGGTGGCCGGAAGCACGGGCGGGGGGCTGAGGGGCCTGTGGGCGGCGCGGCGAGGCCCTGAGTCTCCCCCGGGAGGCGTGAGGGCCCTCTGCGCTGTCTGGGGGAGCCGGAGTGGGCGAGGAGCGAGCTCCGAGGCACTCCTGAGGATACCGGGGCTGGCGACTCTTAAGGGGCGATCGAGGGGTCCCCTAGAGGAGGCGCCCCGCAGCGGATGGAAGTCCCATACTGGGTGCCAGGGGTGCGGCTGAGGGGGGCCTTGGGATGTCTCGAGGGGACATCAGAGAAGCCCCTCAGGCTGGATGGGAGGAAGAAATGGGATCCTGAGGGGGTGACTTGAGAGGATCCCCTATCTGTTGAGGGAACGGCTCCGGCGTTAGTTTTAGAGATGGGGTTAGCTGAGGAAATAGCTATGTTGACTAGAAAGGAGGAGCCTTGGAACGGCTGCTTTTGGGGAGAATGAAGGGGATCTCCGCATGATAAGTCAGAGGAGGGAAAAGGATTCAGATGCCAGAGGGACCTAATAGCGGTGATAGTGAAATGACCCCATCATTACCAGTCTCCTATTCGAGGATACAGATGGATTGCTCCAAGTTAGGTTTCAGGGGACAAGGTCCGAGTGGGGCAGTTGGTGGAAGCCTCTGATATTGGATGAGGGAGAACAGGTGAATTGGGAACCCCGAGGATGTCTCTTTGGGAGTGGGGATTCAACTGAGGGAAGCCCCTGAAATGAGGGAGTGGAAAAGGTTGGGTTCCGGAGATGTTTCCTGTAAAGGAGAAAAGTCTCCTCTTTTTGAATTGAGTGAGGGAAGCATATTCTAGAAGTGTCTCTTTCTGTGGAGACGCTCACTCTCATCGACTCCTTTAATAATTGGGACAAATATGTGGGTTCAGCCCAGAAGTTCCCCACTGGCTGATGGGAGTGGGGAGGTGAATAGATGAAATGGGAACTCTTGGGTGAGGCTGCACCCTCAGGTGCCTGGCAGTGAAGTTGGCCAAGGAGGTTCTCTGAGATGGGGTGAAAATGGGTTACCTCTCTGATGGAGGAAGCAAACAGGGCCACAGTGTTCCCCACTGTGGGGCTGCAGGGACACCAGCCTGAGTACAGCAATCATTGGGATATTTAAGGCCACAGCAGCAGCAGTGTTGGGAAGGAATTGGTGATACATGGGAAATAGGGTGAGGGGAATTCTTTATAAATGTTGCTCCTCTGCGTTCTCAAGGATCCATACTTGCCTGATGGTTGTGGTAGGTATAAAAGAAATTGAATGTGGGGGATCTGACTGAAGTGACCCACCACAAGATGCTGCCTTTTGCGTTTAAAACAGTGGAGTCTTCTTGCAGAATAGCGGAGACCATGAATCCTTTTACTCGATTTTGATTTCAGCTGGAACAGTGCTGAGTCAATTCATTTACCATGACGCTGCCCCAGGCACCCCCAGAAGAGAGATTCTGAGTCAGGCCAGACTGCTGGGTAAAACTTCTCACCAGAATAACACTCCTACCAGGTCGTAATAAACCAAGGGGCCCAGTGTGCTGGTGGTAGCCAGCAATAAGGTGCTGTTGCAGCTCAGCCCTGCTTGCAGTCACTCGGTTGGCTACCTACAATCTGGGTTAACAGCTGCCCGATTCTAACTTCTCCAGACCCTGACAGTTAAAAAGTGAGTGCTTCATAAATGGCTATGGTGATGATCAGATAAAATGTCAGCTGCTGTCTAGTGGAATACAAGAGCACTTGGCATGGTTTAGATAACATAGGACAGGCTTTGAGGTGCCCTAAAATGGACTTCCCAAAATTCTTTTGTCTGTTTATTCAACAGATACTTACTGGGGGCCTATTATGTCCCATCGTGGATAGCAAACAAAATGGACATAGTCTGTGTCCTTCAGGAGTTTCCATTCAAGTCAGGGAGAGAAGGCTGTTAAGGAGTAAATAAGACAATTTCAGATAGCAGTAAGTGCTATGGAGGAAATTGTGTGATGTGATAGTGTCTGGAGAGGTGGTCAGGAAAGTGACATTTCAACTGAGTCAGATAATGGAAAGAGCCAACCCTACAGTGTCACAGGCAGGAGAGAGGGTGGGCTGTGAGTGCAAAGGTCCTGTGGCGGGACTGAGCTTGGCATGTTGAAATAACAGGATAAAAGGCCTTCATGTGCAAGCAAGGCTTGTTAAGGAGATGAGTTGGAGAGACATGGCTTTGGATTTGAGATGGTGTGAGGGGAAGCCATCAAACAAGTGTCTGGTATGAAGTAGGCATTGAGTAGATATTTGTTGAATGAATGAATAAGAGTCTTAAAAAGAGTATGATAAGATCTGACCTTCGTCCCTAGGCAGCGAAAAGAGTGCAGGGTGCTAAGAGTAAAGCAGACCTTACTGGGTTAAACTAAAATGAGTGTACAGGCCTCTCTGCTTTCTAACCCTGAGAAGTCTTGCAGGTGTGGTCAGGGCCCCGAGGCCTTCCTTAGTCAGGTTTAGAGTGAGGCTCTTGATTAATCTGTGCCTCTGGTTGCCAGGAAACAGCTGTGAAGCCTTTGAGTTCCTGTAAGGGCTGAACTTAGTTTTTTATGGTCACTGCTTTCAGCTTTTGGCTACACCGCCTTCCCACTTCCTTTGGTTCTGCAATGTGTGATATCTACATATGTCTTAGAGGGTGGAACTGTGAAAAGCCCACCACAGATCCTCAGAATCCCCATGTTATGACGGGTGACTTCCTCCTGCTTTGGCCAGGATTGCAGCACATCAAATAGTGGCCCTTGGTTACCAGGCCCTTCCTCTCACTCAGCAGCCCACGAGCTTCCCTGACATTTAATCAGAAAATAAGCGCCAGAGGGGTAAGCCCTGGTGGGGCATGATTTTAAATTTGCATACCTCAGAGTGGCCTCATATGCACATTCAGCTTATAAAAACTTAACCATGTGGGCAGCAGAGATTAGTCTTCCCTTCCATTCAAGGGTCTTCCCCAGAGAGAGCTGGAAATGGATGAAAACTCACAGTCCCTTAGTTCTCAGTTCCTGTGTGTCTCACTGTGTGAGCATCTTATGCCAATTGTAATTAAGTGCCTTTTGTACAGCATGGGCCCTACATTCAAAGAACAGCTTCGTATTGTGCTCAGCCTAAGAAATAGCAGCCTGCCCCAGTGATGGAGGGAAACTGGCTTTGTTGGGCTAGTGCAAGCTTTTTTTTTTTTTTAAGACAGAGTTTCGCCCTGTCACCCGGCTGGAGTGCAGTGGCGTGATCTCGGCTCACTGTAACCTCTGCTTCCCAGGTTCAAGCGATTCTCCTGCCTCAGCCTCCTGAGTAGCTGGGATCACAGGCACGCGCCACCACGCCTGGCTAATTTTTGTATTTTTAGTAGAGACAGGGTTTCACCATGTTGGTCAGGCTGGTCTCAAACTCCTGACCTCATGATCCGCCCATCTCACCCTCCCAAAGTGCTAGGATTACAGGCGTAAATCACTGTGCCGAGCTGCAAGCTATTATTTTCTTAAGGGATTACCAACGTTAATTTTGATGATCATGATTTTCCCCCTTCACATTAACTGAAAACCACTCTATTTCCCCCACCACATTCTCTTTTCTCTTCATATCTCTGTCCCTCCCACCTCCCCCCAAATTGTAGCTCTGCAGTAATTTGATAAAAGTGGAATACAAAATATGAAGTCAGGAATCCTTTGCTTAATTTTGAAGGGGCACAGTGAAGTTCAGGGCAGCACATTTGGCAAAATAAATGTTTGAATACTATGACTGTTATATTGTGGATAGTGCTTTAGAGTGTCCCACAGACTTCGACTTACCTGTGATGTTTTCTCATCTAACTCTCCATAGCCTGGTCACCAGCCAGGGGCAGTATCCACCCACATTACTGAGGGAGGAGCCAAAAGCCAAGGGACACTGGTGATGCTCAGACTAGAGCCCAGGCATTTTTAACTCCTGTTCCCTCACCAGCCTGCTCCAGTACCTTAGGAAGGAAATGGAAAAGGCATGGATTTAGGGATATGTTCTTCCTAAGTCTTGGAGTGTTTAATCTTGGAGAGAGAAAGGGCTTTAGTAAGAAGTGTCTACAGCTACCCGTTTCAGGAACCCTTTTTATAGCATCTCTGGCCACTGTTTGTCCTCTTCTGGGTTATGTGCTGTCCAAGGAGAGTGAGGTCCTTTTTTCAGGAAGCTCTTGCTTATATTTTATACTGAATAACTCACACCTCTTGGGCTTGGAGCCCCATCATGGCATGTACAAAGTAGTTCCTCATCCTTATTTACATGCAAGCCATCAGACTTCTTTTTAAGTTGCACTCTTGGGTTTACTAAGTGCTAGACACTGTATTAACTACATTATCTCACTTGTCACAGCAGCCCATTGAGGCAGGTATCGATTGTGAAGGTGAGGAAACAGGCCAGGAGAGGAGTGACTAGCCTGAGGTGCAGAGCCTGGGTGCTCTGGGATGGTGTTGCTTCAGGACACGTGCTCTTGGCCGAATGATCGTTCTTCCAGCCCCCATTTCTTATTCTCTGAGGTAGGCCTTGCAAGCATCTTCAGCCATTGGCATGTCTGTTATTTCTGCCTTGGCTGATTAGCTTATTCATGGGTAGATAGCAATGGCCTCTCAAGTAGTAGTCTTTCCTCATCTTCACATCCACCCTGTCACAAGTCCAGTAGGTGTAACCCCAAACTAAATGCCAAATCCTCCTTTCTGTCTCCACTCTTGTCATCCTAATCTAACCAGAACCATCTTTCTCTTGCCTGGAAGATGGAAAAAGCCTCTTGCTTTCAGTCTTACCCTTTCCATTTTCTATACAGGAGACAGAATGATCTTTCACAGACGTAAAATAGAAACTGCCACTCCCCTTCAGCAAGCCCTTCCCACTGCTCTTACTACAGAATAACCCATCCCTTTTCCGTGGCCCACAAGGCCCTGCCGCCTTGACTTCATGTGGTATCACACACCTCTGATCTTGCTCTGTCCCCAGATCTTCATGGGCCTGACTGCTGTTCTTCAGGTCGCAGCTACCCAGAAAGGCCATGCCTGAGCACTCCATTCAATAGTTTTTTAGTCATTGTCACAGCTTCTTGTTTTGTTCTGTTTCTCTAAAGCGCTTAACCTTACCTGAAGTGTTGTTTCATTGCGTATTTTCTATGCCTTTTCACTAGGGCAAGATTCTGTCTCAACTTCTGCTGTGTCCCTAGCACCAGCACAGTTCTGGACAAAATAGTAGGTACTCAGTAAATATTTGTGAATGTTGCAGTGAGTTAATTCAGGATCCCTTTGATGTAGCCAAATGGATACATTTGACAATTTATGGAGAAACAATGTATCCGATAGGGCAGAAGCAAAAGTGGCTATTCAGCCTTTCAAAAAACTGAAACTCTTATCCTTATTTGGTGGTATTTATAGAGGTACTTGATCATAGAATTAACCATCTTCCCCTTCTCCAGTTGTCCTGACTCATTTCCCACATCTTGTTTCCCCCTTTGTCAAAGAAAATCTGATGCTTGGCCTTGGTCACTGACCCTAGCAGCAGAACAGAGGGTCTTGCATTCTGTCACTAGCTGTTGTCACGTGGCTGGACTGTAAAGAATGACAGGTTGCTACTAATTCTTTCCCTAGAATTCCCCTAGAGCAATGGATCTCAAACTAGTATACCTCAGAGTCACCTGGAGGGCTTGTCAGATTCTTAGGCCCACCCTTGGAGTTTCAGATTCAGGTATTTTGGGCCGAAGACCTGAGAATGTACATTTCTAGCGAGTTCGTGATGAGGTCCAGGCTGCAGGTCTGGGGACTAACTTGGAGAACCATTGCTCTAGAGAAGGAGAAAAAAAGATCTCCTGGGCAGGCTAACTAGACAGCCAGACTACACTTGGCCGATTCTTCAGAAATAAAAGTTACTTGCTTATGGCTTTATGTCCAGTTTTCAGGGACGTTGAATCCCAGTGCATCACCTTCCATACCTCCTCATAAGTGGGAGCAGTATCAGATTTCTAGCTCAGTTCACTGTCTTCCCTGCATGGGCAACCAAGCCATTTTTAACTAGCAGCTTTCTTTTCAGGAGAAACCTCTGAGGTTCTACCTTTTTTGTTTTTTGTTTTTTTTTTTTTTTGGTTTTGAAACGGAGTTTCACTCTTGTTGCCCAGGCTGGAGTGCAATGGTGCGATCTTGGCTCACCGCAACCTCTGCCTCCCGGGTTCAGGTTCAAGTGATTCTCCTGCCTCAGCCTCCTGAGTAGCTTGGATTACAGGCATGCGCCACCATGTCCAGCTAATTTTGTATTTTTAATAGAGACAGGGTTTCTCCATCTTGGTCAGGCTGTTCGAGAACTCCCGACCTCAGGTGATCCACCCACCTCAGCCTCCCAAAGTGTTGGGATTATAGGTATGAGCCACCACGCCCAGCCAGTTTTACCATTTTAATTCAAGACCTAGGCCAGGGTTTTCCAAGATTGACATGCTGTGATAGCTGCTGCTTGGTGGCCATGATTTTCCCAAAAGATGTTTTAAAGGACTTCAGAATCCTTTTTGTACCATAAATATTTTAATATGTTGCTGTGTTTCAGATTACTGCATTAAATGTTTTACTGTGGCGTGGTGTAAAGCTCCATCAAATATTCATGCTTTTTCAACCTGGTTGCCATATTTTCTTTGTAATATCCTGCAACTGCTGACTTTTCAGTTTATATTTAGCTAAGAGAATAACCGGCTGACTTTTGATACTGACACAGATCCAGGAAAAAGCCTTCTGGAAAGAATGATTCTGAAATAATAGGAACAAATATTTTCTTCAAAAAGTCTTGGATTACTATGATATTTTAGCACCTTCATGAAGTTTTTTTTTTAGCATTTTCATAGTTCACTTTTTAATAGTCATAGTCTATTTGATTATACTTATCATTAGCTATAGATTTTCCTAGTGTACTTCCTAGCTGTTATAGAGCCTGTAGTTCTGTTGGTTTTGCAAGATTATAAGAGTCCTTTTTGTTTTGTTTTGACGAGTCTCTGTTGCCCAGGCTGGGCTGCAGTGGCATGATCGCAGCTCACTGAAACCTCCACCTCCCAGGTTCAAGTGATTGTCATGCCTCAGCCTCCCGATTAGCTGGGTTTGCAGGCATGTGCCACCACAACTGGCTAATTTTTGTATTTTTAATAGAGATGGGGTTTCACCGTGTTGGCCAGGCTGGTCTCAAACTCCCACCTCGGCCTCCCAAAGTGCTGAGATTACAGGTGTGAGCCACCGCGCCTGGCCTATAAGAGTCCGTTTTTATGTCTTCCATATTGTCACTTGATGCTGTTTCTCCAGCTGCCTTTTTGGTGTCAGATTCACAGAGAAATATTGGGAATCTTAAAATTTATGTTGATTCAATTGATTATAAAGTGCTAGAGGACCAAAACATAGAGTATTCTTGGGTTTTCTCATCTGTTGTGCTTCTTCTGTTCTTTGGCATATGTAGGTTTAATTTTTTAATATATTCACTAAAATGTTTTGTTTAATGTACCATGATTTTGAATTTAAACTCTATTTAGAATAGGATGAGCTTTTCACTTGTCACTGATACATCCTGAAGTCTGCAGAATCTCTGAATTCCAACAATATTTGGACTTATGTCCCTGGAGTAGACCCTGAAGTTCTATAACTAGGGTGTGGTTAGGGCATTTGGAATTAAATGCTCTTTTGTTTTGTAGAAAATATTGATGTGTTAACTTTGTATGCAGTTTTTAAATGGTTTGAAATATTAGTAACTTGCTTTCATATATATTTTATGAAACAAAGTTCATTTTATAGTGAAGAATTCTTTGACGTGTGTAATTTGGGTGAGAAACCAGTTTTCCTTTATTTTAAAAAAATTTTAAGTTTTCCTAAAATTCTCATTTATTAAAAATAAAACTAGGCTGGGTGCGGTGGCTCATGCCTGTAATCCCAGCACTTTGAGAGGCTGAGGCAGGTGGATCACTTGAGGTCAGGAGTCTTGAGACCAGCCTGGCCAACATGGTGAAACCCCGTCTTTACTAAACATATGAGAATTAGCTGGGCATGGTGGCACGTGACTGCAATCCCAGCCACTCGGGAGGCTGAGGCAGGAGAATCGCTTGAACCCGGAGGTGAAGGTTGAAGTGAGCCGAGATTGCGCCATTGCACTCCAGCCTGGGTGACAGACTGAGACTCCATCTCTAAAAATAAATTAGAAATGGTTACCAAATTTTACTTATCTCAAAATAAAAACCTTAAGTATGTTCTTTTTTTTTTTTTTTTTTCTCCGTCTCGCTGTCGCCCAGGCTGGAGTGCAGTGGTGCGATCTCGGCTCACTGCAGGCTCCGCCCCCTGGGGTTCACACCATTCTCTTGCCTCAGCCTCCCGAGTAGCTGGGACTACAGGCACCCGCCACCTCGCCCGGCTAATTTTTTGTATTTTTAGTAGAGACGGGGTTTCACCGTGTTAGCCAGGATGGTCTCCATCTCCTAACCTCGTGATCCGCCCGCCTCGGCCTCCCAAAGTGCTGGGATTACAGGCGTGAGCCACCGCGCCCGGCCAGGTATGTTAATTATATGGCAACAGTGTCCAATATTTTGGACCCAGTAGATTAGAGTTTATAATAGGAAATACTGCCATTTCTTTTTTTTTTTTTTTTCGAGACGGAGTCTCACTCTTTTGCCCAGGCTGGAGTGCAGTGGCGCGATCTCGGCTCACTGTAACCTCCGCCTCCCGGGTTCAAGCAATTCTCCTCCCTCAACCTCTCGAGTAGCTGGGATTACAGGCGCCCACCACCATGCCCAGCTAATTTTTGTATTTTTAGTAGAGACAGGGTTTCACCACGTTGGCCAGGATGATCTCGATCTCCTGACCTCGTGATCCGCCTGTCTTGGCCTTCCAAAGTGCTGGGATTACAGGCATGAGCCACCGCGCCTAGCCTGATACTGCCATTTCTTCAACCAGAAAACATTTATTGATATTGAGTATCATTATGTGCCAGACAGCATACCAGATTCTGGGGAGGCGGGATTGAATGAGTCACAGCTCTGACTTGAGAAACTTAGAGAGTGAGTCAGACAATAAAAAAGGAAGAAAATCAAATGTAAAGAAAACATACCGCACAGGCCTGTGTGGAAGTAAAGGTGTTTGGGACCAGGACTGGGGGCTCTGAGAGGGCCTCTCCTGACCGCCTGGCTTCTAATTAAGCTTTATAGCTTTTAAAATTATTATAGTCAGGCCAGGCGCGATGGCTGATGCCTGTAATCCCAGCACCTTGGGAGGCCAAGGCGGGCAGATCACTTGAGGCCAGGAGTTCGAGACCAGCCTAGCCAACATGGTAAAACCCCGTCTCTACTGAAAATGCAAAAATTAGCTGGGCGTGGTGGCAGGCGCCTGTAATCCCAGCTACTTGGGAGGCTGAGGTGCAAGAAACGCTTCAACACAGGAGACCGAGGTTGCAGCGAACCAAAATCACACCACTGCACTCCAGCCTGGGTAACAGAGTGGGACTCTGCCTCTTAATATATAACTGTTCTTAGGCTTTAAAATTCATACTAAGCCCCTTTAATAATCCTTATAATGTTAGACTCCCAGATAATGGTGCTGTGAATGTTTCTCTCTTGTATTTTCAAAAATAAACCAGAATTAGAATTTTGATTGAGTGTTGTTCATTCTGAAATACTGTTCCTAGCTAATACCTAGTCATTCATTAATTCTTTCAATAAGTATTTGGGTGCTTACTCTAGAGGGCAAAACACCCTGATACATTGGAGATTCAGCAGTGAACAAAACAGATGAAGTTTTACTCTCATGGAGCTTATGTTCAGATGGGAGACAGACAAGAAACAACCAATAAAGTGAAACCGAATATATTTACAATGTCGAGTGGCAATGAGTACTATGAAGACAAATAAGGCAAGATAAGGGAATGGACAGTTAGACCCTTGGTTGAGGACAAGGGAACCAGTCAGCCATTCACAGCTCTGGGACAGAGAATTCCAGGGTGAGGGACTCACAAATGCAAAGGCAGGATGTAAGGATGCCTCTTCAGAAACTTAGAGAAGGACTGGTGTAGCTGGAGGAGGTTGGGGGAGCAAGGCAGAGTGGCACAAAATGATGTTGGCGAAGCAGGTGGGGCTCTCTTGGACAGGTGACAAGTTTGGGTGGATTGCAGGTGCAACGGGAGGCCAAGAGTAGGCTTCTGGTAGGAGAGCGAGGGCACCTAGTTTACTTTTAAGAGGATTGTCGGCCGAGCACGGTGGCTCACACCTGTAATCCCAGCACTTTGGGAAGCTGAGGTGGGCGGATCACCTGAGGTCGGGAGTTCAAGACCAGCCTGACCAACATGGAAAAACCCCGTCTCTACTAAAAATACAAAATTAGTCAGGCATGGTGGCGCATGTGGGAGGTAATATATCCATTACTCTGACCTGTCTTTTAAAAACAGAGTGGTAGACCAGGTATCCTTAAGTGAGTGATTCTGGGTCATGACACCCCAAGATCATTGGTGAGAGTACAGTGAACATGCAAGGATGCATACAAGGTTGCTTTTGTGTTTGTTTTTTAGAAAATGAGGTTTGCAGACCTTTTGTCCTTTTTTACTCAATTTTAAAAATTTTCAACAGGTATTTATCTGAAGTACTGCATACAGGCCAGTTTTTTTGTTTTTTGTTGTTGTTGTTGTTTTTTGAACTACCACCACAGTCATGCAAATGAATGTGAGCTGCTGAATTAATTACCCTATCTTCTACATCTCTTCTACTTCCATCACGCAGGCCTATAAGAAGTTTGATGCCACATGTTCGGTCACAGTGTTTGCTCTAGGCAAATGCTTCTGGCTGTATATCCTGAGACATTAGCAGTAGCACACCCCGACGCTGATCATTACCTAGGAGACTTGGATGTGCCTTATCTCTTGCCCTACTCCGAGCCTTTTGCAGCTCCCCCCATTACCCTTAAGGTAAAGTCCAGTAGTAACATGGCTCCAACCTCTTCATCTTTTGTCAAATTTCAGAGAAGGCTGTGAGCCCTCAAAGGCTAAGTAACACTGTCCTCTGGTAGGTTCTGTTTCTCATGTTTTGATATGGTTTTATTTCATTGCCCTTTGTGTATATCTTGTTTCCCCACTGACACCTTAGACTGTGTTAGGGAGACCCCAGTTTTTATTTTGTTCATAGCCCCTAGATTGTCTAGCGAAGTGCTGGATAGGTATTGGATAACTATCACACTGAGAGAAGGTGTGTGTGCCTATATGTTACTGATAATTTATGTATAGGAAAATTTTGACAAGCAGGTAAAAAGCCTAGCAAACTTTTTTTCACTGTGGTCCTGAAATGTGTAAATTTTTTTTTTTTTTTTTGGCGTATAAATGTGGAGTCCAGTTCTGTACACATTAAACATCGTGAGAATTGCTTGAACCCAGGAGGCAGAGGTTGCAGTGAGCCGAGATTGAGTCATTGCACTCCAGCCTAGGGGACAAGAGTGAGACTTCGTCTCAAAAAAAAAAAAAAAAAAAAAAGTTCTTTGAGATCTTCAACGATTTTGAGAGTATAAAGCATTCTTCAGAGCAAAAGGTTTGAGAACTGCTGTTCAAATGAAATAAATGTTTATTGTAATTGTTCAGTAGATAGCAGTTATAGATATTTATATGTATATCACAGCTCCTAGTTGCAATACAGATAGATATTGGCCGGTCCAAAGTTTTTCATTTATTAAACTGTTTCTGGTGCTGGCTTTACAACTTGAGTCAGAATCGAATTGTCCTATAATGCAGGAACAAAAGAAAGCTGACCTTTCCCTCTGCGGGTCTCAATTCCTATTCCAAATCCTAGCCTAAAATAAATCGACCTGACTTATTTCTTTGGTTCAGTTGTATATGTGGGCTTTGCACACTTGTTTTTAAGTATTCGAATATCTAATCCAATAGAAATGTATGTTGGAAGTATAGGATTAATTACTAATATATTTTGCCCTACTTCACAAGTAAAAATTAAATATCAGAAAAATATAACTTGAATTCACTGTTTTGAAACTAATAGCAACAAGCTTGTGATATTTGAATGTTAGGATTTCCTAATCAGATCTGATTGTTAGGTGAAAAGGTAACCTTTCAGCCATAGAAATGCTCTTTGCTTAAGTTTACAAGAGGAATAGTCCTACTATAAATAGTCCAGCTGACATTTAAATACCTGACATAAGAAACTAACACATTTTTTTTGTCTTGCCAAAAAGAGCAACTCAAAATAGAGGTCACTTGTGTAATACAGCTTCCATTCAGTAATGAAGGGCTTAACTATAGAAGCTGTTATACTTTGCCATTTATTTGACAGTCTTAACACTTTTTTTTTTTGGAGATGGAGTCTTGCTCTGTCACTCAGGCTGAAGTGCAGTAGTACGACCTCAGCTCACTGCAGCCTCTGCCTCCAGGGTTCAAGCGATTTTTCTGCCTCAGCCTCCCGAGTAGCTGGGACTACAGGTGCACACCACCACGCCCGGCTAATTTTTGTATTTTTAGTAGAGACAGAGTTTCATCATACTAGCCAGGCTGGTCTTGAACTCCTGACCTTAGGATCTGCCCACCTCGGCCTCCCAAAGTGCTGGAATTACAGGTGTGAGCCACCGCACCCCGTCTTTTTTTTTTTTTTTTTTTTTTTTTTTAAATAGAGACAGGTTCTTGCTCTGTTGCCCAGGCTGGAATGCAGTGGCGTGATCATAGCTCACTACAGACTTGACCTCCCAGGCTCAAGCAGTCCTCCTGTCTCAGCCTCCCAAGCAGCTGGGACTGCAGGTGTGCACCACCACACCCAGCTAATTTATTTATTATTTTTTGTTTATTTTTGTTTTTTGAGACAGGGTCTCACTCTCTCGCCCAGGCTGGAGTGCAGTGGTGCAGTCTCGCCTCACTGCAACCTCCGCCTTCCTGGCTCAAGTGACCCTCCCCTCTCAGCCTCCTGAGTAACTAGGACTACAAGTGGGCACCACCATGCCCAGCTAATTCTTGTATTTTTTTGTAGAGATGAAATTTCTCCATGTTGCCCAGGCTGATCTCGAACTCCTGGCCTCAGACAATTGTCTTGGCCCCTCAAAGTGCTGGGATTACAGGTGTGAGCCGCCATACCCAGCTGACCAAGTTGTAGTAACATTAAAAACATTGTCCATTAAAAGTTAGTCACTTAAGGAATGCTGTTAAGTGAGATTCCTACTCAGAGAAGAACACTTGATCCTTATTGAGATGAAGTGCTGGACAACCAAAGCCCTAAAGAAGCTGAGGGAGCTTGGCTTATGGATTCCTAGGGGAAGGAGCCTTCTGGACAGCAGGAATGACAGTCGCACAGGCCCTGGGTAGGTCCTTGTGTGGGGTGCAGTTGAAATGGTTCCTAATTGGTTTTTTATTATGCAAATAACATGGGATGGTTGTAAAAAATCAGGAAATAGAGAAAGTAGGGGGAATTATCCATAACTCTTTTACCCAGAGATAACAACTGTTAACATCTTGTTCTGTATCCTTACCAACTCTATAAAGCTCCTTAAGATGTCACTCATCATCTATATGAGTTTGCTAGTGCTGTCATAACAAAATACCATAGACTGGGTGGGGCTTAAACAACAAATTTCTCACAGCTCTAGAGACCAGAAGCCCAAGATCAAGGTGTCAGCAGGTTTTGTCACATTCTGAGGTACTGGGAGTTAGGACTTAAGTATATAAATTTGAGAGGAACACAGTTCAGCCCATAACACGATCTGTGAACAAGTACCTCAGTCATCAGCCTTCCTATCAATATGATTCTGTGTTCTTTTGATGTTCATTTTTATTAGTGCAGGCTTATAAATTAACCAGTAGTAATGCAGTGACTTCCCCCCCCCAGCCTAATTAGGATTATTAAAGATTTAGATTGAACCCTTTTTGAACAATAGTTGTGTTGTCTGGCTTTTTGCCTGTAATGTCACCACTATTTTTCAGTTTTATGTTTGCTACAGGAGACTTAATCCAGTATAGCTGAATAATCCAGTTGGCTGCTGTGCAGATGAAAATGCCAGTGTTTTCCAAACAAGCAGTTCAAGTATGCTTGCAGGTTTTGCTGTTTCCTTTCAAATACCATATGTAGTACTATTTAATATTTTTCTTGTAATCAACTGACTCTTTTGCTTACGTTTATTTTAAAGGAAACTTTTACCACTATTATAAATGGGAAGTTAGTATATTACTTACCCTAAGTAAGTTATTCTTAAACATAAATACATGACTGTAAAACGAAGTGTTCAATCACATACCACCGAAAGCCCTCTAACATACCACTACCAACTCTGTCCTTCAGTTGCTTGGACGAAAAACCTGGGAGCTGTAGTTGACTCTTGTCTCTCACACCTCACAGGCAACCTGATAGCAAATCTCCACAGCTCAGACCTCTAAAATGCCTAGAATTACACCGCTCCTCACTACTTTCCTGCTATCACCCTGGTCCAAACTGGTATTATCTTTTGCTAGGATTATTGCAGTAGCCTCCTAGCTGCTTCTGCCCTTGCTCCCTTCACTCTCGTCCTCACACAACAGTCTGAGGGATCCTATTAAAAACAAGACAGATCATGTCACTCAGTAACAGCTGGCATCCTTAATCTCCTCTTGCTCTCTCATCTTCCTCACTTGGTTTGAGCTAAATTGGCCTCCTTGCTGTCCTTTGACACTCTAAGCAGCCTCTATTTTATGGCCTTTGCACTTGTTTGCTCTGTCTCAAAGACTTTCCCCTCAGCTATCCATAAATCATGCCCTCTCACCTTCTTCAGGTCTTTAGTTATGACACCTGATTGCAATAACACTTTTCCTTTATCCCTCCATTTAAAAGTATAGCCCCTCCCGTATTACTCCCTCCTCCGGAACACCAGGATCTGTCATACTGTATAATTTACATATTGATTTTTGTCCATTATATGTCTCCTACTAGAATGTAAGCTGCAGGCATTTTTGTTTTATTCACTGCTTGTTGTTCAGTGCTTAGAAAAGTCCCCAATGTGTACTAAGTGCTCAAATATTTGTTCCAATTGAATTAATGGCATGTGTCCTACACTTTGGGAAATACATATACTGGCAACACCTCCCACAATCTGGGGTCCCTCCAGTGAGCCTCTCTTCACAGTCACATGGTTAGTCCTATTTGTCTCTGAGAGTCTGGCCAATTGAGAGCTCAGCATTCAAGGCAGAGAGCTTGAAACTTGACTGGATCCTGAGTGGATCCTGAGTTTTTTCCAGAGAAAATAGTGCATATGCCAGGGAAAATGGGGGAGGAAGGAGAGACAGGCAGGATTGGTTGGGAGTGCAACCCTAGGAGAGATGATTTGTTCCCCAAGCACAGAAGGAAAGTCCATCTCTCTCTCCTCCCATAGCCCCATCCCTTGTCTGGCCCCAGTACCTAGGTTCTGTTCTGGAAGACACCTACAAATGGCTCAAGCCTCAGCCTGAACCCGGTACTGTGGCTTGAACCTGTAGGGTGTGTTCATGCATTGCTTTCAAGAGCTACTTGCCAGGCTTTGGGATTTTTGGAAAAAAATTAGAGAACCAGCTATTCCCTTTTAGCTTTTTTGTAAGTTAAAAGAGAAACTATCACTTAAATAATTGAAAAACAATAGAATATTTTATCCTTGGTGCCTTCAGTTGATTCGTAGTTGATGAAGAGGATATCATTTTTATTTGCCATATCCATGGTGACTATTCCTCCTAAAGGTTGTTTGAGAGTCATACCAACAAAGAAGCATAGTCTTAGCCTCTTGTCTTCCAGGGTACTTTTGTTAGCACCTGATATTGATGGTTTTCATCTCACACTAGTTGACCCCAATTCATAGACATTTAGACATGTAAGCCCCTTAGGAGGTTTGTCCAAGGGGTAGGGGTGGGGTATCTTTCTAAGTTTGGTTTTCTAGCCCTAGTCACTTCACCTGTCAGAGAACCATGTGCCCCTTCCCTCTAGTTGTGCTGGTTGATACTGATAGCTTTATAAGTAGCAGGTTTGAGGTGTGGTAACTTTCCGTGATTTTTTGCATGTTAGCATCTTGATTCCCAGGGAGAGATAATGAGCAGCTAGCTCTAGGCTTACAAGTTCCCCTGGAGTTGCTGGTATCTTGAATTTCTTTCCATTTATTTTAGGAGTAAAAGTCCCTCGCAATTTCCGACTGTTGGAAGAACTCGAAGAAGGCCAGAAAGGAGTAGGAGATGGCACAGTTAGCTGGGGTCTAGAAGATGACGAAGACATGACACTTACAAGATGGACAGGGATGATAATTGGGCCTCCAAGAGTAAGCGTCGAGCTACGGCTATAAATGTCAATGTCTTAAATTCACTGTGCCTCCTTTTAAAAAATATTAGCCTTATCACGGAAAAAAAGCTCACCAATGGTATATTTTCTGAAATGTGGCTATTCTTTTTTGACCAGTTTCAGTTTATATATTTGAACCTCCTCTGATGCTGTTTAACCCCTCTAAATGGTAAGCAAAAACCTGTTTAGACTCATAGTGTGAATTTATATGACAATGTAGACAGTGAGGTGTGAAGTCATTGCACCATCAGATGTCATTCAGAACAATCTCTGGGCTAACCAAATAACTAGGCCCTAGGTATAGCCAGCATTCCTGAAGCCAGTCTCCAAATGAACTCTGGAAAGCCTTCCCAGTTGTGGTTTTTCTTCACTGTCTCCCAGGTCTGCCGTGCACCTGTATCCTAGTTCCTTGGGCCATTCAGCAAAGGTCCCTTGCCAGCCTGTCAGCTCCTGGTCTATTCCAGGCACTACTAGACCCAGAGGCCTTTGCAAAAAAGACGAAGACAATGAGGATGGGGAAAAGGGGCCTCTTTCAGACCTTCCTGATTGTGAGAGTTCCCAGTCTTCATAATGCCAGCCAACTGTTTTTTGAGGACACATAGTAAACCCTCAAGAAATGTCTCTTAACTCTCACAAGACCCTATTGTTAGGTGCAATTGCATTCCATTTTACAGATGAGGAGACAAACTCAGAGGAGTCAAGTCTCTTGCCCAAAGTCACATAGCTGGTAACCCCCAAACCAGATCTGACTCCAGAGCCTGTGCTCTTAACCACTGTGCTGTGGTGTCTCCCTTTTGTTTACATTTTGAGTTTTCATCTGTTACCATTATAGAAGATACCAATCAAGTAGTAACTTGATGTAGGAGTCAAGAAATCGATTTCCATACTGTGACACACACTTCAGACAAGTAGTAAGGGCTTCTGCCTGAATGTAGCAAGACCTGTCCTGTGTCTGCTTGTGTTTAAGGATGATGACGACATTCATTCATTCTTTTGATTGTGTGCAGGACTCTGCACTAGCACTGTGGGAGCAGAAAGACATGTAGGGCATGGCCCCGGCTGGAACAGGGACAAGTGACATGTTCGTTAAGTGTTAGGACACTAATACTCACTTCAGATGGTCATCAACACTCATGGTGAATGATTGGCTTTGCCATTTAATGTTGCTTCTTAAGTCATTTTGTGACCCTATAGTTTTGTGGAGTTTTAAAAATATATACATTCGATCTGTTTTTACTCATTTCTTTATTCTTTTTTTCCTATGAAAACCAGAATTTTCTGTCTGCTAAATACTGGGGAAAACCCAATCTAGAAATCCTGTTTCTCCATGGAGATAATTTTCTTTGCTGTCTCTGAAGGTCCATCATATACTGACGTCTTCTTCACTGCATGTCTTCTCTTCCTAAGAATGATTTCGGTTTCTTGAGGATGAGAACTGTGCCTCCTTCCTTACTTCCCAGAATACCTAGAAATGACTCAGAATGGGGTACTAAATAGATTTGTTTTTTTTTTTTTTTTTTTTTAAAGTTTTTTTTTTCTTTTATTGTAATTATTATTATTATTCTAAATAGATTTGTTAATCAACTTACTGATTTACAGGTTCTAAAATACTGAGAATTGAACCAATGTACAACATTGCGATACACTAAATACCACTGAATTGTACACTTTCAAAAAAACAATAACAATGAATCAGTAAGTTCTGCTGAAAATATTCTATCTGCCTAAAACAGCTTGGGCTACCCTGAATTTCAGTTTATCTCTTTCCAAAAGAGGCTTTGGAAGTTGTAATGCGTAGCTACGGTATGCCGGGAGTCCTCCATGTATTTGTTTTTAGTAACAGCTTTATTGGGATAGAATTCACCCTTTTAAATGTACAGTTCAGTGGTCTCATATTCAGAGCTGTGCATCCGTCACTAATTTCAGAACGTTTTCATCACCTCAAAAAGGAACCCCATACCCATCGGTAGGCACCCCCCATTCTCCCACATCCCCCATTTCCCATCTTTGACAATCATCAGTCTACTTTCTAGCTCAGTGAATTTGCCTTTTCTGAACATCTATTATAAATGGAATTCTACAGTATGTGGCCTTTTGTGACTGGCTTCCTTTACTCGGCATAATTTTTTCAAGATTCAAACATATTGTAACATCTATCAATACTTTTATTCTTCTTATGGCTGAATAATATTCCATTGTACAGATATGCCATATTTTGTTTTTCCATTTGTTGATGAACATTTGAGTTGTTTCTACCTTTTGGCTATTATAAATAATGCTGCTAGGAACATTTATATACAGGTTTGTATGTGGACATATATTTTCTTTTTATTTTTTTAATCTACACCTGCTGGAATAGATGGACATAGTTTTTGTTTTTGGCTACCTAATTTTTCCTCCTTTGAAGATGGACATATATATAATTATATATTCTATAATGCATTATATAATATATAATGCATATGTTATATGTTATATATATTACATATACTGTATATATAACAAATATATATGATATGTAATATGTATAATATATTACATATAATTATATATAAGATATATAATTATATATATTTTTATTTAAAGAAAAGCAAATCCTCTAAGCCTATATATATTATATATAACATACATAATATATAACATATATATAACATACATAATATGTAACATATATATATATATATATATTTTTTTTTTTTTTGAGTTGGAGTCTCGCTCTGTCTCCCAGGCTGGAGTGCAGTGGCGCAATCTCAGCTCACTGCAACCTCTGCCTCCCGGGTTCAAGCAATTCTCTGCCTCAGCCTCCCGAGTAGCTGGGATTACAGGTGCCCGCCACCACGCCCAGCTAATTTTGTATTTTTAGTAGAGACGGGGTTTCACCATCTTAGCCAAGCTGATCTTGAACTCCTGACCTCATGATCCACCCACCTCGGCCTCCCAAAGTGCTGGAATTATAGGTGTGAGCCATTGCGCCCAGCCGGAGATACATTTTTGAATTCCCCTGGGTGTATACCTAGGAGTGGAATTGCTGGATCATATGGTAACTGTGTTTAACATTTGGAGGAAATGCCAAACTGTTTCCCAAAGTGGCTGCACCATTTTACATTCCTACTAGCAATGCCTGAGAGTTCCCATTTCTCCACATTCTCACCAACACTTGTTATTGTCTTTTCACCCCTGTAGTTTTTATTATCCTGGTTCCCCAAGGTTAGAAACTAAGTCATAAAAGGAACTATCTGCATGTAGATGCTTCCTGTGACCAGTCTTTTATGATTAGCACATGAGCTATTTGCTGTGTAACTCGAATATCCACATAATTATTAAAGCGTCTAAATAGAGCACTTGAGTAACTCATCTCCCTATTAGGTTTTTGTTATTGTTTTACTCAAAAGAACATTTTCCATCAAAATTTCAGAGGTTTGTACTATATGATCCAGGAATTCTTCTAGGAATTTACTTTCCAATTTCTCTTGAATGTATTGCCCAAAGGCAGTGTACAAAATTATTTCATGCAGCATTGTCAGTAGTAGCAAAATATTGGAAACAACATCATTGTCTTTGAGTATACCATATTATGTCCTGTTTAGCTGTTGAACAATGAGACAGATTGGTGTGTGCTGAAATGGAATGATCTCCATGATGTTGTGAAAAAGCAAATTATAAAACAGGAGACAGAGTATGCTGCCAGTTGGAGTGGGGGGCCTTGGGGGCAGAGGAAGAGCTCATGCATACACTGCTTCTGTGTGCTTAGAATACCCCTGGAGGAATGGGAAAGAAGCTGCTGACAGTGGTTGTCTTCTTCAGAAGGGAGCTGGCTGGCTAGGGCTGGAGTGGAAAGGAAACTTACTTTTTACCATATACCCTTCTGTACTCTTTGAATGTTTTAGTCATATGTGTGTGCTGTTTGAATAGTGCCCCCACCTTTTTTGTTTTTATTTAAAGAAAAGCAAATCCTCCAAACCTAAAAACAAAGCTTCTGAGCCAACTACTCCTTGCACAATTCTGGCAAATGTCTAGCTGTCCACAGCATTAGACATGGAATATTTCTACTTCGACCACAGAAGTACTAACAATAGTCAAGTTATATAGAGCAGAGTTTCTCAGCCTGGGCATATAGGGCTGGTTCTTTTCTTTGTCATGGGGGTGCTAGGTATGTGCATTGTAGGCTGTTTAGCAGCATCCCTGGCCTCTACTCACTAGATGCCAGCAGTACCCCCTGTCTCCATTGCAACAACCATAAATGTGTCTAGGCAATGCTCGATCCTCCCTTCCCCTTCCCAGCAGAGGGGCAAAAATTGCCCTCATTGAGAAGCACTGTTGTGCCTCTGGGGTTCTCCAAAGTAGCGTTTTTTCTGTTTTTTTTTTGAGATGGAGTCTTGCTCTGTTGCCCAGGCTGGAGTGCAGTGGCATGATTTCAGCTCACTGCAGTCTCTGTCTCCCGGGTTCAAGCGATTCTCCTGCATCAGCCTCCCTAGTAACTGGGATTATAGGCACACACCACCACACTCGGCTAATTTTTATATTTTTAGTAGAGACAGGTTTTTGCCATGTTGGCCAGGCTGGTCTCAGACTCCTGACCTCAGGTGATCTGCCCGCCTTGGCCTCTCAAAGTGCTGGGATTACAGGCGTGAGCCACCACACCCGGCCAAGTGTTTTATGGGTGGATTAGAGCCTGGATGTGTGTTTATACCCTGAAGTACTTGGTCCCCATGCTTCAGAGGAACTGAACATAATTACAGGGGTGTAGGAAATAAAAGGAAAGTGATCCTTTCTCTGATTCATTATGCTCACCATCGAATGAAACTTAAGTTGGTGTATGGTGTGTTTCTACCCACTTTTGCTGTGGGTATGCAAATGTAAATATATATCTTTTTTAAGAAAAATGGGATCTTCCTATGCATAATGTTTTACAACTTAATTTTTTTTCACCTAATAGATGGTGGACATCTTTCTATATCAGTGCATATTGACTGATCTCTTTTTTAAAAGCTTTGAGGCCGGGCGTGGTAGCTCACACCTGTAATTCCAGCACTTTGGGAGGCTGAGGCGGGCAGATCACCTGAGGTCAGGAGTTCAAGACCAGCCTGGCCAATATGGTGAAACCCTGTCTCTACTAAAAAAGTACAAAAATTAGCTGGGCGCGGTGGCAGATGCCTGACTCAGGAGGCTGAGGCAGGAGAATCACTTGAACCCGGGAGGTAGAGGTTGCAGTAAACCAAGATCTCGCCACTGCTTGCGACAAGAGCGAGACTCCATCTCAAAAAAAAAAAGCCTTAAGTTATATGACTGATTAATGAATATGAATATATTCTTGTAAAAATTTTTAATGACAAAAGCCCAGGTGTGGTGATTCACGCCTGTAATCCCAGCGCTTTGGGAGGCCGAAGCAGGTGAATCACTTGAGTTCAGGAGTCGAGACCAGCCTGGCCAACATGTTGAAACCCCATCTCTACTAAAAATACAAAAATTAGCCAGGCGTAGTGATGCGCGCCTGTAGTCCCAGCTACTCAGGAGGCTGAGGAGGGAAAATCGCTTGAACCCAGGAGGCAGAGGTTTCAGTGGGCCAAGATCATACCACTGGACTCCAACCTGGGTGACAGAGTGAGACTCTTGTCTCAAAAACAAATTTTTTTTTCAACAATACAGAGTATATAGAATAAGAAGTTAACTTAGTCCCACTTTAGCTCTGTGTCAGTCAGGAAAAGAGAAATCATACCAGGTAATTTTTTTCCCAGCTTTATTGAGGTGTAATTGATAAATAAAAACTGTATATATCCAAGGTATACAATGTGATGATTTGATGTACATATACATTGTGTAATGATTACCACAACCAAATTAATCAGCGCATCCATCACCACACGTAGCTACCTTGTGTGTCTGTGGAAAGGACACCTAAGATCTACTCTTTTACCAAATTTCAAGTAAACAATCCAGTATTATTAACTATAGTCACCATGCTTTACATTAGATTCCCAGAACTTACTCATAACTGAAAGTTTGTGCCCTTTGACCAGTATCTCCCCTTACACCCTGGTCCCTGTCAACCATTGTTCTGTTCTCTGCCTCTGTGAGTTCTACTTTTAGATTCCACGTATAAGTGAGATCATACACTTTTTGTCTTTCTGTGTCTGGCTGATTTCACTTAGCATAATGTCCTTCAGGCTCATCCATGTTGTCATGACTAGCAAGATTTCTTTTTTTTTTGAGACAGAGTCTCACACTGTCACCCAGGCTGGAGTGCAGTGGCGCCATCTCGGCTCACTGCAAGCCCCGCCTCCCAGGTTCAAGCAGTTCTCCGATGGGCAGGATTTCTTATTTATGGCTGAATAATATTTCATTGTGTGATATATGCCATATTTTCTCTAGGACATTTAAGTTGTTTCCATATATTGGCTATTGTGAATAACTGTGCAATGAGCGTGGAAGTGCAGATGATCTCTTTGAGATACTGATTTAATTTCCTTTGGATCTATATCCAATACTAGGCAACAGAGATAATTTAATATAGGAAGTTGATCAAATAGATGTTGGACTAAAAAATCAAAGAAGGCACACTATGAGAACACAGAGATACTGCTGCAGAAACAGTAACCACCCTCTGGGTTTGGGAGGCCAGGAGAGGAAGCTTGGGCTGTCAGAACCTGGCACTTGGGGAAAAGGTGCCCCCTCTGCTGCTGCTGGCACCTGCGGGGCAGGGGCAAGGCTGGTTGGGGGAGTGCAAAAGACACTGAAGCCCAGAACCAGCTCTTGCTGCTGAGGTGAGGGGCTCATACTGGGGTGATACCTAAAGGAACAGCAAGCAAATGTGAAGGGGCAAATGCCTCCTCCTTTTTATTTTCTATTAGGATCATGTGGTTAATTTGACCATTCAGTCCTTAAGTCTGAGTGCCACCCAAATATTCTACAACCTAACTAGAGAAATGAAAACTTACTATTGCCTAGAGATGGGCCCCGTGCTCACTCAGAAGGATACCATGAGTGGTGGGAAGAGGGAGAGTCTCTGTACAAAGGATAATTGTGTCTTGTCGCTGTGCAGAGAGGTGCCCGCTGCTGCTGGCTAGGAAACTCCAAGCCCACTTCTCTCCACTCTGCTTTGGATGCTGGGGCTGGGACTCTGCACACTACACTTTTCCTTTGTCAGCTGGCTTCCTCTGAAGGTTCCACCAGTCAGGGACACAAGAGAGAGCCTGAAAGGCATGGGGAAGGGAAAAGGGATTTGCTGTATCCTGTTTGCCTGTTTGTTCTGTCCATACCACCCTGGTAACAGCCCTTCATCCTGGCATCAGCAGTGGGTTTCAGCCTCCAGCTTTTTGGGGACATTCACAAAACCAGCCTCATCACATCCCACCAAGCCCCCTCCTTGGAGGTTCTAGCAGCAGCCAGGCAGCACCCCTTCCTCAGAGTTCTGAGTTCAACTCTGCAGACCTCTTCCTTAGCCTCCAACCCTGGTAAACTCAACCCTGGTAAACTCCAGCTTATTCCCCCCTCCCTTAAGAGTTTCCATCCTGCTTCATTTCGTTATTACATCTGTGTTAGCTTAGATTCCCTTTGAACATTTTCAGTCCACTGACGCCTGTTTAACCAATGTCTTATATTAAATTCTGTTATAAAACCTAGTGTGGAGTCTTTTTTCCTGACTTATCCCTAACTGCCATATCACCACTCTTCTCCCCAACAGTTACTGTGATCTGCATTCTAACAGCATGTACCCACATTGTACATTAAACGTAATTTGTATATAACTACATAAGATTCGAACTGAATAGCAGGTGACTGGTTGACCTAATGTTTCCTTTTTGTATGTTTAGATTTTGTAATTTTCCTTGCATATTTTTGTAATTAATACCTTTTTCCTTTTCTCATATCTCATACTTTTTTTTTTTTTTTTTTTGAGATAGGGTCTCATTCTGTCACCCAGGCTGAAGTGCAGTGACACAATCACAGCTCACTGCAGCCTTGACCTCCTGGGCTCAAGTAATCCTCCTGCCTCAGCCTCCCAAGTAGCCAAGACCACAGGCGCACCACCACGCCTGGCTAATTTTTTTTTACTTTTTGTAGAGACAGGGTCTCGCTTTGTTGCCCAGGCTGGTCTTGAACTCCTGGGCTCACACAGTCCTCCTGTCTTGGCCTCCCAAAGTGCTGAAATTACAGGCGTAGGCCACCGTGCCTAGCCTAGCTCATACATTTTTAAAACAAATTTTATTTTCTAATACTTACAGGCTTATAGAAAAGTTGCAAAGGTAGTACTTCCTGTACTACCTTTTCTCTGTTGCTAGCATCTTATGTTAGTATGGTACATTTGTCACAACCAATAAACCAATGTTGATACATTATTATTAGCTAAAGTCCATACTTTATTTAGGTGTTCTTTGTTTTTACTTATATCTGTTTTTTGTTCCAGAATCCCATCCAAGATACCACATTACACTTAGTCGTCATATCTCTGGCTCCTCGTGGCAATGACATTTCTCAGGTTTTTCTTGTTTTTGATGCCCTTGGCTGTTTTGAGGAGTACTGGTCAGGTATTTTGTAGACTGTCTCTCTATTGGAATTTGTCTTTTTTTGTTTTAATGATTAGACTGGGGTTATCTCATATATATGCATTTGGCCCAGGAAAAATTAATAATCTCCAGGCTCTGGGCCTGTAGTGCCTAATGGACGAAGTAGCCTGTGTGCACACAAATATACCCAGAATTGGAAGAAAGTGTATGTCCGCTTTTATAGGCTATACATATCCTACAGTGTATCGTCCATACCCGGTGCCATGTTTTGCCAGTCATTCGTGTGTGTGTGTGCCCAAGGAGTGTCCCTCGGCCTTTGAGAAGGCTACGAAGTCTCCGGGTTATATGAATATGCCATGTTCATATAGTCCCTTGCAAGTAGACATGTAGATTGTAGTTATTTTTGCTATTGCAGACAGTCCTTCACATTTTGTGCACAAGTATGCGTCTCTCTGAAGGAAATTGCTAGGAAGGGGCCTGCTGGTCTGAACATGCCCATTTCACCTGTTGATGAGCACTGCCAAACGGCTCCACAAAGCATGAGGCATATCAACCAAGTGGAAAGTGTTTGTTTCATGATCAAATAATGAATCTTAAGAGCAGTATTTCTCACAGACAGAATGTTCCAGCAATTCTCCTTCAGGCACATTTCCTTTGCTGAAACCTTTTTAGCAGGTCCCTGGAGCACTCATGAACAAAATAAAAGAAAAAAAAACCAGAAACCCTGTAACCCTGTTTTCTATTAAAGTCTAGCTTGGGGCTTTTTTTTTTTTTTTTTTTTTGGGACAAAGTGTTGTTCTGTCACCCAGGCTGGAGTGCAGTGGTGCAGTCTCGGCTCACTGCAACTTCCACCTCCCAGGTTTAAGCAGTTCACCTGTCTCAGCCCCCCGGTTAGCTGGGACTACAGGCACCTGCCAATATGCCTGGCTAATTTTTGTATTTTTAGTAGAGACAGGGTTTCATCATGTTGGCCAGATGGGTCTCGAACTCCTGACCTCAGGTTATCCACCCGCCTCGGCACCCCCAAATGCCAAGATTACAGGCGTCAGCCACCGCACCCAGCCTTAGCTTGGGGTTTTTTGTCTTTTTTTTTTTGAGATGGAGTCTCTCACTGTCGCCCAGGCTGGAGTGCAGTGGCGCAATCTCAGCTCACTGCAAGCTCCACCTCCCGGGTTCTTGCCATTCTCCTGCCTCAGCCTCCCAAGTAGCTGGGACTATAGGCGCCCACCACCACACCTGGCTAATGTTTTGTATTTTTAGTAAAGACAGGGTTTCACCATGTTAGCCAGGATGGTCTCGATCTACTGACCTCGTGATCCGCCTGTCTCGGCCTCCCAAAGTGCTGGGATTACAGGCGTGAGCCACCTCACCCGGCCTTAGGTTGGGGCTTTTAAATGACCCTTCAGGTGTGTGTCTGTGATGACTTGAGGCTTTTTTTTACTGTGTTCCAGTGAAATTACCAGATGAATATCAGTGGTGAGAAATTTGATTCCTTAAAATGTAAGGAATTTCATCCTGGAATTGTGTGACAAAACCAGGGAGTATGATTTTTGCTCCATTCAGGATCTATTCAGTCGACACTGAGTGTGTAGCTGTTGATGGAGACCGTGATAGGTTCTGAGGATGGATCTCTTATATTTTCCATAAATCTGTATGTGAGTCATGCCTTTGTTTGCTTCCTACTTGTTCTGTTTACTGGGTTGTTTTTTTTTCCTTTGAGGAAACACCTTAATTGCAATGAGGTGTTTATTTTATAATATAAAAGTGTGAAGAGAAACATTCATTCAACAAACATTTGAATACCAATTCAGTTGAGGGCCCCTGTCAAGGCCCCCACCCTCCTTTTTCTGTGTTTAGTGAGGGTGTCTGATACATAACTGAGCCTCAGTTGGGAGGGGCTGAGGGGTTCGGGAGGACTCCAAGGGGAAGCAGCTGGGGTGAGAGCCCCAGGATGGAGAGAACTTGGCAAGGTTGAAGAGGAATGGTGGGCAGAGGAGGGAGAAGTGTAAAAGAAGAGGCAGTTAGGGCTGCCCGGGTCAGTCTGGGAACTTTGGCTTCCTCTTCAGGTCACTAGGAGCCATCAGAGGGTTAAGCCAGCAGAGACAGCTTCCTGTTTTTAAGACGTCGGTCTGGCTGCTGCTGTGCCGGGAGCAAGAGAGAAAGAGACTTGGGGGAATTCAGAAGAGGTGACGGTGGTGGAGGAAAGTGGATGGATACGGGGTCACTTTCAGAGGTAGAACAGTGGGACCTTCTGACCGCTGGCAGGTAGAGGGTAAGGGAGAGGGGAATTGGGTTACCTGCTAGTTTTTGCTTTAGCTAACTGGGTAGATGCTGATGTCACTCACTGAGGAAGAAGAGGGCAGGTTGAGGGTAGGTAAAAATTCACAGTTTTGGTTTGGTTATAGTTTGGGATCCCTGTGGACAAGAAAAGTTTCCATGGGTATATTATGAATGCCTTCTGAATCAAGGGTTTAAATCACATCCTCTGATTTATTCTCCCCAAAGACCACTAGATGCCGCTGTTTACACGGGAGCAATTATGCAGTACAAGACTCCTTTACTGAGGAGAGGGCACTGATGCCGGAGAGGGCACTGATGCTGGAGAAGGCACTGATGCCTGAGAGGGGAGCCCCTGCCTTTGAGGGGGTTACTCTTAACTGGGAGACATCACCCTTCAGTGTGGTCTTCAGACACATGTGATAGCAGTGTGACTTCATATGGGACGGAAAGCTAGGAACTAGGTAGTGTTTGAGCTGAGTCTTCAGGGTTGCAAGGCATTTCAGGTGGGGGCAGGACGCTCCAAGCAGAAGGAACAGCCGGGCAACAGAGCATGTCTCGCTGCTCATGGGGTAGACGGTACGGTGAAGAGGTTATTGGCATAGGGGGTTGGACTTTGCAGTGTTTCTCAACAAAAGTGCAGTTAGCCTTTTAAGAAGGACTGTTTTTGGCTGGGTGCGGTGGCTCACGCCTGTAATCCCAGCACTTTGGGAGGCTGAGGAGGGCAGATAAGCTGAGGTCAGGAGTTTGAGACCAGCCTGACCAACATGGAGAAACCCCGTCTCTACTAAAAATACAAAATTATCCGGCCATGGTGGCACTTGCCTGTAATCCCAGCTACTCAGGAGACAGGAGAATCACTTGAACCCAGGAGGCGGAGGTTGCGGTGAGCCGAGATCGCACCATTGCACTCTAGCCTGGGCAACAAGAGCAAAACTCCGTCTCAAAAAAAAAAAAAAAAAAAGATGGTTTTTCCCTGTGCCACCTCACCCATTGAATGCCAGTAAATCTCTCAGGTCAGACCAAAAAAAAAAAAAAAAAAAAAAAAAGACTGCAGGGAGGGATGGAACACCCCAGTTGAAATCCCTTACCCAGTACCTAACCCCAGAGTGATGGAGAAGGGGGAAGCAGCTCTGAGTCTGCACCCCTCCCTCATCTTGTCTTAATTTTGAGGTTCTCTAAAGCAGTGGCCTGTTCTGTGCTTTAATACCACATAGTGGTATTTAACTGATGGGCTGATGATCCTGGTGAGTGGACATTTAACTTGGCTTCCTAGAGTAGAGAATGCCTCTTACCATTCCCCAGAGAAGGACTGCAAAGTAGAGAAATTAACATAAAAACAGGTCCCTCTGATTAGACTTAATACTAACTTAAAACTTCACTGGTACTAGCTTAAATGCTCCATCTTCTTTGTATTCCCCCAAGGCCCGGAAGTCATATAAACTAGTGTAGGAACTAGTATAGAACTGCTGACCTACCACAGAACAAGTAGACTCCATGCTGGAAGCAGATATACCAGTTCTACAGTCAGGGATAAATGGGGTTTCACAAGCTCTACCTTTTTGAATGCTTCGTTTGTAATTGCGTGACATCTCTGTACCCTTTTTTTCCAGACAATTTATGAAAACCGAATATACAGCCTTAAAATAGAATGTGGACCTAAATACCCAGAAGCACCCCCCTTTGTAAGATTTGTAACAAAAATTAATATGAATGGAGTAAATAGTTCTAATGGAGTGGTAAGTTGTTTTTTCTGCCCCACTTGTTCCTTGGAGTTGACAATTGCTTTGTACTTAACATCAGGAGCTTTTAGACTGGGCCCAATTCCTATGTTCTTTGGTTATTTGTTGATAAACTGTATCACTGTGCATAGGAGCACAGACTTGGGATGGGGCCTGTTTCCCAATTATATCTGGCAATCATTCATACAGCACTTACCCTGGGCTAGTTCTATGCTGGTCACTTTGAGATATGAGCTCTTTCCTCATGCCACCCCGATGAGGTAGAGATGAGGAAACTGAGGCACAGACGTGGAAGATCTTCCCCAGGGCTACACCTTTACCCCCTGGGCCTTATTTGTGAACCACTGGCATGTAATTTTTTTTTCCTTTAATGGCCTTGCTTTTTTATTTTTACTACCATAAATGAAAAACCTGTCTCAGTTGTCATAACTGGGCGATAATGGCAACAGTAAATATTACAAAAACAGAGCAATGTTAATAAATCTTGACTCCATATGTCATTTGCCAAAAGCCTTGAGCCTTTGAGGCCTGCTCTCCTATTCAAAGAGGAGATCAGCAAGTGTTGAAGGGATGCTACACATGTTAACGTCACGCCAAGCCTTCGTCTTTGAGATACTCAGAAGACTGGAAAATTGAAAAGAGATGAGCTTCATTACAGTGTGTTTAGTGTTTAATCCTGAATCTGAGTTCCACCTAAAGTCCTGAGCCCAGAGCTCAACTTATGCTTTGGGGAATTTATTCTGGGAAATGCTGTCCTAACCTGAGAGGTGCTGGCTCTGTGGCAGGCCCTTGTCACTAGAGCAGGGGTCCTGGCCACCCTTTGCTTTGGCTGTCTGTACTGCCCTACATGCACATCTGTCCCCCTGACCTGGGCGCAGTGAAGAGGACAGGCCCTGAGCCCGGCAGCAGCCAGCCCAGCAACGGCCATTATTGGAGAGCCAAGTAGGGCTGGGTTGAGTCTCACCCAAGTGTCAGTACCACCATTTCCTTATCCCAGATAGTAATCGTTCAGGGCACAAAAGGGAAAGGCAGGCTGACTGGAGGGAGGGACTCTAGCAGGTAGGTATTCCGCATGTAAGGTATTAGGATTAGCAGCAGGTTCAGCTTGAAAAGTAAATCTTACTCCAGTTTGCACCTTAGCTTAACCCCAGCATATAGCTGTTTTGTTTGAGAGTCTGAGAGTAATTTGCTTTTGTTTGCCTTGTTGTAGGTGGACCCAAGAGCCATATCAGTGCTAGCAAAATGGCAGAATTCATATAGCATCAAAGTTGTCCTGCAAGAGCTTCGGCGCCTAATGATGTCTAAAGAAAATATGAAACTCCCTCAGCCGCCCGAAGGACAGTGTTACAGCAATTAATCAAAAAGAAAAACCACAGGCCCTTCCCCTTCCCCCCCATTCGATTTAATCAGTCTTCATTTTCCACAGTAGTAAATTTTCTAGATACGTCTTGTAGACCTCAAAGTACTGGAAAGGAAGCTCCCATTCAAAGGAAATTTATCTTAAGATACTGTAAATGATACTAATTTTTTGTCCATTTGAAATATATAAGTTGTGCTATAACAAATCATCCTGTAAAGTGTAACCACTGTCCACATAGTTGAACTTCTGGGATCAAGAAAGTCTATTTAAATTGATTCCCATCATAACTGGTGGGGCACATCTAACTCAACTGTGAAAAGACACATCACACAATCACCTTGCTGCTGATTACACGGCCTGGGGTCTCTGCCTTCTCCCCTTACCCTCCCGCCTCCCTCCGTCCCTGCAACAACAGCCCTCTAGCCTGGGGGGCTTGTTAGAGTAGATGTGAAGGTTTCAGGTCGCAGCCTGTGGGACTACTGCTAGGTGTGTGGGGTGTTTCGCCTGTACCCCTGGTTTCTTTAAGTCTTAAGTGATGCCTCTTCCAAGCCATCATCCTGTCCCCATGCTCCTCCACTCCCGCCCTTGGCCGAAGCATAGATTGTAACCCCTCCGCTCCCCTCAGAGATTGGCCTTTGGTGAGGAATTCAGGGCTTTCCCCATATCTTCTCTCCCCCACCTTTATCGAGGGGTGCTGCTTTTTCTCCCTCCTCCTCAAGTTCCTTTTTGCACCGTTACCACCCAACACCTTCCATGACACTTCCTTGCTTTGGCCAGAAGCCATCAGGTAAGGTTGGAAAGAGTCTCTGACCTCCCTTGTTTAGTTTTGGAACCGTATTCACTCACTCTCCACCAGCCTGGGAAATGAATATTGGGTCCTCAGCCCTGCCACCCTCTGCTGTCATCAGCTGATGCATTGTTTTTAGCTCAGGTTTTGATAAGGTGAAAAGAATAGTCACCAGGGTTACTCAGACCTGCCAGCTCTCGGAGTCCTTGGTGGTTGAACTTGGAGAAAGACCACATGAAGATACTTGTAAGCACACATGATCCCTCTGAATTGTTTTACTTTCCTGTAATTGCTTTTGCTTTTAAAAATTGAAGAAGTTTTAAACAGGGCTTTCATTTGGTCATCCTTGCAATCCACTGGGGTCTAGTTTGGAATCTGACAACTGGAACAAAAAGAACCTTGCATCCGGTGCATGCCTTGGTTTTGGTGCTGCTGCTGCTTCCCAAGATCCTCAGCAGGGATTAAGAAAGAACCCGGTGTGCACAGCAGATCCCCAAAATTGGTGGGCTTGACCTCCTGGCAGATTGCTGCGTCTTTCCACTTGCTGTTCAGGACCACTAAATGCTGAAATGTGGATGCATACCGAAATAAAAGCAATTCATTGTGTACTAAAGGTTTTTTTTTTTTTAATTTAGTATTTGTGTGAAACCACCTTTTGAAGCAGCAACTATCAAGTCTGAAAAGCAATTGATGTTTCCATTAATCTTTTTCTGGGGGGAAAACCTTAGTTCTAAGGATTTAACATCCTGTAAGTGAAGTTTAACATAACAGTATTCCATAAGCAGCCTTTTTATTGTCAGACCATTGCCTGATTTTAATATAATAAAAAAAGTGTGCGTTAATATTTCACAGGCTGTACTTCTCTTCCTCTTGACATATTAGGGACAGAATTTAATGTTTTAGATGCTTTGGGATTCAAATTGACATCCTAAAGCAGGGGTCGGCAAACTTTCTAAAAGGGCCTAAATTAGTAAATATATAGGCTTTGCAGGCCAAGAGGCAAAATCTAAGGACATTGTGTAAGTACTTATATTCTGAGAGAAAACACATTTCCCAAATTTTTAATTGGTGAAATTCAAAGTGGAATTCAGTTTATTTATAATGTTACTGGCCCACTAATGTGAGGACTGGAGTTCTTTTAGGAGATAACATGTTGTTTAATTGGGATTCATTAGTGTTTCCTATCATCAAGCCTCTTGCAAATGTTCATCTGTAAAAATAATTCTTCATGCTAAAAGCCATACAGAATCAGTCAGTGGGCTAGATTTGGCCCATGGATCATAGTTTGCCAACCCCTGTCCTAAAGATGGTAGGTTTTTGTTTTTTTGTTTTTTATTTTTGAGACAGAGTTTTGCTCTTGTTGCCCAGGCTGGAGTGCAATGGCGCGATCTCAGCTCACTGCAACCTCCACCTCCCAGATTCAAGCGATTCTCCTGCTTTAGCCTCCCAAATAGCTGGGATTACAGGCACCCGCCACCACACCCAGCTAGTTTTTTGTAGTTTTGGTAGAGATGGGGTTTCACCATGGTGCCCAGGCTGGTCTTGAACTCCTGACCTCAGGTGATCCGCCCACCTTGGCTTCCCAAAGTGCTGGAATTCCAGGCGTGAGCCACTGTGCCCAGCCCAAGATGGTAGTTTAAAAAAGGGTTCTTCCTTTGGTTTATGTAGCCTCACAGGTCTTGAGCTATTAAGCCTCCACTAGAAGCCATTTATTGGCTGGACTTAGTAGTCTATTCAGAGAAAAAAAAAAATCATAGGATTGTCACATGTATTTCTGATGTTTAAAAAACAATTTTTTTTATCTGATGATTAACGATTTGTCTACCATCTACTGCATATGCAGTGGGAACGTGTCTGGTTTTTACCCAGAGCTTGAACTTCCTGCTGTAGTCCCAACTACACACAGGTACGACCTTGGTGCCCTGTGGCAGGAGCAGGCTATTCCCTCTGGCTGTTGGGGCCAGCTCAGCTGTGAGAAGAGCTGGCTGTAACGAAAGGGCCAGGTTCTTCCCAACAGGCCACCCTCCAGAAAGCCCTGCCCAGATTTCTTTGGATGGTCTTTGGAGTCCTCTGCAGGGACTGGTGCCCTTCAGTTCTGAAAGTATATACATTGGGCCAGAGAAAGCTGTGGGTTCTTCATCCTCAGTCAGCCCTCCCAAGGGAGGAGAGGAGAGGTTCCAAAATTATTTCAGGCCAGATATGGTGGCCCACACCTGTAATTCTAACACTGGGAGGCCAAGGCGGGAGGATCACTTGAGTCCAGGAGTTTGAGACCAGCCTGAGCAACATAGCGAGACCCCTGTCACTATAAAAAGTTAAAAAATTAGCCAGTGTAGGTGGGCGCAGTGGCTTATGCCTGTAATCACAGCACATTGGGAGGCCGAGACGGGCAGATCACGAGGTCAGGAGATGGAGACCATCTTGGCTAACACCATGAAACCCTGTGTCTACTAACAATATGAAAGATTAGCCGGGCGTGGTGGCGGGTGCTGAAGCAGGAGAATGGTGTGAACCCGGGAGGTGGAGCTTGCAGTGAGCCGAGATTGCACCACTGCACTCTAGCCTGGGTGACAGAGCGAGACTCTCTCAAAAAAAAAAAAAAAAAATTAGCCGAGGTAGTAGTGCACGCCTGTAGTCCCTGCTAATCGGGAGGCTGAGGTGGGAGGATCACTTGAATCTGAGAGGTCGAGGCTGCAGTGAGCCATGATGGTGCCACTGCATCCAGCCTGGGCGACAGAGGAAAACCCTGTCTCTAAAAAATAAAATGGCCGGGCACGGTGGCTCACGCCTGTAATCCCAGCACTTTGGGAGGCTGAGGCGGGCGGATCACGAGGTCAGGAGATCGAGACCATCCTGGCTAACACGGTGAAACCCCATCTCTACTAAAAATACAAAAAATTAGCCAGGCGTGGTGGCAGGCACCTGTAGTCCCAGCTACTTGGGAGGCTGAGGCAAGAGAATGGCGTGAACCCAGGAGGTGGAGCTTGCAGTGAGCCAAGATCGCGTCACTGCACTCCAGCCTGAGCGACAGAGTGAGACTCCGTCTCAAATAAAAAATAAAAAATAAATAAAATGCTGCTGGAAAACCCCAGAACAAATTCGTGGTTAAATCTAAAGGTGGCCTCTTCTGTGGTGAGTGACCCCCAAGAGGAAAACAAATCCTGTCTCAAATCCTAGAGTGTGCACTTTACCTGGCTTCCCTGGGTCACACCTCCGGTCCCCAGCCCCTACCAGGTTTATGTACCAGAGGGGATGCGGGCTGGGTGGACCTGGGCTTAAGGCCTGTGAAACAACACTCAAAACCCTCTGAGACAGCTGTTTGGATCTGTGATCTTGTGGGCACTGTGTCCCATGTTTGTGTAATTTGCTCTTCCTTGGTGGTGGGTTTACAGGTGGTCTAAAGTTTATGGACAGAGTTTAGGCCTAGGGCACACAGGAAGTGCTTGTCTAAGGTTCAGATGTTGCCACGTTTTTGTTTTTGTTTTTTTCCGAGACGGAATCTTTCTCTGTCGCCCGAGTTGGAGTGCAGTGGAGTGGTCTTGACTCACTGCAACCTCCACCTCTTGGGTTCAAGCAATTCTGCCTCAGCTTTCCGGGTAGCTGGGACTACAGATGTGCGCCACCACGCCAAACTAATTTGTATTTTTAGTAGAGACAGGGTTTCACCATGTTGGCCAGGCTGGTCTTGAACTCCTGACCTCAGATGATCTGCCCACCTCAGCCTCCCAAAGTGCCGTGAGCCACCGCGCCCGGCCAGATGTTGCCACTTTTGCCAGGTGGTTTCCCTGGGTCACACCTCTGGTCTCCAGCCCCTGCCAGGTTTGTGTACCAGAGGGGATGCGTCCACTGGTAATTTTCACTGTGTGGAAACTTGTGGTGTGGGGAAACATCTGTCGTTACCTGACAAAGGTCGGGGAGGCAGCAGATGTAGAAAGTACCCCTTCTGGCTGACCAACAGCAAGCCAGCCATGGGGCCCCACTGCCCTGGATCTCTGACCAACTCTGGTCTTGGGGCAAGGGCCAGTTCCTTGGGCTGCATCTTCACTGGAGAAAGTTCTCCGGCCCTCTGGGTGGGAGCGTTGTTGGCTGTACTGCACCTTTAGCTGTGGTGTTGCATAACGATGTGGATGGTGTCACATAAACAGAGCGGCCCCTGCCTCTGTACCCCTTGCCACTCTGCCTGTGGATCCCTGCTTGGCCTTTTTTTTTAGACGGGGTTTCAATCTTGTTGCCCAGGCTGGAGTACAATGGCATGATCTCGGCTCACTGCAACCTCTGCCTCCTGGGTTCAAGATATTCTCCTGCCTCAGCCTCCTGAGTAGCTGAGATTACAGGCATGCACCACCATGGCTGGCTAATTTTATATTTTTATTAGAGACGGGGTTTCTCCATGTTGGTCAGGCTGGTCTCGAACTCTCAACCTCAGGTGATCCGCCCGCCTCGGCCTCCCAAAGTGCTGGGATTGCAGGCGTGAGCCACCGCACCCGGCCCCTGCTTGGCCTCTTGCACCTCCCCTCAGAGGACCTTAGGGAGCTCAGGGACAGCCACATTCCCTCTCTTGGCCTGTCCCTTCTTGACGTCACTCCCTCATCACCGAGCCTCATGACAAAGTTCAAGATACAGCGTTAGGGATTTCCTTACTTGGCAGAGGAGGAAATTCCTTTAAGAAGAGGTAGCTTGGCTGGGCGCAGTGGCTCACGCCTGTAATCCCAGCACTTTGGGAGGCCAAGGCAGGTGGATCACCTGAGGTTGGGAGTTCGAGACCAGCCTGACCAACACGGAGAAATCCTGTCTCTACTAAAAATACAAAATTAGCTGGGTGTGGTGGCGCATGCCTGTAATCGCAGCTACTCAGGAGGCTGAGGCAGGAGAATCACTTGAACCCTGGAGGTGGAGATTGTGGCAAGCTGAGATCACGCCATTGTACTCCAGTCTGGGCAACAAGAGTGAAACTCGGTCTCAAAAAAAAAAAAAAAAAAAGGCAGCTTGCGAAAGCTTCATTCTTTCCAGTTTGCAAGAAACGAGCTGCTGGGATGGGTGGATTGTACGGAGCTCTGAGCTCCAGATGATAGCAGATCAACCTCAAAGACTTCCTTGTGAGACCTGGGCCAGGTCACCTGCTAGATGCAGTCAGCTGTCACACACGGGCCAAGGTGACCTTGGGAGAGGGGAGACCTTAGGCTAGAGCCACCTCATTGCTGCTGGTGACCCTGTCACTGTGAGAAGAAGACACAGGCCACATCCTTGGGGTTCTGACATGTGTCTGATGTTATGCAGCTGGGTGGGGACAGGGGAGTGTGAAGGTGTTACTAAGTACTGGGCACATGGGCTGAGTGAATGCCAGATCTTTCTGATTTTCCAAGGAAGCTGTGAAGGCAGATTTTTACATGAAGTCTCCCCACATTTATGTGTCAAGTAACAGAGTTGGCCAGAGGCAGTGGCTCATGCCTATAATCTTAGCACTTTCGGAGGCCGAGGCTGGCAGATCCGCTGAGCCAACAAGTTTGAGACCAGGCTGTGCAACATGGTGAAACTCTGTCTCTACAAAAAATTTAAAATTAGCCGGGCATGGTGGCACATGCCTGTAGTTCTAGCTACTCGGGAGGCTGAGGTGGGAGGATCACCTAAGTCCAGGAGGTCGAGGCTGCAGGGAATCATGATAATGCCACTGCACTCCAACCTGGGCGACTGAGTGAGACCCTGTCTCAAAAAAACAAAACAAAACAAAAACCTCTCCTACCCCCTGTAGAACGAAATAAACTCATCCATGAGCTGTGCGCAGCACAGACCACAGTTGAGACTGCTATATGTGACTCTGTCACCAGCTGCCCCGATCCTCCCAAGATGGTCAATGTGATGTCCCTTTGACCTCTAGGAGGTCTGTGGTTCTGGCAGCTCTGCCCACGGACATGCTTGGAGCCTGGGCGGCAGCACCTGTTTTTACAGGACCCATGGGAACCAGACCCACAGGTAACTGAACCTGCTGCAAGATGCACTATTAGTTTATATACCATCAAGAGAAAATGCTTGGCATGGTGGCTCACTCTGTAATCCCAGCACTTTGGGACTCCATCTCAAAAAAAAAAAAAAAAAAGGAAAAATGTTGCCAATTATAAGTGTGAGACACTGTAACTGTAAGAAACATTCCAATTCCAGAAATGTGAAGATATCCATTTTAGAGTCAGTGGAAGGCAGAGTGAGTTTGTCAGCTGTGACAGGGAACGAGCCACACTGCCGGTGAAGGCCAGAGACCACATCAAAACCCTGCTGACAAAATGAATCAGCCCCTTACACTATTAGGGGAAAATCTGAGCTGAAGAGCCCATTTTTATTTTATTAAATAGAGAATACATGATCTTAGAAGGGATTTCAAATAGCAGAAAGGGAATAGAGTGGCCTGGCGCAGTGGCTCAAGCCTGTGATCCCAGCACTTTGGGAGGCCAAAGTGGGCGGATCACTTGAGGTCAGGAGTTTGAGACCAGCCTGGCCAACATGGTGAAACCCCGTCTACCAAAAATACAAAAATTAGCCGGGCGTGGTGGTGCACGCCTGTAATCCCAGCTACTCGGTAGGCTGAGGCAGGAGAATCGCTTGAACCAGGGATGCAGAAGCTGCAGTGAGCTGGGATCACGCCACTGCACTCCAGCCTGGGTGACAGAGTGAGATTCCATCTAAACAAAGAAAAGAAAAAGAAAAAAAAAAAAAAAAAAAGAGGCCGGGTGCAGTGGTTCACTTCTGTCATCCCAGCACTTTAGGAGGCCGAGGCGGGCAGATCACCTGAGTTCAGGAGTTCGAGACCAGTCTGACCAACATGATGAAACTCCGTCTCTACTAAAAATACAAAAATTAGCCAGGCATGGTGGCAGGCGCCTGTAATCCCAGCTACTCGGGAGGCTGAGGCAGGAAAATCGCTTGAACCTGGGAGATGGAGGCTGCAGTGAGCTGGGCTTACACCACCGCACTCCAGCCTGGGTTGACACAGTGAGACTCCGTCTCAAAAAGAAAATAAAGGGAATAGAGTGCAGGGCGAAGTCTGACCTCTGACCGCATTCTCCCAAGGCAAGCACCAGTGTGTGAGCCTCTGAGATGGCACAGGCAGCACGCGAGCAAACGCATGTGCAGCCAGCACCACTCCGCATTCTTTCCCCCTCCCCTCATGCACTTTCCCCACTTTTTTACGCAAATGGGAATGTGGTCTCCACTTAGCTCCTCCCCGGGATATTCTTCCCAGCGCCCTGCAGAGCAGCCTTGGGGATCTGCTGCACAGTTAAGCGCAGCACACCCAGCACAAGAAGGGCCACCACCACGGTGGCCAGGCCTGGACTGCTGGGCCTGAGGTGGTCTCCGCTGCTCTGCTGCCCGCTGGCCTCAGGGCATGTGTGTGCATTTGCATCTCTCTGTAGAACACAGTTCTAGGAGCAGGTTTCTCCATCCAAGGATACAGGCACTATTTTATTTTATTTTATTTTATTTTATTTATTTTATTTTATTTATTAATTTTTGAGACAGAGTCTCACTCTGTCGCCCAGACTGGAGTGCAATGGCACTATCCTGGCTCACTGCAACCTACGCCTCCCAGGTTCAAGTGATTCTCCTGCCTCAGCCTCCCGAGTAGCTGGGATTACAGGTGCCTGCCACCATGCCCGGCTAATTTTTGTATTTTTAGTAGAGATGGAGTTTCATCATATTGGTTAGACTGGTCTCGAACTCCTGAACTCAGGCGATCTGCCTGCCTCAGCCTCCTAAAGTGCTGGGATGACAGACGTGAACCACTGCAGCCGGCCTCTTTTTTTTTTTCTTTTTCTTTTCTTTTTTTAGACAGAATCTCACTCTGTCACCCAGACTGGAGTGCAGTGGTGTAATCCCAGCTCACTGCAGCTTCTGCATCCCTGGTTCAAGCGATTCTCCTGCCTCAGCCTACCGAGTAGCTGGGGATTACAGGTGTGCACCACCACGCCCGGCTAATTTTTGTATTTTTGGTAGACGGGGTTTCACCATGTTGGCCAGGCTGGTCTCGAACTCCTGACCTCAAATGATCCACCTGCCTCGGACTCCCATTCCCAGTGTATTTTAACCATCTCATTCATTGCGGTAGTTATTCCGTTGTCCCTCTTGCAGGTGGGCGCCTCATCTGGCTTCTTCACTGCCATGAACCCAGTGTTAAAAATGTGTTGAAGGCTGGGCACAGTGGCTAACGCCTGTAATCCCAGCATTTTGGGTGGCCAAGGTGGGTGGATCACCTGAGATCAGGAGTTCGAGACCAGCCTGGCCAACATGGTGAAACCCCATCTCTATTAACAATACAAAATTTAGCTGGGCGTGGTGGCACGTGCTTGTAATCCCAGCAACTCGGGAGGCTGAGGCAGGAGAATCACTTGAACCCGGGTAGTGGAGGTTGCAGTGAGCCGAGATCAAGCCATTGTACCAGCCTGGGTGACAGACCCAGACTCTGTCTCAAAATATAATAATAATAGGCTTGGCGTGGTGGCTCATGCCTGTAATCCCAGCACTTTGGGAGGCGGAGGCGGGTGCATCACTTGAGGTCAGGAGTTCAAGACCAGCCTGACCAACATGGTGAAACCCTGTCTCTACTAAAAATACAAAAAATTAGCTGGGTGTGGTGGTAGGTGCCTGTAATCCCAGCTACTCAGGAGGCTGAGGCAGGAGAATCACTTGAACACAGGAGGCGGCGGTTGCAGTGAACCGAGATTGCGCCATTGCACTCCAGCCTGGGAGATAAGAGCAAAACTCTGTCTCAAAATAATAATAATAAATAAATAAATAAAATAAAAAATGGTGTCTAGGCCAGGCACGGTGGCTTAAGCCTGTAATCCCAACACTTTGGGAGGTGAGGTGGGAGGATCACTGAGGCCAGGAGTTCAAGACCAGCCTGGCCAACATAGTGAAACCCCGTCTCTACTAAAAATACAAAAATTAGCCAGGCGTGGTGGTGCACACCTGTAATACCAGCTACTCCGGAGGCAGAGGCAGGAGAATCACTTGAACCCGGGAGGCGGAGGTTGCAGGGAGCCAAGATCACACCATTGCACTCCAGCCTGGGTGACAGAGTGAGACCCTGTCTCAAAGAACAAAACAACAACAACAAAACACAGTGTCCAGCACAAAGTCAGACTGTGTAAACTGAACGAATGAATCACTCCTCAGGGCTGGGCCTGGCCTTCCTCTCTTGGTGGGTCACGTGGACCTGTCAGGCCATTGGCAGTGACAAGGGAGGGGTCCCAGTGGCCCCGTGGGGCCTCCTGTTCCCTCTGTCCTGCACACAGGGAAGCTGGGTGGCTGGGTCAGGGAGCAACAGATGGACTGGCTCAGAAGCCTGGCCTTCCCTGTCAAGAATTTTGAGAATCAGATCTGAGCAAGTCCCCCTTACACCCATTGCTGGCCATGAAAGGGAGCAGACGGGGTTCTACGACCCAGGGTTGTCCATGGTGGGCAGGAAGCTAAGATGGAAGCCACTGCTTTCTGATTGTCCAGGGAAGGCCTGCACCTCAGATTCTTCAGGGTCACCAGCAGAATCCAGAGAAGGCACAGGCCACAGTGGCTGGGAGGATCCTGGAGAGGCCACCCACCTTCTTCAGAAGCTGACGGCACCTTCATTCCCTAGGCCTGGCCCTGGGGCTAGCTTCATCTTGGGGTTCCCAGTGGGAGATTCTAGTGCCCCTGCCAGGAACCAGGGGAACTGATGTGGCATGCCAAGGTCATTGATCAATATAACAGTGATGTCAATACCTCACCCTCAGTCCAGGATGCTGTCTGATAGGTGACAACTGATACTGGTTGGCTAGGTGTGGTGATACGAGATTCTCCCCCGCCTTTTTTTTTTTTTTTTGAGATGGAGTCTCGCTCTGTGGCCCAGGCCAGAGTGCAGTGGTGCGATCTCGGCTCACTGCAGCCTCTGCCTCCCATGTTCAGGCGATTCTCCCACCTCAGCCTCCCAAGTAGCTGGGACTACAGGTGTGCAACACCATGCCCGGCTAATTTTTGTATTTTTAGTAGAGACAGAGTTTCACCATGCCGAGATTCCCTTTTAAACATACCCTTTGGCAGGCGGGCACGGTGGCTCATGCCTGTAATCCCAGCACTTTGGGAGGCCCAGGTGGGCAGATCATTTGAGGTCAGGAGTTTGAGACCAGCCTGGCCAACATGGTGAAACCCCGACTCTACTAAAAATACAAAAATTAGCTGGCCATGGTGGTGCGTGCCTGTAATCCCAGCTACTCGGAAGGCTGAGGCAGGAGAATCACTTGAATCCAGGAGACGGAGGTTGCAGTGAGCCGAGATTGTGCCACTGCACTCCAGCCCGGGTGACAGAGTGAGACTGCATCTCAAAAAACAAAAACAAAAAAACAGCAACTTTGGCCTGGCACAGTGGTTCATGCCTGTAATCCCAGCACTCTGGGAAGCCAAGGTGGGCAGATCACTTGAGTCCAGGAGTTTGAGACCAGCCTGGGCAACACAGCAAAACCCCGTCTCTACAAAAAATACAAAAATTAGCTGGGCATGGTGTTGCACACCTGTAGTCCCAGCTACTCGGGAGGCTGAGGTGGGAGGATCGCTTGAGCCCAAGAGGTGGAGGTTGCAGTGGGCCGTGATTGTGCCACTGCACTCCAGCCTGGGCAACACAGCGAGACTCTGTCTCAATAAATAAATAAATATATATATATAGAGAGAGAGAGAGAGAGAGACATACACATATATATATACACACTTAAGTAAAAACCAATTATCTAGGAGCAAATGTCAAGTAAATAATAGTACAGGTAGGGCTCAGATGCGGCAAAAAATCATGTTGGGGTAGGTGCCTGAGTAACATCAGCGAGCGCATACAGGTTTATCCTTTGGCCTCTGGCCCAGCTGTTAATGATATATTCATATTTATTATCTGCCCCCTCCCACCCCACTAAAATGTCAGCTTCAAGAGGGTAGGGACGGGGCCAATTGTGTTCACGGCTGTGTTCCTGCCATCTCACACAATGTCTGGCATACAGTAGGTGCTCAGTGAATACTTGTGAATGGGTGAGTGGCTGGCTGGAAGGCCATGCATGAGTGAATGAGTGGAGGTGACACCTTCACATCCTCTCTCCGCCTCGGTGGATACCAGTGCAGGCCCAGGAATCAGCCGTTTCCACTACCAGCTGTGTGGCCCCGGGCGGGCTCCTTAACCTCTCTGTGCGTTTCTGTTGCCATTTCGCCGGGTTATTCTAAGGATTACGTGTGGTTTTACATGGTGTGGGCTTCTTGCAGTCCTCGGCACGGAGCACCCCTCCGTAAATGTTATTTCGCTATTGTTCTTTCCTTTCCTTTCGGTATATTCTACTTATGTATTCGCTATTGCTCTTCCCCATCTCACCGACCAGAAGAGTGAAGCTCCCCGCTCTCCCGGCGCCCGGCTTCCCTGTTCCGGCTCGGGCCTGCGCGCCCGCCCTGGGCCAGCAGAGGGCGCTAGCACTCTAGGGACCAACGCTCCGGCTGGGCCGGGCCACGCGTCATCTCTCAGCCGACCCGGGGCTGGGGCTGGAGGAGGGGACAGGCGTGACCGCCGGGCAGGGGTGGACCACCGGGCATCTGGGTGTGTGCATTTGGCACAGCGGGAGCCTGCTGGAGGCTCCCAAAGCGGAGTGGGCAAGCTTTTTCCCCCAGTGCGCTTCCAACCCTTTTTCTTTTTTTTTTTTCTTTTTTTGCGACAGGGTCTCTTGTCGCCCAGGCTGGAGTGCAGTGATGCGATCACGGGTCACTGCAGCCTCCAACTCCTGGCCTCAAGCGATTCTCCTGCCTCAACCTCCCGGGTAGCCGGGACTACAAGTGGGCGCCATCACGCCCAACTAATTATTTATTCATTTAGAGACAGGGTCTCACTCTGCCACCCAGGCTGGGGTGCAGTGGCATGATCAAGTCTCATTGCAGCCTCAACCTCCTCCTCAAGCAATCCTCCTGCCTCAGCCTCCCGAGTAGCTGGGACTACAGGTGCAGGCCACTGGCCAATTTAAAAAAAAAATTTTTTTTTTAAATTAGCCAGATGTGGTGGCGGGCGCCTGTAGTCCCAGCTACTCGGGAGGCTGAGGCAGGAGAATGGCGTGAATCCGGGAGGTGAGCTTGCAGTGAGCCGAGATCACGCCACTGCACTCCAGCCTGGGTGACTGAGCGAGACTCAGTCTCAAAAAAAAAAAAAATTTTTTTTAGTAGAGACAGGGTCTCGCTGTGTTGCCTGGGCTGGTCTCAAACTCCTGGGCTCAAGTGATCCTCCTGCCTTGGCCTCCTAAAGTGCTGGGATTACAGGCGTAAGCCGCCATGCCTGGCCTCCAACCCATTTTTTGCCAAGGACCAGCTGAGACTCAGAAAGGGTTGTCCAAGGTCACCCAGCAGGTGGAGGTAGTGGGGGTCATGCTGTGAATACAAGGCTTTGAAGCTCGCATACCTCAAGGACCTGATAGGGGCTGTGGAGAACACAGGACTGACCACATTTGTCTCGAGAATGCTGGCCCATGTGGCCAAATCTTCCAAGTCTTCAAGAGAGACAGGGACATCAGGATGTAGTGAAATGTCTCGATTTTTATGGTAGCAATGAATTAAAGGCTTTGTTTGTTTTTGTAGAGCCAGGGTCTCATTATATTGCCCAGGCTGGTCTTGAACCTTTGGCCTCAAGAGATCCTCCCATCTTGGCCTCCCAAAGTGCTGGGATTACAGGCGTGAGCCACCACTTCTAGCCTTATTTGTTTGTTTGTTTATTTATTTATTTTGAGATGGAGTTTTGCTCTGTTGCCAGACTGAAGTCCAGTGGCGCTATCTCAGCTCTCTGCTACCTCCACCTCCTGGGTTCAAGCAATTCTTCTGCCTCAGCCTCCCAAGTAGCTGGGACTACAGGTGTGCACCACCACACCTGGCTACTTTTTGTATTTTTAGTAGAGATGGGGTTTCACCATATTGCCCAGGCTGGTCTCAAACTCCTGACCTCAGGTGATCCACCCGCCTTGGCCTCCCAAAGTGCTGAGATTACAGGTATGAGCCACCATGCCTGGCTGCCTTTTTTATTTTTAATCACAGTTTCCACTTCTGAGCAACCTTGGAAGGTAGCTCACCTCTTCCTCCCTTGGAGGAAGGTGTTTTGAAACAAAACCACTTCCCTGGTTTCTTCACCTGCCTGCCTGAGCTTCTTTAGGCTTCAGTTTACCAGTGACTGCATCTTCCAGGACTGCGTTACCCAGGACATCCCCTCCCTCTGGGTTAGGAACCAGTCTACATCCCTGAGCTTCCCCAGTAGAGCTTCCATTTGTTCATTTGTCCATTCATTCATTCAACAAGCATTCATTGAGTATTTACTGTGTGCCAAATCCTGTGTGTAGGGACATGCGGTGATGAAAGAGACAAAACCCTCCCTTCGTGGAACTGATATTTGAATGAGGGAGTTAGACAACAGACAAAGAAGGAAATGCACTAGGTTCTTTTCCAGGCGTTCAGCACATACCCAAGTAAAGGAACAGAGGGCAGGCAGGCAGCAGTGGGCAGGGAGCCTCTTGGAGGAGGTGACCCCAAGTGAGGAGGAGCCGCCAGGCCTGGAGTCTGGTAGGTACGGTTCCAGGCCAAGGGAACAGCAAGAGCAGAGGCCCTGGGCGGTAAGATGCAAGTCACATTATCACATTAAGTCTGCAGCACAGGGGCTGGGCACAGTGGCTCACGCCTGTGATCCTAGCACTTTGGGAGGCCGAGGCAGGTGGATCACCTGAGGTCACGAGTTCGAGACCAGCCTGGCCAACATGGCGAAACCCTGTCTCTACTAAGAATGCAAAAATTAGCCGAGGATAGTGGCGGGCACCTGTAATCCCAGCTACTAAGGAGGCTGAGGCAGGAGAATCGCTTGAACCTGGGAGGCGGAGGTTGCACTGAGCCGAGATCATGCCACTACACTCCAGCCTGGGTGACAGAGCGAGACTCTGTCTCAAAAAAGAGTCTGCAGCACATGGCATGCAATAGACACTCTGTAAACAGATGGATAAATAGACAGATGGATAAATGGACACATGGATGAGCTTGTGGCCTCGGCAACCCCCTCTCTTGGCTTGGTTGCCCACATCTGGCCCTGGGGATGGACATGGACACCGCCTGGCACAAGGAAGTGGCTCAGTCAGCCCCAGGGCTCCCTGAGCTGCACCCCAGCCCAGAGTGGGGGTCTCCCCTCCCGACAGCAGCAGGAGCTGTGGACTGGCTGCCACGCCCCAGCCATTCACAATCTGGGGGACACGTCCACTGACCTGGTCCAAATCCCAGCTCTCCAGGGTCACCCTGACCTACAGACCTGACCACTCTGAACCTCAGGCGAGGCCACCATCTGCCCACGCCAGCCCTGCCTCTTTCACACTCTTCCCTGCCCCCAGCGGCTCAGGCGCCCAAGCCATGGGTTCCTTGGAATGTAATTCTTTTTCTTCCCAGAAGCCTGGGCCGTTCACTTCCGGCCACATTGCCCTTGGTGCCGTCCTGACCCTTTGCTTCACAAACCTGACACGGTGGCCAGAGGCTTAAAGCCGGACCCAGCCACACCACCTGGCCTCCCCATCGTGCCACGGCCCATCCATCAGCATCCTGCCCTGGGAATCTGACTGTAGACACCAGGACCCTCCACAGCCATTTCGCACAAACCTCTGCTGGGAACATGCTGACCCAGCTGCGCCATCCAAAGGGCACTGCCCTCTACAGCTTACAGGCTGATTCCAAATCCTAGAGCTCCCGCTTCACCAGGGGCATGTTGGTATCCACACTCCAGAGCTGCCCATTCCACAGATATTTAATGAGCAGCTACTGTATGCCCAGCACTGCCCTAGGCCCAGCAGACACAGCAGGGAACAAACTAGTCAGAAACACGGTCCTCGTGAAATGGATGTTCTGGGAATGGTGATGGGCAGGGCAAAGGACTAGGGAGAAACAGTAAACAGATGAAAAAGTAAACGATGTAGAAGATGAGATGGTGATAAATGCTGTAGAGGGAAACAAGGCAGGGAGGGGGATAGGGGATGGGGTGGGGCAGAGGTGCCATTGAAAATTGGAATGGGGGCAGGTGCCTGATGCTTGAGAAGTGGCATTTGAGCAAAGACCTGCAGGAGGTGAGGGAGTGAGGCATGTGGACATCTGGGGGAAGAATGTGTCCTGCAGAGGAAGCAGCCAGTGCAAATGCCGTGAGGCAGGAGCATGCCTAATTTGTTGGAGAAACAGCCAGGAGGCCAGTGCGGCTGGAGCAGAGCACAGGGTCAGGGAGGGAGGACGAGGCTTAGGAGATGGGCTGGGGGAGGGGTAGTGGTGGGGCAGATCCTACAGGGCCTTTCAAAGATCCATCTTTTTCTCCAAGGGAGATGGGAACCATTGCAGAGGAGGGACGCATGTGCCCCAGGTTCTTACCTCTAGCTTCCCTCTAGCTTCCTGCAGAGAACAGACCACGGGGTGTTGCTGGAAGCAGAGAGTTGACTGCAGTAGACCAGATGGGCAGAGGATGGCACTGGACCTGGTGTTCCAGAAGAGGTAAGAAGTGATCAGTGGCTGGGCACAGTGGCTCGTGCCTGTAATGCCAGCACTTTGGGAGGCCGAGGTGAGAGGATCACTTGAGGCCAGGAGTTCAAGACCAGCCTGAGCAACATAGCAACAGAATGAGACTCCAGCTCCCGCATTTCCTTGATTCTGGAATGCGTACCTTTCCTGGGGCCTCTTAGATTTCCGTGAAACGCAGAACGCTCAGACTAGGGAGCCCACAGGACTCAGAAGTGAGAGGGTAAGACAGGGAAAGGAGCTGGGGGACTCCCAGGTTTTGGCCTAGCCTGGGGGAGGCTCAGGAAGAGCCAGTTTGTGGGGGCCTTTTGGTGCTGGGTGGGAGTGTGTAGCCAATTTGTGGGGGCCTTCCGGTGCTGGGTGGGAGTGTGTTAAACTACGATGCCTGTGAGACCCTCAGATCAGGGGCTCAAGGAGGCTGGCCAGTCCAGAGTGACCTGGGGACAGGCACCAGAGTGGCCCCTTTGGAAATGGAGTTTAAAGTGTGAGGCTGTACTCCCAGGGGAGAGTGTGGATGGAAGAAAGGAGGCCTTTGTTCAGATTAGGAAAAGTCTCCCCTCCGGCAGGCACGGCCCACCTGGGCAGACGACCTGGGAGCCATCACCCTCCCAGCTCTCCTGGTGGGCGCAGCGCTGTGCCAGGCGTTGGGTGCAAAGCACATCACTGACTGGACGCCAAGTTACACTCAGCCCTCCACTGTACAGTCCTGGGGTCTTCTGATGTCAACAGGATGAAACTGAGGCCCAGAAAGGCCAAGTGGCTTGCCCAAGATCACACAGCTTTGAGCTACAAAGTGAGATTCCACTCTGATCCCTGTGACCTTGAGCCAGTGGCCTTAGCTGCCCATCTGCCACCCACCATGATGATTAATTAGCTACTTCTAGCCTGGCAAGGTCAACAGAGAGCAACTTTACTTACCCTGATGAGCTGAGGTGCCTGAAGTGCCTCACAGCCACCATCTCACTTTGCTCCCAACCATTCCTTGGTAGTGTTGGTGGCCCCGTTTCACAGATGAGGACACTGAGACTCCAAGAGGCTCTGTCACTAGCTCAGGGTGACCCACCAGAGCTGGGATCTGAACCCAGGACTGGCAGCACCCAGCAACCAGTACTGTCTAAGTACAGAGCTTTCCAGGTGGGGTCAGAGATGTGAGGCAAACCAAGAATGACAGTCAAGACTTAACGAGCGGCCGGGCGCAGTGGCTCATGCCTGTAATCCCAGCACTTTGGGAGGCCAAGACAGGCGGATCACCTAAGGTCAGGAGTTTGAGACCAGCCTGGCCAACATGGGGAAACCCCATCTCTACTAAAAATACAAAAGTTAGCCGGGCGTGGTGGCGCATGCCTGTAATCCCAGCTACTCAGGAGGCTGAGGAAGGAGAATCCCTTGAATCTGGGAGGCAGAGGTTGCAGTGAGCCAAGATTGCACCACTGCACTCCAGCCTGGGCGACAAAGTGAGACTCCATCTCAAAAAAAAAAAAAAGACGTAATGAGCAATTCTCTTCTCTATGCTGAGCTCATTATAAAGCAATTCACGGACTCTCCCCCAGCCCTGAGATCGGGACTATTGATCAAACCAATCTTACAGAAGAGGAAACTGAGGCCTCAATGACTTGCCAGGAGAAGGTCTGTTGGCCCCTGCAGGTTCCTCTACCCCCACCGACCCCATCCTTCCCAAAGGCCCCAAGGTGGTGGAAGAGGTCAGGCAGTGCTGGGTGACCCTGGGAAGTCTGCTGGCCCCTGGGCCTCTGTCTCCTCACCCTGACCACAGGCAATGACCCAGATCCCTGAGTTCCCCCACCCTGAAGAACCCAGCTCCAGGAGGGGGACTCCAACCCTCCTGCTCACTCTCAGCCAGGCCGAATCCATTAGGCTGATGCCCTGTGACATTCTTGCCGAAGGTCAGTGCTTCCTATGAAATCATACACACCAGACCCTGAAGCCTGGCCAAGCAGGGGCCCTGGGAGGCCACTGAGCCCTACCAGCCGGCCAGGCTGCATGGACACCAGCTGCGTATGGCGGTGTCTGCGTCCCACTGAAGCTCTGCTCAGATAAATCACAAAGCAGCCTCAGCTCACAGAACCCCTAGCAAAGTCCTGGTGTGCGGGGGTGCTGGGGTGGCAAAGACCTTGAGGCTCAGAGAGGGGCTCCATTTGCCCAAAGATGCACAGCTGGGGAGTGGGCTGATGGGGGCTGGAATGGAGTCTGAGAGATTTGGGATTATCTGCTCTCAGCTGGGCTGCAAACCAGACACAGCTGTTGCGGCCCCAGGTCTCGGAGGGCCCTGGAGACAAATGCAGGGGTTCTTGAGTCTGGGGGAGCAGCTGCCACTGCGTGTGTGCGTGTTTGTGTGTGTGTGTGGGTGTGGGTGTGTGGGTATGTGTCCAAACACACATATGCATGTCCACAAGCCATATAAGATACTGAATGGGTAAAACAAGGATTCTTGAGCAGGCAGTCGGTATTTAAATCCCAGCCCGTGATTTACTGCTGTGTGACTTTGGGCAAACAACCCCACCTCTGGATGGAAGGAGAAAGAGAGGCCTTTGTTCAGATTAGGGAAAGGTCCCCCTCCTGCAGACATGGCCTACCTGGGTAGACAACCTGGGAGCTATCACTCGCCCATCTCAGGGGCGTCCTTATTTGTGTAATGGGAATGAGCGGCCCCTCTGTATGTGCCTGGGAGGGAGCTGTCAGCCCTGGGCCCTGCAGCCCCTGGGCCTCCTTCAGCAGAGTCCTCCCTGCAGTGGCTGCTTCAGGGGACGGCGGGTGCAGGGCCTCTTCCTCTCACCCTGCCTCCCTCCCTTCCTTTAAAAATTTATTTTTTATTTATTTATTTTTTGAGACAGAGTCTCGCTCTGTCACCCAGGCTGGAGTGCAGTGGCGCGATCTTGGCTCACTGCAAGCTCCGCCTCCCGGGTTCACGACATTCTCCTGCCTCAGCCTCCCGAGTAGCTCACGCCTGTAATCCCAGCACTTTGGGAGGCTGAGGCAGGCAGATCACATGAGGTCAGGAGTTCGAGACCAGCCTGGCCAACATGGTGAAACCCCGTCCCTACTAAAAATACAAAAATTAGCCAGGCCTGGTGGTGCACGCCTCTAATCCCAGCTACTCGGGAGGCTGAGGCAGGAGAATCACTTGAACCCAAGAGGTGGAGGTTGCAGTGAGCCGAGATCGCCCCACTGCACTCCAGCCTGGGTGGCAGAGCAAGACTCTATCTGAAGAAAAAAAAATGGGGGTCTTGCTCTGTTGCCCAGGCTGGAGTGCAGTGGCGTGATCACTACTCACTGCAGCCTCGACCTCCTGGGCCCAAGTGATGCTCCCACCTCAGCCTCCCAAGTAGCTGAGACCACAAGTAGCTCATGCCACCACGCCTGGCTAATTTTTGCATTTTTTGTAGAGATGGGGTCTTGCTATGTTGTCCAGGCTGGTCTTGAACTCCTGAGCTCAGGTAATCCTCCGTCTTGGCGTCCCAAAGTGCTGGGATTAAAGGCATAAGCCACTGGGCCCGACCCCTCACTTCCTTCCCTCCGGCTCAACCCCTCTTGATTCCTTATCCTACTCTTGGGGGCCCCTGGTGCAGAAGTGGTCCAGACAAGGGGTGCCCCGAGGAGCCACGGGGGCCTGACCCAGAGGGGATGACATCTGCAGCCCTGGTTATGGAGCCACACTGGGTTCCAGAGGTTTACCCCTGGAATTCTGGAACCCTGTCCAGTCTCTGAGCCTCAGTTTCCCCATCTGTACAATGGCAAAGACAGGGGAAAGCCCCAGCCAATGGACCTGTGACAGCTCCTGGCTCGGGTCACGGATGCCAGCATCACCCCATTATCACTCATGGTACTGCTCTCTCTCCTTCACCCCAGCCCAAGAACATGGATTCGCCTAAGTTCAATGCATGTGTGATGTCACCCAGCTGTATTTTTTATGAGAAAATGCTAAATATATATATAAATAAATAAATAATTTTAAAAATTCTTCCTGCTGACAGATCATCAAACGTTGTTGTTGTTGTTGTTTTGAGACAGAGTCTTGCTCTGTAGCCCAGGCTGGAGTGCAGTGGCACTATCTCGGCTCACTGCAACCTCCACCTCTCAAGTGATTCTCCTGCCTCAGCCTCCCAAGTAGCTGGGATTATAGGCACGCGCCACCAAACCTGGCTAATTTTTGTATTTTTAGTAGAGATGGAGTTTCGCCATGCTGGCCAGGCTGGTCTCAAACTCCTGAGCTCAGATGATCTGCCTGCCTCGGCCTCCCAAAGCGCTGGGATTGCAGGCGTGAGCCACCATGTCTGGGCCAGGTCAACAAACATTTTAAAAATTAAAAAATAAAGAGAAAATGCAAGGCATGCAACAAAATGCCTATTTTCCAGTGTGTGTCTCTGTATTTCCCCAGTGTGTGTAGTTAGGGAAAAAATCCAGAAGAAAACACTCCACCATTTCAACCCCAGTACTCCAGCCCAGTTCTCAGGCAGGGGCTGCCCCTCTCTGGGACATGTGGAGGAGACATTTTGGGTTGTCATACTCTGGGGGACCTCCCAATCTGTAGGTAGAAGCCCAGGATGCTGCTAAGCATCCCACGGTGGACAGGACAGGCAGCCCCCACGCAGAGACGCTCTGGGCCCAGAATGTGGCCGACGTTGAGAAATCCTGTTCTCACGAGGCACGGTGGCTCACCCCTGAAATCTCAGCACTTTGGGAGGCCGAGGTGGGAGGATCAGAGGATCACTTGAGTCCAGGAATTCGAGGCTGCAGTGAGCTATGATCATGCCACTATACTCCAGTTTGGGCAACAGAGCAAGACCCTGTCTCAAAAAACAACAACAACAACAACAACAAAAAATCAACGAAAAGCAACCCTGCTCTCCCTGTATGGGTGTGGGACATTTCTTTCCTCCCCTCGCCTTTCCATATTTCCTAAAGGAAAGTGACCAAGAATGTGGACTGAGCCACCAGAAGGACTGGCGCCGGAATTCTGGCCCTGCCTCTCACCGGCTGTGTGCCCCGGGCAAGTGTCCAGACATCGCTGATCATCTGCCTGGGGGGGTGCATGGTTTGCCTCATGCAGCTGTAGGTAGATTTGGTGAGAGGAGGCCTATGAAGGGGCTGGTTCACAGGTAGCCCTCAATTCAGGAGAAGCTGTTCATATCTGTAGGAAAAATACTGGTAACTGGTCCAGGTGCAGTGGCTCACACCTATAATCCCAGCACTTTGGGAAGCTAAGGTGGGAGGTTCACTTGAGGTCAGGAGTTTAAGACCAGCCTGGGCAACATAGCAAGACCCCATTTCAAAAAAAAAAAAATGCTAGTAACAGTGTCAGTGACTGAGCTTGTGATGCCCAGAGGCTGGGCCAGCAGGGCAGGTGATGTCAATGTGGTCACCCTCACCGCAAGCCTTTGACAAAAGGACTGGTATTAGGCCCACTCAACAGAGAAGGAAACTGAGGCACAGAGAGGCTAGGCAATATGCCCAGTGTCACACAGCAAGTAAGCGGCAAGGCAGGGATGGGAACCCTAGCTACAGGGCCCAAGTTCCCACACTGCAACCATTGGGTCCTCACCTTCTCCAGCCCCAGATAAGGTGGGGGGGGTTCAATTGAGTTTTCCCATTTGGCTTGTCTAAAACTTAGAATTTTTTCCCCAAAAGTCTATGTTGGCATTTGGATCATTGCTAAAATGGCAGGTACCTCATGTACCCAGCCATTAACCTCCTTCCTGGACCCCAGACATCCTGCCAGGGGCCCCAGTTTCCCTGAAGAGGGGCCAAAACAGCCAGGAATTTCACGCCCCTCCTGCCCTGGGCCAACTTCAAAACAGCTCCATGTCATAAGCCCTGCTTTGATTCCAGTCATTTTATGAGCATGAAATTCAAGTCTTACTCCCTCTGAGGGTGTCAAGCTCCTTGGGGGATAGGGTGGCCTTGTGGGGCCACTGGACAGGCCACAGGGAAGGGGTCAGGGCTTTCAAAAGATCTGAGGTTGGGAAAGCCGGAGTCTCCCTTTAAGACTCAGGGCTGTGCCTGGAGAGGGGACTCAGGGCCCACTTCTCCTAGCAAGCACCTACTATGTGCTGGGTGTTCCGCCAGCCCATGTTGGTCTCCACTCTCCACAACAGCTTCTACAAAGCCGGATGACTTTTCCTCAATTACAGATGGGGAAAATGAGGCTTGGTGAGGAACAGTCACTCCAGGCCCTGGGCAGAATCAGGATGTAGGCTCTTTCCCCTGCATCCTGCTGCCTCCCGACTTCCAGAGTCACAGCAAGACGGACGCAGACAGGTGGAGAACTTCCCTCCCAACGGCCTGAGCTCTGGGCTGTAGCCGAAGGTGATGAGACTCACTTGGGTGGACCTTCTGAGGTGCATTCAGAACTCGGGGATAAACATTGGCTGTAACTTATCTGCAAGACACCAGAAGGAGAGAGACCCCCGAAATCTTGGCTGTGGGTGTCCACGCTGGGTGTGGACGTGGGCTTCTGGGATCAGGGGTTCCACAGAACCTGATTTCCTGGTTACCTCCTTGAGGCCGGGCCCCCAACAGCTCTTCACAGCCCCCACCTCACTGGCTGGACAGCATCTAGCCCCCCAACACAGCCTGAACAGCAGCCCTGAAATGCCCTGGAATGAGTCTTCCAGGGCTGCCACAAACTTGGTGGCTTAGAAAAAGAGAAGTATTAGCCTGGGCAACATGGCGAGACACCATCTCTACAAAAAATACAAAAATCAGCTGGGCGTGGTGGTGCGTGTCTGGAGCCTCAGCTGCTAGGAAGGCTGAGGTGGGAGGATCACTTGAGCCTGGAGAGGTCAAGGCTGCAGTGAGCTGAGATTGCACCAATGCACTCCAGCCTGGGCGACAGAGCAAGACCCTGCTCAAAAAAAAAAAAAAAAAAAAAGACCAGGCGCGGTGGCTCACACCTGTAATCCCAGCACTTTAGGAGGCCGAGGTGGGCGGATCACGAGGTCAGGAGATCGAGACCATCCTGGCTAACACGGTGAAACCCCGTCTCTACGAAAAATACAAAAAAAATTAGCCGGGCATGGTGGCAGGCGCCTATAGTCCCAGCTACTCGGGAGGCTGAGGCAGGAGAATGGCGTGAACCCGGGAGGCGGCACTTCCAGCCTGGGTAACTCCGTCTCAAAAAAAAAAAAAAAAAAAAGGAGAGAGAGAGACAGAGAAATATGTCCTCCCACAGTTCTGGAGGCCAGAAGTCTGAAGTCAGGGCATCAGCAGGGTGCGCCCCTCTGAAGGCTCCGGGCAATTACCCGCCTTCACCTTCTTCGAGCTCCTGGTGTTCCCCAGGGTTCCTCGGCACCCCTGGGCTTGTGGCCGCATCTCTCCAGTTCCTGCCTCTGTCTTCACACAGCCTTCTCCTCTGTGCCTCTCTGTGTATCCTCCTCTTCTTCTTTTTTTTTTTTTTTTTTTTTGAGACAGAGTCTTGCTCTGTCGCCCAGGCTGGAGTGCAGTGGCGTGATCATGACTCACTGCAGCCTCCGCCTCCCGGGTTCAAGTGATTCGCTTGCCTCAGCCTCCCAAGTACCTGGAATTACAGCTGTGCAACACCACGCCCAGATAATTTTTGTATTTTCAGTAGAGATGGGCTTTCACCATATTGGCCAGGCTGGTCTCGAACTCCTGGCCTCAAGTGATCCACCAGCCTCAGCCTCCCAAAGTGCTGGGACTACAGGTGTGAGCCACCGCGCCCGGCCTTCCCGCTCCTCTTCTTACAAGGCCACCAGGCATTGGACTTCGGGCCCACCGCAACTCCAGTACGATCTTATCTGGAGATCCTATCTAATTAATCAGCCAATGCCCCTATTTCCAAATATGATCACATTCTGAGGTTCCTGGTGGACATGAACTTCAGGGGAACAGAAGGTCATCCACCATAAGCACCTGCTGTGTGCTCCAGGCCCAGGAGACAGCGTGGTGGATGAGGCAGACAGGATGGGCTCTGCCCTCCAGTTCAGAGGTGGGGTGGGAGGGAGGAAGACAGAAACATAATTACAGAAGTGATGCTTTCGTTACGACTGCAATAAGCTCTGCCAAGAAGCACTGGACACAGGGACTCACGGGGCAAGAGGCCTCACCTTTGGCTGGGCTGGGATGGGTGAGACCATCAGCACCCAATCACCTAGCCTGCCTTGCCCAGGCCTGGGCAGCGGCCTCCCAAAGGGCTCTTTCTCTCCACCCAGCTTCCCTCTCATGCTTCCTGGGGTCGTTGCCTGGAACTCACTTCCTCCTGGAAGCCTCTCCTGGCCCCACAGGCTATGTCAGGTGCTTCCTCTGGGGCTCCCAAGGCCCCCGAACTTCCTCCTATCACTGGTAGGTGGTAGGGTTGTCTTTTTTTCTGACTTGGGAATTTTTTATTTTTTTAAAGACAGGGTCTCGCTCTGTGGCTTAAGCTGGAATGGTGCAATCACAGCTCACTACAGCCTCGACCTCCCGGGCTCAAGCAACTCTCCCACTTGAGCCTCCCGAGTAACTGGGACTTCAGACAGGCGCCACCATACCCAGCTAATGTTTTGATTTTTTTGTAGAGATGGTGTCTCTCTATGTTGCCCAGGCTGGTCTCAAACTCCCAGGCTCAAGCGATCCTCCCATCTTGGCCTCCCAAAGTGCTAGAATTACAGGGATGAGCCACCGCTCCCGGCTTAACTTGGGAATTCTTTATGTTTATTTACTTACGAAAAGAATGCTTTCTGTTAAAAAAAAAAAAAAAAAAAAAAAAAAAAAAAGCTTTGATAGAAAAGTGCACTCTCAGCCGGGCGTGGCGGCTCACGTCTGTAATCCCAGCACTTTGCGGGGGCCGAGGCGGGTGGATCACCTGAGGTCAGGAGTTCGAGACTGGCCTGGCCAACATGGAGAAACTCTGTCTCTACTAAAAACACAAAAATTAGCCAGGCATGTTGGCAGGCGCCTGTAATCCCAGCTACTTGGGAGGCTGAGGCAGGAGAATCACTTGAACCCAGGAGGCAGAGGTTGCAGTGAGCCGAGATTGTGCCACTGCACTCCAGCCTGGGCGACAAAGTGAGACTCCATCTCAACAACAACAACAAAAAAAGATTAAAAAAAAAAAAAAAAGAGTGCACTGTCTTCCTCCCTTCCCTAAATCCATGGTCCAGAAATTCCCTCTCTTGGCAGGTAGATGCACTCAGCATAGTCACTGGTACACAGTAGGTGCTCCATAAATGTTTGAATCCATGAGTAGCCAGTGCTGGGCTCTAGGGACAGGAAGACAATGAAGTCACCACCCCTGGTCCCCAGGAATTCACTGGGGTACAATCTTTATGCTGCCCAGTCCAGAGTGGGGTACACAGTTGGTGCTCCCTAAATGCTGCTGGTGGTTGGGAAGTTGCCCTTGGGGTCCCCGCCATCTTTGCTGCCATGGGTGCAGACAGGGCTGGACCCTGGGTGGAGTGGACCCAGGGGCTGGTGGATTGTCCTCTGGGACAGCTGGGGCCAGGCTGCCAGGGTCTGGGAATCCCAGCTTCCTTGCCTCAGGCACCTGCTGTTTTCTCTGGGCCTTGACTCTGGTGGTCGGCTTTTCGCATCCAGGTCTTCTGTCACCAACCACTGCTCAGACTTCAGGACCTTGGTGGAGGAGAGGGCGTTCCCAGGCCAACCATTAGCATTTATCACGTTCCTCCCGTGTGCCCGGGGCTGTGTCACGTGCCAGCATGGGGAGCGGGAAGAAAATGCCAGGCCTCACTGTGAGGGGCAAGTCAAGGGAAAAATCCTGGATTCAGCCGCACAAGCGGAGGGGCAGGAGGAGGACCTATCACAGCCTCCTCTTATGAAACCTTTTGTGCTGGGCCACTCCTGTACCCGCGTGACCTCACCTGATCCTTACAACAGCCTTTCGAGTCTGGCACCCTTGGATTCCCAGTTACAGATGAGGACACAGGGGCCCAGAAAGGCTGAGACTTGCCTGAGGCCACACAGCAAGTCAGGCATGGGGATAGCGAGGACACCAGGCAGCTTGCCCTGCGGCCCAAACCCTCGTCTTTGTCCAGCCACTAGAGGTAGGTATGTGGGGAGGAGGGAGGAGGCCTTCTTTTCTAACTTCGCAATTCTCTGTATTTTCTAAAGTTTGTTCAATGGACGTGTTTCACTTTTGCAATCAGAAAGAAACGAAACCGAGAAAGCATGCTGTTTTAGTAGAGATTCCTTATGAAGCTGTTTTCTCTCACCCTTCTGAACAGCCAACTGTCCCTGTGCCTCAGTTTCCCTTTCAGCCGCAGTGCTGGTGGGACAACACAGGGCCACACACTTTGGGGAAAGCAAATTAGCAATGGCTCTCAGAAGAGGAAAAGTGTCTACCCTGCACAACTCTATCTCTAAGAATTGACCATCAGAGTCTAGACAGCACCTGCCTGAGTCCTCGAAGACTCGGACACCGGGTGCCCGAAGTCAGTGTGGTCTGTAGTAGTGAACCTCAGGCAGCAACCTACATCTTCATCAACAGGGGCCTGGAAAACAGGACGTGGTGCATTCCCATGGTGGAATACGACACAGCTGCAAACACAGACAGTTGCAGAGAGGGCCAGAGTATATTGCTAAGTGAAAAAAGCCACGTGCAGAGCAGCGGGGTTTTTTTGTTTTTTTGTTTTTTTTGAGACAGAGTCTCGTTCTGTCTGGAATGCAGTGGCGTGATCTCAGCTCCCTGCAGCCTCCACCTCTCAGGTTCAGGCAATTCTCCTGCCTCAGCCTCCCAAGCAGCTGGGATTACAGGTGCTCGCCACTATGCCCGACTAATTTTTGCATTTTTAGTAGAGATGGGTTTTCACCATGTTGGCCAGGCTGGTCTCGAACTCCTGACCTCAGGGGATCCGCCCACCTTGGCCTCCCAAAGTGCTGGGATTATAGGCGTGAGCCACTGTGCTCAGACTATATTTTGATACTATTTATAAAGCCAAAAACAAAAGAGGACAGATAATGTATGTGGATTTTCTTGTGGCTGTTCAGACAATCTCTAGAAAGCATTAGAAGCCATTTTTAACAGGAGTAGGGCTGAGGGTTGGGAGCAGGAGGACGTCTCAGGTTTTTTCTCTTTTTTTTTTCCCCCAGTTATTATGATTTATTATTACAAAATAGTTCAGGCCACTGAATAAAATATAAAGAATAGCATCCCTGGAGGCCAGGCGTGGTGGCTCCCGCCTGTAATCCTAGCACTTTGGGAGGCCGAGGCAGGAGGATTGCTTGAGCTCAGGAGTTCAAGACCAGCCTGGGCAACATGGCAAAACCCTGTCTCTATTTAAAAAAAAAATTATCTGGGCGTGGTGGCCCTTGCCTGTAGTCCCAGCCACTCGGGAGGCTGAGGTGGGAGGACTGCTGGAGCCCAGTAGGTCAAGGGCTGCAGTGAGCCAGAGATGGCGCCACTGTACTCCAGCCTGGGTGACAAAGTGAGATCCTGTCTCCAAAAAAGAAAAAGAAAAAGAATAACACCCCCCACCCCCACCTAAAAAAGAAAATACTGCAGAGAAAACATAGCCCCTGCGAACCTCCCCCCCACCCCAGTTACTCTCCTCCCCGCTAAGAACTGGCTCCCTGAATCTGCATTTTCTCCTTCCCACGAGTGTCTACACTTTGATGTCTCACTGAGCACTCCCTGAATTTTGATGAATTTTGCACTTTTCTTCCGTGTGGGTTACCTCTACCCCCCGGGAATGTAGAAAAATAAACGCTGCAGGAGGGTTCTGGCATTGTTACCCCTCCCAGACTGCTCCTGCAGCTTCAGTTTCCTGGCAAAGGGGCTGTCCCTCGCCTGGGCCCCCAGGGGACTCGAGGAGAACAGAGGAGCTGGGCCGTGGAGCACACGAAGACCAGGGCACAAGAGCACAAGTGCGGCTGGCCTGGCTTCTGCAGGCCCGGGGCTCAGAGCCAGCAGGCTGGAGCCAGGCGGCCTCCTGGGCCTCCTCACAGCCGCTTTTGATAAAGCCCCTCTGTGCGTGGGGTGGGGGGGCCCGGCCGGCTGGAGCCAGCTCACATCTGGAGGCCAGCACAGGCCTGGGGCAGCCGGCGCGGCTGACAGCGGCGCCACCCCGAGCCACACGCCGGCCCTGGATAAACACGCCCGCGCCCACCCAGCCGCTCACCTTTCGCCCACAAGGCTGCCTTTCTTCTCGGACCCAGGCTGGGGCCACCACGAACATTCCTCCCAGGCACAGGGCAGAACGGGCCGCTGACCTCAAGGCTGAGTGATGCAAAAGAAGGGCTTGGAAAAGCACCTACTACCTGCCAGGCACTGCACGTATTTCAGGCTCACTGCTACCCTGGGAGCAGGGACATGTGGGCAAGAATGTGCACGCTGGAGCTAGGAGACCTGAGTTCAAATCCTAGCTCCAGCTGTGTGACTTCCAGTAAGTCACTTAACCTCTCTGAGCCTCCGTTTCCTCATCTGTAAACTGGCAATAATAATAGCCCCCTTCTCAAAGGGCTATGTGACCATTTTAAAAGTTACTATAGTAAGTTGCTTGGAGGAGTGCCTCACCCGTGCGCTCAATACCACATTCAACAAAGTGATACTGAGGCTTTTCTGTGCCAGGAACGAGGATAAAGATGGGGAAAAATGGGGACTCAGACCTCGGGGAGCTGTGTCTCTGCTCAGCTGAGCAGGAAGGGATGATCCTGAGGGGAACTCACAGAGCAACTGGCTCCCCCAACTTGTCCTGCTGCTGGGTGTCCTGGGACAAGGCTACCACCCAGCGACCACCCAGCCAGGATCCAGCCCAGTTTGGAGACAGGCAGGTATGGGAGCAGGTCAAGGCTCCTTACCCCTTTCCCTGGGATATTACGACCCAGCACCAGCCTGGATCTCTTCCTTCTGTGCCAAGGTGTGGGCTCGGGGGTTCGTGGGTGTGGCAGGAGAGGCAGCCGGGTCACCTGACGCTGCGCCAGGTTCTGTGTGACCTTCAGAGACAGCTCCAGGTGCACACTGGGCTGTCTTTTCCTGGCGACCTCAACATATCCATCCCACTGCCTCCCTGGCCCTTTGTCTCCTCATCCGCAAGGGGCAGGGTCCCTAACAGCATTGGGTACCGGTTACTTCCCTGAGCCTCTGTTTCCTTGTTTTCAAAAGGATAAGAGCGTCAGGTGCCAGTTGTGTTGAGGAGAAATCCTGTGAGAGAGGCTGTGGGAAAAGCACAGTGCCTGGCACAAAGGGAGAGGTCTGAGTAAAAGTCAAGGTGGCTTCCTGGGGGAGGCCACTGTGCTCTCCGGCGGCAGGAGAAGCAGGAATAGAAGGAGTTTCCGGAAAAGGAAGAGGGAGAGGCTGTGCTCAGCGCCTGCACCGTGTGTGGCTGGCCAGTGCAAACAGTCTGCAGGAGCTGAATCATTGAATCTTCCAGCAATCCTGTACTCCAGCCATCCCCATTTTACAGATGAGAAAACTGAGGCCAGGGGTGGAAATAATTTATTCACTCAGGGAGTAAAAGCTGGAGCCAGAATTTAAACCCAGCTGGCAATGATGCCCCCCTTCCTTCCCTCCTCGGGCTTTACGGCGTCCTCACCGTGTGCTGGATTCACAGAGGTGAAGTGAACCCAGCATCAACCCTCAAGGAGCACCCCCCTTACATCTCTGTCTACTCCCCACCTTGACCCCCACCCACCTTGCCCCTTCTGGGCCTCAGTTTCCCTCCTCTGAACAATGGGTTCAATTTCTGCCACCCCTTCTGGCCCAGGGTCCCCAACTCAGGGCGGTGTGGAGGTGCGGCAGCCGAGGTGGCTAGTGAGGTGGGGGTCCTCCACCTGCTGCCACCTCCCAGTCCCCCATGAACCTGCTCGCCAGGCTGGAGCCAGCCACCATCTGGAGCGACGGGCTGTTTATGGAGCCAGGCGGCGGCGGCCCTGGCCCTGACCCGGCCAATCTGGAAGTGATTAGCAGCTGGGGCTGGGAAGCATTTGGAGTTCTCATCAGTCAGCCGGGACCCCCCTCCCCAAAGCCCCACACCCCTGGCCGCCCAGAGCCAGGGCCACTCTGAGGGACTCCGAGGAGCCCCCTTTCTTGCAGGGCATTCCAGCTCGGACCTGCTCCAAGGCCAGGAGCACAGAACACCAGCAGAGATGGGAGACCAGACTGGGCCACCCACAGGCCGGGATGCGGGGGTGGGAGGGGGCGGGGCTGAGAGGGACGATTTGGGGCTTTCGTTAAGGAAGGAAACCTCTTGCAGAATTTCTTTCTGTAGTGTTTGGTTTTGAATAGCCACACAAGTGCACAGAAAAAAAAAAAGAACAACCCAAACAGCATGGAAGGGAACGAAGGGTGGAAAGTCGGTGTCCTTTCCCCTCCCTCAGGTCCCCACTCCCCCCACTGCTGCCACCAGTCTCTTGGGTCTCTGAAATGGTGTGAACATCTACACACGCATTTATCTGGTCATCCTCTCTACCTTTTTCTACAAGTAGCAGCTTGCTTTACCTCTGTCCCACTCCCTCCTTTTTTCTCCCTTGGATTAATCCATACTTCTACTTCTACTGCTACTACTGCTAATGCTTTTATTTTTAAATTAATTATTATTTATTTAAGAGGCAGAGTCTCACTGTGTCACCCAGGGTGGAATGCAGAGGCACAATCATAGCTCACTGCAGCCTCGACCTCTTAGATTCAAGTGATCCTCCTGCCTCAGCCTCCTGTGTAGCTGGGACTACCGGTGCATGCCGCCACACCCAGCTAGTTTTTTGTTTTTTATTTTTCTAGAGACGAGGTCTTGCTGTGTTGCCCAGGCTGGCCTCTAACTCCTGGGCTCAAAGGATCCTCCTGCCTCAGCCTCCCAAAGTGCTGGGATTACAGGTGTGAGCCACCGTGCCCAACCTAATGATAATGTCAATAATAATCATAGCAACAGCAAAGTTTCTCTAGGGCTTAGTCTGTATCAGACACAGTCTGAGGCTTTATATCGGGGTCCCCAACTTCTGGACTGGAGACAGGTACCCATTCGTGGCCTGTTAGGAACCGGGCTGCACAGCAGGAGGTGAGCAGCGGACAAGCGAGCATTACCGCCTGAGCCCGCCTCCTGTCAGATCACCCACATCATTAGATTCTCATAGGAGCGCAAACCCTACTGCAGATTGCATATACGAGAGATATGCACAACACACAACCCCCCACACAACCCCCAGCCCCTTTCAGATTGTCTTCCACGAAACCAGTCCCTGGTGCTAAAAAGGTTGCAGACCACTGCTTTGTATGGATTAACTCATTAACCACAGGGTGAAGTGAACCTATCATGACAGTCTGTTGTGGTTTATTTATTTATTTATTTATTTATTTATTTATTTATTTATTTTGAGGTGGAGTCTTGCTCTGTCGCCAGGCTGGAGTGCAGTGGTGCGATCTTGGCTCACTACAACCTCTGCCTCCTGGGTTCAAGCGATTCTCCTGCCTCAGCCTCCCAAGTAGCTAGGATTACAGGCGCCGGCCACCACACCCGGCTAATTTTTGTATTTTTAGTAGAGACGGGGTTTCACCATGTTGGCCAGGGTGGCCTCGAACTCCTGACCTTGTGATCTGCCCACCTCAGCCTCCCAAAGTGCTGGGATTACAGGCGTGAGCCACCGTCACGTGCCCGGCCTGTTGTGTTTTGTTTGTTTTTGAAACAAAGTTTCGCTCTGTTGTCCAGGCTGGAGTACAGTGGCTTGATCTTGGCTCACTGCAACCTCTGCCTCCCAGGTTCAAGCTATTCTCTTGCCTCACTCAGCCTCCTAAGTAGCTAGGATTACAGGCATGCACCACTGTGCCCAGCTAATTTTTTTTAAAATTATTTGTAGAGATGGGTTTTCCACAGTGTTGGCCAGGCTGGTCTTGAACTCCTGACCTCAGGTGATCCACCCACCTCAGCCTCCAAAGTGCTGGGATTACAGGTGGGAGCCACCATGCCTGGCTGAGGGTCTGCTGTTATCATCATCCCTATTTTGAGGATAAGGAAACAGAAGCACAGAGAAGCAAGGCACCTTCCCAACGCCACACAGCAGTGACTGGAGAACTCAGGTTCAGGCCAGGCCTGTGGTCCAAAACTCCGCCCCATCCTGCCTGTCCAAGACTCCAGAATATGCTGCCGTCTGGATAGATCCTGGTGGATTTGACGAGGCCTTGGGTGGTGGATGCAGCATTGAGTTGTTTTCATCTGGGGCTGGTGGGAACTGTGTGGGGAACACCCTGGTGGGACGTCATCGCCTGGGGGTTGGGGTGTGGTTCCATTCCCAGAAGGGGCCTGGCTGGTCACAGGACTGAACAGCCCTCAGGCCCAAGGCCATTGCCCAACTGTCCTCCGTGGGGAGGTGCTGACACCTGATCCTCTCCCCTGCGAGGACAGTGGAAGCCCTGGCTCCCACATCGTGGACCTGTTCCTAGGGAACTCAGGCCAGGTCTGACACGTCAGGGTTTGCGGATACCTCTATCTGTGCTAAGCCTCACTCCAGCACATGCTTCTGCTGGGGCCAGAGTGAAGCATGAATAACGTATATCAGGTCTGGCCTCTGCCAACTCATGTGCCCCCATCACCCTCAGGATAAGGCCCAGCCCCCTCTCCCTCCCCTCCCCTCCCTCAGGCTTGGGTCACCCAGTGCCACAACCATTGTCTGATGGTTGTCTCCCCGGACAGGTGTCAGCCCCACCATGACAGAGATTTTGGCCTGTATTATTCATGTCCATGTCCCCAGAGCCTAGAGCAGAGCCTGGCGCATAGTGGGTGCTCAAAACATTTGTGTGTTTTTTTTGAGACAGGTCTCACTCTGTCACCCAGCCTGGAGTGCAGTGGTACAATCTTGGCTCACAGCAACCTCTGCCTCCCAGGTTCAAGCGATTCTCAAGCGATTCTCGTGCCTCAGCCTCCCAAGTAGCTGGGATTACAGGCGCCCACCACCACACCCAGCTAATTTTTGTATTTTTCGTAGACACAGGGTTCTTCCATGTTGGCCAGGCTCGTCTCGAACTTCTGGCCCCAAGTGATCTGCCCACCTCAGCCTCCCAAAGTGCTGGGATTAGAGGCATGAGCCACAGCTCAAAACATTTGTTGAATGCGAGCATGCACGAATGTATGATTATATGAAAGAATGAGTGAGTCAGTGACGAGCCCAGTCTGACTGCCTCGGAGGGCTCTGTCAGCATTATGGCTGCCCTGAAGGTAGTGGGGTCCAGGCCCAGCCTTGGGGGAGGGGGAGAAGGTACAGCTGGAAGAGGAAGAAACAAACAAGGGTTTATAAAGCATCTACTTCACATTGGGCACTCTCGCCTTCCTACGGCCTGTAAGACCCATCACACAGATGAGGAAACTGAGTCCCCTTCGTTCACTCCACAAACCCATCCTTGGAGTCTCCAGGGCTGGGGCAGGGGTGACAGCAGAGAACCAGCCAGGCACTGACCCTGGTTTTTCAGAACTGATCAGGGAGACAAATCTGACAGGAAGTGAAACAGAATAAACCAGAGCTAGCACTCAGCTCCTCTGTAATGCCGCTCTGCAGCCAGCCACTGGTGTGAATCCTGGCACCGCTGCACATGAGCTTGTTTAAGAGGTTGGGTTCTTGGCCAAGTGCAGTGGCTCATGCCTCTAATCCCAGCACTTTGGGAGGCTGAGGCAGGAGGATCGCCTGAGCTCAGGAGTTCGAGACCAGCTTGGGCAACATAGCGAGACCCTGTCTCTATAAAAAATTGGCTGGGCATGGTGGTACACACCCGTGGTTTTAGCTGCTTAGGAGGCTGAGGCAGGAAGCCCAGGAGGTCATGGCTTCAGTGGGCTGTGATTGCATCACTGCACTCCAACCTGGACAATAGTATGAGACTCTGTCTCAGAGAAAAAAAAAAAAAAAAAGAAAGTTATATTATTGACACAAGTGACATCTGTCTGCCCCCTGTTCTGGGTGTCCAGCAGCAACACTGGCAAACGCTTATGTAGTGCCAGGTGCCCATCAAAGAGCTTTACACAGACGCACTCATTTAATTTTCAAGACTCTTCCGACGTGGGGACTATTATCCCCATCCTACAGTTGAGGAAACTGAGGCTCAGAGAAGATGAGTGATTTGCCCAGGGACACACTAAAGTAGACCCAGGAAAGTAACACTATGAAATCACACACAGAGTCATGGATGCCAGGTTCAGGATGATGTCACCTCTGGAGGGGGCGGGGAAGGGCTGAGATCAGAAGGATGCCAGGAGCCTCCCACGGTCACTGCCATGGTTAACTTCTCTCTTGGAGGTGGGAACATGCACAGAGGCTCAAGTACCATTTCTTTCTTTTTCATTTTATTTTTAACATATTTTTTGCACCTTTTTTTTTTTTTTGCAAATTGAAAATGGTCCAGAACAGGAAGTAGCCACGTCACATAGAGTGGGGAACAGTGGGCACAGGGCAGGCCTTTGACCAGTTCTATCTGCTTCGGGGCTGGAGCCAGCCTGGGTGTGGGGGACCCTCCCAGCCCCCTCAGCCTCAGGGCCCTCCCAGCTCTCAGTGACGCAGCTGTGGTGGCATTTGGCAACCGGGCTGCCCACAGCTACCACAGCCCTGTGCATCTGCCAGCTGGGGGTAGGAGGAGCCGGGGCCTGTCCCTGCCAGCTGAGCCCTCCTGCCAGCAGCCTGGCCCAGGTGCCCCCGACATGCTGTCTGCAGCCCCTCGCCCACCTTACCTTGCTTCCCCACACTTTCCACCACCGAACCTGACTGGTTCTCACTAACCAGAAAGTCAGTGACTTGCTGGCAGGATCGTGTCTGTGTCTGGCACCATTCTCTCCCCAGAACTAGCACACAATTGGTGCTCAATAAGTATTTGTGGAATGAACAAATGAAAAACTGGACAAATAAATGGCAACCTCCCCTTCCCTGCCTCCTTCCCTTCTTCTTTCTCCCTCCCTCCTCTTCTTTTCTTCCTCTCTCCCTCTCTTCTTCCCTTCCTTCCACAGATAGTTATTAAGCACCTATGTGCCAAGCACTGTGCTAGGTAGGCACTGGGGACACAGTGGTGCCCAAAACAGACAAAAGTCCTGTCCTCACAGAGACAACATTCTAGAAAGGGAGTTAGACAACGAAATGACCCCACAGGCTGGGCACAGTGGCTCATGGCTGTAATCCCAGTGCTTTGGGAGGCTGAAGTGGGAAGATTGCTTGAGGCCAGGAGTTTGAGATCAGCCTGGGCAACATAGCAAGACCCTGTCTTTACAAAAGTTTAAATTAAAAAAATAAAGTACTTGGCCGAGCACGGTGGCTCATGCCTGTAATCCTAGCACTTTGGGAGGCCGAGGCGGCTGGATCACCTGAGGTCAGGAGTTCGAGACCAGCCTGGCCAACATGGTGAAACCCCGTCTCTACTAAAACTACAAAAATTAGCTGGGTGTGGTGGCGGGCGCCTGTAATCCCAGCTACTTGGGAGGCTGAGGCAGGAGAATTGCTTGAACCCGGGAGGCGGAGGTTGCAGTGAGTTGAGATCATGCCACTGCACTGCAGCCTGGGCAAGAAGAATGAAAAAAAAAGTACTTAAGGTCTTAAGAAAAATAAAAAGAAATAACTCCATAAACCAAGTGCAGAATTGAAGATGGAGAAGATGCAGGGAGAGAGGCCTTCGGTGCCATCCACGCCTGGAGCGGAGGTAGGGGCATCTTCCTGAGAAGGGGACCTAGCAGCGCCTCGTTCCCATCTTGCTTGGGCAGGTGAGAGGCGCCAGGAAGATGGCAAATCCTGTGCCCCTCGTGAAGCTCAGAGTCTCAACGGACGCAGACCTTCCTAGTGAGTAGGAAACTCATTATGAAAGAGGAAACCCTCTGGCGCTGAGCAAGAGTGTCAGCGCCTCGCCCTCTCAGCTAGGAAGGTCCCAGAGGAAGTGACGCCCGGCAGTGTCCCAGCACTGGGCAGGATCCGCTGGCAGCCCACCAGGAGAAGAGTATTCCCGGCAGGGACACCAGCTGGGGCAAAGGCAGGAAGACTGTCACCACCCCTCGGAAGCTGTGACTCCAGCCGGGCTGGGAACGCCCCTCTCTGGCCTCGGGCTTTCTCTTTTGAGAAAAGGGAGCATGGGAGCGGGGCCGCCCACCAGGCAGGGATGCTGGAAAATTCTCTAGGAAGCTTTGAAGGGCTGGGCAAGGCACTTGATTTAAATCCTCCCGGGCTGACTTGCTATTTCCTGTCTTCCCTGATGGGCCGCGAGCCCTGGGGGAGAGAGGCCTGGTCTGCCTGCCCTGTGGCCTGGCACAGCTTGGCACACAGTAGGTGCTCGGGGGGTGTGTCTGTGGAATTAAATGAGCGAGCGCAGTCCCAGTTTCCTCATCTGTGTGTGGGGATAATGCTGATGTGGCCACAGAGATGGCATGAAGAAGCTCTTTTTTTTTTTTTTTAGCTTTTTGTAAAGATGGGGTCTCACTATATTGCCCAGGCTGGTCCCAAATTCCTGTCCTCAGGTGATCCTCCTGCCCTGGCCTCCCAAAGTGCTGGGATTACAGGTGTGAACCACCACACCCAGTCCCTGAAGAAGCTTTCCCATTTTTTGTGCTGTCTTCTCTCCCCACCTCCTGGTGGCAGGTCAGGCCTCTGAGGATCCCCTAGAGTCCCCAGAAATCCCCTCTCTGGGAGCTGAGGGTAGAGAACAAAGTGAGAAGGTGGGTTGGACAGATTACCCAGCTCCAGATTTTGAGGCTAGGGATCCTAAGGTGCCTGAAAGGAAGTGACAATCAGCTTCATTTACAATGGAAGGAAACTGAGGTACAACAACAATAATAATGAAATCTTAGCTTGTTGAGTGCTTTCTCTAAGCCAGGCACTGTGCTAAGCCCTTTGACCCAAGTTGTTCCATGTAATCCTTTCAACAATCATAGTAGGAAGCAGATACTATGATCCCATTTTACAAGTGAGGAAATGAAGACTCAGGTAAGTCAAGGCCACACCACCAGTTAATGGGGGAGCAGGCATGGGAATGAGAATCTAACTTACAACCCAGAATCATAAGCCTGGTGCTCCCTGTGTGGGGAGGTGGTTTGGGAGGGACAGGATGAAGGTTACATTGGAGAGGCTGGAGATGAGAAGAATGGACAGATCCTTCATCTGGGGGATCAAGGGCTGTGGAATAAATAATTGCAAAAGTGAGGGGTCTAGGGTCAATGCCATTGCTCTTTTCACCCTGGATAGCCCAGGAAAGCTTACAGAAGCCCCAATCTTCAGCCCACCCCAGCAACCTGAAATTTACTTTGCTTCACTCACTCATTCATTCATCTATTCGTTCAACCAATCAGTCAATTAACAGAAAACACAATACAGAATCACACAATACCAAACATATCCATTTAAACAATAAATGTAAATGAGTTAAATGGGTCTATTAAAAAACAAAGACTCAGATTCAAAATCAGAATGCATTCATTTATTCATTGCCTTTCATTTATTTAGTGCCTAAACTATTCTAGGTCCTGTTTTAGATTCCAACAATAGAAGATAAAAATAAAATAGGGGAGCTGGGCAAGGTGGCTCACACCTGTAATCCCAGCACTTTGGGAGGCTGAGGCGGGTGGATCACGAGGTCAGGAGTTCAAGACCAGTCTGACCAACTTGGTGAAACCCCATCTCTACTGAAAATATAAAAATTAGCCTGGCGTGGTGGCATGCACCTGTAATCCCAGCTACTTGGGAGGCTGAGGCAGGAGAATGGCTTGAACCTGGGAGGCAGAGGTTGTGGTGAGCCGAGATCATGCCACTGCACTCCAGCCTAGGTGATAGAGCGAGACTCCATCTCAAAATAAATAAATACATACAAATAAAATAGAAAATAAAATAGGTGAAATATGGGGGTGGGGGTGTGTGACCTAGGGAGAGAGACCTTTAGCTACAAAGATCTTGAGGCTGGAATGAGCTTGTAGAATGGAGGAACAGAAAGGGGGCTTCGTGGATAGAGAATGGTGCTAGCAAAGGAGTGTGGTGGGGGAATAAGGTGGGAGAGGTCAGCAGGGCCTATACCCCAGAGCATTGACAGGGCAGATGCTATGGAGTGTTGAGATGCAGACGAGCTGGGTCCTGCTTACACAGAGCATGGGTCAGCCACTGCTCCTGGCTGTCCCAACAACCTCAGCTGGACTCGACCATTCCCAGCTGGGGGCCCTTCATCCCACCCGAAGGGACCCGAGACAGCAGACCACAGCCTTCTCCTCTGGGGAGACCATGAATTACCAGGTGCCAGACTCTGCCACTGGTGGCTTGTGTACTTAATCGGCTCATTAAGTTCTGCCATCAGGTTAGTTTTCTTCCCATTTTGAAGAAGAGAAAACTGAGGCTCAGAGAGGTAAGGTGACCTTCCCAGTGCCACTCACAGCCAGTGAGCAGCATGGCTGGGGTGAACTCAGTGCATTGGACACAATAGTGCACCCTCTTGGTACTTCATGGCTGTGTCCCAGGAAATGGCAGTGGAGAGGCCTCAGCTGGCTGTGTCCCCACATAGGTCCCCCAACCTCTGTGGCCTCGGGTCTGTGTCTGGGAAGCATATGAGGTGATTGTCAGGACCTTGGTGACTTCCTCCCTTGGGGCAGCGGGGTTCCCAAAGTGCTGGGCAGGCGACTTCTCATTTCATCCTCACAATCACCCCATTTGACAGAGGAGGCAACTGAGGCCGAAAGAGGGGAGGTGATTGTCCGAGGTCATAGTTTCAGGCTCTCCTAAGGACCTGGGACTGAATCTGTTCATTGAATGGTGAACTCCCAGAATGGAGAAATCCAAGGATGTGGAGACTCTGAGGTGGGGTTGGGGGACGAGAACAAGACCACCAGGATATCAAGGGGAGAGCGGGCCTGGGACCCAGGACACGGGCCCCAACCCTGCCCCGCATTGCATCCTGGGCTAGTTCCTGAGCGGGGAGGGGCCATAGGAAGTCTCCATATCTCCCCACTCAGGCCATGCCCTGGGTCCTGCCCAAACAGGAAATGCCAGGCCAGCCCCCACCCCCACCCAGGGTCATGGGAAGACTCTGCCCGGGATTCCAGTGCTCTCAGCACTGGCCCAGCCTGGGGGCGGCCTGGGCCCTGGTAGCGCTGGCATGACCTTGGGCGGGGCCGTTCCTCTCGCTGGGCCTCGTTCTCCCCTGCCTACCGTACTCACAGGCTCTGCATCAGACAGGCACTGCCACCTCCTGGCTGGGTGACCTCGGGCAGGTGGCTGTCCCCCTCTGAAGCCCAGTTCCCTCTTTCTTAAAATGGGGGACAGTGCACACCGAGCATGGTCCATCAGCTGAGCCATTATTGCCCCAAGCAAGGGCACAGTGGGGAGGGCTGGCCTCTGGAGAGATCACCATGGCCCTCTGGGGATGGCGTCCTGTCTTTCCCTGGACTCAGAACCATGCCAGGTACCTCTTTGCACTTGTCTCCCAATCTGCAAAAGAGGCAGAGCTGGCCCGGCGTGATGGCTCATGCCTATAATCCCAACATTTTGGGAGGCTGAGGCGGGCAGATCACGAGGTCAGGAGATCGAGACCATCCTAGCTAACACAGTGAAACCCCGTCTCTACTAAAAATACAAAGAATTAGCTGGGCATGGTGGCGGGCGCCTGTAGTCCCAGCTACTCGGGAGGCTGAGGCAGGAGAATGGTGTGAACCTGGGAGGCGGAGCTTACAGTGAACCGAGATTGTGCCACTGCACTCCAGCCTGGGCGACAGAGCGAGACTCCATCTCAAAAAAAAAAAAAAGAGGCAGAGCCGTAACCCTGGCTGAATCCTTAGTTATTGCAAGGACTGAGTGACAGGAGAAGGGGTCACAGAGGTGGAGTGGCAGCGGGAAAGGGTGGAATGATGTGGATTGGGAGAGACCCCAGTGCAGGCTTTGGGGGCCTGGAGAATGTGGCCTCCTGGTCATTTTCTTTCCTAGTGAGAAAGTGTGGCTAAAACAGGGGAGGGGGAGCAGTGGACAGGACCCAACCCCATCTCTTGGGGGCTTGCAAAGTACAGGGCAGGGTGGGAAGGGAAAACAGGCCCGAGACAGGGGTGAAGGTGGCTCTGCTCCCTCCATGTGGTCCTCCCAGGCAGGAGGCAGGTGTTCCCAGTTGCCAGGCTTTCTACGAATGGTCCTCACTCCTCCCAGACCCTGGCTCACAGATCCGAGCCCACAGTTTTCTCAGCAAGCCACCACCCCATGGAGTTGGTTGAGCCTGGAAGATCAGAGAGGCACAGCAGTTTGTCCAAGGTCACACAGCAGAGTGGCCAACACTTCCTCAGGCCCTCCCTGGGGACAGCAGGGGTCCCAGGTGTGAATGAGAAAGAACTGCTTACCAGTTCCATGGGCCCCAGACCCCAAAGAGTCTTGGGAAACTGAGACACCAAGGTGAGTCCCTTTGAGGCAGCAAATGTGCAATGGCTTCTGTGTTTGGGCCTGTCCGTGCCTGGTACCAGGTGTGCCCGGGGGGCAGAAGAGCCTGGGAAATCGGCTGGGACTTACCGCTTCTCCAGAAGCTGGGTTCTTTGCTGTAGAGGATAACCAAAAGCGTAGGAAAGGTGAGGGATACCGGGTGAATGCCAGGGCCCAGAGCACAGCTCAGTACATGGGGGCTGCCGTTGGAGCTGTTGTTGTTAGAGACCGGTTACTTAATCCCTCTGGGCCTCTGTTTCCACATCTGTGAAATGGGGATGGTAATAGTCCCCTCCACAGAGGGCCCCACTGAGGAGTCCAAGAGTTATCTGCTGTAACGTACTTATGATGCACCTGGTATTTTTCTTCTTTTCCTTTTCTTTCTTTCCTTTTTTTTTTTTTTAAAGACAGGGTCTGTCTCTGTCACCCAGGATGGAGTGCAATGGCACGATCTTGGCTCACTGCAGCCTCTGCCTCCCAGGTTCAAGCAATTCTCCTGCCTCAGCCTCCTGAGCAGCTAGGATTACAGGCATGTGCCACCACATCAGGCTAATTTTCGTGCTGTTTTTTGTTTATTTTGTTTTGTTTTCAGACGGAGTTTTGCTCTTGTTGCTCAGGCTGGAGTGCGATGGCACGATCTCAGCTCACTGCAGCCTCCGCCTCCTAGGTTCAAGCGATTCTCCGGCCTCAGCCTCCCGAGTAGCTGGGATTACAGGCATGCGCCACCACACCCAGCTAATTTTGTATTTTTAGTAGAGACGGGGGTTTCTCCATGTTGGCCAGGCTGGTCTCGAACTCACGACCTTAGGTGATCCTCCCTCCTCGGCCTCCCAAAGTGCTGGGATTACAGGTGTGAGCCATTGCGCCCAGCCTAATTTTTGTATTTTTAGTAGAGACGGGGTTTCACCGTGTTGGCCAGGCTGGTCTTGATCTCCTGGGCTCAAGTGATCTGCCTGCCTCGGCTTTTCAAAATGCTGGAATTACAAGCACACACCACCTTGCTGGCCGCACCTGGTGTTTTTCTTTTGCTATTGTTCCAGCACCCAGAATGGTGCCTGGCACACAGTAGGTGCTTAATATATCTTAGCTGTTGTTATCATCATCATCATCATGATCATCAAGGCCCTGACTTTCCACCTCCCAGCTGTGTGAGGTCTTGCTCAATTTCACTTCCTCCTTCATAAAGTGGAAATAACGATAGTACCTGCCCCTAGAGCTGGTGAGGACCCGTTCATGCCTCCCACAGACACCTATTAAGTGCCTCCAGTTTTAAGAACTGGGTATACATATGGCTGGGAACAAAATGGAAAAAAACAAAAACAAAAATCCCTGCCCTCACGGTGCTGACTCTCCTGTGGCAGAGACAGATGAGATGAACGGGGATTTTATACCAGGCATCAGAAGGGAACCAGTGCTAAAGACAATGAAAACACCGGGCCAGGAGAGGCAGCTGGCATGCGGGCCGTGGTGGTTTTACGTGGTGAGGCGTTATCTCAGTGAGCGACAGGGAGGCGTTGGGAGGTGACAGGCCTACTCCGCCTTGGCCGGTTGGGCCTGTGGGCTGCGGGAGGGCTCAGGCTTTCTGAGTGGGGTGGGAACCCTGGAGGGCTCTGAGCAGAGGGACAGGGTCTGTCTGACTTAGCTTCTGTGACCAAAAGGGGACTGAAGGGGACTGAAGGGGACTGAACGGGAGGCAGGGAGCCCAGGAGGCCACTGCAATGGTCCGAGCGTGAGAGGGTGGGGCCGGGCCGAGTGGATAACAGGGAGGGGAGACTTGGCCGAGTCCTGGGTCTGTTTTCATCCTCAAATCTTCTCAGGCCGATTTCCATCCCCATGTGGCAGCTGAGGAGACAGAGGCTCAGAGAGAGTGAGACCCCTGGGGTCTCGGAGCCAGGCCTGGGAAAAGCTACTTCACGTCAGGCCAGGGGCTGTAGCCCTGGCAACCTCCACTCCGCCTGGAAATCCTCCACCTCAGGGCCTCTCTTTGCCCAGACCTGGCCCAGGAGGAGCACATGGGAGCCGGGACCTTCCCAACAATCCTTGCCGTTGGCTCCACAAACCTCAGCCAGTCCTGCAACCTGGGATGCCTTCTCCACCAGGATGCCTGCTACTGTCACTGTTGTCATTAGATAATTAATGAACTATAATTAGAAATCATATCAATAAAATTTCACAGTCTAAGGCTGTTGAAATAGGTACCATCATTATCCTCATTTTAGAGCTAAGGACAGTTTTGGGCGGTAGGGGAGGTGCGGGTGTCACTGCCTGAGGTCACACTGTAGCAGGACTGGGATTCAAACCCCCAGACCTCCGGTTCCAGAGGCCAAGCTTTTGTCAAAGACATGCAGTGAAACAGGCTTCTCAGAGGTTCCAGTTAGTCCTCATTGCAAAACAAGAGGGAAAACCGAAGCCAGGACAGGCTCAGGGACCTGGCCCTGCCCCTGGCGCTGCCCCTGGCGCTGCCCCTGCCCCCGCCCCCAGTGCCTAGAGACCCCAAAGCAGCCTCCGCTGAGAGGCCCTTCCCAGGATCTCCCATAGGCCAGGGCTCTGGGCCCTGCAGGAAGTGGCCAGGGCTGGGACAGGCCTGCTGCTTTGATCAGCTTTACGAGCCAGGGCTGTTTACAGAGTCTCAGGCCCCCAGCCCCCTGCCACCCGGGGCTGTGTCTTGTCACCAGCACTTGGGATATTAGCAGTCCCAGGAGAGTCTGCTGGCCAGACGGGTCTTGGCCCCATTTCCTCCAGCCTGGCCCGCACCTTGCCCCTTAGCCTCAGCCCCTGGGGACAGGGAGGGGCAGGGGTAGGCTGAGAGGGTCCCCTCGGGCCAGATACCTCCTGGGCTGGGGTGCTCCCAGCACTTCCTCTGCAAGTGCAAATGCAAGCTCAGTCCTACCACAGGCCTTTGCCTGAAGCCTGCAGCCCACCCCCAGGTCTCCCCACCTGCTCCTCTTTTCTGCTCCTCCTCCTCGGGCCTTCAGGTCCCCTCCTCAGAGAGCCCTCCTTGACCACCCTGCCGAGTCACCCTCCAGCACAACTTCAATTTAATTCCTGGTGCCCGCATCACTGTCTGGAATTCTCTTGCTCATTCTTTATCCTGTGGATGCTCTGTCTTCTTCCCCAGTACGGGAACCTTGTCTGTCCCACTCACTTTTGTGTCCCCAGCACCTAGCATGGTTCTGGCACACAGTAGGAGCTCAATAAGAGTGTGTTTTTGTTTTGGTTTTGAGACAGGTGCTCACACTGTTGCCCAGGCTGGGGTGCAGTGGCGCGATCTTGGATCACTGCAACCTCTGCCTCTGGGGTTCAAGCGATTCTCCTGCCTCAGCCTCCCAAATAGCTGGGACTATAGGGACGTGCCACCATGCCTGCTAATTTCTTGTATTTTTAGTAGAGATGGGGTTTGCTGTGTTGCCCAGGCTGGTCTCGAACTCCTGGACTTACAGGATCCTCCCATCTTGCCCTCCCAAAGTGCTGGGATTCCAGTCGTGAGCCATCGCGCCCGGCCTTTTCTAAATTAAGTGTTTCTTCAGTAAAAGAATGATGAACCCTTTCTGGGAGGGAGGCTGTGGGCAGACTGAGGCCCCAAATCATCAAAGCCCCCCATCCCCCACCCCACGCGTGTGCCTGGAAAATTCACTGGGGCACAGAGGGGAGTTTCAGCCCCACTTTGTGAACGAGGAAACAGGCTTAAAGAGGTGACTTGTCCAGTGTTCCCAGCCTGAAGGAGCAGGGCTGGGATTCTATCCCGTGTCTCTCCGCCCTAGACCTCAGAGTCTCTGTCCCCCGGTCCCATCTTCCCCATCTTCTACTTCCCCACCCCCCACTCCCTCATCCCACCCCACCCCTGGGGCCTGGCTCACGCCTGTGTTGTCTCCTGACAAGAAGCTGCAGGGGACAGGTGTCCGACCAGCCAGGCCGGTTCCAGGGCACGCATACGGGGGCACTTCCCCCCAGGGGCGATGCCGTGGGATGACCGTGGACACCTGCTCCCACACCTGCCCTGCCTTCTCACCCGCCTCCATTCAGGCCCTGTGATTCCCTCAATACCCACAGGGCCACAATGGACTGTTTTGTCCTCAGAGACACCAGGAGCCCTGCTCCAGCCCTCGGCTCCCTGCTGTGTGCTCTGTGACCTGGGGCAGGTGCACGTTTGTTCTGGCCTGGGGAGGAGGCAGCAGCAAATGGGACTTGTTCAGCACAGACACCATTGGCAGGGGCTTCTCCACTCATCCCTGCCAGCTGGGGAACTTCGGGGTTGGGAAGGTGAAGAGGGTGGCAGGGATGACAGTATATGGGCACCGCTCGGGGCTGGCTGGTTCCCATTCTCATCGAATCTCTAGGTTTTCCAGCAATCCTGGAGGTAGTCACTGTGGTCATCCCTCAATCTAGCTGAGGAAATGGAGGTCCAGAAGCAGAGAGGGCAGAGCAACTGGGCACGGTGGCTCACCCCTGTAATCCCAGCACCTTGGGAAGTCGAGGTAGGATGATCTCTTGAGCCTAGGAGTTCGAGACCAGCCTGGACAATACAGTGAGACCCTGTCTCCAGAAAAAGAAAACAAAACAAAACAGAGAGGGCGGGGCACTTGCCTAAGGTAACACAGCAAGCAGAATTTGAACCCAAGTTTGTGTGATTTCCCTATTCTTCCAACTTCTCTCCCCTTGGGCAGCTGACGTCACTAGAGCCTTTGCCAGGCATTTAGCTATGCCCAAGTTCATTCAGAAGACTCCTGCAGCAGACACGGACTTGCCAAACACTGGGCTAGGTCTGGGGACACAGCATGAACGGGATGGACAGACCCAGTCTCAGGGAGCCCACCTTCCAGTGGGGAGACAGAGAAGAAACCAGCAAAGCAAGCAACCAGTGAGATCACGTTAGATACGACCAGGACATGAAAGAAAACTTAACAGGGGGCTGAGCTGGGGGCGCTTTAGGGCTGCTGAGGGATCTCCGAGGAGGTGAGGTTTGAGCTGAGACCTGAAGGAAGAGAAGGAACCACCAAGAGAAGAGGAGAAAGGGCGTCCCAGGCAGCTGGACCTGTATAAGCAAAGGCCCTGGGGTGGAAGAGCGCCCAGTATGTCTGAGGAACAGCAAGAGATAGGGGCTGATTACTCAGGGCTCAGAGGGAAGGGGGAGGGAGAGAGGGAGGGGGAGGAGAAGGAGTGCTCACCCCGCAGAAGAAGATGGGCTGCTGTTTTCTCATCTGAAAATGGTATTGAGCTGCTCCTAAGGCTGCAAAATGACACAGACCCATAAAGAGAGTTGGAGCTGCCATTCCTGCCTGCTGTGGAGTCATCAGACTCCCTCCTTCTCTGGAGAGAATGTTCTCACCCATCTCCCTCCTCGATCTAAGAAGGGTCAGGCGGAGGAGACAGCTCAGAGCTGGAGGAGCTGGGATCTACGATCTTGGGTGAGGTTCCTCTGGGAACCTGTTTTTCCATCTGTAAAATTTGGGCATGGCCCTGGCTCCCACCTCACAGGAGAGGGAGGTTGAGGGGTTTCAGAGCAGGAGCCTGGCACTCAGCAGGTGCTTGGTTCAAAAGAGCTCCCATCTCCCTTGTTGGAGGTGGAGTGGGGTAGGGCGTTGCTTAACCCCGTGCAAGCTCAAACCTGCTAGGCAGCTGGAACTCTGAGCTCAGGCCCTGTCCCACTCCAACAAGAAGGTTCTTAGCCCCGGGTCAGGCCCAAAGAGAGCCATCCTCTCTGCCTGCCTGCCAGGGTGAGTTGCCCCGTCTGAGATTGGTCCAGAAGCCACCTCCTCAGAAGCTTTAGTGCCCCTGAGATCTGAGGGCTGGAGGCTCCAGGGCGAGTCGTTACCCGAGGCAGAGCTTGACAGGGGCCCGAGAGAACCCAGATTCCCAGCCTCCAAACTGCTCCATCACACAGATAAGAAAACTGCAGCTCAGAGAGGGTGGGGAACTTGTCCAAGGTCACACAGCTGGAAGGGTAGGCAGTGTAGACCTGAACCCAGTCTGGCTGACTCTGGAACTTTTCCTACAGAGCCACAATCCTCCTCCACTCTTTCATTTCTTTGTCAAAACAACACAATGAGTTTTAAGTGCCCGTTGCATAGATGGGGAAACCAAAGCTTGGAGAGAAATGACTTGTCTGAAGACCCAAAGGACTTTTGTAATTTATTCAACAAATATTTATTAAGCACCTACTGTATGCCAGGCCAAAATAGATGAGCAGGGACCAAAACAGATAAGCCCAGCATTTATGGCCCTCACCGCCCCGTGGGAGTGACAGACATCGAACCATTCAGGGAGTGATATGCCCTGGGCTTTGCAGACAGGCCTGGGTTTGAACCCTGGTTGTCACTTGCTAGCTGTATGACCTTGGGCATATTACTTAACCTCTCTGTGCCTCAGTTTCCTCATGTATAAAATAGAAGATAATAATAACACCTACCTCATAGGGTTGTTCATGGTTCTTAGCCCAGGGTGTGTTCCCTAAAGCTATTATTTTCTGTCATCTCATTTTACACATCTTTTTTTTGTTTGTTTTTGAGACAAGGTCCTCCTGGTTTCAAGCGATTCTCATACCTCAGCCTCCTGAGTAGCTGGGACTACAGGTGCCCACCACCACGCCTGGTCAATCTTTGTATTTTTAGTAGAGATGGGGTTTCACCATGCTGGCCAGGGTGGTCTCGAACTCCTGACCTCAAGTAATCCACCCGCCTCGGCCTCCTAAAGTGCTGGGATTACAGGCATAAGCCACCATGCCTGGCCTACAAATTTTTTTTAATTATTATTTTTTAGAGGCAGAGTCTCACTCTGTCACCCAGGCTGGAGTGCAGTGGTACCATCATAGCTTACTGCAGCCTTGAACTCAAGGGATCCTTCCCCATCAGCCTTCTGAGGAGCTGGCACTATGGGTGAGTGCCACCACACGTGGCTAAATGTTTTTGTTTGTTTTTTATTTTGGAGAGACAGGCTATGTTGCCTGGGCTGTTCTCAAACTCCTGGCAGCAAGCAATCCTCCTGCCTTGGCCTCCCAAAGTGCTGGGAATATAGGCGTGAGCCACCATGCCTGGCCTATAGATCTTTATTGAGTGACTGCTGTATACTAGGCTTTGGTCTGGGAGCTGAGGACACAAGTGACTGAGATGACATAGTCACTGCCTTCATGCTTTCCAACCATCTAGTGTGAGCCCAGGTATCCTGATTTCAAGGCTAGCAGCCACAGAGCTACTTTCAGCCCCCTCCTCCAGGAAGGCTGCCATAATGACCCTGGCCTGCTGGGACCTGCCTCACTCTGAAACTTTTTTTTTTTTTTTGAGACAGAGTCTCGCTCTGTTGCCCAGGCTGGAGTATAGTGGTGTGATCTCGGCTCACTGCAAGCTCTGCCTCCCAGGTTCATGCCATTCTCCTGCCTCAGCCTCCCGAATAGCTGGGACTACAGGCGCCCGCCACCATGCCCAGCTAATTTTTTGTCTTTTTAGTAGAAACGGGGTTTCACCATATTAGCCAGGATGGTCTCGATCTCCTGACCTCGTGATCCACCTGCCTCAGCCTCTCAAAGTGCTGGGATTACAGGTGTGAGCCACTGTGCCCGGCCCACTCTGAAACTCTTAAGCCAACTCTGACACCCTACCCCTCTACCAACCCAGCTCCACCCATTAAGCCCAAGGAGGCCAGAGTTCCTCGTGGGTGCCCCAGATACTCAAGCACCCCCATTCCCAGACCTGTGAATGTCTACTGCTCCCCAACCTCCACATCTTCCATGGGAGCTTCTGACAGGCCCTGAAAGGCCTAGAAGCTGAGCCCCCACCCTCATTCTCCACCTGATGCTGCCTGCTGCTCTGGGGCTGCTTGCCTGGCCTCCTCCCGGGGCATCAGAGCGAGTGTGTATCTGCTGCCATGGGGAGCCCCGAGTCACTCATCTGGAGCTGGCACCCACCGCAGGATGGAGAGGAAAACAGGCACTGGCAGGGTGTTTTCTCCATTAAGTTCCCTGCGGATAGCAGGAGACGGGCAGAGTAGGGATGAGGAGAGAAATGACTTTTTCAGGCATGACAGTCCTTCCTCTGCTGTCCAGGTCTGGCTCTCCTCTGGACAGTCTCAGCCCTCTACCATGTGTGTCCTCCTCAGGGTCTGGCCATGAGGAAATTGAACACAGAGAAGCCCAGGGCCTTCCCTAGGGCACACAGCAAGCACCCAGCCTCTGGCCTCAGTGAACAGGCAGAGACTACAAACGGGGGGTGCTCGGACCAACCAGACCCACAGAGGGACAGAGGAGACTTGTTTGGCCCCCACAGAGTTAGAAACAACTGGAATTTCTTGCCCACAAAATCAGCCTGGGAGCAGGGGCTCACACCTGTAATCCCAGCACTGTGGGAGGCTGAGGCAGGAGGATCGCTTGAGCGCAGGAGTTCAAAACCAGCCAGAGCAACATGGAGAGACACTGTCTCAAAAAAAAAAAAAATTTAATAGCCAGGTGTGGGCCGGACATAGTGGCTCACTTCTGTAATCCCAGCACTTTGGGAGGCTGAAGTGGGCAGATCACTTGAGGCCAGGAGTTGGAGATCAGCCTGGCCAACATGGTGAAACCCTGTCTCTACTAAAAATGCAAAAATTAGCTGGGCGTGGTGGCTTACACCTACTCAGCTACTCAGGAGGCTGAGAGGGGAGGATCCTTTGAGCCCAGGAATTCGAGCCTGCAGCGGGCTATGATCTCACTACTGTACTCCAGCCTGGTGACAGAGCAAGACTCAGTCACTTAAAAAAAAAAAATGCTATTACAATTCTGACTTCCCGTTTTCCCACAGCAATGGGCCGGCTTTCCTACGTGGCAATGAATCACACCCATCACAGTCTCCACCAACCCCTATTGCTTCACCCTTAACTTATTTAAGTACCTGCCTAGCATCTGCAGGCATTGGAATCATCTGACCCTTGCTTAAAGCAAGGAAAAGAAGAAGAAATGGAATTTTAGGCAGAGGTTAGAGTAGGAAGAATCTAGGCTCCCGAAAGCTATCGCTGGAGGTTCTGGAATTTGCAAGCCCTGGCTGGGAGGGAACATTCCCACTGACCATTCCAGCCTCTGCTGACCCCAGGGCCTTTCTGCGGCCACAGTCCTGGCTGTAAGTGCGTGCACAGTCCTGGGTACCCTTCCAAGTGGATGTGTGGGCCCTGTGTGTGTATTTCTGGGCACAGAAGACTTTCAGGGGACTCGAATCTTGAATCTGCCATTTCCTGGCTGTGTGGTCCCCGGCAAGGACGTTAGTCTCTCTGGGCCCAGTTTTGTTTGTTTGTTTGTTTGTTTTGAAACAGGATCTCCCTCTGTTGCCCAGACTGGAGTGCAGTGGCATGACCATAGCTCATTACAGCCTCAACTTCCCAGGCTCAAGTGATACTCCCACCTCAGCCTCCCGAATAGCTGAGACTACAGGCACACACCACCATGCCCGGCTAATTTTTTTTTTTATTTTTTGCAGAAATGGGGTCTCGCTATGTTGCCCAGGCTAGTTTTGAACTCCTGGGCTCAAGTGATCCTCTCGCCTTGGCCTCCCAAAGTGCTGGGATTATAGGCATGAGCCACTGCCCCAGGCCTCTTATCTGTAATATGAGCCTAGGCTGGCACCAGACAAGAGTAAGAGTAACTTTTACTATTTGATGTAAAGCCAAGCACTTGGCATGGGTTAACAGCTTCAGTCCTCACTAAGGAATGAGGAGACAAGGCACAGAAAGTAAAGCGCACAGTGCGGGACCCGACCACGAAGGCCAAAAGGCAGCCAGGCCTGGCTCCTGGGGCGATGTGCTGGCTCCCCACATGGAGAACGTCAGCCGTGTGTGCTCTCAGCACTCTCCTGATACTGAGGGTGAGAGGCACACATTACATTTGGGGACTTTCTTTTTTGCGGGGGGAGACGGAGTCTTGCTCTGTCACCAAGGCTGGAGTGCAATGGCGTGATCTCGGCTCACCGCAATCTCCACCTCTCAGGTTCAAGCAATTCTCCTGCCTCAGCCTCTGGAGTAGCTGGGATTACAGGCGCCTGCCACCACACCCAGCTTAATTTTTGTATTTTTAGTAGAGATGAGTTTTCACCACATTGGCAAGACTGGTCTCGAACTCCTGACCTCAGGTGATCCACCCGCCTTGGCCTCCCAAAGCACTGGGATTACAGGCATGAGCCACCATGCCAGGCCCATTTGGGGATTTTCTGTATTCATAGGGACCCTATATGCTTGGTGTGCATGGTAGACCAGGCCCTGCACACACGTGAGTGCATGTGAGTCAGTGTGTATGTGTGTGCATGTGTGTGCAAGAGAGGTTCTGGGGCCCACAGAGGACAATCATGTGTGTCTATCCATGTACACTCACATCCATTTGTGCACATAAGTGTCTGCTCCTGCACCTATGTGTCTATTTGTATGTGCATGTCTGTCCCTGCATGCAAATGTTTGTCCCTACATACAAGTGTCTGTGTTCACATGTCCACCCTTGAACACATACTTATCCTTCCATATGTGTGTTCATCTGTGCATATGTCGGGCACTGTCTCGTCTCACATTCTGGCATGAGCTCAGTGCATATAGTCGCCCCCACCACATGTATGCACAAACCCGGCTCCACCCATTAAGCCCAAGGAGGCCAGAGTTCCCCCTGGGTGCCCCAGATACTCAAGCACCCCCATTCCCAGACCTGTGAATGTCTACTGCTCCCCAACCTCCACATCTTCCATGGGAGCTTCTGACAGGCCCTGAAAGGCCTAGAAGCTGAGCCCCCACCCTCATTCTCCACCTGATGCTGCCTGCTGCTCTGGGGCTGCTTGCCCGGCCTCCTCCTGGGGCATCAGAGCGAGTGTGTATCTGCTGCCATGGGGAGGGGCTGCTGCTGGCCTGGGGTGGGTCTGCAGGAAGGCTTCTTCCCATGCCCTTGCACCCACAGGAACCCCAAAACTTGTCACCATGCCACAACCACAGGAACACAGACTAATGCACACATACACCCCCACACATGCACAAAATACATGGCAGACAAACAATACTCCACACACACGTCCAGGCACCTGCCAAAAAAAGATGTGACACACACGGACCTGCACTTATACAGTCACACCAAATTCCAGACACACAACACACACCCACAATACACTGCAGATGCCCACAGGCACGTACAAATACAGAAGCACTAACTGCCCGAATCAGAGACACATAATGCAGGTGCACGGATGGGCACACACAGACACACAGGGATGCACAACACCACACGTGGACCCACATGCAGATGTCCACATCACAGACACGCACTTACACGCATACCCCCTATCCAAGGCTGTCCAGCTGGCCCCACACCCCAGCAGGACCGCGCAGAGCTCTGTCCCTCTTGCTGTCTCCCAACTGGCATTAACCTCCTCCAAGCCACGTCCTCACACACCCCATCTTCCCTACCGCTCCCCTTGGCTAACACACTGGCCTCCTGGCCAGTCCTGGAACACACTAGGCACATTCCAGCCTCAGGGCCTTTGTACTTGCTGTTCTCTCTGCCTAGAATGCTTTTCTTGACCCCTTGATATCTGTGTGCCTCCCTCCCTCAGCTCCTTCCCGACTCTGCTCAAGACTGTCATCTTGGCTGGCTGCGGTGGCTCACATCTGTAATCCCAGCACTTTGGGAGGCCGAGGTGGGTGGATCACTTAAGGTCAGGAGTTCAAGACCAGGCTGGCCAACATGGTGAAACCCCACCTCTACTAAAAATACAAAAATTAGCCGGGTATAGTGTCACGCACCTGTAATCCCAGCTACTCCGGAGGCTGAAGCAGGAGAATCACTTGAACTCGGGAGGCAGAGGTTGCAGTGAGCCGAGATTGCGCCACTGCACTGCAGCCTGGGTGACAGAGTGAGACTCCATCTCAAAAAAAAAAAAAAAAAAAAAAAAAAAGACTGTCATCTTGCCAGTGAGGCTGCGGCTGCTCCTGACCCTGCTCCCCCCACTGTGAACGCAGCATGCACCTGGCTCCCTGTGTGGCTCTCTGCTTTGATGCTGCTGCTGCTGTTCTCAGCTCTTACCACTACCTGATATTTATCAGTTGCTGGTCTCCCTATGAATGCCCTGGGGCAGAGGTCTCATTTCATCCAAAGTTGTAACTCCATGCACTGAGCAGAGATCGCGCCACTGCACTCCAGCCTAGGCAACAGAGTGAGTGAGATTCTGTCACAAAATAAATAAATAAAGTTGTGACTCGAACATCTAGAAGACTGCCTGGCACATAGGGGTGGTCAGTAAATATCTGCTGAATGAATAAACACAATAGAATAGAAAGGATTGGAAGGCTCTAGAACAGACCAGAACACACAATAGAACAGAAACAATACAATGGAATAGACAAGATACACCACAACAGCCCGGTATAACCCATCAAAGCCAGGCTGATGCTCAGGGCTTCAACAGAATTGGGCAGAACAGCCACGAACCCACTCCTAAAGCTACGATCTGGACCTCAGCAGACACCATCAGGGTGGGTGGCCACAAACTGCATCTGGACAGGGGTCTTCCCATGCCCCTCTCCCCCCGGCTATCCTGGGCTGAGAGCTTTTCCGCCTACTCTGTCCCTGTTCCTGCCCAGCCGGACAGGTCAGAGGTGGTTTCTGGTCTGGACACTGGGGCTCTGGCTCCTGTCTGGGGTGATTCCTGCTGAGTCACTGGCCACAGTTCTGGCCAGGCTCCCACGGGCCTGATTATGTTGGAGGTTGGGGGACCATGGCCAAGGGATGAGGCACTCAGCCTACGGGTGCGTGGGGTGAGGGTGGTGCTGGGCTGGCCACAGGCTGCTTCTCTCCGTCACTGGTGGCTTTTACTTCACCTTTCCCATGACCAGATGGTGACAGAGAACACTCTCTCCACCAGTCACCTCCCAGGCCTGACCAAAGGTCTGGCTAGGCTGATGGTTACGAAAGAGAGGGAGAAAGAGAAGAAGAGACTTAGGGGACCCCTCCCCCCAAGCAACCCTCCACAGGGAAGGCTGGCCGTGGGAAGCTGTCCCTGCCCAGTGCAGACTCGAGTCTGGCTTGAGAGCCCTGGCCCACCTCTGGACAGGGTCCTGATCCAAGGCTGGCGCTTCATCTCAGGGCAGAGGCAAGGTGGGGGGACCCTGCCTGTCTGCCTAGAAGGTCAGTTCTCGCCCTAACCCCACCTGGAACCTGACCATGTCTCCGCAGCCCCTCTGCTCAGGACCCTCCAGGGGCTCAAGGCAAAAGCCACATCCTCTCCATTGCCTGCCCCACCTGCCCGCCCCGTCCCCTTGCTGGCCTCATCTCTCCTGGCCTCGTCCACTCTGCCCCCACCCGACTGGCCTCCTGCCTGCTCCTTGACTCTGCCCACCACACCCCTGCCTCAGGGCCTTCACACTGGCTGTTCCCTCTGCCTGGAACTCTCTCTCCGAAGACACCCACATGGCTGCATTCGATTCGTCCTGCAGATCTCCCTGGCATCACTTTCTGAGACACCGTACTCAACCCCCTCCAACAGGGAAAGACTCCGCGCTGTGTCCTGACTCTCCCAGCTGCGCCTGGCTCCTCCAGAGGCACCTGTTCCAGCCCAGTGTGCAGTGTGCTCATTGTGCCATCTCCCTGGGTGGAGTGATGGCTCCATGAGGGCAAGCAGGCTGTCTACTCTGTTCACTGTCTAAAGCAGGGCCCAGCCCGAAGGAGGTGCACAATACCTTCTGGGCAAATAAATGAATGAATGGATGAACTAAAGGAATTGGGAGGGGGAGTAGGAAGAGCACACTTAAAGCTCAGGCAGGCGCCGGGCGTGGTGGCTCACGCCTGTAATCCCAGCACTTTGGGAGGCTGAGGCGGGTGGATCACGAAGTCAGGAGATGGAGACCATCCTGGCTAACACGGTGAAACCCCGTCTCTACTAAAAAAAAATACAAAAAATTAGCCGGGCGTGGTGGCGGGTGCCTATAGTCCCGGCTACTTGGGAGGCTGAGGCAGGAGAATGGCGTGAACCTGGGGCGTGAACCTGGGAGGCGGAGCTCGTAGTGAGCCAAGATTGTGCCACTGCACTCTGTCTGGCCTGGGCGACAGAGCGAGACTCTGTCTCAAAAAAAAAAAAAGAAAGCTCAGGCGGGCCCCAGTGTGGTGGCTCACGCCTGCAATCCCAGCGCTTTGGGAGGCCAAGGCTGGTGGATCACTTGAACTCAGGAGTTCGAGACCAGCCTGGGCAACACGGCAAAACCCCATCTCTACAGAAAAATACAAAAATTAGCAGGGCGTGATGGTGCATGCCTACAGTCCCAGCTACTCGAGGGGCTGAGGTGGGAGGATCACCAGAGCCCGGGGAGGTCGAGGCCACAGTCAGCCATGACGGCACCACTGCACTCCAGCCTGGAGAGCTTCACTGAAGAGGTGACATTTATGCTGAAGCCTGAGATTTGAGAAAGAAACTTGAAGTGTTCTAGGCAGAAAACACAACCAGTGCAAAGGCCCTGAGGCTGGAACCTGGTCAACACACTCCAGAAAGAGAAGGAAAGCTGTGAAGCTGAGTGCAGTGTGTGTGTGTGTGTGTGTGTGTGTGTGTGTGTGTGTGTGTTGGTGGCGGGGGAGGGAGGAGTTTGCAGCCTGTAATCCAGGGAAGTGCAAGGACCCCCCCCAACTCTGACACCCCAGAATCTCCTTGCCCTCTGACGAGTCCCTGGCAGGTGGCTTTCTGTCTGTCCCACCCAACAATGGTTACAACTGGTGTCTCACTCTCCACTCCCTCCCTCCCTCAGATTATCCCCTTTCCCCCACCCTCCACCCTACTCCCCCTTTTCCCGCCTGGCCTGGCAGAGCCGGGAAACAGTGACTCAGGAGTCTGGCCGACTCAGGCCTCCCTCCCCTTCGTGTCAGGCTGCTGGGCTGGAGCCAGTTTGGCCTGACATCCAACCTCAGGCCTGACGTCCAGCTGGGCTCCGGCCAGGGGTGCCCTCTCCTCGGCATGGCAGACACTCCACGTGGCTTCTTACTGGCAGCAGGAATAAGAGTAACAGCCCAGATCATGTAAATAACCTTTCCCACCAAGTGCCGTGGCTATCCCCATTTTCCAGGGGAGGAAACTGAGGCTCCGTGAGGCTGTGACACTTGTTACACACCCTGGGGATGTTGTGCTGACAGTGGCGGTGCCCAGTTAGCAAGTGCAGGGCAGGGGGCTGGTTGGGGCTGAGGCTTCGCCAGTGTAGACAGGCTGCAGATTTCCCCAGGCACCTCCCAGGCAGGAGGGACCCAGGGCTGCAGGCCTGGCCTTGGATCCTAACACTCCCGCAACGCCAGAGCTGGGGTCTCCCTTTCTCACTAACCCCACCCCACATACACTCACCAAGAAAGAACCAGGCCAAGAGTCAGGGAAGGAAAATACCCAGCAAAGGAGACAGGGGACACTTCCTGGGGGTCCTGGGCCCTCTCCCCATTTCCTCCATCAGTGACCCCCACCATCAGCCAGTGACCTCAGTTGAACATAGTTACTTCATTGTGCAGAACACTAAACCACATTTTTCCAGCCTTCCCTGAGAAAGACACATGTGGTTCAGAGTTTGGGCTCCAGTCAGATCCTGACTGTCTGGGTTCAAGTCCCAGCTCAGCTGCTTCTTAGCTGTTCAACTCTGGGCAACCGTCTCCACCTCTCTGGGCCTCAGTTTCCCATCTGAACAATGGGACTTCTAACAGTACAGCCTCCCAGGGTTGTTTTGTGCCTTGGCACACAGCAAGTGCTCAAAGAATGTCCCTGTTGTTCTCCACAAGCCCTGATCTGTGCAAAGCCTCAGCAGAGAGGCTCAGGGACCCCCACCCTGTGTCCATGTTGAAAACTCGCCTGTGAAATTCTTGGTCACCCCATTCCTTCTGACAGAGTTACAAATTCAGATTAGATTTTCATTCTCTGACATCCACTTAACAGGCCACAGTTATTATTGTTTCTGGCCTAAAATACAATGTGGTTCTGGTGAATTAATGGGTCCGGGCTACTCTCTCTCCTGAGGAGATAAGGTCCCAGCATTTCTGGAAAACTGTGTGCTGTTTTCTGATCTGGAACATTCAGTTGTAGCATGGACATGGGACTTTCAAGGTAGACACTACTTCTACTTCTGGGCCACCCAACATTTCCAACCCTGGGGAGAAGATTCTGGGGGTCCCTGACTCCCTTGTGCCCCAGAGCTGCACCCGAAAAAAGAACATGGGATTCTGGGGCTGGGGGGATCCTTGTGTAGAAAAGGATAATAACAACATTGATAACCACAGCAGCAGGCCAGCCTTATTGAATTTTTTTTTTTTTTCCGAGATGGAGTCTTGCTCTGCCTCTCAGGCTGGAGTGCAGCGGCTATGATCTTGGCTCACTGCAACCTCCGCCTCCAGGTTCAAGTGATTCTCCTGTCTCAGCCTCCCAAGTAGCTGGGATTACAGGTACCTGCCACCATGCCCAGCTAATTTTTGTATTTTTAGTAGAGACAGAGAGTTTCATCATGTTGGCCAGGCTCACCTTGAAATCCTGACCTCAAGTGATTCGTCTGCCTCGGCCTCCCAAAGTGCTGGGATTACAGGCATGAGCCACCACGCCTGGCCTTATTTCATTCTTATCCTCACCATTTGAGGGAGTTTTTCTCCTTAGCACCATTCACTGGGGAAACTGAGGCACAGAGAGGTGAACCAGCTTGCCCAACCTCACTCAGCCAGGACAGGGCAGGAGGGGGTTGGAATCCAAGCAAGTTTGATAGAGAAATACTGACTTTTACCTCTTTCCTCACCTTTTCCACAGATGGCAACTCAAGAGGCTAAGCGTGGACCGAAGTCACCCTTGTTACTGCTCTCACAATCTCTCTTTTTTCTCACACTCTTCCTTCTCAGCTTTAGGTTCAAGTTGGTTTGGAATCCAACAGGCCTGACATCATCATTTCTCACCAGTGTAATCTTGGCTCAGGAATTCTGCTTTTTGAGCCTCAGTTTCCTCATCTGCAGAATGGGGGCAGCACAGAGCCTCCCTCATTGCCTTGTTGTGAGCATTCCCCAAGATCATGAGTGCTTTAAAAGGTGCTCAGGTCTGCTGAGCGTAATGGTTCACACCTGTAATCCCAGCACTTTGAAGGCTGAGATGGGAGGAAGATCGCTTGAGCCCAGGAGTTCAAGACCAGCCTGAGCAACATAGTGAGATTCCCATCTCTATTTATATATTTAAAGTGCTTAGGTGGTAGTTCCTAAATAAATTAAACATAGAATTGCCATATGACACAGTAATTCCACTCCTGGGTATATCTCCAAAGAACTGAAGATAGATATTCAAACAAAAACTTGTATGCAGGCCGGGCACGGTGGGTCATGCCTGTAATCCTGGCACTTTGGGAGGCCGAGGTGGGTGGATCACCTGAGGTCAGGAGTTTGAGACCAGCCTGGCCAACATGGTGAAACCCCATTTCTACTAAAAATATGAAAATTAGCCAGCCATGGTGGTGCACACTTGTAATCCCAGCTACTTGGGAGGCTGAAGTGGGAGGATTGCTAGAACCTGGGAGGCGGAGGCTGCAGTGAAACCCTGCCTCTACTAAAAATACAAAAAGTATTTTTTGTATTAAAATTAGCCAGGCATGGTGGCACACACCTGTAGTCCCAGCTACTCCGGAGGGTGAGGCACAAGAATCGCTTGAACTCAGGACGCAGAGGTTGCAGTGAGCAAAGATCCCGCCACCGCACTCCAGCCTGGGTGACAGAGCGACACTCTGTCTCAAAAAAAACAAAAAACTCATACACGGATGTTCATTGCAGCACTATTCACAATAGCCAGAAAGTGGAGGCAACTGAAACTGAAATGGCCATCAACTGATGCAGAAATAAAATGTGTACCTACCTGCTACATACCATATACGCACTACAACATGGCCTTTTCACATAGCACATGATTCCATTAATATGGAAAGGCAAATTCACGCAGATGGAAACTAAGTGAGTGGTTTCTAGGGGCTGGGGTGTTGGAGGGATGGGAAGTGATGGCTCCTGAGTCCAGGGTTTCCTTTCGGGGTGGTGAAAATGTTCTGGTCTAGGTAGTGGTTGCACAATACTGCAGATGTACTAAATACCAGTGAATTGCACATGTTGAAAGGTTGCGTAGCAGTGCGTGCCATGCAGCAAGCATCCAGTGAAAGTCATGATTGTCATTGTGATTTTGGGGGAATCTTTTGGGGCTCAAGGCTTGGGTTCCAGAGTTGGCTTCTGAGGCTTAAGTTGAGTCAAAACTGCAATCCACAAAACACGGCACTGGTTTTCCCTGCCATCCATCAACAGCACCCATGCTGGAATCCTTGTGGCCACATTTTCTGCACCACGGGGGAGTCAATAGGCATCTCATGATAACTCTACCCAGCTGGCCTTGTAACTGTGGAGGAAGGAAGACAAGATATCCCCACACACCCAATAAACAGAGACTATGATGCCATGTACAGATAAGGGTAAGGGGTAAAGAAAGGCCTGGTTTAGCCAGGGTCATCACGGAAGGCTCCTCAGAGGAGGTGACACAGAGTCTGAACAAAGCAAAGGAGGAACCAGGTGGATCTCTAACTGCGACCTTCGAAGCTCCAGGTGATGCACCCCCGCCCACCTCTCCCACCTCAGCCCCACCAGGCTCACTTTCTACGCATCCCCTGGACAGGCTTTTTTTTTTTTTTTTTTGAGACGGAGTCTCGCTCTGTCGCCAGGTTGGAGTGCAGTGGCACAATCTCAGCTCATTGCACTTCTGCCTCCTGGTTCATGTGATTCTCCTGCCTCAGCCTCCTGAGTAGCTGGGATTACAGGCGCCTGCCACCACGCCCAGCTAATTTTTGTATTTTTAGTAGAGACAGGGTTTCACTGTGTTGGCCAGGCTGGTCTTGAACTCCTGACCTCGTAATCCACCCACCCCGGCCTCCCAAAGTGCTGGGGTTACAAGCATGAGCCACCACGCCCAGCCAGGATCCTTCCTACCATCTGGGTCTCTGCTCAAATATCACCTCCTCAGGGATGCCCTCCCAGACTGCCCGGTCTCAGTCACACTCCATCACCTTCCCCTGCCTTGTTTCCGTCTTAGCACTTTTCCCACCCACAATTATCTTTCTTACATGTCTATGATCTGTCTCCCCTATCAGACCATCAGCTCTATGAGAGCAAGGCTTTCAGTCTGTCTCATTTTCTGGCATATCCCCGTGCCTCATGCCTAGAACCCAACACATAACAGGTGCTCAAGAAATATCTGTAGAAGTAAAGCACAAATACATGAGTGAATAAGTGTGTGAGTAAGTGAATGAATGAATGCTTCTTTGTAGACAGGTGGAGGCTCAGGCCCTGAGAGGGGCCAAGACTTCCCCCAACAACACACAGGTGGGGAGAGGGGTGACTCCAGGGGCCCTCTCTCTGCCCAGGCCCCACCTGGAGTGTCAGCGAGGCCGATTATTGACCAGGGGCTGTGGGGCAGGCAGGAAACTATGTGGCCAAAGTAGGTTTGGGGACCACTGCACCACCTATCTCCTTCCCTCTGATGCTCCCTCTTCCCCACAGCTTAGGAGTTCTGCCCATTCCACTCCCTAGCCTGCATCCTGGCTACACCAGCCTCCAGCTGTGGGTGACCCATAGGGACTTTCCCCAACAGGTGAGGGCTGGGGCAGGGGAAAGTGCCAGGTGGCTGCCAAGACGGCTCTCTGTTCCCGAAACTGCCATCCAGGAAGTGAGCAGGGGTGACAGAGTGCCCATGACGCTGGGACTCTACCGAAGCCCCCAGCTCAGCCAGAATGCCCGTCCACATGAGCCTGAGCAGGAGGACACACTTCTCTGAGCTTCCATTTCCTCATGGGCAATAATTCTCACCTCTCAGGGCTATGTGAGCAAGAAATGGGGTTGCACGGGCAAAACACCTCCCACGGGCTTGCCCAAGTGTTGCATAGGACACGCTTTCATTAAGAGAGAGAGTATGGGACATATCTCTACCAAAAAAGTATTTGTTGTTTATCTGAAATTCAAATTTAACTAGGCATTCTGGGGTTTGTTGTTGTTGATCTTGTTGGGTTTTGTTTTGTTTTGACACTGGATCTTGCTCTGTTACCCAGGCTCGCGTACAACGGCGCAATCATGGCTCACTGCAGCCTCCATCTTCCAGGCTCAAGCAATCCTCCAACCTCAGCCTCCCGAGTAGCTGGAACTACAGGTACAAATCACCACGCTGGGTTAATTTTTGTATATATATATATTTTTTTGTAGAGATGGAGATCCGCCATGTTCCCCAGGCTGGTAGGCTGGTCTTGAACTCCTGGGCTCAAGCGATCTGCCCGCCTCAGCCTCTCAAACTGCTGACATTATAGGCATGAGCCACTATGCTTCGCCAGATCTTGTTGTTTTTGTTTTTGCTAAATCTTTTTTTTTTTTTTTTTTTTTGAGATGGAGTCTCGCTCTGTCGCCCAGGCTGGAGTGCAGTGCCGCCATCTCAGCTCACTGCAACCTCCGTCTCCCAGGCTCGAAGCAATTCTCTTGCCTCAGCCTCCCGAGTACCTGGGATTACAGGCACGTGCCCCCACGCCCGGCTAATTTTTGTATTTCTAATAGAGACAGGGTTCCGCCATGTTGGTGAGACTGATCTCGAATTCCTGACCTCCGGTGATCCACCTGCCTCAGCCTTCCAAAGTGCCGGGATTACAGACATGAGCCACCACACCTGGGTAATTTTTGTATTTTTAGTAGAGACGGGGTTTCACCATGTTGACCAGGCTGGTCTCGGACTCCTGACCTCAAATGATCTGCCCGCCTCAGCCTCCCAAAGTGTTGAGATTACAGGCATGAGCCACCATGCCCGGCCTGTTTTTGCTAAATCTGACTTTCCTAGTCTGGCAGGAAATAAATGTTCAATAATGTTCTCTAAATGAATGAATGAATGAATGAATGAATGAATGAAGCTAAAGTGTATTGGCTGAAGGAATACAAAAATGAATGAGTGATTGAAGAAATGGCAGTATCTCCTTCTTTCCCTATTGTAAACTCTAATATGGTCTACGACGTCCAAAATACTGGACACTGATACCATATAATTGAGATATGTAAGGTTTTTTACTTTGAGATAAGTAAAATTTGATGTTTTATTTTTAATAAAACGAGAATTTTAGGGAAACTTACCATTTTTTTTAATGAGGGAAAACTGGTTTCTCACCCAAACCACACAAGTCAAAGAATTCTTCACTATAAAATGAACTTTGTTTCATAAAATATGTATGAAAGCAAGTTACTAATATTCCAAACCATTTAAAAACTGCATACAAAGTTAACACATCAATATTTTCTACAAAACAAAAGAGCATTTAATTCCAAATGGCCTAACCACACCCTAGTTATAGAACTTCAGGGTCTACTCCAGGGACATAAGTCCAAATATTGTTGGAATTCAGAGATCCTGTAGACTTATGGATCTATCAGTGACAAGTGAGAAGCTCATCCCATCCCAAATAGAGAGTATAAGCTCAAAATCATGATACATTAAACAAAACATTTTAGCGAATATATTAAAAAATTAAACCCACATATGCCAAAGAACAGAAGCGTAACAGATGAGAAAACTCAAAAATACTCTAACATATGTTTTGGTCCTCTGGCACTTTAATCAATTGAATCAATGTCAATTTTAAGATTCCCAATATTTCTTTGTGAATCTGACACCAAAAAGGCAGCTGGAGAAACAGCATCAAGTGACAATATGGAGAACATAAAAATGGACTCTCATAGGCCAGGCGCGGTGGCTCACACCTGTAATCTCGGCACTTTGGGAGGCTGAGGCAGGCGGATTACCTGAGTTCAGGAGTTTGAGACCAGCCTGGCCAACATGGTGAAAGCCCATCTCTACTAAAAACACAAAACTTAGCTGGGTGTGGTGGTGCACGCCTGTAGTCCCGGCTACTTGGGAGCCTGAGGCAGGAGAATTGCTTGAACCCAGGAGGCGGAAGTTGCAGTGAGCCAAGATTGCGCCACTGTGCTCCAGCCTGGGCGACAGAGTGAGACTCTGTCTCACAAAAACAACAACAACAAAAAAACAAAAACAAATGAATGAGTGATTGAAAACCCTTTTTTATAGGCATTATTACCACGGTTATTACTCTTTTCTCACTTATGGTTCAAAAGTTCCTGCTTTTGAGAACCATCTTTCTCCTTTCTTGGGCTCACGACAGCAGGCTGGGGGAAGCCGAGGCTTGCAGAGGGAAATGACTCACCCAAGGCCCTCCAGGCCTGTCTGCATCTGAGGCCGAGGCCTTTTCACACTTCCAGGCAGCTCCTGCCCTCCACACAATCATAACACCTGTCCCAGCCTCACACACAGGACCCCTTCAAATCTCACACAGCCCCACGGAGCTGGGGCAACTGCCAACCAAGAAACTGAGACTCAGAGAGGTGATGCGACCCCTCCGAGCTCATGGTGGCATCTCCGGGATGCTGCTGTCATCCTGGGGCCCTAGAGCTGTGGCTGGCAGAACTCCAGGCTTGGCTATCAACTGGTGACTCCTGCAGCCCCACGCCTACCTGCCCTGGCCGCCACTGGACCAAGACCCAGTGAGCAATCACTCAGCCTAGGCTGAACTCTGTGGAGGAAAATCCTCCTTTGCAGCTTTGCTCCCTCGGGCTCCACAGCCGGGAACTACCTCCCCCAAGGCCAGTTCATCTCCTGGCAGTGCTGGCAGATGTAGAAACCCAGGCTTGTCTGTGAACTGGCAGCAGGTAGGAGGCTGGCAGAGCTTGTGCCAGGCACCCCACCAACGCAGCCAGCGCTGTTTCATTCAGTCACTCAACAAACATTTATGGAGGGTCTGCTGGGCCAAACACTGGGTCCGTTCTTTGTTGGCTGTTGGAAGAAGTAGATCAGATGATGAGTGTTTAAAAAGAGCCTAGCACACAGCAAGCGCTCATGTAGCTATCCTTCTTCCCTGAGCACCTACTGTGTGCCTGGCACCATGTGTGGCCCTGTTTGGCCTGAGAGGGAGATAGGATCAAATAAGGAAATCAGAGTAAAGAAGAGCCTGGGAAACTGATCAAACCTGTTATGGCTCATGGAGCATATACTCCTGTGCTGGGCACAGCCCAGGCACTGTCTCACTTAAGTCATGACAGCCCTGAGCAGTGGGACTGCTACTATCTCTGCTACACAGAGTGGAAAGAGAAGGCCAGGACTCTGCCACAGGATTAGCACTGCTCTAAGATCTCCTGGCCAGGTGCAGTGGCTCACGCCTATAATCCCAGCACTCTGGGAGGTCGAGGTGGGTGGATGGCTTGAGGTCAGGAGTTCGAGACCAGCCTAGACAACATATTTAGGAGAGAAAGAGCAATTGCAGAACACCTACTAATTGAGTCAACTCCCTTCAATGAGCAATCTATCCATCCATCCATCCATCCATCCATTCAACAAATCTTTATTAAGACCCAGCACAAGGCAGGCACTGGAGATGCAGCAGTGAATAAAATAAGCAAAACTAAAGCTTCCTACAGTACCAGTAAGAGCACAGAGTCTGGAGCCAGATGCCTGGGTTCAAGCCCCAGCTCTGCCACCCACCAGCTGTGTGGTCTTGGGCAAGTAGCTTGACCACTCTGAAACTCAGTTTCTTTTTTTTTCTGAGACGAAGTTTTGCTCTTGTTGCCCAGGGTGGAGTGCAGTGGCACAACCTCGGCTCACTGCAACCTCCGCCTCCCGGGTTCAAGCAATTCTCCTGCCTCAGCCTCCCAAGTTCAAACAATTCTCCTGCCTCAGCCTCCCGAGTAGCTGGGATTACAGAGATCTGCCACCACGCCCGGCTAATTTTTTGTATTTTTAGTAGAGATGGGATTTTACCATGTTGGCCAGGCTGGTCTTGAACTCCTGACCTCAGGTGATCCACCCACCTCAGCCTCCCAAAGTGCTGGGATTACAGGTGTGAGCCACCACGCCCGGCCTGAAACTCAGTTTTATCTTCTGAAAAATTAGCAATAATAATAATGCCCACCTCATGGGACTATGAAAATTCAATAGACTTTTCCAAGCAAAGGGCTGAGCACAGAGCCTGAGAAACAGGAAAGCTCAACATATACTGGGTGTTTTTCTGTCTTTTTTTCCCCTTTTTGTAGAGAACGGGGTCTTGCTATGTTGCCCAGGCAAGTCTTGAATCCTGGGCTCAAGCAATCCTCCTGCCTCTGCCTCCCTAAGTGCTGGGATTATAGGCGTGAGCCACCACACCCAGCCAGTATTTTTCTTTTTAATTGCCATGTCTCAGATAAGTAAAGCAAGCCTCAGAATTTATGGCACCTGCCCAAGGTAAAAAGCTAGTTGAGTTGGAACTTGAATCTAAATGTCTAAACGATTGAGAGGACCCCTCCACAGGGCTCCCATTCTCAGCCCCTTCTAGCTCAGAGGGGCCCAGTTCCCCAGACCCCTCCACCTAAACACAACTTTTTTTTTTTTTTTTGAGACAGAGTCTTGCTCTATGGCCCAGGCTGGAGTGCAGCGCCACAATCTTGGCTCATTGCAACCTCTGCCTCCTGGGCTTAAGTGATCCTCCTGCCTCAGCCTCCTGACTAGTTGGACTACAGGCATGTGCCAGCATGCCCAGCTAATTTTTGTATTTTTCATAGAGACAGGGTTTCGCCATGTTGCTTAGGGTGGTCTCAAATTCCTTGGCTCAAGCAATCTGCCCGCCTCGCCCTCCCAAAGTGCTGGGATTACAGACATGAACCATCATGGCTGGTCCCTAAGCACAACCTTTAACCTTGGTCTTCCAGGCCCTACAAGACCCTAGACGCCCAGTGCCCCAAGAACCACCTGCATCTGAATGTCCACTGGGTGTTCATCTCCTCTGCCTTTGCCCCAAATGCACAAATATGCATCTGCTGGTGTGGAGCCCCAGGATCTGCATTTTATTTATTTATTTTTGAGACAGAGTTTCGCTCTTGTTGCCCAGGCTGGAGTGCAATGGCACGATCTCGGCTCACTGCAACCTTTGCCTCCCGGATTCAAGCAATTCTCCTGCCTCAGCCTCCCAAGTAGCTGGGATCACAGGCATATGCCACCACACTTGGCTAATTTTTTGTATCTCTAGTAGAGATGGGGTTTCACCATGTTGGCCAGGCTAGTCTCAAACTCCTGACCTCAAGTGATCCATCCGCCTCAGCCTCCCAAAGTGCTGGGGTTACAGACATGTGCCACTGCGCCCTGCCAGGGATCTACATTTTAATAGGTGTCACTGGTGATGGCTGTACTGGGGCCCAACATGGCCAACTAGGCTTGGAACTGGGCAGAGATGCAAGTCATCCAGGCAGAGGTGAGAGCAGGACCCAGGATGTGAGATGGGCTGGAGTAAGCTCTGGTTTATTTCAGACAGGAAGGAGAGTGAGGAAGGGGTTAGGAGGAAGGATGGAGGGAAGGAGTAGGAATGGAGGGAGGGAGGGAAGGAAGGAGGGAGAAGGGAAGGAAGAGAGAGGAAGGAAGGGATGGATGGAGGAAGAGAGGAAAGAAAGGAGGAGGTAGGGAGGGGGAGAAAGAAAGAAAGAGGAGAAAGAGAGAAAGAGGAAGAACGAAAGAAGGAAAGAATTTTCATTTGTCCCAAGCTTGCCCAAATTCAGTTTGCAGCCAGACCACAGGGCTTTCATTTTCTCCCGATTTTTCTGCCAGAGGCAGAAACATTCTCCCTTGGGAAGCTCAGAAATAGCTGAGCTCAAAAACTAGGCTGGGTGAGGATTTCAGGCTACAGGGAGGGATTTATACCAAAGGCCTCTGTAGAGTCTGGAGGTTAAGGACACAGCCACTGGCGCCGGTCGGCCTGGGTTCAAATCCCAGTTCTGCCCCCTTCCTGGCTCTGTGACCTTGGATTTGGCCTCAGTTTCTCTCCCACAAAGCAGGAATCAACAACAGTCCCAGGCATGTTTGCATCTGGGCATTCACATTTCATCCGTGGGACTTGCCTCCTCTCCATCTTTGCAGCCTCCACTCAGCCAAGCCTTTCCTCGACAAGGCAGGATGAACCCCCAAGTCCAGGCTTCCACCCAGCCCATTTAGCAATCCCAATAGAAACAAAGTGCTTCTTTCCCCATGGGTCCAGCAAAAATCCCAGGCCTGTCCCTCATTGGCTGAGAGGATGCAGTGTCCTGATTGGTCAGTACTGAGTGCATGCCCCACCCAAAACCCTTGGACTGAGGCACAGAGAAGGGAGAGTCCATGCTGGGTGGGAACTTAAAACAGATGTCCCTACAAGGGCCCACAAGGGACAAGAATAGGAGAGAAGCCATTGGCCGGGCACGGTGGCTCAGGCCTGTAATCTCAGGACTTTGGGAGGTGCAGGTGGGTGGATCGCTTGAGGTCAGGAGTTCCAGACCAGCCTGGACAACATGGCGAAACCCCGTCTCTACTAAAAATACAAAAATTAGCCAAGCATGGTGGCGGGCGCCTGTAGTCCCAGCTACTTGGGAGGCTGAGGCAGGAGAATTGCTTGAACCAGGGAGGTGGAGGTTGCAGTGAGCTGAGATTGTGCCACTATACTCCACCTTGAATGACAGAGTGAGACTCTGTCTCCAAAAAATAAAATAAAATAAAAATACAAAAGTTAGCTGGGCATGGTGGCCCATGCCTGTAATCTCAGCTACTCAGGAGACTGAGGCAGGAGGATCCCTTGAACCTGGGAGGTGGGGGTTGCAGTGAGCTATGATCGCGCCATTGCACTCCAGCCTGGGTGACAGTGTGAGACCCTGTCTCAATAAAAATAAAAAATAAAAAAAAAAAGAGAGAGAGAGACAGAGAAGCCAACGTAGCACTGGTTGAGCACCTAGCATGTGCCAAGTGCTTTTACATGATCCTGTTACGCCTCCCGACAAACCTGCCTGATGATGTTGCTTTGGGAAACAGGAAAGGGAGCCTTGGAGGAGGTGAACAGACCAGGCCAAGGCCACCCAGAGCAAGCTCTGCTTCTGAGCCCTTCCCTCCACCCCAGCCCTGCCTGTCTCGACCTCCATGAGCGGGGAACTAATAGGGGCCGTTCATAAGACACTCGCTGCAAGAACAGTCGCTGCCGTTTCCCCATGGCTGAGTCCCTGCTGAGCCTGTCCCCGGATACCCCTGAGGCTCTGAGTACTCCAGGCACTTGCCCTGGGTCACACAGCAGGGAGAGGGGAGCCAGGGTCTGCACCCAGAGCTGCCTAAATCTAATTAGGGCCTGAAAGGCAGGGCTGGCTCCCACCGTCGGGGCCAGGGTTACAATAGGAGGAGCCGGCTGCCTTTCCAGCGACCTCCTGGACCTTGTCTCAGCTGTAAGAGGGCCTCAGCCTCTGCTCTCATCTGGATGTGACAAGAAACAGCCCAGCAGCTCACCCTAGACAGGGCAGGGGCGGAGCTGGAGAGGGTGGGAAGGGAGGCGCCAGCCATGCTCCCTGAGGAGTGGTGAGGAGAGCAGGCGCCAGGGATGGAAGGCCTGGGTTTGAACCCAGCTCTGCCCCTTAAATCCTGTGTGAACCGGCGAGTACCTGACCTTTCTGGTCTCCTCTGCAAAGTACGTCCAGGCAACCTGCTGGGGGTGTGGGAAGCCCCCAGGAGCTGGTGCTTGTAGCTAACATTTACGAAGCCCCAAGCCTGGCCAAAACCTGCGATTGGCCTAGGATGAGCAAGCACTTCCTTCATCACTGCCTGCGGGGAGGGAGGTGCTCTTTTTATTACCTCCACTTTACAGAGAAGAAACTGAGACACAGAGGAGGTGACTTGCCAGACGATAGTTACACAGTCAGGAAGTGTCAGAGCAGGGACTGGAACCCAGGCAGACCTGGCTCCAGAACCCACCTCTTCGCCACTCCCCAGCGCCGGAATGCAGTCAAGTTCCAGGTTAGCAGCTCCTTACCCTGTTGCTGTTGACATCTACCAGGGTTTCTGGAGTTAGGGTCCTACCCTGAGTCTGGAAACGGAGGCGGGGGGGTGGTGGGGACGAGGGGGCGCGGTGGGGGGTGGGGGGAACTTCCCTGTATTCCATCCCAAACAGCCACCCTGCTGAGGAAATGGACCCGGAGCGGGTATGTGCGGCGCCCAAGGTTGCACAGCCGTGGGGTCAGGTGTGGCTTATCAAGGCAGCGTCTTCCCCGCCGGCATCTCCTGGATCCCCCTCATTTATACTCTCTCTCTCTACCCCCCGCTGTGGGGCGGGGGCTGCCTCCCTGCCGGCTCCACGCTGACTCCACGCTGGCTACAGGACATTTGTTACTGTGTCAGTTCTAGCTCCCACCCCGATGGGGGGGCCGGTAGGCAGGGGGCTTCCTGGCGGCCCTGGGAGGGAGGAATGCGCCCCCACCCCCAGCCCCATATGGCGTCCTTCCTGGTCCATCTGCTTCCCATTGCCCTACGCGGCTGCTGCGGGGCCGCTGGAGCCCGCCCGCAGGGGTGTGAAGTTTATGTGGCTGGGCCTGGAGCCGGCGGTGACAGGGCCACACACGTTCACACAGACACACACTGGACACCCCCCACCAACCCTGCTGCATGTGTGCGCACACACACACATCAGTCCACCCCCCACGTCCCCAAATACACCCACATTCTCACATTCACTCCCATCAACTAACACCAGAGACTTTCAACTCACACACACACACCAGTGAATGCCATACCAAACCCTGACACACACACACGTACACAACAACCCACTCTCAGAACAGACCCCTGCTCACAGACACACACAGATTCGTACACGCTGACTCACACCGCCCGATACCCTTCCCAGATGTGCCCCTACACTCACACCTGCGCACACACACACACATCCACCCCAACACACAAAGACGCACCAGCTTACCCAGATGACACAAACACAAAATGGTGCCTTCCACACAGGCCCAGACCTCGCAAAGGCCATTGGATAGGTAAGGGGCCCCCTCCAAGGCACAGGACGGCCTCTCCCCCAACCCCTCTATCAAGAGCCCAGACCCCTGTGCCAACACAGGCCACACGCTGTCCCACCTCCTCCTTATTCAACCCTAGAGGTCGAGGAGGCCATTCCTCAGAGGAGGCCTGGAGACCAGCAGCCACTGGCCGAGGTCTCCAGGGAGTGTGGGCAGAGACCGATTCCAACCCAGGCCACCTGCACTGGGCACTCAGCACTCCAGCTCAAACCCCTGAGGGAGCCCCCATCTGACTCCCCTCCTTCTGGGCACCCGCACCATCCCCAGTGAGATCCTATCACTCACCACCACCTCCAGGGCCCTCGAAGAGACTTCAGGCATCTGTGAACTTGGACTGGGGGAAAAAAAGGGATGTCCTGATTTTCACTAACCGCCAACTGGAATTTGGCATTTCCTTCCCTTACGAGCAGACATGGGAAACCACAGTGGCAGTAGCTGGACGGTGGCTTTGTCACTCAGAAATCCCTTGCCCATGTCTCTTTACAGGGTCACAGAAAGAGCATTCGTCCTTTTCCTGATTTCAAAATTACCATAGTTGGCTGGGTGCGGTGGCTCAAGCCTGTAATCCCAGCACTTTGGGAGGCCGAGGAGTTTGAGACCAGCCTCGGCAACATGGCGAAACCCTGTCTCTACCAAAAATACAAAAAATTATCCGGGTGTGGTGGTGTGGGCCTCTGGTCCCAGCTACTCAGGGAGCTGAGGTGGGAGGATTGCCTGGGCCTGGTTGGTGGAGGCTGCAGTGAGCCATAACCATGCCACTGCCCTCTAGCCTGGGCAACAGAGTAAGTGCCTGTTTCAAAAATAGATAAATAAATAAATAAATAAAAACCAAAAAGCACAGCTGACACCATATCAAACATTCAGCTATTAAATATTTTAATGACTTTAGTTTAATATAATGTTTTATTTTAATGCTATACAATTTCATTTATAAAGGTAAATCTAAGGCTGGGCGTGGTGGCTCATGCCTATAATCCCAGCACTTTGGGAGGCTGAGGCGGGCGGATCATGAGGTCGGGAGTTTGAGACTAGCCTGGCCAACATGGTGAAACTCCATCTCTACTAAAATTTAGCCAGGCATGGTGGCGCGTGCCTGTAGTTCCAGCTACTCAGGAGGCTGAGGCAGGATAATTGCTTGAACCCGGGAGGTGGAGGTTGTGGTGAGCTGAGATTGCGCCACTGCACTCCAGCCTGGGCAACAGAGCAAGACTCTGTCTCAAAAAAAAAAAAAAAAAATATATATATATATATATACACACACACACACACACACACAAATCTAAATGTATAATAAAAAAGGGATCTATGGCACAGGAGCTGATCAGAGCCCTGAACTAGGCTCAAGTACTGTATTCTTACACACTTCTACTATTATAGCTTTTTACAGTGAGGACCACAGTACAGTTGGAATAGCTTGCCCAATTCTAAATGGCTGAGCCAGGATTTGAACCCAGGCAGCTGGCTCACCCTTGAGCTCTAAGCTATTCTATCTGTGGGAACTCAGTGCCCAAACCCCGCCCCCAGGAAGAGGATCCTGGGGTCTGGGAGGCCCCATCACACACACCATCCATCCTGGGGACCTGGAAACCTCCTGTCCAGCCCAGGGCAGGTCCACCTGGCTGCCCCAGCCAGAAGGGAGCCAGGGTGGCGTTTACAATGTGTGAGAATTCTCACCACGCAGCAGTGGCAGTCAGAGCAGGCTCCCAGCTCCCAGGCCCCGGCTCTGCTGGAGGTTCTGCAGTAAGCTGAAAATGAGCTTCCTCTGTGGGGCCCCAGGAGGCAGGAACAGCCAGTAGGTCCTGGAGCCTTATCATCCCTTATCGTTGATTCACCTGACCTTCTGCTTATCTGTAACTCAGGAAACCTGTCCTCTGCTAGCCAGAAACCAAGTCCCCAGAAAGAAAGCTGAGGCTTTCTTTGTCTTCCACGGCTTGGCTTCATCCATTCATTCATTCACTGCTTGAGCATTTCTTGAGCACCTACTGTGTGCTGGGTTGGGGGCAGAGGCTATAGCTGTGAACAAAGTCCCATGCTCACTGAGCTCACAGGCAGGTGGAGGAGACAGACAAGAAACAAGTGAACCAAAGCCATGCAAGATAATAAAAAGAAAGAAGTATCTTTGCTGGGGGCAAAAAGAAGGGCCAAGGCAGCAGGGCTTAGACACATGGTCTGAGAAGTCTTCTTTAAAGAGGCGATCTTCAAGCCCCAGCCTAGCGGAAGTGAGGGAAACAGCTGCAGAGACAACAGGAGTAAGAAACAGTGTTCCAGGAAGAGGGAACGGCAAATGCAAAGATCAACACCTGGCTACCCTGAGCTTTACTTCTGCCTTCTCTGAGTCTGAGTCTGAAATTGGTCCTTTGGGCCAGGTGTGATGGCTCATGCCTATGATCCCAACACTTTGGGATGCCAAGGTGGGAGGATCACCTGCGATCACGAGTTCGAGATCAGCCTGGCCGAACATGGTGAAACCCCCGTCTCTACTAAAACTACAAAAATTAACTGGGCATAGTGAGGGGTCCTTGTAGTCCCAGCTACTTGGGAGGCTGAGGCAGGAGAATCACTTGAACCCAGGAGGCCGAGGCTGTAGTGAGCCTAGATTGTGCCACTGCACTCCAGCCTGGGCAACAGACCAAGACTCCATCTAAAAAAAAATAAAATAAAATAAGAAAAGGAAAAAAAAGAAATTAGGGGTTTGCCCCTTCCCCAAGTCCCATATCCTGGAGGGTCACCTGCCTTCTCCTTCCTCCAGTCATCCTCTCATGCTTCCTGTCTCCTTCCAATCGAAGGACCCAGGGTGTGAATTATATATGCAACCTGTGCAGCTTTTCCCTTCCCCTCCCTTCCCTTCCCTTCCCTTCCCTCCCCTCCCCCTCCACACTCCCTTCCTCGCTCTCTTTTTTTTTTTTTTGAGACAGAGTCTCGCTCTATCACCCAGGCTGGAGTGCAGTGGCATGATCTCGGCTCACTGCAACCTCTGCCTCCTGGGTTCAAGTGATTCTCCTGCCTCAGCCTCCCAAGTAGCTTGAACTACAGGTGCCTGCCACCACGCCCAGCTAATTTTTGTATTTTTAGTAGAGACGGGGTTTCACCATATTGGCCAGGCTGGTCTCGAACTCCTGACCTTGTGATCTGCCCGCCTTGGCCTCCCAAAGTGCTAGGATTACAGGTGTGAGCCACTGTGCCCGGCTCTTTCTTTCTTTCTTTTTTGAGACAGAATCTCGCTCTGTCGCCCAGGCTGGAGTGCAGTGGCACAATCTCGGCTCACTGCAACCTCTGCCTTCTGGGTTCAAGCGATTCTCCTGTCTCAGCCTCCTGAGTGACTGGGATTACAGGTGCACATCACCATGCCCAGCTAATTTTTTATATTTTTAGTACAGACAGGGTTTTGCCATGTTGGGCAGGCTGGTCTCAAACTCCTGACCTCAGGTGATCCACCCACCTCGGCCTCCCAAAGTGTTGGGATTACAGGCGTGAGCCACTGTGCCCGGCTCTTTCTTTCTTTTTTGAAGCAGGGTCTCACTCTGTCTCCCAGGGCGGAATACAGTGGCATGATCACAGCTCATTGCAGGCTCAACCTCCCAAACTCGAGCAATCCTCCCACTTCAGTCTCCCGAGTAGCTGGAACTACAGATGGGTGCCACCATGCCCAGCTAATTTTTAAATGTCTTGTAGAGACAGGATCTCGCTATGTTGCCCAGGCTGGTCTTGAACTCCTGGGCTCAAGCAATCCTCCTGCATCGGCCTCCTAAAGTGCTGGGATTACAGGCGTGAGCCACTGGGCCCGGCTTGACTTTTTGTTTCTATGTCCCTCTGCCAGGGGCATCCGTCTGTTGCCTTGCCTGGGATGGAAACCCAGGAGTCAAGAAGCTAGTGGCTCCTGCCCTCTGTTCTTCCTTGGGCTTCTGACACAGTGCCTGGCCCATCCGCACTTGACAGATGAGAAAACTGAGGTTCAGAGAGGTACCTCGGGGTGGCTCCAGCCCCACCATGGCAGCTCCGGGCTGGGCACCTGCAGGTCCTGGGCCCTTAACTTTGATCTTATTAATGGCCTCCACTTTCAGGGGCCACTCCAATATCTAGTGTGGTTCAGGTGTCCCCTTAGGCCATGGGGCACGGCCCTGGCATCTGAGTGTGCCACCATCTCCTGAGTGTCTCAGCCTCAACTTGTGGTCCATGGGGCGGACCATCGTGGTAACAGCATCCGTAAGTGACCGGTGTCGCTGGTTGCTCCCGTGTCCTGGGCCCTAGGCCGCGATTTAGTCCTGCCGCCCCAAAAGAGAAGGGCCTATTCAGCGGAGGGGGTCAACGAGGCCAGGGGAGCTTGGCCCTGAAGGCGTCCTCCCAGGGCGGGGACGGTGAGGGCGCCTCCTGCTCCTCCACCTGCCGGCCGGGGCGCGCGGTGGTCCCGGGAGGGCCGGGGAATGCGCGGGGGTGGTCGCCGCCCCCAGCCCGGCTCACGTTTCCGGCCCGGGCCGCACAGCCCCCGCCGCCCCCTCGCCGCCGCCGCCGCTGCTGGCGGCCCCCTCATTAAGGCGCCTCGCCTTCCACCTCCGAATTTTCCACGCAGGGTTAGCCTGGCGACGCGCTGTCTGCGGGCCCCATAAAGGCGGCCGTGTGCTGCATTCGTCTCGCCGGGGCCGCGGCCTGGAGGGGCGCCCGGGCTGCGAGGGGCCTCCGCCTGCGGCTGCAGAAACGGCCCCCTCCTCGGCCCGGCAGGCGCAGCCTCCAGAACTCCAAGTTCAGAAACACCGTAAAGACAAAGAGCAAACATCGCAGCCGGCCTGCGCTGGGCCCTGCTAAGGGTGCAGAGGGGCTTCAGAACCCATGGCACCCTCCTAGCCGACCTGGGTGGCAAAGGCTTCTCTGAGCCTTTGCAGGAGGGTAGAAGAGGCTCAGGGGTTGGAAGAAGTTGTCCAAGGTTGTGCAGGAGGAATGGGGCAATTACAATGAGTCGGGCTCCCAGCCCAGCTTCGTTGTGGAGCCTCTGCTTCGTGCCAGGCACTGCTCTAGGGCTTGGAGTATTGCAGTGAACAGACGCAAACCTCCCTGCCCTCCTGGGGCTGACATTCCATCGGGGGAACCAGACATTGGCAAAGAAACTCCTGAAATAAAGTGTCAGGTGCCAGTGAGTGCAGGGGCGGGGGGGAATAACGCAGGGAAGGGGATTGGGAAGTGACGATGGTGGGCATGAAATAGCTCCTGGGATGGTCAGGGAAGGTCTTTTGTTTTTGTTTCTTTTATTTTTCGTTGTATTTTATTTTATTTTTGGAGGCAGAGTTTTGCTCTGCCCACCAGGCTGGAGTGCAGTGGCACCATCTCAGCTCACTCTGCAACCTCCACCTCCCAGGCTCAAGCCATTCTCCTGTCTCAGCTTCCTGAGTAGCTGGGACTGCAAGCATGCACCACCTGGCTAATTTTTTTTTTTTTTTTTTGAGATGGAGTCTCACTCTGTCGCCCAGGCTGGAGTGCAGTGGCGCGATCTCGGCTCACTGCAACCTCTGCCCCCCGAGTTCAAGCGATTCTCCTGCCTCAGCCTCCCGAGTAGTTGGGATTACAGGTGCCTGCCACCGCGCCCAGCTAATTTTTGTATTTTTAGTAGAGACGGGGTTTCACCATCTTGCCAGGTTGGTCTTAAACTCCTGACCTCGTGATCCACCCACCTCAGCCTCCCAAAGTGCTGGGCTTACAGGCGTGAGCCACCGTGCTCGGCCTTTTTTTTTTTTTTTTTTAGATGGAGTCTTGCTCTGTCACCCAGGCTGGAGTACAGTGGCGGGATCTCGGCGCACTGCAACCTCCGCCTCCTAGGTTCAAGCGATTCTCCTACCCCAGCCACTCAAGTAGCTGGGATTACAGGCACCTGCCACCACGCCCAGCTAATTTTTGTATTTTTAGTAGAGACGGGGTTTTTCCATGTTGGCCAGGCTGGTCTCAAACTCCTGATCTCAAGTGATCCACCCACCTTGGCTTCCCAAAGTGCTGGGATTACAGGCGTGAGCCACCACATCTGGCCTATTTTTGTTTCTTTTAAATAAAGACGGGTTTCACTATGTTGCCAAGGCTGGTCTCGAACTCCTGGCCTCAAGCGATTCTCCTGCCTTGGCCTCCCAAGGTGCTGGGATTACAGGCATCAGCCACCATGCCTGGCCAGAAGGTCTTTTTGAGGGATGGAGTCGTGTGGACATCTAGATCCTGCTCACAAGGCCTTGCTATCCTGTTGCCACTGGTGAGGCTGCTGGAAGTCCCCTCATTAAAGCATCTTCCTGGAAGAGTGTTCCAAGAAGCAGAAATAGAATGCACAAAGGCCCTGTGGAAAGACCATGCTTAGCTATCATTCCTTATCATTTACTATAGGTACCTCTCATGCTTTCTCTCTTTCTATTCCTTTCAACCACTCTGCCAGTCCAGGAATCTGTGGAATGTTCCTTTTCCATCTGAGGGCACTGACGCTCAAAGAGGTTAAGAGAGTGAGCCAAGAGGTTAAGAGACCCCCTAGCAGGTCAGTAGCCAAGCTGAGAGTTGAACCAGGGTCTTTCCCACTGGTGACTGGGCAAGGTCAGGTCTGATTCACCTCTGATCCCCTATCTTTTAGCGTAGGGACTGTCCGGGGCAGCAAGGAAGGGACAAAAGAGAGGAAGAGTTTGAGAACAATGCCCACCTCTACACCCATTGGTAGGATTCTTCCTGGTGTCTCATCTCTATGTGAAGATACATACAATAAAAATATCCTTTTCTTGGCCGGGCACAGTGGCTCACGCCTGTAATCCCAGCAGTTTGGGAGGCCAAGATGGGAGGATCACTTGAGGTCAGGAGTTCAAGACCAGCCTGACTAACATGGTGAAACCTTGTCTTTACTAAAAATACAAAAATTAGCCAGGTGTGGTGGCACACGCCTGTAATCCCAGCTACTCAGGAGGCTGAGGCAGGAGAATCACTTGAACCTGGGGGAGGCAGAGGTTGCAGTAAGACGAGATCGCGCCATTGCACTCCAGCCTGGGCAACGAGTGAGACTCTGTCTCAAAAACACAAAACAAAAAACAAAACAAAACCCTTTTCTGAGCCTTTACTCTGTACCGGGGACTTGCCGTGCATTCATGTAAGTCATGTGTTCAAGCCTCATATCTACCACATTACAGATGGGGAAACCGGGACACGGGAGAGTCTCTTGCCCAAAGTCATGCAGCCAGGGAGCAGCAGGGCTGGGATTTGAGCCCTAACACTTGCACTGTAAGCCACATGTAGACACCTACAGTGGTGAAAATGACAGTAATAAAACTGCCAGCCAGTGTTTCCAACATATTCCATGCAGAAACTCACATAAGAGGTGAGGCTACTTTATTTATCCCCATTACGTGAATGAGCAAACTGAGGCTGTGTGAGGTGCAGTGAAGGGCAGAGAGAATTTGTTCCTGGATTACACAATGTTTCTCTTTCCACACCCCCAACTCAACCTCCTGAGTGAGGGAGGTGGAGTTTGTAGCTGGAAATTGAAGATTGAAAGAAATACAGGCCGGGTGTTGTGGCTCACGCCTGTAATCCTAGCACTTTGGGAGGCCGAGGCGGGTGGATCACAAGGTCAGGAGATGGAGACCATCCTGGCTAACATAGTGAAATCCTGTCTCTACTAAAAACACACACACAAAAAAAATTAGCTGAGTGTGGTGGCGGGCGCCTGTAGTCCCAGCTACTCAGGGGGCTGAGGCAGGAGAATGGCATGAACCCAGGAGGTGGAGCTTGATGTGAGCCAAGATTGCACCACTGCACTCCAGCCTGGGTAACAGAGAGAGACTCTGTCTCAAAAGAAAAAAAAAAGAAAGAAAGAAATACAAAGCCCTCTTAAACATCAGTAAGAACATTCAATAGCCCAATAAAAAGCTGGGCAAAGGATAATCAGAAAAGCAACCCCCACAGACTAGAAAGAAACCATGTGTCTGATAACGAACCTGTGGCCAGGTGTGGTGGCTTACGCCTGTAATCCCAACAGTTTGAGAGGCTGAGGTGGGAGGATCACTTAAGCCCAGGAGGTTAAGGCTGCAGTGAGCTATGATCCAGCCACTGCACTCCAGCCTGGGCAACCAAGCGAGATCCTGTCTCAAAAAAAAAAAAACTTATCAAAGCCAGACGTGGTGGCCCCTTGGGAGGTTGAGGCGGTAGGATTGCTTGAACCCAGGAGTTTGAAACTAGCCTAGGCAACATATCAAGACCCTGTATCTATGAAAAATAAATTAGCCAGGCATAGTGGTGTGTGCCTGTAGTCCCAGCTACACAGAAGGCTCAGGCAGGAGAATCACTTGAGCTCAGGAGTTCAAGGCTGCAATAAGCTATGTTTGCACCACTGCACTCCAGCCTGGGCAACAGAGCAAGATCCTGTCTCTAAAAAAATAAAAAATAAAAATAAATAATAATAATTAAAAAGAAGCTAATTTGTGTGGGACTGAAATATTTTGTTTCTTGATCTAGGTGCTGGTCACACAGATGGGTTCATGTTGAAAACAGGCATTGAGATGAACACTTCTGGTCTTTTTTGTTTTTTGGAATGGACACTTCTGATCTGTGCATCTTTTATATTGTCATGCTTTCGTTAAATTTTTTTTTTTTTAAATCCAGACAGTTCAAGAAAGCAAAAAATGTAACAAGTCAGTCTCCTTCCCGCCCTGAAACAAACCCCAAGTTTCCTCCACGGAGGCCACCAGACACAGGTGCTAACACATCTGTATTTATGCTTAAAAATACTCTGGGCCAGGCACAGTGGCTGGGGCCTATAATCCCAGCTACTTGGGAGGCTGAGGCAGGAGGATCACTTGAGGCTAGGAGTTCAAGACCAGCCTGGGCAACATACCAAGACCTCATCTCTAAAATAAAATTTTAAAAAATTAGCCAGGGGTGGTGGCACATGCCTGTAGTCTCAGGAGGCTGAGGCAGGAAGATAGCTTAAGCCCAGAAGTTTGAGGCTGCAGTGAGCCATGATTTTGCCACTGTACTCCAGCCTGGATAACAGGGTAAGATCCCATTTCTAAATAAATAAATAAATAAATAAATAAATAGATTGATAGATTGTGGAAGACCCTGTACTTAGAGGAATTCTTCCTTGTCCCTTGGGCCCCAATGTTTTTATTTTTCTAAAAAGCCTTTGCTTTTTAGATTACAGGCTCACGCCTGTAATCCCAGCACTTTGGGAGGCTGAGGTGGGTGGATCACTTGAGGTAAGGAGTTCAAGACCAGCCCCCGTCTCTACCAAAAATACAGAAATTAGCCGGGTAGGGTGAGGTGCATCTGTCATCCCAGCTACTTGGGAGGCTGAGTCAGGAGAATCGCCTGAACCTGGGAGGTGGAGGTTGCACTGAGCTGAGATTGCATCACTGCACTCCAGCCTGGGCAACAGAGCAAAACTCTGTCTCAAAAAAAGAAAAAAAAAAAAAAAAAAAGAAATGCAGCTGGATGCAGTGGCTCATGCCTGTAATCCCACCACTTTGGGAGGCTGAGGTGGGTGGATCACCTGAGGTCAGGAGTTCAAGACTAGCCTGGCCAACATGGCGAAACCTTGTCTCTTCTAAAATACAAAAATTAGCCGGTTAAGGTGGCGGGCGCCTGTAATCTCAGCTATCTGGATGCTGAGGCAGGAGAATCACTTGAACCCAGGAGGCAGAGGTTGCAGTGAGCTGTGATCGTGCCATTGCACTCCAGCCTGGGCTACAGAGCAAGACTCTGTCTCAAAAAAAAAAAAAAAGAAAGAAAAAAAGAAATGCATTTCCACGTTTTCCTCCCTGTCTCTTCCCCTGGGCACCCAGTCTCGGTGCCACCATCCCCCGACCCTTCTCCAGCCTGGTCCTTGCATTCACTCACTCTCCAACCCCACCCAGCCCATCCACAAAGACAGCTCCCACCCCTTCTTCCTCTCGCTGACCTGCCAGGGAAAGCCACACGCTGCAGGTGCCTCCTCCCTGGCCTCCCACTTCCTTCAGTCCCCACAGCCGATTTCCCACACGCGGCCAGAGGGAAGTCACTCCTCCGCATAAAATCCCCTGGTGGCTTCCCACAGCTTAGAATAAAATCCAAACGCCTGGCCCTTGGCTGTGGCCTATGAGGCCCGGGGGATGCCAGCCCCTGCCCGCCTTCCTCCTACCTCTCTCCCCCAGCCACACTGACCTCTTGCCATTTCTTGAACACCCCAAACATTTCCCCACCCCAGGGCCTTGGCACTTGTCATGCTCTCTGCCTGCAACTTCCTCCCCCTCTTCCAGTTATCTTTGCCTGGGTAACTCCTACTTCTTCCATCTCTGGGAAGGCTCCGCCTAATATCCCCAAGTCCCTGACTAAGCTGGTTCCCCCGTGGCTCTCCCATAGCACCCTGCCCTCTTCCCGAGCAACGTCACTCCCTTCCCTGAGAAATGGGTTCAAATCCCTGCTCAGCCATTATCACCTGGAATGACCTTGGGCAAATCCCTCCTTCCTCTGGGACTTGGGCCTCCTCATCTGTCTGAATGGGGGTATGATAGTAACAGCGCTGTGCTTCTCTGGAGGGCTGCAGGGAGAACCTATTCCTGGGCTCCAGAACCAGTTGCTCTGCCTCAGCCAGGATCCCGGACAGACTGTATCCTTCTCAAACAGCATAATATATATTTTTTTAAGACAGAGTCTCGCTCTGTCGCCCAGGCTGGAGTACAGTAGCCTGATCTCGGCTCACTGCGACCTCTGCCTCCCGGGTTCAAGCGATTCTCCTGCCTCAGCCTCCCGAGTAGCTGGGACTACAGGTGCACGCCACTACGCCTGGCTAATTTTTGTATTTTTAGTAGAGACGGGGTTTCACCATGTTGGCCAGGCTGGTCTTGATTTCCTGACCTCATGATCCACACGCCTTGGCCTCCCAAAATGCTGGCATTACAGGCGTGAGCCACTGCGCCTGGCCCAAGGCTGTGTCCTTCTCAAGCCAAGGTGAGTTGTCAGCATCCTGAGAACAGGGACTCGTCTGTTCCCCGTTGTGTCACTCCTGGCCCGGCGACCTTAGGAATGAGTGCACATGTGGTGAATGCAGGAAGGATTGAGCTATGATTGCAGGGGCTCAGAGCTGGATCCTCGAAACTTCTGCAGACTTGTCCCCTTCCCAGAGAAGAAAGTCGGGATGAGAGCCAGGGCTCAGCTTCTCCCTCCCGAGGCAGTGGACTCTGCCAGCAGAAGTGACCCTGGCCCTGCCACAGGACAGATCCTATTCAAATTTTGGTGCCTAAAGAGAGTTACTACGTGACCCAGAAATGCCACTCCTTTATTTCCCAAGAGAAAGAAAAAGTTATCAAATTTTGTACTTTATATATGGCACTTTACTATTTGTCAATTACATCTTGCGAAAACTGTTACGCACACACAGCTACTAAAATGGCTAAAATAAAAGACAAAAACAGGCCGGGTGTGGTGACTCATCCCTGTAATCCCAGCACTTTGGGAGGCTGAGGTGGGGGGCTCACTTGAGCCCAGGGGATTGAAACCAGCCTGGGCAGCATAGCAAGACCCTCATCTTTACAAAAAATTAAAAAATTACCAAGGCATGGTGGTGCGCACCTGTGGTCCCAGCTACTCAGGAGGATGAGGTGGGAGGATCACTTGAGCCTGGGAGGTCGAGTTTGCAGTGAGCTATGATCATGTCACTGCACTTCAGCCTGGGTGACAGAATGAGACCTTGTCCCCAAAAAACAAAAACAAAACAAAACAAAACATTAAAACTGGGCTGGGTGTGGTGTCTCATGCCTGTAATCCCAGCACTTTGGGAGGCCGAAGCGGGTGGATCGCCTGAGGTCAGGAGTTTGAGACCAGCTTGGCCAACATGGCAAAACCCCGTCTCTACTAAAAATACAGAAATTAGCCAGGAGTGGTGGCACGCGCCTGTAATCCCAGCCACTTGGGAGGCTGAGGTGGGAGAATCGCTTGAACCCAGGAGACAGACGTTGTAGTCAGCCGAGGTCACACCATTGCACTCCAGCCTGAGTGACAGAGTCAGATTTCATCTCAAATAAATAAATAAATAAATAAAACTGATAATGACAAGTGCTGACAAGGATGCAGAACAACTTCAGCTCTCTCATATGTTGCTTTTAGTCCACACACACACCTGGACAGGAATGTTCACAGCTGCATTCTTCATAATAGCCCCAAAGTGTTTCCACTTATGAACCCAAATGTCCATCAGTTGATGAATGAACAAATAGAATGTGCTGTATTCATCCAGGCACAAAAATAATGAAGTTCTGTTATGCACTGCAACATGGATGACCCTCAAAAACATTATGCTGCATGAGAGAAGCCAGACACTAAAGACCCCGTGATGACTTGTAGGATCCATTACCATGACGCCATTTCTATGAAATGTCCAGGATAGGCAAAGTCATAGAGAGAGAAAGCTGATTAGTTGTTGCCAGGAGCTGAAAGGAGGAGGAAATGGGGAGTGACTGCTCATGGCTATGGGGTTTCCTCTTCAGGTGATGCAATGTTCTAGAATTAGATAGGGATGATGGTTGCACAACCTTGTGAAGATACTAAAGCCTGCTGAATATCCTTTAAGTGGATATAGCCTTTAAGTGGATGAATTGTGTGGCATGTGAGTTGTATCTCAATACAGCTATTTTTAAAAATCCTGGTGCGGGGCCGGGTGTGGTGGCTCATGCTTATAATCCCAGCACTTTGGGAGGCCGAGGTGGGTGGATCAGGAGGTCAGGCAATTGAGACCAGCCTGGCTAACATGGTAAAACTCCGTCTCTACTAAAAATAAAAAAAAAATAAAAATAAAAAAAAAATTAACCGGTTGTGGTGGTGCATGCCTGTAATCCCAGCTACTTGGGAGGCTGAGGCAGGAGAATCACTTGAACCCGGGAGGTGGAGGTTGCAGTGAGCCGAGATCGCACCACTGCACTCCAGCCTGCGTGACAGAGTGAAACTCTATCTCAAAAAAAAAAAAAAAAAAAAAAATTCCAGGTGCCAGCCGCGCGCAGTGGCTTATGCCTGTAATCCCAGCAGTTTGGGAGGCCGAGGTGGGCAGGTCACCTGAGGTCGGGAGTTCGAGACCAACCTGACCAACATGGAGAAACCCTGTCTCTTTTTATTATTATTGTTATTATTTTTGAGACGGAGTCTCTCTCTTGTTGCCCAGGCTAGAGTGCAATGGTGCGATCTCAGCTCACCACAACCTCTGCCTCCTGGGTTCAAGCTATTCTCCTGCCTCAGCCTCCCAAGTAGCTGGGATTACAGGCATGCACCACCACGCCTGGCTAATTTTGTATTTTTAGCAGAGACAGGGTTTTCCATGTTGGTCAGGCTGGTCTCGAACTCCCGACCTCAGGTGATCCACCTGTCTCAGCCTCCCAAAGTGCTGGGATTACAGGTGTGAGCCACTGCACCTGGCCTGAGAAACCCTGTCTCTACTAAAAATACAAAAATTAGCCAGGCGTGGTGGCACATGCCTGTAATCCTAGCTACTTGAGAGGCTGAGGCAGGAGAATCGCTTGAACCCAGGAGGCGGAGGTTGTGGTGAGCCAAGATTGCGCCACTGTACTCCAGCCTGGGCGACAAGAGCAAAACTCCATCTCAAAAAAAAAAAAAAAAACGAAAGAAAGAAAAAAAAAAAACCTGGTGCCACCACTTACCTAATGGTGTGCATTCTTGGACAAGTCCTTTGTATTTTCTGAGCTCAGTCCCTGACTCTCTCGAAGGGGCTGTCACCCCACGCAGCTCATTCCCTGGAATGATTGAATCACAGCAGTGAGCGCCTGCAAGGTGAAGATTTGTGGTCTTGGTGAAGATTCGTGGTCTTGGTGAATATCGGCCTCCCAGGGTTGAAGAATGAGCTGTCCATAGATACCGAGGTGGAGGATGAATTCAGTTCACTGGCGGTGCTCAGGGTGGGCACCACAGGGCACCCAAATGTCATTCCATGGCCCTCAAGATTGACAGGGTGGCCATGACTGCAGAGTGCCAGACCCCCTACATCCCGGGACATTGCCAAGTGTTGCACGTTTTTCCTCTGTGTGCGTGTTTCTGTTTAAAAAGAAAAATACATACTCCTTACTATTACTATTTTTTGTAGAGGTGGGGTCCCGTTATGCTGCCCAGGCTGGCCTTGAACTCCTAGCCTTAAGGGATCCTCCTGCCTTAGCCTCCCAAAGTGCTGGAATTAAAGGTGTGAGCCTGTAAAAACCCAAAACCCATGCCTGGTGCATGCTCATTACAGAAATTCAGAGACCTATAAAAAAGAAAACTTAACCCCAGCCACCCTGCTATCCAGACAGAACCACTGTTGACCCCCAGGGCAGACAGGCGCTTCCCTCTGTGTGAAGGCAAGGATGGATAAAGCTAGAGGTAAAATTTTACAGAAATGGGGCCTTGGCCAAGCGCAGTGACTCACGCCTGCAATCCCAGCACTTTGGGAAGCTGAGGTATGTGGATCGCCTGAGCTCAGGAGTTCAAGACCAGCTGAGCACCATGGTGAAACCTCATCTCTACCAAACATTAGCCAGGTGTAGTGGCATGCACCTGTGGTTCCAGCTACTCGGGAGGCTAAGGTGGGAGAATTGCTTGAACTCAGAAGGCGGAGGTTGCAGTGAGCCGAGATCGTGCCACTGCATTCCAGCCTGGGCGACGGAGTGAGACTCTCTCTCAAAAAAAAAAAAAAAAAAAAGAAAAGAAAAAGAAGTGGGGCCATACCATTTTTTCAGGCTGCTTGGCAAACTGCTTTTTCTGCCTGTCAGCACCTTCTCAAGGCAATGTGTGACAATCGAGTTTGTCCGTGGGACTATTGACTGCTTGCTTGTGAACTAAAAGATGCTCCCTGCAGGGAAGCTATCATAATACAGACGCAGAAGAGGTTAAAAATTACCTAACAGGAAATGCCCTCCTCCTCGCCATTGCCTCAGCCTCCTCTCCCAGAAAATCACTGTGACTGTGGGTACAAACCTTCCAGATCCTTCCTTTTTTCCTTTCTTTTTCTCCTTTCCTTTCTGTCAACAAATATTCACTGAGTACTGACCGCTCATTCTTTCATTCACTTAATTGTTCAAGAAACATTCTGGGGCCGGGCGCTGTGGCTCATGCCTGTAATCCCAGCACTTTGGGAAGCCAAGGCAGGCGGATCACGAGGTCAGGAGTTCGAGCCCAGCCTGGCCAACATAGTGAAACCCTGTCTCTACTAAAAATACAAAAATTAGCCGGGCATGGTGGCGTGTGCCTGTAGTCCCAGCTACTGGGAAGGCTGAGGCAGGAGAATTGCTTGAGCCTGGGAGGTGGAGGTTGTGGCGAGGTCAGATTATACCATTGCACTCTAGCCTGGGCAACAGAGCAAGATTCCATCTTAAAAAAAAAAAAAAACAAAAAAAACAAAAAACCCCAAAATTAGTTGGGTGTGATGGTGCATGCTTGTAACCCTAGCTACTCAGGAAGCTGAGGCAGGAGAATTGTTTGAACCTGGGAGGTGGAGATTGCAGTGAGCTGAGATCGCGCCATTGCACACCAGCCTGGGCGACAGAGGGAGACTCCATCTCGAGAAGAAGAAAAAAGAAAAAAAGCATTTTGGACCGCTAATCATGTGCCAGGCTTATTCTTTCTCTGTTCATATGAGATACATATAATGGGCCGGGCGTGGTGGCTCATGCCTGTAATCCCAGCACTTTGGGAGGCTGAGGCAGGAGGATCACTTGAGCTCAGGAATTTGAGACCAGCCTGGGCAATGTGGCAAGACCCCGTCTCTACAAAAAAAAAAAAAATAATAATAATACAAAAATTAGTCAGGCGTGGTGGCATGCACCTGTAGTCCCAGCTACTAAGGAGGCTGAGATGGGAGGGTCACTTGAGCCCGAGAGGTCAAGGTTGCAGTGAGCCGAGATCTCACCATTGCATTCCATCCTGCATGACACAGCACGACCCTGTCTCCAAAAAAAAAAAAAAAAAGAGAAAAATATACATACCGTGTATATTTTAGGGATTGTACAATCATCTATAATTGCAAAGTTTTCAGAACACACCAGGACTCCAGGTAACGTATACAATCCACTTGTGCTGGGCATGTAGATTGTTGATGGTGTTTGCTCTACTGAGACATGCTGGGTAAAATGTGTGTGTTAATGTGCTTTTTATTTTGTTATTGGGTCAAAAGTTAAGCACATTTTGGTGACCTGCAAAGTGAAGCTGGAGAAGGCAAGGACTCATCCGGGGTCACGAAGTGAGACACTGGTGGCATTTGTACCTACAAGAAGATTGACAGCTTTGGGAAAGCCCCGTGCCCAGCGCTGGGTCTTTCCCTGGGGTAAAGATGGGTTTCTCTGAGGGATCCCCGTCCCGAGGGCCCCCATGAGTGACACATGGGTTTCATTTCTCCTTGCTGCTACCTTTTCAGCCCCATTAAAGCTTTTATTTCAGGTCATAGCTCCAGCTAAATAGAATTGAGTTTGGTGCCCTGGGTTCGCTAGCCTGAGGACCTTCCAGGTTGTACCCAGAGAGGAAATGTGCACGGCAAGTGTCCCGGCTCCTCCAGGTCCAGGCTGCCCAGCCCTGGCACTCAGGATTCCAGGGGATGACACAGGATGCCAGACCCTGGGATCTGCAGGCCAGCTCAGGTCCCCAGACTTTGGTGAGGTGAGAGACGCAGAGTGCCTGAAACAGTAGGATTATCCTCTGGATGAACTTGGAAAGTTCTTCGCTACTCTCCCTTTCTTCATATCCGTAAAATGGGCATAGTTACAGCCACTGTTTACTAAAGCTTACTCTTCCAGGCCCGAGGGCAAGCAATTTACAAGTCCTTTTTTTTCTTTTTTTCTTTTTCTTTTTTTTTTTTTTTGAGACAGAGTTTCTCTCTTGTTGCCCAGGCTGGAGTGCAATGGCACCATCTCAGCTCACTGCAACCTCCGCCTTCTGGGTTCAAGTGATTCTTCTGCCTCAGCCTCCTGAACAGCTGAGATTACAGGCATGTGCCACCACGCCCAGCTAATTTTGTATTTTTAGTAGAGATGGGGTTTCTTCATGTTGGTCAGGCTGGTCTTGAACTCCCGACCTCAGGTAATCCGCCCACCTCGGCCTCCCAAAGTGCTGGGATTACAGGCGTGAGCCACCATGCCGGCCAATTTACAAGGATTTACTCACTGAATCTGTACAACAACCCCAGGAAGGAGGGGCTGCTTGTCAGATAAGAAAATGGATACTCAGAGAGGTTGAACAACTTGCTCTAGGTCACACAGGAGGTAGGCAATGGAGCAGAGACTGAACCCAGGAAGTTTGACTCTAGAGCCCCTAACCTCTATAGGACCTTCTCTTATACCCATATTGCCTCAGGCTGTTGTGATGATTAAATTAAATAATCTGTGCAAAACAGGTAGTGAACTGGAATGAAGTGTTTCTGTTACCATCATCGTCATTATTATTTGCCTGAGTGTTTGCTCTTTGCCTCCCTGGGTCCTTATTTCCCTCACTTGGTGAAAAATCCTGTCCCGGCATCATCCTTGTCTCCTCCCTCTCAGTCTGCTCATCCATGCGTCGCCAAACAGCACCCCTGCCTCATCTGCCACCATCACGGGGCTGTGGCCACCTCCTCAACTGCTCTTCCTGCTGCCAGACCTGCTCCCATCACAGTGGCCCCTCCCTGCCAGTCCCCTCCCTGCCAGCCCCTCCCATGGCTCCCCAGTGCCCTCAGGATAAATCTGTAGCTCCCCCCCTCCGAGGCCCGCATGGCCTGGCCCTGATGCAAGCCGACCTCTCCCTCTGCGGCTGTCACCCAACCCTGGGGTGCCTGCTCATGCAGTAACCTCTGCAATCAAGGCTTGGTGGAGCTTTGACCTAGGGCTTCTCTCTCTTCCTGGAGCCACAGAGGCAAAATCCTACTCACCTCCCAAGTCTCCTCCTAAGGGTCCCCTCCTCCAGGCCACCTTCCTGGCCCTCCTGCAGGGTTTGGTGAGTGAATAATAAAAAGTTCCTGGATCTGCTTAAGGCTACAGTGAGCTGTGATTGCACCACTGCACTTCCACCTGGGTGACGGCGTTGAGACCGCCCCCCTCCAATCAAATAAATAAACAGATAAGTGCAGCTGGATTCATTCCAGGCTCTGAGAAAGCCTTGCCAAGCCTTTGGTTGTAGCCACCGGTACACCTGGGGTTGAATTGTAGCCCCCAGAGATATGTTCAAGTCAGTTCCCAGGACTTGGGAATGTGACCTTATCTGGAAATAGGATCTTTGTGGATGCAATCGCGTAAAGATTAGATCATCCTGGATTAGGGTGGCCCCTACATCTGTCTTAAGAGAAACAGAGACGGCTGACCAGTCACGGCGGCTCACGCCTGTAATCCCAGCACTTTGGGAGGCTGAGGCGGACAGATCACCTGAGGTCAGGAGTTCAAGACCAGCCTGGCCAACATGGTGAAACCCTCTCTCTACTAAAAATACAAAAATTAGCCGGGCGTGGTGGCACACGCCTGTAATCCCAGCTGCTCTGTAGGCTGAGGCAAGAGAATTGCTTGAAGTAGGAGGCGGAGGTTGCAGTGAGCAGCCTGGGCGAGAGAGTGAGACTCCATCTCAGAAAAAAAAAAAAAAAAAGAGAAACAGAGACACAGAGAAGAGGCAAGGAAGGAGTCTACCCTAGAGTCTGTGGAGGAAACACAGCCCTGTGGATGCCTTGATGTCCTGCTTCTGGCCTCTGGGACCACGAAGGAATAAACTTCTGCTGTTCCCACCAAGTTCATGGGAATTTGGTGGGGGCAGCCCTAGGAAACTAATATATCACCCAACTGTGGGTTTCACAGCAGAAGGAAGTCTAGCCAAACAAACTCAAAAACAAAAATTCAAAATGGGCCAGGTGCAGTGGCTCATGCCTGTAATCCCAGCACTTTGGAAGGCTGAGGTAGGCGGATCACCTGAGGCCAGGAGTTCGAGACCAGCCTGGCCAGCATGGTGAAACCCCGTCCTACTAAAAATACAAAAAAAATTAGCTGGGCTTGGTGACACACACCTGTAATCCCAGCTACTTGGGAGGCTGAGACATGAGAATCATTTGGACCCAGGAGGCAGAGGTTGCATTGAGCTGAGATCGAGCCACTGCACTCCAGCCTGGGTGACAGTGAGACTCTGCCTCAAAAAAAAAAAAAAAAATGCTGGGTGCAGTGGCTCATGCCTGTAATCCCAGCACTTTGGGAGGCTGAGGCAGGTGGATTACCTGAGGTCAGGAGTTCGAGGTCACTGTGGCCAACATGGTGAAACCCCATCTCTACTAAAAAGACAACAACAACAACAAAAAAAGGCATGATGGCAGGCGCCTGTAATCCCAGCTACTCGGGAGGCTGAGGCAGGAGAATTGCTTGAACCCGGTAGACGGAAGTTGCAGTGAGCTGAGATCACACTACTGCACTCCAGCCTAGGTGACAGAGGGAGACTTCATCTCAAAAAAAAAAAAGAATGGTGACCACACAGTGTTTCTGAGAGGCACATATCAACTCATTCATCATTCCTTCAGCAATGTTTCCCTGAGCGTGTGCCTCCCGCATGTGAAAGGGACTCCAGGGATCACCGCACAGTGAACGAAGCAGACAAAATTTCCACCTGCCTGGAGCTGACATTCTGGTGGGGGAGGACAGTCAACAGAGAAACTCTGAACAGGGAAATGAGTGTTTTGTCAGATGGAGAAAATAACAACAGGGAAAGGGGTTGGAATGAAAGGGAGAGGGATGGGAGGTGAGTGGCCACGTGGCTCTCTGGGGTAGTGCTCCTGGCAGAGGGAGTGGCAGTGCAAAGGCCCTGAGGGGGCAGGGAGCCTGGTGTGGCTGGAAGGAGTGAGGGGGGCGGGGAAAGGGATGAGGCAGAGGTGGTGGAGGCGCTTGTGGAACCAGTATGCATGGAAATATATTTGCTCTTTTTTTTTTTTTTTGCTGGGTGCAGTGGCTCACACCTATAATCCCAGCACTTTGTGAGGCCGAGGCAGGTGGATGACCTGAGGTCAGGAGTTCGAGACCAGCCCGGCCAACATGGTGAAACCCTGTCTCTACTAAAAATACAAAAATTAGTAGGGCATGGTGGTGGGCGCCTGTAATCCCAGCTACTCAGGAGGCTGAGGCAGGAGAATCGCTTGAACCCAGGAGGCAGAGGTTGCAGTGAGCCGAGATCGTGCCACTGCACTCCAGCCTGGGCAACAGAGCGAGACTCTGTCTCAAAAAAAAAAAAAAAAAAAGAGAGAGAGAGAAAGAAAAGAAATAAAGTTGCTCTGTTTTTTTTTGAGACAGAGTCTTGCTCTGTTGCCCAGGCTGGAGTGCAGTGGCACGATCTCGGCTCACTGCAACCTCTGCCTCCCGGGTTCAAGCAATTCTCCTGCCTCAGCCTCCTGAGTAGCTGGGATTACAGGCGCCCACCACCACGCCCAGCTAATTTTTTTGTATTTTTAGTAGAGACGGGGGTTTCACCGTTTTGGTCAGCCTGGTCTCGAACCTCTGACCTCGTGATCCACCTGCCTCGGTCTCCCAAAGTGCTGGGATTATAGGCGTGAGCCACCACGCCCGGCCAGTTGTTCATTTTTTTAACTGACAAAGATGTAAACCAAGATCTCCATGGCGTCATGCTGGGGACAGTAAAGGCATAAGGATAGAGAGTGTTGATCACATGCCACTGGAGCTTCACACGTCACCTTCTCACTCTTTTAAAGGTGGGAATACATTCCTGTAATATTTATGAAACTGACAATTTGGGCCAGGTGTAATGGCTCATGACCGTAATCCCAGCACTTTGGGAAGCTGAGGTGGGAGGATAGCTTGAGTCCAGGAGTTCAAGACCAGCCTGGGCAACATGACGAAACTACATCTCTGCAAAAAACACACAAATTAGGCGGGTATGATGGCATGTGTGTTTAGTCCCAATTACTCAGGAGGCTGAGCTGGGAGAATCTCTTGAGCCCAGGAGGTTGAGCCTGTAGTGAGCCGAGATTGAGCCACTGCACTCCAGCCTGGGTGACAGAGTGACACTCTGTCTCAAAAAAAAAAAAAAAAAAGGAAAAAAGAAAAAAATAATCAATTTGAAAGCAAAGAAGAACAAGGACAGTCCTGATCCCTGTTTACCAGGAGACCCTCATCCCAGCTCAGAGGATACCCATAAGTAGCCAACAGGTCACTAATGCAGCCCAGATGTGCCCAGAGATGGCCTTGGCCCCAGACCTGCCTGCCTTGACACTTGCATGAAGACTGGCTTTATAGCCGGTTTATTTCCTGGACTAGTTTTAAAGAAAATCCCTGGGGAGGATCTAATGGCCTGGCCAGATCCTGCTGCTCCCGGCCCCATTTCTCCCAACCCTACAGCTCTAAGCCGCTGCCCCGACAGAGGGGAAGTCCTGCAGGAGAAAGCCAGCCAGTAAAGTAGAAGGAATGATGGGGTTAGAAAATCACCATTTGGGCCGGGCGCAGTGGCTCACGCCTGTAATCCCAGCACTTTGGGAGGCCGAGGCGGGCGGATCACGAGGTCAGGAGATCGAGACCATCCTGGCTAAAACGGTGAAACCCCGTCTCTACTAAAACTACAAAAAACTAGCCGGGCATGGTGGCGGGCGCCTGTGGTCCCAACTACTCGGGAGGCTGAGGCAGGAGAATGGCGTGAACCCGGGAGGCAGAGCTTGCAGTGAGCCAAGATCGTGCCACTGCACTCCAGCCTGGGCAACAGAGCAAGACTCCGTCTCAAAAAAAAAAAAAAAAAAAGAAAAAGAAAAAGAAAATCACCATTTGGTAACTACCATCGTAAAATGTAATTGATTTAGGCAAAAAGAACCTGAAAGGGATGAAACTTGTGGATGGAAGTTTACGGCATCATAGGATCACATGGTCCTTTCTGTATCTTGTGAGGAGATACTTGGAGGCATCACATGGTCTTCAAGTATCTCTTCACAAGATACAGATTGAGTGCAAAGGGAAAAAGAGGAACTTCAGCAAGGAGGGACCTGGCGGGCCCCACCTTAACCAAGCAGTCAAAGTTGATGTCAGTCTGGGATGAGCTGACCTCATGTGCTTCATGACACCTTGCACCAAACAAGACACACGCTGCTTCTGTGGTTCTGCCCAAAGTGCATATCCCAAATGTAATTATGAGGAAACATCAGGAAAAAAACTGGAGGGCATTCAACAAAACAGCTGGCCTGTACTCTTCAAAAAATGTCAGTGTTGTGAAAGACAAAGAACGGCTGAGGAGCTGCCTTGGGAAAAAAGAGATTAAGCGAGCAGTGGCTCACGCCTGTAATCCCAGCACTTTGGGAGGCCGAGGCGGGTGGATCACCTGAGGTTGGGAGTTTGAGACCAGCCTGACTAACATGGAGAAACCCCATCTCTACTAAAAATACAAAATTAGCCAGGTGTGGTGGCTCATGCCTGTAATCCCAGGTACTCAGGAGGCTGAGGCAGGAGGATCACTTGAACCCGGGAGGTGGAGGGTGTGGTGAGCTGCGATCGTGCCATTGCACTCTAGCCTGGGCAACAAGAGCAAAACTCTGTCTCAGAAAAAAAAAAAAAAAAAAAAAAGAGTCAGGACAAGTAGCTGGGCACGTCTGTAATCCCAGCACTTTGGGAGGCTGAGGCGGGCAGATTGCTTGAACCCACAAGAGTTCGAGACCAGCCTGGGCAACAGAGTGAGACCTTGTCTCTGTTAGAAAAAAAAAATTTAAAATAAATAAATAAAAGAGTCAGGACAAGTGAATGCAGTGTGTGATCCTTGCGTTGCATCCTGGTCATTCCCCACCAGCTACACCCCCCAAAATGCTATGAAAGACATCACTGGGACACTTGCAGAAATGTGATTATGACTATGGATTACAGAGCAGCATTGCACCGATGTTAAATTTCCTAATTTTGATCATGAAACTCTGGGAGAATGTCCTTATCCTTAGGACACATAGCTTAAATATTTAGCAGTAAAGGGGCATTGTGTCTATAACTTACTCTCATATGGTTCAGGCCGGGCGCCGTGGCTCACAACTGTAATCCCAGCACTTTGGGAGGCTGAGGCGGGCAGATCACTTGAGGTCGTAAGTTCGAGACCAGCCTGACCAATATGGTGAAACCCCGTCTCTACTAAAAATACAAAAATTAGCCGAGCATGGTGGCACATGCCTGTAATTCCAGCCACTGGGGAGGCTGAGGCACAAGAATCGCTTGAACCTAGGAGGCAGAGGTTGCAGTGAGCCGAGATCGCACCATTGCACCCCAGTCTGGGCGACACAGCGAGACTCCACCTGAAAAAAAAAAAAATTCAAATGGTTCAGAACTAAATAATGTGTGTGTGTGTCTAGGAAGAGAGGGAAGATGTATCCATGATAAAATGTTAACGTATTGAAGAATCTGAATGTACGATTCCAGTTTACTGTTTCTTGCAATCTCTGTCAGGCTGTAATTATTTCAAAGTAAAACGTCTTAAAAATCTTTAAAAAATGGCTCCCTTCTTCCCTCCCTCCAGTCCTTATCCACCCCAATCCCACCTCCTGCAAACCACCAGGGAACCACTTTTGTTAGTACATTGTCCTAACTTCCAGAGTCTCCATATGCAAATAAAAACAAGAATGAATCAAGTGTTGATGATTTTCATCCCTCTTCTGCCCACAGAAGGGAGCACATCTGCCAGTGATTTCTTTTTCACTTAGTGATTTGGGGTTTGCTCAGGATCAGAATATAGAGGCTTTCCCCATTCTTTTCTCAGCTTCATAGTATCTACCCCCACTAGATCCAACATCCCCTTGGTGGTGCACTCCACCAAGCCTGGCCTTTTTTTTTTTTGAGACAGAGTCTCACTCTGTAGCCCAGGCTGGAGTGCAGTGGCACGATCTCAGCTTACTGCAACCTCTGCCTCCCGAGTTCAAGGGATTCTTGTGCTCAGCCTCTCAAGTAGCTGGGATTACAGGCGTATGACACCACACCCAGCTAATTTTTGTATTTTTAGTAGAGACCGGGTTTCACCACGTTGGCCAGGTTGGTCTCGAACTCCTGGCCTCGAGTGATCTGCCCCCACCTTGGCCTCCCAAAGTGCTGGGATTACAGGCGTGAGCCACCTCGCCTGGCCAATTTTTAAATTTTTTTGTAGAGACAATGTCTCGCTGTGTTGTCCAGGCTGGTCTTGGACTCCTGGGCTCCAGCAATCCTCACACTTCCTCCAAATAGCTAGGACTACACAGATGTGAACCACCATGCCCAGCTTCCCCAGATAATAATACTAAATAACTCCCACCCACTAGGGCTCAGGTGTGCTGGGCCATGGGCTGGGTGACCACAACTGCCACAAGTTTCTTAAATACAGGCTTCATCTCCAAGGCCACCAACACCCTGAGCCAGGCCACCATCCTCCCTCCTTTCCCTCCCTCCCTCCCCTCTGGCCCTTTTTTGTTTGTTTGTTTGAGACAAGGTCTCGTTTTGTGACCCAGGCTGGAGTGCAGTGGCGAGATCTCAGCTCCCGACCTCAAGTGATTCTCCTGCCTCAGCTTCCCAAGTAGCTGAGACTACAGGCATATGCCCCACCACGCCCGGCTAATTTTTTATTTTAGTAGAGATGGGGTTTTGCCATGTTAGCCAGGCTGGTCTCGAACTCCTAGCCTCAGGTGATCGGCCTGTCTCAGCCTCCCAAATTGCTGGGATTACAGGCATGAGCCAGGGTGCCTGGCCTCCTCTGGCTTTCTCATGGTCTCCCTGCCTTTGTCTTTCTCCTCCTGGACCCCTGAGATCCATTCTCCCCAGCAGCCGGGGAGATCTTTATAGGAAAGGTACAGCAGGCCTCAGCACTCTTCTGCTTTAGAGCTCCAGTGGCTGCCCTAGGGGCTTAGACAAAATTCCCACCTGCTTAGCACCACAAGCTCTGCAGAGCTGGGCCCACTCTCCTCTCCCACCCTGTCTTCCCAGTCCCTCCGCCATCCTGGTCTTTCTCATGGGGGCAGCACATTCCAACAGGCTTGCTATTCCCTCCCCCAGATCCTTCCCTGCCGGCATCTTTCTCCTCCTTCAGGTCCGGGCTGGAATTCAGCTCTTCCAGGGCTCTCATCGCCTTGGCCTGGGGAGCCCCACCCCGTTGTTCTCTAGTGCCTGGCACTCCTTCATTCTGTCCTGGCACCATCGCTGTAGAAAAGCGGCTTGTTTATTTAATCACTTGTTTGTTTTCTCTCTCCCCGACCAGAACATACGTCCCATGAGCGCAGGGATGGCCTGTCTTGTTCACGGCTGTAACCCCAGGGCCTGGAACAGGGCCTGGCACACATGCTGCCCTCGAAACCCCTGAATGAATGAATGCCTCTGTACAGTCTCCGAGAGGAAGGCACTACTGTCACCCTGTTTTATAGACGCAGAAACTGGGGCCCCCAGAGGGAGAGAGCCTTGCTCCAAGTGCCCTGAGAGTCAGGGGCATGAGCCCAGCCTACCTAACTCCCAGGATGACCCGAGGGGCCGGGCTTCGTGACCTCAGGCAAGCCCACCTCTGTGCCTCATTTTCCGGAGGCCCGACCCCCAGGGATTATGTGAAGTCATGAAATCATTCATTCAGCACCTACTGTGGGTGGATGGAGACGACCTAGAGGGACCCACGACACAGTAGGCCTTCAGCTCATGGATGCCCAACCCCCATCCCCCCAACTCCCTAACTTCCCTTCAGGGAGGCAGGCCACAATTTGGCGATTGTTAGAGAACGTTTTTTTTTTTTCCTTTTGGGAGGAAAGCTGCAAGTCATTAAGGGCTGCTCCCGGCCTGCGGGTCACCATTTCCTGTTTAGAAGAAAGAATCATCTCTCCTTTGGAACATGAAGCTCCCCCCACCCCCAGCCTGACTCTGGGGCTCCGAAGCTCTGGGACGCCTCAGCTCCTCACAGGAAACTGGCACCTCCAGCACCTTTTGTGTTCAAAAAGGACACTCATTTTCTCCTGGCCCCAAGAGGCCCCCAGTGGTGAGGTCACCACCATCGGCCGGCGGGGAATGAATTACCCTAGCCCAAGACGCAAGCTGACTGTCCCGCCGTCCTCGGAGCAGGAAGCTGAGTGACCCCTACCCTTTGGCCTGGCTTCTCACCCTACTGGCTCCAGCCAGCCAATTTCCTCGCATCAAAGGCCATTTGGTACCCAGCAGCAAGACGGAGGTGTGGGACTGACAAGGAGGCCCGAGGAGGCCTGGAGCCCTTGGAAACAGGAAGGACATCCTCTGTCTCCTTGGTCGCATTCCACTCGCATCTGGGGGAAGCGGACAATCCCACCCCAAAAGACCTGCAGTGCTGGGGCAGAGCTTTGCAGCCTGCCTAGTCGATAAGACCCAGGAAGCCAGCTTTGCACCCCGTGGGCCAGATCAGCTTCAAAATTCAAGAATGAGAAAGTAAAGAGCCAGTGTATAGTGAAGAGCTCGTATGGATGCCGCTGGCTCACCCAAACAGCAGCAGACAGGACACCCAGGCCAAGGGGAAAACCCAGCCTCATAAGGTCCCTGACAGTGACACCCAGGACTCCAAAGCCCTGTGATGTTTCCAAGGACAAGATTTAAGGCTGTGTCAGAAATATCTAAGCTTCAGGAATTCCTGTCCCCTCCTCCCTTACCAAAGACCTTTCAAAATACCCACACTCCTCTATGACACCAAAGACTTTTTAATATATAAATTAACTGCTTTATTGAACATCAATAAACTGTACATATAACTATACAAAACGTTTCCTTGATACAAAATGTTTGAAATATAAATACCAGTGTACCTTTAAAAATGTAAACATCTTCCTCCCAGGCCCACCTGTCGGGCCCCCAAAATAGTTCTGGGAGACACATCGGTCAGACCAGAGCACCCCACTTGGGCCCCCGACAAGTGACAGCCATTACTCACAGTCCCTTTTCAGACATTGTTAAATTGCCCGGGAAACAGGTGCCACCCCACCAAACAGGAGGCTGAAATAGCTGCCTGGGCTCGGGGCATCTCAGACTCTAGTCTGCCACCGCCTCCGCAGGCCCTGGGGCTGCACCTGGGGGTGGATTATTGCATAGTTAGTCACACCTCGTGGAGGGTGGCATGAGGGTTCCTTGTGGGGGGGGTGTGAGGGGAGTGGGGTCCCCTGAGTGGGGTGGGAGCTTCCCAGTGAGTCTGTCAGCCTTTGTCCCGTAGCTCAAAGCAGCTGTATCCAAACAGCTCTGGATACAAAAACCCACGCAGACAGGCCAGCTCAGGAATCCCCCAAGGCTGGGGGCCAGCTGCCCTCCCTCCACAGAAATGGTCACGGGAAGGCCTCTTCCAGAGCCCAGGCAGAGGACGCAGAATCAGAAAATGGTCTTCATCAAAGTCCTGTGGGGCTGATGCAGCCAGAAGTGGGGCACTCAGAAGGGAATTCCATGGCAGTGAGAAGGATGTGGGGTCCTTCCTGCTGGAGCTCGGGAAGGCTGTCGGGCAGGGGGCAGGTATGGAGAGGAAGAGGGAGCCTCGAGGGTCAGCGGGGACATCCTGAGCAGCCGGACTCTTGGTGCTTATGGAGTAGGGACATTCGGGAGAAGGTCCGAGCACACGCCTGGCACTGGTACTTCTTGACATCTGAGTGGGTCTGGAGGTGGGCCCGCAGGTTGGAGCGGTCAGCGAAGGCACGGCTGCAGTGGGGACATGAGAAGGGTTTCTCGCCTGGGGAGAGAACGCCAGAAAGGCTGAGTGAGCCATGGGACAATGGCTGGCAGTGATGGGAATCCCTCCCTGCATATCCCAAACCCTGAAAGAATCCCATGATCCCAGGAAAGCCAGGCCTCAGTCAAACACGCAGCCAGGGTCCAAAGGCCGGGACCTGATGGAGCTCTGCTGCTTCCCACTGTGCAACTCTGGGCAAGCTGTCTGGCTTCTCTGAGCCTCCATTTTCCCACCTGTAAAATGGGGCTATTCACCCCCCACTCATAGGGGTTGGTAAGTGACAGAAGGTAGGGTACAGTACTCATCCACCTCCCGCAGGGACGTGCAAAGTGGTCAACGATGACTGAACACCTTTACTGATTCGTCCTACTGTCACTTGATCCTACTGTGGTCCTCATTTCAGAGACAGTGAAACTGAGGCCCAGAAATAGCATGTTCAGGGTCCCCTGGCAGGACCCCAAAGCCTCTGATTTCACCCACTGTCCTTACTGCCTTCAGTCAAGGGAGGATGTGACTGGTGTCCTTACGATCAGTCCTGGAGTCATTCCTTGATTTACTCTGTTGGGGGCCAAAGCCAGAGTCAGCCTTAAGAGGCTTCCCCACCCCCACCTCCAAGCTGGTTAGGCCACTCCTGGGGCCCGGCCAGCAGCCTGCTTTCCTCACCACCCCACCTCCTGCACTGTAATCCCAAATCTCCTTGTCTGTTCTCCAATCAGGCTGAGTCCCATAAGGGCAGGGGCCTCCTTTGAGTCCATTCTAAGCCCCAGCCCAGGGCCTGGGCCCCTTTCTACCACCCAAGAGGCTACAGAAACCTGTGCCCCCGACACACCATCTGCCTGGCCAAGGCTGTGTTGGGAAAAGTCTTGCACATGGAGCTGGGTGCCCAGTAAGTCCTCAACAAGCCCTTGGAGAATAAATAAGTCTGTTTTAAAAATTAAAAAGGCCTCAGAGGAGTCTGCCCCCTCACTCATGCCTTGTAACAATCCCTGCTCCAACCAAAAAGCTATACAGTTCCAAAAACACCAATAATGTTGATTTGTTTTTTTCTGGGGGATGCAGCATTTTCCAAATAAAAGGTCATAACAGTAACTCATTAGACAAAAATCTATTGAGGCTGGGTGTGGTGGGTCACGCTTGTAATCCCATCACTCTGGGAGGCCGAGTGAGGCAGGATTGCTTGAAGCCAGGAGTTTGAGACAAGCCTAGGTGATAAAGACCCTGTCTATAATTTTTTTTTAATCTATTGAGCTCCTACTATACGCTAGACACTATTCTATAATACTGAATAGTCTTTTTAAAAAACATGTAATTCTCCAATCCCCTCACGCCCAGTCTGATATGCCCGCAAGGCCAGGGCCCGCCCGTGAAATCCCAGCGCTGGATGGAATTGAAGAGCTGAGAGTGAATTCATTCTGTCACCTCCTGGGTGCCTAGGGTGCCACACTGAGCTACCAGGTTAGGAGGCAGTCCAGAGGATGGTTCCAATGGGACCCATGCATTCAATAGGGACTTATGGAGCGCCTGAGAGCTGGACTCAGTCTCATGGGGCAGAAATGGAAACTCGCCACTCCAAAGGGTGGGGGACACAGAGGATTGGGGGAGGGGTGCCTGAGCACTACTGCACTCTGCCATTACTCAGCAGCCTCCGCATGCCAGGCCTGAAGGGTTTGTTGATTGCATTTTAAGTCTTCATGTGAATGAGAAGGGTTCCTAAGGGCTGACTCTGGAGATCTGGAAAAGGGTCTGGAGTCCATTTGTAAGACCGGAGTTATGATGGCACCTCCCTTCCCTTCCCAGGGCTGTTGGTGAAGTCCTGAGCACTACCTCCTGCACAGTAAGCGCTCAAAGTGTGATGAGACCCGAACCCGAACAAAAGGGAAAGGAGACATTCTAGGACATGATGGGCTGGGGGCGGGGGCTGTGTGCACACACAGGAGGCACAGACCCCCACTCCTCGGATCCCTCGCCCCCCAGACGCCTTCACGGTACTCCTGGCAAGTGTGAAATCGGCACCAGGCCGGCGGGGACAAAGGGCGCCGAGGGGGACACTGTACATGCGATACCCCCGGATTAAAGGGGCCTGCCACGCAGTGGGCCAGCAGCTGTGACTGGAACAGGTGCTGGGCACCGCTGCCCCATGCACCTGCTCCACCCCTCCCAGCCCCCACCCACTGGGCCCACCATTAAGGCACACAATGGGAGTCAATGAGGACCGCAATGATATATTTCAAGGGGATTTCTGTGTCTCAGCCATGCCTTTACATTAAAATAATGTCCGGATGGGAGGTGAGAGAGGCGGGCAGGACAGCAGCACCCTGAGGGGTTCCACTCTCCCCAAATAGAGCCCTGTGAGCTGGGCGGGCACTCAGGAGGCCAGGCAGTTGGACCTTTACATGTTAAAATCAGGGCTACTGGTGCACGAAGAAGAGAAATGGGTAGGCTTAGTCGAATAAGATGCCAATAAAGCCCGCGAAATGCCAGTCCTCCCAGACACCTCACTGACCCTAACCGCTCAGAGGTCAGGCGCCGGGCCAGAAAATGGCAGAACCTGGCCAGCTTGAACCCCGTGGAATCTTCTCCCTCAACTGTCACTCTCCAAAGAGCAGCTCTAGGCACAGTGGCTGCCACCGTTCAAGTTCTAAAAAGTTCTACCTTTTCTCCATGTCCAGAAAGTTTTTTATACATTTAGTAAATTTTCGAAAGGCGTGATTGTGTTTTCTGCCCCAAAGATGCCGTTTCCTGGTCTGTGTGCTAGGATTGAGTGGGGGTGGGGAAGCCGACCTGCGAACCATTCTGGTATAATAAATTACTATAAAGTGATTAGCCACCTTTACAGTCACTCTCTAAAACATGCTATCATAGTTCTCCCCTGAGGCTCAGAGAGGTTAAGTTGCTTGCCCAAAGTCACACAGCAGGGAAGCAGAACAAATGCCAAGGAACCATTTTTGTGAGAATTTAGCAGGTACCGGCACTTTGCCAGGTGCTTCCCATATGCATTCCTGCATTTAGCCTGTACAGAAACCCCACAAGCTGTTCTCATGCCCATCTGAAAGACAGGTTCACAGAAGAGAAACATCAGCCTAAGCTTTGAGAAAGTTCTCAAAGAAGGATTCAGAGCCAGGCGGGGGGTCTGACAACATCCTGTCTGGCTAGGGAGTGGGCGGACCCGGGAGAGGGTGTGGCCGGGTGGGCCCCTTCACACCTGGCCCCCACAGCAAGGTGTTGGTTGCACCTTTCCCATATCCAGCTCCAACCCATTTGGCTGAGAAACAGGCTGCAGGGGATTGCGAAGGGGTCTGCTTTGCCCATCTGCTTAGCCGATGAAGAACGTTTCTGCCAAACGTTTCCAGAGAGCCAGGCCCCGGAACTTGAGCTAGAAGTTAGAAGACTCGGGGCCTCAGTGTCCACAACTTTGGGAATGAGAACAGCAAGCCCGGATTCACAAAAGCTGCCAGAGAGAGCAACGGTGGGGGGGTCCTGGAGGGGCACTTACCTGTGTGGGTCCGGACATGGCCTTGTAGCAGCCAGGGCCTAGAGAAGGCCTTCCCGCAGGTTCCGCAGACGCAGGGCAGCGTGTGGCTTCGGATGTGCATCTTGAGGGCACCCAGGCTGAGGTATTCCTTGTTGCAGTATTTGCAGTTGAAGGCCTTTCGAGACTGGAGATCCTTGGCCTCAGAGAGCTGGGCCAGCTGCTTGGGCACTTGGCCCAAGCCTGGGAAGGCAGCATAGGCCTCGGCCTCCAAGGAAGAGGCTGAAGTAGAGGAGAAGGACGAAGGAGCCGGTGAGGGTGGGCTGGGGGGCTGGGAGCCTTTCCCACTGTCCTCGTCTGACAAGGAGGTCAGCTCTGCCGCCCTGGGACTCTCCTGGGGCCGAAGGGAGGCCCAGGCAATTGGCTGGGCTTGGGGCGCCAGGACAGAGTCCCAGATGAGCATTGGCAGCGAGGCTGTGGGGTTGAGGATCTCCGGAGGTGGGATGGCTGCCAGCAGGTGGGCCTGGTCGTAGGGCTGCTGGAAGGTAAACTCTGAGAGAGAAAAAGCAGAGTCAGGCGTTAATTAAATCATTCACTCAATCAACAAACATGAGCCCACCGCTGGCCAGGGGCTGGGTGGGGCTGATTCTCAATACATAATTAGATCAAAAAAATTATCCACAGGACAGACCAGGTTCCTGCCCTCCTCGCCCAGGTCACCCAATCTGAGTCTCTCACACGTAGGACCCCCAGTTGAAGGGGGTCATTTCCAGATCTCCCTCTCCTAAGTCCCAAGTCCCCAGCCTGAGGCCAGAACCCCATCACCCCAGCCCCGGAGCCACCACCTTGCCCCAATCCCCCTCCTCACACACATCTCGTCTCCCTACCCCTCCCCTCAACCCTCTGGACTCCGGACTCTCCCCAGCAGCGTCCAGAGGGCTCTCCTGACACAGGCCTCCTCTCCTTCCCCTCTTGCGGAGCTTCTCCGCCTCTCGCCGGCTACAAAGGCCCCCCAAGCCCAAGACCCCTGCCCTCTACACGGCACTCCCCCAACCACCCAGAACTGGGGACCCACCTGCCTGGTCTCCCGAGCCCGCAATAGTCCACAAAACATCCTGTGACTCGATCCTGGCTCAGGCAGACCGCCTCCCTCAGGTGCCCCCCACGCAGTTTTCGCCTGTCTCCCCCAAACCTCCTGAAGCCCAGCACCTCTCCAACGCACCTGGATTAGAGTCTTGCAGCTCGCTGTAGTTAGGCTTCCGATTGGGGTCGGAGGACTTCCTGACGAGGAAAGAGCGCGGCATGGTGGTCGAGGCACTGGGGTCGCCGAGTCGCGCAGGAGTAGCGCAGGGTAACCACTCGCTAGGCCGTGCCGCGGCGCAATGAGTGCAGTAGCGCCGCCAACTCCCTTAAATACTCCAGGGGGGTGGGAGGGGAGGGGCCTTATCTGCCACGCCCCTTTGTCACCTCCGCGCCAATCGGAGGCTCGTCTCCGCCGAAGGCCACTCCCCGAGCAGGTGCGCCGGGGGCTGGCCGGGCTCGCGCCGCGTGGCGCTGTGAGCCCGGGCGGGGACTCCTCCGAGGCGGGGTTCGCTGGCGCAGCGCGGGTCGTCCGCCGTGCTGGGGCTGTCCGGGGCGGGACGTCGAGCGAAGCGAGGCCCCTGCGAGGTGGGACCCCGGCAGGACGCCGCGCGCCCACCCGCTCAGCGCCCGGTGGTCGGAGCGCTTCTGACGCCCCCTGGCGCTGCGCGCCGGCCGGGACACCTGACCTTCCGACGCCCGCCCCCGCCTCGGGCTTGGGAGGGGGCGGAAATTTCCTCCGCCCGGCTGGCGCCTGGAGAGCGTGGCATTGACTGGGGAAACGCACATCGCTGGGGAGGAAGCGAGGAAACAGACACCGCACGTGGCTTTCGGCGGCTTGAAATGCCACGGCCTTTTTGCAAAGCATGCTGGCCCAGCTAGCGAAGAGCGCCCGTTCCTTCCCTTATCCAGTGTTTACGGAGCGCCCAGCACGTGTGGGGCACTGTACCTGGGGCCAGGGCACAGCCCCGGACAGGACACTCAGGGCCTCTCCCGAAGGGTAGCTCCTGGTTCAGTGAGGGAGACAGACGAAGTAAACAGACAATTACAATGCAAAGGGAAGTGTGCTTTGGTGGGGGAGAGACGGGACGCGGCGACCGTTAAGAGGCAGGTCACCTGACAGGGGGTCGGGGTGACTTCCCAGAGGAAGTGAAGAATTATCAAGGGAAAAGGCCCGAGGGAAGAAGTGGCAACTGCTTCAGAGTAACTCCTAGAGAGCAGCTTCCAGGGATGGGGTGGGGTGGGCATGCCCGGAGGGGTCAGATGTGCTGGGCCCCAGGGCCTCGTAGGAGTTTGGACTTTGCCTCAAGGGCACTGGGGAGCCACCGAAGGATTTTCAGCTGAGGAGGGACCTGGTTAGAGTTTCGTTGAAAAAGATCCCTGTAGGCTGGCGGGAGAAAGAAGAGATGGGCCGGGCGTGTCTCCTCACCCCTGTGAAGATCCTCGATCCTGTGTCTAAAGGCTGTAACACGGCTTCATAGGGGCCCTGACTGAATGCATGTGGGGTGGGCCCAAGTGAGGGGCAGCTGCACCCCCACCCCAGCTTCCCGGGGAGGCGTACCAGGCCCGGGGGTGGCGCTGAAATAAACCTCACAGGTTTCACCGTTCTTGTTTCCACCTGTGAAGGAAGACTATAAAAACCTATAAGCACCCCACACCACCACCACCACCAACGTGAAGGGCAGAACTACTGTCTGTTTAGTCACTTGGTGCCGGGTGTAACAGCCGTGAACAAAATCGTCCTGCCCTGGTTCTAGCTGGAGAGCGGGGAGTAGGGTGGGGGACAGAGGCAGTGAGTAGTCATTAAGCGGAATACTCCCCGTCCCGTGTCAATTTAGCTCCAATCAGGATCCTCCGCTTGAAGCCAGAGTGAGGCCAGATCACCCCCTCCTCTGCTCAAACCCTCCCATGCGCCTGTCTCAGAGTAAAAGCCAAAGTCCTCTCCTCAGCCAATTCGGCCCCGCTGCTCTGACCCCGGCTGACCTTGGCTTGAGCCTCTCTCCCTCCCCCATGCGCAAGGATCCCGCCCCCAGCCTTCCTTCTGTTCCTCCAACATCCCAGACCTTTCCCACCTTGGCACCTGCCGCTCTTCCTCCTCTCCCCTACGTCTTTTGCTCCTAGGTCTTCACGCTGGCTTCTTTTCATTCTTTGTTTCAGCCGCAACTTCACCAACTGCTCAGCCTCGTTTAGTAAAGAGCGAAATGGCAAATTCAAGCCACAGTGAGCTGCCATTTCACGCTCATCAGAAGGACAACAAGGAAAAAGTTGGTCACTATCAAGAGTTGATGAGGAGGTGAGAGCTGGCGAGAGGGTCGGTGGGCATAGTCACTTTGGAAAAGTTTGGCATCAGCTAGCAACAGGTGACTCCTCTCCCTGTCTGTCATCAAGTCAACTGCATCCCAGAGGCTGCAGTTGACAAGTCTGTCCTCAAACCAACTGCATCCCAGGGGTTCTCAACTCTGGCAGCACACTAGATCCCCATAGGGAAGGATTAAAACACCTAAGCCTCGGCCCACCCCACCCCTACCCACATCTTGATTTAATTAGTCTGGGTGGGGCCTCTGGCATCAGCATTTTAAAAAACTCTCCTGGGGATTATAATGAACAACCAAGCAAGGTAAAGAACTGTTGTCCAGCCCAAACCCCGAAAAAACAAAAATGGATATTCATTGCACCCTCGTTCCTAATAGCAAAAAAAGCAAAAACAAAAACAAAACTGGATACAACACAAATGTTTATAAACAGTAGACTGGATTAATGAACCCTGGTGCAATCCTGTAATAGAATACTATACAGAAATAAAAATGAACTACAACTCCATGCAGCAACAGGGATAAATCTCAAAAACACAATGTCGAGCAGAGGTCACAAACAAATGCACAGTTATTTGGATTTATACGAGGTTCTGAAGCAGTCAAATGAAACCCTGTATTATTTAGGGATGTATGTAGGGGTTGTAGAATTAGAAAGAAAAGCAAGGAAGTGTTTTTTTGTTTTGTTTTTGAGACAGGGTCTTGCCCTGTCACCCAGGCTGGAGTGCAGTGGCACGATCACGGCTCACTGCAGCCTGGAACTCCTGAGCTCAGCCTGCCAAAGTGCTGGGATTACAGGGCTGAGCCACTATGCTGGCTGCAAGGAGATGTTTGATACAAAATTCTGAAGAGTGGCTGGTGAGGAGGGGAGGCAAGAACAGGCTGCACATGAAGCTTCTAGAGTTTTGGTAATGATCTGTTTCCTAGGCAGGGAGGGATCTTTATTGTTAGTCTTTCTACTGTACATACATAGACTATTTATTTTACCATATCTTCATGACATTGTAGTGTACAGAGACAATTTAAACACTTTTAGGTATGAATAATATATTTAACACAAAAAAATGTAAGTCACTTCCTCAGGGGAGCCTTCCCTGATCACCCTAGCCAAACTAGGACCCACCCTTGCCCCAGCACCCACCTTCTTTTTTCTTTTTTTCCTCCTTTTTTCACTGAGACGCGCTACCATGCCTGGCTAATTTATTTTTTGTAGAGATGGGGTCCCGCTATGTTGCCCAGGCTGGTCTCAAACTCTGCGGCTCAATTGATCCTCCCACCTTAGCCTCCCAGCTTGGTGGGATTACAGGAGTGAGCCACCGCGCCCAGCCCACCTTTCTCTCTCATTGCCTTATTCTGTTTTCTTCAAAGCACGTAATGGGGGCTCAATCAAGTACTTGCAGGCAGCCACTGCCTGGGCCTCCCGCTTTCCACTTTCCTTCAGTGGTCGGGCACCTGCGCGGTGCATGAGGGTGGGAGGCAACACAGAGGGGAGGGGCCTTGCTCAGATCGGATCGAATTGTCCCCGCCGCCCCCTCCAGGCCCGCCCTCGCCCCACTCCCTCCTGCGGGCGGCGGAGACCACGAGGTGAGAGGAGGCTTCGGGCCAGGCCTCTCGGCCGCAGACCAGCTCCCTTTGCAGGGGAAGGCGAAGTGACACTTTTGATACTGTGGGGTCAGGTCCTCCCGGAAATGGGCGACATCTGCGGCCCAGGTGGCCTCGGACCCTGCAGGGCCAGGCTCTCCCCGGCTCCCCGCAGTAGGGGTCCGGCCCCAGGCCTGGGGCGCGGTCCTCTGGCGCCCTCTGCTGGCCAAGGCGCCTCCCTGCAATCGTCGCGGGGTGCAGGGGGCTCGCGCCTTTCAGGGAGGTGAAGGCGGGTATAAACTGCCGGGAGGGCAATCTGGGAATACTTAGTGTGCCCACGAAAGGCTTCTGGAAGGAAGGTACGTTTGAATAGACGCCTGCATTTTCTGCAGGTGCCAATCTCCCACTAGAAGTAAAACCAGTAGCTAAATAATGTGATTTACAGTTACCCAACTAAAAGAAGAGTCTCCCTCCATTCCAGACCTGCTTTTCACTCCCCAAAGCAACCTTTTTTTTTTTAAACCAGTGTCTTGTATGACCTTCCAGGGATGGCCTATGTATATATTAATATGTACATGGGCAGTGCGTGGTGGCTCACACCTGTAATCCCAGCCCTTTGAGAGGTCTAGGTGGGAGGATCACTTGAATCCAGAAGTTTGAGACAAGCCCGGGCAATATAGCAAGACCCTGTCTCAAAAAAACAAAACAAAAAATAGGCAGGTTACGTGCCTGTCGTCCCAGCTACTCAGGAGGCTGAGGTGGGAGGATCACTTGAGCCCGGGAGGTTAGAGGCATCCATGAGCCAAGATCACACCACTGCATTCCAGCTTGGGCAAGAGAGTGAGATCCTGTCTTTAAATATATATATATATGTACAACCCTTTATGTCTTACAAATAGGAACCTCCACACTAACCTACACCTTGCTATAATAACATTTTTTTCTTTTGAATCATCATCATGTGGGTAATGCTATAACAATATTCAATGTTTTGAAAATCATTCCATATCATTACACACAGCTCCCTTAATTTTCTGCAGGGATGCGGACTATTCATTGTGTGGATTATACCACAATCACACAATTTACCTAACAAGAAGACTCATGATGGGCATTTAGGTTAGATTGCAATTTATTGGCTACTACAAATAATGTGGCAATTTCAATGAATGCCCTCTACACACACCTTTGCACTCCAGATCAAATGGTATGTTATATAAAATGTTGATACATTTGTCCAAATGTCATCCAAAAAGATTAAACTGAATTATACTCCCACTAGCAGGGAGTTGAGGGCCCCTTTTCAAAAGTTGCCCAACACAGAGTATTGTCTTTTTGTTTTTCTTTTTTGAGACAGGGTCTCGCTATGTTGCCCAGGCTGGAGTGCAGTGGCGTGATCATAACTCACTGCAGCCTCCATCTCCTGGGCTCAAGTGATTCTCCTACCTCAGCCTCCTGAGCAGCTAGGACTACAGGCCTACAGGCATGAGCCAGTACACCTGACCCTGTCTATTTTTTATTTTTTGAGACAGTCTCACTCTGTCACCCAGGCTGGAGTGCCATGGCACAATCCCTGCTCACTGCAACCACCGCCTCCCAGGCTCAAGTGATCCTCCCACCACAGCCTCCAGAGTAACTGGGACTACAGGTGCGAGGCATCACATCCGGCTAATTGTCTTTTGTATTTTTTTTTTTTTTTTTTTTTTTTTTTGTAGAGCCGAGGTTTTGCCATGTTGTCTAGGCTGGTCTCAAACTCCTTGGCTTAAGTGATTCACCTGCCTCAGCCTCCCAAAGTACTGGGATTACAGTCATGAGCCACCTTGCTGGCCTTTAACTTTTTTATCTTTGCCTGTCTGATAAGGGAAAATGGGATCTCCTGTTGTCATTTGCATTTCACATGGCTAGGGTGGAGCTTTTTTTTTTTTTTTTTTTTTTTTTTTTTTTTAGCGACAGAGTTTCACTGTTGTTGCCCAGGCTGGAGTGCAATGGTGTGATCTCGGCTCACCACAACCTCCGCCTCCCAGGTTCAAGCGATTCTCCTGCCTCACCCTCCCCTGTAGCTGGGATTACAGGCATGTGCCACCATGCCTGCCTAATTTTGTATTTTTAGTAGAGATGAAGTTTCTCCATGTTGGTCAGGCTGGTCTCGAACTGCCAGCCTCAGGTGATCCACCTGCCTCGGCCTCCCAAAGTGCTGGGATCACAGGCATGAGCCACCGTGGCCGGCAGGGTGGAGCATTTTTTACATACACCAAAGCCATTTCTGTTTCTCTGTGTTCTGAACTATTGCTTCACGTCCTTTGGTCGCCAAATTGATGAACTTGATTTCTTTCCATTTTTTAAATCCTGCATGTCCTTCCAGTGAATGAACTTAATTTCTAAGAGCTCTTTGTTTATTAGGCTGGTGGCCCCTGTTGATTAGATCATTATCAGTGAATGAATTGATCAGGAGTTGGAAAGTTAATCTTGACCAGAAGAAAGACATTGTCTACAGAAAGTTCAATGAATGAGTCAATGTTGTACTACCATCCTCATCCTGGATTTAACCTCTTCCAATGCCTCACACTTGCCTAAAAACAAACAGTGATTCAGCCGTGGGCCTTATCCAATAAGCCCTCTGTGAAGTCACCATTTCAAAACACAAATTGCTTCTAAGGGAAGTTTCTGGGTCAAGGTCTAAGTCTATTGGGCATGACCCACAGGTGGAGGCTCCAAGATAAGCTATACAAGTCTTTTTAAAATTTTATTTATTTTTTATAATTTTAAAAATTAGAGCTGGGGGTCTCGCTATGTTGCCTGGGCTAGTCTCAAACTCCTAGGCTCAAGCGAACCTCCCACCTAATCCTCCCAAAGTACTAGTATTACAGCTAGCCTTTTCATTCCTATTTAACTGAGCACCTGCTGGGTGCCAGGCTCGATGTAGGAGGCTCACCTCAGGGATGTCCCTATAGCATCCCAAAGTTGTATTCTAGGCTCCTGCACACAGGCTGAGGCCATGCGGGGACCAATGAATACATTACCCATCTGCCCCAAAAAGAAGGAAAAAGCTCTGGATGTAATGAAATCATATCAAGATATTAAGTGCTAAAAAGCAAGGTGAAAGACGGGCTCGGTGGCTCATGCCTGTAATTCCAGCACTTTGGGAGGATGAGGCAAGTGGATCACCTGAGGTCAGGCATTCAAGACCAGCCTGGCCAACATGGCAAAACCCCGTCACTACTAAAAATAGAAAAAATTACCCGGGTACGGTGGTGTGCGCCTGCAATCCCAGCTACTTGGGAGGCTGAGGCAGAATGGCTTGAACCTGTGAGGTGGAGGTTGCAGTAATTCGAGATTGCGCCACTGCACTCCAGCCTGGGCAACAGAGCAAGACTTTGTCCCCGCCCCCCCAAAAAAAAAACAAGGTGCGAAACACTATTATACAGGTATTTCTTAGGACATATAAACCATCTCTGGAGAGAGGGTAATGTGCCTGTCTCTGAGGAGTAGCTGGTAGCTGTCAGCAGGGGTGGAAGGAAGATTCTTCACTAAATATCCTTGATTTTATTTTTGATTTGATTTTATCTTGATTTTATTTTTTATCATTTACAAGTATTATCGGCATTATTATTATTATTTTTTTTTTAGAGGCTGGGTCTCGCTATGTTGCCCAGGCTGGTCTCGAACTCCTAGGCTCAAGCAATCCTCTCTCCTTGGCCTCCCAAAGTATTGGAATTTGGGTGTGAGCCATGAATCTGGACAACTGGATTAATGTTTAATAGGGTAGCAAAAGTCGTCCATGAGGCCGGGTGCGGTGGCTCACGCCTGTAATCCCAGCACTTTGGGAGGCCAAGGTGGGTGGATCACAAGGTCAGGAGATGGAGACCATCCTGGCTAACATGGTGAAACCCCGTCTCTACTAAAAATACAAAAAATTAGCCGGGCGTGGTGGCAGGCGCCTATAGTCCCAGCTACGAGGGAGGCTGAGGCAGGAGAATGGTGTGAACCCAACAGACGGAGCTTGCAGTGAGCCAAGATCACACCACTGCACTCCAGCCTGGGCGACAGAGCGAGACTCCGTCTCAAAAAAAAAAAAAGTTGTCCATGATAGAGGAACTGTTGAGTGTAAAACAGGCCCATCAATGGAATCTTTTACAACTGTTAAAATGTTCATGCCTGGCCAGGTGTGGTGGCTCACACCTGTAATCCCTGCACTTTGGGAGGCCGAGGTGGATGGATCACCTGAGGCCGGGAATTCGAGACCATCCTGACCAACATGGAGAAACCCCGTCTCTACTAGAAATACAAAATTAGCTGGGCATGGTGGCGCATGCCTGTAATCCCAGCTACTTGGGAGGCTGAGGCAGAAGAATCACTTGAACCGGGAGGCAGAGGTTGCAGTGAGCCGAGATTGTGCCCTTGCATTCCAGCCTGGGCAACAAGAGCAAAACTCCGTCTCAAAAAAAAAAAGAAAAAAAAATTATGTTGATGCTCGGCCAGGCGCGGTGGCTCACACCTGTAATCCCAGTACTTTGGGAAGCCAAAGTGGGTGGATCACTTGAGGTCAGGAGTTCGAGACCAGCCTGGCCAACATGGTGAAACCCCATCTCCACTAAAAATACAAAAACTTAGCTGGGTGTGGCAGCAGGTGCCTGTAATCCCAGTTACTTGGGAGGCTGAGGCAGGAGAATTGCTTGAACCCAGGAGGCGGAGGTTGCAGTGAGCCGAGATCGCGCCACTGCACTCCAGCCTGGGTGACAGAGGAAGACTCCATCTCAAAAAAAAAAAAAAAAAAAAAAAATGTTGCTGCCCTTCTGTGGGTACATAAACCCTCCCCCGTCCCAGCCCTCTTGTAGGAAAAGCCAGAGCTTTCACCATGGCCCACAACAAGGCCCTACAGGACTGGCCCCTTGAGCTCCCCACCCTAGCCCCCATACTCACTGTCGCCCACAAGGCTCCGGCGGCAGGGGAAACCACATCAGCCATGCTCCTGCTTTGGGGACCTTGCATCTGGTGTTCCCTGTCTCCTCCCAGCTCTTCTCCCAGATAGCCACAGGGCTCACCCCCCATCGCAGCAAAGCCTCCCAGGCCACCACTTCATCCTCCTCTCCTCCCTTTCCCTCTCGCATGCCCTACCCTCTTGCTGCTTAGTTTTTCTCCACTTCGCTCACAATCTGGCATGGTGTATGTTTCACTGATTTTGTTGATTTCCCTTTAGACCAGAGGTTGCCAAACTACAGCCCTCAGGCCAAATCTGACCAAGGTTTGTTTCTTGTATGGTCCTTGAGCTAAGAGTAGCTTCTACAGATGAACACTGCAACCGATTTAATGATAGATAACAGTTACTTGGAACCTCAATTAAGGCAATATGTGAACCTTCAAAATTCCATGCTTGCTGGACCTCATGGTTCATGCCTGCAATCCCAGCACTTTGGAAGGTGAGGCGGGCGGATTGTTTGAGCCCGGGAATTCGAGACCAGCCCGGGTAAAATGGCAAAACCTCATCTCTACAAAAAATACAAAACAGCCGGGCATGGTGGCATGCGCCTGTAGTCCTAGCTACTTGGGAGGCTGAGGTGGGAGGATCACTTGAGCCCAGGAGGTCAAGGGTGCTGTGAGAGGTGATTGTGCCATCGAACTCCAGCCTGGACAACAGTCTGTCTTGAATTAATAATAATAATAATTCATGCTTACAAAAAAAAAAAAACTGGCTGGGCCCAGTGCCTCACGCCTGTAATCCCAGCACTTTGGGAGGCCAAGGCGGGAGGATCAGTTGAGTCCAGGAGTTCCAGACCAGCCTGGACAACGTATCAAGACCCTATCTCTATTATTTATATTTTTAAAACAAACAGGCTGGGCACGGTGGCTCACACCTGTAATCCCAGCACTTTGGGAGGCCAAGAAGGGTGGATCGCTTGAGTTCAGAAGTTTGAGACCAGCCTGGCCAACATGGCAAAACCCCGCCTTTACCAAAAAATAAATACAAAAATTAGCCGGGTGTAGTGGTGTGTACCTATAGTCCCAGCTACTCAGGAGGCTGAGGTGGGAGGATTGCTTGAACCTGGGAAATCGAGGCTGCAGTGAGCCAATACTGCACCACTGCACTCCAGCCTGGGTGACAATGAGAGACCCTGCCTCAAAAAAAAAAAAATTAAATTAAAAAAATGAAAAACAAAATTGTACTCAAATATTATTATAATTTAAATATTGTCCATAAAAATTTTGTGGGAGTTTGTTTTCTCTTGTTATATGAGTACTGACATAACATCCTTGCTATTTAAGTCTGCAAAACCTAAACATTCACTCTCTGCTCTAGACAGCTCCACACAGGCAGGGACTTTGTCTTGTCTGCTGCTATGACCTGAGCTACTATGACCTGAGCACCAAGAACAGGGTCTGGTTCAGTAATAGCTGAATGAAATGAATGAACTCATATATATATATATATATATGTGTGTGTGCGTATATTATATACATATATATACATGTATATATATGCTTTTTTTTTTTTTTTTTTGGAGACAGAATCTTGCTCTCTCGCCCAGGCTGGAGTGCAGTGGGATGATCTTGGCTCACTGCAGCCTCCGCCTCCCAGGTTCAAGCAATTCTCGTGCCTCAGCCTCCCGAGTAGCTGGGATTACAGGCACAAGCCACCATACCGGGGTAATTTTTGTATTTTTAGTAGAGATGAGGTTTCACCACGTTGGCCAGGCTGGTCTCAAACTCCTGACCTCAGGTGATCCGCCCGCCTCGGCCTCCCGAAGTGCTGGGATTACAGGCATGAGCCACCATGCCCAGCCTGAACTCATATTTTTAACTGAAAAAAAATCAGGTGTTAAAAAAAAAGAAGAAGAAAAAAAATTCAAGTGGGCTGGGTGCAGTGGCTCACGGCTGTAATCCCAGCATTTTGAGAGGTCAAAGCAGGAGGATCAGTTGAGCCCAGGAGTTCACGACCAGCCTGGGCAAGATAGCAAGACTCTGTGTCAACAACAACAAAACTAATAGTTAGTTGGGCATAGTGGCACACACCTGTAGTCCCAGCTACTTGGGAGGCTGAGGTGGGAAGATCCCTTGAGCCCAGGAGTTGGAGACTGCAGTTAACTATGATCATGCCACTGCACTCCAGCCTGGGTGACACAGCAAGACTCCATTGCTTTTCTTTCTCTTTTTAATTAAAAATATGGAATGCTTTATGAATTTGTGTGTCATCCTTGCACAGCGGCCACACTAATGTTCTGTGTTATCATTCCAGTTTTAGTGTATGTGCTGCTGAAGCAAGCACAGGACTTCATCTCTTAAAAAAATATATCAGATGAACAGCATATGTAATAGGCTGCCTTTTGTGCAGAAGTAAATAAGATAATATCTGTCTCTGAGAGATCCAGGAAGCTGGCTGCTTCAGAGGACAGGAGCAGGGCAGGGTAGAAAGACGTCTTCTTTTTCTGCAAGCATTTTTTTTTTTTTTTTGAGATGGAGTCTGGCTCTGTTGCCCAGGCTGGAGTATAGTGGCTCGATCTTGGCTCACTGCAACTTCCACCTCCCCAAGTTCAAGTGATTCTCCTGCCTCAGTCTCCTGAGGAGCTGGGATTACAGACACATGACACCGTGCCCAACTAATTTTTGTATTTTTTTAGAAACGGGTTTTTGCCATGTTGGCCAGGGTGGTCTTGAACTCCTGACCTCAGGTGATCCACCTGCCTTGGCCCCCCACAGTGCTGGGATTACAGGCGGGAGCCACTGCGCCCGGCCTCTAGGAGCCTTTTTGTTTTTGTTTTTGACATGGAGTCTCTGTCTGTCACCCAGGCTGGACTGCAGTGGTGCGATCTTTGGCTCACTGCAACCTCTGCCTCCTGGGTTCAAGCGATTCTCCTACCTCAGCCTCCCCAAGTAGCTGGGACTACTAGTGCGCACCACCACGCCCAGCTAATTTTTTTTTTTTTAATTTTTAGTAGATATGAGATTTCACCATGTTGGCCAGGCTGGTCTTGAACTCTTGACCTCAGGTGATCCACCTGCCTCGGCCTCCCAAAGTGCTGGGATTACAGGCATGAGCCACTGTGCCTGGCCTAGAAGCCTTTTTTAAAGAATATGAATGTTTTATTTCAGATATATGTGTCACTATTTCAAATAAACTTTTCATGAAAAAAACCCAGCCCCCAAAAATGAGGCAGATACTGACAGCCTCTGAGACTCTTCTTCCTCTGTCCAATGGAGTACTATGTCTGGTGACCAACCAGCCCAGTTTTCCTGGCACTGAGGGTGTTCTGGGGCAATCCTGGACAAAGTGGGATGAGGTGGTTACCTTGGAAAAAAGAAAGTTGTGGAAGCCTTCGAGGGTGGACCTGTGGGGGCTGAGCTGGGCCCTGAAGCCAGGCCTCTCTGCACCTGCCCGAGTCCGATCACACACCTGCCAGAGCCCAGCTCTACACCTGGGAGATCGATGCCTCTGGAGCTCAAGGACTGAGACAGGCCATTGGGATGTCGCTATAGTGCAAAACATACCTTCCCCAGTGAGTCTCCAGGCACTTGCAGGGTGGGCGGGCTCAGGGGCTCATACACGCACACTTGCTCTCAGACTCTCTCGGGCCTTGGCCCCTTACCCATCAGACTGCACTGATAGAGCCCTGCTCTCTCCATCTTCCTCACAGAAGGCTGAACCTGCCTCCAGGAAAGCCCCAGGGTCTCCTGGCTCCCCTACCTGCACCTACCTTGCATACCTGTAGAGCTTTGTGCATCTTTGACCCACAGCAGGTGAGAGGTATTGGCAAGAAGGGGAAAATGAGAGCAAACTCTTTTCTTTTTCTTTTTTTTTTTTTTTTTTTAGGGACTTGGCTGCCACACAGATCACAGTGACCTGGCTCTCGCGGCTGCCCGCAGTCTCCTTTTTTTCCCCAAGGATGCCTGGAACACCCTTCCCCAGATCTTCCCAGTGCTGGCCTCAGTTGAAATATTACCTTAGTGATGCTAATGCCATTTCCCTTTCCCATCTCTGTCACATTGGCCTTGAATGATAGGCAAGATGATCAGCTCCATTTTACAAATGAGGAAACTGAGGCTCAGAGAGACGCCGTACTAACTAACATGTCCAAGGTGTAGTGAGTAAGCTGTGGCGTGTACATGGCTGAATGTGCTAGGATACTGTGATAAACCAGCTGTGCACAGACAAGGTGCCTGCACCTGCATAGCTCACAGGCGAGGGGAGAAGGGGGGTAACAGCTGGTTCAGTGTTCTTGCAACTCTGAGGCACCTAAGGTGACTCAGAGGAGTGAGAAGCAGGCTGACTCCAGGTTGAGGTCACAGGCATGAGCAGGTGAATGAGGGGGTTGGGGGTGGGGTGGGGTAAGGGCATTCCAGGTGACCGTGATAAAAAAGCCAGGGGCAGATGAGTGTTCCAGGAAATGAAAGTGTTCAGGGAGGCCCCTTAGAGTTTCTGAGACTGCCAGTTTGTTGTTGTTGTTTTATTTTTTTTTTTCTTGGTGAGACAGAGTCTCACTCTGTCACCCAGACTGGAGTGCAATGATGTGATCTCGGCTCACTGCAACCTCTGCCGCCCAGATTCAAGCGATTCTCCTGCCTCAGCCTCCCAAGTAGCTGGGATTACAGGCGCCTGCCACTGCGTCTGGTTAATTTTTGTGTTTTTAGTAGAGACGGGGTTTCACCATCTTGGCCAGGCTGGTCTTGAACTCCTGACCTCGTGATCCACTCGCCTTGGCCTCCCAAAGTGCTGGGATGACAGGCGTGAGCCACCACACCCAGCTGAGACTGCTAGTATTATTTTTTTAAATCAGAAGTGTTTAAATGGAGTTTAGAAAATTGTGGTCTCTTGGTCATACTTTTATTGAAAACATTAACACTTTTAATACATACATACAAATCACTACACAGAGCACAGAGCCTGGGCTGGAGCCTAGCCCTTCAGCCTCTGCTTATGTGAGCCCGGATCAGTCCCTTCCCTTCAACTGTAACCACACCCAGGACAGGAGCTGAAACTGACAGCCACCTCGGCAGCCCAAATACACACACACCCTCACCAAGAGCAACCCCTCTCCTGACCTCACCTGGCTTTTCTCACTTATCTTGGAGATAAATAGTTTCCAGATAAAATATACATGTGAATTTTAGATAAACAACAAATAGGTTTTTAGTGTATAAGGAAGGCTGCATGAGACATATGCTTCATTTTAAATTCAAATTTAACTGGGCCTTCTGTGGTTTTATTTGCTATTATCTGCCAACCCTACTTGGAGATGGGCTTCTATCAGCATTTCCAGCACAATCTATAACCAGTCCCCTGTTGATGGGCAATTAGGTCATTTCCCATTTTTTGCTTTCCAGGAACAATAGACCCATGAAGCTCCTTGCACAAAGGACTCTGACCTCATCTACGATTGTATCTGCCGGGTGTGTTCCTAAAAGTCACTTAGTCACTTTCCTGACTGGATTCCTGCGGCTATGGAGACCCCATGGATCAGAGGAATTCCTCCTCAGTCTCCATCGAAAGCAACTCCCTGTCACCTTCCCAATCTCGCTCTCTCTCAACCTTGCTCTTTCTCGTCTCTCTCCATCTCTTTTTTTTTTTTTTTTTTTTTTTGAGACAGAGTCTCACTCAGTTGGCCAGGCTAGAGTGCAGTGGCGCAATTTCGGCTCACTGCAACCTCTGCCTCCCAGGCTCAAGCGATTCTTGTGCCTCAGCCTTCTGAGTAGCTGGGACTACAGTCGTGCGCCACCAAGCCTGGCTAATTTTTGTATTTTTAGTGGAGACAGGGTTTCGCCATGTTGGTCAGGCTGGCTTCAAACTCTAGAATTCAAGTGATCTGCCCACCTCGGCCTCCCAAAGTGCTGGGATTACAGGCGTGAGCCATCGCACCCAGCCTCTGTCTCTCTCCATCTGTTTCTTTCCCCCCTCTCTGTTTCTATAGATCTCTCTCTCTAACTCTCAGTCTTTCTCTTGCAATCTCCCCAGACTGTCAGCCTCTGTCCCTTCTCAGAGACTTTCTCCTTTTGACCCAGCAGCTCTGCAAACAAAATAATCTGACAAGTTGGGGAAGATGTATTTTTAAGGAGGCTCACTCTAGTACTGTCTGTAGGAGTCAAGCTGGAAACAACCTGAACACCTATTGATAAACAAAGTATGCTCCGCCCCTACCAGGCAGCATCATGCGGCCATTTGAAACACCACCACATTAACATGGAAAGATATTGACATATATCAGAGTGAAAAACATAAGTTATAGATGGAAAGTAAAGCATTCGCGCATTTCAGTTTCAATAAAAAATATAATGCCCCAGGCCAGGTGAGGTGGCTCACGCCTGTAATCCTAGCACTTTGGGAGGCCGAGGCGGGTGGATTGCCTGAGCTCAGGAGTCAAGACCAGCCAGGGCAACATGGTAAAACCCTGTCTCTACTAAAATACAAAAAAAATCAGCCCGGCATGGCGGCATGTGCCTGTAATCCCAGCTACTCGGAAGGCTGAGACAGGAGAATCACTTGACCCTGTGACCCTGGGAGGCGGAGGTTACAGTGAGCTGAGATCATGCCATTGCACTCCAGCCTGGGCGACAGAGCAAGACTCTGTCTCAAAAAAAAAAAAAATATATATATATATATATACACACACACACACACACAGACACACACATATATATACACTATATATATACATATATACACATATATATACATATATATATACACATATATATAAAACAACCCAAAGACATGTAAGAGTTTCACTGCTGATTGAAACAGTCATCCTGGTTGTCTCGGGGACGGGGGAGAGGGGGAGGCAGGGAGGGAAGTGGGGGCGGGGGGGGGTAGGAGGAGGAGTGGCTTCCATTTTCTTCTTTATATTTTTCTTCCCGGTTACTTTTTTTTTAACAAGTGGCATTATAATTTTTAACACTGTGCATTTTTGCATATTTGCTTTATTATACCCTACCTGTGTGTTCATGTGTGCGTATATATATTTTTATATGCACATACACTATTATTTTCTAAACCATATCAGAGTGGATTAGAGATGTCATGCCCCTTTACCCCTATACTCTTTACTGTATGTCTGCTAAGAACAAGGACATTCTATTATGTAACTCTGATATCATTATCAAAATCAAGAAATCTAACATGGATCAATTACTTATTCCTTATTCCATAGGCCGTATTCAATTGGCCCAATAACATCCTTTATAGCAACCCCCACACCCTCAAAGATTCAATTCAGGATCATGCAGCATTGCAGTTAGTTGTCAGGCATCTTTAGTTTCTGATCTTGACATTTTGGAAGATTTGTGGACTGTCCCTCAATTGCATTTGCCTGGTGCTTCCTTATGATGACACTCAGCTTCTATGTTTTCCTGCCTGGAACCACAGAAGTGGTGCTGCCTCTTCAGTGCAACCCATTGAGTCATCTATGGTCTGTTCCATTATCTGTGATAGTAACTTTCATCACTTAGTTAACATGGGATTAGCTAGGTTCGCCACTAGCAGTGATTCTACAAAGTCACTAATTTTCCCTTTCTAAATAATGTATGTGATCATCTGAGACCATGTAAATGGACTAGATGATTTTTTTTTTTTTTTTTTGAGACAGCGTATCACTCTGTTGCCCAGCCTGGAGTGCAGTGACAGGATCTCGGCTCACTGCAACCTCCACCTCCTGGGCTCAAGAGATCCTCCCACCTCAGCCTCCTAGCTGGGATTACAAGTGTGCACCACCAAGCCTGGCTAATTTTTTACATTTTTTTTTTTTGTAGAGATGGGGGTTTCACCATGTTGCTCAGGCTGGTCTCGAACTCCTGGGCTTAGGCGATCTTCCCACCTAGGCATCCCAAAGTGCTGGGATTACAGGTGTAAGCCACCACGCCCAGCCCTAGATGATTTTTATAATCAGAAAAGGTAATCATGACTTTAAATTCTTGTAACCTGTAAGGGCTGAGCTAGTCCACCTGATTCTAATCACCGGGAGTCTCCACCCCACCCCTGTCACAATGTGTTTGCTGTAGCACTATCCGGTCTTTTTTTTTTTTTTTTTTGAGACGAGTCTCGCTCTGTCAGCCAGGCTGGAGTGCAGTGGCATGATCGTGGCTCACTGCACCCTCCACCTCCTGGGTTCAAGTGATTACTCCTGCCTCAGCCTCCCAAGTAGCTGGGACTACAGAAGCATGTCACCACGCCCAGCTAATTTTTGTATTTTTGATAGAGACGAGGTTTCACCATGTTGGCCAGGATGGCCTCGATCTCTTGACCTTGTGATCCAACTGCCTTAGCCTCTCAAAGTGCTGGGATTACAGGCATGATCCACCGCGCCCTGCCTTTCCGGTTTTACATTACATAAGGACTTTTGAAATCACCCTACAGATAGATTTCACCTGAGGCTTCTTTAAAGATACAGATTCCCAGGCCCCACCAATTAGAATCTCTAAGGCAGGGGCCTGAGAATAGATTTCTGTAGCAAGTGCCTTCCAGGTAATTCATCTCTTCAGGCCAAATTAGGGAATCATTTCACTTCATAGTAATGTTTAGTCATCAAACATTAACAGCTAGCCTGCTGGGGTGGGGTTGGGCCCTGGGAGGTCTCAGGAATGGAGGGGACAAACAATAGTGACATTGGTAGCTCGCATTGATTAAGCACTACATTGTGCTATACTCTGGATTATTTCACTAAATTCCCACAACTCTATGAGAAAGACACTTATTAGCCCCATTTACAGATAAGCACAAACAGATTAGAATAACTTGTCCAAGGTCAAGCTAGTGAGTGATGAGCTGACCCCTAGATCAGCTAGTGAGTGTGGATGCTGGGAATAGGAGACTCCAGACAGTCTGTGCGGGGGACTATACATCTAATAGCACCTCTGCACTGGAATATCAAGTCTCACTTCTTGTCCTGGGCAAATGACCTCAGCTTCTCTGGGCTCCATTCCCTCATCTGTAAAGGTAATGCTATTTAGTATCCCTCCACCAATGCTGGCTAAGATAATTCCATGAGATCCACTTTCCTGGAGAAACTGAATGCCTGGTTTTGATCACCTTTCAGGGCCTAAAGTGGGGAGGATTAAATCAAAATTACTGTCAGGAACCAGGAATGAAAATAATTACCATCATTGTTGCTATTCTTGTATTCATAGGACCCAGCTGAGCCCTGCATGGGACATTCAGCAGAAGACACTGCAGAAAGCCAAGGAATAACAAGGGAGGAATAAAGGGACCACATTGAGGACCTGGGCAGGTCAGACCCCACCTGGCAGTAGCCATCTTGCCTGCCCACCTGTCTTGCCTCCTCTGCCTTCCAAGTTCCGGTTTCCTGTGCTTCCGATTTGAGGCCCTGCCTCCCCATGGTGATGGACAACAGGAAGCCAGAGCCAGGGGGTGACACTGCCCCCTTCAGGCTCTCCTTACCGCTGCACCAGACTCCTTCCAGGGTGGACAACTGCCATGGAAAGAAAGTAACCACTGGAAATTCTTTTTTAGTTCTATTTCAATTCTAGGAACATTTATTGAGTCTACCCGGGGTCAGGCATGGAGGCCAGTGGTGCATAAGACAGACACGGCCATTACCCTCAAGAGCTTAATTTCTTGTAATTGCGCAAGTAATGAGAAGGTGTGAGTTGCCTGGCACAGAGCAGATGTTCAGAACATTTATTCAGCAAACATGTGTTGAGTAGGGTTGCTAGAGTTAACCAATAAAAATACAGAATGCTCAGTTAACTGTGAATTTCAGATAAATAGCAAATAATTTTTAGTATGAATATTCCTGGCATTTACTTCCTGGCCTGCTTGTGCAAATTGTTCACACTCATATGCAATATTTGGAAAATATTTATACCAAAAAAGTATTTGGCCAGGTGTGGTGGCTTGTGCCTATAATCCCAGCACTTTGGGAGGCCAAGGCAGATAGATCCCTTGAGCCCAGGAGGTAGAGGCTGCAGTGAGCTGTGATGGTGCCACTGCACTCCCGCCTGGGCAATGAAGCAAGATCCTATCTGGAAAAAAAAAAAAAAAAAAGGCAAAGATGGGCCTGGGGCACCAAATATTCCGGAGGAAAGGGAACCTGTGTACTCCTTGAGGTGGGGAACATGACCCACTTGAGGTGCAGAAAGAAGACGTGTATGGGGCTGGGCGTGGTGGCTCACCCCTGTAATCCCAGCACTTTGGGAGGCCGAGGCAGGCGGATCACCTGAGGTCAGGATGTCGAGACCAGTCTGACCAGCCTGAGAAACCCCGTCTCTACTAAAAATACAAAATTAGCTGGGCATGGTGGCGCATGCCTGTAATCCCAGCTACTCGGGAGGTTGAGGGAGGAGAATCGCTTGAACCTGGGAGACAGAGGTTGCGGTGAGCCAGGTTGGGTTGCGCCATTGCACTCCAGCCTGGGCAACAAGAGCGAAACTCTGTCTCAAAAAAAAAAAACAACAAAAAACGAAGGCCCTTGTGGTTGGAGTAAAAAGAGTGCAGAAGTAGATGTGAAAATACCAACCTAAATAACAGAGAGAGGCTCTCTAAAAGAGAAAAGGTCCTCAGCCTCCTGAGTAGTTGGGACCACAGGGGTGCATCACCATGCCTGGCTAATTTTTTATAGAGGTGGAGTCTTGCTATATTGCCCAGGCTGATTTAGAACTCCTGGCCTCAAGCTATCCTCCTGCTTCCACCTCCCAAAGTGCTGGGATTACAGGTATGAGCCACTGCACCTGGCCATATACAGTATTTTAAGATAACAACCAGAATCATGACTGACACAGTCACACAAGAAACATCAGACTTTTATAAATTGAATATAATCTTTAGAATATTCACATTAATTGGCTGGGCGCGGTGGCTCACGCCTGTAATCCCAGCACTTTGGGAGGCCGAGGTGGGTGGATCACAAGGTCAAGAGTTTGAGACCAGTCTGGCCAACATAGGGAAACCCGTCTCTACTAAAAAATACAAAAAATAAGCCAGGCTGGTGGTGGGTGCCTATAATCCCAGCTACTCGGGAGGTTGAGGCAGGAGAATCGCTTGAACCCGGGAGGCGGAGGTTGCAGTGAGCTGAGACTGTGCCATTGCACTCCAGCCCAGGCAATAGTGTGAGACTCTGTCTCAAATTAAAAAAAAAAAAAAAATCACAGCCAGGCACGGTGGCTCACACCTGTAATCCCAGCACTTTGGGAGGCCGAGGCGGGCATATCATGAGGTCAGGAGATCGAGACCATCCTGGCTAACATGGTGAAACCCTGTCTCTGCTAAACAAAATACAAAAAATTAGCCTAGCGCGGTGGCGGGCGCCTGTAGTCCCAGCTACTCGGGAGGCTGAGGCAGGAGAATGGTGTGAACCTGGGAGGCGGAGCTTGCAGTGAGCCGAGATCGAGCTACTGCACTCCAGCCTGGGCAAAAGAGCAAGACTCCATCTCAAAAAAAAAGAAAATTCACATTAATAAAATATCCATACAAATTTAACTTTAGAAGAGATTAACATAAGCAAAATTATGACAGGTAACATTAGGTATCTATGAATTTATATAATTTTTGAAATATTTATATCAATAACATACCCATAAATGTAACTGAAAGATCTAGTAATAGAATCACTCATCACTTGACAATGCTTCCTGTACAACTTACCAGAGAAACCTAATCATTTAATATCTCCACAAGCTGAGAAATACATCATTAGAGGCCCTCCATGGGCCCAACGGCAAAATCCCTAAGTTCATTCCAGTTCAAAAAGACTTAATTGGCTGGGTGTGGTGACTCAGGCCTGTTAATCCCAGCACTTTGGGAGGCTGAGACATGAGGACTGCTTGAGGCCCGGAGTTCCAGACCAGCCTGGGTAACATAGTGAGATTCCCATCTCTACAATAAAAAATAAATACAAATTTAAAAGAAAAAGAAAACCTGCTAGGCAAGGTGGCTCATGCCTGTAATCCCAGCACTTTGGGAGGCTGAGGGGGGCGGATCACCTGAGGTCAGGAGTTCGAGACCAGCCTGACCAACATGGTGAAACCCTGTCTCTACTAAAAATACAAAAATTAGCCCGTCATGGTGGTGCGCGCCTGTAATCCCAGCTACTCAGGAGGCTGAGGCAGGAGAATGGCTTGAACCAGGGAGGCAGAGGTTGCAGTGAGCCAAGATCACACAACTGCACTCTAGCCTGGGCGACAGAGCAAGACTCTGTCTCAACAACAACAACAATAACAAAAATTAGCTGGGCGTGGCAGTGTGCCTGTAGTCCAAGCTACTCGGGAGGCTGAGACAGGGAGAATTGCTTGAACCCAGGAGGCGGAGGTTGCAGTGAGCCGAGATCGCGACACTGCACCCCAGCCTGGGTGACAGAGCGAGACTCTGTCTCAGAAAAAAAAAAAAGAAGAAGAAAAAAACCTGGGCCAGGGGCAGGGGCTCACGCCTGTAATCCCAGCACTTTGGGAGGCTGAGGCAGGCGGATCACGAGGTCAGGAGATTGAGACCATCCTTGCTAACACAGTGAAACCCGGTCTCTACTAAAAAATAGAAAAAATTAGCCGGGCGTGGTGGTGGGCACCTGTAGTCCCAGCTACTCGGGAGGCTGAGGCAGGAGAATGGCATGAACCTGGGAGGCGGAGCTTGCAGTGAGCCGAGATTGTGCCACTGCCCTCCAGCCTGGGCGATGGAGCGAGACTCCATCTCAAAAAAGAAAAAAAAAGAAAAAAAAAAGAAAACCTGGTTGTTTTAACATAGGGGATATGAATTTTTTAGTTTTGTATCAGTGTATTTTTAATCTATCTTTAGAAAGACGTATAAATAATTCCCTTCTAATTATAGCCAACTTGATCACACACAAAATGCCTTTCGTGAGTTCTCCCTTCACGAACATCATCATGACTTATTGAGACTATTGATGATGTGCTTTGACTCTGTGCCGTCTTGTACTTCCTCTTCATTAAATACCAATCATTTTACTTTAGAACATAAATTTACCAAAGATTCTTTCCCATACAAAATTATTCTTTCTTTTTAACTTTCCTTATAAAAAATATATCTTCATATCCATAACTTTCTTCATATCTCTGTCTCTCAGTTATTGGTTTCTTACTATCTTGTTTCTATTTCCTTCATAAGTCCATATTTTCTTTTTTTTTCTTTTCTGTTTTTGAGACGGAGTCTCGCTCTGTCGCCCAGGCTGGAGTGCAGTAGCGCAATCTCGGCTCACTGCAAGCTCCTCCTCCTGGGTTCAAGCGATTCTCCTGCCTCAGCTTCCCATGTAGCTGGGACTACAGGCACATGCCACCACGCCCAGCTAATTTTTGCATTTTTAGTAGAGATGGGGTTTCACTGTGGTCTCGATCTCCTGACCTTGTGATCCACCCGCCTTGGCCTCCCAAAGTGCTGGAATTACAGGCGTAAGCCACCGCGCCCGGCCAGTCCATATTTTCAAAAAACTACACAACCTCCAAATTAAACAAAATTATTCTTTTATTCTCAATAAAGAACACATTTTTTGGCCAGGTGCAGTGGCTCACGCCTGTAATCCCAGCACTTTGGGAGGCCGAGGCAGGCGGATCACAAGGTCAGGAGATTGAGACCATCTTGGCTAACATGGTGAAACCCCATCTGTACTAAAAATACAAAAAAATTAGCCAGACGTGGTGGTGGGTGCCTGTAGTCCCAGCTACTCAGGAGGCTGAGGCAGGAGAATGGCGTGAACCCAGGAGACAGAGCTTGCAGTGAGCAGAGATCGCACCACTGCACTCCAGCCTGGGCGAAAGAGTGAGACTCTGTCAAAAAAAAAAAAAAAAAAACAAACACACTTTTGGCCAGGCACGTGGCTCACGCCTGTAATCCCAGCACTTTGGGAGGCCGAGGAGGGCGGATCACTTGAGGCCAGGAGTTCAAGACCAGCTTGGGCAACATAGCGAGTCTGTCTCTACAAAAAAAAAAAAAAATAGGTAGGTGTGGTGGCACATGTCTATAGTCCCAGCTACTTGGGAGGCTGAGGCAGGAGGACCACTTGCGCCCAGGAGTTCAAGGCTGCAGTGAGCTATGATTGTGCCATTATATTCCAGTCTAGGGGACAGAGTGAGACCCTGTCTCTAAAACAAAACAAAACAAAAAAGCCTCTACCAAAAAGAGGGAGGCTCAACCTGAGAGAAGACTCAACAGGGCAGAAAAGGTGAGCCACGGAAGCAGTGCACTCAAAGGGCTCTAGTGAATACTGTACACCAGTTCCAAGAATCCCCAATTTCTTCCAGTGCTAATCTTTTTCAGGTCCCATTTCTGACACCATATATGTCAACCTAAATAACAGAGAGAGGCTCTCTAGAAGAAAAAGATATCTAGTCGGGAATAGAGCATTACCATGGGAATACATGTGTCATAGCAAACTCTTGCATATTCAGGGAGGTAAAGGAAGACAAAAGTTTTTGTTTTGTTTTTTGAAACAAGTTCCCCCTCTGTCGCCCAGGCTGCAGTGCAGTGGCACAATCATAGCTCAGTGAAGCCTTGAACTCCTGGGTTCAAGTGATCTTCTCGCCTCAGCCTCCTGAGTAGCTGGGACTGCAGGCGCATGCCACCACACCTGGATAGAAAAAGGATGGTTCTTTTTGATGATCAAGTATCAACCAAGCTATGGAACAGACAAAGGTGTTTAAAGGACAAAATGAGGGTTACACTTTTTTAAAAATTGTATTTTTTTTTTTTTTATCTTTGAGATAGGGTCCCGTTGTGTCATCCAGGCTGGGGTGCAGTGGTACAATCTTGGCTTATTGCAGCCTTGACCTCCTGGGCTCAAGCAATCCTCCTGCCTCAGCCTCCTGAATAGCTGGGACCAGAGGCGGGTGCCACCACACCCAGCTAATTTTTTTTTTTTTTTTTTAAGAGGTGGGTCTGGCTTTGGTCCTGAACTCCTGGGCTCAAGCAATCCTTCTATCTCTGCCTCCCAAAGTGCTGGGATTATAGGCATGAGCCACCGTTCCCAGCCTACATAATTAAAAATAATTTTTTTTCAAAGACGAGCTCTCACTATGTTGGCCAGGTTGGTCTCTAACTCCTGGCCTCAAGCGATCCTCTTGCCTTGAGCCTCCCAAAATGTTGGGATTATAGGCGGGAGCCACGGCGCTGGGCACATACTTTTTTTGAAAATTTATCTTTGGCTACAAAGATCATTAACAAGGGTGAAGGCAGTGTGAGGTTGTATAGGCAGTTGCTGGGCAGATGTCCTTGTAGAAGTGGCTCATGCCTGTAATCCCAGCACTCATGCCTGTAATCCCAGAACTTTAGGAGGCTGAGGCGGGAAGATCACCTGAGGTCAGGAGTTCAAGACCAGCCTGGCCAACATACTGAAACCCCGTCTCAACTAAAAACACAAAAATTAGCCAGGCATGGTGGTGCACGCCTGTAATCTCAGCTACTAGGGAGGCTGAGGCGGGATAATCGCTTGAACCTGGGAGGCAGAGGTTGCAGTGAGCCAAGATCATGCCATTGTGCTCCAGCCTGGGCAATAAGAGTGAAACTCTGTCTCAAAAAAAAAAAAAGGTGCATTGTGATAGCCTTTGTGCAAGGTTGTGTTTTTGCAGAGTCTTTTGTGATGGTTTTTATTATCAGGCATGCAAGCATTCACTGCATAGCCTTCCCTGACTCTATGTGTCAGGGTTTTTTGGGGGTTTTTTTGAGACGGAGTTTCGCTCTTGGTGTCAGGGTTGTTTTGTTTAATACTGGTAACTACGTTTTGATTCTGACCTTTCACAAGAAGCCGAGGTTGGAGACGTAGGCAGTTGGCAGAGGTCACAGGGTCTTGAGGACCCTGTGAGGTGTGGGGCTTTGCGGGTAACTGAAGCCACCGAAGGGCTTTAAAGGATATGGTTGGTCACATTTGGGTTTTTGGAAGATCCTTCTGGCTGCTTGGTGGCGGAGGATTGGATGTTGGCTGGGCAGCAATGGAGAGAGGTCAAATGGAAAGTTGTGGCAGTATTTCAGATGAGATCACAGTGGCTTTCAAGATGTAGGTGCCAGCCGGGCGCGGTGGCTCACGCCTATAATCCCAGCACTTTGGGAGGCTGAGGTGGGCAGATCACCAGGTCAGGAGATCAAGACCATCTTGGCTAACACGGTGAAACCCCGTCTCTACTAAAAATACAAAAAATTAGCCGGGCGTGGTGGCGGGGCGCCTGTAGTCCCAGCTACTCGGGAGGCTGAGGCAGGAGAATGGCATGAACCCGGGAGGCGGAGCTTGCAGTGAGCCAAGATAGCGCCACTGCAGTCTGGCCTGGGCAAAAGAGCTAGACTCCATCTCAAAAAAAAAAAAATAATAATAATAATGTAGGTGCCAGTGGGATGATAAGAAAACACAAATGTGGGTTTTGTTTTGTTTTTTTACCTCTGAACTTTTTATTGGCCTCCTGTTTCCCAAAGGGTACCCTGCTTCTGCTGGCTTAACGTCTCAGAACTTTGGTGTCGTTGGTCTCAGACACCACTTTGCCATCCACTATCTGGTGGGTGGTGGTCTTTTGGATGGTTTGCATGGAGTTGCGGCTGTCCAGGGCATCACCAAGATTGAAGTCCTTGCTGTCTTCCAGCAGGCGGCAGTAGGTGGTGATCTCAGCCTCCAGCTTGACCTTATTGAACTCCTGGGCCTGGTACTGTCCCTCTGCCTGGGTCTGTGCCAGCTCTGACTCCAGGTATAGCAGTATCCCACTGAGCTGTTCCATCTGCAGGACATAGCAGGCCTCCACCTCCCTCAGGCTGTTCTCCAAGCTGGCCTTCAGATTTCTCATGGAGTCCAGATCTATCTCCAAGGACTGGACTGTATGTCTCAGTTCTGTGAGTCATCTCAGCAAGTTCCAACCTCGGTAGAGTGCGTGGTGACTTCTGTGGTGTTCTCCTCAATCTCCTGAGACCAGTACTTGTCCAGCTCCTCTCAGTTCTTCTGAGCCAGCTCGTCATATTGGGCCTGTATGTCTGTCATGATCTTGCTGACGTCTTGAGATCTGGGGGCATCTACCTCCACCCAGAGCTGGCAATCTGGGCTTATAGGCCTTTTACTTCCTCTTTGTGGTTCTTCTTCATGAAGAGCAGCTCCTCCTTGAGAGCCTCGATCTCTGTCTCCAGCTGCAGCCAAGTGACATTGGTGTCATCAATGACCTTGCGGAGCCCATGGATGTCGCTCTCCACAGACTGGCGCATGGCCAGCTCTGTCTCCTACTTGACTGTAAAGTCATCAGCAGCAAGACGGGCATTGTCGATCTGCAGAACAATGCAGGCATTGTCCACAGTATTTGTGAAGATCTGAGCCCTCAGGTCCTCGATGGTTTTGAAGTAATGGCTCCAGTCTCTGACCTGGGGTCCCTTCTTCTCCAGGTGCTCCCGGATTTTTCTCTCCAGCTTCCATTTCTTGGTCTCCAGGCTCCTCATTCTGTGCAGGTAGGAGGCCAGACGGTCGTTCAGGCTTTGCCTGGTCTCCTTCTTGTTCTGGATGCCTCCCATTCCTGCCAGATCCCCAGCCATCCCCCCGGCCAGGTCCCCGGACCCCATGCCGCCCTGGAAGCTGGTGGAGCAGGACTCAGAGATCCGGGAACCAGAATCCCGGGTGCCTGCATAGACGCTAACCACACCGCTGACCGGCTGGGCACCATAGCTGGGCACCATAGCTGGGCACCTGGACAGAGCCCAGGGACCGGTAGTTAGTGGAGAAGGTGGAGCGAGTGGTGAAGGTCATGCTGTCCAGGGGGGAGAGCGAGAGGACAGGACTCAGGCTTTGCCAACAACATTATTTATTTTTTTGTTATTTTTTTGAGATGGTGTCTCACTCTGTCACCCAGGCTGGAGTGCAGTGGCACAACTGCGGCTCATTGCAACCTCTGCCTCCAGGTTTCGTGTGATACTCCTGCCTCAGCCTACCGAGTAGCTGGGACTACAGGCACCCGCTACCATGCCCAGCTAATTTTTGTATTTTTAATAGAGGTGGGGTTTCATCATGTTGGCCAGGCTGGTCTCGAACTCCTGACCTCAAGTGATCTGCCCGCCTAGGCCTCCCAAAGTGCTGGGATTACAGGTGTGGGCCCCCACATCTGGCCCAAATGTGTTATTTAAGAGCTAAAATTAACTTGAGGCAACAGAGCAAGACTCTGTGTCAAAAAAATAAAAAATAAATAAAATTAACTTGATTTGGTAACATGGGGCATGGAGGTGGACAAAGAGTTAAAGATGAGGTGTGGGTTAATTCTTGAGCAATTAGAAGGATGGCGGTTACCTCTGCCAGGAAAGAGAAGCCGAGCACACAGCGTGGGGTGGTAGGAAGGTGGTGGATGAGTTCAGTTTGAGCCATGCAGAACTTAGAATGCCTTTATTTATTTAGAGACAGAGTTTCACTCTTGTTGTCCAGGCTGGACTGCAATGACACAATCTTGGCTCATCGCAACCTCCGCCTCCCGGGTTCAAGTGGTTCTCCTGCCTCAGCCTCCAGAGTCGCTGGGATTACAGGCATGCACCACCATGCCTGGCTAATTTTGTATTTTTAGTAGAGATGGGGTTTCTCCATGTTGGTCAGGCTGGTCTCGAACTCCTGCCTCGGCCTCCCAGGTACTTGAGAGGCCAAGGCGGGAGGATCGCTTGAGCCCAGGGGTTCGAGACCAGCCTAGGCAACATGGTAAAACTTCGTTTCTACCAAAAATACAAAAATTACCTGGGCGTGGTGGCTACGCCTGTAGTCCCAGCTACTCGGGAGACTGAGGTGAGATGACTGCTTGAGCCCAGGAGGCAGAGGTTGCAGTGAGCCGAGATTGTGCCACTGCACTCCAGCCTGGGTGACGGGGTGAGACCTTGTCTCAAAAAAAAAAAAAAAAAAAACATACCTGACCACGTCAGACTACTTCAAAATCCCACCACCACCATCACCACACAGTTCCAAGCCCCCATCAACAGCTGCCTGGATTCCTGCAGCCGCCTCCCTGGTCTCTGCTTCCTGTTTCCCTGCTACAGTCCCTTCTCCAAACACAGCCAGAAGCATCCTTTAGGAACCTAAGCTGGATCACCTCACTTAGAACCCAAGAATGCTCATCGAGAAAAGCCCAAGGCCTGACCATGTGTACACAGCCCCTCTGGTCTGCCTTCCACACTGCCCCGCGCTGCCTCATTCTCTCCCTCATTCACTCCACCATGGGCTTATCAGCCGCCTCCTTGCCGCACGGCCTCAAGTGTAACCCATGTGCTCCCACCTTAAGGCCTCTGAACTTGGTTCCCTCTGCAAGGAATCCTCTTCCCCGACATGGTCACTGGGCTTCTCCCCATTTCATTCAGGTCTCAGTTCAAGTGTCATTTTCTCGACCTGTTTTGGCATGACACGGGATTTCATTTCCAGAGGATGTCAGACCTCAAAGAAACAGGCACAAATTGCAATATTCTGAGGTAACTGGAGTCCAGGACTCAGCTGATACTTAGACAGAGGTGGCCTGCACGGATGTGAGGAAGAGGCCTCCCAGGTTTCTGGCTTGGGTAGTTACCACTGCAAGATGGAATAATACAAAAGAGGGCATGGGTGAAGATTGGAGATGCTGAACTGTCTCGGCTGTATTAAATTTGAGGTTCCAGGTCCGGGTGCAGTGGCTCACACCTGTAAAACCAGCACTTTGGGAGGCCGAGGCAGTCGGATCACGTGAGGTCAGGAGACCAGCCTGACCAACATGATGAAACACCACCTCTACTAAAAATACAGAATTAGCCGGGTATGGTGGTGGGCACCTGTAATCCCAGCTACTCGGGAGGCTGAGGCAGGAAAATCACTTGAACCTGGGAGACAGAGGTTGCAGTGAGCTGAGATTGCGCCACTGCACTCCAGCCTGGGCAAAAAGAGCGGAACCCTGACTCAAAAAAGCAAAACAAAACAAATAGGTTCCAGGCCAGGCTCGGTGGCTGACACCTGTAATCCCAGCACTTTGGAAGGCCAAGGTGGACCACCTGAGCCCAGGGGTTCAAGCCCAGCCTGGGCAACATAGTGAGACCCTATCTCTTACTAAAAAAATTAAAAAATAACGTTTCTACGGGATTGGAATGAAGCTCAAGCAGCCAAACTACAGTGAGCACCCACAATGCAGCGCTGTGCAGGGAGAGCTCTGTATACTTTGCTCCTTGGATCCTAGCATCCTTAAGAGGCAGATAAAATTATCCCCACTTCATAGGAGACAGGTTCAGAAAATATTCGCTAGATGCCCCACAGCTAACAGCAGACTATGAACTTAAACATATCAAGGACCTGAAACTTGACCCTGCAGAGCCCCTTTACTACAAGCCCTCAGCACTGCTGCTGTTATCCGCACGTAGCAGAAGCCGCATGTCTAAAGCCTTGCTATATGGAGCGCTGTCACATCTCACCTCCCAGAGCCTCCCAACTGTAACAAGTGTTCTTTTTCCAGAGGACAGGCACCATGAGGCCCAGCTGGTGGCATCAGCTGAGATTTGACGCCAAACAGGACTCAGCAACAAGAACTTCTCTTCTAGAAAGGGTAACCATCTTCTGGAGAGTCCCCAAGCCCATGCTGTGGCAAATGTGTTGAATGAAAACAAGAACCATAGCTTACCACTTAGATTAAGTTATGAAATTTATTTATATTTCACCTTTTAAAAGCCAGAACATAACAAATCTCACTTTCTGGAAAGTCATCTTATTAGAAATACAAGAAGTGCACTTAATACAAGGAAGTAAGTTGCTCGGTGCCACCAGTGAGGTGGACATACACTCACATCAGTCCCTCAAACGAAAGTTTCGCCAGATTTCCCACCAGACTTCTGAGATGATCTAAATTCAGGAAGGTCTGAGTGAACTTTTTCCAGAAATTACAGTGAACAAGCTGACCTTAACTTTTGAGTCCTCCCGAGAAATACTATTGAAAGAACTATTTTTTTTCCAGTGGGCCCTGTCTTTGCTGGCTTCTCGGCATCTGCAGCTCTTCACCGGCAGGCGCGGAGCCCCACAGCAGCAGTGTACAAGTGCGAGGTAGCACTTGCAACCCCATCAGAGACATATGACATCAAAGAACCAACCTAAACCCATATGCCTTTTGGTCAATCAGAGGTTCTGCTCCTACAGATTAGGCTGACAGCTCTTGGACTTATATTTATTAATATTTGTGAAATATGAACTCCAAGGTTCTTGAGCTGTTCCTAAAGCAAGTTTCCAGCAACAGCTTTTATTAACAACTGTTCATCATGCGATGTGCTGTGCCTTATGAACAATGTCTCGTCAGAACAGACCAGGGGGTGGTACTGGGTTTCCTATAGCTTCTCTCTGCATCTACAAAGCAGGTTTTCAAACACATTTTACATGTCGAAACCAGTGTCATAAGGAAAACATTTGTGATAGAAAAACAATGCGCAGTTTAATCTAAGTTACCAAGCAGAAGGTAAAAGAACTAGTATCCGCTGAGTCCCCAAACCTCTTTCTTCTAATTCATCTGAGGATTTTTTGTGCTTCTAGAACAAGAATGTTAGGCAGGCTCCCAAATGGAGAGGTAAACATGACCATGTTGTCTGAAACTACTTCATTAATTTGTAAATCAGAACCAAAAAGCTCTGGCCCTCCCACTTCTCTTAGCTGACCCTCCTCCCCACTTATGGATAAACAGACTTTAACTTCCCTAACCCAGAAACACTTCCACCAAAAATATATGGTTGTACCTTATCCTAAAAAGGCACCATGCAGGCATTTAAGACTGAACCAGTGAACTCTAAGTATGTAGTAGTAGGAAAATATCACTAATCAAAACTTCCAGCATCAGATGGTGCAAAACCCCAAGAGGACTGGTGACATGTACCCAGGGATGGCAACCCCAGCTTCTGGCAACCCCACAGCCCAGCAGGAGCTTCAGCTCTGGTCAGGTGCACGGCTGCCAGAGTCTGCACACCTTGGGGACAAGGAAAGGAGAGACTTGCTTCATTGTGCTATTCATGACCCAGAAAAGGTCCTGGCTGGCTTGAAGGACCCGAGAGACAAACACTGAATGGAAGGAATGAGTGTGAAACAAGAGGTGGAGAAGCTACATTCTCTTCCACAGGAAGCGGCAGAAGCTCCAGGAAGTAGCCGAGAACCAATACGAATTCGACCATGTGACAAACAAGGTTAACAGTAGGGGGAAGACAGCTTTGGCAAGAGCCCAAAGGGAAGAGGAGGGCTGACCTGGGGACCCACTTCCCCTGTCAGAAGTGACCCTGCCCCAATGCCATGGCTCATTTTCAGGTCTGTTGAACAGGTAAGGTACAGGAGTCATAGGTTTCACGTTTAATATGTAATGGAAGCTCTGGAACATGAGACAGACAGCAAGCACAGACTCTGCTCACTGGTCGATGATGGAGCGCTGCAACACCTGATTCATCATGTCCTCTTCATCAACATCATAATCCTAAGGGCAAAAACAGACATGCAGCCTCAGCAACTGTTTCCAGATGCAAAGACTGGCTTTCAGTAGAAGCAGGACAGCCTAGCAACTGGATCTGGAGCAGGTTGCCAGGGACCGGATCCCCGATGCAACTGTTTGTGATGCTAGGTATGTAACTTTGGGAAAATTAATCTGTCTCTGCTGCCTTCTCTTTTTTTTTACTTGATGGAGTCTCGCTCTGTTGCCAGGCTGGAGTGCAGTGGCACAATCTCAGCTCACTGCAACCTCCGCCTCCCAGGTTCAAGCGATTCTCCTGCCTCAGCCTCCCGAGTAGCTGGGACTACAGGTGTGTGCCACCATGCCCAGCTAATTTTTATATTTTTAGCAGAGACAGGGTTTCACCATGTTGGCCAGGATGGTCTCAATCTCTTGACCTCGTGATCCACCCACCTTGGCCTCCCAAAGTGCTGAGATTACAGGCATGAGCCACTGCACCCAGTCTGCTGCCTTATTCTTAAATGAAGGTAAGGATGCCTCCCTTAAATGGAGATTGAGAAACCCAGACAGCACATGAATGGAGCCTGGCACAGACCAAGCGCTCAGAACGTTTGTAAGTTTGTCGGAACAGAGCACGCAGATGCACTGAGCTGAAGAGTTGTTTCTGAGAGGTGGAATCAGTGCGCAGTACAGAATCAGATTTTTAGAGCCATACAGTACAGCAGAAACTATAGCGCAACTAGCCCTCTTTAATGAGTCATTTTTGTTAATGTGACACAGATGAATTACATTCATCTGTGTCACATTAACAAAAAGGGCAGTTATTCTGAAGTCTGAGTTTCAGACACTGTCAGACTGAGAATAAATATTCTTTATGACAATTTAGCAAAGAGCTTTCTTAGATACTGAAATTCAGCCATTAAGACCGAATACCACTCTAAAATCCTAACTGGACATCTATATATGTAAGTAAGAGGTTTACTTGATATAGTTGGTCAAATTTACCTATTACTATAATGCCAAAACAACAGTGTGCCCCTTTGAAACCATCCAGCTCTAGGGAAAGAATATAAACCTGACAGCCATATTTGGCTAGTGGATATATGCTATTTGACCTGAAGTATTTTTGAAGATAATTAAAACCTGTGAAACTTCCTGTGAAATTTTCCTGTCCTGCTTTGGGCATGGGGGGGTGGAGAAGCTAGGCAATGCTGTGCCTGCATTTCCACAGGAAAACAAGGTGATAGCTAGCAGCATAACGAGTCAGGCACCACCCGGCTTGGAAATCCTCAGGAGGATCATTTCAATTATGGTCCCCATGGACATGTGAGATTGAGCCTCCCAAGTCCAAATTGTTGTTGTATGTGTTGTTGTTGTTGTTGTTTTTTTTTTTTGAAGACAGGGTCTCATTCTGTTGCCCAGGCTGGAGTGCAGTGGCATGATCTCAGCTTACTGCAGCCTCTGCCTCCTGGGCTCAAGAGATCCTCCTGTCCCAGCTCCCTCAAAATAGCTGGGACTACAGGCAGGAGCCACCACACCTAGTTAATTTTTGTATTTTTTGCAGAGACAAGGTTTTCCCATGTTGCCCAGGCTGGTCTCGAACTCCTGAGCTCAAGCGATCCACCTGCCTCAGCCTCCCAAAAATGCTAGGATTGTAGGTATGAACCACCGCACCTGTCCCCAAACCAAGTTCTATAACAGGCAGAAATTAAGCCACAAGAAAAGTAGACAAAAATGTGGGGGCAGGGCTAGGAGATAGAAAGAGCAAGTATCACTGTCTCTGTCTCAAAGACTGACCAGATCATCATCTTGTTTTGTTTTGAGACAGTCTTGCTCTGTTGCCCAGGCTGGAGTGCAGTGGCACGATCTTGGCTCATGCTGCAACCTTGCCTCCCAGGTTCAAGCGATTCTCCTGCCTCAGCCTCCCAAGTAGCTAGGATTACAGGTGCCCACCACCACACCTGGCTAATTTTTCTGTATTTTTAGTAGAGACGGGATTTCACTATGTTGGCTAGGCTGGTCTCGAACCCCCGACCTTGTGATCCGCCCACCTCGGACTCCCAAAGTGCTGGGATTACAGGCATGAGCCACTGCGCCCAGCCCAGATCATCTTCTTAAATGTCACTCTGGGCCGGGCGTGGTGGCTCACGCCTGTAATCCCAACACTTTGGGAGGCCAAGGTGGGCAGATCACGAGGTCAGGAGTTCGAGACCAGCCTGGCCAACATAGTGAAAGCCTGTCTCTACTAAAAGTACAAAAAGCAACGGGGCATGGTGGCATGCGCCTGTAGTCCCAGCTACTCAGGAGGCTGAGGCAGGAGAATTGCTTGAACCCAGGAGGTGGAGGTTGCAGTGAGCTGAGATCACGCCACTGCATTCCAGCCTGGGCGACAGACCAAGACTCCATCTCAAATAAGTAAATAAATGTCACTCTGGCCACCTGCCTGGCCCATGAATAGAAACTGTATAGTAGCTACAGTATACAGACTGGAAGCCCATCTAGCTCCCCAGCTACAGCTGCCTGCCCACCTCTTCCACTCAGTCTTCTTCTTTTCTCTCTTGTCAATCCCATTTTTATCACTGTATCCAGTATACAGACTGGAAGCCCATCACAACAGTGACAAAGTTCAACACTGGGGATCCCCATTTCCCCTTTTGAGAAGTGAAGTAGCCGTGCCATTCCCCCAGGGGAGGGATCAGAGCCCAGGCTCCAGACTTACCACAAAAGTATCGTAAGAAAACCGGTGCCGGCGTTGGATGTGCTCTCTGAAGTTGGCACTGCGGTAGTTGGGGTCTCCCCAGGGCATCGAGGCACATATCGGACAAACCTTTGAACACAAAAGCAAGGTCTTAGGCACCCAATTTCCAAGCTTGCACCAGCCCTCTGTGGCCTGTGTCTGGCCTCCTTTCTTCCAAGACAGCTTTCCTGACATACTGTCCAGGGCCAGTAACTCCTTCCTGTGCATATCAGCAGCCCAAAAAAACACTGCAAATTTCCAGCTCAAGTCAAATGACACGTGGGACTGGGTAAAGTTCAAATCATGATACCACCCTTTCTCATTCCCTACTGTAGGCAGAGAAGTGAGTCAGCCTGGTGGGAGGCCTAGACTGGCCTTCCAATCCAGCACACAAGACAATCCAGAAGCATGAGGAAAACTAAGAAAATAAGCCAATGAGCAATGTCCCAGGGAAGTAAAACACAGCCTTACATGCATCTTAACAAAGGAAATGCTCAGAAGAGGGGGATCAGGCTGAAAAGCCCTCACACAAAACGTTGATTTGGGTTTTTAAGATTGGGAAGTATTTGGAAAGGCAAAGAGGACATGAAAGGGTGCTCCAGGCCGGGCACAGTGGCTCACACTTGTAATCCCAGCACTTTGGGAGGCCAAAGCGGTAGATCACCTGAGGTCAGGAGTTTGAGACCAGCCTGGCCAATGTAGTGAAACATCTTCTCTACTAAAAATACAAAAATTAGCCTTGCATGGTGGCACACGCCTGTAGTCCCAGCTACTTGAGAGGCTGAGGCATGAGAATCGCTTGAACCCTGGAAGTGGAGGTTGCAGTGAGCCAAGATTGTGCCACTGCACTCCAGCCGCCAGCCTGGGTGACAGAGTGAGACTCTGTCTTAAAACAAAAAAAAAAAAATCGGTGCTCCAGAAGAGAGGCAGCAGCACGGAAAAGGCCAGAAGGTGGCAGTTACTGTCAACACATGTAAACAACCAGACCAGTGAGTGCGGAAAACTCATGCCAGGGAGAGAGAAGACCTAAGTGCCCCCACTTAAAGGTGGAACCCTACCCCACAGCAAGGAAGATACAGTGATAAAGGGGATTGACAAGAGAGAAATCTGGGATGGTAGAAGACTGAGTGGAAAAGGTGGGCAGGCAGCTGTAGCTGGGGAGCTAGAACATAGGGTGGGACTAGAGACTGAAAAGGAGATGGCTTCCAAAGCGAAGGGAGAAACGCAGAGTTAAGAACTTGCAGAGGGAGAGGAAGACAGAACAGAGGGCCAAAGGCTGAAGAGAAGGCCTCAACATAGACAACATAATCAGAGGGATTTCAGAAGCCAAAGGAGGGGAAAAAGACAGAAAATTAGGCTGCCATACCAGAAAAGTTCAGCAATAACAGTATCCAACAAAATTATGAGTGCAAGTAACATTTAACCAAGTCAATCTGTATCTAAGACTTTAGCTTATAAACATACATAGATACAGGCAAAGATCTGTTTCTCAAAATGGCCAGTTCCATCTTAAGATGAGCATTGATAGCTGCCCTAGTACTCTCACAAAAGCTCATTAAAATTCTAAAATCTCTGCACCACTGTTTACAGCAATGGAGCTGAAGGCTGCCCACACAACAGAGTATGTAGGTCAAGAGAAGCAGTATGAGATAAATGGAAAAATTAAAACTATAGAGAAAGTATACACCTAACTATAAAAAAAGACCTGGTCTGTCAATCACATTAAGAGAGAAAGGTAACACATTGCTGAGATGGAACAAATACTTTTTTTTGGGGGGGGGGAGTTTTGTTCTGCTGCCCAGGCTGGAGTGCAGTGGCAGGATCTCAGTTCACTGCAACCTCCGCCTCCCGGGTTCAAGCAATTCTCATGCCTCAGCCTCCCAAGTAGCTGGGATTAAAGGCACATGCCACCATGCCTGGCTAACTTTTGTATTTTTAGTAGAGATGGGGTTTCACCATGTTAGCCAACTGATCTTGAACTCCTGACCTCAACTGATCCACCCGCCTTGGCCTCCCAAAGTGCTGGGATTACAGGTGTGAGCCACCGTGCCCAGCCTACATTTTTTTTTTTTTTTTTTAAAGACTACACATGCCAGTAGGTGATATCTGAGTAAAATGTCCAAGGATTGATAAGCCTTTTCCTAATAATTTCACCTAAATCCTCTTTCCCCACAACTATGAAGAAGCTACTTCCAAAAATAAAATGGCAGCTTCATGGAGAAATCTGGTGGACACCAACGGAACCAAGTTAATGTTACCAACAACAGACATCACATGACTTATTGTAGCACCCAGAGGACAGAGAACTCATGTACCATCCCTGCCTCTGCCATGGGGGGGAGGGGGAAATTGCTATGAAAGACATTACAATTGTTAAAATTAAAACATGAATTTCACATTAGACATTAGATTGTATCAATATTAAATTTCTTGAATATGATTAATTATACACACAAAAATATAATTTTCCAAGAAAACATTCTTGTTCTTAAGACATACACACTCCTGTATCAGGGTGCGAAGTATTCAGGGTGCAAAAATGGTCATGGTATCTGTAGCTTATTCCCAAGTGGTCAGAAAAAATGTGTACTATAGAGCATGGTTAAGCAAATATGGTAAAATGTTAACAATCTGTCAATCTAGGTGAAGGGCACACAGGAGTTCATTCTACTAATCCCGTCATTTTTCTTCAAGCTTGATCCTTTCCCTTAATAAAGTTAAAAAAAAAAAAAAAAAAAGGTTACTCACCACAGATTTGGTATCCGTGCTATGGAATAATTTGCAGTGTTCCACAAGTCCTTCCTGATCAAAGTTCTTCTCAGGACAGTAAGGACAAGGAAAGGTATAACGGTTTGGAACATTCCTGGAAGGTGAAACACAGGAAAAAAGAAAACTTTTCTGTGAGTACCTTTCCATTAAACTTCAACCACAGTACACTCCAAAAAGGAGCAAAGCTCACCGAATGTATAATGATAAGGATGCTGATGATCACTTCAGACTCAGGTCAAGTATTGTGAAAATAATAGCTCAGCCGGCCGGGCGTGGTGGTTCACGCCTGTAATCCCAGCACTTTGGGAGGCCAAAGCAGGCGGATCACCTGAGGTCAGGAGTTCAAGACCAGCTTGGCCAACATGGCAAACCCTGTCTCTACTAAAAAATACAAAATTTAGCCGGGCATGGTGGCAGCTGCCTGTAATCCCAGCTACTTGGGAGGCTGAGGCAGGAGAATCACTTCAACCCGGGAGGCAGAGGTTGCAGTGAGCTGAGATTGCACCACTGCACACCAGCCTGGGCAACAGAACGAGACTCCATCTCAAAAAAGAAAGAATAGCTCAGCTAACATCTGAAGTGAACACCAGAGTCCTCCCTTGCACACTCCTCCCAAAATACTTGTATCACCTTTAGCCAGCATAACAATTCATACAACTAAACCCCTGGGCATGCAAGGTGTCCAACCTCTTTGTATTAATAGCAAGAGATGACCTCCACCTAAGGGGAGACTGAGTCATTTACCTTGGCTGAAGAGATGCATCCTTAATGGTGGCCTTCACACCTTCCATGATGTAATTCTGGTATTTGGAACAAGTAGCCACGTGGGACCGGATCTTGGACAGGAAGAACTCAAATAGGAAGAATCAGAGCCCACAAGTTAGTGAGGACCTTATAACAGGCCATATAGTCCCAAACAAGGGTACAAAGAAAACTAGACCTACACCACCCTGGCAAATAATCTCACCAGACTCCTGACTATGCTGATGGGACTGAAACCCTGATTATTGCAGATTTCCCATTAATACCAAGGCTGCTATTTTAACTCGACTAAATCAGGATATCCGCTTCCACTCTAAAATAACTCTCCTAGAGGTTTGCTCCTATTCATGATAGGCTGTCTGCTCACAGACAAGCTCCAAATCTAGGATGGTTTTAAAAGTTTTCTATACTAGCATTTAAACTAGTCTTACAGCAAGCCAAAAACCACATTCTGTTATGTGCAGCAGAGAAAAGTGATTCTTTAGGTAAAACATATAAAAGCCACTAACCCTGGTTAAAGTATCTATCACCAGACTCTGAAAAATAATCTTTAAAATCTAAATTCTTTTTTTTTTTTTTGAGACGGAGTCTCACTCACTCTGTCGCCCAGATTGAAGTGCAGTGGCACCATCTCGGCTCACTGCAACCTCCACCTCCCGGGTTCAAGTGATTCTCCCACCTCAGCCTCCTGAGTAGCTAGGATTACAGGTGTGTGCCATCATGCCCAGCTAATGTTCATATTTTTAGTAGAGATGGAGTTTCACCACGTTAGCCAGGCTAGTCTCGAACTCCTGACCTCAAGTGATCTGCCTGCCTCAGCCTGCCAAAGTGCTGGGTTTACAGGCGTGAGCTACCATGCCTGGCCCAACCTTTCATATAAAATCTAGGCTTTGCAATAGTAAAACAGAAAGAGAAGAAAACCCAGAGAATAGTGCTTCATTACAGGTTTTCTAAAAAGAAAGAAAGTTTTAAGAATTGAAGAAAAGAGGGAAGATAAAGGAAAGAAAAACATTTTTAGAGGCATGCCAACAGTACAATCACTAATCTTGAAAATGGAGAAAAGCAAAAGCATACAGTAAAACAAACAAAAAGCCCATCATGGGCGGAGTGCAGTGGCTCACACCTGTAATCCTGAGGGAGGCTGAGGTGGGCCATCGCTTCACGCTCCGAAGTTCGAGATCAGCATGGGCAACATGCAAAACTCGTCTCTACTAAAAATACAAAAAAATTAGGCAGGTGTGGTGACACATGCCTGTAGTCCCAGCTACTTGAGAGGCTGAGGTGGGAGGATGGTTTGAGCCTGGGAGGCAGAGGTTTCAGTGAGCTGAGACCACGCAATTGCACTCCAGCCCGGGCAACAAAGCCAGACCCTGTCTCAGAAAAAAACAAAACAAAACCAAAAACCACATTATGCATGCATAAATAAAGATGAAAAGACCGGGTGCAGTGGCTCATGCCTGTAATCCCAGCATTTTGGGAGGCTGAGGCGGGTGGGTCACGAGGTCAGGAGATCGAGACCATCCTGGCTAACACAGTGAAACCCCGTCTCTACTAAAAATACAAATATATATATATATACACACACATATATATGGCTGGGCGTGGTGGTGGGAGCCTGTATTCCCCGCTACTCGGGAGGCTGAGGCAGGAGAATGGCGTGAACCCAACAGGCAGAGCCTGCAGTGAGCTGAGATCACGCCACTGTACTCCAGCCTGGGCAACAGCGTGAGACTCCATCTCAAAAAAAAAAAAAAAAAAAAAAAAAAAAGAAGGCAGTAGGGAATTGTATTTCAATATCTTGAGTTTCTAAAAGTAAACTTCAAAGGGGGAAAAATGCTCCAATATTTGAGCTCCAGCTTACCATGATGTTGTCTCACCTCTAGCTCAAGAACTTGACTTTAAGCTACAAACTGAGGAATCCTCAATTTTTTTTTCTTTTTTTGTAGAAACTGGGTCCACTATATTCCCCAGGCTGCTCTCAAACTTCTGGGCTCAAGCAATCTTCCCACCTCAGCCTCCCAAGGAGCTGGGACTACATGCATACACCACTACACACAGCTGGTTTTGTTTGTTGGTTTGTTTTGGTATATACAGAGTCCCACTATGTTGCCCAGGCTGATTTTAAACTCCTGGGGTCAGTGATCCTCTTGCCTTGGCCTCTCCAAATGACAGGATTACAGGCATGAGCTACCATGCCCAGCCTCAAGAGTGAAGCCCCCAATTAAGACACAGAAAATAGCCCTATTCAGCATTGAAATGGCCCTACTATGCATCCCTAATACTAAATCACGCTGAAAAGGAGATGGTAAGGTATATTCTTACTATGGGCATCCATACCGAAGTGTTAAAAATAATGAAACTGACATGCAAGGCTGTCCAATATGTAAGAGAAAAAAAACCTGAAAGTGAAAAAAAAGTTGGGAATGAATGTACATTTAAAAAAGTGAAAAAAGTTGAAGAAATATATATATTATAGTGTGATCTCATTTTGCAAAAATTCTACAACTTGGTTGGTAAAAATTCTACAGTGTTTGTCAAAGGGAAGAAAATATTATGCAGCTTTCAAAACTGAATCACTTTTTTTTTCCTTGAGACAGGGTCCGGCTCTATCACCCAGGTTGGAGCGCAGTGGCACGAACTCAGCTCACTGCAACCTCTGCCTCCTGCGCTCAAGCCATTCTCTCACCTCAGCCTCCCGAACAGCTGAGACTACAGGCACACACCACCATGCCCTGCTAGTTTTTTGTATTTTCAGTAGAGCCGAGGTTTCACCATGTTGTCCAGGCTGGTCTAGAACTCCTGGACTCAAGCAATCCACCCACCTTGGCCTCCCAAAGTGTTGGGATTACAGGCATAAACCACCTTGCCAGGTCTTAAATTGAACCAATTTTGAAGTAATCTCTGGAATGAGGAACAAGCCTACATGATTGTGTATTTTTGTATGGTCTGCAATTTAAAAAATTTTAACGATTCTAAAATCAACAAGGCTGTGTATATCTCTTGGAAAATAAGACAACAGTATTTCTCCTTTCCAGTAGCAGTTATAACAGGTATGAAAATAAATATACTTGACTCTGATTATACAAGAGCATGGATACATTTCAAATGTTAGCTATTGTTATTACAATCCAATGATTTCATACTGACTTTTTTTTAAGAGACAGGGTCTTGCTGTCAGCCAGGCTGGAGTGCAGTGGCATGATCACAGATCACTGTAATCCCAAACTCCTGGGCTCAAGTGATCCTCTGGCCTCTGCCTCCTGAGTAGCTGGGCCTACAGGTACATACCACCACACCTGGCTAATTTTATTTTTTTGTAAAGATGAGGTCTCACTATGTTGTCCAGGCTGGTCTCTTAACTCCTAGCCTCAAGCTCTTGCCTCGGACTCCCAAAGAGCTGGGGTTACAGGAATGAGCCACCGCGCCTGGCCATAATTGATCTTTTATAGGAAAAAACTGGGATAACTGATTTCTATGGCTTTCAAACCTAAAATATATACTTAACCAACTCTCAAAAAAAGAAACAAAAACCACTAAGGTTATGAAAACAAACCAGCCCAGCCATCACCACAGGTAACTGGCATGCACGCGTGCTGTTAGTGACCTAGTCATGCTCTAACTTCAGCAACAACATGGCAGCTGTACGTTTTACCCCATCTTATCATGGAAAGACATGGACTCTTCCACATCACTTCCACATACATTCTTACGGCAGCCATGGCAAGAAGTCTCTGTGCTCTCGATCTGCCGCTCGAGCTCCATGGCTCGGACGCCAGGTGCCAGAGCGCTGCGACACACCCCACAGACAGGCTTCTTCGGCTTCAGACATTCCTGCAGGCATGCAGAGCAAAAGCTAGAACAAGACATACAGAGAATCTCTGTCACGCATCATGGAGACAAGACGACAAATATGGATCAACTTTTAAAAAGACATCAATGGATAATGGAGTTAAAAAACAACTTGCTCTCTCCTCCCAATTCAAATACTAAGTCCTTCCAGGCCAGAAAAAATGAGGGATAGGAGTGGACTACAAAGAACACACAACTACAGAAACAAATGCAAACTCCTGTGATAGACACAGCGAAGGTGTTAAGGTTGAGGCTTCAAGCCTTAGGCCCTGCCACTGAAGGATCTCAGTGGGGTTTCTTGAATCTCCATTTTTTCCTTTGTGAAATGGAGAGAGTAGTACCTACCTCTAGGACTGCTGGGAGGATACAGTTTGTATAGCAGACCCCTGACAGAGTGTCCAGCACGTACAAAACGCACCACAAACGGGAGCTGCTATCATTACAGGTGAAGGCAAAGCGCTACAGGAACATAAAGGGAAAAGCAACTAGTTGTGACCTGAGAAGGAAAGGGCTGGTAAGACTGCAGTGAAGGCTGGGAGCGGTGGCTCACGCCCGTAATCCCAGCACTTTGGGAGGCCAAGGCGGGTGGATCACGAGGTCAGGAGTTTGAGACCAGCCTGGCCAACATGGTGAAACCCGTCTCTACTAAAAATACCAAAATTAGCCAGGCATGGTGGCAGATGCCTGTAATCCCAGCTACTCAGGAGGCTGAGGCAGGAGAATTGCTTGAACCTGGGAGGCAGTGGTGGCTGCACACTCCAGCCTGGGCAACAGACTGCGACTCTGTCTCAAGGTGGGGGTTGCGGGGGGAAGACTGCAGAGACAGCGTCTCTGATCAGCCTTAAAAGGGTTCAGCTCGGTCGGGCACAGTGGCTCACGCCTGTAATCCCAGCACTTTGGGAGGCCGAGGTGGCCAGATCACAAGGTCAGGAGATCAAGACCATCCTGGCTAACACAGTGAAACCCCGTCTCTACTAAAAATACAAAAATTAGCTGGGAGTGGTGGCAGGCGCCTGTAGTCCCAGCTACTCGGGAGGCTGAGGCAGGAGAATGGCATGAACCCAGGACGCGGAGCTTGCAGTGAGCCAAGATCGCGCCACTGCACTCCATCCAGCCTGGGTGACAGAGCGAGACTCTGTCTCAAAAAAAAAAAAAAGGGTTCAGGTGGATCCTTTTGTAGTTCATGAACGTGAGGACTGGGTGTTCATGCGCATGTGTGAGATGTGCCACCCTCGAACCTTGTTACGGATGTTGGCCCATTACCCATCTGGCATTTTAAAAAAAGAGGTCAGCTAGCAGAGGAAGGGAAGACTATTCTATGCCTAATTTAGGCTTAAAATTCATATGTACCTGAGGAAATAAAAATCTAACAGACTTTTCCTCATAAGCAGTAGGGAGCCAGGAGTTTAAAGCAAGGTATTAACAAAACAAGGACAAATCCAGGTTTCAGAAAAATATCTCTGTGCTATCATGGAAAACAAAGTTTTGTTTTTGTATTTGTTTTTTTTTTTTTTTTTTTTGAGACAGAGTCGTGCTCTGTTGCCCAGGCTGAAGTGCAATGGTGCGATCTCGGCTCACTGCAAAATCTGCCTCCCCGGTTCAAGCGATTCTCCTGCTTCAGACTCCCAAGTGGCTGGGGTTACAGGCGCGCACGACCACACCCAGCTAATTTTGTATTTTTAGTAGAGACGGGGTTTCACCACGTTAGCCAGGCTGGTCTCGAACTCCTGACCTCTGGTGATCCACCAGTCTTGGCCTCCCAAAGTGCTGGGATTACAGGTGTGAGCCACTGAGCCCAGCCCTATAGTTTTTTTTTTTTTTAGGTGAGAAGGTGAGAAGAGACAAAGTAGAAACCAAACAGATGGCTAAAGGCAGAGAGGGTCTGACTGAAGGAGTAGGGGATGAATTCAGGAAACCATTCACAGAAAGGTAGAATCAGGAGGACTTGATAACTTACTGACTTTGAAGAAAAGAAGTCAAAGATGACCGAGTTCCTATCCTGAAGCCTAGGAAGATGGTAATGCTGAGATAAGGCATACACAAAGAATGGAGAAGACACCCTGGGCTACTTACCCAACCTGATAGATTAAGACAGTATAACCAAATCTGCCAGAAAGAACTAAAGATATATAATGAAAGGCAATCTTCTGAACACTTGATCATTTTCTACTGCCTCTAAGAATCTCCTTCCTCCTTGTCATTAAGCTAGATGTTAATGCTGTTAGGCAAAATTCCAGACCAGGTACAGAGAAGGTGAGGGAGTCTATTCATTCACCACTGAGGGCAATGGAAACTTGACAAAGCCCTGTTCTCATGATGCTTACATTCTAGAGTGAAGGGAAACACAAATGTTAATTTCAGATAGTGATTAAAAATATGAAGGAAATATGGCAAACAGACCAGCTGGGGTGATCATAGAAAGCTGCTTCTGAGGAGTTGGCATTTGAGCTGGGTGGGACCTGATTACGAGGACAGCCACACAGATCTGGGTGCAGAGCTCCACACCAAGATGACGCCACACACAAATGAGGACTGGAAAGGAAGGCAGGCAGACCTTGGGGCCACGATGCGGTAGACCATGGTGAGAAGGGCAAGCGATGAGGCAGTAGAGACAGGCAGGGCCTGTGGCCATCACTTGTGTTGCCTGTTCACAAAGGCAGATGACAAGAGGAACCCAAGAGAGCACAGAGGGTCCAGGCAGTATAATGGAACCAAACCCAGCATGCAGATAAAAGCAGCTCGAAGTCTCTTCTCAAGCACACACACAGGTACAGCTCATCTATCAAATGTTCACAAGTCACTTTGTGCCTGAAACATGCCCAAACTACCAGCCTGCTTTTGAACAACTCAAATATCCTGGGCTGGCTTTTTCAGTTTCTATTTCCTACTTATGGGCCCTTTTCTAGTTCAGCCTTCTAATGCTCCACTCCGTCACAGTGCTAGGAAGAAATTCCCTTCTCTTGGGCACCCAGCCAGCTGCCTTTCTCCAGCTGTATTCTACCAGATTGGAGAACGCAGTCATTCAGGGCTTGAAATAAAGTTTTATAAAAATCCAATGCCCCAGCCAGAGTTGCAGTGATGCTCAACTTTCCAAGCACAAAAGGTAAAAATCAACTAGGCACAGCAGAAAACAGTATGTTGGAGCTAAGGGGGATTCGGGCTGCCCTCACAGAGGTGCTTCCATCTGTCTTCAATTTGCACTGAACTGCTGATCACGTGGGGCTAGGACAGCGAGGATAGAGAAGAGCCAAGGTTTGAAAACCAGTACTGTTCCTTGCCCTCTGACCTAGGAAAGGTTCACCTAGCTCAAGAAAATCTCAAATTTTGCTGCTCTTCATTTAGCAAACTGTGCTGGGTCTAGCCTTTTTACAAATGTTAATAGTAAATGAAATCCACTGAATTAATTCAAAATCAGGTAAATCTGATCCAAGGATAAGTGGATTCAATGAAAAAGCTAAAGACCACTTCAACTCTCCTGAAGCTTGCTTACACGACTTATTAGTTCATTCAACCATTACCTGATCATTCACCCCACGCACAGAGGTGTGATCCCTGAAATACCCTCCCGCTTGCAGAATGAATTTTTACAATAGTTTGACCAGTCATTGGTACTTATTTATAATCAATTCACTGGACTGTAAACTCTGAAGGCAGAGTCTACCCCAAGATCTGGCACACAGAGGCCATTCCAGTCAGTTGAGGGGCAATAAAGATATGGCCACTCCGTCACGAGCTGTTAAGTTTTGCTCTGTGCAAGCAAGGAGAAAGAAGTTAAGTCCCAGAAAGGAAGTGGGGGAAGTAATTTAGATGGGGATGTATTTGGTGAGGTAACTTAACCTGGGACTTGAAGCCTGAAAAGGGCGGGGTGGGGGGAAGAGTTCCAGGCTAACTGAATTGCAAAGATGAATAGCCTAAAGCAACATGATGAAGCAAAAAGCAGCCAGCTAGGTGCCAAGCACTGTTCTCTGGACTATTAAAATGGTCACCTGCAGTACATCTGGGAAGAGCTAGGCCACGGTGACCCTTTCCTAAGAGAGCCTCGGACCCTCAGTGTATTCACCTGTAAAATGGCTGCCAACCCTCCCCCGCTGCAGGGTGGCTATAGAATAATGCCCATGGAGTGCAATGGCTACTGTGCCCGCTGACTAGTGAAGGGGTGCCAAGACCAATGCCAAGGTGATCCCACGATAAGCACTCAGAGAGGCCAGAGGAAAAGCCAATTCTGAGGCAAGAAGCAGGTGGCCACGTTGTCTACAATTCTTTCAACTCAGGTGTGTTTGTGCGTCTGATGGAACAAGGCTTAAATTCAAATCGACCAACCTCGAAAGCCCCGGCCACAGCCCAGGACCTGGACTAGACATTTATACACATATCTGCTTTAATCATTATAACTACTCTATTCACAGTATTCAGGTCATGAAGGCTTAATTGAAAACTGAAAGAAACAAACCTCCTACACAGGAAGTAGAATGCTAACAATCCCATCTGCCAACTCCCACCCCCTTTCACAGCTAAGGGCAAACTGGCCAGAGCCCCATAAAGACTTCCCTTTTGTTGTTTTAGTCTAGTTCAGCGTTTCTCCCGACTTTAGTGCACATTAGAATAACTCGCCACAGCTAGACACGATGCCAAATGTCCTATGCTTTAAGAGCGACGTGGACTAGAAAGGAAACGTCGGCTCTCCAAGGGCGGACTTCAGAGCCTAAAGTCCCCGCAGGGCACGAGTCCACTATGACGTGTGGGAAGGAGACTGACAGGCCGCCTGGAACATCGCAGGCGCTCAACAGACAGCAGCTGCCCCGCTAAGACGGGCGGAGGGACGGGATACTTAGGAGTGAGCGGGGCGGGACAGAAGAGCGCCCCGGCAGCTTTCACGGCCCTTAGGAGCCCCGGGGAACAACCCCGGGAGGCCCCTCTGGGTGGGTCCTCTGGCTCCCGCCTTGAGACCCATCTCGCTCCTCGGCTCCATTCCCTTCCCAGTTAAGCGCCCCCCGACCAGGCCCGGGCTCGCCGCTTACACGTGTCCGCAGGGCACCTGTACCGGCTTCTCGTACACCTCTAAGCACACGGGACACGTGAAGCGTCCTAGGGGGTCAACCTCCGCCGCCGGCCCCGCCAGCTGCGCAGCACCCCCGCCATCCTGCTGTTGCGCCGCCATCTTGCTGCCGCTCTGCGCCGCGCAACGGCGGCCGATGAGGAGGAGGCCTAGGGGGCGGGGCTCGCGGTCGGAGGGGGCGGGGCTCGCGGTGGGTGAGCGGTTGGGGGCGGGGCTCGTGGGTGGGCCACCCCTCGGGGCCCCTCGGGGCCCCTCTGATGCAAGCGAGCTAGAGGCAGAGGGAGATCTGGAAAACGTGGAAGCCAAATCCAAAGGCTGCCAGAATTGGGACGGGCTCTGCGCGTGGGCCGCTGTTTTCCAAATTTATCGTTAGTTCGGCACTACTTGCAGTATCACTATTTATCTTCGAATCAAGTTGCTTTTTCCTTAAATTTATTTATTTATTTATTTAATCTATTTTGGGACAAGGTCTTGCTTTGTCGCCCACGCTGATGTTCAGTGGCGCGATCATGGTTCCCTGCAGCCTCGACCTCCGGGGTTCAAGCCATCCTCCCACCTCAGCCTCCTGCGTAGCTGGACCACAGGCAGTCACCACCATGCCGGACTAATTTATTTATTTTTGTAATTTTTGTAGAGACAAGGAAAGGAGGGGGGGGAAGGAGCGGTGCGGAGAGCGGGCGGGTCTCACTATGTTGCCGAGGCTGGCCTCGAACTCTTGGACGCAAGCGATCCGCCCGCCTCGGTAACCCGAAGTGCTGGGATTACAGCGGTGAGCCACCGTGCCCAGCCATTTCTTAAATTTAAGCAAATTCTAATAACAGATCTAATTCCTGAGCTGCAAGAAGAAAATCAATATCATTTATTTATACAAAGGAGCTGGGCACGGTGGCTTACGTCTGTAATCTCAGCACTTTGGGAGGCCGAGGTGGGTGGAGCAGCCTGGCCAACATGGTGAAACCCTGTCTCTACTAACAACACAAAAATTAGCCAGGCGTGGTGGCCCATGCCTGTAGCCTCAGCTACTCAGGACGCTGAGGCAGGAGAAGCCTTTGACCTGGGAGGCGAAGGTTGCCGTGGGCCATGATCGCTCACTCACTCCAACAGTCACTAAACTCCAGCCTGGGCAACAAGAACGAAACTCCATCTGAAAAAAAAAAAAAAAACCACAACCTGGCTAACACGGTGAAACTCCGTCTCTACTAAAAATACAAAAAATTAGCCGGGCGTGGTGGCGGGCGCCTGTAGTCCCAGCTACTCGGGAGGCTGAGGCAGGAGAATGGCGTGAACCTGGGAGGCGGAGCTTGCAGTGAGCCGAGATCGCGCCACTGTACTCCAGTCTGGGCGACAGAGCGAGACTCCGTCTCAAAAAAAAAAAACAACAACAAAACAAAAAACACTCAACAACAAAGTACATTCATTTCATATTGTGCAATCATCACCATCAGCTATCTCTAGAATTCTGGGCTTCTTGCTAAACTGAAACTGAAACTCTGTCCCCATCAAACAATAACTTCCTGTTCCCTCCTCCCATCCCTATACCCCCAGGCCCTGGCAATTTTCTGTCTATGATTTTGAAGCACTTATAGCTATAAAATTTCCCCTGAGCACTGCTTTCACTGTGTCCAGTAAATTTTGGCATGCTGTGTTTTTGTTTTCATTTGTTTCTCAATATTTTCTCTATTTATTTAATTAATTTATTTATTTTGAGATAGAGTCTCACTCTGTCGCCTAGGCTGGAGTGTATTGGTGTGATCTCTGCTCACTGCAGCCTCCCTCTCCTGGATTCAAGCAGTTTCCTTGCCTCAGCCTCCCAAGTAGCTGGGATTACAGGTGACTGCCACCACGCCTGGCTAATTTTTGTATTTTTAGTAGAGACAGGGTTTCACAATGTTGGCCAGGCTGGTCTCAAACTCCTGACCTAAAGTGATCCGCCAACCTCGGCCTCCCAAAGTGCTGTGATTACAGGCGTGAGCCACCCAGCCTGGCCTGTTTCTGAGTATTTTCTAATTTCCCTTGTGATTTCTTCTTTGAGCCATTGGTTCTTTAAGAGTGTGTAAATTTCCACAAATTTGTGAATTTTCCAGTTTTCCTTTGATATTGATTTTTTTTTTACTCCCCCATATTGATTTCTAGCCTTATCCAATTGTGCTTGGAGAAGATATTTGGTATGATCTCTTTTATTTCTTCTTTCTTTCCTTCTTATCTTTCTCTCTCTCTCTTTCTTCTTTTCTTCTGTCTCTTTTTGTAGAATAAAGTCTTGCTGTATTGCCCAGGCTGGTCTCAAACTCCTGGGCACGAGCAATCCTCCTGCCTCAGCCTCCGAAAGTGCTGGGATTACAGGCCTGAGCCACCACGGCTGGCTGATGTCTACCTTTTAAAATCTCTTGAGGCTTAATTTGTGGCCTAACATATGGTCCATCCTGGAGGATATCCCATGTGTGCCTGAGAAGAATGTGGATGCTGTTGTTGCTGGGGAGTGTCTGTACATGTGTTAGACCTGGTTGTCTTACTGTGTCGCTCAAGTCCTTTATTTCCTTACTTGTTTCCTGTTTGTTCTATTTATTCTTGGGAGTGGGGCATTGAAGTCTTTAACTATTATTGTGGAATTGTCTATTTCTTCCTTCAATTCTACCAATTTTTGCTTCATATGTTCTGATGGTCTGTTATTAGGTACATAAATGTTTATAATTGTTATATCTTCTTGTTGTATTGAACTTTTTATTAACATACAATGCCTTTTTTATCTCTTGTAATCTTTTGGACAAGTAATTTTTCTTTTTTCTTTTTTTGAGACAGGGTCTTGCTCTGTCGTCCAGGCTGGAGTGCAGTGGTGTGATCTTGGCTCACTGCAACCTCTGTTTCCTGGGTTCAGGTGATTCTCCTGTCTCAGCCTCCTGAGTAGCTGAGACTACAGGCATGCATGACCACACCTGGCTAATTTTTGTATTTTTAGTAGAGACAGGATTTCACCATATTTTTTAGGCTGGTCTCGAACTCCTGACCTCAGGCGATGCACCTGCCTCAGCCTCCCAAAGTGCTAGGATTACAGATGTGAGCCACTGTGCCCGGCCTGGACAAGTAATTTTTCTGATATTAGTATTGCCAGCGCTCTTCTTCTTTGGTCACTATTTGCATGAAATATCTTTTTCCATCCTTTCAGAACCAGTCTATAAAGTGAGTTTCTTGTAGACAGCAATACAGTTGAATCATGTTCTTTAAAAAAAAAAAAAGCTGGGTATGGCGGCTCATGTCTGTAATCTCAGCAGGAGGAGGCTGAGGCGGGTGGATCACCTGAGGTCAGGAGTTCAAGACCAGCCTGACTAACATGGTGAAACCCTGTCTCTACTAAAAATACAAAAATTAACCAGGCCTGGTGGTGCATGCCTGTAGTCCCAGCTACTCGGGAGGCTGAGGCAGGAGAATCACTTGAACTTAGGAGGCAGAGGTTGCAGTGAGTGGAGAACGAGCCACTGCACTCCAGCCTGGGCAACAAGAGTGAAACTCAGTCTCAAAAAAAATTCTTTTAAATTAATTTTTTTTTTTTTTGAGACGGAGTCTCGCTGTGTCCCCCAGGTTGGAGTGCAGTGGCGCGATCTGAGCTCACTGCAAGCTCCGCCTCCTAGGTTCATGCCATTCTCCTGCCTCAACCTCCTGAGTAGCTGGGACTACAGGCGCCCACCACCACGCCCGGCTAATATTTTTTGTATTTTTAGTAGAGACGGGATTTCACCATGTTAGCCACGATGGTCTCGATCTCCTGACTTCATGATCTGCCTGCCTCGGCCTCCCAAAGTGCTAGGGATTATAGGCGGAGCCACTGCGCCCAGCCTAAATTTTTCCTTCCTTTTTTCCTTCCCTCCTTCCTTGCTTGCTTCCTTCCTTCCTCCCTCCCTCCCTCCATCCCTCCCTCTCTCCCTTCCTTCCTTCCCTTCTTCCCTCCCTCCCTCCCTTCCTTCCCTTCTTCCCTCCCTCCCTCCCTTCCTTCCTTCCCTCCTTCCCTCCCTCCCTTTCTTCCTTTCTTTCCTTTTTTTTTTTTTTTTGAGACAGAGTCTCACTCTGTCACCCAGGATGGAGGAGTGCAGTGGTGTGATCACAGCTCACTGCAGCCTTGACTTCCCAGGCTCAAGTGATCCTCCTGCCTTAGCCTCCTGAGTAGCTGAGACTACAGGCTTGTGCCATCACACCTAGCTATTTTTTCTATTTTTTGTAGTGATGGGGTCTCACTATGTTGCCTAGGCTTTTTTTTCTTTTTTGAGACAGGGTCTGGCTCTGTTGCCCAAACTGGAGGGCAATGGCACAATCTTGGCTCACTGCAACCTCCGCCTCATGGGCGCAAGCCATCCTCCCACCCCAGCCTCCCAAGTAGCTGGGACTACAGGCGTGCACACCACACCCAGCTAATTTTTAAATTTTTTGTAGAGACAGGGTTTCACCATGTTGCCCAGGCTGGTCTCGAACTCTTGAGCTCAAATGGTCCTCCTGTCTTGGTCTCCCAAAGTGCTGGGATTACAGGCATCAGGCATCATTATTAAAATTTGTTTGCTTAAATTTAAGAAAGGGCTGGGCATGGTGGCTCACGCCTGTAATCCCAGCACTTTGGGTTGCTGAGGCGGGTGGATTGCTTTTGTCCAGGGGTTTGAGACCATCCTGGGTAACACAGTGAGACACCCCACTGCCCCCAACTCCCTCCCCCATCTCTACAAAAAATACAAAAATAAGTGGGAGGATCACTTGAGGCCAGGAGTTCAAGATCAACCTGGGCAACGTACCAAGACCCCGCTGTCTACAAACAAACATAAAATTAGCTGAGTGCAGTGGCATGTGCCTGTAGTCTTAGCTACTCGGAGGAGGGTTGCTTGAGCCCAGGAGTTCAAAGCATCAGTGAGCTGTAATCTTGCCACTGCACTCCAGTCTGGGCAAGAGCAAGACCCCGTCTCGAAAAAAAAAAAAAAAAAATTAATGCCAGGTGCAGTGGCTCACACCTGTAATCCCAGCACTTTGGGAGGTCAACATGGGAGGATCACTTGAGGCCAGGAGTTCGAGATCAGCTTAATCAACATAGCAAGACCACCCCCCCATCTTTACATAAAAAAAAAAACTAGCTACGTGTGGTGGTGCACACTTGTGGTCCCAGCTACTCAGGAGGCTAAAGTGGGAGGATCGCTTAAGCTCTAGAGGTCGAGGCTGCAGTGAGACATGATTGTGCCACTGCATTCCAGCCTGACTGACAGAGACCCTTTCTCAAAAAAAAAAAAAAAAGAAGGCCAGGCGCAGTGGCTCACAACTGTAATCCCAGCACTTTGGAAGGCCGAGGTGGGTGGATCATGAGGGCAGGAGATCGAGACCATCCTGGCTAACACAGTGAAACCCCGTCTCTACTAAAAAATACAAAGAAATTAGCCAGGTGTGGTGGCGGATGCCTGTAGTCCCAGCTACTCAGGAGGCTGAGGCAGGAGACTGGCGTCAACCCGGGAGGCGGAGCTTGCAGTGAGCTGAGACTGCGCCACTGCACTCCAGCCTGGGCGACAGAGCAAGACTTTGTCTCAAAACAAAATAAAACAAAACAAAACTAAATAAAATTTAAAATTCTATTCCTCAGTCTTACTAGCCATATGTCTAGTGCTCAATAGCCACAAGTGATTCATGGCTACATATTGAAAAGAGCAGACATAGAACATTTCCATCGTTGCAGGAAGATCTATTGGACAGCGCTGCTATAGATACCCTCATACATGTGAGACAGCTACATGCACACGGATATCCAGGACAGCGCTGTCACAGTAGGAAGATACTGGAAGCAACCAAAATGATGATTGGGGGTTGATTAAATAAATGCAATAGATATAATTACTAGTATGTCAATTCCATGAGGTCAGGAGGTTTTGTCAATTTCGTTTACTGCTGTACTTTCAGCTTCCAAAATAATGCCTGCTGCAGGCTAGGTAACTACATAAATATTTGTTAAATAAATATGAAGCTGATATTGAATCATCTCATATATATATATATATATATATATATATATATAAAAAACTTTTTTTAAAGATGGAGTCTTGCTCCGTCACCCAGACTGGAGTGCAGTGGTACGATCTCAGCTCACTGCAACCTCCGCCTCCTGGGTTCAAGAGATTCTCCTACCTCAGCCTCTCAAGTAGCTGGAATTACAGACACGCGCCACTGCACCTGGCTAACTTTTGTATTTTTAGTAGAGACGGGGTTTCACCATGTTGGCCAGGCTGGTCTTGAACTCCTGACCTCAAGTGATCTGCCCACCTTGGCCTCCCAAAGTGCTGGGATTACAGGTGTGAGCCACTGCACCTGGCCCAAAAAATATTTTTAATTAAAACAACATCAAGATGCCAAGTAATGCGACTAATATATATATATATGTTTGTATATGATAAATAGATGCCTTTGGAAAGTAGGGTGACCAAGTGTCCAGGTTTGCCTGGGAGTGAGGGGTTTCCCAGGATGTGAGACTTTCAGTGCCAAAACTGGGAAAGTCCCGGGCAAAACAGGATGAGGCAATTGCCCTACTGGAAAGATTTTTTTTTTTTGAGACGGAGTCTCACTCTCACCCAGGCTGGAGTTCTCACCCAGGCTGGAGGGCAGTGGGACCATGTTGGCTCACTGCAACCTCCATCCCCTGGGTTCAAGCAATTCTCCTGCCTCAGCTTCCTGGGTAGCTGGGATTACAGGCACCCCCTACCACGCCTGGCTAATTTTTTTATATTTTTAGTAGAGACGGGATTTCACCACGTTGGCCAGGCTGGTCTTGAACTCCTGACCTCAGGTGATCTACCTGCCTCGGCCTCCCAAAGTGCTGGGATTACAGGCGTGAGCCACCGCACCCGGCCTCCTGGGATGATTTCTGAGAATCTGGTACCAATGGTTCCTATTAGAAAGGGAAAATGGACTGGGTGTGGTGGGTCACGCCTGTAATCCCAGCACTTTGGGAGGCTAAGGCAGGTGGATCACTTGAGCCTGGCGGTTTGAGACCAGCCCGGGAAACATGGTAAGATGCTGTCTCTATTTTATATGAAAAGAAACGAAAAAAACAACACAAAAGGGGAACTAAGGGACTGGGTTTTAGGTTCTGGGCCTGGAGAAAGACTTTTCCTTCTGTTTCCTCTTGTGTTGTCTAAATATTTATATCAAGTTCATGCACCCCTTTTTAATTAAAAATTCGGGACCAGGTGAGGTGGCTCACATCTGTAATCCCAGCACTTTGAGAGGCTAAGGCAATTGCCTGGAGCCCAGGAGTTCGAGACCACCCTGGGCAACATAGCAAGATCCCATCCCTACAACAAATACAAAAAATATCTGGGCATAGTGGCACGCACATGGGGGCTCAGCACTTTGGGAGGCTGAGGAGGACTGCTTGATCCCAGGACGTTGAGGCTGCAATGAGCCATGATTGTGCTATTGCACTCCAGCCTTGGTGACTTTTTTTCTCTTAAAAAAAGAAAAAATAAACAATGATGCATTAAGAACAGTTAAGATGAATCGGAAATAACTCCAGACCTCAAATCCTGTAACTCTCAGGAGTCAGAGTTCTATTAGCCTCAGGCCACATGTAAAATTTATCGCTATACTTGTCTAAGTTAGGCATAATTTACCCCATCATGTATTGCTACATTTTTAAGCAATTTTATCTTGATTTCAGCTGGTTCTTCAAGATTGCCAAATTGCTGAGCGCCAGGAAGAATTCCTACTGACACCACCAGGGGGCGTGTGAGCATCTCACAGACTCACCTGGCCCTGCGAAGAGAACACCGGCTCCTTTATTCTCTAAGTATTTCTTGCCTCTGCCCATCATGGCTTACTGTACATTGCCTGAAAACAAAAATTAAAAAAAAAAAAAGACAGAGTCTCAGCCTAAAAGGAGTCTCAACAGAGGAAACACTGGCATGTAAATATTCATTCAATCAATAACCCTATGTGCTAAGTATCCTGCTAAGTGTTGGAAATGTAACAGTGAATTATTCAGTCTCAAACAGGAAAGCCACGCGGGGATGATCACATAAAAATGCCGCCCCTGGCAGGGGCGGCTCACGCCTGTAATCCCAACACTTTGGGAGGCAGAGGCTGGTGTATCACTTGAGGTCAGGAGTTTGAGACCAGCCTGGCCAACATAGTGAAACCCCGGTCTCTACCAAAAAAAAATACAAAAATTAGCCGGGTGTGGTGGTGCATGCCTATTAATCCCAGCTACTGAGGAGGCTAAGGCAGGAGAATCACTTGAACCCAGGAGGCAGAGGTTGCAGTGAGCCAAGACTGCGCCACTGCACCCCAGCCTTGGCGACAGAGTGAGAGCCTGTCTCAAAAAAAAAAAAAAAAAAAAAAACTGCCTCCAGAAAATTGCATTTCATCAGTTATCCCACCAGCTCATAGCATTTTACAGTTTCTATTATATCAAGGGTCAGTCACGTAAGGAGGTAAAAACATAATGATCTCATAATATCTGACAAGAACTACAACCAAATAATGAATACTAACAAGAAGACATTGAAATAGGGGATTTGAATCCACCTTCATCTACAATAAACTGCACCTCACGTGTATATTGTGACTTAAGACATTGGCTAAGGATAGAACAAAGCCGTCACAATTAACAAGACATTTCAAAACTAAGCATTCACATAGAAGTAGGATTTACGGGTCATTTGGTAAATGTGTGTTTAATTTTTTTTGTTTTTGTTTGTTTGTTTTTGTTTTGTTTGTTTGTTTTTGAGATGGAGTCTTGCTGTTGCCCAGGCTGGAATGCAATGGCATGATCTCAGCTCACTGCAACTTCTGCCTCCTGGGTTCAAGCAATTCTTCCGCCCCAGCCACCTGAGTAGCTGGGATTACAAACACCTGCCATCATGCCCGGCTAATTTTTGTATTTTTGTAGAGATGGGGTTTCACCATGTTGGCCAGGCTGGTCTTGAACTCCTGATCTCAGGTGATCTGCCCGCCTTGGCCTTCCAAAGTGCTGGGATTACAGGTATGAGCCACCGCGCCCGGCCAATGTGTGTTTAATTTTATTAGAAACTGCCAAACCAAGCCATTTTCCAACTACTTCCCATGGCCACTAACCAGGTATGAGTTGCTTCACATCCTCACCAACATTTGGTTGTCAGACACTTTTAGCCATTCTAGTGAGTGTGTAGTGGTATTGTGCAATTTTAGATTTCATAATGAATAATGACGTTGAGTACCTTTTCATTTGTTTATCGGCCATTTGTATGTTTTATCTCTGTGAAATGTCTGTCCAGATCTTTTGTTATTTATTTATTTATTTATTTATTTTTTGAGATGGAGTCTCACTTTGTTGCCCAGGCTGGAGTGCAGTGGTACCATCTCGGCTCACTGCAACCTTTGCCTCCCGGGTTCAAGTAATTCTTCTCCCTCAGCCTCCCTAGTAGCTGGGATTTCAGATGTGTGCCACCACGTCCAGCTAATTTTTTTGTATTTTTAGTAGAGACAGGGTTTCACCATGTTGGCCAGGCTGGTCTCGAACTCCTGACCTCAAGTGATCCACCCACCTCAGCCTCCCAAAGTGCTGGGATTACAGGCGTGAGCCACTGGCCTGGCCCCCCTCAAAATTTTTTTATTGTGATAACATACATAACATAAAAATTGCCATTTTAACCACCATAAAGCATTTACTTTAGTGGCATTAATTACATTCACAATGTTGTGCAAACATCGCCTCTGTTTCCAAAATTTTTTCAGCAACCTAAACAGAAACTCCATCTATAAGAAATAGCTCCCCATTCCTCCCGCTCCAGCCACTGGTAACCTCTAATCCTTTTTCTGTCTCTATGAATTTGCCTATTACAGACATCTCATCTAAGTGGAATCACACAATATTTGTCCTTTTGTGACTGGCTTCTTTCACTTAACATAATATTTTTAAGGTTTATCCATGATGTAGCATTGGAATTTCCTCCCTTTTTAAGGCTGAATAATATTCCATTGTATGGATGTACCACATTTTGTTCATCCATTCATCTGTCAGCAAACACTTGGGTCGTTTCTACCTTTTGGCTAATGTGAATAATACTGCAATGAACATTGATGTACAAGTGTCTGTTTTGAGTCCTTATTTTCAATTCTTTCAGGCATATGCCTAGGAGCAGAATTGCTGAGTCATATGGTCATTCTGTATTTAACTTTTTGAGGAACTGCCAGACTGTTCTTTACAGCGGCTGCACCATTTTACATTCCCACCAGCAAGTACAAGTATTCCATTCTTTACATCATTGCCAAGATTTGTTATTTTCCTTTTCAAAAACATTTTATTACAGCCACCCTAGAGGGTTTGAAGTGGAATCTCACTGTGGTTTTGATTTACATTTCCCTAATGATTAGTGATGACACACATCTTTTCACATGGTTATTGGCCATCTGTGTATCTTCTTTGGCGAAATGTCTATTCAAGTCCTTTGCCCATTTTTTATTTTATTTATTTATTTATTTTGAGATAGAATCTCACTCTGTTGCCCAGACTGGAGTGCAGTGGTGAGATCTTGGCTCACTGCAACCTCCACCTCCTAGGTTCAAGTGATTCTCTCACCTCAGCCTCCCAAGTAGCTGGGATTACAGGGGCCTGCCACCACACCCAGCTAATTTTTGTATTTTTTTTAATTTTTTTTTTTTGAGACAGAGTTTCGCTGTTGTCACCCAGGCTGGAGTGCAATGGCGCAATCTCGACTCACTGCAACCTCCACCTCCTGGGTTCAAGCGATTATCCTGCCTCAGCCTCCCAAGCAGCTGGGATTACAGGCACATGCCACCATGCCTGGCTAATTTTTGTATTTTTAGTAGAGATAGGATTTCACTATGTTGGCCAGACTGGTCTTGAACTCCCAAACTCAGGTGATCCACACACCTTGGCTTCCCAAAGTGCTGGGATTACAGGCATGAGCCACTGCACCCAGTGTATTTTTAGTAGAGATGGAGTTTCACCATGTTGGCCAAGCTGGTCTTGAACTCCCGATCTCAGGTGATCCTCCTGCCTCAGCCTCCCAAAGTGCTGGGATTACAGGTGTGAGCCACTGTGCCCGGCCAATTTTTGCATTTTTAGCAGAGATGGGATTTCGCCATGTTGGCCAGGCTGGTCTTGAACTCTTGAGCTCAAATGATCTGCCCCCCTTGGCTTCCGAAAGTGCTGGGATTACAGGTATGAGCCACCATGCCCAGCCACCTTTGCCCATTTTTAAATTGGGTTGTCTATTTGTTGTTGAGTTATAGAAATTCTTCATATATTCTGGATATTATACAATTCTACTCTTTTTTTAACTTATTTTTTTTTTAAAGACAGGGTCTCACTCTGTTGCTGAGGCTGGAGTGCAGTGGTGCCATCACAGTTCACTGTAACCCCAAACTCTTGGGCTCAAGAGATTCTCCCATCTCAGCCTCCCCAGTAGCTAGGACTATGGGCTCATGCCACGTGTCTACCTAATTTTTAAAATTTTTTGGAGAGATGGGGCTTTACTATGTAGCCTAGACTGGTCTCCAACTCCTGGCCTCAAGCAATCCTCCAGTTTCGCCCTCTCAAAGCATTGGGATTACATGCGTGAGCCATGGCCCCTAGCCAAAATCCTACTCTTTTGAGCAGCATAAATGCAAGGTGTCAAGGCCTGACCATGATGGCATAAGTCCCATTATGTTCCCCATTGGTCTGAGGCTGACTCTACATCCCAGCCTGGCAAGCCCTGTGACTGAGTCAGTCATATCTAGCTTGTGTTGAATGCTCACTCTGCACTTGGCATCGTGTATTATTAGCTCATTTAATCTCTCAATAATCCTCAAGGGTACTATTAATCCCATTTTACTGATAAGGAAATAGAGGCAGTCCCAGAGAGGTTAGATAGCTTATCCAAGGTCACACAGGTGGAAAGCGGCAGGGCTAGGATCTGAACTTAAAAGCCTTTCGGCTCCAGAGCCTACTTCGACTTCTGGCTTAGGGATAATGTTGCTATGTAATAAGGACAACCTGTGTGTGGCTTTCCTTTGCTTGCTTCAAGGGAGAGGGAAGGACAAAGATGTTTGCTTCCAGCAAGCGGTCTCCTAAAACCCAATACCTTTTTTTTTTTTTGCGATGGAGTCTCGCTCTGTTGCCCAGGTTGGAGTGCAGTGGTGCAATCTCGGCTCACTAAAACCTCCGCCTCCTGCTTCAAGCAATTCTCCTGCCTCAGCCTCCCAAGTAGCTCGGATTACAGGCATGAGCCACCATGCCCGGCTAATTTTAGCATTTTTACTAGAGATGGTGTTTCACTATGTTGGCCAGGCTGGTCTTGAACTCCTGACCTCAAGTGATCTGCCTGCCTCGGCCTCCCAAAGTGCTGGGATTACACAAGTGAGCCACTGTGCCCAGCCCTGAAACCCAGTATTTTAAGAGACTGTTATAGTACACACGGGGGCTCGTAACTTTGGGGTTACTGTTTTCAGGCGCAATTAAGAATCATAAGGAAGAAATGCTGAGTTGCCCACATCCAGTCCCATGAAGTGTGTCTCCTTGGAGCTGGGCTGGGCTGGGTGGATCCCACTAACAACAGCCCTCTGCCAGCTGCCTCACCTTTGGACTCGTGGGTTGCTCCTGCTGCAGACATGAAGACTTTAAAGCGATTGGCAGTTGGGTTTATATTTAGGGAAAAGGGGGAAGAAAGCCGTTCTTACTGATTGTGAAGAAGCTTGACAGCGCCAGCTTTCAGTTCAAGACGTGCCATCTTTAGAGTTACAAACCTCCCCCAAACCCTGCCTCCACCCGTGGGAGGCCAGAATGAATTCTGAGCTTTGGGAGCCAGACGGAATCTGTAGCACCCAGCAAATTCATGTGGGACAACAAGAATCCTAATCGTGGATAACATTTATTGCAGGATCACTGCCTTCCAGGCACTGGGGGAACTTCTTTGCACGTGTTATCCCATTCAATATGCAAAATAACCTTATGAAGAAGATACTATGATCAGCTCCATTTTACAGGTGGGGAAACTGCGGCTTAGAAAGATGATGAGGCTGGGCGCAGTGGCTCACACCTGTAATCCCAGCACTTTGGGAGGCCAAGGCGGGTGGATTGCTTGAACTCATGAGTTTCAGACCAGCCTAGGCAACATGAATAAACCCTGTCTCTACAAAAAATACAAGGGCATGGTGGCGCACACCTGTAGTCCCAGTTACTTGGGAGGCTGAGGTAGGAGGATCGCTTGAGCCTGGGAGGTGGAGGTTGCAGTGAGCCAAGATGGCACCACTGCACTCTAGCCTGGGTGACAGAGAGAGACCCTGTCTCAAAAAATAAATAAATAAATAAAGATGATGTCCCAGGCAGTCTGACTCCATGTCATAACCCTGAAGATAAGCTGTCTGACAACACAATTAAATTATGCTCTTAGATCAGAGTGAGGATCCTGAAAAGAAAACAGTATGGGAAGTAAGAGCTAGTAGTTAGCAAAATTGTATCATTTCATTCAATCAAGAGAAATGTAATAAATGTAATAAGCAGCCACTATGGATAAAGTGCTTCTCTAGGCTTTAAAACATATAAAAGGTTTGATTCCTGATAGCTAATGCTAATTGAGTAATTAACATGTTATTGTGTCACAAGGACTATCTCATTTAACCTGTATTTTGGTAGGTACTATCGTTACGTGTAGCACGAACCAGCTCGACTGCCTGTCGTTCCTCACCCATCCTTAGTGCAGGGTGCAGACCTGGCACTCAGGGCCAAACACAGCCTCAGACACGCTCCTGTGATAACCGTGGTATTGACTGGTCCAATTGCAGTGGTGCTTACAACTAATTCATCACAACCAGTTATAGATTTGTTTCTTCTCCATTACCACTGCTTCACTTGACTAGCCTAAAAAATAAAAGGAAAACATGGTTGTTGTTTTTTTTTGAGACAGAGTCTGGCTCTGTCACCCAGGCTGGAGTGCAATGGTGCAATCTCAGCTCCCTGCAACCTCCACCTTCTGGGTTCAAGTAATTCTCCTGCCTCAGCCTCCCAAGTAGCTGGGATTACAGACACCCGCCACCATGCCCGGCTAATTTTGTTTTGTATTTTTGTAGAGATGGGGTTTCACCATGTTGGCCAGGCTCCTGACCCCAGGTGATCTACCTGCCTCGGCCTCCCAAAGTGCTGGGATTACAGGCATGAGCCACCATGCCTGGCTGAAGCACGATATTTTATGTTTAGCATTAGTATGGGCTCATAACTTCTCTTCCCACAATTAAGTTATTATAATCTGTTATTATTATTTATTTTGATATTCACATTGCCCCATATCTGGCCAATAGGGACCCTCCATCCTGGCTTTTGTGTGCTTTCAACACGTCCCAACATTCTTTGGGCACTTCCTACTTTCTGGCTCAATAATATGTTCCAACCTCATGTTGTAATTTCCCTGACCCATCCCTGGGAATCAGCCATTTCTCCAGGAAGCCCTGGTTCCATGGACTAAGATCTGCTTAGTCTTAGTCTAGGTGCTTGTTGCTACAGGGGTGCCATTTCTTCTAGGCCCTCTCAACAGATAGAAACAGGAGGTATATTTACAAATAGTGTTTATAATTAAGAAATTTTATTTAAAAATCTGGATTCCAGGCTGGACGCAGTGGCTGGTGCCTGTAATCCCAGCACTTTGGTGGGTCGAAGTGGGAGGATCACCCGAAGCTAGGAGTTTGAGACCACCCTGGGCAACACAGTGAGATCCCATGTCTTCAAAAAATAATTAACTGGGATGATGGCATGAGCCTGTAGTCCCGCCTATGTGGGAGGCTGGGGTGGGAGGATCCCTTGAGCCCAGAAGTTTGAGGCTGCAGTGAGCCATGATCATGCCACTGTACTCCAGTCTGGATGACAGATCAAGACCTTATCTCTAAATAAATAAATAAATAAATAAATAAACAAACAATCTGGATCTCTAACTCCTCTCCAAAAATCAGAGTATCTCGTCATGCCTGGTGAGCGGGGAGCTTGGCCACAAGTCAGCTGAAGCATGGAAGGGATTCAACAATATTTGTTTTCTCACTGAAGTACTTATTGGATGCCTACTGTGAGCCGGGTACTATGTTAGATTACATTACTAATTTCTGGTCCTATGCAGTGCGAGGCTATAGTACTCTAGTACCTCGTATTTGCCCACATTATGTGCTTGCAGGTAGCCGAGTTTGTGTTTTTGCTTTTTGTTTTTGTTTTTGCTTTTTTGAGACAGGGCCTCCCTCTGTGTCCCAGGCTAGAGTGCTGTAGCGTGATCTTGGCTCACTGCCACCTCCGCCTCCCAGATTCAAGCGATTCTCCAGCCTCAGCCTCCTGAGTAGCTGGGACCACAGGCGGGCATTACTACAGGCTGGCTAATTTTTGTGGTTTTAGTACAGATGGGGTTTCACTGTATTGGTCAGGCTGGTCTCGAACTCTGGGCCTCAGGAGATCCACCTGCCTCGGCCTCCCAAAGTGCTGGGATTACAGGCTTGTGCCACTGAGCCCAGCCACAGGTAGCTGAGTTTTTGATCTCAGGTCCTTGCCTTTGATTGCTCCCTTTACTCCAGCTGGAAGGAAAGCTGGACATCCTCACATGTCCAGGTCACTCAAAGCCCAGCTCAAATGCTACTTCCTCCTGGAGGCTATCCTTAATTTACCCTGTCAGAGGTCACTTCTCCATGCTCTAAGCTCTATACCCCTCTCATATCATTTACCATCTTCTATCCTGAATTCTAGGGTTTTATTCATCCTACTCCTATGTTATGAATATTCTCTTTCCGTTAAGGAGACTGGATGCTCTGTGAGGGCAGGAACTGTGTGTCTCACTCACAGTTATGCCCTTTAAACCTAACATCAGGCTGGGCATGGTGACTCGTGCCTGTAATCCCAGCACCTTGGGAAGCCAAGGTGGGAGGATCGCTTGAGCCCAGGAGTTTGAGAGCAGCCTTGGCAAAATTGCGAGACCCTCCCTCTACAAAACAGTTAACAAAATTAGCCGGATGTGGTGGTGTGCAACTGTGGTCCCCGCCACTCAGGAGGCTAAGGTGGGAGGATCGCTTGAGCCTAGGATGTTGAGGCTGCAGTGAGTTATGATCATGCCACTACACTCCAGACAGGGTGACAGAGTGAGACCCTGTCTCAATTAAAAAAAAAAAAAATCTGACATCAACCTTGGCACATGGTAGGTATTCAGTGAAAATTCTGGTCAGAAACAAATTATGTTGAACAACCTATTGTGTGCTAGGTAGTGCGTATATGTCAGGTAGTAGTAATATAATTGTGAACAAAACAGACATAGTTTTGTCCTCATGGAGTTCACTGACTTCTGGGGGAGAAAGATATTAATACAGATCACATAAATGTGTGTTTGTGGAATGAAAGACAGATATCTGTATCTGTGTTCCTGTCCCCAGTTGACTTTGTTTTTTTGTTTTGTTTTTTTGAGACGGAGTCTCACTCTGTAGCCCAGGCTGGAGTGCAGTGGTGTCATCTCGGTTCACTGCAACCTCCACCTCCCAGGTTCAAGCGATTCTCCTGCCTCAGCCTCCCAAGTAGCTGGGACTACAGGCACCTGCCACCAGACTGGCTAATTTTTTTTTTTTTAGTAGAGGTGGGGTTTCATCATGTTGGCCAGGATGGTCTCGATCTCCTGACCTCGTGATTCGCCCACCTTGGCCTCCCAAAGTGCTGGGATTACAGGCGTGAGCCACCACGCCCGGCCGTGCATCACCCTTTTCAAGCGATCCACAGTATTTGTTAGTATGGATATACCATTACCCCAGTGATGGAGATTTAAATATTTCCTATTATTGCTTTTGCATTAGAAACAATGATGCAACAGGTCTCTTTGGGCACAGTGTATGTTTCTCTAGTAGATTTTGAGAAATCCAGTTGCTGGGTCATGGGGTAGCTTTTCTCTTTTGCTTTTTGTTCTATACTCCTCTGTATTGTTGGAATCATGTATTACTTTGGTGATGGAAAAAAAAACTAAAAAATAGAAAGAGGTAGGTAGATTGTTCGTGTTGTTGGCTCTTCGGAAGTAGAAGTGCCTAATCATTGTCACGTGACCCTTATATAATCTGCTAATCATTATATAATAAAGTCGGGAAAGGACGCTCCTGTCATTTCTACATCACCAAGTAGAGAAATCACAAACCTTCAACTGTGTTTAAAAGATGAGAAACATGGCTGGACACAGTGGCTCACGCCTGTAATCCTAGCACTGTGGGAGGCTGAGGCGGGCGGATCACGAGGTCAAGAGACGGAGACCATCCTGACCACCTTGGTGAAACCCCGTCTCTACTAAAAATACAAAAATTAGCTGGGCGTGGTGGCGCGTGCCGGTAGTCCCAGCTACTCGGGAGGCTGAGGCAGGAGAATCGCTTGAACCCAGGAGGTGGAGGTTGCAGTGAGCCGAGATTGCGCCACTGCACTCCAGCCTGGTGACAGAGCAAGACTCCGTCTCAAAAAAAAAAAAAAAAAAAAAAAAGGGCTGGGCGCAGTGGCTCACGTCTGTAATCCCAGCACTTTGGGAGGCCAAGGCGGGTGGATCACGAGGTCAGGAGAGTGAGACCATCCTGGCTAACACGGTGAAACCCCGTCTTTACTAAAAATACAAAAAAATTAGCCGGGCTTTGTGGCAGGCGTCTGTAGTCTCAGCTACTCCGGAGGCTGAGGCAGGAGAATGGCGTGAACCCAGGAGGCGGAGCTTGCAGTGAGCTGAGATCGTGCCACTGCACTCCAGCCTGGGTGACAGAGCGAGACTCCGTCTCAAAAAAAAAAAAAAAAAAAAAAAAGATGAGAAATGTGACTCTCTTTGGAGACTTTGGGTCTTTTCTGATAGTAGATGTCACCAAGTTTCGATGACCAGGTTTTCCTACTGGTAAAGCCCTTCTTCAAAATCTTTGTTTCTCTTTTGCCTGTCACAGACCCACAGAGCTGGAGGGGACTTTTTAAAGCAGCCCCACGTGAAAATGCAATATTGTAAGAGCTACCAAACCAGAGTGCTGAGTTGCTGTAAAAGGCAGACTTAAGGTGGGACAGTTTGTCTCAGATGGAATTCCTGTGAACATCATCACATTGCAGATAATTAAGAGAGGAGCTTAAACATGAGCTGATAAAGAACACAGGGACCTTGAGCGGTGCTCAGGCAACGACAGGTAAACACAGTAATGCTACTGTTTGGACAGCAGATTGCTGGTTCTCCAAACATTTCCCAGTATTGTGTCACTGACTCATCACACAAGCCCCACCGGTTTTAGCTGGGGTCACAAAGACTCAAGAGTGAGAATCCTACAATCAATGAACATCTACTGTGTGCCTCCTCATCAGACATGTGCAGAGCTCGGAGGGAAATAGATGAATAAGAAGCTCAGGGTCTGGTGGGGATGTCAGATTATATATATATATAATATATATATAAAATATATATATAATATATATAAAATATATATATAATATATATATAAAATATATATATAATATATATATAAAATATATATAATATATATATAAAATATATATATAATATATATATAAAATATATATAATATATATATAAAATATATATATAATATATATATAAAATATATATATAATATATAAAATATATATAATATATATAAAATATATATAATATATATATAAAATATATATATAATATATATATAAATATATATAATATATATATAAAATATATATATAATATATATATAAAATATATATATAATATATATATAAAATATATATATAATATATATATAAAATATATATATATAATATATATATATAAAATATATATTATATATATATAAAATATATATAATATATATATATAAAATATATATATATATAATTTATCCGAAAGTGCTGGGATTACAGGCGTAAGTGCTGGGATTACAGGCGTGAGCCGCCGTGCCCGGCTTTTTTTTTTTTTTTTTTTTTTAAGAGACGTGGCCTCGTTATGTTGCCCAGGCTGGTCTCGAACACCTGGGATCAAGCGATCCTCTCGCCTCAGCCTCCCGAGTAGCTGGGACTACAGTCGCGTGCCACCACGCCTGGCTTTATTATTTAATTTTACAGGTTAGAAAGCTGAGGCTCAGAGAGGTTAGGTAACTTGTCCAAGGTCACACAGCTAGTAAGCGGCAAAGCTAAAAATAGGACCCATACTCCTAACCGCCGCCCACGGCCCGTAACACCCGCAGCCTTAGCAAGGCTGGATTCCAATCACGCGTGATTTCAGCATCTCACTGGCTCTCTTTGAGCCTCAGTATTTCTGTCCGTAAAATGGGGGCGAGGGATCCGACCGTCAGCCCCTGCTTGCTTGTGCGGAGTCATGAGTACAGCTCGTGGATCATGATAAGTGGCAGGTCCGGGAAGTGGAGGCAGAGTTCACGCAGTCAGCACTCACAGCTCCCAGATCCCGGCTCCGGAGCGGTTTCCATGACAACCCGGCCAGCCACCATCCCTAGGTCGAGTGGCTTGCGTCACGTCCGACCTGTTTACTTCCGGGTCCCAGCCTCAGACGCAGCGATGGGTCGTTAGCCTCCAAAGTGCGGTTCCGCCGCTTTCGTCCTCGCTCTTCGGCCTTCCGTTTTGTCCTCCGCCTCTGGCTTGTAGTCTCCGTCGGTCGCCGGCATCGACCGCTTCCCGGAGGCAGCGCGCAGCCGTGGTCCACCCTCTCTTCGGGCCCGCCTCCTGGCGACATCACTGCCGGGCCGAGTGTTTCCGGGTCGCTGCTGGTCCCCGGGTACTGGTCTCAGTACCCTTGCAGCCGGCCGGAGCGGCGAGAGCCCGGCGGGGCCCGGCTCCGGCGGTAGCGGCGCCTCCCGCTTGCTTCCCTCTGCCGGGCCGTCCTCGGCGGCAGTGTCAGGGTGAGTGACGGGCGGCCGCGGGCGGAAACTGCCTCCGGGGCTTCCCCAGGCGGAGGGGGCGCCAGACAGCGGCAGGGCTCGGCTGGCCCGGGAGCGGGGTCCCCTCACGGCAGGCAGGACTACAGGTGGGCCCGCTGTTTCGGCGCTTCCGGGACCCCCAGCCTATCCTCAGGATCCCCATTCTCCCGGGAGCTGCCTCGCAAGCTCCTGGGACCCGCCGAGGGTGGCTCAGGGCCGCTCAAGAGGAACACCCCCTCTTCGGCGACTGGCCAAACAGGAGGACACCCCGATTTCGCCACGAGGCAGTCACCGCGCAGGGGTTCCCAGTTCAGGCTCTGGCGGCACACCTGGGTTTGTACTCACTGTGTGACCTTGGATAAGTCACTTCATCTTAAGAGCCTCAGTTGCCTATTTAAGTGTGATTTAACCTGGTTGCTAGGGCTGGAGTGGAGATGGAATGAGATCATGCAGGGCCTCTGGCATACAGCAGGCGTCCAATAAATGATAGTTCCTGTTACTTCATTCAATTCACGAACCCGTGGGGAGGGCCAGAATTTGAGACTGGGCTGTTTTTCACAACTGACGTGGCCCCCGGAGGCTGTAGGAATGACCGAGCTGGGACTTAGCAGTCGCCAGCTTCTGTCCCCTGCAGGGAGGGAAACAGCTTCCTTCAGAGCTTTTCCGAGAGAGGCAGCTGCCACTAGGGAAGCTTCTTTCAGCACCGCTGAGGTTATTTTCAGAAGTTTGGAAGGACTCTGTGTGAATTTCTTTGGAATCTAGTAGGAGTGTGGGGACCTTCTGGTGTTTCACAGCCAGTGGAAGGTGCCTTGGATGTTTCTCGGAGCCTCTTGCTTGGAACGAGTGCATTGGTGTGGCTGGGGAGGTGGAGGGGGTTGAACTGACTTCCCCGTCTCCTGTTTGGAGGCTGATGGAGCTAGACCAGGGATGTGTAAACCTGTGGACAGGGGCAGTGCACAGACCAAAATAGCTCTGCCTGTGCACAGAGGGGGCGCCTTCAAAACTGCTTGGGGAACATTTCTGCTTGAATGGGCCAGCTGAGGTAAAGCCAAGCTAATGCTTTGCTACTCGGAATCACTTCACTTCCATGCAGTGGGACTCTAAACAGATACAGCTTTCCTCTTAGATGTTCAAAAAATAACTAAAGAAGCCACTGCCTCCCTGACTGTGCAGCATCTCTTTTTCCATTGACTTGCTTTTTAAGAGGGTACCTAGATTGTGGGTGCAGGAGGTGCTGACTGGAGCCGTTGACTCTGGGCACCTGCCTGTCTCTGTGTTCAGGATATTCACAGTGCTGTTTTTTTGTTTTTTGGGTTTTTGTTGTTTTTTTTTTTTTTCCCACCAGACTGGCACGGCTTGGCGTTCCAATCCTTGGGTTGCTTGGAGAAATTAACAGCTTCTGTCGCTGGGCTGTCTCGGTCTCCTGTAACCACGATGTTTTTGCAGAGAGCGTATTTTGTTGTTCTTGCAGAGTGCTGGGAATGAATTGCTGGCTCTGTGCTCAGAAAAAACACCAGCTATGACCAGCTACAAGGCATCTTGTATTCTCAGAAAATGTTTTCAGCAGGGATGATGTCAGCTGCTTCATCACTGGCCGATGTCTCTGGCCAGCCTCTTTCCTTGGCCCTTGAGCTTACATCATATAGAGATTAGCTCTCCTAGCCCCATTCGGTGTGGGAAGATGGGAATTTTGCTACTACAGGAATTTTTGTAACTCAACTCTGCTGGCGCCGCCACAAGGCATTCTAACTTAGCCAAACACTTTCGAGTAGAGCTGTCCAGCAGATGCAGCAGGATGGCTTTGCAAGAGTCGGAGTTTTGGCGTTAGACCTAGGTTCAGAGCTCAGATCCACTTCTTCCTAGCCTTACGACTTAGGGTAAGTGAGTTGGCCTCTCTGAGCCTCAGTTTCCTTTTTAACCTTGGATCTATCCTATGGATTTCATTGGTTTTCACAGAGCAGTTAGCAGAGGGCTGCCACATAGTAATCCCTTGGTAAATGGTACTGATGTAACAATAAATGAGTGAGATAAATTGGAGAAAGCCCAGGCATCAAGGGCCTGCCAACAAGAGTTCAGATTCCAGCTCGGACCCTTTCAAACTCTGTTGGGCAGGTAGTTTTAATGGGAGAGCCTGTTTTCCTTATAGAGTTGTGAGGATTAAATGGGATGATGTAGGTAAAGTGGGAAGCCCAATGCTTAGCACATAGTAGAACCTCAGTAATTGTTAGTCTCTTTCTTTCCTTTCCTTATTGACTGATTGAGACAGGGTCTTGCTCTGTCACCTAGGCCGGAGTGCAGTGGTGCCATCATAGTTCACTGCAGCCTCAAACTCCTGGGCTCAGTGGATCCCCCCACCTCAGACTCCCAAGTAGCTAAGACTACAGGTGCGTGTCACCACACCCACCTAATTTTTTTTTTTTTTTTTTTTTTTGTAGAGACAGAGTCTAACTATGTTGTCCAGGCTTGTCTTGCCCTTAATTATCTTTTAGCTTTTACTTTCTTCCGCCTTTTCTCTCACCTACCCAGGTTGGTTTGAGATTTGTTTTAGATAGGCTTCCGGTCCTCGTTGTGAGGATTTTGAACATCAACTGGGCTGTTTGGATCCCTTTCCTTTATTTATTGTTTTTCAGCAACAAACAAGGGTGTGGACTGTGGTGCGATTACAGAGCAGCAGACGCTGAGCCGAGCTTGAGACTGGCTGACTTTGTAAAAAATCAGTCTCTTTGAGTTCAAGGCTGGCTTCCTTGGAGAAAAATCACAGCAGTATTCGGAAGCTTAATGTCTCTGTGTTTGAATGGTTCTCAGACTACCAAAAAACAGACCCTGGGGCCAGAGGCGTGATGGCAGCTTCTCTTAGATAAGTCAAGAATGGTAAATGCATGTGTGACTATCCTCTCCAGTGGTGCAATACATTTATTTATGTAGAGATGGAGTTTTTGCTCTGTTGCCCAGGCTGGAGTGCAATGGCACGATCTCAGCTCACTGCAGCCTCTCCCTCCTGGGTTCACGCCATTCTCCTGCCTCAGCCTCCTGGAGTAGCTGGGATTACAGGTGTTCGCCCAGCTAATTTTTGTATTTTTAGTAGAGACGGGGTTTCGCTATGTTGGCCAGGCTAGTCTCAAACTCCCAATCTCAGGCGATCCACCCACCTTGGCCTCCCAGAGTTGTAAGATTACAGGCGTGAGCCACCGCGCCTGGCCTACATTTTTATTTTTTAAGAGAATATACATTTTAAATTGTTTATTTTTTTATGGACAGAACAGTATGAACATAGAGCACATACCTACTTTGATACTAGGTGGTATGCTCTTCCAGCTAGATTTGCAGGCAGGATGTGTCTCCTTTATTGCTGTCCTCTGCCTGCCCCGCCCATCCCCATTCCCCGACTGGGTCCAGCTCAGGCAGAGGGTGGGGGCTACAGAAATGCTTGCTGGACATGGGAATCATGGGGTGGTGAGAGGAATACAGGTTCCAAGTCAGAAGGCCAGGCTTGGATTATCGGGTCCATCATCTGCTAACCTTGAGCTACTTGTCGTACCTCATGCCATCTTTCTGAGCCCGTTTCTTTGCTCTCCAGCTGATCTCCCAGGATTCTTGGGAGGTATCAAATGAGAAACTAAAGTGGTGGCATCGTGAATGCAAACATCCTTTGCAGCATCCATTTCTCTTTGTTTCTTTTCTTTTTCTTTCTTTCTTTTTTTTTTTTTTTTTTTTTTAAGAGACGGAGTCTTGCTGTGTTGTCCAGGCTGGAGTGCAATGGGGTGATCTCGGCTCACTGCAACCTCCGCCTCCTGGGTTCTAGCAATTCTCCTGCCTCAGCCTCCCAAGTAGCTGTGATTACAGGCGCATGCTGCCACACCCGGTTAATTTTTTTTTTAATTTTGGTAGAGATGGGGTTTCAGCGTGTTGCCCAGGCTGGTCTCGAACTCCTGAGCTCAGGCAATTCACCTGCCTCAGCCTCCCAAAGTGGTAAGATGACAGGCGTGAGCCACCGTGCCCGGCTGCAGCATCCATTTCACCTACTTTATCAAGCACAGTCAGGCTCTGTGTTAGGCATCATGGTGAACAACACAGGCATGGTCGTTGCCTAAAGGCATAAATGGAGTTTACCACGAGCTTACCAGCTTACCAGGGAGGGTGGGGGGTGGACAAAGAGAGGAAGCTAATAAATGAATAAAGTTGATAGTTGCAGATTGTGGTTATCGTAGGAGAATGTGACAACGTGGAACTGGGAAGGTGAGATAGGGTGGTACCTCTAGGGGCTGATGTTTGAGCTGAGGCCTGAATGATGAGAATCTTCATGAGGCAGAATTTTATCCTAAGTGCATTTTGTTTTCTTTTGTAAAGACAGGGTATTGCTATGTTCCCCAGGCTGGTCTCGAACTCCTGGCCTTGAGCAATCCTCCTGCCTTGGCCTTCCAAAGTTCAGGGATTACAGGCGTGAGCCCCCGCACCTGGCCCCTAAGTGGATGTGTTTGCCTCCTGTACTCCTCAGCCTTATTTGTCGCTGTAGCACTGGGCTCCCTCAGCAGTGCAGTGTGTTGGAGACAGTGGCCTCTCTGTGTCCCTAGTTTTGCTACACATCCCACCTCTCACCCCACCATTAATACTCCCAGGAGTCTCCTCGTGGGGACAAAATCCGTGGAGGAGCCACACTACTGGCTCATTGAGATGAGGATGATTTTGTTGACCTCCTGATAGTTGCTGGGCTCGTAGGACCTTCCTAGCTGAACACAGGTCTGCTAAAGGAGTCCCCCACACGCCAGGCCCAGTCCTGCTGCAGCTTCTCTCAGCCCCTTGCCGTCTCCCACACTCAGCAGACATTTATGAAGCACACAGGTCACCTTACTGAGCAAGATGGTCACAGTCCTGCACCCACGGAGCTTCTGGGCAGGAGCAGCAGGAGCAGAGCATGTGAAAATGAACATCTACCACCCAGTCAGAGGTATTTGCCCCACTCAGAGAAGGCCTGGCCGCTTAGGGGTACAGCACCTTCAGACAACAGCAGCGGCCATCGAGGACTTCCCGGAGCCGGCTCTCTGAGCAGCTTCATATTCCATCATGCATAATCCTCTCGCCAGCTCTGGACAGAGGCGCTATTATTAACCCCGTTTTATAGGAGAAAACCGACACCCAGGGAGGTGGAGCAATTTGCTCAAGTAACCTGGAGAAGCAGCCCTGGCCTCGCTCGCAGGTGCCTGGCCTTGGACCCCGTGTCCGTGACCCTGCGCGTGTTGTCTCCCCTGGCCCTAGCAGTGTCCCTCCATTAATCCGGTTTCGCTCCCAGCATTGTGGTGACAAGAATATTGCTGGATCTGTGCCTGTTCTACTAACAAGTGGCTAAGCAGATGACAAGATTGTATAAAGCCTGTGTCCCAGCTCAGAACATTCTATCCTCTCCCAACAGGGGGCTGCAAAGCGCTCTTGTGATAAAGGGGCCGCAGGCTGTCAAAGGCTGGTAACGGAACTCCAGGGGCCGGCAGCCACTGTGGCCTCTTTTGAAAATTGTAAACAAGACCGTATCCCTCTCCCCTCGCTGTAAACTCTTCAGTGGCTACACATGGCTCTTTGTATAAAATATCGAATTCTGAATGTGCTCTTGCAGCCTTGGGGCTGAGGGTTCCGCTGATGCTGGCAGCTGCCTCTCCTCACGCCCCTGCCCTCGCGGCCTCGGCCTCACTGGCTGCAGTTCTGTTCCTGTGCCAGGCTTCCTGCCTCAGGAAAGCAGGGTGTGGTGGGTAAGGGCATGGACTTTGGAGCCAGATTGCCTGGGTTCTGAGCTCAGCTTCTTTGCCTCCTGAGAGTTCTATAACCTTGGGCAGTTTCTTTTTCTTAAAATTTTTTTTGTATGTTTGTACAGACGTGGTTTCACCATGTTTCCCAGGCTGGTCTTGAGCTCCTGGACTCAAGCCATCTGCCCCCGTCAGCCTCCCAGAGTTCAGGAATTACAGGTGTGAGCCACTGTGCCCGGCCTACCTTGAGCAGTTTCTAATGTCTGTGTCTCAGTTTGCACATGGGTCCACTGGGGCTGCCTGTAGTGCCTCTCTCCTAGGATTGTCTAAGAAGAAAAAGTGAAGCTGGGTATGGGGGCTCACACCTGTAATCCTGGCACTTTGGGAGGTCGAGGCTGGTGGATCAGTTGAGGTCAGGAGTTCGAGACCAGCCTGGCCAACATGGTGAAACCCCGTCTTGACTAAAAATACAAAAATTAACCAGGCGTGGTGCAGGTGCCTGTAATCCCAGCTACTTGGGAGGCTGAGGCAGGAGAATCGCTTGAACCCGGGAGGCGGAGGTTGCAGTGAGCTGAGATCACGCCACGGCACTCCAGCCTGGGCAACAGAGCAAGGCTCCATCTCAAAAAAAAAAAAAAAAAAGTAAGCGAGTTAGTGTGTGTGAAGCTCGTCACGTGTCTGGAGCCTCTGGTACTATTAGCTCAGGGCCTTCCTCTACTGCGACTCCTTCCCCAGCCTCTTGGCCTGGCAAACTCCTCATCCTTCAGGTCTGTTGCTATCTCAAGAGGGCTTTCCTAAACTCGCCCTTCCCCAACGAAACCAGGACAGGAGTGCCTGCTGTACTCACCCGAATTTCTCTTTCAGGAATATTAATTGTATTTTTCATTTGTGAGCACAACAAATTCAAGGTCCATCTCTCTCTGGCCTCTGTTGTAACCCTGCTTGTAGTATGTGCTCTGTAATGTGCTGCTGGGGTCCAGTGTAACCCAGGCCAGTTCTGCTGTTCATTTTGCCTCAGCGGCCTGAAGCCGAAGCGCGACCATATCGAGGAATGACATGCTTCTTGTTCCCCTCCTTCCAGAGCACTCCGCTGGTCCAGGTGGCAACATGTCCATGCTTTTAGCGATGTTGCTGCCTCTAATCCAGAAACCATGGAGGAGATAAGGTAGCCCCCCTCGATCGGATGGGAAAGCCCAGTTCAATGGATACTAAATTCAAGGATGACTTATTTCGGAAGTATGTGCAGTTCCATGAGAGCAAAGTGGATACCACCACCAGCAGGCAGCGGCCTGGCAGCGATGAGTGCCTGCGGGTGGCAGCCTCGACCCTGCTCAGCCTGCACAAGGTGGATCCCTTTTATCGATTCCGGCTGATCCAGTTCTACGAGGTGGTGGAGAGCTCCTTGCGCTCGCTCAGCTCCTCCAGCCTGCGGGCTCTGCACGGCGCCTTCAGCATGCTGGAGACGGTGGGCATCAACCTCTTCCTCTACCCGTGGAAGAAGGAATTCAGAAGCATCAAGGTGAGGTCCTGGAGCAGCCTCCATACAGGCCCTCCTTCTCTCTTCCTGCACCCGGCATTCCCTCCTGAGAGGCTATGCCAGTCTCATCCCAGCCGTCCTCTGCTCTCAGATCCTTCTGGGCTCCGAACCTTCCCCGTCTCTCCAGCATCACCTCTGAACGGTTTCTGGCCCGGCTGCCACACCTTAAGCAGAGAGGCTGGGAAGGCAGGGGCAGCCAGGTTACGCAGGGTCTTGTGGCCCAGGGCAAGGCTTGGATTTGTTCTGATAGGCGGGGAAAGAGGCAGTGTGGGATCTGGCTTGCATCTGAAGAGGGTCATTCTGGCTGTGGTATGGGAAGTAGGCTGTAGAGGGGCGGGGGGAAGTGGGAGGGATGGGGAGAGCAGTTAGGAAGCTTCTCAGCGGTCCCAGCAAGCTGAGGGGTGTTCTGGACTAAGTGGGAACAGTAGGGGAGGAGGGGGAATTGAGAGAGGGATCCTGAATCAGACCACGCGGGGGATGGCACAGGAGAGCTGTCACCTAGCCAGGCCCTTCAGTCTGCCGTGATACTCAGCCCCTCGTGGAAATACCAGAGAGGAATGTTCTGATTGTCACCGCATTCTGCCTGTAATCTGGCCCCTTTATTCAGCCGTGTTTGCCCAGGCTCCCTCCTCATATGGAGGAGAGTCTTCCTGCCCCACTAGGAAGCAAGAGGTTTTGCTCCCTGTGTTTAAGAAAGGAGCTGCTGCCGGGCGCGGTGGCTCACGCCTGTAATCCCAGCACATTGGGAGGCCGAGGCGGGCGGATCACGAGGTCAGGAGTTTGAGACCAGCTTGACCAGCACGGTGAAACCCCGTCTCTACTAAAAATAGAAAAATTAGCTGGGCGTGGTGCGGGCGCCTGTAATCCCAGCTACTCAGGATGCTGAGGCAGGAGAATTGCTTGAACCCGGGAGGTGGAGGTTGCAGTGAGCCAAGATCCCGACACTGCACTCCAGCCTGGGTGACAGAGTGAGACTCCATCTCAAAAAAAAAAAAAAAAAGGAGCTGCTGGGTCATTTCCTTGCACAATTCCTGAGTGCTTAGCAAGCCCCAGCCCCTGCGTCTTCTGCCTCCGGCAGGGTGAGGCTGTCGAGATCCTTCCGTGCCCTGCCCTCTCCCCGCCATCCCACTTCAGAGCTGTACATCCTTTGCTTTGACATAGTCTTTGTCTTGTGTCTCTGAGAGAAAACCCCACCTTTCTTTTCTACTCCCTCCCTTCTAGACTTACACGGGCCCTTTTGTTTATTATGTCAAGTCGACATTACTGGAAGAGGACATCCGAGCCATCCTGAGCTGCATGGGCTACGCACCTGAGCTGGGCACTGCATACAAGCTCAGAGAGCTCGTGGAGACCCTCCAGGTGAAGATGGTCTCCTTTGAGCTCTTTCTGGCCAAAGTCGAGTGTGAGCAGATGCTAGAAATCCACTCACAAGTGAAGGACAAGGGCTACTCCGAGCTGGACATTGTGAGCGAGCGCAAGAGCAGTGCAGAGGATGTGCGCGGCTGCTCAGACGCCCTGCGGCGGCGGGCGGAGGGCCGGGAGCACCTGACGACCTCCATGTCACGAGTGGCACTCCAGAAGTCGGCCAGCGAGCGGGCGGCCAAGGACTACTACAAGCCCCGCGTGACCAAGCCCTCGAGGTCAGTGGATGCCTATGACAGCTACTGGGAGAGCCGGAAGCCACCCCTGAAGGCCTCATTGAGTCTTCGGAAGGAGCCTGTGGCAGCGGATGTGGGAGACGACCTCAAGGATGAAATCATCCGCCCATCCCCTTCGCTGCTGACCATGGCCAGCTCCCCCCACGGCAGCCCGGATGCGCTTCCACCCGCCTCCCCCAGCAACGGCCCGGGCCTGCTGCGCGGTACCTACTTCTCCACTCAGGATGACGTGGATCTGTACACAGACTCCGAACCCAGGGCCACCTACCGTCGGCAGGATGCTCTGCGGCCGGATGTGTGGCTGCTCAGAAACGATGCCCACTCCCTCTACCACAAGCGCTCGCCCCCTGCCAAAGAGTCCGCCCTCTCCAAGTGCCAAAGCTGCGGGCTGTCCTGCAGCTCCTCCCTCTGCCAGCGCTGTGACAGCCTGCTCACCTGTCCTCCAGCTTCCAAGCCCAGCGCCTTCCCCAGCAAGGCCTCCACTCATGACAGCCTGGCCCACGGGGCATCTCTGCGGGAGAAGTACCCAGGCCAGACTCAGGGCCTCGACCGCCTCCCGCACCTTCACTCCAAATCCAAGCCCTCCACCACGGCCACTTCCCGCTGTGGCTTCTGCAACCGCCCAGGCGCCACCAACACCTGCACCCAGTGTTCAAAAGTCTCATGTGACGCCTGCCTCAGCGCTTACCATTATGACCCCTGCTACAAAAAGAGTGAGCTGCACAAGTTCATGCCCAACAACCAGCTGAACTACAAGTCCACCCAGCTCTCCCATCTCGTGTACAGATAGGCCGGCCTCGCCCCTTCCAGCTCCAAGGGCTACATCAACCGACCTTTCGGGTTTCACGGTGAAGAAGTACTAACGCGTTGATCTCAGAGGCGGAGGCCTGCACTTGACCATGTAGGTGGCAGAGATCGTGGGCTGGCTGTGTCCACGTGGGAGTTCACTTAGCGACTCAGATGTCTCAACCAATGGCTGCTTTGTTGTCTGACAAGGGAGAAGGTGGCACTTCCGTTCAGATTCATTTTGCTAATCTCTCCACTCCCTGTTCAGTTGGTTCTTTTTTTGGGGTTTGGTTTGGTTTTGTTGTTTTGTTTTTTCCTTTAAAGAGGATTTCTGTCTCTGGGACCCTCGCCACACCTACACCTCCCGTGGCAAAGCCAACTTGGACTGGGAAGGGCCCTTCAGGTCCCCAAACATCCACCTGGAGCGGCGAGCTAGAGGCCTGTTGGCTTGTGAAATGAGCCCTCCTGCCACACGGGGCCTCTCCCAAAGGCTCATCCCTTGGCCGCCCCCTTCCTAAACACAAGGATCCCCAGCTGGACTCCCCACCCCCTGGCTTTCCCACCTCTCCAGGTGTCAAAGGTGAACCGAGTCCAGTATTAGCTGAATGTCATTTCGTACACCACAGCTCAGTCAGCCCATGGCCTTCGTGAACTTTGCTCCAACACATTGACGTGTGGGCTTCCCACAGCAGGACTGACTTCCCCCTTTCTGTTGTTTGCACATGCCCCTCTTAGTGTACTGTCAATAGATATTTTTGAGATTTATTTTTAAATAAATATTCAACTTGCTGTGTGTTTCAACGTGGTTAAAAAAAATGAATTATGTAGCTATTTATTAAATGCCCTGCGTTCTTTAGTCTTCCAAGGGAGGGCCTCGCGCCCATTCGTGTTGTATCCTCTACTCACTACGGCCCAAGGGGAGAGGAGAGTTTGGGGCAGGGAGGAACAGACATGAAGCCTCCTTTTCTTGAGCTGGTGGAGAGCCACTGTCTTCCCTGCAGTAACTATCTATACACCTACCTCCAGTGTGCACTTAGGGGGTGAGCGCGGGTGTCGAGGTCTGTGTGCCTGCAGATTGCTAACCTAGTGACAATTCAGGGACCTCACCTGTCGGACCTATAGCTTGCTGAGCAGGAAGCTTGCACTTCACACTTCTTGAGTCTCGTTTCAGAAGGAAAATCATTTGGGATTCCTACTGCCCCTCCATCTCAATCCTCTTCTCTTCACCAGTTTCCAGACTCATCTGCAACATTTGCAATCTTTTTGCACTAAAAGTGGGCAGGAGTCGGCATGTGCCCATCAGACAGACGGCTCCTCAGATGCTCAGCTAAGCCTAAGCGCTTCCAAGCCTGAAGGCCCCTGAAGCTCCTCATGTGAATTATCAACCCTTGGATTTTCCTTGTGGGGGTACAAGAGCAGGAGTGGGGCAAGAGTTTGAAAATAAAGCCGCTTCCTTGTGAACTAACAATATATTTTAGCCATAACTGTTTGTGATGTACACAATGTTAAGGGATGTATATGCAGTGGGTTTTTCTGGGAGAAAGTTATTCAGCTCTTGAGCAAGTTTAAGTCTGGCTGAATCCTGAGGCCACTGTGAATTTGCTGATGTTCTTCCAACTCAGTTGAGTGATTTTAAGGTTTTCCAAATCTTCTATGGCTCTCTTTTTAATATATATATATATACCTGGTAGATCACTTGTAGATGTACAGTGTGTATATTAAGCTGAATTTCAACCAACTTTATTACTAAGACCAACCTAGCGGGGCAATTCATCTTTGATGTTCTTCCTTTTCACATTTCAGAATCGGCAATGCCTGGCCCACTCCTGAGAGCTCTAGTTTCCTAGTTTTTCATTTCCAGATTGCGCCAGCATTACAGTAACTTAACTCTTTTTAACCAACCGTGATGCCACGTAACTTACCCTATGGACAAAGGCAGGAATGACTAACACATCCTAGGAGGGAAAGTCCAGTGTACCTGTCATCACGGACGCACTGTAGTCACAGACTGGAATACGAAATACTACAGCCCTGCTCCCTGGTTGCATCTTACTCAATGAGGTTGCTGTGGTTGAGATAGTTAAATACATGCTGATTTAAAAATGCAGATGTTTTGCATTTGATTTCTACCAAGAGTTGAAATGTTGAGAGATAATTAAAAATAATAATAATAAAGTATCTTCCATTGTTAAATGAAGTGTTTGGGGTTTTATGTCCCCTGGCCCCGCTTCTTTGAAGTTTGGTTACTTGGGAGTTTATTTTTCCTCAAGCTGTATTTAGTTTTTTAATGACAAGACTTAAAATTTCTCTTCCACGAAACTGACAAATAGCATTTGAGTGCCATACTGCGAGCCTGGCACTTTTAATTTTTTTAATTTTTTGTAAAAAAAAAAATTTTTTTTTTTTTTTTTGAGACGGAGCCTCGCTCTGTTGCCCAGGCTGGAGTGCAGTGGCGCTATGTCAGCTCACTGCAAGCTCCGCCTCTCTGGTTCACGCCATTCTCCTGCCTCAGCCTCCCAAGTAGCTGGGACTATCACGCCTGACTAATTTTTCGTTATTTTTAGTAGAGATGGGGTTTCACTGTGTTAGCCAGGATGGTCTCGATCTCCTGACCTCGTGATCTGCCCGCCTCAGCCTCCCAAGGTGCTGGGACTATAGGTGTGATCCACTGCACCCGGCCGTGTTTTTTTTTTTTTAAATTTAAGACAGGGGCTCTGTTACTTCCCAGTCTGGAGTACAGTTGTGTGATCATGGCTAGTTGTAGCCTGGACCTCTTGGACTTGAGTGATCCTCCCACCTCAGCCTCCCAAGTAGCTACAGGTGGGTACCACTATGTCTGGCTAATTTTAATTTTTTGTAGAGGTGGGGTCTCACTGTATTGCCCAGGCTGGTCTCAATCTCCTAGGCTGAAGTGATCCTCCCGCCAGGCATTTGTATCCTGAGACTATATGCATGATCTTGTTTACTAGCTTCAGTCATCCTATTAAATAGGCACTGTTACGATCTCCATCTTACATATGGGGAAATGGCGGTACACAGAGTTCAGATGTTTCCCAAGGAGGGGACTGCGTCATCCAGGAGAAATGCTTGTTAGTAGAGACAAAGAGGCATTAATAACATTGGAAGATGTTTTTTAAAAGTTAATTCCATTTGAATTTTTTTCCTTCCATTTAACTGTCTTGAGGAGGGAGTCAGTTCGATGCTACCTTGTCTTTAATAGAGAAACCTGGCGTCAGACACAGCCTGTGGCAGGCTCTTAGCCAGGTTTTGTTACCTTCCTTCTAGGACAGGCCATACTACTTTTCCATTATAACAGTGATGGGTTTGCTTTAAAAACCAATTTAAGGGCCGGGTGCGGTGGCTCATGCCTGTAATCCCAGCACTTTGGGAGGCCGAGGCAGGAGGATCACCTGAGGTTAGGAGGTTGACTAGCCTGGCCAACATGGTGAAACCCCGTCTCTACTAAAAATACAAAAATTAGCTGGGCATGGTGGTGGGTGCCTGTAATCCCAGCTACTCAGGAAGCTGAGGCAGGAGAATCGCCTGAACCCGAGAGACGGAGGTTATAATGAGCCAAGATTGTGCCATTGCACTCCGGCCTGGGTGACGAGTGAAACTCCATCTCGGAAGAAAAAACAAAAAACAAGGTGTTTTCTTCTTAAGTGAGGATTGACTTAAAAGCAAAATACAAGGCAGAAATCTTAAGGCAGCAGCAGCAGGCCTGTGCCCACCCACTGACCATGCTGCTGTGTGGGCTCCCACCAGGCAGCTCAGCTGTCAGGGCAGACACTGAACAGGTTTCTCCATTTCATTTGCTGGCTGAACAAATACCCAGGCCTTGGGCCAAAGCCAGGCTCAGGTGCTGGATTGCTTTGAGCTATAGCATAGGAAACGGCATTGCCACCCTGGCTGTTGGGGGTAGCAGTTTCCTGGAGACGCACACCTACCCTGGGAGAGCTAAGGAAGCCAGGCGCTTGCTCTGCATCCAAAGGGGAGCAGTGACTTCAGAGCAGATTGCTTCATGTACATTACATGTACATGTAAATGACAAACATATTTAAACCTCATTGGGCCCACCAGCTGGACAGCATTAGCTCTGCTGGCCAATCTGTGGCACCTAGGGTGCTAGATTACCAATCTCAGGGATGAGAGCTGTGGCAGACACCAGATCGTACCCCGGTCTCCATCCCCTTCCCCCTTGGTAGTAGAAGCCCTGGTTTTCAAATCTGTGGCCACCTATAGTAAAGATTGCCTTCCCTAGCCTTTCCTGCAGCCACGTGTGGTCAGATGACTGTTTGGTCCCTGGATGGAGAGGTGCTTTGTGTGGTGTCTGGGCATGGCCTTCAAGGAAGGGAGCTTGCCCTTCCCACCCGGCCCTTCTTCCTGGCTGGAATGGCTGTGATGGCTGGAGATGGAGCTGCTCTATGAAGCTGAGGGGGCCAAGCGAGGAAAGGGTGGGCAGCAGCTACAGCAGCTGGCCCTGATGCTCTGGAAGCTGCCCCCATGGCCTGCCCGTGCTGCCTGCCTCTAGGTCTGTGGGCCTGCCTGTGCTGCCTGCCTCTAGGTCTGTTATATGAAAAATAAACTGTTATCTCACTTAAGCCACTTTCCCCCCAATTTGTCTATTTTTTTTTTTTTTTTTTTTTGAGACGGAGTCTCGCTCTGTCGCCCAGGCTGGAGTGCAGTGGCGCAATCTCGGCTCACTGCAAGCTCTGCCCCCGGGTTCACACCATTCTCCTGCCTCAGCCTTCCGAGTAGCTGGGACTACAGGCGCCCGCCACCACGCCCGGCTAATTTTTTGTATTTTTAGTAGAGACAGGGTTTCACCATGTTAGCCAGGATGGTCTCGATCTCCTGACCTCGTGATCCGCCCGTCTCGGCCTCCCAAAGTGCTGGGATTACAGACGTGAGCCACCGCGCCCGGCCTAATTTGTCTATTTTTAAAAGCTTTTTGTTTACAAAAGATGTGAAGCCTAATCTGGGCAACATAGTGAGACCCCATTAAAAAAAATTAGCTGGGATGGTGGCACATGCCTTTGGTCCCCAGCTACTTGGGAGGCTGAGGTGGGAGGATCACTTGAGCCCAGAAGTTCTAGGCTTCACTGAGCTGTGATGGCACCACTGCAGTCCAGCCTGGGCAGCAAAGTGAGACCCTGTCTCAAAAAAAAAAAAAAGCCAAAAAGTGATACTAGTATAATGAATCCCAGCTTCAGCAATTGAACAGTTAGTTACCAACTTGTGGCCAACCTGGTTTTGTCTCTACTCTGGCCATCCACTTTCCTGCTCCCGAACTCTTCTGAAGCAAATTCTAGACGTCTGTCTCCTTTGTGAATTTTTCAGTGTTTATCTAAAAGACGAGGCTTTTAAAACATGATACCTGCTACGGACTGCATATGTCCCCCCAAAGAAAAAACAAACGTTGAAACCTAATCCCCCCAGTGTGCTGGTATTAGGAGGGCACTTTGGGAGGTGATTAGGTCATGGGGGTGGGGCCTTCATGAATGGGATGGGTGCCCTTACAAGGGGCGGAAGAGAATGGAGTTCTCCCACCACAGGAAGACCCAGCCAGCTGACCGTCTGTGAACCAGGAATTGGGCCCTTGCCAGACACTGAATCTACCAGTGCCTTAATGTTGGACTTCTCAGCCTCCAGAACTAAGAGAAATAAATTTTTGTTGTATAAAAGCTACCCAGTCTGTGGTATTTTGCAGCCTGAACAGGCTGAGACAGTATTACCATCACATCTAACTTTTTTCTTGCGACGTGTTTGTTGAGGAAACTGGATTATTTGTCCTTTAGAGTTTGCCAAAGCCTAAATGTTTACTTCAGCCTGCTTGTTGTTTTAGCACTGGGAGTAGTTGTTCTCTCTGTTTGCCTCCAATTTCCTACTGTTTATTTGCACATATTGTGCAAAAGTAGAAAAATAAATACTTCTTATGGGTATGATTCAAGGCTGCAGCTTCATAAACGAGGGATGAGAGGAAATCACTTAAGGCAGGGGTGAGCTTAAGGGATGGGAGTAGGTCCAGGTTTTCAGACATGCGAATCTCCACTGGTAACACATTTCAGGTCCTATGTGAGGAGGAGGAGGCAGTTCAAGTGGAACTGCAGGACTATATGGTGTTCTATTTTTAATGTTTTGAGGAGTCTCCATACTGTTTCCATAGCAGCTGTACCCATTTTATCATTTTTATTTATATTTTAATTAATTTTCTTATTGTACCCCTGAACTTAATATATTTTATTTTTTTGAGATAGAGTCTGACTCCAATTACCCAGGCTAAAATACAGTTGGCATGATCTTAGCTCACTGCAGCCTCGACCTCCCAGGCTCAGGTGATCCTCCCACCTCAGTCTCCGGAGTAGCTGGGATGACAGAGGCAAGCCACCATGCCTGGCTAATTTTTTTGTATTTTTAGTAGAGACGGGGTTTCATCATATTGCACAGGCTGGTCTCAAAACTCCTGGACTCAAGCGATCCACCTGCCTCGGCCTCCCAAAATGCTGGGATTACAGGCATGAGCCACCACGCCCGGCCAGCGGTACCATTTTATATTCCCACCCACAGTACAAGAGTCCCCATTTCTCCACGTCTTTGCTAACACTTGTTATTTTCTGGGGTTTGTTTGTTTTTATAGCAGCCTTCCTAATGGGGTGAGATGATATCTTATTGTTTTGATTCATATTTCTCTAATGATTAGTGATGTTGAGCATCTTTTCATATGCTTTTTGGCCATTTATATATCTTCCTTGGAGAAAAGTCTATTCAAGTCCTTTGCTCACTTTTAATTTTTGTTATTTTAAAAATAGAGATGGGATTTCTCTATGTTGCCCAGGCTTGTCTCAAACTCCTTGTCTCAAATTATCTCCTATCTCGGCCTCCTAAAGGGCTGGGACTACAGGCATGAGCCACTGTGCCCAGCCCTTTGCCCACTTTTTAATTGGGTAAATTTTTTTGTTTTTTATTTGCAGTTCTTTATATAGTCTGGATATTGATCCCTTACCAGATACATGATTTGCAAATATTTTCTCCCATTCCATAGGTTATCTTTTTCATACTGTTATTTCTTTTGATGTGCAAAAATTTAAAAGTTTGATGTAGTCGGCTGGGCATGATGGCTCACACCTGTAATCTTAGCACTTTGGGAGGCTGATGCGGGCAGATCACCTGAGGTCAGGAGTTTGAGGCCAGCCTGGCCAACATGGTGAAACCCCATCTCTACTAAAAATACAAAAATTAGCCGGGTGTGGTGGCACATGCCTGTAATCCCAGCTACTCAGGAGGCTGAGGCAGGAGAATCGCTTGAACCCAGGAGGCAAAGATTGCAGTGAACCAAGATTGTGCCACTGCACTCCAGCCTGGATAACAGAGCGAGACTCTGTCTCAAAAAAAAAAAAAAAAAAAAAAAAAGTTTGATGTAATCCTATTTGTCTATTTTTGCTTTTACTGCCTATGCTTTTGGTATAATATCTAAGAAATCATTGCCAAATCCAATGTCATGAAGTTTCCCCTTAAGTTGTCTTTATAGTTTTGGGTTATACATTTAAGTCTTTTATCTATTTTGAGGTAATTTTTGTATACAGAATAAGGTAGGGATCTAACTTCATTCTTTTCCTTATGAATGTCCAGTTTTCCCAACACTATCTGGTGAAGAGACAGTCCTTTCCCCATTGAGTGGTTTTGGTACTCTTGTCAAACATCATTTGACCATATATGTGAGGGTTTATTTGTGGGCTCTCTATTCCATTCCATTGGTCTATGAGTGTATACCTGTTTTCATGCCAGTACCACACTAGTTTGATTACTGTAGCTCTGTAATATACTTTGAAATCATGAAGTGTAACGCCTCCACCTTTGTTCTTTTTTAAGATTGTTTTGGCTATTCAGGGTCCCTTGAGATCCCATATGAATTTTAGGATGGTTTTATTTTTCTATTTCTGTAAAAATTGCCATTTATAGGGATTGCACTGAATCTGTAGATCCACTTTGGGCAGTATAGATTTTTTTGTTGTTGTTTTTTTGAGACAGGGTCTCGCTCTATCACCCAGGCTGGAGTGCAGTGGTGCAGTCATGGCTCATTGCAGCCTTGAACTCTTGGCTCAAGAGATCCTCCCACCTCAACCTCCCAAGTAACTGGCACCACAGGCATGTGCCACGCATGGCTAATTCTTAAAATTTTTTTGTAGAAACAGGGCTTCACTGTATTGCCCAGGCTGGTCTTGAATTCTGGCCTCAAGTGATTTGGGAGGCCTTGGCCTCCCAAAGTGCTGGGATTACAGGCATGAGACACCATGCCTGGCCCTATTTGTGTCTTTTAAAATTTCTTTCAGCATGTTTTATAGTGTTCAGTGTACAAATCTTTCTTGCTGCTTGGTTAAATTTATTCCTGTTTAATTCTTTTTGATGCTATTATAAATGGGATTTTTTCTTAATTTCCTTTTCTGATTGTCCACTGTTTATAGAAATGCAGCTGACTTTTGTGTGTTGACTTTGTATCCTGCAACTTTGCCGAATTTATTTGTTTGAACAGTTTTTTTCTTGTAGAATCTTCAGGGTTGTCCACATATAAGATCATGTCATCCATGAGATAATTTTAACTTCTTCCTTACCAACCGGGGTATCTTTTCTTTGGTTTTCTTGCTTAATTGCTCTGGCTAGAACTTCCAGTACTACGTCGAATTGAAGTGGTGAATGCAGGCATCCTTGCCTTGTTCCTGATCTTAGAGGATAAGTTTCCAGTCATTCACCATTGAGTATGCTGTCAGCTGTTATCCTAGATGGCCTGTATTATGTTGCGGTAGTTTCCCTCTATTCCTAGCTGGTTGAGTGTTTTGATCGTGAAAGGGTGTTGAATGTGTGCATGTATTGCACAGTAGCTGGCTGTTGGGGTTTGCTTGGATTTGGATCTGATCTCTGTGGTAAGAATACTTGATGCGTATTCTCTCATCAGGAGGCATATTATGTCGAGTTCTCTCCCTTTGGGGAATTAGCAGCTATTAAGGCTGTTTCTTCCCACTTAGATCCATTATTTCACTGGAAGTTACAAAATAGAGATATTCCAATTCAATGATTTCTTCTTTGTTTGGCAGCTGGAATACTTCTATAAAAGGAAACTTCCCTGTGATGGTGGTTACGTGAATCTACACGATATAAAATTGCGTAGAACTAAACACACACACACGAGTGCCTGTAAAACTAATGAAGTTGGAACAAGATCTGTGGACTGTGGCAATGTCAGTTTCTTGGTTGTGAAACTATTCTGTAGTTGTGCAAGATGTTACCACTGGGGGTAACGGAGGGAAGGGTACATGGGACCTTTCTGTACTTTTTTTTTTGCAACTTCTTGTGAATCTATGATTTTTTTTTCTTGAGGCAGGGTCTCATTCTATCACCCAGGCTACAGTGCAGTGGCACGATCACAGCTCACTTTAGCCTTGACATCCTGGGTTCAGGTGGTCCTCCTGCCTCAGCCGTCTGAGTAACTGGGACCACAGGTGTACACCAACATGCTGGATAGTTTTTTAAAATTATATATATAGAGACAGGGTCTCCCTGTGTTGCCCAGGCTGGTCTCAAACTCCTGGGCTCAAGCAGTCTTCCCACCGTGGCTTTCCAAAGTGTTGGGATTACAGGCGTGAGCCACCACACCTGGCCTTACTCTTCTGTTTTTTTTTCCCCAACCTTTAAAAAATGTTAAAACCATTTTTAGCTCTTAGGTAGTACAGACACAGGAGGCAGGCTGGATTTGGGCTACAGGCAATAATTTGCCAATCTTTGCCCCAGGGCTAGGATAGGAATTGTGGGCAGAAGGAAACAGGCCTCTCCGTGGTGACAGCATCAGTTTGGACCCTCACCTGTTTCCCTAGCGGCCTTCAAGTCACTCCATCTAATGCACTGCTCCTCTAGTTCTGGTCAAAGAACATGTGTGTTCCTTATTATTGAATTAATAAATATTCTTTATGAGAGAAATAGAAAATATATGCAAACAGCAAGATTTTAAAAGTTACCTATAATTGGCCAGATGCGGTGGCTCATGTTTATAATCCCAGCACTTTGGGAGGCCGACGTAGGTGGATCACTTGAGGTCAGGAGTTTAAGACCAGCGTGAACAACATGGTGAAACCCTGTCTCTACTGAAAATACAAAATTAGCCAGGCATGGTGGCAGGGGCCTGTAGTCCCAGCTACTTGGGAGGCTGAGGCAGGAGAATCTCTTGAACCCGGGAGGTGGAGGTTGCAGTGAGCCAAGATCGTGCCACTGCACTCTAGCCTAGGCAACAAAAGCGAAACTCCATCTCAAAAAAAAAAAAAAAAAAGTTACCTATAATCCTTCCACTTGGAGAGAACCAAAGTTAAGTTGAAACTCTATGTCTATCCTTTAAGATTTTTTTCCGGTATACACATACCGCTAATTTAATTTATAGAGGCACATCTATTGATATGGTTCTGAAATCTGCTTTTCTCAGTTCATGAAGCTGTTTAACAGCATTATTTCTGCTGTAACAAAATACCCAACCAGAAATGGCAGATACAGAACATGTATTGCCCCACGTCATGAGATCCAGAGGAGGTCAATTCCAGGACTGGTTAATTCACTGCTCCAGCAGTGTCATTAACAACACACAAGCCTTCTGTCTTTCTCCTCTGCCATCCTCAGCATGGTGGCAAGGTGTTCCCTCCTGGTCTCCAAATGGCTGCAGCATTACATCCTCAAGTAATGGGAGGCAAAGGTCAGACAATGGGAAGAGAACGTGTCCCTTCCTTGAGTGTCTTTTTGAGGGTAAGGAAAGTTTTAGAAATTCCTCAAAAGATTGCTTCAGGCCAGGCGCGGTGGCTCACACCTGTAATCCCAGCACTCTGGGAGGCCGAGGTGGGCGGATCACCTGGGGTCAGGAGTTCGAGACTAGCCTGGCCAACAGGGCAAAACCCCATCACTACTAAAAATACAAAAATTAGCTGGGCGTGGTGACGGGCGCCTGTAATCCCAGCTACTCAGGAGGCTGAGACAGGAGAATCGCTTGAACCCACGAGGCGAAGATTGCAGTGGATGTGAGCTGAGATCGTGCCACTGCACTCCAGCCTGGGCGACAGAGCGAGACTTCTTTTTTTTTTTTTTTTTAATCGCTTCATTCTCCTGCCAAATAAGGTCATAGATCCATTCCTCAGCCAATCTCAGACAAGTAGAGGGAATGACCAGGAACAACCTGAACTGAGAACTGGCTCTGTTTCCCCTTGAAGCATACAGTCACCCATTACACGAACCACATGGGTTCTCTTAGCAAAGACAACAGGGCCCAGGGAAGAAGTGGTGGTTGAAAGGAACCACCAGGTCTTCCATATTAGGGATGAATGGGTGCGTGCTGGAGTACCAGTATGTGTATTTTTATAAAAGGATGTACTAAAATTTCTACTTTCATTTTTAGTCATTTTGAAATCTCAAACAGCATTTAAGCAGAGGGTGAAATGTTTCTGTCTCTCTAAAGGTGGTAAAATGCTAGTCTGATAACATTCTAAACACTTTTCCACATCCTTAGAATCTTGAATTGTTGGTAAATATTCTATCATAATTTATCTCACCAGTCCCCCATTCATGGACAAAGAAGTCGTTTTCCATTTTTCCTCATTCAGATATTGCCGGGATGACCGTTCTTGGAGTGCAATTTTCATGCACTTTCCTTTTGCCCCATGAGTGGAACTGCTGGGCCGTTTTCAGGCTTTGGAGAGCTGTCACCACAGTGTCCTCTGGAGAGTGTGAGCCAGCTGCCCTCCCACCAGCAGATAGGAGCATATGGCTCATCTTCGCCACAAAATGAACCAACTACGTTTTTGTGCCCTTTTTTTTTCTGTAAGCAAAGACTTATTTTCTTCCCCATTTACATCAGGGTGTTAGCTGGCAGCTGCCTGTATGCGCAGAGGTCCCCAGCACCAGGCTGGTCCCAACTGATGCTAAGACCCCCCAGGTCTGCCAGGTGGCCTCCCCAGGCAGGGGGGAGTGTGGCTGATGCCTGCCTGCTCTCCTGCAGGTCCATAAATATTCACAAAGAGGACCCTCATTTATGGGGCACTTACTGTCACCCAGGGCCTTGAGATGACTGTACTGGCCCCTGACCCCCACTGCCCTTCACGTCTCACATCTTCTCTGGCTAGAGCCAGAGGGCTGTGTTGTCCCTTGCTTGGGGTGGGGGATTGCCTCCAAGAGGCAGTGGGGCCCCGCTCCAGGCCAGCTTCATTCCCCTAGTGCCCTGTGGAATAATAAGCGGGGGTTACAGGACCCTCAACTTTGTGCGTGACCCTCCAACCCCCCGCCAGCTTTCTAGCCTCTAAGGAAAATATTTCTTGCCTTGATTGCTCCCCTCTACCCTGAGAGCTTTTTCTATGAGTTGAGAAGGTTGAAATACAAATGAAACATACCCTGTTCCCTCCGTGGGAACAAGGTGCCCACTCAGGACCACCCCCCACCTTTGCTGCCAGCACTCCATTCCGTCCCAGCTGACATTCTATTCTGCTCAGCACAGCGCAGCTCCACTTCCCAGCCACCCTCGCAGGCAGGGCTGGCCTGGAAAATTCTGCTGTTAGCCAGAGTCCTTATCACTCTCGTGGTGCCTCCCTGACACTGAGGCCAAGTGTCAGCTACCACTTGTCATCACACTTGCAATTTTTATTATGGTGGAGAAATATTTCTCTGAATCTGGGTTTCCACCAAAAGCGGGCCACGGGGAGCCCACTGTGGCCTCGGGAGTCTCCCCTGGGGTGGGTTGAAGCACAGGGTGGGAAGGAACCAGGAAACTCAGCTGTTGCCCCCTGGCTGGGGCCAGGACAGCTTCTCCTGACTGGTTTCATTTTACATCACATGCATTTTTGGTTCGTGCCTGTTACCTTCAGCAGCTTGGATGCCTTTGGAAGTACGTGGGGGTATAGACAAACTCATGACCCTTCTTGCCCCACATGCCACCACCTCCGATCAGAGGCTACGGATGCCCCCACTCCTGCGGCAGGGCAGGTTCAGTGACAGAAGTTCCCCATTTCACCATCAGGCAAAGGCCTGTGGGGGACTGATCTATGAGCCCCGAGCAGGAGGTCAGGTGGCCCTGCAGCCTGGGCGAACAGCCAGCGAGCCCAGGGAGGAAGGGCTCCCAGCATCATGAGAAGCTGACCCTGGCTGGGGGCTGAGCCTCACATGCTCCTCACTGAGGGCCAAAGGTGGGAACCAGACGCAGGCCAGCCTGACCCAGCCCTGCTCCTAAGCACTGTACTTCCTGGTGACATGGCTGCCACCAGCCCAGGGGCTGGGTAGCTGTATGCCACAGAGCCCAGTCTAGGAGGTGTGACCTGTGCATCTGCAAAGCCACCTGAATATGAACACAGACACTGGCTCCAATTCAGCAGCATACACTTTATTTCTAAATAGGCATCCAGTGACACGACTGTTCACACATCTATTCCTGACTCCCTTAAAGAGTCCAACGAGATGACACAGGGGCTCCTGCACGGCAGCCACAGGTTCCCCATCTCTGACCCACCTTCCCCTCCCAGCCCAAAGCCCCACCAAGAAGAGCAGCACATCACTGCTCAGGAAACGGGCCTAACAGGGGCCTCTTGCAGCTCACTTGGGGGAGAAAAATGAGTAAGTCTGGCCTTCATAATGCTTCTTAAAACAAAAACCCAGCACTCTTCATTTTTACAAAGGAAACGATGAAAAGGAATGTAAGATTCACATCCATCTTGAGGACAATTCAAGCTTTGCACATCCCTACTTTGAGAAACCGTCAGAGCCTTTGGTGTAAGCCAGGCCATGCCCACCATCCAGGTGGAAGTAGGGAGGCCTCCCCATCTCAGCCTGAGGCTCTGGCTCCGCAGGGCTGGCAGGTGACTTTTGACCACGGATGCACATCTTCCCATCCAATCACAGGCCCACTGCTCACCAGGACTTCGCGCTCACTCCGAAGCCAGTGAAGCCCCCACAGGGCAGCCAGGGAGACCAACTCAAGGGCACCAGAGGCCACAGCAAGAAAATGGCTCGGGAGAGGGGGATGGGATGGGGCAGGGGGTGTGTGTTAGTCTTCCTCCTTCTGTTACATGCCTGATAACAGTGAAGCCCCTCAATGTCTAACTGTTGGAGAACTGTTTGGGAAATGGCAGGAGCCTAAATGGAAGGGGGCTGGCTCTTTATTCTCTTGAGGCCTTTATCTTGACTGTGAGCCGGAGGGCATGAGACGGAGGACCCGGGGCTCTGGAGATGCCTTCCCGAGGACTCTGCTTCATGACTCTGCATCAGGAAGCTCAGAGTTTCCTACCGGCCCCCAGCAAGGGCAGCAAACACTGGCACTCACTCGGCAGGGAATGCGGGGGGCGGAGGGGGACCTTTTCTCTTCTGCATGTGAAATCCTTGTCAGTGGCAGCAAACGGCCACCGAGCTTCTCCCCACACAGGAATCAGGCAGCAGTTCCAGCCCTGAGCCACCCCAGGCCACACCCACACCCCAGCCTGCCCCATCCTCAGCAGAAGTGGCCTGGCCTCAGCTACCCTGCTGAGGACTCTCCAAGCATGTGCGCCCTGCGGGAACATGGACCCGAGACTTCATGAGGCCAAGCCTTGCCGATGGCACCTTTGCCAAGGGTTTTCAGGAGGGTCCCCAGTCTTTCAGCATTCCATGGCACGCAAAGGAATCCTGTGGGCTAACCTGGGCGACTCTGGCGCTCAGGCCTGCCCCTTGGCCTCATGCCAGCCAGCCCGACCAGCCCAGCCCAGCTCACCCACTGTGAAGAGGGGTGGCTGGCTTAGGGTAGGGGCCGAGAGGGCTTCGGTTCTGCCTCTGGACAGTGTCTGACCTCCAGATGATGGAACTGAGCCACCCTTAGCCTGGCCCTGGCCCATCCCCCTGCAAACTTATCTCAGGAACCTAGGAGCCAGCCCTTTTCCCTGCGAGACCTCACACAAGCCACAGGGGGTGGTTGTTCCGAGGGGTCATAACAACTACAGGCTGCAGAAAGCATGGGATTCATTCCAAGAACTCGTTCCACACAGCAGCGCCTGTGGTGGAGGGGCTGCTGGCTAAAGGGCTGGTTTCCGCCAGCGCTCCCTGGCTCCAGCCTTCACTCATCCTGAAGTATTCCTCCTACACGCCACAGTTCTCCTGTACCATGGCCTAGACCCAGAAGAAAATAAATACACACGCAGGAAGATAGAGTTAAGCTGCGTATTTTTGTATCTTCTATGCATTCACTGCCCCAAATAGAATGATTGGGTGTGCTAAAGGTAGACAGCAGCAATTTGTTATTCTCAGGCAAAAAAATTGACCCAGAAAAACAGACTTCTATGGCCTTTTGTTACCAAGGAACACAGGGTGCCCTCATCTCTTGGGGGCACTCTCCCAGGCTGCTGACCTCACCTGGCTGACAGGGGGCAGAAGAGGCTCACAGGAGATCGAGGCAGGTGCTGGTATCTCCTGGGAAAGGTCCCGCCACCCCCTCTGCCCCCAACAAATCCTGGGGCCCCTCCACCAAGCCCCACATGCTCTTCCGCCACAGCATCTTTTTCAAGTCTCAGCTGAAAGTGTGAGGCCACGTGTGACGTGGCCGGGGCTATCAGACCTGGTGACGAGGGGGCAGACGGAAATGGGATCTGACTCTTTTCATTGCTTTATCTGTGACTTTAAGATTAGGAAAGAAAGAAATCCTGGCAAACAACTGAGTTTGCAAAACAACTTACATCTGGGAGATGGGACCCTAAACTTCAGGGGAGAGTGAGTTCTGGCAGGGGCGCGAGAACAATCTGGTCTCAGATCCCTGCCCCTACTCGCCCAGGGGCAGGCAAAGGTCCCCACCCTCTGACTTCCTCTCTTCTCCACTAAAAGGAAATGGTGGAGACCAAAATTAAGCAAGGCAATGGCTCAAATTATGGGGTTGAGGAATTAAAAAAGATCATATTTTAGCTCTATCAAGTACACATTTACTTTTCATGCAAAAAGTAAACAGCGTGCTTCCTGCCCGGCTGGCCTGCTCTGACTTCAGGGTCAAGGCGAGGTGGCAGGATCGGACCTGGCCTCTCATTCCTGGCACAGAGGAACCTGGAAGGTCCTGAGGTCAGTCCCTCCTGACATCTGCAGCCATACCGCCTGAGGTGCAAGAGATGGAGATGTGCTTGCTCCAGCCCAGGGCCCATGCTGGCCCATGCGGGCCCACTGTGTCCCCAGTGAAGCAGGAATGCACATGATCAGCCCAGGGTCCATGCTGGGCCATGTAGGCCACTGTGTCCCTTGAGAAGCAGGAATGCACATGATGAATTAAACCACCCCAGGCTGCCAGGTTCCAAGGCTCCCTGGGACCCAGAACCACATACAGAAGTTGGCAATGGCTCTTTGATGAGCTGAACAGTTTGAGGCTCGTCAAAGGGGAGATGAGAGGATGGGAGTCATTCCATCTGGACATGACTGGCAGCTCCTCACCCTGAGATGGCTGAGGGGGCCAGGCCCCTGGGACAGGGCTGGGGTGTGTGTGCGTGGAGCGTCTGCTCCAGGATGCTGGGGCCCCAGGTCAGAGTAGAGGAGGGAGCACTGGCTGCTGCTGCTCTGGCCCCTGCCCCAATGCTTTGGGGACCCTAGCATGGGTGATGAATGGGATCCAACAGTGCTTTGGGGACCCTAGCATGGGTGATGATATGGGATCCAACGTGGTAGGGAACTGGGAGGGGGAAAGAGGATGGAACCTTGATTAGCCGCGAAGATGGCAGCAGTGAGCAGACACTGCAGGGACTCAGCACAGTGGCCTCCGATTAGACAAAAGAACAACCGAGTATGGGAATGGTGGGGAGGGAGATCAGATGGCAGGAGGCGACTACAGACTCTCAGCACTTTGCTGTAAAATGCAAATCAAGACAGCAGTTGTGGGCCGGCAGAAACCCTGTGCCTCTAGCTTTTCCCTCTAGAGGGCGCTCTGACCCCACAAGATAAAAGCCTAGGGTTGCAGCTTGCAGGGGGCTCTAAAGAAGATACCAGAAGGTACCAGTGTAAACATTCAGAACATACCCAGAGAAGGGCAGCAGCTGTCTGCTACCCAGGGAGACAGACTGCAAAGTGCCAATCAGGTAAAGGAAAAAAAGGTCACTCCATTTCTCTCTGAGGGAGCACAGGAAGTATCACAAAAGGCAGCGGGAGGTTTTCAAGATTTCTGGGCCCTGCCACTTAGGTCAGAATTGTGGCTGCGGAGGCATCTTGATGACTCAAAGGCAGGCGGCTGACCCCTGGCTCTGCCAGTCTGGCGGGGGCAGCATGAAGGCAGTGGCTGGGGAATGGCACAACTGTAGATGGTGCTTCTCTTAAGCAGGGGGCCGCAGGGGTCCTCCGGGTGGGGGGTAGGCACCCCAGCTTCACAGATGACTGGCACCTGGCCCCGTGCTCCCTCCCCTCTGTGGGCTGAGGAGCCACACTGAGCGGAGGCTGGCTCAGGGAGGAGTCAGGAGATGACAGTTTCCCAAGAAGTCGCCTGGCTCCAGAGGCCTGGCAAGTTCTGGACTAAGGCAACTCTGCAGCCAGTACCTCGCCCCGCCCTCTTATGTCTTGAAGGGGCTGCTGGATGCACGCATCTCTGCGAGGCCCCTGCTGAGTGTCTGTGGGCAGCAAATGCCCATCCTGGGCCTGCCTGCCTGAAGCCTTGGCACCTGGCATCAGAGCAGCTCCTGCTCGTCATCCTCAGAGCCGGAGGGGCCCTGGCGTACCTCCTCGTACCACTTGTTGGTGAGAGTTTTCATCTGGATGCGCCCGTGGTGCAGGTCCTGGGTCGAGAGACACAACCAAGCCGTCAGGGCGTCAGGGGCAGGGCCAAGGCAGGGAGGGGAAGCTGCTGGGTGCTTTGTGGGGAGTGTCTAGGGAGGAGGCGGGAGGCAGGGTGATGGCCACAGGCAACTTCAGTTTCAATTGAACAAACTGAGCTGGGATTGTTCTTTGTGGGGGTGGAGGTCACGGGAGGTGTCATTCAGAAAGGAGGAGGTAGCATGGCTTGAGGCTGAAAATGTGGTCTCTGGAGTCAGACACACTTAGCTCTGCTCCCAATTATGCCCGTATTGGCTGTGACCTTGTGGGGTTACTGCACCCTCTTAGGCCTCCATCTCCTCAGCTGTCAGGGACACAGCTGCATCCACTGCACAGAATGCTGGAGAAGGAAGCGGCCGTGGTCACAGTCACTGGAGCTGCCTGGCTCCTGGAAGAGCGCACACACCGGCAGCTATCAGGCCTGCCAGAGAGTGGAAAATGGGCCTGCTCAGAAACAAAGCGGGCAGCAGCGGGAAGAGCCCCACCCCTACCCAAGGCCTCCAACTAAAGAGAGGCCAGCAGTGCCCCGAGGGACAGAGCCAGAGCCCTGAGCTGGGGGCAGACTTGGGCCACAGCCTGAGGCCCTGGTATGTCTGAAATTCCTCAGCTCCGATTCAGTAGCTGATCGATACCCCGAGTCTATCATCCAGGAAAACCAAACTGTGTTAACAAGTCTATTATTAACCTCGCACTAAATGTGGCAGCGAAGGAAAAACAGCAGATGCCGAGTTCCACAAGCACGTCCAGCCTCCAGATCGGGAGGCAGCGGCCTGGCGGGCCCACGTGAGCCTTCCTGCCTCCCCACTCTTCCTCCACCCCACCCTGGGCCACTGCAGGTCCTGAAGGAGGCAGGCAAGGGATCCCCAGAAAGTGTGGCCTGGCCGGTATCCCACCTCCTGCGTCAGCCTCCGAGTGAAGAAGGGGTTCAGGTACTTGGCGTCCAGCCACATGAAGCCCTTAAGGTCCTGCCGCCTGATGTAGTGGGCCTCGTACTCCTCCTCCGTGAGCTCCGACAGGTGCTCCGACTCCACAGTGTTGCCCTGAGCAGGGAGGAAAGGCGGCCGGACGGCCACCAGCTGGCACCATCGGGGGGCACCTCCTGGAAGCCCCCACACCACCCAGGCCGCCGGTGTCCCCAACCCTAACTCCACTTGACCATCAATGCAGGGTGACGGTGGGCAGCAGACAGCCTCCTGGGGGCCTGCGGGGAGGCAGGAAGGTCCATTGGGGCACAATGGATGCCCAGGACCCCACCTAGGACAGCTAAAACAGAAGGACTGGGCTGGGCTGGGGCTTGGTCTTTAAGCTTTTCAAGCTTTTTGGGTGATTCTGTCATGCAACCAGGACTGGAACTGCTGTTCCGGGCTTTTCATTAGCAGCAAATCGCACAGGGAGGCTTTTTGTCTCTTAGCCTGTGGCTCTGTTAGCCAGGACTCCACATGGACAGGCTTCTGCCAATCAAGTCAGGAGAGGAGAGGGGAGAGGGACACATCCTGTAGGAATTGGGGAGGGACGAAGAAAAGGACCCCATGTGGAGGAGAGGGACGGAGGTGAAGAGGCGGGACTTGGGTCACAGGTAGGAGCAAAGCAGACAGGCTCTGAGTGCAGCGCCCACTCTGCTGGAGGAGCCTTGGTGGGGCCACAGTGAAGTGTGCTCTGCAGCTTCACTGCGGAGGGGGCGGGGGCAGGTGCAGGGAGGGCAGAGGATGGCGGGGGAGGGGAGAGCATTTAGATGCTGTGAAGCAGTGGTTGTCAAACACTGGTGTGTATTAGAATCTACCTGGGGGGCCTGTGAAACCACAAAATACTGAGCCCACCGGAGCCACCTGTAGAGGTACTAATTCAGTAGGTCTGAATGGGCTTGGGAATCTGCAGATCTAACAGGTTTCCGGTGATGCTGCTCGTCTGGGGACCCCATTTTGAGGACTGCTGATCAGTGTGGTAGTAAGAGGGCAGGCTCAGGAGTCTGTGCCCACAGCTGTCTGATTCTCTTGATGCCTCAGCATTCTCATCTGCAAAATGGGTACAATGAAAGCACCAGTTTCTGGCAGGCTATTGGGACAATCTGAGACAATCCAAGGAAAACGCAAGCACACTGACTGCCACAGAAAACATTCCAGAAACTCAGCGGTTCATCCTCAGAGGAGCTGTCCTGTTTCTGCTAGTGCTGTGCTTCGCCAAGCGTGTTCACAGGATCAGCTGCAGCAGCACCTCCTGGCAACTTGTTAGAAACGCAAATTCTTAGCCTGGACCACATGGTGAGACCCCATCTCTACTAAAAATAAGAAAAAATTAGCTGGGTGGGGTCACGCCTGTCTGAAGTCCCAACTACTCCAGAGGCGGAGGTGGGAGGATCGCTTGAGCTCAAGAGGTCTGGGCTGCAGTGGGCCATGATCGCGCCACTGCACTTCAGTCTGTGCAATAGAGTGAGACCCTGTCTCAAAAATAAATAAGAAGAAACACAAATTCTTTCGGACCCCATGCCAGACCTATGAGATGCTGGTATGAGACCCAGCAGCCTGTGTGTAGCAAGCCCCCCACCGATTCTGATACCTAGAAAGGCCTAAGCTAGAGCTTTTGTGAAAAACAAAAAAGTTGGTAGATAGGGGGTCGGGGCAAAGGGCCTCTTAGTGTGATGGAAGTTCTGCAGAGCCAGGCCTCACAGCCACCTGGAAGTTTCCTCCCAGCAGCACTGCACTGGGTGAGGGGCCCAGCCCAGCATGGAGACTGGAGGCCACGGTCTTGCCAGCCCTGACTCCAGTGTTAGCCGTGGATGGCCACGTGAGGACTCCTGGGCCTCTGATGACTGATTAAAGTTACTCAGGCCTAGAATACAGGAACTAGAAAGAGATGCATGTCCAGAAATGCATGGTGATCAGCAGGGGATGCTCGGGCCTGGAGCCTACAGCAGCCTCTGCTTCGGTCAGAGGGCCTAGCTTTGCACAGGGGTCCTGAGGGTGAAGACAGGGTGGGAAGGCAGCCTGGTGGCAAGGGCGGTGGCTTGTAGGAAGAAGAGGTGGGCAGGCTGCAGAACCTCAGCTCTCCCTACAGCTGGGGCCTGGGTACCTCCAGCCCCACACCATGTCTGTCCTTCGGGGAGTACCCCTCTCACGGCCCTCACAGCCACCGCAAGACGTCCTCCCCTCCTCAGGCCCCCAACAGGTGGTTTTTAGTAAAACCATACTGGGGAATGACAGGATTTTCAAACCCTCAAACCTGGGCCCTGACAGGTGTCTCAGCTGCTGGCAGGACAGAGGCACTGCTGGGAGAGTGGCACAGGTCCAGACTCCTGTGGTGCCCCATGGAGCTTCAGAGAGGGAGCAGATGGGGTTGCCCAAAGCCCCCCTGGCTGCGGCAGGTCACAAGGCCGCCAGACACCCCCACCCCAAGAGCCATGCTTCAGAACTCAAGTTCCGTCACCTCCTTCTCAGTGGGGACGACTGTTGTGTCTGCGTGTGTGACGTGTGTGGAGGTGCTGGGCGTCCTCAAAGCAAGGCTCATCTCCCCATTTCCTGACAGTGGGGACCACCAGCTGCGCAGCAGGCCAGCCCCCTGCCCCACCCCCGCAGGTGCGTGGTACTAACCATCTTCTCAGTCTTGCTGAGGTTGACATCCTTCTTGTTCCTGCGGCGCGCCTTGGCGTCCTCGATGTCCATGAGGCGAATGAGGGGCATGGTGCTGCCGCCCAGCAGCAGGATGGTGAAGAGCACGATGACGATGGTGGTGGTGCCGATGAGCTGCCGCTTCTCCATGGGCTCCAGGTCCAGGTGCAGGCTCAGGGCGTAGGGGATGGCTCCCCGCAGGCCTGGGTGACAGCAAACAGCGTGAGAGGACACAGTGAAGAGGCAGCAGCTTCATGGGCTGGCTTCCCTGGAAATCCAGCCGGCCCAGCACCGCGACCAGCTGACTATTCTAATGGCCCTGTTGAAGAGTGTGTGCTCACCCTGTGAGGCTTTGAGGTGTAAAGAGCAGGTGGCAAAGATGTGAGGACCACAGACTCACCTCCATGCCCACGTGGGCAGATCAAATGAGGTGGCCTGCCCCAGCTACAGAGCCCCAGGTGCGGGTGCGGGAGGACTTAGCAAGCCTGATGCTCGTGTCTTGGAAACTGCAGGACAGCTGCTGTGGGCTGAGCCCTCCCTGTGTGTGCGCCAGGCCTGGGCAGGTGCTCAGCGTGCAGAGCATCACTGGATCTTCACAGGAATCCTCAACGAGCAGCGCTACTCTTGTCCACAACACACAGGTGAGGGATGGAGGCCAAGAGCAGCATGGCCCGCCCAGGGCCACTCAACTAATACCCACAACAGCACAGGATGCAATGTGTCCAGTACCCCTCCTATCTCGAGATGCTGTCCCTGTGGAGGCCCTGGTGGCACTGACGGGGCTGTGGGCTGCTTAGGTGGTAATGACAGGCTGGCTGGTCCTCTGTGAGGCTACTAGGGCACGACTGAGGGGCATGGACTGAGCTGGGAAACAGCACGTTCCTCTGTTAGAAGCTTCCTGGCTTCCTTGGTGCCATACGGAAGGGACAGGCAGTCCTAGCCCCACCCTTGGGGAGCTCCTAGAGCAGCTGGGAGGAGACACAGCAAATGAGGGCTGTGAAATGGTACCTGGAAGAGATGGCGGGGGGAGGGGGAGGGGGGCAGGTTGCAGATAGAACCAGGACCTGCCCCAGACAGGAAGGCGGGGAGGCTCACATCACCATGGGGTAGGACAGCCAGACTGCTGCAGGCCAGACCCAGATGGGGAGATGGCAGGGCAAGAGCAAAGGGCACATAATACAGAGACATGGTGAGGACAAGGGACTCTCAGCCTCTCTAAACCTGTCACGGGCCAGAGGATTCAGTGACACGGGACATGCAATGTGCTTTAACAGGGTGTATACCCAGCAAGTGCTTAGTACCGGCTAGCCAGGCCAAGCGGCAATTCAAAGTAGGATTTCTTGGGCAAGGGGGATGCAAAGGCATAGGGATGGCGGCATCTCCATGGCATCCAAACAGGCAGCTGGAAACAGGAGTATGGATCCCAGAGGGAGGTCTGGGTTCGCGGGAACAGCTTTGGGACTAGGTGGAAGCGAAGGCCAGTGGACGGGTGAGTGCACTCAGTGAAGTGCGGAACACATGAACAGAAGTGGGGCTGGGGCCAAGTCCTGAAGAAGCCACTATTTGAGGGGTCAGTGAAGGGGGACGAGCCCAAGGAGACGTCAAAGGAGAGAAAGGAGGAGCATGGCCCGGAGGCCGGGGAAGAGGGTGAAGTGGTCCTCGTCAGAAGGCAGGGGCAGTGGGAAGGAGGTGGGCTAGGACGGGGGCGGATGCCTTCCCTCCAGGTCTGGCTGCGGGAGGTCACTGGTGACCTGCCAAGGCCAATTCCAGCCCCGTGGACAGGCGGTGAAGAAGTGGAGAAAATGAGCGAGCACGGCTCACTCGCAAGGGTCTGGCCATGGCCAAAGAGGTGCGGACGCAGCTGCGGGGGACGTGAGGAGGAACTCTGGCTGAAGTTGCTGGTGTTTTGTGGGAAGGAGGAGAAGCTCTGCTTAAATGATGATGGGAGGGGCCGGTAGCAGAGGCTTGTTCAGTGCCCCTCGTGGAGGATCCAGGAAAGCCTGGATGGAAACCCACGGAGCAAGAGCCCGGGGAGCCTGGGAGAGAACAGGAGCCGACAGCCCCCGCCATTTCAAATACACTCCAACCTTCCCCGTAACGCTCTCTTATCCTCATGCACCCCTTCCCAAATAGCTCACATCACTTCAAAAACCTCTGACACACTTCTGCAACCACTTTACAAAGTAGTTTGCCTCACTGGCAAAAGAGATTAGGAAAAAAATGAGTTTTTCTCACCACATATAAATGTATACATATATCTACACATACGTACATATATATGAAACATATACATTTTTAAACATGGCCTTTTGAAAGAAGAGAAATCTGAGACAAACTTGCAGATATGCCTTTGGATAGAGACCATTATAAAGTGTGTTGCTATAACCCAACCCACATGGAAAATACTTTAATTATAATATTTAAGCAAGAAAGCATAAAGAACAGTATGTATTGCTCAAAAATAAATTTAAGGATGCCTATGGATCCAGTTCTTTAGAAGCAAAGATTTATGAAATCATTTCCATCCTTTAAAAAGTGATTAAATAGCAACTGAAACATTCAAATTAAACTACCAGAACTTTGTGACTAAAAGGAAAAATATCCAAAACTAACATAAGGTATGAAACAGTTTCAACTTTCACCTTTTCTACCTTGAGACCATTATTACTTCAGCCTAGAAGACCCACAGGGAGGCGCTGAACCACTCCCAGCTGCATCCTGGACTGCACTGTACTGCCCAGGAGAGAGTGGCAGAAATCCCAGCTCTGCCTCCAATGGTCATGTGACCCTGGGCATGTCCTTTGCCCTCTTCCAACCAAGCCTCGCCCGCTTCATAGCACCATGGTGAGGGGCACCGTCTTGATTGCAGTGGGTGCCATTAAACGGGAGTATTGATTACTTGTGGCTTTGCCAAGGGCACTAGCAGAGAACCACAGCTCTCCCTGTATGGGGCGTGCTTTTAACAGGTATTTCCCCACCCCATTTATCCAAGATTTGACTTACCACTAAACCACATGATGAACATCATCTTCGGTGTGATTTTATGATCCCGGAAGAAATTCAGGAGGTAGGAAAGAGGGAAAATGTTTACCGCTCTGCCAAATAGTACAAGCACCTGTTGACAGCAACGAACTAAGTCTTAGCTGAAAACATCTGGCTCTTCAAGCTGAAGCTTCTTGAATGAAGCTAATGCAGACTGTGTAACACATCCAGTACAAATGCAGTATTCCCCTCAGCCATAAAAGACACGAGCAACACCATGCTCGTCAGAGACCCAGCATGGGCGTGCTGCCACAGCTGCGGGATTCTATGCATCTAGGAAAGGATAAAGCTTTGTATGTTACCTTTCTCAGTAGCCAGAAAAGAGAGGACTGACGAGGTATCAGGAAGGGCTTTAGTAATGACAGCAGACCAAAACTGAATGCCAAGAGGCTGTATAGAAGTATTCACAGATTAGTTTAAGGGCAACCTGACTCCAAAGGCGCTCTTCCTTGGGACAGGCCTGCACTGATCATACCAGCACTAGGGGGACAGACAAGGTGTTTCTGCCTCTGCCTCAGGGAAAGGAGGGCAGCTATGAAGGACCTATCCATGCATGGAAACACTGCTCTCTGAGCAAGAGGAACGCAGAGGTAGGGTCTACCAGGAGGCCACATGCCCCGGCTTAGCCTGCCAGCTGCTTGCTGTGGCTTTTGGTTCCTCTCCATCTCCAAAGGCATGTTAGTCTTGGCAAAGTACAGCTTTATGTAAAGTTTATATCTTTTTTTTTTTTTTTTTTTTGAGACAAAGTCTCGCTCTGTCTCCCATGCTGGAGTGCAGTGGCGCGATTGTGGCTCAATGCAACCTCAACCTCCTGCGCTCAAGTGATCCTCCCGCCTTAACCTCCCAAGTAGCTAGAACTACAGGCATGCACCACCATGCCTGGCTAATTTTTTAAATTTTGTAGTTAAAGATGAGGTCTTGCTATGTTGCCCAGGCTGGTCTCAAACTTCTGGTCTCAAGCAATCCTCCTGCCTTTGCCTCCCAAAGTGCTAGGATTACAGGTGTAAGCCACTGCACCCAAGCCTAAAGTTTAAATCTTATCTAAGTGGATTCTTAGGACATTTATTACTTTACTTTCATTTTCTTCATCTTGGTTCTCACCATACCTACTTGAAAAGGATGATATAGACATATACAGTACATTCTTTAGGCTTTAAGTTTATTCCTTTAACAAGCATGAATTTGAGAGTTTTTTTTTTTTTTTTTTTTTTTTTGAGATGGAGTGCTGTGGTGCGATCTTGGCTCACTGCAACCTCTGCCCCCCGGGTTCAAGCAATTGTCCTGCCTCAGCCTCCCTAGTAGCTGGGATTATAGGCGTGTGCTACCATGCCCGGCTAATTTTTGTATTTTTAGTGGAGACGGGGTTTCGCCAAGTTGGCCAGGCTGGTCTCAAACTGCTGACCTCAAGTGATCCACCTGCCTCAGCCTCCCAAAGTGCTGGGATTATAGGCGTGAGCCACCGTGCCTGACCAAGAGTAAATGTTTCCGATCATCAAACATTTCTATGCCAGACAACATGCTAATCATTTTACATGCATTATCCTGCTAAATTTAAATCCTTGCAAAGGTCTTACAAAGTAGGTATTGTTGTCTCCTGTTTATAGACAAGGAAACTGAGGTATAGAGAGATGAAGTAATTGGTCCAAGTTGACAAGGCAGGAAGTAATGGATCCAAGTCTCAAATCTGGTTCAGACCCCAAAGCCCATGCTCTTGACCACTAAGTTGATTTTACAGGGCAAGAAATGTAACCCATCTGAATAGGCCATCTCCACTAGCTGCAGGGCCAGCCTGGGCCTAACTGCTTAGAGAAAACTGAGTTGTCACCCCAAGGCATCCTCTCATTTTCCCCCCAACCTGTGGCTGAAACAGTCACCTCCCTGTTTCACCCACTGAAATCCAATCTTCCATGCCTACACTTGTTTCAGGTTTGATCAAATGTGTCCCTTTTTACCCAGTGGCCACACTAAAGGCTATTATACTTTTTTTTTGTTGAGATGGAGTTTCGCTCTTTTTGCCCAGGCTGGGGCGCAAATGGCGCGATCTCAGCTCACTGCGCTGCAACCTCTGCCTCCCGGGTTCAAGCGATTCTCCTGCCTCAGCCTCCTGAGTAGCTGGAATTACAGGCATGCACCACCACACCCGGCTAATTTTGTATTTTTAGTAGAGACGGGGTTTCACCATGTTGGCCAGGCTGGTCTCGAACTCCTGACCTCATGATCAACAGCCTCGGCCTCCCAAAGTGCTGAGATTACAGGCGTGAGTCACCGTGCCTGGCCTAGGCTATTATACTTTCTGTAAAGGACTTTTGCTGCTTCTCTCTTGCCCTGAAACCTGAGTTTGGAGGACAAATAACTGACCAAGAGCAATGAGCTCTTGCTGACTGAGAGGTGGAAGTACCCAGGCTGCAGGAAGAATATCTTAGACAAATAGACAAATATAAATAGACAAATTTGAAGAAAACTGCAGTAAGAAGTACATAATAAATTATCCAGAAAAAGCAGAAAAGAGAAAGAAATCCCAGCTCTATAACCACTGTGAACATGTGGCTATATTTTCTTCACATATTTTCTTTTTTCTGTGCATAATATTTTTACATGGTTATGATCAATTACATATTCAATTTTGAAATCTGCTTTTACCTCCGCACACAAAAACCTATAAACCTGTACTTTTATTTAAAGACCATAATATTCAAGGCCATTAAAAATCTTAAAAAACAAGCAAAAGTCCTTTCTGGGGATATTTATTCACTTAATTCTACCCCCGCCCCCTTACTGTATGTTTGTGATTTTTTTTTTTTTTTTAACAAAAGAAACTTTAAACAAAAGAGTGTCTATGTAGCTATTGACTTTGAACAGTTAACAGTAACATAAATGAATCCGGAACATGTGTTTATTGATCTACAAATAAGTAATTAAATAAAAAAACAAGGAAAATACTTACTATGCACCAGATGACAAAGGAAATTTCAAACTTGTGAGGAAAACTAAAAATGGACAGGCCAAGAAATGCAAACACACATGTTTCTGAAACAAACCAAAGAATGGATTATTCAACCCCAATGATTTCATTCCAATATGGTACTAAACTGTTAAGCAAGCAAACATTCACAGACAGAATCCAATACAACACTTTCCTTATTTTCTTGAAAATCCTGCAGCCAATATCTTGGTCAAACTTGTGCTTAAATTCTCTCATTCTTTTCTATTACATAAGCTACACGTCTCTGGTATTCAGAAATCTCTTAATGTACTGAGTCAACTGTCAAATACTTCTGCAAATAAACACGATCCCACCCAGGGAAGATGATAAACACATGAATCTGTCAATCTGCTGAACACTGTCATTAGCAAGGGCCCCAACTGAGGCAAAGTGGCAAAAATTCAGAGTAAATGACTGCAGACGCCACATGACAAATGTGAAGGGGCCTCTGGTTAACTTCCACATGATTAGCTTAATATATTTAACACTGTCACAAGGTTTAGAACACAGCTCACACCCAGCAGGATTTGCAGAGTGAGACTCATTGCTAACTCCTGGCTCCATACTGCAAGCTAAAAAGAGCCCAATATTTACTCTCTGTCACACAAACTTGTATATTTTAAGAAAAAGCACTTATAAATTTCTAACACTAGGCTCTCTGCTTAAACTGTGATGTCCCTCAGAATAGCATAATGACTAAAGAGATTAAAACTGTATTTTTTTTTTTTTAGAGACACAGTCTCGCTCTGTCTCCCAGGCTGGAGTGCAGTAGCACGATCTCGGCTCACTGCAACCTCTGCCTCCTGGGTTCAAGCGATTCTCCTGCCTCAGCCTCCCAAGCAGCTGGGATTATAGGCGCTCACCACCACGCCCAGCTAATTTTTTTTTTTTTTTTTTTTTTTTTTAGTAGAGACAGAGTTTCACTGTGTTGGCCAGGCTTGTCTTGAACTCCTGACTTTGTGATAAACACACCTTGGCCCCCCAAAGTGCTGGGATTACAAGCGTAAGCCACCACGCCTGGCCTAAAACTGTATTTTAAAATAGTTGATCATAAACAGCAAGGCTGTTTTACATTCTAACAATGTTTTTCCTTTGAATGGTACCCAAGTTTAAAACAAGTCCACGAGCTGGAGAGTTTACCCCCCCTCCTCTCTTTGAAATTTTTTTCTTATCTAATATTTGTGTCATCTTTCCAAATGAGCACATTTAGAAGACATTAAGATCTAGAGGATGCTTTTCCCTGGCAGCATCAACTCCAGGATCTGGATACATCACGGTATCCATTTGCTCTGAATTTCTGCCACTTTGCCACAGTTGGGACCCTTGCTAATGAAAGTGTTCAGCAAACAGGCAGAATTGTGTTTATCATCTTCCCTGGGTGGGATAGTGTTTACTTGCAGAGAAATTTGACAGTTTTTCTGTCACATTTGACAAATTGTCAAAATTCGACAATTTTTCTAATGCCCAATCCTCTATGGATGGCTATTTAGACTGTTTCTATTTCTGAGAGGTTCAACAAACACCCCAGTACAGGCTAAATTCCACAGGGTTGAACTGTAGGGCCAAAGAGCATGTGCCTTTTAAGTTCAGACAGACGTGGCAAATGACTCTCCAGAAAAGATTCCAGTAGGCCTGTTTTCCACACACCAAGGCCAGAAGTGGGTATTATCAAACTTAACATTTGCCAAACTGCTGGGTACAAAATAGAATCTTTTTGGATGGATGATTTGCTTTATGTGTCTTTAACTGGGAGGGTCAGGGTCAGAATCTGTAGCCCGGCTTTCTGAGAGAGGTGCTGTACAAATAATACCCTCTGGCCCAGGAATAAAGAGACCTGGCCTGCATACCCACTTCTTGGCCATGAGACCATGGGCAAGTCATGTGACCGCTCCTCACCTGAGCCTCCTTATCTGCTGAAGTTTCTGCCTGGCCTGCCCTTGCCTCCTAGCACGCTAACAGTGTGGAAGTAGCAATTAAAAATGAGACAAGTGGCCAGGTGCAGTGGCTCTTGCCTGTAATCCCAGCACTTTGGGAGGCCGAGGCGGGCGGATCACAAGGTCAGGAGATAGAGACCATCCTGGCTAACACGGTGAAACCCTGTTCTACTAAAAATACAAAAAACAAAATTAGCCAGGCATGGTGGCGGGCACCTGTAGTCCCAGCTACTCGGGAGGCTGAGGTGGGAGAATGGCATGAACCCGGGAGGCGGAGCTTGCAGTGAGCCAAGATCGCGCCACTGCACCCCAACCTAGGCGACAGAGCAAGACTCCATCTCAAAAAAAAAAAAAGAGACAAGTCCTCCAAAATGCCAGGGGTGATTTTGATAACAGCTAGGGCAGAGCCACTTGGGGGCCAGCTTAAAGGGACATGGTGAGAGTTGTTCCCCGACTCCAACCATTTCCAAGTATAAAGTTGGTGGGGAGATACATGGGTATGTCTGAGCGTGGGGGAACAAGAGCCTGAACAAACTGCTTAAAGACAAAGCCATCGTGGTTTATCCCAGCCCAACAAATGATACCTCTACTGCAAACTGTCCCCGAGTGATGTCCCTCAGGCTGCTCTTGTGAACAAAGGATTCTGTGGACGAGTTTGGAAAATTCTATTAACTATGTCGCCCGTTAAGGATTTGACAATGCGTTATTTGCTGAAAAGTCTGGCAATTCATAAATGTTAAATTTTATTTAACCAGGATTTCCTAAACTCTTGTTTGACTACAAAAGCTTTATCTTTTTCTTTTTCTTTTTTTTTTTTTTAAGATCATAGCCCACTGCAGCCTTGAACTCCTGGGCTCAAGTGATCCTCTCAGCCTCCCAAGCAGTTGGGATTACAGGTGTGAGTCCCATGCCTTGCTTGACTATGGAGCCATTTTCACCAAACCATCATTAATATTATTTCCAAGGAATACATTTTTGGAAATGTCACATTAATACATTAAAAATGCATGTATCAAATGTTCATAACTGGTTCTCACTATTTTTGGTCTTTAAATTGTAGGCTCCAGATGTTCATTTATTAGGTGTTTGGTTTACTTTATGAAATTTCAAAGCCAGAGGAAGGATAAACAAAAGATAAGGGAGTGAGGGATCTGGCTCTGAGGAGCTGCTGCCCTGCTGCCAGGGAAAGTCTCAACTGACTTCTAAAACAGGATAAGGAAGAAAGATCAGCTCTGGGTGGGCCTGCACACGGCCACACAGAAGCAGAACTCACCACATAAGAAGGCCACGGTGCGGAGGGTCTGCTGCATGAGGATCTGGGTGACTGGGGAGAGGTTATGGTGCGTGTAGTGGGACATCACGATGCCTGAGAACAGGATGGCCATGATGCCTAGAGAGGGAGAGAACAGAACAGAAAGCACTGCCGTGTGATCCCCAACTCAGATCTCACAATGCCTGCAAGGCCCTGGGGCCTAAAGCATTAGAGGGTTTAAGAAAAAGGAAAATAAATGAATACCTGAAGCCTCCCAGAGGCTTCAGAAAAAACACCACGGGTCCCTTCGCTCTGGCAGCCTAATTACTAGCTGGGTGACCTTGAGCCACATTATGTCCCCCATCAGAGCCTCAGTTTCCTCTTCTATACAGTGGGACTAATAGTACCCACTCACAGAACTGTTAGGAGGGTGAGTGAAAATAAGCCATGTAAAGTCCCCTTCACAGTACCAGAGCTAAAAAGGTGTGGACCGTCACTGACATCCAGGGATAGGTTTGGCAGATGTGGAACCTGTGGCTATTGAGGGCCCACTGCACTACCCCCCACCCTTTTTTTTTTTTTGGGATAGAGTTTTGCTCTTGTCACCCAGGCTGGAGTGCAATTGCGATCTTGGCTCACTGCAACCTCTGCCTCCCAGGTTTATGTGATCCTCCTGCCTCGGCCTCTTGAGTAGCTGGGACTACTACAGGCATGCATCACCATACCTGGCTGATTTTTTGTATTTTTAGTAGAGAAGAGGTTTCACCACATTGGCCAGGCTGGTCTCGAACTCCTGACCTCGGGTGATCTGCCCGCCTCGGCCTCCCAAAGTGCTGGGATTACAGGTGTGAGCCACCGCCCCTGGCCAACTGCACCGTTTTGTATAAGGAACTTGAGCACCTATGAATTTTCTATACGTGGGGAGTCCTAAAGCTGATCCTCCACAGATGCGGAGGGATGACTATATAAGAGGGGCAAGCACACCACTCTGGGGGGCAGAAAGGAACCAAGAATCTGTGTATGGACAATGTGAGAATGTGTGGATTCTTTTTTTTTTTTTTTTTTTGAGATGGAGGTTCAGTCTTGTTGCCCAGGCTGCAATGCAATAGCGCAAAATCGACTCACTGCAACCTCCCCCTCCTGGGTTCAAGCAATTCTGCTTCAGCCTTCCAAGTAGCTGGGATTACAAGTGTCCACCACCATGCCCAGCTCATTTTTGTATTTTTAGTAGAGACGAGGTTTCTCCACGTTGGTCAGGCTGGTCTCGAACTCCTGACTTCAGGTGATCTACCTGCCTTAGCCTCCCAATGTGCTGGGATTACAGGCGTGAGCCAACACGCCCGGCCTCTTTTTTTTTTTCTGGAGACAGGGTTTCGCGTTGTCGCCCAGGCTGGAGTGCAATGGCGTAATATCAGCTCACTGCAACCTCCGCCTCCTGGGCTCAAGCAATCCTCCCACCTCAGCCTCCCAAGTAGCTGGGACCACAGGCACATACCACCACGCCCGGCTAATTTTTGTATTTTTGTAGAGATGGGGTTTCACTATGTTGCCCAGGCTGGTCTCAAACCCCTGAGCTCAAGCAATCCAACCTGCCTTGGCCTCCCAAAGTGCTGGGATTGTAAGTGTGAGCCACTGCACCCAGCCAAATGTGTGGATTTTGATGGACTTTTAAAATACTTTTCCTTAACTTTGAATTTTCCCATAATCATGAACTACTGTTATTTAAAAAGGTAATGCATCTTTTCTTCAGAGCCCTGCACGAGGGTGTCTACAACCTTCTGTGCTTACGTAGGATTTGAGCCTCGACATTTGTCCACTGCCCTCAGTCACTCCTGAGGAACTCACAGGTCTCTTCTCAGCATCTCCCTGTGTAGGGAGCAGGAAAGGGGTCTCTATTTCATGTAAGGAAGCTGAGATTGTTTTAAAAAGTCATCAAATAAGCTGCCAAGATATACTAATTGCAAGTCAAACTTTACAAGCAAAGTTTTAATTCACTTCTGCCATTTTGTGGAAACAGTGCTTATCTGGCAAACTTTCCGTGTATAAAAGGGTGAAAATCGGCCAGGCGCGGTGGCTCACACCTGTAATCCCAGCACTTTGGGAGGCTGAGGCGGGTGGATCACAAGGTCAGGAGTTCAAGACTAGCCTGGTCAAGATGGTGAAACCCCGTCTTTACTAAAAATACAAAAAATTAGCTGGGCGTGGTGGCATGCGCCTGTAATCCCAGCTACTCTGGAGGCTGAGGCAGAGAACTGCTTAAACCTTGGAGGGGTGGAGGATGCAGTGAGCCGAGATCACGGCACTGCACTCCAGCCTGGGTGACAGAGCGAGACTCTGTCTCAAAAACAAACAAACAAAAAAACTGTAAAAAAAGGGTGAAAATCACAGCACTGTATTACAGACTTGTCAATTGCTAAGCTTACTGTAACACAATACCCTACAAAATATAGGAAACCTACTTTTTTGTATTGCCCCAGCAGGTATGGGCTGGCTGAGTGACAGCAGGAGCTGGACATTTGATCTCCTAACCCTCTTAGGAAACAGCAAATGCCTCTGCTCTTCAGTTTCCCCTACAGGGAGATTCCAGCCATGCTTCCCGTAAGACACACCTGACATGGTGGGCGAAGGAAAATGAGAGGGTAGGAGACTTCTTTACCTGCTCCTGTAGGGCTCTTTGGAGCTCAAGAGTGTTTTTGTTGTTGTTTTTCTTTGAGATGGAGTTTCACTCTTGTCGCCCAGGCTGGAGTGCAATGGTGCCATCTCGGCTCAATGCAACCTCCGCCTCCCGGGTTCAAGCGATTCTCCTGTCTCAACCGCCCAAGTAGCTGGGATTAGAGGCACAGTCTCGGCTCAGCCTGTCTACAAAGGCTGACGGTAGCCCTGTGGGATTGAGGATCTAACATGGACCAGTCTTCCTTCTGGTTTTCCTTACAGGAAATCTCCATCTTTTAGGATGGCAACAAATTCAAACATTTTGGATTTTTCTATATGGATAAGTAAGCCCTGTCTGGGGGCTGAGACTGGACCACAGCTGCCACCTGTGCACTTGACCCACTGTTGGCACTGGGCCATCTGGACAATCCCAGAGGGCTTTACCCTGGGCTAGTGTGGGGTCAGGGCACCTTGAGTTCTAGGCGAAAGGAAAGAGGGTCAGCAGCAGGCACAAAAGCCAGAGGGATGGCTCAAGTATCTGCCTCATATACCCTCCAGAAGCAAAGGGAACTCTCCACCACCCACACCACCCTCATCTGCGGCCAGTGGAGCAGGCTATAGAAAACACAAAAGCGGGCGTTGGTGCAAACCAGGCTAACTTTTTTAAGTGGCGTAAAAGCCATGGTATTTTAAAAAATACGCTTAAGGAAGAATCTCCTTTAAGAAGGCAAAATCGTTTAAGAAAGCAAATACAGCAAAAGCGTTCAGCCTCCTGAAGGAAGAATGGCAGAAAACAAGAAAGGGAGAGAGGAAATCCACTTCTGTTTATGGTTACATCCACTGTTCTAGATGTAATAAAGGAAGACAGTATGGGATTCAAGTCCAAAAGGCAGTGAAAAGGTATCATGGTACAATTTACACTATACCGTGCCTTACTCTATGTAAAATACGACATACTTCTTGAGGGCTGAGTGAAACCATAATGAGTATGCTGTGTTAATTACTCAATAATAAACATATTTTGCCATAAAACATTCAGACTCACTGAGGTACAGAGTAAAAGAGAATCTATTCACACTGCTCGCTCAGAGGTAACTACTCTTAACTACTATTAACACTTCAATATGCAGACTGCCAGTTCGTTTACCACATGATTATAAAGTTTAAAGTAATAGGCTGGGCATGGTGGCTCACACTTGTAATCCCAGGACTTTGGGAGGCCAAGGTGGGTGGATTGCTTGAGCCCAGGAGTTTGAGACCAGCCTGAACAACAGAGTGAGACTGTCTCTACAAAAAATACAAAACTAGTTGGGTGTGGTGGCACGTGCCTATTGTCCCAGCTACTCAGGAGGCTGAGGTGGAAGGATCACCTAAACCTGGGGAGGTCAAGGCTGCAGTGAGACATGATTGTGCCACTGCACTCCAGCCGGGGCAACAGAGCATGATCCTGTCTCAAAAAATAAAATTAAAATAAAACTAAAGTAATAAACAGGATTCTATCACATATATGGTGCCTATTACCAGCAGAGTGATTTTTTTTCAAGGGCTTCCAACTCTCTTGTCATGGTACATATACTAGAAACCCAGCTCCTTCTCAGGCCTACAGAACCTGTGAGGCAGTGTCCTGGCCACACTGGTCTTCCTTCTCTTCCTGGAGCATGCCACACTCCTGCACATCTATCTTCAGACCCCTGGCTCCTGCAGTTCCTGCTGCCAAAACCCTCCTTCCCTAGACCGTCCCTGGGCTGGCTCCTCTCACTGGAGCCCACACAGGTCTGGGCTCCAGTGCCACCTCCAGGGGAGACCTCCCTCACTGCCTGAGATCCCAATCCATTCTCTACCACATGCCACTCTCTGTCACATGGCTTTAATTTCTCTGCTTGTCATTTCTTGCCACCTGGAATTGTTGTATGGGTTTGCTTAAATTCTGGCTTTCTTCTGCAGGAAAAGGAAACTGATCTTGTGTTGTTTATAAATGTAGCCCCAACAGCAAGGGTAGTTCTCAGCATAGGGTGGACATTTAATAAATATTTCTTGAATGGGTGAGAGATTGATTTTTCAACTTACTTTTAAAAAATTTAACAATATGTCAAATTCTTTCCATGGCAGTACAGACAGGTCAAGTTCATTTTTTAAGTGGCTGCACAGGATTCCATAGTGCAAATGGACTGGAATTTGATCTTTTCCATTACTGATGAACATATAGTTCCTTCCAGTTTTTCTCTCCCAAGCAGTGCTGCAATGGAATTCCTTAGATATCTGTGCAGAAGAGCACTGCACCATACATTCTATCTTTGGCCAAGTTCATGCCAATATCTTAATATCTTTTTTTGTTTTTTTTGAGACGGAGTCTTGCTCTGTCGCCAGGCTAGAGTGCAGTGGCAGGATCTCAGCTCACTACAATCTCTGCTTCCCGGGTTCAAGCAATTCTCCTGCCTCAGCCTCCTGAGTAGCTGGGACTACCGGCACATGCCACCACGCCCAGATAATTTTTGTATTTTTAGTAGAGACGGGGTTTCACCATGTTAGCCAGAATGGTTTTGATCTCTTGACCTCGTGATCCGCCTGCCTTGGCCTCCCAAAGTGCTGGGATTACAGGTGTGAGCCACCGTGCCTGGCCCATGCCAACATCTTAAGAAAGTGTTATGTCGGCCGGGCGCGGTGGCTCACGCCTGTAATCCCAGCACTTTGGGAGGCCGAGGCGGACAGATCATGAGGTCAGGAGTTCAAGATCAGCCTGGCCAAGATGGTGAAACCCCGTCTCTACTAAAAATACAAAAAAAAAAAAAATTAGCCGGGCGTGGTGGTGGGCACCTGTAATCCCAGCTACTCGGAAGGCTGAGGCAGAGAATTGCTTGAACCTGGGAGGCAGAGGTTGCAGTGAGCCGAGATGGCGCCACTGCACTCCAGACTGGGCTATAGGGCAAAACTCCGTCTCAAAAAAAAAAAAAAAAAAAAAAAAAGAAAGTGTTATCTCATGATTAATCTTGCAAACTCATCCTTCAAGCCCAAAGTCCCCTTCTCTGTGACTCACCTTGACAGAGTGTCACTCTCTCCCATCCCCTGCAAGCCCAGTGTTTGCTAACCGCTCTGCCTAAGTGGGGTCTATTCATCTTTGAATCTTTAGTGTCAGAGGCCAAAGTGGCCCTCAAAACTGGCTTGACTGAACAATAAAAATAGTTAACATGGATACAGTCAGAACGAACATTCTGAGAATAGCTAACACTTGCTGAGTAATAATTAGGGAGACTATTTGATTTGCTGTGGATACCAGGGCATTTTTTAGAATAAAAGGGGATGTTGTTAATTCATCATGTTGAGACAGAGGGCAAACCAGGACTTCTGGCCACCCCAGCAGTGGCACAGATGCCCCGTTAGGACTCTCACTTGCGTCGCTCCCCTCGTCCTCAGCAAAGGTGTCAGGCTGGCCCTTGTGTCTATTTTATAATGAGGAAGTAGAGCATGGGGTGGTTAAATCTGTAATCTGAGGTTACACAGCCAATAAGAGGTGGAGCTGGGATTCAAATCCAAGTCTGTCTGTTATCCAGCCCCAGTCCTTAGCAACTGTGTTCCCTACATGTGGATTTAGGTAAATAATTCCCACTTCCTAGGAAGAGAATGTCCTGCTCCCTGGTCTTGGGAACCACTTGAGATCAGTCGTTTGTGACAGTCAGGACAAGGGGAGCACACAAAGGAAGGTGAAGACAGCAAAAACCACCCTTTCCATCTGTGCTTTCACAGAGCAACGTGGGGCGTCCACACACCACACAGGGCCATCCTGCCCCTCTCTGAAAACCCTGCGTGACAAATACCCAAAAGGTAAAGTGCGGACAGAGCAGGTTCCCTCACCCAGAGGCAGATCTGGTGTTCCTGGCTTGCACTGCTGTGTGTGCAGCAAGGTCCCTAAGGAAATGAAACCCCTCTTAACAGGAAACACTGCTACTCTGAAAAGAAGGTAAGAAAAACACTCCCTTATTTTAATCACAGATTCCAAACAGATGCATGAAACACATCTTTGCCAACAGGTACTCAATGATCTTCTCAAGGGGGTAGAGGAACAATTTAGAAAAACAGATGTAAAAATAGGTAGGCTAGAGCCTAATGACTCACAGGTAACGTTTTTGTAAGTGGCAACATTCAGTAAAGAAAGGGAACCTCATGGCAGACACCAGGATGGAACTACCCCGGTGAACTGGTTTGCGATGAAAAGCAAAACCCTGAAAATGGCGAGTCCACTCTGCTTCCTCCTTGTGCTGCTCACGCAGCACCCACGTGTGACTCCGGATAGCGACTGGGTAGAAAAGTTCTGTCAACTGAGTCAATAGAGACCACTGGGCCTTCTGCTTTGTGTCTGAAGAAATTACTTCTACACAGAACACTGTCCTGCTCTACATAACTAGAAAACCTGATACAAGATATGAAACGAAACTATTTTCTGACATGGGACAAAAGATAGGGTAGGACTGTGATTCCTGCCGGAAGGGAGACAAACAAGGTGGCCACTCTTTCCCTAGGCCCCCTGCTGAGCTGACTGCCTGAGGCTGAGGCTTTAGAGGGCTGTCCTGTTGAGTCGGGGAAGCTGCACAGAAAGAGAGCTCTTGGACATCTACTGTAAAGTTCCCTTGAGTTTTTGACTGATACTGATCAGTAAATATGTGGGATGAAACAAGAAGCTGGGGAAAGAACCATTAAAAAGAAGTAGGCTGAACAATTCCAGAAGCCGACATGGGGCTGGGAATAGTTTGCGTTCCCACCAGCCAGAGTGGAGTGAGCTCACGGTACCTGAAACACCTTAGTTAGGGCCCTGCTACTCTGCACCAGCCCTAACAAAGTTTAAATGTAAGCCTCAAAAAGGATTATACTGATGCCAAGAGACTTAGATACATGCCAGAAGAAAAGTCCAGAAATAACACAAAAAACAAACAAAAAAAATTTTTTTTAAAAGAAAAGTCCAGAACTCCGTAAAGGAATACAATAAAATCTTGTACTCAACAACATAAAAGCTCACAATGACTGACATCCAATCAAAACTTAATAACAAGCAAAGAGCAAGAAAATGTGACCTATAAGCACAAGAAAAATCAACAACAAAACAGACCTAGAGTTGACAGAGATGATGGAATTGGCAAACAAGGACATTAAAGCAGCTATTAGAAATTTCTGTGTTTCATATGCTCCAGAATATAGAAGAAAACATGAACATGATGAAGAGAGAAATGGAAGAAATGAAAATAACCTACAGGGATCTGCCACAGATTAATTATAAAATATGTAAATGAGAAATATGCTAGGTAGGATTAGCAGGAGATTCCACATGGCAGAAGATCGGTGACTTTAAAGATACGGCAACAGGAAATAACCAAAATAAAGCACATAGGGAAAGAAAGAAAAAAAAAGGCAAAGCATATTGTGGGCCAATAGCATGCTACCCTCTCATACCTGGAGTAAACTGAAGTTTCAAGGGGAAGAGGAAGGAGGAACAAAAAAATGTTGATAAAGAAATGGGCAAAAGCTTACCAAATTTGATGAAAGCTATAAACTCATATAAACTATAAACCCAAAAAGCTCAGTGAACCCAAGGTGAATATAAAAATAACCACACCAAGGCACATCTAAATGCAGTTGCTACACACCTATCAGGACAGCTAAACTTTTTTAAATTAAAATAAGTGTGGTGGCAATATGAAGCAACTGGCACTCTCTCATACATTCTGATGGGAATGTAAAATGATAGTCACTTCGAAAAACACTAGGCAGTTTCTAAAAAAGTAAAAATGTACTTACCATATGACCTAGCAGCCTTAATCCTAGGTATTTACCCAAGATAAATGAAAACACATGCACACTGTTCTTAGCCCAAATCTGGAAAACCCCAAATGCCCTTCAAATGGTGAACAGACAAACTGTGGTGCAATAAGAACGATAAACTACCGCCGCACGCAAAAACATGGATGTCTCTTAAAAACATAACGGAAAGAGAGGAGACACAAAACACTACGTACCACATGATCTCATTTAAACTACAATGACAGTGCAGATCAGTGGGTGCCAGGGCTCAGGACAGGCAGGTGGACTGACTGCAGAAGGGCACAGGGGAGCCACACTGGGCGATAAGAATATGCCACACCTCGACTGTGGGGGTAGTTATGACTGTCCACATTTGCAAAAATTCATGGAACTATATACTTAGAATGGGTCCATGTATTGTGTGTAAATTATACCTCAACAAAGTTAATAAAAAAGAAAATCTCTGCACATCCTGTGGCACAGATCAAAACATCCCTGCAATAGTGCCTCCTTTCCAGAACAAGGCCTCTGAAGGGCCTTCATTCAAAGGATGGGATCAGACTTCCAGGGCAGAGCCCTTCCCAACTGGCTGCCCCCTCACACAGGAACGGGTGAGTCACGCTCCATTTTCAGGTCAACATCCTTACAACGTAACAAGCTGTGGACGCAAGCTTGACTGCCACTTGTAGGCAGAAAGCCCAACTAAGCCAAGCCTGATTGGGCTGCTGATTGATTACCAGGTGACAGCTCCAAGACCATTACGCTGTGAGTGGCCACCCCTCCTCCAGCTGGTGAGCATCATCTTCTAGGGCCACATCAGAGTCGCCTCTGCTGCTGGGAGCTGTGTGCTCTCCTCCAATGGGGTGCAGGGAAAAGGCTCTGGGCCTCCACTGTCAATCTCACTGCCACCACTGCCTGTGCAGTGCAGCTTTGGGCTAATGACAACCTCTTAGTACCTACTCCACAGGGTTGGTAGCAGCATAAAAAAACTGAATACTGGTAAAGTGTGTCCAATAAACACCCAACATTACGCCACCGCCACATTTTGCTTGTCCCTCTATGTAGCACTGAGTACATGGTTTTATGCGATCTGTTTTGGAGGGAGTTGTATTAGAGGGTTCTAAGCACTAGTTCTTGACTCAAAGACAACTAGTTTGAATCGTTGTTCCACCAATCCCAGCTGTGACCTTGAGTAATTTACTTAATCTCACTCAACCTCAGTTTTCTCATCAGTAAAATAGGGGCCTTCACAGTACCTCCCTCCCACAGGCTACCCTCCTCTGAGGGAGCCTCATAGGACTAATGGGCTAAATGAGAGAAGGTGGGTTAAGAGCAAATGTGACCGTGACACCAATGTGACTGTTTGAGCCCCTGGATCCAGGCAGGCCTAAATCCAGATGTGTTTCTAGGGAACCAATAGATTTCCTTTATTACTTAAGTTCTTCTGAGTTGTGACTGTCTCTTGTGATTAAAAGTGACCCAACTGACAAAGCCTCTTTCACCAGGCAGGACAAGATGCCATCACCACAGCACTTTCAGGCTCTCTGTCACTTACCTGAGAGTGAGATTCCTTCTGCAAGCCCATAAGGCAGATAAGCAAAAATGATCATCATGCCAAACTCCAAGGAAGGCGTTTTCCTCAAGTCAATATGCTTCAGCACGTAAATGACAACTGTCAAGGAAGGAGAATCGAGGGAGAGTTGATGGGAGATGTGGAGAAGTCACAAAACTGCTGCTTTCCAAATATGTGAAGTAAACAACAGATATAGAAGATTTTAGAATGTCCCAAGGTTACAAATGAAAATTTGTCATTATGGATTTTTTCCTTTGTAGGGAGACTGTTGCTATAAGAAAGGGAATCTGACAAAACACTAAGAAATGTAAATTCCGGAGATAAATGGTGGTGGAAGATGAAAATCAACCTAAGTCAACTCATTTAAAAATGATGAACTTAGAGGGCTGGGGATGTGCCGGGCCATGGCGCGAAGCTGGGGCTGCAGACACACCAAGGACAGCTCACTTGGCCAGGTTCCTCCCAGGGCCAGCATCACCCCCACTCCTCCAACAACATCAGATGAGATCACTAATGCTACCCATCTTGCTTTCCCCATCAGTTTTGAGTCAAAGACACCTAGTATGAATCGCTGTTCAAACTGGGGTTCGAGGCCCTGTTGAAGTACAGTATTTCCTATTCCTGGAGATTTCCAAACTCATGCCCCTGTGAAAGGAGAGAGCCTTCTATATATTGAAACATCATTCACAATGCCAGTATAGACTGGAGCTCACAGTACCCATTTGCTCCACTTCATTTTGATAGATACTTTTTTTTTTTTTTAAAGAAAAAGATAAATATAGAGGAAAATACTGAACTGGAAAAAATTTTCTTTTCCATTCTGTTTATTGGTACAATATGAGAAGCTGTCAGCCAACTCAATAGAGCCTTTAGACTTCTGGACAAAGGAGTTGTTGGGAAAATTCAACAGGATGGCAGAAAAACATGCCTGTAACCAGGCAAAAGAGTCTCTTCCGGCCATCTGTGAAACAAACTGCTCGTGGGGGCGGGCCAGGTGGTCATCTCCCTGAGACGTAGGCTTAGGTGCGCACCGAAGTGGTCTACTGCCTGTTACTATTTTAAACACAATGAAATTTCTACAGCAATAAAGGTGATATTGGCCTTAACAAGCCTCTTTCCATCTCCAGCTGGAAAAGCTTATTGGTTGTTAAACAACAAAATCAGTGCAAATAACTCAATGGAACACACTTTGAAAGCCCCTTTTGCAATCCTTCTGGATAAACACTTTCGGTGGGATAAAAATTTTCTCTATTTGGCATTTTATTTTTATTTATGTATTTTTTAGAGATGAGGTCTCACTATATTCCATTGCTAAGGCTGGTCTTGAACCTCTGGGCAAAAGCAATCCTCCAGCCTTAGCCTCTCAAAGTGCTGGGATTACAGGCGTGAGCCACTGCACCTGGTCTATTTGACATTTTCAAAGAAAATTAATTTCCAGTTTTCTAAATGTGAAAAGTAAGATGGCAGAAAACGAAAATCATCTGAGTGTGGTTATCATACTCTGGGAACTGAAAGGTCCCCAAAATCATATCTGATATCCAACAGTGTACATGTTTTTTAAACTTTGAAAAGTGACATCCTAAATTTCACTGTTTAATTAAAAAATCCTTGAGTTAGAGTGTTTCTCAAGCAAAAACTAAGCAAAAAATCCTCCTTTAAGCAAAATCTTCATCTAAAATTGGCCCCCTTAAAAAGCAGGAGAAACTGGCTAGAGACAGAAGTTATCAGGAATAATTTTAACCCTGCATGCCCATCACATTAAAAGGATATTAATGCAGAAATTAAGCCAGTGAGAGTGCCGAGCGCTGCAGAGCCAAAGAACATTTTGAGGAAGTAGTCAAGGGCTTGTAAAAATGTTTGCCACCCACTGACATCTGACATATTTTTTCTTGTTAAACCTTCAGCTGTGCTAGGAAATGAAAGAAAACAGAAAGAAATTAAAATGTTATATACACAAAGTTCTCAGAAATTAACTTAAAACTTATTTCTTGCTTATTCTCTCATTCATTCATTCATACCATCATTCAGTCAGCCAAACGTTTATTGTTCACCTACTTTGTCCCAGGTACTGTTATTTTCTGGGGTTCAGAGATGAGAGCAAAGTTGCTGCCCTTAAGGAGCTCCTCCCCTCAGGCTAATGAGGGAGAAAAACAAGATGAACACTAATGACAATCTGCAGGAAGGGTAGAGGGCTGTAGAAAAGCAGGGTGGGTAGGTAACTAACTCAGACTGGCCGGGCTCAAGGAAGGTGCTTGAGAAAATGTGGGCTGATGCCGGGCTTGGTGGCTCACACCTGTAACCCCAGAACTTTGAGAGGCCAAGGTGACCGGATCACTTGAGGGCAGGAGTTCAGACCAGCCTGGTCAACATGGTGAAACCCCGTCTCTACTAAAAATACAAAAACTATCCGGGTGTGGTGGCACACGCCTGTAATCCCAGCTACTCGGGAGGCTGAGGCAGGAGAATCGCTTGAACCCAGGAGGCAGAGGTTGCAGTGAGCCAAGATCGCACCACTACACTCCAGCCTGGGCAACAGAGCAAGACTCTGTCTCAAAAAAATAAAAAATAAAAAAGGCGGGGGGCTGGGTTTAGATTTGGGATAAAGATGACTTGCCCAGATGAAGAAATGGGGGAAGGCACCCAGTGAGGGTACAGCATCTGCAAAGGAAGAGAGCCCATGCATATGCAACCCACTGTAGGAACGTTCAAGTACCGAGATTAGTGCAGCTAAAACGCAGCGGTGGGGTGGGGGTGGGACAGTGGCAGGAGGCAAGGTGAGAGTAGTGGCAGAGGGACAGCAAAGAGCCCGGGAAAGGTGATGGTATTTCAGCTTGAAGGCCTGGGGAGTTGATAGGAAGGATTTCAGTACAGAAATCCTGTGATAAAACCTGAAATTGAGGCTATGGCAAGAAGTCAGATTAGAATGGAGCTACCCAAAGAAGAAATGTCCGAGGTTTCAGGCTGAGAGGGAGGATTTAGGAGACATTAAGGAGGAAGAAATGAAAGAACTTTCCTTTTACTGTAACAGAACAAAGTAAAATGTCAGATGTTATTAAATTCAATTGTTGGTTTTGTCCTTAAAGGTAAAACCATTACACCATGAACATCGAGTTATTCTCATTAAATATCCTCCTCTTGTCTCTCAAATCCATCCCCTTCTCTCCCTCCCCTACTGCCCTTTACTCCCAGGGATAAGTCTCACTGATCTCCTTCTAGACATCCTTGTCTTCCTACAGACCAATCCCGTTCTCCACTCAGTGGCCTAGATGATCCCCCTCTTTTTGTTTTTGAGACAGGGTCTCACTCTGTCACCCAGGCAGAAGTGCAGTGGCGTGATCTCAGCTCACTGCAACCTCTGCTTCCCAAGGCTCATGTGATCCTCCCACCTCAGCCCCAGAGTAGCTGAGACCACAAGCACACATCACCACACCCAGCTAGTTTTTGTATTTTCTGTAGAGATGGGATTTCACCATATTGCCCAGGCTGGTCTCAAACTCCTGGGCTCAAGCGATTCGCCTGCCTCGACATCCCAAAGTGCTAGAAATACAGGCCCTAACTGATCCTTTTCAAAGGCACACGTGATCAGGTTACCAGCCTGTTCAAAACTCACAGTTTCCCGACGTCATCAGGAAGCCCAGTCTTAGTTTGACCTGGTTCCTGCCTGCCATACCTCTCTGACCTTACCTCCTCCTCCCCAAATCTAAACATCTGGGCCACGCTGTCACTGGCACCTCCCAGGTGGTCACCATTCACCTTTCCCTGCCCCAGCTAACTCCCTTATTCATCCCTCAGAACCCAGGGTCAGTGCCACTCCCTCAGGCACACCTGCCCTGATCCCTTCACACAGGCCTGCCCATTTAAAGGTTGTCATGGTGCCTGACTTCTCCTTCACAGCATGGGAAACTGCAGTGCCTCATTCCATGAGGATGAAGCCTGTGTCCATCTTGTTCACTGCCTTATGTCCAGGGCTTAAAGCAGAGCCTCCCACACAAAAGACAGTCCATATCTTTTTGTTGACTCAGTAAATGAAACAAAGAATAGTCAACAGTAATATTCAGCTTCATCAATCACCATGTCATGAATCGGTATCGTTTTATTATTATTATTATTATTTTTGAGACGGAGTCTTGCTCTGTTGCTCAGGCTGGAGTGCAGTGGTGCGATCTCGGCTCACTGCAACCTCTGTCTCCAGGGTTCAAGCAAGTCTCCTGTGTCAGCCTCCCAAGTAGCTGGGATTACAGATGCGCACCACCGTGCCCAGCTAATTTTTTTTTTGTATTTTTAGTAGAGACGGGGTTTCACCATGTTATCCAGGCTGGTATGGAACTCCTACCCTCAAGTGATCCACCTGCCTTGGCCTCCCAAAGTGCTGGGATTACAGACAGGAACCACCATGCCAGGCCCCAGGATTGGTATCATTTTAAAGCAGAATAAGATGAAAAGGTAGCTTGGTCAAATAACCTCAGAAGGCCTTCCGAGGAAATTCACAGCCCAAAATAACATAATAAAGGTCTGAGAAGTCTTGCAAAAAAGAAATCTAACTTTCTTCACGTGAAAGCTTTGCAGACTCATCTGAACACACAATCTCCCCAATCCCCCTTCTTTCTAGCAGATCACAGGTTAACATCCCACCTTGAGGAATGTGGCAGCCAACAAGGGCTCATATTGGAAAAATGCTTTTGAAGGCCATGATCACCCACAGTTCCCAAAAACGGATCTGCAGGCCACACACATACAGTGCCCAGCCTCAGCCCACACCACTACCACAGCAGGTACCCAGGCTGGTTTCACTGCTTTCTTTTTATACGGAGTAGCCTGAGGCCAAAAGAGAGTGAGTCACTGGGTAAGGTCACACAAAGGGTTAATAGCAGATCCAGGGCTGGGGCAATGGTTTCTGAACTCCAGGCAATGAAAGTAGAATTTGGACTCTTTCTGGCCTGGTAATTTTCTACATTTTGTTTCTTAAGGTCATGTTTCTCCTACCTTAAAGAATAAAAGGGAGTATTGCTTCAGGGTCCATTTCATGAGCTTAAGCTGTTGCTGGAGAAAACAAAAGGTTTCCTCTACAGCAGTGACTTTAAGAACACCTATCATAGCAACAAATCAAAGCTGAAAATGAATTCAAGTTACTGAAGAAACAGAAGACACTTGCTTTCTGGCATTCATGAAGGTAACAACATCAAAAAGGGGGTAATTCATTTACATATTCAGTTGCAAAGATAAATGTATCAGCTCACTTTGGAGATGATCGTTTATGAAGTATACCTCTGCAAAACCAGATATGATTCTGATAACCAAGGAAAGGTGACAACAGCTCCCAGGAGCATATTTTTCTTTTGTACTAAAAAAAAAAAAAAAAAAAAAGGTGGAGGGGGAGGCGGAGGTAAGTCTGACATGCCCCTTTTCTCTATCTTCTGTCTGAAAATGAGCCTCCCAGGCCTGGCTCACAAGACATTCCTTCTGAGAAGCCTTCCTCATATCCTTCATGGTCTGGTCATTGAGCCCCCTCATGCTTAAGGCACCATGTTCACTTCTCTACGGGCATCTTTTGCCCATCACGGACCGAGTTTGTCAAATCCACCTGGCTCTCAGCAGTGTCTGGCACACAGAGGTCCCTCACCAAATGCTGATGGCAGATGACCAGCCGTAGCTGGAGAGTTCGTGAGGCTGATTCTCAAGCCAGCTTGGGTCTCAGCAGTGGCAGAGCTGCTGGTGGAGGAAGAGGCTGGAAACTATATACGCATGCTCCACAGATCCAACCGTGGTCTCAGCAGTAGCAGTGCTGCGGGTGGAGGAGGAAACTGGAAACTATACATGCATGCTCCACAGATCCAACCGTGGGAACTGTTACCACAGGCGATCTTGGTTTCTTTTCTTTCTTTTTTTTTTTTGAGAGAGTCTTGCTCTGTCGCTCTGGCTGGAGTGCAGTGGTGTGATCTCGGCTCACTACAACCTCCGCCTCCCAGGTTCAAGCAATTCTCCTGCCTCAGCCTGCCAAGTAGATGGGATTACAGGGACCTACCACCATGCCGGGCTAATTTTCATATTTTTAGTAGATAGAGGGTTTCACCATGTTGGCAAGGCTGGTCTCAAACTCCTGACCTCAGGTGATCCTCCCGCCTTGGCCTTCCAAAGTGCTGGGATTACAGGCGTGAGCCACCATGCCCGGCCCCATCTTGGGTTTCCAAAGCACTTTTCCAGTAAGAACCTCTGGCTACCGACAATGACTCCATCATTTCCCATCTTAAATAGAAAAAGTCTGCTATCTTTGGCTTTTATAATAGAGAGAACTGGAAAAGCTCAGGAAAGATCCTACCTCTGAAAAATTATTTTTCTTTAAAAAAATCAGAGACAAAGCAATTGAGTTTAGCTCCCAATGCATAAAAATAACTCATGATGTCACCTCCAAGTTAGGCAAAATTCCTTGTCACAAATGTTCAATATGTGTAGCCAGGATACGAGATAAAAGTAAAAACCGGAACGCTAGGCAGCTTTCAGAGTAGATCTTAAGTAAGAAAAAATATTGCCATCGGATTTTTTAAAGGTCTTGTGGCATGATGTTTGATAATATCCTAATAAAGCTATAGAAATTTCTGCCAAGAGAAACATGAAAAAGCCAATAGTAGGAAATTGGTTAAGTAGATCATAGTAAACCCAGAAAAAGGAATACTCCGTAACCAGTAAAATTATGTTCCAGAAGACTGTTTTATCAATTGTGTTCAATGGAAAATAGAATACAATATTTGGGGTATAAGCCTATTTAAATAAAATGTATATATATTTACACCAAATTATCAACCATAATTATCTCTAGGTAGTAGCAATGTGTGTGATATTTCTCTCTTTTTTGCTTGTGTATTTCCTAAATTTTATAAGAATATATGTACTACATTTAGAATAACAAAAATACTTTAAAGTTTGGTTGTTTTTTAAGGCCTGTTGAGCACCTCTTGCCATCAGGCAGTATTTGGTAAGCAGTATTTGGTAAGCTCCTCCTGCAAAGGAAGGGCAAAAACAGGGCAAAAACTGGGCAAATGTGGTGAAAACAACTAGGGGCAGGGAAAGAAAAGGAAAGGATGTCACATTACCCGATGCTGGATGCTTTTCTCGTAGTATCTTTTTGTTTGTTTTTTTGACACAGAGTCTCACTCTGACGCCCAGGCTGGAATGCAGTGATGTGAGTTTGGCTCACTTCAACCTCTGCCTCCCAGGTTCAAGCGATTCTCCTGCCTCAGCCTCTCGAGTAGCTGGGATTACAGGCGTGCGCCACCATGCCTGGCTAATCTTTGTATTTTTAGTAGATATGGGATTTCACCATGTTGGCCAGGCCAGGTCTTGAATTCCTGGCCTCACGTGATCCATCTGCCTCAGCCTCCCAAAGTGATGGGATTACAGGCGTGAGCCACCACGCCCAGCCCTGTAGTACCTTATTTAACTATTCAGTCCTCAAATCTAGTCCTAGGCTGAGGCATTTTATTCCAACATAAGAATTCTGAATACAGTCTATAAAAAAACCTCTAAGAAAATGCCAGCTACCACAGAGTGGTTATGCTTTAGCAAAGGCAGTAAGTCAGTATTCAGGTAAATGGAAATTCTATTATCTAACAGAACACAGACTGGCCTCTAAGATTCTCTTAGCTCATTTTTGATACATTATCCAGGGCTCTTTCCTCCACTTGCTTTGGAGTTTTTTGGGGGGAGGTGGGAGAATGAGGTCTTGCTATGTTGTCCAGACTGGTCTCAAACATCTGTGTTTTGGCAAAATTCTTTGGGTTTCTTGCCTGCCAGTTAATGACCACCATAAAATGCAGAGTTCAAGGAAATATCCCTGCATCAGAAAAATATATTTGAGATTACCTTAAATGCATTTCCTTTTCCCAGTGATTTTGTTTTGTTTTGTTTTTGAGACAGGGTCTCGCTCTGTTGCCCAGGTTGGAGTGCAATGCCTCCATCATAGCTCACTGCATCCCTAGTAGCTAGGAATACAGGCACGTGATATGACACCCAGCTAAATTTTTTTTTGAGATGGAGTCTCGCTCTGTCACCAGGCTGGAATCCAGTGGTGTGATCTTGGCTCACTGCAACCTCCACCTCCCAGGTTCAAGTGATTCTCCTGCCTCAGCCTCCGGAGTAGCTGGGATTACAGGCACCCGCCACCATGCTCAGCTAATGTTTGTATTTTTAGTAGAGACAGGGTTTCACCATGTTCGCCAGGCTGGTCTTGAACTCCTGACCTCGGGTGATCCACCTGCCTTGGCCTTCCAAAGTGCTGGGATTACAGGACTGAGCCACTGTGCCTGGCCCCCAATGACTTCTTGACATTTTATTATTCATCTTTAACTTCTCAGATCCCATCAATCAGGGCAGTAATACCGATAAATATTTGAAAACAAATTGCAGTTTCCAAAGTAGCGTTTACACAATAGCATCTTAAGGCAGGGCGTCTATCAGCATTCCTACCTCATTTTAAAGCTGTGAAAAGGAAGGTGACAGGCATCAGCTAGTGGGGCCTCTGTCTATTGCTTTTGTCGCCAATAATGTTGCCCAAACACTGACCCCTGAACAGGCCGCTTCATCATAATGGGGAACTTATTAAAAACCCATGGTCTTGGGACTCACCCCAGACCAAATGAACCAGGAGCTCTGAGGGTGGGGCCTAGGAATGTCACACTTAATAAGCACCCTCAGTGATGTTGACAAGCTGGGCTCAGAAACCACTACTAAAAGGTAGGTTGAAAAAGGTGGGCAAAGCCAGGAGCAATGGCTTACACCTGTAATCCCAGCACTTTGGGAGGCTGAGGTGGGCAAATTGCTTGAGCCCAGGGGTTCAAGACAAGCCTGGGCAACATGGCGAAACCCTGTCTCTATAAAAACTTTTTAAAAAATTAGCTGGGCGTGATGGCACATGCCTGTAAGTCCCAGCTACTCAGGAGGCTGAGGTGGGAGGATCACTTGAACACAGGAGGTTGAGGCTGCGGTGAGCTGTGATGGAGCCACTACACGCCAGCTTGGGTGACAGAGCGAGACCCTGTCTCAAAAAAAAAAAGGTGGACTCTCCTCTTTTAACCACCCCTGGAACCTGACTATATTCTTGCAGCACATCAAGGCTTGTCAGGACAGAAATATAGAGAAAGATAGTGGGTGAACTGATCACCCAGAGGACAAGGAACTGTATACATGCTGTGTGGAAATATCTGCCCCTTTGTTATAAGGACCTTTAGTTCTGTCACATGAAAAAAGTCTGTTCTCTGACCCCGTACTTACTTGGTCAGAACAATGGAGACTGCATCGTTGAGAATACTTTCTCCAAAGACCAGCATGTTGAGCACGGGGTCCACATGAAGTGCATTGAAAATAGCAATAGTGGCCACTGGATCAACAGCAGATATTAGGGAGCCAAACGCAAAACTGTAAGAGACAGAGGGAAGAGGAGATTCTGTAATGTGTGTCACTTGGTCCACATATTAAAGCATTAAAGTCAAAGGCCATATTTAACAGAAAGCAATACTACACACTAGAGCTGAACTAACTATAGAAGGTAGCGTATTTTTTCCCCACTTATCTGCTGTTGACATTGTGGGTGGAGTGTGAAAGGCCCACTCTAAACTGAGTTGTTAGGAATGGCCTGGTTTTCCACTGTCAGCACGGAGACTTGACTTTGACCAATGATGGAAGGGAGACTTTTGCTTAGATATATTTATTATACACCGCCCAGTTCCACGGGTCAGAGCGGCTGGAGCCAAATGGCCCATGAGCTTCTGCATGTGAACTCTGCCCTGCCCCTTGCCACCAGCCCTTGGAGCACCATCTGTGACCAACCCCAGCCTGCACTCAGATTTGCAAGATCTAAGAAAGTGTCAAAAACCAGCAGCAACTCCAGTGTGCTTTGGGGGTGAGTGGCGTGGACAGCCGAGAGAAACACTGAGGCCATCTCCCAACTGGGCCAGTGACCTCACTGACAGTCCCCGTGAAGATCTTATCACCCCCAGCAGATATGTGCTGATTGTCTAACATGTTTCAGGAATGGAGGCTACCACGGTCGGCACTGTTCTAAGCACTTCACATACGGTGACTCAACAATCCAGACAGTGACTGTATGAGACTGCTACTACTGCCCCGATGACAGAGGAGAAAACCGAGGGACAACGGGATGATGAAGTAACTTGTCCAAGGTCACTCAGCTAACAAGTAGCAGAGCCAGGCTATCTGCCAGAGTCGGTACTCCTACCCCCAACAGTAGATACAGCAATACCCAGAGATGAAGGCAAATTCAGACAATAGCACGTGTGACCCAGGAAATCAATTGAGGTGATGTGGGAAGGTGGGGTGGAGGTGTGGGTGTGGGAGCCACTTAGATGGGGCAGTCTGGAGAGGCCTCTCTGAAGGGATGACACATGTAAGCAAAGAAGCAGCTGGCCAGGCCAAGAGCTGCAGGCAGAGGCGACAGCAAGCGACTCCTGCGGTGGGAGCAAGCCTGCTGCCTGAGGAACAGAAGGAAGGTGCATGTGGTGGTGGGGGTGGGGCGAGTGGCAGGAGCCATAAGAGGCTGGCGAGGGAGGCAGGACCAGCTCCCTCAAGGGGCCTCATGGGCCACGTGAGCCTGGACAATTCACTCTCCCTGCCCTTTGGTGATTTTCCCACAAGCCTCTGGGCCATGCCTGGTGCAACTTTCTTTCCAGGGCAGCAGAATGGTGGGTCTGCCCCCTTCCACAACACCAGCCAAAACATGGAGCCCCAATGGCCAGCCTGTGTCAGTCATCAGCCAGAGACGACTGCCCTGAGCTTCCCACCCTCACCAAGCCTGGGTCTAGGGGGAAAAGGATGCTCAGCTGAGCAGCCTTCGATGGGTGATCTTTTGGCTGCAGGGTCAGGGAGAGGAGAGCTGACTGAGGAAACGCCTGGCTGCCTTGCCAGGTACAGATCTCTTCAGAAGTCAATCATTTGGCCTCTGGTTTCCATGGTAGCTGCCTGTGAATGTGATTCATGTGCATTAACCCAGAGCGCCTCTGGATCCCAGGCTGAGGATTCAGTTCCCAGACTTCGCCTGTCCTCACAGAGGTCATCACAGGCCTGTGAGCTCCAAGGGAGTGGATGCTGAATTTTCATCATGGGTGAATTCGCAGGGTCTGTACTGGGCATGGCCCAGAGACACTTGCAGAAGGCAAGCAGGCAGGCAGGTGGGAAGAAGACAGGGAAGGAAGAAAGGGAAGGTAACTCCACTAAACAACTGCCCATCTGGGAGATCCTATTTTGTTGGTAGCTGGTCCCCAGGCCCTTGCACCACAACCCAGACAGAGCTTCTGGTCGCTCTTTTATTCTCACTCTCATCAACCACAGCCACATCACCAGAGGCCGTGAAGGAAGGAGGATGATGTCTAAAAAGTGTATCCTGGGCCAGGCACAGTGGCTCACGTCTGTAATCCCAACACTTTAGGAGGCTGAGGTGGGAGGATGGCTTGAGCTCAGGAGTTCAGGACCAGCCTGGGCAATATAGAGAGAACCCTATCTCCACACACACAAAAATTAGCTGGAAGTGGTGCCGCATACCTGCAGTCCGAGCTACTCGGGAGGCTGAGGCAGGAGGACAGCTTGAGCTCAGGAGTTTGAGGCTACAGCGAGCTGTGATCATGCCACTATACTCCAGCCTCAGTGAAGTACAGGCCCACCACAAGCTCCCAAGTTCCCTGTCCTGTGCCTCTCCTACCCCTGCAGGATACACTTTTTATATTTTAAAAATTTGTTTATGGGTATTCACTTCACAATGCTTCACCTTTTTTGTATGTTTAAAATTTTTCATAATAAAAGGTTGGGGCAACGTCCATCTTACATAAGTTGATTGATGTCTCATGTGTCCCTAAAATGTATAAAACCAAACTGTGCTCTGATCATCTTGGGTACATGTCGTCAGGACCTCCTGAGGCTGTCACGGGTGTGCGTGCTGAACCTTGGCAAAATAAACTTTCTAAATTAACTGAAAAAAACAAAACAAACAAACAAACAAAAGGCTGGGGGAAATGCTTTGTATAAATCATGTTACACATTTAGTTTGCTTGGGAATCTAAATTGAGGCAGAGTATTTCTGACAGCGAAGATGAAAAGTCTGAAATACAAACTGCTGAATCATTGAGAGGTCTGTATGGAAAGACGGTTATTTCACCTGGCTGTCAGCTGTTCCACTTCACATCTTTAGGACCTCGCCTTTTAAATGCCAGAAGTTCAACTTAAAAATGTATTTTCTTTATCCCATAGCCCCAAAAGATAGCAACATTAACAAAATGAAAAAGAAATGAACTGAGGCAGCGAAATAATTCAGGATCTCTAAGAGTGAAATCTCTCTCCAGCAAGATATCACTAGAACAAAACAAAACATGTGCAACGAAGTTATTTTTATGTTTTCTACAGTGCAGAGGTTGCGAAAAGTCTGTGGTCCCCTCTCATGTTTGGTCTGCATGGTGTTTGTGAAAAATTGAGCAAGTTGTCAACATTGAAAAACTGGAAAATTCTCTATAAAAATCTAGAAACCTAGCCTCTTTTTGAAAAAAAAGTATTTAAAATAGCCACCAATTCTGGGCCCAGATTTCCACATGGTAATCATGAGTTGGCGCTGAGAAGTGGCTGTCCCTTCATACACGGTGTGTTCTCCCACTGGCCGCTGCCCCACGTCTAGACTCACAGCTGGCCAGCTTCCCTTTCTTAAGTGCTCTGCCAGGCCCTGCGGCTGTGTGGGTTTGCGACCCCAGAGCAGTCCCTATCCGTGGGATCGTCACTTTCTAACAGTAAAGGAAGCTTCTGCACACGGAGAGGAAAACACTACCCGGCTCTAAGTCAGTGTGTCTACAGGGCAATTCTTTTCCTGTCCTCCACCTGAACATCCCAACCACTGATTCAATTCAACTTCACAGGAAGTTATCCAGCATTGTCTGTATCTCTAACCAGTTGCCCCCAAAACAAGTGGAAGGTTTGAATACTGTGATACCTTCCTTTACAGGGCATTTCTTTTTATTTGCAAAATACCTACCAAACACAGGACATCAGTTCCGCTTTATTTCCAGCTCCCATGGAATAGGACTACTTGTTTATGTATCAAAACTGTCTTACAACAAAAGCTCCAAAATTGTCCTGGGCTGGGGTGGGTGGTGAGTGGAGGTAGAAATAGAATTGGATTTGTTATCAGAGACACAGTTCCCATGAAAAGGGTTCCCAGATTCTAGTCCCAAGTTGCTAAACTGCTGCTAAATCCTGAAAGCTCTGACTGGCCCCATGGCAAGGATCTGGGGACGAACATGTGACCCTGCTGCCCAGCTCCCCAGCCATGTCACAAGACCAACTGCAGACACACTGAGCAAGGCTGTCTGCTCTCAGAGGGGGGAACCCAGACTATGCTCAGCATGGGCACTTTTTCAGCACTAGATCTGGTACCTTCTGAGAGACAACTGCCTCAACCTAGTGAGGTTGCTTCTCACTATGCAATTCTGGGAAATCCTGGATGGGGCTCATGGGAAGTGCTCACGGGAGTGGCTTCAGATGGAGGGGCTTTCTATAATATCCACAATAGAGGTCTTGGCCCTGCTTCCCCCACCGCAGGCTTGGTGGGAATCCCAGAGGAAAGTTTCTCCGTCACTCCCCCTCTCCATCTCTAATCTGTCAAGAAGACTTTTTGTTACGGCGACTGAAAAGTCTTGGAAATAAGAAGAAGACAATGGTACAGTGTACGCGTGCACATGGGCAGGGTAGTTAGCTGAGCAGAGTTACTCCCTCCCAAGCTTAAACTAAATCATTCCAATCAGCAATGCCCCACTAGGGATCTTCAAAAGTCTTTAGGATAGTTTTGATTCATTTCAGAGATACAAATTAACTCAGAGTAGATTCTATGGCAGAAATCCTTACCAAAAATAAATACACAGAGAGAGAATAGAACAGTACCACACCCAGGAAGCAATGTGGAGAAACATTTCCCCTGTCTGAAAAGCAGTCGCATGGGTGTTACAGTATGAAGGATTTACCTGTCTGTCATGTTGAGTTTAGAGATTACATCAGCCTGTAAAATAAAACATACAAACACACAGACACACAAAAAAAAACCCTGGAGAACAGCCAAGAAGATTTAAATGTCCATTAGTGCTTTATTAAAACCAATAAGGACATTCATCTTCAGTTCCCAACCACTTGAAAAATAAAGAAGGCTCCTAAGCCTTAGTTGAAACATGCATTCCACCAGCATGCAACGAGAGTATGGAAAAGAATGCTACATTCTTCAAGCCCAATTAACTGTAGTTTCCTTAAGTCTATTCTTACTTAATACTAGAAGCTGAGCAATGAAGAAAGCTGCATGACAGACAGATTCATTCTGGTGCCATCAAAGCTGCAATATAGGTGAAAATCCGATGGAATGGGCTTTGGCTATTGAGTGAAGAAAGCAGCTGACGTGTTAAAGAAATCTGCCCATCACTCAGATACCTGACCCTCAACTTAATTTTCAGAACTGGGACAGGCAAACTTTCTGCAACTGACAATAAAGGAAAAGAATGTGACATGCATGGACATGCATAATACAAAACTACGGATACTACCTTCCTAGGGATGTTTGGTCTAAATTAATTTGAAGTCTAATGTAGAGACCACCCAACTGATGCCACTGGGAAGTGGTTTAGCAATTGTGGAAAATCCAGAGTATCTAATTCTACAGGTAGACAACTTAGAATTGAGTGAACAGATTCAGAATCACTTTTGATTTTATTATTTCTCCAATGCCAGCAGAAAAGCACATCTTTGATTTTTTAAATGCAAATTTTTATCAAAAAACAGCATTCAACCCCAATTCAGTCTACCTGACAACACAACTGTTTGAAGTTCTTGATGGCATATATTTGGCTTCATTTTTAGGTATTCTAATCTAAGACAGTATTGGTTTGCAAATAAAATCAAACACTTTGGGGGGGATTATGGAAAAGATTTACTCAATTCCAGATACCAAAGGTCTTGGAGGACACTTTGAAACAATTTAGCATGCCTCTACTGTGCCTCATATGAAGCTAGGATTTCCTTCCAGAAGGAATTTACCTTAAGGGTGAAACCCAGGCCCCACAAAGTGGCCCCATTTCACCTTCCCACCTCCCTGCACTAGCTCTAAGAATGTAAGACTTTCAAAGTGTTTCAAAGATGATTTTCTTACCTGACCCAGAAAATAAATTCCTCCACCTACTACAAAAGCGGAGATTGCCGTCCCAAAAACAGCAAACAGGGTGATGGAACCAATATTTTGAAAGAAGTTACCCTGTTTGAAAGAGCAGAAATCAGGGAAATGATTAGAAAAGCCATTCCTGTCAGTGAAGGCATAGCCTGCACACCTGGCCCTCCGTGCAGACTTGATTCTCTGTAAAAGGCACCACTGCCCGTCCTGTGTGGCAAGCTGGGAGCCTGGGAGTCTTCCTGCACCCCCGCATTTACTGCCGTGTCCCGTCACTCACACCATCTTTCATCTGGAACACTGCACAGCTTCGCACAAGTCTCCTCAACCCCCCAGGGCCCCTTACCCTCCACCCTCCCGTCTTTCCAGAATGATCTTCCCAAAAGACAAATCTGATTGTGCTGCCTTCACCTGGACCCCTACTTCCACTTAAAATGCAGCTAGCCCCCACCCTGAATGACTCGACTCCTGGGGAGGCCTCTGGGCTCATGTGGCACCATGCTCGCCTTTGTTCTCTGGGTTCCAGTCCCACTGGTGGCTTCGAGCAGGTTGTACTCCCTCTTTGCTTGTTAAGCTTTCATCATCCCAAGATCTCAGGACATTTCAACTCTTCCCAGATCCTAGTCTGTGCTCTCAGTGCACAGTCACCCTCTCTTGTAGCGGTTGACAAGACTGCAATTTTGCACTTATTTATGTAACTGATGTCTTACTTTCCCATGAGGCTGCAGGCTCATTCTGGGCAATGACCACATCTGCTTTTGCACAACACAGTCCCTGACATAATGCCCGTCAGATGGAGGATGCCCAACAGAGAGGCACTGAAGGAATTAACTGTGTTTCACATCCAAAGTCCACACTATTAGGATACCAAGATACACTATCAGATATTCCTTTTTCCTGGCCAGGTCTTTTAAACAATTTTACTTCACTCTATTAGTATCATCATTATGTCAGATAAAATGTTTCTATCTATACTTCACAGTGTTTAAGATAAAATATTCAAGTCCAACCAGCATGGTAGCATCTTTCAAATTTCCATAAAATTAAGGAAATTAAGCTATTTATTATAACCCTATGGATTCCACTTAGGAGCTACCAAGAGTCTTTGATCACCCCCGATTGTGGTTGTGAACAAGAATCTTGTTTTTAGCTCAGAAATCGCCAAACCATGGACATCAAGACCTGCTATTTTAAAGCCCACTTGTGAAAGAGTGTCCTCAGCTGAACACTGACTGCCCCACTAAGCCAACCTCCTAGAAGCTGCAATTTTGACTTGGCTGCCTAAAATCTGACATTCAATTCCTTTGTTTGGCATATCAATCTTTACTGCACAAAGATTTTTAAAACACAATGATTTGGTTTTTCAAAACAAAGGGCTTTCAATCTATGAGGTGCTCTTTGCAAATCGCTGTTTTCTTTTGTTATTTAAAAAACAGATTAGGCTGGGCTCCGTGGCTCAAACCTGTAATCCCAGCACTTTGGGAGGCCAAGGCAGGTGGATCACCTAAGGTCAGGAGTTCGAGACCAACCTGACCAACATGGAGAAACCCCATCTCTACTAAAAATACAAAATTAGCCGGTGTGGTTACGGGCGCCTGTAATCCCAGCTACTCGGGAGGCTGAGGCGGGAGAATCGCTTGAACCCAGGGGGCCGAGGTTGCAGTGAGCCGAGATCGTGCCATTGCACTCCAGCCTGGGCAACAAGAGCAAAACTCCATCTCAAATTTAAAAAAAAAAAAACAGATTAATCAGTTTTGACCTGTTTGCAGAGATCTAATGTTGATATAATTTATGTATTTGTTTAATATTAATCTGGATCCTGAACATTTACCCAAATTAAAGTTACCATAATACAAGAACTTTCCTCTGCTACTTAAAGCAAATTTATCTGTTTCTCTCTGACATAATTAACATCCTGTGATTTGCGTAATATTTGCAATTCAAAGAACCAGTTGCTGCCTAGCTAATGCATATCAACTGATGATAATCTTACTGAAATCTGTATTCTAAGTCCAAATTTACATTAGCAAATATCACAATATTAAAATAAAATATTCAAACTTGACTTCCTATTGTCTTTGGGGGAGGGCAGAAAGTGGACAGAAGTTTCAGAATTAGCATTTCATAATCCTATCAGTCCCTTTCATATAAATTGTCACATTTTCTGCTGGAAAGTCATCTTCAACAAAATGTTTTTCTAAAAAACTATTACTTTCCTCAAATTTTGAACAAGTTTCTCTCCCTTCCCTCTAAAAAAAAAAAAAACAGAAAATAAAAACTTTACATGCTCTAATATACAAAATGTCATGTTTTTAAGTCAAAGTCAATTTCCTCAGCCTGTTCTGAAATATTTTCATATCTGCTTACAGTTAAGATTTGTTTACAAAGTAGTGAAAGGAAAGACATGGTGACCTTCAACTTACGTTTCCTTGTTAAAAATTATCTGATGTCAGTAACAGTTTGTAAGACTTGGGAATATTTTTTACATCAAACTTCCTTTTCACTTTTTCTTTGGATAGATGCACAATAAAATAATAACTTTAAAAAAACATCTGGGCTGAACATCTCAATATGCTTTTGTTTTAGTACAGGAAAATTAAAGACTTAATTTCTATGTTTTTACCAAACATTTCTAGACAAATCTAACTCATTTTTTAAAATTATGTATTTATTTATTTTATACCATGTCAACAACAAATTAAGTTTATTTTTATTTATTTTTGAGACAAAGTCTCTCTCTATCACTCAGGCTGGAGTGCAGTGGTGTGATCTCAGCTCACTGCAAGCTCCACCTCCCGAGTTCAAGCTATTCTCATGATTCTCATGCTTCAGCCTCCAGAGTAGCTGGGATTACAGGCACGCACCATCACGACCGGATAATTTTTGTATGTTTAGTAGAGATGGGGTTTCGCCATGTTGGCCAGACTGGTCTTGAACTCCTGGCCTCAAGTGATCCACCCACCTCAGCCTCTCAAAGTGCTGGGATTATAGGCATGAGCCACTGGGCCCGACCATATTAAGTTTAATAAATTATTATTACTACTACTGGTGGTAATATTGTTATTAATAATAAATGACATTTTTATTATTAATAACAAGCAGCAGCGCTCCATTTATTTAGTGTGGTGGGTGGTGCTTTGCCTACTTTCTTTCACATTAGATGAATTGTTCTTTCATCTAATGTGACTCTCAAAGCACCCTGGGAGGTAGGGTTTTGGAGTTTTTGGTTTCTACTTTACGAAAAAGAAACCTGTAGGGGGCAGTGCATGATTAGATCTGTGTTGTGTCTCTGGCTTTCCTCTCTCCAAGGGCTGGCCTAAACTTTCCAATCTTCACAGTTTTTTTAAAAATCACATTCACAAAATAGCTGCTGTATTATTAATACTAGTATTTTAAGTTGAATCACTTTATTTTAAAACTTAAATACGTTTATGTTTAAAGAAAACTCACAGATAAGGAAAAAACCATGCACGCACACAAGCAGGCTTAAAAGTGAGAAGCTCCTGCTCAGGCATAAAGACTCACAGTAGGGGACGAGTGTGGTGGCTCATGCCTGTAATCCCAGCACTTTGGGAGGCCAAGGTGGGTGGATCACTTGAGGTCAGGAGTTCGAGACCAGCCTGGCCAACATGGTAAAACCCCGTCTCTACTAAAATGACAAAAATTAGCCAGGCATGGTGGCGTGTGCCTGTAATCCCAGCTACTCAGGAAGCTGAGGCAGAAGAATCACTTGAACCCACAAGGTGGAGGTTGCAGTGAGCCGAGATCATGCCACTGCACTCCAGCCTGGGTGACAGAGTGAGACTCCATCTCAAAAAAACAAAACAAAACAAAACAAAAAAAACACCTCACACTGGGAGTTGCAAGGCAATGGCCGTCAAGGGCCAAGCCAAAGCAGAGAAGTGGGTAGGGGCCAGTGCCACTGCTCGCCAAGGCAGGGAGGCAAGAATGGGCTGGCAACTGTGGGACTAGGCAGGGAAGGATGGGGCTCCAGTCTGGGAAGGAGAAGCTGGACCAGGGAGTGGGCGAGGAGCGATAGAGGTTGAGGGATGAAGGGGAATATCAAGCTGGGGTCGGAGGCCAGGGGAGGGCACCGAGAGGGAGACATGGAAGGATGGATGGGCCTGAGAAGGTTAGAAAGACCCCAGTGGGGGAGCTGAAAGAAACAACAGTCCTGGGGCACATGTCCCCGTCGTCCCAGGACACAGTCTATCCTCTTTACATCTATCAGTCTGTGTCCAGGAAGACGAGTCAATGCATCATCTGTGAGCCACTTAACATCACTTCAGCCATCTTCCGGGGGAAGCACCCATTTATGGCAAACACTGGCTCAGTGAGCCACACTGCCTGAAACCATTAAAGCAGCCAATTCATCATGTCTGCTCCCCTCCAGAAGTCAGGCACTGCAGTCCAACTTCCACTGAGCACAACCAGGAAGGAGCAGAGCTGCTGCTGCTGCTGCTAAATTACACCCAAGCTTTTAAGGAACTTGCCTTACAAACATGAGAAACTGCCCAGACCAAAGCACCAACGTGTGCCTGAGTCTCACCTTGTGTAATGAATATCCAGACTCAAAGATAATAGGGGGAAGCAGGAGGAGGAAAAACATGTTTGGACGAAACATTTCTTCTTCCTGTAAATAGAAAATGGGTATCTTAAGAGGCATGGAATTTGTGTAATTAAGAAATAAATTAATCAATAAAGAGCCAAAATAATTATTCTCTCAGGGCCTGGCCTAGTGGAAACATATAATGGTTAAATAACTACCTGATAATAAAATCAAGCAGAATGATAGATTCCTCCACCAACCAAAAAATGAAACTGTATTTTATTATTTTTATCATTATTATTATTATTACTATTTTGAGACAGAGTCTTGCTCTGTTGCCCAGGCTGAAGTACAGTGGTGCAATCACAGCTCCCTGCAGCCTCAACCTCCTGGGCTCAAGTGATCCTCTCACTTCAGCCTCCTGAGTAGCTGGGACTACATGTGCGTGCTACCATGCCGGGTTAATTTTTTTTTTTTTTTTAAGATACAGGGTCCCACTATGTTGCCCAGGCTGGTCTCAAATTCCTAGCCTCAAGCAATCCTCCCACCTCAGCTTCCCAAAATGCTGGGATTACAGGCATGAGCCACCATGCCTGGCCAAGACAAGGATTTTAAAGGTGATCAGTGAAAAGAAACAGCACAACAAACTACTTCCAAACACACATACACAGTAGTATGTTTTTTATTCCTTAGTACAGAAAGAAAATTAATCTGAATACAGAAAATTTCAATTCTGGTTGCAGACTTTCAAAAACAACTCCACAAATTGGAATCCTCCAGGAAAAAGGTAATGGCAAGCCCTAAAACAATCCACTCAGAGGAACAGTAAATCCTATATATGATTAAAATAGCTCTGCCTTCTTTCCGCTTATCACAGACAACTCTGCCATTTTCCAAAGTCTGATGTGATAAAACAGTCCACACTGGATGCTCTTTCGACTTGAGACTTGGCTACAAAGACAGCCCCTTACCATGTGTCTTGCTATAAAAGAATACCTGAGGCTGGGTAATTTACAAAGGAAAGACATTTATTTGGCTCATGATTCTGCTGTCTGGAAAAGTTCAAGACTGGGTATCTGATAAGAACCTTAGGCTGCTTTCACTCATGGGGGAAGAGAAGGGGAGCCAGAGTGTGCAGAGATCCATGGCAAGAGAGGAAGAAACAGGGGCGGGGATGGGACCAGGCTGTTTCTAACAACCAGCTGTATAGGGAACGAACAGAGCAACAACTCATTCACCTACCTCCCCCAGGAAGGGCATCAGTCTATCCATGAGGGTCCACCCCCGTGACCCAAACACTTCCAACACTGGAATCAAATTTCAACTTGAGGTTTGGGGAGACAAATGCCCAAACCATAGCACCATGCTTCCAGATTTGATTATTAAGTGCCACTATGAAAGGTGTTTCTAGAATATAGCCATCTTTGGAAGGATGAAACAATAACAATTTCATTTTCTATATTATTAATATATCTCTCTAGTTGTTGGTAGAATTTTGGGGAAATATATATTGGTCCTCAAGCCCCAAATGGTTATGTGTAACACACAGTCTATTTAAAAATGCAAAATCAGGCCCTTTTTCATATGAATATTTTCCCATGTCACAATTTTGATAGTCTGATTTCTTGTCAAAATGCCTATTCCAAAGAATGCCTAAATGTATTCTTACAAATGTACACCTGTTACCATAAAGACTAAAAGAAATTCAAAATAGGCTCAAAATAGAAGCAAATGATGACTTCTGAAATGCCTTATTAAGTCTTAATATAGCAGCATGTACAACAAGCTCATGATTCAGACTGGGACTGTGTGAAAAAAAAGGAGCTGAGCTCTGTGTTTTACAGAGCAACCTATTCTCAGGATCTGCGCAGCAGGACCACTATATACAGCCTTTTGGAGGTACAAAAACTACCCCCCCCCACCCCAGGAAAAAGGAGAATCTACCTATAGTGGGGTTATATAGTGTCCCCCAACCCCAATCACAATTCATGTCCACCAGGAACCTCAGAGTGTGGCCTTATTTGGAAATAGGGTCTCTGCAGATCTAATGAAGGTAAGGATCTAGATGACCTTACACTGGATAAGGGAAGGCCAAAGGCAGCAAACATTGACTTGTAGAGACAGAACAAGGCACACAGAGATGTGGAGAAGAAGGCCATGTGAGCACAGAGACAAAGATAGGAGTGATGCGGCCACAAGCCAAGGAAAACCGGGGTCACCAGAAGCTGGAAGATGCAATGAAGAATTCTTTTCTAGAGTCTTTGGGAGGGAACCTGGTCCTGTTGATACCTTGACTTCTCACTTCTGGCCTCCAGAATTGTGAGAAAACAAATCTCTGTTGTTTTAGGCCACTTAGTTTGTGGTAATTTGTTACTGCAGCCCTTATGGACACACTGCCTTTCAGGGAAATAGCGTTATAGTTCCTTTTGGCAATGGCTCCCTCAAAATGCCCTGAGGTGATTTTAGGTGGCACTTGAGCAGTGTGTGTCAAATACCACTGACCTCATGGATTGAGAGAGTCAGCCCCTTTTGATTATTTCTTCAGGCCCAAATAAATCCAAGACATCTTAGGATGGCAATACCGCTTCTAAGGGCTCTCTCCAACGTGCTGATCTCTCTCGACAGAGAGCAGACTTGACCTCTGATGCTTCAGCAGGCATCTGTACTACTTCATTTTTATCATGTTTACAAAACAATATTAGTTTCTGAATTGAAACAGTACTGTAATGTTGCCTTGAAAATAAACATGGCCAGGTGCGGTGGCTCATGCCTGTAATCCCAGCACTTTTGGAGGCCAAGGTGGATGGATCATGAGGTCAGGAGTTCGAGACCAGCCTGGCCAATTTGGTGAAACCCCGTCTCTACTAAAAATACAAAAATTAGCTGGGCGTGGTGGCAGGCACCTGCAATTCTAGCTACTCAGGAGGTTGAGGCAGGAGAACTGCTTGAACCTGGGAGGCAGAGGTTGCAGTAAGCTGAGACCACGCCATTGCACTCCAGCCTGGATAACACAGTGAGACTCTGTCTGCTCTCCACCACCCCCAAGCAAAAAAAAAAAAAAAAAAAAAAAAAAATATATATATATATATATATATATATATATATAGGCCACGTGGCTCAATCCTGTAATCCTAACACTTTGGAAGGCCAAAGTGGGAGGATCACTTGAGCTCAGGAGCTCGAGAACAGCCTGGGTAGCATAGTGACATCGTGTCTCTACAAAAAATTTTTTTAAAAATTAGCCACACCCAGGTGCAGTGGCTCACACCTGTACTCCCAGCACTTTGGGAGGACAAGGTGGGTGGATTACTTGAGGTCAGGAGTTTGAGACCAGCCTGGCTAACATGGTGAGACCCTATCTCTACTAAAAATACAAAAATTAGCTGGGCATGGTGGCACATGCTTGTTCTCCTGCCCAGCTACTCAGGAGGCTGAGACAGGAGAATCACTTGAACCCGGGAGGCAGAGGTTGCAGTAAGCCGAGATCGTGCCACTGCACTCTAGCCCGGACAACCGAGCAAGACTCTGTCTCAAAAAAAGAAAATAAGAAATAAATAAATTATATATATACATATATATAATTAAAAAGCAAGTTAATAGAAAAATATTAAGCACATGATAATACAGGTAGAAGGCAGACCCAGCAGGTCAGTTTGGAATCAGAACTTCAGGGAAAGAAACCACCAGCTCCTGTTTTTCTGACTTCCCACTGCTCCCTGCACAGCTGGTTTCCAGACAGGTATCCTGCTTCTCACTCTGACTCTCCACAAATGCAGGCTCCTCCAGGAAGCCTGCCCCAACTTTTTTTTTTTTAGAGACAGGGTCTTGCTCTGTTGCCCAGGCTGGACTGCAGTGGTGCAATTATAACTCACTGCAGCCTCAAACTCCTGGGCTCAAGCGATCCTCCTGCCTCAGCCTCCCAAGTAGCTGGGACTACAGGTGCGTGCCACCACGTCCAGCTAATTTTTCGTATTTTTAGAAGAGATGAGGTTTCACCATGTTGGCCAGGCTGGTCTCAAACTCCTGACCTCAGATGATCCATGCGACTCGGCCTCTCAAAGTTCTGGGATTACAGGCATAAGCCACCGCACCCACCCAAAATCTAACAATTTTTAATTGTTTTAAAGTCAATTCAAATTTTGATCTTTTTTTTTTTTTTTGTATTTTTTTAGAGACGGAGTTTCACCATGTTGCCCAGGCTGGTCTCGAGCTCCTGAGCTCAGGTGATCCACCCACCTTGGCCTCCCAAAATGCTGGGATTATAGGCGTGAGCCACCAACGCCCAGCCTTGATCAAATGATTTTTAAATCAGATCAAACAAAATGGGTTAGTGGGCAAAATCTACAAATCAGGCTATATTCAGCCTAGGAGTAGAAAAAGGCTCTTCAGTCATGACCCACTCTTGGGTGGTTAAATGTAACCAAGTAGCAGGAAGGCAGAGATCCCACATGCAATGTGCTCCAGTGGGGCCTCCCCAGCAGAGGTGTGTCTTATCACTCTCCAGAGCTCAATATACATTTTGAAAATTTATTTAGTATACAAAATATTTCATTACTACTATTTATAACAGCCTCAAATTGTGTTTTACGTTAGTCTATAAGGTTTGTCTTGCTAATTTTACACTCTACAGTTTCACAGGTATGGTGGAGAAAACACTGCATATTCAGGCCAGAGGGTTTGGACACAAGACTCCACTCGGCTGCTTTCTTTCTAGCTCTGTGACATTGAATACATCCCAATCTCCCTGAGTGTCACTATTTTCATCTGTAAAAACGAGGTGATGATATTACAATACCCAGACAATCCACCTCACATGACTGTCATGAGGATAATATGAGCTACAATATATAAAGTACTGTGTCTCACAGTACTGGACAAGTATGTTTTATTATCCTCAGTTGTCAGAATGGAATTGGGAGCAATAAACAGTATTTAATGTTTAATGCTAATTAGAGAATTTTCCTGCCTAAAAAAGTAGTTAGTCTAGGTTTACAAAAATGTAAGTATAACAACAAAAAAAAATGACATTGGCGCCCATGTTCACTTGAAACAGCATGAGACTTATGCTTCTGCAAAAACTCAGATGTAAAGGCATCAACCTGTATCTAATAAAAAAATTAAAAAGTAATGGGATATATAATATAATAATATAAATAACTCCACTGATAGCCAAGTAATTACAAAAAAGCCAGCATAATGATCAATGTTACTAAAATTAAGAACAACCAAAGGGCAAACCTACCTTCCAATTCGCCAGTTTTTTAAACTCTATAATTTTTATAACTGCTCCCATGAGAATACCTACAAGAGAAAATGTAAACTTTAACATAAATTTAAGATATGAGAAAGATTACTCAAATTTAAGACATGACACAGCCTCGGGAGGTCCTGACGACATGTGCCCAAGGTGGCTGGGGCACAGCTTCATTTTGTACATTTTAGGGAGACATGAGACATCTATCACATGAATTTCTCGCTCACATCTCAGGCAAACACACTAAAATGAAACACAAAAGTCAGGCTGTGGGGGAGGAAAAGTATTTTAAAGCAAGACCCATGGACACTCTGCCTGGTGAAGATTTACCGCCTGTCATTTTTACCATATCCACCCATTTACAATGTGAAATGCAGAGTTTACAAGCTAAGTTTGCCATGTACTGTTTATTTCCATCATTTTCAAAAAAGAATCCATGATCACTTTCTCAGACCCAAATAGCAGTTCCATGTAGAATATTTAGTTAGAAAAACACAAATGCTGAAAATTACCTAAAGTAAAAGTTCTGTGAAATTCCTGGAAGAAAACAGACCATCTAAGTTCAGGCATGTTTCCATAAAGCTGACAGGCTCATCACTCTCACAAAGCGGCTACCAAAAATAATTCTCAAAGAAGCAGCATGGGCACAGTTTATGACTGCTCTGCTACTCCCTAGATAAATGACTCTTAACCCTCTGTTGGTTCACCAGAATCACCATGGGAACTTTTTATAAAATAAAGACGCCCAAGTAGAACGCCAGACCTACTATCACAATCTCGGGTAGGAGGTGACACAAAGCAAGCCTGCAGGCCATTCCATGGATGCTTCAAAACGAAGACTTCACTTTCCCATGGAGAAAGGAGCTTTCGCCATCAACGAGACGATGGAAGCACAGCTTACTGGGTGGGCAGGAGACAATACCAGAACACGGAAGTTGAGCGGGAAAAGGACAGGCACTAACACTACCTCAGGGTGGGGTAGTTTCAGGTGAAAAGGGGAGATAAGTTCATTTTCACTTTATAGACCTCCATGCTATTTGAATTGTTATACAGTATTAAAAAATAATAAAATTATTTTGAAAAAGAGGAAGGACCCAAGACAAAATAAAGCTGAGCTATAAAAGCAGTCAATGAATACACATTCCCTTGCCAGGGGGCATGGAGCATGGATTCTAACCCATCTCCTGCTACAGTTCCCCAACAGCTGCCATGTTCTTATTTTTTCAGGTTGTAATTACATTTTAAGGAGCTTTTACATGTTTTATTGGCCAAATAGTATGTGGATACTATGTAAAATGTCATAAATAAGACAAAAGCCCCTTTAGATCATACCCCACTTCCACCTCCATCTTCGTTCTCTCTCTTCCTGGCCCAAGGTAACAAACTATCTTGGAAAGTTTGGGAAATACTGTATCAGGCCCTTCTCTATCCTCTTACATATATATATATTTAACTGAACAGTACCAGGGTGTGTTTGTGTGTGTATGTGTAAGTGTATGTATGCATGGCACACCTGAGTGTATTTATTTATATAAAATTTATGGTAGTATAATGTATCATCCTACTACTTGCTATTTTGCTCAACATTAAGTCTTAGAGATCTAGTCAGGGATTATTATGTATAGATTTGCTTCATTCCTTTTAATAGCTGGGCAGCAGAGTATAAAAATGCCACACAGAACCAACCAGGTGTGGTGGCTCAAGCCTGTAGTCCCAGCAGGTTAGGAGGCTGAGGTGGGCGGATCACCTGAGGTCAGGAGTTGGAGACCAGCCTGGCCAACACGGTGAAATACTGTCTCTACTACTAAAAAAAATACAAAAATTAGCTGGCGGTGGTGGTGGGTGCCTCTAATCCCAGCTACTCAGGAGGCTGAGGCAGGAGAATCGCTTGAACCCAGGAGGCAGAGGTTGCAGTGAGCTGAGATCATGCCACTGCACTCCAGCCTGGTGGACAGAGTGAGACTCCATCTCAAAATATTAAATAAAATAAAATAAAAATAAAAATAATTAAAAAATTGAATAGATATTTTGGAAAAGAAGATATACAAATGGCTGAGAAACACATGAAAAGATGTTCAACATCATAAATCATTAGGGAAATGCAAATGAAAACTACAGTGAGATACCACTCCACACCCACTAGGATGGTTATGTAAACCAGAGTATCTGAGACAACTCTCAGTCAAGTTAGGAAGTTTATTTTGCCAACGTTAAGGATGCCCACCCATGACACAGCTTCAGGAGGTCCTGACGACATGTGCCCAAGGTGGTTGGGGCACAGCTTCATTTTATACATTTTAGGGAGACATGAGACATCTATCAACAATGTAAGATGTACATTGGTTTGGTCTGGAAAGGTGGGACAACTAGAAGCAGGGAGGGGGCTTCCAGGTCACAGATAAATAAGAGACAGTTTCATTCTTTTGAGTTTCTGATTAGCCTTTCCAAAGGAAGCAATCAGATATGCATTTATCTCAACAAAGAGAGAGGTGACTTTGAGTTCTGTCTTTTGTCCACAAGGAATTTTCTTGTGTACAAATTGAGAGGGAGGTATGTAACTTTTTTATCTTAGTAGCTATCTTTTTAGGAATAGAATAGGAGGCAGGTTTGTCCTAAGCAGCTCCCAGATTGACTTTTCCCTTTAGCTTAGTGATTTCAGGGTCCCAAGATTTGTCTTCCTTTCACAGTTATAATTTTAAAAATGAGAAATAAGTGTTGGCAAGGATATAGAGAAATTGGAACACGCATACATTGCTGATGGGAATGTAAAATGGGGCAACCACCATGGAAAACAGTTTGGCAATTCCTCAAAAAGTTACCTTATGACCCAGCAATTCTACTCAAAGAAACTGAAAACATGTTCATGTAAAAACCTATCACAGATGTTCCTAACAGCAGTATTTCAAACAGTCAAAGGGTGGAAAGAGGCCGGGTGTGGTGGCTCACGCCTGTAATCCCAGCACTTTGGGAGGTCCAGGTGGGTGGATTGCTTGAGGTCAGTTCAAGACCAGCCTGAGCAACATGGTGAAACCCCATCTCTAGTAAAAATACAGAAATTAGCTGCGCATGGTGGTATGCACCTGCAGTCCCAGCTACTTGGGAGAGGCAGGAGAATCGCTGGAACCTGGGAGGTGGCGGTTGCAGTAGGCTGAGATTGCGCCACTACACTCTGGCCTGGGTGACAAAGTGAGACTCCGTTTCAAAAAAGAAAGTGGGAAGAACCCAAATGTCCATCAACTAATGAGTGAATAAACAAAATGTGGTATATCCATACAATGTAATATTATTCAGCAATGAAAAGGAATGAAGTACTGGTACCTGCCGGAACATGGAAGAATCTTGAAAATACACCAAGTGAAAGAAGCCAGACACAAAAGACCATACATTTTACCATTCCATTTATATGAAATGTCCACAATAGGCAAATCTACAGGGACAGTAATGGTTGCCCAGGGATAGGGAGGAGAGCTAAAGGGCATGGGGTTTCTTTTTGAGGTGATAAAAATGTCCTAAAATTGACTGTGGTGATGGCTGCACAACTCTGAACACACTAAAAACTGTTGTACATTTAAAATGGGTGAATTGGCTGGGCATGGTGGCTCATGCCTGTAATCCCAGCACTTTGGGAGGCCAAGGTCAGGAGTTCAAGACCAGCCTGGTCAACATAGTGAAACCCTGTCTCTACTAAAAATACAAAAAAATTAGTTGGGCGTGGTGACGGGCATCTGTAATTACAGCTACTGGGGAGGCTGAGGCAGGAAAATCGCTTGAACCCGGGAGGCGGAGGTTGCAGTAAGCTGAGATTATAGCACTGCACTCCAGCCTGGGTGATAGAGCAAGACTCAATCTCAAAAAAAAAAAAAAAGGTGAATTGTGTGGTATGCGAAGTACATCTCAATAAAGTTGTTGCCAAATAAAAAGTACCACAGATTGTATGATTCTATTTCTTTATATGAAATGTCCAGGACAGGCAAATTCACAGACAGAAAGTAGTTTGGTGGTTTCCAGGGGATGGGAGAAGGGAGAAATGGGGAAATGGGGAGTGACTGCTAATGGGTATGAGTGTCTTTTTGGGGTAATGAAAATGTTCTGGAATTAGGTAGAGGTGATGGTAGTACAACTCTGTGAATATACTAAAAAACTCTGACCTGTGCACTTTAAGATGGTGAAATTTATGATATGTGAATTATATTGTACCTTTTTTTAAAAAATCACAACCTTTTTAACCATTCCCCCACTGATGGTTGCCTCCAACTGTTTGCTATTAACAGTGGTGCTGCATTGAACATGCTTGTACATGCCACTCTGTGTTAAGAGTATCTCCCTGTGGAAGACATTCACAAAAAAAAAAAAAAAAACAAGACTATCTCCCTAGGGCAGATCCAGAGACTACAAACGGCAGGTTTACAAAGCATGAGCATTTTTAACTCTGAAAATGTTGCCAAATTATCCTCCAAAGTGGTTGTACCACTTCCACAAGAAAGCGTCCCACATCCTCAGTCGCGCTGGATAATCATCAGATGTTAACATTTCTGCCAACACAGTGGGCAAGAAATTGTACTTTAATGTTTCAATTTGTATTTGATTCAATTTGCATTCAGCAATTATCCTGATTACTAGAGAAGTTAAACCTCTTTCCATGGTTTCAGGCTTCATTTTTAAAGCTTAGTGTTTTTCTGCTTTACTAAAACCTCAACTTTCTTTTTCCCTTCTAAATGTATACCAAACTTTAATGCCATGATTACCTCATTTATAATCACACATGAAGCAGTTACATTTGAAAATCAGTAATTATTCTATTGCCCAAGACTGTGTCTTATTATTATTTATGATGTACTAGGAAGCTTTGTAAAATACAATGTGATATTATTGTTATTATTACTTAAATAATCTTTTGTGCAGCATTAAATTGGCAAACTACTACTTCACCTCTTGAGATTGAGGCTCAAAGTTAGATCAAATCAATCTACCTAACAGAGAAAATGAATGTATATCACACAACTGGCCACCAGATATTTTATATAGCGTATATATAGTGTGCGTGTATATATATAGTATATATGTAGTGTGTATATAGATATACTGTGTATATACAGTGTATATATATAGTGCATATAGTGTATATACAGTGTGTGTATATATATATAGTGTGTGTATGTATATATATATATAGAGAGAGAGACAGAGAGAGAGAGAGAGACAAGCTAATATTACAAGCGTGCACCACCACGCCTGGCTAAGTTTTGTATTTTTAGCAGAGACGGGGTTTCACCATGTTGGCCAAGCTGGTCTTGAACTCCCAACCTCAGGTGATCCGCCTGTCTCAGCCTCCCAAAGTGCTGGGATTACAGGCGTGAGCCACTGCGCCCAGCCTATATTTAAAAATATTCGCAAAAAATAGAAATTGTAAGAGTGAGATTAAAAATAAATAGAAATACAAGTTCTAACATTTTCCTTTGCTCCTAGTTGATCTTTGTGCATACACCTAATTAAGGACACCCCTCAATTCATTCAGAGGATCAGGAGCAATTAATGATTATTTGTTGAGCTTCTTCTTTCAGGATTTGTCACTTTCAATTACTTCTAATCCTCAAAAGAACACTGCAGGAAAGCTCAGAGAGTTTTACAAGCTTTTCTGAGAGCTTAGGGCCAGCAAGGATGCTGGCCCGCTGGCTCGGGTGCATCCTACCATCTCATCATGCTAAAGACACAGGAGACTGCACTACTGCAGGCTGCCTACACTACTACAATGAACTGCCAATGCTCACTCGCTCACTCCCAGAGTGCACTGCAGGGCTACTATTATGACTGTAAAATATAAGTATTCCTGGTCAGTAAGGTTACGTGAAAAATGTTTCAAATGTATTAATTTTTTTTGTCACCAAGAAATGTTTTATTTTTCTTGCAGTAGTTTTGTTAATTGTGCAAAATCATGTTTTGTTTTTGCCATTTAGACATTATCACACAATCCTATTCTGAAAGACAAGTGTTCATTAAAAACAAAGCAAAAATAAAAATTCACAACTTTAATTACCTAGATTTGTCATTTAAAGGTTTAAAGGGAAAAAAAGGGAAGTGCTGTGTTACAAGCTTTTCACAAGTGTCACATTTTCTGCTTAAAAGGGAAGGACTGGCTAGGCACGGTGGCTCACACCTGTAATCCCAGCACTTTGGGAGGCCAAGGCAGGCGGATCACGAGGTCAGGAGTTCGAGACCAGCCTGGCCTACATAGTGAAACCCCGTCTCTGCTAAAAATACAAAAATGAGCCGAGTGTGGTGGCACGTGCCTGTAGTCCCATCTACTTGGGAGGCTGAGGTGGGAGAATCGCTTGGACCCAGGAGGGGAAGGTTGCAGTGAGCTGAGACCAAGCCATTGCACTCCAGCCTGGGTGATAGAGTGAGACTCTGTCTCCAAAAAAAAAAAGGGAAGGATTTCAAAACAAAGGTGAAACAGCTTAACAAATATTTATAAAAAGGAACTTTACAGAATTGTCAACAATACTAAGACAACACTGACTAACCGGTTACATTACCACATCTTCCTCCACCCCTCCACCCCTCCCCCAGAATGTGTCCTGCCAGGACTAGAACAGGCTTTGTGTTCAAACAGAAATGCTTCAAAATCCCAGTGAAATGAACTGTGCTAAAAACCTGACAGGCACCTTCCCTGCCCTCCCACCTCGTCTTCTGCAATCCTCTAAACCAGGTTCTAATCTGTGAATGGGCCAAAGCCGTGAGTGGGGAGAGGGGAGGGACCCTGCCCCAGTGTGCCTGCCTTATAATATACATTCCACCATAAGTGCTGGCCTTCTGCAAATTATGATTTTGGAAAATCCAACCCATGCAGAGGGATAAGAAATTGACATCCCTTGGGTGACTTCCTGTTCTTATGCAACATCCCAAGCACCCTACGGTCCCCTATCCAAGGAGAAATGCTAGGGCCTCAAGGATGTCCCAGACCCACCCCAGAGGGTCAGTCAGTTCAGGTAGGTCAGGCCCAGTTCTTTTCACCCCTGACAGACCCCAGGCCCAGAAGCACCGAAGACCATGATGCTGGCTGGAGTGAAGACACTCATTTCCGTATCAAGAGCTGAGCCTAAGAAATGCTTATCGTTGGTCAGGCTGGGTCTGGGCCAAAGAGGGGACAGACAGACAGAAAGAAATACTGTCTCCATGAGAGGAAGGTGGGAAGAAGGGAGGACAGAGAGCAGTGGGCATGCAGGGGGCTTGGCAGGGCAGGCTGGAGAATGTGGGACTGCGGGGAGGAGACCAAGGTCAGAGCAGCTCTTCAGAGGCAGGTGAAGAGTCTGTGGCCTAACAGAAACAGGAAGGAGTGTCCCCCAACCCCCACTCCTCTTGGCTCCTCACTAATGACCCTGAGGACCCCCTCCCAAGGACTGGAATGCAAATCCAAATACCAGAACAGCCCAGGGCGGGGCAAGTGCCCACTGTGGCAGTGATGTCTGGGGCGTCACTTCGAGGCAGTGAAGGCCAGATGCTCACCATACTCCCTAGAAAGCCAGGGCCTCATCTTTGCAGGACTCTGCCAGTCTCTTTTCAGTTCACAAAGGCGTCTAAGGAGTGCTAGGCGCACACTGGATGCTTAGACGTGAACGTCTTTCTCTTTCTCAGCTCAACACCTGAGTTTGGGGGCCCCATGGGACCCTCTGCCTGGAGTCTGGTCTGGCTCATCTGGGCCCAAGGCCTCTCCCTGCAGAGAATTCAGTGGGGGACGTGGACATGACTATAACCTCTTCGTTCTGGGGGAAGCTGTGGGAAGGCTTCCAACCTCATTGCTGATTCTAGTTCCTTGACTGGAAGGGGTCTGAGATAAGACAAGCTTGGAAGAAGAAAAAAAGCCAGGCAGCTGTTTCTGGGCAGCTTCTATCCTGGGGCGAGTGAGAGAGAGAGAGAGAGAGAGAGAGAGTGTGTGTGTGTGTGTGTGTGGGTGGTGTGTGTGTGTGGTGTGTGTGTGTGTGTGTGTGTGTCCAGTGCCCAGCTCAAGAGCTTTCCCATGAGCCAATCCTGCTGACACTCGTCCCCTCCATACCAGCCTCAAAGGAAGGGTGCTGCTGTGTGCTGTGCTGATGGCAAGTCTCAAAGTCTGTGTAAGAGGAAATGGAGACAGGTGGGCTGGTCCAGAGCAAAGTCCCAGGCCCCTGACCCCATGTGAGGAAGAGGGGGTTAGCGAAGAGATTAGAGGGCTGGGGGCGGGGGGTCTGATGGCTTAGTGTATGTAGGCTCGGGACACGGCAGACATATTGTCGGACTGGTCCAGTGCCTTGGCTCTTTTGTACACCTCGCTGGCTGCAGATGCCATGGGAGTCGGATGGTTGACCGCATTGCCCAGCGCAATGGCTAAGCAGAGATCCTTCTGCATGTATTTCAGGTAGAAATCAGGCTTAAAGTTTCCTTGCAGGGTATTTTGGCACTTCTGGTCTAGGAAGATGCTGGCCAACTGCCCCTGATTGAGGATGTCCAAGAGTGTCTGCTGGGACTGATCTGTCACCTAGGCTAGGATCAGCACCTTGGTGATCGTGGCCATGAAGCTTCCTTGGACTATGTTCACGATCAGCATCATCTTGGCTTGGTTGCCAACTTCACCTAGGAAGAAGGAGGTCTTCCCCATCACCTGGAAGCAGCTGCTGCAGTCCTCATATAGGCCCCTGTCTCCAGCTGCTAAGATCACCAACATCCCATGATTAGAAAGCTGCTGATTCCCTGAGATGGGGGCTTCTGGAAAGCGACCCCCCGACCTGGACGCAATCACCTGGGCCAGCTCAGTGACTATGTCAGCGTCCACTGTTGACATGTCCACGTAGCACTTCCCAGGGCGGATCCCTTGCAGCATACCACTGGGGCCCAGCACCAGGTCCTTGGCTGCCTTGGGATCCAACACACGGGCGAAAGTGATGTCACAGGTTGAGAGGACTTCAGCAGGGGTTCTTCCCAGGCGGGCCCCCTCCTAAATGAACAAATCACGTTTCTTGGCAGTGCGGTTCCCGACAGTCACCGTGTGACCCATTTTTAGCAAGTTAAGAGACGATTCCATTTCTCCTAAGACCAAGGCCCCCAAATCCTACCTTTTTGTCTGTGATGCTGCCATTCATGGCCATGCTGTCAGCTGCCCGGATGGAGGTGGAACCAATTTCCTCTTCACATATTTTCAACTTCTCTGTGATTGCCTGGTAACAGACAGAGATGGCTTCTGTTTGGCTTAGCAGGAAATGATGGAAATGAGGATCTGCATCTTTAACAGGCTCGCTTCTGGTCGGCTGCCATTTAAATGCGGCCACTGGTCTGGCCATCATCCACTTCAAGGTACTGGACTCCGGGATGGTGACATTCTTCTCATCCTTTGGGGGCTGACCCCGCTTCTGGGAACTTTGCTCTTGGATTCTTTTCAGAGGGGATTTGGAGCCTCTCTCTGAAGAGCCCGAAGACACCCGCTTCTTTCCTTCTCCCATGATCTTCTTCACCTTCCCTTCAGACAGGCTGTTTGCACTTCCCATCACCTGAGTTTGGCCCACGTCTCTCCTCAATGGAATTAAGCTGATTCTTGTCATCAGCAGAATTGTGGGATGACGTCTGATCTTTCCCTGTGGGCTCTCCTGAGAAACTCTTTGGCGGCATCCACCACTTGCTGGAATAGTTTACCCTTGTTAATCTTTATCATTTCCTCTTTATGAGCATGATATGGCTTCAGCTGTTTCACTTTAATCCAGGCATGATCTTATGTTCCAAAAAAATTTCACAAAGAAGCATTTCTTCCCATGAGGTTCTTTTTTTTTTTTTTTTTTTTTGAGATGGAGTCTTGCTCTGTTGCCCAGGCTGGAGTGCAGTAGTGCGATCTCGGCTCACTGCAAGCTCCACCTCCCAGGTTCACGCCATTCTCCTGCCTCAGCCTCCCGAGGAGCTGGGACTAGACGCCCGCCATCACGCCCGGCTAATTTTTTTTTTTTTTTGTATTTTTAGTACAGACGGGGTTTCACCGTGTTAGCCAGGATGGTCTCAATCTCCTGACCTCGTGATCTGCCCACCTTGGCCTCCCAAAGTGCTGTGATTATAGGTGTGAGCCACCACGCCTGGCCCTATGAGGTTTCTTCAAGTCCTTCAGTGGATTAACGATCTTTCCTGGTGAAGTAGGATACCAGCCAAGTTTCCCCCACATCAAGTTGTTGAGCAGCGAACTCACAGCCCCCATCTTACTACCCAACCATCCCCAACGCATGGGCCACCGAAAACATCCTCAAATGTATTAATAATCAGGTTACAAAGTGTAGAATCCCAGCACAAGTTCTCTCTCTCTCAAAAAAAAAAAAAAAAATATATATATACACATACACACACACCTATGTATTTGCACTGTGTTAAAAAGAAATAAATGCACACACACACACACACACACACATCCATACTGTGTGCCATGCACTGTGCTAATGCATAAAATATATTAATACATTATTATTATTATTATTATTTATTTGAGACAGAGTCTCACTCTGTCACCCAGGCTGGAGTGCAGTGGCACAATCTTGGCTCACTGCAACCTCCGTCTACCAGATTCAAGTGATTCTCCTCCCTCAGCCTCCCGAGTAGCTGGGATTACAGGTACATGCCACCATGCTTGGGTAATTTTTGTATTTTTAATAGAGATGGGGTTTTGCCATGTTGGCCAGGCTGGTCTCAAACTCCTGACCTGAAGGTGATCTGCCCACCTTGGCCTCCCAAAGTGCTGGGATTACAGGCATAAGCCACTGTGCCAGGCCCTTTTTTTTTTTTTTTAATTAAAAACAATTTTTTGGCCAGGCACGGTGGCTCACGCCTGTAATTCCAACACTTTGGGAGGCCAAGGCGGTGGATCACCTGAGTTTGGGAGTTCAAGACCAGCCTGACCAACATGAAGAAACCCCGTCTCTACTAAAATATATATATATAAAATTAGGCAGGGTGCATTGGCTCACACCTGTAATCCCAGCATTTTGGGAGGCCGAGGCAGTCAGATTACCTGATGTCAGGAGTTCGAGACTAGCCTGGCTAACATGGTGAAACCCATTTCTACTAAAAATACAAAAAATTAGCTGGGCGTGGTGGCAGACACCTGTAATCCCAGCTACTTGGGAGGCTGAGGCAGGAGAATCACTTGAACCCGGGAGACGGAGGTTGCAGTGAGCCGAGATTGTGCCATTGCACTCCAGCCTGGGTGGCAAAAGTGAAACTCTGTCTCAAAAAAAAAAAAACAAAAAAAACAATTTTTTTTGGTGGGGGTACGGGGGCTTTCCAACAAAAACTGGAAAGCCTGCTAGACAAATTCTAAAAGAGCTGTAACTGGCCAAAAGTACTATCCTTAAAAAACAAAAAAATTAAAATCTTTTAGTAGTAGCACAAATATGGTTTAAAAAGTTATGACAGGGGAGCACTTTTGTATATTCTATTTACCCAATGATTCAATCAAATCTAGTTTGTAAGTTAGATCACAGTTTTTCTAATCATCAGCAGTATTAAGGCTAAACTTTGGCAACTGAAAGTCAAACTTCCAGCCCTCCACTTATAACCCTAATCTGGCCTTTTCTCACTCTAAAATAAAGCATGATTTTTGGGGTTAGGGGGAAACCCCTGCCTTTGGTATTATTCAACAGAGGATGCTGGCCATACGCTTACAAGTATTTCATTTTCTTTTTCTTTTTTTTTTTCGAGATGGAGTCTCTATCTGTTGCCGAGGCTGGAATGCAGTGGCGCGATCTCAGCTCACTGCAACTTCTGCCTCCCAGGTTCAAGTGATTCTCCTGCCCCATCCTCCTGAATAGCTGGGACTATAGGCGTGCACCACCATGCCTGACTAATTTTTGTTATTTTTAGTAGAGACGGGGTTTCGCCATGTTGGCCAGGTTGTTCTCGAACTCTTGACCTCAGGTGATCTGCCCGCCTCGGCCTCCCAAAGTGCTGGGATTACAGGCATGAACCACTGCACCCAGCCTCATTTTCATTCCTTACAAATTTTAGCCTAAAATACATACATGAATCAGCATTACACAGCCAGTAAAAAAATAAATATGGGCCGGGTACAGTGGCTCATGCCTGTAATCCCAGCACTTTGGGAAGCTGAGGCAGGCAGATCACTTGAGTTCAGGAGTTCGAGACCAGCCTGGCCAACATGGTGAAACCCTGTCTCCACTAAAAATACAAAAATTAGCTGGGCATGGTGGCACGTGCCTGTAATCCCAGCTACTCAGGAGGCTGAGGCAGGAGAATCGCTTGAACCCAGGGGGCGGAGGTTGCACTGCACCGAGATCGTGCCATTGCACTCCAGCCTGAGTGACAGAATGAGACTCCGTCTGAAAAAAAAAGATAAATAAATAAATATGTGAACTCAACTAATACATGGAAAGAACAGAAAGAATTATATAAACTCAAATTAAACTATATAAAGTCATCTAATACATACAGACATGTCTACACATGGACTGGAAGAGAATGAAACAAGATAAAAATAATTGTCAATAAACAGGATTTTTCTTTTTTCTATATATAGTAGTTGTTTAACTATGCAAAAGAAATTAGTTTTTAAAAGGCCCAAACTACAGAATTCCATAAAGTATAGAAAGTATCCTGAAAGCTTTGAACAGGGGCCAAGGAACTCTTTAGAACTTCAGGTTGATACTATATTTTTATAAAGAATGAAAAGTGGCCAGATAGACACTCATTTAAAAATACAGTAAAGTAGAAGGTGGGGACATGTGCTTTTAGAGTGCAGATGGTCCTTTTCTATACTACAATTTCTCAGGAACGCTGAACACCTAACTATAAAGCAAAAGACCAATAACATCTCGAAATGACTGCAAGCTACAAAGCAACTTCTGGCAGGAGAGGAAAATTTATCCCTGAAAGAATGAAAACCCTACTTTCTCTGGCAACTTCATCTAGATTCTTTTTTGGCACAAAAGTTGGAAATTCTTGAAATGGTAGATATCTCAATATTTTATTACACTTTGCTCCAGCTGGGGAAAAAAAGTTTTCCTTCAACTTCTTTAGCTTTATGAAATACAGAATTACTTTGATAGCTATGTCAGCATTTGCAAGTTCTAACCAAACGTCCTCTCATGTAATTTTTAAAAAGTACTTTCTGGACCTCAGCACTCTCCCTGGAAGTGCTTGAGTTTCCAGTCACCTGAGTTAGCAAGTAAGCATTGAAAGCAAGACTGCCTTTCCATCACTTCTCCCAAGACCTGGCTATTGAGGCTACAATTATTTCTGCAACATCAGTGAAGAAATGAACCTTGTAGATGGAGAGCTCTGGCTGACTCCCAACACCATTCCACCCCACTCCCAGTTCAGGTTGCCAGGTGGTCAGAGTTCACCCTGCAACTTTTGGTGCCAGAAAGAAGAGGAGGTCTTCTCTCCCACTGCAGTTACTGCTTTAAGGGCTTACCACACCAAGAGCCTGTCTGAGAGCGGATCAGAGTACCACAGTGAGAGAGCCTGCCTGACTGCGAAGCCGGGGAAAAGGGATTCACTGCTGAGGCATGGAGAAGAACTGGGTCCAGGAGACCTGATTCAGCTAAGTCTCAAGCTAATACTACCTGTAGTTTTGCCAGTTACATGAGTCAAGAGGTGAGCACCCCTACCCCCACCAATTTGTTTATTTCTTTGTTTGTTTTGAGACAGAGTCTTGCTCTGTCACCCAGGCTGGAGTGCTCTGGTGTGACCGGGGCTCAATGCAACTTCCACCTCCCGGACTCAAGTGGTTCTATTGCTTCAGCCTCCAGACTAGCTAGGATTACAAGCACCTGCCACCATGCCCAGCTAATTTTTCTATTTTTAGTAGAGACAGGGGTTTCACCATGTTGGCCAGGCTGGTCTTGAACTCCTGGCCTCAGGCGACCCATCCACCTCAGCCTCCCAAAGTACTGGGATTACAGGCGTAAGCCACCGCGCCTGGCCAATTTATTTTCTTTTGAATTGGGTTTTGTCCCTTGAATGGAAAGAGTTCTATGTTAGTTAAGATGCTTTTAATTGCAAGTAAAAGAACCTAGATTAAAATGGCTTAAAGAATAGATTACGGTTTTGGTTTTTTTCTTTATTCCAAGTCAACAACAGCTAATAGATGTTTATTATCTCATATAAAAGGTAGCACTAAGATAGGAAGTTTCAGGGCTATCAACTCAACAAAGCAACAATTCTATCAATAATCTGGGATTCCTGTCTGTCCCCTTGGCAATCCTTAGCATTCTGGCTTTTGTCTTTGAGCCACAGTAGTTGCAAGATGGCTACCAGTCCACTAGGCATCACACCCTCATTCAGCAGCATCAAAGAAATGAAGGGGAAATTTCTCATTACTATCTGAAAGGAAAACATTTTCCAGGACCCACTACCTCATCACACTTCCCCTTGGTGTCACTGGCCAGAACGGGTTTCACACTGCCTTGCCGCCTCCGCCCCTCTCAACTAATCATTGGCAAAGAAGAGTGAAATTAGCATGATGGCAAAGACCAATCTTGACTTGCAGGGGCCCCTCTTCCTTGAGCACACTGTGGCAAGATACCTGATCAAAATTGGGGTTCTATTTTCAAGGAAGAAGGGGGAAATGACTCTTTGGTAAGCCACCAACAATGTCTGCTCTAAGTCCTAATAGAAGCACTGGTGTTCAGCAAGTGGCAGTTACCCAAACATTTAAGAAACATGAGGAGCTTGAAATTCCAAACCAAATTATAAGAATTATCATTTTAATTTTCATCTGTATAATATCTAAATACACACCAACTATAATTTTGATAGCAAATTTATTTAAGAAGCTATAAAACTGACCACACGACTGTAAATTCCTTGGAGTAGTTCTTAAAGCCTTTACCGAATGTCCCAGAATTATGGGTATTAGTCACATAGGTTCTTTTCAATATGCCTAATAGCAGAAAGGAATGTTAATGAGCAAGCCTCCTATTCTTAGAGCTCTACGACTATCTTACTAGCTAAGGTTGTTAGAATCTACCAAGATATATTGCTAAAAAACATGCTAAAAACAGAACAAGAACTTTTTGAGTAAAACTGGTTTCGAAACCTGTACTGAAGGTCAACACTATCCAGTGGTGCCCATTCCTTAAAATACGGCATCACCTGGAGGTCATAAGGCATAAATGAGATGGAGGACAATGTGAAGCCTCACAAGCCAGGATCTGGCACTTAGTACTGAAGTCCAGGGAAAATACAGGAGAGTCTCCACCAAGGTAGTAGGACTGCTGGGTGATGGGAGGAGGGGGAGGCTAGTGAACAGAGTCTGAACAATCATTTCCAAAGCTAACCTGAACAATAACTATCTTGTGAAAGAATTACTACTCCACTAAAGATCTACCAGGCAATGAAAGTTAATTTCTAAACATCAGCAGCGATCAGGAAAAATTAAATACCATCAGTAGTGGAAACTAATTAGTGGAAACTAAGTAGTGGAAACTAATAAAAGTGACTGCAATATAATAAACTGATAAAAAGCTTTGGCTGACCTTAGTAAGACTTTATTTACTGTGCCTTACATGTCTCCACCCACATTTTAGCCTTGAACTTACACTTACTGGAATTCCCCACTTCTTCCTTCACTAACCACTTCAATGAACTTGTGTGTGCATTCACACCTGTTATTACACGGGTTCATTCACTCAACTAGATCTCAACAGTTAACTGGCACAGGAAACAAAACAGAAATGTAAGTGGGGTAGAGCAGAATGCTCTCTGAAGACTTTAAACCTGACTCTGGCATTAAGTGAGCCATTTCTTCCTCCTAAACTGTAAAGTCAGAGTCCCTTCTGTCTATAAAATTCAGTGATTCTATGAAGTGTCATTACTTACCTTAGTTAAGTTGGATGTCAGCCTAGCCTAGCAGTAGAGGTCAATGTTCCCCAAGGGTAGTTCTACCAGAAGTAAAAGGCTAAGAAAGGGCCTTTGAGCTGTACAGAGCTGTATGGCCTTTGGGCTTCTACATGACCTTTAGGAGGTCACTACCCTTTTTGAGCCCCAGTGTCCTCATCTGTAAAATGGGATCATAACACCCTTAGGGCAGGTTGCAGTGAGGATTAAATGAGATCAGGGATGTGATGCATCTCTTGTGGTTCCTGGCACTAAAGAGACACTCAAAAAATGGTAGTTATTGTTACTGCTTTTATTATGGAATCACCGATACACACTTACCTAAAGAAACAACAGCAACACTCTCTGGCAAGAAATGTAATCTGTATCGGATCAGTAAATGCACCAATATGATGCAGATAGCTGTGGAAAAAAAATAATACATTGTTTTAAAAAAAACACCCAATTCTGAATGATAAATACCAAGTTCAAGTCAGTGGTTATTTCTGGGGGGTCCTCACAGAAATGGACAATTGGAATAACAAGTGAACTTCAGCTGTGTTTTTCATGTCTCATTTCTTAAACTGGAGGTACATTTACAATGTTTATTATATTTTCTCTATACTTCTTTGCCTGCCTGAACTAGTTTATTTCCCAATAGTTATTGGAAGAGGAACAGAAATCTAATTTTTTTGAGACAGAGTCTCACTGTGTCACCCAGGCTAGAGTGCAGTGGTATGATCTAGGGTTATGCAGTCTCAACTTCCCAGGCTCCGGTGATTCTCCCATCTCAGCCTCCCAAGTAACTGGGACTAGAGACCCATGACACCACACCCAGCTAATTTTTTTGTATTTTTAGTAGAGACGGGGTTTCGCCATGTTGCACAGGCTGGTCTCCAACTCTTGGGCTCAAGCAATCCACTCACCTTGGCCTCCCGAAGTGCTGGGATTACAGGCGTGAGCCACAGTGCCCAGCCAGAAATCTATTTTTTTTATATAAGCTGTTAAACCTTATATAATTATTTAAAATTATTCAAATTTTTCTGAATCTGAGAAAAGGTCTTCAACTTTTTGGAAGTGATTATCAACTGGAACACTATATGGTGAAGTGGAAGTCAATGAAATCAATTACTTTTATATAAATGTAACTGCAACAGATTGCATTGACACAAATTATTTTGCCATCATGTGACTGGCTCTTAACATAGACGAAGTGAGGGTTTTACAAACAGGAAAAAGTAAATACTTTGGTTTGGTGACAAGAACATCAGAGATCTGAATATGGAACACTCCTGCTCCCCAGCTGGGTACAGCTGTATCCTGCCATTCCCATCGGCTGAGGGCTTCCCACGAGCCATGAACTAGGCTGAACACCCCAAATACTCTCTCATTTAATCCTCCAACCTCCCTTGGAATTAGCTGTCATTACCACTATCTTCTCTGATTACAGATCAGAAAACTGAGGCTTCAAGACATCACAGCCCCTGTCACACCACTGGTAGGTGCTGCAGTATTGAGTCAGATTCCAAATCTGTGCTCTTAACCACAGCGTACCCCACCACCTCCCTCTTGGCTGGATGCCTTCATTCCTCAACCTCCAAAACAGAATAATGTCTAACTCTCCTCACAGAGGTGTTGTCATGAAAGAAAATAAGAAGATGTAAAATGAAATGATTTGAAAGGGATATTTCTGCCCCCCGACCCCCGGCAAAAAAATAGGGTACTTAACAAAAATTATTCCTGAATGTAATTTCCTAATCCAAATGTTAGCGTGCATGTCTCTTTCTTTTATTGGGCACCTAGATGGTATACCAGCTCATCAACCACAGTATTAATAGGACTAAAATTAATTTTGTTATTTTTTTCAAGGAAATGTTTAAACAATTCACATGCCTGTTAACTGGTCACCCTCAGAGGCTGCATTGACAAATTAGGTTTCTTCAATCCCACCAAAAAACACCAGGTGGCCAGAGTGTTGTAAATGTAGACATTTTGTCCTCTTTTCATTCTGTGCTTTAAACTATCAATCCGTGGTGTTATTTTTATATAAATATTTAACCTAGTTAGAAATCCTACATTAAATACTAAGGGCAAGAAAAAAGTTCCAGTGCATAAACATAACATGTGACTAATGAACATGCCCAATGTCTAGACAAAACAAAAAACAGCAAATAAGCACATAAGTGGACAGAAAATAGACCAAGAGAGTTGAACCAGTTTCTGCTCTTCCTTTCTACCAAGCTAGATTTTTAAAATTTTAAGTTATTCTCATAAATAGATCAAACAACTCTTTGCAGCTTTAAGAGCAAAATGGGAAACTGTCTATTAACAGAAAGAGTTAATATAAGGCTCATCAATGCCAAGTAATAGCCTTCAGCCATTAAAAAGAATAAAGTCAGAAAAGACAATCCATAGAAGGGGAGAAAATATTTGCAAATCATATATCTGATAAAGGTGTACTATCCACAATATATAAAGAACTCTTAAACTCAACAGCCAAAAGACAAATACCACAGCTTTTAAACGGGCATAGGACATGAATAGACAAAAGATGCTCAACATCAATAGTCACAAGGGAAACTAAAATCAAAATACAATGATTCACTGGAAGGACATGTAAGATTTTAAAAAAAATACAGTGAGGGCCCGGCACGGTGGCTCACACCTGTAATCGCAGCACTTTGGGAGGCTGAGGCAAGCAGATCACCTAAGGTCAGAGTTCAAGACCAGCCTGGCCAACATGATGAAATGCCGTCTCTACTAAAAATACAAAAATTAGCAGGGTGTGGTGGTACGCACCTGTAATCCCAGCTATATGGGAGGCTGAGACAGGAGAATCACTTGAACCCAGGAGGTAGAAGTTGCAGTGGGCCAAGATCATGCCACTGCACCCTAGCCTGGGAGACAGAGCAAGATTCCATCTCAAAAAAACAACAATAAAAAAAACCAAAGTACAATTTCATATCCACTACGATAGCTATAATTTTTTTTTTTTTTCCCGAGACAGAGTCTTGCTCTGTCACCCAGGCTGGAGTGCAGTGGTGTGATCTCAGCTCACTGAAACCTCCACCTCCCAGGTTCAAATGATTCTAGTGCCTCAGCCTCCAGAATAGCTGGGATTATAGGTGTATGCCACCACGCCCATGCCCAGCTAATTTTTTTGTATTTTTAGTAGACAGGGTTTCGCCATATTGCCAGGCTGGTCTCGAACTCCTGGCGTCAAGTGATCTGCCCACCTCAGCCTCCCAAAGTGCTGAGATTGCAGGTATGAGCCACCACGCCCAGTCTATCATTTTTTTAAAACCAGAAAACAAGTGTTGGCAAGAACATGCAGAAACTGGAACCCTTGTAAAATAGTGCAGCCCCTGTGGAAAACATTTGTCAGTTTCTGGGAAAGTTAAACATAGAGTAACCATTTGACTTGATAACTCCACTTCCAGGTATATATCTAAAAGAAACAGAAACACTTATCCACACAAAAGCCTGTACACAAATGTTCACAGCAGCAGTATTCACAATAGCCAAATGGTAGAAACAATCCAAATGTTCACTGATGAATGAATAAACATCATGTGGTATATCTATACAGTGGAATATTACTCAGCCATAAAAAGGAATGCAATTCTAACATATGCTATAACATGAATCTTGAGAACATTATGCTAAGTAATAGAAACAAGACACAAAAGGCCACATATTATATGGTTTCATTTATATGAAATATTCTAAATAGGCAAATTCCTAGAGACAGAAAGCAGAATAGTGGTTGCCAAGGACTAGAAGAGGGAGGGATGGGGAATAACTGCTTTTAATGGTTTTCTTTTAGGGTGATGAAAATGTTCTGAAACTAGATAGTAGTGATGGCTGCACAACATTGTGAATGTACTAGATGCTGCTGAACTGTACATTTTCAAGTGGTTAAAATTGTAAATGTATGTTATGTATTTACTACAAAAAAAAAAAAAAAGAATGAGGTAGACAGAAAAAACACCAACACAACGATCTCCCAGACATTCTGTGAGATGAAAAGGCAAGTTATGGGACCCCATTTATGTCAAAACAAATTCACAACTCCAAACATGTATTATTTGTGTTTGTGCATGTACTTACGAATATACATCTGTATATGCAAAAACAAGCACGTTTTCAAGTACACTTGGAAAAAAAACCGAGCAAGAAAGGGCACAAACACTTCTATGTGGTATGGAGGGTGTGCTTCCAATTTTTCATGCCTGGAGTAATGACTATGGAAAATATATAAAACACATATCAATTATAATAACTCCATTAAGTTTCAAGGCCCATAAAATGTATGTGTCAAATAATGTTAATTGTTAATCTAGTGTAAGTAAATAACAGTGATTCCCCATTTTTTCTTGCAGAGTCAAACAAAGATCAACAAGGGTTAAATGCAAGTCAACTGATTTCAAGCTTCTAAAAGTCAAAAGTAACTACAGAGTTTTGTCATCCCTTCTCAACAAAGAGGAACACACTGTAATCCTGTCATGTGCTTACAGGACACAAAAGTTACCATTTCATTTGAATTAACTAAAAGAGTAACCAAAAGTGGCAAATAAATTCCAGGTCAGGAGTTCTGAGGTCTAGAATAAACTATGGGCTAATTTCCCTTAATTCACTTGAGTTCATTTATTCATGAATTAGCAAGTTGCCTAATAACAGTAATTTTTAAAACATTATCAGATTTACATTGCTTGAACTGGGTGTGGTGGCTCACGCCTATAATCCCAGCACTTTGGGAGGCTGAGGCAGGTGGATCATCTGAGGTCAAGAGTTCAAGACCAGCCTGGCCAACATGGCGAAACCCCATCCCTACTAAAAATACAAAAATTAGCTGGGTGTGGTGGCGGGCACCTGTAATTCCAGCTACTTGGGAGGCTGAGGCAGGAGAATCACTTGAACCTGGGAGGCGGAAGTTGCAGTGAGGTGAGATCACGCCACTGCACTCCAGCCTGGGCAACAGAACGAGATTCCATCTCGGGGGGAAAAAAAAAAGATTTTCAATGTTTGGATATCTAATCAGAAATAAAATAACATGCAACAGGCAAACAATGCCTTAAATTTACTTAAAAAAAAAAATCATTCTTTTTGGTAATCCATGCTGACCTCCACATAACCAGAGCATAAGCAGAGACACTAACTCATCAACTATCAAGAATTTCATTAGGTGAAAATGAAACCCACCTAACATTGGTGTGACTCTAGAGTCTAGGTTTATAATCTGTTTGGAGGACAATCCAAGAGAAATATACAGCACTATTAAATACAGTTCAGCCTTTCTGGCCCCAAAGATGTATTAACACTGGGCAGGATTTTGCCTGGTTTAAAAAGTACATTATAGAAACCTGTTTTGTGGTCTTTTTGTATAGCTAATCTTAAACGCTCCACGCCCTGGAAGTTACTTTAAAAGTCATATTATACTTTTCAATTTCCCTTAAAAAAAAGTGATTACAAAAGTTGTTTTTTTTTCCAGGCCCGCCTTTTATATTTTCTAACATATCAAATTGACAGCAGTGTAAATAGACTAATAATACTCCTTAATCCTGAAGGAAGACTTCAGCTACTAAAGATTTCTTAATCAAGAAAAGAAATGCTTTTCTCCTTTGTCTTCGACTACTATCACAAAAGAAAAGGAAAATAAAACAAAAGAGAGTCCTTCATTGTTGAAGTAATCCCCTAGAAATAGAATCCAACTACATTTACAGGGTAAAAAATTACCAAGGTGTATTAAATGTATATGAGACACTGTATACTTCTGGTCTGTGTACTTTTTCAGTATCGGTTTAAAAGTTTCTAAAACTACGACAGACAAGGATGAGTCCTAGGATTTCAAATAAAAAGACTGTATGATTAAAATCTTTTATTTTTTATTTTTTGTAGAGACAGAGTCTCACTATGTTGCCCAGGCTGGTCTCAAATCGCTGGCCTCAAGTGTATTATTAAAATTATTTGACCACTCACCAGAGACGGAATATAAATGTAAGGGAAGTTATACTTTTCCTTAATAAACAGTCCTAATACACATCAGAGAAAAAAAAAAAAAAAAAAAAAGTTCCACCTTTCAACTTTCTGAAAAGACCTAATCTCATTAGGAATATCACTTTGGTATCATTAAAGAAAAGCAGCAAATGAAATGCTTGTTTCACTTTCAAACAAGAATTTGTTTTTGTTTTTTTTGGGGGGTGGGGGATGGAGTTTCTCTCTCGTCACTCAGGCTGGGGTGCAGTGGCGTGATCTCAGCTTATTGCAACCTCCGCCTCCCGGGTTCAAGTGATTCTCCTGCCTCAGCCTCCCAAATAGCTGAGATTACAGGCGCCCGCCACCATGTCCGGCTAAAATTTTTTGTATTTTTAGTAGAGATGGAGTCACCGTGTTGGCCAGGCTGGTCTCGAACTCCTGACCTTAGATGATCCTCGCAAAAGTGCTGGGATTATTGGTGTGAGCCACCGCGCCTGGCCAAACAAGAATTTGGACTTGGCCAGGCGCGGTGGCTCACGCCTGTAATCCCAGCATTTTGGGAGGCCAAGGCAGGCGGATCACGAAGTCAGGAGATTGAGACAATCCTGGCCAACACAGTGAAATGCCATCTCTACTAAAAATACAAAAAATTAGCTGGGCATGGTGGCAGGCACCTGTAGTCCCAGCTACTTGGGAGGCTGAGGCAGGAGAACGGCGTGAACCCGGGAGGCAGAGCTTGCAGTGAGCCGAGATAATGCCACTGCACTCCAGACTGGGCAACAGAGCAAGACTCCATCTCCAAAAAAAAAAAAAAAGAGTTTGAACTTGGGTCAAACTCAAAGCTATTTATTCCTTAGCTAATCAAAAGTGGTTGTGTAGTTTCAACTGGATTTCTTTTTTGTCTGTTTGTTTGTTTTTTGAGATGGAGGCACACTGGGAGGCATTTAAGTTTTTGTCTTTTATCTAAACCTCTCAACTGGTATCTGGTAACCTGGTTATCAGTCTCTAGTCTTATATCAGCCCGGTATGACAATCACTTGACTTCTCTATGCTGAAATTTCCTCACACACTAAAAGAGAAGGTTGAACAAAATTAGCTTTTTGTGTGTGTGTGTTTTTTTTTTTTTAAGACAGTGTCTCACTCTGTTGCCCAGGCTAAAGTACAGTGGCACGATCTTGGCTCAGCGCAGCCTCCACCTCCCAGGTTCAAGCAATTCTCCTGCCTCAGTCTCCTGAGTAGCTGGGATTACAGGCACATACCACCACGCCCAGCTAATTTTTGTAATTTCAGTAGAGACAGGGTTTCACCACGTTGGCCAGGCTGGTCTGGAACTCCTGACCTCAAGTGATCCATCTGCCTCGGCCACCCAAAGTGTTGGTATTACCAGCATGAGCCACCACACTTGGCCCAAAATGAGGTTTTCAGAGAGTGAATGCATTTAATAAAAAATAGTACATAACTAAATTAACAATACAGGTGGAGCATAGATATGGCAAAAGTCATGACCATGGTTAATGAGAACGACAGAGGTTAAGGAAAACAGGGTGCTGGGGCAAGGGTTTCTGCTCTTTCAATCAGCAGCAAAACCGTTAAATAAAATTCACATGGAAGTCTAATAAATATGAACACAAAATGCTGCTCTGATTGAAGCTAGGAGCAGGGGGTCAGACATTCTCCCATCTGACCCCTCCCACCTCCTGCCACCCCACCCCCTGCTCCTTCATCCCCTGCACAGGCGCATACTCCTTTGAGTAGAACTTGAAATCCATTAAACTAGATGTTCAAGATTCTTTTTTTTTTTTTTTTTTTTTGAGACAGCCTTGCTCTGTCATCCAGGCTGGAGTGCAGTGGCGTGATCTCGGCTCACTGCAACCTCTGCCTCCCAGGTTCAAGTGATTCTCGTGCCTCAGCCTCCTGAGTAGCTGTGATTACAGGCATACGCCACTATGCCTAGCTAATTTTTGTATTTTTAGTAAAGACAGGGTTTCACCATGTTGGCCAGGTTGGTCTTGAACTCCTAACCTCAAGTGATCCACCCGAGTCTCCCAAAGTGCTGAGATGTCAGGCGTGAGCCACCATGCCAGGCCTCAAGATTCTTTCCAGGCCAAAATTTTTTTAATCCTTCTTTCAAAGGCTAGGATATTACATTAAGAGCTCTTCAGAACTTGCTAAGCACCATGATTTTATAAAGAAGAGAGTTCCCTGTTATGATGTTATAAACTGATCATGTTCCCTCAGTGTTTGATATGAAAACCAAATGGGAGGAAGACTTGACAGTCAAGAGGAGTGACAGGGTTAAACACACAGACTGAGCACACAGACACTGGGGATGGCAGATGATGGGGATGACAGCATCCATATTCACCTAGGACAAGGAGGCTGAAGAAAATGGTCATGCCGCTGGACTGCTCCTCTTGCTGGGCCTGCTCCCCTGTCTGCACGGGGAGGATGGGCTTGCCAGGGGTCGGGAGCACCAGTTTCGTCGTGACAACCAGGGTGGTGTGGAGGGTGACATTGAAACCCTCATGAGTTGTATTGGGGAATCTCCTGGAGGACATAAAAAGCATAATTAGATAATGGAAAAGGGTCCCAAAACATCAATTCACACACCTCACACCAGAAAGAGAAGCTGTCCAAGAACTTTATGGGATTCAGAAGTCTTTAACAGGCAGGCCTTCAAGAGAAAATTAAGAAAATCCCTGCCTGCACAGCACAAGGGTACCAGTGGCCTCTGGTGCTTTTGAATACAGCCACTTAGAGGACAGGAACGGTAGGGAATCAGAGCTAGTATAGAAATGAAATGCTGCCTGCTCTTTGGCAAATACTGGGGGATTTAAAGGGAGGCAAACTGGAGTCTCATCACTTTCCAAGGTCCAACACTGTTTACTTAGCACCTTTGTTTCTCCAATTTACATTATTTTCCTTGCATTATCTCTCCAAGTTGAAGAAACCACCTGAATTTGCCCAGTTGTTGATCTGGGCATGCCCTACCCTACTTTACAAAATCCCTCTCAGATTTCAAACGGCTCAAATGTCACCTCCCATTACCCCATCTTACCACACCCGAATTTACCCACTCCACTGCGTATGTTCCCACAGCTCTTTCACACTGTGCTGGGATTGTGAACTAGTACAATATTGCTATAATAACTGTAATTGTGACTATAAAAGTTATTATTTTCTGAGCACTGCTTTATTCCAGGAACTAGGTAACACACTACCTCTCATTTAATAGGTATAACACGTCTGATTGGGTATGATTACTTTCCGTTTTTTACTCATGCATAACTAAGGCTCAGGGAGGTTGCAAAACTTCACCAACATCTCAGTTAGTGGCAGAATCAAGCCGAAAACCCAAACTTGAAATCGCTGGGCTATATTGCCTCTTTTATTTTGTGCTGCTGAGGCCCTGTTTAGTGTCTGGGACGGAGCAGCTGCTCAATAAATAACTGATTACATGAAATGACCCCCATATGGCCAAGAAATATATTTGAAAAGTTATCAGGTGAAGGACTCCAGTATCAAGGTAGGGGTTCCTTATTCATCTTCACATACTCATTCCACAAACAGTGATAGGGCATCTACAATCTGCAACAGACTCTGCCCTGCAGGTATGGAGATGACTTTTGGACTTACCCAAAAGTACCTGGAGGACACAGCCCGTCCTTCCCTGTCTCCCCTTGTCCAGCTAACCCCCTTCCTCTCTACACACCAGCCATGCTGCCTGTCACTCAAAAGCACTAAACTCTTTCTTGAGCCAGGGCTTTTGAACCTGATGTTTTTTCTCCTATCTCTCCTTCTGGTCATTCAAGTTTCTGCTGAATGTCACCTTTTCCTGAGTGGACTCCCCAACCCTAACTCTATTCTGCTTCCTTCAGAACACTTAACCCATTCATGCCAGAGGTTGCAATTTTTAGAACTGCAGATATGTGAGAAAAATCAGACCTTGGCGATGACCTTGAGCAGTAGGATATAAATAACTCCCACATGCTTAGCGTTCCAATAATGGAACACTAGGCACAAATAGGATTAATTAATCACGATCTGAAACCATCTTGACTAATTATGGTCTCCTTTTCCCACTAGAATGGAAGCTCCCAGAAAGCGGCTCCTGGCCGGCCTCCTTTCCTACCACCTGCCCAGGGCCTGGAATTGAGTAGATGGCTAACAGTTAATGACTAAATGAAACCTAGTGAAGGAGAAAGACATGAAAACTGATCGTTACAGAGGAGACGACTGGCTACGTAGGAGGTGGGTGTGGAGAACCCGGACGACTTGCTGGAGGAGGCGGAAGAGGGCTCAGTAACTATGAGATTACCAAAAACTGGGAAAGTAAATATGGGTTGCATTTTCCGCAAGACGGCCCTCGGGGCCTGCGCTGGGCAGCTGATTCCCAGCTCGAGGGACCGACCTCCAGGGGAACGCAAGGCCCACCTGGGCCCAGGCCCGCCCATCCCGCCCTCCTCGTAGGCACCGGCTTGGTCAGTCCTGGCCAACCAGCAAAAGAAGCTCCGCCTTCCGGGGCCGGAGGGCGGCCTGAGGCGCTCGCTGTCACCCGCCGGGGCCCAGCCCCGCCGCCTCCGCCGCCCGGGAAAAAGCCCACTCACTCCTCTTCCGCCATCTTCTCCCCCATCCTGCGGAGCTTCCAAGACCACCGAGTTCGGAGCCGCGGGGCTAGCAGGACCCGCTTTTGCTTCCGGCTTCCGCTGGGGGCGCGGGCGGACGGGCGGGAGGCGGGGCCTCGGCCGCGCGAGGGCGGCCCTCTGTCCCTCCGTCTCAGTGGCCCGAGGGTGGGAGAAAGCGCGTGGGAGGATTGCGTCTTAGTCTCTCCCGGGGCTTTCGAGACGCTTGTCCGGCATGTGCCACATGATCGCCTGGGACCGAGAGATTCCGGCTTTTCCCCATCACAGGGCGGGGACGTTTTGGGGAAACTCCTCTGAGGTCACTGTGACTCACCCTGAGGGCAAGCAAGCACCCTCCACCCAGTGCCCTCGACTTCGCTGTGCTAAGAGTTTGAAAAAGGATGCCCAGCCTGTAGCCTAAGCGGAGAGACCCCAGGGGGACACTTCCCCAACCCGAGCCTTAGTTTCCTTCGGCTGTGGAGAGGAATAACCGCTTGGACTTGGCAGGACTGTGCAGCATTGCATCTGTAAACATGTATTGAGTTCAGACTATATGCCTAGCGTTAAAATGGATGCTGATGATCTAGGGGTGGACCATTCATTAAGCAGTTCATTGATTCACCACATGCTTAGTAGATGCTTCTATGTGCCTAGCAGTGGCCGGTGGGGTGGGGATGCAGGGAGGAACAAGGCGAGGTGGGAGGGGTAGGTGAGACCCCCATCGGGAGGACTGGGGCTAAGAACTTTGAGCTTTATTGGCCCCTTCTGTTGCTACCTCCCTTCCTGATCCAAGGCACTCTGTCTCATCTGGATAATTGCAACAGCTCCATTCAGGGTCTCTGACTCACCCCTGTTCCTTATGGACTTCCACACAGCAGCTGGAGTGATCCCTTAACTCATCACTCCTCTGCTTAGACCCTCCAATGACTTCCAATCTCCAGAGAAAAAAAACCTTGGGGAATGTACAGGACTCAACCGTCCCCCCTTTTCCCCTCTGAAGTGTGTGGGAGGGGGACATGGGGCTCTATATCTCCCCTCCCACACACTTTGACTTTCCACTATTGTCACAGACTCACCAGGAATACTTCCACCGTTGCACTCGCTGAGCCTTTATCTAGAATGCTCTTCTTCTGGGTAGCTCTTTGGCTCGCACATCTCCTACGTTTGGCCTTTTATTTAACCCCTGTGTGTTAGACCTCCTTGACCACCCTACTTAAAATCCAAGGCCCCGCGCCTTCCCTAAACTATTTTTCCACATGACACCTAACCTACCATATGTTTTACTCATACACTTGTTTATTAACCATCTCCCTCCATGAGAACGGAAGCTTCATGAATGCAGAAATTTTTGTCTGATTTGTTCTCCATTTTATCTGCAATGCCTACAACAGTACCTGGCACATAGTAGACACTCAATAATAAATAATCATTGAGTAAATAAATCAGTTAGTTCTAGCACACCTAGAAGGGTTTTGAACTGAGAAGTAACCTGAGCTTTGCTGCCTGTTGGGAGTTGACTGGGGGTTGGCGAGAGAGAGAGGATGGAAGCCCCAAGGCCAGCAAGGAGGCTTTTGCAATAATCTAGGTGACAGCTGATGGCAGTCTGGATGAAAGTAATACCGTGGAGGTGGCAGGAATGGTTGGACTCCTGGACGCATACTGAAGACAAGGTTTGCTGACGGACTATGGCGTATAAAAGAGGAGTTAAGCATGGTGTCAGGGTTTTGGCCCCGAGGAACTGGGTAGAGAAGAAATCTGGCTCTAACCTTGGGTTCTCCATCCTCTGCCGTCTCTTAAGACTGCTAAAGCTAACTGAGAGAATGTCATCAGGATCCACCAATGTTTATTGAGTAATAATAAACTTGCTTCCTTCCTGCAGGTGTGGTGTTGGGCTATTGTTTCCTTAAGTCTTTACATAGCTTTGAGGTAGATACCATCGTTATCCACAGACACAGAGAAATCAAGGCACTTGCCTGCGGTCCCACAGCTAGCAAATGACAAGGCTGGGATTCAGGCACAGAGCCAGTGTTTTTAAACCAGTAGCCCTGCTACTCTCCACTGCCTCAATTTCTCCGGCTCTTAAATGGGACTAATAACCTACTCTCCTCCGTTAGCACAGAGCCTGGCGGGAATGACCTGGTCTACAAAGGATTGATAGTGGGGTTCTCTCTGGCCACACTTGTCAACTGAGGGCTTGAGGCTACCATTTTCTACCAGCACCAAAAAACCCCACATGGCTGGAATTCACCAAGCTGGAAACTCCACATAGCTGGAATTCACTACTCTTCTCTATCCATTGTCTCGCCTACTACCCTCGCTAGAGATTCTGCTGTCAAGGCCAGATGAGGGCTTTGTGATAGTCATGGAGCTCCTGACCTTGGCCTCCTCTGGGCTTACCACTAACTATAAGGATGCAGAGAACATGCTTTCATGCCCATGGGTGAGTCCTTGGCTCTTCTCACCTATTCCTGAGAATGAATCTAAAATCCCTGGTCCTTCCCCGAGGAAGGTAAATAAAGCCATTCAACATGCAGTTTCTGGGCTCCAATGCTGTGTCAGGCCGAGAAGGAGCCAGCATAGGGCACCACAAATTCTGGTGCCAGACAGTGCTGGTTCCCAACCCCTCCTCAGGACCTACAGTCTCCGTGACCCTGAGAGGCTACAGCACCCTCAGAGCCTCAGGGCCCCCTCAATTTTTTTTTCTTTTTTTCTTTAATAACGCTTCTCTTTAGAAGACTGTTACAAGATTAGAGAGAAAACTGCCTTTGCTCTCTGTTGTCTCTGCCTAGACAGCTCTGCCTGCTACCTCCAGTCTTCTTGTTATTCAGGTCTCAGCTTAAATGTCCCCTCCTCAGGGAAGCCCTCCCTGACCAGTCTCTGTAAAGAGTCAGACAGTAAATATTGAAGGCTTTGTGGGCCTTACTATCTCTGTAGCAACAAATCAACTCTGTAGTTTGCATGCAGCATAAATAATATAAATAGGCATAGCTGTGTTCCAACAAAACTTTATGGATACTGAAATTTGAATTTTGCATTACTTTCACATGTCATGAAATACCATTCTTCTTTGGATTTTTTTTTTTTTTTTTGAGATGGAGTCTCTGTCGCCCAGGCTGGAGTGCAATGGCACAATCTCGGCTCATTACAACCTCCACCTCCCAGGTTCAAGCAATTCTCCTGCCTCAGCCTCCCAAGTAGCTGAGACTACAGGTATGCACCACCACGCCCAGCTAATTTTTGTATTTTTAGTAGAGATAGGGTTTCACCATGTTGGCCAGGATGGTCTCAATCTCTTGACCTCGTGATCCGCCTGCCTTGGCCGCCCAAAGTGCTGGGATTACAGGCATGAGCCACCAGGCCCGGCCTGTTGTTGTTTTTTGAGACGGAGTCTCACTCTTGTCACTCAGGCTGGAGTGCAGTGGCACGATCTCGGCTCACTGCAACCTCTGCCTCCTGGGTTCAAGCAATTCCTGCTTCAGCCTCCCAAGTAGCTGAAATTACAGGCGTGTGCCACCATGCCTGGCTAATTTTTGTATTTTTAGTAGAGACGCGGTTTCGCCATACTGGCCAGGCTGGTCTCAAACTCCTGACCTCAAGTGATCCACCTGCCTCAGCCTCCCAAAGTGCTGGGATCACAGGTATGAGCCACTGTGCCTGGGTAAGAATTTGGTCTTTAATGCTTTTATTAAACAGGGAATCAAATTGGTTACCATGTGTATCAGTCAGGGTTCAATCAGAGCAGCAGAACCAAAAGGGGATATATTTTAAGAGCTTTATGACAAGGAATTGGCTTAAAACAACACAAATGTATTATCTTATAGTTCTGTAGGTTAGAAGATAAAGATTTTCACTGGGCTAAAATCAAGGTGTTGGCAGAGTCACATTCATTCTGGAGGCCCTAGGGGAGAATAAACTTTCTTGCCTTTTCCAGCTCCTAGAGGCTGCTTGCATCCCATTGCTCATAGCCCACTCCCTATCTTTAAAGCCAAGGACTGCATCACCCCATGCTCTGCTTCTGATTCTGACTCTCTTGTCTTCCTCTTCCTCTTCCCCCCCACCCCTTTTTTTTTTTTTTTTTTTTGAGACTGAGTCTCGCTCTGTCGCCCATGCTCGAGTGCAGTGGCATGATTTCGGCTCACTACAACCTCCGCCTCCAGGGTTCAAGCGATTCCTGTCTCAGCCTCCCAAGTAGATGGGGTTACAGGTGCCCGCCACCACACGAGCTAATTTTTGTAGTTTTAGTAGAGATGGGGTTTCACCATGTTGGCCAGGCTGATCTTGAACTCCTGACCTCAGGTGATCCACCCGCCTTGGCCTCCCAAAGTGCTTGGATTACAGGCATGAGCCACTGTGCCCAGCCCCTCTTTCCCTTATTAGGACCCTTCTGACTACATTGGACCCACCTACATAATCAGAATAATCTGCCCATCTCAAAGTCAGCTGATTAGCAACCTATTTCCATCTGCAATCTTAATTAGTCCTTGCCCTGTAACATATTCACAGGGACCAGCAATTAGCACATGGCCATCTTTGGAGGGCCATTATCCTACCCCCGACACCATAGGAAAAATAAGACCTGTTGGACTTCTCTTCATGTATTTTTTCTTTTTTTTTTGAGATGGAGTTTCACTCTTGTTGCCCAGGATGGAGTGCAATGGCACAATCTCGGCTCACTGCAACCTCCACCTCCTGGGTTCAAGCGATTCTCCTGCCTCAGCCTCCCGAGTAGCTGGGATTACAGGCATGTGCCACCACACCTGGCTAATTTTGTATTTTTAGTAGAGATGGGGTTTCTCCACGTTGGTCAGGCTGGTCTCGAACTCCCGACCTCAGGTGATCTGCTCGCCTTGGCCTCCCATAGTGCTGGGACTACAGGCGTGAGCCACCACGCCCGGCCCTCTTCATGTATTTTTGCTATTTATTATCATTTCATATTGATTTATACATGGGAAAAAGTGGGGCATAATTTCTTTAATACGTTTGGATGCTAACATTTTAATCTGGCCCTGGCCACTTAGCATGTAACAGGCACTAGAATTACTAAGCAAAAATAGAAAATCTGGGCTTGTAGAATTCAGTGGAGTCAGGTGTAATTCTCTGAGAAAGTTTGTGAAAAAAATCCAGATTCCAGGCCATGCATAGTGACTCACAGTTGTAATCCCAGCACTTTGGGAGGCCAAGGTGGGTAGATCACCTGAGGTCAGGAATTCAAAACCTCCTTCATCCTCACCTGCTTTGTGTCCTCCCCACTGTCCCCACCCTAAGACCTGGTGACCGATAGAAACACTTGCTTCCTTGGCTTACTTTTTTTCTTTCTCCCTTTAAAAAAAAAAAAATCATAGTTTTGGCTGAATGTGGTGGCACACACCTGTAATCTCAACTACTTGGGAGGCTGAGGCAGAAGAATCACTTGAACCTGGGAGGTGGAGGTTGCCTTGAGCCTAGATCGCACCACTGCACTCCAGCCTGGGCAACAGAGGGAGACTCCGTCTCAAAAAAAAAAAAAAAAAAAGAAAAGAAAAGAAAAACGAAACGTTGCAGAAAAGGAGAAAAGTAAAGGTCATCATAGTTTACCACGGAGCTCAGCTGTGAATGGCATTTACATAGTCACAATAATGTAGACTGTAAATATCAATCTCACAAGAATAACCATATAACTATATTGAGAGAATAAAGGATGGGAAGGGTCTCTGCATGTGCTGGGCAGGTGAGGGGAGGGAAAGAGGGCAGAAACCTTATTGCCCAGAGTGGGAAAGCAGATTTTACTGAAAACAGAAAAACTAAGAAGTGGCGATAGAAGCATGTTATTCCAAGACATGGAGTTAAATACCCAAAAAATCAGCTCAAAGTGATTGTCTTTGGGGAGGCAGAAATAAGAGGAGAGAGTGAAGTGGGGATTCCTATTTTTAGAAAATTTGACTCTTCAACTTATGTGCGTGTATGACCTCAATACAAATAAAATTTAAACCAAAAAATAAAAAAGGACAGGAGTAACATATTGCAATGTTGTTTTGATAATTGTTATTTCTCAATTGTGGGTCATAGGTATTATTTTTCCTTTTGCTTATTTGTATTTTTAATGATTTTTTTTCTGCAAGTGACATATCATTTGAAATGTAAGTAAATCCCTTTGACATTGTGCTTGTGACCTGCAACACTCAGTAACTGCCAGTCATCTTTCATAAACTAGAAACAGGCCAGATTGTCATATTTATTTAAATACAGAAAGTCAAGGCTGTGGGTATTTTGATCTTTCTGTCTTGATGCTGCCTCACCTCCCTGTTCTGAGTCACCAGCCCTGTGGATTCTTCCTCCTCCACCCTCACCCGCTTTGTGTCCTCCACACTGTCCCCACCCTAAGACCTGATGACCGATAGAAACACTTGCATCCTTGGCTTACCTTTTTTCTTTCCCCCTTTAAAAAATATCATAGTTTTGGCTGGGTGCAGTGGCTCACACCTGTCATTCCAGCACTTTGGGAGGCCGAGGCAGGAGGATCACTTGCACCCAGGAGTCTGAGGCCAGCCTGGGCAACATAGTGAGACCCTGTCTCTATTTTTATTTTGTATTTATTTATTTATTTATTTTTGAGACGGAGTCTCGCTCTATTGCCAGGCTGGAGTGCAGTGGCGTGATCTCAGCTCACTGCAAACTCTTCCTCCCATATTCAAGCAATTCTCCTGCCTCAGCCTACCGAGTAGCTGGGACTACAGGTGCTAAAATATGATTTTTTTAAAAAAATAAAAATAGGCCAGGTGTGGTGGCTCACGTCTGTAATCCCAGCACTTTGGGAGGCTGAAGCAGGTGGATCACAAGGTCAAGAGATTGGGAACATCCTGGCCAACATGGTGAAACCCCGACTCTACTAAAAATACAAAAATTAGCCGGGCGTGGTGGTGCGCACCTGTAGTCCCAGCTACTCGGGAGGCTGAGGCAGGAGAATTGCTTCAATCCGGGAGGCAGAGGTTGCAGTGAGCCGAGATCACGCCACTGCACTCCAGCCTGGCAATAGAGCGAGACTCTGTCTCAAAAGTAAATAAATAAATAAATAAATAAATACAAAATAAAAATAGAGACAGGGTCTCACTATGCTGCCCAGGCTGGCCTCAGACTCCTGGGTGCAAGTGATCCTCCTGCCTCGGCCTCCCAAAGTGCTGGAATGACAGGTGTGAGCCACTGCACCCAGCCAAAACTATGATATTTTTTAAAGGGGGAAAGAAAAAAGGTAAGCCAAGGATGCAAGTGTTTCTATCGGTCATCAGGTCTTAGGGTGGGGACAGTGTGGAGGACACAAAGCGGGTGAGGGTGGAGGAGGAAGAATCCACAGGGCTGGTGACTCAGAACAGGGAGGTGAGGCAGCATCAAGACAGAAAGATCAAAATACCCACGGCCTTGACTTTCTGTATTTAAATAAATATGACAATCTGGCCTGTTTCTAGTTTATGAAAGATGACTGGCAGTTACTGAGTGTTGCAGGTCACAAGTACAGTGTCAAAGGGATTTACTTACATTTTCTGCTTCTGCTCCTACCTGCCTACCACAGACATGCATCACCTAAGAACAGGAATCCATTGTGAGAGATGTGTGGTCAGGCGATCTTGACGTGCGAACATCCTACAGCAGACTTCTGCAAACCCAGATGGTGTCGCCTATAACACACCCAGGCTTTTATGGTATGGCCTATTGCTCGTAGGCTACACACCCATACGGCATGTTACTCTACTGGGTACTGCAGGCAATGGTAACCCAATGGCAAGTTTTTGTGTGTCTAAACATATCTAAATGCAAAAAAGGCACAGTAAAACTTCCATATTATAACCTCATGGCACCACCATTGTATTTGTGGTCTATCTTTGACCAAAATGTCTGTATGTCTGTAGCTGTATTTACCTTACAACGACAGTGCAAGCAGTCTTTTTTTTTTTTTTTTCTTTGAGAGACAGGGTCTCATTCTGTCCCCAGGCTACAGTGCAGTTGTGGGATCACAGCTCCCTGCAGCCTCAACGTCTCTGGCTCAAGCCATCCTCCTACCTCAGCCTCCCAAGTAACTGGGATTACAGGCACGTGCCACCATTCCTGGCTAATTTTTTTTTATTTTATTTTTTGTGGAAACAGGGTCTTGCTATGTTGCCTAGGCTGATCTTGAACTCCTGGGCTCAAGTGATTCTCCCACCTCAGCTTCCCAAAGTGCTGGGATTATAGACATGAGCCACGGTGCCTGGCCTAAGCAGTCTTTTTGAAGTATGTACCAGATCATGTTACTCTTCTGCTCAAAATCATCCCATGGCTCCGCATTTTACTGCAAACAAAACCCAAACTCCTCTTGGCAGTCTGCAAGGCCCTGTTTGGTCAGTTCCCTTTCCCTGAAGGGGTCTCTTGTCCCTTTTCCCCTATGTCCCAACTCACTTATCTGCTCCTTGAATATGCCATGCTCGTCCCCACCTCAGGACCTTTGCACTTGCTGTTCCTTTGTCTATCACCTTCTAGATATACATAGAGCTCCCTCCTAGTCATAATTCAGATCCCATACAATGGAAGCACCCTGACTGAGGCCGTCTTCCACCTGCCCCAGCCAGCCACTGCGTCTTCCAGCATTTCACTCTCTCGTCCTTGTGGTACCTATTATGTGAAGTTACTCTGTTTTGTCCTTTTTAAAAAAACATATTTGAAATTATTATTGAAATATGGCCTGGGCACGGTGGCTTATGCCTGTGATCCCAACACTTTGGGAGGCCAAAGCAGGCAGATCATTTGAGGTCAGGAGTTTGAGACCAACCTGGCCAACATGGCAAAACCCCATCTCTACTAAAAATACAAATATTAGCCAGGCGTATTGGTGCACACCTGTAATCCCAGCTGCTTGGGAGGCTGAGGCACGAGAATCACTTGAACTTGGGAGGTAGAGATTGCAATGAGCTGAGATCGTACCACCGCATTCCAGTCTGGGTGACAGTGTAAGACTCTGTCTCAAAAAATAAATAAATTAATTTAATTTAATTTAATAAATATTGAAATATGATTCATATAACAAAAACTTCATTTTAACATGTGCAATTCAGTGAGTTTTAGTGTATTCACTATGTTATGCAACCATCACAACTATCTGATTCCCAAACATTTCTGGCACCCCAACAAGAACCTCTGCACCTATCAGCAGTCACTCCCTGCTGCCCCATCCCCTGGTAATCATTACTTTATTTTCTGTCTCTATGGATTTACCGATTCTGAAAATTTCATGTAAGTGGAATAAAATATGTGGCATTTTATGACTGGCTTCTTTCACTTAGCACAATGTTGTTTCTTTTTCAAATTTACTTCCTTGTGACCTGTCATCCCTATTAGGCTCACAGGGGTCTAGTACCTAGACTAGCACCTGACATAAATCATTAAGTATGGATTAAGCACCTACTATATGCTATGTCCACAGTAGCACAGAAAACTCCAAGGAAACTGTCTTTTTTATTTTATGTTTTTCAGAATTTTAAATTATTTCTTCTTCTAATTTTTATTTATTTTATTTTATTTTTGAAACAGGGTCTCACTCTGTTACCCAGGCTGGAGTACAGTGGCACAATCACTGCTCACTTTGGCCTCAACCTCCTGGGCTCAGGTGATCCTCCCATCTCAGCCTCCCAAGTAGCTGAGACTACAGGCGCAACCACTGTGCCTGGCTAATTTTTGTATTTTTTTGTAGAGGCGGGTTTTTGCCATGTTGTTCAGGCTGGTCTTGAACTCTTTGGCTCAAGGGATATGCCAGCCTCAGTCTCCCAAAGTGCTGAGATTATAGGAGTGAGCCACTGTCCCCGGCCCTTTATTTATTTTTTATTTTTTTATTTTTGCAAACTTTTTTTTTTTTTTGAGATGGAGTTTCACTCTTGTTGCCCAGGCTGGAGTGCAATGGCGCGATCTTGGCTCACTGCAGTCTCTGCCTCCTGGGTTCTCCTTGCCTCAGCCTCCCAAGTGGCTGGCATTACAGGCGCCTACCACCACGCCCAGCTAATATGTTGTATTTTTAGTAGAAACGGGGTTTCACCACATTGGCCAGGCTAGTCACGAACTCCTAATCTCAGGTGATCCACCCGCCTCGGCCTCCCAAAGTTCTGGGATTACAAGCTTGAGCCACCACACCCGGCCCAGGCATTTTCAATGAAGGGGAAACTTTCTCTATAACCTCTATTTTCCCCTCAGTAATCCTCAAGTCTTCCCAGTACACCCTCAAGACAGGTGATGGGCTAAGCGTTCATAGACTGGTTTGGGGAAGTCTCCCCTTTTCTAACTCAGCAGACATTCAGCTGTCTCTAGAGAGAGCCACAGTACCTCAGCACAGAGCCATTAACCAAAACGGAAACAAAAGAAAAGTCCCATTACACCCTGTTTCTAAGGGGTTTTCCCGTCTCTTTGCTTCTTATTCAAGACAAATCTGTGGGACAGTTAAAATATTTGCCATAAATAAAAAGATATAGGCTGGGCGCGGTAGCTCATGCCTGTAATCCCAGCACTTTGGGAGGCCGAGATGGGCGGATCATGAAGTCAGGAGATCGAGACCATCGTGGTTAACATGGTGAAACTCTGTCTCTACTACAAAAAAAAAAAATATATATATATATATATATATATATTAGCCGGGCGTGGTGGCAGGTGCCTGTAGTCCCAGCTACTCGGGAGGCTGAGGCAGGAGAATGGCGTGAACCCGGGAGGCGGAGCTTGCAATGAGCCGAGATCGCGCCACTGCCCTCCAGCCTGGGCGACAGAGCGAGACTCCGTCTCAAAAAAAAAAAAAAAGAAGAAGATAGAAGGGGCCACAGGACAAGGAATGCAGGAAGCTTCTAGTTGCAGAGAGAATCGCAAGTAAGGAAATGGGGGCTTCAGTTCTACAACTGCAAGGAACTGAATTCTGCCAACAATCTGAAAAGAGGCCAATTCCTCCCATAGCCTCCAGATGAGGACTCCAGTGAGCTGACATCTCTGCTTCAGCCGTGTGATGCCCTGAACATATAACACAGCAGAGCCTGCATGAGCTTAGGACCTACAGAACTGTGAACTAACACATGAGTATCACTTAAAAGGAAAAATAGATACATTCACCTTGCTGCCTTCAGTCCTCAGCTGAAAGTGGGTTTGCTTTGAGTACCCCAGGGCTGGCCAGCTCTCTCGGGCCAAGGGGTAGGCAGAGAGGCTGATTGGGAGTTAAGAACCCAGACACTGGAGCCAAGTTTCCGGGGTTCAGATCTCAGCACTGCCACTTACTGCCTCTGTCATGTTGGGCAAGTTAACCCCCTTGTGCCTCAGTTTCCCTGGTATGTATTTCAGAGTATTATTTTTGGGTGAAGTGAGCTAATATTCAGAAGTTCTTTTTTCTTTTTCTTTTTTTAAGACAGAGTTTCACTCTTGTTGCCCAGGCTGGAGTGCAATGGTGTGACCTCGGCTCACTGCACTGCAACCTCTGCCTCCTGGGTTCAAGCAATTCTCCTGCCTCAGCCTCCCAAGTAGCTGGAATTACAGGTGCCCACCACCACGCCCAGCTAATTTTTTGTATTTTTAGTAGAGGCGGGGTTTCACCATGTTGGCCAGGCTGGTCTCGAATTCCTGACCTCGTGATCTGCCCGCCTCGGCCTCCCAAAGTGTTGGGATTACAGGCGTGAGCCACCGTGCCCGGCCTATTCAGAAGTTCTTGAAGCCACGTCTGGCACATAAGTACTTCACAGCTGTTTCTTAAATAAAATAACCTCCCCCAGTCAATATATATGTGCATAATGGGGCGATTGCTTCAAAGTAGGGCTGAGCCCTTCATTGCTTCTCCTGGGTTAGAAATACCAGTTGTTAGCCTGGGCAACACAGTGAGACCCCACGTCTACAGAAAAGAAAAATCAATAGTCAGGCACGGTGGTGTGCACTTGTAGTCCCAACTACTCAGAAGGCCGAAGTGGGAGAATAGATTGAGGCGGGAGAATAGATTGAGCCTGGGAGGTCAAAGCTGCAGGGAGCTGTGATCGCACCACTGCACTCCAGCCTGGGTGACAGTGAGACCCTGTCTTAAAAAAAAAAAAAAAAAAAAAAGAAGTACAAGTTGTGGTGACATCTAACCGCATATTTTCTTGTCTAATTTAAAGCCCAAAAGGGAAGTTTCTCTCTATTTCCTAGTAGGGGGAAACTAGAAAAAACCCAATTATCTAGTAATAGAAGAATAAGTGCAGGCACTAAAAAGGATGACTCATATCTATGGGTATTAATTTGGGAGGGGTCTCTGCTCTACCTTAGCGATGTAGTGTGGTGGTTAAGGTCATAGGCCTTGAAGCCAGATTACTTGTTTCTGAATTCCAGCTTGGCCACCTTGTGTGATCTTGGGTAAATCACTTAACCTGTCTCTGCCTCAGTTTCCCCATCTATAAAATTGAGTTAATAATAGCGCTTATCACACAGGACTACTGTAAATATAAAATGGATTAATACACAGAGAGCAACTAGCATATGCATTGTAAGTACTCAATAAATCTTAGGATTACTGTTAAATAAAAAGATAGCACAGGTTCACTTTAGAATTAAGTACATGTGTATGCATTAAAAAAATCTATGGGCTAATTTACAAAATGCTCCAAAATTATGACTGTTTTTTATTCTATTCCTCACACTTTTCTGTATTCTCTGAAAATGCTTTTTCATAGTGATGAGCCAATACTTTTTTTTTTTTTTTTTTTTGAGATGGAGTCTCGCTCTTGTTGCCCAGGCTGGAATACTACTTTTATAATCAAGAAAAAAATTTAAGTAATTCCCTTTGAGGGTCGGGAGCTTAATAAACAACTTTGCCCTCCAGCATTGAGACCATCAATGAGTTATTTGCCCAACCTCATCTTCGTGTGTTTGAGGACTGTTTTTGCCTTGGAAATTCTTGAACAGGAAACCAAGTCCGCTCCCTGTAAATCAGGATGGGCCTGTTAAAGGCTTTATTGGAGCGAGGAGGGGCGGTCCTCCTTCTTCCGCCTCTCCTCTGTATTTTGGGGGAGGAGGGAATGACTCACCCTTCTTTCGGTTTGGCCATTTTTTCACTCCCAATTTTTTTCACCCCCAATTTTTCAACGAAGTGTGGGAAACAAACGTGGCCCATCTGATCAATAGATCTCCACGCATTCGTCTCAAAGGTCAAAGCGGATCCATGTCTACTTCCCTGAAAGTTAAAACAAACGCACAAACTACAGAGTGATACTTACTCAACAAATGTGTATTGGATACTTGGCCAGTCTGTGAAAGGCACTGGTGACACAGCAATGGCAAACAGAGAAAAATGTCTGCTCTGAATAAGTTAATTTAGAGAGTGAAAAACGCTAGCATGCAAGAAAGCATGATGGAGATGGAGCCGCTTCAGATGGGGAGGTCACTGGAGAGGGAGCGTTTGAACTGAAAATGTAGAGTGTGTGCTTCCATTTTTGTAAAAATATTCTTCTGTGTTTGTATATGACTATTTATTATAAGCACAGAGAAGAAGTCTGGAGGGATACTCACTAGACTCTATTTGTGTTCTTATTTTTTTTTTTTATACTTTTAGAGATGAGATTTTGCCCAGTCACCCAGGCTAGAGTGCAGTGGCTCACTGCCACCTCAAACTCCTGAGCTCAAGCGATCCTCCTACCTCAGCCTCCCCAGTAGCTGGGACTACAGGTGCACACCACCATTCGCAGCTAATTTTTTATTTTTGTTTTTGCAGAGATGGGGTCTCATTGTGTTGTTCAGGCTGTTGTCATTGCTCTTGAACTCCTGGGCTCAAGCAAACCTCCCGTCTAGGCCTCCCAAAGTACTGGGATTATAGGGCACAAATAGGCCCAGCCTATTTATGCTTTTAACTCCTAATACTTCCATTCTATGCATTGGCCTGGGCAAAACTCTTGGAATACCAAGCTGATTTAGGTAGGCAAAATTCTGCCCTCAGAGGACTATCTCCTTTTCTAATTCCCCATCCTGGCTGTTCTGGACTAGACTCCACACACATCACTGCAAGTGACAGAACCCCGCCTCAAACTGGCTTATTCCAAAAAAAAAAAAAAGGGAATTTATTGGCTCACATAACGAAAAGTCCAGTGGTAAATCCGATTCAGGCATGGCTGGATCCAGGAGCTCAACAGAGTCAACAGCCCTCTGCCTCTCTCCATCTCTCATCTCTGCTTCCTCTCTTGTTGGCTCCACTTCAAGCCAGCTCTCCCCAGTATGGTTTCCAGCAGCTCCTAGCTTCCACTTTTCCAGCCAGCAATTCTAGAGGGTAGACAGACTGTTTTTCCCTGGCTCCCTGAACCAATCATATTGACCTGAGGGATTCAGGAATTCAAGTGAGGAGAATGTGCCCACTTCTGGAATAGAAGGGAGAGTCTCCCTCACCTGAATCACATCTACTGAGGGTGGGAAAAGGCCACCCAAATTCCTAACGGGAAGGCCAAAGAAATGCATTATCAGCACATACGGATCATTAACTATTGCCATACAGTAATGACAAGAGATAGGAGCACTTATCATTCCCATTTTACAGGGTGGAACTGAAGCTCAGCAACTTGCATAAGGCCACACAGCTAAGAAGTGGAGAAATTGGGATTTGATCAGAGCCTGCCTGACATCAAAGCTCCCAAAGGATGATGGTGATCTTGATAATAATCAGAATACTGTTGAAGGCTGGGTGCAGTGGCTCATGTCTATAATCCCAGCACTTTGGGAGGCCCAGGCAGGAGGATCGCTTCAGTCCAGGAGTTCAAGACCAGCCTGGCAAACATAGTGAGACTTCCTCTCTACAAAAACTAAACAAAATTAGCCTGGTGTGGTGGCACCTGTAGTCCCAGGTAGCTACTCGGGAGGCTGAGGCAGGAGGATCACTTCAGCCTGGGAAGTTGAGGCTGTAGTGAGCCAAGATCGCACTGCTGTACTTAGCCTGGGAGACAGAGCAAGACCCTGTCTCAAAAAAGAAAATAATAATAATATGGTTGAGTATTCCTAATCTGAAAATCTGAAATCTAAAATGCGCCAAAATCCCAAACTTTTTGAGCACCGATGTGATGCTCAACAGAAATGCTCACTGGAGCATTTTGGGTTTCAGATTTTCAGATTAGGAATGCTCAACTGGTAAATATAATGCAAATATTCCAAAATCCAAAACAATCTGAATTCTGACACACTTCTGGTCCCAAGCGTTTCAGATGAGGGATTCTCAGCCTGTAACAGTAATAAGAGCTATTATTAGTTGAGCACCTACTGTATGCTAAGCTTTGCAAGCGTGATCTCATTTTCTTCTCCCAGTAACCGTTTGAGGCAGGTAGAGAGGACAATGTTGTTGACTGACTCCTCGACATCCATCCCAGCCCAGCCACAGGAACTGGAACCAATGAGTCTAAACCAATCATGAGACTTGCATCTTTTTGCCAGAGTTTGGTTCCGGAATGGGCCTCTGACCTACCTCAGGCTAATGAGAAGTGGAGAGAAGTTTGCCAGACGCTTCTGGGAAAGTTCTTCCTCACTCTTCCAGGAAGATGGCCTGGAAGTGAATCTATTTTCCTACCGGATATGAAAGAGGATGCCCGTGGCCCTGATAGCTCCTAGCAGTCATCCTGCAATCACGAGGAGGACCAGCCTGAGGAGGAAACCAACACTGTGTACGGAGACATGGAAAAAGCCTGGCTCCAGGATGATATCACTAGGCTGCTGGATCTCCTGCTCCCCAGTCCTAGAAATGTCCTATGTGGGGAGCCAGGGGAGCCTGTTCCAGTAAAGCACGCTTGAGTTTTATTACCCTCTTCTTTCTAGTGAAGGGCATTCTAAAGAACTCAGTAGGTATTTTTATTATCCTTATTTTACAGAGAGAGTGAGGCTCAGAGATTGAGTTGCCTGAGATCACACAGTGAGCTGGCCTTTGCTCCAGAGTTTATCTGACTCCAAACTCACCACACAGTACGGTTCCCACACAGCAATAGTCTTCCTTCCGCCAAATGTCTTTCAGTCCCATCATGCTGAATCCCCGTGAAGTAGGTCTTTTATTATCACTTTTGTTTCTGAGATGGAGTCTCCCTCTGTCACCCAGGCTGGAGTGCAGTGGCACAATCTCAGCTCACTGCAACCTCCGCCTCCCAGGTTCAAGTGATTCTCCTGTCTCAGCCTCCCAAGTAGCTGGGATTACAGGTGCACACCACCATACCTAACTAATTTTTGTATTTTTAGTAGAGATGGGGCTCCACCATGTTGGCCAGGTTGGTCTTGAAATCCTGACCTCAAGTGATCCTCCCTCCTCGGCCTCCCAAAATGTTGGGATTACAGGTGTGAGCTACCGCGCCTGGCATTATTCCCATTTTGCAATGAGAAACATCTGTAGGGAAGGGGAGGCTGATTATCAGCGAGGATTGTGGACCTACACTTTGCTTTCAGGCTTCTGATTCAGAGCCAAGAGGGACGATCGTCAGATGGAAAGGCGTGGGAAAGTGGGCAGTAAGGAAATCCCAGAGGATGAAGAATGCTATGATCTTATCCTGACCCAGGAGGCTTGAGAAACAGAGCCTCAGACACTCATTCGTATTCTCTCAGGATTGGCTCTTAATTCATTTTAAATCTGAGGTCTTGGCTGGGTGTGGTGGCTCACACCTGTAATCCCAGAACTTTGCGAGGCCAAGGTGGGTGGATCACCTGAGGTCAGGAGTTTGAGACCAGCCTGGCCAACAGGGAGAAACCCCGTTTCTACTGAAAACACAAAAATTAGCCAGACATGGTGGTGGGCACCTGTAATCCCAGCTACTCGGGAGGCTGAGGCAGGAGAATCGCTTGAACCTGGGAGGCGGAGGTTGCAGTAAACCAAGATCGTGCCACTGCATTCCAGCCTAGGCAACAGAGCAAGACTCCATGTCAAAACAACAACAACAACAACAATTGAGGTCTTTCTTTTTTGCTTTTTTTGTTTGTTTTGTTTTGTTTTTGTTTTGAGACGGAATCTCGCTCTGTTGCCCAGGGTGGAGTGCAGTGGCGCGATCTCGGCTCACTGCAAGCTCCACCTCCTGGGTTCACACCATTCTCCTGCCTCAGCCTCCCAAGTAGCTGGGACTACAGGTGCCCGCCACCACACCTGGCTAATTTTTTAATATTTTTAGTAGAGACGGGGTTTCACCGTGTTAACCAAGTTGGTCTCGATCTCCTGACCTCATGATCTGCCCACCTCACCCTCCCAAAGTGCTGGGATTACAGGCGTGAGCCACCACGCCTGGCCTGTTTTTTGTTTTTTTAAGAGTCAGTCTTGCTCTGTTATCCTGGCCGGAGTGCAGTGGTGTGATCATAGCTCACTCCAGCCTCCAACTCTTAGCCTCAAGACATCCTCCCACCTCTTCTTCCTCAGTACCTGGGACTACAGGTGCATGCCACCATTCCTGGCTAATTTTAAAATTGTTTGTAGGAATGGGGTCTCACTATGTTGCCCAGGCTGGTCTTGAACTCCTGAGCTCAAGCGATCCTATCGCCTCAGCCTCCCAAAGTGCTGGGATTATAGTCATGAGCCTCAATGCCCAGCCTGAATTTGAGGTTTAAAAAATTCACACAGGGAATACATCACCATTGTAGAAAAAAATTTAGAAATATAGGCACATAATAAGATAACATAATTCAAAAATCTCATCAATAAGCCAGCTGTACAATTTTTGACAATTATGCTCAATCTCTTCATGCCTCTGTTTCTTCTAAAGAGAGTGATCAGGAAAGTCTCTCTGAGGAGGTGGCATTTGAGTTGAGGCCTTAAGGATGAGTTGGAGCCACTGTGGGAAGAGTGTTCCAGGCAGAGGAAACAGCACATGCAAAAGTCCTGAGGTAGAAATGAACTTGGCCACTGAACAGACAGGAGGACAGCCAGTGGGGTTCATGAGAAACAAGAAACAAGGAGAGTCGAAGGAGATGAGGTCAGATCATGAACTAGATTAGAGTCAGATCACAGAAGAGGAAATGAGCTTGAGGCAAGAGGTCCACTGTGCGTGCCCAGCACAGCACAAATGTGGGCCAGTGACTTAAGCAGAAGCTTTATTCATCAGCATTGGCCTCCTGGGAGGAAGAGAGGGTGAGAGACGTGAGAGACACCACCAGTCAGTCTGGCACTTTTTTTTTCTTTTTTCTTTTGTATATCGAACACCTCACGAATTTATATGTCATTCTTGCATAGGGGCCATGCTAATCTCTGTGTTGTTCCAATTTTAGTATATGCGCTGCCAAAGCGAGCGCTTTTTTTTTTTTTTTTCCAAAGACAAGGTCTTGCCCTGTCACTCAGGCTGGAGTGCTGTGGTGTAATCATAGCTCACAGCAGCCTCGACCTCTTGGGCTCAAGCCATCCTCCCATCTCAGAGGCCTCTTGAGTAGCTGGGACTACAAGCATGTGCCACCACGCCCAGCTAATTTTTAATTTTTATTTTGTAGAGATAGGGTCTCACTACACTGATCAGTCTGGTTTTGAACTCCTGGGCTCAAGCAGTCTGCCTGCTTCAGCCTTCCAAAATGCTGAGATTACAGGCATGAGCCACCATGCCTGGCTGAGTCTGGTACATTTTTACCAAGTGCCCTTACTGTGCCAGGCCCTGCCCCAAGTCCTGGCCTCCAGGCATACTTGCAGAAAAGATCAGAAACTCAGGGACAGCCAGGCTAGAAAGAGGCATTTTTCTGAAGAGAATGCTTGATTGGCCAAAAAATAGATGGAAAGGTCCTCAAGGTCCCTTCTAAGCAGGCAATGCAACTTAAAGCACTTAGAGACATTTCCCAGCCATGAACCGGCAGCAACTTGAAAACCAGAAAATTCCAAGGCCTACAAGAGTGATGAACAGCCCAGGCTCTGGAACCAGCCTCTCTGGGTTCATGCCATACTCTACTATACCTAGCTGAGCGACCTTGGGCTAGTTATTTGCCCTCTCTGTGTCTTCATTCTCCATCTATCTAGTGGAGATGATGATAGTACCCCACCTCAAAGTTTTTTGAGAGGTTAAATGAGTTATTTCATGTTAGATGCTTAGAAAGATGTCTGGCACATAGTAAGTGTCATGTGGGGTAGTGGTATTATTTTCATCAGTAAGGAAGTGCAGAAACAAGAATTCTTCATGCACTGCTGCTTGGCAATTGAAACGTATGAACCCTGAGACCAGTGATCCCACTTCCTGGTATTCACCCTAGAGAAGCGCCAACATATGCAAAGTTGGGTGTGGCAGCTTTGCCTATAATAGGTCCAAAGTGCAATGGACTAAATAGGCATCCATGGGATAGTGGGCAAGGAGACCATGACATGTTCCTGTAAAGGAATACTAGTGAGCAATTAAAATCAATGAATGGCATGGCTCACGCCTGTAATCCCAACACTTTGGGAGGCCAAGGCAGGTGGATCACCTGAGAGGTCAGGAGTTTGAGACTAGCCTGGCCAACATGGAGAAACCCCATCTCTATTAAAAATACAAAATTAGCCAGGTGTGGTGTCATGTGCCTATAGTCCCAGCTACTCAGGAGGCTGAGGCAGAATCGCTTGAACCCAGGAGGCAGAGGTTGCAGTGAGCCGAGTTCATACCACTGCACTCCAGCCTAGGTGACAGAGTGAGACTCTGTCTCAAAAAAAAAAAAAAAAGAATGAATGGCTGGGCACGGTGGCTCACGCCTGTCATACCAACATTTTGGGAAGTCAAGGTGGGACGATCACTTGAGCCCAGGATTTCAAGACCAGACTGGCCAACATAGTGACACCCCATCTCTAAAAAAGCAAATAAAATGAATGAACTAGATCTAAACAGATCTTAAACATACAATAATGTTGAGTGAGAAAAGGAACTTGCAGAAGTTAACATTTAGTGTGATACCATTTGTGTAAATATTAAATCCGCAAAACGATGTCATATATGTAGTAATAACAGGGGTAATAATGAAATATTTCAGAACTGGCATGACCTAGGCACTGACCAGTCAGAACACAGGCTGGCCATGTGGGTCCCAATGGGTGGTCCACACTTCCATCACTCCTGGGATAAAGATGTGGCTTCTCCATGCTCACCAGTACTTCTACCTTCACCACACCTGTCCTGTTCATTCTACGCCTTATTAGCATTAGCTGTGTGACCTCAGACAAACTCATTCATCTCTCTGGGCTTCAGCTTTTTCATCTATAAAATGGGAATAATAGTAGCAAAAGCTAATACATACACAGCATTTCCCATGTGCCAAGCACTCATTGTAACCCTCATACTAACTCTTTGTGGTAGGTTCTATGATTACTCCCATTGTGCACATAAGGAAACTGAGGCACAGAATGGCTGAGTAATTTGCTCGTGGTCTGGAGAACCTTACTTACAGGGTTGTTGCAAATACATACTAAATGATACATGTTAGCAGCTTAGAAAAAAGTCTGGCACTGAATAAGTGGTCAATAAATATCAACAGGCAGGGCACCGTGGCTCACGCCTGTAATCCCAGCACTTTGGGAGGCCGAGGTGGGGGGATTACCTGAGGTCAGGAGTTCAAGGCCAGACTGGTCAACATGGTGAAACCCCATCTCTACTAAAAATACAAACAATTAGCTGGGCGTGGTGGCAGGCTCCTGTAATCCTAGCTACTTGGGAGGCTGAGGCAGGAGAATCGCTTGAACCTGGGAGGCAGAGGTTGTAGTGAGCCGAGATCACACCATTGCACTCCAGCCTGGGTAGCAAGAGCGAAACTCCATCTCAAAATAATAAATAAATAAATATTAGCAGTTGCTATTATGTCACTGCCTTACTCGTAAGCCTTCAGTGGTCACCACTGGCCTTAGGAGACAGTTTGAATTCCACATCGTGGACTACAAGGTCATGGTCTATTCCCTTACCACCCCTCTTCCTTCCCTCTGTTCCCCTTGTTCTCTGTTCTCCAGTCAGAGAGAAGTGGCTTTCTCTCACTTCCTCCTGCACCCCCCACCTTCCCTGCCACTGGACCTTTGCATGTGAGATTTTCCCCTGCCTGAAGTGCTGTTCCCTCCTGCCCTTCTTTTGCCTGGTTAGCCTCTAAACACCTTCACACACCATGTACAATGGCACCTGTTTCAGGAGGTCCTGTTAGAATAGGTTGAGTTTTCTTGGTCTATGTGTTTGTAACTGTCTATAATTTCCCTTTTGGAATGCTCTCCCTCCTGGAATTGCTTGGTGTTGCTATCCCCCTCTCAATGGTGAGCTCCTGGAAAGCAGGGACTCTTCTGATTTTATCATTAAATTTGTTTTAAATTTTAATTTTTCTTTTTTAGAGCAGGGTCTTGCTCTGTCGCTCAGGCTGGAGTACAGTGGTGTGATCACAGCTCACTGTAGCCTCGAACTCCTGGGCTTAAGCAATCCTTCCTCCTCAGCCTGGGACTACAGGCACGCACCACCACTTAATTTTTTTCTTTTTGGTAGAGATGGGGTGGTCTCCCTTTGTTACCTAGGCTGGTCTCAAACTCCTGGCCTCAAGGCAGCCTCCCACATTGGTCTCCCAAAGTGCTGAGATTACAGGCATGAGCCACTGCGCCCAGCCCTGACTTTATCATTGTTGTGAGCCTATGGCAGACACTACAGACTGGCTCACTCACCTATCCCAGTCCCCTTTAGGGTGACCTCCTGTACTGTAAAGGCCAGACAGAGAAAAACTACATTTCGAAGATTTCTTTGCAGCAAGAGTGCCTTATGTGATCTGGGTTCCCCTAGTAAGCCTTGGAGACAGAAGCATGCAGAAGGATGCCAAGTGGTGGAGTCTTCTGGCAAGCGCAGTGGGAGAGGTATCTTGTCCTTCTGGGGAAGCATAGGGCAGTTCTAGCAGCCTGTCTCTAGCTACCTAGTTCCTGAGTTTGGGGAGAGGGGGCAGCAGCAGCAGTGATATTTTGATTAGAACAGTTCAACAGTGAAGGTGAGTGTTACTCCTGGCATTGATGCTCCTGGCTGTACCGTTTGTGGCTATTTAACATCTAGGGTACTTCCTACCTTTCATAAATCCCTTGGTGGGCCAGGCACAGTGGCTTATGCCTGTAATTCCAGCACTTTGGAAGGCCGAGGCAGGTGGATCACTTGAGGCCAGGAGTTTGAGACCAGCCTGGCTAACATGGTGAAACCCCATTTCTACTAAAAATACAAAAAATTAGCCAGGCGTGGTGGTGCATACCTGTAATCCCAGCTACTCGGGAGGCTGAGGCAGGAGAATCACTTGAGCCCTGGAGGCGGAGGTTGCAGTGAGCCAAGATTGTGCCACTGCAGTCCAGCCTGGGCCACAAGACTCCCTCTCAGAAAAAAAAAACAAAAATCCCTTTCTGTTAAGCTGGCTCCAGTTGACTCTACAATTTAGAATTCCTTGCCCAAGCACTCAATAAATATCTGTTGAATGAATGAATGAATGAATGAATGAATGACGACCTCTTAGGAATCTCTCTCTTTCCCACTGATTATATCCGCAAGATGGAACATCTCAGTCTGAGTCTACATCACAGGCCCCGGATGGGTAGGGTTCTTTCAAAGGTCAGGGACAGGAAAATGACGTTGAATGTCCTTATCACCGGCCAGACAGAACACTGAGGCCTTGTAGATGAAAGAATCTGAGGAAGGAACTGGGGTTATCTCCTAAGGCAGGTCGGGGGGGCTGGCTAGGAGCTTTGGAATGAAGAGGCTTGGGAAAGGTTAGTGTGTGAGAATGATGTGGAGAGGAGGCAGCCAGGGTGGATCACTCAGCTGTCCCAGGGCTACTCAGGGGGCTTTCTCTTACTGGGTCCCTTTCTGCTATGCACACTGATAAGTCAACTCACAGTGCATATACTTCCTTTGAGCTGAAAAGCAGGCTGGAAAAATACAGTTATGAGGCAAATATTTTAAAAGAATGCTTGAACCATGTGTCTGCCAGAGCAGCTTTAGCTGTGCGTGACAGAAAACCAATCTTAGGAAATGTTTAGGTTGGTTTCCTGCAGAAGCAGATCTGAGACAAGGATTTGTGTGCAGATATTAAATCGTTTACTTGAGAAATGATCCCAGGAAGCTCTGGTCGGGGAGGGAAGTAGGAAAGGGAAGGGAAAGAAGCCAATCGAAGGTAAGTTACTGAGCAGGTTATCACTCTGGGCAGCTGGGGCTCAACACTGCTGGGGAACTCTGTGACACAGAGTGCAATACACCTCAGAATTATCCAGGTGAAGGGCAAAGGAGTGGGGACATTTATCCACCAGCCCCTGTCACTCATTGGTTAAGGGCTGCTTATAGGGGAGGGTGAAGCCTCCAGCATTCTCAGACTGTGTATGCAGAGCGTGTATGAGAGCAAAGCCCTCAGGCTGCAAACATAGGTGTGGAAATTTGAAGCCATCCACTCACTGTGGGTCAAAAGGATGAATGCCAAGGGGATATGGACACAGAAGCCACGTCATCTGCTACAGTGACTTAAGTCCAAAGAGGACCCATATTGAGGATGGGCGCGGTGGCTCATGCCTGTAATCCCAGCACTTTGGGAGGCCAAGACAGGTGGATCACTTGAGGTCAGGAGTTCAAGACCAGCCCGGCCAACATGACAAAATCCTGTTGCTACTAAAAAAAAATCAAAAAAATTAGCTGGGCATGGTGATACGTGCCTGTAGTCCCAGCTACTGAGGAGGCTGAAGCAGGAGAATTGCTTGAACCCGGGAGGTGGAGGTTGCAGTGAACTGAGATAGTGCCACTGCACTCTAGCCTGGGTGACAGCGAGACTCCATTTCAAAAACAAAAAACAAAAAAACAACAAAGAGGAACCATATTGACTCATGGAGAATAACATGTTCAGGAATATGTGGCTGCCTTCAGGTACAGCTGGATTCAGGGGCTCATAAGTTATCAGGGCTCAGTCTTTCTCTCACTCTCACAATGATGGCTACCTTTGAGCTTCAGACCCTCTTCACACTGGCCTAGCACAGCAGAAGCAAAACAATCCCAGCAAAAACCTGAGGGATAACTCACTGGTCCACTTGGGGCAGGTGCCCATTTCTGAGCCAATCCCTATGGGCAGAGAAATGAGGGGTGCTGATTGGCCAGCATGGAGCATTTGGCCTTCCTGGAACCAAGGATAAAGTTAATACTGCATGCCTTTCACATGGACAGGGAGTAAAGAAGGGGGCTCCCAGAGAAATTAGGGTGCTGTTATGATAGGGGAATTCATAGTGAGTAGACAAAACCAAAAAGATAGATGTAATCTAAATCCCCACTCTGCAGACAAGGAACTACTACCTTAAAAATATACAATAAAATATTTTTTATTATCTATCCCCAGGTAGGGGAAGAGCCTTGTCCCAGCTCGTTCAGTTAGCAGTACCCAGCTTCCTATCTTCACCTGGTGTCTTTTCTCCTAGAGCAGGTGGTCTCCCAATAAACAGGGTTTGTTTACCCAACACAAACCCATTAGTGTCCTTCCTGTCCTAGCTTCTTCTGCCAATCCACACTCAAGGTGACTCCAACACATATATTCCTGTTTTTTGTTTTTAAGAGACAGGGTTATGCTCTATTGCCCAGGCTGGAGTGAAGTGATGTGAAGAAGCTGGGACTACAGGCATATACCACCACACCCGGCTGATTTTTTTTTTTTTTTTTTAACATTCTGTAGAGTTAGGGGTCTCACTATATTGCCCAGGCTGGTCTCAAACTCCTGGCTTCAATCAATCCTCCCGCCTTGGCCTCCCAAAGTGCTGGGATTACTGGCATGAACCACCCACTGTGTCTGTCTACTTCCTGCTTTTGTTAAATTAAAAAAAAAAAGAACATATATATATATATATAGAGAGAGAGAGAGAGAGAGAGAGAGGAGACAGATATAGCTATAGATAGATAGATAGATAGACAGATAGATAGATAGATAGATATACATACATATGTTGAGATGGGGTCTTGCTCTGTCATCCAGGCTGCAGCACAATGGCGCAATCAAGGCTCACTGCAGCCTCAACCTCTCAGGCTTAAGTAATCCTCCCACCTCAGCCTCCTGAGTAGCTGGGGCTACAGGCACACACCACCATGCCCAGCTAATTTTTAAAAAAAATTGTTTTGTAAAGGCAGGGGTCTCACTGTGTGGTCCAGGCTGGTCTCGAACTCCTGGCTTCAAGTGATCCTCTCACCTCAGCCACACCTGGTTTAAATAAATATTCAAATCCCTATTTCCAAGACAGAGAAACTGAGAGGTTAAACAAATGATGTAATGCTGGGGTTGACATGAGCCATGTGGGCATGTCGGGGAACAGTTCTTCACTGGCTATAAGTTAGTCATGTGGCTATCCCTAGCTGCAAGGAAGGCTGAGATAGGTAGTAAAGCCATGGGAAGCCATGTGCCAAGCTAAAAATCAGGTATACTTTTACTAGGAGAGAGAAGGCAAGAACACACATTAAGGGATCATTTGCAATCTTTGACCAAAGCATCCGACTCTGAGATGCTCCATAAAAAGTAACTGCTATTGTTGTTGTCTCTTTTTTGAAAAACTCAGAAGGTATATTTGTTTCTGTTTGTTTGTTTTTGTTGAGACAGAATCTTGCTCTGTCGCCCAGGCAGGAATACAGTGGTGCAATCTCAGCTCACTGCAACCTCTGCCTCCGGGGTTTAAGCAATTCTCCTGCTTCAGCCTCCTAAGCAACTGGGATTACAGGCGTGTGCCACCACACCCAGCTAATTTTTGTAGTTTTAATAGAAACGGGGTTTCACCATATTGGCCAGGCTAGTCTTGAACTCCTGACCTCAAGTGATCCACCCACCTCGGCCTCCCAAAGTGCTGGGATTACAGTCATGAGCCACCCTGCAGGGCCTCAGAAGGTATATTTGAAAGATGCGCATAAATGCTGGGTACTGATATTGTTCTGCACTGGACTTTGGAATCAATAAAATAGAGTTTAAATTTTTATTTCATGCTTTCCTGGGCTGTATGACGTTAGGAAAGTTCCTTAACCTCTCCGAAACCTGCTTTCATCATTTGCTAAGCAAGGATAATGGTATATTACTCATCAAGGGCTGGGAAAATCAAATAAGACAATGGACATAAAGCTGAAGCATAGTATTCAGTCCAAAGAGGGTGTTCAATACATGGTCACTTTATTGATAAGGAGTGTATGCTGGGTTAGAACATGAGCTTGGAGATCAGAGAGACCTGGCTTTAAATACAGACCTTCACTTCCTGGCTGAGCAAATTATTTAACCTCTCTGTGCCTCAGCCTCCCAATCTTTGAAATGGAAGCAGTAACAGTTCCAGCCCACTGGGTGGTTGAAGTGTGAAAGAATGGATGGCACATTTTATTTTATTTTATTTTATTTTTATTTTATTTTATTTTATTTATATATATTTTTTATTTTATTTTATTTTATTTTATTTTTTGAGAGATGGAGTTACCCTCTGTCATCCAGGCTGGAGTGCAGTGGCACGATCTCTGCTCACTGCAACCTCCGCCTCCCAGGTTCAAGCGATCCTTCTGCCTCAGCCTCCCAAGTAGCTGGGATGACAAGTGCCCACCACCATGCCCTGCTAATTTTTGCATTTTTAGTAGAGATGGGGTTTCACCATGTTGGCCAGGCTAGTCTCGAAATCCTGACCTCAAATGATCCATCCGCCTCGGCCTCCAAAAGTGTTGGGATTACGGGCGTGAGTCACCGTGCCTGGCCAGATGGCACATTTAAACCGTCAAGCAAGTATTCTTTTGCTTTATTTTGTGTTATTATTAGGTTCCTTTTTCTCTTTGAGGGCATGGAGGAAGACACAGGGTCAAAAGGCTGTTGCTACAAACATACAAAATTTGTAGTAAGTAAGTCTTACACAAAAGAATACGTGTTATGTGCCGCCATTTCATCAAGTTCAAAAACTGGCAAAAATCGTCACTGCTGTTGGAATCAGGGTAACGGTTATCTCTGAGGATGGGAAAGACTTGAAGGGAGCTTCTCCGGGGTGGGGAATGTTCTGTTCCTTGAGCTGGGGGCTGGTTACCCCGCTGTGCTGCCTTTGTGAAAATGTATCGAGCCATCGCTCCCCTGTGCACTTTCCTTATTTGTGCACTTTTCTGTATGTCTGTTACACTTCAATAAAAAAGTTTCCCCCCAAAAGTCTCTGTGGTCTGTTGGAAGCCGGCAATGGCCGAGGGGCTGAGGCGCACAGGTGGGGACCCTTCCTTGCTAGCCACCGCAGTTTCTGTTTCAGCTTGAGGTACAGCAAGCAACTTCCTCTTCAGATGCATGACTTGCTGTTGACCTCTAGAGCCTCTGGCCACAAGGCTCCTCTTGCCCCTGTAATGTGGCCTGATTCCATTCCTTCATCCGGGTCCAGTCTGGTGCCAGCCAGCCTGACTGTCCATATTATCAGATGCCGGGACTGTGGGACAGAGTTGTTTAGAAGGATATTTCGATCACTAGCCTTGGGCGGCAGCTTCAGATCAACCTCATATTGAACTTACAAGGAGGGTTGGTGCTGTTCTTTCTTTCTTTTTTTTTTTTTTTTTTTGAGACGGAGTTTCACTCTTGTTGCCCAGGCTGGAGTGCAATGGCACGATCTCAGCTCACCGCAACATCCGCCTCCCGAGTTCAAGCGATTCTCCTGTCTCAGCTTCCCAAACTGGGGTTACAGGCATGCGCCACCATGCCTGGCTTATTTTCTATTTTCAGTAGAGACAGGGTTTCTCCATGTTAGTCAGGCTGGTCTTGAACTCCCAACCTCAGGTGATCGCCCACCTCGGACTCCCAAAGTGCTGGGATTGCAGGCATGAGCCACTGCGCCTTGCCTGTTCTTTTATTCATTAATTCAAACAAGTTGTAGGCACCTAACATGTACATGGTTCATGGTTTGTACAAAGATACTTCATTCATGCATGCATGGATTCATTCATTCATTCATTCATGTACCTGCTAAGCACTGTGCTAGGTGCTGGGAATGCATCTGTGTAGAAAACAGACAAGGTCCCTGCACTCCTGGAGCTGATTCATTAGTAGAGGGAAACAGAAAATAAATAAATAAGTTGCCCAGCATGATGGTTCACTTATAATCCCAGCACTTTGGGAGGCTGAGGCGGGTGGATCGCTGGAACCCAGGAGTTTGAGACGAGCCTGGTCAACATGGCGAAACCCCTTCTGTACAAAAAATACAAAAATTAGCCAGGTGTGATGATGCGCACTTGTGGTACCAGCTACTTGGGAGGCTAAGGTGGGAGGATTGCTTGAGTCCAGGAGATAGAGGTTACAATGAACCATGATCACACTACTGCACTCCAGCCTGGGCAACAGAGTGAGACCCTGTCTCAAAAAAATAAAAATCAACAAGTAAATGCACAGTATGTTAGATGGTATGAGTGCTATGGAGAAAATTTGAGCAGAGACAGGGACGGTGAGTGCAAGACGTGTTTGGGGGCAGGTTACAATTTTTAATAGAGTGTTCAGAAAATGACTTCCTGAGAAGGTGGCATTTAAGCAAAGCCTTGAAGAAGCCAAGGGAGTAGTCCATTTGAATGTATGAGGGAGGGCTGGGTGTGGTGGCTCACACCTGTAATCCTAGCCGTTTGGGAGGCTGAGGTGGAAGGAATGCTTGAGGCCAGGAGTTTGAGATGAGCCTGGGCAACATGGTGAGACTCCCATCTCTACAAAACAATAAATAAATTAGCCAAGCTCGTGGCACACACCTGTAATGTCAGCTACTCAGGAGACTGAGGTGACAGAACCAGAACCTGTCTAAAAAAAAAAAAAGTATGTGAGGAAATCCTGAGAAGGAGCAACCATCATTAAAACAATATTGACAGGCCAGGTGTGGCGGCTCACGCCTGTAATGCCAACACTTTGGAGGCCGAGATGGGCAGATCATTTGAAGTCAGGAGTTCAAAACCAGCCTGGTCAACATGTCAAAATCCCATTTCTACTAAAAATACAAAAATTAGCAGCTGGGTGCGGTGGCTCACGCCTGTAATCCCAGCACTTTGGGAGGCTGAGGCAGGTGGATCACCTGAGATCAGGAGATCGAGACCAGCCTGGCCAACATGGTGAAACCCCATCTCTAGTAGTAATACAAAAATTAGCTGGGCGTGGTGGCACATACCTGTAATCCCAGCTACTTGGGAGGCTAAGGCAGGAGAATCAGTTGAACTCAGAAGGCGGAGGCTGCAGTGAGCTGAGATGACGCCACTGCACTCCAGCCTGGGAGACTGAGCAAAACTCCGTCTCCAAAAAAATTAGCTGGTCATGGTGATGGGCGTCTGTAATCCCAGCTACTTGGGAGGCTGAGACACGTGAATCACTTGAACCCTGAGGGCAGAGGTTGCAGTGAGCTGAGATCTCACCACTGCACTCCAGCCTGGGCGATACAGTGAGGCTCCATCTCAAAAAAAAAAGAAAAGACAATATGGCTTTCTCCATTTGGATGCTTGCCCTTCCATCCCAGCCGCCATAGTTGGAAAGAAGCTCAGGATACGTAGAGAGGCTGTGTGTGGGGCCTCAGCTAAGCCCCCAGCCAGCAGCCTGCGTTAGCTGCCAGACAGAGTGAGACTTCAGGTAACTCTAGCTTCTAGCCTTTGAGTTTTCCAGCTGAGGCCTCAGTGCTGGGATTACAGGAGTGAGCCTTAGAGCAGTTAGAATTTTTCCCCACCATGCCCTTCCTGAATTCCTATCCTACAGGAATTTGGGGTAATCTGTTAAACAAACCCCAAATGAGGAACATTCTATGAAATAACTGGCCTGTATTCTTCAAAAAATGTCAAGGTCATAAAAGACAAAGAAAAGCAAAGGCATCATTTCAGATGAGAGACAATTAGGCCAGGCGCGGTGACTCACGCCTGTAATCCCAGCACTTTGGGAGGCCAAGGTGGGTGGACCACTTGAGGTCAGGAGTTTGTGACCAGCCTGATCAACAAGGTGAAATCCCATCTCTACTAAAAATACAAAAATTAGCAGGGCGTGATGGCAGGCGCCTGTAGTCCTAGCTACTTGGGAGGCTGAGACAGGAGAATTGCTTGAACCCAGGAGGTGGAGGTTGCAGTGAGCCAGGATTGTGCCACTGCACTCCAGCCTGGGCGACGGAGCAAGACTCCGTCTCGAAAAAAAAGAAAGACAAAACATGGTCCTGAACTGGATCCTGCACTAGGCGGGAAAATGCTGTAAGGGATTTTTTTTTTTTTTACCACCACTGACAAAATTGGCGTATGGATGGTAATCAAGGTAAATTTTTTGGTAACACTGCTGTGATTACAGCAAATAATATCTATTTTATTTTATTTTATTTTATTTTTGAGACAGAGTCTCACTCTGTTGCCCAGGCTGGAGTACAGTGGTGCAATCTCAGCTCACTGCAACCTCTACCTCCTGGGTTCAAGCGATTCTCCTGTCTCAGCCTTCCCAGTAGCTGGGGTTACAGGTGTGCGCCACCACGCCCAGCTAGTTTTGTATTTTTAGTAGAGACAGGGTTTCGCCATGTTGGTCAGGCTGGTCTCGAACTCCTGACCTCAGGTGATCCACCCACCTCAGCCTCCCAAAGTGCTGGGATCACAGGAGTGAGCCACTGCGCCCAGCCTATAGCAAATAATATCTTGTTCTTAGGAAATACATGCTGAAATATTATGAGGTAAATGGGGCATCAAGGTAAATTTCCTGAATTTGGTAACAGTGCTGTGGTTACAGCAAATAATATCCTGTTCTTAGTAAACATATGCTGAAATATTAAGAGGTAAATGCAGCATGATGTATGAAAACTATAATAGTTCAGAAAAATAAATAATAATAAACATAGTCACATGAAGAAAGAAAGGATAATAAAACAAACATGGCAAAATAGTAAAGACAGGTGATTCTGGGTAAAGGGTGTATGGAATTCTCTGAATTATTCTTGCTATAGTCCTATAAATTCAAAACTGTTTTGAAACCTGTAATCCTGATTATATCTCTGAAAGGGAAGTGGGTGGGTAAAGGAACAGGGAGGAAGGGAGACCCATTTTTCACTCTTTACTTTCACTCTGTACTTTTTAAAGGTATTCATGTAGTCAAATAAACAAGTAAAAAAAAGGGAAAATAAAAGTTCATTTATTAGACACAGATTCTAGGCACTGTGCTGAGCTAGTCAATACTTGAGATGATTATCATTTATTCCCCTCTACTCTGCCCATTGCATGGAGGAGGAAACTGAGGCTTAGAGAAGGAAAGTGATTTGCCCAAGGCAGAACCCAGAGCCAGAAATTAACCCAGGTCAGTCCACTACAAAGTCCTCAACACTCAGTTGGGCAGGATCTTTGCCTTTAAGGAGAGATTCATTGAAACCCTCTTCACTGTTTAAAGAAAAAATAACAGGCCGGGCACGGTGGCTCACGCCTGTAATCCCAGCACTTTGGGAGGCCAAGGAGGGCAGATCACGAGGTCAGGAGATCGAGACCATCCTGGCTAACACGGTGAAACCCCGTCTCTACTAAAAATACAAAAAATTAGGCGAGCGTGGTGGCAGGCGCCTGTAGTCCCAGCTA